>NC_133547.1:10010000-12662500 GCF_048773025.1 Camelus bactrianus
GTCTGGAAGCCACAGGCACTAATGGTGAGGCCCTTTAAGAGGCTGGGAGAGGATGCTTCGTGGAGGGGCGGGGGTTCTGCAAGAGGTTAACTTCCCGTTAAGCTGGACTTAATTGACGTGGACCTTCCTGTTGGAAAAGGTAGGACTTCTTTCAGGAGGGTGCAAAGAGTAGTAAGGAATTAGGACTTGTTCATTGGAAAATGGTCATTTCGGCCACAGAGATGTGGACTTCTTGGGGGTGGGGCTTCCCGTAGGTGGGCGGGCCTTCCTGCGGACTTGGTGGGATTCCATCCCACGAAATACTGGGCGGGTTCTAATATTCCAGGGGTTCTCAAGCTTTTGGGTCTCAAAACGCCTTCGTGCTCTTAAAAATTATTGTTTGTGTCAGTTATACCGATACATATTTACTGTATTCAAAATTAAAACTGAGAGATTTTGAAAGATGTATTTATTCATTTTAAAGAACAATTGAAAACTCATTGCGTGAGAGCGTAACATATTTTTATGGGGGTTGGGGGAAGACATTTTCCAAAATAAAAAAAACTGAACGAGAAGACTGGCATTGTTCTGCCATGTTGCAATCTCTTTAACATCTGGCTTAATAGAAGACAGCTGGATTCTTCTGTCTGCTTCTCATGTCTTGTCTGTTGCAAGATCGCATGTCTTGAGGTTTCTGGGAAACCCTATTGTATACTTGTGAGAGCAAAAAAAGTCATATGACGTTTTAGCATTATTATGAGAATACTTTTGACTTCGCAGATCCCCTGGAAGGGTCAGAGGGAACCCCAGGGGGTCCCGGGACCATACTTAGAACTGTTGCTTTCTCTGGGCAGCATTCACAAGGTGGCACGTCGCCCAGGGATTCCAGGCCAGGCCCGAGAGCTGGGAGCCTCACACGATCTTCTCTCTCCTCAGGGCTGGGGAACCCAAGCTACACCATAAGAGGTTGTGCAGCCCCCTCCTGGTGCCAAGACCTCCAGGTGGCTGAAGCCTTCGGCCTCACCCATGTCAACGTCTCATGCTGTACCGGAAATGGCTGTAACAATCCAGCCCTGGACATCCAGCCCCGCATTGGGGGCGCCCACCAGTCTGGCCCTGCTCACCTCAACCTCATTGTCATCCTGCTTGTGACAGCCCGACTCTGGGGAGGCGTTCTCCTCTGGACCTGAACCTGAACCCCACATTCCTCCTGCCCTGGCTGGATCCAGGGGTCCCCTTTGCTCTTCCCTCAGCTCCCAGCCAAGCAGACTTGCTGTGTGACCTCAGGCCAGTATGCTGCCCTCTCTGGGCCTTAGTTTTCCCAGCTGTCAAAACCCCTATCTCATAGAGCTGTGAGAACCAGAGGAGAAAAGCTAGAGAAGGCTGTGGGCCAGCAGGTGAGAGCTCTTATGATGATTAATATTGTTGCCTCTATCGTTATTATTAATTAATATTTGTTTTATTTAATGTTTTATACTTAAATAAAGATTTTTTGTACCAGTGAACAAGGCCAGATCTGCCCTTCTCCATAGACAATGAATGAGTGGCACCTTTCCTCAGGCTCCTAGAATTAGGGGTCACATTGTAGGACCCAGGCATTCAAGGCCCCAGCTTTGGAAGCTATCCCATGTAAGTTTCTGCCCTAAGCTGTTCCCACCTCTATTTCTGGGCTCCAGATGCAACCTTCCAACTCACTCACCCAAGCACTAACCTTCTAGTCTCTTCTCCCAAACTCGAAAGGTCAAGACTACTTTGTTCTAAGGAGATGTGACTGCATTTCCTGGGGGGCTCTGAGACAGGAGATCAAATAGGACATAACCCCTGGATGCCCTGCAACGGGGAGTAAGGACAGAACTACATTTCCCTGCTGCTCTGGGGGCAAGAGATAAAGGCTGGGCTGTATTTCCTAGGATGCCCTCAGACTGACTGAGAAAAGGACAGAACTAGCATTTCAATGGTACTCTTTGAGCGCAACATTGAAGAATGGGTGTTTCCCATGATTTGCTGAGGCAAACCCACAGAGACAAAAAAAATTATGTTCCCATGAGCCCAATGGCATATGAAGAAAAAAGACATTTTCCATGGTATCTGGGGGCAGATGAGGGACAACGTTTCTTTTTAGGATCTCCTCCAAACAAGTGCCCCCAGCTGTCATTGTGGTAGCTTAAAGAGGTGGGGTCGATATCTCCGCCTCTTGAACATGAGTGGTTCTGTGACAGCTTTGGCCAATGGAATGTGGTGGAAGTTATGCGACGCCACACTCTGCGCCCAGGCTTTAAGAAACTGTCCAGCTCTGGGGAAGCCAGCTGCCACATCAGCGTCCTTCTGCCCTGCTCTGAGGACACCCAAGCTACTTGTGCACGGACGCCCACTGGAGAGAGAGCCCGAGATGTTCCAGCCATCTCAGCCCAGGCACCAGTCAAGTGGGCGCAGGAGCAACCCTGAACACGGCAACCTCGGCAGATGTAACGTGCAGGAGACCTGGGAAACCCAACTGTTCTCATTTCCTGCGGCCGCCATGATAAGTTACTACCAACTTACAGATGAGGTGGCTTCAAACAACAGAAATTTATTCTCTCAGACTTCCAGATGCTAGAAGTCCGAAATCAAGGTGTTGGCAGAGCCATGCTCCTTCTAAAATCTCTGGGGAAGAATCCTTCCTGGCCTCTTCCTTGCTTCCGGGGGTTTTGCCGATGGTCCTTGGTGGTCCTTGTCTTGTGACTCCAGTCTCCACCTGTGTCATCACATGGCCTTCTTTTCTGTGAATATGGCTGTGTGTCTCCAAATCTCTCTCCCCTTATCAGGATACCAGCATTGGATTTAGGGGCCCACCCTAATCCAGTAGGACCTCAACTGTTTTTTTTTAATGGAGGTACTGAGGGTTGAACCAGGACCTCATTCATGCTAAGCACGCAGTCTACCACTGAGCTATACTACCCGCCTCAGTATGACCTCATCTTAATCACATCTGCAAAGACCCTACCTAGTTCCACATAAGGTCACATTCATAGAACCTGGGTGTTAGGGTTTTAACATATATTTTGGGGAGACACAATTCAACCTGCAACATCAGGCAACAGCCAGAACCAAGGTTTCAGATCTGTGGCCCCAGATGAATTAGCTTGTCCATCTCCAGCTGTGGAAGGCAGCCCATTTTGGCCCCAGTCCACTGTGGAGCAGATAGGCACTGATCCCACTGTGCCTCGCTCAAATTCCCAACCCACAGAATCACAAAATAAAGAGGTTATAGTTTTACAAGGTGGAGTTTGGGGGTATTTTCTTATGCTGCAGTGGTTGGCTGGAACAGTCACTTGCTTGGGGGGGTTTTTTGGCTAATTTTCCCCACTCCATACAGGGCAGGGCCTTTCATTTGCTCACTACTGTATTCCCAGTACCTAGAATAGTGCCCAGGATACAGCAGGTGATGCAGAAAGGAAGGAGGGAAGGAAGGAAAGACCACATCTCCTATGGTATCTTATGACAAAACCTGGGCTAGGGCTATATCTCCCTTGATGCTCTAAGGCAGAGATGAGGCTAAAATGACATTTTTTGAGATGCTTCATAATGAAAACTGAGGCTAGTTTTCTCTCCCGTAACGCCCTACAGCAGAGATTGTGTTACCAAATTAGACAAGAGACCCTAGTGGAACCAAAATGCCCTGGTTGGTCAGGGATTTCTTTCCTGCTCAGGTTCTCCCTGCCAATAACGAAATGGAGTTTGGAGCAAGCAAGACAGTCTTTTGTTCAATGGTCAGAGAATGGAGAAGGGGAGCTCATGCTCTAAAGGCACCTTTTCCCTGATTACACACAGGGACAAGCTTTTTATAGAAAAGGGTAAAGGTTATTGGGGACAGTTTTGTCATTCTGATTTGTGGAAATGGGTGGCGATTTCCCAGAATGTAGTTCAGGCCTCTTTTCCACCCTGGTCTGGATGGCCCTTCCGAGTGTGGGTCAGAATTGGGTGGAACCAATATGGCGGGGGTGGGTGGAGATCTTACTGTTACAATGAAATGGTAATGAGCTGTAGAGTGAGCTTTGTCCCAGTTTGGAAGTTCACAGCTTATACCAGTTTCTTGTGGTTAGGCCCTCTTGTCTTGTCCTGTAAACACAGCTAGAAGACAGAATCAGTTTTGGTGTTCTGCAAGTTTGCCCAGAGGGAGGTTTTTATTAGAAATCGCGGGGCGGGTGTGGGGGGCACTTCCTTGCCTCCTTGTCTAAGACAGGCTTACCTGTTTTATAGAAACAGTTTAGGGACCTTTGGGTTGCTCTCCTGGGTGACATCTGGAGCCTAGCTCCAGTTGATATCCCACAGCAGAGACTGGAGGCTAGGAATACATTTCCCATGATGCCTTACAGCAGAAATTGAGGCCAGGACTGCATCTCCCATGATGCCCTACAGTGGGGATCAAAGGATAGAAATACATGTTCCATGATGCAGAGACTGAGGCTAGAGATATATTTCTCATAATGTCCTACACCAGAGCTAGTGATCAGGACATCATCGTTAATGGCTCCCAAGTTTTTGTTCAGGGATCTCGGTTGTAAGAAATAAAACCGGTATAAGCTGACTCAAGCAAAAAAGACCACGTTATTGGAAGTTTAGAATCCAAGCAAGAGCTCGGTCTCTGGGCTGCACCAGGGACAAGAAACAGAATTGAAAAGCTGTGTGAAATCAATGTTGTTTCCCTTTTGCAAAATCTGTCTCTCTGTCTCTCTTTGTCACTCTTCCTCTCCTCTGAATGTGTGGTTTCCCTTGTGGGCTGGGCTTTCATTTTATTTTTCTTTCTTTTTTTTTTATAGTGATTTTTTCTTTTTTGAGGGGGTTAGGTAATTAGGTTTATATTTATTTTTAAAGTTGGTACTAGAGATTGGATCCAGGACCTCGTGTTGCTAAGCACGCATTCTATCACTGAGCTATACCCTACCCCCTTCACTTTATTTTTCTGTCTCTTCACAGACTACCTTCGTCTGTGTCAAACATAGTAGCCAAATATGACCTTGAAATGTCAAGTATTAAGAACTACTTGTGTCTGGTTCTAAAATTTTAAAAGATAGACTCTCCTCTGATGTGGCCCAGTTTGGGTCAGGGCTCTGCCTACAACCCGCTTTGCTACGGCTGGGGAAGTTTATATCAAAGCCACCAAATACAGTTTTTCAGGTTGTAAACAGGCATCCACTGCTCCTGCAGTTCTCATGGTACACAGCCCACTCAGCCAGAGCTGGGGAAACAACCTCTGTGAGAGAGATCCTACCAAAAAGATGGGGGAGCAAGTGAAAAAGAAGACTACCACTTAGAATGTTTTAATCTGCAGGCAGGGCTGCTTCTACATATTCCGCATGAATTACAGGCAATATGGTGGCCAGGGCTGTATTTAAGAGGAGACCCAACTCAAAATGGTTGAAACAGAGAGGAAATTGATTATCTCACAGAACAAGAGATCATAGGTTAGGACAGTTCCTGTGTTGACTAATTCAGTGTTTCCATTATATCCCAAAGGATCCATTCAAGCTTATCCAACTCATGGCCTCAAGATGGCTGCTGCAGTTCCAGGCATCACACCCACAGTCAGAGGCAATAACAAAGGGCCATCTCTTCTTGGGTCTCTTTTTTAAAACAAAGAAAGCTTATCCCCAAACTTCCAGGCTGACTTGCCCTCCTCACGTTTTATTTGCCTGACTTGTTTCATACCCTCATGCCTAGAGTATTCACTGAAAGGGGGCATGGAACCACAATATTTGGCAAAGTATGTTCTGACCTCACTCCTGGGGCTTCCCCACATCATCTGGCTACTAAAGAAAGGTTTATGCCTAAACAAAATCAGGATTCTCTAAGGAAGGAACAAAGGGGCGAGGAATATGTATTGGGGGGGGGGGGAATGAGTCTTCTTCCTGTACACGGTGGGGAAAAACCCAGTTCTTCCCTGCTGTGTCTTTCTCCTGTGTGTCTCCTTTGCTCTCACACCACTGCTACACTCACAACACCCTGGTCACCAAATGTGTGGGTTTTTTTCCCCTCACCCAGCAATTCTTGGTGACACTGGCTGGGTGTTCTACAGCTTAGCTTAATTCTAACACGATCTACCTGGAAATAGCATCTGATCCCACAGGTTAAAGCCTCAGTCCCACACTCCCCACTTCAGATGACAATCGAAAGTCCAGAATGTTACCTGTGCTTCTGACTGGCTATAAATCAGACCTCCCCTTCAGGTTTGATTAATCTGCTGGAACATCTCGCGGAACTCAGGAAAATGATTACTTATGTGTACTGGTTTATTATAAAGGATATATATCAACATCCAGATGGAAGAGATGCATAGAGCAAAATGTGTGGGAAGGGGCACCAAGCTTCCATGCCCTCTCTGTGCAAGTCACTCTCCCAGCACCTGCATATGTTCACCAACCCAGAACCTAAACCCCACACCACTGGGATTTCTCTAAGCATGATGGATCATTAAGCCCATTTTTAGTCCTTCTCTGTTTTCTAGAGAATGGGAAGTAGGGCTGAAAATTTCAAGCTTGTCATCAGGTTTGGTCTTTCCATTGAGCAGCCCTCATCAGGACCCACCAAGAGTCACCTATTAGGACAAAAGACATTCTTATCACCCAGGAAATTACACAGGTTTCAGGAGTCCTGTGTCAGGAACTGTGGTCAGAGACCAAATGTTAGAACAAAAGATGCTCCTGATGCTCTTATCATTTAGGAAATTAACAAGGGTTTCAAGCGCTCTGTGTCAGGAATCAGGGGGCAGAGACCAACATATATTTCTGTTATCTCACAGATGATACTGAGAAAACAACTGACAAACTCTGAACCATCCCAAGACTTCAGAAACTCGAGAATGGTCTGCTCACAGTGTGTAGCCCATCCCAGCCCCCAAAATAGCAGGCACAGGAGTTATCTCCCCAATATACTCTTCTGTTTGAGAAAGCTAATTTCACCTCTGACCTGGGGATAGGGGGAACCTGTGGCTCATGTCTAATTTAATAAACACAATCTCATCCCCTGGCCATTGATATTAGTTCAGTGATAGGCAGGTGGCATTGTCTGGACCAATGAGACACAATGAAAGGTTTTGGGGGGGGCTTCTAAGGAAAAATACTTCCCCACTTTGCTGAGGAGGCTTCTTCAAGTCTCTTTCTTCTTTCCCTTTCTCTTTCTTCTGCTCAGTCTCCCACGATCTGGCTTTCTCAGTCTGTCTTTCTGTCTTTTTCCCCCTCTCTACTCCTCTCCAAATGTGAAGGAAAAGTGTGACCCCAGAGGCAGCCATCTTGCAACATGAGAGGACCATTTACCCTTAAAACAGACCATGCTGAAGTCAGCCATATCCAAGATTTTTATATGTGAAACAATCATTTTTCTTAAGCCAGTTGGGTTGGATTTTCTGTGACCTGTATGGAAACCCTAATGGATAAAGTACCCTGGAGAAGCATAGGGACAGGACCACCACTCTTATGATGTCCTCAGGTGGAAGAAAAGGCGGGACCCCAAGAAGATAGATGAGAACCAAACCAACATCCCCCAGGGTACCCTGAAGCTGGAGCAGGAGATACCAATCTGTTAGAGTCATGAGTATGAGACCTATACGTTCTTGGGAGGAAAGACAATTCTTAGCTACCCTTTAATCCAGTATCCCAAATCCAAGTTGGAAATTTCTCTCTCACCTATCCTAATACACAGAACATGAGCCCTAGGAGGATACGAGATTATCCAGCCTGAACACCTCCTTCCCCAGTTTAGAGAAAGGTAAACAGAATTGAAAGGGAAAGGAATCACTTGGAGCTGTAGTCCTGGGGCCATAGAGTTTGATGGAAGATTGGGTCCCAAGGACAGAGAGGATGCTGGGAGCCATGATCCTGGGGATACAAAGGCTGATGGAGCTTGGGTCCTGAGGACAGACAGGATGCTGGGAACTGGGTACTGAGGACCCAATGCTGGGAGCTAAAGTCCATTGGTGGATCTGGATGTAGCATTTTTTGGTGATGGAATGATGGAAATAAAGAGCAATGATTTTCATAGTTGACATATACCAGTTTCCCTGATTGTCAAATGATGGTGGGAGAGATTGAGGTCTCCTTGCTTCCATGGTTTCTCACTCTTCCTGGGTTCTTAGAGTGACAATCCTGCACTAGGCCTACAAGGTCCCAACAGAAGTGGGCTAAGGGAGACTCACCTCCCAGGAAGAAGGGACCGAAGTCTGGAGAAGTGAGTCAGCACCAACGATGGAAGAGAAATGGGAAGCGCACATAGAGAGACAGGGACACAGAGCAGGGAAGCAGGGTGGGGAAGCTTAGTCGCTGGGACCTGGGAGGTGTCCACCAGAGCCTCTCCTTCCTGCTGAATGATGCAGAAACACGGAGCCTCTCCCTCCACTGAATGATGCAGAAACACGGAGTTTCTGGGTGAGGACAGGAGGGAGGGTGAAACTTGACCCCAGCCCAGCCTAGCCCTGTCCAGATACCAGGCTGGGGCCTTCCTTCTCAAGGTGGCTCAGCACACAGCCTGTCACATGACACTGACCCTAGTACTCACCTGTCCACAGAATACCTCTCACACTTACCTTTCCCGTAGCCCACTCCTGTCCCCTCCAGGCTCACACTATGGAACATGTGCACCCCACACCCACACCTTCACCTCCACCCACCTGTCCGCCAAACACCGCTCACTCACCTTTCCCCTCAAACTCCCCCACCCTCGACTCTCACAGACTCACGCACATAATCGTTTAACACTCTCCCCTCCACACACACCCGCACCCTCGCGTACCCTTCCAACGGCACCCTCACCTTTCCCACGACACACTCCCCCTCACACATCACCTGCATACGCTCCCCTCTTCACCCGTCACCCACCACCTCTGCCCTCACCCAGCACCCGCACTCTCCCGCCGCGGGTCACGCTCGTACACGCCCCCTGCACGCCCCCGCCCATGGCCCCCCAAGCTCTCAGGCGCCGCCCCCCTCTCCTTCTCCCCCGCACACTCTCGCGGTGCCCTCTCCCCTATTGTCGGGGGCCTCCCCGCGTCTCCCCGCCCCCTTCCCCGCGCCGGCCCCGCCCCGGCCCCGGCGCCCCGCCCCCCGGGCGGGCAGGGGGCGGGGCTCGGGGGGCGGGGCGGGAGGCGCGGGCGGTGCAGGTGCCGGGCCGGGAGCGAGCGGCGGCGGCGGCGGCGGCGGCGGCGGCGGCGGCGGCGGCGGCGGCGGCGGCGGCACCATGGGCCGGGCCCGGCGCTTCCAGTGGCCGCTGCTGCTGCTGTGGGCGGCCGCGGCGGGGCCAGGTAGGGTCGCGGGCCGGGGCCTGCCGGCCGGCCGAGCCGGAGCGGGGGGCGCGCCGCGGTGACAAGCGGGCGGCCGTGGGGCCGCAGAGGCCGAACAATGCGCGCGGGGCCGGGCCGGCCCCCTCCACGGGACAAAGCGCAGCGCGGGCCGGGAGCCGGGAGCCGCGAGCGGGGGAGGGGGCGCGGGCCCGGGCCGCCTTGCCGCAGCACCCCCCCAACCCCGCGCAGGCCCCGATCCCGGCGGGGACAAAGGCCCCGAGACCCCCCCCAACCCCAAGCCAGCCTTCTCGAGGCTGGCCCCGCTGTCCTTCTGTTCGGTCTGTGTCCCTCTGTCCGCCCGTCTCTGAGTCCCTCAGTCTCTCTTCTTGTCCCCCTACCCTTGTCCTCGTCCCTCAGTCTCGAAGTCTGTCCCTCTCTCTGTCTCCCTTTCTCCTTGCCTCTCTGTCCCCCACCTCTCTACCCTGTCTTTGTCCCCCACTTCTGTCCCTTGGTTTCTGTCCCTTTTTACAGGGTCACTCTGCCCGCTCCTCATCATCCTCTCTATTCCCTTCTCTGTCCCCCTGTATTTCTGCCCTCCCTCTCTGTCCCCATTCTCCCTCTCTGTCCCTGTCTCGCTGTCACCTCTGTTTCTCTGTCCCCATCTGTCCCATTCCCTTGTCTCTCTGTCCCTCTCTTCCTGCCATTCCTGTTTTGCTAGCGCCTTCTGTCACCTGTCCCCCGCACTCCCCACTCTCCCTAATGCCCTCTCTCTGTCCCACTGCCTCCCTGTCCCCTGGCTCTCCACCTCCCCTCTCTCCCCTTACATCTTCCATCCTGAGATCCCCATTGCCATCCTTCATTTCTCCGTGTCTCTGTCCCTCTCTTCCCCTGGAGAGGAATTGAGTCAGGCAGGGCATCTGAAGGGCCCTGGTGGGAAATGTGTGTGGGGGGGGGGAAGTGCACGGGGACCCTTGACATGTGGGCACACACGTGGAGTCAGCAAATGCCTCCCAAACGCTGCCCCTCCCCACCCATTCACACACCCAGGCCATGACCTACAGAGAAGCCCCCTCCAGGACATCCAGAAAGCTCTCCGCATACCCTTATCACACACTGGAGAAAGCTGGAGACCTCCCAGATAGGGTGACCCTGAGACCAGGGACAAGGTCAGGAAATGTCACCCCCATACTCACACTCTCGCGCTGTGTGTGCCTCATACCTGCCACGGATCACCCCCTCCCGGTGGGGAGAGCCACTCTGGGGGGAATGGATGCTTGGGAGGTGGATGGGCAGATGTGGGAGGGCTAGATGTCCTGTAGAGATTTGAGAAAGGAATGTAACCAGATGGCACAGGGCTGGGGGCCTCCCTGGGTGTAAATCCTGGCTCCTGCCATTTGCCGGAGCAGCCAATGGCAAGCGTCCTCCTCTTTCTGGGCCTCAGTTTCCCTTTCTGTAAAATGAGGACGTTGCACTTGGTGACCTGAAAAGAAAGGTACTCCAGTTTGGACCCCCGAAGGGGTTTCTGGCAAGTTGGGTGCAGGTACACCTTTGCCACTCTACAGTTTGAGGCAGAGCCTCCCACTCCTCTTTCAGGGACAAGGAGAGGGGCAGAGCTGACCTCTCACCCTCTGCCTTGCTTCATTCTATAGTCTTCTGCCATCACGTCAGAACTTTCACCATTACCCCCTTTCTTTGTGCAGACACACCACAATTTACCAGATGAGCTCTTTGATACTTCAGCTGTATCTCCATACAGTTCTGTTTTTCTTTCTTTGTTAGGCCCTTAAAACCAGGCTCATAGACTCCTAGGACCAATGAATCTAGTAAACAAAGAACCTGAGGGTATTTTAGATGTTGACATCTTTCGGATTCCAGAATCCTAAAGTCTTTAGAATCTTGGCACCTTTAAAATTCTGGAACCTTGCTGGCATTAGATTCTAGCCTCCTGGCATCTTTAGAACTCTGAAGCCTTGATGTCTTGAAGATCCTGAATCTTGACATGTCTAACATCTAGAATCTTGACAGTTAGAATCATGGTGCTTTGGATTCACAGAATCAGAATATAGCCTAAGATAACCACCTACCCAGTTTAAGAATCTTTTTCTAGCACTTCTGGAAGGAGGTAGTCCTACAGGCTTGTCCCTTGCTTAGTTTTAAACTCACTGCTTCCTGGTACCCTAAACCCTTCTGTAAACTTTCTTTAAATTAGATGGCATGGGCTTTACAAGTTGGGAGAGAGCTGGGTATCACGGGAAGCATTCTGAAACCAGGCCCCTCTGGTGTACTTCTGGGCCAGCCCCTGCCCTGTCCCTCTCTGAGCCTCGCTTCCCCTTGTGTTAAGCATGGAGTAGGCAGCTGGAGTACCTGATCTCAGAGGACCCTGCCTGCTTTTATTGTCATCAGATATTTCTGAATGGCCTTGGCCATCAGATTTTAGGAGGTGTCCATGGTACCCACATTTCCCTTTTAGTCACTCGCCTTCCTCTCTCACCTTGCCCAGCTGGCTGGGGTGGGGATGGGAGATGGGCTTCGTTTATGCCCTTTCAAAAATGTAGTCTCTCTTTCCTGGCTCAGTCTTCTGCCAGGAATAGCAGAAGAGGGTGATGAGACTTATGCCAAAAGAAAGAAGGGTCCAGGGTGGGTGGGCGAGAGGAAGTGGGAGAGAGATGGGTTGCCTGCCCAGAGATGCACAGGCAGAAACAGAGACCCTTCAGGCCAGGAACTGGATAGATCAGAAAGGAACAGAGGAAACAGATACCCAGATCCAAAGATAAAGAGGCTATTAAGAGTTGGGGGGCTTCGTGGAGGGACAGTTTGTTGATCCCGAATAATGTTTTCCTCCCAAGTGACTCATTTTCCCCTCCCTCCTAAAGTTCTGACTGGCCACTCTAAGAAGAGGGTTCTGTCACTGATCCCCACCCACCCATGAGCCGGATGCCTGAGTCCCCAGAGCGGAGGTCAGGTTCCGCAGTGGATTCCAAGATCTTAGACACAGCAGGGCTGGGGCCTGGGGTGGGTTAATGTCGTGCGAGCCTGGCCTGTCCCCATCTTGGGGAACACAAAGGCAGCTTTCTCTCTGGGGGCGGTGGGTGCTGGGAGACAGTCAGACTTGCCAGCACCCAATGGCCTGTGGCACCAGGACCCAAGCACCCACTAGTTCCCGCCTGTGCAGACCCCAAGCCCAAAGGTCCTCTGGGAACCAGGCCCCATGGCTCCTTAGCTGGTCCCCAGTGGGGCAGGGGGGCGGCAGCAGAGCCCGGGCTCTTCTGGAGGGGGGTGAATAGAGGGCACAGGGGGTGGAGGCTAGGACAGTGAGCGCTCAGTGCAGACTTCCCGGAGCAGGAATTGTTCCCCTGACCCCACGCCCAGGGGGAACCTCCAGAGGACTCCCCCACCCCCTGGCTGGGCTTGAGGCCCAGAATCCAGGGAGTTCTGAATATCCCAGGAACGTGGGGGCCACAGGGGATGTCTGTGTGTGAGGCTGCTGACTCACCCCTACGCCTCCACCTGATGCTTGCTTCACAGATAAGAGGGGGATGAGAGGGCTGGGGAGACAGGACTGTGGTTCTGGAGGTTGAGGACTGTGGATCCGGAGTCAAAAGTTCCCAGGAGAGGAGTGGAAAGGGGGCCTGGACTCCTGGATTCTGAGGGCAGAAGGGGCTGGGGTTTTAGACTCCTGGTTCTGAAGTAGGAGACCGCTAGGGGTCCTGGACATGTGTGTCAGAGGGAGGAGGGGGCTGGGGTCCCAGACTCCTAGGTCTGAGGGAGGAGGTAGCTGAGCCTTGGACTCTGGGTCTGAGGGAGGAGGGAGCCAGGGGCTTGAACTCCTAGGTCCAGAGGGAGAAGGGGGCTGGGGCCCCAGACTCCTAGGACTTGAAGGAGGGTGGAGTGGGGGGTACAAACTCCTGAGTCCTGAGAGAGGAAGGGGCTGGGGGTCTCACTCCAGGTTTCTGAGGGAGGAGGGGCTGGGACCCTGATGCCTAGGTCCTGCAAATACAGGCGCCTTCACAAGGCTGAGCTGGGGAAGAATTGATGCTTTGTGCGAGGATGTTCGGACTCCGCCATTGATGGGGGGCTGAGGGGGGGTTCCGTCAGGACGCAGGGATGTACCACCTCCCTAGGGGAGGAAGTGGGGGAAGGAGGCATGATACCAAGAGCCCCCTAGGGAGAGGATACGGAGGGGGTGGCTGTGACCTTCCCGGATCTGTGACCTTGAGACTCCCTTGGGTATTCGCTGACTCAGGACCCAGGAAGTGCTCCCCCCACTCCACTTGGTCTCCGTGGAAACATCCACCAGCTGTGTACTCTGGACCCCTGGCTCCTGGGTCCTGAAGGAGGAGGGGGTTGGAGGCCCAGAATCGTGGATTTGAGGAGGGGGGGCGCGCTTGGGACGTCTGGATTTGAGGCAGGAAGATGCTGAGAACTCCGACTCCTGGTCCTGATGGAGGAGGGCGCAAGGAGCCTGGACTCCTAGATCCTGGGAGAGGAGGCAGTTGGGGGCCAGACTCCTGGGTCTAAGGGAGAAGAACGCTGGATTCTGGGTCTCTACATTTCACCTGCTCAGCCACTCTTTCCCAAACCCTCCCCAGTCCCTTTTTCCAGGCACCATCCCCATGACGACTCCAGGCTGTCTTCACAGTTTAAAGGGCCAGTGCCCCAGCCCCAAAATCTCAGCCCCTCTCTGACCAGAAAGTCCTGCCTCACCACCCCCCAACCCTGAAACAAAAGCTCATGGGACATTAATATTCCAGGCACAGGCACTGTTGGTTACTGACTCCTCAGGAGGGGGAGGGAATAAGACAAAAGCCCCCCACCCTCACCCCATGTGCACCCTCAAGTAGAGAGCAGGGGATTCATTGGGGAGGGGGGCGATCCAGAGGTCCTGACGACTCCCAAGATATGTTGAGTTTCTGCTACTGACTTGCCTGGGACCCTTGAGCCTCATTCTCCACATCTGTAAAATGGAGGGGCTAGCATTGGGTTAGCCCTGGGGTCCAGTGTCCATGGATAGGCTTCAAAATGTTTTTTAAAGGCACCAGAATGTTCAGGCAGGCCGGTTTGCATGTGGATGGGCACATTTCTGGGGGTTGTAATAACAGCAGCTTTGCACAGAGGGCTTCCCGAACTTCAAGTCCTGGACTCATCCTTGTGAGTCGGGCACTGGCATCATCCCCAGTTTACAGACAGGGCATCAGAGGCTCAGGAAGCTTAGGCCACTTGCCCCAGGTCACACAGATGGCAAGTGGTCCTGCTGGGATCAACCCAGGTGTTTAAGATGATGTCACAAAGCCATTGTGAGGCTGAAATAAGATCCTGCCTGACACTGGCGATTCATGTGTCAACCTCCCCAGACTTTTATCAACTGCCAGGCATACTGCTAGGTGCCAGGGTGCCACAGTAAACTCCATGGATTACATCCCTGCCTTCATGGGGTGTATATTCGAGTTATGGGGAACAAACAGACAATAAACACGTACGCAAATTAATAAAATAATTTCAATGAAATTTCCAAGGAGATAAAACAGTGGTGATGAAATAGAAAGTATTCTGGAGGTAAAGGTGCAGGGAGTGAGAGAAGGCCTATCTCCTAATGAGAACAGGAGGCAGTCCTGGGGCAATCAAGGGGGGAGAACATTCTAGGCAGAGGGAAGAGCAAGTGCAAAGGCCTTGAGGTCGAAACATGCTCAGCATGTTTGAAGAACATTAAGGCCAGTGACCCTGTAGTAAAGCAAATATTGAGAAGGTGGTCGGAACTGTGGTGGGAGAGGGGTCAGGCCACAAAACACCTTGAAGGCCCAAGGAAGGAATCTCGATTTTATTCTAAGTGTAACCAGTAGCCCTCAGGGTGTTGTAAGCAGAGAGGTGACTTCATCTGATTTACCTTCTTGAAAAACCCATCCAGCTGCTGTGTTGAGAATGGTCTGGGGAGAGGCAGATATGGAAGCAGGGAGACTCATGTGTAGCTCTTGAAGTTCCAGGTAAGAGATGGTGTCGATGGACTCGGTGATGATAAATGAGGTAGACAAAGGTGAATAGGTTTGGAATATGTTTTGGAAATAGAATGGATAGATCTTGCTAATGGAATGGATGTTAGAGGTGAGGGGAAGGGTGAGAACTTGAATGATTTCTAGGGTTTTTGGCCCGAGCAACCAGGTAGATGGTTGTGACATTTACTGAGATGGAGAAAACATGGGGAGGAAAATATCTGGGGCAAGGATTGGACATGTTAAGCTTGATATTCTGGGAAGTGCTAGATAAACCCGTAATGGTGGCTTAAATTCACAAAACATTATATTCAAAGATAAAAGAATCTGGAAGTAGGCATCCGGGGATTTTCTGGTCTCTCCACATTATCACCAGAGACCCAGGTACCTTTCAGCTCTTGGTTCCAGCAACTCCATCACATGCTAGTTCCAGGCAGCACCAAGGTGACCTGGTGAAAAAAGGACTTGTCCCTTCCTTTAGGAAGTCCTCCCCAGGTTACCACATGACACTTTCCCATATATCCAATTGGACAAAACTTTATCACGTGGCCTCACTTAGCTGCAAGGGAGTCTGGGAATTTTTGCTTTCTGCTGAATATAAGTCAACCATAAAACACAACCAGGATTTTCTTACTAGAGAAAGGGAGGGATGCATCCTGGGTAGGAAGCTAGCTGTCTCTGCCTCCTCCTCCCCCCAGAATTAATCATTTCTGCCCCTCATTCCCCAAATCAGGTTACCTATTCCTCTTACAGGGAACATAACACTTCTGATGGGCTGTTACAGTGATTTGTGTCTACCTCCCCATAAATCTTGAAGGCCTTCCAGGACAGGGACCTCATCTGACTCATCTTTGGGCACCCAGCTCCTGAAAAGCTCCTCACTGCTCAGGAAATACTCCAATGAATGAATGAGACAGAATATGAGAAACATAGAACAATAGTTATCCAGCATTTAAAAGGGAGTAACCAGATCTGACCAAGGCTCTTTCTTGCTTTAATTCCACCACTGGCCTTCAGGATAAAAGCAAATCTCCTAGCTTTTGGCATTTGAGGCTTTTCCCAAGTACATCCTACGACCCCTTATCAATGCTGGACACTTTTCACCTGGACAACCAGGCATGGATGTGGATGCAGGACATGGAATCAGAAATATGTAGATGCAGATCCCGGCTCTGCCACTTTCAGGCTGTGACCTTGGCCAAGTCATTTTCTCTCTCTGGATCAGTTTCCTCATCTATAAAATGGGAACTGGGAAAAACCTGGGGATTGATCATAGTGCCTCCCTTGTTTAGGTACTGTGATGATTAAATGGAAATTATATAGGTAATGCCCTTAGCACAAAGCCTGGAACGGGAAATGCCTAATAGACAGTAGCTATTACGGTTATTGTTGTTTGGAAGATGACAGTGACAGTGATGATGGTGATGTTGATGATGATTAATCTCAGCTTTGAGCTTTACTCTAGGCTGTTTCTTCTGCTGGAAACACCCCCTACTAATCCCTACCTTGTTCCTCTGGTGGATTAATCAGGGTAAGTTAACTGCTATAACAACAGCCCTGAAAGCTCAATGGCTTAACGAAAAAGTCTATCTCTCATGCTACAATCCTGTGCAGGCAGGTCGCGGGGGGCAGGCAGTCAGGGCCCCAGGCTCCTTCCAGCTTGTGATCCTGTGCTCCTCTGGGCTCCTTGGAGTCCCCTACATTCAGCCAGCATGAATGACTGTGAGTGAGATGAGTCAGGCTGGAAGAGGTGTTTCTCTCTTCGCCTACTCCCATGGCCAGAAATCAGTCACATGGCCCCACCTAAGAACAAAGGATCCTAGGAAACGTAGCCTAATCGTGTGTTATACCAGTTAACTTTAGCCATCTTAAGAGACCCTCCAAAACACAGTAGCTTTAAACAACAATTGTGTTATTTGTTCATGAGTCTAGAGATCAGCAATTTGGAATGGATCAGTCAGGTACTTCTCTTGGTCTCAGCTGGGGTCAGTCATGTGGCTGCAGTCACCTAGTGGTGCCACTGGGGCTGGTTGGTCCAGGATGGCCCCAGTCACGTGGTTATCTCTCTCCGATATGCTTAGTCTGGGCATCTTCACCTGACAGTGTCAGGGCAGCAAGAGGGCATGAGTGGAAGCTGCAAGGTCTCTTGAGACCTAGGCTCCAGGACTCATATGATGTTACTTCTAGCAAATTCTGTTGGTCGAAGCAAATTGCACGGCCTCCCCGGATTTGCAGGGTCAGAGTGCCTCCTTAATGAGAAGAGCAGCAAAGTTAACTTACAAAGGTCACGTACAGGGACCAGGAGAAGAGTGTGGCCATCTCTGCAGACAAGCTACATCATGTGCTCAGGTGTGAAAGATGGGAAGTGGTGAATACAGAGCTGTTTCCCATACCTGGTGAACTCCAGCTCACTCTTTAAAATGTGGCTCCAGTATTTTCTTCCAGAACCTCCTCTGACCACCCGTCTCCCTAGGCAGTCTTAGTCTCTGCTTCCTCTGGGCTCCCAGTGTGCCCTGTGCTGCCCCCATTAGGGCACATACCATTCTAGAGCAGGTTTTCTCCATCTCCTGGACTCCAGCCTGTGGGATATGTTGGGTGTGATGAACTGAAGGAGAGGGGAAGGACAGGGATTTGAGGTTTGGATGGGAGAGGACCAAAGGGAGAGAGACAAGAATGAATTGCAGCCCTCAGTGAGTCTCCTGTTTCTCTGTCTACTGGTCCAGGGGCAGGACAGGAAGTACAGACAGAGAATGTGACAGTGGCTGAGGGTGGGGTGGCCGAGATAACCTGCCGTCTGCACCAGTATGATGGATCCATAGTTGTCATTCAGAACCCAGCCCGACAGACCCTCTTCTTCAATGGTACCCGTGGTGAGTGCTGGAGTCTGGAATCCTGAGTCTTGAAGGAGAGGGCTGGGGCCTGACAGAGGACAGAGCCGAGACTCTGGGCTCCTGGGCCTGAGGGAGGAGCGGGCTGGGGACCTGGACTCCTGGTCCTGTGGATGGGAGGGCTTGAAACCTTCTGGGTCTCCAAGGGAATAACTAGGTTACTCAAAGGGAGTAACTTTAGATGCATAGGTATGGTTGGAGAAAAGAGGCAGAGGGCTGAACTCTAAGCTCCTGGAGGGAGGGTGGGACTTCTGAGGTCAGAATTCCCCAAGTTCACTCTTGCTTGTTCACTCTCTAGCCCTGAAGGACGAGCGTTTCCAGCTTGAGGAGTTCTCCCCGCGCCGGGTACGGATCCGGCTCTCAGATGCGCGCCTGGAGGATGAAGGGGGCTACTTCTGCCAGCTCTACACGGAGGATACCCACCACCAGATTGCCACGCTCACTGTACTGGGTAACGGCCTCCCCCTCCTCGGACTCATTCCCTTCTTCCTTTCTCCTCTGCTTATCCCTTATCTTGAGACCTGACCCTGTTTTTAACCTCCTGGACATCTAGTCCCTGTGAATATGGCCGGCCTTCCTGACCTCTGGCCTCTGTGTTTGACCCCTGCCACCTGGGACCCTTGTTCCCTTTGGTGCCTGGGATCCCGCAGCCTGGTTACTTTGAGCTCATCTCAGTGCTTCCTCTGACCCCCGCCCCCCCCTCCCCGCCTTTGCCCTCTTCCCCCTGCGCCAGTGGCCCCCGAGAATCCGGTAGTGGAGGTCCGGGAACAGGCGGTGGAGGGCGGCGAGGTGGAGCTCAGCTGCCTCGTTCCACGGTCCCGCCCGGCCGCGGTCCTGCGCTGGTACCGGGACCGCAAGGAACTGAAAGGTACTACCGGGTGTGGGGCGGAGTGGGGAGGTGCCAGAGAAGGGCGGGACTTGAGAGGAGGCGGGGTTCAAGGAGGTGTGGCTGGAGGGAAGGCTCGTTTATTTGTGGGCGGGGCTTGGAGGCGAGTGCATAGGTTTGGCAGATACTAGCCCCTCAATATATAGCTATTGAATAAATTGATGAGAGGGCGTGGAGTGAAAGAGAGGAGCTTTGGGAAGGGGCACGTGGGGTTGTGGGCTTCATTCGGGGAGGGACGTGGTTTGGAGGACTAGAGGCTAAGGCTGTGGATAAGGGGCGGAGCCTGGCAAATAGCCTGCTTTGGGATTGGCTGAGGGGCACTTTGTTCCTTCCCCGTGGAGGCAGAATCCCGGCCTGACAGTGTCTGGGCGGGGCTTGGCAGGGGTGACTAGCGGCCAGGAAAGTGGCAAGGTCTGGAGCGTGGCGAGCACAGTGCGGTTTCGTGTGGACCGCAAGGACGACGGCGGTATCGTTATCTGCGAGGCGCAGAACCAGGCGCTGCCTGCCGGACACAGCAAGCAGACGCAGTATGTGCTGGACGTGCAGTGTAAGTGCCCGGCGAGCTGGGACCTGGGAGAGCGAGGGTCCCAACACCAGCTGTCCGCCCTCGGGAAACTTCCGAGTCTCTCATGATGACCCGGACAACCACTCTCCCATCTCACTTCTGCCCACAGACTCCCCCACCGCCCGGATTCATGCCTCCCAAGCTGTGGTGAGGGAGGGAGACACGCTAGTGCTGACGTGCGCTGTTACGGGGAACCCCAGGTGAGATCTGGGACCTGAGACTACTGGGTCTTGAGGAGACTAGGACTGGGGGACCTGGACACCTGTGTCTCAGGAAAGAGAGGACTGGATGAACAGAGGGGGCTGGGGCCCGCACTTCTGAGTCCTGAGAGAGGAAGGGTCGGGGCGCCCAGACTCCTGGATTCTGAGGGTAGAAGGGGCTGGGGAGAGGCCAGGATTCCTGAGACCCTGGTAATGGGTGGAAGCTGGGCCCGGGACTGTTGATTTTCTAGGAAGGAAAGGGCTAGTAGGGACCTTATTTGGAAATGCTGCATATCTAGATCCCTGAGACTTCAGAATTGGGTGCTGGCACCTGCGCCTCTAACTCTCACTATACCCCTACCCAGGCCAAACCAGATCCGCTGGAACCGCGGTAATGAGTCTTTGCCGGAGCGGGCCGAGGCAGTCGGGGAGACGCTTACGCTGCCCGGCCTGGTATCCGCAGATAATGGCACCTATACATGCGAGGCGTCAAACAAGCACGGCCACGCGAGGGCGCTCTATGTGCTCGTGGTCTACGGTGAGGACAGGCTGCTGTCGGCCTGTGGGAAGGGCTCAGGGCAGGGGCGGGGCTTCCCGTGGTCCCCGAGATATCCTGGGTGGGGCGGGGCCTTGGGAATGACAGGCTGGATTGGATAGTGTTTGAGACCCAGGCTTTGCAAACCGGCGACGAGCAGAAGCAACAGCCGACAGAGTTCTTAGAGTTCTGGGGCCAGACTGACGGTCTGGGTTCAGATTCAGTTTTGCAGCATCCTATTGCGGGTATCTTTGCGCTTTAGTTTCCTCATCGGTAAAGTGGAAATAAACAACAGCACCTACCTCATAGGGTTGTTGTGAAGATATGAGCTAAATATATAAAGCGGTTGGAGGCGCCTAGCACAAAATAAGTGTTAAGTATTTAGCTCTTTTGACAGTGGGGCAGGAATTTTGGAATGGCTGGGCCCTAGCTCAGCATTTTAAATACCTGGAGCGTTTTAGACAAGATGGGAAGGGGCTTGGACCTGAGGTCAAAAGAAAGGGGATGTCCTGTTTCTGTTCTCTGCGGGGTGTGGCGAGGGGAGGAGGCAGGTAGGTATTAAAATAACTCGGGGGCCGGGTCCGGCTGTGTACAAACCTACACGCATTCCTTGAGGAAGTGGAGCATAAGAAGGAGTGAAGCCATGAGAAGGAGCCACCAGGTGGCAGTAATTTGTGGGACGTGGCACTTAATGGGGCGCAGTTGGATGAGACCGTCCTCTGATGACCTCGTCCTGCGCCCTGTCCTTCTGGCAGATCCCGGTGCTGTGGTAGAGGCTCAGACGTCGGTGCCCTACGCCATTGTAGGAGGCATCCTGGCGCTGCTGGTGTTTCTGATCATATGTGTGCTGGTGGGCATGGTCTGGTGCTCAGTACGGCAGAAGGGTAAGTAGGGGCGGGGTCTCGAATTCAGCGACGGGTGTGGTTGGTTGTGGGATTCGGAAAGGGGTGGGGCCTAGTACCCGAGTCTAAAGAGGGCGGGCGTAGAGCTGGGATGAGGGGGCGGAGCCTAGATCCAGGATTTGAAACCCAGCGGAACTTGAGGCCCAAATTCCAAAAGGGGCGGGTCTTTCGGGCCAAGACCCTAGAGGGGGTGAAGGGTTGAAGCTGAATTAAGTCCATGCGTTTGAATTCCTAATTGCTGAATGAGTAGGGAGCAGAGCAGGAGAATTCTACCAGGAGAACGGATAAGCGTTGAGCTTTCCGTGAACTTTTGGAGTCTTCCTAATTCTGCTTATACCTCTCTCTGTCCCTGTTTTGCTATTCCCCGGACTTGATTCCCTCTCCTTGTATGTTCCGTCTCTCTCTCTTCCTTCGTCTGATATGTCTTGTCTGTCTCCCTTGTCCAACTCCTGGGTCCACACATATATGTCGCCTTTGCCCTGGGGGCCTCTCATCCCTCAGGCTCCTATCTGACCCATGAGGCCAGTGGCCTGGATGAGCAGGGAGAAGCAAGAGAAGCCTTTCTCAATGGCAGCGATGGACACAAGAGGAAAGAAGAATTCTTCATCTGACCCCACCTCCACCCCAGGCCTGTGCCTGGGCTGGGGTCCACCCCACTGCCAGCTGCAAAGACATTTACCAGAGTCTGGGATGGTGGGCTTCTCCCCCCACCACTAACACCTCAGACGTTTGGGCAGGGATGGGGGTGTCAGATGCCTGGGTCTCAGCAAGGGCCAGAAGCAAGGGCCCAGAGGTCTGGGTCCCCCAGGGGGCAAGGGCCAAAGGTCCAGATCCCCCAAGTCCAGGGAGGGCAGGGCGGTAGGGATTGGGTTGGGGGAAGATAACTGGGGGAAGGCTAAGGCCCCTAGGCTGCAGAACCAGGTCTCCTGGGGAGGGATCAGATTCTGGGAAGGGTGGGGTGGGCAGGGAAAGGGAACACAGATTTCTTTGGGGGCCCCAGACCCCATGCCAGCCATTGTAGGAGTTCCACAGAGCTCTGGGCACCTCTTTGCAAAGCCATGTTTGCACGGTGGGGTTAAGGGTGGGGGGGAGGGCGTGGAAACAGGGATTCTGTGTCTTTGTGTCATAACTTTGATGGGGGCGGTGAGGGAGACAGCCCCAACTCTTTTCTCCAATCCCCTTCCCCAGGTTCCTCGGCTCCCTTTCCTCCTCCCCCCAATCTGTCCCACCCATTTGTCTCTGTCCACCCACTCCTGGGGGGGCCTTCCCCATCTCTCCTCCAGGCCCCCCGGGGAGGGGGAAAGGAGTTTGGGGGGAGGGTGTGTTGGTCTCTATGGTTTTATATATAATATATTAAAAAAAATCAAAAATCTGTATGAAAATATCAGATTGCGACCCCTGCCCCCAATCCTGGCTTTTGCCCCCTTTTTCTTGTTAAAAAAAAAAAAAAACACATTTTGTACGGGGCGGGGAGGGGGATGGGGAGGGGGTTTGGCAATCCCACTAACCACCATTAAACTGAGGAGAGAACAAGTGTTTGGGGTGGCTTTGTGTCTGTCCCTCTGCCCAGAGCTGCACCATGTCAACAGGGAGGGTTACTAAACTAAGGGCCGAGGGGAGTGTGATGACTGCTGATGGGCAGTATAGACCAGTAAAGGGTCCTCACTTCTCCAAGGGCACCTCCGTCCTTCCAAGAAATCTGGGTTTTTTTCTGGTCACTTTTTCAGCCAGAAGTCACCAAGTCTCCTCTCAAGTAGCTACTGAGCTACCCCACCCCCACACAATGGCCTGGACCCTTCTCCTGGCCTACTCGACCCCTGACTCAGTCTCCGGAGGAGCTTTCAATTACTCACATCTCGCCCACTAAAAACCTGTCCCTGCCCTGCTCAAAAATCTTTCCTTAGCTCCTCATCACCTCTAGTTCAAGTCAAAGCACTTTAGCCTGACATTCCAGGCCCGTCAAACATTTATCTAAATTTTAGATGAATGATTGTAATTTTAGAGTCAAAAATATATTGACCTTACTTTGTAGCAGGTGCTGTTCAAAGGACGGGAGATGCCACGATGAATAAAGGAGGCCAAAGTTAGGTGTTCCAGACAGTTTAGCATTAATCTCAAACTTGATCCTGTTCTAGGCACTGAGGACCCAAAGTGAAAAAGAAAGGGTGACTCCATTCTTACCTCCACAAAGCTTTCATGAGGAAAGCAGATTACAGCAAGGAAGCAAAAAACCAACCAACCAACCAACCTTAATTTCAGATTGCCATAAATACTATTAAGAAAATACAGAGTAATGGGGTGTGGGGGACTATTTTCTTTTAACTTGTTATTATGGAAAATTTCAAATGTACAGAAGTAGACAGGACAATGAAGTCCCATGCACTTGTCACCCCAGCTTCAACAACCATCAACTCATGGCCAGTCCCGTTTTATCCACTACCCACTCACTTCTCTAAAGCCAATCTGGAGGAGCTATCTTAGAAAGATCGGGGAAAGCCTGTCAGACTGGTATCTGTGCCAAGGTTTGAATGATGAGCATAACATCTATTCGAAGATCAGAGGGAAAAGCATTTTCAGGCAAAAGGACAGCAAGGGCAAAATCCTGAGATGGTAAAGAGATTGGGGTGTTTGAGGGTAAGTGGAGCTAGACAGAAGTGGATAAAGAGGAGTGTGTGTGTGGGGTGAGGGGGAGTGACGTCAGAGACGAGCAGGGTTAGACCATGTGTATGTAGCCCCTGGGCCATGACAAAAGGTTTGGATTTTTTTTTTCTAAGTGTAATGGGATCTCATTGGAGAGTTTTAAACTGGAATGAATCACTTCCAGGAAGCCTGGAATGCTGTAATAGCTTTCCTATACTTTCAGCATAAAGTCTGTGCTCTTAACTTTAAGGATAGGAGACTTTCTCCTCTCTTTGAAGTCTAGATAAACTAAACTGCTTTCACTTCCTCAAACCAGGCAATATTTTTTCTGCCTCTAGGCCTTTGCCCTTGCTGTTCCCTCTGCCAGAAAAACTCCCATTCCAGTTGGCTTCTATTCATCCTTAGCTTAAAGACAATCATCACCTCCTGGAAGACTTTCCAGGCTGGGGCAGGTGCCTCCTCAGGTTCCCACAGCTTCCTCTGCACTACCCATCCCAAGCTCTGACCACTCTGAATTGTGGTTCTGATTGTGTGTGCATCTCCTTCCTTTGATGGGGGGGGGGGATGAGAGCAGGAGAATAGAGGTCGGGTATGTTAACTGCGGAAAACACAATGCCCTCTAGCACTGGGCCTAACACACAAGAGAGCAATAAATGTTTATCCTGGTTGTTGGGGGAAGGTTGTGAGGACTGGTACGAGTGTTGGCCCTTGTACCCCTTCTCCAGATGTAAGCTGATCCCAACCAAACTGAGAATACTCGATTCGCGCTAGTCCGCAGTCCCTGTGCGCATGCGCCAAGGTCAGGCTTTGGCGGGGGGCCCACGCCCCTCATATGCTAATCACTGCGCTCAGGAGTATGGCCCCTCCGGGGAATATGCAAATCAGCCCTTCCAGCGCCGGAGGCCTCCCATTGTCCCGCGCTAAGATTATGCAAATAAGCAGACTTCAAATCCAGAATCCAGACCGAGCTAGCACCCCCACCCCCAGCGCATCCCATTTGCAGTAAGGCGCGTTCAAGCTCGCTCACGCACGCACGAGCCTTGCAGTTTCTAGTTCCGTCGAGCTGCGGACTGTACCAAGTAAACCCGGACAGCGAGGGGCAAAGCCAGGAACCCCCTGTGCGGGCCTCGTCCATGGCCCGACTTGGAGAGCCCCTCTTCCCACTGTGCTAGAGGAATGGTCTATCTCGCCGCGCAAGCGCCCTAGGCTCTTCACGCCCCTTGCACTCCCTCCTAGCCCACTTGCAGCGCAGGCGCAGAGTCCGGGCGTGCAGCCGCTGCTGCCGAGCCGGAGCGGGGGCCACCAGCGCCGGTGAGTGTTCGGGATGGAGGTGCGCGGGGCATGCTGGGACGCGGGCTCCAAGGCACCGCTGCATGATGGGAGTGACGGCTCCGGTCACCGAGGAACCGGCAGCGGTCTTGGGCCGTGATGGCCGGAGGGTGAAACCTAGGCTCCCCTTTTTACCCGCACGCAGCTCCGTGCCGCCCTGGGGCATCCTGGGAAAACGGGATGCCCTACCCTAAAGCATTGTGGGAGTCTGTCTGCTAGTCGTTATGGGCCTGGTGCATTCTGGGATTATCCCGGCTTCTTGTGGGGAACTGTCCCTTTTGTCACACACTCTCCGCTGAGCATCCTGGAAGCCTGGAGTGCTTCGACGAAGAGCGCCTTGGAAGGTGGTCATTACAGTCCCGAGGCATCCTGGGGGAAATTGCAGCAGGGCATTGTGGAGACTGGTCCTTATAGTCCTGTATAAGGTTTTGCTCTTGCCTCCTTGCCCTAGCATTGTGGGAACGAGTGCCTGTTAGGTTCGCATATGGCATCTTGTGAGTTGGTTGCTATAGGCTTAGGACATTGTGGGATCTTGGGCACTGTGTATACTTTATGGTAGTGAGGGACCCTCATTTATGCCCCTCTAAGATCGTGGGAGCCAGTCTGGCCGCCATGTTCATTGTATGAATGGGGCTTAGGCACCAAGGAATGCCTCCAGCCGGCATGGAATGCTGTGGAAGGAGCTTTGTGTGATGCGGGTTTGGGGAAGTGTAGGCTGGACTAGTGAGCAATGTCTCCTGGTAATCTCATTGGAAGTTCTGATTGTCCCTGGTATATGATTGCCAGTTAAAACAAAGAACACCCAGTTAAATTTGAATTTCAAATAAACAACAAATAATTTTTAATATACCTATGTTCCATGCGATATTAGGAATGTACATTTCTAATAAACTATTTGTTTATCTGAAATTCTAATTTAACCGGGCATTGTATATTTTTATTTACTAAATCTGGCAACCTTATCTTGGCATAAAATAGAATTCCCAAATTAAATGAGGTCCCTTAGGCAATAGGGTATTACGAGAACTCTTCTTCTGCAAGGTATGAATCCTCTCTGCCCTTAAAGCTCAATCCAGGGGTCTTTAGAAAGCTCACCTGCCAGCATGATGCCAGCTTTCTCAGGCCCAAGCCTCCTCCGGCTTGAATCCTAATCTTTTTCTTTTTAGTCCACAGCATTAAACTTGACCTCTATCTATGCTTTGAAGGGATCATGTGTTTTCCACCATATTATCCACTGCCCAGCACAGGCCTTGCATATAAGCGGTGCAGCTGTATGTGCAGTGTGTGTATGTGTGTGTGTGTGTAGGGAGGTACTGATGAAGAGGGAGAGACAGGAGAGAAGTCAGAGAAGGCTTCTTGGAAGAGGTAGAGATGGTGTTTGGGAGGGGAGAAGTACAGAGGTTCTTCTGTTTGAGGCCAGCTTTGGAGGGTAAGGTTTCTTCAGTCAGACAAGAGGGGAGAAGCACATTCTTGACAGCAATAGCAGGATTTGCAAAGACCCACAGATGTGAAAAGTCCTGGTGTGCACAGAGAGAGGTGAAAAGTCTGGAATGGCTAGAGTTTATAAAGGGTTGGGAGTGGGAGTAGTAATAGCCACTGTTAATGGAGGACCTGCCACATACCAGCAATCTGTATGAATGAGCCTACTGAATCTTCAAAAAAATCTTTTCAGCTGATGGCTCATTTTAAGAGAGGTAGGATGACAAGGCTTCAAATCCTAGTTCACCCATCTACCAGTTGTTATGACATTGGGCTATCTGCAAATCCTGTTTGTACCTCAGCTTCCTCATCTGTACAAAGGATATAATAATCTGTCTCAACATGGTTACAAGTACATAAATTAAGCCCTGGAAGCCATTTTTGTACCAAGAAGGAAACAGGCTAGAGAAGGTAGGTTATTTTGCCTGAAGCTACACAGGTAGAATGTGGCAGATTTAGGATTCCGACCTAAACACCATCTTGATACAGAATTTGGGCTAACATTTACAAATGAGTTCAACCATACTAGTTGTTGAACTAAATGCTGAACTACTTCTAGGCTGGTTGGTATATCACTGCTACACCAAGTAATCCTACCCCCAAATGCCACTTTGGACTCTTCCTCCAGCCCCGGACTTTCCCACAATCCAGCAAGTAAAGGGTTAATGCCTGGCCTAGGAGCATGTTCCACTCTCAGTTCTGATTGGTGCCCATGTTAGTACCCACTGTTAAATATTTGGAATATTACCTTTCCCCACCCCACTGAATGAAAACCTCAGACAGCTTTGTTGCCTAGAGGGGCAGAGCCTACAGTCAAGGCCCTGTAGGCAGTGAGGGGTGGAGCTGGGGTCATCTTTGCCTTGCTCACAGCACTGAGCACCCTGAGTCCTGGGGAGGCAGATGCTATGTAAAAATTTATTGTGTCACCACAGGCCTTTCCTTCCCCTGTCCAGCATTCCTCTCTACCTGTCGACATCCTGCATCAGAGGACTTGTGGCCGAGGTGTGGCTGTGGAAAGCTGGCCAGGGAGGGACACTGCCCAGCTGCTGCTCTGCTTCTGTCTCCTGTCCCCTCCCCTGGCCATGACAGAGACCCGTGAGCCAGCTGAGACTGGAGGCTATGCCAGCTTGGAAGAAGATGATGAGGACCTCTCTCCAGGTGAGATGGCCTTAGAGGTGGTGGTGTTGGCTTGAATATCATCCTGGTTTGGGATTGGAGCTCCACTGAGAAATCTTGAGGGGGAGTGGCTCCTTGTCTCACTAGGTGTTCTGTTGTGATTGGGACTTGGTGACCTGCTGTGAGATCCTTTCCTGCTGAGACTTCTGGGGGTTGTAGATTGGCTGGGATTTCTCTCCTTGCTGTGATCTCTTTCTTTGCTGGAAGTTCTAGATCGGCTGTGGTCTCTCTTCTTTCTGGGAGTTCTAGATTGGCTGTAATCTCTCTCGTTGCTGGAAGTTCTAGTTTGGCTGTGATCCCTTTCTTTGCTGGAGGTCCAAGTTCGTCTGTGATCTCTCTGTTTTCTGGGGGTTCTAGATCGGCTGTAATATCTTTCCTCACTGGGGGTTCTAGGTTGGCTGTGGTCTCTTTCTTTTCTGGGGGTTCTAGAGCGGCTGTAATAGCTTTCCTTGCTGGAGGTTCTAGTTTGACTGTGATCTCTTTCTTTGCTGGAGGTTCGAGGTCGTCTATAATCTCTCTCTTTTCTGGGGGTTCTCGATTGGGTGTAATAGCTTTCCTTGCTGGAGGTTCTGGATCGGCTGTGAACTCTCTCCTTGCTGGAGGTTCTAGATCGGCTGTGATCTCTCTCCTTGCTGGAAGTTCTAGACCATCTGCAACTTCTCTCCTTGCTGGGGGTTCTAGATCGGCTCTGGTCTCTCTTCTTGCTGGAGGTTCTAGATCGGCTGTGTTCTCTCTCCTTGCTGGGAGTTCTAGACCACCTGTGACTTCTCTCCTTGCTGTGAGTTCTAGATCGGCTCTGGTCTTTCTCCTTGCTTGGAGTTCTAGACCATCTACGACTTCTCTGCTTGCTGTGAGTTCTAGATCGGCTCTGGTCTCTCCTGGAGGTTCTAGATCGGCTGTGATCTCTCTCCTTACTGGGGGTTCTAGACCATCTGTGACTTCTCTCTTTGCTGGGTGTTCTAGATAGGCTGTGGTTTCTCTCCTTGCTGGGAGTTCTAGACCATCTGTGACTTCTCTCTTTGCTGGATGTTCTAGATCGGCTGTGGTTTCTCTCCTTGCTGGGAGTTCTAGACCGTCTGCAACCTCTCTCCTTGCTAGGGGTTCTAGATTGGTTATAACTTTTCCCTTTGCTGCAGATCCTGGACTGGCTGTGTCTTCCCATCTGACTGGGAGTTCCCTTTCGGGTACGACTTCTTGCCCTACTATGATTCCTCTTACAACTGTGGCTTCTCACCCTGCTGTGGGTGCTCTTCCGACTGCGACTTCGGTGCCTGCTAGGGGTGCTAGACTGGCTGTGACTCTGGGGCCTGCTGGGTGCAGTATCCTGGTTGTAACTCTCAACCCTGCTGGACACTTCAGTTGGACTGTAACTCCACTTCCTGCTGGGGGTGATCATCTGACTATGGCTCTTCACCCTCCTCGATGATGATGGAGATTGGCTGTAACCTTCCTCCCTGAAGGGAGTTCTAGTGGGGCTATAACTCTTTGCCCTGCTAGGGGTTACAGCCAGGCTGGAACTCTTCCCCATACCTGAGGCTCCTGGTGGGCTTTCGCTCTTCTTTCTGCTCGTATTTCTAGGCTGGCTCTCACTCCTTTCCCGGTTGTTGCTTCTTGGTCTGCTGTAACTCTTCCCTGCCCTCTGGTTTTGCTGGGAAGTAGGAGTTCTCACCCTGCTGGGCATACCTGATCTGGCACCATGAGTTCTTATCCTGCTGGGAGTGCTGGTCCTGTTGGCTGACCTCTTGGAGCTGCGGCTTCCCCTCCGGCCGGGAGTTCTGCCCCGGCTGCGCGTGCCTCTGTGCCGGGGCCCCTTTACCCCGCTGGCCTTGCTGGCTTTGCTACTCCTGGTGTCAGTGCTGGCCCTGGTGTCGGTGCTGGCTTTGCTAGGTGTTCGTGCCCTGCTGTGAACTTGGGACTTGCTGCTAGGCTGGTTAGAAGGGGCTGCCTTTGTATTTGCCCATTTGGTAGATTTGGAACTGCTTGGGCTCGTGACAGAGTTGGGGGCTGTCGATGGCTTGGTGGACACTGAGGAGCTGCTGGGCATCGCCGATCTGGTGGTCTTCAAGGACCCAGGAGGCTTGGGAGACGCTGTGGGCGTTGAGGGTCCAGTGGATGCCTGAGACATGCCAGGCTTCGAGGTTCTTGTAGGTGGAGAAGGCATGGTGGCCACAAAAGGGCTTGTGGTTCTGGAAGTCACAGTGGACATGAAAGGCCTGGTAGCCATGGGTGACGACTTGATTGTCTTTCCCAGGCCAACTTCATGAAGTCACAGTAAGCAGTGAAGACCCTGGAGGGGATGTGGTGTGAAGTCAGAGGTGGGAGGAGAAAGAGGGGTGGGGCCCCAGTCCCCAGCCCAGAGCTGGAAGTATTTCCTATTTTGCAGCCATTCAGCAAATGCCTCCTGAGGCTGCCTTACGGCTCAGCATTGCTGGAGACACAGAGATGGGTCAGACCCAGGTCCTGCCTGCCAGGAGTCTCCAGTCTAGACCCTGACCATCACTGCCCAGGCAGTCAGAACGTATTAGGGGGCAGGGAAAGCCTAGATGAGAGAAACACTGACCACCTGGGCAGTCAGGGAGGACCTCACAGAGAAGGTGACATGGAGCTAGGGCCTTAAAGAGGAGCAGGAGTTTGCTAGTGGAGAAGGAAGAGGTCGCTCCCGGTGGGAGAAGAACAGAGGCAAATACCTGGAGGAGGGAAAGCAAGGCCTCGGGGCCACCGGTGTTCATTCAACCCATGTGTCCTGTTGGGGACAGTGAGATGAGTCAGACCTTCTCTTGAGGGGTTCCCAGCCTGATGGGGGAGACATTCTGGGGCCCAGATGGCTACAGCCATTAGGACAGTGACAAGGAAATGGATCCAGAGTAAAGGGAACAGGGGAGAGACGACTAGGGACATCAGGGGTAATTTCATAGAGGACAGGCCCTGTGCTGGATCCTGAATGATGAGTAGGAGGTTACCAGGCAGAGTAGGGAACAGCATTCCAGTCAGAGGGACTAGCCCACGCTAAGGCCTCAGGAAATATTTGTTCAATGGCAGAGACAGCAGGACAGGAACAAGTAAGAGACAGAGGAAGCTGCAGGGAAGGACGTTCAGCAACTATAACCTATTCTTCTAAGCTAGGTGATGCTGGGGACCCAACAATGAGTCAGAGCAGGCCAGCCTGCTGGTCTAGTGAGGAAAGGACTTTGGAAGGGCACAGCCCTGAGGACTTGGGGCTAGGATAGTTGAAGGGCAAAAGAAAGTGACTTGGGATTAGGAGATCTGGGATGCCCTCACCAGGGAGGAAGGCCTCCTTTTGGGTCCTAAAGGATAACAGGAGACATTCCTAGCAGAGGGGATGGCATGTGTGAAAACCTCAGAAAAGATTTCTCAAATTGAATGCCAGGTGCAAAGTGTTCTAGATGCTAGGGGCACAGTAATGAACAAGATGAAGTCCCTGCTTCTGGGGACAGGCAATAAACACACAAGCAGGTGTTGTATACAATAAACCGAGGAGAATAATAAAGCAGATTTAGGGGCATAGGGTTTGCTGGTTAGACAGATTGGCCAGGGTTTCACTGAGGTGACACATAAGCAAAGACACAGCAGAGAGGAGGGATCAAGCTTTAGTCCATCTGCAGACAGGATGGCCAAGGCCCTGAGGCAGGTGCCTGCCTGGGGTGTCAAGGGACATGCAGAGCCCGTGTGGCTGGCTCAGTTGTAACAGGGTCGCTGTGGGCTGCCCATGGAAACTGAGGGAGCGGGGCCAGATAGATGGAGGGCGAGGCTTTTGCAGTCCTAGGACATGCTTTTGGCAGGCTCCTGCCTCCAAGCCTGAAGAAGTGGTATCTTCCCACCCTGCTGCTCATGTCCGCACCCCCTTTAACAGCTGCTCGTGTCACCCTTTCCTGTACATTGACTGTATATTTTTTTCCTTTTTTTAACCTAAACTTGTATGAGGCATGTTCTTCATACCCATGAAATCACAGTAATATATCTATACTTACAAGGAAATATTTTAACTCACTTAATTATACATTTATATTTATAAAGCCACATTTATCAAAATGTGTATATATATGTATGTGTTTTAATTTGCTTAAATATCTGTTCCAATGTTTGTCTAAATTGATCCACTTTAAGATAGAAAACAAACTTAAGGTTACCAAAAGTGAAAGGTGGGAAGGGATAAATTAGGAGTTTGGGACTAGCAGATATACTATATATCTGCTAATATAGGTATAAAATAGTATAACTATACTATGTATAACACTACTGTATATAAAATATATAAACAACAAGGCCCTACTGTATAGCACAGGGAACTATATTCAACATCTTATAATAAACTATAATGGAAAAGAATCTGAAAAAGAATACGTATTTTTATACTTATGTATGTGTAAGTGAATTGCTTAGCTGTACACCTTTAGTTTAAAAAATAAGATCCCGTGTAGGCCATCACCGTATTTAGCTTTCCCTATTAGAGTTGTGTGACTGGAGGTGAGTGAGTCGCCTAACCTCTCTGTGTCTCAGTTTCCCCATTTGTCACTTAGGGATAATAATAATACCTCCTTCAGGGTTGTTGTGAAGATTAGTTGAGTTAATATATAAAAAATGTTCTTAAAATAGCAGTGGACACTGTTGTCATTTTTATTGTTCCTACTTCTCCTACTTTGTTCTTTTTAAACCCCCAGGATGCAGTTCTTGAAGATATTTAGTTGCTTGACACCTCGATACTGAGCCTGTGCTGTGTGCCGGGCTCTGTTCTGTGAGATGGGGAGTCATCTGTGGGAAGAAGAGGGTTGTGGCCCGGCTACCCTCTCCATACCATGGAGAGTCTGAACTGGACTCCAGGAGGCAACAGCCAGGCACAGCCCTGTGTCCTCTGAGGCCACCATCTTTCCTCATCCATCCCCTATAGGCCCAGAGCATTCCTCTGACTCCGAATACACTCTCTCAGAGCCGGACTCCGAAGAGGAAGAAGATGAGGAGGAGGAGGAGGAGGAGACCACTGACGATCCTGAATATGACCCCGGCTACAAGGTGAAGCAGCGCCTGGGCGGGGGCCGGGGGGGCCCGTCCCGCCGGGCCCCCCGTGCCGCGCAGCTCCCGGGCCCCCCAGCCCAGCCCTGCCAGCTCTGTGGCCGCTCACCCCTTGGGGAAGCCCCCCCAGGCACCCCACCTTGCCGGCTCTGCTGCCCTGCTACAGCCCCCCAGGATGCGCCAGCCCCTGAAAGCAGGGCCCTTGGGGAGGAAGAGGAGGAGCCACCTCGGGCTGGGGAGGGCCAACCAGCCGGGAGGGAGGAGGAGGAGGAGGAAGAGGAGGAGGAGGGCACTTACCACTGTACGGAGTGCGAGGATTCCTTCGACAACCTCGGGGAGCTGCATGGGCACTTCATGCTGCATGCCCGGGGTGAGGTGTAGGCAGGGCCTCTACCCAGGGAGCTTGGCAGAAGGGGTGGGGTGGGTGGGGTGGGAGAAGGGGGCTGAGGACATTGGGGTGGTCGCAGTGGTCATAGGGATGGGGTCCTGCCAATCTGTGTCGTCTTAGCAGTAGATGTGTGAAGGACAGAATAAAAGCCAAATTCTGTGTGTGTCAGTCCAGGGTGTGTTTGGTGTGTGTGCGTATATGTGTGTGTATGTACATGTGAGGCATGTGCCTGGGCATTTATCTCACCCTCCCCAGGCCCCTTCTTGGGAAACCTTAGGATCATTGTTGCCAAGGTAATTAACATTACCTAAGTGCATGTGTTCAACGTGGTTTCCTTGTACTTAATCACAGACTCCATGATGTACTGGGTCAGACACAACAGAATTTTGTTTCTCGTTCACACAATAGTTCAGGGTGGGTGTTCCAGGTGGACAGGTTCCATACGGTGATTTGAGGACCCAGGCCATCCTGTGAGCCTTTTGTCATTCACATGGTTATGGCTGGGTTCTGCCGGTAGAAGAGGAATAGAGAGCCCAGAGAGGTACGCACATTCTCTAGAAGCCCAGCCCAGACGTGGCGCACACTGCTTCCATTTCCCTTCCTTTGCTGAGAGACTAGTCACATGGCCACAGCTCCCTGCAAGGGAGCCTGGGAGAGGCAGCCTAGCCAAGTGCCCAGAAAGCAGAAGAGAGTTTGTGGAAGACAGCTAGTGCTCTCTGCCACTTCGTCTAAGAACCATCACAAAGAGGACTTTAATTATAATCATAGCTGTGCTTTCTGAGTGCTTCCTGGGTGCCAAGTGCCAGTCCAAGAGCTTTATATATATTGACTCATAGAAGTTGTGCATCTAGGAACTTACAAAAATAGAACCTTAATTATAATTACAGCTGCCATTTCCCAGCACTTCCAGAGTGCTGCATTTGATTTGCATGAGATCATCGGGTCCTTAGAATAACTCTGCAAAGTAGGGACTGTGATCCATTAGTTCATTTAACAAGTATTTTTGAGTCCTTGCTGTGTGCTAAGCACTGGGAATTCACCAGTGAAGGAAAAAATTCCTTGTCTTCATGAAGCTTCCATGGAGGAGGGAAGGGGCCACTGGTGGGGACAGATGGTAAATGAGTTAAGATGTTGCCTATGCTGGATGGTGGTAAATACTGTGGAGATAAATCAAGCAGAGAAAGGGGAACAGTTCTGGAAGAGGGTACAATTTTAAATAGTGTTGTCCTCCCTAAGGAGGTGGCAGAGACCTAAGCAGAGACCTGAAAGGGGGAGGGAGGGAGCCAGCCATGCACAGCAGGTGTGGGGAGGCAGGAGCCTGCTCCACCGGTCAAGGCCAGAGGGGCCGGAGAGGCAAAGGTGGCAGAGCCAGAGCAGTGAGGCCAGAGGGGAGCAGAGAGCCAGCTCATTACAGCCTTCTTGAAACATTGGCTCCCACTCTGAGATGGGAGGTACTAATCCGCAGAAGCTTGGCACCAAAGCTTCTTTGAAAATAGAAGCCTAATTATTATAATAGCTACCATTTACTAAGCATTTACTGTGTGCCAGGCTCTAAGGCGCTTTACGTGTGTTAACTCATAGAAGCTTGGCAACTAAGAACCTTCAAGAATAGAACCTGAATTACCGTAATGGCCATCATTAAGTCAGCGCTCACAGCGGACCAGGCCCTGGGCTAAGAGCTGTATATGGACAATCACATCGGATCCTTGTGAGGTAGGGACTGTTACTTATTTACTCATTCATTCAATGGTGGTCTATTGAGCACCTGGGAGATGCAGGCAATATTTGGGGAGCTGGGGATAGAGTGGTGAAAACAGTGAACAATAATCCCTGCCTTTGTGGAGGTTGTATTATAAAGAGGAAAACAGGTACTTGAATATTTAAGTAAAATATATATAATGAATGGAATGTTAGAAGGTTGTAAGTACTGTGGAGGCAAAGGGGAGGGGAGTGGGGAGGCTCGTGTGTGTGTGTGTGAAGCAGTTTCAAGTGGCGTAGTCAGGAGAGACTTCACTAAGAAGGTGACATCAGAGCAGAGACCTAAAGGAAGGGGAGTAGGCCACATGGCTGTCTGTGGGCACAGCGAGTGCAAAGGCCCTGAGGTGGGAGGCTGCTTAGAATGTTTGTGGGAGCGTACTCAGGGCCACAAGGCTGTTGCTGAGGAAGGCAGGGGGAAGACTGGTGGGAGGGGAAGGGCAGAGGGGAAGAGGGCCAGGTTGTATAGGCCATTATTCCGACTTCGGCTTTCTCTCTGAGTCTGAGTCATTGTCATAATCCTTAGAGGCGTAGGGGCTATTATCATGACCATTTTACACCTGCTGTAACCAGGGCACAGAGAGCTTGAATAATCTGCTAGAGGTCACACAGCTAGGAAGCAGCAGAGCACAGGTTTGAACCCAGACAGCTGGATACAGGGCACACAATCTTAGCCACTAAGCCACACACCATAAGTGGCTGTCCACAGCCACCATCTGATGTGCAGGAGTATATGTGGTCACAAGAATTACTGAGGTTTTTAGAATCACATTAGTTACCAACAAAAAATGGGCAGATTTGACATAAAAATGGCAGTTTCTGGCTTCTCTGTGCAATCAGTTGCTGAACCCTCAATCCCACGGGGCAGTAGTTTGCAGGAGCTGAGTCGGGGGTCATGAACTATTATTAATGGGCCATTCCCTCCCACATGCCCAGTCCCCACTGTCTGCCATCTGGACCCCTCACACCCTGCTTGCCCCAAAGAGTATTTGCATTTTGACGCCTGTTACAGGACCTTAGACCACAGCATCTTTTACAACCCATGCTTTTCATCCTAGAAGCTCAGAATCTCAGAACGTGACATTTATCCCCTTTGAGACTTTCCTAAGCGCTATAGCTGAGCATCGCTGAATCTCAGAATTGTCAAAGCAGAAATTCACAGCTCATTAAAACCACACTGATGGATTTTATTTCCTGGGGCAGCATGCCTAAGCCCTCTTCTGCCTTAGGGTTTTCTAAGCACAGATGTAGGGAATTACCCATTCGTCATAAAAGTTCGTAAGGATCACAAGAGACTAGGGATCAAGACACCTTGGTCTGCTGCCAGTGGGGTCATTCAGTTCTTCAGGGCCCAGTCAGTATATGGAAACCAGGCTAGGAATTCCAAAGAGGATTCAGTACCGGAAATTGGTTACACGGGTATTAGAAGGCTAAAAGCACAAATGTGGAAAAGTCAAGTAACTGAGAAATTAGTGTCTGCAAGAAGCTCCCACTTATAGGACTGGGGTACAGAAAAAGAAGTGCAATGACCAGAACCCAGTGGGAGCTTGGAGGATGGGCCACGTGCGGCTGGTGCAGGGACCAGGGACAAGGTGCCACAAAGCTGCTGCAAGAACCTTGTGCCAAGTATAGAAAGGAGCCCGAACTGCTGCTGGAGGGGTTCCAGCAACAGCCCAAGGCAAGGTAAGGCCCTTCCCTCTTCCAGCCTTCCTTCTGCCCATACCTTTTGTGGGAAGAACTTAAGGAAGCCAGCTGTCCGGGGAGTCTGGGAAGCATAGTTGTAGAAGGCCCAGCATCCCGGAGCAGTGTGGAATGGTGGGCTGAGGCTGAGCTAGGTAAACAGCTGGGCACAGTCAAGGAGTTATTTTTTGAGCCGCCACAGTAAGCGCTGTCCCAGGTTCTGGGGAGGAAGCAGTGAGGAAGACACCACACTTGTTCTCAGGGGTTTGGATTTCAAAGGAAGGACACAGATAATGACATAAACAAGAGTGATAATTCCAGGTGTTGGAGAATTCTAGGAAGAAAGTACATCAGAGTGAGGGTTGGTAGTGCTGTTTTAGCCAAGGAAGACCTCCCTGAGGTAGCAGGTGTTGAGACCTGAATAATGAGGAGGTAGCCTTGCAAAATTCTGTGTAAGCAGGAAAGGCAAAAGCCCACCCGGCACGTGCAGCTGGAGTGTAGTGAAGATGACAGAAAGGGAGCTGAGATTTCATAGTGAGCTGGGACCCAGTCACTATTGGGTTTTGTGGGCCCAGGTAAGTTCTTTGGATGTTATCTATGGGATGCCATTGGAGGGTTTTAAATGACTGATGTAAGCTGATTTACATACACACAGGGAGTGGTCCGTTGTAGAGACTGGTGAGGGGGCAGCAGTGATAGCTGACCCAGCCTCCTGCTACCTTGTTGCTCTGCCATCCTGTGGTTGCTCTCATAGTTCACGATGGCTGGATACCATGTTCACTTTCCAGGCAGGAAGGTGGAGGAAAGGCAAGTTCCTTTCTGAAGCTTGAAGACTCTACCTAGGAATTTAGTCAGAACTCAGTCACATGGCCACATGTAGCTGCAAGGGAATCTGGGAAATGTAGTCTTTGTAGCCACCATGTGCCTGGCTAAACATTGGGAGATAGCTCAGTCTCTGCCACATCCATCTCACCTGTGGGCTTTCAAAATACTCCGTTCAAACAGAGCCTATGATTGCTGTATGCAAGGCATCGACTGCTGTCTCTAGGGGCAGGGCAGGTAATGTGAGGGAGTAAAACTGGCCCAGTGGAACTCAGCCCAGGGTTGGGCCTTTTAAGAGCTGAAAATAGGATCTTAATGGGATATCTGCCAGTGTTGGCCAAATACAACAGGAAGCAGAAGGTATCTCTGTTTGACTCCAAACCAGTTTCCCCACAGGGCCAGGCCAGCTCTGCCCTGAGCTCCCCACTCCCTGTGCCCTTATGTTCTCTGGAAATTCCTGCTCAAAAGCCAGAGTTCCTTGTTTAGACATTTTAATATGGACCTTTTATGTTTTTAGATACTATTTCTGTTTATTCATGCCATCTCACCTACACATATAAAAAATATTCCATGACCAGAATGGTACATAAGATTATTTAAATGAATAAATTATCTGGGGAGGAGGGCAAAGCCATCCAATGCCATGGCCCCTCCTTGTGTGGGAAAGCCTGGCAGAAGGCAGGAAGAGATCATCGAATTGCAACCCCCGCAAATTCAGAGTACAGCTTCCGATTTTGCTGCCCCATCTCCAAAGGCCCAGGCTGCTCTGCGTCTGGGACCCAGTCATGGCATTACAGGCCAGTGATACCTCACTCTCCCTGCCCCCTTTCAGGCACAAATCCAGGGCAGTTTGCTCTTAAAGTCCCATTGCATCCATCTGGGAAAAATTAATGGTGATTACACAATCTGCAGCTAGTCGCAATTTCAAACTATTTAATTGGGAATGAGGGAGATATGAATAACAGTTTTCCCTCTTTCTTGTTAATTTTTTTTTAAACAAAAGGTCTTACTATTGTTTGATTTTACTGTTTCCCTGAAGGCTTTTGTGTCCTCCAAAGACTAAAGCTCTAAATGAGCATCTTCTGAGTCCTATTTATCAGGAGCCCTTTGCCTTTCCGGGGAGGGGGGGGGGAGCAAATCCCTCTGAGGCTCCTATCCCGTATCAGAGGTGGGTCCCACCAGCCAGAGTCCCTATGGCCCTGAGTAGGGCTTCAGCCACACTCAGAGCTCCCCCCGGGCATGCCGGATGTAGTGTTGATGCAGCCCTGCTTCCTGGGTAAAGTCCTGACCACACTCAGTGCAGGCGAAGGGGCCCGGGGAGGCACGGGCCTCGTGCACCTGGCGGTGCCGCCTCAGAGAAGCAGCCTGCCCAAAGGTCTTGCCACAGTCAGGACAGGGGAAGGTGGGCTGGGTGGTGGTGGGTGCAGCTGACTGGGAGGGTCTGGCTGCTGGACCGTGGCTGCGCTGGTGGGCGATCAGGGCCTTGGAGGAGGGGAAAGAGCGGGCGCAGGTGAAGCAGATGAAGAGGACCCCCTGCAGCTTCTGGGCCACGAAGTCCGCTGGGTGCTCCCGCTTCATGTGACGCTCCTGGAACTTGGAATCGGCGAAGGTGATGAGGCAGCGGGTGCACTGCAGGGCCCCCAGGTGGCCTAAGGGACGTGGGAAGAGGTTGAAGTCTCCAGGACCTCTGCCAGCTCCAGAATCATGCCAGCAATGAACATGCGGTGCTTACTATATGCCAGACGCTATGTCAGCACTGGACAGCAGTACAGGCAAACTATTATTGGACCTGTTTTACAGATGAGCAGACTGAGGCTCAAAAAGGTTAGGCCCTGGTGGACAGTCACAAAGCTGGGAAATGAAATAGTGGAGTCAGGTCTGGAACCCAGGAGTCTGCCCTTCCCACAGGGCCATGTGATTAGGGCACAGCCTCTGGAGCCAGACTGCCTGGAACTGAATGCCAGTTCTGTGGCTTCCTGGGCAAGTAAAAACAGTGTTTTCACCTGGAAAACACTGTTTTATCTACTTCATAGGGCTGTTGGAAGGAACAAATGAATTAACTTATACAAAGTGCTTAGAACAGTGCTACACAGTGGTTTGCAATAATTATTGCTGAGAGAGAGAAAAGCAGCCCCACAGCCAGAGCTGGCCTGGCACTCAGAGCTGGGCCTTGGCGTTCTCCTGCTGAACATAAACAGTTTAACAGAACATCATCAGACAAGGCCGTACTGTGACTGAGGTGAGTCAAGACAAGACCACACCATAATGCCATCTGTACACAGACAAACGTGAACACTGTCCAAACCACAAAAATGGCCAAACACCCACCTGTCCTGGCTAATATGCGTGCCGTGCCGGTTGCTGCTTTACCAATCAGCTTGAGCTGTGCTTTGTTCCTCCCTCCTTCTAGGTAAGATTTATTGAGACAGCCAGCCACATAATTGCCCCCACTTCCTGGCAGCATCCATCCAGAGTAAAACCCCTTTCTTGAACCTTTCCCCAAATCGCTTACCACAAACCCATATCCTATAATAAATCCTTATTACAGAGATGCCCCATGGTGTGTGTGCTTCCTCAACGCAGTGAGCAGTAAACCCAGCTTGTTCCAACTCCAGGTATGTCCCTGTGATCTTTGGCTGGAGAGCACTGACACTGTGGCTCTCATTGTTACAAATATTTAACCTCTCTTTGCCTCAGTCCCATCATCTGAAAGTGCTAATTATCAACTGCAGAGGGTCTGCAAGGACTGGATAACAAATGTTAAACTCTTAGAACGCGCCTAGCCCATAATAAGCATTCGGTAAAAGCTGTTGCTTTTTTCCTGTGTCTAACTGGCTACTTTCATAAACATCAAGCTTTCCATTTTTCTGCCGTTAGTCCTCACACCAGCCCTATGAGGTGAATAGTGCCAACCCCTTTTAACAGACAGAGAAACAGAAGCCCAAGTCACACGGAAAGTCTGGGGCAGAGTTGGGATTGGGGCTCTCTGCCTTTTCCCAGCCACCTCTCCCACTCTAAGTCTCTCTGGATGCTGCTCAGTGCCTCTGAATTGCATCCCCTTCATGCTTATGTGGACAGAGCAGAGGGAGTATGTCTGAGGGTAGTTAAGGGTAAGGGTGGGGGAGGAACAGCTTCTAGGAGGGCAGCTCGGGGGCCATTACAGCTCCTTCCCAACAGGCAAGTCCTGTCAACGCCTTGGACACTGAAATGCTCTAGTAATCCTTTTAGCTTCAGCTTCTGCACCCCACCCTCCTCTGGTCGGCAGTACTCACAGATGTCGCCTTCTGGACTTTGGAGACTTCTTTCCTTGGACGAATCCTGCTGCTCCATGGTCTCTTTGGGGTGCGGGTCCTCCGTGGTGACTGGGACACCTCTGGTCAAGAGAAGAGCACGCAGGACATAATAGTAAATCAACTGAAGTTGCTCATCGCAGCCGGCTTTAGAGGGCCCACTAATCTTACGACCTTTGACTGGCTCTCCTTGCCAGCCTTTGACCCCCATGATACCATCTCCTTGGATTTTAACCTGATAAGAGTGCTCACTAGAGGAGATTCAATCCTCCCGAAAGATTAGACTCCCCGGGTTTGTGGCTCCCCTTAGAGTCTTCTTACTTGCTTGAGACCTCTGACCTATGCTTCCTTCATTAAACTCCCTGAACTCCGAGCGCGGGACTCTTCATCTTTGACACAGCCTCATCCCCTTTTCTCCCACGTGTCTTGAGGCAGGTAGTGGTACCCACGCTTTAGCCTGCCTCTTCCCAGGAGACATCTTCCTTTGACATCCCGAAACTCCTGTTCCACCCAAAGCTCCCGCTTCCCACGCGCGCTTTCAGCCGGTGTATCCCGCTGCCCCAGGCATTGCCCTCGGCTCCCTGCCAAGGCGGGTGGCTCAGGCCTCCGCTTTTCTCTGGACAGCAGGGGACTGCCTTTCGTTGCGCCTGTCAGTCGCTCGTCTCAGCGCCGTCACCCGAAGGGAAGCGAGGTAGGGCCCACCGAGTCTCAGGTGGTTTCCAAGGCCTTCCGCCTGATGAGACTTTTGAAGCGGAGATCCCGTAATGCCATCCGGCGGTGATGAAGTAGCGCCAGCCCGGCCCTCAAAAATAACGGGAGGGGTCCTTCTCTGCACTGGGGTGCGTAATGATGACGTTGCAAGCCACCCGTGCCGTACAGACCTAAGCGTTTTGCGCAAGTGTGGTAGGTGCTCCTGGCGCGCACGCGCTGTGGCTCCTTCATTGTTTAAGGCCCCGTACAGCGAGCGCCCTTCGGCCGTTCTGCGCAGGCGCCGTAAAGGGCCATGTCCCCGAGGTCACGCTTCCAAGTCACACCCCCCTCCTAAAAAGAATGACGTAAGGTTAGAGCCCCCGGAAAGCGTCTGGGCGTCCCCAAATCACGGCTTTCTAACCTCTTCGGCCTCCGTCCTCAGACCCCAGGGGCGGGGCTTCTCATCGGCTGATCGGCTGCTGACTGCGCTCTCCCGTGTGCCGGCTGTCTGCTCGGTTGGTGATTTGGAAGGGAGGAGTGAAGGATTAAAAACATCTGTGTCCCTGAGGGAGGAAGGGGCTGGAGGCCGATTTCTCAGTTTTTGAAGCGGAAAGGGAAATGCCCTGAAAGAGGGCAAACACGATTCCAGGGTTCCTGGGGAATAGGGCCTGGGCGGCAGATTTCTAGGTGCTTGGGAGTGATACCCGAGAACGAAAGAAGGGACAAGGTGAAAGGCTGAAGTCTGAGACCAGAGTCGGGCTGCTAGAAAAGAAGAAGGCTGGTGTTCCCTGACTGGGATCTTCTCTCTCCTTGCTTTACAGCTATGCCTACGCCGCGGGGTGACGTGACGGTCTTGTTCCTCGGGCCTCCGGGCTCAGGAAAGTCTGCGCTGATCGCAGCGCTGTGCGACAAGGATGTGGAGACGGTAGAGATCCCCGACGGACGGCCGGATTCCGGGCTCCCCAGCTTGAGAGCTGCGGGCCCTGGCCTCTTCCTGGGCGAGCTGAGCTGTCCACCCGCAGCGCCGGGGCCCTGGGCAGCGGAGGCCAACGTGCTGGTACTGGTGCTGCCCGGACCGGAGGGGAATGGGGAGCCCTTGGCTCCAGAGCTGGGGGAGGCAGCACGGGCCGCCCTAGCCCGAGGGACCCCGCTGCTGGCTGTGCGGAACCTCCGTCCTGGGGATTCACAGAATGAAGCTCAGGCCCGGAATCAGACAGCGGCCCTGCTGGACAGCGCCGGGTTGGGAGCCGCGGCTCTCTTCGTGGTACCGACAGACTGCCGCAGCAGCGACGGCTGCGAGGAGCTGGAGCGCCTGCGGGCGGCGCTGCGGAGCCAGGCGGAGGCGCTGCAGAGGTGAGCGCGGCGTTTCAGGGTGGTCTTAAGAGGCCTGGAGCTTTATTTAGTCTGTACCTCCCATCCCTGAGGGTGCTCTTTGAGGTCCGTGAGACCCCGCCCCCAGCGAGTTTGGGGCCTGCCCTAACGGGATATCTGCTAGAAGCCCTGCTCCCTCATCCAGGCCCCACCCCTCAGCTCAGGTTTTGAGGTCCGCGAGGCTCCACCCCAAGCTAGTGCTCGGTGCTTGACTCTTTTTTGTCATCTAGGCCCCAGCCAAGGATCAGCTAGAAGTCCCGACCTGTCATCCAGGTTCTGCCTCCTGCGAGTGCTCTGAGGTCGCAAGCCGCGCTTCCTCGCGAGAATTCTGAGAGAGGCCGGGACCTCGCGCCCAAATACTTCCCCCAGGCAAAACTGTGAAGGAGCTCTCACTCTGTCCCGTCTTCACCCTCCTCCCCGCCATCAGCTTGGCTCTCAAGCGACCCCAGTCTCCAGAAAGCCACATCCTCAGCGAGCTTTGTTGTTTCTGGGTGCCCTCCCCCACTTCCTTTCTCTAATCCCCTCTCATCTCTGTGCCCACTTGCTGAATTTTCTCCCCCAACGCCGAGCGGCCTCGTTTTATAGACATCAAAACGAAGCTCAGGGAAGGGCAGCCTCTCCTCCCTCTTGGTGAGAACTAGCAGATGAGGCTTTTCCCTTCACTGGTCTTTACCCCACTCCTTACTCAGAAAAGAGTGCCCTTGGTGACCTTGACCTTGTTGAATAGGGCCCAGTTTTCGTTTAGTCCACAATACAGTCGCAATTCTGCCTTTGCTCCAAGCCCCACTCTGAGTTTCGCCCCGCCCAGTACAGCCTTTTCTTAATCCAGCAGGTCCCTCGGAAAGCCCAGCTCCCAAAGAGTGTGAGCCCGGGAAAGACTTTGTCGGGTCTCCATTTTAGGTTCTGTTGGAAACCTGATTTCAATCTAGCCATCCTGTCCCTGCTTTAAGCCCTTTTCTTCATGTCCCTGGTTTCTATTTTCTGTGGCATTAGTCTGGCCCCTCCCTTTCCTGCTTATTCGGAAAGATCCGCCCTTTTCATAACCCAATCCTGTCCCCCTAGCCCAGCTTCCCACCACTTAGTCCCTCTTCTGCTCTTGATCCCATCCCTCCCTGTCCCCGCAGGCTCCTGCCACCCGCTCAGGATGGCTTTGAGGTCCTGGGCGCTGCAGAGTTGGAGGCTGTGCGCGAGGCCTTCGAGACCGGTGGCCTGGAGGCGGCGCTGTCGTGGGTTCGCGCCGGCCTGGAGCGACTGGGCAGCGCGCGCCTGGACCTGGCCGTGGCGGGTAGGGCTGACATGGACCTTGTGCTGGACTTGCTACTCGGGTTAGATCCTGAAGACCCAAGTGCGGTGCCTGCGTCGGCGCCCGAGGGGCCCACGCCCTACCCGGCCCCAGAGCGCCCCAACGTGGTGCTCTGGACCGTGCCTCTGGGCTCCGAGGGCACTGCTGCCACCCCCCACCCAACCCACTATGACGCTCTCATCCTTGTCACCCCTGGGGCCCCCACTGAGAAGGACTGGGCCCGGGTCCGGCCCTTGGTGCTACCAGATGCGCCGCTGGTCTGCGTGCGAACAGACGGCGAGGGCGAGGATCCGGAGGCTCTGGAAGAAGAGGAAACAGCGGAGAAGCCCAGCGGCGAGAGCTTAGAAAACGCCGGCGGAGGGGGTGTTGAGAACGCACGCAGTGAGGAAATGGAGAAACGTGGCCCCAGATCGCAGAAAGCAGGCGGCGGGGTAGGTTCAGAGGAAGCAGGCAGCGAGAGTTTGCAGCCGGTTGGCATGGGCGTGAAGAGATCAGGCAGCGGGGACTCAGAGCGCGCGGCCGCCTTGAGCCCGGAGGACGAGACGTGGGAGGTGCTGGAGGAGGCGCCGCCGCCGGTGTTCCCGCTGCGGCCGGGCGGACTCCCGGGGCTGTGCGAGTGGCTGCGGCGCGCGCTGCCCCCGGCCCAGGCAGGAGCGCTGCTGCTGGCGCTGCCACCCGCGTCTCCCCGCGCAGCCCGAACCAAGGCTGCGGCGCTGCGGGCCGGGGCGTGGCGGCCGGCCCTGCTGGCGAGCCTGGCGGCGGCGGCAGCTCCAGTACCAGGGCTGGGCTGGGCGTGCGACGTGGCGCTCCTGCGCGGTCAGCTGGCGGAGTGGCGGCGGGCGCTGGGGCTGGAACCCGCGGCGCTGGCACGACGCGAGCGCGCGCTAGGTCTGGCGCCAGGGGTGCTGGCCGAGCGGACGCGCTTCCCGGGTCCGGTGACGCGCGCCGAAGTCGAGGCGAGGCTGGGCTCGTGGGCGGGCGAGGGCACCGCCGGGGGCGCGGCCCTGGGCGCGCTCTCCTTCCTGTGGCCCGCGGGCGGCGCGGCGGCCACCGGCGGCCTGGGCTACCGCGCGTCGCACGGCGTCCTGCTGCAGGCGCTCGACGAGATGCGGGCCGACGCCGAGGCAGTGCTGGCACCGCAGGTGCCCGCGCAGTGAGAGGTGGGCTGAGGACCGGGGTGCCCCGGGTCCCGGCTGCCCGACTCTGTCAGCGGCTGCGGACTCCAAGTCCCGGTTGGAGGGAGCGGGCATGGGGGTGGTCCAGACTCTAGCATGGGATGTCTGGGCCTGTGAGATAACAGAGCAGGGGGCCGCCTCTCGGAATCCTGGGTGCTTGAAGGGGATGAGGGCTCTGACTACCGGTTGAGATGTGTGACATCTAGTCACCAGGATTCCTAGGTCCTGAAGGGGAATAGAGTTTGGGGGACAGGACTCCTGATTTCTCTGGGAGCCACAGGATGTGGACTCCTAGAAGGGGGCATATCTTGGTCTCCGAGGGAGTGAACACTGGATCTATTAGATGTCTAGTCCTCCAGGGGGAGAGGGGGTAGAAACCCTGATTCTTGATGAAGGGTGATTGCAGCATGGGGGGGGGGGGTCTGGGTTCCCCGGGGAGCTGGTATCTTGGACTTCTGAACCACAAAGGGATATAAGGTCTAGGTTTCCTGGGTGTGGCTAGGCCTGCATGCAGCCTCCCAGTTCCTCAAGAGGCAGTGAGCTTTGAAACTTTACTGGGGGGAAGAAGGGTCTCTGGGGTCTCAGACTTATGGCTCCCAAGAAGGCTGGGACCTTGGTTCCTAATTCCTGGGTGGTGGGAGGAGGGAACGGGTGGGCTGTGTGAGAGAGCTGGGGACCCTTTGGTCCCTCTTGGGGAATAGAGGGGTGTCTACTGTTTGTTCCTCAGGGGACCTGGGGACTCAAAATTCTTTCCCTTCCTCTGGGGAGGATGGTACCACAAAAATAGGAGGAAGCAAGGGGTCCGGACATGGTGGCTCTGAGGGTAGCAGAGATTAGGAATGAGGCCTTCTGGGTGTGGAAAGGCAGAAACTCGTGCCTCAGAGATGTTGTCCACAAATCCCTAATGGATCTGGGTTCTGGCAACTGCCTTTCTCTGAGTTTGCCTGGGAAGGGATATGACTGCCCCTATTTTACAGGTGCTGAGCGATTATGGAGCTTTCTGGGGAGTCTGTTCCCCTATCCCTCTCTTCTTTAGGGGTCTTGGTTTCTTCTGTCATTAAACCTTAACCCTTTCTGGCCTTGGTATTTTGTACACCTGCCTTTTTGGAAAAGCAGCTGTACTGCTGCACTAGTCCAAACATTTCTGTGTTGGCTACCTCAGAGATCCCCGAGAGGGACACAGAGAATGCTGCCTTCTGGTGTACACAGAGAACACTGCAGGGAGCAGGGGACCCACAGAACCACTGGGCAGGTGTTCCAGACCATGGGAAAGTGCTACAGTGAGGCAAAGGCAGAAAGCACAGTGCCTGGAATGTTCTAGGCTGCCAGCTACATGTAGAGGAGAAGCCACAGAATTCTTCAATGTCAAAAATAGAAAAGGGGGACCTGACAGGCCATCCAGTAGAATCTGTTATGTTAGATGGGAAGGCAAAGCCCAGAGTGGGCAAGCTCGAGGCTCAACAGCCCACAGCAAGGCCCCTGCCTGTTCTCATTCCCTGCCCCATCCCATCCCCAACCAACCTGATAGATCTTCTGTCTGATGCTTGAGCGGGCCACCGGGGTCCTGCCTCAGGACTTCGGCACTTTCTGTTATTTCTGCCCAGAATGCTCTGCCCCCAGATCTTCTCATGACTAGCTCCTTCTTGTCAATCGGGTCTCAGCTCAGATGTCCCCTCAGAGAGGCCTTCCCTGACCACTGTTAACTAAAGTAGCTCACACCCCCACCCCCAGTATTCAGTTATTCATCTCAGCTGGTTAATTTTCCTTGTAGCAATTATTCCCATAGAAAAGTTCCTTATTTATTTACCTGTTTATTGGCTATTATCCCCATGCCTGTCTTGTTCTATGCTGTATCCCCAGTACCTAGGATAGTGCTTTGACACACAGACGGTGCTTAATAAATATTTATTTTATTTCATTAATCAGTGGCAGAACTAGGGCTGGAATTTAGGTTGTTGGGCCTCTGGTCACAATACAGGAAAGGAGTGAGATAGGGGAGAAAAGGCGTATCATGCGAGAGAAAGCCCCTGTCAGGTGAAGGGGCCTGGGAAGCAAGCACAGCTTTGCCACTGTCTATCTGGGTGACCTGGGCCAGTGCCTTATCTTCCCATCTGTGACATGAAAGGGCTGGACGACGACCAGAAATACTCCTGGGATCCTATTTCCTTTGACAGCTGAAGACAAGGGTAACCAACCTGAGGGACGGGTGCTTGAGGGATGATTCCCCCCATGTCCACCTTGAACTCCCGCCACTGGCACAATCTGTCCCATTAAAGTTGAGACAGCCAAGATGGGAAAAAGCATTTAGCTCAATACTGAAGGGCTCCAGGCATTGTCCTCAAAGCTCTCTTCAGCCTTAGGAGAACGTTACTCATCTGTATCTGTAATACCCACTACAACGCTGTCTACGCCTCTCCTTGGTCCACATTCAAGCCTCTCCCATCAAGCCCACCCGCCACGTGCAGGAGCGGAGAGGTGTGGAGCTGTGCTGTCTAGTAGAAATAAAATGTGAGCCACATTAAAAAGGGAAAAGGAAACAGATGAAACTAATTCTAATATGTTTCCCTTTACCCAGGATATCCAAAATATTACCATTTCAACATGGAATCTGTATAGAAAAGTACTGATGAGATATTTTACATTCTTCTCATGCCAAGTCTCTGAAATCTGGTGTGTATTTCTCGCAGCACATCTCAATTCAGACAATGAATTCTCATCAGAAATTCTTGATCCGTATTTAGGTTTCATAAAACTCCTATGTGAAGAAGTTGATTTGTATACCCAAGTCATCACAATCATTTTGAATGGTTTTCCAATAACTGAGCTGAGTAGCCATTTTTAAATTAATTAGAAGTAAGTAAAATGTAAGCTTCGGTTTCCCAGTTGCACCAGCCATACGTGGTGAGTGGCTCCAGTATTGGACAGCGCAGCCCTACAGCACTTCCATTATTACAGGAAATTCTATTCGGATTGATCTAGGGTCAGACAGCCCTTCTTCTACTGACTCTAGGGGTGACCTTGGGCAAGTCACTCAGCACATGGCATCTACCTCACAGGGCTATTGTGAGAATTCAGTGTATGTACGTACATACATACCTTCTCTCTCATGCATATCAATGTACTTGAAGCCGCTGCTGAGAAGCCTGGCACACTGGGAGCTCAAACGTTAGTCTTGCTGTCCTTGCACACACACCCTCAGCCCAGGCAGCATGAAGACGACCCTAGTCTGAGCATCTGTCTCACTCTCATGCCTTTGCTCAGAGTGCCCTCCTCTTTTTCTGCCACTTTGGCACCATCTCTGACTTGGTCCTGTCTGACATCTCTGCCCAACGCTCCCCTTTTACAAATTCCCTTTGCCCCCTGGCCAATGCGAATCATGCCTGAGATCAAGACCCAGGTTTGTTGTTGTGTCGCTGTCCATGGTGGAGCGTGCTGATTGTGTTTAGGTAGTTGTATATGGGCACTCCTGGGTGTCATGGCTATCTCTTGGAGTGATTGCCTTTTCAATTATACTTTTGAAGGGATTGAATTTTAGGCTCTGCAAAGGCAGCAAGTTGCTAGTGAGGCATCTGTCTTTAGGAGCATCCAAGCAAAAAAGACAGAGACTCCCTTGTGGGTGGATCACTGGCTGCCATCCAGGTGTGTCTACATGGCACTTCCAGGCTGGAAGACCCTTGAATGCAGAAATTCAAGGTAAGGTACAATGAATCTTGGTGTTGCCATCGCCAGAAGCAGGATAGGCACAAAAGACTCGTCACTTGAGCTGTGGTTCATACTTGTCTGGATGATGATGGAGAGGCTTGTGTCCACAGTGTCCATGGGGATGGGGAGCCTTGAAGGGTGGGCGTATCAAGGGTGGGTTGGCCTGTGGTGCTTTTTGAAGGAGTGAATAAAAATAAGTTGAAACCCATGTGTGTCTGTCCTTTGGGAGTTGGAAGGGGGAAAAAGATGCTTGGGATTTTGATGAGCTAGGAGCCTAGACTCCTGGGTCTGAGGAAGGAGGGGTCCAAGGTTGGGTCCCTGGAGAGGAGATACAAAAGTGGGGTGGTCTGTGCAGGATAGAATCCCTTGGGCCAGAATCAAGAGACTTTATCTGAGTTTTGCCATCCTGAAGGAGGTGGGGTGGACTAGTAATTATTTAGACCTTGGGGGCTGTGATGGTAAGGCATCTTTGCCAGGAACCAGCGTGGCCCATTCATACCCCTAATGTGTTCAGCTTCTTTGTAGCCACACCCTTGGATACTCCCTTCTCGTCTTGACACTAGACCTGGCCACGTGATCTGCGTGGCCCCTGAAACAATAGCAAACATGATACAAGCAGAGGCTTGAAAAGTTCCTTCCTCTCTTGCTGTCCTGGGGACCCTTGCCACCACTACTACCACATCAAGAAGTCCAGGCTAACCTGCTGGGTGATAAGAGACATGTGGCTCAGTCAGCCTTGACACTCCAGCCAGTGTCAACCGTGTGAAACAGAGCTGCCCAGCTGACTGGCAGCTGAGCCCAGCAGAGATCAGTAGAAGAACCACCCAGCTGATCCAGACCAAATTGCCAACCCACCAAATGAGCTAAATAAAAGGCAATTACTCTAAGCAACTGAAATTTGGAGTGGTTTGTTATGTAGCAAGAGATAACTGATACAGGCTTGTTCCCTCTCTCACTGATGTGGTCTCTCCCTCGACGTGACCCAATGATTAACATCTTAAAATCTGCCGCTTTTTAGCTGTGTGACCTCCAATGTGATGTTCCTTCGCTGAGCTTTAGATTCCTCTCCTGAAAACAAGGAGAGTAATAGCACCTATCATATGGAGCAGTTGTGAAGATAAAATGAGAAACGGCCTCTAAGAGGTCGTGGTTGCCATTCATTTGTGAAATGTGTCTGGCAGTGGGGGTGGTGATTAGGAGCCACACTGCACTTCCTTCCCCCTTCCCCGTGGGGTTTGGCAGGGCCCTGTGACTAGCTCCATCCAGTGAATTGTGTCAAGTCACTTCCAAGTCACAGCATCTAATCACCGATGTGAAACTTTCCTGGGCTCTCTCCTGTGCACAGAAATGGGGCATTGTTCAAGCTGGTGGCTGTTCTATGATTATGATGAGCAGAATGCCCTGTGGATGGTGCTAGATGTGGATGGTGAAGGGTGAATCAACTTTTTGGGAATGGGTGCTTCTTCAGCAAATACCACTCTTCTCCCTCCCACTGGAGGATGAGTACACTTCCCTGCTCCACTGATGTTGGCTTTGACCATATGCTCAACCTTGGTGGGGGCCTTTGGTGCACTTGGTTTTTGTTCCCCTGTGATTGACCATGAGAAGAACATTAGCCAGGGAGCCACTGATCCCAGAAGACCGTGGAACCCCATGAAGAAGGACTTGAATCCCCCTCCCAGACTGCCACCAATGTACAGTCAGAAGCAGAGCCCCTACAAACCATTAGAAAAAAGGATGCTTGTTGTTACAAGTCTCAGTTTAGGGACAGTTTGTTACACAGCAGTACTGCAGGACAAATTGACTAATACAACTTTGTGGTTTTAAAGCACTGAGATTAGGGACTTGTTTGTTACTGTAGCATAATCCAGTCTGCCCTGATTGATGCCAAGGTGGAGCACCTGCCAATGAATGGCCACGCACTAAGTGGCAGCTATTACGATGATTACTATTTGCTCAGACACGTTGTCTCTAGAACCAACATTGTCTTAAAGGTGCTAGGCACTGCACTGAGTGCTTTGTAGTTTTCTTTCATTTGACTCAAGACAGCCACTATGAGATTGTAACTATTAATATCCACATTTTGCAGACATGAAAACTGAGGCAAAAAGAGGGAGAGGTTAATCAAGAGAGGTGATCATGGACTCTGGAGTCTGACCCTCCCTAGCTGTTTGACGCAAGGCAAGTGACACTGCAATCTGCATCTCAGTTTGTTCATCTGTAAAATGGGAATAATATTTTCAACTACAGCGTTTGTTGGGATTATGAAATGAAGTACAGCATGAAAAACACTTAGGACAGGGGACTGGCAGGGAGTAATCCCTTAATAAAAGGTAGGATCTTCCTTCCAGAAAGAGGGTTCCCAAGGGTTGAGACCCCTGCTTTTGGCATCTCACCTCCCTGAGATGCATCACATCACAAGGACTCAGACGTGCTTGGTTAAACTGTTTAATTTATAGGCACATGGGAAGCTGTAGATGAGGACGAATGGAGATCAAATGCCACAGATGCCCCAGTTCTTCACTTAGCCTTGCCAGAAGGCTGGGGGCCTGGGAGGCAATTGACTTGGCTGATGACATAGGTGTGGGAGGCTGAGGGCACCAGGGTCCCAGGCTTGGTGTGGCAGGTATTCTTTGTAGCACAGCCCTGAGTAGCAAACTTGATACCTGGGAGGGGATTTCAGACTGGAGTCAGGGTCTTCATCCAATCCCTCCATCCTCATGACCTGGGGGTCATGCCCCTACCACCTCCTCACCCAGTTCTCTGGAGCCACTAACTCCCCTTGAATCTGGAAGTATGGACCTTCAGTTCTGGGGCCCCCATCCCCTCCTCCAGAAAGCCAGGTGCCCCTCACCAGCCTGCACTTTGCCAACAAAGGCGACGCAGTGGGTTTCCTGGCCAACGCAGAGGACTTCCTTAGTCGAGGAGCATGTTTCCTTGAAGGGTGCGATGCAGGTAGGGCACTGGAGGCCGTTCTCAGTACGATTGTTCTGGGGAGCTGGAGAGGAGGGTGGAATGTAAGGTGCAAAGTGACATTAAACCCTTTCCCAAATTCATAACAACCCCAGGGGACACAGGTTGCTAGTGGACACTGCAATTTACAGGTGAGAAAACAGAGGCTCAGAGCAAGGAAGATGCTTGCCCAACGTTCTAGCATGGGCCAGTGGTGGGCCAGCACACTGGGCGGGCAGGCAGGGACGCCGAGCTGGCGCTTACCAGGCACCGCATCATGGTTGCAGCCGTCGCTCTGGCAGCAGTGTGTGTTGGACACCATGTAGTTCTCAGGGCCCACAGTGATGGAGAGGAAACCAGTGCTGCAGGCGCTAGACTTGATGCATCCCTTGTGGGTGTTCACTGACCGGTAGCTCTCTGCAGGGTGGGGAGGAGGGAGGGTTCGGGGACCCTGGCCTTGATCCCAGACCTCCAGGTGTCTCCCAGCATCACACCTGCCCCAGCCTGCGGCTGTCTAGGGTGGTCTCCTCCAGCCCCCCAAAGTCATACCCCCTTATCTGCCTCCAAACTACTCCACCCCTTTCAGACTTCGGTGATCTCTTGCAGTTCCCACTGGCAAGCCCTGGTACTGGCCTGACAGGGTCTCTTCCCCTGCACCCACCTCACTGCCATCCTCTAAGAATCCCGCCTGTAGTGGTCTTTTTCCAGGAGCCTCTGGCTACCCCCATGCCTGTGTGAAATGGTCTCTTCCAGCCTTCAAAACCTTCGCTCTCCCCAGTCTTCCATCTCTTCTTTACACACCCCATCCAGTCGGGATGGTTCCTTCCTACACTCTACTTTGCCCTTAACCTCAGGTCACAGACTCCATTCTCCCATCCCACCCTGTGCCTGCCCCATCTTCTCTCTTCCTTTGACTAAGGGTCTCCGGATCTCTTTCAGCTTTGAATAAACCCTCCCCCGGCCCTGCCAGTGGTTTCTTCCTTTGCTCCCTTCTCCCCCGTCCATTCTCAGGTCTGGGATAGGCCCTTCCATTATGTCTTGCCGCTTCACTCCCATTTTACCCATGCGCCTCCCCACTGCCCCATCTCCAATTCTCTGCGATGATTTGCGCCATACTTCAGGATTATCTTCCCTTTTATATCTCTCCTTCTACCCCAATATCATCTCTCCTCCTCCTGTCAGGAATGGTCGCTTCCAACTCGCACTACCCACCATGCCTGGGGTAGTCTCCTCCACCATCGTTTGATCGTTTCCTACCCACTGCCCCAAATGGTCAATGTGATCACAATTCCTTCCAACCCATTCCATTCTCTTTCTTCTCCTCTATAACCCCCTCCACCTCTTGCATTTCAGACTTTCCCCCTCTCTCGACTTCTCTATTCCCCATATCCTTTCCTTTCCTAATCCCCTCCTGCCTAAGAAAGTCTCCATATCTGCCCCACCCCCCACGTTTCTTTTGGAGTCTTATTCTCCAAAATCCCCGACAACAGTGATTTCTATCATCCAATCAAATTCTCTTCATCCACTTCGAGATTGTCTTTCCCTCTTTCCTGCCCGCTCCCCTCGCGAGGGGTCCTCCCAGTGCGCGTGGTGGTAACTGCGACCCTGAAGGCGCGCCCCGCTCCCCAGGATCTGAAGCCACGCCCTGCCCTCTTTCTTACTTTTGCTTGTCTCAGCCACGATGACCACGCAGGAGTCCTGATGGGAGTCGCAAGTCTTCACACTTCCACTGCAGGTGGGTCCGGGGCCCGTACACACCTCACAGCTTAGTGGGTACCCTGCGGGGTAGAGAGAGGGGCTCTAGTCAAGGGTGGTGTGGTCTGTGGGCCAAGATTTCCACTTCAGAGTCCAGAGGGGGATGGGAGCAAGGGGTCTGAGGGAGGAAGGTCAGGTGTCTCCCTGATGGTTCATGGGCAGGACATTGACTGCAGTCCAGGGAAATGTCTGAAGCTCTGGCAGGAAGGCAGTGGTGCTGCTAGCAAAGCTGCTTTCAGGGGCGGGAAGCAACTCCACCATGGAGCCTATTTACCTAATTACAAGGCTGGGGACTTTGGATATGAGGGACCTCTGAGAAAGCTTGGGGACAGGGAGGGGTCCTGGTGAAGCTTTCCATGGACTTTCAGACAGCTTCAGGTCCAACTGAACATGGGGCCCTCTTCTTCGCAGGTACCCTGAGTAGGTCTTGTGGACGGTAGGAGCTCAGGCAGGGGTGCCTGAGGCTGGGATCTGCACCCCAAGTCAGGAAGGGAGAGTGAGGGCCAAGAGGGCAGGGGCATGCATGGACTCCTTTGTCCTGACAGAGGAGGCAACTGGGGATCCGGACATGTGGGTCCTGGGGAAAGTGGGGCTTGCCTGAACTCCTGCATCTAAGGGAGGAGAGGACCAGAGACCTGAACTCCCTAACGTCCTGGGAGAAAGGAAATCTCTCCTCCTCTCCCAATTTTTTTTTTTAAAGGTTTCCCTTTCTAATCATGCTATCCTCTGATTTTCTAGAATTCAGATGCCTTATTTTGAGATCTTGCTGGGGGACAGAGAATTCAGAGCCCATCAAGCCCCCTCCTTTCTCAGGGATTCAATCACAGGAGTTTTTAAGCTATTCCCACTTCTGGCCCCAGGTTTTCTTCTTAAGCCTCTACCTTTGCCTTGAATCTGAAATTCCAGGACAGCTCCTCTTCCCCCAGGAGGACTTTGCTGAATGTTGTCTCATAGTTTTCTTTCCTAGGGTCCTAGGAGTCCAGACCCCTGGTCACTTACCCAGACCTAGGAGAGCACAGAGCAGTGCAGAGGCCATCAGGAAGGTCTCAGGTTTCGTGAAGAGCCTCATGATGGACGAGTGAACCTGCAATCCCAGATCCTCAGCTCCCATCTCTTATAGGAAGCTGAGGAGGGGGTGGGTCTGGACCCACCTTACCCCTAGGGTGAGAAAGAGCTGACGTAAGATCTGGGAGCAGGCAGCTCTGGGTTGGGGAGGTGGAACCAGAATCCAAAAGGGACGTGGGCATCTTGTGCCCAGCCCCCTCCTCCACGGGGGCCCAGTCTGGGCTTCCAGCCTGCTCTTCCATTGGGACCCAGAAGGTCATTTCCCTATTTTCTCACATTCCCATCCCCCTTCCCACCTACCCCTCTTTTTTTTTTTTTTTTTCTGGCCTGAAGGCCAAGTTCAGAATTGAATCATTTGATTCCCTGTAAGGTAGAGTCTTTGCAAAGACTGAGATCCCTTTTTCCTTCTCTCTTCCCAAAGAGGTGCCCAGCGTGGGTGGGGCCCTACCTGGGAGCACCCAGCATGTCCAGGCTCGTTCTGCGGGGGCACGGGCACCTGTCTCCCTTCCCTTTCTCACACAGTTGGCTCAGACTCCCTTTTCTGTGTTTGGGCTGTCTTCGGCTCCGACCTCACCCCCAGATGCACTTCTGGGTCTCTCGGGTACTGAACAGAGAGGTGCCTGTCAACTGGCAGGGGCAGGCGTGGTAGAAGACAGATGCCCACAGGTCACATTGGAAAACTGAGGCACAGTTGGAAGCACTCAAGGCTGGGTGTGTGTGTCTGGTTTGGGCACATGCTTTGTGTTTTATTTAGCTCCTTTACCCACTCTCCTTTGGCCTCAGGCGTAATCTTGAAAGGTTTTTTTCTGTGTGTGGTGGTGGGCGGTGGGGGATTAGCCAGCAACCAGTGGAGGGGATCCTGTGGTGGTAGGCTCCAGGCTCCCTGCAAAAATTCACTCAGGTTTGCAATCCTCTTGCTTTCTGGTCTTCGGTTTAGGTGGTGAGAATGGTGAGAATGGCTAATTTCTCCTGGGGACCAATCCCGGAGGCCGCTCCGGTTGCTCGGCGCGCTGAAAGCATGGTGTGACTGTCACCGGGAGGAGGGGCTAGAGAGAGGTTTGGCCCGAGGGAGGAGGGAGGAGCTCGTTGCTAGGGAACTCAGCGCCTCTCCCCCTCCTCCGGAGAGCCGCACTGGGCTTGCGCAGTGTTGACGCGACCTCCGGCGCGCCGCTGTTTGAAAGGCCCGAGGCTCGCGCGCTTGCGCAGTTAAGCCCGCGCAGGGACCACTCCATGTCCGCCCCCTAAACTCAGACTCTCCTGCATCTTTCTGGCCAGGCGAAGCCCGCGACGTTGACATGCCGGAGATCCGCCTCCGCCATGTAGTGTCCTGCAGTAGCCAGGACTCGGTGAGGGACCGGCGTGGGGGAGGTTGGAAGAAGTAAGGGAATTCACGAGGGGGCTCTGGGAGAACTTTGGGAGTCCAAAAGGTGTTGAACAATAATCAGTGTGGGGCTGCAAAGAACAAAGAACTTTATTTGGGGGGCTTAGGAATTGCAATTCGGGAGACACAGATTCCTGGAAAACGGAGAGTATTGGGAACGAGAAAGAGTCGGGCTTCTGAGGACAAAGGCCACAGCGTTGTCAAAGTTTCTGGAGAGAATTGTGGTTGACTCATACATGTAAAGAAATATTTGGCTTTAAAGAATAGGCTGTCATGAGTTACTTTAGGGTAAAGGGTCCCATAAATAGATAGGCTGTCTGGAGTTACCTTATGGTAAGTATTTGATAAGTATCTTGAGTTTCTGGCAGGTGTTCTAGATGCCTGTGTTAATGCAGTAAGTGGTCAAAAGGTCACATTCCATCCAGGCTGAGACCTGCAGAGTCACAATTCCTCAGAGGCTCCATTTTAGAGGGCTCTTAGCCATACCGACTTCATTTTGATTTTCCTTTTATAAATGGGACTTCGTGAAATTCTGAGGAGGATCGTGGGGGAATTTCTCAGAGGCCATAAGGGAATTCTGGGAGAGATGTGGAATAGAGGAACTTCTAGAGAGAATAGGAGAGATAGAGGAGCTTCCTTAGAGGGCTCATAGGTGAACTTCCAGGAGAAAATGCTGTAGGGGACTCAAGGCCGAGTGCGGGGGAATTAATAGGGAAACTTAAATCTCGGGGATCTCAGAGGACTCAAAGGAGAAATCTGGGAGCTGGGAACCTAGCTCTCATCTCTGTACCTAACTTTCCCTTTCCCACTCTTCTCTCCAGGCCCACTGTGCAGAAAACCTTCTCAAGGCAGACACTTACCGGAAATGGCGGGCCGCCAAGGCGGGTGAGAAGACCATCTCTGTGGTGCTCCAGGTGATCCTGCCCTTCCCCTCTCTCCTTCTTAATAGGAGTCTGGAGACCCAGGGTCCAGACTCTGCTCTTGGGTTAACCAGCAGTAGATTGAGGCTGAGGCACTTTCCCTTGGGGCCTTATGTGGAAAATGAGCAGTGTGATTCTTGTGGCCCTTAGCAGAAGAGAACAGTGATCAACGGACTAGGCCAGGGATGACTATAGGAGTCAGCATGTGGCCCAGGTGGGTTGCCGCTACTTTCTGGGCTTCCACTTCCTCACCTGGAACAGAGTGAATCATTGCCATGTATCCTGCTTTCTAAAGTCAGTGGGCTCAGGGCTGGAAGTTGTCTCAGAAGATCATCTAAGCTGATCAATAGCTCTTTCTAAAGATGGGGAAACTGAAGCATAGGGAGGGGAGAAGTGAAGTGGCTGGTCTAAGCTATCAGTTCTGGGATGCTGAGGGCTTTGGTACATGCTCTTATGGAATCCGCACCACAGACCGTGAAGTTGGAGGAAGGCAAAGTGGGAAGGGTAATTTGACCAGAGATGGTTACCAAATTCCAAACAGGCTGTTCCTGTCAGGCATAAGAGACTGGTGAGAGAAGAGAGCTAAGTATGTTTTAAGCATCTGTTCTTTGCCAGGTGCGGCCTGGGTGTTTTACCTGCGTGATCTGGTTCTTCACGGAGCGGGAGGACGTAAGGGCTGTTTTCACCACTAATAAATGGCGGTGCTAAGACTGGAACCCACTGTTGGTGCTCTTAACCACTTTGTCATACTGCCTTGTGTTCATACAGTGAGTTGGCTTTCTTGATTTTGGCCACATTTCTTCCTCCTGAATGTAGGGGTGTTTGAGGAGGGATGTTGGGAGCAAGACTTACATGATTGTGTTGGACATATTTTTGTCTCTTTCTCGCCCAGTGGTTTTGAAAAACTTTGGGTTCACAGATCCTTTTGAGAATTAGAGAGAAGCTGAGGATTCTCTTCCCATGAAAAATCCACAGACCTATAAGACTTTCTGAATAATTTTAGGAGTTTAAATACCTCTCAGGCCTCTCACATAGTAATAATAATAAGAGCTAAGATTTATTTGACAGTGTAACCACCAGTCACCATTCTCAACGGTTCACATGGTTTAATTCATTGAATCCACATAAAAACCCCATGACCGAGAGTCTATTGTTATCCCATTTTATGATGAGGAAACTAGGCCCAGAGAGGTTATACAACTTACTTAGAGCCAATGTTTCAAACTGAAAAACAGGTTGCTGACAGTTTAGTCTTAGGACCTGGATTCAAGTTCCCATCTCTCCCTCTTACTCACTCTGTGACCTCGGGCACATGGGTTCATTTCTCTGAAACTGTTTTCTCATATGTCCGTTGAGAATAATGCAACCGAAGCCCAGGGTTAGGTGACATAATGTTTGCAAAAGTGATCTGTCAACATGCAGGTGTTTGTGTAAAGGGAGGGATTCATGGTTTTTATTACTGGGCGATGATTCTGCTGGGCTCTCTTATAAAATCAGGAAAATCACATTTGGTTCTCCACCCCAGTTGCAGTGGGAGCAGAGAGGAGACAGGATATGAGGAGTGAGGGAGCCAGAGGGGCCAGGCCAGGCACGGGAGTCTCTGGCCTGGGGGACTGAGGGAGCTGTTGCAGCTGTCACCAACATGGGAATCCTAGGGAAGGGACAGCTGGAGAAGGTGACCCGTTGGTTGGGACGTCCAGGTTTGATGTGACTTTGGGACATCCAAGGGGTGACATACAGGAGGCAGTTGGGAATTGAGCATGGAGCTGGAGACAGTTGTAGGAGTTGTCAGTGCAGGGACAGGACCTGTAGACCCAGAAGTGGGTGGAGTCATTGGTTTATTTGTTTATAAATACGCCTTCTATAGGCCCATCACTGGGGCACAGTCCAGTGGGCAGCACCAGGCGAAAATATGTCCTGTGGAGCTTTCATGTTAGCAGGGGCACATTGACAAATCAGGAAGTAAAATGTGTGTCAGAGGATGAGTGCTGTGGAGGAAATTACATGTTTAAGGGGATGAGGAATGCCTCCAGTGGGAGAAGAGGCAGTGGTGAGAGGTTTTTGTCCAAATAGGGACTTGGGGAAGGCCTCCCTGAGAAGCTGACATTGAGCAGTGAACTCTGTGAATATCTGTGGAATAAACACAGGCTGCGAGGCAGGCTGATGTTTTGCAGGCTGGTGCCTGGCTGGTAGATTGGTGCCTGAGGGGCTTGAGGGACAGCAAAAAGGTGGTGTGAGTGGAGCAGAGTTAGCCGGCAGAGCGAGGTAGGAACTGATGGGGTAGAGGGTAGAGGGCCCCCAACATGCGTAAGGCCTGAAAGCCATTGTAAGGATTTAAGCTTTTACTCTGGACGAGATGGGAACCATGGAAGGCCTCTGAGCACAGGAGGAACAGAATCTGCTTTAGGTTCTTGCAGACTCTTCTGATTTCCAGGTTGAGAACAAACTGCAGGGGACAAGCGCAGTGTAGGCAGCACTGTAGTGGTTGTTAATTTAATTCATGTTGGAGACCCTTTGGAAAATCTGACGGCAGTTGCCAGTATGCAGGGTGACTCTAAATTCACTGGATGCTAATTTTGGTTCTCTTCAAGCAAATGATAAGCAGAAATTTTTGGACATAAGACACGTAGGCAAATCTGTGGGTTCTCCTCCTATCCTGTATTTTTTCCTCCAAATAATAGTTCACAATATCTGTATATTACCCCCTGGGGTTCAGCCCCCTGCTTGTGACAGCGCCACACACTTTTTTTGTTTGCAGTGGCTGAAAGAGGTTCGCCAACCCATCGCCTGCTCCCGAGAGGGCAGTTCCAACCTCTTTGCTAACCACCCCTGGGCCAGAGAGGGTGGCTGGGGTGCAGCCCAGGTGTAACTCCAGTGCCCTGCTGGAGGTGTATTCTTTAGAAGAAATGTTCAGTGTCTGTCAGTGGTTTACTCATCACCCATCGTGGTGTTTTTAAATGTTTTACCTTCTTCTGACATGACGCCAGTGTACAGCCAAGCACACAGCCCAGCGAATCATCACAAACTGCAGCCCATGTACTCCACGCCCAGATCAAGGAACTGAACACGCCCCCTCCGCCTTCACCTCATCCCCTTGTGCTCCTTCCTGTCACCACTCCCTGAAGAGGGTAACCACGACCCTGATTTTTGACAGCATCGATTAGCTTTGCCTGGTTTTGAACTGGACATAAACAGAAACACACAGTATAGAATATTTTTATGTCTGGCTGCTCTGCTCCCGCCCAGCATTGTTTGCTAGTTTCATCCTCCTTCCTGGGTGCGGCTAGAGAAGTTTCATTCTCATTTCTGGATAGTATTCCATTGTTGGAGATAACCACTGTGGTTTTATTAACCTTACTTTTCAAATGAGTGTTATATGTATGTGGTGCATAACCTAGAAGGCACAAAACGGAGGGTAGACACTGAAAAGGAAAGCCCCCTCCCCACCTGCTTCCATTCCCTCCTGCCCTTTTTCCGGACCTCTGCTACCCAGGTCTTCCCTCCTGTGGTAACCACTGTGAGCAGTTTCTTGTGTGGCCCCCCCGGATCACTCTTTCCACATGCAAGTGTACATATCCACCCCTTTTTAAAAGTACATAGTATGTACATGGTTCCCTCCCTTGTTTTTTTTCCAAGTCACTGTATCTTGGAATCCATTGTCATTGCACCAATTTCTACCTTATTCTTTTAAATGGTGCATAACGTTGCCTTTCATGGATGTGGAACAGTTTTTTTTTTAACAAGACGTCTCAGGGACTTTGCAAACCTTCCATGTTCCATTTGTTTTGCAGTCATGCATTTTGTCTTCCTGGGAAAGGCGCGCACACAAACCTGGGCCACAAATGAGTCATCTTGTGCGTAAGCCCTTCTCCTAACAGCTGATACTGAACACTCACCTCTTTTTTTTCTTGAAATAAAAATCACATTACATAAAATTTATTATTTTAACCTTCTAAAGTATATAATTTGGGGATTTTTAATATACTGATAGTGTTCTGTGAACATCACCACTATTCTAGTCTGGAACACTTTCATCACCCCAAAAAGAAACCAGTAACCATTAAGCTGTCCCTCCCTATTCCCCTTTCCCCAGGTTGCCCTTGGCAGCTACTGATCTACTTTCTGTCTCTATGGATTTGTCTATCCTGGACATTTCATTTAAATAAGATCATACGATATATGGCCTTTTGTGTCTGAATTCTTTCACTTAGGTTCATATTTTTGAGGTTCCTCCATGTTGTAATTTAGATCAGTGCCTTATTCCTTTCCACAGCTGAATACTGTTCCATTGTAGGTAAATACCAAACAATGTGTATCCATTGATAAGCTAATGGACATTTGGGTTGTTTCCATGTTTTATCAGAAATTTTTTATTTATCAAAAAGAAGAAAGACAAGAGAGTATATGTGTGTTTAAAGTAGAAGTTGTTGTATATGAAAAAAGAATTATTCATTTAAAATACAAATATATACATCCTAGTAGATGGAGGGTCCCATGGTTTATAATGTGGGAGAGGTAGAGATGTTGAGTTTTTACCTCAAGGATTGAAATAGGGGATTTGGAAAGGAGTTAGGGTCTGAATTTCTCTACCAGTCATTAGCTGAGTGTGATGTGTGAGCTATTTATTTACCTGTCTGAGCCTCAGTTTCCCATCTGTAAAGCTGGGAGAGTTACAGAGCCTTCCTCCCAATGTAGTTGTGAGGATTCAGTGATGCCTGGCCCAGGGAGAGCTTAGCCAAGTGTGGTATACAGGATAATGGTCCCCCTAAAAGGTGTCTACATCCTAATCCTCAGAACCTGTGAATATGTCCTTTACATGGCAAAAGGGACTTTGCAGATGTGGTGAACTGAGGATCTTGAGATGGTGAGATTGGCCTGTGTGATTGGGGGTGGGGGGCAGTGTCATCACAAAGGTCCTTATGAGGGAAGGAGGGCAGGCAGGAGAACCAGAGTCAGATGAGATGTGATAACAGAGGCAGAGGTTGGAGTGATGTCATTGCTGGCTTTGAAGATGGAGGAAGGGGTCACAGCCGAGGAACAAAGGCAGCCTCTAGAAGTTAGAAACAAGACGAGGAAACGATTCTCCCCTAGAACCTCTAAAAGGAATGAAGGAGCCCTGTGACATCTTGACTTCAGCCCAGTGAGGCCACATTTCAGACTTCTGACCTCCAGATCTGGAAGATATGTTGCTTTTAGCCAGTAAGTTTGTGGTAATTTGTTAAAGCTGCAGTTGGAGACTAATATGCCTAGCACCTGGCACACAGTGAGGATTTTTTTTTTAATTGAAATATAGTTGATTTAAAGTATTGTGTTAGTTTCAGGTGTACAACAAAGTGATTAGGTTATATATATGTATGTGTGTGTGTGTATATATACATGTCTTTATTTGGGTTCTTTTCCATTATAGGTTATTTTAAGATATTGTAAACAGTAAACAGTAAGTCCTTGTTGTTTATCTGTTTTATATATGGTAGTGTGCAACTGTTAATTTCATACTCCCAGTTTATCCCTCCCCGCCCCTTCCCCTTTAGTAACTATAAGTTTGTTTTCTATGTCTATAAGTCTGTTTCTGTTTTGTAAATAAGTTCATTTGTACTATTTTTTTACATTCCACCTATTAGTGATATCACAGAATATTTGTCTTTCTCTGTCTGACTTCCTTCACTTAGTATGATCATCTCTAGGTCCATCAGTGTTGCTGCAAATGGCATTATTTTAAGAATTTTTAAATGTTAGCCGTGATGTCCCTTTGTGACAGATGGAGGGAGGACAGAGCCAAGGATACAACTCAGGGGCACTGTTCCTTCGACAGATGGTTACTGGGGCTCCCCGTCCATCTGTCCATCCATCAGGAATGTATCGAAGGCCTTCTGTGACAGTAGTATCAGCTGACATTGACAGAGTGTTTGCTCGATGGTAGGCACTATTCTAAGAGGATTTGCATATATTCCTCATTTGAATCTTCACAACAAACCTATGAGGTAGAAGCAGTTTCTGTTTCCATTTTACAGGTTAAGAAACAGGCACAAGGGGTGACAGGGAACCAGTTGCTCCAGAATCACACAACAGTAAGTAAGCAGAGCTGAGAAGGACCAGACATGGTGTCCGGCACTGGGGACACATTAGGGAGTGACTTAGATATGGTCCCTGCCCTCATGGAGCTAAAAGTCTGGTGAGGGAGATAGCTGCTAGACAAATACAAATAAAAAGTGTACCTATATAGTATCAAGTGGTGATAATGAAGAAAAAGTAGGGTGAGGGGATAGAGAAGAGCACCTGATAGGAGGTGAGGGAGGCTACTTTGGTTTGTCTGAAGAAGTGATATCTGAGCAGACACCAGAATGGTGGAAGGAGCCAGCTGTGGGAAGGTCTGGGGGACGAGTGGGCCAGGCAAGGGGAACAGCAGGTGCAAAGGCCCTGTGGTGGGAAGGAGCCAGCCAGGACAGAGGGAAGCCCGTGTGGCTGGAGGAGTGTAGCCAGAAGCTGAGTAGTCAGCCTGGGACTTCTCGCAAACCTGGGCGGTACTGCGCATGCCATCCCAGGGTTCAGAGCAGGAAGCGGCGGGGGGGGGGGGGCAGCAGGCATCCCCAAGAGGCGCTCTCCAACGGACCTGTGATGGGTGGAGGAGCACGCGGGGACTACAGCCAGCCTGCCTGGGCTCGAGCTGCGTGCCCTTGGGGAAGTTACATAACCGCTTCCTGCCTCCACTTGCTCCTGTGTAAAATAGAGAAAATTTTCTCTCTCCTGTCTCACAGAGCGAAGACACAGGTGTTATGTGTCTGCCACATCATGAGCACTTAGGTGTCTGCTGCAATTGCTGGGGGTCATGGTGATTATTATTCTGTGTCATCTCAACTCCCTTCAGAAGGAGGGTTATTACGATGCCCCTCCCCTTTCACATGTGAGGAAACTGTTGCTCAGAGAGGTTGTCCATCACCCAGGGCTGGACAGCTTGGAAATGGCAGGGCTGGATTTGAACCCAGGCTTGCCTGCCCCCAGGTCCAGGTTCCTTCCTCCCTTATAGGGATGTCCCTGCTCGTAGCAGTGTGCAGGCAGTGTCTGGGCGACTTCCTGACTAGGAGGTGACAGGGCAGAGGGGACCGTGTAGGGTGGTGGGCAAGATGCCTTTGAGGGTCAAAATAACTTGTCATCCTAGGAGCCAAATAAAAAAGCCCCAGACTGGAAAGCAGGAGACTTGCTTCAGCTGTTCCTAACTGCCTTCCACCCTCACGTAGCTTTCTGTGCCTTTGACTGTCATGCGGGAGTGGCAGAAACTTTGAGGGAAGCCTTCCTACAGTTCACTCTTTTCTTCTCTTGACAAATAATTATCAAGCATCAACTAATAATGCCTCCTGACTGACAGCGGCAGAGTGCCTGCTCCATGCCTCACCCTGTGGCCACAGTGTTTATGTGCATAATCCTCGATATGGTGATCACCCCCATGTTACAGATGAGGAAACTGAGGCTCCAAGAGGTTAGCTGACAAGGCCATACAGCTAGGGTGTGGTGGAGCTGGGATTCCAATCCAGGCATCAGTGGTGAGCAAAACCAGGCCCCTGCCCTCAGGGAGCTTCCACAGGGTCCTGTGTGGTTGGGGGTGGAGGTGACACCTGTGCCTTTGTCTGCAAGGAATGCTCTGTGGTAGCGGGTCATAAGCCGGTCTAGCCAAGTCTGGAGGGGTCAGGGAAGGGGGTGTGTGGGCTTGTTCATTCAGTCAGTGAATATTTTCGAGCTCTGACTCCAGGCCACACCTTGTACTGCGTGCAGGGAACCCAGGGGAACATCCAGCCTCGACCCCCACTGTCACTGAGTTGGCATCACAAGGAGACGTGGCTGCCCATATGGGGGCCATCTGTCTTCAAGGTCCCACAGCAAGCCCAGGGGGTGTGCAGAGCAGCACTGACAGCATGCGTTCCCTCCCCTGCAGCTGGAGAAGGAGGAGCAGATACACAGCGTGGACATCGGGAATGATGGCTCGGCCTTCGTGGAGGTGCTGGTGGGCAGCTCGGCTGGAGGGGCCGCGGAGCAAGACTATGAGGTAAGCAGGGGCTTGAGTGGGGCCCCCTTGCCGCCCCAGGGTCTCCTGGGCCCCAGGCTGGGGTGGAGACAAGTTGCACTGACCTCAGCCCTCTGGAAGACCCCAGCGTACAAAGAGGCAAAGAGCAGACCCAGGGAGTAAGCCATACACAGCAGGGCCAAGGCCAAGACTGCATCGCAGTTGCGTAAAGAACCAGAGGCACCCGTTTGTTTTGTGATGAGCAAAACTGCTTTCCTCGGGTCCCAGAGCTTCTCAGAGATGTGCCGGCAAACTGAGATCCTGAATTGCTTGGGAAGCCTCTGTCAGGTGCTTCATTTGTGACAAACATTTACAGGCAGGGATGCCTTTTGCTCTACAAGGAATATTTGAAAGCTGGCCCAGTCTTTTTTTTTTTAACTGGTTGCATTAATTCCAGCTGGATTGATGAGATCATTAGTCAACTGGTTAATCAACAGAATGTTTTTGGATAAAAGGAAGCAGACTGTGAAAAAGAGATTTTACAATTTTAAGTGAATAAATCATGTTCCTACAAGATTTTTTTCCTTGCAGTGAGAAATTGTTTTGAATTGAGGTATATTTTACACACAAGAAAATGTACAGGTCAGAGTTTTGCAAGATGTATACACCTGCGTAACCATCCCCCAAATCAGGACGTAGAGAATTGCCAGCATCCCTGAAAACTCCCTCATGTCCCATTGCAGTCAGCCCTCCCACCCTCAGCTCAGGCCACCACTGATCTCTCTTCTGTCACTACAGACTAGTTTTGCCTGTCCTAGAATTTTGTATAAATGGAATTTTACAACATGTGTTTTTTTTTTGTGGCTGGCTTCTTTTACTCAATGAACTGTTTTTTTGAGGTTCTTCCATATGTGTATATGTCAGCGGTCTGTTCCCCCTTATTGCTGAGCAGTATTACCAGAAGCGTAGATCATAATTTGTTCATCCATTCCCTTGTTGGCAGGCATCTGGGCTGTTGCCAGTTTTTGACTCTTATGAAAAAGACTGCTGTGAGCATTCTTGTATAAGCCTCTGTATAAGATCTCTTTGGGGTGAATACCTAAGAGTTGAATTGCAGGGTCTTAGGGTAGGTATATGTTTTAACTGTAATAGAAATCGACACTCTTCCAAAGTGGTTGTACTGTGTTATGTTCCCTTCAGCAGTATGTGAGTTCTCTTTGCTTCTCATCCTTACTCATACTTGATATTGCCAATTTTTTAAATGAATGTGTGTTGAATTTCATCAAGTGCTTTTTCTGCCATACAAGGTACATTTTAACAAATGAGGTTCCCCTTGAACACACATTCTTATTCTGAAGGTTCTATAAGTTGTAAAAAGGCAAACTGAGACACATTATATTTTGAAGAGTTTATTTGAGCAAATAATGTGAATGGGGCAGCCCAAACTACAACATGATTAGGGATGTTCTGTGGGCAGGCTGGGACAGAGGTTTTTAGAGAGAAGACATGGAAGCAAAGCAAAGCAATGATTTAATTGGCTAGAGCTTAAACAATTGCGTTACTTGGGAAAATCTCGTTACATGACTTTTTTTTTTTTAATTGAAGTATAGTCAGTTACAATGTGTAAATTTCTGGTGTACAGCGTAATGTTCCAGTCATGAATATATATATACATATATTCATTTTCATATTCTTTTTCATTAAAGGTTATTACAGTATAGTTCCCTGTGGTTACTTGACTGATTAGTTGTTCCTGCATTTCGTTTTCTTAGATTTCGAGTTCATCAACTCTGGCTTAAATTTTGGTTGGTTTACTTAGGCTTCTTAAGGCACCAGAGTCACCTAGTCTGATGGCCTCCTTGTTTAAAATTTTAAACAAAACCAACAGTCTTTGGGACTGTTTAAAAAAAAAAAAAGTTCTCTCTTCTTCTTGGCAAACAGATTTAGATCAAAATTCTACTTTGTAATTATGGAAACAGAGAAAGTGCTTTGTTAGCTAAAACTTTATCTAATCTGGCATATGAATCTTTATTATTCACCCTCTTCTCTACCTGGAAAGATGGAATGGCTAGCTTCATCTTTTCAGAGTCTGAAAACCCCTGTCACCTGAAACTAACATTATAAATCAACTACACCTCAGAAAAACCAAACTTTTAAAAAGAACCCTATGTCAATAGTGTCCCATATTTTTCAAGTTTGTAATTAAACTTCTGCTGGAAATTTTGTTATATAACTTCTGGCCAAGACTGAGTTAAAGACTCTGGGGCTTACAATGTCTGGCTTCTGCCCAGAGACAAGATGCAGCTGGAAGAGCCAAGAAAGAAAAGGAAAAAGGGTCGAGCAGGGCTGGTCCGTGTTGATGTCACTTACACAACCCAAGCCAAAGGCACGTATTATAATAACTAATGCCGTTTTCTACAAAATCAACAACATGTTCTTTTTTTTTAGCCCTCCTAATTTTACAAAGGAGATACCTAAGGTTTTGAGGTTAACCCAGTCTAGAGAATAAAGGTTTAATCCTGGAACCTTAAAGACAGTATTGGATGATAAAAACAGCTGGAGTTGTTTTCTCTTTACAATGAATGGGAGAAGAATACATTCAGAGGAAAGCTCCCCCTTTGTATGGGTGGCAGCTGCCAACCACAGTTTGCGTTGCCCCTTCATTTAGTCACTAGATGATACTTCAGCTCCCCCATCAGCTCAAAAACAGGCCTTTTATAAACAAGTATAGTCAGGGCCAGGAAGATGGCTTCCCTTCTGTATTATTTTCTTCATCTTTGTTGTTTCCTTTTCATAATCAGGGCTGAGCACAAAGAGACAGCTAGTTACAGTATGTGTTTTTCTCAGCAAAAAGCTTTTGTTTCCTAATTTCATGGATTTTACAGTGTGTCAGAAAAGAGACTGAGTAATAGATTTTGCCCAACTAAAACTGGCTTACTGCCAAATAATATTTATAGTTTCCTTAGGAGAGAAGTCCAGCATTAGGCAGACCCAGAGTTGATCTGGCAGCTGAACAAAGTCAGGGTGCTAAGTTGGGCACCTCTTGATTCTTTTGGTCTTGGCTGCATGGTTACAAGATGATTGCCATTGCTCCATCCATCACCTAGTAGCATCCAAAGCAGAAAGTGGGGAAAAAAAAAAAAAGCAGAAAGTGGAGGGGTGGAATGGCAGAAATGCAGTGGTTTTCTTCCATCCTCTGTTTCTTTTTAATGAGGGAAGAAAATCTTTCCCAGAAGCCTCCAGCAGGCTTCCTCTTGACGTCATATTGGCCAGTCCTGGGTCATGTGCCTGTCCTTGGACCAACACTGGCAGAGGGAATTCTAATGCTTGGACTAATCATGGTTCATCCCTTAGTGTTAGACATGCAGCTCTCCCACTCTTTTTTCAAAACTGGTCAGTTTTTGCTCCATCATGCTGTCTGTACTGTCTGTAGCTCCATTTATTTCTTTAAACTATTAAACACACTTACTTTTATTGTGTGTTTGATAATGTAATACATGAATTCTTTTTTTGTATATGTATTTTTATTGAAGTATAGTCAGTTTACAATGTTGTATCAATTTCTAGTGTACAGCATAATGCTTCAGTCATACATGAAAATAAATATAATCATTTTCATATTCTTTTTCACCATAAGTTACTACAGGATATTGAATATAGTTCCCTGTGCTATACAGTATGAACTTATTGTTTATTTTTCTTTGTCTTTCTGGCTTACTTCACTTAGAATGACAATCTCCAGGTCCATCCATGTTGGTGAAAATGGCATTATTTTATTCTTTTTTATGGCTGAGTAGTGTTCCATTGTATAAATATACCACAACTTCTTTATCTAGTCATCTGTTGATGGACATTTAGGTTGTTTCCATGTCTTGGCTATTGTAAATAGTGCTAATACACGCAGTCTTTGTGGGTCTGAGTCCACAGTTTGTGGTTTCTGTTGACCCTAAGTCATGGCGGCCTGTTTCCTCATGCCTTGTGCGTGTGTGTGTGTGTGAGATAACTTCTGTTCTTGGGGAATATATCTGTGGGGATTCTTTGAGGGCCTGGTTTGAATACGTTCCTCCTAAAGGGGTTTGCCCTGGCATCAGGTGCTACTGCATACACGGGACCACTTATAGTTTTCAACTTGGGTTTTTCCACACAGGTAGCATGTGGATTTTTCCTCCAACTCCTTGAGTACAGACCCGCAGTTAGGAGTTTCCAGAGAGAATTTTTCATCTTTCCTCTGCTGTCCCCTGAGAGCTAAATTCTCCCACTGATTCTCCCATGAGACACATGTCCCCCTAAATTACACACAAAGGGTGTTGCCCTTTGGAGGGCCCAGCTCCATGCACTGTGGCCACAGTCTCTGAGATGCCTTTCTTCTTGGCTTGGAGCCGAGGCTTTGTCTCCCCTTCTCCGCTGTTACCACCACCCAGAGCTCTTACAGATTAAGCTCTGTGGCCCCTGGAATCAGCAATAGGGCAAACGCCAATGTCAGTGCCACCGGCTGTACTGGTCAAGGTTTCACCAGGAGACTGAAACTGCCCCAATTACATTTAACAGAGAGAATTGGTGATGAGGTATTAACCTGAAGAGGTGGGAAGACTAAGGTTGGACAAAGAAGCAATGGCAGGGAGCGGCCACCAATCTTAGGGTTGGAGGAACAAAGGAAGAGGTTGGAATTATTGAAACAATGATATTTAGAAGCTTGGAGATAGGGCCCTTGGAGTTAAAACTCAGACCGTGAGGAAGGGGTGCTTCCCTGCTGGTTCTGTTGTGTCCCTGAGCGGATGCCCTGAGGCCAGTTCTGCAAGTGTTGAGAAGCTGCAAACTGGATTCACCTGCTGTCCCCCTCCCCAACCCCGGCAAACAGCTGCAGAAGGAACCACACCTGGGTTGCTGCTCACCTGCCAGAGACAGCAGAGCCCTCCTCTTTCCTCCATCCTTGATCCCCTCTCTCTCGCGCCCCCTGTTGGTGGAGCCTGACAAGGAGCCCATGGACCCTGCTCAGCATCACGGAACTGAGCCACCAAGGGTGCGTGCGGACTGAGAGACAGTCACTTAATAGACTTCTGTGCTGTCACTTCTGGCCTCCTTCCCCTTGCCTTTCTGCTGACTCCTCCACGTGTTTCCAGAAGGTGTTTGCACGTTGGGCTTGTGGTGAAGATCCTCATCCCAAAGGGTTCCTTAGGCTGGGTAGCCTGCAGCTGGCCAGATATGGAAGACTCTGTGGAAGGATTTAGATAAGGATCGTCCAGATCTGGAAGTGGAAGTGTCCCTCTGGGGTCTGTGTTAGTTAAGGACTGACTGGAGGCCCAGAAACAAGAGACGAGTCTAGAGACCTTGAGGCACGTTGACATACAAGCTGGACCTGGTGACTCCCTCGTCCCTGCTGGGGCCCCTGCCCTCCTCCAGCCCCTAGGAGGTGTCACCGAAACCGGCCAGGCCCAGCTCCCATTCACTGTGCCTTTTTCCAGGTCCTTCTGGTCACCTCTTCCTTCATGTCCCCTTCTGAGAGTCGCAGTGGCTCAAACCCCAACCGTGTTCGCATTTTTGGGCCTGACAAACTGGTCCGGGCAGCAGCAGAGAAGCGCTGGGACCGTGTCAAAATTGTCTGCAGCCAGCCCTACAGCAAGGTACCTTGGGTGGGAGCTGGGTGCGGGGTCCTCGGGCCTGAGCCACAAGAGAGGAGGGGCCGAGTTGGAGTCCCAGAGGGCTGGGGAGACCGGACAGCTGGTCTCCCCATGGGATTATGAGGAGGCTGGATTCCTGCATTCCTGGAAATGTTTGAGATCCTCCCCACATAGGAATCTTCATTTACTGGAGGAAAATTAGGAAGGCTGACCTGCAAGACTACGGGGGAATTGGAAGGGGGAGCCGCTGACTCAGTGGAGGCATGGCCTCATAGATTTAGGCCTTGTAATTAACATCATGAGAGCTAGCGTCAGAAGGCTGGTTTAAGACCTGGCTACTCCACTTCTCAGCTGTATGACCTCAGGCAAGGGACCTCACCTCTCTAGCCTCAGTTTGTTGGTTCTTATAGGGTTGCTGTCAGTTAGGGATGCTAGGCTGCGGTGACAGGACCCGAGTGTGTGATACAGCACACAAAGGTGTACTTCTTACCTGTGGATCTGTCCCGGGAGCTGTTCAGCCGGTCATCTGGGACCCAGGCTCCTTCCGTCTTATGGTCTGCATCCACTCTGTGGAGGAGGAAAGAGCCCGAAGCTTTTTCGAGTTTCAAAAGTGGCATGCAGCCTCCTCCCATTCCGCAGGCAGGACTTGGGGTGCACAGTGTATTCACTCAGACACCCAGCAGCCTTTGCCAGGGCTTCGTGAAGGGCTTTGCACTGACCCTGACCCCCAGTTAGGGCTCAGTAACAGCTCGCTGGTATTGTCTTTGTCATTATCATCCGGGCACCTCCTCGGGCACATGCATCCTTAGTGGGAAAGAGCCAGAAAGGGGTTTCCCTGAATGAAAGGGGCTTTGGGGCCAGCCCTCTGTCCTTGGCAGACTCCCTGAGTCCCACCCCTCCTTTCCCAGGACGCCCCCTATGGCCTGAGTTTTATACGGTTTCACAGCCCCCCAGACAAAGACGAGGCAGAGGCCTCATCATCCCAGGTAAGCTCTTCCCACCACTGCCCAGAGCCTTCTCCCCACCTCTTCACCCCCACCTGCCCACAGCCCACCCACTGCACTGACCTTGTGGGACCTTAGAAGGTGACCAAGCTCGGCCAGTTCCGTGTGAAGGAGGAGGATGAGAGTCCCAGCTCCCTGAGACCCGGGGCTCTCTTCTTCAGCCGGATCAACAAGACACTCCCGGGTGAGTGTGGAAAATTGGGTCCTCAGTGAGTAGAGGCCAGGGGCCCGGACTCCTGGGTCTGAGGGAGGAGGGGCTGGGGACCCAGACTCCTGGATCACTGCTGGCTTTTGGGAACAGCACTCTGTGTCCCGTGGATAGGAGTAGAGGGTCTGAGGGCCCAGCCCTCTCAACCTGGATCCACTTTCTCTGTAGTCACAGCCAGTGAGCCTGCAGGACCCAGCTATGCAGCTGCTACACTGCAGGCCTCCAGTGCCGCCTCCTCGGCCTCCCCGGCCTCCAAGGCCGTGGGCAGCACCTCCAAGGTGAGGTCATCAGACCCTAGTGGGGCAGAAAAGGAGGAGAGGAGCCAGAGGCCTCAACCCATCCCACCCCCGCAGCCTCAGGAGTCCCCCAAAGGCAAGAGGAAGTTGGATTTAAACCAAGAAGAGAAGAAGACCTCCAGCAAACCGCCAGCCCAGCCCTCACCGCCCTCCCTCAAGAGACCCAAATGTGAGCAAACTGGATTCCTTGTTCCCACACGGGCTGGTGCTCCTGGGTCCGAGGGAGGACGGCTGGGCTGGCGTCCCAGGAGTACTAACGGAGTCTACTCTTCGGCTTCCCCAGTGCCAGCTCCCACCCGTACCCCAGCCGCTGCCCCCGTCCCTGCCCCAGCACGGGGGGCAGCGCCAGGGAAGCCCCGAGGAGAAGGCGCTGAGCCCCGGGCACCCCGAGCTGGCCCGCAGGAGCTGGGGAAGATCCTTCAGGGTGTGGTGGTGGTGCTGAGTGGCTTCCAGAACCCCTTCCGCTCAGAGCTCCGGGACAAGGCCCTGGAGCTGGGGGCCAAGTATCGGCCAGACTGGACTCCAGACAGCACCCACCTCATGTAGGCCTGTGCCCCCAGCCCCATGCTCCCCGCTGCCTCTCCTTCGCCTCTGTCTCCTCCATCCTGCTTTCTCTCCGTATCCTCTGCCTCTCTTTCTCTTCTGATTCTTACGTCTTCCCCTCAATCTCCCTATGTCTTCTTGGCTCCTCCCCCACCTGTGCCTTCGTCTCTCCCTCCCTCTGTCTCTCCCTCCCCGCCTCCCTTGTCTCTCTTTGCCCTTTGCCTCTCAGATCACACCTGACTGACACCCTCCATTCTGCCCCCCACCCCACAGCTGTGCCTTCGCCAACACCCCCAAGTACAGCCAGGTCCTTGGCCTTGGTGGCCGAATAGTGCGGAAAGAGTGGGTGCTGGACTGTCACCGCATGCGGCGGCGGCTGCCCTCACGGAGGTGAGGCCTCACTGCACATGTGTGCTCTACACACGCAGACGCACATACTGACCCTGCCCCTCATCCCTGGGCCAGGCAGTGCCAGGGATCTGGAGAGAAATCAGGCTGGGGCCTGCCGTTGGAGAAGGTGGGGAGCCCAGAGTCAGCAGACTTCCAAGGAGCAGGGGCAGAGGCTGGGAGACCCGGAGGAGAGAGGAGAGGCTTGCCTGGGAGTCCGTGGAGGGCTCTGGGAACAGAGAAGGAAAAAGGGCATTGCACGCTGGACAAGCAGCGTTTGCAGAGGCTGAGGGTAGAGAATAGAGATTTGGGGTCCATTTACATCCATTCAGAGCAAGACCCCAAAGGCCCTGCTCGGTACCAGGCTGGGCATCAAACGTGAGGTCCTGCCCTCAAAGGCATCTGACTTTGATGAGGGGCCAGACTTGTTACAAAAGTTTGGAGCAAGCGTGGGTGTAGGGCATACCTAGCATGCACGAGGTCCTGGGTTCAATCGCCAGTACCTCCATTAAAAAAATTTTTTTTTAATTAAAAATTTAAAAAACCTTTCACTATATAAAAAAAAAGAAAATCAAAAAAAAGAAAGGAAGGCCCAAGGGGAGGACCACAGTGAGCTAGGGGTCTTCAAGGAGGAGGAGAGATTTGCCAGGCTGAGCAGAGGCGGAGAGCATGCTGGGAGGAGGAGCCAAGGTTGTGTCTACCTGGAGGAGCTTCAGGGGGTGCTTGGCTTGCAGTGGGAGGCAGGACGTGGCAGGAAAACCAGGCCGGGGCAGCAGGAGCCATAAAGTGCTTTTGAGCTGGGAAAGGGCCGGCTCAGATCTGCGGCCCGGGGACTGGAGGGGAGACTTGAGTCACCTCCTTGGAAAGAAGACAAGGCCTGCGTGTGTTCAGTGTTGGGGCTGCGCCCGGCCTGTTTGAGACAGTCTGTCATGGAGGCTGCAGGTGGAGGTGGACACGAGAAGGTGGTAGATCGGCTCAGAAAGTGCTTCTAGCACCTGGGGTCCACCCAGCTCCACAGACCCCTCATCTGTAGTTCTGGAATCCAAACACGCTTAGAAGCCAAAAACCAACAGATTGTCTACATTTAGCACAAACTCACTTGCTGCGTGATTCTCCTGAGTTGTGTGAAGCTCTTTATGGACTTCATTTATCCCACTAAGCGTGCCGTCGTGTTTAATACAGAAATATGAATGGGTTTTCTTTACAGGGCACTCCTTCATATACCCCACTGGGGGGTGTTATATACCAAACTGCACACCTGCCATTCGCTTCCCTAAAATCTGAAAAATTCAGAAGTCTGAAACCCATTTGGTGCCCAGGGTCTCCTCTGGGAGCAGTGGGGAGCCATGGAAGGTGTGAGAGGGGCAGGGCCACCTCTGTTGTGAGGGGCGGAGGGTCAAGAGGAGGCTGCAGGTGGGGACCCTGCAGGAGGCGGGGACTTGGGTGGGAGGAGGGATGGACTGGGGATATATTTCGGGACAAAGTAACTGGATTTGGATCACTGCCTGGGAAAGCGTGTAGATTTAGTATCGGATTTGCAACAGGGTTTTGACCCTCCTCCCCACAAAAAAAAAAAAATTGATAAAGCACTTTATATTTTTAAAATCCAGCAATAGAAGGAAGACTTCTGAAGGGTGGCTCTCTCCACAGTAATCACAAATTGAGGGTTTTTAAATCTTTTAATTCAAAACACTTTAAAGAAAAACCTTAGTAAATCCACCATCCATTTTTCAGTTGACTGCTACACTTTAAATCTTCTGAATTTCCCGTGAGCCATGGTTTTACGGTGAGGGTGACTGACCCGAACAGTGTGTCACCAGCTTTGAAACAAATCACATGCAGAAGGGTGTTAACGGGAGAACCAGGAAAGCACAGCCCACATTTTCTTTCGCTTCTGCCACGTCCGGGCTCTGCTGTGGGATTTGGGGGCAACGTGATTCCTCCCTCCAGGCTTTAGTGTTCTCATCTGTGAAAACAGCACCAACCTCAGGATTCAGTGACTCCATATCTACCAGGTATTCAGCACAGTCCCCGGCACCTAGGATCTCCCAGACCGTTGTTACTGTGATCAGAACGAGGAGGAGTCTTTTCCTGAAGTGTCAGTGGCTTGAGGAACCATAAATATAGTGTCAAAGTCTTTAACAATGGATTTGCTTTTGAGAATTTCCCCTTAATTGGTCGGCATTCACCTAGTGAGAAACTGGCTTTGATTCTCAAAGGGGAAAATGATTTCTGATTTATTTTATTCCCTTTCTGAAATGAGGCTTTCCTTCCTTGAGAGGGAAGGGAAGCCAGGCAGTGCTCTGGTTTCCAGTATGGGTGGCTGGGTGACTGGTGGTCCATGGAGCCCTTCCAGAGCTGGGAGGAAGGTGGGGCAAGCCAGGAGACTGGCCACGATGGCCACCCCGTGTACTTAGTCAGTGCCACTGGCCGTGGCTCCGAGTACCTCGCCACCTCCTCTGGAGGACGTGTCTGCTGTTGGGCTGAGGCCCGATTCCTCCTCCCCCAGGTACCTCATGGCAGGGCCAGACTCGAGCAGCGAGGATGAGGGGGGCTCTCACAGCGGTGGCAGCGGGGATGAAGCCCCCAAGCCTCCCCGGAAGGTCCGGTGCCCTCTGTGTGGGTGGGGGAGGGCGGGGCGGGAGGAGGACTCGGGTATGTTGTGGTACCCCAGACTCCCCACTCCTGCCTTCTGTGGGCACACACCCGCGATGCCCCTTCCCTCACTGACCCAGCCTCCCTCCTCAGCGCCCCCAGACCAAAGCCAAGCCCCCTCAGGCAGCAGGACCCAGCTCACCCCAGAGACCCCCAACCCCAGGAGAGACCAAACCAGCCTCACCAGGGACCCAGGAAGATGCTGGCACTGAGGGGGAGCAGTCAGGTCAGAGCCTAATGGAGGAGGGGCTGGGGGCCTGGACTCCTGGTCTGAGGAGGAGGGACCAGAGACTCAGACTCCCTTATCTAAAAGGAGAAGGAGCTCAAAGCCTGAGCTCTTGGGTCTCAGGGAGGTGGGGCTGGATCCCAGACAGTGGATCTGGGGAAGTGGGGCTGAGGGGCCCTGATAACTGGATCTGGAAGGCAACTGAGCTTGACGGTTAGGATGCCTACATCTGTGCTCAGGCATGAGGCTGGGAGGGAGGGTCCCATAGGACAAGGCAGTGGCCTTGTGTTGACTAAGCTTCCACCCACAGGACAGGACCATGGGGGTGAAGATTCTGGGGACACTGAGGATGAGCTGAGAAGGTAGGATTATGGCTGGGGGTCAGGGTGGCTCCAGCCTTGGGCAGAGGCAGATATGGTTGCGTGCTCTACCCCCACCCCTGTTGTCTCCCCCAGGGTGGCTGAGCAGAAGGAACACAGGCAGCCTCCTGGCCAGGGGGAGAATGGTGAGGACCCGTATGCCGGATCCACGGATGAGAACACAGACAATGAAGGTCCCCCAGAGTCTCCTGACCTGCCAATTCCCGAGCTACCAGGTAGTAACTCCTTCCTCCTGATGTGGGATTTGGCCCTGTCACTTCTCTGCCATGACTTGCCCCAGCCAGGCCTGGGATGGCTACTGCCCTCCGTGACTTGTCTCCCAGTCTCCTCACTCCCACTCCCGAGCCTTTGCCCTCTCTTTGTCCTCTGGAGCCATCCCCCTCCCTCCAGCATCCTCTTCTGCTTCCCTTGTCCCCTCCTGACTTCTGTGACCACCTCCATCACAGCCCAGCCCCAGGCGTGACCTCCTTTGGCTTTCCACTCCCTCATGCCACAGCGTCCCCCTCCCTAGGCTTCAGGACTACCTGGGGGCTTCTAAGATCTGCAGGTGCCCAGGCCCCAAACCCCAGATTCAGTTTTGTCAGTGTGGCAGGGGGCCTGGGCACACAGACAATGTGGGCACTAATCTCTGTTGGAACCTACATGGTGCTGGTATGGTTATCTGTCACCCCAGATATAAACATGGGGGGTGTGGGGCAGGAGTCAGAGCCTCTGCCAGTCAAGAATGGAGGGAGAGTGGGCAGTCAGAGGGTCCGAGCAGAGGTGAGGTTCAGTGGCCCCTGAGAGAAGCCGTTTCCACCCCGTTCCTTGTGGGTGATGGGCAGGAAGGTACTTTGATCCTCCAAAGCCTCAGACGTGGCATTGGGAAGCTGATGGAGAGTCACGTGAAACCAGAATGAAGAAAGAGCCAGCCTGAAGGTCAGAGCCAGAGAAGGCACAGGTGAAAAGGAGTGCGACAGCCATGGTGAGGAAGTAGCAGGCTGTAAAATTTCCAACACGGGCCAAGCTAATGAAGTGATTTACCTCGTGTAAGAGACGTGTTGCAAAAGTAGTAATTGTGTCTTTTACCATTAAGGCAAAAAAACAAAAAAAAACAAAAAACAAAAACAAACAACTCCCCAGAGGCTCAGATGGGCCTGGCTAGAAGCACTGCTCATCATGGATTCTTCCCGCACCAGGGTGTGCATGGACACCCCCATCCCCTCTCCGGCCTTCCTGTCTTGCCTCCGTGTGTTGGCTGGCTGCTGGCTGGTACCTTGGAGCTCCAGGGGCCTCATGCTCGGCTCTTCCCCTGTCGCCCTTGCAGACTTCTTCCAGGGCAAACACTTCTTCCTGTACGGGGAGTTCCCTGGGGACGAGCGGCGGACGCTGAGCCGATATGTCACAGCCTTCAATGGGTCAGTCTCCGGGGGAGGGGGTGTGTTAGGTTGAGGAAGGCCACTCGGAGGATGGCGAAGGGGCATGTCCTGCAGGATGGGCACAGGCCATGGAGCCTGATGCCAGCCTGCTCGCTCTGCCCAGTGGCCCTGGATGCACAGCTTCCTCTGCTTTCCTCTTCTCCAAAGTACGGCTCCCCACCACCCTTCTGGAAGGACTGGTGACAGTGGGAGCTGCCAGTTTTGTGGCTGTGGCAAAAGTGGCACGTGGGAGAGTGGGGGACCCACAGGTGGTCCATAGGGGACATAGGTGGGGACAGAGAGAGGTTGGCCTTTGAGGATGGTTGGGGAGTAGGGTTTCAAGAGGGGGAAGGGGGACACCGATTCTCTGCCTCTTTCTGCCTCCTGCCAGGGAGCTTGAGGACTATATGAGCGACCGGGTCCAGTTTGTGATCACGGCACAGGAGTGGGACCCCAGCTTTGAGGAGGTGAGTCCCAGAGGGAGACCCAACCTGCCTTCGCATCCCCTCCATCCCCTCCTGGCTCACCAGTTCCCGTGTGTGCCCCACCCAACAACGCAGGCCTTGATGGACAATCCCTCCTTGGTGTTCGTCCGTCCCCGATGGATTTACAGCTGCAACGAGAAGCAGAAGTTACTTCCCTACCAGCTCTACGGGGTGGTGCCCCAGGCCTGAAGCATATGCTTGTGCGCACGTGTACACACACACGAGGTTAATAAAGGTGACTTGGTTTGGAGCAGCTGTCCCTCTCACTTGAGTCTCCCAGAACCCCCAATAGGCTCCCAGCTTTCAGTCTTTTGTTTGGTTTTTCTTCCCCTCTGAGAGCCAGGTCTTCCGACTGCCTGGTGACTCCTGCGCTGGGGTCCCGGAAGAACAAAGGGCTCTCTATCCGGGTCTGGTAGGGGAGGAGTTCTTTGTCACTTCTCCCTGGCCCCTCATCCCTATGGTGGCAGGTGGCAGGGAATTGGGAATCTGATGCTCGGCACCACCCCTCTGCTGGTTCTGATGCTCTGAGCGCATTCCTGTGTCTTGGTTGTCCCTCTGTGGGTCCTGGGCTGCAGTCCAGGATGCTCAGGGGGTGAGCCTCTCTCTTGAAGTCTCAGCTCCCCTGGGCCAGGGACATCTCCCTTTCTCCAGGGCTCTCAGAAGTAGCTGGGTAACCATTATCAGCCTAGTTTTACATCATCTCTTTTGGGAGGTAGAAATGCGGGAATGGGCACTTTAATCAACCCACCCAAATCCTGAACCCCTTCAAGGCTGCACCATATTCAAGGTGGGAACTGAGCTGGGTGTTAGAGAATCAGAGTAGGGGGGCATGGTATAGCTCAGTGGTAGAGTGTGTGCTTAGCATGCACGAGGTTCAGTCCCCTGTACCTCCATTAAAAAAAAATCAGTGTAGAAGATGAGAAGGCGTTCTGGCAGGGGCCACAGTGTGGGTGAAGGCCAGGAAGTGGGAACCACCCTGGTGCCTGGGGGCAGTTGAAGGAGTGTTGCCCCTTTGGTGACAAGGCTTTAGGGATAGATGTAGCTGGAAAGGTGGGCCCAGTCCGTGTAGCTGTGTCATCTAGTGCAGTAGCCAGTGGCCACAGGTGGCTATTTAAACTTAACAACAATGAAATGAAAGGAAGAATTCACTTCCCCAGTCACACTGGTCACAGCTCACTGGCTGCTGGGCTGGACAGCACAAATGGAGAACATTGCCGTCACTGTAGAAAGCAAGAAGACAGGGCTGTCCCAAAGGGCTGTGGACAGCAGGCCGAGAAGCTTGGACTTCATCCTGGGAGTGGGAAGGTCAGGAAGAGGTCGTAGCGCAAAGGGCAGGGTCAGAGCCAGGTAGCAAATTTCCACAAACTTAGTATCTTAACAAAAGAAATGTGTAACTCCAGGTCTGGCACACTAGGCTAAACATCAGTGTGTTGGCAGGGCTGCTCTCCTTCCAGAGGCTTCGGGAGACAGTCTTTGTTCTGGTATCTTCTAGTTTCTAGCAGCTGCCTACGTTCCATTCATCTTCCATCTTCAAAGCCAGCAGCAGCCAGTTGAGTCTCAGGCTGTATCACTGACACTGATTTCTGTCTCATTTTCCACGCTTAAAGATCCTGCTGATTACACTGCACCTGCCCGGATAACCTGGGATAATCTCCTTGTTTTAAAGTCAGCCGATTAACAACCTTAATTCCTTTGCTGCCTTAATTCACCTTTGCCATGTAACATATTCGTAGGTTCCAGGGATTAGGACGTGAGCATCTGTGGGAGGCCATTATTCTGCCAACCACGCTTACCACGTGTGAAACACATGGAGCTCAGATGTGTGAAAAAACAGACATGAGTCCCTGATTTTATTTATTTTTTAATATTTTAGATTTTTAAATTATTTTTTGTAGGGGAGAGAAGGTAATTAGGTTTGTTTGTTTATTTATTTATTTGTTTATTTATTTATTTAATGGAGGTACTGGGGACTGAACCCAGGACCTCGTGCATGCTAAGCATGTGCTCTACCACTGAGCTATACCCTCCACTCTATGAGTCCCTGCTTTTAAGGGGCTGAGGTTTTGCTGGAGGAGAGAGATGGTGGGTGCCCTGCAGCGTTGGGCAGTGATAAATGCTACATGAGCAGAAAAAGCAGGGCAGTGTCATACAGAGAGTAGAGTGATAGGGTCATCAGGGAAGGCGACTCAGGACTCACCCCTCTGCAGGCACTTGGGAGAAGTAAGGGAGGGGGTGGGGGAGCCATTCCAGGCAGAGGAAAAGCAAGTGCAAAGGTCCTCAGGCAGAACACGTGCAAAGAGCAGCAGGGCTTTGTCAGGAGGCCCAGCATCCACCCTGACTCCACGCTGCCCCCTGGTTTGGTTGTGGCCAAATCCCATCTCTCTTAACCCTCAGCTTTCGCATCTGGACCAGGTAAGGTTGGACCAGATCGGCACCTCTCAAATGAATTTGTGTCCTCGAAACGCTGATGGTAGTGGTTGCTTTGGAGGAAATCTTCCAGGACACAAGCCATACTGCCGGGTTTGCAGGAGGGATCCTTCTCCTCCCCCAAGGCCTTGCTGAGTAGCCCCCGGTCCCTCAGCCTAATTGGTTCCATCCTTCTGCTGGGGATTCCACAAACCATCTCATCCTGTCCTCCATTTCTGATATGAGCTCAAACAGTAGTTCCTCAAGGTCTTTCCTAACCCTCTGTCTAACAGGAAATGCCAGGTATACACCCTTGTAATACTGTGTGTATCTCATAGTTTGTAACTTGGTTTGCTTATGGTCACATATACCAGTCTTTACAATTTGTACTTTTTCTGTCTTAAACGATAACTTTGTCTACCTCTGAGGTTACTATGATATTCTCCTTTATTTCCATCTAAATGCTTTAGAGTTTTGTCTTTCAAACTCAGATCTTAGGTCACTGGAAACTTATTTTTGTGTGTGCTCTTGGGGTAGAGATCTTTGTCAGTTTCTACGCTCCTGTAACAAACTACCTCAAGCATAGTGGCTTTAAACAACACATATTTATTTTCTTACAGTTCTGGAGATTGGTAGTCCAAAGTCAGTCTGAGTGGGCTAAAATCATGGTGCCGGCTGGGCTATGTTCCTTCTGTAATCCCTAAATGAGGATCCATTGCCTCTTCTAGCATCTAAAAGCCGCATGCAGTCCTTGACTCTTGGCCCCGCATCACTCCAGTCTCTGCTTCCATTGTCACATCTCCCACTCTGATTCTTCCACTCTTTCCCCTGTAAGGACCCTTGTGATTCCATTGGGCCTACTGGAATAATCAGGATCATCTCCCATCTCAACATAAGACCCTCCAGCACATCTGCAAAGTCCCTTCTGCCACGTGTGTGCCAACATACTGGTTCTGGGGATTAGGAGCAGCTTTGAGGGAACCATCATTCTGCCTACCACAGGATCCCATTTAATTTTCTTCCCTATCAGCTCATTCACAGATCAGCCTATCCTTTCCCAACTCGTCTACAGGAGGGGCTGGCAAACCACAGTCCACAGGCAAAATCCAGCCCATCTACTATTTTTGTAAATAAGGTTTTATGAGAATGCCTCATAAGCACAGGTCTGTATCTGAGCGCTCAGTGCCCTCCCACTAGCCTGCACCACCAGCCTCATTACCACAGCTTTGTAATCATTCTTGGTGAGAGGGGAGACAAGGCTCCCTACTTGATTTTCAAAGTGGACTCGGCTCCTTTACCTTGTTTTTGCCACGACTTGACTGGTGTCCACTTCCCTCACTAGACCAGATCTGTCTGGCCCACTGCTGTGTTCCTAACACCCTGTGTGCGGCCCTGCACACAGTACCTGCTTAATACACATCTGTAGAATGAAGAACAGTCCAAAATCAGCTCAGTCATCCTTGTTTTACAGCTGGAGAAACAGGCTCCAAGAGGGGAACTGTCTGCCTGAGATGATGCTTGTGGAGGCCCTATAACACTCTCGTTTTATAGATAAGGCATCTAAGTCTGGAGATGTGACAGAGCTTGTCTGCGACCCTGAGGCTCTTAAGTAGTGGGTCAGGGCTGGCGCCAAAGCTCAGGCTTTAAAAAGATTTTTATGCTATCGGTAGTATACCTCTTTGTTCTTGCTTTTATCGCTTAGTATTATCTTGGGAATCCTTCCATGTCAGTACATGTAGAGCTGCAGTTTTTTCCCCTACAGCTACATCTTCCATTCTCTGGCCGAACTGGAATTCCTTAGCTGGTCCCCTACTGATGGGCATTCAGGCTGTTTCCCGTCTTTGGCCACAGCCTCCACACTGCAGTGAACATCCTTACTCTCATACCTTTTTTCACGTGTTTGAGTTTATCTAAAGGATAAATTCCTAGAAGTGCGATAGGTGACATGAGCATATGTGCATTTTGTTTCTTATAGATACAGTCAATGGCCAAAGTGCAGGCACTAATTTAAACTCCCAACAATAAGGAGAGAACCTGTTTCCCCACACTCTTCAGCACACGATGCCCACAGGTGTTTTAACCTTGCCATATGATTAAGTGGGAAAAACCAGAGCCAGGGCTTTCAAACCACACCTCCAGGTCCATGGTTTGGGGCCCAGGACTAACTCTGTGGATGGCGCTTTCCCTTCCCAACCCCACCCCGAAACAACGAGGTCCTCCGCCTTCTAAGTTAGAGCCAGTGTGGGGCCAACCTCCCTTCCGGCTATCTGCAAGAGGCAAGTCCATACAGGCTTAGAGATGCCACCTCTTTATTGATCGGGGCTGGCGGCAGAGGGAGCCAGTGAGCCAAGGGGTGGGCTCACTCCCGCTCCCCCTGGCTCTCAGCCTGGTGGTGGCTTCGTTGGTGAAGGAGTAGGAGGCGTCTCTGGCCAAATGCCTGGCCGCAGCTGGAGCAGCGATGCCGGGCAGTGGCCTGGCTGCCCGGTGCGGTGGGGGGATCGTGACATAGGCGATGGGCGGCCAGCTTGGAGGGGAATGAAAAAGCTTTGGGGCAGTGTGGGCAAGGATAGGGGCGGGCGTCCGTGGCATGGTGCGTGTGGCGGTGGGCTGCCAGCTTGGAGGGGTAGCAGAAGGACTTGGGGCAGTCGGGGCACGGGTAGGGGCGGGCGGGCGCGTGGGTCCAGAGGTGGGCTGCCAGCTTGGATCGGTGGCCAAAGGCCTTTGGGCAGTGCGGGCACGGGTGGGGGCGGGCGCCGCTGTGCGTGAGGCGATGGGCTGCCAGCTTGGAGGGGTAGGAGAAGGCCTTGGGGCAGTCGGGGCACGGGTGGGGGCGGGCGCCGCCGTGCGCCAACCGGTGCGTGGCCAGCTTGGACGGGTATGAGAAGGCCTTGTCACAGTCGGGGCAGCGGTGCGGGCGCTGGGGCGGGGGCCGCCGGCGGGGTCGGGAAGGCGCCCCCGCGGATGTGTTGGGCCCTGGAACCGACTGGCTGGGCTTCTGCGTCAGGCCCTGGTCGGGAGCTAGGGGACAGGAGGGTTGGTGGGCTCCAGGAAGCAGCCAACGCCCTGAGTCTAGACCGCTCTCCCCTTCGACCTTGATATTCCAGTGTACCTGGGCACCTCAAGAATCAGCGAGATTCCCCAAATGGCATATTCCTGCCCCTCACCCCTCTGCCATGCATCATCCTAAGAGACTCCAAAGGGTTACCTAGCTGGACCCCAGAGCTGAGGCTTCCCCGAAGCTAAGATGTCCGTTTCTAGTATCTTCCCAAGTGATCACCCGGAAATCCTTCATGTCATCTCCCCTGTCCCTCCTGTAATTTCTTGAGCCCTAGAAGTGATCGCTGAGATCCCCAAAGACTACCTGGAGGACTCCCCAGAATGTCGCGTTTCTGGGATCCGAAATGGTTATCACCCTGAGCCCTTAAACTTTCACCCTGAGATTCCCTCTTAGTCCCAATTCCTGAAAAATGACCCCTACCCACAGATGGGGCCGCGCTCACCTTCTCCCTTGGTCACAGGCTCCTTGCCAGTGGGACTAGGATCCGTGACCCCGGCCGCAGACTCCACATCGCGCTCCTGCATCTTGCTGACCCAGGAACCTACAGGGAGGGCCTAGGGCGGGAGAGGAGGTGACGCCGGTGGTTATTAGGCTGTTGGGGATAGGGCTAGAGGGCCTATAGTCAGGGGTCAGTCTGCTTTGGAGCAGGGTCTATTTAAGTCTGGAATTCTATAAAGGGAGGATGGGCGCTGCGGGAAGGCGGGGCCTAAGAGTACAGTGGGCGGGGTTATGCAAACCCGACCAGAAGCAGTACATTTGGAACTTAGTCCCAGGGTTTGGGCCTTCGAGTGGAGTAGGCGGGGCCTCTACAACTTTAACTCGGGGCCCTCAAGAGCGCGGAGTGGGCGGGGCCTATGTCCAGAGACTGGCGGACCGGCCGCGGAACCTAAGACAGGGATTGGTGGAGCTATACAAACAGGACTCAAAGTCGGTTGCTCAGCAACTCTGCCCCAGGGGAGGAGCCTACGCGCTCAGTGGGCGGGATTAGGTAGCTTTACCCGGCGCTTGGCTTAGTCTCAGTCCATTGACGCCGTGTGAACTCCCTCCTTCTTGTCGCCAAGTTTCATCCCCGGTATGGAGCTGGAGCCGGGGAGGGTAGAGGGGAGACCTGGAAGAAGACACAGAATGAGCGTGGCTAGTGTGCTGCGATCCAGAGACCCCTAATGGATTTCCCCCTCGGGGTCCTAAGCGTCCGGGCCTCAACGAACCCCTTGGGAGCATGACATTCGGGTACTAATGCACCCTCCCAAAGCTCAGGCACCCGATGCAGCCCCTCCGGGACCTATGCATCAGGACCCAATAGATCCCTTTCCGGGAGTTCTGATGTCCAGCCCGCAATCCATTTCTCGAAAACCCAGGTGTCCGGGCCCAGATCCCTGCCTCCCCCTCACCTGCGGACGGCCCCTCCCCGGGGGCGGGGCTCTGGGCCCCTCCCGCGGCAGCCGCGGCCGCTGCGGCGCTGCCTTCGGACGCCGCGGAGCTGCACCGCCTGGCCTGCGACGGGAGGGCAAGGGAGGGAGCGCGCGCGAGCCGCTGGGCCCAGCCTCATTTCCATCCCCTCCTCCCACGCCAGGTCGGTGGGGGTGTCAGTACGCATGCGCAGTCCCGGCCCGCGGAGGCTGGTGCGAGGGAGACGGAATGGAAGGAGGGGGTAGGTGCGTAAGGCAAGGCAAGCTGGTGAGCAAGCGCAGAGCTAACGGTCGAAGGACCGGAGGAAAGTGTACCGCGGCTTGTGGGGCCTACGGTGGCTGACGGGAGTCAACCACGTGTAGAAGCTAACATGGGGGAACCTAACTCAGAAACCACTGAGACAGCGCGCAGCGTATGCAGTTTTCCTTTTTCTATGTCCCCTTTCTTTTAGAGAATTCCGTATCCCTAATCAGCTTCAAGAGCCCGCTGCCTATTATACCACTCAAGGCGTTGGCTAAAAAAAAAGTCTAGCCATTTCTTCGAGAGAGGGCGGAGCGGGACTCTGGGCTCTGAACGAGCTGACGCCCAAAGACAGTCACGTTATTTGCACAGCGCTCGGCACTCTTCGCCATTGGGCGATTCAGGATTCTTAGCCCTCCACCCCCACCCCAATGCTACGGCCCGGCGGCGGGGAGGGCGGCGGTCCCCAGGTGCCCAAGACCTGGTGCCTGGCTAGAGCTCCTGGTACCAGGCCGAGAGAGGCATGCGTGTCACCCTTCCCCTGGGAAGTGACGGTGCACCTTCCCGCCCAGCACAGGAATAACCGTGAAGTGCCTGCAAACCACCCCTCGTGGGTGGGTCTTCAGCCTGATAATTCACAAAGTCCGGCAAGCCCTGGGAGCCGTGGGAGTTGTACGGAAAGATTATTTGGGCTCTGGAGCCAGATTGCATGAGTAACTGCTTTGAAATCTTGGCTCTGCCACTTTCCAGCTGTGTGACCTTGGGCAAGTCTTTCTAGGCCTGGGCTTCCTCATTTATAAAATGGAGGGTTGTTAAGATTAAATTCAGTAACCAATGAAAAGTGTTCAGAACAGTGCTTACAGTGCTCAGTAAATGTTATCAATATTACTTTTTGTTTTTATTGTGCATTGAACTAAGCCATGGCAGGGTCACGGTTGTCCCAGGACACAAGTGCACAGACCCCAAGATGGGAAGGATTATGCTGTGTTCAAGGCATCTCTCCTATCTGTCACGTCATGCTCCAAACTCACTGATCTTCCTTCCATTTCTTGTACATGCCATGGTCAAGCCTACCTCATGGCCTTTACACTAGCTGTGCCTTCTGTCCCCACAAGTTCCTTCTTCATCACTTTGCCTGCCTAACTCCCTGCCTCAGATCTTGGCCCAAACATTAACACTACAGAAGGCCTCCCCTGCCCCACCCTCAGCTCATAGAGTCCCTCCTTTCCTCCATCCTTCTGTTGTCTCATCCCCCTTGTGTGTGCTTAACCCTGTATACCTGTCTTCACAGAATGCATGCTCTGTTAAGATGGACAACTTTTCTCTCTTGTTCATCTCCCTGTGCCCAGCATCCACAACAAGGCTGAGCACATAGTAGGTGTCCAAGAAATCTATGTCAAGTGATTACTTGAAAGAATTAGTAATCAAGCCCTCTCTGATGGGAAGACAGAATGATGGGGAAAATGTGAACTTGAGGTCACGGAGTTGGAAGTAGGCCTAAACTGGATGTGAAACCCAGAGAGAGTTTTAAACATGGGAAGTGATATGAACTTGTTGAGGTTTGCATATCGTCTTTTTTTTTTTTTTTTTTTTTTTACCATTTTTTAAGGTCATGGAAATTTTCAAACATACATAAAAGGAGAGGGAGGGGATGAAAATAACCCCCATATAGCCATCACCTAGGTTCAACATGGCTAGTCTTCCTTCATCATCCCCCAACACCCTTCCTTGAGCCTCTTAAATTATTTTGAAGTAAATTCCAGACATTTCATCCAGAAACACTTCAGCCTGTGTCTCTAAAAAATAAGGACTCACTTTTTCTTTTTTACACATAACCACAGTATCTTTATCACACCCTTCAAAATTTAGACTTGTTTCTTTATGTTACCACATTTCCCCCATGGTCCCATCTGAATCTTTCTTTTCCTTTCCAAGTACCATGTTTTATTTTATTTCAAACCTATAGAAAAAGTCAAGAGAGTAATAGAATTGTTCTCTGCATCAGTAATAGAACTGGCCAACCTCAACTGTTATCCACTCATGACCAAGGTTGTTTCATTTCCCCCACCCACTCCTCTCAGGTGATTTTGAAGCTATATGCATATGCCATACATTGTATCCCGTAAAAATCTTTTTGTTACACTTAATTCGTTTGAATCAGGATTTAAGCAAGATCCACACTTGAATTTGTTTGCTGTGACTCTTCTGCCTCTTTTTCATTGACATTTTAAAAGGTTCACTTGCTGTTGCATGGAAAATGGAATGTAGGGAGGCAGAGTGGAACACAGAAGCCAGTGAGGTGGCTGTTACATGTTAATTATAATATTAATTACCAGCATTTCTGCAGCACTTATTGTATATCAGAAACTGTCCTGAGTGCTTTGTATATGTTCATTCATTTAATCCTGACAACAGTTTTTCAAGTGGAGGTGCTACTCTTCGTCGCACAGAAGATAAAAATGAGGCGTGTAAAGACTTATCCAAGGTTACACAATCAGGAAGTAGCAGGGCCAGGATTTGAACCTCTGCAAACTAACCCTGGGATTTGTGTAATTTGCATTCATACTTGGCTACCTCTTTGACTAGGGCAGAGGGTGTGATGATGGAAAAGCAGCCTGATTGGAGAGGTTAACTTAACAGGGCTTAATGATGAATTGGGAGGAAGTAGCAAGAGAAGGAAGGAATAAAGGATGGTGATGAAACAATGATAGCCACCTCCCTGAGAGCAGAATACCCAAGAACTTGTTCTGTGCTGGGTGCTTCCCAAACTCTTTGCATGTGTGGTCTCATTGGATATTTTTAAAAATTGAAACATAGTCACTGTACAATGTTATATATTACACGTGTACAATCTAGTGATTCACTATTTTTAAAGGTTATACTCCATTAAAAGTAATAAAATATTGGCTATATTCCCCATGTTGTACAATATATCCTCATAGCTTATTTTATACCTAATAGTTTGTATCTCTTAATCCCCTACCCCTGTATTGCTTCCATCTTCTGTCTCCCCACTGGTAATCACCAGTTTGTTCTCTGTAACTGTGAGTCTGTTTCTTTTTTGTTATATTCACTAGTTTGTTTTATTTTTAATTTTTTTGGTTTTTTGGGGGGGCAATTAGGTTTTTATTTATGTATTCATTTTTTAATGGATATTGAAACCAGGACCTTGTGCATGCTAAGCACACACTCTACCAATGAGCTATTCCCTCCCCACCATTTTATTTTTTACATTCCACATATAAGTGATATCATACGGTATTTGTCTTTCTCTGTCTGACTTATTTCACTTAGCATAATGCCCTCCAAGTCCATCCATGTTGCTGCAAATGGCAATGTTTCATTTTTTTATGCCTGAGTAGTCATCCATTGTATATATGTACCATATCTTTATCCTTTCATCTGTTGATGGATGTTATCTTGGCAATTGTAAACAATGCTGCAATGAACATTGGGGTGCATGTATCTTTTCTTGGATCTTCACAGTGAGAGAGGAGCTATTTTCAACTGCAAGTTACAGATGAGAAAACAGAAGCCCAGAAGTGGTTAAGTTTTGAGCCCGAGGTCACACAGCTGGGAAGGGTGATGCCAGTTTCTAACTCTTAGAACATCACATAGCTGACCCTACAAAACCCCCACCGGGTGTGTACACCTTCAAGGGACAAGTAATGGTCTAGCAATCCTGCAAAAATTATTTAGGAATGGGCCCTAGGTGTGAGGAGGTCTTATTTGGGGACTCTCACAGTAAAGAGTACCTGGGGGTCCCTGTTTTCTTGATTTCTCCCTTCCCTGAGTTCCTGGCAATCTCTGTACCTCTCCTTGTTTTAACACTGATGTCTGTACCCCTTTCCCCCACCAACCAAACTGAGGACTCACCTTGAGTCCCCAGCTTTGCCCAGCTTGGGCCAGACATGCAGGAGACCTCAATGTGAGGAATAAATGAACAAAGGTCTCTCCTTGAGTCTGAGCTGTTCTTTATACCTGTTTCTCCTCGATCTGGGTGTTTCCCAGTGCTGAAAGATTTTCTTCTTCTTCCTGCACATTTCTCCCTGCTCCCCACATCTCTCCCCATCTCCACAGTCTTCTAGAATCTCCAAATGTACCTTTGTGACCATATTTCTTTGACGAACATCCCATGTCAACTCTGTATTTCTCCATGCATCTCTGAAAGTCTCTCCAGATCTCTTTTTGGTATCACGGAGTCTCTGAGCATCTTCCTTGTCTCTGAGTGGCTGGCTGAATCTCTCCCTTGATAAAGCCGACCAGGGACAAAGTAGGGTTTTATGGACTTGCTGTAGCTAAGGAGAGCGGACCACAGAAGAAGCACTGGCTGTCTCTCTAAACACAGGGGGAGAGACAGTTACAGTTGTCCCTCTCCCTTGTTATCCATGGGAGATTAGTTCTAGGACCCCCTTGGATACCAAAATCGGCAAATGTGCAAGTCCCTTATATAAAATGGTGTGGTAGAGTCGGCCTTCTGTATCTGTGATGAAGTGACTTAGACCCTCCAGACAAGAGTGGGATGCCATATTCTAACTACTGATATGATTCCAAAGAGCAAACTTTCAGACACTTGATGACTAGACAATTTCTCATCTCTGGGTCCTTGGTGTAAATGAACAAAAGCTGTTTTTAGAGGCTCACATTCCAACAGACGCCAAATGATTCCCAACCTGATTTGGCAAGGTATCATGGACAATTATTTTTTGAAAATGATTTCTTCCTGAGAAGAGACAAACATCCCTGGTAAAATACTTAAGCGATTTTAAAATAAACTTTAACAGAATAATCTGTTGTTCTGGGACCAGACACCCACCCAACAGTCCCCAAAGACACTAAAGACACTGAACCAAACATCTTTTTCTTTCTAACAATGAGGGTTCGACCACCTGCTTTTCCAATAAAATGGCCCCGGGGCGATGAGTATATTAGGGTCTCTTGTTGAGTTTCTGTCTCTCTAGGGAGAGAAGTCTGTGCTTCTCCCGGTGTGCCTCCGTCGCCCTTTGAGTGGCTTTCTGCTCTTTCTTTCTCCAGGTCTCACTGTTTCCTAGGTCTCTGAAGTCTCACCATCACCCCCAGCCCTTCTCCGCCGGCCCCGCTCTTGGCCCCAGGCACCCTCTGCCCCTTTAAGGCGGGCCCCGCCCCTTGCCCCGCCCCTTGCCCCGCCCCTCCGGGGGTCAGCCCTGGTGCACAGGCTTCCGCAGGCTTTCCGCCTCGGCTCAGTCCCTATCCGGCCGCTGGCGCGATGGCGGGGTCCGCACTGAGGGTCGCCGGACGGCAGCTCAGCCAACAGAGTGGGTCTGGAGCCCCCATCCTCCTACGGCAGGTTCGAGGTGGCTGGACCCGGGAGCGAGATTACTGGGCCCTGTGAGGTGGCGGGGGCGGAACTCGTGGGTCCTTTAAATCCGAACAGATACCCGGGCCCCGACGCCTGGATCTTTGAGGAAAAGGGCGAGGGGCTAGACTTTGGCGTCCTTTAAATGGGAGAGATCTGGGATCCCCTGGGCTTGGGGCCAGACTCCTGCGTCCTTTACAGAAGAGGGTGATGGAGACCTAGAATTGGGGGTAAATTAAAGTTGGGACTCGCTGGTTCAAACGGAGTAAGGTGCTGGGGTCCCAGACTCCTGACTCCGGGGATAAAAGGGGGCTGGGGTTTCTGCTTCTGGATCTTAGGAAGAGAACTGAGTTGAAGCCTGGACTCCTGGGTCCTCTATGAGTAGGAGTCTGGTTCTGCACTCTCACCTGTCCTCCACCCCCTTCCCAGATGTTTGAGCCCAAGAGCTGCACCTACACTTACCTCCTGGGTGACAGAGAGTCCCGAGAAGCTGTTCTGATCGACCCAGTCCTGGAGACAGCGCATCGGGATGCCCAGTTGATCAAGGAGCTGGGGCTGCGGCTGCTGTATGCTGGTCAGTTTGGGGGGTCGGACTCCTGGGTCTTAGGGGCGGGGCCGTAGAGTGGACTGGGGAGTTATGGGCCCAGATTCCTGGGTCTGAGGGAGAACGGGGCTTGGGGCTGGGAATCCTGCGTCCTCTCTGTGCGCTCCTAGACCTGGCCCTCCTCTCTCTCCTAGTGAATACCCACTGCCATGCCGACCACGTTACGGGCACGGGGCTGCTCCGGACCCTACTCCCCGGCTGCCAGTCTATGATCTCCCGCCTTAGTGGGGCCCAGGCTGACTTGCACATTGAGGATGGAGACTCCATCCCCTTCGGGCGCTTTGTGAGTTGGATGCTGGGTCCCCGAGAGGGTGGTGGCCTGGACTTCGTGGAGTAAAGGAAAGAGGGGGCTGGAGGGCTGGACTCCTGAGTCCTGGAGTAGGAGGGGCCTCAGACCTGGGTTCCTGATCCTGGGCTCCAGTTTCTCTCTCTGGGTGGAGGGCACCATAAACCCAGGTGGAAAACTGGGGCAAGAGGCCCTGGGCAGGTGTATCTCTAGCCAAGCCCTTTAAGTCAACATTTTTGGAAGTTCCTGTAGCTTTGGGGCAGCTCCTTTGGCCTGGTGTCTCATACAATTTGATTCGGAGCTGGAATTCCAAGGTCAAGGCTGAGAGGCCCAGCCCTGACATCCTAGAGCCACTGTTGGAGGAAGAGGGTCCTTTTGCCCTGGGCTTGGACTAGGGTGAAGACAAACATATTTAAGGAGGCGCTCATTTTCCAGGTCGTGCAAAGGCAGGGTTGGCACCTTCAAGTGGGCGCCTCCTTAAATGTAGTGCCCTAGGCTGGCGCCTCCTTAAATGTTGTGCCCTAGGCGGCTGCTTGCCTCACCCTAACCCCAGCCCTGCTATTACCACACAGGAGAAAGTCTGAAGGTTCCTACCTCCTCTCTCTGCCACAAGCATAATCAGCAGGTTTCTGGCAAGAATTTCAGTCGAGGGAAACATGATGGGTGAGGAGGGTTCAAAGGGGAGTGACCCTCAGAGGGAGGGGAAAGAGCTGGCAGGACTTTTTTTCTGATCAGAGTTGCTAAAGATTTAGAAAGTTTGCCTGACTTTGGGGACAGAATGTTAGGTGACAGGGTGAGGTCTCAGCCTCCAGGTTAGAGGGTTTTGCTAAACAGGAACAGTATATCTGAGTCAGTATTCTGCAGAAATGAGGACTATGCGTGGGATCAGAGGGTTTAGCTCCACTGGTCACAGCCTCTTTATTTCAAGCCTTTTTCTGGAAGCAGGTTAAAAAAATGCATTGTACATTTATGTACACTGTATATGATAAGCAGGTGCTAACCAGCATTTCTTGGGGGTGGGAAGCCTTAGAAGTGTTAGAAATGATTGGAGTTTTGTGTCAAGATGAGCCCTTTGTTCAATTGGATGAGTGATTTCAGTGATTCAGTGTGGAAGGGTTTAGCTGTGAAGGTGTAGCTTTAGCATGTGTTTTTCTAAACAGCTTTATTGATATAATTCACAAACCATCCAGTTCACCCATTTAAATTGTACTATTCAATGACGTAGTATATTCACAGAGTTGTGTATCCATTACCACGATTAATTTTAGAATATTTTCATCAAGCCAGAAAGAAACCCCACACCCCTTAGCTGTCACCCCACTGTGCCCCCTTTTCACTCCTACAGACTTAGGCAACCACTAATCCACTTTCTGTCTCTGTAGATTTGCCTCTTCTGGACATTTCATAGAAATGATAAAATACAATGTGTGGTCTCTGTGACTGGCTTCTGTCACTGATCATACGTTTTCAAGGTTCATCCATGTTGTAGCATGTGTCAGTGTTTCACTTCTTTTCATTGCTGAATAATACTCCATTGTACAGATATTTTTCACTTTATTTATTCATTCATCAATTGATGGGCATTTGAATTGTTTCCACTTTTTGGCTGTTATGAATAGTGCTGCTATGAATATTCATGTACAAGTCTTTGGACGTATGTTTTCATTCCTTTTGGGTATATACCTAGGATGGAATTGCTAGATCATGTGGTAATTCTGTTTACCAGTTTGAGGAGCTGCCAAACTGTTATCAGAAACTATTATCCAAAGTGGCTGCATTATTTTATGTCCCCACCAGTTGTGTGAGGGTTCCAATTCCTCCACATCCTTGTCAACGGTCCTTTTTATTTTCTGTCTCTATGATTATTCAGCGTTTTGTTTGGTCTTCAACCGAGTTCCTTATAAACCTTTAAAGTTGGGCACTTTTTTCTCTTCCTCTCCCCCCCCCATTTAAAAAAATTCAAATTGTAACATGCATATTATATAGTAAAAAGTGCACATATTGTACGTGTGTGGCTTGGTAAATTTTTACACACATCTGTCCTTGTGTATCCACTGCTCAGATACAGATCCAGAATATGACCATCATCCCAGAAGGCTTCCTTGTCCCACTCCCTGGGCATCACAGCCTGCCAAGGGACCATTCTTCTAACTTATTTACTCATAGGCTAGTTCTCTGCATCTTGGACCTTATAAACAGGAATCATATAGTGTGTACTCCTGTGTCTGCTTCTTTTACTCTTCATACTGTTGTATATGATTGTAGTTCTTTCTTTCTCTTGGGATATAGCAGAGGTTGGCAAACTTTTTCTGTAAAGGAGCAGACAGTAAATATTTTTGGTTTTGCAGGCTGTATGGGTCTCTGTTGTAATGACTGAATTCTCCTGTTAGTGTGGAAGCATTCAGAGGCAATGCATAAATGAATAAGCCTGGCTCTACTCCAACAAAACTTTACTGATGGCCACAGTAACTTGAATTTCACTAATGTTCATGTGTTGTGAAATGTCATTCTTATTTTGACTTTTTTTTTTTCAATCATGAAAAAGTATAAAGCCCATTCTTAGTTCTCAGGCTTGCAAAAGCAGGTGGCAGGCCAAATTCGGTGCACTGGCCATAGTTTGCCAACTACTGTTGTAGAGCATGTCATTGTGACATGAATTGATGACAGTTTATATCCATTCTCCTTTTGATGGTTGATTTCAGTTTTGGGCTATTCTGAATAGCACTGCTGTGAAGATTCTTATACAAATCTCTTAGTGGCCGTTACACTCAATTCCAGGGAGTGGACTTGCTGTGTCTCAGAACTGAGGTATATTTAACTTTAGTAGAAACTGCCAGTTTTTGAACTGGTTGTACATTTTACATTCACGGTGAGCCAAATTTGGATGGTTTCATTGTAGAATGGATTTTTCTGGTTTAATAAGCAACGATTGAGACTTGACAGTTTTAGCTCCCATGGGTGACGGATTCAGAAGAGTCGTCTTGCCTTAAATATATTGATTTTGGGAGGGTGCTTCTCAAGATACTAATCCCTCAGATTCCACTTTAATCTTTTTTTTTTTTTTTTTTTTTTTTTTTTTGGTGGAGGTACCAGGGATTGAACCCAAAACCTCATCCATGTTAAGCATGTGCTCTACCACTGAGCTATTACTCTCCCTTGTCAGGTTCCACTTTAGAGATTCTGATTTAATTGTTTGAGGCAAGAAATCAGTGTATTTTAAAAGCTCACAGATGATCATCATGTGGCCCACCTGTGGTTTTCAGTGGTTCCTCCTATTTGGAATTAAATAGTTGAATTATGGAACCAATCTACCCGCCACCTCCCCGCCCCTTCCAACCCCAACATTTTGTGAAAAGATGGAGGCATACAGAAAAGTTGGGAAAACATTTACAACATACACCTCTATCCATCCATCACTCCATCCTATTTTTTGATGCATCTTTACGTTGTAGTTATCAGTACATGGTCCCCTAAACAGAACAACAAATTCTAATTTTGTTTTCTTTCACGTAAGAAAGGAATGTTTAGCTGATGAAGGTTCAGAGAATTTAGCTACAACAGAAAATGACATTTTGAGAATATAAATATATACGCACGACTGGGACACTGCTGTACACCAGAAATTGACACATTGTAACTGACTGTACTTCAATTTTTATATTTTTTTTAAAAGAAGAAAAAGAAAATGACATTTTGGGTTTTCGAATTTAGAGAGCCTAAAAACAGTAGTTGGTTATCCCAAGATAAAGCGCTTTTGAATAACACGGAGCAGAGGTATGAACTTGGAGACCAAATGGAAAAGGCGGCGAGAGCTGACTTGCCACCAGGGGGCAGTGCGGCCCACGGGAACTGCCAGGCAAGGGAGTGGCCCTGCTCCTTTTTTGCGTCGGGTTTAATTAATGGGAGGTAGCTTTGGGAAGATAGCTCTGTGGCAGGAAGTAGGCAAAAGAGCAGCTGTGGAGCTGTGTCACGCACTTGTTGCATCGTGAAAGGGAAGAATAAATCTTTGGAAAGAATATGGGGTTAGGCAGGCCCCACAAGATCCCTGCAGAATATTCTACAGCTAAGAGGATTACTCAACAAGTTTTGGGAATGGTGAGACTGCTTAGGGCAAGAAGTTAGGTGTCCCCACCCACAAGGTTTTATTTTTAGTATTTTCAAAACTATAGTAAGTCGAAATAATGGTACAGTTAACACCCTCATACCATTCATCTGATGTTCACCAGTTACCGACATTTTTACCACCTTTGCTTTATTTCTCCCTCCTGTGTGTATACTTCCCTGCCCCCCTTAGCATTCAAAAGCTAAACTGCAGACATTTCTAAAGACTTCTAAGAATAACCACTTTCTCCGACATCACTGGTTCACCAACTCAAATGCATTCATCTCAGGATTCTTTAACCTTCTTAAAAAGTATGGAGGGCCCGAAAAAGCTTTTGTTTACCTGGGTTCTATCTATCAATAGTCACTGTATTAGTTACATGTCAGTTATATATCAGTTTTTAAAAAAGAAATATAACTATTCAGATATGCAAAAAAATTTTTTTTACTAGGTTAGAAGTTAAAACTGAGACTTAAAAAAAAAAACCAAGAATACAGAAGCACATATTTTAACAACTGTCAGAGCGATGACATCATCGCAAGTCATGGAGCTTCTGGAAAACTCCACTGAATTCTTCAAGGCAGAATGAGAATGAAAAAGGGCAAAAGACCTCTTCCCACTATTGTGAAAATAATTTTGATTATGCAGACCTTCAGAGTTCCCTCTACTATACTTTGAGAACCTTTTACAAAATCTTTGTCACATTTAATGATACACAATAATTTTTTTAATTGATAGAGAATAATTTTTAAGTATTTCTGAAATCCAGCCCATGTTCAAATTTATCCAGTTGCCCAGGAATAATTTTTAAGTTTATAGGAACCAGGACTCAATCGAGGTTCAAATATGGCATCTGGCTATTAGGTGTTTTTGTCTGTTTTAATCTAGAGCAGTTTCATACCCTCTCTGTCCCGTGACTTTGACTTTTGAAGCTTCCTGCCTGTTGCCTTGTAGAATGTTCCACTTTCTGGGTGTGTCTGGTTATTTCCTCATGGGGTCATTTAATTCCTTTTCTAACACTTCTCTCTGCTATCAGCTGAAGTAGAGGACAGATATTTTTGTATTGGTTAATAATAATAATACTATAATAATACAATAATAAAATAACTTAATAATAGTTCACAAATATTGAGTGTTCACTTCTCACTAGGCATTGTGCTGAGCTCTGTAAGTGCATTTTCTCGGCATTTATCTCACAGGATTTTCAGAATCAAGTACCATTTCCTGGCAGCAGGAAGTGGTGGGGCGCAAATGTTGGGGTGTGCTTCCCGTTTTGGGAGGACACCCACTACATAATTAAAGTTGATTATTCATGCTTCAGAATGTAGTCTGTCTACTACCAAGCCTTTTGTTTTTTTATTAGAAACTGCAAATATACATTTTTGAGAAATCTTCCAAACTTTTAAAGGTCAAAAACAAAGTCAGACTTTTAATAACTACTGAGGGGTCTGAACAAAACACTGCTATGGCTGAACTTGGCCCTTGAGCCTCCATTCTGCCTTTTCTGACAAATAGGTCTCATTAAACCTTCATAACTACATTGTGAGATCAGAAATAGTTTCCCCAGTTTACAGAGAGGGGAAAGTGACTTGCTCAAAAGTTATGCTGAGAAAGTGGCTGAGCCAGGATTTCAGGCCTTGTGGTTCCACGAGATCAGTGTTTTTGGAATTTTAAAATATGATTATTATTTTTTATTATATAGCCATTATTATGTGCTGGGCATTTTTAAAGTGCTTTACATATGTGAAATAATTGAATGTTCCTCATAACCCTATGAAGTGGGGACAATTATTAGCCCCATTTTACGAATGAGCAGAGAAGGTGAAGTAACTTGTCTAAGGTCACACAGCTAGTAACAGCAGAGCCAAATTTAGAACCCATGTCATCTGGCTCCAGAGGTTGCTCTTAACCACTAGTTCGTGTGTCCTCGCCAAGAGATTAATATTTTCACCTGGATTCAGAACTGAAATCTCAGCTTCATGTAATACCACTTACCCTTACTGTGTCCTGGGCAGGCTGAGATTTCACACTTCATTCCATTCCTCCCAGCTCCATCCTTGATGCCTAGTGCACTCTTTTTTTTTTTTTTTTTTTTGCTTATAGCATCTGTGAAATTCACCCATATCATTGCATGTAGTTATAATCTGTTTTCATTCTGTGCCTCAGTTTCCTCTTCTGTAGAATGGGGCCAGGAAGGGTACTTCCTCCATAAAGATGTATGTAGACTGAATGAGTTAGTCATGCCGAGTGCTTAGAAGGGAGCCAGGCACAGGAGAAGGGGTCGATCAGTGCCAGGGCTCTTGAAAAGTAGGTGGGACTTCTCTCTGACTGATGGGAGAAGAGGGATGCGTGTACCTGGCAGAGAGAATTGCCTGGGCAAAGAGGTGTGGGAAAACTCTAATGTCTCCTGGAAATTACCCTGGGCTTCAGAGTAGCTGGGTGCGTTGGGAAAAGGAGAATGCTATGAGACACTGGGCTGGGAAAGTGGGCAGGCACCAGAGCAGGGGCTGAGGAACCAGAATTCTGCCCTGGGGGCCGTGGGAGCCAGGGAAAGGTTTGGAGCAGAGAGGGGCCAGATTGGATCTGGGTGATAGAAAACCTCCTCAGGGTCAGGAAGGAGATGGGTTGGAGGCTGGGAGGCCAGAGAGGAGGCTGCTGGTTGGCCCAAGGAGAAGAGGCCTGAGATGAGCAGGATTGTGGGGACAGATATTTGAGAAAAGGAAAAGATAAACAGGGAGGCTGGTCAACAGCAAAGCCACTTGCGATATAGATTCAGTCATTAGGGGCTTAGGGAATCTTGGCTCATGAGGCAAGCAGGATTTCATTCAATTGATATTAAAATTGTGTTCCATTTATACACATAACACAATTGCATACACCATATATAGTTGATCCTTAAACAACCCAGGGAATTAGGGGCACTGACCTTCCCTACATTAAAAAATCAGGGCTTTTCTTACAGACAGTCCACTATCTGCGGTTCTTCTGCATCCATGGATTCAACAAACCGGATCATGTAGTACTATTTACTACTGAAAAAATCCGCCTATATGTGGACCCACATAGTTCAAATCCAAGTTGTTCAAGGGTCAACTGTATATACACTTTCTAACTACTGGTTGTTTATAGCTGGCATCCTTCTGATTGGCCAGTACCCATGCTATAACTGTAGTTAAATATTTTGAATATTACTCCTGAATATCCATCCACATTTTTAGTTCAAAAGACTCCTGTGCTTTTTGTTTAAAAAAAAAAAATCCAGAGAGTATGGAAACATATGAAATAAAAAGGGAAAGATCATCCCTCTACCACGAAAAGATAATGTTAATTTTTGGCTGGGGGATGTGATTTTTCCCACAAGATTTTGCAAGATTAGTGATTTTGCTTTGCACTTGTTTTGCATTGCACATATATCCTATTGTAGATGAGTTAAGAAGGTGTTTGGCAGAAAGGAACTGAAAAACCCATATAGTGGCTTAAATAAATAGGAGTTCAATTTTCTCCTATAGCAGGAATTGCAAGAAGATAGTTACTTTCTTTGATTTGGCATTACTATCATTTGTGGGATTCTCTTGGGCTTTTCTTTATGGTTGCAAAGTGGCTGCTGCAGCTCTGGCCATCACACCTTGTGTTCAGAGCTGGATGAAGTGGAAAGGGGAGGTGGCAGTTTTTTATCAGGAAGGGAAAAGCTTTCCCAGAAATCCTCAGGAGACCTATTGAGATCTCATTGGCCAGAGAACTGTCAGAGGCTACTCACCCTTATAGGGAGGCTGGGAATGTGCTTGGCTGGGCACTCTGATGTTCCAAATCAAATTGGAGATCTGAGCAGGGAAGGTTAGAATAGGTATTGGGTATAGAAACAGGGTCTGCACATGGTGTCCTTCAATAGTCAGCAGATGACTGACTTGGACAAGGATGCTAATTGGTGGGAGGGGGCTCTGTTAAGAGAGGAGGAATGATGTGTGAGTGGGAACTAATCGGGCTCTGTTAAGAGACGAGGAATGATATGTGAGTGGGAACTAATCTTATAAGTGATTGTTAGATCATTGGGGTAATAATTTTTTCTGACAGTTGCTTCCCTGAACTGAGTATGGGGATTTAGATAGTCAGCTCTCCCTGGGTGGTGTTTCTGTGCTTGTGTGTCAGGGGTTCTTAACAGCAGAGCCTTGGAAGTGGCTTTGCGGGATCAGAAAGTGTATGCATCTGAGATGTCGCTAGAAGTGACTAAGCTGCCCTCTAAAATGGTTTTACTGAGTTGTACCCACAACCTAGGGAATGAAAGGGCTTGCTTCAAACACCCTAAGCAAATCTGATAATTACCAATCTGATAGGTGAAAAATAAGAGTTTTAAAATTGAGATCTCGCCTCCCCTTCCTTCCTTTTAAGGGAAATCAAACACCTTTAAAGTTTTTTTTTTTTTTTTGACTATTTGTTCCCTTTTCCATGAATTGCCTATTTTTTTATTTTGCTCATTTCCCTTTTGGGGGTTCTTATTGATGCTTAAGGAATTGTTTATAAATTATGGCTATTCACACTTTATAATACTTTTTTATACATGCTGCTAATACTGTCTCTGATTTTTTTTTTTGTCTGGTAACTCTGATTTTGTCTTTTTCTATAATGAAGTTAAACTATATGGTCACATCTGTCCCTGTTTTACCTTATGGCCTCTGAATTTCCTATTGTGCTTAGAAAAACCTTTCCTACCTCAATAATTTATATGTATAAATATGTCTCCTTCTAGAATTTTTATGGTTTTTTTAATGTTTAGACCTTTAGTTTATTCTGAATTTTGTGTTTTATTTTTAATTATAAAGTGACATATTTATTGTGAAAAAAAGATAATATAGGAAAAGCCTAAAAAATATTTTGAGTTAATGAATATGTTTTTTAAAAAGATGACACTGTGCAAGTTGCTTTGTAACTTTTTTTTGCACTTACTAGATAGTAAACATCTTTCCATACCATTAAATATTTGTGTATAGCATCGTTAAATTTTACATCAGTGACATAATTTTAAATAACTGCTTAGTATTCCATGTTTTTTGTAGTATGCTTATCTTTTTCTTATTGATTTGCAGGGTCTGTTTGGAAGTAAAGTATCCTGCCCACTGTGTAGTATATATGTGTTACAAATGTATTTTTTCAGCTTGTTGGTTCTCTTTACATTTTGTTTATGATGTTGCCATTCAGAAACTTCAGATTCATTTAAATTCAAACCACTGATCTTTCCCTTAATGATTTATGACTTTGGGGATCACATTTGAATGTTCTTCCCTAACCAGAGATCATATATTCATTTGTATTTCTATTGTCATAATTTTATGGTTTTATTTTCTCACTTTAAGTTTTTAATTCATTGGGAGTTTACTCTGGTGTGAGGTTTGAGCCTGAGATCTAACTTAACATTTTTATCAAAAAGAGGTTATGTGACCCTGGGATGGGATGTGGACTTCTGAGGCCGGTTTCACCATGAGGATAAATCCACAGGCTTATTGGTGACTCTGTGTACTCTCCCTCTCTGCCAGGCCTTGGAGACCCGGGCCAGCCCTGGCCACACCCCAGGCTGTGTCACCTTCGTCTTGAATGACCACAGCATGGCCTTCACGGGAGACGCCCTGCTTATCCGAGGGTGTGGGCGGACTGACTTCCAGCAAGGTCACAGGCTTCTTTCCCCAGCCCAAGATCTTAGAATGGCTATGTGGGTGCCAGGGTTCTAAGCATCAGATGCAAGAATGAATGAATGAATGTTAGACTTTTGGGGGGTCAGGATTAGATTTAGAGTTTAGCAGCTGGAGAGCTGGGTTCAGGGCTTAGCCGTTGGGAGACAGGTTCCAGAGTATATGTTAGTTATCTATTGCTATAAAACAAATCACCTCAGAACCTCATGGCTTAAAACAATGATTAACATTATCTTATACAGGTTCTGAGAGTTAGGACTCTGGGAGTAGCTGAGTTGGATGGTTCTTGCTCAGGGTCTCCCATGAGGTTGCATCCAAGCTGCTGGCCTGGGCTGCAGTCATCTGAAGGCTTGACATGTGCTGGTTGTTGGCAGGAGGCCTCAGTTCCTCACCACGTAGACCTCTCCATAGGGCATGCTCGAATGTCTTCATGACATGGCACCTGGAGTCTCCCAGTGGGAACAATCAGAGACAGACAGACAGACAGAAGCCCTAATTTTTGTTTTTAATGACCTAGTCTCAGAAGATAAACTCTTTTATTTCTGCAGTATCCTAGATGCAAGTCACTTAGTCTAGACTAGTATGTCAAGGTAAGGGGAATTAAATGTCATATTTTGAAGAGAAGAGTTTCAAAGCGTTTGTGGACGTATTTTTAACACACACACCACCCCCCGCACCAGGAGGGGTTTAGCTGGTTGGGGGAAGGGTGTGGAGTTTGTTTCAGGAGTTTAGATTTAGCAGTTTAGCTTCTAGGAGGTTGTTAGATTCAGTAGTTTAACTGCTAGGAGGTGGTGGTACATTTGGCGTTTAGCTGGGGGTGGGGATTAGATTAAGGGTTTTCTCTGTGGGGAGGGTGTTTAGTTTCCGAACCTCAGCTCCCCGTTGCGTGTGAGTGTGAATGTAAGGTGGACAGTGGATTGTGGGGAGTAGCTGCCTTGCAGCAGGTGGGCGAGGAGGGGTGAGAGAGGAGAGACAGAGCCACAGTGACCTGGCAGGGGGTAATCAGATCCCCAGGTTGCTTCTTGCTTCCTCTTTCCTTATCTCTCCATCTTAGTCTCTGTCTTTTTCTCTCTGAGGCTTCTACCCTCCCATTTATCCATTCCCAACACAGTCTTGGTGCTTCAGGGTCTCATCCCAACCTTATTTACAGGCATGCTGATTTTCTCACCGTTCCTCAATTCTTTGCATATGCTCTTCCACCTGCCTAGAATGCCCTTCCCTCCCCTTCTCTACCCAGACTAAGGGCTGCTGGCAGAAAATGAGGGCGAGGGTTTAGCTACAGTGATTTTTACTCTCCCACCCTTTTCCTGAAGGAAAGGGGTTAGGGAGCTTCTCTCCTCCTGTTGCTCCTCTGACCTCTGAGTTTTCCCTCCACAGGCTGTGCTAAGACCTTGTACCACTCAGTTCATGAAAAGATCTTCACACTTCCAGGAGACTGTCTGATCTACCCTGCTCATGATTACCATGGTGAGGGCTTCCTGGAGGAGGTGTGGGATTTACATAACTTAGTATTTGAGAGGGAGCTATACCAAACTGCTGTAAGCCTCACAGAGCATGGAGACTACAACTTCCAGAAATCCCTCTGGCAGAAAGATCAAGTGCTTAGGTGTATGGAGTGTGGACATAGAAACTATGACACCTAGAATTCCAGAAGGCTTAGGCTCTCCTGAGACTTCCTCATAGAACTTAGGGAACTGTGGGAAGCTGCATTTCCCATTGTGCCCATTGAGGAGGGAAAGCAATCTGTTAGTCCTTGGCCAGAGAGCTACCCCAAGGCCTTCTAGGAAATGTAGTTCCTGGTGATTCAAGGCACTGGACTGGTCTAAATTCCTCCCCCTCCCTTGGCCATTAGGACTCACTGTGTCTACAGTGGAGGAGGAGCGGACTCTGAACCCTCGGCTCACTCTCAGCTGTGAGGAGTTTGTCAAGGTCATGGATGAACTGAAATTGCCCAAACCTCAGCAGATAGGTGAGTATTTGGGGCTCTGGACTCCTGGGTTTGAGGGAGGAGGTGCTGGGGGTCTGGAGCCCTGGGTCTGAAGGGAGGAGGAGCACCAGGGCCAGAACTCTAGTTTCCCCAATAAGAAGGGCTATTAAGATTTCTAGGCCCCCAGTGGGGCATGGGGGAAGTGGGAGGGTCTGCCTGGGCCCCTTGATTTCACCCTTAGCTTCTTCCTTTCAGACTTTGCAGTTCCAGCTAACATGCGCTGTGGGGTCCAGACACCCCCTTCCTGACCTCGACTCTCAGGTTCTTATATCCGTTAAGAATGTACTAGGTGGGGTGAAGGGAGAGGTACCATCACTGGAGCCTCTCTCTTCTTCCCCTCCCTCACCAGCCTCTCTAACTTCTTAAATAAAAATCTTTTTTTTTCCTCTGAGTCTGACTTCTGTTTTCTGGGGGAACCAACTGGGTTTCTAGGCTGAGGTGCCTGTGGTTAGTTCTGGTCCTTGGAGAGACCAGGGAGCAGGGCAGGGTAGAAACACTGGGAGCCTGGAAGGAGAAGGTTTTCTAACTCACAAGATCAGAAGCAAACAGATATTTGGGGCAGGGTTTCTCAGCTCCTTGAATTAGAACACTGTCTTAAGTTTAAACCACTTCCCCGTGTGGGACCCAGGAGAAGGCATTTCACTTCTCTGAGCCTCAGTTTCCTCATCGGTAAAATGGAAATAATAGTACTAATAACAGGGTGTTGTGATGATCCTGAGTCCATATGTATGAAGTGGCTGGCACACTGCCTGCATGGCAGACCTATCAGTGTTAACTATTAGCATTACTCTCATCTGAAATGATCTCCCAGGCACTTCCTAGCTTGAGTGACAGTACACCTAATGGTTAAGAACATGGACTTTCCAGAGGACAAATATGGTGTTAATATCATGTGTAGACTTTGTGTGCACTTGTTCTGCTCAGCCTAAATTTCCTAATCCTAAAATGGAGATAATAGTCCCTTTCTCTATAGGCTGCTGTGAGGATGAAATAAATTTATGTGTGTGAAGTCTTTATATACATAGCACCTGACATCCAATAATCCTTTCTCACATTCCAGTTATTTTCCTGTTTTTGCCCAGAGAGGAAAGGGTCTGGCTGACACCTTTAACCTCTGCCCTCCACCCATAGTAAAGTGGGGGAGGTCACACTTCCCCTGTCTCTGGGCAGGTCTCCTACTCAGCCCAGGGCACCCCCTCCCCTTGTCCAGCTCCCCAAACCGGTCGGGGCCCTTCAAAAGGGCTCATTAGAGGGGAGAGGCCCCTGTCTCCATTCCCTTCTTCCCTTCTGGATTCCCAGGGTCTGGGCATTAGGGAGGTGCTTATACATAGGTGACCAAGGCGCCTGGCCCTCCAGGGGGCAGGAATGGGGGCGCTGGAGGCGGAGTGAGGGGGTCGTCATGCTGGGTTTTCTGAGGGTGGGGCCGGTGGGGCCGGGAAGGCCAGATGTGGCGACTGCGGGCGGGGCAAGCTGGTCGTTCTCTCCTCCCTCCAGAGCTGTTAGACCTGTTGGCCCCCCCTCCACTTCCGGGCTGCTGGGGAGGGGGAACAGAGCAGCCTTTCTCTCCTCCCTCTTTCCCAGCCACCTGTCTAGTGGGCAGAAACGGCAGCGCTGGAGCGCAGAGCGGAGCGCGCCGGAGCCTGAACGGGTGAGGGGCCCGGGTCTGCGGGCGTGGAGGGGGCTGCAGTGCGGGAATCTCGCTCCGGGAAGAGCGGAAGACTCAAGCTCCTGGTTTGTCCAGAGAGAGGGAGAGCAGGAGTCCCGACTCCTGGATCCCTGGGTGAGGCGGCAGGGGCGCCGCTCCCTTACACAGTGGGGTCGGAGCTAAGATTACTGGGCGGGAGCCCGGACTCCAGAGTCCGCGAAGGAGAAGGTGATAGGGTCGCTTAAAGTGGTCCAAGGGATTGTGGGGAGCTGCTGTGAGAGTGCAGGCTCGACACCTGGATAGCAGGGAGAGGCCAGCAGGGGGCGCCCTGGGACCCCGGACTCAAATTCCGGTCCCGCCTCCAGGGGCGTGACGCCCTAGGAGCCGTCGAACCTCGCCCCTAGAAACTCCAGGCCACACCTCCAGAATGCTCAGCCCCATCCTTTGAACTCTTAGGCCCCACCTCTGGAGCACTCTCCCAGAGCCAGAGCTTACGGGGGGGGGGGGGGCCGCTCAGGGCCCTGGGCCACGCCCCCACGCTACCGGGCCACGCCCCCCGGAACTCCAGGCCCCGCCCACCCAACAGGACCCCGCAGCGGCCATGGGGACGCGCAGCAACCCAGACGAGGGGACCCCGCCGCCAGAGTGCGACGCAGACATCCTGTCTCAAGAGACCACTCAGCCTCAGGAGCACCCCGAGGACCCCCGCGAGCAGGAGGTGCCCGAGGCCCCTGCAGATCTTCTGAGCGCCCAAAGAGCGGAGCAGCAGGCGGAGGAAGAGGAAGAAGTGGGAGAAGGCAGCAGCACTGAGAGCAGCCGCGATGCGGTGAGGGACCGGGAGGGCGAGAGCCACTGGGGACCCAGAGGGACAGACCCAAGTGGATGACAGTGAGATAGGTATCGAGAGACCTGATAGAGACCCAGAGATATGGAGACTCCTGAGAGCCAGAAACCCAGACCCATAGTCAGAGACCCAGACCCAGAGCCAGAGAGACCCAGACCAAGTGAGAGAGCAGATAGACAGAGACCCAGAGACAAAGGAGACAGAGAGACAAAGATCCACAAGAGACAGAGACACTGAAAGACCAGAGACAGAGCCTCAAAGAGACGGGGATAGAGACACAGAGAAACCCAGAAACAAAGATGCTCAGAGAAACAGAAATAGAGACAGAGAAACCTTGAGAGGGAGATACTCCGAGGGAGAAAGAGAAATAGCTATTCAGAGACAGAAGACAGACAGTAAGTCGGGAAGACAAATCCAGAGAAACAGGAGGAAACACTCAGAGAGACCCGGGGAAAGAGAAAGAGAGATGCAGGGCCTACAAGGACGTGACCCCAAGAGAATGGGACCTGGAGAGAGAAAAAGAAGCACCATCCTTGAGTTGGCTCTTTATCCCCTGTTCAGATTACTAGCCCCTGGGCCACCTCCTGGGGCCGAGCAGTTAGCGGACCTGCACCCTTCCCTCCTCGAATGAAAGAGCGTGGTGGAATTAGGCCAACTCAGACCCTCCGAGTGGGGTATGGGGTGGGGAACAGACCTACTTAGTGACTGTAGGGGGCGAGTCCTCTTCAATTGACCACATACTCTCCAACCTCAGGCCGAGGCTCCGCCTCCCGTTCAGACTCCGGCCACGCCCCCCGCACCCACTCAGTCTGGGGAAGGGGTGCGAGGGGCGGCGCGGCGGCTTCGAGCACAGCAGCTGGAGGCACTGACTCGCGTGGCCTTGATGGAGCAGCGAGTGAAGGAGCTACAGCGTCAGCGGAAGGAGCTGAGGATCGAGGTGAGGCTGCAGAGCTCTTTCAAAATCTGGCCCCAACTCTTAGGGGACCCTCAAGGCCAGGCTACCAGTCCTTTCCAACTGCTGCGGGAGCCTACTCGGCCTCCAGCTCCATCCGCCCTCCGAATCTAGGAGTTCAGATTCCTAGGTTTCCAGCTCCATCCGCCCTCCGAATCCAGGGGTTCAGATTCCCAGGTTTCTCACTCAGACCCAGGGGTCCGAGCCTCCAGCCCTCTCCTTACTCAGACCCAGGCCTCTGGGTCCCAGCCCTTGCATTCTCTCCTCAGATGGAGGTGGAGGTGGCCCTGCTGCGGGGTGAGCTGGCTGGGGAGCGAGTGGCCGCTCGGCGGGAGGAGGAGCAGCTCCGGGAGCTGCTGGGGCAGCAGGTGGACGCAGAGCAGGGCGGCCAAGAGCAACAGGAACAGGTCTGTTCGTCCTGCTGGGTCTTCATCGTCAGTTTTCTTCCTTGTTGGACGGCTATGCCTGGTGGTGCTCCTAGGACCTGGGCCCCCGGGTTACCCCCATTCCCCAAATGGGGATACTTGGGCTGGGGGTGGGGAGGTGGGCGTATGCCTCTCCTTGTTTTCCTCCGTCCTCCCTGTCCATGATTTTGGGACCTGGCTGAATGGGGCATCTTCCTTTGCCTCATCCCTCTTTGCTCTTTAAATGTCACATTGTGAAAAAAACTCAAACCAAAAAAATATAAGTTAGAGGACTGCCAGGTGATGTACTGCCCAGCTGAGTGATTAATTCTCAGTCTGGTTTCATATCCCCCGATTTGCTTCCCCGTCCCTAGTTTTGAAAACCAATCTCAGAGATCATACTGCCTGAAAATATTGCCTTTTAAAAAACATTATCACTATATCATTATTACACCTTAAGAATGAATAAGTTCTTAATATTGTCTCATTTCCAGTCCAGTTTTTGTGGGTCCCGGATTGTCTCAAAAACGACAGTTAACAGTCGGCTGTTTGAATCGGGTCCCTGAAAGGCCAATATATTGTAATCGGCTGAAATGCCTTGTGTGTCTTGTTTCACCTCTAATGGTTCCTGACTGTTTCCCCCTCATCCTAGTTGTTGGAGGAGGTCCCATGCACGTGGCTGGTTGTGTGCCTGGGGTGTCCTTTATCTCGTGTCTCTTCCTGCAGGCAGGTGGTTGGTTAGATGCAGGGGCTGGATCAGATTCAGATGTGCTGTAGTGCTTCCTGTGCACTGTGTCAGGGGAGCATCGTCTCTTCTGTGAGGTCACTCTGATCACTGCATAATAATCATTTACCTAAAGGCTTTAACATCCACTGGTGGTCATGGCTTAGACTGGTTAGCACTATAGGTTGGAAAAGGGTAACTTTGTAATTCTATCAATCTCTCTCTTTACCCTTATCCTTATATACTGGAATTTCCTGGGGCTAGGCCCTGGGGTCTTCATTTACCCTCAAAGAGCCTGTATTTCTCCCAGCCCTGAGTTCTCTCCCAAAATCTAGACCTATGTGTCCTGCTTCCTAGGATACTGATTCTTGCATGCTCCCTCCTGCCCCAGAACCTGGGAGTCCAGCCCTTCTTCCCTCAGACTCAGGAGCACAGGCCCCCAGCACCTCCTCCCTCAGACCCAGGAGTCTGGCCTCTTCTCATTAGCCATATCCAAAGCTGACCTCAGCAACTCCCTTTTCCACACTGTCCCTGTCTCACTGTCCCTTTGGTCACCAGGCCAGAGTCCTGTGCCTCGCTCTGCACGCCTCCTTATCTCTCACCTGTCAGTCCTGACAGGTAACTGACAAGCCTGTCAGTCCACATGCCCTATTCTTTGTGCTCCCTAAACCTCTCTGTCTAGACTGTCTTCTTTACCTCTGCACTGCCCAGACCTCAGATGTGGTCTCCTTTTCATTGCCTGGAGGACTCATGAAGGAGCTGGTCTCAACCCCTCAACTATCTCCCTGAGGGACGATTCCACACCTAGACCTGCTCCATCCTTTCAGTCCTTCCATGGCTCCCAGGATCTGGGCTCCACAGCCTGGTGGGCCAAACCCGATATGAGCTGCTCCCTGCCTGCCTTTCCATTGCCATTTCCCACTGGCTCCCTCCCACTTCCCTCCACCCCACCTTCCTCCTTGACCAGAGTTTGCCCCCTACACTTCCTGTACTTTTCAGCTTCCATTCATTTGCTTCATGTTGTGCCCTCCTTCCAGACAGGCAGGGTGAACCAGACAGACAGGGTCCCTGCCCTCATGGAGCCGAAACCCTAGGCAGGGAGGGGGACACCCCAGGCAGGGAGGGCCTTGAATCTGGCAGGCCTGGCCCTGGTTGGCCTCTGTTTCCCTCCCCGTGCTCAGGCTGAGGCTAAGAGCCTGGTTGTTCATTCAGGATCAAAAGCGGCTGAGCCAAGAGCGGGCTCGTGTAGAGGGTCTTCGCCAAAGACTCCAGGAGGCCCAGGGACAGCTTGACTTGCAGCCGGAAGACCAGCGCGAGCGGCTTCTACAGAGAGTGCAGGAGGTGAGACCCTCTCAGGGACCCAGTGTCCAGGCCACTCAGGACCCAGTCATCCAGGCCCACAGCCCCCTCCTTTCCCACCCATCTTGGAATTCAGGCCCCAGCCCCCTAACCCCCAGGACTCAGAAGTCTAGTCCTCAGGCTCCCCTCCCTCACTGCCCAGGAATCCTGGCCCCAGCCCATGACCCTCCCAGTTCCCAGGGGTCCAGGCCTCCAGCCCTTTTGTGTTCCCACCAACAGATGAGAGAACAGCTGGACGTGGCCCAGCATGCTTACGAGGACCTGGAGTTCCAGCAGCTGGAGCAGGAGAGCCGGCGGGAGGACGAGGATCGTGACAAACCCGGGGCCCGGGCGCGGGACCCCAAGGTCCAGGAACTACAGGCCAGCGTGGCGCAGCACAGGGTGGGTCAGGCTGGGCTGGCCCTGCCTCCCTCGCCATTGCCCTCTGCCTCCTCCACGCCATGTCTGGTCCCTTCTCGGTCCTCATGTCCTCCCTGCATCCTGTTCTTCAGATTAGTAACGACAATCGCTGATGTTTATTGAGCATTTACTGTGTAGCAGGCATGGTCCTAAATGGTTCCTGAGCATTTAGTCATTGAATCCTTTTAACAATCCCTGGAGAAAATTCATTATTTTTTCCCATTTTGTAAATGAAAAACCTGAAGGTTAAGGTGCCCCAGTAATCTTTTCCAAGGTCACTTAAAGGATAGAGCTGGGATGTGAACCCACTGGAGCTACACCACTATACTCCATGCTTCTCAAGCCCTCATCCCAAAAGATGCTCCCACCAGTCTTTTCTCGGAGCTTTATGTCAAGGATCTGACAGGTCCTGCTGGAAAAAGCGACATATTTGACTATATTTAATACAAAATTTCCTGAAGTTTTGGATTAGGAAGTTCTGACTTGCCTCTCCTCTCTCCACCTCTATTTCTGGATCTTTCTCCCGCCACTCTCTCTTTTCCCTTCCAGTCTCACACAGCTTCTGCCTGTTTCTGTTCTGTCTCTTTTCTCTGCATGTCTGTCTCTTGGGGTCTATTGTGGGTCTTCTTTTCTGTATCTAGTCTGCTTTGTCTTTCTATCTGTCCCTTTCTCTCTCTTTCTTTCTCAGTGACTCTCTCTGGGTCTCTGTCTCCCTCAGTCTCTGTATATCGGATCCTCCGTCCCGCCAACCCACTCAGGCCTCTTTGGACCCCCAGAAGGGAAGAGGGCACCAGGGAGGTTAACCCTGAGTCCCCCACCCCTTCCCAGGCACCCAGGTCCCAGGGTCTCTGTCATGGGGTGGAGCAAACCCCAGGCTCTCAAGGAGGACGTGGTTCTGTGGGAGCCGGCCGGGGCCCCTGGGGCAGCTGAGTAACCAGGGCCCTGGGCTGCCCACAGCGCCGGATCCAGGTCTTGGAGGAGCAGCTCAGGTCGCTGGGGGAGCAGATGGCGGCTGAGACCCGGGGGCTGAGCCGGAAGAAGGAGGAGGCCCTTCAGGCCCTGACGCAGGTAAGGGTGCCCCAGACACCTGTCCGCTGTCCTCACTTCCCCCGGGGGCACCCCACCCCTGCACCGCAGATGTCTCCTGGCGCCAGGACAGCTGCTGAGATGGTCCCGTGTGGCGCCAAGGTGTGGTGGTCGCTGAGGTCTTGCCTTTGCTCCTCCCCTAGGAACGGAGCCGCCTGCTGGAGCTCAATCACCTTCAGGGATCCCCTGGCGGGGACTTCCCTGAGTCCAAACAGGCCCTCACTAAGGTATGGGCATTTCATGTACCTGTCTGCCTCCTCCTCCCTCAGACCCAATAAGCCAGGCCCTCGACCCCCTTGAAATCCAGGATTTTCAACTCCTGACCCCTTTCACTCTTGGGACCCAGGAGTTCAGGCCTCCAGGCCCTCCTCCTCAGGGAACCAGCAGCCTCTGTCCACAGTCCTCCCTCACTGAGACCACATTTCAGCTCTCTTGAGACCTTAGCCTTTGTTTTTCCATCCAAGAAATGGGCTGGCACTGGAGGCAGGGGCCAGAGCATCCTTCCAGCAGTCACCCACCTTCACCCCCTCTCCTGCAGCTCCTGTTCACCCAGAAAACAGACCGCCAGTTGCTGGTTCTCCAGGACCCCACTGCCCATGCTGCCGCCGCCACCTCTTCCTGCCTCTTCTCCGTTCACAGCTCCCTCCAGGTGCCCCCTCAATGCCTCGGTTACCCCGGGTCTCCCTGGTCACAGGGGCTTTCTCTGCCGTGGGGCGTGGGGGAGAGGGAAGGTTGATCAGGGGGTATTTTTATTTTTATCAGCCTCCAGCTTTATTATTCTTTTTCTTTCTTCTGCCTAACACCCCACCCTTCCCTTGGAGAAATGGGAACGTGCCCACCCAGGTGTAAATTTTAAAAGCGACCAAAGAGGACATATTGATAAGAAAGCCCACAGCCCTTCCCCAGAAGCAGTGCAGCTCCTTGTCTCTTGGATATCCTTCCTTCCAGAGCTGCTTAAAACTGGGGGGACCCAACGTATTAATGGGTTAAAACACTTGTTGAGTGGGTTGCTATCAATTTTTTAAATGAAATAGAGTAGGAGGAGAGTATAGCTCACTGGTAGAGGGCATGCTTAGCGTGCACAAGGTCCTGGGTTCAATCCCCAGTACTTCCATTAAAAATAAAAGTTAAAAAAAAATTTTTAATGAAATAGAGTAAATGTGTGTGACGCAGGGGTAAATACGCAATGAAAAAGTTTTGTTTCAGTTGCATGGACATGGGGTAAGTGCTTAGAAATTGGTAGCTTTTGTTATATCATGTAAAATTTTTTTTTCCAAGAAAAGGGTGTCTTAGCTACTTGTTGGCTTTTATTTTCTAACTTAAGACTGTCACAGGGATTGTTTCCTGTTGATACACTCAGATGTGCCTCATCCTTTTTAATGACTCTAATGATAACAATGTCTACAGGAACAGTAATAATGACAGCAAATATTCGTTGAGACTTTATGGGGTGCCAGGTACTGTTTTAAATGTTCCCCATGGGTTCACTCATTAAGACTTTGCAACAACTCTGCAAGCTAGGTTCTTATTTCCATTTTTAGATGAAGACACTGAGGCAGAGAGGTGCTGCTTAACCAGCTAGCGATTTGAACCCAGGCACTATTTCCAGAGCCTATGCTCTAATTATTCTGAGCTTCTGTGTCGCACACAATCCTACATGGGGGCGCTGAGCTACCCCTCCCTCTGCGGATGGTGATTTGAGGTTTTCTGCAGTTTAAGCAATGCTGTCATAAAGATCTCTGTGTGTGGCTTTGTACACACAATAATAATAACACTATTAATTATTATCGATTAATCACATTGTCTAGGGTAAAATATAATTGTTAATTATGTTGTCTGATATAATATGCTACATATTCTTTATTTGTTAATTAATATTAACAACACTAATATTATTAATAATAATTTTTGAGAGCTTAATTTAGGCCAGGGTCTACTCAAAGCCATCTTATCTCTTTAAACCATATGGAATTGCTATTATTTGGAGGTTAGAAACAGTCAAATATTGACAATTGACATGCTTCAACCTAATTTTACATATATGTATAGTATAAAATTATATATATATTAATATAAAAGTTATATTATAGAATTCATGGACATATAATTCAACAGTATATACTATATATTCATGAAATTATATATGTATAAAATTTTATTTTTTGCTCAGAAGAGCCTGCAGAAGTAGGTTCTATTATTATCTGGGTAAATGGTTAGCAGATCTTTCTAGCTGGTTCCCCTAGAAGGGTGATAAAGGTGGATTGTCAGCTCTGTTGCCAGGCAACATGACTTAGGGTAAACATGACCCTTATAAGTGAATTGTGTATGTATAAATACTTGGTGGGAAGCCGTGTCCATTCCTACGGAGCCCTTCCCTGACTTATTGGCCCTTGCGGACATGGAGCTTCTAAGCCAGGTGGACCCTATACCCACCGGCATGGATCTGGTACCCACCTTGCACCTGGGGTCGCCTGGGGGCCAGACACTGGCCCCTGGGCACTGGTGGCTGTGCTGGGCACTCTTCTCTGTGCTTCACATGAGGTCACCCGGTGAACCCATGCATCAGCCACGGCATGGCGGCGGGACATTACAGAGGGGGAATCTGCCTGAGAAGAGACGTGACTTGCCAAAGGCACACACCCAGTTTCGCGGCAGAGCTAGGTTTGAACCAGGTCTGCCTGTTTCCACAGCCTGTGCCTTTTGGGAGACGAGGGTTTCTTAGGCATCCTTCAGAATCCAAGTGGGCACCTGATTAGCACTAGGTCAGAGGGAGCAATGGGAGTCCTCAGGGCACACAAAGAGCCCAGAGAATATTTATTTACTCAGCCAGATAAACAGTAAACAGTGGCTAAATGGATGCAGGAATTAACAAATTGCTCCTCCTTGCCCCTTTCTCTCTCTCCCTCCAAGTCCTATTAAATCCTTCTCAAGTTCCACCCCTTCTTCCCAGGATCACATGATGCCTAAGTATACCGACTCTGCTTGAGTTCCAATACCTGTTCTGCCACTTCCTAGCCGGCTGAACTTAGATACACGGGTGTGCCTCAGTTTACTTAGCTGCAAAATGGGACTAATAACAGCATTCATTGGTTAACGCATTTAAGTGCTTAGTGTTTGCCAGGCATACAGTAGGTGCTCAGTAAATGTGGGCTGCTATTGCTCTGATTACAGTTATAATGATTAATATTATTATAACTTTTATCATCCTTATTCTATCCACTCCCATCCTGATCTCTGGTTTTTGTGACCCTATACCAGCCTCTTCAATGGTGTCTCCATCTTACTTTTTGTCTCCCAGTAATCTATTCTCCAAACCACAGCCAGAGTGACTTTCATCCCTCCTACTTCACTTTCCCACCAAAAGCCTTCAGTAATTCCTCCAGGCTCCTCACCATGGCTCACAGTCTCCACATGATCTGGCCCCTGCCCATCTCTCACCATTCCTCCCTATATTCACTCTGCTCAGCTGCAGGAGTGCTGACCCACCAAAATGCCATATTTGTTCCTGCCTCAGGGCCTTTGCACTTGCTGATCTGCCCCTAGAACACCCTTTCCCTCAGTCTCCCCTGGCCAACTCTTATTTTTTGAGCCTTAGAGTCAGTGTCTAGAAGGCTGTTTCTGGTCTTCCAGTTGGAAGATGATCCTTTTTTTAAAAAAATTAATTTATTGTGGAATAATTTCTGTACAGTAAATACACATATTTCAAATGTACAATTTGATGAATTTTGATAGATGTAAGGGTGATCCTTTTTTATAACACTCTTCACTCACAGCAGTTTCTGACAATACACTTATATGACGGGTCATTCAGTTCCTACAACGGAAGTCCCTTACAGACAGGGCTTGGGTCTCTCTACTCGCCTTTTTCCTCAGTGCTATGTTCTCTCAGCCAGGAAGTGTGGGGAAGATCAGTTGAAGGAAGGAAAGTGTGAAGGGGTACAGAAACTCAGGACTCGTTTCCTCTTTATGAAGTGGAGCCAAACTTTCCCAACTCCCAGGGCTGTCAGAAGCTGAAATGGGCCTGCTGAGTGCCCAGTACCTTGTTAGGCACAGACTGAGCTCTTGATAAATATTGGCTATGTTTTTTTTTAAACTTTTCATTATTAAAAATAATAATACAAATATAGAAAATCACATCCAACACATACACAGCTTAATGATTACATTTATTATATGGAAACAGTCTGGTACCAGCCACCTGGGTCAGGAGATAGACCTGGCAGCTGGTACAGAAGCCCCCACGTGCCCCTGCATCAGTCTCCTGGACGGTAGCCCTGGACTGATGTTTATCGTAGTATCTTTCTTAAATTTCTTTAAAGTTCCACCAGTTATGTGTCTATCCCTAAAAACTATAGTTGAGTCTTACTTTTTTGTGTGTGGCTGTCTTTTCTGTGTGGGTGTCTTTTTTTGGAAGTGGGGAGGTAATCAGGTTTATTTGTTTATTTAATGGAGGTACTGGAGATTGAACTCAGGACCTTGTGCACGCTAAGCACGCGCTCTACCACTGAGCTATGGTAGACCTATCCTCTCCCCCTCCATGGCTCTGTCTTTCTTTTAAGTCTCCTTTAACCCATAGACCCCACCCCAAACCCAACCATTTCTTTTATTGTCCCCCTTGCAATTTATCTGGTGGAGAAAGCAGGTTGTTGCTCTGTAGAGTGTCCCAGGCAGGGTTTGCTGATTGCATCCACGGGGGTCCATGTCACCTCGCTCTGCCTCTTTGTTTCCTATAAAGTTGATGGGGGCGCTGAGCAGATGCAGGGTCAGCACTTTGGCAAGTATTCTTGGGGCTGTACATCTGATTCTCTTTTTGTGGCCTCCGTGCCTTTGTTGATTGGCTCACTAGAGGTCATGAGTGGTAAAATTCCATCTGTCAGTCCTTTAGTTATTGATTGAAGTATTTCTATAAAGAAGGACTTGCCTTCGTTGATTATTTGGCTACCCAGGGATATGGTTTTTTGTAGGAAATGGAGGAAAAATGCTTGATGGTTTCACTTTGTTCACCTGTCTTTAGAATAAAGGACTGGTTCTCTTGCATCCTCCAAGGTGATCAATTCGATTTTTCTTTTAGTATTATTATTAACTCATGGATTACATATATTGGATGAGTTACCATCTATGGCAATGAATATCCCTATCGGTGCTCAAATTATGCAACTTATTTATTTTTATTGTTTTTTATTTTCATGCAGAGCTGTTGCTGTTTTTTTCTTTAAGAAATTATTTCAGGTTTATTTCTTTACTTACTTACTTTCAAATAAGTTTATTTTTATTTTTTGGTATTTTTTAAATTTTGAAATAATTTAAGACTTACAGGAAAATTGCAGAAATAGTAGAAAGAATTCCTGTATACCTGTCACCCAGATTCTGTAATTAACATGTTCCCACATTTGACATTTGCTTTCTTCTCTCTACGCACACACGCACACGCACACACAATGTATTCTCTTCTGAAGCATAGTTCCCCTTTACCCCTAAATACTTCTATATTTATTACCTAAGGTCAAGGTCATTCTCGTACATAACCACAGTGCAGTGACCACATTCAGGAAGCTAACATTGAAATAATACTGTTCAAGTCCACAGATGTTACTCATATTTTGTCAGTTGTCCACAAATGTTTTTTTTCTAACAAAAAAACAAACAAAAAAAATTTTTTTCTGGTCCAGGAACACAGGCTCCATTTGGTTGTCATGTTTATTTTTTATTTTTTAAAAACCTAACAGTCCCCTCGTTCTAAGTTCAAAGGGTACAGGAGGATATTCAGAGAAAAGCCTCCCGCCATTATTTCCAGCCACGCAGTTCCCCTCCCCGCGGCGGCCAGGTCTACCAGGTTCTTGCATCTTCCCAGAGATACTCTGTGTTGATACAGTCAGTCATGTATATCCTTTCCCCCTCTTTTTATGCATGGGTAGTATCCTCTTTCCACTGCTCTGTACTTGCTTTTGTCTTGGACATGATTTTCTACTTGATATGAGGAGCATCCTCTTCCTTTCATATGCTTCTGAGTTTTCCTCTGGACAAATGATCCCTGATTTATAGACCCCAGCCCCTGTGATGGGCACTTAGGTGGTCCCCAGGCTTCTGCAGGGAGTAACCTTGAACTCAGGTCATTTTGCACATGTCTGAGTGTATCCACAGGCTATATAGTCCTGGAAGTAGAATTGGGGCTCAAAGGTTTATGCATTTGTCATTTTGATTTTTGAAGAAGAGCTAAATTGGCTTCCATAAAGGTAGTTCCAATAAAACATGCCCCAGCATAATGGGAAAGTGTCTGGGTTTCCCACATCCTCACCAGCACAGTGGGCTTTTTTTTTCCAACAGTTTTATCCAGATAATAATTCACCTAGTCTACCGCTCACCCATTTATTTGGGGGGTAAGTAATTAGGTATATTTATTTAGTTTTTTTAGTGGAGATACTGGGAATTGAACCCAGGGACCTCGTGCATGCTAAGCATGAGCTCTACCACTGCGCTATTCCCTGCCCCCACCATTCACCCATTTGAAGTGTACAATTCAGTGGTTTTTAGTATAATCACAGAGTTGCGCGACCATCACCGCAATCAATTTTGGAGTATACTCATTGCCCTCAGAGAAACCCTGTCCCCTTTAGCCGTCACCCCTCAATTCCCCTCTCCTCCCAGCCCCTGGCAGCCACTAAACCACTTCCTGTCTCTAGATCTGCCCTTTCTGGACATTACACTGTGTGGTCCTTTGTGACTGGCTGCTTTCACTCAGCATCATGTTTACAGTCGCTTTTTGATCTGTGCCAATGAGATAGTGGTTTTACTTGGCGGTTCTCTGACTTAATGGTTGAGATTGAGCATCTTTTCCGGTGTGCGTGGGCCCTGTGTGTTTTCAGGGCTCCATTGGCCTGCAGAGGACGGGAAGCCTAACACGGAAGAGGGGAGAGAGAGGGAGCCAGAGGGGATCCCCGCGGCCTCTGTCTCTCCATTGTACTGGTGAGTATAGCCGCCGTCCCCTGTTCCTTCTTCCCCCGTCACCAGCCCTCTGCAGCACAGGAACCTGGGTGCCTCCACTGGGTGAGAGATGGAGGGGCTTAGACATGGGAGAATCTCAGCCCCCTAGCCCCAGCTCTTCTCCCCCCAGGAGCCCTGGAGGCCTCGGCCCTCCCACCAGCAGCAGGAGACTCTGGGAGACACCCCCTCTATCAGCTGCTGAACTGTGGCCCCGGGAATAGGTGAGATGTCAGGGAGAAGGTGGGGAGATGGGAGGAAGAGGCTGGGCCCCTGTAACCTGTCCTGGTCTCTGTCCCCTCCTCCCAGCTGTGGGGCCCTCCACCCAGACATCGCCCGCATGGAGCGGCTCCTGCAGCAGGCGGTGGCGGAGAGGGAGCGGCTGCTCCAGGCCAGGGTGAGACCCCAGACCCTCCTCCCTGGGGTCAGGAGATTCAGCCCCTCCTCCCTCAGATCCAGGAGCCCAGACCCCCCGCCCCTCCTCCTTCAGGACCCAGGAACCCAGGACATTGTCCCCAGTTCTTATGTGAGCATTCTCCTTGATGCTTTCTTTCACATCCACAGGAAGGGACCAGGAGGAGCACGGAAGGTTCCTCGGGCCCCGCTGTACCTGCCATCATGGTCAGTCCCCCCCCTCCCCCTCCCCCTCCTCTCCCCTGCTCTGTCTGGCCCCCTGGCCTGTGGCCTTTCTCATCTCCCCCATCCTCTCCTCCAGTGGCACAGAAAAGTGTCCCCAGCTTGGCAAGGAAAGGGGGGCTCAAAAGACCTAGTTTCTGTTTCCCTCAGGGTCTTCTGTCTCCATGGCACGTCCTTGGGTAACATGCTCGGTTTTCTGTGCCTCAGTTTCCTCTCCTGTAAGTGGGTGACAGTGTCAGCACTTACTGTAGAATGAGGGTAACCACATGCTGGGGCTTTTAAATACTACTTTAAATTCTGTTTTACTTGTTTGATTGCTTTAAAAAAACTTTTATTACAGAAATAGCCAAGCATGTTCAAAGATAGAATAGATTAATAAATGCCCCAAATACCTACCACACAGCTCAAGGGATTATCAATATTGAATCTTGTTTTCCTTGCCAACTTTGTTGTACTGATTCCTCCTGTATTTTAGAGCAAATTCCAGATATTGTATCATTTCACCCATACTTTACTCTGCAGTGGAATATTTTACAGCAAATTCCAGATATTGTATCATTTCATCCATACCTCACTATGTATCTCCAACAGATAAGCTTTTTTTTAACGTAAGAAAAATTCCACTGTCATACTTTATGAGATTATTAAAATACTGGAACATTCTAATATATAGTCCATATTCACGTTTCCCTAATGATCTCCAAAATGTCTTTCTAAAGTTGGTTATTTGAATCTGGATCCAAACAAAGCACACCCGATGCATGTAGTTAAAACGTCTCTTAAATCTCTGAGATGGGGGGAAGGTACAGCTCAGTGATAAAGCTCCTGCTTACCATGGAGGAGGTCCTGGGTTCAATCCCTAGTACCGTCATTAAAATAAATAGATAAGTAAATAAATAAATCTAATTACCTACCCTCCTCGAAATTTTTTTTTAAAAATTTCTGAAATCTGCTCCCTCCCCCACTTAAAAAAATGCCATTTGTTCATGGACAAAGTCACTTATCCTGTAGAGTTTCTCATATTCTGGATTTAGCTGACAGCTTCTTATTAAAATGTTATTTTTACCTCCACTAATAGCACGGATACTTTTTTGTTATAACAAACACTATAGAATTTGGGAACGTGAAGGTCTCCCTTTGCCCTGCTTGAAGTGCAGGTGTTTTCTATTGTTGAGAAGCCTTCAGATCTTTTTTTTCTACTTTTCCAGACATCAGTCAGACCATATTTTGTGAATTTATTTTCCTTGTAAATGAGCACATCATTCCCAACCTGGTTTTTGTTTTCTCAGCCATTTGGCCTTTCCCTATTTATTTCAACCCAATATTTAAGGAGTGCCTACCATGTGGTAGACCCTGAGTGAAAGCAGTGACCAAAGTGACAATCCCTGCCCTCGGGGAAGCTGTGTGTAGCGGGGAAAATAGACAAAAAGCAACATCAATAAGTAAAACAAGTAGCAGGTCAGGTGCCGTTAAGAGCCAGGGAGAGAAATAAAGCAGGAAGGCCGGTGGAGCCTTCTGGGTTGTCAGGCCTAAGCTCTACCTCATTAAAAATGAAGCACTTGCTGTGTAACATCATCACTTATTAAACAGCCTGCCCTGTGTTGTCTGCATTGTCACCCCACCACCGCCCCCTTACACCTCGGGCTGCCTTCTTGTATGCGTAAGCAAGTGTGTCTTTGGGATTCATGGCTGGAATCAGAATGGCCAGGTCAGAAAGCCTGATGGGAGTTTCCTCCTCTGTGAAATGAGGACAGTTGTTTGGGAGAGGCAACGAGGTGATCACTTGGCATGGTGCCAGACACCTAGTGGGACCTTCCATACATGGAGAACCTTAGGGTTACTGTGCAGATTTGGTGAGATGACCCCGGGGATGCCCTTTAAGCACCCCTTCCCCTCCTGTGCATTCCGGGCTCCTCCCCACTTCCCCTCCTCACTCTCCTCTGTCTCCATCCAATGAGTCTCACCTCTGTTTCTCATCCCTTCTTGCTTTGGCCTTGCTTCAGTCTTTTCAGCCCCCAGTACTCAAAGTGTGGTCCGTGGACAAGCAGCATCAGGGTCCCTGTGCAGACTAAATCTGAGTCTGCATTTTTGCAAGATCCCTGCAGGGTCCACTTGCATGCTGAAGCCTGAGATGTACTGCTCTGAGCCTCAGCGTGGCCATGGGGATCTTACCATTCTTTGCAGGGATGATTTGGGAAGAATAGGTATAATCAGGCTGGGCCTCGGGGCAGTAGACACTTTCATGGCCTTAATTCTTCTCCCCTTATGGCCACCTGAGATGACCACTCTGCCTGGGGAGTCCTGGCTCGGTCAGCTCTGGCTGTGTGCCTTGGGCCTAGTTACTTAACCTCTCTGAGTCTTGGCTTCCACATCTGTAAAATGATGTACTTACCCTCCAGGAGAGTTTGAAGGGGCAAAGGGATTATACCTATAAAGTGCTTAGCACAGGTAATAATCACTAATTTCATCACAAAAATAATGTCATCAGCAATAATAATAATGGAAACAGTGCTCTAATTTATTAATCACTCACTATTTGGCTCCTGTTTTACAGAGGCAGTAGGTCCCATCAGGGTCCCTTACTTCTGTGACATGCCTCTAGTGTTTCAGGGTCAGTGCTAGGGTCAGGAAGACCTGGGTTTGCATCCCAGCTCTGCCACTGTGTGACCTTGGCTGGATTATTTTCCTTCTCTGTACCTCAGTGTGTTCATCTGAAGAATGGGGCTCATAGTAGCCCTGTCCCAAGGGTGGCCGTGGGGAGTCAAGGAATTGATGCTGGTAAAGCCCCAGGCAATGTCAGTCAATTAGCGCAGCTGTTGGAAATATCACCTTGATCGTCATTATTGATGTTCCTGTTTAAAGGCCATGCCTAGCCTTACACTGGAGCTACAGGACCCCCTCCTGACCCTACAACGTCAGCTGCCCCCTTCTCTTCCCTCCCCAGGCCCCTCCCACTCCCCCATCTGGCCCTCCAGGCCCTCGAGTCTTGGATCTGCGGCAGCACCTAGAACGCTGGGGCCACAACCCGGATAACTGCCCACATATACAGGTGTCCGGGGCATGCTGCCGCGGATCCCTGGTGAAGATGGGAGGCCGCATCAAAACTTGGAGGAAGAGGTGGTTCTGCTTTGACCGCCAGGCCCGCCGCCTGGCCTACTATGCGGGTAAGCGCAGCCTGGCCGCCTTGGGCCTCAGGCCCCCAGGACCCTGGAAGAGGTGATGCCAGACTTTTACTCCAGAGACCTAGAAGTCTCACCCCTGGCCCTCTTCTCTCTTAGGCCCATGAGTCTGGATCCCTAGCCCCTTCCCCATTTAGTGACCCAGCCCTCCTGAGTAACATGGGTAACAGTTTTGTACAATTCAGGCTTCCCAAACCCCAAGATAAGATACACAGGAGGAGTCTGGACATTACCAGCACCCTAAACCCAGGGGTCCAGGCCCCTCCTCCTTCCTCTCTAGGAAGGACCTGAACCTCTCCCTGAGTCCCTTCCCTTCTTGGACCAAGGCTCTCGGGGACCTAGGATTCCAGCTCCCAGGATCCCATTCTCCAATCTTGTCCAGTCTCCACACTCAGTCTTCCATCTCGCTTCACCTCCCAGCCACATTACTTTAGGGACCTTCAGAATCTGTCACCATGTTCCTTATGCCAACCCCAGTCTCAGGACTTGGGTCCAATAACTTCCCTCCTGCCCTGACGTCTACACATACACACACACACACACACACACCTCTCACTGGCTCTGTTTCTCCCTCACCTCCCTCCATCAGACAAAGAAGAGGCCAAGCTAAAAGGCGTCATCTACTTCCAGGCCATCGAGGAAGTCTACTATGACCATTTACGCTGTGCCTTCAAGGTGAAGCCCCTGCTGGGTTCTGCCCTGTCCTCCTGGTTGGAGCCTCAGCATTCAGGCCTGAGTTTATTCCCAGGAAAGGCCACCCACAGCCCTTACTGTCAGGGTCCTCCATCCAGCCGAGGAGACCAATGGTCATTTCACTGCAGGGACCAAAAATTAAGAGCTCATTCTCTGGCTCTCAGCCACTGTAACTCTTCTTGGAACAAAAGTTTTAGAGCAAAAATTTGGCAAACTCAGATGCCAAGCTGAGACTAAAAGACTGAAAAAGGGCAGGGTGAGAACTGAGGCAGCCAGGGAACATCGAAAAGACATGATCATTTCTCAGCATCTGCCCATGAACTGCCAAAAGGGAATGGGCCCCATGGTGTCATATCCATATTTATTTTTTTCCTTGAGAACTCAGGAATTGGAACTTTTATAAAAATGCAGTGCCAGAAATCTACATGTTGGCAACTGATACAATGTTTAGAAAGCTCTGGAGAGTGACCGACTGTGGCTTTTTAGAGTTTATGTTGGAATCCCCGCTGTGGGACATCAGGAAAATGACTTCCCTTCTCCAGTCGTAGTTTCTCACCTGCGAAATGAGCCGTCAGTCCATTTCCTTAGAGTTGAGGTTCAAAATAGATAACAGATGTAAGGGATTTACTTTATTCAAGGTTGGCAAGTGAATACTCAATACAGGGATTGTAGACACTAGCTTTCCCCAGTTACAAACCAAGGGGACCTAGATTCGGGGGGAGGGGGGAAATTAGAATATCCATATTTCTAATATAGGAGAAGGTAAGCTAGAGGGAGAGGACATGAGTCCTTCTTTTAAATTCCTCTCGCTCCCAAAATTCTAAGCGCCTTCCTGTGTTGATTCATTTAATCGTCATAACCCAGTGAAGTAGGTAGCATCATTTAGGAAGACAGATGGGGAAACATTCAGGGGGTCTAAATAACTTGCCCAGTGCCACACAGCATGTCAGTTAGCAAGGGTGGGATTCGAAGCAGGTGAACCCGTATCCATTCTCTTAACTACCTCTACTCCACTACTTATTCCAGAGCCCCAACCCTCGCCTAACGTTCTGTGTCAAAACTTATGAACGCCTGTTCTACATGGTGGCCCCGAGCCCTGAGGCCATGCGTATTTGGATGGACGTCATCGTGACAGCCGCTGACGAGAACCACGCCCCCTGATTGGCCACACCCTATCAGGGGGACGTCCTAGCGAGGCCCCGCCCTGCCCGCCCTCCTCCCAGGCCACGCCCACCACCTGGAAGCCCTGCCCCTCCCCTTTGGAACTCTCTTGGGAATTTTCGAGGCTGGGCTGGTCTAAGCCTTGATGTTCTGGGCTGCAGGTGCCTTCCCCAGACGGGAAGCCAGCCCCTGGTGCTCTGTCCCGGGCAGGAGGAAGATTTCGGGGACCGGAAGAAACTATTTATTGGTGCTCCTGTGATACCGAATTAAACATGGAAGGAAAACAGTGGTTACTGCTGAGGTTCCCAGCACAGGGGTCCAGGGCCCCTTGGCTCCTAGGCAGGACCCTTGAGGTATGGGTATCTGTGAGAGCTCTCCCCTTTAGGAATGGAGGCCTTCCACCCCAAGGTCATGGCTGGGAGAGGGAGAGTGGGGAGGCATGCATCCTTAGTCTTGTGGCAATTTTGTTTTTTCAGTTTGTGGGCCCGCCTGTTTCCACCCTTTTGGACCTGACTGGGCTACTGGCAATTTCTGGGAACTCAGAGGCTTCTGCCCTCCAGGCCTTAGCACATGTCATTCCCTCTGCCCTTCCCTTAACCAGCCAGCTCCTTATTCTTCAGGCCTTAACTGGGATGTCGCCTCCTTCAAGAAGCCCTTCCTGACTCCCCTAGCTGGGTCAAGCCCTGGCTTTGAGCTAAGCTGTCCCATCCCTGAACATCCTGCATCATCACTGGTGATGGACCCATGTCCTGATGGACAGGGAGATCTATGAGGGCATAGCCAGGGCTGTCCTGGTCACGACTGTGTCCCCAGGACCATAGGGCACATTATATTCTATGAAAGTGAAAAAAATGCTATCTTTTCACCTCTCAGTCTGGTCTTTGTACATAATGTTCGCTTTGCTAAATCACCTTTCCCCACTCCGCCCTACTCCTCAGCGTTTAGGTCATAGATCAGATGTTTCCTTCTCCAGGAAGCCATCCCTGATTCTCCTGACTGAGTCAGGCCTTCCCACCCTAGCCCTGATCACTCTGCTTGTGCTCTCCGCATCACAGTCTTGACTACTCTGGGTCATCTTTCCTGATGACTGTGTTTCCGGTGCTGGGTGGGAGCCCCAGGAGGTGGGAGTTGGGCTGTTTCCATCATTACTGAGTCCTTCGCACACAGCAGAGGGCCTATCTGCAAACTAGGTGTTGAGGGACTGTCTTATGGTTGAATAAATTGATGACAAAGATGCTGAGGATGGGGCGGTGGTGAACAAGACAGACATAGAACTTTTCATCTTTTAAGTCTCACCCGAGGTGTCTGTCCCCTCCTTCAGGAAGCTCTCCCTGATCTCTGGTAGGCTTCCACAGTCACCTGGGCTCCCCTACTGCCCTGACGACTCTGGGCTGTCACTGTGTGGAACAGGTCTTTTCCTCCCTTAAACCTCTCTGGAACAGCATTCGGTCTCTGATTCACATCTCAGGACCTGGGTGTCCTGTCTCAGGATTCCTTGAGGATCCAGATGTGCCCCCTGAGGCCTGGGAATGCAAACACTCCCATCCCCAGGCCCTTGGGGACCCCAGGTGTTCCTTGGCCTCTACCTCCAGATGTCAGAGATCATTTTTGGATCATTTCATTCCCCCAGCCCGTCTACAAACTGGGTTCTCTTTCTGGAACCAGCATCATAAGCGTGTGACTAGTATAGTTGACAGGTCTCTGAGTTCAGAAAAGCTCCTTGGCTGAAAATTCTTAATTTTGTATTTGAATTTGTGTTTTGTAAGTGGAGTCTGAAGTTTCATGGAGCATGAACTAGGGAGACTGGGGCCTCGGCTCAAACAGGGTCCCACACCTGCCATCTCCCATCTCCTCGGGACATGTTCTGTCTGCCTGCCCCTGCCCAGTGACCTCTGCTATCCTCCAGCTCTGGTAGGGGCCTGGGTGCCCCCGGGAAGGTCAGGCATCTCATGCCTGATGGCATCTCAAGTGGGACTTGGCAGCGGGCAGCTAGTGGAAGGGGAACCCAGGTTGTTTTAGTTGGGGGGCAGGGTCTCTAGATACCTGTGAGGGTCTGTGCTGTGCTCGCCCCACGAGTATCCTTGTGCCCAAGGGCACATGACATTAGACACCGTAAGGATTGAGAGAGGTGGGGGAAGAAAGGAAAAGAGAGTTTCTACTTTAGTGCCTTTTTTTTGTGCATTTACTTTTAAAATTTTTATTTTTTATAGCTTTGTTGAAGTATAATTTATATAAGAAAACTGCATATATTTAATGTATACAATTTGATGGATTTAGACATATGTATATACCTATAACACTATCACCACAATCAAGGTAATAAATGCATCCATCTCCAACATTTCCTAGGTGTCCATTTATGTGTGTGTTTTCAACAGTAAGAATATTTAATATGAGATCAATCCTGTCAACAAATTGTTGTTGTTGTTAACAGATTTTTAAGTGCACAATACTATATTTATTTAATAACACTCTTTCCTGTCTTTTGAACCAGGTCCACATATTTTCATTTTGTACTGAGCCCCACAAATTATGTAGCTAGCCCTGAGTCTGACCCCACCCCTTCTCTGACACATCTCAGCACGTCCCAGAGGGAGTGAGTCTGAGACAGGCTGGGAACGTCACTGGACTCAAGCCTGCTCTTCCCCAGGGGACAGAAAACCCATAGTAAATATCACCCTAGGCTTGTCTGAGGCCCTGGCCTGAACTCCAGGGCTGGGGATGTGGTGCCTCCACACTGACCCTTCTGCTCATCTATCTGGGGAACCAATTCTAAATCATTTTGCAGTGACCCCTGTGGAGAGGAGCTGGGGAGAGTCACAGAGTTGGTGTAAGTAGAGGCCCAGCATTCAAACCTTCCTCTGTCTCTGGCCCCGGGCCAGGCAGGGGCTCTGGTTCCAGGCTCAGGCACCCAGGATCCGGGCAGGCCTGAGCAAGAGGAGACTCCCCACCCTGGGTCCCACTCCCTCCCAAGACGCCAGCTCTTCTGGTCTGGCCAGTTGGGGTTCCTCCCTGAAACTCTCCCACGCTGCTGGAGCCTGCAGGGCCTTCTGCTCCTGAGCACACAATAATAATAGTATTGTCACCCTGCCTCACTCCATCCCTCAGGAGACAGGAGGTTTCAGACCCCTTTGACAAAGGAGGCAGCTGAAGTTCAGAGAGGGAGATGGAGCTGCTTGAGTTCACACAGCAGAGAGGATTAAAATTTCAGTCTGTCTGACTTCAGACTTGATACTTTGTCCACTGCCTCACTCCACCCTGAAAGACTCTCCTTCATTAGAAACCAGACACCTCAGAGGCTCAGAGAGGTTAAGACACTTAGACAGGGTCACACAGCAAACCATAAGTGGGGCTGGGATTTCAAGGCTGGGGGGCAGAGAGTCAGGGGGCAGTGCTGAATGACTTCATGATCAGTCATTCACTTTCTCTCTCTGAGCTTCAGCCTGATCCCAGGTGACCCAACCTAGGTGACTGAATTGATAGTCATTGTTGGGGAACAGGGGTGCCCTATGGGGTCAGGGGAATGGATAAAATCTTTATGAACACAGCCGCTATTTTTCCCGCCATAGCTAAATCTTATCTATGAGTCAGGAGAAACAAAGCACAGTTAAAGCTGTAGCTCAAAATATAATATAATATAATATGATATAATATAATATAATATGATATAATATAATATAATATAATATAATATAATATAATATAATATAATATAATATAATACAATATAATATAATACAATACAATACAATACAATACAGTCACTTATGTTTGCTTATACATGGAGATGCTTAGTTATTTCGTGGTTCACACAGTGTTCTTGTTTGTTTCTTTCTTTCTGTGTTCAGGCAATGGTCCTGATTGTGTATCTCTCTCCATCCAGGTCACTGGGTGGTCCCGTCTGATGTTAGTGTTCTGTTGATGCTGGGGTGTAACAGAGGGCCCAGGCCTCACTGTGAGTTCCAGGCAACTCCCAGCTGCCAGGGGCTGCTTCTTTCTTTCTTACCTGGGAGATTGCTCAGCTCCCTCCCTGGTCTCCTGGTCTTCTCTCTCACTCCTTCTACAGTTTTGTTTTTTTTTAAATAGAGGCCACAGTGGTATTCCCCCCACTTCTTTTTTCTTTTTGGGGGGAGTGGGGGGGAGGTAATTAGGTTTATTTATTTATTATTTATTTATTTTAATGGAGGTACTGGGGATTGAACCCAGGACCTTGTGCATGCTCAGCACAAGCACTACCACTGAGCTATACTACACCCCCCATTTCTTTTTGTAAGAATAGTTCACAGTCATTGAAGTGCATAAGTAGACCCCATACAGCTTGGTGATTCATCACATATTTGTACACACATGTAACTATCACCCAGATGAAGATAGTGGGGTCTCCTTACTTTCACTCCGGGGCAGTGCCCTCCCCAAAGTAACCACTGTTTTGATTTCTCTCACCACTGATTAGTTTTGTCTGTTCTAGACATAGGAATGGAGTCACATGCTATCTTTTATTTGTTTAAGGTCTCCCAAACTCAACATAGAATTACGAGACTCACGTTGCTGCCCAGACCAGTAGTTGGTCTGTCTTCATGGCCATGTAATTCCATGGGATTAGGGAACCACTCTTCCCTCTTTCCTTTTCATCTCTTGACCAGTTTTTGCATCACTTGCCAGACTTATAGACTAAAAAGCAAATCTGATTGTATCCCCCAGATTATTTATACCCCCTGAAACATTCTCCATCTTTCTCAGAATTAATTTAAATCTCTTCTCAGGGCCTGTGATGCCCCGAATGATCTCGCCCCTGCCTGGCTCTTCTGCCTCATTTTCCACCTCTTTCTTCTCACCTTCTGAGCTCCAGGCATACTGCTCTTTTCTGTATTTTGAATGGTCCATGCTACTTCCCACAGAGGTCTTTGCACAGGCTGCTCCCTCTGCTTGCTAATGGGATCTGCCCCTCCCATTCCCCACCAGCCTCACGGACTAAACCTTCAAGTCTTTGAGACCCTAAGGCAACTCCATTTACACCCTTAGGGAAGCTTCACCCACCAGCCCCCACTTCTAGACTCCACACCATTCTGTAGCTCCCTACACTTCTTCCTTCATTGTCCTCATAAATAACAATCTGTATGATTATTTGATTAATATCTGTCTCCCCCATCAGACTGTGAGCTCTGTGAGGACAGGTGCTGGTTCTGTCTTAGTCTCCAGCATCACTCAGCTCAAAGCTGGCATGCTGCAGGCACCCATTCAGTATTTACTGAATGCTAGGTATGGAGTAGACCCTCTCTGTGAGCCTCAGTACTCTCCCCTCTCCCCCCTCCCACCCCAAACACACAGACTTTCTCCTGGGAACTGCCAGGGAACCTTGAATCCCGCCCTTTCCCTCCTTGGCAGCTGTGGGTGACGCACCCAGGGGCGGGTGTCGCACCCCACAGCGGACGCTGATTTGGCCTGGTTGGGCAAGGCCAGGGTTGCCTGCGGGGAGGTTACTCATCTTGGGCTCAGGTAAGAGGGCCAGGGTTGGGAGGCGGCACACCTAGGGGGGAAGCCGAGAGAGCAGGTCGGAACCATGGGCCCCACCAGGAAAGCAGGCACCCGGGCAGTGATCTGGACTACAGGCTGGCTGCTGCTGCTGCTGCCACTGCTGCTTCGAGAAGGTGAGTCTGCTGCTGGGAAAGTTTGAGTGGGAGCTCTAGGGAGGAGAGTTCCCCCACCCCCTGCAGACAGGGCTGTGAGAAGGATCTCCAATCCTGAGCAGAGGGGGCTGTGGGAAAAGTTCTTTCACCCTGAGCAGACCGGCTGTGGGAAAGATCGGCTTCTCCGGCCGGGGGGGCTGTGGGAAGGATTCCTGCCCCGGGGTGCTGTGGGAAAATTTCTTCCATCCTGAGCGCTGTGGGAAGGGATCACTCACTGAGCCGATCTGACTGTGGGTAAAATTCTCCCATCCTGAGTGGAACACTGTTGGAAGGAGCCCCTTCATCCATGGCAGGGGTTCCTCCACCTTGGGCATAGGAAGCTCTGGAAAAGATGCTTCCACTGTAGACAGAGGGGGTTTGAAGGAAAGGGACACAATGTATCTCATGGCCTCAGATTTGTGGGGAGGTTTTTCTTACCCCTGCCCTGGAAAAGGGTGTGCAGTAGGATTGTACAGAGACAGAGGGAGTGGGAAGGACTATTTCTCCTTTGGGGGAAGAGGCTTCAGTAAGGATCGCTCAGTTCTACCGGTCCCTGCACCCTCAGGAGTGCAGGCCCTGGAGTGTTACAGCTGCGTGCAGAAAGCAGATGACGGATGCTCTCCGCAGAAGACCAAGACCGTGAAGTGCCCGCCGGGCGTGGACGTATGCACCGAGGCCGTAGGGGCGGTGGAGACTAGTGAGTGGGTTCTCGGGGTCTCTTCGTAACCCTTCACGCTCTTCCATCCGCGCCCCGCCTCCTTATAGTACCGTTCCTCCCTCTGAATTTGGCCACACCCCACACAATGCAGCCTGATTCCTCCCTTTCAGCCTGGACTGAGCCCTTCAACACACTATTAGGGCTTAAAGCGGTGAGGAGAGTTGCGAACAGGTGGGGTGAACTGGGAGTACCCAGATCTGGGACCTCGTTTCCTTCAAGGGCACACCCTATCCATTTTCCCTGCACCATTGAGATCTCCCTGCCCTCTTCTGTCCCTGCCAGAATCCTCTCCCCATCAATCCAGCTTCCCATATTCAAGGGGGTCTTTGGTATTGCAGATCCCTAGAGGGGTCTTCTCCTAGGGTCCCTAGGCTGAGGCTCCGCCCCTCTGACCCGCCCCTGTCTGAGGCCACAGCTCCTAGAAGTCCCTATCTGTCTCTGATCCCGTGCCTTTTTTGTCAGTCTCAGTCTCTTCTGATGTTGCTTTCTGCGGTTCTGCCCCTCTATGGTCGTGCCCCGTCCTAGCTCCACTCTTGGCCGTCCCGCGTCGATTGTGTCCCGTGTTTCTCTTCCTGTCTCTCACCTCGCACTCCGCTCTTTGAGGTTCCGCCCCTCGGTCTGTAGGATGTCCCTTCGGAGCGGCTTTTTCTGAGGCCCCAGCTCTGCTACACTTGCGGGTCTATCCTCTCGTTCTGGTCCATTCGAGGCCCCGCCCAGAGGCCCCGGCCCTCTGACCCCGCCTTCTCCCCTCTCTACAGTCCACGGGCAATTCTCGGTGGCAGTGCGGGGCTGCGGTTCGGGACTGCCCGGCAAGAATGACCGCGGACTGGACCTTCATGGGCTTCTGGCCTTCATCCAGCTGCAGCAGTGCTCCCAGGACCGCTGCAACGCCAAGCTCAACCTCACCTCGAGAGCGCTCAACCCTGCAGGTCGGTGGACGCGGGGCCGTAGGCCCAGAGGCGGAGCCACATCGGGGCTGGGCGGCTAGGGGCGGTCACAAGCTGGAAGGGGAGCACGCAGCGCGGGTTGGGGGCGGGGCCTCGAGGCAGGGGGCGGGACTTTATTGTTGACGTACGGAGCTGCTAGGGGCGGGGCTATGATCAATGGGCGGGGCCACTGTACAGGGCGGGGCCAGAGGCTGAGCTGATTGTACGTCGAGGGTCAGAGCCTTCGGCTACAGGGACGGCGAGTAGAGCTGTGCCTCCTGAACCCCCTCGACCTCCTCCTTCCTCCTCGCTCCCCTCGCAGGCAATGAGAGTGCCTACGAGCCCAACGGCGTCGAGTGCTACAGCTGCGTGGGGCTGAGCCGCGAGGCGTGCCAGGGTACGGCGCCACCTGTTGTGAGCTGCTACAACGCCAGCGACCACGGCTACAAGGGCTGTTTCGACGGCAACGTCACATTGACTGCAGGTGAGCGAGCTCTGGAGCGCTGGGTCTGCAAGGGTTGTTGTAGCCTTTTTGAGGCCTCATGGGCGGCAGATAGCTCTTTACCCAAAGAGTTCCCCCAACTCTGGTGCATTCTGGGAACTGTAGGCCTACGTTCTTGGCTTGTCCTAAAGCATAGTGAGAAATGCAGCCCTCTCCCCAAAACAGCGCGGAAATAGGAATGCTTTTGTCCTAGAGTTTTGGGAGAAATTAATTTCCATGGAGGCCTGTCCAGTGCAGAATTGGGAGGACGTACAATGGGAAACGTATTTAAGCCTCCAAGCTTCTGCCCAGTATCGTGGGGAATCTATTTCTGACTCCTTAAAACCGAAGGGGTTAGGGTCGCCACATGTCCCAGAGTATTAGGTGAAACGCCGTTTAGCCTCCTGTCCTCAGCCTCAGGGAACCATGGGAGATGGTCTTCGAATGCCATCGTCTGCCAGGTGTATTATGGGAGATGTAGTTCTGACTCTGACTGAATTTTGGCGGGAGAAGGGGAGGAGTGGGGCAGTGCTCTTTGGAGAAGTGTATCCCAGTCCAAACTTTTCTTCCAAGGCATTGTGGGACTTGTAGTTCAGCCTACACATTTTTCCTCTCAAAGTACTGTGGGAAATGTGGTCCACCATGCACCAAAGACAGTAAGACGGTGTTTTTCAAAGTGGGGCCTGAACTGAGACTTTTGGATTATTGGATGAAGAGCCCTTCTGTCCTCAGTTTTGGGGGTTCTTGCTCTTGTCTTGCCCCTAAGTTTCATTCTGGCTGTGCCCTCCCTCCAATCATGGACCTACCGGTGTCTCCCTCCTGCAGCTAATGTGACTGTATCCTTGCCTGTCCGGGGCTGCGTCCAGGATGAGTTCTGCACCCGGGATTCGGTGACAGGCCCGGGGTTCATGCTCAGCGGCTCCTGCTGCCAGGGGTCCCGCTGTAACTCGGACCTCCGCAACAAGACCTACTTCTCTCCTCGATTCCCGCCCCTTGTCCTGCTGCCCCCTCCTCGGTCCACCACTGCGGCCCCAACCACCTCCGTCACTACCTCTACCCCAGCACCAACCACCTCCACCTCTACCACCACTACCAAACCCACCCCAGCCCCTACCAGCCAGACTTCTCCACCAGAGGTCAAACCTGAGACTTCCCGGGAAGAGGTGCCAGCGGCTGGAGGTGCCGGTGGCCACCAGGACCGTAGGAATATGGGGCAGTACCCTATAAAAGATGAGGCCCATAATAAAGGCTCTGCAGCTCCGTCGGCGGGGTGGGTTGCTCTTCTGTTGGCTGCGGCTGCTGGCATCCTACTCTGAGCTTCTCCACCTCTTGTCCTACTTCCTCGGCCCTGGGTCCCCTCTCTTCCCATTACTCCCTCTCTCACCACTGGACTGGGCTGGCCCAGCCCCTGTTCTCCCAGTCTCCTCCCCTCCGCCCCCCCCCCCCCCCCCAGCTTCTGCTGCACTGGTTTGCGGCTTCGGGAAATAAAGTCACCGTTGTATACATCCTGCCAGGGTGTCCTAGCTTTTTGAGGGCATCAATTGCATCCCCCTCATCTTTGTCTTTCCTTGGTCTCCTCTCGGTGCCTAGGACAGAGGGAAGTCAGTTGTCCCAGGGAAGGTAGGATAGACGATGCTAAGCTTCCTATTCGCTTTTTCACAGCCAACCTGGAATAGGAGAGGCGGGCTGACAAAATGGCTCCGTCCTCTGAAGGCTCTGCCGCCTGCCCCTCCATCTTTGTGGGAATCGTTTTGGAGTCTTCTTTTCTAGACTGTGAGCTCCTCAAGGGCAGGGACTGTACCTTAGGCCTCTGTGCGGTCAATGTCTGGCACATAAAGGCTTCAATAAACGTTTACTTTGTATAGTGTTTTAAAGAAGTAATTTTTACCTCATTGCTTACACTAACCTGAAACTGGGCTAGGATGGGAAAGTCAAGACCTTTAGCAGATAAAGAAGCTGAGATCCCGAGTCACAGCCCTGGGGGATGTTGGCTTTCAACTCCTTTGTCTTCTGAGGTAGAGCCACACTTATGGACGATCCCACTGGTGAGGGGGAGACCGGATGAGACCATTGAGCAGCATGGAGGGGTGAATAGGGCTTTTAGCCATGCTTGGGAGCCATGCATGTTTCACAGGTTTGTACACCTCCCCAGGCCCCGCCCACCTTGCCATCTGTCTGGTTTCTTAGGACTCATTCAGTGGCTCTGACCCGGCGTCCCACCTGTCCAGAGGGATGTAAGGTGCTGCTGTCAGTCTTTGCTTCCTGTTGGAGACTTGGGGCCTGAGCCCCACCCGCCTCTCCTCCAATCAGATGAAGGCGTAGAGGCCCAGGGAGGAAAAGCCTGGCTTAGGAAGGAGAGGCCCTGGCAGCCTTTGAGACTGCTTGAGGGAGGGGACCAGATGTGGGGAATAGTGAAATAATAATAATAACATTGCCAATATTACTATTAATAATAGGGGGTAGTGTGAGGTAATAATAAAATAAAATAATAGTAAATAGTGATTATAGTAACAAAATACGGAATAAGAGCCTGAACAACAAACAATACAAATATCAGTAATAGTAACTATAGTTCCAGGAATGTTAGTCATTTAAGAGTCTTACCAGGTGCCAGGCTTGTGCTAAGGTTATTTGCAGCCATTATTTCATTTAATTTTACATGTGAATTCTCGGATGGGATGATTGGAGAAACCCAGGCTCGGGATGGTAAAGTAACTTAACCCACAGCAAGTAATATATTTATTATGTGCCAGGTACTGGCTTACGTGCTGTACTTGGATTAACACATTTAATCTACACCACCATCTTATGAATTAAGTATAAATTATTTGCATTTTATAAGATGAGGAAACCAGGCCCAGAGAGGTTGAGTAACTTGCCCCAGGTCACCAAGCTAATAAGCAGTGGAGTCTGAATTTGAACCCAAGCAGACCAGCTGTATAGAGCATGACCAAGGGGCTGTAACTTTTCCCTCAGCTTAACTAAACTTTAGATGGACTTGTTCCTGCCTCTAAACCACTGACTTCCTTCTCACCCTAGCCCTTCCAGAATCCGGATGGTCTATCCACAGTGGCCCCGACCTCCTGTTTCTTAGTGCATTTACTTTAGAAAACTTACCATTGTACATTCTTTCTCTGCCCTTTTGAGATGCATATAAATCTCTTTAAAAGCCTCTCACCAGTTTTACAACCCAGGAAATGTCTTTCACACGGACCTGGGAACCATCTCTCTGAAATATAAATATCAAAGGCAATAGCACTTCTATCTCCCAGTCTCCTTAGAAGCCTGATTTTGGTGGATGCCTTTCTCCAAGTTGTGAAGCTACCTCTTGTCCTCAAAATACAAGAATGATTCCTTTTCCTTTGGGTGAAGACAATTAGCAACCACAAATGACCTAAGACCCCCACCCCCTACCCCGGTTCTTAAAAACCCAGCTGCCTTTTGTTTGAGCTGAGTTGAGTTCAGACTGAGTTGTGGCCTCTGTCTTCTATTGCAATGCCCTTGAACGAAGGCTTCTTGCCTGTTTAATGTTGTCCCGTGCAGTTTTTGCTTTGACAAGCTGGACCTAATAACCAGCATGTTACATGATTTCAGGTAACTCTGAGCCAATTTTTTTTACCATCTTGGTGGTGTAAGAGGACTTCTGGGCTTCTGAGGGTGTTGAGGCTGGAAATTTATCACCTCTACTCCGTGGGGGCTTTTTCTAATCTTTAGAAGAAATTCCAAGGTTGAGGGAAAGACTCTTGGATTTCCCCTAGGACTTCTGGCATGAAGGCTTCTCTTGCCTCTCCCCAGTGTGTCCTGAACCCCTGCCTCCTGCTCAGGCCTGCGTGGCAGACGATGTACAGTCTCAGAGCTGGAGCAGGTGTTGAAGGATACTATTTTTTAAAACGTAAAATCATAGCTCTTACACAGATACAAGATGAACATATGTCAGAGATTTTATTTAGCTCATTCATGAATGAGGGAACCTATAAAATGTTACAGCCAGTTCAAAGGAGAACTCCAAGTACACATGCATATCAGCGATCAGGAATGCTGAAATAAATTTATAAGTGGATGCCGAACTGGTCAATATCCAGAAGGAAATAACCGACTGTTTCCCACCAGGCAGTAATCTTTAGCCTTGTGATCAGTTTACTGTTAGTTTAGTGTAACTATCATACTTTAAGACAATGAAAAGTGGAGCTAACCCAGATGGGTGTGCTAGATAGGACACCAGGTAATCCCTTCTGCCCATAAAGCTTTCACTTCCAGAAGCCCCCGCTGTGGTTGGGGAGACCAAGACACAGTCTGTCCTGATATGGTGCCCTATGAGTTGGAGCAGGGCATTTTGCAAACACAGATGAGAGACAGAGGAAAGATGCCCTCCAGGTATGGGTCCCCTATTGCTGGGGGTACCTCACTCATCTCCACACTATGTACCCACCCTGTGTGGTCCATTTCAGAGACTTATTCTCCTGGGGCTGCCATGGCAAAGTACCACAAACTGGGTGGCTTAAGACAACAGGCATTTGGTGTCTCACAGTTCAGGAGGCCCGAAGTCCAAAATCAAGGTGTTGGTAGGGCCATACTCCCTTCAAAGCCTCTAGGGGAGGATCTTGCCTTGCCTCTTCCAGCTTCTGGTGCCCCAGGTGTTCCTTGGCTTGTAGGTGCCTCGCTCCAATCACCGCCTCCTTCTTCATGTGGCATTCTCGCTGTCTGTGTCCAAATTTCTCTCTTCTTATAAGGTCGTATTAGATATTAGTCATCTTGACTTGATTAAATCTGCAAAGACCTTATTGCCAAATAAGGCCTCATTCACAGGTCTTGGTGGTTGGGACTTCAACATATCTTTACTGGGTAGGGGGGACAGTTTCCTTCATAACAAAGACACAGTGTAAAATAGAGGTTCAGAGGCCAGACTCGTGTCAGACAACCCAAGTTTAAATCCCAGCTCCGTTACTACTCTGTACCCTGTTTCACTATGAGTGAGCTAGGAAATTCTCTCTAAGCCTCAGTTTCTTCATCTCTTAAATGGGGATAATAATATTTCCAACCTTTAGGACTCTTATGAGACTTAACTTGATAAGGTAAGTCAAGTTCAGAGCCTGCCATGTAGTAAGTGCTCAGAATAGAGGGAATCAGCAAGATGGGACAGTTGATTCAAAAACATATAGGCGAGATGGAAGCATATTTAGTCAAGGGAAGAAAGAATGCTGAAATAAGATTGATAAGTGAGATTCAAAACCTAATTCTTGTCTTACAGGCTGATAAAACCTTAATTTCTGGGGCTTTATTGTTTACTGGGCAGAAATCATTCCATCAGAAATTATTTGCATCTTTGCCAGACAAAAGTCATTTGCAACTTATCAATCCATCATATTATTTGCAAAGTTAATATCTAAGCTTTATAGAGTTTGGTCCCTAATCAATAATAAATACTAAGACATATTCCTATTACCCCAGAGAATCAGATAATCCCTGAGTGGGCCTGTTACATGTGGTCCCTCTTTTACTTTATTTCCAAGTGGCCCAGCAGAAGTATATTATAAGACAAATTAAATTACATATGTAATTTAAAATTTTCTAGTATCCACATTAAAGAAAGTAAAATGAGAAGAAACAATTCATTTTAATAATATATTTTAATGCAAATATTATCATTTAAATATATAGTCAATATGAAAGCATTATTAATGAGATATTTTGGGGGAGTTGTATGAAGTCTTTGGAATCCCACGTGTATTTTATGGTTGTATTACATTTCAGTTTGCACTAGCCATGTTTCTTTCCTTTTATTATATTATTATTATTTTTTTAATGGAGATCCTGGGGCTTGAACCGAGGACTTCCTGCGTGCTAAGCATGTGCTGTACTGCTAAGCTGTAACCCACCCCCCATGCACTAGCCATGTTGCAAGTGCTCAATATCTAAAGATTTAGAACTTTGTATAAATGGAAATATACTATATACATTCATTTAAAATTTTTTTTTCCTTTTTTGAGCATTTTTTATAATTTCATATTTTTTTAAATTTTGGGGGGTTTTTGGGGGGTAATTATTTATTTATTTATTTATTTATTTTTCACGGAGGTACTGGGGATTGAACCTAGGACCTTGTACATACTAAGCACATTCTCCACCACTGAGCTATACCCTCCCCCACCTGTATACATTCATTTGTGTAAGGCTTCTTTCACTCAACGGAATGTGGTATGTCACTGTTTGTTTATTCATTCTTCTATTGATGGACACCTGTTTCCAATTTGGGGCTATTATGAATGAAGCTGCTACGAGTGTTCTTGTATACTTGTGTTTTATGAAGATAAGCTTTCGTTTCTCTTGTGTAGATACTGAGTGGAACTGCCATGTCAAAGGATTGAAGTATACTTAATTTAATAAGAATCTAGCAGACACTTTCCAAAGTTGGTCGTCCTACTTCACGGTCCTACTAGTAAATAAGAGTTCCTGTTGCTCCACATTATTGTCAACATACGTCACTAGGTCTTTTAAATTTTATCCATTCTGGTAGGTGTGTTGTGGTATCTAATTGTGGTTTTAAGATGCATTTCCCATAAGACTGATAATTTTGAGTAATTTTTCACTTGTATGGTATCCAAGGGGATAATGGGAGGAACTTTGTGGAGAGTTGAGAAGGTATGAAATAGAGGTGGCATGCAAATGGACCGTGAAAGTTTAGGCTGATTTCTAGGCAGAATTAAGGGCTTACTGGAGGTTATAGATCACAAATTTAAAGTCAGGCTTTTCGGCAGGGTTGTGTGATTTTTCTCCAGTGTGAAAGGAAAATCAAAATGGAGTTGGTATTGCTAAGAGAGCTCTCTAAAATGGAGCCAAGAGGCCATTAAGGAAGTGTGACTTATGCAAGCCTCAGCCTGGATGGAATCTGATCTTTTGACCAGATTCCTGGCCAGAAACTCAAGATACTTCTCCAACACTACCCTAAAATAACTCGTGACAGTCTATCTACTTATTGGACTCCAATGCTCAAACAACTTGTAATTCCTTAAGGACAGATATTTTCTGACTTTTGTTAGAGTCAATCACTATTCTCACCAAGCAACTTTTAACAACTTCGTGGCTTTTTGTCTTTATGTCTTTATGAACATCCGACTTTTTCTCTTCCTTGGAACACTCTTTCAGAGTTCCCTGAATCTGTGTCTCCCAAATTGCAATTCTTAAGACCCCAAATAAACTCTTTTTCTTACTTGCAGGCTCCTACATTATTTTTCAGTTGACACCAGCATTGGTCACTTACATCACTTTGGTAGAAGCACTGAGTGGGTAAAAAGTTGGATATTGGCAGATTGTCTTTTGAATAGGACAAAGCCAGAAACTTGGGAGTGTATGCAAAAGAGTAATTATAATGATTAAGAGTGGAATTTAAAGCTGGAAAGGAGGGAAGTTAGGACCTGAGAGATATGACAGACCATTCAGTCATTCATTTATTAATTTGTTCAACACATTTGTATTGAACACTTAATCATGGGTCAGGCATCATGCTGAGTGGTGGGGATATGGCTATGAACAAGAAGTCATGGTTCTTGCCCCTGTAATGAGGCAATACGATCAATGGTTAAGAGCTTGGATTCTGGAAACACACTGCCTGCATTCAAATCTTGGTGCTGCCAGCCACCAGCAGGGTAACTTTGGCAAGTTATCCAACTGCTCTCTCTCAGTTTCTCCGTCTGTAAAAAGAGATGATCTAGAAAGTAAGGAAGTACTCAAAGAATGATGGGGGTGTGTCAGAGGGACACAAGAAGACATCTTAAGGAGGATTTCCATGACCAAATCTGGGACAAGTTGAGCCTTAGATTAAATAAGGATAGTAAAAGATTATAACCCACAGAATAAACAAGAATCCATGACTATATACTGACATTAAATAAATAAGTAAAATAAATTAAAAAGAGAGAGGCAAGAGTATTCTTATAGTCAAAAATGAATGAATGATTGTATAAGGAGTCATGGAATCAGATCATCATTTGGCAACCTTTAGAATGATACCTGATTCAGGCAAGAATCAATAATAGATGCTGTGATATTGTGATTTAAGAAACGTATCATTGGTCTTCATCCTGGTTTCTGGCACGGAGCTCTTAAAACCCTTGGAAATTCGTAAGTAATTAGAGTGATAAAGGTGTCTTGATATTCATGATAAACTCCTTTCAGCCACACCTAAGCTTATGTTTATGAGGTGACTTTTGGAAAGCATTTAAGGATGGGGGCTGGTTGCCAGGGGAACCAACCATGTAATTAGAGGGTTGGGACTTTCAGACTCTCTCCCTGGAGAGGAGAGGGACTGGAAGTTGAAACCAGTCACCAATAGCCAATGATTTAACCAATCATGCTTATATAACAAAGCCTCCATAAAAAACCAAAAAGATGGGGTTCAGAGAGCTTCCGGGTTGGCGAGCATGTGGAGGTTCTGGGAGAGTGGCACACCTGGAGAGGGCATGGAAGCTCCCTGCCCCTTTCCTAGTGCATCTCCTCCATCTGGCTGTTTCTGAGTTACATTTTTTTGTAAAAAACCAGTAATCCAGTAAGTGAAAAGCTTCTCTGAGTTCTTTGAGTTCCTCTAGCAGACATGTTCCTCGACACCAAGGACAGGGTCGTGGGGACCTCTAATCTACAGCCTGTCAGTCAGAAACACAACTTGAACAACTTGGATTTGGCAATTGGCATCTGAATGTGGGGGGCGAGGGCAGTCTTGCAGGACTGAGCCCATAACCTGTGAAATCCGACACCATCTCCAAGTAGATAATGCCAGGTAGTATCCGAATTGAGTTAATTGGTTGGTGGTGTTGGAAAAAAACATGCTTATGTACATGTTAAAACTAGTGGGTTCAATGAATATATGTATGTATATGCATCACTGGGACATTGTGCTGCACACCAGAAATTGACACAGCATTGTAACTGATGGTACTTCAATTAAAATAAATAAATAGATAGATAGATAGATAGATAGATAGATAGATAGATAGATAGATAGATAAAATAAAAATAAAACTAGTGGGTTCAAGTTTGAGGAGTAACTGGGTATTTACATGGTCACAGATTATCTCCCCACAAGATACTTATTAATTACACAGGGGGAAATTGTGACATAAATAGGAAAAACCTGGCAGCCACCAATGTCACCAAGTGATCAAAGTTAATATCCCTAGTGAGGGGGCAAACAGACATCATGGGCCTCTTGGTACAATCCATTGAGAAAGGGCACAGCATCGCTTCTGTAGTTTGGGGCAAAATGTGCACAACCTGAATGGAATCCTGTGGGAACATCAGATAAGCCCCAACTGAGGGACATTCTACAAAATAACTGGCTTCTGCTCTGCAAAAATACTACTGCCTTCGTGGAACACAAAGAATGAATGGGGCCCTGATCCAGGTGAAAGGAGACTGAAGAAACTTGACAACGGAATGCAGTATATGAACCAGGATTTTCTTTTGCTACAGGAGACATTACAAGCAATTGGCAAAAATCTCAAGGAAGTCCACAAGCTAGATAATTTATGTTTGGTGTTAATTTCCTGATTTACATAAATGTACTGTTATTATGTAAGAGGATGTCTTTGGGGAAATACACACCGATGTATATTTTGGAGGGAAAGTGTTCTCATGTCTGCCTCTTACTCTCAAACTATTCAGGAAAGAAAAAAATATTTCTATAGAAATAGAAAAAAAGATGATCAATGTGGTAAAATTTTAACTTTGGGGAAACTGGTTGAAGGGTATATAGGAATTCTTTGTGTCATTTTTACAACTTCTCTGTAAGTCTGAAATTATGTCAGACACTGAAAAAAGAAAAATTACAGAAACAATAGTAGTACTACCCTAAAAGTAAATAAATAATAACAAATCTGCCTCATAGAGGAGTTGTGAGGATTAAACTGAGCTAATATATAAAAAACAGGACAGGAGCTAATTTATTACTTTTAATTTTGTGATGGTTATAATCTCAAAACAAAACTGGACAAAAATGGTGGGAGCATTGTGCAATCAGACAACACATGTTAGTCTGGGAACATCAAATGCAACAGAGCATTGACCCCTGTCAGTCTTGTGCTCATCTTTCCAGTAATCGTTGCGTCTTAGCAAAAAAATAAATCTTTTTTTAAAATTGAAGTATAGTCAATTTACAATGTTGTGTTAGTCTCTGGTGTACAGCATAGTGATTCAGTTACTTACACACATATTCTTTTTCATTATAGGTTACTATAAGATATTGAATTTAGTTCCCTGTACTATACAGTAGGACCTTGTTGTTTATTTTATATGTATAGTATTTTATATATATAGTAGAGTGTATCTGCAAATCCCAAACTCCCCCCTCCTTTTCCCCCCTGGTAACCATAAGTTTGTTTTGTATGTCTGTGCATCTGTTTCTGCTTTGTAAATAAGTTCATTTGTGTCAGTGTTTTAGATTCCACGTACAAGTAATATATAGTTTTTGTCTTTCTCTTTCTGGCTTACTTCACTTAGTATGACAACCTCTAGGTCCATCCATGTTGCTGCAAATGGCATTTCATTCTTTTTAATGACTGAGTAGTATTCCATTATATATACACACACATATATGCACATTATATATATATAATATATATACACATACCACATACACACATATATATACACATACATATATATACATACACACACACATACCAAAACTTATTTATCCAGTCATCTATTGATTGACATTTAGATTGTTTCCCTGTCCTGGAAAACATTCTTTATTGTATTAAATAATGCCACTTTGGAGAGTCTCAAAGATAACATACTAAGGGAAAAGCACCAAAAGAGTGTGCTCTGTATGATTTTATTTATATGAATTTCAGGAAGAAGCAAAACTAGCCTCAAAGTAGTGCTTACATTTGTGGCACTGGAATGGGTGGTGGACAGTATTGACTGTGAAAGGATACGGAAGAGTCATCTGGGGTGATAAATATATTACGTCTTGACTCTTGAGGTCATTACTCAGGTGAATATAAATATAAATAATGTGTATGAAATTTATATAAATTTTCACTTGATTCATGTATTTGTTGTATGTCTGTTGCTCTTCAATAAAACATTTTTTTTAATTTAAAAAATGAGCTAATATATATAAAACAGTTAGGACAGTATCTGGTATCTAGGAAGTACTCACTGAATGTTCTTATTTCTTTTAGGTTCTGTCTCTGGTATCCTACAGAGGATAGATATTTGCCAAATAAATATTTGTTCAACTTTTAAAAGGATCCGTTGTTTCTAGGTGCCAAGCACCGTGGTAAGCACTTTCCAGGTGTCATTGAATACTCAGAGAAGTCTTGTAAAATAGTACTAGTGTTTGTTTTTTGTTTGTTTGTTTTTAGTACTAGCGTTTTGTTTTCCAGCTTTCATTATGAACAATTTCACACCCACAGACAGGTTGAAAAGATCATGCAATGCACAGCCATTTGCCCTCCACTTAGATTCCAAAACTTGAAACTTTCTGTGAGACCCACTTATGGTGCTCCATTTTACAGATGCAAACACTGAGGTACAAACAAGATTAGGTTTCTTCCTCTAGGTGTCCCAGAGCTGGGGTTTGGATCCAGGGAGTCTGACCCTAGAAGGTGGCCCCCAAAAACAACTCATTCACACATTAGGTGTTGGGGGACACAGATGGGAAAGCCCTGCCCTAACCTTCACAGCTCACCATTTAGTGCTGCACTGTTCAATACAGTAGCCACTAGCCACATGTGGCTGTATACATTTAAGTTTAAATCATTAAAATTAAATAAAATTTAAAATCAATTCCTCAGTGCTCTTCAAGTGCTCAAATAACCACATGTGGCCACTGTATGAACAGTTTCAGATATAAAATTTCACATTATTACAGCTGTCAACAGAAATAATCAATTAATAATCTATAATAGGAATAAAAAAGAGTTTTAGCTGAGCCAAACTGAGGACTATAGCCCGGGAAATACAGATTCAAGAAGCCCTTGAATTGTGTTCTGCTGGACTACACGTTGGGGGATGCTCATGAAAGTTAAAATCTGCAAAATTACATAAGTTGCTTGTCAAGAATCAGGACTGGAGCTGGCAAGAAGTAAGGGTGCTTGTTAGGCAGGAATTGGTTGGGGTCCAAAATGGTTGCTTAGTTACAAGGGGAGACCTTGAGACCATGAGGTTGCAGCTGGCAGCTGCTAGCAGATTATTTTGAGAACAGCTGTGGGTGTCCTCGAGTCAGATACAGTTCAGAAAATTCCAGTTCTCAGTGATGCAGGAACATGTCTGAAACCACATCCGCAGTGGCCACCTGGCTCCATTTTGAACACCTAAACCACAGTTACTCCATTTTGATTTTTAAATGCATTCTTTTCTTTAATGGTTAAAGCAGACGTCCAATGTGTGTTTGAGAGGCCACAAAACAGGCTGTTCTAGTTAGCATAAAGTTTAGTGTAAAGATCATGTATAAGCCAGAATGACGTCCTCATACCTCATATGTGAACACAGCACTGGACTCTAGAGGGTAAGACAGAAAAGACCTATCATTTCAATCCACCTGGCGGTGATGTTGATGAGCGTTAGGGCCCAGTTAGAGAATGTGTCAGCAACAGATTGGGGAAAAATTTAGCCAGCCAGACATTTCCTCCCTTCATTCTTATCTTTAATCATTTAAAAAAGCTTTTCATCTGTTATTCTTTCCTACTCTCCACCCTCCCTCTGACCTAGCATCAACATTATCAGTTGTTAGTCTACTGTGATCCTAATAGCTTTGATGAATATCATGATGAACTTTCCAGTGGGCTGTCAGAATTATTTTTATGCTGGAATCAGTGTCTCTCTTTGGCTTGCTTTGGATTAGATAAATCCATTCACAGGAAGAAACTGAATGTGGATTTTGGGGTGGAAAGATCTAAGTTCATATTCCTTATTTATTACCTGTGTGGACTTGGGCAGGTGACTTCACTTCTGTGAGCACTGTGTCTTTTTTCTAAAATGGACATACTCACACGTGCTTCCTAGGGATAGGGTGAGAATGATGAAGGTTAGGTCTGTAACAGCCCTGGTTGGGCTGAGCATTTAGAAATCCGTAGCTGCTGGTATTTGCAAACACTATGTTTTCTTTTTTCTCTACCTGTAGTTCTTCAGGGCAATACATACATTGTGTGACACAGAATGCCAAACACAGAAGCAAGATCTGGGGTTTCAAGCCCATGGATTAGAAATATACAAGGCGGGAGTTTACAAGTACCGTCAGGTATCATGGCCATGGATCGTAAACCCAAGTTGGGGTTTGTGGGCTAATGGGCTTTCTTTTCTGCCTTGTTAGTATATATGGAAATGCCACTTCAGTGAAAACACAGTTAACTGTGGTTAACAAAAAATCTGATAGAATTTGCTCTTGCATATAACTAGAGGATATCCAGAATGTGCTAGTCCCCTCTTTTGAAAGAATGATTTTTGAACCCTTGCAAAGCAATGTCTAGCTTCGAACCTATTCAACAGAACCTCCTGGGACCACGGAAATGGCCTGTAGTCTGTGCTGTGCTGTGTGGGAACCATCAGCTCGTGAGTGCATGTTTAAAAGCGACGAGTGTGAGACACCGGAGTTTTAATTTTGTTTAATTCAAATTAACTTATATTTAACGAGCCACATATGGCTTGCGGCTATCATGTTGGACAGCGAAGCTCTCCACTGACAGCCTGAGTGTTGCTGAAAGTGGAGTGCTGTCTTATAATTGGGTTTGATGAACAAATAGTGGTTTCTGGTTTGGGATCTAAGCACGGACATTTCTCCCTGACTATGCAAGTCTGTTCTTGGGGACCAGTCTTTGCTTTTCAGAATCAGCCTGGCCATTTAGTCTCCCTGGGCCTTGGTTACCCAATCTGCCCAATGAGGGATAATCCTATCTCTTTTGCAAGGTGTTGTGAAGTCAGGCTCAAATTTTAAGCCCGCTCCACCTTCTCCTAGCTGTGTGACCGTGGGCAAATTACTTAAACTTTTTCTGCCATAGTTTCATCAACTTTAAGACGGGAATGAATGTTACCTTCCTCATATGATTGTTGTGAGGATTATGCAGTATCTGCAAAATACTTAGAACAGTGCCTGGGGCATGATACAACCTATATATGTGTTTGCTCTTATAATATACTTGGGAAAAGACTAGACAAAAATCGTAGGTCAGGAAATCAATTTAGTAAGCTCTACCCATGCTTTTGGGATCTGTTTCTTTACTGTTTCTCTTGCAATTTATTTTCTTGTGTTATATTAGCAATTTATAAAACCATATTTGATACTATCTTTTTAAGCAAGGATATGTTTTGTTTTGTTTTGTGATGCTTTTTGTTTTGGTCTTACAAATATATTTTGTACCAGTCTTGATGTCAAATACATTTCTCACTCCCAATGTGTTCAAAGAAGTTTTAAAAGCACTGCTTTAATATTTTTAAATTGGAAATATTTCAAAATTACAGAAAATTTGCAAGTACAGTACAGAGAAATTCTTCTTCCTGAACCATGTAAGAATGAATTACTGATATTATGTCCCATCACATACAGATGTTTAGGGTGTGTTTCCTAAGACCGAGATCTTCTCCTACATAACCAAAGTACAATCTCAAAAATAAAAAATATTAGCATTGATAAATTACTACCATTTAATCTTCATGCTCCATTCCAGTGTCACCAGTTGTCCCAGTAACAGCCTTCATAGCAAAGATTCCAATCTAGATTCTTGCATGGCATTTCCTTGTCATGTCTATTTAGCTTCCTTTAGTCTGGAAAAATTCTTCATTCTTTCCTCGACCTTCCTGACTCTTGGAAACATTATAGGCCAGCTTTGGGGTGGGATGTCCATCACTTTGCATTCGTCTAATACCTTCTCATGATCCGATTCCAGTAATGCATCTTTGGCAGGGGTGTCACAGAAGTGATGTTAGGACCTTACATCCCATCAGAATGTTCATACTCAGGTGATGTCTTCCAGGCTTCTTCACTGTAAAGTCAACTTTTTTCCCATTTGTGATTAACACGTTTTCTGGAGAGGTGTTTTGGGGTCACGTAAATATCCTGTTCTTTGTCAAACTTTCGATTTATTCATTTATTTAGTCATATCAGAGTAGCCTCATAGCGTCAAGGGATTGTAATCTATTGCAATCATTGTTTGTTTTGATGTTCCAATTGTCCCCAGTTTGACCTGTGGCAGCCCTTTCCAGCTGGCTCCTGTGTCATTTTGGCCTGTCCCCATCAGTCTTTTTTTATTTTATTGAAGTATATAGTTGGTTTACAATGTTGTGTTAGTTTCTGGTGTACAGCATAGTGATTCAGTTTTATATATATATGTATATATATATTCCTTTTCATTTTGTTTTTCTTTTTTATATATATTTTTATTGAAGTATAGTCAGTTTACAATGTGTCCATTGGACCACACAGTAGGATCTGTGTGTACAGCATAATGCTTCAGTCATTCATGAACATACATATATGTGTTTTCATATTCTTTTTCACAATAAGTTACTACATGATATTGAATATAGTTCCCTGTGCTGTACAGTATGAACTTATCTATTTTATATATATTAGTTACTATCTGCAAATTTTGAGCTCCCAATTTATCCCTTCCCCCCACCAATAACCACAAATTTGTTTATGTCTGTGAGTCTGTTTCTGCTTTGTGAATAAGTTCATTTGTATTCTTTCTTTCTTTTTTTTTTTTTTTGAGATTCCACATATGAGTGATATCATAAGGTATTTTTCTTCTCTTTCTGGCTTACTTGACTAAGTATGACAATCTCCAGGTCCATTCATGTTGCTACAAATGGCATTATTTTATTATTTTTTATGGCTGAGTAGTATTCCATTGCATAAATATACCACAACTTCTTTATCCAGTCATCTGTCGGTGGACATTTGGGTTGTTTCCATGTCTTGGCTATTGTAAATAGTGTTGCTATGAACATTGGGGTGCATGTATCTTTTTGGATTAAGGTTTGCTCTGGATATATGCCCAGGAGTGGAACTGCTGGATCATATGGTAAGTCTATTTTTAATTTTTTGAGGAATCTCCATACTGTTTTCCATTAACAGCTGCACCAATCTACATTCCCACCAACTGTGTAGGAGGGTTTCCTTTTCTCCACACCCTCCCCAGCATTTATCGTTTGTGGACTTTTGATTGATGGCCATTCTGATTGGTGTGAGATGATGCCTCATTGTAGTTCTGATTTGCATTCCTTTTCATTTTAGGCTATTACAAGATATTGAATATAGTTTCCTGTGCTATACAGTAGGACCTTACTGTTTATCTATCTTATATATAGTAGGAAGTAAGTCAGACAAAGACAAATACCCTATGCTCTCACTTATATGTAGAATCTTAAAAAATGATACAAATGAACTTATTCACAAAACAGAAAGAGACTCCCATCATTCTTTGAGCATTTCTTTGTTTCCTGGCACAACAAGATGTGCCAGGCTCGCCTTGTACTTTCCCTGTCCCAGTCCTGGAATCAGCCTTTACTCCAGGAAGCCCTGGTATATTTCACTGGAGAATGACATTTAGAAACCGAGAGTTAGAAGCTCCATGTGGTCAATGCTATTGGGCTCTTCCTGCACCCAGGCTCTCTCAGTGGACAGAGATAGGGAATGTGTGTGTGTGTGTGTGTGTGTGTGTGTGTATGTATTTATGTCTGTATTTGTTTCGACATCTATCTCTGTATATTGAAAGCCATGAGTTTACACTGATGTCTCCAATGCCAGCCCAACACTTCAAGGTTCATTCTTGTTTTCTCCCTTTGCAGAGTTGTAGCTCATTTCTCCAGCAGTGAGCAATCTGGCTCTCAGTGCCCTTAAAATATTTACTTATTTGTCCGATCCCCCTGAAAGTAACCAATCTCTTTTGGCTGTCACTGTCCACACCGCTGGCCCCTGGGGTGGACGCCCTGCTCACCCTACTTGGGCTCTGACACCCTGTTTTGGGTGCTGTGCCCCCTCCGCCCCTCTCCAGCCCCTCTTGCATGAACTACTTGCTTGTGCTCAGGAAGGGGAAGGAAAGGAAAAGGAAGAGATTGATGTGGGTTTTTTTACACAATACAGGCATTTAATAATATGTTGATCCAGGATCCCATAATCCTATTTGTTATGTGTTGCAACAATATTTCTTCTGGCACCAGGGAGGAAGTGTTATTACATCATAGCAAATGAGTTAAATATTTGGGGGAGACTGATGTGTTTTAAATAGATTAGATTATTGTTTTCCTCTTCCAGTTTCTACTTCTAAGCTCCTAGCTATTCTTCCCTTTCCTTTTCTGTTTCTTGTTATAAAATGCCAAGTTCTGCATCACTTAAGTATTCTCTTATTAAACTGGACACAGCTTTAAAACGTTTTCAGTACAGCACTCACCATAACAGAAGTCAGAGAAAGAAGGAAAAGGAGGAGAAAGAGGAAAAATATGCAGAGCAGGAGGACCTAGTAAAATCAACAGAGAGGGGATGGTGTAATCTCATCCGTGTATTTTTTTTCCAAGGTTTGATCTTTGAGGTCCATGTTTGTGCTTGAGAAATGGATTTCAACATCAGGCAGGGCTTTCTGGGGACAAGGCAGTTGTGACAGGGGACAGGGAGGGAGGCTCTGCCCGAACTGGCCTTGCTGGTTTCTCTTCTTCCCAGGTTTGTGTTTTTAATGAAGGGCTTATTTAACCTTAATTACATAAGTAATACATGGATAACTTCTCACTGTAAAAGACTCAAGACACCATAGAGAGAGAGCAAAAAACTCTTTTGAGAAATGGGCAGTCAACCAGCTGCAGATGGAGGAATTTGAAGGGCAACGTGGAAATATTTTTCAAAATGACAAATACACATCACTTTTTTTTTTAATTGAAGTACAGTCAGTTACACTGTGTCAATTTCTGGTGTACAGCACAATGTCCCAGTCATGCACATACATACATATATTCATTTTCATATTCTTTTTCATTAAAGGTTATTATTACAAGATATAGAATATAGACACTTTTGACTTGGCGGTTTTCCCCTTGGGAATTCCTCTCACAGGAATGGATCATGTGGCCATCACGAGGTCTGCCCAAGTGTTATTAATTACAGTAGTGTTTGTAATGGCAAAAGATTAGGAATTAATTAAGTGTTTATTAAGAGGGATCTGGTTAAGATACTTATGGTACATTCAGACAGTTTGATGCTCTAAGGACATTCAAAAAAAAATGAGGCACATCTCTATGCATTAATCTAGAGAGGTCTTGAAGATAATATTATTGTTAAGTGAAAAATTATAGTAGGGGGAGTATATCGCTCAGAGTGCATGCTAAGTGTGCAAAAGGCCCTGGGTTCAATCCCTAGTACCTTTGTTAAATAAACAAACAAACAAACAAACCTAATTCTCCACCCCCCAAAAAATTAAAGTAAGATGCAGAACTGTGTGCCAACATTGTGTAAAAAAACGATCCATGTATGAATGCTTGTATCAGCCTAAAATAGCTCAAGAAATTCCCACAAGGCAGTAAATATTCTTGCTTCTGGAAAAGAAATTGGGTAGCCACAGGATGGGCGTGGGACGAGATTTTTCTGTCCTTTTTAATGCATCCTTTCCATCCTTCCTGTGTGATCTTGAATGAGCCATGTGTCTTCTCTGAGCCTCAGTTTCCCTGTTTGGAAAGGACTGGTCATTAAAAGGGAGACCAGAGTTCTTATTCCAGAGCTGACATAGTAGGCTTTGCCACCCCACCCGCCCTGGTCCGGGACTTCACAGGGAACTCACTCCAACGTTCTGCTTCATCCGATGATAAAGAGATACACGCAGCCACTATGGAAAACAGGATGGTGATTTCTCAAAAAACTAAAACTAGGACTACCATATGACCCAGCAATTCCACTCCTGGGTATATAATTGAAAAACCAAAGACATTTGAAAAGATACACACACCCTAATGTTCATAGCAGCATTATTTATAATTGCCAAGATATGGAAGCAACCTAAGTGTCCATCAACAGATGAATGGATAAAGAAGCTGTGGTACACACACACACACACACACACACACACACACACACACACACGAATATTACTCAGCCAGAAAAAAGAATGAGATAATGCCATTTGCAACAACATTGATGGACCTAGAGATTATCACACTAAGTGAAGTAAGTCAGACAGAAAAAGACAAATATTATATAATATCACTTATATGTGGAATCTGAAAAATAGTGCAAATGAACTTAATTACAAAACAGAAAGAGACTCACAAATGTAGAGTTTTGTGGTTACCAAAAGGGAAGGACGGAGGAGGGATAAATTGGGAGTATAGGATTAACAGATGCACACTACTACATATAAATTAGATTAACAGCAAGGATTTACTGCATAGCACAGGGAACTATAGTCAATGTCTTGTAATAACCTATAATGGAAAAGAATTTTTAAAAATTTACATATATATGTATAGCTGCATCACTTTGCTGTACACCTGAAACTAACACAATATTGTAAATCAACTATACTTCAATTAAAAAAAATAGAGGATTCAATGTTTACAGCCACAAGTCTGCAGCCAGATGCATAAGGGGTTTTTCCTAACTCCTTGGCAATCTATGGTGGGTAAGAGGGAAAATAGCCCAGTTCTTTCCCACGTTTCTGCATTCCCACCCACACCCTCCTGCTTGGGTCCCACTGTGGGTTTCCGCTTCAGGCTTCTTAAGAACTATCATCATTCTCTCCCCGCAGAGACCTCTAGTGAGTAGGGAGTGGGCTCCCAAGGGCTGTTACTCACCCAGCCTAATAAATGATCTGTGAAGGAGCCCCTCTTGGTCCTACATGCCAGGAGCTCCATCGCCTGGTCTAAAATGCTGCTCTTCCTCCAGTTTGTGACTTTGGGCAAGCCCCTTCATCTTTCTGTGCCTCGGTTTTCTCATCTACAAAATGGAAGCAATTCCAACTTCATAAGGCTGTTGTGAAGATATACTAATTAGCTAATGTGTCTATATCTGCTCTGTCCAATAGGGTAGCCACTAGCCACCTATGGCTACTGAGCCCTTGAAATGTGGCTGATCTCAACAGAGGTGTGCTGTCAGTGTAAAATACACACTACATTTTGAAGACTTAGTATAAAAATGTTTTAAATGTAAATACTTCATTCATAATTTTTATGTTGATCACAATCTCAAATGATACTATTTTGGATGTGTTGGGTTAAAATAGGATTAATCACCAGCTTCTTTTTGCTTTTTGGAATATAGTTACCAGAAAATTTAGAATTATATATGAGGCTCACATTTTATTTCTGTTGGTGCTGGTTTAGAAAAGCACTGGGCACCCCAATGTTAGTTGCTACTATAAGCAGCCCTCAGAGTCCATTTTTGTTCCAGCAGCCACCTGACTTTTTTTCCCACAGCTTTATCAAGCTATAATTGACAAATAAAAACTGTATATTTTTAAGATGCACAAAATGATGACTTGATATACGTGTACATTGTGAAATGGTTACCACAATCAAGCTAATTAACACATCCATCACCTCATGTAGTTACTATTTTTTGTGAGTGTGGTGAGAACACTTGAGATCTACTCTCTTAGCAACTTTCAAGTAAATGATACTATATTATTAATTATAGTCACCATGCTGTATCTTAGATGCTGAGAACTTACTCATCTTATAACTAGAAGTTTTTCCCCTTTGATCAACATCTTTCCATTTTGCCTAATTGTTACTTTGATTGTTTTCTGTTTGTCGGGTGGGTTTTTTTAGAATAAGAAATTAGGACAGGTGGCCAGCGGATAGAATTCTGTGTGCCTCTTGCATGTCTCTTAAACCTATTCATTTCTTCCTTTTCTACCTCCTGAGTCCAGGCTCCCTCTTCTCTTGACTTCTCCCTGTTGTCCTCAGTGCTTCCGTGCTCACGTCCCATGGTGGGCATTCCTCCTGGCCACCAACAGTCAGTCATCTTCTACTGCTGGGCATTTGGGAGGATCACCCTTCCCCATGCTTGGAAGAAATACATGGCTACATGACTTGCTGTGGCCAATGAAATAAGAGCGGAAGTGACATGTGGTGCTTCCGGTTGAAGCGTTTCAGCTGAAGTGTGTGATTTTGCACGTTCTCTGTCCTTGTTGACCACTGACCTTCCAAATGGCAGAGCTTTTGTCAGCCAAGGTTGTAGGGCGAGGACAATGTGCAACAGGGTGACAAATAATGCACGAGCAAGGAATAAACCTTGTCTGTTGAGCCACTGGATTCTGGAGTTGTCACCACAGTATAACTGAGCCTATCCTGACAAATGTGTTCCTTCACCTACTCCCTGCCTTACTTGCTCTGCAATTGGAATAGTTTGCAAATCTGATCAAGTCCTCCCACTGTCTGTGACCTCTTCATGACTCCCCAGTACTGTCAGGATATGGTCCAAATGCTTTACTGTGGCTTATGGGGCCATACCTGCCCTTCCACTTCGTGCTGACTGCGTCATGCTTCTTCAGGCTCTTCTCACCCTTTATTTACGTTCGTATTCCGGTTGTGCTGAACTTTCAGTTTACTGTAAGCATCCTACTCTTCTGCTCACTTCCTGGCTTTTCCATGCTCACTTCCTGGGCCATTTCTTCTGCCCAGAATGCTTTTCTCTTGTCCTGCCCTCTCTCTCTATCTGGTTGACACCCACTCCTTTAAGACTCAGCTTGGATAACCTCACCAGCAGAAAGCCTTCTCTGACCTCCAGTCTGGATCAGGTGCCTCCTTTGGGGCTCCCACAGCCCCTGGGCTTCCCCCATAACTGTTCTGATCACTCTAGATCATCTTTATTTGAGAAACAAGTCTGTCTCCACCACTGGACTTTGAGTCCTCTGAGGGCAGGGCTGGGCACAGAGGAGGGTTTCAATAAATGTTTGTTGAATGAATAGTAAATGAGTCCAGATGTTAAGCAGATAACTTTTGTCACAGGATTTCTGAGAAGTGGAGCACTGTCTTCTTTTCTCTGCGTTTTTCTACAGGCTGCCTTCCTTCAGAACTGAGACTTGACAATTGGCATAATTTATTCTTGAATGCTTCAGGGAAGTGACTGTGGTTTCTGTGGAAAGTCCCAAAGAAATTCTTATTTTCTTGGCTCCTCTAACCAATTCAATCCAAAATTTTTTGCTGATGTCACCCTCATCAACTTTTAGTTTTACATTTCCCAAACTTTTTTAATGAAAAATTTCAAACAGAGAGAAAAGCTGAAATAATTTCACAGTGAACACTTGTGTACCCGTCACCAAGATTCTTCCAGTACCATTTTACTCCACTTGCTTTATCACACATCCACCTTTCTTTCTATCTCCTTGTCCATCCATCACGCCCTCTGATTTTTTGATACATTTCAAAATAAGTTGGCCATCACCAGTACTCTTCCCTCTCAACACTATGGCATGTGTAAAATTAATGAGAGTTCAATATTTATTTATTATTCAATCTTGCTTATTCGTTTTTACTTTTCAGGTTAAGTTTACATACACTGAAATGAACAAATCTTAAGTGCACCATTAGAGTTAGGACAAACATGTAGATTTGTGCCAGCCAGATTCCTGTAATGAATCCAAACCTTACCATCACTTCAGAGGGCTCCCTTGCACTCCTTCCAGGTCAATTTCTGTGTTTCAGAGAGGAGTACGGGAGGTAGGGGTAATGGGGTGGAAAGAGGGGGGCTGGAACTTGAAGGCCCTCTTAGACCATGAAGAGGAATTTAATTATAAGATGATGATATTATTCATATGCTAAGTATTTTCATTTGCTTCTTCAGAGCCACACTCCACCTTTCCCTTCCATACTCTTGGGAATATGATCAGATCTTGAGAGGCTGCTCAGTATGGACTACAGTAGGCTTTCTTGACCTCTAGCTTCCTGTTTGGATTTGTCACTGACAAGACATTGGAGGGAGGAGTATTTATTTCCCCAACTTCCTCCCTGATGTGGGGGTTGCCTCTGGCTGGCTGTGTCTTTCCACCTAAGCCCATATCTCCTGTCCTGAGGTCCACTCCACACATGTTGAGGTTCATTCAGACCTGGAAGTAATCAAAGCTCCTGTCTTTGTAGTCTTGAGGTGATTCACCACCCTTATAGTTTCCCTGCTTACTGCTCCACCTTGGTAAATAGTCTTTTTATTAAACTCTCCCTAGTAATTCAGTTTGGATTTGCTGTCTGCATCCTGCTGAGACCCTGAGTGATGCAGCAGCTAGCTGTCCTGAGAACGTCCTGTGTCTGACACTGTTCCAACTGCTTTATAGGAAACAGTCTATTTAATCTACCTAATAATCCTATGGAGAAACAGAGGCCTGGAGAGGTGACGTCACTAGCTCAGGGTTTCAGAATAAATAAGCAATGGATCCAAGATTTGAACCTTGCAGGCATCTTAACTGTTAAGAGTAACTGAGAACCATTGTGGGAGTTTAAGCCAGGAAGTCAGGTTAGTGTTCTGAAATCACCCTCTGATGGCTGGGAGGAGCACTGTCAGCTGAGTTAGCATGGCTCTACTGGGGACTCTGCAGAGAACTTCTACTCTGTGGCTAAAGCTGGGACAACATATATATAACTAAATCATGTAGCAGAGACACAAATAGAGTCAGCTTAGAATCCAGGATGTCTTCCTGGAGGAAGTGATGTTGGAGCAGGGCCTGCAAGGCCAAATAGCAAAGGCCTGAGAGAATCTGCCTTGTTCTGGGCAATGGGTGCAGCTTTGCGTGGGAGGGAGTCAGGGGATGAGGCTGGGGAAATAGGTCAGGGCCTGCTTGGGAAAGAACCATGGCCTTGGGACACTGTCCAATAACCAAGTTTGGAGCTTGTGAACCAGCAAATTTCAAAGACAAAATTGGAGGGTCAGATACAGGGGTGGTTAACTTTTTATTCTGTAAGCATGGACTAAAAAAAAAAAAAAAAAAAAAAAAAAAAAGAGAGGGAGGGAGAGACCATTTTTATTCATTCTAAAAATTTTTATTGAGCACCTACTGTGTATTAGGGCATGTTCTGGGGCAAGGTCTGAGTTTGTTTTCCCCACTGTTGTACCCTCAGAGTCCAGAGTCATGGAAGGCCCCTAAATGAAGGAATGAATGAAATTAAAGATAACTGCTAGGGCAAGGTCAGTGCAGGACAGAGCTGCTGGGAATGAAGTCAGGTGGGTACAGTTGTAGATGAGTTTGGAGCTGGAAAGGAATAAAATTAGTCTTCAGTCTTTATATTATTATTAATCTAAAAGATAAGACATTTTATTTTTATGATTATTTCCTGTATTCTGGGGATCTGAGGTTGGGGCTCATACCACAGAAATACCCAACTCTGGAAAAAACATTATGCAAATGTCTATGTGTGTACTAGGGCACAAACCTTTTGTGCTTTCTCAGATCCCCTTGGCTATCTCCTTCCTCGTGAGCCAAATAAGAGAGACGTGAAGTAACTCACCCAAGGCCCCAAATTTGGTGAGTTGCAAAGCCAGGATTTGAATCCTGGGCAGACAGGCTCAAACTCATGTGAAAATTAATAAACAGAAGCCTCATTTAAAATGGATTCAGGAGGCCTGAGGAGGGAGCTTTCACGCCCTATCACTCCAGGCTAATTGCAGACCTGCAGGAAAAGAGGTACCTTTGCATTTCCGAAAGGAACACGGTTACTACTTTACTACTCAGCATGAGGAAGGAAGAATTTCTTCTTGCCCAGCAACTGCCCAGCCAATGAAAGCCTGTCACAACTCAGCCAATGAAAAGCCACTGTGCTATGAACTCCAAGTTTCCTCCTATGAACTCTTTGTTTATAACAGTCCCTCCCAACTCCCCTTTCTCCACTATAAAAGAGAGTTCCTCCTTTGTTCGCCAGACTTGCATATGATTCATCGTGGATTGCGTGTCCTGAATTGTAATTCAGGACCTGTGCTGTTTCTGAATAAACCCATTTTGCTGGTAAAATAACTGGATATTTTACTGTTTTAGGTCAACACTTAACCATTTTCCTCTAGGGTTTAAATTACCTTTTTCCAGAGTTTCATGCTTCTTCTAAGTTAATGCTTTTTCTTTCCTTTTATGCCCAGCAGTGTTAGCATTGAATTTGGTGGAGTTCTTTTGCAACAGGATAATTTGTTTGATTGCATATTTGTATCAAAGTCTCATCTTCTTTAATCTCACAGATATCAAAATTCAGAGCAAAGTAAACTCTCAGTCAGTTCCCCATATCTGAAAACTACCATTTCCTGGAAATGCTAGGTGTGTTTTACTGAAATATCTGATCAAAGGTTTTTAAAGTAATATCTCAAGAGGTGGAGGGAGGGGGCCGAGTGGGCAAGACAGCCCTGTGGGGCAAGAGGGCTCCAGCCGTAGAAGGAAAGGAGAGAGAAGGAGACATCTTTCCACAAAGGAGTGGCATGGGGGAAACTGGAACATTCCAGTAGCTTCCCTCCTTGCTTAGGAGAAAGGCCCTGTGGGGTCCAGTCTCTGCTACCTGTCTGACCTCACCTCCTTGCACCCTGCCCTTTGCCTGTTCCACTCCAGCCACGCTCCTCATGATCCATTCCCAACAAAGGGCCTCGAAATTCAAACAATGCTGACTCAGGTGGTGTCAAAGTGAAAATTTCCCTTTGTCAAGATTCCCCCAGTGAGCCTGTCTCTCCTTAGTTCCAGGAGGGGCAACCACCCACAGGCATTTTTCTCTTAGGGACCCTGGAACAGGACACTGCATTTTGTGGGTGAAAATGCCAGTGGTAAAGAGAAAGCTGACACTTACTGAACATTCATCATGACCCAGGCACTGTCCAGAGCACTTTCCACATATTAACTCATTTAATTGTCACGACAGTAAAATGCAGACTCCTTAATCCTCACGAACCTGTCACTACCCGCTGCTCACATCACCTTCTGCCACTCTCCTCCCTGCCTGCTTCACTCCAGCCTGCTTCCCATTCTTCCTGCACACCAAGCTCATGTCCACCTCCCCAGGCCTTTGTGCTGGCTGTCCCTTCGGCTGGGAAAGCGCTCCCTCTCCATCTTCAGACGGTGTCCTCTCCCTCTTCATTCCCGTGTCAGCTGGAATGTCACCTCCTCTGGGTGGACAGGTAAGCCCATTCAGAGGGCAAGCAGAAGCAGCATCTTTTTTCCTGAAGCCCCAGTCCTCCCTCCCTCTACACTGCTTTACTTCTCTTCATAGCAGTTCTCTGGACTGATTTTCTGTCATAGATCTATTTGTTTTTTAATGCATCTGCTCCACTTGAATGTCAGCTCTGTGAGGGAGGAAACTTTGTCTCATTGTTGTTTCCTCCTCACCCAGAGCAGTAGAAATTCAATCAACATCAGCTCCTGAATGATGAAACAGTCCTGTTGGGTTAGAACTGCTATCATCCCACTTTACAGATGAGGGATCTAAGGCACAGGGAAGTTAAGTTACTCAGTTGACAAATAGCAGAGATGGGATTCAAATCCAGGCAGCCCAGATTAAAGATTTGACCAGGGACCTGGGGGTTTCCCATATCATTTAGTTTTTGCTATTATAATGCTGTGTAACAAACCACCCCTAACACTCAGTTATATTTATTTAGTTCATAGGTTTGTGGTGGGCAGTGTAGGCTGGGCTTGGCTGGATGGTTCTCCTTGGCTCAGCTGTGCTTGCCCACATGTCCAGGGCTCGGCTGTTGGCTGATCTAACCTGGTCTTGGCTGGAGTGGCTGGGAGACTTGGTTTTGCTCCACATGTATGACATCTTCCAGCAGACTAGCCCAGGCTTGTTCCCATGGAAGCAAAAGTACGGGTGGAAATGTGCCGGGCCCCTCAATTAAGACGTAGGCTGGAGATTGGCATTCTGTCACTTCCACCTCATTCTGCTGGTGAAAGCAACTCACATGCCCAAGCTAGAGTCATCTAACTGTGAAGTTATTCAGTAAAAAGCATGGATACAGGAAGGGGGTGAGGAATTGGGACCAACAGTACAATCCACCGTGGTTCCTACCAGCTCAAAGATCTTGGGCTCTGCTCGTCAACAGGAGAGGTCAGGGGCCATTTGGGAGAGGACCCCAGGGAGCTCCTGTGTCATGTGTCTTTGAAGAAAACTCTTAGGCTCAGGGCAGACAAGGTTTGTGCAGAGAAGGGAACAAAGTAGTAGAGGGTGGCTGGGGAAGAAGCTGTTGTGTCTGCATTTCTTGTTTGGGTGTGGCTGTCTAGAGGAAGCTGGCAGGAAGCTTGGAAATCATCCACATTTGCTGGTTGAGAAGTGAATGCCTTGTTATTATTTGATCATAGTCACTGCATTACCTGATTTGAAGTTTTTAATCTAAGTGGATTCATTTAGATCTAAATATTTATCTATCAATCAATTATACATTGATTTATCCTTTTTTTCATATTCTTTTCCATTATAGGCTATTACAAGGTACAGGACGTTATTGTTTATCTCTGATAAGATAGTTTAAGTGGTTTTTTTTCCATTTTAACCATCTTTTGTTTATCTGTTTTTTTAGGAGGGAGAGGGATTAATTAGGTTTATTTTTTATTTTTATTTTTTTAATGAAGGTACTGGGAATAGAACCCAGGACCTCATGCATGCTAAGCACTCACTGTACCACTGAGCTATACCCTTCCCCTATCCATGTTTTTCTTAATTTTTGCCTTTAGCTCGATTAAACATTGGTTTGTAAATATAGGTGCAGATGAGGGTTTCACGCATCCTAAGATCTTTTGATCAAAATAGTTCCTTCTAGTTCTTGTGTAAGCTTGGGATCTCACAAACCTGCATTCCATCCTGCATGCCCTGTGGAGGCCACTTAATTGTGACAACAGCTCTATAAAGCCAGACTATGATTGTCTCCATTTCTCAAGCAAGGGAAATTTAGTGGTTTCCACAAGCCAGTTTCCCAGAACTTTTGCTGCTTGTAAAAATGATCGGAGCCAGATGATTCTAGAACTTCCCTGGGTTAAAAAAAAAAAAAAAGCAAGGCTGGCTGGGTTGTCATCAGCAGATTAGAGACAGCTGTTCTGGCACAGGGGCCTGAGGCAGAGACGCAGGCACACTCTCATCTCTCCAGCCTCATAGGATGTAGAATGGAGCTGGTTTCATCTGTAGCTGTCATCCTTTTAGTAACTGTAGGCATGGGTTTTTCCTGGTTTGTGGTCTCCTAGAGTAGCCTCCCTATCCTCAGGGCTTTGAGGAGCTCAAGTCTGTTACAACAGTGATACTTTTACAGCTAATCTGGCAAACCCAAGCCCAATCTTTCACATTTGGAAGATATATTATCCCTCATGGTGCCTTTGGAGTGTTAATTAATTTCCCTGGGTTTTACCAATCAGAACTCAATGTTTTTGGTCCTTGGTCTCAGAGCAATGGAAGACACTGGTATGTCCCAGCCATACAGAGATATTATTCTGGTCCAAAGCAAAGAACCTGGGTTAAGTGTTGGGCTTTTGCAATACTGAAGATGCTCTTGGAGCTCCCCATGCCTAGCACTGTGTCCCTAAGGACTTCTCCAGCACTGACCATCAGACCAGGAGCAAAGGTCCTATCACCCAGGACACTGGACCTGGAAGGACATTATCAGCCCCACACCCTGGCATCCTCAGCCTGTGCCCACCAACCTCCTGGGAAGGCTGCCCAAGGATTACAAGTGCTTCCAGACAGGACCTTAAGGCAGCTGGCATCTTGCAGCTTGAGTTCTGAGGGTTCCACACTTCCCAGCTGCCAAGGGGCGAGATCCTTAACTTAATCACACATGCAAGATCCCTTTTGCCATGTAAGGTCACATATTTACAGGTCCCAGGGATTAGGATGTGGACAATTTAGAGGGACGTTGTTCTGTCTCCCACACTGAGGCACACAGCTTTGGTCCCCACAGAAAGACTCTCGGCCACAGGTCCAGACCAGCATTGACTGTGGTGACTATGCGTGGACCAAAAGGTTCTGGAAAAGAACACAGAAACTAGACTGTGACCTCTTATCTCCAGCTCAGCCAGGCTCCCCATACCCAGACGAAGGGGATGCTAGGTCTTCCCCTTTTGGTTTCTGAGATTTCATCTCTTAATATTATCCAGGTAATGACTTTGAGCTCTTCTGTGCCAGGTGATTTTTCTGAGAGCTTCACGAAGACTCTAATTTCACACAAACAACAACAGCCACACCACAAGGTATGTACTAATATTATTTCCACTGTCCAAATGAGGATACTGAGGCACAGAGAAGTTAAGGGACATTCCCAAGGTCACACAGCTAGGAAATGACAGTGCTGGGATTCAAGCCCTTGCTTTGAAAGGGCTACAGTCTTCTGTAGTGAGGCCGGCGTCATTGAACAGCATTCCCACCCTAGGCCCATGTTCTTCTTTTCTGAAGCACACAACCCTCCACCTCCAGTGATATTTCTAAGTGGGCAATATCATCTTCAGCTGGTTTTCCCTCCCAGCGACTTGGTGAGAGAGACTTGAGAAAGGAGAGAGCCACCTTGGGGTTTGAGAAAGGAGAGAGCGCCACCTTGTGGTGGGAGGGGGAATCTGAGAACCTGGGCCCAGTTCTCCCTGTGTGCACCCAACCTGTCCTGCATTCTGGTATTTCGTGTCTTGAAAGTACCAACATACTAGTCCTTTATTCTATTCTACTTATTCAAAACATTTTTAAATTTAACTTTTTATTGGCATGTAACTTGGAGCACAAAACTGAAGTGTATATAGCTCGATGCATTTATACATATGTGGTCATCCATGTCACCACCACCTAGGTCCAGATATATAGAACATTCTAATCATTCCACAAGGTTTCCTTGTGCCCTCTTCCAGTCAATAGCACCCAAGGGTAACCACTTTCTGATATCTCTCACGATGAGTTAGATTCATCTGTTTCTGATATTTATACAAAAGGAATCGTTCAGTTATGTACTCTTTTGTCTCTGGCTTCTTTCACTCTACATTATGTCGTAAGATTCAACTATATTGTTGCATATGGCAGTATTGTTATTTTTTGGATTGCTGTGAAGCATTTCCTCTTACAGATGTACCACATTTGTTTACTCAAGTCTACTGTTGATGGACATTTGGGCTTTTTCCAGTTTTTAGCTGTTATGAATAGAACTGTCATGGGCATTTTTGTCCATGGATATACACATTCATTTTTCTTGGGTAAATACCCAGATGTGGAATTGTTAGGTCATAAGGCAAACATATGTTAGTCTTAGTAGGTATTGCCAAACATTTTTTTTTCAAACTACATACTAGTATTTTTTAACTCTGTGATATAATTATTTCTGTATTTTAAAACCGGTCAGAAATCTGAGTCATTTGTCTTGCGACATATCGAGAAAATCAAAACACTGCATTAAAATTTGTCTTGAACAAATGTTGCTCATTTCTCCATTGTTCGTAAAGCTGCCCAAGTAATTTATTGTTGTTTTAGTTTGCATTTCCTGGGTTCTCAGGGAAGGAAATTGAACATCTTTTTTAATCTGCTTATAGCACACTAGATCACTTATAGGTAACGTTGTGGTCTAGAGGCCTGGGTCTACCCCGGGGCGGGGTAGGGGAGCACCACCACCGAATTCTGCTCCACGTGCATCATTTACATACACCATTGTACACTACAGTGTAGGGGTCCTTCCTTTCTTCCCTTAGAATATCTTTTTAATCAAGACTTTCTTTCCTAAGTATCCCACCTGGATTTAGCACTTAATTTAAATTTGAACCCTGGAGGAATAGTGAGGACACCCTATAAAAGACAATGCTGACCAAAATCACTGAATAAATATTTACTGAGCACCTATTCTGTTTCAGGCACTGTTCTAGTTACTGGGGCTACAGCAAAGAACAGAACAGACAGAAATCTCTTCTCATGGGGGGCTTGTTTTCTAAGGAGGGAGACACTAAATGCTGTAAACAAATGTGACATATGATGGTGACAAATACAAAGGAGAGAAAAAAAGATGGGGAAGAGGCTGAGGAAGATGGTTGCTGTTTTAAATAGGGTGGTCAGAGAAGGCCTCCTTGCAAAGGGGACATTTGTGTAAAGACCTGAAGTGGGCACCATGAAACAGAAGGAAGAAGCAAGTGCAAAGGTCCTGAGGTGGGAGAATGCCTGGTGCTTTGATGGAACAGGAAAGAGGTCAGAGAGATAAAGGGGTGGTACAGAGAGTGTAGGACTTTATAGGCTGTTTTAAGAGCTTTGACCTTGACACTGAGTGAGATGGAGAGCCATTGCAGGGTTTTGAGAGGAAGATTTAGACTTATTTTTAAAAGGATTGCTCTGGCTGCTGGGTTGAGAATAGAATGAGACTGGGGGAGGGCAAAGGTTGAAACATAGACACCATTACAATAATCAAGGTGGGAAACGGTGGTGGCTTGGACCTCGGAAGTAGCAGTGGAGGTAATGAGAAATGGTCAGGTTCTGGAGAAAATCTGAAAGTTGGACATGCCAATGGGTTGGAGAAGAAAAGCAGAAGATCAGGCATAACTCTAATGATGTGGTCTGAGTAGCACACTTAAAAAAAAAACTCTTCTTTTGTACAATTTCAAACACATACATAAGTAGACAAAAATAGCATAGGAAACTCCACGTAGCTACCAATGAGCTTCAACAGTTATCACCTTATGACCAATTTCATTTCTTCTATGCTCCCACCGCTGTCCATCCCATATTATATTGAAGCAGATCTCACACTTTGTTGCATTAAATTTAGAAATCCTTCAATATATTTCTTCAAAAAGATAAAACTCCCTTTTAAATAAAAATGCCACAAAACCATTAGTATACCATTAACTGTCAAAAAGACCACCAGAGTTTCAGCAGTGCCACAAAGGGGAAAATTAAATACGGCTACTTGAAATGGGCTTTTCAAAGCAAAGAATCGGCTAAGATTGGGCAAGAATGATGGCACAATGATTCGGGGTTGGTGAACACAATGAAACGTAGGTCTTGAAACAAACCTTGATAAGCAAACTATTGTGTAGTAAGTGAGCTTTTTGCCTAGGTGAGCAATTTGTTATCCCGACAGAGGAGCTGTTTGCCCAGGTGAACAAATTGTTTGCATAGATAAACTGGTTTGCATGAATTTCCTGGAGTAAATACTGAGTTCTTTATTCTTTTACAGACTTATCTTTCTAGGCAAGACTTTCTTGAAACAAACCATTAAGTCATATTGAAATACATAGTTTTGATTCTCATATATAATAGAATTTAAAGTGCCTAGTATGGTAAATAGCCAATCAATGAATAGACTTTCCTACCTGTCTCATAAAAATATTTTTTCCTGGTTTTTAAAGTCAGGATCCAAATGAGGTTTATACATTGCACTTGATTTTGTGTGTTTAAGTCTCTTTTAAGCTATAGCTTCCTTTGTCTCTCTCTCTTTTTATTCCACTAAAATTAATTTTTGACAGAGCCAGGTCATTGTCTTTCAGAGTTCCTGTGGTCTCGATTTTCTCTTTGTACCCCTGTGGTGTCATTTAACATGCATTTTTGCCCCATGAATTCCTTTTACTTTGTTAGAACTACTGATCTAAGCTACTCAGCTTAAATAAATATGGCAAGCAGTGGGAAGGTGGTAGAGTAAGAAACACCAGGAATCTGTCTCCCCATCTAGACAAACATTGCACTAGCAGAATCTGTCTGATATACCTATTTTGGAACTCAGGAGTCTGTTGGAGGCTTATAATTTCCAGGTCTTACAGCTTCTAGGGGAGGACTTCCAGCTACCCATCCACCACTCCCAGCCGTATGGCTGTTGCTGTACATATATTCCTGGAACAAATTGCATGCAGTTTGTAGGAGCCAGAGTGGGTAACAGGGACCCTGTGTTTCAAATATTGGGGAATCTGTTCTCTGACCACTGATTGTTGCTTCTGATCACAGAGGTCCAGACAAAGGGGTGGGCAGCCATAGTTGTTGCACCTTCCCCCATTGTTAAAATCCCCTCTCTCTCTCCAGCTGAAGTGACTTCCAGGGAACTTAAGGGACTAGTACCTTTTCTCCCCACTTCATTTTTACTTTTCTCTCTTTAGAGAGCCAGACATTAAAGACTAGGAGATTCAAAAACAACTACACGTATGGGGAAAATTAGAAAGTTACTGTGTATATTCAAGAAGAGGCTCAGAAAAGACCTGAGAAGAACTTAAGTTTACATCTCAGGCTGATCCTCAGCACAGAGACAGCCTATGACATTGAAAAAAACCCCAAACCCCCACAAAAACAATAAACAAAACCAATAAAAGCATCAAACCTTCAAGGAGGAGGAGAATATGATGTTCAGAATGACCACATTCTTAGATTCAAATGTCTAGTGTTCAACAAAAAAATCACAAGGCATACAAAGAAACAGGAAAGTACGCCTATTCAAAGGAAAAAAATCAACAGAAACTATCCTTGAAAAAGACCTAATTCTAGAAATGTCAGACAAAGGCTTTAGAATAACTGTCTTAAAATGCTGAAAGAACTAAAGAAAGATGCGGAGAAAGTCAAGAAAACAATGTGTAAACGAAATGGAAATATCAATAAAGAGATAGAAAACCTAAAAAGAAGCCAAAAAGAAATTCTGGAGCTGAAAAGTACAATAACTTGAACAAAAAATTCAGGAGAGGGATTCAAAGGCAGACTTGAGCATGCAGAAGAAAGAATCAGTAGACTTGAATATAAAACAGTGGAAATTATTAAGTCTGAGATAGAGAAAAAAAAAAGATTGAAGAAAAGTGAACAGAACATAAGGGACCTGTGGGATACCAATAAGCAAAGCAACATATACATCATGGGAGTCCTAGAAAGAGATGAGAAAGAGAAAGGAGCAGTGCGAGAATCTTTGAAGAAATAATGGTTGAAAGACCCCCAAACTTCATGAAAGACATGAACATAAATATCCAAGAAGCTCAGCAAATTCCCAGTAAGATGAACTCAGAAAGAGCCACACTGAGACACATTATAATCAAACTTTCAAAAGACAAAGACAAGAGAAAATCTTGAAAACAGCAAGAGAGAAGCAAATCATCACATACAAAGGATCCTCAATAAGATCACCAGCAGATTACTCATCAGAAATTTTGGAGGCCAGAAGACAGAGGGTCAATATATTCAAAGTGCTAAAAGAAAAAAAAAAAAAAAAAAAAAAGCCTGTCAACTAAAAATTCTATATCCAGCAAAACTGTATTTCAAAAGTGAGGGAAAAGTTAAGACATTCCCATATAAACAAAAGCTGAGGGAGTTCCCGACCACTAATATTTCTTAATTATAACGATCAGTGTTTTCACACTGCCTAAAAGGCCTTCATACACAGTTCTGCTTTATTTTAAACAGGATTTGGCATAAGATTCTGTGTTTGTTTGGTTTTTTTTTAATGGTTCTGCTGCTAAAAAGCAAGAACAAAAACAAAAACTTGGGTTTCATTCCTAGCTCAGCTACTTCACTGTGTGACCTTGGGCAACTTACATAAACTCTCTGAGGCTTCATTTCCTTCTGTATAAAAAAAAAAGTTAAGAAATAATATCCTGCTCAGAGGATAGCAAGGGAATGAAAGTTTGAGTATTAAATGAATAATGCCTGTAAAGCTCTTAGCATATACTTGGATCACGACAAGTGTTCTGTAAACATTAGCTATTATTGCCATCAATTTTAGTTCTTTGAGTCAGTGATTCCAAATTAAAAGTTCCCCCAGCTGGTGGAGGGGAAATTGAGTCATGTTCTCCCATATTACTGGTTTTGTGTGATATTCATATTTAATCTATTGATGTCATTGTTAGCTCTTCTAATTCTGAGCCCGCATAACTTTCCTTTGAAAAATTCAACCTGGATATGACATATTAATATTTTAATATATTGTGGCATTCTCTTTTCCTGGTGATATAATTATTTATGCAGAAAATCCAATAGACTTTTTTTTTAAGGAAAGTAAAAATGAGAGAATTTATGAAGGTGGCTTTTCTCTCTTCTGAAAACAAAGGAAAGTGAACTTCATCCAGCTGTTTTACCTGAATCTGGATTTTCTCTGCATTTTGTTTCTTGGTTTATTGTCTTTCTCTACATCAAAGGCTTTTCACTAATTTAAAGGAATTGGATATCTTGAAGTGCTTGTTGCTTCCTTCTCTGTATGGTCTCTTTTCTGTCTCTTTGTTCTTTTATTAACTGATATTTCTTGATTTCAAGTAGATGTCTTTACCTTTAATCTGGTTAGAATTCTCTGAATCAGAAGAAATCATCTTTGAAATGTCTCTTTTCTTTTCCTAACTTAGGGTCACTGTCCTGCGACTTGAAGATTCAGACTCGCTCTCTGCTACCCATCCCAAGCCTGCTTGACCTCAGATTATACCCAAGTAAATACCGCTGGAGAAGAAAGGATTGATTTATTGAGCATCTTATGAGTTTATAGAATCCCCACCAAAATCTTGCGAGGGGAGTTGACCATTCCCATTTATAGGAGAGAAAAGCAAGATTCATAAAAGATCATTTTTATTGGCAAGATTGAATTTGGAACAAATATTCTTAGAACGACATCACATTATCTTTTTAGTGTTTTGTATCTACATGTCTTAAATACGCCCTGGAGGGCAGCATAGTATAGATTTAGGATTTGGAATCTGATACTTCTGGGTCTGATCTTCATTAGCTGTTGCATCCTAGGAAATTTATTTGACTTTTGCTGAGCTTTTGCTCTCTTACATATAAAATAGTGCTATTTTCAGTCCTTCCACTAAAACTGATGAGACTCCATGAGGTGGTTCAATGTGAAGTCCTCACCGCCATGTTTAGCACATAGTTAATATTACAGCTCTTCTCTTTCTCTCTTGCATTTCCTTCCTCTTCCCTCCTCCCTCTCCCCTTCCTCTTTCCCGTTTTCTCCATCGCCCCACTTTTCCTGCTCTCACCCTCCTCTTTCCCTTCCGTCTCCTCTCCTCTCTCTGCTTCCATCAGCCATCACCTCCTCTTCTCCTCTCAGTCCTCATCACTAATGCCTTTTACATTTCTTTTGTTTTTGTGAGGCTGCTAGCTTCCTTAAAGAGGAGAACTAAGAGGTGCATTCCTGGGAGGATTAGGTGTGGTTGATGTGGAGTAGAAAGGAATAAAGGTGATACAATGGACAGAAAATGATCAGCTGAAACAGATGCTACATACGCTGAAAGTATCAGTGATAGAATTGACTCAAGTTAAGGCAAGCAACAAGGGTAGCTCATTTTGTGTGTGTGTGTGTGTGTTAGGATGGGGTAATAATTAATAAACAAACATGGCTTTTTCTTGAAGATAGGTATATGTCCAGCTCACACGCATTTGCCAAGGGAAAATGGCAAAAAGGAAACAGGGAAAACATTGTAGAATTATCTTTCCAGTTTTGCATGTTTTACCTTCATCACTTTCTTCTATGAGAGTTGCTTTTTGTTCCTATAATGAGAGTAATTAATGTGGAAAGCCCACAATAAACACAGTGAACTTTGATAATTCCATTTTGAAACTCACACACAATGTGGGAGCCCATGATTGGGTTAACAAATTGTAACAGACCCCAGCCGCTTGTCTCCTTAAAGGAGAGCAACTGTGCTTAGTAACTGCCTTACTTGCATAGTTGAGGTTTTAGATAGCACTCTGCTCCTTGCAACGACCTAGGCCCTCGGCTATAAACGCTGGGCGTGCCTGCTGTTAGACAGTCTTCTATCCCCAAAGCAAGGAACTGGGTGGTCTGGCGATCTGCTTTAACAAATCTGTAAGATTGTATCTTGCTCCCCTCTTCCCTTGACTTCCCTAAAGGTAAACTGTAGGCCCCCTAAGGAATGAGTCTTGGGCTAGAATGGTAAAGACGTTATAAAAAGCTGCAGACTCAGAGGTGAGAAAGCTGGTTAGCCAATGAAAGGTAAGATCCCCAGAGGGGGGCAACCTAAGACAGGCACAGCCGCCTGAGTCTAAGAAAAATGTTAAGCAGCTGCTTCTCATACGTTCCGCCCTGATAAGCTGTAAGGCTCGCTGATGCCAACACGAACATGATTTACCAAAACATAAAGGGTCTTCTGACCTTGAGCCAAACTCTACAATCTCAATCCCACCCTATCTTTCCCTAAATTCCTGCATTCCATCACACAACTGTCAGTGATTTCTCCTTTGATTGTACACAATAAATGTGGGAGCTTTTGAGAGGTTTGTGGAGTTGGCTCCCGACTCCCTCTTGCTCTCGACTTTTTCCACAGAGTCTTGAGTAATTCATTCCGTCTCGGTGGGACTTCTGCTGGCCAGAACCCACAACTGGTGACAAACCCATAATACAACCCATAATATTTGCATGTCACACTAAAAAATTTCTACTATATTCCCCTTCCAAAAAAAAAAATCAAATGTAGAAACTCCATTAAACTAAGATCCCCAGTGAGTCTTTTCCTAGCATCTTTGAGTGTTAAAAATGACCTCTTGTTTTCTGTGAAAGCCTGGACTCACTGAGAAATTTATGCCAGGTCTGAGAGCTAGAAATAGATATATATACAGAGAGATAGAGATGAAGGTCAGGGGGACAAGAGGGAAAAAGGAGAGAGATTTTTTTTAGTGTAGGATGTTGGATCAGAAACAGTGAGTCATAGCAGATTCCTGATATTAGGAGGAGGATGGAGGTCTGCAGTTGCCAGAGAAGTGGACCATTGATTCTACCCCTTACAGTTCAATACTGCTGAATGGAGAATCATGAGGGAACTAGCCATACTCTTCTGATCATCTGCCATTCACCCCACCTTAAATAGTATGAGATGATGAAATAAACAACACCCGATGCTGCACAGTTGAGATCTGACAGCACGAGAAAGCTTCGAGGAAGAGGACATTGTGCACCACACAGGGCCCCCCAGGGATGCTACACTTAGGTGCAGAGTGGATAAGTAGGAGCTGTAGGAGGCAGGCTTTGTAGTAATAAGAGGGGGAGGTGTCCCTTGGTCCTTTTAGTTTGATGGAAAATCCAATCATGAAAATTCATGAGATAGATGCAGGGGGCTAATATGTGTATAGATTAATCTCTGAGCAATGTCTAGGACTTTCTGGTCAGTATCAAGAACATTCAGTCCCTAGAAGAGAAGAATTCATTGTCCATTTCTTCTGCTGACTGAATAATGGTCCAGGCCATGCGACCCAATGTAAGCACCCAAGAAACTTCCTTTTTTTTCTTGTTTTTAAAAAGAGCTTTATTGAAGTGTAATTTGCAAGACACTCAAAAATCCACCTGATTGATCCATACAGAGCATTGCAGAAAGGAATTCAGAAGACCTAAATCAACGGAGAGACATCCCATGTTCATGGATGAGGAGACTTAATATTAAGATGGCAATACTCCCCAAGTTGATCTTATTATTATTTCTGCCCCTTTCTCTCTTCTCCTTCTGGTATTCCCATTGTGCGTATGTTGCTAAACATCATAGTGTCCCACAGGTCCCTGAGACTCTGTTGAATTTTCTTCATTCTTTTTTTTTCTTTTCTTCAGGATCGATAATCTTTATTGATCTATCACCAAGTTTGCTGATTTTTTGCTAGCCCAAATCTGCTGTTGAACCTCTCTAGTGAGCTTTTTACTTTTGTTATTATCCTTTCAAACTCCAGAATTTCCATTTGGTCTTTTTGAAAAGAATAATTTCTAACTTTCTATTGGTATTCTCTACTCAATGGATCAATATCATCAAACTTTAAAAAAAAAATGGGATGGCCTTTTTCAGTTCTTTGAACATATTCATAATATATGGAGTCTTTGTCTAGTAAGTCTATCATCTGAACTTCTGAAAGTTTCTACTGATTGCTTTGTTCCTGTGTAAAGTAACTTTTTGTTTCTTTGCATATTTCAAAACTTTTTGTCAAAGTTTTTTATTTTAACTTTTTTTTTTTTTTTTTGGAGGGGGAGGTAATTAGATTTATTTATTTATTTATTTTAGTGGAGGTGCTGGGGATTGAACCCAGGACCTCCTGCATACTAAGCATGTGCTTTACCACTGAGTTGTAGCCTCCCCCTATTTTTAACTTGTTTTTATTGAGGTATAGCTGATATACAATATTATGTAAGTTTCAGGTGTACAGCATAGTGATTCACAATTTTTAAAAGTTATATTTCATTCATAGTTATTATAAACTATGGGCTACATTCCCTGTTTTGTATAATATATCCTTGTAGCTTATTTATTTTATACATAGTAGTTTGTACCTCTTAATTCCCTACCCCATTTTGCCCCTCCCACCTTTCCTCTCCCCACTGGTAACCACTAGTTTGTTCTCTATATTTGTGAGTCAGTTTCTTTTTTGTTATGTTCCCTATTTTGCTTTATTTTTTAGATTCCACAAATAAGTGATATCATACAGTATTTGTTTTTCTCTGACTTATTTCACATAGCATAATACCCTCCACGTCCATCCATATTGTTGCAAATGACAAAATTTCATTATTTTTTTATGGCTGAGTAGTATTCTGTGATAGATAGACAGATAGATAGATAGACAGACTGACAGATAGATGGATATCCCACATCTTCTTTATCCATTCATCTGATGGACACTTATGTTGCTTCCATATCTTGGCAATTGTAAATAATGCTGCTATGAACATTGTATCTTTTGTGGGCCATCTTGTTGGAATGAAGAGGTGTATCATTGGGGTTTTCCTTGTCTAATGATGTTGAAAATTTGTTATTTATTATTGAAGTGTAAGAGTTCTTTATATGTTCTAGATACAAGTTCCTTATCTGACACCTGATTTGCAGATACTTTTCTCCCATTCTGGCAGTTTTCTTTTCATTTTCTGATTGTATTTTGAAGCATAAGCATGTATTTTGATAATGTCCAATTTATAACCTTTTTCTTTTGTCATTTGTCTTTTTAGTGTTATATGTAAGAATTTATTTATTAACCCAAGTTCTTGAAAATTTACTCCTATATTTTCTTCTAAGAATGTTATAGTTTCAGCTCTTAAATTTAAGTCTATGACCCATTTTAAGTTAACTCTTGCAGATGATATGAAGGAGGTAGCCAACTTACTTTACACGCAGATCTACTTGTCTCAGCACCATTTGTTGCAAAGATTCTTCTTTCCTCATTGAACTGTCTCAATATGTTGTTGAAGATCAGTTGCAAATGTGAAGGTTTAATTCTGGATTTTCATTTAGAGTCTATTGTTCCACATGTTTATCCTTATACCAGCACCACCACACTCTCTTGATTGGGTGGCTTCCTAGAAGTTTTGAAACTGAGAAATGTGAGTCCTCCATTTTGTTTTTCTTCAGAAACAATTTTAGACTATTCTGGGTCCTAAAGTTTCCTTGAATTTTAAGATTAGCTCATCAATTTCTGCAAAGAAGCCAGCTAGAATTTTGATAGGGATTGCATTAAATTTGTAGATCAGTCTGGGGAGTATTGCCATGTCGTCAATATTAAGTCTCCTGATCCACAAACATGGGATGTCTTTCTGTTGTTTAGGTCTTCTTTACTTTCTTTCCACAATGTTTTGTGGTTTTCACAATATATACTTATTTTTTTCATTTCTTTTGTTAAATCTGTTCTTAAGTATTTTACTCTTTGTTTACCATTGTAAATGAAATGGTTTTCTTAATTGCATTTTCAGCTTGGTCTTTGCTAATATTTAGAGATTTAATTGACTTTGTATATTGATCTTATACCCCACAGTCTTCCTGAGCTGGTTTATTATATATTTTTTATTGAGGAATATTTGACAAGTAAAAATTGCATATGTTTAGGGTATGCAATTTAATGATTTGAGATAGACATACATTGTGAAATAATTATCATTATCAAACTGATTAACCTGTACATCATCTCAGATAGTCACCTTGTATGTGTGTGTGAAAACTTAAGATCAACCCTCTTAGCAAATTTCAAGTAAAAAATAAAATATTGCTTAGTCACTTTGTTGTGACTCTAGCACTTCTTCATCTTGCATAATTGAAACTGTTTTCTTTGGCCAACATCTCCCCGTTTTCTCCCTCCTCCAGTCCCCGGTAGCCACCATAATACTCTCAGTTTCTGTGAGTTTGACTATTTTAGATTTCACATGCAAGTGAGTTTGTGCAGTATTTGTCTTTCTGCACCTGACCTATTTCATTTAGCGTGATGTCCTCCAGGTTCATCTATGTTGTCACAAGTGGCAGGAATTTCTTCTTTTTTAAGGATGAATAATGTTCCACTGTGTGTAGAGACCACATCTCCTTTATCCATTCATTCACTGAGGGATGTTTAGGTTGTTTCCATATGTTGGCTGTTGTGAAGAATGCTGAAATAAACATGGGAATGCAGATATCTCTTTGAGATACTGATTTCATTTCCTTTCAGTCTATACCCGGAAGTGGGAGTGCTAGATCATATTATAGTTTTATTTTTAACTTTTTGAAGAACCTTCATACCAGTTTCCCCACCACGCCCTTTGAGAGAACCCCCTGACTGCTCAGCCATGCTTACCTGGAATTTAGCCTATTCAACACTACGCTTGGGCTGAGGGTGGGAGGTGAGACCTGTTGGTACACTGCCTCTCCAGGGGAGATGCTATAGCCCATGACTGGGCGCTGGAGGAGAGAGAGCCCATTTTTAAAAACCAGTTATGACTGTTTCCTGGGGGAGTAGGAAACTCCATGGTGGAGCTCCTCACACAGCCATTCAGGAGACTGTCTTTGCAGGAATGAACTAGTGATATAGGCTACAACAAAGGTGAACGTTTAAGCTAATTATACTGAGTAAAAGAGGCCAGATGAAAATGCATACATGCTGCAGGTTTCTATTTATATAAAATTCTAAAAACTTCCAACTAAACTAGAGTGAAAGAAGGCAGATCCATAGTTGCCTAGGGATTATGAAGGATGAGTGTGATGCACGAATTATAAAATAGCATGAGGAAACTTTTTGGGTGATGGATATGTTCCTTATCTTCATTGTGGAGATGGCTTCACAGGTGTAGGCATCTCATACCTTTACAAATTGCACACTGTAAATACGGGCAGTTTATTATATGTCAATTGTACCTCAAAACAGCAGTTAAATTTAAAAAATGGAGAATAATGATAAGGTCCTTTTCTTCCTATAAGTTATTTTCTATTTTTTCTTTTACATAGCAGGCAACAGCTAACACGTCAGTTATTTTGCATGTATTGTCTGAGATGTGCTGGGGTTTTTTTTGCTTGTTTTTGGTAGGGTCATCTCTAGAGATTGGTTTTGAATCTTTTTCTGACAACGGTTTAGACTTCTCAGCATTCTTCAGCTAGGAATGCATAGGTGCATGTGTGTGTGCAATGTGCATATGTGTGTGTAAATTCACACTAACTTTTTTGTTGTGTAAATTCAGTGCCATGAACATGTGTGTTAAGACTTTGGGAAGACTTTCTCCCAGGATAATCATTCTTTATAATCTAATCAGAGAGCCAAAAATAAAAACTTCTTTGCTGATTCTCCGGGACCACAAGAGAAGATTTTCTGACTGTTAACTGCATAGCCCTTACTATGTCCTGGTTTCAAGTGAGGCACTGAGTGACTGGCCCTAAATCACAAAGGACAAATATTGTACCTCCTTCCTGCATGGTGATTATAAGTCGGCCTACCTCTTCCCTGGATGGTGACTGAAAGTTCATCCCCAGGTCCCATGGATTTATTAGAGAGGCATGGAGTGTTTTTGACCAGGATAAAATTTAGTGACCAGGCTTTGAGGCCCTTCATTATTTCTAACACTTGTGAATTTAACTTTCGTTCAAGCCCAGTTAGTGACTGAAATAATATTTCTCTAAAATTGCTGTTTCTCTTATTATTTTTAATCAATTTGGGGAGGTAAGGTAATTAGGTTCATTATTTATTTATTTTAATGGAGTTAACTGGGGATTGAACCCAGGACCTTGTGCATGTTAAGCATGTGCTGTATGTCTGAGCTATGCCCTCTCCCCTACCTGTTTGTTTTAAAAAGAAGGGTAGTCCTTTTGGAAAATGCCAAGTATCTGTCAGGTTCTGCACTTAGGACAGATGCTGGGGCAAACACAGTCCATCTTGTCCTTCCCAAATTACAGCCCCTCCCACCCCAGCCCCCCAGAAGATGGACAGTTTAATTTCTAGTAGAGAATGGATGAACTGGAAGGACATGATCCAGGCTCCTTATATTGAGGAGTCAGAGAATAGCTCCAGGAAGAAATAACATTTCAGCTAAGTCAGGAAAACACAAATCTTTTATGGCAGGGACTAGCCCTTCATACCCTCTGAGACCCTCCTCCCACTCTCAACTCAAGTCTCCTCACCAGACCTTTACCTCTCAATCAAGCCAACAGGAAGGAAAATTGTGATGTGTACTGATGTTCCATCGGGACCCAGAGTAAGGGAAGGGCAAGACAAGAAGGTCCTGCATGATCAATCTGGACACGCTGAGACTCTCCCATTTGATACACTGGTTTCTTTGTAGGGAAAAAAAAAAAGATCACACCTGCAGATAAAGTAGTTTATTGATTGGACCCATGCACAGCGGGAACGTGGTGGCGTCGCAGGGAAAGGATTACACCTCTGTCACTCAGGGCATCACTTTCATACTTGAGATTTCTTGATTTTCAAATGCTTGACTGCATCCAAGGCCATGGATAGGCGCACTGCACAGCAATGGAACATGGTCATGGGGTCAGTGGTAATGAGTTCTACCTGTTTTCCAGTCAGTCCCATGGAGGGAAATTGTCTATCTCTCCATCGACTGCCCTCTCACCCCTGCTCAGAAGACTGCATGTTGTCCTCTCTCTGCCCCTCACTCACTTTCTCTCTCACCTTCTCTTGCCATGAATCCTTCCCAGATCCTCCTCCTTCCATTTTTTCTCTGCAAATTCTCTTCTTCCCTTTTGGACTCTCCTCTCTCCATCTTTCGCATTTTGCCCTTGTCTCTTACTCTCTTTCCATCTTTCCTCCCCTTTCCCCTCTCCCCCCTCTCTGGACCTCTGCTCCTCACTCTTCCTCCTGCACCTTCCTACCTCATCCTGTCTTCCCACCTGCCTCCTCTTTCCTTCTCACTCCTCTCCGTGGCACCTCACTCCACCTCTTTATCCAGCTCTGTCTCTTCCCGGCTCACCCCTGTCTTTTCCCATCCTCCCCAGACACTCTTACCCTTTGATTGCTAGCAATACTTCCAAACTTTATCCTCATCATAGTTTGGAGACAGTGAGCACCAAGGCTTCCCATTAAAACTCCCAAGTGTTGTGCAATTGTCATAAACTTTGTTATGATAGATAAAGGGAAAGTAACATCGGGCAAAGTCTGAAAAATAGAAGGAATGGGTGAGAAAATTCTGGTAGGGTTCTTTTAAGTCTTATCAGGAGAAAGGGACATGAATGGAACACGGAGGGGGGGGGCAGCTGTGTGAGGAGATGCCTGAGGCTTCCGTTTGGAGGCAGTCATGGACATTCCCCTTTCATCTGGGAAGCCACGTGCTCCTCCCATGAGGACAAGCAGCACACTCACCTTTGTTGCGACAATACTTCCAGTTTTCTTTATATTCTGCGTCTAGAGAACACCAGTACATTATGGAACCACGGCGAGTGCAATCAAAATACTTTCTGTTTTCATACACGAATGGGAAAACACATTCAGTTTCTGAAAGAAGAAAGACATTGTTCACTTCTTCGGCTCTTAGTGTTTCACGATCTCTGCAGTAACTCTGGCAAGTTTCTGTTCATCATCATCACCAAGGGCCCAGTGATGATCATTACAGAGCCCTCTGCTAAGCACCAGGGATACCCAGGTCTATGTGGGTGCGGTCTGTGCCCTCGGGACTAGGAAGGGTTCTTTAACTTTGGGCCGTTCCTACCTTAGCCTATGGCACCAGCCCTGAAGTCCAGGCCCTGGGTAGATGCCAGCGCCATCATCAACAGGATGCTCAGTCTTGACGAGGAAACACCCTATGGGGGCCCCTGGCTCTTCACATTCAGTCTGGGGAACGTGCACCCCTACTACATCTCCCACTACTGAGAGAGCGAAATTAGCGCATGCGTGTAGAGTAACTTTGGAGAAGCCCGATCAGCTACCGCACCACGCACGCTAGTTCGTTGGATTTGATTGTTGTTCTATTTTCATTATTTTCCAACGTCAGTTACCTGGACAAGATTTATAAGAAACACTGAAGTTCGCAGGCAGCAGCTCATCTGGAAGAAAACCAGGGGCAGAGGAGATGGTTGGAGGAGGAATGAGAACAAAGCACGGACACAGCCAGAACACAGAAGTAGGACCGGCTCTGCATCTCTAACTTTAATCCTCTTTTATATTTTACAGTCACTGTTTACCCTGACTAGAGAACTAAACATAACAGATGCTTAAGAATCTGACCCTTTCTCATTGATGTCCCACAGACACACATGAATTAAACAGCAAAGCTAAGACTCAGCACATTATTCATTGGTCGTGCCCTGAGACTAACTGTCCCTGTTATTTCAAACATGAAACCCTACTTACAACAAAAACTTTAATCTGAACAACATAACCAACCCTGCATGTAGGCTGTCCCCGTCTGGAATGTTGGAAAGGATATTTAGGAATGAGACAGGAGGGTTGACAGTCAATAATAACACAATAGGCTTTTGGGTCAGACTGACAGGGTTTACATTTCGTAGACTTGTCTGAAAATTAAATAAAATGTAAAGCCCTGAATGGTGTCTGGCCCTTGGGACATACTCAAGAAATGGCAGACATGTTTGTCACCACTAGTATTATTATCATTATTTTTACACATCGATCTACGTCCAGTGCAGGTTCTTTTGCACCAGTTCTAGCCCCTCATCCCTCTCTCACCTCCATTCACAGGCTCCAGGAGTAGAAATACAGATGCGCCAGCCCAGATCAGAAAGAGTGCCAAACACGGTGCCATGGCCACTTGCTTTCCTGTGACTGACACACATCAGTCTGCTTCTTATATAAATCGTATCCTTCTCACCCCTTCACCCCGATAAGATCACCCTGGCCAGGACGGCACCTGTGCATTCCTGAGCCTGAGAGCATGCAGTTTAAGTTTATCTCTCAGATGGAATGTACAGGACATCGGCTTGCATTTAATGTCTCTGAGCCTCAGTAGTTTGAAATGCCCTTACACTGAGGCCAAAATGTTTGCACAATCCTTCTCAGTTCCAGCGTCCCATGGCCAGGCAAAGGGATGAGGGAAAGATGAAAAAGGACCATTTTCTCTCACAAGGAATTAACAGCATCCATCTCATCTCATCCCTGACTTCAGAGTAAGCATCAGGTCAGGCTCAAGTCCCAACCAGTTTGCCTGTTGGAGCCTCAGAGCAGCCCAGTAAGGCAGCTGTGCAGGTCTCCATTTGAAGAAGCAGGAAACTGAGGCTCAGGGGGCTCCTCAAAGGCCTGGGGTGAGTTGGGGCAGAGCCGGCTGTTGAAGTTGCTCAGGCTAAGGGACATTTTTCAGAGTTGAAGGTCCCCTGCCATGTCTCACACTCGACCACAATTATCTCCTCAAGTCAGCTCCCCACCCTGCCTCAAAGCTCCAGAAACACTGGAAACAGAGTCTACTTTCCTGACCAGAGTAGAAAGGCCTGGAGCTCCCCTTTGCTGGTTATGAAATGCTCCCCTTGCCCTGCGGCTTAGTTTTCTGACTTGCAAAACGCACATCAAATGCCTTACAGGGCAATGTGAGTTCTGCCTATGAGGAGCTTTAACCTGGTAGGGGGCCTCTGTATACAGTAGGTGCTCTGTGAACGCCAGCTCACCATGGGTGCAAATCCTTGTGTCCATTTGTAAGTCTCCTCCCTTCTGCTGGTTCTCTAGTGAACACATCCTATGTCTTAGAAAGCTATGCAGTAATGTTTTCCGGGAGAAGATAACCAGCCACCATGCCTTCACTGAATGGGATTCCTGATGCATATTGTAGGTCTGTTGAGGGAATTGGCATTTCAAGGTTTTAACTATCTACCCAAGAAGACTCCTTAAAATGAAGACTTGAAGGCTGCCTTCTAAGCCTGTGTGATTTTTAATTTTATGTGTCAACTGGGCTAGGAAAAGGGGTGTCAGGATAACTGGTAAAATATTATTTTGGGGTGTCTCTGTGAGGATGTCTCCAAAAGATATTAGTGTATGAGTCCTATGACTCACCAATGTGAGTGGGCATCGTTCGATCCCTTGAGGGCCTGAATAGAACAAAAAGGCAGAAGAAGGGTGAATTCGCTTTATTTGCTTGAGCTGAGACATCCTTCTTCTCCTGCCCTTGGTCATCAGTGCTCCAGATTTCAAGCTCAGAACAGGACTTACACCACTGGCTTTCTTGGTTCTCAAGTTTGCAGGTAGCAGATGGTGGGACTTCTCAGTCTCTAAGTCCTCCCATAAATCTTTCTTATCTATCCGTCTACATATCCTGTTGGTTCTGTTTCTGGAGAACCCTGACGAATACAGATTTTGATACCGAGGTTGGCTCTCAATGAACAGCATGTTAAGGATGAGTTTTCTGATTTGGTTCTGAGGTTTTGGGAATTGGTGTTCCGACCTGATTAGATTTAAAGACATTAATAACTTGATTTCCAGTCATAAAGAGCCCTGACGGTCCATTGGGTGAACTGTTTCAGAGTCAGGTAAAATATCTGCGTTAGATATGCTTGCCTAATCAATCATATAAGAAGCAGGGTGCTATGTGATGCTGTAAATGATGCTTTTGAACATTTTGGGGAGACTAAGGAATACAGTGACCTTGGCTGGTTGCTCTCCATGTCACTGGAGAAAATGGTGAAAGAAAAAGATGAGCTCAAGAATTCAAACTCCCAGCTCAACTGCTGCCTAAATGACTTACGAGTTTCTTTTTTTTTTTTTAGCTTTTATTTTTTAATTTTTGTAACACTTTTTATTGAGTTATAGTCATTTTATAATGTTGTATCAAATTCCAGTGTAGAGAACAATTTTTCAGTTATGCATGAACATACATATATTCATTGTCACATTTTTTTTCGCCGTGAGCTACCACAAGATCTTGTATATATTTCCCTGTGCTGTACAGTATAATCTCATTTATCTATTCTGCATATGCCTGTCAGTATCTACAAATTTTGAAATCCCAGTCTGACCCTTCCACCCCCTTGGCAACCACCCCCTTGGCAACCACCAGTTTGTATTCTGTTTCTGTAAGTCTGTTTCTTGACCCTTATCTCCTACAGCTGCAGGGCTGAAATTGCTGAAAATCAGACATAGAACCTCCTCCTGCAATTGGCTGATTTGGCAACTTGATTATAGTGCAGATTGAACCCTCAGCCTCTCTACTGTTAAATGACGGTATTGGCAGAGAAAGCTGGGATCCTGCAAGTTGGGATGGGGACCTGGGGGAAGACTCTGATGACGTTGGAGACATTGAGCCCCTAAATTCTATTTTTTTTTCTAGTGGAAGTACTGGGGATTGAACCCAGGACTTTGTGCATGCTAAGCACACGCTGTACCACTGAGCTCTACCCTAACCCCGAGCCCCTAGATTCTGATGTATCTTCTTTGCCAGTGGATGAGGTTTTCCCACCCCTTGTGGAAGCATCCTCCTCAGTCCAGCAGAAGTGGCCCTCCAACCCCCAGTGGTGGTGGCCTCCCCACATCTTTACCCACAATGGTACAGGCCTTTCCACTTAGTCTGAAGGGATTAACGCTGCATCGCCTAGGAAACAGTAATGGCCCCCCTGAGGCAGCTGTCATGCAGGACAATGCTGATTCTCCTCAGGACCCACCCCTACCACCTCTCTTTTATTCTAGACCTATCCTTACTAGACACAAGTCCCAGAAGACCCAGAAAGGGTTGTTGTGTGTACCCAGAAAGGCAAGGTACAAAGTATGGCCCCTGAGGAGGTGCACTGTACTCCAAAGGCACTACTTGAGAAATCTGGGAAACATGGTGGGAATGGATACTAGGTGTGTGGGATGGTAGGGGAAGGAACCTAAAGTTAGATCGGGCTGAATTTATCGATGTGGGCTCTCTACGCAGAGATTCTGCACTTAATGCTGCAGCTCAGGGAGCTAGAAAGGGCTCTAATGGTTTGATTGTTTGGCTGGCTGAAACATGGACCAAAAGGTGGCCCATTGTAAGCAAACTAGAGGTGCCTTGCCTCCCTTGGTTTAATGGAGAGGAAAGGATGCCAAGGTTTAGGGAGATTGGAAAGTTGGAGTGGATTTGTCATTTAAGACTGTCAGTGAAAAGAAACAATAAATAATCTATAATAGGAATAGAAAAGACTTTTATTTGAACCAAGCTGAGGACTATAGCCTGGAAGACAGCCTCTCAGATAACTCTGAGAAACTGCTGTGAAGAAGCAGCATTTTCAGCAGTTTTATATCTGACAAGAGCAAAGACTATCAAACATGCCAGGGGTACAGTCCTTCAAGGTTCCAAAAAAAAAACCAAAACAAACAACCCCCCCGCAAAAAACAGGTCAAGATGTACACAGTGAGTCAATATGGTCTTGGCACCTGGGAAGGGAATCTTATCATTGAAGGAGGACCAGCATTCGCATCCCAGGAAGGGAGGCATTTAACCTTTATTTTTAACATTGACTTTCTTTACTTCTGGTCAGTGTGCACTTTTCTTTAATAATTAAAGTAGATGTACAATGTCTGTTTGATAGGTCACAAACAGGCTGTGCGAGTCAGCACAGTTAGGGTAAATTCAAGCTTACTCATGTATAAGCCAGAATGAATTCCCCATACCTCTATATGTGAAAATTTCTTTTATCAAGACCTATTCATCCACATGGAGAGGGTCCAGAAGACATACCTTTCACCATGACTGAGAGAAACAAATTTGTGACGGGAGTCCAGCATCCTTGAAGGGCTCCGTGATTGCTCTCCTGTGTAGGTCCCCTTACAGTGGGAACCACAGCCACTCAATTAGAAAACCTAATGCAGTGAGAGTAGTTGGATCCCAGGGTGGCAGAGGCCAAGTGGCAGCGTTCAACCACTAAAGGCAAGGTGGGGTGGTTACCATAAGGGACAGCAGAGTCAATGCAGCAATCAGAACAGTCTGACTTGCAGACCTATGGCCTGGGCAAGTTGATCATGGTGTTCCTAGAAGTTAAATAGATGAGAAGCCTACTAAATCCTTTTTTAATCTGAATAAGCAGGAAAGCTCTCCATCAAGAGAATAAAAGTCTAGCCTGAAAGTCACGGCCCCTTAGTCAATTTCCAGACTTGAGCCAGTTTACAGATTCAGAATCCCTTCAAAGAAGGGAAAGCTGGGTCCCTTTGAGGAAGGACCCCAGGACACAATTCAAAATTTATACTGTTAATCTTCTCCCAGTCTTCCCCCAAAGAGACCTGTGACCTTTTAGCGGGGTAGCTGTACATTGGAGAAAAGGGAATAATCAGACTTTTCAGGAAATAATGGACACTGGCTCTGAACTCACACTGATTCCAGGAGACCCCAAATGTCTTCATGGTTCTCAGATTACAGTAGGGTCTAAGGAGGTCAGGTGATTAATGGGGTTTAAGCTCAGGTCTTTCTCACAGTGGGTCCAGTGGGTTCCTGAACTCATTCTGTAGATATTTCCCCAGTTCCAGAATGCATAATTGTAAGAGATGTTCTTTAACAGCTGGCAGAATCCACATGTTGGTTCCCTGACCTGTGGCATGAGGGCTATTATGGTGGGAGCCACTATATCTGCCTCTACTGAGGAAAATCATAAATCAAAGCCAATACCACATTCTTCAAGGCACCATCATGGCCTTGAAAAAGGCAGGGGAGGTGATTCCCACCACACCCACTTTCAACTTGCCTGTTTGGCCTGCGCAGATCCCAGATGGACCTTGGTGAATGACAGTGGATTATAAGCTTAATCAAATGCAGCTGCTGTGCCAGATGTGGTTTACTACTTAAACAAATTAACATATCCCCTGGTAGCTGGTGTGCAGGGCTGGTGCATCTGATCTGGCAAATGACTTCTCAATCCATGTCCATCGAGCCCACCAGAAGCAGTTGGCTTTCAGTTGGCAAGAGCAGCGATACACCTTCACCGTCCTCTCTCAGGGATGTCAGCTCTCCAGCCCTGCATCATACTTCAGTCCGCAGGGATCTTGATAGCCTTTCCCTTCTGTGAGACATCATGTGGGTCCGTCACATTGATGACATTCGGCTGATTGGACCAAGTGAGCAAGTAGCAGCAACTGCTCTAGACTTACTGGTAAGACATTAGTGTGTCAGAGGGTGGGAAATAAATCTGACCAAAATTCAGGGCCTTTTACCTCAGTGAAATTTCTAGGGGTTCCAGTGGTGAGGGGCATGTGGAGAGATCCCTTCTAAGGTCAAGGATAAGTTGTTGCATTTGTCTTCTCCTACAACCAAGAAAGGATCCCGATGCCTAGTGGGCCTTGTGGATTTTGGAGGCAGCATAGTCCTTATCAGGGTGTGTTATTCCAGCCCATGTACCAAGTGACCTGAAAAGTCCCCCGTCTCAGGCTCTCTGATTCAGACTGAATTATGCCATCAGCTTTCCTGGTTCTCCAACTTGCAGGTGGCAGAGTGTGGAACTTCTTGGCCCCCAATTCCTATAATAAAACTTCTTTCCTTCTTTCTTTCTGTCTATCTGTCTATCTCTCTCTCTCTCTCTCTCTCTCTCTCTCTCTCTCTCTCTCTCTCTCTCTCTACCTCTGTATCTATCCTTTTGGTTCTGTTTCTCTGGACTGATTGAAGGTGACTCAATATTCAACTTTCCAACACTTTTTTTCTATAACTCTTTTCACATTATCTTGTGTCCAAAGAATTAGTTCTTTGCTGACTTCTTGCTGCAGGATCCAGAACTCAGACAAGCCTTCATCTCAGGGCCAAGCCTGGGCAATTGCACCACCTCTGTTTTTCAGAAGTGAGATTAGAATGTGTGCTTTGTACATGTGGCCTTGTCACTCTTATTGTACAAATAACACAAACACATCACACATCTATTGTCTCATCTCAAGAATCTATGTCCCTAAGGGAGGAAGGTATAGCTCAGTGGTAGAGTGCCTGCTTAGCATGCATGAGTTCCTGGGTTCAATTCCCATGTACCTCTATTAAATAAATTAAAAAATCTAATTACCTATGCACAGAAAAAAATTTTTTAAAAAGAATCACATCTCTAAGAACAAGGCTCGTCAGCCCCACTGAAGTGTCCCACACCTTCTCTGTGGCTCCTTGGCACCTCTAGAAAGATCTTCTGGACCCCCCCTGACAGCAAGACAATCATCTCCATATCTCCATGTGTTATGTTCTTTTTAGGTCTACCAGCTGGCCCTGCTTGGCTGAAATACCCTGTCTCTGTCCCCAGTTTGCAATCTGGTGGGGATAAAAGGTGGTACAAAGAGAAGTCAGGAAGGTACAATCATGGTGAGGAGAGAAGGCGTTCATGAAGTGCAATCAGGAAACTGTTCACCCAGCCGCAGACATCTGGTCTGAGCACTGAATGCCCAAATGATGGGGGCTGTGGGTGTCAGGTGTCCCGCTGGGAATTTCTTCAGGGACGGGGAAGACCCAGTGACTGGAATGTAAGAGCTCAGCGTGTCTGAAGGACAGGGAAGGGGCTGTTGGCTGCAATGCCATTGAGGTAGGGGTGAGGAAGGGGCTAAAATTGGGCTAGAGTCCAAGAAATGTCAGACCACAGTAAAGAATTTGGGAGTTACCTTAAGGGTGATGGGAGACCATTTGGGGAGTTTGGTCAGAGGAATGACTTGATTTTATTTGTGCTTTAAAACATTGTTCTGGATGTGATGAGTGAAGCATGGACTGAATGGGAGGTAGCGAGGGAGATTGGCTGGCAATTGAGGTAACCTGGGAGAGGTGTGCCGCCCGTTAAGCCTGGAGGGACTTTTGAAGAGGTGAGAACTTTCCAAGGTGAGACATAAGATAATCTACTTTTCAGTACACAGCATGTGGTTAAATGGGAGGGCTAGGAGGAGGCGTGCAGGACAGAAGGACCCATGGGTTCACACTGATGATAAGCTGGCATTCACAGAGCACCTACTGTATACAGAGGCCCCCCCCTACCAGCTTAAAGCTCCTCATAGACAGAACTCACATTGCCCTGTAAGGCATTTGATGTGCGTTTTGCAAGTCAGAAAACTAAGCCGCAGGGCAAGGGGAGCATTTCATAACCAGCAAAGGGGAGCTCCAGGCCTTTCTACTCTGGTCTGGAAAGTAGACTCTGTTTCCAGTGTTTCTGGAGCTTTGAGGCAGGGTGGGGAGCTGACTTGAGGAGAAAATTGTGGTCAAGTGTGAAACATGGCAGGGGACCTTCAACTCTGAAAAATGTCCCTTAGCCTGAGCAACTTCAACAGCCGGCTCTGCCCCAACTCACCCCAGGCCTTTGAGGAGCCCCCTGAGCCTCAGTTTCCTGCTTCTTCAAATGGAGACCTGCACAGCTGCCTTACTGGGCTGCTCTGAGGCTCCAACAGGCAAACTGGTTGGGACTTGAGCCTGACGCTGACTCTGCAGTCAGGGACGAGGTGAGTTGGATGCTGTTAATTCCTTGTGAGAGAAAATGGTCCTTTTTCATCTTTCCCTCATCCCTTTGCCTGGCCATGGGACGCTGGAACTGAGAAGGATTGTGCAAACATTTTGGCCTCAGTGTAAGGGCATTTCAAACTACTGAGGCTCAGAGACATTAAATGCAAGCCGATGTCCTGTACATTCCATCCAAGAGATAAACTTAAACTGCATGCTCTCAGGCTCAGGAATGCACAGGCACCATCCTGTTGAGGGTGATCTTATCGGGGTGAAGAGGTGAGAGGGATACAGGTTATATAAGAAGCACACTGATGTGTGTCAGTCACAGGAAAGCAAGTGGCCATGGCACCATGTTTGGCAGTCTTTCTGATCTGGGCTGGCGCATCTGTGTTTCTACACCTGGAGCCTGTGAATGGAGGTGAGGGAGGGACGATGGGCTAGAACTGGTGCAAAAGAACCTGCACTGGACGTGGATCAAAGTGTAAAAATAATGATAATAATACTAGTGGTGACAAACATGTCTGCCATTTCTTGAGTATGTCCCAAGGGCCAGACACCATTCAGGGCTTTATGCTTTATTTAATTTTCAAGCAACTGTATGAAATTTAAACCCAGGTGAGTTTGGCTCCAAAGCCAAAGGTCTTACTGACTAACAATCCTCATAAGAGACTCCTCATTCCTAAATATCCATTCCAACATCCCAGATGTAGGCAGTCTACACACAGGGTTGGTTATGTTGTTAAAATTAAGAGTTCTTGATGTAAGCAGGGTTTCCTGTTTGAAGTAACAGGGACGGTTAGTCTCAGGGCACGTCCTACAACTAGCATGGCAGACTGTGTGTCAGTATAGTATCGATGAGAAGGTGGAAGATTCTAACGCATTTATTATGTTGTAGTCTTCTAGTACACATCCAGAACGTACCTATTTAGAACAAACATGGCCTTCAAAATGTAAAACAAAAACACCAACGATGCAACACAAAGCAACAAAGCTCCAACCAGCATTTTTAATAATAATATTGGGACAATTATTTTAAAAACGTAAAACAAAAACAAAAGCACAAACAAAAACCCAGTATCACTAACTACAGTCATTATTTCTGTACAGTAGATCTCTACAACTTACACCAAAAATACATTAAGTGGGAAGATCTTGTGTCAAGTGTTCTTACCGCAGTGAAAAAATTATAAAGTTTTAGTGTGAAAAAAAAAAGTTAGCGATGCAGAGCGGGTCCTGCTACAGAATGTATTCAGACTGCCTCAGTTTTATTCTCGCTTCTCCTCCATCCCTCTCCTCTGCTCCTGCCTTTCTTCCATTTCAACAGCTGCCTGGGGACCTCAGCTGTTCTTTGGCAGTTAGCCCGAGTAACCAGCACTGGGAGATAATGAAAGCAAAGCAGCAGTCAGATACAACAAACTGACACGTTGGAGAGGTCACTGCAGAGTCTCCAGAGTTATTTCAGAGGCATGAGCTAATTTCACCCTCTCGGTCACGGGAGGAGGCAGGGGCACGCATTTCTCTAGGCAGCCCAGGTAGAGTGGTTTCCTCATCAAAGGTGAGCGGCCTGTAGGTGGTGGGGCTGGAATCTGAGCCCTGGGTTAGGGTTTCAGAGCTGGTGCCACATGCTAAGGAAGATAGAGCCTCATTCTAAGAAACAGTGTCTAATAAGGGAGCTTTTGCAAGAGGCAGAAGTCGTGATTGGGTGGGGAGATGGTATTTATACAGAAATATGTGCACGAGTTGGGGCGAGGTGCTGTTTGTGACCAGTAAATACTGGTCTTGAGAGAACTCACCAGGCAACGGATACCACAGCCAGCGCCACATAACCACAAAACCCTCCAAGCTTGAGGGGCTGCTGGGAAGTGACTCTGGAAGCCTGAGACGGGGGGCATGTGGGGCGGGGGTCTTGGGTGGTTGTGTTGGGTGTGCTCCCTTTAAAGCTGGAGGCAGCAAGGTGTTTGCCCAGGGGCCTCCCGACCTGGTGCTGGAGAGGAGCGGTCCCTGGCTTCTTTCTCTCCATCATGGGTCCCCGTGGCCCTCCAGGTTCTGGTTCCTGAGCGAACATGTAGGTCCCTGGATTTGCCAAGAATCTCACCTCCACCAGTTTAGGCCGCAGGGATTGGGGGGCGGCTACAGAAGCCTGTGGACCCGCCCTGCCTTCAGTGCAAAAATCTCAGGCACGAGGATGCCCCATCCAGGCTGCTCGAGCTGCGGAAGTGGGGGATCAGCAGAGCTTCCAGGCTGTGAAAGGTGAGAGTACCCTTTGCGAGGATGGCGGCTGTCCACTAAAAAAAAATAGGACAATGTAAGAGCTGAGTTTTACTTGGAGAAAAATGAGGACTATAGTCTGGGAAACGGTGTTTCAGATAGCTCTGAGGAGCTGTTCTGAAGAGGTGGAGGGGAGTTCAGTGTATAGGTGACTTTAGTGAAGGGGGAATATGTGCAGTTTGGCAAACATTTTGGCAAAACGTTGCTGCTAGTCAAAGGAGCGGGTGTCTCCATTAATGATTTTAGTGCTTTTCCAGATATGAGAAGCTGCAAGAAATTAGACTCATAAAATCTTCTGAAAATATGACTGTCTGAAGGCCTGCTCTACCAGTGTTTTCCCAGAGCAGAGAGTGTCTCATTTCTGATCTCAGCCCTGAACTCCTTTCAGGGTATGTTGAAGGTCAGTGGCTGCAATGGCTAGTGGCTTCATTCTTGTAGAACCAGATGGCAAATGACAATTTTTAGTTGGCAGGGCCTTGGAAAAGAATGTGGCTTTCTATGGGGATGAATGGGGTTTTCCTCTGGTTAGTCCAGGGCCTGGCTTAGAAAGCGCCTTGATGAGCCAGGATGGCACGTGGGCCCTGGGAACACTTGCCCTGCCATTGTCACCAGGGCAAGGTCAGGGTGGGAGCAATGCTGTTTTATCAGTAGAGTAAGAGGCAGAACACCGAACATGACAGGCCTGGACTTTTGTCCCCTGGCTTAAACAGGATCTGCTCCTCAGTGCCCCAGTATGTCTTGGAATGTAAGTTTACTTTATGTGATTTATATTAATGGATTTAAAAATAAAATAAACCCTGTATTATATTATTTATCTCCAATCCATTCAATGTCAAACTCAGCACATGCTAAAACTATCCTTGATGTACCACGAATGTGGCTCAGATAATCGTTAAGCTTCCCTTTGATGTCAGGCAGAATATTAACAACAATAGCAAGAAATCACCTGTGCTCACAGACATGCAATCTTTTTAGACTTTTGATGTTGAATCTGGTGAAGAAGAACCTACAGTTCCAGATACAACAGATCAACAGGTTACAAAAAATTAAGATCCAAAATCAGGCTTCTTTGTGGTCTGGCAAGCTCTTCTATTGCCTGAAGCTCCAATCTTCATGAGCAATGTGTCTGGGTAAATAGCCTATCATTGGAAGCTAAGGAATCCTGCCTAGTCCTGAGGGCACAGACCACACCCACATAGACCTGCGTATCCCTGGTGCTTGGCAGAGTGTAGGCCCCCGCCTGAAGGCTCTAGAGAATAAGCCATGGGCTGAACTGATAAACAAGCTGTGAGAGCTGTCACGTAGCCAGCTGGATAAGAGATGGCCTACTTAATGTATCCAGTATGGACGGCTGGATAGCCAACGACGGGTAAGATCCTCAGAGGAGGACAACCTCAGACAGGCACAGCCGGCTGGATGAGAGATGGCCTACTTAATGAAGTTTTGTGACGAACTTTAAAACAGTCTGTCCTTGATCATGTAACATCCTGTGCTTACTGCAGGAGCCTGGGAACCTGGAGCCTCGGAACCTAAATAGCTGAAGATTATTAACATTGTTATAACTTAGATGATATGTGAGGCACCATGCATGTTCTATATAAATCCTTTTCTAAAAATCAATTAACAGAGAACTGCTTCGCTTCTCTCCGCACGGTGTTCGTGTGTACATGATATCGCGCCACCGACACAGAGGGCTCTGTAATGATCACCAGGCCCTTGGTGATGATGGGCTGGCTTGAACAGAAACTTGCCAGTGTTACTGCAGAGATCGTGAAACACTAAGAGCCAAAGAAGTGGACAATGTCTTTCTTCTTTCAGAAAATGAATATATTTTCCCGTTCATCTATAGAGGTGAAATGCATTTTTATTTGTACTGACTGTAGTTCCATATACAACTAGTGTTCTCTAAATGCAGATTATGTAGGAAGATGGAAATACTGTAGCAGGAAAGGTGAGTGTGCAGCTTGTCCTCATGGGAGGATCACGTGGCTTCCCAGATGAGAAGGGAATGTCCATGACTGCCTCCAAATGGAAGCCTCAGGCATCTCCTCACACAGCTGCCCACCCACCCCCCACCCCCATGTTCCATTCATGTCCCTTTCTCCTGATAAGACTTAAAAGAACCCTACCAGAATTAATTTTCTCACCCATTCCTCCTACTTTTCAGACTTTGCCCAATGTTCTCTTCCCTTTATCTATCGTGGCGAACTTTATAACTGTTGCACAAGAGCTGGGAGTATTATTTGGAAGCCTTGGTGCTCACTGTCTCCAAACTATGATGAGGATAAAGTTTGGAAGTATTGCTAGCAATCAAAGGGTAAGAGTGTCCGGGGAGGATGGGAAAAGACAGGGGTGAGCCGGGAAGAGACAGAGCTGGATAAAGAGGTGGAGTGAGGTGCCACGGAGAGGAGTGAGAAGGAAAGAGGAGGCAGGTGGGAAGACAGGATGAGGTAGGAAGGTGCAGGAGGAAGAGTGAGGAGCAGAGGTCCAGAGAGGGGGGAGAGGGGAAAGGGGAGGAAAGATGGAAAGAGAGTAAGAGACAAGGGCAAAATGCGAAAGATGGAGAGAGGAGAGTCCAAAAGGGAAGAAGAGGGTTTGCAGGAGGAAAATGGAAGGAGGAGGATCTGGGAAGGATTCGTGACCAGAAAAGGTGGAAAAGAAAGTGAGTGAGGGGCAGAGAGAGGACAACACGCAGTCTTCTGAGCAGGGGTGAGAGGGCAGTCGATGGAGAGATAGACCTTTGCCCTCCATGGGACTGACTGGAAAACAGGTAGAATTCATTGCCACTGACCCCATGACCATGTTCCATTGCTGTGCAGTGCGCCTACCCATGGCCTTGGGTGCCGTCAAGCATTTGAAAATCAAGAAATCTCAAGTATGAAAGTGATGCCCTGAGTGACAGAGGTGTAATCCTTTCCCTGCGACGCCACCACGTTCCCGCTGTGCATGGGTCCATCAATTAAACCACTTTCTCTGCAGGTGTGGTCTTTTTTTCATTTTTTTACAGAGAAACCTATGTTTCAAATGAGAGTCTCTCCCAGATACAGAGAACAAACTAGCAATTACCAGTGGGGAGAGGCAATATAGGGGTAGGGGATTAAGAGACACAAACTATTAGGTATAAAATAAGCTATAAGGATGTATTTGTACAACATGAGGAATATAGCCAATATTTTATAATAACTATAAATGGAGCATAACCTTCAAAAACTGTGGCTCGCTATACTGTACGCCTGTAACATGTAATATTGGTGTCCCCAGTACGAGGATCTTTGGTCATACCCTTCCAGTTCTTTCCCTCCCAACTTGCAATTAAACTGTCCATCCTCCCTGGGGGAATGTAATCTTTGGAAGGACAAGGTGGACTGGCCTGTTTGTTCTGGCATCTGTCCTAAGTGCAGAACCTGGCACTGACTTGGCCCTCAGACTGTTTCAGAAGACTTACTGCCCTTAAGAGAGAAAAAAAAAGCAGATATTCTAGAAGAGTAATATTTCAGTTACTAGCTGGTCTTGAATGAGACGTTAAATTCACAGGTGCCGGAAATAAAGAAAGTGCCTCAAAGCCAGAAAACCTACTCTTTATTCTGGTGCATGAGCATGAGATATGTAATAGTGACTGCGGGACCTGGTGATGCCCCTTTAGTCACCGTTCGGAGAGGTCATCGTTCGTGGGTCTTTATGATGTTGGGGTTAGTAATTAAGACTAAAACTAAAAACCAGGTGATTGTAAGGGCTATTCAGTTAAGGAGCCTAGAAAAATCTTCTCTTTTTAAAAAAATTTTTTTTAATTCTTAATTTTTATAGAAGTGTAGTCAGTTTACAATATTAGTTTCAGGTGCACAGCAAAGCAATTCAGTTATACATATACATGAATACCTTTTTTTCAGATTCTTTTCCATTACAGCTCATTACAAGAAATTGAATATAGTTCCCTGTGCTATGCAGTAGGTCCTTGTTGTTTATCTATTTTATATATACTAATGTGTATCCATTAACCCTAAACTCCTAACCTATCCCTCCCTTGCCCCCCACCTCCACCTTTCCCTCCAGGTAACCACAGTTTGCTCAGGAAATCTTCTCTTGTGGTTCCAGAAAAGTAAGAAAGAAATTTCAATTTTTGCCACTCTGAATGGATTTTAAAGAGACATTTATTCACGAAAATATACTAAATATCAGTAAGAACAGCAGAGGGTCTGGTTTTTGAGCTCTGGTTCCCCACCTACCTCTAGCTCTGGGTGATGAAAGTAACATTATGAGTGGGTGTATCCAAAAAGAGAGGTTCCCTCTTGCCCCATCTCCCAGTCAAGGACTCCAGCATCACTGCCAGTGGGGCAGGCTGCCAGCCTTACTCACCCACCTCAACTCCATTCTGCAAAGGAAAATTTCAGGCAAGTGTGATTGAGAGGCTAGAGACTCTCTCCTCCACCCAAATGTCAATCATAGGGCCAAGGCTCTACCGAAAAACAGCAGGCTGAGGATCCTGGGATCTCCATCAGCCTTGCTCCAGCTTGCTTGTGGTGAAGATTTTCCATGCTGGGAGAAGCAAGCCAAGAAGACCAGAGGCTACCACCCCTACCCATGCCCTGTTTGTGAAGCAGGAGTGGCATTCTGAGAAAAGTTCTCCACTGTCCTTGCCTGTGGCTCTCAAACTGTGGCTCAGAGATACAGATAAGAAAAGAGGGATTTAAAGTTCTTTCCACAACTTCATTTGGGACAGAATGGTGGAGAAGTTCATGACTAAGGGCCCTCTTGTAAACAACGGAGATTTCAGTTGTAAGCAATGAAGAGGCGATTGGCAGTTCCATGAAGTCAACAAACTAAACCCTAGGCTTGCTGTCTAACAAAAGAGAACTAGGGAAAGACACAGCTAACTGGAGTCCTCCTGGGGTCCGAACAAAACCTCAAAGCTTGGCCTCAGAAGCAACCCCTGCCTGAATTTAATAGGATCTGATTGTGAGGCAATTTATGTCCCAGGGCACTGTTAAAAACAATAGAATAATCAGCCAGCAACTAGTGGAACCTAACAGCTGGGTGTGATCACAGCAGAGGCAGACAGCTTAACTGGGAGATCAGGGGAAAAGACAGACAAGACAGCCTTGCTGGAAACACTGTCTTTCCAGGGAGACTGGGTTGTATGCTCAAGGAGATGCCCCGTGACTACCAACATCAGATGCTCTCTGCAGAGATGAAAGACATCACTGAAATAGTCTAACCAAGTCACGAAACAAACAACAAGAAGCCCAGGGCAGGTAATAATCAGTTTTCAAAGCTGGGACAATACATTATATAAAACGTCCAGGTTTCAATAAAAAAAAAAGTTGGACGCATACAATGATACAGGAAAGTGTGACTCACACACAAAATTGCAGGGTACAAAATAAATTTCAAAATCAATTGTATTTCTAAACAGAAACAGACTCACAGACTAGAAAACAAACTTATGGTTACCAGTGGGGGAAGGGAATGGGAAGGAATAGATTGGGAGTTTGAGATTTGCAGATACTAACTGCTATATATAAAATAGGTAATAAGTTTCATATATAAAGGGTACAATCTTTTGACTTTTGACATATGTAATCACCCCAGAAACCTCACTGTTCCCACAATCAAGAGATGAATATATCTATCACTCCAAAAATTTGTGCTCCTTTGTAATCCATTCCTCCCCTCAGCCCCATTCTAGATAACCACAGACCTGCTTTCTGTCACTGTAGACTTCATTCTCTAAAGCTTAATATAAATGCAGTCATACAGTATGGATTCTTTTTTTTTTTTTGTCTAGCTTCTTTCATTTAGGATAATTATTTTAAGATTCATCCATGTCACTGTCTACATCAATAGTTCATTCCTTTTTTCACTGAGTAGTATTCCATTATGAAGATGTATCATACTTTATTTATTCTTTCACTGTTGTTGGGCGCTGAAGTTGTTTCCAGTTTTGGGCTGTTATAAATAAAGCTGTTAGGAACATTTGTATAAAAATCTTTGTATGGATACATGCTTTTGTTTCTTCTGGGGAGTCCTTGGGAAAGGAATGGCTGAATCCTATGGTAAGTGTATGTTTAATTTTTTAAGAAACTTCCTAAGATTGGGAACAAACCCAAGTGTCCACTCTCATTACTTTTACTCATTGTACTAGAAGTCCTAATCACTACAATAAGAAAAAAAAAAAAAGCAATAAAAGGCCTACATATTGGAAAGAAAAAAAAAAAACTGTCCCTATTTGCAGATGACATGATTGTCCACTTAGAAAATCCCATGAAATTCACATACACACAAAAAACATAAATGAGTTTAGCCACATTGCAGGGTATAAGGTCAATACACAAAAATCAATTGCGCTTATTTCGTAAACTAGCAATGAAAAATTAAAAACTGACATTTAAAAGTACCATTTATAATAGCTCCAAAAAGGTGAAATAAGAATGAATCTAACAATATATGTTCAGGACCTGTATTCTGAAAAGTATAAAACTAGAATTCTCATACATTGCTGGTGAGAATAAAAAAAAAAAAGATACAAGAACTCTGGAATACAGTTTCTCAATTTCTTGTAAAGTTAAACACACTCTTTGCCATATGACTGAGCAATCCTACGCCTAAGTATTCATCCTAGAGAAATACAATTTTATGTTTCTATAAAAACTTGTACACAAATTCTTTTAACATTTTTTGAGTTATAGTCATTTTACAATGTTGTGTCAAATTCCAGTGCACAGCACAATTTTTCAGTTATACATGAACATACGTATATTTATTGTGACTTTTTTTTTCGCTGTGAGCTACCACAAGATCTTGTATATATTTCCCTGTACAAATGTTTATAGCAGTTTAATTCATAACTCCCCCAAACTAGAAACCACACAACATCTTCAGTGCATTAATGGATAAACAAATGGTGCTATGTCCATACAACAGAATAATATTCATCAATAAAAAGGAACAAACTGTTGATATACATAACATGGATGAATCTCAAAGGCATAACTGGTCTCAAAAATTTCCATACTGTACGATTCCATTTCTATGACATTTTAAAAAAGACAAATCTATAGTGAAAGAGAACAGATCAGTGGTTGTCAAGGGCTTGGATGAGGAGAAATGTGACTACAGTAGATCAAGAGAGTTTCTGAGGTGAAGAAACTGTTCTGTATTCTGACTGTAGCATTGCTTAATTTATACAAGTGATATTTTGCTGCAAAAGAAATTTCTTACTTTTTTAAAAAACATAATGTGATTTGAATGATAAATGTTGCCCATCCAAAGAATGTGTCTGCCACATTTTGCTTATCTGTTCCCCTAGTAATAAATATTTGAGTTGCCTCCAATTGCCTACAAAAATGCACAGTAGAATCATACAAATTGCATTTCTAAAGTTTTTGGTATAGAGCAGGAAACAGATTAATTGCCCAATAAGTGATAATTATTTTCAAATAGTAAAAGAATCTGAACAGCTGGTTTCCTAGCTCAGGCTCAAAACAGACCTCCCATTCTGACATCACTGCCCCAAACTAGGGTGTGACTACACAGCCACTACAACATCATTGACAAGATAGAGGAATTTTCAGATTCTTACCTTTTTGCAATGCCCATTCTTCTTAAAGTCTTCTGCCTCTCTTCTTGTCTACCCTCCAGAACTTACTGCCTTTTTTCTCCACATCAGCATCAAGTTTAAGGTAATTGACGATGGTTGGTGGTGGTTCGTTTAGCTGTTGGAGAGGAGTGTGTGTGCGTGTGTAGCGGAAGTTTGGCTCACTTCCATAAGCAGTTCTGGAAGGCTCATAACATCAAGTTGCCAGTCACATCTAATGGGTGCTAAGTTATAAAGCAGTTGCAAATGATGCCTGTCCATAAAGTGCTGTTACCTTATCAGACAGTGCATTGTGTGAGAAACAGTCAAATATTGAAGTAAGGCAAGCAGATGTGCTGGGGCTATGCTGAGGGGGCTCAGTGGGTGCCAGAGAAGTCAGGAATGGTCTGCTAGAGTTGGCAGTGAGCCGTGTAGTGGAGACCTCTAGGGTGGGTAGGTGGGAAGAAGAGATGGAATTTCAGAGAGGAAAGAACACAAACACAACCCTGAAGGGAGTAATGAATGTCATGTGTAACGAGAGGCTAAATCCAGGTGGGTGAAGGAGTAGGCATAGGGCAGGGTTATATTTCGCTATGACTGTTGTCTCCCCACACCCTGGTTCTTTGTACATCCCCCTTCTCCCCCAGTCAGTAGGCCTATTACCGTAGAAATGCAAAGAGCCGGAAATACCTTCGTGTTCAGCCTTGAAGTTTCAAACTAGGCTATGTAAATTGAAGTAGAGGTAGATGGAATTCCAAAGGCCCAACCTTTGACTTATTAGACTTGGAATTTTCAAGTTTCAGTCTAAGAATGAAGGCTTTGTGGCATGATTGTTGCCAAAAAACAATAGATTTGAGAAGAACATATGATAGTGATCTGTATATGGTAGGTGAAAAATTTCAGAGTCTAGGTCCCATTTTTTCCCAAGTACCTTGGCAGAAAAATAAGTCCCTATGAAATTATCTTTTCTCCAGATCGTGGAGGAATTTCACCAGCCACATGGGATGCCTATGCAGCCTCAGATTCCTGAAGCACCTCAGGGGGCTTTGCGAGCAGTTGGAAGAGGCCCTGAAATAGCTGAGAGGGCCAACAGAGCTTACAGGACCTGTGTGGATGTCCACGAGTGCCCAGACGGGGTTGAAGGTTTTCCAGTGGAAACCAGCAGGAATGGAAGCCAAGTGCCAGGCTTCAGTAAGAACTTGATCATGAGCAGCATGAGAGGTGAAAACTAGACAGTCACCCCCTGCTCCCCACCAGCACTATAGCAGAGCCCTGGGTGAGGAGAGTGGAAAGGATAAAAAGCCCTGAATGGACTGAACTTAAATCTGAAGTGACTGAGAAAACCCTGACATGACTGAATTTTGTTCAAACTGGCTAAGTTTCTACCAACCACTAAGTAGGATGGGAGATTGTTATAAACAAAATTATCATAAAAACAAATAACATAAATATTTTATATACTTATATTAAAATATTAGAAAGTTTGCACACTTGAGTTTGTGGCCTGAGAAATGTGTAAATACTGCATAAAACCCTTTGGCATATGATACATATAATTTTTTAAATATCAAAACAATTCATAGGCCACATTTTTGAAAACTGTGACCCTCCTCCATTCACTCAGGAATGTCTTCTGCAACTGTCTTCAGTGCCATTAAAAAGCCAGTGTCCTATGGGAGACACCTACCCGGCTTTTCTGATTTTTTTGTTCTTGATTTTGTGTTTTACCCCAAATAGTATTTACCAGCCATAGCTCTGAATGCTTGGAATTTCCCAGCTTTATATGTCCCCTCACTAAGTTAAATTTTTATTTTTTTGTGCTTCCTCTCCCTCTTTGGAGAAATTCACCAAACTGACACAGTAGAGAACGAACTAGATGCCTAGGAACAAAGATAAAGTATTAGCAGGAGTGGGGTTTTACCTCAAAGAGTTAGTTAGAACTAGAGAACTTTCTAGAAAGAACTTGGCTGGAATATACCGTGAACAGACTTCCCTGCCCTTTGTGAGAGGGTCAACAGTTTGCATTAAAAGCCTCTCCTCCCACCCCCATTGTAGTTTACTGTATGTCAATTAAGCCTCAACACAGCTGTTTTTTAAAAAAAATGAAAAAAGTCTGTTCCCTTTACTCTACCTTTTACTTTGCTCTGTACATTTACAGCTCCTATATCACTGGAGTCTTTTACAATAACATAGACTTTGTGTATTCCTGAGTAATAAGTAAATATATAAGCATAAGAATCTGAAAAAGAATCTCCCCACGCAATAGTTCTAGGCCCACATTCCTCATACTCTACTGAGCCCCAGCTCCCTCCTAAGTTCCCCTGTCCACTGACGAGGCATTGAGTAGGCAGCAGAGGTGGGAAGGAATGATGTGAAGTGGACAAGGGACAAACAGGACAGAGGGAATGGGGCCCATTATAATTGAAGAATTTAGAGTCTGATTTTTCTCATTCTGCCACACTTCCCAGGGAACCCCAAAGCAGATGACTCTGGCCTTAAGAATTGGATTAGGAATATTCTAGAGGCGGATAATGTTAGTCTCTTGTCCAGCTGGCAAGAGAAGGGAGCCCATTAAAATGAAAGAAAAACCAGACTCTGGGTCAAAATATCTAAGTTCTGGTCTTGGCTCTGCCCATAGCTATGTAAGTGTGAGAAATTCACTGTGCTTTTCGAGATTTCTGATTCCCTTCTTGCAAAATGTGTAGGTTGGAGAAGATGGATTTTGAGGGCCCTTTCAGCATTATAACTCCACTTCTAGTCTTGAGGCATACACAAATCACAGCAGAAACTTTATTAGAAATATCAAATACATCCACAGAAACTCTCTGTTCCTCAGATCTCCACCTGTTCCTCAACCTGCTGATGATGTCAAAAGAGGGGTCCAGTGACCGGGACCAGAAGCACCTCCTCAACGGACAAGAAGCAGCAGCAGCAGCAGCAGCAGCAGCAGCAGCTCTAACCTCCAAGGTGAAGTGGGAGGCCACATGGCTGCATTTTCAACCTTTCGGGGAGTGAGAGTCTTGAACGGACATACTTCCTTCAGCCACATGGGGCCTACTGTGTAGACCCCAGACATCAGCCTGCAACCAGTTATGGATGTACAGCCTTTGATCTCCAAAGGTGTGTTGAGGCCTCCTATGGAACAAGAAAGATGGGGAGACACATAGATATTTTAGGAAATCAGAGAGGAATCCCATCTTCCCTATTCCCGGGACCCTGAGTGACAGAATATTTTGGGCTACACTCAGATGTCTCATTTTTTGGCCTCTGAAACCATCAGATATTCAATTTACCTCCAGTGACCTGAAGTTTTCCTTGATAGCATCGATTTGTACCATTGGGACAGGGAAGAGAAGGAGCATTCAAACAGGTCCCCAAAGCCACACAGGTTGGGCAGAAGAGGGTTGCTGACTCGCTGGAAGCTGAAGGGGGAAAGAGAGGGACAATTAAGAGTGAGTCCTGCCTCTAGTGTTGTCTCGCCTTGCTGCTTTCACTTCCTTGAGTCTTCCCTGCTGGTGCCACTCTAATCAAGGCCTATTACTACAACCCCCCCACCGTCTCCAGCTGAACCCAACATGACTTCCAAAGTCTGTGATTGGGTGTGGAGCTACAGAAATGAAAAGGACACAGTTCCTGCCATCTAGGGTCATTGTCTTGATGGAGACAGACATGTAAGTAATTAACTACAATACAACTCAGTAGGCATGGTGTCCAAGGTGTAGGGGCAAAGAAATGGCGGAGTACCTAACTACCTAAAATAACTCAGTTAAGTATTTTCACACAGCTGACACTTGAGTTGAGATGGAGGATGAACAGAGGTTAGCTATGTGAAAATGGGGGTTGGGTGAGGGTAGCAAAAGAAACAACAAGGACAAAGGCCTGGCGGTGGGAGCCAACTTGATGGATTGATTGGGGAATTGTGAGAAATTGCAGTGTTGATATTCATCTGGTGGGCACAGGTAGGGCTGGACTGTTTTTTATAGCCAGCATCCATTCTGACTGGTTAAATATTTTGAATACTAGCCCAGCTAGAACACAATAAATGAGAGTGGGAAGAGAAGGCAAAGAGCTGAGAAGATAGACAGGGCCAAATTACTATAGGCCTTGGGGACAAATGGGGGAACTGGGCTGGGGTCATGCAGCAATGGAGAAGCAATAGCTGTTAGTTTGCTGGTGCCACTGCCCTGCTCAGAAACCTCTACTGCTTAATAAACACAAAACCCAATTTACACTCCAGCCTTTACTGATTTCCCTCTGCTCAGAGCAGTTTATGGAACTCAAGGTGACAATTTAGAAGAAGAAAGACGGGCAAAAAGGTCTGAAGTCCTTTTGTCTGTGGCCCACTTGGACCTAAGCCAAGTAAGAACACAAAGAAAGAAGACCTACCATTTTTCAGGGGTGCAGAGAGTTCCTCTTAGCACCCGTCTCTCCCCTCCCAAGGTACCTGGGGTCTCTTCTGGACTCCATATCTCATATAAGTCCTTTCTGTTGTTGCAAAGGGACTCCTCACAGTAGTTACTGTAGGAGACCACGAATATGCCAGGGGGTGGAGCGTGCTGGACAAACAGTATTTCTGGTGTCCCCTCCGAGCTGCAGCCCTTAGTGGCCAAAATTACCGTGTTGATCCCTGCAGTGAGATAAAAGGGAAGGAAAGTGGGTGGGGGGCCTAAAGTTTGACCTGGGCAAGGGGGAAACAGCATTAATATGGACATAATCACCTCCCCACCTCAAACCCAACTGCCTGTTTCGCATTTACCTGATTTAATCATTAGCACGGTTTCCTGGCACAATGCCCCATTGTCACAAGTCTCAACTTTCTCTGTGGTCCAGTTAAAGGTGTCTCTTGGATCCTCTTCTATACCCTTGAATGTAGCCTTTTGACATTTCAAATTTTGTACTAAGGGGGAGAACGTGAGATAGAGATAAGAATTTGCCCTTCTCTGTGGGCCCCAAAATCACTGCTTTCTCACTAGCAATCTATCCTCTGTGACCCAGCTGCCTCCCCCAACTGCCCCAGTACATACGGGTCAAGGTCGGAGCTCCTAGGAGAAAGAGGAGCAGCAAACCCTGGTTATAACAGGTCCCCATGGCTTCTTTTAGAGACGTTTGGAAGAACTGATCAGGATCTGCGATTTGATGGAGAAGAAACTTTTCAACCAGATGGAATGACGTTAAATCTAGGTTCTGGCAAGTACTGACTTCAGGACAGAGCTTATGGGCATGTAAAACGATGACGTCTAAAGTCAATCTGTCCCTGTCTAGCTTGTGAGTTCAAGCAAGTTAACTAGTTAACAAGCCTCAGTTTCCTCAGCTGTAATTCTCATACACAGCCACCTAGACCAAGGGGTTCAACGGCCCAGTGCCCTGCAACCTCGGGATCCGTAAGTCTGGCCCAAAGGCTCCCTCTCCCTCAGACTCAGGCGTCCAGGTTCAAACCTATGCTCTTTTGAGGCCCAAGTATCTCAGTCCCCAGCCCCCAACTTCATCAGAACCTGGGATTCTGAAATCCCACGCCTGTCCTGCCTAGGGTTCCAGTCACCTTTTCTGGCAGGACACATGATTCTGGGCACCCAGCCTCTCCGTCTCTCAGACCCGCGAGTGCAAGGCCCCAGCCCCCCGCCTCCCCCTCAGATCCAGGAGTCCTAGTCCCCAGCCTTCTTTTTCCTCAGGACCCAAGAATCTGAGTCCCCAGGGCCCTTTTTCCCTTTAAGGGACCAAAATCCTTCCTGGCTTTCAGATGATCTCACAAGAATCTCACGGTGCTGAAGGAACGGCCTCGAACGCCCCACTCGCCCAACCTGTCCTTCACCTACAGTCTCCTCAAGGCACGGGAGGCGGGGCCTATTTACCGGACAGATCATTCGAAGCCCCATTGGTCGACTCGAAAGCATCTGATGAGCTCATTGGATGAGCCTGGAGGAACGCCACACCGCATTGGCCCGGGAGAGGCCTATTCCTGGCAATCTTGGAAGGTACGCAGGCGCGGAATGTCAAGTGTCCGGTAAACTGGGGGGCCGAGAACCCTGTTGTCTTTGCAGCACGAGGCATGAGGTGCGGGGCAGGCAGTGTGTCCGCAAATGACCTGATTTAATTGGGCTATGGCATCTCAACTTCTCCAGCCACACGAGGAGGTCACACCCTTGGCCTTCATCCTCTGAACGTTTCTCCCTGCCTAATTGCGTCTCGCACTTCCAGCCTGGCCCCTGCCCCAGCCCCGACCCAGTGGCCATAGCCACTGGGAGGCAACTTGGCCTCCTTGCCCTTCACTTGCAGTGGTTTCTGCTTAGCCCGGGCCTCATCCTCTGAACACATCATGGCACCAGCCCCTCCGTGGTCTTCTGGAAGACTAAAGGAAGGAAATGCCGGCCTCAGCATTACTTTAAGTAACCTGAATGACAGATTGCCGCCTTATCTAACACACGTGCAGGTGTCAGTACCATGAACAAGATATGTCATTCAGATTTCTTGTTCGTGGCTGAAAATCCTATTTTATATATATACGTACATACATATATATACATTCACACACACATACACATATACATACATATGTATACATATATATGCTTTCTAGATGTAACGTGAAGTAAAAATGCTCTTTGTGTTCTTTCAGACTTAGTACTGTTTTTGTGAGTTCTACGGCATAAAGGAATATATATTTTTAATAGAGAAAATGCCACAATAAGAATGGTGTTGGTACCAGAAATTGACACAACATTGTAAATTGACTATACTTAAATTTAAAAAAAAGTTAAAAAGAAAAAGAAGGGAATAAAAGAATCCATGTTCTAAAATTATTTTTAAAAAAGAGTGATGCTGGTAAAACTCTAAATTTTATGTAAAAAATATTTAAGAACTTTCAACTGGGGGCTGTTAATATTAAGAATATAATTATTAATATTATTATTAACATAAATAGTCACAGTTAATATATATGCTAAGAGGTAGTTCTAGTCCCAAAGACCCTGCTGTCCCTCAGGACCCGGGGCTCGGAGCCACCCTTCTTTTCAGGACTCAGGCCTCCAGCTCTCACTTCCCATGATGTGTAATAGTATGTGGTTTTCCTGGGTCATTGTGTAACTATAAGTGTGGGGCAAGGTCTCAGTTCTTGGCTACAATTGCCAATGCAGGACCAGTGGGTTAGGGGGAACTGGAGGGCAGAGAGGGTGGTTGGAAGCTACATATTCACCCGCTTCGAGTTCCAGTGTCTTGTTTCAGGCTCCTCGTCCTTTCCCATCTCCCTGACTAGCACTTGCCCTGCCTCTTCAGTCCTAACCCCACAACTGGCTTCAAGCACCTGTAGTGAAGTTCATCTTATTTTTTTTTAATTTTTTTTATTGAAGTACAGTCAATTACAATGTGTCAATCTCTGATGTACAGCACAATGTCCCAGTCATGCACATACATATGTATATTCGTTTTCGTATTTTTTTTCCATTAAAGGTTATTGCAAGATATTGAACATAGTTCCCCGTGCTATACAAGAGAAACTTTTTTTAAAATCTATTTTTATATATAGCAGCTAACACTTGTAAATCTCAAACTCCCAAATTTATCCCCTTCCACCCCCTTTCCCTGGTAACCATGAGATTGTTTACTAAGTCTGCAAGTCTGTGTCTGTTTTGTAGATGAGTTCATAGTGTCTTTTTTTTCTTTTAGATTCCCCATATGAGTGATACAACATGGTATTTTTCTTTCTCTTTCTGGCTTACTTAGAATGATGATCTCTTGGTCCATCCCTGTTGCTGCAAATGGCATTATTTTATTATTTTTATGGCAGAGTAGTATTCCATTGTAGAAATATACAACTTCTTTATCCAGTCATCTGTCAATGGACATTTAGCTTAAATAGACTCTTGGCTTGTTAATTAGTTTGCTGGGGCTGCTGCACAGACTGAGAGGCCAGAAGTCCAAAATCAAAGTATCAGCAGGGTTGGTTCCTCCTGAGGGCTGTGAGGGAAGCGTATGTTCCAGGCCTTTCTCTATGGCTTGTAGCTTGCTGTCTTCTCCTTGTGTCTTCATACCATCTTTCCTCTATGCGTGTTTCTGTGTCCAGTTTTTCCCTTAGTATAAAATACCTGTTATATTGGATTAGGGTCTGCTGTAACGACCTCACTAAAACTTCATTATGTCTGTGAAGATCCTATTTCTAAATAAGGTCACTTTCTGGGGTATTGGGGTTTAGGACTTCAACATACGAATTCAGGGGCAATTCCCCCCATAAGAGCATGTTAGAGAGACTTGTGTGCAGATGAAGCAATGAGTACAGAACAGCGAGTGCTGCAGGGGCTTCCTGCTACCATTTTGTGAAGTCTTCTGCATTAGTGTCATTCCCGATGGAGACTTTGCTTCCCATGGTGGCTACCTTGATGGCTGGTGTTGGGAGGGTATGAAGATGTAAGATTGAGGGGGTGTCCCCGGAGCGAGTCAAGGGCTCGGAGGCTGACTCGGGGATTGAGAATAGGCCAGAGTGGTGAGCTGAATTCAGGGTACCCTGTTAACACAAGGTGTATATAGTGCATCCCACTGGGTGAGTGTGCGGAGGGAACACCCCTTTCTACCAAAGCCTACTCACCTGACTCTGTTATGAGAAGAGTAAGAATCAGATCTGATTCTTCGGCGATGGGGAGAGGCAGCCAAGGGATATTTTCTGCCTTCAGGCTTACCCTGTCTTTGACATTTTTGAATGATTCCATGTCAAAGAATATGGGAAGAAATTGCCCCCATTCTCAGCCCATGTCTGTCCCTCCAGGTCCCAGGCTTGGGAAGATGATTACATTCTTGAGTCATACTCCAGGCGACCTGGCCACAGAATCCCTCAATCTCAGATTTAGAAAGAACCTTGAAAGTGTAAGCCCCCCTTCTTCACCAAATTTCTGTTTTTTTTTCTAATTGAAGCATAGTTAATTTACAATGTTATGTTCATTTCTGGTGTACAACATAATGATTCATTTATATATATCTGTATGAGTGTGTCTCTGTGTGTATCCTTTTTATATTCTTTTTCATTATAGGCCATTACAAGGTATTGAATATAGTTCCCAGTGCTATGTAGTAGGACCTTGTTGTTTATCTATTTTATAATTAGTAGTGTGTATCTGCAAATCCTGAAATGCCAGTTTATCCCTCTATCCCCTCTTTACCCCCTGGTAACCATAAGTTTGTTTTTTATATCAGTGAGTCTGTTTCTGTTTTGTAAATAAGTTCATTTGTGTCATTTTTCTAGATTCCACACATAAATGATAACATATGGTATTTTTCCTTCTCTTTCTGGCTTAATTCACTTAGTACAACAATCTCCAGGTCCATCCATTTAGCTGCAAATGGCATTATTTTATCTTTTTTATGGCTGAGTAGTATTCCACTGTGTATATGTGTGTGTGTGTGTGTACACCACGACTTCTTTATCCAGTCATCTGTTGATGGACATTTAGGTTGCTTCCATGTCTTGGCTATTGTATATAGTGCTGCTGTGACCATTGGGGTGCATGTTTCATTTCGAATTAGAGTTCCCTCTGGATATATGCCCAGGAGTAGGGTTGCTGGATCATATGATAAGTCTGTTTTTAATTTTTAAAGGAATCTCCATACTGTTTTCCATATTGGCTGCACCAAACTACATTCCCTCCAACAGTGTAGGAGGGTTCCCTTTTCTCTACACCCTCTCCAGCATTTATTGTTTGTGGACTTTTTAATGATGGCTATTCTGACTAGTGTGAGATGATACCTCATTGTAGTTTTGATTTGCATTTCTCTGATAATTAGCGATATTGAGCATTTTTTCATGTGCCTATTTGTCATTTGTATGTCTTCATTAGAGAAATGTCTATTTAGGTCTTCTGCCCATTTTTGGATTGGATTGTTTGTTTTTTTGTTCTTGGGTTGAATGAACTGTTCGTGTATTCTAGAAATTAAGCCCTTGTCAGTGGCATCATTTGCAAATATATTCTCCCATTCTGTAGGTTGTCTTTTGGATTTGTGTATGGTTTCCTTTGCTGTGCAAAAGATTATAAGTTTAATTTATGTCCCATATGTTTATTTTTGCTTTTATTTCTATTGCCTGGATAGACTGCCCTAGGAGAACATTGCTACTATTTATATGAGAGTATGTTTTGCCTATGTTCTCTTCTAGGAGGTTTATGGTGTCTTGTCTCATGTGTAAGTCTTTAAGCCAGTTTGAGTTTATTTTTGTGTATGATGTGTTCTAATTTCATTGACTTACATGTTAAATCAGAGCTTTTATTTCTCCCTTCTGGGAAACAGTTGCTAAACATTTACCAGCACATCACGGGTGTGCCTGGCTTTGTGTTCAAGTGTGGATTTATGTAGAAGGGAGCTCTCTCCTCCTGTTTCAGTATTGAGTCTTCTCATACCAATCATATAGGAATGAAGTGTGTGTCACCCCCTAGATGTAGAGCATTTGTGCAGTGCACACCGTGACCTAGATTCACAATGGTCCTGACTCCTTGTTATCTGTTGTCACAACAAATGATATGTATAAAATACATAATTACTCCCAACTCCTGCACCATCCTTTGTGGTTTCCCTGGATCCAAACTTGCCAACTGTAAACAGCAGTTCCTTTAACAGATTCTACTCAAGTTACCCAGTTTGGGTGTGCCATTCATTTCCTGCTGGACACCTGACCAATTCAATAATTAGGATCAGAAGTGGCACCCAGAAACAAACCAACAAAATTGTATTCTGGGATCACGTCTCCATCACATAGGAGAAGCATAGGGGAAGCATGCAATAATTTCACAGTTGCTCAAATTAGCACTGGTCATAGCAGTGAAAGAAGTGTAGGTGAAGCAAGGTTTGGGGAGTTGAAGAGGGTGTGGCACTTTGTCACTGTGGCAACAGTGGTGCCTAGGTTGATTGTGGAGCCAGCTGGTTTCTTCGGATGACCCTAAAGAGCAAACATGGGGAAAAGGAGCAACTGAAAGATGAGGCTGTCCAAATGGAAACTTGATGGACAATCAGAAAGCTTCCTTGGCAGAGCATCCCTTGTCTCCTGTAGTCACAGAGCAGATAGGGCTGAGGACCAAGCCCAAAGCCTGAGGGAAGTGGTTACAGAGTTGCACTGCCAGGTAAATGTTCAACCCTGCCAGTGTGTGCTAAGGGAAAGGCGCTGGTGGGGAAGGGAGTGTGACCCTCAGACATGGGACAGAGTCCCCATAGGCAAATGCTTGTCCTCCAGACCCACAAGAGTGAGTTTCCAACATAGTCTAGAGAAGCACAGGGCTTGGTCTGTCATAAGCATGCCACACACTGAGAGCATTACAGGACATCACCCGAATTCACTGGCAGGAGTCCCGGAGCATGTGCATGAACAGATTCTATGCCATTTATTCACTGATTGCCTCTCAACTCCACTCTTTACTGCCCTGCTGAATCTTGCAAGCATTTTTCGTCTCCCTGGCACAATGCTAGGCTTTGCCAGTAGAGGGTGCTAGAGGGACACTGCAGAAGGAAGCGCTTGTCTTGCAGCCATGGGTATAGAGATCGCTCCCTAGATCTGCTGTCCTCTTTACCCCTTAGTAACCAATCCCTTCTTAATCCTAATCCTCTGTTACTAGTTAATGATTCTTTATATTGAACTTTCCCTGTTAAAATTAGTTCGTGATTTCTGACTCCTGCCTGGACCCTGACTGATACAGATTCTAAGGATGTGAGACCAAATGGGACCAAGAGGAAGGCTTCATGGGGCCAAATTCTTTTACATGGGTTATAGGATTGAAGGTATTGGTTCACGTATCCAGGAAATATTACTAGTCAGCTAGGTTAATGAGTTAATATCTGGACTCAATGCTACAACTTCTCTGGCATATCGGAGAGAAATAGAGTCCCAAGTTTGGGGACCCGGGAAAGCTGGAATGAGTTTGTCATGAGCAGCCTCCTCAGTCACATCCTTATCCTATCCCCTGGGGAGGCATTAAGAACAGAGGAGGGGACATCAAGAGCTTGGTGGTGGCTCACCTCTGAGGTAGAAGTTGCTTATGGGAATTGCTGGAAAAAGAGGATTGGGAGTGGCCAAGTGGTGACACTGGGTATGCAGAGACAACATGGCCCCAATCACTGGAACAAGCCACAGAGCAAAAATGTCATCAGAGTGTTTTGAGAGGCAGGGATCTGTGGGGAAGCTAAATGACCAAGGGGTCCCTAAAAGTGCAGGAAATTTTCTAGCTCTGATGGAAACATGGGTCACCATGATGAGGATTTGTGACTTCTTTTTGTTTTTAATGGAGGTACTGGGGATTGAACCCAGGACCTTGTGTATGGTAAGTATGTGATCTACCACTGAGCTAGTTCCCAGACCAAGCTAGTTCATAGACCTTGAACCCCATGAATGAAAGGAGAAGCTGGGTCTGTTTGAGAAGGACCCTGTAATGCAACCATGGGTGTAGACAGTGAATCTTCCCTTACACCAGAAAGACTGGGGGTCATTTATCTGGAAGAGCTGAGCACTGGTTAAAGGGAAATAAGTGCTCAGACCCTGGGAGTATTATTTGGATGATGGCTTTGGGTGGATGCTTATTGCCGCAGTGAGCAAGGTCCTGGTGTAGAAGGAATTTTGGCTCAAGTCTCCTTCCCAATGGGTCTCATAGGACCACAGACTCATCCTGTTATTTATGTCATCCCAGAATGTATAATAGGAATAGGTAACTGGTACACCCTCCCCCCTCGTAGGTTCCCTGACCCATGGAGTGAGGGTTATTATGGTAGGAGAGACCAAATGGTGTTTCTCATCTGGTTTCTGGGTTTGGTTTTTTTTTTTTTTTTTTTGAGGGAGTGCAGGTAATTAGGTTTATTAATCCCCACAAAGCACCATCAAATGAGATGTGCCTATATTCAGGCTCCCGAGAAGCACTGAGAGATGTCCTCAGGTCCACTACTGCATGGACCTATGGTGAGCCACTTGGTCAAGTACTTGGAAAGAATTAAAGCAAAAAATGAAGACAGAGAAGATATGAGAATGGTCCTCTGCAGATGGGCACAGACTGTGAAGATGTTCACATCACACAGGAATGCCCACCAGCACTCATTCCCTGAGCAGGAAGCTCTTGGTACCCAGTGGACGGTGTCAGACAGCTTCTTTCCTATCGGTGCTTGCTCACTGAGCCCATGTGTAAAATGGTCATGTGGGTGGTGGAGACACCACCCTGTGTCAACAAATGGGCTCACTCTCCCCAAGGTGACCGGCCTGCTGACTGTGCTCAGTGCCCAAACCAACAAAGGCAGAGGCCAACCCTAAGCCTGGAAATACCCCATGCTTGAGGGGACTGAGCTTTTCCCGCACAGGGATAAATACATCCTGCAGGGTCTGGTTTGCCTGCCTTGTACTCAATGCTTCTGTCGACACTGTCATTTGGGATCTTAGAAGATGTCTGTTCTGTTGCTGTAGTATCCCATGAAGTATTGCTTCCAACTAGGAGACATATTTTAAGGCAAAAGAAGTGAGGCAATGAACTCACACCCATGGAGCTCACTGATCTTCCAAGGTGCCCCACTACACAGAGACAGTTGGCTTTTCGGAAGGGTGGAGTGGCCATGATTGCTTATGAGGGCACCAGGAGAGAGACAGTACCCTGCCACCCAGAAGGAGATGCTGTATGACTCGAACCAGTGGCCAGTCTATCATGCCGTCTCTCCCATAGCCAGAATGCAAGGGGAGGGTAAGGGAGTGTCCCCTCCCACTAGTATACCTAACAACCCATTTAAAGAATTTTTGCTTCTGGTCTCTGTACTTTGGGCTTGGTGTGGGTGAGGAACCCTATCATGGCTCTAATCAATTGGAAGCCAGGACTGCCCCCTTGCCATTTTGTGCTCCTCGTGCTGCTGAAACAGTGGACAAAGAAGAGGGCCACTCTGCTGATCGCCAGAGGGTATCTGACTACCAGAGAGAGGTTGGCTTGCTGAGTCAAGGAGGACTATGAAAGCCAGGGGACACGTTGGGGGTAATATTTCCTATGACCATGGCCCTGTTCAGCAGAAAGTGGCCAACAGCCAATAAGGACAAGATCATCAAACACTCACTTCCCATAAGAATGAAAATTTGCATCACACAATTGTCCAGAGAAGGTGTTGGCAGCTGGTAAGAAAACATAGAATGGGTGGTAGAAGATGGCAGCTCTGATTACCACCAGTTATACACTTTGCAGCTTTGGTTGATGTTTTTTCCCCATCTTCCTCTCACTGTGGTACATGAAGAATTGGTCATCTAATGCTGTGGATGTATGACTCCTTGATTGGTGTAGTGCACCATAATTAAGTAATGGATGTGAATTGTGTGTCTTCTATGTTAAGGACTCTGATTTTCATCTGGACAAAGGAAAAGACTCTTCTGAACACTTTCTGCTTCCTTCTCTGGATTCACTGTCTCCCCTTCTCCCCTTGTGGGAACTGCCATTGAGATCTCCTGCCTCCCAGCTGTGTTCAGTCCACAGGGAGCTCCAGTAGGAGACCAGAGGGAGGACATTGACTGATAGTGGAGTACTAATTCCCCAGCTCCCTCCCTGTAGTATCACTGTGGACTGGAAAGATTTTCGCCTGATGTCACAGCTCCTGTCAGGCAGCCCTCTCTAAACACCAACCCCTCGAGATTCTAGTAATAGCAATGACCTCTCCTCAGCTTTTCAGGCCTATGATGATGACAGACCCAATGATATCAGCCTCAGGAAACTGTGCAAACCCTCTTGTTTCTCTGCTTCATACCAACCCTTATGTCAAGTTATTCAAGTGGGGTGAGCCCCCTGTTTGTGCTGGGGTATAAGCCTTATTGGTCATGATGCACCTTCACCTCCCAAGTCACAGTGATACCCAAGTACTTTTGGCTGCAGCATCCTGATGGCTCTGCTGCCACCAAGCTAGTCCAATGGGGATGTGGACCAGACCAGTGAAGGAGCAGCCTGAGATGGTGAATCTCTCACCAGATTCCTCTCCTTCTTTGTGCCAGATCTCTGGTTGTCCTGCCCTCCCCTCACATAGAGAAAACCCAGCATTTAGGGAAAGGACAATGTCTTTATTATCACTCACATGTGGCCACTGCTTGACTGTCCAGTCACCCGTGGGGAAAGTTCAGCTGCTTCCAGACCTTTCCATATGTTGTCATCAGGTCATATAGTATGTGATGGGGGGCAAGGCATGGGGGTGGATGATAATTCGTGTAGAGGATGGGGAAATAATTCAGTGTCCAAGACTGTTTAGTTATGAGGTCAGAGGGAGGGTTGGGGACTGGGGGTCAGCAGGAGCTAAGAATCGTGAGAAAATGGGATGAGCAGGGAGGGGGCTCCACACCACAGGGCTAGAGATAGCCCCAGCCCTACCACCCAAGCCAGGTAGGGGGCAGGAGCAGCTCCAGCTGGGAGTAGAAGCTCATTCTCTAGAGGCTCATTCTCGTCATCACGCTTCTCAGCCACGGAAATGACCCCAATATTCTGAATACGGTTCAACAAGTAGCTGGAAGGTTGAGCCACGCAGCCCTGAACGTTCAATGAGGTGCTCAGCCCACCTAGAGAATGAACATGGAGTCAGAGAGGGCTCAAAGTTCCCCACACTTAAATTCCTGAACCCTAGGACTCCTACACACCCGTCTCCCGCCTCAGACCAGGAGATCAAGCTAAGAGCCTGATCCTCCCTCAGACCTAGAACACCTGGGTCCCCAGCCCCTTCTCCCCGTAACTCAGAGTCTCAAACACCCTCCCACCTGAGGACCAATAAAGCCAGGTCCCAGCCCCTTCATCCTTGGGACCTTACCCGCAGCACTCACCTCCCTGGAGAGCAATGTAACCCTTGTAACAGTGAGTGGTGCCGCTAGGGCACCTAACAGTTTCAGAGTTTTCTGGGCAGGATCCAAAAAGCGACACACAGGCTGGACAGTACAAGTCTCCTGAGGCAGGGGCAGCTGGAAAGCAGAGAGAAGGTTGGGGTGCAAAGCTCTGCTCTTAACAGCAGCCACCCTCCTGGAGCCCCAGAGTCTGTGTCTCTGGGGCCCCACCTCTCCATACCCCTGGTCCCACCTAGCCCGCTGGGAACCCGTACCTGGACGAGGGAGGGAGTTCAAGAGGACACTGCTGCTGCTGGCGCTGTTGCACTCGTCAGAGGAGCAGAACCGGGCATAGGAGGCAACGAGCACTCCTGGGGGTCCCGAGTGTATGGAGATAGTCTGGGAATCCTGTGTCCTGGCTTTGCTGCAGCCTTTGCTCCCCACTAGGAGTGATTTGTGTCCTGAGAGATGAGAGAGTGAAAGCTGGGCTGGGGGAGGGGCAAAACCAGGGATTCCTCAGTGCTCAGCAGGCGGAGGGGGACGCCGGTCCCCCCAAATCAAGAGCACAGGTCCTGCTGAGTGCAGGGCGAAGACTGGGGCCAGAGCCCAGATCTGCCTCCCAGATCTGCCACCTCTCAGTTCTTGCTCAAATGTCACCTTCTCAGTAGAGCATCCCCAGAGCAGCTGTTTTCAAATTGCAACCTTTACCTCACTCTCCCTATCTCCTTTTCCCGCTGGATTTCTTTCCATAGCTCTTATCTTCACACCCGTATCTTACTCTTTTTTTTTTCTCCTGCTTCCCCACTGGCAGTAAAGCTGCAAGAAGGCAGATGCAGTGGGATCTACAGCATCTAACACAGTGCCTGGCACGTAACAAGTCGCTCATTAGACCTTGGATGAAGTCATTGAGTTTACTCTGTGCGAGCTCTGTTCTTAGCCCTTTGCCTGGACCATCAGATATATCCCAGCAACTACCCAGCAAACTATTATTGCCATCACCTCACCCCTAGTTTTCTGAAAGGGAAACCAAGGCACAGAAAGAGGAAGAGTTGAGTTTAGAACTGCTGGGATGAGGAGAACTGGGCAGGAAATTCAGGAGAAAGAATCCAGGGTAGGGAGACCCAGGACCCCGTGCAGGGGTCTTGCTGTCCTGCACAGCTCACGTACCTACATCTATGAGCAGAAGTGTCTCCTGACACACCTCCCCAGGATCACACAGCTGCCTCCCATTCGTGGTCCATTCAACCGGTTCCTGAGCCAGGTTTACAGAAGTCCGTAACATGACTCCCCGATGACAGGACAGAAAAGCTGTGGACAAAGAATTACCAGGGTCTGTGTAAGCCAGGGATCAGCTGTGTCTGTCCTTCCAGGGTCCTGTGCTTGGGGAGGTCACACTGTTAGTCACACTCCAAGCAATCTGGCCATTGAGTCCCTCAGTCTCAGATTTAGAAGGGACCTTGGAAGTCTGAGCCCCACCCTCATTCTTTACCCTGCCTTTTTTTTTTTTTTTTTTTAATGGAGGTACTGGGGATTGAACCCAGGACCTTGTGCATGCTAAGCATGCACTCTACCCCTGAGCTATACCCTCCCCTCCTTTACCCTGTTTTTGCTTGAACACCTGCAGCGTCCTTTCTCAACCCCCCTTGAGGACAGCTGTTCTTCCCTGTGGAAATGAGAGAGACAGATGGCTCTTCCTTAGCCTGGACCAATCTCTGCTTCTCTCTCTGGGCCTCAAAGTCCTTATCTGGACATTGAGGAGGGTAGCCTGACATCATATATTCCTTTTAACTGAGAAATCCTGTATTCCAAACAAAAATACTCAACTGCCTCGTGTGCGCTAAGCATTTACTGTGTTCCTGGCTGCCATGATTACTTTCCATGGATTAACCCATTTAAGCCTGCCAAAGAGCTCACCTCACCTGGATCGCCTCATTTCCTCACAGCGACCCCCTCCCTCTGCAAGTAGATGATGTCATCGTCATCATCATCCCCATTTTCAGGCTGGCAAACAGAGGCAGAGGAGTTTTTAAGTAGCTTGCCCAGTGTCCCTGCTAGCTAGCCATTGGCAGAGCTGGGCTCAGAACTCAGGCATTCTGGCTCCTTGGGGTGAAAGATGGGGAAGGGGGGGATGGATGTCCGTCCTGAGCCACTTTAGCCCCTGTGGCCATCGGGAGTCTAGTTGGGAAACCATTAGACCTTCTCTTAAGGCCAGCACACAACCAGCCGTGATGTATCCCATGACGCAGAAACCCCAGGGCTGACCATGCAGCACCCACAAATGTGTAACCTTCCTCCACAACAGCCCCTGCGAAGGTAGGCCACTCATTTCCCCACTTCATGGATGGCAAAATCATGGCTCCCGCTGTCCTCCCAGCCTCGTCCCCAATCTCCCCACCCACCCCATCTTCCCCAGCTTGTCAATGGCAACCTCCTTTCCTACAGTTGCTCAAGTTGAAAACATTGCTGTCATTCTTGACAATTCCCTTTCTCTTACACCCCATGTTGCGCCCAGCAGGAAATCCTGTTGGCTGAAGCTGCAAAATACCCCCAGAACCTAACCACTTCTCCCCACCTCCACTGCTTCTACCAGGGGCCGTACCCTGAGGCTCTCACCTGCTTCCTCCTGAGTCTCCCTGGGGGTACCCTCCCCCACGCCCACCTCCTCTTTACACTATTCTCCAATCAGCAGCTAGAAGGATGCCCATAAAAAGAAGACTTCAATAGATCCTCATCCCACTCGGAATAAAATTATAAGTCCTTAAAATAGCCCCAAAGGCTCTGCAGGATCTCCGCTCCCACCCACCCCCTGCCAACCTCTCCATCCACAAGTCCTGCTCTGCTCCTGCCTAATCACTCTGCTGGAGCCACACTGACCTCTGGATTCTTCATTGAATGTATGGCAGGCACAAACCCACCCCAGGTCCTTTGCATATGCTCTGTCAACCCCGACAGTCTGGGATCATCGCCTCCTTCCTGAACTTGGTGAAACAGGCTCAAAGAGGTGGTAATCCTCAAAAGTTGGTTCAGCAGCAGAGCCTGGACAGAAACCCACATCTTTTTTTCCCTAAGTTTTATTGAGATATAATTTACACGCCATAAAAACTACCCACTTATACAACTTAACAATTCTTAGTAACTGTATAGAGTTGCACAACCACCACCACAATCCAGTTGAAACCCACGTCTCTCTGATTTAGACACTAAGCTCTTAACTCCCGTGCTCTCCCTGATTGTGGCTACCCACTGCTCTCACTGGGACCATCATCCAATTCCTTAGGAAGGCCGTCATGGCTATATAAATTCCAGCTCTTTGGTTCTTCTTCAATATGGGCTCCTGCAGTGGCCCATTTGGGGTAATCTGGGCTCTTGCACCCAGTCCTCTCTCGCCCCCATGCCTTCCAGAATCTGTTCTATCTCCCAGGGACGCCCTTCTGTCCTCCACTTATTCCCTGCTATCTTTTTTTTTTCCTCTGCCATCTTATTGTACCCCAGCTCCTGATGCCTGGCCTTGCTGATGCTCGATAAATATTTACTAAGCTACTGAGCTGAACTTAACCAGGAAAGGCAAATCCATCCCCTAAGATCTGACTTTGATGTCAAAAGCTAGCAGTATATGGACATATATTAAGAATAGCAGGGGAGGGTGTAGCTCAGTGGTAGAGTGCATGCTTTAGCATGCATGAGGTCCTGGGTTCAATCCCCAGTACCTCCACTAAAAAAATTAAAAAGGAATATCCTGAGGCTGGAAACCTTGGTGTCAGTGACATCCAGGCTCTGACCTCAAGGCTCCCAGTCTAGCCGGAGAGATTCAAATAAGAGGAACGTTTGCAGAACTCACTCAACTCTTTCGCTGAAGTTCGGACAGGGAAAGCCCTTCTCCCACCTTCCCAAGGCCCCGCTCCACTCATCACCCTACTCCTCTCCTCACCACGGTGGATGCTTCACATCAAGACAGTCTGGGCTGCTCTCATCCATCAGTGTGTCAGTTAGACTGTGTTTCCATGAGTAAGTGGGGGCCCTTCCTGTGTCCCCATTTGCCTCTTGCTTTCCCTGTTATACCTAGGGCATCCTCCATATTTTCTCTGATCTTTTTTCTCTTTTGCTAGGGTGCTCCTGTACCATGAGTGGGGGATGGGTGAGGGTCGGGTGGGGGTGGTCCAGGGGAAGTGGGAGATCCAAGGTTATCCAAAGTCAGGGGTGTGGAAAAACAGTTCGAATTGGAAGCAACGAGTCACTCCCAGTATGGAAACCAGCAGGCACTCCATTCTGATACTCACTTCTGCATCCCATGGATAAAGTGGTGATGTGCGATGCAGCCCATCCTCTCTGCCCTCTGACCTTCCTCCCTGCTCCCCTGCTCCCCTCCCACCTGGACAGGCTGCCCTAACTTGGTCAAGCTCAGCATCATTGAAAACACCTACCAGTGGGCTCCTGTCCTATAGATCTGTCCCCTGGGCCACACATCCTCTCTCTCCCCTTGGGCTGGACACCTCTCACTGGCAGCCTCACCTGATGCACCTACTGGGAGAATCCTTCCCATCACACCCGCCTGAGTGAGTGATAAACATCTGAGTGACTTGGGGAGCTGGTTTTGTGGGGGTGTTGGACAGGGTCCGAGGCTGTGGGACTGGGCACTTGGTCCTGTGGGGGTGATACTCACCTTGAGGATCACAGGTCTCCCTCAGAGTGATGGGCCCTATTTCCCGAGTCCCATTAAGCAGGTTGCAGCCTTCTTGAGATGTGCATCCCTGGACTTTCAGACGGCTAGAGATGGCCCCTGTGGAAAGAGAGAGGGAGGGAGATGCTGCCGCTGGAATCAGCCAACCCTCTGGGGGAGGCACAGCTCTGGGAAGCCAGGCCCATCTTCCTCTGGGTCCCAGGACTCAGCTACCCTTCCACCCCAGAGACTCAGATCATGGTCCTCAGACCCCCTATTCCCATTCAGTGCCCCACAGGGCCCCCATGTCCCACTCACCGCTGAACAGGAGGACCCCACTGTAGCAGTGCGAGCTCTCGATGGGGCAGGGCAGCTCCGCTGCAGACCCACAGCCTGCTGTAGACAAGCAGACTGGACACCGCACAGACCCCATGGCTGGGGAGGTGAGAGAGAAAGAGAGGGAGGGCTGAGAGGGCTCTGGACTCAGACTGGACGGCTTGCCTTTCCTCCTTAACCCCTCCACTCCACACCCACCCCCCCTGCGCTGTTTTGTTGGTCCTAAGAGTCAACCTCCCTAGTCTCCTGAAATGTGCCATCTTAGGGCTCCTCCTAAGAAGGCCTGGGATGCAGGGAGTTCAAGATATGTGACTAGAGAGAGAGCAAGGTGGGGAGGGACCCTGAGATCTGGAAAGGGGTGCCTGGGACTGAGTACAGGAGGAAGTATGAGTGGAGAAGGGGTGCCCTGAGAGGAACCATTGGCTTCGCCCCACAAGTTCCACTCAACAGTCCGAGAAGACAAGCGCCCGTGTTCACAGAGTATGCCACAGAGTAGAGAAATGCCAACCATCGCTCCGAACCCGACTTAGGATCTCAGACAAAAAAGGGCAGTGGGAAGTTACAAGCCGATTTCACTTAGGAAGAGGAAGTACCAAACCCTGAATAGAACACAGGTAAACCAAATTCAATGGCATAGACAAAAGGGGCGGGCACCGCGTTTGGGCTGTCGCCACAGTCGAGTCAGAGGTGGGTGATTGAGCATCAGACAACCAGTCCAGTTTGCTGCTCCGGGACTGTTAGAAGCCGTGCTAAGGGAGGGAGTGCTGGGGAGGGTGGACGGGGTGGATGGGGTGGGAGAGGCAGGGAGGGATTCTAAATGAACTGTCCCTGTGTGCTCTCCCCCTACCCCCTCAGTCCCGTTGCTCCCCTCCTCCCAACAGCCCCTTTCAGTTCCTCCTCCTCCTCTCCCTCTGGCACCTGTGGGTGGGGGCAGGGCCCGGAGAGGGACGGTGGAGGAGAGATTGTTGCACAGATCCTCCCTGCACACGTGGGTGTAGGATAGAGCGGAGAGTCCGGGGCCTGTCCTGTGCTGGGTGACGCGGGCCTCCTGATTCGCCGCCTGGGTGCAGCCCTTGAGGATCATCAAATTCACTTGGAGTTCTGTACAGAAAGAGAGAGAGAGGGAGAGGTCAGGACTCTGGGGTCCTGGAGGGAGGGTCTGCATCGTGGCCTGGGATGAGAGGCTGGACAGGAGGCCCCTGGGCAGCCAAGGAGTTGCTCCTGGTATTGGGGTTGGGGGGGGGGCTCTTCTGAGTTTCTACACAGAATGCAGGTAGGACTGGGTGGGGATAGGGGTGTCTGCACAGGAGAGGGTGGGGGTCAGGCGTGGGGCTCATGGGGCCCTTCTCACCATTCTCAATGAGCAGCAGAACTTCCTGGCAGCCCCAGCCATCCTCACAGGACTTCTGGCCGGTCGTCCACTGGAGAGGCAGCTCCGATATGTCCCTCACTGTTTCCGCGCTCCCCTGGTTGCAGGTCAGGGCATGCACTCCTGAGGCGGGAAGAGCAAATCTATCTTAACCCATCCTCCAGGGGAATCCGCTCCCGGGCTGGGGTCCTCACGCACCGGTCAGGGTGTGGGTGATGCCCAGGAGGGCCAGCAGCAGGGCAGGGCTCATGATCAGGGCAGCAGGAACACTCTCCTTTTCTTTCTCCCAGGAAACAGCGCTTTTATAACTTGCCTCACCTGAGGCAGCCTCACCCAAGGAAAAGGGTGGGGAAGGCAGGGTCTTGCTAAATAAAGCCTTGGCCCACCCTCTGAGTCTCAACAGCTTAATGGCAGAGGAATCTGAGTCCTCCATCTTTTCCCGGACCCAGGATCCAGGGCCTCAGCCCCCTCAGCAACATTCGAGACTGAGGCATCCTGGCTCCTAGTCCCCACTGGTCCAGATCCCCAGCCCACTTTCCTCCCGGGCCCAGCTATGTGGGTCCCCACCCCCATCCTGTTGCGGGGTCATTTTGGAAGGCAGTTTCCTCATCTCATAGCAGCTTGGCCACCTTCTGGCCCCAGGTGGTGAAATGACCCAACTGCCTGTGAGGACACTGAGCAGTGGGTCTTGGCTGGTCCCTAAGCTCTCCTTACCCTAACCTCTGTCCCCACAGATTCCTACTTCTGTTTTCTTTTTCCTTCTTCCCTATATTGCTGTCCTTGTTACTCTCTGGTTCACGACTTTCCCTCCTGCTTTCTCTGCCTCTGTCCTCTTCCTTCCCAGCACAACACAAGCCCTAGAATCTCTGCTTTCCTGCCACCCAGGAGGGAGCTGACTTATGGCAGGAGGAGGGGATGGCGGCAGAGACTGAATGTCTTTTGAAGAATTCAGATATTCCTTGTCAAAGCAAAGTTTCTTTGCCGGAAATAGATGGGAAGACTGGTGTGATAGAAGATTAGCTTTTCAGAAAAACAGCATCAACAAACCAAGCCTCATAACATTGGCCTATTTCTATGGTGTAAATACTCCTACCAGGTCTGATTTTAAGCTACCAATCATTTAACAACCAGCTCACCAAATCTCTAAATATTTAACAATTGGCTTCTGCAAACCTGCACAAAGCAGCTCTAGCACACTGGAGAGGAGACAGACAGGGAAAAGTAAGGGCGTGTCCCTGGGCGACCACAGAGGCCAGATGTGAGAAAGAGAGGGGAAAGAGAGAGAGGAGGAAGAACAATAGTAAAGGAGAAAGAGAAATGAATATGTAACTTGCAATTATGTTTACTTTGATATCTTTTTACATTCCATTTTTCTTTGTGTTTGCAAGTTTAACATTTGCTACAGGGACAGAGGCATGTTCCTCTCACTTCCAACTGTGTCTCCACCACTCACATGGCATAGTATAGGTACTCAATCAATATTTATTGGAGCAAGGAAGGAAGGAAGGAAGGAAGGAAAGAAAGACAGCAACAGAGCCATCACTACATTTGTATGGATTGTGCATCCCCTCCCCAGTGATTCACATCATTGCTGTGGGCACCCTCTGGAGTTGTGCATGGCCTAAAGCAATGTCCCTGAAACAAAGGAAGAAGGGAAGGAAGAGTGGGCAAAGAGGTCCATAGGGTCATAGGTGGCCAATTAAATAACAAGAACAGAAATACTAACAGCGATGGAGCCTTGTGCTAAGTGCGCCAAGGCATCCACTTGCAGCACTGCCAGTGCTGATTCTTTTCTTTTCTTCTCTTATTTCTTCTATATCTCTTCTTTTCTCTTTTCTTTTCTTTTCTTTTCTTTTTTCCTTATCTTTCTTCTTTCCTTTTCTTCTCTTTTCCTTTTCTTTCCTTGTCCTATTAGGAGCAACAATTGCAACAATTCCTTGCTCCTCTTATAGAAGAGGATCAGAAACCAAAAGAGGGAGAGAAGCTCACCAAGTCCTCTGATTCAGGCTGTGGCTGAGCTAGGAACAATTCTGGGCCCTTCAGCCCACATTTTGACTGATTTATCCTGCTTTCTCCCTCTGGACTAGCCAATGGGTTCATCAGGTATGAGAAGCCTGAATTATGCTGGAATTTGCTGCAGATATTTACCTATAGAGGACAAAGGAGACTGTGTAGCACTTGGGTAGAGCTTCTCCACATGTATCTCCAGCAAACACCCTTACTTCCCCCTTGGGTCTCTATAAACCTGGCTTTGTTTCTGCATGATTAGCATCATTTTAGTTGTTTTTTTAAAATATATTTTTATTGAAGTATAGTCAGTTTACAAAGTGTCAATTTCAGGTATATAGCACAATGCTTTAGTCATACATGAACATGCGTGTACTTGTTTTCATATTCTTTTTCACCACGAGTTACTAAAAGATACCGAATATAGTTTCCTGCGCTATACAGCATGAACTTACTGTTTATCTATTCTGTATGTATCAGTTAGTATCTGCAAATCTCTAACTCCTAATTTATCCCCTCCCACCCCTTTCCCCCGGTAACCACAAGTTTGTTCTCTATGTCTGAGAGTCTGTTTCTGACATTCTTTTCCATTATTGGTTATTATAAGATATTGAATATAGTTTCCTGTGCTATACAGTAAATCCTTGTTGTTTATCTATTTTAAATAAGCTGTGTGAGTCTGTTAATTCCATACTCCTAATTTATCCCTCTGCCTCCCCTTTCCCCCTTGGTATCCATAAGTTTGTTTTCTATGTCTGTGAGTCTGTTTCTGTTTTGTAAATAAGTTCATGTATTTCATTTTTCAGATTCCGTATGTAAGTGATATCATATATCTGTCTTTCTTTTACTTACTTCACTTAGTATGATAATCTCTTAGGTCCGTCCATATTGCTGCAAATGGCAGTATTTCATTCTTTTTATGGCTAATATTCCATTGTGTGTGTGTGTGTGTACACATCTTTATTCATGCATTCGTTGATGGACCTTTTTAACATTTTATTTTTGTTTGGCTTTTTTGTTTTGTTTTTGTTTGTTTTGTTTGTTTGTTTATTTGTTTTAATGGAGGTACTGGGGATTGAACCCAGGACTTCATGCATGCTAAGTACACACTCTACCACTGAGCTATACCCTCCCCCCGATAAACATTTGTTTTTAGTTACATTCTCCCAACACCCCCGACCTTCCAAACTGCTAAGGCATCACCCTGCTAGCCACTGCTTCTTCTTAAGCTGCTTCACCTAGTCTGTAAATGTGGCTATTCCCCAGAGTTCATGCTGGTTCCTTTCTCTCACTATTCACATCCCCTTCTATCCACATTGTTGGCTTCACTTCCCTTCCATAAGCTGATACCTCTCAAATCTCTAACTCTAGGCAGGACCTTCAATTCCAGGCTCCCATTGGACATCTCCACTGTGATGTCCCATTGGAAACTTTTGTGATGGACACAGTTCATGTTCTGGCTGCCCAGCACATTTCAAAAGCCTTTGCTATACTGTATTTTGCCTTGTATTCCAAGGCAGAATCCAGAAAGCTCATTTCCCCAGCATCCCTTGCAGGAATGACACAGAAACGGCACCCAGGTGTTCCCAATCAAGACACAAGATTGTAAGCACACAGCACCACAAAGCAAAGGGTGCATGACATTTATTGCTTTGAGTGAGGCTGGGTAGTGGTGGTGGTGGTAGTGCAGAAGTTTCTGGACTCCAGGGCCAGCTTCAGTAGTGCAGTGTATGTGTGGTTTCTCTGCCTAGCAGTGTGGCAAAAGATCTTAATTGAAGCTGCCCAGAGACTACAGTTTCGGCATTGTACTGGGCCATGTGGCCTCCAAGCCTGCTTCTCTGATTCCCATGGAGCTCTGTGATCTGCCTAAAATATTCTTCAATCAATTCCTTTTCTGCTAGTTGGAAGGGCATTTCTGCTTAGTGCCCCTCAACTATCCTAACAGTCAATCACCATTAACTGTAAGGAGAACCGTTATTTACTGTCATGAGAGTTGCCTTTACTTATTATAACAGTCAACGCAAATTGTCATACAAATCTTAGCATCATCAATCCCCATGACTTAGCATCAAAAATCCCCATTAATCATACAACAGCATTAATTGAGCCATTACTCTGTGCCCAACCCTGGTAATTCTTAACATGGATTATTGAATTGTCACAACCCCCATTTGAGGTTGGTAATATCATCCTCTCCGTTTTCCAGAGAGGAAGCTCTGCTAATACGTTGCAGAGCTGGGATTCAAACCTAGGTGGTCTGACTCCAGGGCCAGGTGTGCAGGGCTCCTCCCAGGTGTACAAGGTCTCATTCTTGGTCTCAGAGGTATAAGAGTTTCCCAGACCACTGATAACTTGGATTAAACCCCAGTTTTTCCAGCTTCAGTGTTCAGAGTTTGAATTCACAGACACACTCCAGGAGACAAAAAAGCATTTTTGCTGAAATCCAGACATTCTAGGGAATTTATTGCAGAGATGGGGGCATGGTTCTCATCTTCATTCTGCTCCTCTCTGAATATAGATTAATGAATGCAAAAAATGTAAAATTTTATGTTTCTCATATTCCTTTTTTTAAAAAATCATAATATTATATCCATTTCTGTCCAATTTTAAGCTTCTCAGCTCTGCGTCTTTTTCTCTTGGTGCTAACTAAAGAAATAATATACCCACATCTTGAAACTAGAGCCTTTTCTAACTGCTGGCAACAGAAATCTCAGCAAGGTAAGGAGGTGAAAATGTCCCATCTTCCTAGACAACTTTCGATCAACAGATCCTATTCAGTATCCTGAAACAGTCTTCACAAAGATAATTTCTAACAGCTGAGTCTTATAAGACACCCAGGCCCTAGTGGTCTTCACTTGGTCCTGTGAAGGTAGCTCTTAATCTCTCAAAATCTAAAATTCTGATTAATTGCCTTAAATCCATTAATCCATTGCCTTGGACATAAGATTTAAACTGACAAATTTGTATTCTAGAAGATACAAATACCTGTAGGGGTTTGTTTGTTTGTTTTGCTGTGGAAGAGGGCCTTTTGGTGAGGAAACTCTTTTCTTCTAACCTCTTAAGTTCAGAACCTAAGGGCTGTAAATTAAACTGACAAAAGTCAAATTAACAGGAGAAAAGGCATACAATTTTTATTATTTATATGCATGGGAGTTTACATAAAAAATTGAAGCCTAAAGCTAGACTCAGGGCTTATGTACTATTTTAACCAAGGAAAGGAGGTTTGGATTTAAAGGGATGATAAATTGTGGGGAAGTTACTAGAAAATATATAGAGTAATTAATGCGAGATGAGGGTTATTTTAAGGGAAATTTGTTTATGCAAACTTGTCTGTGCTGATTCCTTGTCTCTGGTGATGAGTTGTTCTTTTTCTGGTACATAGTGGGAAAATACCTTCAAAAAGGGAAGTTTATATTCTATCTTTGGCAATAAGTGGAAGACAAATAACTCGTCCTATATTTACTGGTTCTCAATTGTCTTTAGCTCAAAATAAACCTTATGCCAAAGTAGCAAATTTTGGGGTGTCATTCTCTGATCCTCTTCAGGTCATTGATCAGCCCATCTTTTCTCTTACTTGTGGCTGTAATATAAATCTAATAGACTGCCAGAGAGATTTCTGATTTAAGTGTTTCTATATTAGCATCTCACCCCTTTTTGAAAGAGGGGAGCATGCTTATACACAATCCTCTATACTTTCATTTTAATCTTCCAACCTTTTCTTTGAAACTTAAGTCTATGGAACAGATGAAAGAATTGTACAATCAACGTCCTATCCCCTTCACCAAAATTCACCAATTGTTAACATTTTGCCACATTTGCTTCCTATCTCTCTCTCTCCACATGTGTATGTGTGTGTGTGTGTGTGTGTGTGTGTATACACATGTATGTATCCCCACACCCCCATCATAGGATCTCAGCCTAGCTGAACAGGCTTATGACCGGGGCAGCTAGTAAAGCAGCATTTCTAAAATATCACCTGGGCATTTGCAGTCTTTATAATAAAGTTCCACAGGTGATTCCCATGCCTAGTGGGGGTGACATCCCTGTGACAAGATTTCCTGATGTAACCCCTGCTCTTTCTCTGAAGAGATAGCCAGATGAGGTGAGAGAGAGCTGTGAGGGAGGCTACAATGCACCCCAACCTGACGTGACTCTGAGGCCCCAGGCTTGGGGTTCTCCAAAGTAGTGTGTGTGTGTGTGTGTGTGTGTGTGTGTGTGTGTGTGTGTATGCAAGTAGGCAGAGAATCACTGCTTTAGCAGGCAGAGGACTCAGCACTTCCCAGGGGCCTGAATACAGGCACACCTCCTTTGTTGGTGCTTTGCTTTATTGCAATTCGCAGATACTGCATTTTTTACAAATTGAAGTTTTGTGGCAACCCTGCATCAAACAAGTGTATTGGCACCATTTTCTAACAGCATTTATTCACCACATGTCTCTATACCATATTTTTGCAAAACCTGTAAATTTTCCAAAATTATTATTATATTTGTTATAGTGATCTTTGATGTTACTACTGTAATTGTTTTGGGGCGCCACGAACCATGCCCATATAAGACAGCACACTTAATTGATAAATGTGTGTGATCTGACTGCTCCACCAACTGGCCATTTACCCCGTCTTCCTCTCTTTGGCCTCCCTATTCCCTGAGACACAACAATATTGAAATTAAGCCAATTAATAACGCGACAATGTCCTCTAAGTATTCAAGCTAAAGGAAGAGTCAATCAATGCAGCAAACTTCATTGTTGTCTTAGTTTAAGAAATTGCCATATTGAGCATTTTTTTCATGTGCCTATTAGCCATGTATACGTCTTTGTTGGAGAAATGCTTATTTGGGTCTTCTGCCCATTTTTGGATTGGGTTGTTTGTGTTTTTGTTATTGAGTTATATGAACTGTTTGTATATTCTGGAAATGAAGCCCCTGTTGGTCAAAATATTCAGTATCTTGTAACAACCTATAATGAAAAAGAATATGAAAAGGAGTATATATGTATGTATAACTGAATCACTATGCAGTACACCAAAAACTAACACAACGTTGTAAACTGACTGCACTTCAATTAAAAAAAAAATTTTTTTTTAAAGAAATTGCTGGGGCTAGGGAATAGCTCAGTAGCAGAGCACGTGCTTAGCATGCACGAGGTCCTGGTTTCAATCCCCAGTCCTCCATTAAAATAAGTAAATAAATAAACCAACTTAATTACCTCCTCCATCATCAAAAAAAAAAAAGAGAAATTGCCACAGCCATCAACCTTCAGCAACCACCACCCTATTCAGTCAGCAGCCATCAACTGCTCCAGCCAAGACCCTCCAGAAGCAAAACGATTATGACTCACTGAAGGCTCAGATGATGCTTTATTTAGCAATAAAGTATTTTTAATTAAGGTATGTACGTTTCTTTAGGAATTATGCTATTGTACATTTGACTGACTACAGTTTAGTGTAAACATAACTTAAAAGGCACTGGAAAACCAAAAAACGAGACTCTCTTTATTGCGGTGGTCTGGAACGAAATCATAATATCTCAGAGATATGCCTGTACCCCTGTACGGAGAGAAGGAAAAGAGAAAGAGGGAAGCAGGGAGGCAGGACTGAGAGGGGAGGGAGAGGGAGTGTCCTGGGCACAGACCCCGCCCCCAGCCCACACGACCCATGATATGCTCCTGCCCCAGGAGGAGGCCCAGCACAGAGAGGGGAAGGACAGCAGAGCTCACACATCACACAGCAGTGCTTGTGGGCGTTTCTGGAGTGGAAACTCTTCTCACAGAGGGAGGGACACAGCAGACAGCAGATACCATGGAGCCCTCCTCAGCCCCTGCCCACAGAGGGCATGTCCTCTGGCAGAGGGTCCTGCTGGCAGGTGAGAGGGGACAGTTTTCAGGGAGTGGGCAGAGATGGGAGAAGAGTCTGGCTGGGGTCTCGTGGGGAGACAGGGCTCTGAGAGGGGACAGAGGGCTTCTGTTTGGACCTCAGTGGGGCAGGGTAGGATGGAGGGATGGGGTCAGCAACAGGAAAATCTCAATGAACTAGAATTGCTAAAGGGCAGGAAAACCTAAATTACTGTATGTTTTACAAGTTAAACAATAAATTTTGAACAATAAATTCCTGAACAATAAATTTTGGAAACTGATGACAATACTAAGCACAGTTATTGTCATGGGAAAAAAAACAACTTAACCAGGGACATTAATATTGTCCATACCGACCACCCTTAGAAATTGACAAGTAAACACCAGGATGTGGAGGGACCTGGGAACACACCTTCCTTCATCACCAGGTGTTTGGCGCCTGTTCCATGCACTGAGGGTACAATAAGATCAGCAGAGTCCTGCTTTCACAGAGCTCACGTTCTGTGGGGAGGAAGACAGACAAGCAAAGAGATCTAGAATGTGCTGTCAGGTGCTGACAAGTGTCATGAAGGAAACAGAGCAGGGGAAGGTCAGAAAGTGAAGGCAGAGGGTCTTTAGAGCAGGTGGTCAGGGAGGGCATCTCCTAACACGCCCCCCCACCCGAGGGTGAGCAGGCGAGTGAGAGCAGAGAGGGAGTGAGCCGGGCAGGCACCTGGGGAAACAGAGGAAATAACAAGATCAGAGCTGCTGAAGTAATGGGGGTCACACTGCCAACTGTGAACCAGTAGGAGACACACACACACACATACACACTATAAAAACACATAGCAAGGCTGAGGGATGAAGAGACCTGCTCAGGACCCAGGGCTTCTTTTTCCCATCCCAATTTATAGGTGAGATTATGAATTGCTTTCTCTCCCTTCCCTCCTAGTCTCACTTTTAACCTTCTGGAACCTGCCCACCACTACCCAACTCAGTATTGAATCAGTGCCAGTCAATGCTGCAGAAGGGACGGATGTTCTTCTACTTGTCTACAATGTGACAGAGGATCTTCTAGGCTATGGCTGGTTCAAAGGAGAAAAAGTAGAAAACAGCCAACAAATTGCATCATATATAGTAAGCTCTCAAGTAAATGTACCAGGGCCTGCATACAGCGGCCGAGAGACGATATACGCCAATGGGTCTCTGCTGTTCCAGAATGTCTTTCAGAACGACACAGGATACTACACTATAATTGTTACAACGAATCACTTTGACTCTAAAGCAGCATCTGGACAACTCCGAGTATTCCGTGAGTGATTCCTCTCTGACCTCTGGGTGCAGGGTGGTGTGATGTCACACAGGACCTACAGGCCTGGACTGTGGCTCCATCCCCCTCTGCATTACTCCCATGTTGGGGTTTGAAAATTTAGTGCAAGACACACACTGGAGAAAAATTTCAAAGGTTTAGAATCCTTTCCTGGAATCTGGACCCTGCAGACACCCTGTGCAAAAAGAAGGACCAGTCTGATGGGAGTACTCAGCAGAGGGAGAGGAGTCTCAGTCCAACCCCCTGGGCCCCTCCCTGTGACCATGACCCTGAGGAAGACCCTGTAGGACTCAATAAGGGCCTGGCTTGAGGGTCCCCTGGGATCCTCACAGAGACACTCGGGTCCCCCCCACCCCCGCAGCCCCAGTCCCAGGGCTCCTGACTCCATGGCCCTGGGGAGCTTGTTCCAGGTCTCCAGGTTTCTGAGCTGGTCACCAGCCAGGGCTCAGCCCTAAGAGCCAAATCTGGGCAGCAGTCCTTCACCTGAAACTCAGTATGGAGAGCTTAGATGGATGAGATCCCCAGGCCATCAGCCAACCACCCTGGGGGACTTGGAGTCTCCAAAGGAAAGTCAGTGTCCCCAGGGAGGAGCAGAGGAGAGAAGATACTCCTGGCAGCAACTTGTCCATGAAGACTCAGCCCGGGGGCCCTCTCATGAAGCTGGTCAGTGAAGAACCAGGACAGGCGCCAGATGGTCTCTGACTCCCATCTTATTGTTTCCACAACTAAATGCTGCTGCACAATTGACACTTGAGGAAGTCTGTGCTTCCTCCCAGACATATAGCAGGTGGCCGTATGTTCAGTGAGCTCAGAGTTTCATGCATTTGTCTTGTGATACACAGACCTGCCTTATTCTTTAAGGACTCAGTTTGGCTTAGAGGTTAAGAGATGACGACTCTGATTGAAGATGCTTTTGGTGGAATCAAAGTTATAAAAGAGGCAATGTTCTCTCTGTTATCTTCACAGCGAAGTTACCCACACCTGTCGTCACCAGCAACAACCTCAACCCCCTGGAGCACGAAGACACGGTAGTGTTAACATGTGAACCTGAGACTCAGAACACCACCTACATGTGGTGGATCAACAATCGGAGCCTCCCTGACAGCACCAGGCTGGAACTGTCCGAGGACAACAAGACTCTCACTTTACTCCATGTCACAAGGAATGACACTGGACCTTATGTGTGTGAAACCCAGAACCCAGTGAGTGCCGGCCGCAGTGACCCATTCACCCTGAATTTCCTCTGTGAGTAATCTCTGTTTCTATGTGGCCCAGGTAGCCTGCCCGAATCTACACAGCCAGAGGCCAGGCCACACCCACTCCCCTCAGGTCCAAGTACATGGACCCTCACCCGTGGATACCAGGCTGGCCATGACTTCCTGGCCCAGGCAAATCTGGGCAGGCCTAGCCTTGAGCCAAGACTGGGAGGGAACAGCTGCTCCTGTCTTGAGAGGCTCAGGATCACCATCCTGTGATGGGAGAATCAGGTTAATGTCTCAGACTCAGGGTGAGTGAACATGAGGGGTCTGGTTGGGACTTTTTAAGACAAGGTTGTGACCCAGCTCAGAGGGACACTTTGGCCCTAACACAAACCAGGATCCTTCCCTTCCCTCTGATTGCATCACCCATGGTTTTATGCACTTTGCTGCAAGTGGCAGGGACACCCTGTCATTTCCCCCTCAGACTCCTATTAACATCCAGAGGCAAACCTCAGCCTCTCCTGCCACAAGCTTCTATCCCAGCCACTAATGATCTTGCTTTATCAACGGGAGACCCCAGCAATCCACACAGGCGCTCTGTACCCCCACGTCATGCCACACAATAGCAAATCCTATATTCTGTGACTGGCCTGGATAGCACCACTTATGAAAAGTCAGTCTCTGGCAAGTGGTCCCTGGACTACTTGGACTGACCTTGGGTGGAGATCTCTCTGATTTTCTAAAAGTACCCTGAAATTAGTTATGTACCAAGCTGTGTGCCACAGGACAGTGGCCAAAAAGTATAATTTATAGGAGGATTAAGTGTACAGTCTTTTGTTAAAACCATAACCACTGCTCTCTAGAGACATCTTTCACTGTGATATTCAATCCACAGACCTGGAATAAGAGATTTCTTCAGATTAAGAAATCATTTAGTTGGAAATTCTCCAGGTCCTAAGGTCATGAAAACTAACTGGACCATCTTCATTTTCTACTAAGTTACTTCGCAAAAAGGAACACTTTCCCTAATAATGTAAAGCTGTTCTGGCCCGATACGTGGAGCGCCTGCCTCCCTGACATACACAGATGTGTATATACACTAGATGAGAGGGGCTGGCATTATGAAGTCACAGAAGACCTTAGGAAAGGGTCACATGGAGGCGTGAGGGAAAATTTCTACCTGATGATGAGGTTCCTGGGCACATGGGCTGAAAAGGGGTTCCCGGTGCTGATAGTACAGAGATGTCTAGGGGGACCAGGCAAGGGTCACCCTGAGGTGATCTGGAGGTCAGAGGGGATGTGTAATCATCTTTCAGATTGTCACCTGAATGAAGACTCAGGGCCTTCTTCATAGGTTCAGGCCGTCCTTTGGGTCACCTTTACAGAATTGACTGGATCCCAGGAGTGGCTGAGATCTCTCGGGAAGGAGCTCAGCCCCAGGCCACAAATCCTCTCTCAGCCAGTCACCTCCTCTGTTTCTCCACAAGCCCAGTGGACAGCCCTCCATCCAAGCCAGCAACACCACTGTCACAGAACATGGGAATACCATGTTCTTGACCTGTCTTACAAATGACACTGGGATCTCCATCTCCTGGCTTTTCAATGGCCAGAGTCTGTTGCTCACAGAGAGGATGAAGCTGTCCCAGGGCAACAGCACCCTCACCATACACCCTGTCAGGAGGGAGGATGCCGGGAATTATCAGTGCCAGGTCTCCAACCTGGGCTATTCCAGCAAGAGTGACGTCCTCAGCCTGGATGTGACCTGTGAGTGACCCTCATCACCTCCTATAAGTTATTAAAGTCTAAATCTCCTTTTTCTAGGGGGAGGGTATAGCTCAAGTGGTAGAGCATATGCTTAGCATACATGAGGTCCTGGGTTCAATCTCCGGTACCACCTCTATAAATAATTAAGTAGGCCTAATTATCTCCCCTTCCACAAAAATAAGTAAATAAATCTCCTTTTTCTTATGTGTACAATAGTGTTTATGATGCACTTTATAGAACTGTTGTGAAGAGACAGTCAAGTGAAGGTGGAAAGCATGTAGCAGACATGTATTCAGGCAGTAAGTATTCAGTATGTTACTTGGCTTTGTCATTATTATTGGCTTACTGTCACATTCAACTCCAGATCCCACCACTTGTCTTCCTCACTTGCACCGTCATCTCTGCAGGGGAAGTGACACCACTTCCTCACAGGGATAGGCGGTGGTTGTTTGCAATGAGAAGTGAGAACACTGAGTACTATGCCCTGCACAAGATCAGTTCTCAGGATGGTGTGTTCTGTATCCATCTATTAGATCTCATTGGTTTACGGTGTTTTCACATCTTCTATTTCCTGTATTCAAATTCTGTCTTGCTATTCTATCCAAATAGGGTGTTGAAGTCTCACTCTTATGATAGAGCTGTCTATTTCTCCCTTCAGTTCTGTCAATTTTTGCTTCACAACTTTGGTGCTCTGTTGTTAGGTGCATATATTCTTATAATTGTTATATTTCCTTGATGAATAGAAACTTTTCTTGATATAGAAGGCCCTACTTTGTCTCTGATCATCTTTTTTGACTTAGATATAATTTTATCAGATATGCATATAGCCACCCTAGCTCTCCTTTTGTTGTGTGGAATATTTTTTTCCATCCTTACTTCCATCTTCTGTGTCTTTGTACCTAAAATGAGTCTCTTAAAGAAAGCATAGGGATGGGTCATAATTTTTATCCATTCTATCTTTAATTTGAAGATTCAATCCATTTACAATCCAAATACTTACTGATAAGGAGGGATTTCTGCCATTTAGCTATTTGTTATCTGTATGTCCTATGTGATTTTTATTCCTCTGTTCTTCCATTACTTACTTTTCTGCTATTTAGCTGATTTGTTTTTGTTATTTGCCATTTTGATTTCCCTCTTTCCTTTCCCATATTTATTCTAGTTTTTTTCTTGGTGGTGACTTGGAGCTGACAATTAGCATCTGAAATGCTTAACTACCTAGTTGAAATAATACCAAATGAGATTCTGTAATATACAAACACTGTATATTACATCTGCATTCCTCCCATTTTAGACAGTTAGGGATCATAAGTTTCATTCATACTTATACATTATGTGCCCATTACCATAGATTTATAAATGTTGCTTATGAAATGCCTTTGAAATAAAAAAGAAAAAGAACAATTACAAGGAAGAGGCAATAATAATGGCTTAAATAATATATTTACCTATGGAATTGCTTTACCAGTGTTCTTTATTTCTTCCCATGGCTTTGAGTTACTGCTTAATGTCCTTTCATATCAGCTTAAAGGATTCCTTTTACATTTCATATATGGCACATATCTGAGTAACAGACTCCTTTGCCTATTGTTTATCTGGAAATGTCTTATATTACTCCTTCATTCTTGAAGGGGAGTTTTTCTGTATATAGCTTTCCTAGCTGACAGTCTTTCTTTTAGGATTTTAAGTAGGTCATCTCTGTGCCTTCTGGCCTCTATGGTCTCTGATGAGAAATTGGCTTTTAGTCTTACTGAAGATCCATTGTACATGATAAATCATTCCTCTCTTGCTGCTTTAATCATCTCCTTCTTTCCTTGGCCTTTCACATTTTGATTATAATGTGTCACAGTGTGTACATCTTTGAGTTATTCTTCTTAGCATTCTTTAACATTCTTTGATGTGTTGATTCATAATTTTCAATTTTGAACATTGAAAACTTGAATGCATTATTGGCATGTTTGTCCACTTGATGGAGTTCTGCATATTCCTATGGCTAGGTTCACTTTTCTTCATTTTTTTCCCCTTCTACTCCCCAGTCTGGATAATTTCATTTTTCCTATCTTCATATTCAATGAGCTTTTCTTCTATCTGCTCAAATGTGCAGTTGAACCCATCAGGTAAACTATTAATTTCAATTCTGACACTTCAGCTCCAGGTTTTCCTCAATCCTGAGTAAATCATTTAACAAAGAGTAAGAACATTTCCTTCTTGAGAAGGAGGTTCTCCTCAGACAGGCCCAATATGGGGATAGCCATCCTCCCACCTTAAGGACACGTTTTAGTCATGGGCACTGATTGTAACATGATCTGGGTCAATCTCAGACAAGTACATTTGGAGTAGGAAAACAGGACAGAGAGGAAAGCAGTTGTGGACACTGTGGAGGAAGGTGATGGCTTATCTCAAGGAGCTGTCAGATGGCATCAGTCAAGGGACTGGCCTTGTCCACAAGGCTGGCATACACTCTTCCCCTTCTACATGACCAGGAACCAGACAGAGATCACCCTCTTCAGTAGTCAAGCCCTTCCCCTCAGAACTCCCCTGAGAGCCCTCCAGCCTGGACCCAAACTGGCCCAGTGATACAGTGCTTGATCAATCAGTGACCAGGAGTTTATGGCTCTCTGAGAGGATGAAGCTGTCCCGAGACCATCAGCAGTATTAGGAGGGAGGATTCAGGGTCTTACCAGTGTGAAGTCTCCCCCAGGTCAATGTCTGCAGTTATGACCCCATCTGCCAGCTGAGTGCTGTGAGTGACCTTCACCATCTTTACTGCTTCTCTCGTAATTTCACTGGAAGTGGATGTGTAATAAATGCAAGTAATGAAAACGTGGGTAGTCTCCATTTAGAGCCTCTAGAACGTGCTTAATTGAGCATGGGAAACCTGGATAATGCTGTCATTGTTTGGTTATTCTTTGTACCAACTGTTTGACTATGGGCAAGACACTCGACCTCCTGAGCCTCAGTTTTCTCATCTGTAAAACCAGAATAGAACAGCTGGATCTTAGAGCTATTGTAAGGATATTTCTAGGAAGTTAATGAGATTAAAGCCTAGACAGGGTCCTACACAGTCAGGGCTCAAGTAATGTTTTATTTTTTGTTTGTTTGTTTGGGGTTTTGGGGTTGTTGGTTTTTTGTTTGTTTGTTTGTTTAGATTTGGCCATCTTTCATTAGTTACCTTAAAGTTCAAACATAAAACAAGGAAGAATGTAAGCCTATTTAAAAATACAAATACTCTAAGCAATAGTTTAAATTATTTGGCCCGCAAAACTATTGCTTAAGAAATCAAGTTCATGGGAGTGGTTATAGCTCAGTGGTATAGCATGCAGGAGGTTCTGGGTTCAATCCCTAGCGCCTCCACTAAAATAAGTAAATAATTTTAATAAAAACAGAAATCAGGTTCAGCTTAATTGTAAGTAAATGTAATTATGTCCGAGGCTGGGATATTTGACTCTTCTTTTGGCTGCAGGTTATACTTCTGTGGCTGGAAAAAACGTTCTTCAATAGCACTGACTAATTCATTTAGTTCTTTCTTCAGCCCCTTGGGATCACTGTTTCTGGGGGACCACACGGTTCCAAATAATATGATTTTGGGCTCTGTCTCACTGGTCCAAATGGTGGCCACGCCTCCACTAGCAAAGGTAAAGGTGATCATTTGGCTGCTTTTACTAGTGGGAGAGCCCAGGGGACATAAAAGCTGGTGGCAGAAGTCTGGGGAGAATTCAGCCGCATGAACTTTCCTGGAGGCTGACATCTTGCCTGGGTCATTGGCACCAAGACCTGGCCCCACCCAACAGCCTGTAGGCTTAAGTCAAGTAATGTTTTCAACGAGTATTATTTTGTTTCTTAACATTCTTGTTATTAGCTGTAAAGTCAAGCAGAACTTGATTAAAAATTTTTTATCACTTCCCAGTTCTATGACCTACATTGGTTGATTTAAGCACTGTGGGTCTATGTGTGCACACCGGGGATGATCCCGCTCCTTCACGGGGGTGGAAGGATCAGAGCAGATGAATGTGCTTGGCACACAGAAGGCAACTGGAAACAGTCAGCTAATATTATTATTACTGATAAGCATTGAGAGGACTGGTAAGGGCCTGCCCTCTAAGATCATCGAGAGTGATGGGAAAGAAGATACAGAGAGAAGGGACATGATGTGAGAGAAGAAGAGACTTTAAACGGCAACTGAACAAGACGTGGAACTCACTTCATGTGGGAGAACGAAGAGATAGATCAAGTCCAAGATTTCAAGTGTGAGGAAGAGAAAATGATGCAATGCCCTGCGGTGAGAAAGTCTGGAAGAAATTGTGATGGCAAAACACACGCTGCACACAGACCTCAGTTGCATTTCCTTCCTCCCTCACCGGGCCCTCTCCCCCAGAAGGTTTCTCTTGGTTTTCCCTCCAACAGAGTCAGGACTCCACTTCCCCTCACTCTCTCTCTCTCCTCCTTTTAGGGCAAGAAATCACCCCAGCTCTCAGCACGGGGGCCATTGTTGGCATCGTGGTTGGGATCCTGGTTGCAGTGGTACTGGTGGCTGCCCTGGGGTGTTTCTATTTCCTTGCAAGGATTAAAAGGTACAATGGCATTTCCCAGATGCCACTTCTGTTCCCCAGTCTGACCCTAGTTGAGGAGGAAGGACACCCAATCCTCAGATTCTGAGCCTTACTCTCCACGGCCTCCTAACTTCCCTGTGGATATTCCCTGTCATCCACTCACTCCTCCCCACCAGATGCTGACCTGGGACGTCTTCTCAACACCTTCCTCATCTATAAATTAGGCTCAGTGAAGGCCCCGCCTGCTCAGTGTTGTCCTGGAGCAGACATGCAGCTGTGTGGCAGAGAGTAAATACTCAGTAAACGGGACCTCTTGCTGTTTAATTAAATACAACCACCCTGATGAAAGGGATTCACAGCATCAGGACTTGAGGGTCATCCTGGCCAAGGTCACACAGCAGGGAGTGGAGCCTGGACAGACTGGGGCGGGGGGGGCGGTCAAATGTCCCCATGTGGCAGATGTGTTAACCATAGCCCCTGACATGTGAGATAGAAAAACGTGCCAGGACAGCAGATCGTGGGATGTCCTTTACACCTCATTCCCAGGCAGACAGAGGTGGAGGTCAAGGCCATGGCCACATTTTAGCATCCCCTGGTCTGAAGGAAGGTGGTCAGAGCAGCGGCACTGCACTCAGAGAGATCCAAGAGGCACTAGCTCCCCACTTGGCCCTGCTCTCCTTTGCGGGCCTTACCCTCCCACTTAGTCAAAGCCTTTGGTCTAATTCCTTATTTGATCCTTTGTCCCTTCTCTGGCCACTTTCTCCTGGACCTGCTTTGGCCTGTGGGTCCTTCCCCTCTGGGACCAGGACAGGTGTGGCTTCTTACGGATTTTCCTCAGTTCCCCTCTATTGGGCCCTCCTCTTCTAAGCAGCACTGGTGGAGAAAGGAGGTTCCCCCACTCCCTGCTTGGAAAAGGGACCTTCCTTGTCCCATGTTCTGACCCCAGAGCTGTGCCCTCTCCCTGCACTGCTCACAAAGAAGCCTGATCTTTCCTAGCCATAGTTGCCTGCAGAACAACAGAGTGCGCTGCCCCCCAGCGTCCACCCCTGGTGAGTATCTGTTCACCCTGGGAGTGGCCGGTCCTGCCCCATGGTGTCCACCGCTGCCAGTCACCCCCAGGGCCTCTGACCCTTCCCCTGGGGCTTCAGCGCGGGGCACCCCGATTGGCTATTCAGCCTGACCTATGCCTTCTGAGTCATGGGTCATCTCCTTGCCCTCACTGGACCCTAAAATTGCAGAGGGTCTCTCCCTGGGTGGTGCTCTTTCTCTCCTGGTTTTCTGGGAGCTGGACCCCCAGCCTCTGCTGGCTGGGTGGGTCTAAGTTTCCTCACCCCTGGGTGCTAACTCCTGTCTCTGTTCCCAGGACATGGTCCCTCTGGCAGCTCTGTCTCTCTGGTAAGTACATCCCTTCCGTGTCTCTTCACCCCAGGGTCCCAGCTGCACAGACTGAGGGCAGGAGGACTGTCCAACCCTGCAGCACAGCACAGATACCCCTCACCCTGGAGTAGCCAGGACAAGACAAACCCACCCTGGCCAGGACCTGGGCCCACTTCAGGGGCAGGACCACCCACCACCCTGTCCTGAGGTTGCACTGGTCCCCTGTTGGCCTCAGGAGAACCCTGGAGTCCAGCTAGAAGCACAGTGGGCATGGGGATCCTCTGGCAGGGGTCCCAGGATAAGGACGGGGGATACAGCCCAGGTGGGGCTGGTGGTGGGGGCTTCAGGCTTGGAGACAGCTCCTCGGGAGGCAGAGCTGGTCACTCCTGAGGAGAAATGACTCTCCTTCCCTGTCCCGCTCTCTCCCTTGCCCAGGCTTCCCAATCTGACCCTAAGCCAGCTGGTCCCATCTACCAGGTGAGTGTGGGGATGAATGTTCTGGTCCCACGGACCCAAGGGGCCCAAGGAAATGCCCCCTGGTTGTGTTTGGAGGTCCAGGAAACAGCAGCAGAAATGGAAAAGGGATGAAGAGGAGGGAGGGGTCTGGGGCAAGAGAACCTCCAGCACAACTAGGCCCCCGGCAGAGCAGCCCTGGGGGCCCAGGGCCTGGGAACTCCTAGGTCATGTTCTGAGAAGGTTGCATGAGCTCAGAAGCCTCTTCTTTCTTTTACAGGAACTACTACACTCTGACAGAGACATTTACTGTGGGCTCAATCACAAAGCAGATGTGGTTTCCTCATCTCTTCCTAGAAATGCTTCTTAAGGGCGGCAGGGAGGGACCCTGCTGAGACCCCAGACTCCAGGTAGGATCAGGAGGTAGAGCCTAAGCCAGATAACCAGCTCTGAGCCTGGAGGATATTTCGGGAACCTGGGCCCAGGGTCAGGGTCCCTCCTGGAATTTGGAGACCCCACAGGCTGCCCTGAGCCCTGGATGGACCAAGACTCAATCTCCCATCCCCCCCGGAAGTGGGTGCTTCCCAGGTTAGTGAGGAAGTTAGTGTTAGTGAGAAGTTAGTGGCCTGCAACCCACTGGGGCCCCCTGAGAGATCTGAATAAAGAGCTCCTTCTCATTTGCCCTTTTCCTGCCCATGGGATCTTGTCTGGGCAGAAATTCACCTGAAACTCTGCTCCATTCTCTCCTGGGTCCCACAGTGAAAGTATTAGCTCTAAGTTACCCCACATCCCTATCTATTCCCTGGAAAAGAGTTTGGGGTGAGTGTGTAGAGATGGGGTGGGACCGTACTAACAGGAGAGGGAGGATCCCAAGAGCCCCTGCCCAGCCAGGAGGGCTCTCAGCTGTCCTCACACTGGCCTGGGGTCATGAACACCTCCCAGTGTTTGCTCATTGGCAAATGCTCCTTGAGTCTCTGAAACACAGAATGTGGAGCCATCTGAGGGCCACTAGAACAGAAGCCAGGAAGGAGCAGCCATGGGCTGGGCAGATATGATTGGTGAGGCCCCTTTGCAGCCTCTTGGTGTCCTGAACACATTGGCCCTCCTCACCACGCCCTGGTGGCCCCGACTGGTGGCTGCCTCAGATGAACTTGCCTGTCCCCAAATCCAAGATCTAAGATGCCTACTCTGTCCATGGCTTCTGTTGTGTCCCTAGGCCAACCCTCAGGACATCGTACCCTCTGGGGGAACACAGAAGTTATCAAAGTAACCAAGGTGGGTGGGACCCAGAATTCATGCCCTGAGCAAGACCCTCCAGGCACTTCCCGTGGCCTCTACCATCTACTTCCCATGGGTTTCCAATTTGCTCTCTGATGTGGATCTTAGTGAATTCAGCCTTCTCCCCACATGTGAGCCCACGACTTAGTGCGGGGCTCCTTCTACCTAAACTCACCCTGGCTCCCGTGGCAACGGGACAAACTGTCTCTTCCTTGAAGTGTCCCACAGGCCCTCTCCACCCAGGCCTTACCTGCAGCCCCCACCACACACCAGGGTCAGCATTTCTCAGTCCTTCCCTGAGGGCCCTGGGATAGGTGCTGTTCACTTGGATCAAGGTTCACTTGGATCAGGTGCCCACAGTTGCACAAATAAAGTAAGTCTGCCCACTAAGGTGCAGAACCCACAGTTCACAAGAATGTTCTCTCAATGCCCAAGTATCATTTTTCGTAAGATGAGAGGAAAGGAAAAAACCTGCAAAGTTTCGCATCATGATTTAGATATAAATTACTGCTGACTCCACATGCACACAATCTTGGATTAGACAAAGTGACACCTCTTGTGGTTCCTCATTGCTGCTGTAACAAATTATCACAACATTAGTGGCATAACTCACATGAATCAGGGTGTCAGTATGGCTCTGTTCTTTCTGGAGACTCCAGGCTAGACTTTTGTTTCCTTGCCATTCAAGCTGTTAGAAGCTGCCTGCTTTCCTTGGCTTGTGGCCGCTTTCTCCACATTTAAAGTGCCAGCAGCAAAGCATCTTGAAATCTCTTGGTGCTCTGCTTCCATCATCACATCTCCTTCTCTGGCTCTGCCTCTCCTATCTCCCTCTTTCATTTATAAAGTGATTATATTGGGTCTAGCCAGATATCCACTGTAATCTCCCAATCACATGATCCTTAATTTAATCTATAGGTTTATTTTATCATGAGGCATATTCTTACATTCTGGGAATGAATGTGGACACCCTTGACGGAGCTTTGTTCTGTCTACCCCATCTCCCAAGGCCATGGTCATCATCTTTTCTCACTACAAACTGCTCATGGGCAGCCTGGACTTGGTCATCCTTCATGGAAGGTGTCACATCCTTCCATGAAGTCTACAGCACCCTCACTGCCCCCCAAAAAGGAGATGAGGCCAGTCCACACTCCCTGCAGCTCTCTTCACCTCTTCTTTTCTAGTGATGCTCATTTTTTTAGTAATGAAAAGAAAGCAGATGCAAATCAAAGATCACAACAGCCAAGCCCTTGGGTAGTTCACGTTCGTCAGCACCAAGGAGAGTGTCTCTGCTGTGCTCATCCCAGGGGCTGGAGCAAGGAGGACACAAGGAGAAGGGATGGCTGGACATGCTCCCCACCCCCACCCCCCATTTCTCTTCTTTCTATGAGAAAAATACAGTGAGGCAGAATGTTTAAAGGGATAATTTGACTTACTCTTATTTATTAATTGTGAACCCTTTGCACCTGTCTGGATATTAACTTTTTGGTACATCCATTACAACTTCCCACATGGCTGAAGGCTGCACCCAGAGTGTGGCCCTGGGGAAGCCGAGAGCTTACACAGGCCTCCCAGGGAATCTCCCCACCCCTGAGTGTCAGGAAACTGTCTTACCTACAATATGGAGGGACCGTTTCATGATTAACACCTGACCCTCAGTGCCTGACCTTAGAAACATACCTATCACCCAGCCTGGAGCACCCACTGAGCACAGCCTCCTGTTCTGGAGCCCCAGCTGAGCTCCCCAGACAGCAGGGCTGAGAAGAGCCTCTGGAAAACTCTCTCAGGCTGAGCCCCATACCTGGTGTCCTTCTCAGCAGAGCAAACCTTTTTCCCGAGAGACTAGTGGAACATGAAGACAAATCTCCCGGGTAAAACCTAACACCTGAGGGCTTCTCCATCTGCCTGTGACCCCCCCCCCCCAACGCCAGGTGAATGAAGAGGAAGACTGGGGCCCTCACAGGCATCCCCTTCTCGCTCATTCCCAATCACATCCCACCCACAAAACCAACGCTGACACTCCAGACTCAGCCCTACCCCTCCCAGTGGCTCGGGCCGCGTTCGTCCCCTTGTGGTATCTAGTGTAAGGGTCACCTCGGTGCTTCTTCTGGTTTGAATTAGGTTCCTTTTGCTCTCATTTGTCTAGTTTCCTGTGGTAGAAACTTAGATGATTGATTTGAGCACTTTACTCTTTCCTAATGTAAGCATTTTGTTGTGTAAATACCCCCTCTCAGCACTACGTAAGTTCCATCCCACAAATGGTGGTGTTATTTAAAATTCATATTAATTATTTTATTTTTTATTCATATTAATTCTGTGTATTTTTTTAATTTCCTTTGAGACTTCCTCTCTGGCCCATAGATTATTTAGAAATATGTTGTTTACCTTCCAAGTGTTTTGGAGATTTTCCTGCTGTCTTTCTGTTACTGATTTCTAGTGTGGTCTATTATTGCCAGAGATTTAAATTATTTTAAACTTGGTTAGGTTTTAGATATAACACTAAGCCTAAGCAACAGAAAAGGATGAATTGGACATTCCTTCTCTGGGCTATTCTTTAAGGATAGGTCAGCTAGCAACAAATTCTTGTAGTCTTCCTCCATCAGAGAATGTCCTGATTTCTCTTTCATTCCCAAAAGACAATTTTGCCAGCTATAAAATCCTTAGCTGACAGTCCTTTCTTTTCAACACTGAAAAATGTGCCACTCCTTCTGGCCTCCATGTTTTCAGATACAAAATCTACTGTCATTTAAATTCGAGTTCCTTAAGAGGAAATGGGTAGTTTCTCTGGATTTTTGAAAGAAGTTTGCTATGTGTCTTAGTGTGAATTTCATTTAGGTTTATCCTATTTTGAGTTTCACTCAGTTTCGTGAACCATTATTTCTTCAAATACTTTTTTGGGGGAGGGTGTAGCTCAAGTGGTAGAGTGCATGCTTAGCATGCACGAGGTCCTGGGTTCAATCCCCAGTAACTCCTCTAGGAATAAGTAAATAAGTAAACCTAATTACCCCCCCCCAAAAAAAAAAAACTTTTTCTGTCCATGTCCATGTTTTCTTTTGCTCTGCTTCTGGTACTAAAATGGTACCAAAGTTAGAGCCTTTTGTTTTTGCCCCACAGAGCTCTGGGACTCTGCTCATTTTCTTCCTGTCTATTTTCTCTCTATTTTTCAGTAGATTCTATTGATCTGTATTCAGGCTCATTGGTTCTATCTTTTACCATCCCCATTTTACTACTGAGTCCACCAATGCAGTTTATATTTATATATATGTGGAATATGGATGTATCAGTTACTGTATTTTTCAGTTTTATAATTTCCATTTAGTTCCTTTTTATAACATATTTTTCTGATGTTTTCCATTTTTTCAAAGGAATTCATAATTGATTGTTGAAGTATTTCTTATGATGATTGCCTTATAAAATCTTTGTCAGATAATTCCAACATCTGATTCATCTTGGAATTGGAGTCGGTTGATTGTCTTTTCTCACTCAAACTATGAGTTTCCTGTTGTTTGGTATGATGACTGGTGGTTTGGTTTGTTTTTTTCTTTGGCTTTTTTTTTTTTTTTTTTTTTGAATCTTGGACATTTTTGCTATTGTGTTAGCAGCCTTGATTGTATTTAAATCTTCAGTTTTAGCAAACAGTATCCCTGTTTCAGTTCAGCATGTAGATGGATGCTGGCCTACTTTCATGGGCTTTCATTCCCATGATGGTATAATCACAGAGCCTTTGCACTGCTGTCCTGGTCTACTTTGGTCTCTGGCACTACCATAGCTTCCGCTCAATCCCTGCCTGTTCTGTGCAGAGGTGGAAGGGGTTTCCTTTGGCTGCGTGTGGGCTACCTTTGGCCAGTGGGGAAGCGGGGGAGCAGAAGTTGTTGAGCCTGAGTTTCCTATGCTGATGGAAGGAGGGCAGAGAAACCCTTGTAGGTGGATCAAACCACTGCCAGTGACCTGGTTGTCAAGTGGGGCCTGGGACTGTCTACCAGAGCTTCTTGCTGCAGCTGCTGCAAATCGATCACCATCCCGCAGGTGCCTCAGTTGTGGAGCGGAGGTTGAGGCTCCCCACTAGGTCTCTGTTAGGCTTCCCCCTTACCAGTCTTTTAGCCAAAGAGACAAGGCTTTGGGGGGTTTCCATCTATGTCTGTTGGCAGTTCCAAGTTGCAGGCTTCACCCACACCTATTCTCAGGCATTTGGGAGATAAAAAAGAAAAGCCAAAGAACTCACTACCTGTCTGCCTTCTTCTTTCCAGCTATCAGAATTCTGATGTCTATTGAACAATTCCCAGATATTTTGTTGTATTTGAAAAAGAGGAGCAGGGAAAAGTGAGTGTATTAGTGGGGGTGGGTTGGGGGCAAGAGGGAAGCAATCTTGTTCCAGAATGGGAAGCCTGGGTTATCTCTTCGTATTAATTTTCTATCACTGTTATAACAAATCACCACAAACTTAGCAGCTTAAACAGTGAAGTTTATTCTCTTACATTTTTCTGGAGGTCAAAATTCTGATAAAGGTCTCACTGGGCTAAAATCAAGGTGTCAACAGGGCTGTGTTCCTTTCCAAAAGCTCTAGGGGAGAACCGATAGCCCTGCCTTTTCTGACTTCCGGAGTCTGCCTGCATTCCTTGGCTGGTGGCCTCCTTCTTTCATCTTCAAAACCAGCAATGTAGTATCTGGCTGACCCTTCTTCCATCATCCTGTTTCCATCTGACCACAACCAGGAAGAGTTCACTGCTTGTAAGGACTCATGTGATTAGATCAGACCCACCTAGATAATCCAGCATCATCTCCACATCTCCAGGTCCTTAACCTAGTCAGATCTGCAAAGTCCTTCTTGCCCTGTAGAGTAACCTATTTACAGGTTCCAGGGACTAAGACATCACTGGGGAGTCATTATTCTTTGGACCACATTCCTAAACTACCTTTTGATGTTTCCGTAAGTGGATTTCATCAGTTCATTCCTTAAGGAAGATGTCTAATAGCATACATTTTTAAAAATGCCAAACCTCTGAGAACTCTGAGCCAGGAATAGTTCATCTAGTTACAGCTTTGTCTAAAGTACTCCAGAATGCCAGGCCCAGGGCTTTGCAAGGGGCTTCAGGATGGGAAGCAGGCAAGGATCGTTATAAGGCAGCAACTTGGGAAAACAAGTTTGGGGTGCTAATGCTGAGGGGTCCCCCCAAAAAGCTGTGGATACACACTCATATTAACAAGTCACTCTCGGTCTCCTCTTCTGAAAAATGAGGGAGATGATAATAGTATTTACCCCTTGTTATCACTGTGAGAATTAAGAAAGGTAAAGTGCTCAGAGCAGTGCTGGGCACATAGTCAGGCTCAATATTTGTCAGTATCATTACTGCTGTATTGTCGTTGTTACTCGTCCCCATGTGATTCCAGGTCTAAAGAATTAAGTTTCCCCCTTTCCACCTCCGAAGGAACACCTTTAGGCTGATATCACCCCATTCTGATATTTTTCTCTTGATTTTTTTAATGTTTTTTATTGTTTTTTAAATTTTGCTTTTGGGGGGATGTAATTAGGTTTATTTATTTTTAATGGAGGTACTGGGGATAGAACCCAGGACCTCATGCATGCTAAGCTTGTATTCTACCACTTGAGCTATATCCTCCCCACCAATCCCCAAGGCCTTCATCTTAAAGGGGAGGAAATGGAGGCCCAGAAAACAGGAGAGATTTGGCCAGGATCTCTAAGTCAGTGGCATAACCCAGGCTAGAGCTCAGGTCTCCAGCAGGAGGAGTAGAAGGGGAATGTTTGGGTTCTTCTTGGATGCTGGGCATGACACTGTCACTTGGCCAGTGATCCTCGTCCCCAGCTCCCTGCCCCCTTCACCACAAGCACTGCCCATTGCCCTTCTCCCACCCCACCCCCTGCCCCCACCTCCCTGGACATGCCTCGCCCTCCTCAGATGTGTCACACCTCCATAACCCTCATGGACCACAGGACAAAGTAGGAAGGCAACTCTATTATAACTTTATTTGGCTACATGAAAGGGGTATGGGTGCTTGTCTTGTCCAGTTGGATAGTCAGTCCCTGAAGGCAAGCAGGAGCCCTAAGAGGATGCCCCAAGCAGGACTCCGACTAGAGGGCTCCGCACCAGCAGGCTGGACCCTTTCTAAGATGTTGATGACCTCAGTCACTCTGATGCTCCCAATATGGTGAAGATCTGCTAAAGCTCTGGTATGTTCACGAGTACAGCCCATGAGGAGGAAGGTGGTATTGAGGGAACCTGTAAGGAAGAGGAGGAGGAGTGAGGGACACTTTCAAGATTCAAATGCCCTCCTCTTCCCAGACACCCCTCACAAACTAGGACACCCACGCTCCCAGCAAAGACTTGGGCACCAGTCACCTTCCCCCCTCCTCCATGGAATGATGTGCTGCAACCCCAATGCCCTGTCCAAATTCCACCTGCCTCCCTCAAGGCTGGGAAGGCACCAGACTGCACCTAGCACAGAGTAGGCTTTTCAGAAAGAACATTTCTTTCCTCTCACCTGCCTGAAATTTTAAGGTGGAACTGTAACACTTGGTGGCGTCCCTGGGGCAAGGCTCAGTGTTGACAAAATTTGGGAGGCAACTCTTAGAGTGCTCGCCCACACAAGTTGGGCAGCCATGGGAAGAAAATGCTAAAGTCTTGGGGGTATTGGCCTCAAGTTTCACAAAAGAATCCATGTTGGTGAGGTTATTGCAGAGATACTTCCGGCAGATGCGGCTGTAGGAGGCAATGGACAATCCGGGCGGTGAAACAAGATAGGAGACTTGCGCGGGGTAAGATGAGGCTGGGCTGCAGCCTTTAAAACCCACAACTCCCTTTCTGGTCCCTGAGAAGCAGAAGATGAGAGAGCTCTGATCAGTGTCGCTGACCACACCTGGTCCAACCTCCCAACCTCCCCCTCCACCCTGCTCCTCCTGCTCACTCTGCTCTGTCACCAACTTTGCCTCCCCTCCCCCAGTGTCCATCCCCTGCAGAGACACAGGGCCCAGATCCCCAGGTCTCCAGCTGTCTCTCCTCACTCCTCACCCCACAGGAGCCCCTCTGCTCCTCTCTCCCTTGTGTCCCAGACTTTTCTTCTCTCCCAGAGTTCCCCCCTTCTCCTGGGTTCTGCCTTCTTATCCAGCCCCCATCACAACCAGCTGGGTTGGTATCTTGATGTTGTCCCCAAAGATATAACAGGGTAAATAACTGGAACTCAAGTCCAGGGCCCCTGGGTGCTGGCAATGAAGGTGGGGGTCAAAAGAGCAAGCGAAACAAAAAAAATGAGCACAGTCACTCCCCTTCACCTGTCTCGATGAACACCAACGTCTCCTCACAGCCCTCGCTCAGCCTACACACCGCACTCCTCATCAGAAGCCACCTCCAGTTATGGAGACTAACAGCTCTGAAGAGTGAGGCTGTTGCTTCATAGCACAGAAGAGCTCGAGCCCCTAAAGAGAGAATGTTATTCCAGTCATCTGCCCCTCACATTGCCTTCTCAGCCCCTGAACTGCCCATCAAGAGCTCAGCCTCCACAGATCCCGCCCCCGAGGAACCTAGATATCCAGCTTTCCTTCCCGCCAGTGACATGAATCCAGCACCCCGCCCTCCACCCCCACCCCCATCCCCACCAACAGGGTCCTTAAGCATCCAGCCCCTCAGGACATACGAGGCAGAGTGGAGATGGCCCCTAGGAGACAGAGCAGCTGCACAGGGCTCAGATGCTGGGGTCCCATGTCCTGTGCCTGGGTCCTCAATGCTGAGATCAGTCTAGAACCAACTTCAGTCTAGGTCTCAAGCTCGGTTCTTGTCAGTCCCTGAATTCGCTGTCCACCTGCCTCTGGGTCACTGTTTCTGGAGCAGAAAGCTGATCGTCAGTTTCTGTGACATAGACTCCCTGAGACCTTCAGGGACACAGGTCTTCCCATCTCCAAAGTCACCCTCCAACCTAACCCAAATACCATGTTAGCTTCTCAAGTAATGACTTTCTCTCTCCTGCTTAGGTCCTGCCACTGAACATGGGGCTGGCTTATTCAAAGGATCACTATTATACAGGCTGTTCTCTACCCAGAGACAATGAGACCAGAACAACAAATGTGTGTGTGGAAGTTAACTGACATATTACTAAATAACTCTTGATTTGAAAAAAAAATTTTAAAGTATTTAGAACTGAATAATAGCAAACATACTACATTTCACACACACACACACACACAAGTGTATGTAAAATCTGGTGAAAACTGAATAAGAGCTGTAATTTAGTTAAGTTTAGTTACAATGTCAATTTCCTGCTTATTACAGCTATACAGAATGGCCCCATGCGGGACCAGAGGAAGGATTTAAGGGACTCTGTGAACAATTTTTACAACTTCTTGTGAGCCAATAATAATTTCAAAATCAAAAGTTTTTTTTAAACTACATGTCAAAATTTGAGAAACAACTAGATCAGTATTTAGATGTAAGTCTATAATTTAAACGCATTTATCAGAAGCATTAAAATGTTTATGAGTTAACTCAAGAAGTTATATAAGGAGCAACAAAGCATCCCCCCCAAAAAGGGGGGGTATAAATAAAAATAATGGCAGAAATCGATGAAATAGAAAAACAACAAAAAATTACAAAAAGCTAACATTCATTCTTTGACAAGATTATTGAGATAATTCTCCAGCAAATCTAATCAAGAGGGAAAAAAGTGAAGATGCAAATAAAATACAAAGTGAAAAATAGGAATTAACAGACATCATATGTTCTAAAAGTAATAAAAGTATCATTAACAACTCTACATTTATAAATTTGTAAACCCAGATGAAGTGGATAAATTTCTAAAATATATGAAATGCCAAAGTTGGCATAAGAAGAGCATATGCAATGTCTTAAACCAATGAAAATGGCCAAGGATCTCAGGCAAATTGACAAGAAAAAAGGGATCAAGCCCAGTAGGGAAATGGGCCAAGCGTGTGAAGAGGGACTTCTCAGAAGAGCAAACCAGAAAGGCTAACAAGCATGTGAAGAGACACTGGCGCTCAACAATAATCAGAGAAATGCAATATATCCCAATGTACAGCCCTCAGACTGGTGAGGACTCAGAAAGCTGGAAGAATACAAGCACTGGTAGGACTGCGGGGCTAGAGACCCCCTTGCACTGCTGCTCATGGGAGTAGTTGGGGCGGGGGATAGGGTCCTCTCCTGCCCCTGAAGAATGGGGGAGTTGAGAGTTCGGATCAATGTCACAGGCCCAAAGTATCATTCATCGTATGGAGGAGTCTGGCAATACTTAGTCAAATTAGGTTTACAAATAGCCATTTCTGATCATCCGAGGTACACAGAGCAGCAATTTCCACCTTCAACTACAAAGGAACACATATGAGGATGCAACATTGTTGTGGTGACAGTGAGCTGAAGGCAACGGGAGACCTAGTAAACACCCAGCACGCAGGGGTTGTACACCAGCGAACAGCATGCAGCGCTTAGAAACAACTGGTTAGATGTAGGCATCACGTGCACATGCATGGACATCAAGGCACAGTGCTGATTATTTTAAATAGTAAATAACACTATCACTTGCATAAATTAAAACCTCATGGACATAAAACACTGCACATCTCGCAAGAACACACACAAACCAAAGATATGCATCACCCACCTGAAATGAGTACCTATGGGACAGTTAGGGAATAAAAATTGGGAATTGAGGATTACTGGAAAGAAATAAAACATTGTAGGTGATACAAATTCATAGGCTTTGGACTCAAAGGTAGATCAAGGTTGAAAACTTTACCCCTCCACTTACTAGCTGTGCAATCTTGTGCATCATATTGAACTCATTTATAAAATGTATTAATAACACATTTCATAGAGTCACTGTTGAATATTAAAAAGATTATTAGTATGAAGTGCCAGGCAAGTTCTAAGCTCTCCAAAAATGTTGGTTCCCCTATCTCTCCAGTATCTAAAGGATCAAGGTTAACCTCTTTGCTGGCATTCAAGCCTCACATACACCCCCACCCTCCACCCCTAGATTGGCCCCAAACAACCTTGCCAACTGTTCAGTACTGCTCCCTTGTGCAGCAGTCCAGCTAGAGGTCGCTTCTGCCACACTTTTCTGTCCAGAATGCCTGGCACACAGGCTCCGTAACCAAGAAATCTGTGGCAAACTAAGAGGCCGAGATTTGCAGAAAAGATGGGACACAGAAAGGGGGAATGAAGGCTGATGAAGGATCACACAAAGGCTTTGGGCCGAGAAGATGGCCCACACCAGCCCAGACCGCAAAACGACAGGACCCAACAATCTGAGCACAAACAGGGACACAACCAGAAGAGTGCGATGAAATCCCCAAGGAAAAAAGGACAGAGCAGTGGTCAGAGGAGATGCTACACCTACAAAAGTGAAACCACAGAAAGAAAGAAGAGCAAACTGATAGAACGGAAATCTGCAGGAAGACAGAGGAGGAGCAGCAGAGAGCTCACAATTGGGAGTGGCAGAAAAGTGAGGAGCTGGGCACAAAGACCGGGTTCTCAGGGAAAAGAGGAGACAATCTTAGAGGCTGAAAGACAGAAAAGGAGACAGGGCGAGATGTAGAGAAAAGGGGACAACACAGGATGGCAGGGAAAGTGTGAAATGGATCTAATAGAGGGGCATGGAGAAGGCTAATTACAGAGTGGAGCCCTGAGAATGGCGTGAAATCGGGAGGAAGATGAACACAGAGGGTGGAAACGGCTAAGACAACAGGAAAACTACAGAGCGTCTCAGGAATGGAAGAAAGGCGGAAAGGGGGCCAGGCTATGAGGGAATGAGAGACGAAGAGAAAGGGGGTTGGAAAATCAGCAGGATGGACAGGCAGAGTCTCTGAGAGAAGGAAAAGTCAAATTTAGCAAAATCAGCACCGACACGGACACGGATGACAAGACACAAGGAAAGGGGTGCAAGCTGAGAAGGTGGGACTCGGGAAGGAAACGGGGATAGCGCAGGATGGGGAGCACAAAAGGAGAAGGGTCGATCGGGAGCTGGGACACCGGGAGAGAAATGAGAGAAAACAGGCGTTCACGCAGCGACGAGGACTCCCACCCCCACCGAGAGCGGAATCAAGACCAAAGGCTGAAGACACGCAGCCCTGCAGTGTAGGCGGGAGGGCGAGACTGCGCGTGCGCGAGTGGATCCCGGTCAACGCCGGATAGCCGTTCCTGGGGGGAAGGGCCAGACTTGTCCTAGAAGCCGTATTCGACGCCCCATTGGCCACCTCCCTCAAAAGGCGAAGAACAATCTGGAAAGGCAAATCACACGGGGAGGAAGAAAGGGCATAAGATTCAACTCGACGCGCTATTGGCTGGTCTGATAGTCCAGCGCGAGGAGAAGTGGGCCAGAGGTAAGGGGCGGGCTGTCAGTGCAGGATTTTGAAGCGCATTGGCCGCTCGCCTGGCAGCAGGAGGCGGCGCTTAAAGTTCATTGGTTCTTGTGAGAAGGGGCGGGAAAAGTGTCGCGAGTGCGGCGGTTTCTAACGCCACAGGCTCATTGCCACCTTTCGCCTCTTCTTGACTGAGTCTGACTCCGCTGGAGGCTGTGGTAACCGCGGGCAGACGACGCAAACACGACCCCTCCCCTCCCTGTCCCTTCCCCTCCCTCTCTTGCGCTGGATCCGGGCCCGAAGCAACCGCTTGCCTCCCTCTAGAGCCCCTGGCGCCCCCTTCCACCTCCGCCACCCCGCGGCCCCCCAGCGCGCTCCCCGAGCCCCGCCCCCTCCCTGGGACCCTGGCGCGGGGCGGGGCCGCGGGCCCAGCGTTTATGGGGACAGCGGCAGAAGAGGGTGCACGCGAGGAACAGCTGCGTGGGGAGGTGGGGCGGGCGAGGCGTGAGGCCAGTTGTTGCGTGTGGGGATAGGCTCGTGAAGGCCGGGCGCAGCGGCTGCACGAGCTTGCCCTTGTTTGGAAGGCATGTGGTGCAAGAGAGGAATTCGGGCCGCAGGGAGAGGACTAGGGTCCATATCAGGGCCTGGCACATGGAAGCGGCTCAGTAAACCTTTGCTGAGTGAATGAAAATAATTCTTGAAAGTGGGGGAAAGGATCTATGAAAATAATGTAATTACTGGGATACAAGGGAGTGATCTGATTAAAAGAGGTGCTGGGAGAAATTGAATTGCAGCTCATACATAAGGCTAAGAGTTGAAAGGTGAGCATAAAAATATGTGTAGAAATTGGATAAATGCAGGAGGGAAGGATGATCCCTGTTGAAGAGGACACCAGGGAAACTGCTAGAATGGGGTGTCGGTGGAAAGCGGGTGTAAACTGTTGAAGGGGGCACGAGAGTACGGAAGTATGCCTAAAACTGGGATTTGAGCTTGGGAGGATACAGGTGAGCAGAGGAGAATAATGTTTGGGTTGAAAGAGCCTTAAGAAAGGAAAAAGGAGAGAGGTTCTTGGGAAGGAAGAGTGCCTGGGAAGAAGGATGCCCGAGGAGGAGTAAAAAAGGGAGAAAGCCAGGGGAGAATGAGGGTGAAAGCTGAGTCCGGGGGTGGGCACAATGGAAAACCCTTCCGGTGTGGCCTCTCAGAGACAGGAGGGCTGGTCAGGAGAGGGCCCATGTGGCCATCCTGACCCACCACTCCTGCCCCTAGATCCATGGAACCCAATGAAATGCCTGCTGTCCACCACTGCCCCTCAGACTCTGCCACAGAGGGTGAGACCAGAGCCCCCCAGGGCATGGAGCTGATCCCCAGGAGAGCTGTCAGTCGCTCTCCAACCTGCGCCCGCTGCCGCAACCATGGTGTTACTGCCCACCTCAAGGGCCACAAGCGCCTCTGCCTCTTTCAGGCTTGCGAGTGTCACAAGTGTGTCCTCATCTTGTGAGTATGAGGTCCAGGGAAGGGAAGAGGATGGACCTCATGTAAAAGGTGACTAACTTAACTTTTGACTTGCCACCCCTCCTTTAGGGAGCGCCGAAGGGTCACGGCTGCCCAGGTGGCCTTGCGTAGGCAGCAGGAGGCACAGCTAAAGAAGCACCTGGCTGAGGGACTAATGAGGAGAGGCGCAGCCCCTCCCAAAGTTCTCAGCCGAGTCAAGAAGGGAGTCATTCGAGCAGGGGTCCACTGTGAGTTTCTCTTGCCAGGGCCGGGGCAGGGATTTGGGCAAAGAAAGCATAAGAAGGGGAAAGAGTCCCAGTCCTGCCACTGAACTGGTGTGTGACCTTGGGCAAGCTGTTACTACTCTCTGGGCCTCACCCTCCCCAACTATAAAATGTGATCAAGTGTTGGGAGGATGCAGTGAGATCTGTGGGTAGAAAAGGGACAGGGGGAGATAAAAAATCAGTTTGGGGTTGGGGTAGGATGGGGGGAAAGAACTCACCAAAGCTCTCTCTGGTCCCTCACAGCTGGAAAGGAGAACATAGCACCCCAGCCTCAGACCTCCCATAGGGCAGTCCCACTGGCACTGACACCCCCTGGGAAGGTAAGGAGAGCCTGGACGCTGCTCGTACCCTTTCCTCTGTGCCCTTAACACCTGAGTTTTAGGTCCGGCCCTGACTTCTTATAACATCTTGGGCAAATCACTTTTCTCCCATGAGCAAAATGAAGGGGTGGGATTTGATGGCCTTCCAAGCTCTGAAGTTTTGGGATTCTACTCCCATCCTAGTACATACTTATTCCTTCCCCAGCCTACCTGACTCCAGCCTATGCCCCCTGCCCTTGCAGGAGAACTTCCAGGGGCCTCTGCTCCTCAGCCGTCCCACAGAAGCTTTGCCTTTGCCCTGGACTCCACTGCCTCCAGGCCCTTGGGCCCCTGGACACTGGCTATCTCCTGGCCTTTCCATGCCAACCCCAGTGGTGTGCCGCTTGCTATGCCAAGAACCTGCTGTCCCTCTGCATCCCTTCCCTGGTAAGATGAATTCAACACTAATCCAACAGATAGTTGAATGACTATACCACTGTATCAGAAAGCGAAGAGGAGAAGGCTACAGGGTAGAAAGTGGGAGGACCTCTATACACTGCACATTCTCTTATCCTCTTCAGGTTTTGACCCTGGCTCTGCCCTCCGGCTGCCCACTCATGGGCCCTTCCCAGCCTGCCCAGGATCTCGCCCAATACTGATGGCTCCTCTTTCTGGAGAATCCCAAGGGCCCTCTACCCTGCCCCACACGTGAGTAGGGAGAGAAGGATATGTGTTTATGATGTACTATGCTGGACACCATAGTAGATGAGAAAAAAGAAAAGGTCTCAGACTAATGGGTGAAGCAGAGCTCTCCTAGCTCTGCCATTGCCTGGCTGCGAACTTCTGTACAAGTATCTTTACCTCTCTGAGCCATGTTTTTCTATCAGTAAATTGGAGGCACTAGTACTTCTCAGGTTGTCACTGAGAATTAGCAATAATGTATGGACTACACCTAGCATAAGCCCTGGCCTTGACCAAATAGTTGCTAGGAAATCCACTTAAATAGATAAGATGGGGTCGAACTGCCTGCTGAAATGGGGGCATGGGGTGGGGGACATGGCAAGAGCCTCAGAGGCCTAGGAGAGAGGCCAGAAGCCTTTAGAGAAAGCTTCCTAAAGGTGGCCCAAGCTTCTTCTGGAGTTCCATGGGGACCAGGGAACTAGTGGGGAAGGAAACCAGACTCTGGTAGGACAGGAACAGTCATCTATTCGCTCTAGACATTTTGTCAGTTTTTAAAAAAACTGGCACCAGTGATTTCCCATAACTCTCACAATATCCCTGGGAGGAAGGAACTGGCAGAAATTTTCATTTTATAGAAAACAAATCAGGCCAAGACAGAGGAAGGGACTTGCCCAAGGCCACAAAGCCTAATGACACAACAGGCACTCAGATTCCCAGATCAGAATATAGCAAAATCCTGCCCCTCTTTCTATGTGTACATCTGTCCATGTTTAATCCCCCTGCCATCATTTCTCCTTGTTTCTAGATGCTCGACTCTGATACTGCAGCCCTGTGGCACCCCAGACCCTCTTCTGCTGCAGCCACAGGTCCTGGGAAAGAAGTGGGATCCAGCACCCTGGGGGAGGGAAGAGCAGGGGATAGTGAAGTAACCAGGGGCAGAGGGAGCACCTGGAGGATGGGCAGAAGTGGGGTTCCCAGTCTGCTTCTCTCCCTTCCTTTGCAGGCCCCTGGAGCCTCTCGCCTGGCCTGGACCTCTGCCCACTCTGAGAGGCAGCTGCAGCGGGAGGCAGCTGAGGCTCTTGTGGGGCTGAAAGATTCACCTCAGGCTCCCCGCCTGACCCCTTCTGTTCCCCCCAACCCTGCCTGGATCTCCCTGCTCCATCCCTGTGGCCCCTCAGGTAACCTGTTCCCTAAAAGGAGAGGATGGGATAGGCATGACTGGCAAATGGAGGTACTGGAGCAAACAGGGACTAACTAAGGAGATCAGGGTGTCAACAGGTTGAACATCCCAGGCCCCAGGCTTCTCAACTGGAATTGCAGTTGAGAGTTGTTCAGTGGATCCGTCTTATCCTTTTTGTGCTCAAAAGCAAATATTCAGTGCCCTGATGTTAAAGAAAGTGAGGCCCAGAGAGAGATAGGGACTTGCCAGAGGGCATATAGCAAGGCAGTGGCAAACCTGGTCTCCTGACCCCAGCCCAAAGCTTTCTCTCTGGACCCAAGCTGCCTGCTGAAGTCTGGAGAGGGGCCTGCCTTCAATGAACTTCCATTCTATTTGGGGAACCTGGGTGCCTTCAAAAAGCTCAGTGGCAACCCTGGAGAGAACTAGAAGGGACAGAAAAGAAAGGCTGAGAATTATTCTGTCCAAAATGGTGGACTGGGCATGGTGAGCAGGTGAGGCTGAGGCCTGGAGGAGCTGCTGGAACAGGAGGAGGTGAGGCTGAAAGGCTTCTGGTCATGGAGGTCTGGCGTGCCAGGCTTAGCAGTCTAGACTAGCAACCATACATGAAGGGGAGCCAGGGAATGTTTCTGGGCTGGGCGGGGACATATCCAGAGATCCTGAGCTTTAGAAATACAAGTATGGTGGCTGTGATAAAAGGACTGGAGGAGGCAAGGCTAGAGGTGGGAAAACCAGTGAGGAGGAAGTGTCTGCTCTAATCCAGGTAAACAAAGATGGATGGATGGGTTAAAAAGAGGGGGGTTGTTGGGAGGGGAAATGGATATGACTTGGTCCTGCCCCCTTCCTTCCTGCCTGTAGCTTCTGCTGGAGGAAGAGGATTCCAGCCTGTTGGCCCCTCTCTCCGACCCAGCCCAGTGCCCTCTGTGGCTCTGCATATTGGACATCTGGGGTCCATCTCCCTCCTAAGCTAGAAGCTCAGAGGTGAAGGCTTCACTTGGGCAGAAGGCAACAGCCCGTAGGCACTGCATATTTGGTATTTTACTTGCAGATTAATGCATGGAATGTAACGTTGTACAAGCTTCAGGCTTTTAAGCTTTTAGGTGCTTTGTTGGCTTTTGGTTCCTGTGTAGCATGGGCATTTCCTTGGGCAAAGGTGGATATTCTCTTATCCACCTTGGTTCCTGGGACCTTTTTAAATCTCCAGCAAAGAGAGAGTTGTGCGGTTTAAGCTAACCAGTATCTAAATAGATTTTTGCATGAGTTCATGTTCCAGGGTATTTATTTGACACATGATCCTATACATACCTGTGCACTCATGTCTGTCTCCATGCATGCAAAAACAGAAGAGTATTTCTTTTCATTTGGTGTCTAGGTTTGTGTGAGTAAGCAAGAAATAAACCTGTGTTGTTTTAAGCCACTGAGACGTGGAGATTGTTATTGCAGCCTAACCTAGTCTATCCTGACTGACAGAAAAGACTTGTTCAATCCATGTCTCAAAGTGAAAATCAATTATTCAGTAACTACCACAAAGAAATACAAACTTGGATTTCTTGTTATAGCCAAATAAGAAAGAGTGGTAGAGGGGATATAGTTGGTGATTCACTGATTCCATAATTAAGTGACTGCTCTGTGCCAGGCATGGACAGTTTCCAGCTGTCCAGAGGGCCACAAGTTGAAATGCCTGCAGAACCAAGCAGACCCTGTAAATGAGTAAGACCAGAGGCACCCTAGAAAACTGAGAATGCATAGAACTGTTCCAAGCATGTGAAGACCTGCTGAGCTGTTCCAGCTAAGGGGGCAGCTTCCTTTTGGCCCTCCAGATTGTGCCAGGCAGGAATGTAGGTTCGGTATTACCATATCTTCTGATTTTTCAGGAGAAGCTGGAAAATTAGATTTCTATGTAAAACATCTTAATTTTAAAATGTTGGCTCAGTTTTCTTTAAATCCTATTTGAGCCAAACAAAACATATCCTCAGGCCAGCTTTGCCCAATGGAATGCCAGTTCAATCTAACATAACATTTTTCAAATGGGGAGACTGAGAGCAATCAGAACAAGAAAAATCAAGTTAGTCTTTATCAAGGGCTTGTCCAGAATTAGGGAGGTTCATGTATCTAAATTTTGAAGGATCTATAAAAGGTTAGCGATAATTACCATTTATTGAGTACCCACTGTGTACATTTCATATACATCCTCAGCAACTCTATAAGCTATGAATGATTACTCCAATTTTACGAATAAAGGAGCAAGCTTAAAGAGATAAAGTGACTTGACTAAGTATTTTAGGGAAAATTTCTAGGCAAATATTGGAGGACGGTTGTTTTTCCTTGCCAGGCCTCAAATCAATTAGCAGGTAATTTTTATAATATGTAGAGTGAAAGATCCAAGACTCCAGGAGACAGACACAAGTCCCAACAGTTTTTCAAAAAGTCTTTATTTTTCTACTCAAGATATTGGTAAGTAATAATATGATCTTACTCACATTTGTTTCTTCATCCTCTGCTGTCAAGTCCTTCTCTTTGAACCATTTCAAGCATGTGAAGACCTGCTGAGCTATTGCAAAAACAGGAAGACCTGGAGACCCTCATCCCCATTCCCACCCTTAGAAGGGCCAGACAGAAATTTCAAGGGTTGTGCCTGAGCAATAATTCTTTTTCCTGATGTAACCTACCTACCTACCTCTCTTTTTATTCAAGATAATTGATGGTGATGGAATCCAATTACAACTTGCTCTTTCTTGTCTGGGGCCTTGAGAAGGCGGGCTTCTTCTAACAGTTTAGAGTAACAGATCTGCAGCACATCTCGGAACTCAGCACAAGATCATCAAAGGACTGAAATCTGCTTCACACCTTCCTTCCCTACCCTCATTATAACTTAGATATATGATTGCCCCTTAATAGACCTGCTTAAGCTTTGCTGTGCCATGCTGTCCCAGTGATAGATGATCAAACCCACACAGTCACAGAAGGGAAGCATTGCAATATGCAACATGGCCAAGACCCTGCTACTCAGGGCTGACCAAAGGTCCCCAATACACCAAGGTCACACAGCTGGAAAAAGTAAAAGAGAAAGTGTAATTTGGGGTTAAAGGATGACATGAGAAAATGGAGGAAAGGAGAAATAAAATGATGGAGACTGGCGGAAGGAGCTGGGTGCAGGCCCCTCTTTACAGGCCCTTCTCATTTCTCTGCAGCCCATCTCCCCCTTTTTGTCCTGGCAGGGCTTTTCACACTACCTGCTAGGCCTACTTTGTCTATCATGTTGTTAGGGCTACCTTTTTGGTGCCTGAGAGAGAGAGGCAGAGGCTCTGCAGACATCATCAGCTTTGGGGAAAAGAGCAGATTTAAGAATTGCTCATGCTCCCATGTGGCTGCAGCATCCTTCACCTGCGTTTGTGGGGAGCCAGTGGGCTCTTGGCTTCTGACCAATCCTTGGAGATTACAGCCAATGGACTATGAGCACTGTTTCATATGCCACCCCTTTTCCCATTACAAAGTGAGGAAAGATGTTGCTCAGGTCTGATAGGGTATTAAGTAAATCATCCCCCTTCTAAGCTTCCTTCGTGTACCATCCTGATTTTCTGCACAAATAACCAGTGAGGTTCCAAATTTGAAGCACCATCCCTGCTTCTCTCTCCAAACAAAACTCCTCCCTGACAGACACCTATGTTTTTCTTCAAGAGCTCATTTCACATTCTGCCCTTTGGGAATCCCTGCTCCCTTCACTTTAGCCCTATGTGAGCCTGGTCCACTCCTAACCACATTCCTTGTCCAGTGTTTAACTGACATCATACAGTAGATCATCCCCATACAGTTTTTGTACTCAGACCCTCATTGTCTGGTCCATGTAGGCCTCGTTCTGCACCCCTGTCCCATTGTGTAGCTGGCTCTGCAGCCCCCATAGCATAGATCCTCATGAGAACCTGAGCTCTTTACAAAAGCAAGATTCATCCTTTTTATCTGACTTTAAATCTGTGATAAGCCTCTCAGGCAGAGTTCTTTACATTCCATAGGGCTCCCTGGCCCCTACTTTACAGGCCTGATCACCCTGAGCTATGCCTATTTCTGTCCAACTATGTCTTCCTCTCCAAGAATAAGCACTCTCAGGGGGCAGGGCCTGCATTCAGTTCCTCTCTTGAGTGCTCAGAATAAATGTCTAAACACGTTGTATTGATTACTTAGGAACTGTTTTTTTCCCTACAAAGTTAACGCACTCTAATGCCACCTCTCCCCTCGTCACAACATGAACAATGTCCTGACTGCAAACCGATTTTTATGAGTTGTTTTGGGGGGGGGGGTTATGGGTTTTTTGTTTTGTTTTGTTTTTGGAGCAGTTTTTCAGTTCACAGTAAAATTGGGGAGAAAATAAGTGTTCCCATAGTCCCTCTGCTCCCGCAAAAACACAGCCTTCTCCACTATCAACATCCCACATCAGAATGGTGCATTTGTTACAATCGATGAACCTATATTGACACATCATCATCATCCAAAATCCATAGTTTACACTGGGGTTCACACTGAAATGTTCCTCTTTGCAGCCAGTTAACAATTTTATCAGAGCACAGGCCTGTCCCTTGTGTTCTTGGTTATTGGACCTGGTAAGGATTAAACTAGATAATGCATATAATACTAAATAATGTTTACCAGTGCCTAGGACAGAGTAGGCACACAAAAAATGTTTGTTGATAGAATTAGTATGTGTTCACTATATACAGAAACAGTCACTTTTAAAGGGGGCAAATAATCGGAATCCCGGCTGTTTCCACTACATCTTTTTTTTCTTATTTTTAATGGAGTGACTGAAGCCCTGAGAGGGCAAGTGGACAACCTAAAGCTGCACGGGTCAGTAAGGCAGGTAAATCTAAGTGGGCAAAATAAACCTAAAGGGCTGAGAGAACATACTCAGGCGCTAGGAGGCAGAGCAGCACTAACTTCTTCCAAGGTCCCGCCTCACTCTCTTTGTCCCTGCCCTTATCTGTTCCCCGCCCCCAGAGCCTCCTTCCGCTATCCTAGGCCGTGGTGAAGCAATTTCTGCCCTAAGAGGGGTGGGGCTTCCGTCTTCTGATCTCGCGAGTACTAATGGTCACGGAAGGAAAGGTGGTGGCTATAATTTCTTCCTTGCCCTTCCCCTGGGCTCACAGTTCCGCCCTTACTAGCGCCACTTCCGGCCAGAAAAGTAGTCGTCCCGTTAGGGGTGCCAGCAGTGGACAGCTCTCTTTCATTCCCGCCCACCGGTTGCCCCATAACTTCCGCCAGGAGATACAGTCTGCGCCCGCCGCTATTCGTTCCACCCACGATCGAAGAAAACGAAGCCAGATCCCTCCAGCTCAAGACGGGAGCTCTCTCTTCTCTGTTACGCTCCGGGAGAAGGAAGGGCGGGGAAGGAACAAGCCTCCACGCCCGTCCCCTCACGCCACACCACCCACCAGGTTCGCTGAGGCGAAGCCACATTTGCCCTGAGAGAGGCGGGGCCGCCTTTTCCAACTTCACTCTCGCGAGCTCTCAGAATTCTCGCGATAGCCGACACCCGACTTGTGCGCCCGGGAAACCCCGTTGCTCCCTTTCCCCTGGCTGGCAGCGCGGAGGCCGCACGGTAAGGCCAGTGCTCCTGTTCGGTCTGGGCTCGGGGCATTGGGACCCGACTCCCGAGCCCGGAGCGTCTCCCTGGGGGCTCCGGGGCACCGGTGTGGGGCCGCCCCGCCCCCTGGAGCCGCGGCCACGTGCGAGCGGCAGGCCCGGGCATGCCTGATCCGCACGGTCCGGGAACCGAGACGGCCTGGTGGACCGGGGTGGCCCCCAGAATCGGGTCATATGGTGTTCTCACTAACGGGGACAGGCAGCATTCGTACTACCCAGAGAGACCGTGGGCGTCGGGGAACTGTAGGGCCCACAGACGACAGGGCTTTTAGGGCCCGGAATTGAAGATCTTCTGGCGGTAACGGGAGCGCGGCGGTTTAGGTTGTGTGGGGGCTGAACCCCGACCCTTGTCAGTCGTCTCCACCGGTCCTGTATTCACGTGCTGGATCTTTCCCGCAGATGCCTGGAGTTACTGTAAAAGACGTGAACCAGCAGGAGTTCGTCAGAGCTCTGGCAGCCTTCCTCAAAAAGTGAGTGTGGGGACTGGGCTTTAGAGTGGGTGGAGGCCCTCATTTTTGCCTGACCCTTCAGGCTTGCTCTTCCCTGGTTTAGGAGACTTACCGGAGGTCGCTGGAGCCCACCTGGCCTGGGTTGCGTTTCAGTTTAAGTCTCTTTCTATCTTGCAACACATCGGGCTCCTGTTAACGTACAGTTGTGGTGACGGTAGGGAATTGGGATAAACTTTGTGGGGATTTTTGATTTGTGCCTTTCTCACTGTCTTGATCCCAGGTCCGGGAAGCTTAAAGTCCCTGAATGGGTGGACACTGTCAAGCTGGCCAAGCATAAAGAGCTTGCTCCCTACGATGAGAACTGGTTTTACACACGAGCTGGTGAGGAACTGGGACCTTGGACGGGGCGCTTGGTGGCCCATCTGTGAGCTCTTACTTGTCCCCAGAAGTTACAGGAGAAAGAAACCTTTGACTGGCACTGAGCGCTTTGTGTGACTTTAAATAATTCCATATTCTGAATCTGTCTTTTTATTTGTGAGAGGTTGATGTGAGGACCTGTGCCTTTCTCTGAGTCTCAAGGGAAAACCAGGGACGAATGAGCATTCATACTTTGCCCATAGATGGTTTTCGTTTTAGAGAGGGGCATTGTGCTTTCAGTGTCTGTGGAGTCTTTTTGCTGTTCAGGTCATCACACTAGACATCTCTGTATAACAATTTGTTCCTAACTAAGGGGTTGGGGGATCCGGTCAGGTCACTCCTTGCTCTAAATCTTGACAAATCTCAAGTGCCCAGAAGAAACCTTATGGTCATCCTGTATTGATATGTCAGCTTCTCTTACGTTATTAATTCTCTTGTAATGATTTGGAAGGGTTGGTTTAAGTATAGCTCCTGACTGTACCATGCTAGTGCTGTCTCACCTATCCTTAATGTTTTTAAAGTTTCTCCAAGCTGTCACCCCCATGGAGGCTGACCCTGGGGGATGGGTCTCAGTGCTGGTTGTGCCAAGGTGGCAGCCCCTGCACAGGCCCTCACTAAGGGCTCTCAGCCTCTCCAGTCTTCAGCCTTCCTCCTCTGAAGTGGGGGCTTTATCCTGACCAGAGCTTGTCTCCAAGTAGGAAGTAGGTGGGAAGCAGAGTTTGGAAGCTGGCAAAACTCAAGAACAACCTTGAGAAGAATTAGCGTTGGTACAGTTGCCTAAAACTTCAGAACATGAAGTATTTTGTAGACTGCTGGTGCACTCCATTTCAGGCCCTAGACTGGACACAGAGGCCAGAATGACTCAGCCACAGCCTTGACCCCTGAGGACTAAAAGGTCAAGTCTGTGAGGTGAGCAGTGGCTAGCATCCACCCACCCACTTCTGTGCTTTTAGAAAGAAAAATTGGGCTGGTGAGGGGAGCTGACCTGACTCTCCTGGGCACACAACAGTCAATGATGGACCTGGAGAAGACCACCCCTGTCACCCCATCTTGGGAGGCAAGGCTGCCTGGTCCCAAGTGCTCTTTGGTAATATGCCCCAAGAGTCAGCACGTCAGGGCAGCTTTGGAATAGGGGAAGAAATACAATAGCTTAATCTGTGCCTAAGAAAAACCTCCCAAGTGGAACTGGTGGTTGCTGATTTGCAATTGATGTCAGGGAGGTGAAGTAACATGCTTGGGTTCTGCCAACTAGTGATGCCACAGTCCCCCGACTCTTATCATCACCTGGAGCGGTAGGGGGCAGCTGTTTTCCTTTGGTGGCATTTTGTGCTTTATTTTTCCACTATGGGAAATGGGGGAGAGGCCCTGAGTGATACACACCTAGTTTAGCCTTCTAGTCATCTTCACAGTGGCTGTGGCCCTTTCCCCAGCACCTCACACTGGGTGGGCCTGCTCTGCTGGTCTCCCTTTGGGTTTCCGAAGCTCCCTTCTGATTGCACTTTCCCAGCTGCCCTAGTGGCATAGGGTCGTGGTTCTAGACCCAGGTGTGTGGTGTACATTTTTACCGGGACACGGGCACGCCCATTTGTTTACATCCATGCAGTTGTGGCAGACTGTATGGTCTACAAAGCCTAAAATGTTATCCTGTGACCCTTCGCAGAAGTTTGCTAACTTCTGTCCTAGAGTCTAGAGTGCTCTCACTTAGTTTGGTCAGTTCATACGCTGGATGAGTTGGAGTCATGGCAGGTACTCATTTACCCTGGGAGAAACAGAGGTACAGGCAGGTGACGTGATCCTGGGAGGGTGTGGCAGGCTGTCTCCAAAACTGGAGTCTGCCGTATTTGCTTTTCTTCCTCTGGATCTTGGGGGCTTGGCCTGTTTTGCCCCCTCAGAGGTTTGAGGCTAAAGCACAGTGGGGCAGTGGCCTGTCCTGGGAGGCTGAGCTCTAGTGGTGAGGGGTCAAATTCTAGAGGCACGTAGGAGCCATTGTGGACAGGTCGTGATCTAGGTATGGTGGATGCAGAGGGCAGAGGTGTAGGGGGTGTGGTTGTTTTTGTTTTATTTTGTTCTTTTGTGGTTTTTCCTTCCCTTAGAAGTATGGCAGAGAAAGGTATCTGGGAGGCTCCCTTTCCCCGCTTTATAATTCAGGTCAGGATGGAGCCACAAATGTGAGCTTGAAACTAGCTGTTGAATTGCTGAGCTGCAGACACCTCCCAAGCCTGGCTTGGTCTGCCATGTGCTAAGTGCAGTGTGAGCATCCCCTCATCCTCCTGGTGGCCTAGCAGGATGCACAGCTGGGCTGATAAGAGGGGCTGCATCGTCCTTCCTTCATAGTTTGAGGTGGGGCATTGATTCCTCTTCAGGGTTTCCCAAGAAGAACAGGTTGTCACCCAGGGGTGCAGGAGAGGAGCGGAAGCCTTTGGAGGGACGGAAGAAGCCATTTGTGGCAGCATCTAATTCACAGAGGCCCTCATGAACACCGGCTGGGGTGGCCTGAATTTGCATCCTTATAGCTCCACTTCAGAAGGAGTGGCTGGGCCTTGGTCTCGGGGGCTGGGGCGGGGGTGAGGGGAGGAGAGGTCAGTGATTTTTCGTAGAACTCAATGTTCTGTTACCACTTACAAATTTTGAAGTTAATACTCTTCCTCTCCCTTCTAATGGGTCCAAAAAATAACTACCACAAACTGATGAAGCGGGGGGACCTCATAGTGCCTGACACCATACCAGACAGTCTTACGCAGCGTTAGAGGATGCAAGACTGCCCCTGGAAGAAACTAAGGCTGGACTTTATTGGAGTTGATGCCAGTCCCACTCAGGACTGAAGTAAATTGTCCCCTTTGGTACCACCATGCAGACCATGTGAGGGGAGTAGACTCTTGTCACGGCTGGTGAGTGATGTTGGGGTTCACATCCATCTACCAGACAGCTCACCCCTTTCTATGCTGCGGCTGGGCTGAGCGCTAGTCAGTTTGACCAGACCCATTCCTAGTGTGCAGCCTCTTCGGGTGTCTGAAATTAGGGGTGATCATCTTACCCCTTCCTGAGGCCCTTGCTTTCCACAGCCTGTGGGAGAGCAGATTCCCAGCTGGAGCCAGGGCATGACCAAACAGTGCAGGAGGAATGTTGGTCCTGCCACTGGGCGTTTGTGCAGGTCTTAAAGAGATGTTTTCCACGAGATCATTCTCCAGGTAGAAAGATTGTGAGGGGTGGCTTTTAACAAGTGAGTCGCTTGATTCTGGCAGTGGGTGGGCAGTTTGATGCCTAGGAGGTCAGCCGTGGTATAGGGGTGGGGTGGGGATAGAAAAAAACCAAGGAAAGTGGTTTTAAAAGTGAGCACATTGGCCCTGAATCAAGGCCAGCAGCTTGCTGGAGCTGTTGGTTTCAAGCAGGAGCCTAAAGAAAAGTCTTTTTATGGTCTGTTGGCCATTTCAGAACTTTGGAAATGTAATGGTCAATTCATTAGAAAGAAACATTTGAGTCATTGGTGATAGATGGGGGCTAATACTTACTTGTAGGTGATTAATATTGGGGCTCCAAAATTCAGAGATCCTTGACTTAACTTGTTCATTAGAATTATAATACAGTTGGATCCAATTACTACCCCCAAAAAATTGCTGTAGGTTTTCCACAAAAACAATAGGATGATTCTTTCTGAGTTGTTTATCAAATTATAAAAGTGCATCTGTACAATGGACATTGATTGGGAAAGTTACTTTCATAGTAAAGCACTTGTTGAATATTGATAAATTTAAAAAATAAAATTGAGCAGAGGCCTGAGGCGGCGATAACAGGAAGAGGCTGCTCAGTGGTCCTGGAGCAGGGATGGGGTTTGGGCTCTGCTGCAGGGCCCTGAATCCTGTCGCTGTATCTGGAGGGCAAGTGGGTGCTGAGAACAAGTTGTGTGGAGGAACTTCGGGGTAGGGGGCATCTCACCTGGTGCCACTTCCACCTACCCCCTAGCTCATAACACTGGAGAGTTGTGGACATGGCCTGGTGGCCAGCCCTTAGCAGTAAGCCATTTTTGAAGGAATGAATCCTTGATTCCCTTCTGATCTTTAGGACTAAGTTGTTGCTTGGGCGGAATCCAACGTGCTAGTCTCTGGGGTGACCTGGAGTCCCTTCAAACCCCAGTGGCCCCCTGAAGCAGAAAACCAGACCTGTCTGGAGGGACTGTCTGTCCCTCCACAGCTGTGTGACATGAGGCCAGCAAGTACCCTAGCTGTAAAGGAGCATAGCGCACAGCCTGGCAGACCAGTGTTCCAGGTGAACAGAAGAGGATTTTCCATGGAGGCTGGCCGGGGTGGCGAGGGACTTGCCCAAGCCAGTGTAGGGGCAAGAACCCCAGTCTGCGGTGGGGGGCAATGCACCTTCCAGGTTAGGAACATCCACTGCACAGGGCGTCAGACCTGCCCCAGCTTTCCAAGTGGTGGTGGGGCCGTTCTCGAACTCTGCCCTTCAGAGCCCCCAGGCAGATGGAGGTGGACAGTCACAGCTTAAAACATTTGCTGGGCTCCACCCACAGAGCTCCCAGCAGCTCTGCTAGGACAGTAAGAACTGAGAAAGTCGCTAGGGAGGCAGGTTCCTTGCCCTGTCACAGCTGTAGCTGTCCCTCCACTACCTGTGCACCCCAGTCCCCTGGGCTGGGGCTGGGTGGCAGGTACTAGGCCTTGGTGTGTGTTCCCCGTTTCCCTGAGTAAAGTGGTGAGAATGCCCTGCCACACACAGAACTATATATGTGCAACCCTAAGTAAGGTCCTCAGGCTGCCTTGGCTGTGGAGAGACATCTTCTCTACCTGAGAAGGATCCTCAAGTCTTCTTACATCCCACCCAGCTTCCACAGCACGGCACCTGTACCTCCGGGGCGGCGCTGGGGTCGGCTCCATGACCAAGATCTACGGGGGGCGTCAGAGAAACGGCGTCATGCCCAGCCACTTTAGCAGAGGCTCCAAGAGCGTGGCCCGCCGGGTCCTCCAAGCCCTGGAGGGACTGAAAATGGTGGAAAAGGACCAAGATGGGTAAGCAAGGGAGGGGAAGCTGGGGGTGTGGGGTGATGGAGGAGCCTTGGGGCCAGATCCCCTATAATGAAGTGGTTGAGGGCCATCCCACTCCCCCCAGGCAGAGAAGGGCCAGGTCTGTCCTGCACAGTTTGCACCTGCTCCTCAGGTGGGTGGCAAACAGCGAGGGGCCTCACCCCGACCTCTGGCTGACTACTCTGGGCTCCAGGAAGGTAATTTAGCGACTGTCTGCTTTCATTAGCCTGCTCGTTAACTTTTCCCAATTGATTTTTCGGGGCTTTTGATCTAATGCTTGCACAAATGACACCCTGTCAGCTCCCAGCGGGGCACCCACTCCTGCCCCCAGCTCATTAGAATTCAGCAGACTGGGAACCTCTGTGGGACTTGGCTGGCGTCATGTGGTCCTATGGCCAGGTCCTTTCTTGGGAAACCTGGCTGATGTCCAGGAGAGGTCTGGCAAGGACCACCAGGGACACTGAGAGCCTGTGGTCACCTGTGGCTGCATGACTGTTCTCTCCCACAGGGGCCGCAAATTGACACCTCAGGGACAGAGAGATCTGGACAGAATCGCTGGACAGGTGAGGGCTGGGTACCTCAGGCCCTGCCTGGGTGTTTGGAGCCTGGGTTTTGTCACATCAGTTTCCTCCCCTGGAGGAGAAAGAACGTTTCTGATTTCCTGCTGGAGCTGCTTGGAAATACAGGTGCCCCAGTGAAGGGAACCCAGGCGCAGGGTGCAGCCAGCTGGACTTGATTCTGCAGGGCTGATCCCACACACAACTCCATCTCCCCGAGTCAGCCTTCTTAAAAGATTCTACCTGCAATGTTTCCTTATTTTTCATGCTTACTGAGCATCACATGAAGTGGCTCAGAACTCAGTTCTTCATCCAGATGCTGACTGACTAAACACCCTGGGCCAGAGTCCCTTCACCCAGAGCCAGTCTCCCTGTCTGTGGAGTGATCTGCTCGTGCCTACCTGTGTGGGTGGTGAGGAGGATTCAGTGAGCTACAGCGAGAGCCCCCAGGGTCTGACATGAACCCATTGTTGGTTTTCTCTCTCTATCATTGACTCAGGCCTCCCGGGAGCCTTGGAGTGTTTAGTCACTTAGTCAAGTGTCAGAAAAGACTGGAAGGTGTCAGCCTTCTGGGAGTTAGGGGTGGCCCGGAAGGAGAAGGTGGCTCTTCAGGGCGAAGCAAGACCTAGCACAAACATGACTGTCAAGGGCTCAGGGTAGTGGCAGACGTTGGAGAGTCCCACTCCAACGCTCCCTTTCCTTGAACCCCAGTTAACCCAGGATTGTGAGGATTGGGTGAGAGAAATACATGTGAAACCACAAAATCAGGATGCCTGGTGTCCCACCGGTACGGGAAGCTACTGTGAAGTCCCTGAGCACAGACCCCACAACTAATCTTAATTCTTTGTCCATCTTTTCCCACAGGTGGCAGCTGCCAACAAGAAGCATTAGAACAAATGATGCTGGGTTAATAAATTGCCTCATTCGTAATCCTGGTCTGGGTCTCTTGATCTCTCATGAGGAAGGAGCACTGCACTTCAGCTTGGAAAGAGGGGCCCGGGGGGGGTTCCTGGATGGCTGTGGAGCTCAATAGGCCCAGAAACTTGAGGCCTGGCCTTTTGGGTTCAGACACTTGTGCCCCAAGAGGGCAAGGTGATGGTGCAATCCCAGGGGCCTTTGTGCCTCCCCCACAACCTGCCTTTGCAAGTCTCAGAAAATAAGAAACTGAAAGTTCAAGCAGTGGCCTCAGCTGGGCCCTTGGGACCTGCTGGAGCAAAGCAGAAGGGGCCTGGGGCTCGGGTGCTTCTTCCCTGGAAAGAGATGTACAAGGACTGACAGCCCTCACTGCCGGTGGCCCTGTGAGTGCTTACCGCTGAAGGTGGCCTCTGCACCTCCCTTCCCTGGCTGACACAGGAGCCCTCATTTCCGGGATCTCCGTGGCCTTAGGTCCTGCTAAAATGAAGTTAGCCCTACAGCCCCAGGGTTTGGGATGCAGTGTTGAAGGTGTGGTCTCGGGCGGGGTCGCTGCTTCCGCCTCAGGGGAGGGATGCGCATGGCGCCTGCGCACAGGCTGAGCTCCCAGGACCCTCAGAGCACCACCTCCATGTTGCTGCATGGTGATTGGTTCTTCGCACCAGCTGGGCGGGAGCTCATCCAGTGATTGGACATCTGGTCGGATGGCAGGAGATACGGAAGGGTGCCCCCCAGGCACGTGCCGAGCTTTAGAAAGGAACCCCCTACCGCCCCCTGTGACCAGAACCCAAATCCCAGTTAAGAAAACTAAGGTGCCGAGCCTGAGTTGGCTAGGCGAAGACCCCCAAAGTTCCCCCATCCCAAGTAATTCCTCAGGTCACACCTATTTCCTTACAGTGCCACACCTGGCTTTGGACTCAAAATGACAGTCAAATTCCAACACTGCCCCTAATCCTGTGCCACAGTGAGCAGCTTATCCGCTGAGCCCTCCGCTCCTGTCTAAAGCAGCTTTCTCCTGCCTGCGGGATTCGGGGAGATGCACAAATGGAAAGATGATCAGAGTCCTACACCCGGTCAGACCTCCCAGCTCAGAGGTTGCTAGTGCTGGAAGATTTGCACTGAATAAACACTAGAACCTACCCATGCAAGGTACTTTATCAATATACCATTTAATACATTGAGGTAGGTGCCGAAAAGCACCCACAGTTTGGAGATGAAAGTAAGTCCAGGTTGGGTAATTTGCCTGATACTCCACAGGTAGGAGGTGGCAAAGCCAGCATTTGGACCCAGGCAGCCCGCCTCCGGCCCCAGGCTCTAGCCATTGCAGGGCATTGTTCTCAAAAGTGAAGGAAAAGGGAAAATGAGGCCCAAAGAGTTACACTCCTGGGCATGGCCTTGAGCCACTCACTCCTTGTTTTGGTCTTAAGTTTACTCTTTTGCCAATTGACGGTGAGTTGTCCTGAAAAATGCAATCCCAAGCCGTCCTGAGAATGGTTCACTCGTACACCGCCAGACACCAGGGGTGCTGGGTCAGCGGGAGGTGGAGGTGCCCAGACAGACCAGCGGGCCTGAGAGGGCCTGCAATGCGGCAGCCGTGCCAATCCAGCCACTGGGGGGCAGTTGAGGGCCTGGAAACTGGCTCAGCCAGGAAGGATGCTCTGACAGAGCTGAATTCCTAAAGGCTGCAGCGTCTGGACCTAGGCTTCTTCCTAGGTGCGGGTCATAAGGAGAAACTGAAGCAAAGAGGGGCTAGTGACCAGCTATACAGCGAGGGGCTCAACAGAACAAACACCTGGGTCCCTGGAGGGAAGAGGGGAGGGTCTGGGGGCCAGAGAAGAGGAACTGTGTCCTAGGAACTGTGCTAAGCACACTGTGTGATATTCTTACAGCCTCACAAGTGGGGTTCTGGGAGGTGGTGCTGGACATTGTGCCCAGATTACAGGAGGAGAAACTGAGGCTGAGACAGCCAGGCAATTGGCAGAGCTGAGATTCAAACCCAGAAGTGTGAATTCTTGAGGCCCACGTTCTGTGTAGGTGACAGTTGCCCTTTTTTAAAACTACGAAATATATCAAGCATGCAAAACAGCATACATAATAGTGTAACACAGACCCATGAGGCCACCACTCAGCTTAAGAAGTAAGAATAAAACTAAGACAGACCAAGACCTCTGCATACCCTTCCCAGCCACAACCTCCTCGCTTCCCCTAGAGGTAACCCCTCTCTGGCATGGGGTGCCACTCCCCTGCACGGGTTTGCACCTTTTCTGCAGACACATGTGTCCCTAACGGCACATGATGTTTTGCCTTTTGAAAACAAGTCAGCCAGATCCTGCCATAGTACGTTTCTTCTCATTTTCTTGTTTCTGAGATGCAGCCTGGTTGACAAGTAAGCGCAGCCTCTTCTCCGGCCGTGTGCTACTCCATTGGCTGACTCTACCTTAATGTATCCATCCCTTCTGTAAGTGGTCTTTCCGTGTTTCCTCATTTTTCCTACCAAAGATCTCCCTGCCATGAATTTTCTCCTAGGTGTCTCCTTGTGTGTGTGAGAGATGGTCCCCTAACTGCTCATAGACTTCTCAACAATCTCATTTCATTCTCCTCCCCCACCTCTCAGGCCCCACTTCCCTCCCACATGACCTGAAATGATGCTCAAAGGAACCCGGGCATACATCAATGACTTGGAATACCTGCTCCACCACCAGACTGAATGCTGGACAAGTGACAGTGATGGCGTCCCCTCTCTGTGACGGCATCAGTTTCCTCATCTATAAAATGGGGGGTGGACTACCCTACCTGCCTGGAGGGGGGCTGAAAGGATGTCAGGAAAGAGCCCATCGTGACCTTGGGTACCGGGAGCATAATTCGTGTCACAACACCAGGGAGATATTTTTATCCTCATCGTTTGGATTAAAAATGCCTAGGCTCAAAAAGGGAAGCCACCACCTAGTCACCGAGCTGGTGGACCTGCCTCACTTACTCCTCATGAACATTAATAGGAACCAACATTTACTGAGCACCTATGTGCCAGGCCCTGTGCTCAGTGCTCTGCATGCACAACCTCTTAAAGTTCGCTTTTCCTACCCCAAGAAGTGAAGACACAGAGAGAGGACAAGTTTTACCCAAGGCCAGTGAGGGGCAGAGACCAAATTCAGGATCACACACGCGCGCACACACACACACACATATACACACACACCTGCTGCTCCCCCTGCATATAGCAGGCACTCCAAAATCTGGCTCAGTCAGACTTCCTTTCCAGTGACGAGCCAGGCCTTGAACCAACCTCTTTCCCCCACCCAAGCACACTTCTCTCAGGGGAATTGTGGTGGCCACAGGTGCAGGGAGCGGTTCCTCTCCACTCTCGGCTTGAAGACTTCGGACAGGGGCTGCCCCCCCCCCGCCCAACAGCCAGAGGGCCCAGCAGTGGGGCCAGTGGAGCCCATCTCCGCAGGGCTGGGCAGGAAGTGGGGCGGGGCTTGGGGCTCGGCCGAGGTGGGATCTGGTACCCCAGTTTGGCTGCCACCCAGACTAACCAACTCACTAGGAGAAGATGCCTGGGGGTTCCACAGCTCTCCACACCTCACCTGTCACCACTTTCCTCCTCTTCTTGATCTCCGCTGCCAGCCTGGGTACGTGGCTAAAAGGCAGGTGCTGGGGGGAACTGGGAGGCTCTTGAGAGGGCGCAGGTGGTGGGAAGGGTGCCGGGATGGGGGTGGGGTGGGCAGGAGAGGAGCTGGCAGGAGGCGGGCTGGAAAAGACCCCGTAGAAACTGCATCTGTCTGCTTGACTGTCCAGCAGGCTTAGGGGAGGCTGGAAGGGGCTCAGCAAAGTTGAAGGGGCGTCCCCTGTGTAGGGAGGCAAAGGCAAGGGATACCTTCCCCACCCCCTCATCCCCCCAGATCAAAATAAGGAACTAAGGTTGCCCTTGGCTGAGCTCCAGAGCTAGGGGCAGGAAGGGGACTGTGAGTAGCGCTCAGCTTCAGGGGGAGAAAAAGCTTTCTCCTTCTCTGCCTTGAATCGCAGTCCCCAGCCCCTACGTAGGGAGCCCCTTCTCGGTGCTGGAGGAAGGGCCAAACTGCCCTCTTCCCCTCCCTCATGTGCAATGCCAGCTGGCAGGGCTGCAACCACCCTGTTTGACCGAGTTGAGAGAGCTGGCCAGTCACCCCAAGTTCCACTGGGAGGGGATTGGAGTCCATGACCCCGAGGTTGCTACCTCTTTCCCCACCTCTTCCTTTTTCTTTCTTCCTTACCTCTCTCCTCCTCCCTCCAGAAGAGGCAGAGCCAGCCATGTGGACTGTCCTGGGGGGGGCAGCCGAGAGCTGGGGCTTCCTGGAGCAGCCAGCCTGGGCCACCCCAGCTCCCTGTCGCCAATCACCTTGCTGAGGCCCTCAGCTAACCCCCAGCCCAGCCCACAAACTGAACTCACTGGGCCCCGAGCTCCACACATGCAAGTTATAGAGAACGAGGGAGTGAGGGGCGGGCCCAGGCTCACAGGGCAAGGCAGGCCCCCAGACTGGCAGCAAGAGGCCCAGGGGCAGGGGGCCAGGATTCCAACCCCCGAGCAACTCCTGCTGCCCTAGGCCTCAGCTGTCCCACTGGTAAAGTGGAATAATGAGAGAACTGACTTCTAAGGGTTCTGTAACGATTATACAAAATACATCAAGTGCCAGGTGTGGGGCCAGGCTGGGGCTGGGGTGGGAAAGTAAACCAGGAAGGCCTTCTGGAGGAGGGATGCCCAAACTGGTTCTGGAAGGAGCTGGCTGGGCAGGGGCACGTCTAGTGCCAGTGAGTTCAGTGGGGACAAAGCACAGAGCGAGTGTGGAAAGGGTGGCAGGAGGTAGCTCTGGAAAGGAGAGAGGGGACCCCTAGGGGTGTGTCACTCACTCCCCCCACATCCCACCCCTCTCCATGCACACACAGCCAAGAGAACTGCAGCTGCAGGGGCCAGGCTGGGCCTGTTTCCCTATTCAAAGTCCCTGACCCATCTGCCTCCGCAGGCCCTGGGTGCCAGGCCCTGTGGGTGGACTGGGGCCCACCATCGGTGACGGTGAGTGTGGGGGACGAGGTCCACCTCCCGTGCAGACACAATGGCAGCAGCCCCAACATCACGTGGTCGCGCATCCTCCAAGGCAACAGCCTCTTGTGGCCCCTTCAGATAGACCCCTCGAACCTGGGCTCCAAAGGCGAGCTGATCATCCAGCAGGTGAACAAGAGCCACAAGGGCATATACAGGTGCGAAGTCACAGAAGGCCAAAATGTCCAGCGCTCCTGCGGGACCTACCTCCGCGTGCGTGGTGAGTGCCCGGGCTGGCTCCGCTGTACTGTCACTCCGCAGCTGGGGACTCTGGCTTCTCATCTGTGAAGCGGGGATGGAGCCAGTGCTGGCATCACGGGCATCCTCATTCCCCATGGTGTCACACACAGGGGCTGATTTTCTCACCAGCAAAGTGGGGGCTTCGGTGGTGGTCTCAGGCCTTGTTGGGGTCAGGGCCAGGAGGCGAGGGTGAGCAGGAGATGCTAGGGCTCTGAGCAGCACCCCCTCCACACAGAGCCTCTCCCCAGGCCCTTCCTGAACATGGGGGAGGGCACCAAGAACAACATCATCACAGCCGAGGGGATCATCCTACTGATCTGCGCCGTGGTGCCCGGGACGCTGCTGCTGTTCCGGGTGAGTCACCCCAGGGACCGGCGGCCCCCTAAGTCTGAGGGTCCCCACCTAAAACTTGGGAGAATGACAGCACCCATCTCACAGGGGCTGGGAGGGTTCAAGGAATTAATATAATGAAAGCATTTTAAATGGTGCTGGGCCCAGAGGGGGAAATCCCTGCTCAGTCTCCCCTCAGGGTTGTCCTCAACAACCCACCACCCCTGCCAGGGATGTCTCACTCTCCCCCTCCCCCCAGGATTGCTGTAGCCTCCAGATGTAGCCAAGGCCGGGGAAGGTGGAGGCTGATGCCCTCCCAGAGTCTCTGATCCACACCAGCCTCTCTTTAGGCCACAGAACAACAATAGCCATTTACTATTATTGGGGTTGTTATTCGTGGAGAAGAATAGGCAGTAGCGACAGCCAAGAGGACGCTGGCTTGGACCCAGAGAGACCTACCACTTACAGCATACGTAGCTTTGGGCATGTCCCCTACCCTCTTGGATAAAGCACCTCCTGGCCTCCATGAGGGTCTGAAAACATATCCCCTCCCCCAACTCACGGGGGCTCCCAATCCCCCAACAGAAACGATGGCAGAACATGAAGTTCGGGGCGGACATCCAGGATGACTACGAAGACGAAAATCTTTATGAGGTGAGTGGAAGGTGGGGACAAGTTCAGGGCAGGTGCGCTGTTGGGGAGGGAACACACGAGGTTCCTTCCTGCAGTCAGCTGGGGGCGGGGCCCTGGCCATCAGGCAGTGTGGCCCACCACCCAGTTTCCACCCCAGGGCCTGAACCTCGATGACTGCTCCATGTACGAGGACATCTCCAGAGGCCTCCAGGGCACCTACCAGGATGTGGGCAGCCTTCACATTGGGGACGTCCAGCTGGAGAAGCCGTGACCCAGCGGGGGCCACCCTGCCGGCTGTGCGCCCAGCCCTTGTCTTACCACACTTCCCTGGAACCCGCTCTCTTTTCACAGTCTTTCCTGGGAGTGTCCTGACTCAACTTCCTTCTAGACTGTTCTCAAACCCTCCACACACCCTAACAATCCTCCCCCTGCCACCTTTCCCCGGTTCCCCCACAACCAGCAGGTAATGAGCCCTTAATCGCTGCCTCTAGGGGAGCTGATTGTAGCAGCTTTGTTAGTGTCACTTCCCCCCTCCCTGCTCTGTCATGGCCACTTAGTGATAATAAATCCGTCCCAACTGCAGACCTTGGCAGGAGTCATGGATCTCGTGGGGACCACCCCTGTTCCTATTCTGGGGCCCAGGAGCCCAGGAGCCCAGCCCCTCATCCCCCAGCCCCTGCCCACTCCCCACACCTGGGACCAGGTAGCCAGTCTTGGCTGCCCCCTGAAAGAAAAAAGAAATGTCTTGGGAGGGCCCCATCCCAGGCCATGTGCCTAAGCAGAGGGGGACACACAGGGGACCAGGGACCTAGGTAACTTTATTTATGCATACTTGAGTCCCCCAAACACAGGGGACTATCTGGTGGGACTGGTATTGAATTCTGCCTATGACCACATCTGTTCTCTGGGAGTGGACTTATAGAAGTGAGATTTGGAATCTGTGGCCCTAAACTGGGGATGATGGGAAGGCCCAGAGGCAATGACAGAGAGGGACAGAGAGACAGTTTCTGAGATAGAGAGGGGAAACTGAGACAGAGACAGTGATGGAGACAGAGTAAGTGAACTGAAGGACAGTGAAGGGACTGGGCATCGGCAAGAGACAGGAGGAAGAGAGAGAAAGGAAAAAAGGATACACAGAAAAACAGACATGGAGAGGCTGACCCCTGAGACTCTAGGGAAAACAGAGGAGTTGGGGAAATGACTGATGGCGATGCAGAAAGATCCAGATCCAGAGATGGGGAGAGAAGGCTCTGAGGGAGAAAGTGACAGAGAGGAGAGACAAATGGGAGGGAAAGACTCCAACGGAGAAAGGGAGAGACAGAGACAGAGAGAGGGACACGGACAGAAACACACACACACAGGCAAAGAAGAGAGGAAGACCAAGAGACACACAGAGACCGAAAATAGAGTAGGTTGCTGCGCAGACTGAGGCGGACGCAGGGCCCCCAGCCTCGCCAGGGAGGTGTCGGCCCACGTCAGGCCGACGTGAGAAACCTGAAGCCCGCGCCCCGCCGGCGGACAGACGGACAAAGCCGGGAGAGGTCGGGCGGGGGCGGGGCGGGGCGGATGCCCGCGGGTCCCGGGCGGAGCGGGGAAAGGAGGGGCCACGAGGGCGGTGAGAAGGGGAAGGAAGCGGAGGTGCCGGGCGGGCGCGGGGCGCGGGCAGGAAGCGGGGAGGGGCGGCGGGGCGGGGGCCTCCGGAAAAACGCCCCAACTTCCTGCCCCGCCAGAGCCAGGAAGCGGGAGCCGGGACACCGGGCCCGGGATCGCCGAGCCCGACCTCGGGCGCCCCGCCGGTCACGTCCCCGCGCGGACATCAGGTACACCGTCCCCGGCCCCGCCCGGCCTCCCTCCCCTGGGCTGGAACGGGAAGTGGCGAGGAGGAGGGAGGGGGCTGGGTGCTGCCCGCAGTGGAGGGGCCTCCTCCCGGCCCCGCTGAGCCAGCAGCCGCCCATCCCTGGGCCTCAGTTTTCCCATCTGTCAAAGGGGACAAAGAGAGGAGAACTAATATTTGCCGAGTGCCCAGTAGGTGAGATGAGGGCTGTGAACTGGGGGTCAAGGCCTCCCAACTATCCGGCGGAGGACGGATGATCACTCCCACTGTACGGGTGGGGAAATTGAGGCCCAGGGAGTAAAACCAACTCGTCCCAGGGCACACATATCGTGAGACCTAGAGGAGGTGGGATTTGAACTCGCAGGTGCTTTCCGCTAAGCGCCATCCTCTAACTTTGCATGCTTTAGAGCCACCCAAAAAGAAAAACGACAATAACAGCGCCATAGGCCGTTGTGAAGCTGAAAGTTGCAGAGCGCATTTGAAAGCGTTTTTTGGAAAAGTCCTTTTCTAGGCCATGAATTATATTCTGGGGGGTGGGTTGTGGGGAACAGAACAGGAGATCTTTCCCCATTGTACAGATGGGAAGACTGAGGTCCGGGGGGACGTAATTACTTTTTCCAGGTTCCACTGCATGTCAGATGGTAAGGTGTTCTCAAACCGAGGATTTTTGTTTTGCAGCCCCAGCGGAAAGTGTGCGGGGGTGGGGGTCAGTGCGAGGAGAATTAATGTACGAGCGTTGGGAATTCAAATGGTCCCAAATTAGGGTGGCTAGATTAGGGCAGGGAGCCCAGTCTAGGGGCTAAGGGCCGGGGCGACTCGTAGATCTCAAATTGAACCTGGGTCAGGGAGCTGGAACCATCCCTATCTCCTGCCTGGGGGCGGGGACTAGGGGGCGGGACCCAGGAGAGTGATGGGGGCAGTCGAGATACGGAAACGCCAGCCCTCCAAGGCAGGCCAGAGCGGCCCTATCTGGCCAGCGTGGCTCAGTGGAGAGCTAGAGCGGCCAGCAGGAGGAGTAGAGTTTCCTGGGCAAGAACTTGGCAGGAGCTGGGCTAGAGCGGCTAGAGGGAGCAGTGGAGCTGGACGCAAAGGTGGCCTGTGGGGCGGCTAGAGCGACTCGGAGGCGGGGGTGGGGGTGCCCAGAGCCGGCGCGCGGAGGCTTCGGTTCAACCGGCTGCGGTGCTTCTCCGACCTGGAGCAGGTGAGGGACGCGGCCCCCGGCGGGCGTCAGGCCCTGGCTCCGCACGTCCGCCCCAGCATCCCTGACCGTGCACACTGCCACGTCCCCTGTAGGATTTGGGGCCCGTGTACACCCGCCACGTCCTACATGATTTGGGGCTCGTGTAGACCCTCTACGTTCCATGTAGATTACAAAGTTCTACAGACCCTCCAGGTTCCTGCTAGCCCCCCTCCTCATGGAAATCCAGCTCCTTACGGACGAGGGGTTCCCATAGATCGATAGCATCCCCTGTCATCCAGGGCCTTGCAGATCCTGGATCTCGGGGACCCCCACACTCCCCTATAGAATTCTGATCCCCTTTTAAATCTCCAAAAGTCCCATAAACTAGCTATTTTCCCTATGGAATCCCCAGGATCCTTGTAGACCCACCATGTGTCAGATAGACTCTGGGACCTTATTTATTCAAAGGACCCCTTATGGACTCAGCTTAACAACTGTTTTAGGTTCTTTAAAACACCCAGAGATTCTTGGAGACCAAGGTCATCCACTCAATATCTTACAGACCCTGAGCCCCGCACAGAACCCAGGTGCCTGTGTAGTCCCTCACAGGTGCCTGCTCTGCTCTAGGACCCCGATCCCTAAGGACCTTATATACCTGCCCTCATCCCTACAGCCCCATGCATACAGCACCCCCTCTGCTGGATCCCTAGCCTTGTCAGTTGCCTATAGATCCATCTGACCACTTCAACCTATAATTCCGTAGCTTTTGTGGGACCCTCTCACCCCCATCTTCTAAGTAGCAAACGTCCCCAGCCCCACCCCCAAAATCTCTGAGCCTAGGCCTCTGTGGAGCAGCCAAGTCCAATTTGCACTTCTGCCCAGGCCACAGGGCTTGCATACCCCTGACTCCCAGACACTGTGAAGAGACCTGATGTGTCTCACCTTTGGTTCAGATTTGTTTTCTAAGACTGGGGTGGGGATTCCCCATGCTCTGAGGCAGCACATTCTGGGAGTTAAATGTATAAACTCTGGAGCCAGACTGCTAGGATCTGAATCCTGGCTCTGTCTCTTATGAGCTGTGCCTCAGTTTCCTTCTCTGTAAAATGGGGATAATACTAATAAGAAGACTGACTTCATGGGGTCACTGAGAGGATTAAGTGAGCAATACCTAGCAAGCAGTAATGCTGTGCCTGGCGTGGACTTAATGGCACTAAGTACACATCAAGTGTTAGCTGTTATTTCGTATCATTGTGACGAGGGATAAAGGAGATGACAACATATCAAGTGCATGATCCATGGCCTGCCTGGCACCTAAGCGTTTGCTCAGATAACATGTATCCTCTCCTTTGCCCCTTTGGAATCTCCCCTGCCTGTGTCGAACTTTTCCACCCCTGAGTGTGATGAGCAGGGACCTGCCCCCCCCACCCCGTGTCCATGCTCATGCTTTCCAGCCCAGAAGTTGCAGCTGGTGGCCTGGTGAAGGTTTTCCATCTCGGATGGGAGTACTAATAGCACAAGGTGCCTGTGGTGATGAGGGTTCAGGGAGTTACTCCTCGAGACGCACTTAGAGCAGTACTGCAAGTGCTGTGAAAGTTCAGCTCTCATAATAAATAATTACGATTATTTTTACGCCTTGGTTTGCAAATTTATTTATGTGAACATTTAACAATGCTCAAATCTTAAATTACCCAAGCGTGGGTGTTGGACAGATACACTTAGTGAAAAAGGATAAAAATGAGGCCTGCTTGGGTGAACCCATAGGATGGTATTTGGACACTCCAGAAAGCATCATTGTTTAATGGTTGTAATCAGAATCACGGCTGCCATTTATTGAGTGCTAGGGAGGAGGCCTGCGGAAGAGGGAGAAGGGTGGGTCTTCAGCAACTGGAGTTATAAATAGCTTTGGGCTGTGGGGAGAACCCCCCCCACTGGTTCACCCCACCCCTGTTTCCACAGCTCCTTCCCGCCTGACACGGGCTCGAGTGGCGTTAGTCAGACTAATTAAGGACACAGAAGATGTCGGTGGGAAGACGCAGGGAGAAGTGGAGACTCTGAGGGAGACGAGATGGGAGAGACAGCGAGAGATGAGAGAGAGAGAGGAGAGACAGCACATGAGACAGCGACTCGGACAGGTGCGGGGACGGTGGTGGCAGGACCCAGATGTGGGGAGGCAGAGGCAGAGACAGAGGGGGGAGATGGAGCAATAGAAGCAGGAGTGGGGTGTAGTGGCCGACGGGGGAGGCTGGGGAGGGAGGTGGGAGGGGACGCAAAGACAGCGACGGTGGGGAAAAGGAGACAGGTGTGAAGGAGAGAGAAAATGAAGAAATGGGGAAAAAAGGCAAATACATGAGGCAAACTCAAGGGAGAGACAGCCAGGGAGAGCTGGCTGGGGAAAGGCAAGCTGGCAGACAGACGGACGGACAGGTGGACGTAGGGAGAGGGAGATATTTGCACCTTGGGGATGAGCGGTCTGAGGACCACCCCATATTTTCTGGGACTGGAAGGCAGAAAGATGCCAGGTCCCTGAGGGAGGAAGGTTCAGAGCTTTGTTTTCTTATGTGGAGGGAGTTGGGGGTTGGGGGGTTTGCCGTTGTGATTTCCTGTCACAGGAAGTGGGGCTGGTGGGTTCAGAGGCAACATCCTGCCCCAAGCCTGTCACAGGTCAGAGGAGAGCCCCCCACACCCCAGTCATCTCCCTCCTGGCTCCCCATTAACCTTCCCAACTCTGCTTGCCTCCAGGCCCTGCCTCTCCAGGACCCGCCCCCAGCCCCCTCCTCCATTCGGGACCCAAAATTGCAGGCTCTCATGGCCACAGCTCTCAGGGACCCAGGCTCCTAGCCTCCAGCTTCCCACCACCACCACCACAAGGCCCCCTGTCCTTGGGCTCCCCGCCCTGGCTGGCCTCTGAAGGGCTCTTTGTCGCCACACAGAGGCCCCATTGAGCTGTGGAGGCCAGGGTGGGGGGGAGGCTGTTTACTCACCTTCGCACCTGGGCCAGGAATCTGTGAGTAACCGCCCTCGGCGCCTCCTCCCCACCTCTAACCACGGCCCCTCCTCTTCCCCCAGCCCGGCAGAGCCCATGGAAGCAGAAGACGCTGTCGCCCGAGGGGCGGTGAGTGGAGCAGGGGTGGTGACAGGACTTGGGGGCTGTGAGGTGGGGAACACCCTGGGTTGAAGCCATCCCTCCCCTTCCACAGGCCCCGGGGCCCCCCCGGCCTGGCCTGGTGCCCGTCAGCATCATCGGGGCTGAGGATGAGGATTTTGAAAACGAGCTGAAGACGGTGAGAGGGAGGTGGGATGGAAAAGCTTCTTTCTGTCCCAGGGGCCCCAGCCCTAAAGTCCATCCTCAGTGTCCCCTCAGGCCTTCTGTCCTGTTCTCCATCCTCAGATGCTGTCTCTGCCTCCTCTCACTGCCCATCTCTCTTTTCTTTAATCTTCCTGGTACCTACTTCCTCATCCCCCAACCCCATCCTCAAGGCCTCCCATCACAGTACAGACTCTCACCTATTTACTCTAACCCCAACTTTTATTTCTGCCCCCACAACTGCAGCACAGATCCCCGTTCCATCTCTCCTGATTTCTGTCCTCATCACTCACCATTATAACATGAAGTCTCGTCCATTTTCCCGCCCCTGACTGCCACTCTCACGGCAGAGACACTGTCAGCACCCCCACCTCCCAGCTTGGATCCATTGGGATGTGCCAGGAAAGAGAGAAGGTCAGTCCCAAAGACCTTCCTCTGCTCCCCGCTGTCTCACTCTCATCCCCGCCCCCAGAACCCAGAGGAGCAAAATAACCAGTTCCAGAGCCTGGAGCAGGTGAAACGGCGCCCGGCCCACCTCATGGCCCTCCTGCAGCACGTGGCCATGCAGTTCGAGCCAGCACCCCTGGTGAGGGCAGGGCTGGGTAGGCACGGGGAGGAGGGGGCTGGGACAGGCTGCAGTGTTCAGTGAGTTAGACCAGTGAGAATGAGCCGGGAGGGTCTGGAAGACAGATGTAGAACACACAGCTTGAGAGCCAGGAAGCCAGCCATGTGAGCCAGACAATGTTGCAGGTGCCCAGGCTAAATCTCAGCATTCAGTGGGAACAGGCAGGGTCATGCAGAGCCACGAAGAATCCAGCAGCCTGGCGGAAACCATGCCCCCGCCCCCTTCCGGGCCCGTGGCAGTATCACCCATCAGTGACAGCGCCCTTTCCCACAGTCTCTTGAAATCAGATTCTCCGCGCAGCCTCAGCAGGTGCCACCAGTCAGTCCTTCGGGGCTGATGGTTGGGAGAGAGCCGTTAGCCTTCTCAGTTCTAGGCGGCACAGCAGGCTCTGGTCCAGAAATAAGAAAACCACTACAAGCTGCCCACGAGGCAGAGAGAATGTAACAGATGATCCGGAAGCCTTGTATCAGGCAGAAAATACCAAAGGTGTATGGATGCGGAGCCATGCCATCTGGAAAACCCCTACAGAGTCTAGAGAACCCAGCAGGTGACTTAGGGAGCAAGAAGCCACAGTGCTGGCTGGAGGGGACTCCGTGGACCAGGGTCCCATCCCAAGAAGACCCAGTGCAGCTCAGCGCAGGCTGGGAGCTGGGGTTATTCCAGGGTACTGTGTTGTACTGGAAACGCATAGCAGATCCCTCCAGAAAACAAGGAGACTGATGGAAGTGGCAGGGAGGGACACCTGGGGACCCAGAGAGAAGGGTGCATCGACTGACATCAAAGCTTCAGAAACTGGCAGCAAATCAGGAGAAAATTGCCTTCTTTCCAGAAGGGTGGCTGCCACCTCCCCTGGTGCTGGAGGCTCTGACCCTCTGGGCAGGCGGGGTCCCCCTGCTGAGCCTGAGGGTTCTAGAACTCTAGCTCCTGGAACTTAGCCCAGGGGTTGTGCTGACTGCAGTATCCCTTGTGGAATGTGGAAACTGAGGCCTGGCAAGGGCCAGGGGTTTGGCTGAGGTGACCCTGATGACCTTTGGCATTTTGAGATTGGTCCTCATGCTGCTCTCACCTCATTGGCTGGGGAAGCGGCAGGGAGATAGTTGTGGTCCCCGGGGCTGTTTCCTGTTGGCCTCTCTTGGAGGTTTGCTTTATGGGGGGTGGGGAAGGGGCGAGCATAGATGATAGGGGCAAGTCTTTAGCACACTGAGACCATGTCTCTTACCTGACGAGAGCCCCCAGAAGCCAGGACAGGTTGGAGGCCCCACAGCATTGCCAGCGTCACCTAGCACAGGGCTGCTGCACAGGCAGCCTCAGGGAATGCTTGATGAATGAGTGAGTGAGTCCCACTTGTCCATCTGTGTATGTACCCAGCCCCGCTGTGCACTGGGCCTTGTCTAGGATACAGATGAATCAGAACCTCCCGCCCTATCCCCCAACACTAACCTTCAAGTAACTCATGGAATTGCCAGGCAGTGGAGAACAGCAGACAGGCTGCCTGAAATCCAGTCCCAGCTTTGCTGCTTACTAGCCATGTGACCTTGAGCAAGCTCAGTTTTCTCATCTGTAAAATGGGATAATGATAGTCCTTCCCCTGGTCAAACAGGTTAATGCATATAGAGGGTTTGGACAGCATCAGGTCTGCACCCAGCACTCGTGAGTGTAGCTGATGGTGGTGGTAGCAGCAGCATCAGGGAGGAGACAGACCACAGAGAACCATTTCACAGGAGAGAAAATTAGCTGCTGTGGTGGCCCCAGGAAGCTGTGAGAGAGGCAGGCGAGGGCCTGGTGTGGGGATGGTGGGCATCAGGGAGCACTTCCCAGACAGTGTGTGCCCCAAGGCTTTCCAAGGGGCACTGTGGTTCAGGTGGGGTGGGAGGGAGGGCTGTCACGCTCTGTCTCCCCCAGCTCTGCTGCCTGCATGCGGACATGCTCGGCCCACTGAGTCCCAAGGAGGCCAAGAAGGCCTTCACAGATTTCTACCACAGCTTCCTGGATAAGACTGCGGTGAGAGACACCTTCCAGGGGCCCCAGTATCCCCTCCTCTTAGCCCTGGACAGCCACCCTGCTCCTCTCTCCACTGCTCCCTCCCCTCAGAGCACCGTCTGGGACCTGGGCTGCCATCCCATTGACCCCATCACTGCTCCCTTTGCTGCTGAGTCCTCCCCTCACTCCATTCTTTCTCCTGAACAGATTCTTCGGGTGCCGATCCCTCCCACTGTGGCCTTTGAACTTGGTAAGGACTTCGGGATGAGGGAGCAGTCTCTAGCAGGGGCCAAGAGCCCCAGAGAGGGAGGCCACATCCTCCTGCTCCCTGGACAGCAGAGATTCTTTCCTTCCTTCCTTGTGGCCACGGCAGCCAAGGAAGCATGGCTGTCGGAGTCCAAGGGTGGGAAGGGAGTCGGAGCCCAGGGAACTGGCCCCCATCCCCAGCCCCTGTCCCTGCAGACCGCACACGGCCTGACCTCCTCCCTGAGGACGTCCAGCGACAGTTCGTGCATGAGGTGGTGCAGAAACAGCAGCCAGTTGTCAGCCAGCAGCTGGAGGACTTCCGCTCCAAGAAGCTCATGGGCATGACACCCTGGGAGCAGGAGCTGGGCCAGCTGGGGGCCTGGGTTGGGCGAGACCGAGCGAGCTTCGAGGCCAGGGAGCGGCACCTGGCTGAGCGGCAGCTGACCCACCTGGAGGAGATGCAGTGAGCGGGGGCCAGCCCCTCCCCAGCAAGGAACGCCCTCTGCTGTCTGCTTCCCTTCCGTTCCATTTCCGGGCTCTCCTCTGCCATTTCCGGTTCATTTCCTAGTGTTTAGGTTCTTCCTCTGACTTCTGGGCCCTAGCCCCAGCGTTTTAGTCCATCTGGTTTCGCGTCTTCCCTTCCCACCTCTGGGGTCCCTCCTAGTTTCTGGGTCTTGTCATCTGGTTCAGGCCTGAGGTTTGGATCCTGTTCTTGCAACTCCCATCAGCCCAGATGCGAGTCTATCCTCCTGTGATTGGCTTTCCCAGCTGCTTCGGCAGTCCCCTGTCTGCCTCTCCCGTCTCCCTGTCCCAGCTTTGAAGGGGGCAGCAATCCGGACATTGGTGCTGGGTGGACTAGGACCCCAGGCTTAGCAAATTTGTCACAAACTTCTCTCTTCTTACAGACACACCTTATCTGGCGATGAGGAAAAGAGGTGATGGAAACCGAGAGGCTGGGAGGGAGTTTAGGCTCCTGAGCCTGAGGGAGGAGGGGCTGGGGGCCTAGGGGTTGAGCCACATCCTTGGCTCCGTCCTTTAGAACCCTCTCTCTCCCCTTTCCTCAGAGATGCTCGGCAGGAAGTGGTTGTGGGGCTGGGGTGGGAAGTTAGCAGAGGGGAATCTGTGAGGGCGGCAGTGTACCTGCGTCCATTAGAGCGTGCACGGCTGTGCACGTCTGCACTTCGAGGTCCTCACCGTCCCCTCCCTGCAGTGCCGCTGTGGTCAACGCCATCAGCCTGTACATGCGCCACCTCGGAGTGCGGACTAAGAGTGGGGACAAAAAGTCGGGGAGGAATTTCTTCCGGAAAAAGGTGCTTCCCCAAGCGCCCAAACCTGGCCCTTTCCTCCCCAGAGACCCTCTGGGGAGCCTCGAGACTCTGCAACTCTGGGGTCTAATTCCTCTTAGTTGGCGTCTCAGCAATGTCCAGCCCCACCTCCCCCTAACCTTCCACAGGTGATTGGGAACCGGCGGTCGGATGAGCCCACCAAGACCAAAAAAGGACTGAGCAGCTTCCTGGATGCTGCCCGCTGGAACCGGGGAGAGCCCCAGGGTGAGGTGCCTGGCTTCGGCCCTGCCCCGACTTCCCGATGCATGCCGCCCCCACCTCATGGTCCCATCTCTCTTTTCAGCCCCGGATTTTCGACACCTCAAAGCCGAGGCTGATGGTAATGGTCCTGAAGCCAGAGCATCCATCCTGAGGACCTAAGAGGGGAGGGAGGAGGACCAATTGAGTCTGAGGGAGGACGGACTGGCAGCTGGGACTCCTGGGTCTGAGAGCGGAGGAGGGGTGTCCTGGGTGAAGGGGAGGACGAGGCAGAGCCAGCATCTTGGATCCCTGGGTTGTTGTGGATTAGAGTCTCTGGACTCTTATTTCTCTCTTTTTCCCTCAATGTCTTCCCAGCTGAGAAGCCAGGCCTTACAGAACGGAAGGCGGGCCTGGGGGTGCCCTCCCGGGATCGGAATATCGGAGCATCAGGGCAGGACACCCCTGGAGTTTCTCTTCACCCTCTGCCTGGGGACAGCCCTGACCGGGAACCAGGTGAGAGTTTCCTGGGCCACCAGCAAAACCACTCCTTAGTCCTCTGCATGCCCCTCCCTGCTCCTGGAATAACCACCCCCTTCCCTCAGTTTACCCTTTTCACAGCTTTGCTGCCAGGCTCTGACCTCTATCCTGGTGACGTGTTTCCCCACCTCTTCAGACTACATTTCCCATCAGCCCCCACAGCTGAACCCCACAGGGTTTGTTTCCCAGAACCCTCTCTGTTGCCAGTCAGCCACTTAGTGAGCCCTGCTGCCCCCGTGAGCTTCATGCCTCAATCCTTGTGTGGCCCTCAGCCCGCTGGATCTCAGATAGTTACCTGGCCAGGCCTGGGTTCACATCCTGGCTCTGCACTTTACTTGGGTTAGAGCTTGGAAGTCACTCTCCTCTCTGAGCCTCAGAGAGGCTTGGGGAGGATTTGAGCGGTTAAGAGTGGACTCCAGGGTCAGCTGCCAGGGGTGAATCTCTGCCCCACCACTTACCGCTCTGTGATCCTGAGCAAACCCTTCCCACCTCTCTGGGCTTCATTGTTCATGTCTGTTAAATGGAGAAAATGATAGTACCTGCCTTAGGGTTGCTTGGAGGATGACAGGAGATAATTGATGGGAGGTACTTAGCTCACTGGGGGGGTCTAGGAAAGCTGTGGGAAGGGTCAGTGTTATTAAAGTTGAGGCCAGTGGGCTACAGAGAGATGCTCTAATCTATGTGGGCAGAACAAGGAATATGGCCCCCTCTGAGCCTCAGTCTCCTCATCTCTAAATGGGGTACATTCTCTTCCTACAAGTCTGGGTTGAGGATTGGGAGAGTGAGCAGATGTGGAGGCACGAAGGGCAGAGCATCCAGTCTCCACCCAGAGTATGCAGTTGATACCTAGTTTTGAGGCATCTTCACCCACCGCGCCCCAGCCTACCATAGCTGTGTTCTCAGAGGTCATTCCATCCATCCATCCCCTACTGAGGTACAGAGCAGCCACTTGGTGTCCGCCAGGCACTGGCTGGCTTTAGCCCCCAACCCAGATTCTGCAGCAGAGGAACTAAGGTCCCCATGGTGTGGAGCTCACTGTGGCAGGAGTCTTCCAACCAGCCTTGCTCTCCCTGCCCCCTTGCTGCCCCTACAGGTGTAGATGCCCTCCCGGAGCTGGGGGACCCGCCCCCGCAGGGCCCGGCCAGCCTGGAGACCCTGGCACCCCCTGAGAGCACCGAGGAGGGTGCTGACACAGAGAGGTGCCCAGGGTTGGGTGCAGGGGAGGGGCTGGGTGGAGGATCAGGCTTATCTGGGTGCGGGGAGGGTGCGTGGGGGTCGTTGCGCTGCCATTTGCACCTGCCTATCCCCGAGCCATCTCCTCTCTGCCCTGCTCCTCTCTCTTTCCGTCTTTCTCCTTTTTCTTCTACTTTTGTCTTTTCTCATCTCCCCTTTCCTTCTTTCTTCCTCCCTTTTTCCTTCGCTTCCTCTTCTCCTTCCTTTTTCACTGATTTTTTTTTCTCTTCTCCGCTTCCTCCCTCTTTCTCCTTTCCTCCCCCTTCCTCTCCCTTTGATGCTCCTCTCCCCTCACCCCCCACCCCCTCTCCACCCCTCCATCTCCTCCTGGCCCCCTTCCCTCTGCTTCTGCACTTTTCCATCCCTTCCCCCTTCTCTTCTAAGCCTCCAGCCCAGCCGCCTCGCTCCTGCCACCTGGTGCCCCTTCCCTCGACCCCCAACCCCTTTGTGCTCCATGCCCCGGGGGCCCTGTCCCCCTCACAGTTGGGGGGCAGGCTCTGCCCCCTGCCTGTCTTTGTGCTGCTGCTTTGGGGACCTTTGGTGGGTGGGGGAGGTGAGTTGGGTTCCATCTGGGTCAACCTCTGACCCTATGCCCCTCTCTCCCCAGAAGGTGGAAGAGGTGGGTGCCTGGGCCCTGGGTGGGGGGAGGGCTAGCCCCTCCCCCATTTCTCCCAGCCCCTCCCCTCTCCCCATGGGCCACCCCCTCCCCTTCACCCCTGTGAGGGGTGGGTGGGGACATCACCCTCCCAGTCGAAGAGCTAAGTATTGAAATCCCCCTTCCCTCCCTCACCTCCTGGCTCTGCCCCATCCTCCTGCCTCAGGGAAGGGAGGGGTCAGTCTTGTGCTCCATACTGGGTTCCCTTCCCCTCCCCCACCAATTTCAGTATCCCTCCTTACCACCCCCCACTGCCCCAACGCCCGACGTCCCACTGCTCCTTCTGACTCTCTCCTCTCTTCTGTTGCATGTTTGATCTCTGTCCTGGTCTCTCCCTGTCTGTCTCTGTCCTGGTCTCTCCCCATCTCTGTCCTGGTCTCTCCCCATCTGTCCCAGTCCTGGTCTCTCCCCTCCGTCTCTGTCCCTGTCCTTGGTCCTTCCCTGTCTGTCCCTGTCCTGGCCTCTCCCCATCTGTCTCTGTCCTGGTCTCTCCCCATCTCTGTCCCTGTCTTGGTCTCTCCTTGTCTCTGTCCTGGCCTCTGCCTGACTCTGTCCTTGGCCTCGGGGTCCAGGCTGTCGGGGCGTCTGGGGCGCTCGGAGAGCCTGCGGGTGAGTGACCGCCGCCGGCCTTCCCGGGGCAGCCTCGGGGCTAAGGGCCGGGGTGGGGGCCGCTCCCGGAGCGACGTGGACATGGACCCCAGCTCCGCCACGGCCGTGCTTGGCCCTGCCCGACGAGCCACGTACGTCACTCCTCCCCCCCCATCCACTGTGAGACAGCGTGGAGAGTCAGGGAGGCTGGGGTGGGGGTTGTTGCCAGAATTACAGAGAACTGGGTATCGGATGCTGAGGTCATTGAGGGCCTACAGTGGTCACAGGAGAGGGGTAAGAGGTTTCTTTCCAGAGATTTGGGGGCTGGTCTGCAGCGTGGGCCACCCTGGGGGATGGGGTTGGACACGAAGCAGTCAAAGGCTCCTCCCTGGGACCCCCTGAGCCAGGACCCTAAAAAGACCTCTGTCCCACAGCCCTGAGCCTGGAGATGAGGGGGAGCCGGGACGGTCGGGACTCGAGCTGGAGCCAGAAGAACCCCCTGGCTGGCGGGAGCTCGTCCCCCCAGGCACTCTGCACAGCCTGCCCAAGAGCCAGGTGAAGCGGCAAGAGGTCATCAGCGGTGAGTGCCACCCCTTCCAACCCACTGCGGCCGAGGACACAGCGCACATGCAGGGAGATGTCCACCTCAGTGTTGTTTACAACAGGCTGAGCTTGAAGGCAGCCTGTCTCTTACCACAGAGGACTATTTGTTAAGTAAATTCTAGAAGCCTCCACGGAACAGGGACGCAGCAATTGAAATGACGTTTCCAAAGAATTCTTCGTGGCCCAGGCCAGAGCTGGTGTTAAGAGCCAGAAACGGGCTATGAAACTGTATTTCTAGCATTAAGCCTTTGTTTCCTTATTTGTGAAACATGGACAGTGCTAGTTCTACTTCAAAAGACTCCCGAAGTGGGGGAGGGTATTGCTCAGTGGTGGAGCACATGCTTAGCATGCACGAGGTCCTGGGTTTGATCCCCAGTACCTGCATTAAATAAATAAATAAATAAATAAATAAACAAACAAACAAACAAACAAACTTAATTATTATCTCCCCCCCCAAAAAAAGCAAAACAAAAAAATTTGTTTTAAATAAATGTCACTTCTTAAAAAAAAAGACTCCTGAAGCAGAAGATAAGACGGTTGGTGAGCACTGTCATAGTGGTGGACACAGGGTGAGAGCATTTGAATGTGACCCCTATTATTACTATGATCTTGAGCGCTCAGGGGAGAAAAAGATTCCCACAGGGAAAAGTTTGAAAAAATAATCAATATGTTAGTGGTGCTTCGCTTCGGGGCAGAGAGACGGTGGGAATCTCGTTTTCGCCGTGATTCTTTGCTGTGATTTCAAATTGTGCATGTATAGAGTGGGGCTTGGCAAATGTAGAGGACTTTTGGGAGCTCATCTGGAAGTTAGTTTACAGATTACTTAATAGTAGGAAGGGTTCTCATTCAGAACTTGGGGGCCATATCCTTCTGAGGATATGATCTGTCTGGAATGATGGTAATATGCACTATTGTGCTTTCCAGCACAGTAACCATCAGCCACATAATGGCTGTTGAGCACTTAAAGTGTGGTGGATATAACTGAGAACTGAATTTTGCATTCTGTTTTATTTTAATTAAGCAAAATTTGGCGAGCTGTGTGTAGCTAGTGACTACCATGTCAGACAGCATAGCAGTTTCTCTCAGCAGAAAAAACGTGCATGTGTAACACACAAAATCAGACATTTAGTCTCCAGGGACTTCTGGGGCCCCTGGGAACTCAGGCGTGCACCCTCTGGGGGCCCCTGGATCCAAGGCCATCACCCTGTGCATTGATGATCTGGGATCCATGCCCCAGAAACTGACCTGAGAAACTTGGATGATTAGACACAAAACATGTGCCACAGGCAGTGAGGTGACCAACTCGTCCGGGTTTGCCGGGTTCAGCATTGAGGATTCCATGTCCCGGGAAACCCGTGGTACAGGGCAAATTGGGACCAGTGGTCACCCTCGCTGGCTGCCATGGCCAAAGCAGAAAGGCTGTGGGTGAAGGAATTCTCAGTGGCGATTTCAGGGGCAAGTGACTCCACCCAGTGTCCTGTCCCCTCCTCCTCATCCCCCAGCCTGCCTCTGAGACTGTCCCCCCATAGCTTGCACGCTCCCCAACCATGCCTCCTGCCTGGTGGCCCTGCAGAGCTGCTGGTGACGGAGGCGGCCCACGTGCGCATGCTCCGGGTGCTCCACGACCTCTTCTACCAGCCCATGGTGGGCGCGGGCTTCTTCCCCCTGGATGAGCTACAGAACATCTTCCCCAGCCTCGACGAACTCATCGAGGTGCATTGTGAGTGCAGGACTGTGGCCCTACTATGTGCCCCACTGCCGGCTCCCTCCTTGGCAGCCTCAGCAACTACCCTGGAGCTTAGCACGGTCTCCTTGCACACCTATGACAACGGGCAGCCTCTGTTCTAGTACTGGGAACCCCCCCAGAACCCCAGAGCTCCCCTTCTAGGGGCACATCATCAACAAGCATGTGGTGGGGGGAGGGGGCGGCCAGGCTCACCCCCAAGGATCAGACATGCCCAGCTGCAGCCTGACCACCCCCCAGCTCCTGACCAGCTCTGCATACAATCTTGCCGGTCCTGACAGAGCACCCCCTTTCCTCTCTGCTCCCCACAGCCCTGTTCCTCGATCGCTTGATGAAGCGGAGGCAGGAGAGCGGCTATCTCATTGAGGAGATTGGAGATGTGCTGCTGGCCCAGGTGAGGTCGCCCAACCCAGCCTCCCCCACCCCCGCCCACCCCCACGGAATCCAGGCCCCAGGAGGACAGGTCTCAAGCCTCACCCTGCCCCACTCCATGGCCCAAGGGTCTGGGTCCCTAGCCCTGTCCTCCTATCTAGGCTGCCATCCGTGCGAGGCCCTACTCCTCCCAATCCCACCTGAGACACCCTCCCTGGCCTGAATCTTGCTGTAGTTTGATGGTGCCGAAGGCTCCTGGTTCCAGAAAATCTCCTCCCGCTTCTGCAGCCGCCAGTCATTTGCCTTAGAACAGCTCAAAGTCAAACAGCGCAGGGATCCTCGGTTCTGTGCCTTTGTGCAGGTGAGGCGGGGGTCTGGGCCCCAGGGTCTGGGGGCAGATGGGCTGGGGGCGGCGTTTGGTCCCCGAGGCCAGCCCTAGCACTGCCACCCCTGCAGGAGGCCGAGAGCCGCCCGAGGTGCCGCCGCCTGCAGCTGAAGGACATGATCCCCACAGAGATGCAGCGTCTGACCAAGTACCCGCTGCTTCTGCAGAGCATCGGGCAGAACACAGGTAGCAGCTGGCCCCACCCCACCCTTCTGGCTCCCAGCTCTCCTGTCTCTAACCTTGGCTGCAGGACTGGGAGCTTCCAAGGTTGGGGTTCACCAGGGCTGGCCTCCTCCTTGTCTGCAGAAGAGCCAGCTGAACGAGAGAGAGTGGAGCTGGCAGCTGAGCGCTGCCGGGAAATCCTGCATGACGTCAACCAAGCCGTGCGAGAGATGGAGGACCTGCTGGTGAGCCTGGGTGGGGCCCTGGGAAGTGGGGTGTGCCTGGCAAGGGCCAGCTGGCCCCCGGCTTGTCCCCCTCGGGGTCACTGTGGGTCCACCCTAGCCCTCGGCTTGCCCCTGTGACACCCCCTTCCCTGTCCCAGCGGCTCAAGGATTATCAGAGGCGCCTGGATTTGTCCCACCTGCGGCAGAGCACCGACCCCATGCTGAACGAGTTCAAGGTGTACCCCCACCCTACCCCTCCCCTCCCTTCCCCTTCCCTCCACCCTCCCTGGCCCTGGGGCTTCTCTGATAATACACGCAGGAAGCAAGAGGGGCCCCCTCAGTTCTGACCCTCTTCTCATTCCCAGCCGGGCAGCTACTCCTGGCCCCATGGTCGGCCCCCCTTCCCCTGCCCTGCCCTTGCCTTCGCCAACTATCACTCCTTTCTGCCTCCAGAACCTGGACATCACCAAGAAGAAGTTGGTCCACGAGGGCCCGCTGACATGGCGGGTGACGAAGGACAAGGCTGTAGGTGAGCACCAGGACAGTGAGTGGGGGATGCAGGGCAGGGTGTCGGGGTTGTGGGGGCTGCTGAGCACGAGCCTGGCCACCTCCTGCAGAGGTCCACGTGCTGCTGCTGGACGACCTGCTGCTGCTGCTCCAGCGCCAGGACGAGCGGCTGCTGCTCAAGTCGCACAGCCGGACGCTGACGCCCACGCCTGACGGCAAGACAATGCTGCGACCGGTGCTGCGGCTCACCTCTGCCATGACCCGCGAGGTGGCCACCGGTAAGGGCCCAGGCGCGGCTGTCCCCCAGAGTAGGGAGGGAACCCCTTAAAGAGCCGGGCGCGCACATCCTGGCAGAGGGAAGGCCTGGCAGCCTGAGGCCGAGGCTGTGAGAGGGAGGCCCTGGGCTGGCCAAGCTGGGGCGCCAGGCTGGATGGTGGATTTTATTAAGAAAAGTGGGAAACTGCCCCAGGTTTTTGCACAGAGGAGCAACCAGTTCTAACCAGTATTTTGTAAAATCATTCTGGCTGCCTCTTGGGAGTTATAGGGGGTTGGTGGGAGCCAGGAGCCCAGTGAAGGGCCCTAGTGGTGGGAGCAGCTCCTGGGGTTTTGTAGGTAGAGCCAGACTGATGACTCGTTTCCTGATTAAATGAGAGAGGGCTCCAGAGGGGGCATAGGAGGGGTGAATTGGATGCTCGGAGCCCTGAGGGTGCCACCCTTGTGGGGAGCTCCCCCAGCCTCTAGCCCAAGCTCAGGGAAGGCACACATTGGGGTGACCCTGGCTCTGAGCCCCGCCTCTCCCTTCCCCTGCAGATCACAAAGCCTTCTATGTCATTTTCACCTGGGACCAGGAGGCCCAGATATACGAACTGGTGGCGCAGTCCGTGTCGGAGCGGAAGAAGTGAGGGGGTCTGGGTCGTAAGAGTGGGTGGAGGAAGCCCAGGCCCCAGGGTGGGGCTGGGAGGTCCTGGCACAGGGTCTGGGAGCTCTGACTGCCCAAGGGCTGGTCTGTCTTCCCAGCTGGTGTGCCCTCATCACCGAGACTGCTGGATCCCTGAAGGTCCCTGCCCCCACCTCCCGCCCCAAACACCGGCCCAGCCCTAGCAGGTGAGGGGGGCCAGGGAGGGAACCGGAGGGCCGGGGGTGGCTTCCTTGTGTGTCCCCAGAACCTGAGCTTCAGCCTTGTCTCCATGTGAATACATGTGCATCTGTGTGTGTGTGCTTGTATAGTGTGTGGGCTTGTTCGCCAACCCCACCACGGCCTGTCTGTCTCCTCCCCAGGCCTCTCTGTCTTCCACTGGCCAAGCCTCCCTGTCTCCCTGTCTCCCAGCCTCGACCTCTGTCTCTGTCTCCGGACCTTCCTGCCTCCCTACCTCCAGTTTTCTGTCTCCCTGTCCCTGCTGCCCGCCAGGGCTGTGGGGTCACCCAGCACTTGCTCCCCCCAGCATCCGTGAACCCCTGCTCAGCAGCTCCGAGAACGGCAACGGAGGCCGAGAGATGCCCCCAGCTGACAGTGAGCCTAGAGGGACGCTGGGTGGGAGCGGGGTGTCCACAGGAAGCCCGGCCAGATCTGAGCTCCCTCCCCACTCCCCCACCCAGGCCGGATGGAGAGAATCTTCAACGCCCTCCTGCCCTTCTGCAGACCAGGCCCTGAGGGCCAGCTCGCCACCAAGGCCCTTCAGAAAGGTAGCTCAGCCCCTTCCTTGACCTTTAATTCAGCCTCTCCCTGGATCTGTCTCCATCCTTGCTGCCATCCTGCCCTGCCCTGATCCCAACCCCAGCCTCACCTCAGCACCCCCTTTCGCGTCCCCCAGCCCCTTCTGCAGGTCTGGCTAAAGGGAGGTTCACTCCTGCCCGCAGGCCCCTGGCCTCTTTCCCTCCCCTTACCCCCCACCCATCTCTGGCTGACTCCCCAGTCCCAGCCCGAGTCCCACCTCTGACTCTGTCCCCTCACCCCTGTCCAGTGCTGTCCCTGAAGCAGCTCCTGTCTCTCTCGGAAGAAGACAGTGGTGCAGGGCCTCCCCTCGAAGGGGATGGGGTCCCAGGGGGCGGCCCCCTGAGCCCAGCACAGACCCAGGACGTTCGGGAGTTGCTACTCAGCCTGGAGGAGACCATTAAACAGCTGGAGGTAGTGGCCTTGGGGGCGGTGGGGGAAGGAAAGGGCTGACTCAGTGGAGGGACCCTTCTCACTGATGACCAGCCCCTCAACCAGGAAGTGGAGGAGGAGTTCTGCCGCCTGAGACTCCTCCTGTCTCAGCTTGGAGAGAACACTGTCCCCCAGCCTGGCTGTACCTGAGGCTCCTTGCCCCAGGCAGGTGAGTGGGGCACTGGCGAACATGAGTGGGCACCTCAGGAGCTCACCACACCACAGCCCCATCCGATTCTGTCTTTGTCTTCGTGACTCTCCCCCCTCTGCCTCCTGTCTCCATCTCTCTTCTGTCCATTTCTATGCTCTTTCCCCACCCTCCCTTGCTCCCTGTTTCTCTCCGTCTCTCTCCCCATCTCCGTCTCTTCTCCTGCACACCCCCCACCCCAGGCCTTTCTCAAGAAGCAGAGGACGTGAGGGCCACCCGCCACTGCACAGCTGCCGCAGCATCTCCAACCCCAAGGGCCTGAGGAGAGGGAGCCGGGCTGCTGGGGCCATGCCTGGGGGGCCCAGCTGGGATCACTGCCCCACCAGCCTCCCACTGGCCTCGGCCTTCTCTCCCTTCTGCTTGGGGGACTCAGGGCTTCATTTCTGGGGGGTATCACCATTCCTAGGCCATCTCAGTATTGCCTGGGGGGGCCACCCCTCCATTCCCCACCCCCAAGTGCCTTTGCTCTGTTTTTATACCCTGAATTGGAGGTTTATTTTTTAATATATATTATCTAAGGAGAGGTCTCTGTGTGTGAGGGCGGGGCAAGGGTCCTGGAGTGGCATCTGGAACCCTTCACGACGGTCAGGCATTACTTCCTGGGTCGCCCCACCACGTCACCTCTGTGCCCTCTACCTTTCTCCAGTTCATTCATTCATTCCTGGGTTTCAGCAGTGACTCCTCAGGCTCCCCCACACACCCTCTCCTAGCTCCCACCCCAAGCCCCCTTGGTCACCTGTGGTTCTGGGCGACCCACGTCTCACACTCCTTTTCATCCTTTTATTTTTGTAGTAAACTCTCTGGAGGTGGCTGGTGTGGGTCATGGGGAGGGGGGCCCTCCTGGGTGGGGGCTGGGGGCGGGGTTATTGCTCTGAGCTCCCTGTCCCCAGGGGGCCTGGGTTGTGGGGGCGTCAGGACTGGGGCCGGCACAGGGGAGACATGGCCGCACAAACACACAAGTCACAGCACAGGGGTGGGTTGAGGGAGAGGCTGGGCACCGTATTGCACTTCGGGAGTGGGGCCAGGCGGGGACCCCCTCAAACTGGAGCCTGGGGAGAGGCTGGAGGCCATTGTGTTCCCTCCCTCCTCAGGAGGGGGAGGTGAGACCCCCAGTCTGGGGTTGGGGAAGAAGACTAGGGCAGCCATGTGCCTGGGCCTAGGAGCGGCTGAGGGCTGGTCCCCAGTCTCAGGCAGGACATTGAGGGCAGACAGGACATTGGAGAGGCTGCGCGGGTGGCTGCCCTGGTCCCCGCCTCGGCAGAATCCATCACCCCACGCTGGCTCAGCTGCCGACCCCGCCTTTGCCCGCCTTGGCCTTGGGGGGCGTGGGGAGGCCCTCGTCGCCCTCACTGTCGGAGCTGCAGCCGCTGACGTCGGTGATCTCCAGCTCTGAGTCACTGTCCTCCTTCCCGCCCAGCGTGGCCTCTGGACCCCCAGCCCCCGGCAGTGCCAGGCGAGGGGCCGCTGCCAGGCCTGAGGGGCGCTCAGGGCCCAGGCCCTCCCCAGTCGCAGCCAGTAAGGGCACTGTGGAGGGGCTTCCCCCTGCCCCTGTGGAGGGCAGGTGGCCCAGGGAACTGGCCAGAGGGTTGGGGTAGAAGTGTGGGGGGTAGAGAGGTGGGGGCAGCTTGGGGAAGGGGCCGGTGAGGTATGGACTAAAGTTCCAGGGGTGCTCTGGGAAAGCGCGGCCGAAGGGACCCAGCAGGCCAGGGGGCTTGGAATAGCTGGTGGCACCTGGCAGGGGGCACAGGAAGGGGGTCAGACTGAGCCATTCCACTGTCGGGGCTGCCTACCTTGGAGTAGTAAAGGGGGCCACCTCTCTGCCACGTTCTACCCAGTTCTCCCATTGCCCTCCCACTCAGCATCTCCCCCACGTCACATGGTCCCCCCCCAATCTCCACCTTCCTCGCTGGTTTTCTATTCCTTTATTGCCTCTAAAAGCCCTTCTCCTGGCCTGTCCCCCCATCCAGTTTCCCTGCTCACTGCCTCACCTCGCATTCTCTGGTTTCTTAACACTCATAGACACAGACACAGCCTTGCCCTACATCTCCTTCCCGCATCCTGTCTCCTCCCCATCTGTGTCCGTCCTCTTCCCTCACACATGCAGCGTGCTCCACACCCCTACAACCACCCCTGCACCCCAAGCCCTTACCAGAGCCCAGGAACGGGAAAGGGCTGTCCAGACGCAGTTTGTCTGTCTCGGGGGTGAACAGGGGTGCACGGGCCCCCGGCTCTCCTAGGCGTGGGGCAGAGAACAGGGTCTGCAGGGTCTGGAGAGGAAAGTGAGGGAAAATGGTGCCACTCAGGCTGGCTGCCCCCTCCCCAGGGGGCTTCATGGCTCTGGGGGTTGGGGCACCAAACACCTCATTCTGGGACCCAAGTGTCCTCACTCACCTCAGGGGTGAGGGGAGGAGCATCTGGCCCAGGGGCTCCCCCAAAGGGACCAGAGGTCAGCAGGAGTGGGGAGCCCGTGGTGGCTGCAGCCACATCCAACAACGGGTAATTGACAAGCACAACTTTGCTGAAGTTGAACTTGTAGGTGAACCTCTTCCCTTTGGTCTTGTGGAGAATCCGCTTGTTGTAGTAGTAGCTGTGGGCAGAGGGAGAACAGGGGGTGCTAGTGGCAGGACCTAGGGAGGTGAAGGCCAAGCCCCTAGCACATCTCTGTGCTGGGCACAGAACACAATCTGGGGAAACTGAGGCTCGCAGAAGTCCCTTGGCCAAGATCACAGGGCAAGGAAGGGAGGAGGCAGGGGCTGGGATTCTGGCCTGTGTGGTTCCAAAGCCCTGTGCTCTGGTCCTTCCTTCAAGCCTTTCTTTCACTCACAAGTAGGTACTTACAGCAGCTAAAAACGTGCAGAGCCCTGTGTGCTGGGATCCAACAGGATTCCACCCCAGGAAATTGAGGGAAAGCCCCTAGTAGGGGCAGGAGCCCAGAGGGACAGTGAGGGAAGAGGGGCAAGGCGGGAGTCCAGGCCCCCCTCACCCCTCCTCACCGCAGGGCCCGGCTCAGCTTGTCGTAATTCATGTGGGGCTTGCACTTGCGGATGCCCCAGAGCCGAGCCACCTCGTCCGGGTCCTTGATGACAAACTCCCCGTAGTCTCCCTGCCAGGCGATGACACCCTGGTACTCCTCCTTCTGCAGCAGCTCCAGAATAAAGTGCCACAGCTGGATCTGCCTCGAGCCAGGGGATGACTCCGGCTTGTAGGCCCAATCCGGGAAGGCAAACCCTGGGGACAGGAGGCAGGGGCGCGGCCCCGGGTCAGGGCACCAAGTCCAGGGCTCTGGGTGTTCCTTGGCCTCAGGAACCAGGAGGCGTCCAGCTACCCCCCTGACTCATGGTCTGCCAGCAGTCACCCAGCCTCAGGCATATTTAGGGACCCGATTCCTATTCTCCATATTCCACTTGGTGTCTAGTCCCCAGATTCTCCAAATGGAGGGAGAGAACTTGGTGGCTGCGGGGACCCTGGGTTGGCACTTTCAGCCTGATACCCTATCTACCCCGGCACAACTGGGGCAGAGGGTGGGAGGGACCAGTTTCCTGCATCCTTGACTGTAGGGAGGAACTGGGAGGGGCCGGCTTGCAGGGGCACCCCCTCCGCAACATTCTCCCAGCTACCCCTGAGCCAGGCTCTGCCCCAGGGATCTCTGGTCTCTCCTGCACCCTGAAACGCCCCTGATTCCTGCTGTCTCTCCTGCCTGTCCCTTGCCCTCTGCTCCATCTGTCCCTGAGGTTCACCATCCCACCCCCACCCCAGCTGACCTCACCCTGGCACATCCAGGCAGGGCCTGTGTGCACAGTTCTGTGCCCTTCACATCCCTGTGAACCCTCCCTGCATCCATGTCACGTCAGCCTGAAAGCAGCGTGTCTGCAGACACCCACAGCACACAACCGATCACACAGACGCACACTCACCCTCTAGAGACAGCTAGCTATACCGGGGGATGCAGCTGCACCAGAGTGCCACACTCCTGCTGAGGCACGACACACCACACACAACAGGCCACCAAGGCAGACATGCCACATATGCAGCATCGCACATCCATCCCAACACACACAGTGGCACGTCTCCTCAGGCCCCGCAGAACTAGGACCCACTAACAGCTCAACTGCAACGAGAGACACACAGGACTCCAAAGGCCCAAATAAAACTGGTAGAGGCGGTGAGTGCAGCATCAAGACGCACATGTCAACCTGACAGGCCCACCCCGGCTGACACTATGACAGTAGAACAACCTCCCAACACCCCACAACACACACACAGTCACCCAACTCACACCCACAGCTCACTCAGCACTAGGCAGGTCACGCTCAGATGGGTGTCCTGCACCCTGGTGTCCGAATGCCCAGAAGCTCGGTTGGAAATGGAGGGGCTGGTCCACCCTGAGATCTCACCTCCCATCCTCAAGGCCTCAGGCCCTGGGTCCCGCTTCTCTTGTGCCACATCCTTTGTCCCCTTTCCCCTCCTCAGAGACCCCAGACCCAGGCATGAAAAGAGAAGGCAGAATTAGCCTAGAAAGAGCTGAGAGCCGGGCAAGAAAAGGAAGGCAGTTGGTGAGGGAGGTGACTTGAGTCGGGACACGGGTCCTTGTCTTGGTGTGTGGTCCTGGGCAGCTCCTTGCCCTCTGGCTGATTAGAATTTCAGGGAAGGGAGGCAAGGAGGAGCAAGGTCCTATCCAGGCTCCCTGGTGTCTAAAAGTGGGAGCTGCTGCCTCCCTGCCTGAGGCTGGAGAAGGCCAGGCAGTTACCGCCCTGAAGGGAGGATTTTTCTCTTGACTCCATCGCAATCTAAGAAGACTGGATCTCACCTAAGAAGACAGGGCTCAATCAACATGTGAGCTCTGGCCCATTCTGCACCCAGAACACGGCCCCACAGAGAAGCAGCTGTATCACAGACACACCCACACAACCCCAAAGATGACAACACACAACTGCCCACACACACAGAGACACACGCCCCAGCCAGGAAACTCCACCTGTGCTCAGGTGCACATCCTCAGATGTGCTGTACACGCTGAAACAAACACAACTAGAGGGAGGACCCGCAACCTTGGCGCACGCGCGCGCACACACAGCCCCCAACGTTCAGCCACACTCAGTGACACACAGAGGCAGGAACCACCCCCATGCACCCCAAACATAGACACAGCCCCCAACACAGAGGCCTGGGGGGCACGCACCCACACAGCCTGAAATGCACGTCCCATCCGTTTGGCTCAGAGTGCCACACAGCATAAGACCCATAAAGAACAGTCCAAGGCTCTTCGGCCACTGAAGCAGGAGCCCATGCAGCAAGCTGGCAGACACTCCCCCAGCCCTGAGATGTAGACACGCTCAGAGTCCCAAAGATACACGCCCAATGCAGGGACACTCAGGTAGCCTCAGACATGCATGTACAAGCAGGCGCACCAGCTCAGCAAAGACAGACAGATGCGTACTTTCCCAGTGTGACCCCTTCCTCCAGAAATACTGAAGTATGACACATGGACACACTCTGAGATCCCAAATAACCTGGCACCGAGTCCCAGTCTCCTCTCTCCCTCTCCCCTCCACACACGCGCACACACACACACAAGCCCATTTATGGGGCGTGTGACTTGGACTCAGATGCACATCCAGTCTTACTGTCCACATCCCCGCTCTGGGCGTCCACTTTCAAGCAAGCCGTCCTCTCTTCCAGGCTCCGGCTGGCTGGGCCATGTGTCCACATCCCCCTGGCCTGGGTCATCCTGTCTGTCCAGTTGTCCACCAGCACCTGGCCTAGTGCCCCTTCTCCTCCCCATCCCTGCTCCATCAGTGCCTGTCTGTCTCCAGTCTTTCTGCTCCTCTTTGCCAGCAGGTCCCGGGTGGGAGGGAGCAGACTGCCCTGTACGCGGCCAAGTCCCCAGGTCCTCAGGCCCCTGGATCCTTGTCCCTCTCCGACCTCCATGCCTCACCTGCCCTCCAAAAGGCCCTCATGTCCCAGCAGGCAGGTAGCAGGGACATTCGGCTGTGAAGTTTTTAGCTAAGTTTTGCATTAAGGGGCTAGATTCTGGCGGTTCTGACCAAGACCCGGGGAGGTGGAGGGAGGAGAGTGAGAGATGTAGAAAGGAGATGCCGGCTCGCTGGGAAGGCCCAAGGGCTGGGGAAGAGGGGGAGGAGGTCCGGGCCAGTTACCAGGGGTCCAGAGAGCAGGCAGGGCAGGCGGGGCGAAGAGAAGGTCAGAGACGCAGCTACAGTCCATGGTGGAGCCAGCCCTGCAGAGAGGCCGGGACAGACAGACAGACGGGGACGGGATAGAGCAAGCGGGAGAGACAGACAGGGGTCAGTGGGAGCTGGCACTGCGGGGAGGGGGTGCTTCCCCTTCCACCCAGGCCCCCGCCGGCCAGTCACCGGCCACATCCCGCCCCACCCGCCGCCTCCTGCAGGCAGGCACCCCTCTGCCCACTGGTCCCCATTTTTCCCATTCCTCTCCTGGCCCCGTGTCCCCTCACCTTCCCTCCCAGCCAGTCTTCCCTGCAGCCTCCCCTTCCGCTGTGCCCCATCACTAACCACGGGCTCCCAGCCTCCCTCCTCGCTCCTCACCACTCACTCACTCACACGCGCTGGCTCTCACCGCCCGCCCGCCCCGCACCATCTCTGCCGCTGTCTCTCCATCCCTCGCCTCGTGCCTGACCTCTCCGGGTCCGGCTCTGCGTCTCGGGGTCCCCCTCTGTCTCTCACTGTGGCTGCCCCAGGTCTAGTCCACCCCGAATCTCGCCCCCACCCCCGCCCCACCAGGCTGACCCCCGGGCTGGCTCGTCCCGCTCCCACGCCGCCCCGCGCTCTAATCTGTTGGCCCAGAGCCGGCCGCCTGGCGCTGCCCGACCGTCGGGCTGGGAGGGGGCAGGCCCAGCCCCGCCCGCCCTGCCCTCTGCCCCACCCACCCGGCAGAGCAGCCCCTCGCTCCCGCATGAATGCTCCCACAGGTGCCTCTCCTTAAACCTGCGGCTCCCGTCAGACCCCAGCCATTTGGGCCTGCCTCCCCCCAGACAGCCCCCCTCAGACACCCCTTCCCCCTAGATCTGCCTCCCCCTCAGACAAGTCCTCCCTCAAACCCGACTCCCTCAGACACCCCTCTCTTCAGATACCTAATTCTAAGATGCTTCATCCCCTGCTCATCCCGGTCTCTCAGAACCCGACCTGACAGCCCCTCTTCCTCAGATACCCCACCACCCCAGACTCCATCCTCAGACACCCACCCTAGACAGCCCACCCCTTAGGTACTTCAGCCCCTCTTCACTCCACCCCTCCCAACCCCACCTCTGAGAGGGCGCACTTTCCTCAGGCTCCCGTTTTTAGACACAACCCCTCAGATACCCACCCCACTTTGACACAGCCTGAAACACACCATCCCTCTCACGCCTCCCGCTGCTTGCTGACGGTCCCACACGCCTCAGAAACCCAGACACTGTGTTCCCCCATAAACCCACCCCTCCCTCGGACACCGGACCAGACTTGTCCAGTATCCCACAGCCACCCTTGCCCCAGCCCCCAGCCCAGTGTCCACCGAGGCCTCTCCTAGGGGCTACCCTCCAGCCCTCGGGCCCTGCTGAGAACCACCCCGTCCCCACCTCCCCCATCTCTCCAACTTTCTCTGTTTCTCTCTCTCCCTCTTGATCTGCCTTTCTTTTCCCTTCTCTGCCTCCATCCACTATCTCTTTTCCATTTTTCTGTCTCTTTTCTCTCTCTTTCCTTGCCTCCCCTCAACCTGGACTGTCTCTCTCCCCGTCTCTGTGGCCCTGTCTCTCTCCATCACTCAGTCTCCTCTTATTTCTGTCCTCCCCACCCGCCTTCATCCCTTTTCCAGGTCTGTCTCTCCTTGTGCCCCATCCCTTCTCCTGTCTCTCTCTGCTGTCTCCCCAGGTCTTTCCTCTCTTGGTGTCTCTCTGTGCACCATCTGTCTCTTTTCCTCTCTCTCTAACTCTCTGTCTCTCTGCCCCCACCCCAGCCCCATCTCAGCCTGTCTCTTCCTCTCCCTCCTGTCTCCCCACCTCTCTCCCTATCTCCCTCTACCCCGTCTCCCCGCACCTCGCCTGCCAGGTCCACCTCTCCCACCTCCCCGGCTCTGTCTGCCTCTCTGGGCCCCCCTCCTTCCTGCCTCCGCCCCCCCCCACCCCCTATCGGCCCCTCTCATTTCCGTGTTGGTTTTGATTTCTCTTCCCGATGCTTTCAACTCCCCGCCGCCTCCTCCGGACACGTTATAACGAGGAGCCGTGGGATCGGCGCTCCGGGCCCTGCTCCCACGCTCCCCCCGCCGTCTCTCTCGCACACGTCTCTGCCATCTCGTGGTCTCTGCCAGCCGCTCCTCCTGTCTCTGTCCCTGCCTCTGTCCTGCCAGGCCCACCGGGACCGGGCCTCTAGCCCTCCTGTTCTGTCCCCTTCCCTGCACATCTGCCCTGACTGTCCGGGTCGCAGCGCCACATCTCTGGGTCCCCCTGGCTCTATCTCTGGGCCCCCGTATCTCTCCGTCTCTCTGCGTCTTCACACCACTCCACTTTTATGTCTCTGGGTCTCTGCGTCTCTCTTCCCCACATCCAAGTCTCTATCTGTCTTGTCTCCTCATCTCTGTCTCTGTCTCTTTCTCCCTGTCTCCGCATCTCTGTTTCGTCCCAGCATCAGTCTCTTGGGGCCCCTTTGATCTCACCCTGCCCCTGGCGCCCCCCTGGCCCCATTGATCGCTGATCGACCGACCGATGGAGGGAGCAGGGCCTGCAGGGCCAGTGCTGTGGGCCGGGCCAGCCCGGCAGGACAGACGGCTGGACAGACGATGCCTAGCCCCGGTGGCTGCGGAGGGGGAGCTGCTGCTGCAACCCCGCCTCTCCCCGCCGGTCCACGCGGGGCGGATGGGGACTCCGGGCAAGCTTTAATTTTTAATTTTATTTTGCTTCCTCCACACCCCCCGCCCCCCATCTCCACCGCCTGTAGCCATGGCATTGAATGTGTGTGTGCGCCTGTGTGTGTGTGTGTGCGGTGTGTGTGCGCGCAGCAGTGTGGAGAGGGGCTGGGTGGGGAGAGCTGCCTCCCTCCTCTCCCTGCCAAGCAGCTGCACGGACCCACACGTCAACCCAGGCACACGCACCACACTGGCATGCAACACATCACAGACATACATCAACCCAGTGACACACGACACACTGCCACACAACACATCACACAGACACAGGTCAACAGACTGACACACACCACACTGCCGCAACCAACGCACATCACACAGACCCACACAGCAACCCAGGCACACATACCACCATGTCACACACAACGCACAGACATGTACATCAAAATAGTCACACACACCATCATCATGGTCACAGGCATTCACACAGAGACACAGACACATAATTATACACACACAGATATATACACACAAGACACACACCCACTCAGTCCCACAGAGACACATATCACAAGTCACAGACACACACTAACACAGACACACAATCATACACCAAAGCTCACAGTCAGATACACACAGACCTACAAGCACATGCCAACACAATGCCACACAAAAACAGACACACCCAGGCACACACAGCAGCTCAGCCAAGGCAGTCAAGTCACAGGCAAATGACATAAGGACACACAGAGCCACACAGGCATGCACACACAATCCGTCATGCACAGAGAGAGATGCACACACTACACCGACACAGCCAGCCACCGCCAGACCACAAACACGGCCACGTACACACGCAGCGCCGCATTCACACCCACAGGCCGACTGGGCGAGGATGGGTGTGGGTGGAGGTGGGCACTCAGAGACAGCCCCACACTGGGGTCCTGCTGCTCCTGCCGCCATCTGTCCAGCTGTCTGTCCGTCCCTCCATCGGTGGACTTCCCAAGCCCTCCTCTGCGGGTGCGGGTGCGGGTGTGTGAAGCGTGTATTGTCCCAGGCCTGCCGCTGCTACTGACTCTCTGGAGACAGGGCCCCAGCCTCTCAGGCCTGCTGGGTGTCCATGTCTCTCTCTCACTCAGGGTCTCCAGCACCCACCTCTCTGTCTGCCTCTATCTCTCAATATCTCCATCTCTATAAGTGTCTCTGTTCCTTGTCTCTGTCTCTGGGTGTCTCTGTCTCGCTCGTCTCTGTCCCTCTGTCTCTCCAGTCTCTGACCCTCAGTCTCTCTATGTCTCTCTTTGCCTCTGTCTCCTCACCCTCCATCACTCCAGCCCCCTGGGCTTGGGTTTAACCAGTTGTTTTGATTTCTCTAAGCTGCTCCGGCCGCCTCGGGAGCCGCCTCGGGCCTCACACCCCCACCCCAGCCCCTTCTTCCCTCACCCAGCGCCCCCACCTCCCCTTAACACAATCTGCACAAGTGGAATGAAAATTGATTTTTTTTTTAAATTTCATATCTTCTCCGGGGCTCTGTCTAAAGAGGAGAGAGACGCGGCCCAAGACCCTTCTCCCACCACCCCCGCCCGTGCGCACACACACACACACATGCCCAGACACACACACGCACACACACACCCTGCCACTCCATCTGCACCTACTCCGTGGACACACACTCCCCTACACCACACCCCCATGTAGGACACACCTGTGCACACAGTAGAGACACAGAGGTCCCCCATCTGCACACACGCTCTGGGCACACACCACACACATCCTGTCTAGTCTGGGTGCCCACAGCCGCTGCCCGCTGCCACTCACGACGTGAGCGCATGCTCACCACACGCCTGTCGGTACAGACCGCAACCACGTCTGTGCGGACACAAACCTAGGCTCAAGGACCAGCCCGCCACAGGTACCGAGAAGACACCCGTGGCGGTCCCGGGGAGAATGGGGACAGGAAGGGGACAGGCTCTCCTGCCTGGACTTGCCCCCCTACCCCCAGGTCACCCACTCCCACCCCACCTGCATCAACCAAATGCTCCAGCCTGACCCCAGGAGGGGGTGTCTGTACGTGCACATGCCCTGCCTCACACACACACACACACACACACACACACCTATTACTACTTCTCTCAAGGCCACACACTGTCATCCCCACAACAGGCTGGTTCATTTGAGAGCTGGCCACACAAAACACACAGACCCACAGCGCACACAGTGGCACCACACACACACTGATGCTCACACATCATTAGAGATGCAGCCCCACACATTGCTGGACATCAGTCCACACAAGTTGTCACACATGCACCCCCAAGAGTCACACATGAACACACAACCACAAACACACACTGCCTTCAGCACCCTTCAGGGCTGGTCACACACAGGATCGTTCACTTAATTGTTATGAGCTGATACTTCTTATCCAGATCCCCCAAATGACTGCACACATACACACACACACACACACACACACACACACACAACCACCGTCCACGTCTGATCCCTGAGGCAGACACAAGCCCACAGGCTCAGAGACACAATAGCACTGCCACACAAGCTCACACAGCCAATGTCTGACCCACAGATTTGGGGAGATTTTTGTGACCATGTCCCAAAGCTACTGCTTCACTGTGATCCTCACACCCACACTCAGCAGCCTGGCTCCTGGTGTCCTGTGGAAGTGGCACTCTCCAGGTCCTTCCACCCCATCCCCCTTGGGCTGAGCCCTCTCCTGGCCCCCAGAGATGTGGGCTCTCCTGTCCTGGTCACTCAGGCACCAGACACCAGACACTGCGTGTGGCCACCCAACTCAGAAATTCCAGGCACAGCACAGCTCCAGAGTTCTGGGGAGTCAGATGCTCACAGCTGAGCATCACACCCAAGTCACACATGTGCTCACAAACAACACGTGTGGCTTCACTCAGCCCTGAGGTCTCATGCACCCACACTCGGTCACCTGTGCCCAGGAACACACACATCTCCACACGTCACATTTACATGTGTCGCAACACAAGTCACACAGTCACAGAAAAAGACAGCCAAGCCTCACACACACACACAGTGTCACACACCACAGACACACACAGTCCAGATAGCTTGTACACATGCACACATGTGCATACACACACACACACAGGAACCTCTGCAGAGGCTGTGCAAGACAGACACAGGACAGTTTGGCAGACAGATGGGCACTGGGCTCCAGCCTGGAGAAGGTGTGTCTGTGACAGCAGGTTTGGGGTGCTTGGGAAGCACGGAGCTGGGGCAGGGACAGAGATGGAGACTCCACACCACCCTCGCCCTGTCTCTCCCTTGTGGGCATCTCTGTCCGGGGCTGCGTGTGTCTCTCTGGGTCTCTGTCTGTCTCCAAGAGTCCCAGTCTCTGCACGGATGTCCCTGGGGCTGTGGCCAGCGCGCGGAACAGTGTCAGTGGGGGGGGGGCGGTGGTGAGGGAGCGTCCCTGGGGAGGTGGGAGCCGCAGTGCCACGCACCCCGCCTACCAAACAGCGCTGGGGGAGGGGAGAGGGAGGGAGGCGCAACCGCAGATGCCGACCCAGAGCTCAGGCTGCTCCCCCACCCCTGCCCCTCCCCTCGGAGACCCAGAGAGATGGAGGAAGCACAGGGCTGGGGGAGGGAGACAGAGAGGGAGAGACACCCACAGAGGGGCAGAGACAGAGAGATAAGGGCGGGGAAGCAGCATGGGGCGGGGAAGCAGCATGGGGCAGGAAATAGCTTGGAACAGAGACGGGAGAGATACAGGGAAAAGATGGGAGACCAGAGAGAGTCCCACAAAGACAGAGAGGGAGCGAGAAGCCAGAGAGAGAGAGGCAGAGACAGAGAGACAACAGAGAGACAGAGCGGGAGATCCGAGTTAGGGAAACCCGGGAAAGGGGAGTGAATCTGAGAGGCCTCACAAAGTGAATTAGAGCTGGAGGTCACGGGGAGAGAGCTGCCAGGAGGAGAGACCCTGGGTCAGGGAGGAAGGAGAGGAGGGGGCAGAGATGCAGAAAATTGAGGGATTAGGGCAGAGGCAGAGGCGTGGATGAAGGAGAGCAGGGAGCTGCAGGGTGGAGGGGGAGCGATGGGAAAGGAAAAGTCCAGCTGGCAAGGGCAGATCCCATGTGTGGGTTCACGGTCATGCGACACCCACCCCAGTCCTCCTGCAGTCCTGGGGGTGGGGAGTCAGTGGCCTGGGGGGCCTGACCGAGCTCCTGGCTGCCACCCCAACTCCAAAACTTGCCCCTTCTCCTCCTCCTCACCGCCACCGGGCCCCACCCCTATCTCCAACCCCAACTCCTGCCTCATCCCACCTCTTCCCAATGCCAAGTTGACTCTCAACTCTAGCTGCCTCCACGTCTTACCCCTACACCCCAGGCCTTGCCCCACTGCCTCAGCTGGACCTTTTGGCCCCATGCCTTCTATCAGAGATGGTGACATGATGCATAGGGGCAATGACTGTGATTTGGTGGTGCTGAGGGCATGGTGGAGGGATAGAAAGCTGGAGGCAAGTGTGACCAACTAGTCCCAGGAGCCCAGAGACTGAGAGAGCCCCTCTGGATGGCAGTGGCCAAGGGGCAGGAGTGCTGTGTGTCATGGTCATGGGACTTGGCACCAACTATGTGCTCAGGAAATACTGTCTAAATGGAACTCAGACTAAAGGGAGCAAGGCGGGGAAACAGAGGGAGAGATGGCAAGTCGAGGGACAGAGAGCCAGAGACCAAGGGACAGAGATGGAGGTGGGGCAGCAAGACCTAGGGTGAGGGGGCAGAGAGGTGGGGGACAGAGGGCAGGACCCCAGTGTCCGGAGTGCCCAGGTGTGCGGCCTGGGCTGGCTGGGACTGGGTGCCTGGGCTCCAGGGATCCCACAAGGGTCAGGGGAGGGCTGGGGTCCAGCCGAGCTGGGGGAGTCTCGGGGCTCCAGGGGCATCGCTCGGTGCTAATTCAGCGCCATCGATCAGACGGGATGAGAGCAATAAATTATTGTGACAAGATGCAATCCTGGCCCGCGCACTGCCGCCGAGGCAGATCGATCCCTGTCCCCAGCCCCACACCGGGTCCCATGCCCAGGCCTCGGCCGGGACGCCTCTGCCCACCTCTCTCTCCATTCCCCCACCACACACACTTCCACTGACAGCCAGGCGGGGCTGCAGCCCCTGAGGAAAGACAAGAGAGAGGGTCCCACGGAGGGAAGATCAGCCCCCATCTGCCCCGGGTCCTCTTGCTCCCTCAGCATCCCATCCTCACCACAACCTGGGAGGTAGCCCATTTCACAGATGTGGAAACTGAGGTTCAGAAAGGGAAAGGAACTTGGCCAAAGTCCCACAGCAGGGAGTGGTGATGCCTGGACTCAAAATGTGGGCCAGTATGACTTCAAGCTCCCCAAGAATTCAGTTGTCAGAGGAGAGAGCCAGGGACAGAGACAGAAGAGGAGAGAGGTGGCAGACAGAGAATAAGACAGAGACAGAGAGTGCAGGACACAGAGAATCAGAGTGCTATAAAGAGTTAGGGAGAGAAACAGACACTGAGAGAGACCGAAATGGAGAAATACAGAGAACAAAGCCAGGGAGGGAGGTAAAAAACAGAGAGAGACAAAGAGATTCAGGGATAGGCAGATGGAGGCAATGGGCCCATAGAGCAGCGATGGAGAGAGAGGGGGACAGGATAAAACTCAAGTGGGTGGATAGGAAACAGGGAAAGAGGTGCATGGTGTGTCTGGGGAAACAGGGGTGTGTTGGCAGGAGGCTGTGCCGGCTCCATGCAGCTTGTGGGGCAGGTGGGAGTGAGGATGACAAGGTTGGCCCAGGGCAGTCAGTGTTAGAGAGAGGTGTGCCAGCAGGGAGGTGAGTTGTTCCCCAAGGGCAAGAGTGGAGGGAGGACGTGAGGCTGGGGTGCCGGAGAGCTGGAAGGTGATGGGGAAGCAAGTGATGCCAAAGTGATGAGGTGGACAGATGTGCCTGGGGGAAGGAGGTCACCTGACAGGTGACAGGTGTGGGAGGCAAGGGCGCCTGACCTGAGGTCAGATGGCCTCCAATTGACACAAATCTCCAGTACTACTAGTTGCTGAGCCTAGAAATAACTCCATGACTCTGGGCTCAGTTTCCTTCTCTGTAAAATGAGGAGAAGGGTTAAGTGCTTGCCTCATGATGGTCTTGTGAGGATGAGATGAGACAATGGGTACGAAGAACCGAGAACGCAGCCCGTTGCAGGGGCAGGTTCAAGAAGCAGCCGCCAGGGACCTGATATGAGCAGGTGCTACTCCAGGAGTGGTCCGGGGACCAGCAGCAGCACCACCACCTGGAGCTGGTTAGAAATGCAGGCTCGGGCTCCTCCCCAGACCTGCTGCACTGGGATCTCTGCGGTGAAACCCAGGCCTCTGTGGTCCCACCAGCCCTCCAGGTGTCTCCGACGCCCACTGAATTCTGACAGCCTCTGCCTTAAGGGCTCCTGCACAACGCAGCCGGCAGGTGCGGACAGCTGGGAACAGGCGTTATACGTGTTTAACAAACACTACAGGTGTTACTTATGCTCACCGAGAAAGGTCTTCCCTGAGGAGTGAGATGGCGGGTAACATGTTCCATGAAAAGGGACAAGTCCTTCCAGAGGGGAGCAGGCTGGAGACAGGTGTGAAGGATCTGAAGGTTAGTCTCTAAAGGGGTGGGAGTGACAGGTGGCGTGAGCAGGTGGTGGGGGGGGGGCTGGGTACACAAGGTTTGAAAAAGCTTAAAGGAATGAGGACTACATGGCTGTGGGGATGGGGAGAGAAGGCTAGAGGGGGACCTGGTGTTGGAAGTCAGGTGCACATCCGTGGGACAGGAGTGTGGCCAGGAGTAGGAGTTCTCTTTGGGGACAGGCTGGGGAGGCCGGGGGCATGGCAGAAACCAGGCTGAAGAGATGTAAAGCAGAGGGAGATTAAGGAGGGGGGATGTGTGTGTGGACATCTCAATACCTGTTTGCTGAAGAAATAAGTGAACCGGAGCAGGTGATACCTGAGGTAGACAGGTGAGCAATGGGGCAGGTGTGTGGAGATACTGGTGTGACCCTGTGAGGCAAGGAATAAGGAAGTGAGGAACTTGGGAAATTAGGTGTGTGGAAAGAGAACAGAGGTGGATAGATAGTACCTGAAGGACAGGTGTACAGGTGAGGCAGAGACCTGGGGCCAGGGACAGATTCCCTGCCCAAATGTGTATAAGCATGAAGTTGTGCGCTGAGAGACAGAGAGAGACAGAGAGACGGTGAGAACGAGTCAGATACAGGCCAGCAGCAAGTGCGCAGGTGGGACAGGTAGGACTTTCAGAGGACCAGGGCTTAGAGGAGACATTGTGGCAGTGGCAGGGGAGGGACCTGAGGAGGAAGGCTACTGTTGTTACCCGGGGACCACCGCACATCTAAGCAATCAGGTGGTGGTGGGGTTAGGAGACACGTGGGGTCGGCGCAAGCGCTGTTGTCTGGGATGAGTTACCTGAAATGACAGGTGGGAAAGACAGGTACCGGAGAAGCCTCTGGAAGGAGATGTACTTATGTCAAACAACGGGAGATGAAGTGTGAGGGAGTTAGGCGCAGACAGAGAGAATGGTGTGAAGCAGGCATGTCCTCTGGTGACCCGTGCGTGGGAAGCGTTTCTGGAAGGCAGCTGTTGACGGTGGACAAGGTTAGCATTGTAAGGGAGAGGCACAGGTGAGAGCCAGGAGGGTGGGACGGAGCATTACCTGAGGACAGACCAGGAGATGCGCGTGTGAGTACTTCAGTGCAAAAGAAGGGGTGTGTGTGAGAGAGAGATAAGACGCGGCGCACAGGTACTGCCGAGGAGTGGGGCGGAGATGAAGAAATATGGATGTGTGAGAAGCAAGTGTGTTTACAGCTTTAGGGGACTGGCGGGGCGGTGCAGGTGCAGGTAGGAAGGGGATAATGCAGCATGAAATGAGACAGATGCATTCAGGTGGAAAGGGCAGATTTTGGAGAACAGGTGTTAGCTGGAGGTGCAGGTGAGCTATATCATGGGCATCTTTGGGGCCGGTTTCAGAGGAGAAGTATTACCTGGGGGGACAGGTGGGAGGGTTATAGGTGATGCCTACAGGGGCAGATGAAGGGAACAGGTGTGAAGGACAGGTGTTACCAGAAGGGGACAGGTATAAGGAGACAGATGCTGCCTGGAGGTCCAGATGTGGGGAGCTGAAGGGGGACCATTGAGGTGTCAGGTGTGTTGATAGATGTGGGTGAAAAGGGTTACCTGAGCTCACAGGTGTGTGCAGCATGACTCTCTGGGGAGGTCTGCGGCCTCCATTTCACTCACTACCCTCTCGTCCCTGCCCCAGGGGCAGGCTGCGCTCCCGGACCCCTCCCGTGGCTCTGGCCCTCCGCAGAAGCACCGTTAGCGCTGGGCTTGGCCTGCCGGGCAGCCGGGGCTCCTGAGGCTGCTTGACGATGCGAAGCGCGTCTGGGCCTTGGCGGGCCGGCCGGGCGGGGGGAGCGGGAGTGGGGGCCGTTTAGCCGTGATAGATCCGCGCGCCGCTTGTCTCTTAATCTCCGGAGCGACCGATCGATTCGCTATTTCCCTTTGTTGCCAGAAAATTCGATCCTGGGCCTGGAATTAGGTCCCCGGCTTAATCTGAGCGGAAACCAGCGAGGGGGAGACAGAGACAGAGACACTGGGAGAGACAGAGACAGAGAGACAGTGAGAGATAGAGGCAGAGACAGAGAGACAGAGAGATGCTGAGAAAGACAGAGGAAAAGAGAGATAGGCACAGAGATTCTGAGACACAGCCTAAGAGTTGGACCCAAAGAGGTAGAGAGAGATGCTTTGAGAGACACAGAGAGAGACAGAGAGATAAAGTCTGGGAGAGTTCGAGGTGGGCACAGAGATACTGGAAGAGACAGAGACAGACAATGAGAGACCCAGCCAGGGAAGAGATGATAGAGGGGGCCCAGCATGGTCCTGGGACAGTTGTGGAATGACTGGGACGGAGGTCTGCAGCACTAGGCTACCTGTCCCCAGAAGGACATGGGCCCCGAAAGATCATGGCCAGGCCTGCATTCCCAGCCAGGAAGTGTGCAGACCCCAGAACTGGTCCAAATGTCCTTCCCACAGCCCCTGGGACCCCTCACACCAAATATCCAGACCCCAAATGTCCAAAGCCAAATTGGCATACCCTCAACCTTGAACTCCAGCTCCAAATCCAGACCTCCCAGCCCCCCAATCCAACCCCCAATGCTGACCTCACTCCACATATCCACACCCTCAGTTCTGACCCCTAGCCCCAGTCAGCTCTCAACCCCAAATATCCAGTCTCTTGGCTCTGAGCCCCCATGTCCCAGATTTCAAGTCCTCAGCCCTGCTCTCTAAACCTCACCAAGACTCTTGCCCCAAATGTCCAGACCCACTCTCAGGTCGGCCCGCCAGCCTGCGCTCTCACCGCCCTCATCTCCCGCGCTCGCCCGCATTCCCCCGGAGCCCGGACTGTCCCGCACCCCGGCCCCGAGGGCGCACCTCCAGCCTCTCCCCCTCCCACCTCCCAGGAGTCGGACGCAGCCCCCACCGCTCCCACAGCCCCCACCACTCGAGCGCGGCGACCCCAGCCCCGGACGCGGGCTCGGGGAGCCCAGCTCCGAAGGTCTCCCGGGAGCGCCTCCCGCGGCCCGGCCCCCGCCCCGGGCAGGAATCCCCGCCCCCCATCCCCGCCCCTGCGCCGGCCGCGGCGCTCACTCACTTTCTGCGGCTTGCGCATCCGCACCGGTCCGGGGAGAAGTGTTTAAAGTTCGGATCCCGCAGCCATGGCCCCCGCGGCGTCCTGGGGAGGGGGCACCGGGGCGGGGGACGGAACGGGGAGAGATGCCCGGAGCCCCAGGGGACGAAGCCAGAGGGAGCACGAGCAGGGAGCGAGAGTCACTGAGAGACCGGAACACCGAGAGACGGCCAGAGACCCAGAGACGGGGGCGAAGCAGAGACAGGGAGACGCAGAGAGAGAGAGACCCCGACACAGAGACGCGCAAAGAGAGATGGAGACGCGGGAAGCTGGGGACGGAGCTCCGGCGGGCGGTGGCGCAGCGAGCGAGGCGCGGGGCAGCGCGGCCGGGGCGGGGGCGCGGGGGCGGCCGGCCTGCTGCGCCTCCTCCCGCTCTTCCTCCTCCTCCTCCTCCTCCCGCTGCTCCTCCGCGCGCGCCGCGCGCCTCCCGCCCTCGCGGCCGCCGGGCCCGGCTCTGCGCGCAGATATATGGAGGCGGCGGCGGCGGCGGGCGGTGCGGGGGAGGGGGCGGGAGCGCGATCGATGGAATATAATTTTCCTCAAACTCGGAAAATAAAGTTCAGAGCTGATCAAATTTGAAAACAGATGTCGAATCGCGACTCTAAATAAGGTTCGATCCCGGGACTGAAGGAGTGGGGGCTGGGGGCGGGGGTGGGTGGAGAGGTGGAGACCCCCCTCCTCTCCCCTTCCCTCCGCTGCCCGCCCCGCCCCTCCCTTCCCGACGAGGACGCTCCGACAGACGGACTGGCATGAGGTAGAGGCGGCAGCTACGTGGCCAGGACTCCTGATGGACACGGAGAACTGGACCTGGACACGACTGGCGCACACACAGTCTGGGTAGCAGACACACAGACACGGACATGGGGACAGACGGACACAGTAACATCGACAGTGCAAACACACACACAGGACACGGCCTATGGACATATGGACACACAGCTGTAGCACACACACACACAGAGAAGCATATACACAAACAGATGGACACACACAGCCTGCACACACAGATCTACCCTGACCCACAGCCACTCCCTGATCCACTGAACTACAAACTGTACACATGGACACACACAGATCCATGGTGACATACAGCTACACTCCACCCCTGACACACAAACCCTCTGACACATGAGCCCAGGGTATGTGGACAGACACAGAGACAATCACAGACAGAACCCAGGGCAGGCACACTGACACTCCCCTTCACATGCCCACGAGGTCACAGGAGAACACACACACACACACACACACACACACACACACACCTGCAATGACAAAGAAGGGCTCCGTCCCAGGATCTGATCCCATTGAAGTAACAAGTAAGTAGACACTGGCCTCAGGGCCCGAAGAGCAGCAGCCCCCAACCTCAGAATTCAATTCCCACCCTGATGCCCTGGCCCAGCCTGGCACTCCTCCTTATGATCTACTCTCCTTTTCCCTCTCTTGCCCCTTCCTCGCCCCTTCTCCCTTCCCTCCCCCACTGCTCTCTCCTATCTCTAAGGTCAGGCTCCGCCCCCAAGCCCCAATGCCACATCCTCAGAGGATGGCCCTTGGAGTTACCTGCCTCTGGAAGGGAAAGTGTCTGGGGCAAGACAGTAGTGGCCAGGATAGCTCTGAGAGATCTCCCCAGCCCCACGGACCCCCAGGTGCCAATACTGAGGTGCTGAGGGGATGAGGAAGACTTCAGACAGGCTCCAGGCTCCACCCTCCTGATCCCCACACCTCACTTGAGCAAGTCACTAAACATCCCCCCCCACCGTCATCTCAGTTTTCTCATCTGGAAAATGGAGCAATAATGTCAACTACATGCCAGGGTTAAGAAGGGAGTGGGGAGATCACTTGGCCCCATGCCAAGTCCCAAATAAATACCCCTGCTGTCAGCATTGCTACTTCAAAATCATGTGAAAAATGCTGCTAGAAAATTAGAACGCCTTCACTTGTCTCTGCAGAGACCAACACTCTTTCAAGAAGCTAGCAGGACGCCCCTGCCCTGGGTGTCTCTATCCCGTCATTAAGCTGTACTTGAGACCCCTCATGAGAGCCAGCATCCTCTGGATGTCTAGAACAACCCAGACTGTACACAGCATCCCGGAAGATAGCTCACCAGCTAGATCTGTACCTCTTAGATGTCTGTGACACCCACCAGGCTGTGGGGACATCTTTCTGGCACCTTCACAGTGGGTGGCTCTGACTGCCACAGAAGAGGTTCCAGAACCTCATCTGCACGTGGCATCCTTTGGGAGAGAGACAACACCCTTCAGGTGGAATTGACACCCTTTAAGAAAGCTAGAGCAGGGCGTCGAGAACACCAACTGGAATGTATTTTATGAACATTAGATGCACAAAAGGACACGTGGGGAAAGAGAAAGAACACCTTCTGAGCAGAAAGAACTCAACTGGCTGCATGTTATACCTTTCAGCAAGACAGCACACCCTCTGGGAAGATGCTGTTTATTACAGAGCATACAGCACCCATCCTTGCAATGTTTGTGGTACCCGCAAGACAGAAAAGAGCATCAGTCAAGAGGACTATCACACTCTTTATCTCCAAGCCGCCACACCTCTAGGAGAGATGAAGGCATCTCAGGGTGTCAGAAACACTGTTAGGTTGTAGGTAACACATGCGAGGGGCTTACAGTGCTCAATAGGGGAGTATGAAGGACCCCAAGGAGAGCTGTAATGCCCTCAGTGGCCAGGACCAGATAGGCTGTACGTCACACTGGTGTACATCACCCATCTGACTGCTCAGAACTCCCCTCCAGAGAAGACACCTTCCTGATTTCTGTAACACCTTTTGGGCTCTGCATCTTTGGGCAAGCTATGTTCCCTCTCTGAGCCCCAGGTGGTTGGGAAGATGGACATCAGAGTGTGCCCTGCTCTGTGAGCACACAGTAGCTGCTCAATAAAAGCCAGAATTCTTGCTGTACAGCATTTCCGAGGAGAGGGGGAGCGTGACACCCACTGCGGCTGTGTATTCAGTGTGTTTACTCGTTAGCAGTATCACCTACACCTACTTGACTTGAAGGAAGCATCTCACACTAGGGGAACCATTAAGCTGTACTTAACATCCCCGGGGAGGCTGCAACAGCAGCAGACTATCATTAACACCCCGCTGAGAGGGAACACCCTCAGGGTGTTTAATGCCCCGGGCAAAAGAGAGAGGGAGAGGAAGAGAGAGAATACCCTTACCAGCCTGTAGCACCCAGTGGACTGAACTTACCACCCGAGAAGGAGAGACATCTCTAGTGTCTGTAACATCCATTAGAATCTTTTTAAACCCCCAAGGAGTGCAAGGACCCCTTTGTGAGTACTAACTCATCCCTTTAGATTGCAGGTAACACCCTTGAAAGAGGCCTCCAGGTGCCTGAACATCACTAAAGGTGACTGAGAGTGAAACCAGGAAGGGTGTAAGCTGACTCCCTCCCCTCAAGAATCTATCTCCCTAAACTACCCACTGCCACAGCCCTCCCTGAACCATAGGAACACAAGATTCCCGGGTGGAGGTGGGGGATGGAGGATGGGCCTGGGCTGAACAGGGTCTGTGCACAGTTACAAGAGCCATGGCAATGAGCACGTTAATGGCATTTGCTCTGAGCAGGCAATGGCCCAAACTCTACACATAGATTAACTCTTTTACTTCTCTCAGCAACAGCCCTATGACGAAGGTGCTGATATTAGCATCGTCCCAGTTTTACAGGTGAGGAAACTGAGACGCAGAAGTCCTTGCCCGCTGTTGCTCGGCTAGCTGGCGTTGGAAGCAGGCCAAGGCAGCCTGGCCAGGGCAGGAGGAGGGTGAACTGGGGGGAAGGGGGCTGTCTGTGTTCCTAACCACCTGGCTATAGTACCCTGCTGTGTACACTCCTGCAGATTAGACTCTGATTTTCAGCACTGATTGACATCCCCCCACCCTACCCCCTAGGCTCTCTGAACTTCTTCTGACACAGTGTGCCACCCCCACTCCCACCCCGGGGGTCCCTGGCTGACTCAAGTCTCCCTGAGGGCAAGGCCTGTGTCTTATTCATCTCTGGATCCCCCCTGAGGGCAGAGCTTGGCACAGGGAGGATTAGGAAGGGAGGGAGGGGAGGGTGGGGTAGAAGGGAGGGAAGGGGAGGCTGTTAAGGGGAGCAGGGAGGCTAGGAGGGGAGAAGCAGTTAAGAGGGGTTCCGGGAGGAGGACAGGCAGCCCTGAGTTCCTAGGAAGGTGGCAGGGGGAGCAGGGCTGGAACTGGCCCAGGCCACACCCAGGGTGTGGGGGAACACGGAAAGAATCCAGAGCCTAGGGAGTCAGGTCTGCTGGGGGATGGGGAGCAAATCGCATCCCACCCCTCCCCACCCCTCCCCCCGCACCCCCTGGAAGGTGGCGGGAGGATGCAAGCAGGGGATGACAGGGAGAACAGACAGACAGCCACACAGGCCGTCGGGAAGACCCGTGAGGCAGCCAGCCAGGGCATTAGCCTGTGTTGGGGGTGGGGGAGTCAGACAGACGGACAAAGGCGGAGTGTTGAGAAGACTGGTGGACAGATGGGGGGAGGGGTCCCAGGAAAAGGACGGACAGACTTAGGGCTGGGGTGGGGAGGACAGACAGACAGACGGCGGGGGAGACTGGCCACGTGCCAGGGGAGGACGGACAGAGGACATGCAGGGAGCTGGCGGACAGATGGACACCGGAGGGACGGCCGTGCAGGCGCGGCCCGAGAGGCCGGGGCCAGGCCGAGGGCGCGCGCGGCGGCGGCCAGAGCAGGGAGGCGGAGGCCGGGCTAGCGGCGGTGTTTGTGGAGCTGTCGGCTGCGGTGGAATTATGAAAAATAGCAGGCATCGGAGCCGGCCTTCAGCTTCGATTAGGGGAGATGGGACATGACAGGTGCGATCAATACGCAGCCGTTCTATAAAGTGTCAAGTAATGAATCAATTTCGACTAAATTTTCCATTTTTCAGAGGCCGTTCTCCGAGAGAAGAATATCCTCTTTTGTAAAGATATTATTATCGATTTCGGCGGCAATTTGACATCAGGGGTAGTTAATTCCACTCAGAATAAAATTGAAAACACTTGAGAGAGAAAAGAGAGAGGCGAAGAGTGAGACAGAGAGGGAGAGAGGGGGAGGGAGGGAGGGGCTGGGAGGAGAGAGAGATGGATGGACAGAGAGACAGAGACGGAGAGACAGAGAGAGGGACAGTGAGAGAGACTGTGGGGTGGGGGGGCGGGGGGAGACAGAGATCTGCAGAGACATGGAAACACAGAGAGAAACAGAGACTGCAAAGCCTGGAGTTATAGAGAGGGAGACAGAGACAGAGAGAGAGACATTCCGAGAGACTCAGAGATAAAGAGACAGGATGCGGGGGATAAGAAATCAAGACAGACAAATTGAGAGCGTCTCTGAGAGAGAAACCCAGATGTCAGAGACTTCCACAGAGGTACAAAGAAATGGACAAAGACGAATTCAAAGAAAGAAAGATGGAGAAAGAGGCAGGAGAAACTGACAGAGACAGACAGACAGAAAAGATACTGAAAGTGAGAGGAGAGGAGAAACTTAAGGATCTGGGGAGAGAGACTGAGGGGAGTGTGAGCAACAGAGAGGAGGGAAAAAGGAAAGGAGAGAGGAGGGGTGGGGGGCAGAGGGGAGGAGTGGGGAGAGAGGCTGCAGAGGGGGAGGGGGAGGGGCAGAGGCTGAGCAGGGTCCCTGGGCCTAGGACGCACAGAGAGATGGCGTCTGGGGAGAGCCTCCTGCTCTGCCAGTACTGTCCCCCAAAGTCACTGAAGCAGTGTGTGTGTGTGTATTTATTTGTGTGGCATAGTCCAAACTACAGGTCTGGTTGAGATGTCGTGTGAGTGTGTGTGTTGTGTGTTTGTGAGCTTCTCTGGGAGGCAAGGGGTCTGACCCTGGGCTCCCGAGGTGTGCCTGGGGCAGGGGTCTCTGTGTGCCCTTGCGTGTTATGATGAAATCCCATTACTTGTGTGTTTCCCGGAATCCATCTGTATGTGTCCCTGTCCCTGTGCCTGCACACGCTGTGGGTCCCTGGCCTTGCAGTCCCATGGGTCTCAGCAGCAGGCAGTGGTGACAACATTTCTGGTTAGTGCCTGTCAGTCCCCCAGCTGAAATCTCCATTTATCCCTGAGCAGGTCACAGGCTGCTTGGAATTGAGGAAAGAGGGGGCTGGAGGATAGGATCCCTGGGTTCTGAGAGAGAAGGTGACTGGGGACCCCAGCTCCCAGGTCTGAGGGAGGAGGAGGTTGAGGGGCTGCACTCTGGGTCTGAGGGAGGAGGGGGCTGGTTGGCTTGGATACTCCTGAACCAGATGGTCAGCAGACAGGCAGTGGGACTGGCTGGGAAGCTCCTCAGCCATCCTGTCAACCTCCCCACCAGAAAAGCCTGTACCTGCTGCCCCCTAGTGGACATGAGGATTGGTCCAGCCAAGGGACTGGGAGCTGACGGTCAAGGAACCCCGGGAAGGGAAGGCAGAAGGACAGACCCCAATGGGAACAGAGACTGAGAGATTTGGGCAGAGAAACAGGTGGACACAGACAGGAAGAGAGATGAATAGAGGACAGTGAAATAGGCAGATAAAGGGACGTGGATCTGGCAGAGGACTGAGATCTTGGTTGAAAGAGAGAGGGGGAGAGAGAGGACATGGACACAGGGGCTGAATTAGAGAGGGATTGGGAAAGATGGGGGACAATGGGGGTCTGCCCACAGAGCATGGACACAGAGTAAGGGTGACAGAGAGACTGCTGTTGGACAGAGAGAGGCTGGTGGGAAGACTCAGATACAGATAGCACGAGAGACAGGAGCCACGTGGACAGAAGGACAGCATGACAGTGGGACAGCGAATAGATCTAAAGAAGAGAGATGAAGGGAGATGTAAAGAAGAAGAAAAAACCCAGGGAGCAGGCAGAGAGAAGTCAGGTGGACAGAGTGAGATGAAGGAAGTAGGGGGGGACATAGAGCAAAGGACAAACAGATGGACATGTCTCGTGGACGGACAGATGGACAAACAGTCAGACACACTCAGAAAGATAAGAAAGAGGTAGACAGAGAAAGACAGGTGGGCAGAGGGGTACAGAAAGGCCTGGGCCCCAAAACCCAAATGGACACCCAGAGCGGGAGCAGAAAGCAGTAGGTGGGCGGGAGGCTGAACCCAGGACTGGGGGAGACTGGCCTGGCAGAGGTTCCAGGCTGAGGGACTTCCCGAGGCACAGCTTTGGAGTGGTGCTGGGGACAGGGCTCCCCTGGTCGGGGTCTCTGCACGCCACCCCCCTCCTAATACCCCCCCACCCGGCGGGCTGCCCGGCGGAGGCGACAGATTGAGCGATGAGACGCATTACGCACTTAATCCGCCTGATTGAATGTTTTGCTTTCGCCCAAATTGAAACATTAAACAACACGGGACGAGAAGAGGCGGCCGCAAATCACTCATGAAAGATTCATCTTCTCCCCGGCAGCCGCCACCGCCCGCCTCCACCGCCGCCCGCCCCAAGCCTGGAAGCCTTGGGGTGGGGGTGGGGGCGGGGGCCGTGCCCTGCCCACTCCGTAGGACCCCAGCCCTCCTGGCCCAGGGAAGTTCTTCCCACTGTCTGGCCTCCATCCCACAGGTGGTGCCAGAGACCAGGACCCCAGATCCCTGGATCAGCGGGGACAGTAGACCTTGACCCTGCCCTTCTCGGAGGGAACCCCTTTCGCCCCTCTGGGGTCTACCTCTCCAGCTCCCTTCCTGGCCCAGCCCAGGACCTTGGGGTGTGGAGGGGGCTACTCAGTGGGTCTAGGGCGGCGGGGATGAGGTCTGAGGGCCTCCTCCTATGCAGGAGCCTTTCTGGTTTCTGGATCCAGCAGCAGAGGTGGCATGGGGTGGGGCAGGGGAAGTCAGTGGGAGGCGGCGGTAGGTCAGGATGCGTGGGGAAGTGGGGGGAACAGGGAAGGTTCGTATGTTTTCTGTCACTCTGGAGTTCAGTCTGTGGGTCTGTCTGCCTTGCAGGGATAATGGTACTTTCTGTCTCTGTCTCACTCTGCCAGTGATGCTGTAACCGCTGTGTGACTGTACCTGTCTCTGTGTGTCACCTCCCCCATGCCTATGTGATCCTGTGTGTGTGGCTGTAACTCCTGGGCCTGTGTCTGTCTGTCTGTCTGCCTGTGGGTGTCTGAGTGTAACTTTCTTCTGTTCCTCTTGTGTGTAGTAATTGTGTGTGTGTCTCTGTGACTTTCAGGATGTGACTATATGTGACTTCCTGTGTGCATGTCTGGGAGCCTGTGTGCCTGTGTCTGTCTGTCTGCCTGGGTTTGTGTCTCTCTGTTGCTTGCTCTGGATCTGTCTGCAGGTCTGTGTCTGGATCTGTTTTGTGCATCCCTGGGTGTCTGTGACCCTGTGTCTCTCTCTCTCTCAATCTCTGGGGCTTCCTTTCTCTGTCTCTAGCTGAGAGGGCATCTGCTGGGGTTGGAGACGAATCACCAGAACAGTCAGGGCCAGGGTGGGGAGAAGCAGGGGAGAGAGGAGGCAAGAAAGACAGAGGGAAAGACAGGACAGTGGTGACGGTGACGCCCGGGAGCAGGGAGCGAGCGTGAGGGAGCTGGGGGGGCTGTAGTGGGCGCCACGGCCGGAGCGGGTGATCAATATTCGATTTAGGTTTTAATTCCGGGGCTTTCGGAGCCTGTCAGCCCTGATGTATGAGCTCACATCGGGGCCGCCCAGCCAGCCACCCCACGGATGCCCATGGCCTGGTGGCCTGTCCTGGCCCCAGTTCCCTTGCCCGGCTGGCTGTCGGCTGTGGAAGAGGGGGAAGGGGAGAGAGGGGCTGGGGAGGAGGAGGCCCTGTCCAGGGACAGAGGGAGGGGCTGCACACACTCGTGTGCACGAGTTCACCTGAGTTCACAGTTGAGTTCACGCCTGGTCACTCACTTACCTAGTGGACCTGCAGGCCTGCTCCCACCCGCCTGTGCCCGAGGGAGATAGGAAGGGAACCCTGGCCCCGGCCCCAGAGATCTCCCCAGAGGTCCTCACTGTCTCAGGGACACCATGCTAGAGTCCCGCAGCCCTCCTGTCAGCACCGATCACACACATGGAGACACTCACAGGCTGACACACATACTGCTGGGCTCATGAATACCTGTGCACGTGCAAGCCCGGACACACGAGTCCACACACAAAGCCCAACAATCAGGTGTCCAACACTTACCCCTGGACTCAAACACACATTCACACAAACTCTGGCACCCATGTCCACATACACATTCTGACACACACGTGTCGGCACACAAAACTCCAAGATGCACACCGACACACGAATAAAGGCATCCCATTAATGGAAGGTGGGAGCAACGTGGGGAAACTGCCTTCTGGCACAAGAGATCGTAAGAGACAGAGACAGATGCAGAAACTCTGAGACAGAGACTGACAGTGACAGAGATGGAAGAGACACAGGCAGGTAAAAGGAGCAACAGAGAAAAACTCAGAGACAGAGATGCAAAGAGAAAAGCTAGGGGAGGCTGTGAGGAGAATTGCCCGCCCCCACCCCACCCCCATCCCACCCCCGCCAGCAGCGGACGGGGATCAGTGAGGGAGGGGGATGGGGAGCTCTCCCTTCATCTCCAGATCCTCCCCCCAACCCTGTCTCTCTCTCAGGAAGATGGATCCACCGCCCTCCCTGATGACAATGCTGTCTGTGCAAACTTTAATTAACACTTTGAGTTAATTAGTTCGAGATCATTTAGGAGTAAAATGTTTTTATTAGGGAGGCTGCGAGCCTGTTGATGGATGGGGCGCGATTCGCTCTTCCGCCCGCCGGGGACAGCCGGTAAACAGAAATCAATCAGGGGCCTCCCAACCCAGCACCCACCGCCCCCATGACAAGCTCCCAGCCTAGGGCCCAGGAGTCCGGGCTCCTGGCCTTCTCGGACCCCGAGTTCCGAGCCGAGTCGACCTCTCTCCCAGATCCAGGTTTCCGGACCAACCCCCCCAACCCGGAACTTTCTTTTCCCCCTCAAACCTCTGAAGGCCTTGACTCCTCCAGCCTTGGCAGGGACCCCCCCACTCTCACTCCCTTCCCAGTCTCTTGGGCAGAGAATTAAGGATCGATTCGCTATTGGGGGGCTCCTTTGGCTGCTAGTCAGACCATTCCCTCAACTCCCTCCCACGGTCCCTGACTCCGCGTCCCCAGAACTTTCCCTTCGTCATCTCGGCGTCTCCGTCTGGCTGTCTCGTTCGGTCTCTGCCAGGGCCTTCTCGGTCGGCCTCCCGCCCCTCCCGCCCGGCTGACGGCTTCATCAGGTGTCCGGGCGGCGGGGGCGGGGGGAGGCCGGGCCGGGCGAGGGGGAGGCCCGGGGACGGAGGGGGCGGGGGTTCCGGGGCCGATAAATCTTCATCAGGCGGCGGCGGGGGGGCCATTAGGCGCTAATGGGAAGATGGAGGGGCCTGTCGGCCGCGCGGGCCGGGCCTCATTTGTCCTGCTTCCCGCTCCATTGGCCGCCGCCCCCGCCCCGCCCCGCCCCACCCCCGCCGCCGCCGCGCGCCCCATTTCCGTTTCAAACCTTTGGAAGGGATGGGGCGGGGTTGGGGGGGAGAATCTGGGGGTGGGTGGAAGAAAGAGGGAGCTGAAGTGCGGGGACACAGTTAGAAAAGGAGGAGGGGTTGCAGGACGCGGAGGGAAAGGGGGTTAGGCAGCAGAGGCAGAGTTTAGAACGTGGGCGACTGAGATAGAAAGCAGGCGGAGGGGGGAGCAGATCGCTGTGCGGAGGGGTCAGGACGTGGAGAAAGTAAATAGAACTCCCCGGAGGGAGGAAGAACTCGGGAGGGGCACATAAAACGCGAGAGGGGACTTGGAACGCGGGAGGGATGGGGATGGGAACGTAGTGGGGAGGAGGGCGCGGGGCTGGAATTAGGGGAGGGGTCGGCCTCCGGGGCGGGGGCTCAGGGAAGGCCTACGGGCGCGGCCCCCGAGGCAGAGGCGCGGCCCCCACCCATCGCCCGCAGCCGCCGCCCGCTCCCGGACTCGCGCTCCCCGCGCGTCCACTCTGATTTCTCGGCCCATTTTTCTTCCTCTCCTGTCACTCCGGCGCTCGCCCTCCCGCCGCCGGCTGCCCCGCCGCGCTCTGCTTCCCGCGGGAACCCCCCGCCGCAGCCAGCCCCAGGGGCGCAGGCCGGCTCTGCACCGCAGCGCCCCGACTCCCTCCCGCCCTGGCCCCCTCGGTGCCCTCCAGAACCACGTATGCCAGGCGTGTGACCCCCAAATCAGTCACTCCAGAAATGGATTGCCACCCCCTCGAAGATCCACAGGAGAGGCCCGGCTTTGGGGGTAGCACTGGGGCTGGGGTCCCCTGACCTGGGGACAGGTCTTTAGCACTTCTGTCCCCAGTCTCAGATTCCCCCAAAGGAGGCGGCTAGAAACCCGCAAACCAGGCATGTGAATCCCCACCGTCTCTCAGAAACCCCCAAGCAGACTGGAGACCCCTAGGATCAGCCTGATAACCTTGACCTGAGTCACCCCAGGCCATATAAAGTTACCCAGACTCAGAAACGCCAAGGACAGTACCCACAGCCCAGCCGCAGACATCCCAAAATGAGGATTTGGGGCTCCATTCACCCCAAACCTCCAGCCCAAGACACTGATAAGGAAGATGGGCCTTAGATCAGCCACCCCAAAATAAGTCAGTAACTACAGGCTCCCCCTAAAATAGGCATTGATTCCCCCAGAATCAGTCACCCCAAAATTAGGCATCAGAGGCCCCGAAGTTGTTATACTTGAACCTGACTTTCCTCATTGGCCCCCAAACAAACATCAGGACCTTGAGATAAGTCACCTGTTGTCTAGACAAATGGTCCCCCAGCTGCTGTCACCGCACTCAGGGCATAACCCCCATTCTCAATACAAACTAGGACTGAAACTCAGTCACCCCTAAACTAAGCAACTCCAATCCTGACATCTGGATCCCCAGACTCAATCAACCCAAGCTTGGGATCTGGGCCCCACCCAGCTTAAGTCTCCCCCAGACTAGACAGCTGGCTCCCCAGATTGTTCCACTAAAACAGGAACTTCCCCACCACCAGCAAGTCACCTGACAGTAGTCATCTGGGTCTCTACTGCCACCCCCAAACTTTGCATCTGGACCTGCTCACCGGTAACCCTAACCTAGGCATTTGAACAATCAGCTTTAACAGCTTCCCCACTTGGCATCTGGAACCCCTCATCAGCTGCCCTTAAAATGCACATCTGAGCTCCCCCATCAGCTCCCCTCATAAGAGTGAGGAACGCCTCGGCAAGTTAGCCCATGACCCAGGCAGCTGGCCTCCCACCCAACACATCCCCAAAGACAGGACTCTGACCCTGAAGCCGTGATACCCAGACTACACCTCTGGTTCCCAAACTTCAGTCACCTCGACACTAACCATTAGTATCTCTCAGGCTGTTACCCTAAAAGTAGCCAAGTCAAGTCAAGAACCCTCAAATCAGGCATGGAGAGCTCACCTTCAAGGTCAGTCCTCCTAAAGTAAACACGGGCATTTAAATAATTAGAGGCCTCAAACGCAGAATTTAAGGTGCCTGCCTCAGAAACCCTTGCAGTGGGTTGTGGTGGTCCCCCAAAAGATATATCCATGTCCTAACCCTGGAACCTGCTAATGTGATGTTATCGGGTAAAGAGTCTTTGCAGATGCCATGAAGTGGGGGATCTCCAGATGAGACCACCCTGTGTCACCTGAGGGCGCCCTGAATCCAGTGATGATGTTGATGTCCTTATGAGAGACAGGAGAGAAGATGAGACACACAGAGGAGGAGGCCATGGGAAGACAGAGGGAGGCAGGAGGGCTGCCAGCCACCAGAGGCTGGAAGAGGCGAGGAAGGATCCGTCCCCAGAGTCTTTGGAGGGAGTGTGGCCCTGCGGACACCTTGATTTTGGACTTCTGGCCTCCAGAACTGTGAGAGAATAAATTTCTGCTGTTTTAAGCCACTTGGTTTATTACTAGCCACAGGACACTAATTCAACTCCCCAAAACCAAGCCTCTGTATCCTAAACTCAGTGACGCCCCCCAAACTGGGGATATGGACCCCCATAGTCAGGTGCCCCAAACCAGCCGCTATTCCCCAGACCAAACTTCTGGATCTCAGCCCAAGTAGCCACCACAGACTGGGGCATCAGGGACTCACGGCCACCCCTAGATTTATTGACTAGATCCCAAGGCTCACTCAGCCCCGAAACGTGTTTGTGGAGTCACAGCTGGGATGACCATGAAAAAGAGCAGTGGGACCACCCACAGGCAGTAACCTCCAACCTCTTCATCACCACAGCCTCAACAGACACCTGACATTGAGACACCTCAAAAAGAGGCAGCTGGGCCCCTGGGATCAGCACCCCCAAAATAAAATAAGCACTAGATACCTTTGAATATGAAAATGAATATACGTATGTATGTGCATGACTGGGACATTGTGCTGTACACCAGACATTGACACAGTGTAACTGACTGTACTTCAATTAAAAATAAAATAAAATAAAATAAGCATTAGAGCTCCTCTAGTTGCTAAACCCTAACTCAGCATCTGGGCTCTGAGGTTAGTTCACCCCAAACTAAGTATCCAGAACCCCCCTTTATGCCACCCTTAAACTAGGCAGGTAGGCCCGCCACGATCTGAGCCTGCCTGTCAGTCACCCCTTAACCCCAAATTGTATGTAAGTATTAGGAACTCTTAATCAGTAACCCCCAAACTAAGCAGCTATTCCCCACTCTCAAATGCCCTCCAAAACTAGGCTTCTGATACACAAAGAATGAGAACCCCCCCACCCCGGGAGGCATCTGATGATACAGGCAATTGCAGGCAACTAAGGGGGGGGGTCACAGCCAAATTTGACATCTGAGCCCCAGCTGTCATCCCAGACTGGCACCCAGTTGGTGATCACAACCTCAGCAGGAGGACCCCTCTGAATAGACATCTGAGCAGTTTGCCTTGGCTACCCCCAAACTAGGGCTCTGGGCCCCAGCCCCAGAACTGCCCACCTGGACACCAGGGTAAGTCACCTCTAATTTGGCATTTAGGGCCCCAGCCTTAGTCCTCAAATTAGAACTCAGGCCACAGTCTCACTCACCTCTAAATTTACTTGTGGGGCCCCACTGTCATAAAGCCACAGCAAGTCACTCTCAGAAGAGGCATCTGAACCCCACAGTAGTTGCCCACAAGCCCGGCATCTGGCCTCCCAGTGTCAGATACCCCCAAAAGCAGGGTGGGGAACACCCAGGCTCAGTGAGCCCCAAACTTCAGTCAGCCCTGAAGTAATCAATGGGACCCCAAAATGAACAGATGGGCTGCCAAATGTGATCACTACCAAACCCAGACTAGTCACTCTCAGCTGGAAAGCTGGGTGTCCGGACTCACCCAGACTTGACAGGAGGCTCCCCCAGTGTGGCCACCTAGGCCCCCGACTGTCAGCACTAAGGCAAGTCTCTGTGGCCACCTCTGGCCCCCCACGGAAGTCCACACTGTCACAGATCTAGAGCCTGGTTTTAGGCACCCCAGATCAGGAACATGGGCCCACAATCACCAGAACTTGGCAGGAGGGACTCCAGTCACCCCAAATTCATTATCTCTCCAAAGTAGGCATCTGGGTTCCCAGTGTTCATCACCCACAACAATGCATCTCGACCACCATAACCACCATGTGCCCTCAAACTGGACTTTGACCCTCAGGACCCTGTTGTGCTTGATAAAGGCAGCTGAGCCCCTCAAGCCAGAAAGCCCCTCAGCCCACTGTGCCCTAGCCTCAGAGACCCCGCCAGCCCAGCATCCAGCCCCGTTCTCAGCCCTCCCCACCCTGGGTATCTCTGCCCCAGTGTCCATCACCTCCACACCCATGTGCAGAGATGTCCCAGCCTTGAAAGTCATTGGCCCTTTGTGGCACTGACATCCCCAAACCCAAACACCTCTCAGGTGGATCCTGGGCCCTGGGGCCCTGACCTCTCCAGTTCCACATGTCCAGACTTCCAGCTTCAGTAACCCCCAAGCAGGGCTCCACACCCCAGGCCACACTTCCTCAGAAATCCACTTATCCGGGGTCCCCAAGCCTGCGGGCAGGAGACCCCTGACTCAGTCACCCCAGGAACATGCAGGCATCAGCACTCACACTTGGCATTTGGAAGGCCCCAGGAACCCAGGCTCTGCACCCCAACAGAGTACCCTCGGTCTGCGTCATCCACAGGAGGCAAGCTGGTTCCCCCATTGCAATTCCTTCCAACCATCCACCAGAACCCCCAATTTGTTACCCCCATACCATCACCCCCAAATATACTGTAAGAACCCCAACTCTTTCATCCTGAAGTCGGTGGCTGGCCTCCCACAGTTCTTGTCACCCTGAACAGAACCATTGTTCACACAAATTGGTCCCAGACTCGGGGACAGGAGGTCTCTGTCACCTGGAACTGAGAGACGGTACCCACCCCAATGCGTCACCTTTGGCATCTGGTCTCGTCACCTCAAGCTAGACAACTGATCCAAGTACCTGTCTCCCTCAGTGGACAACTGGACCCCAATCACTATCAACCCAAACTAGACAAGAGACCCAGCTATGATCACCCCAAATTAGAAAACAAGACCAACAGCTCCTGTCACCCCTCTGGGCAACTAGACCTACAGTCTCTGTTACCCCAAACATGACAGTGGATGAATAAGATCTGCCACATCAGACCAGACAACCAGCATGCAAACTCTCTCCACCAGTTAGCAAGCTGAGCACCGGGCCCCCACCCAGACTACACCACCAACTTCTGGTCTTAACCAGTCTGCCACCCCCTAAACACCCTGGGACTTGTCAGTCTCAGTCCCACAAAACAGAAGACCACATCCCGGACTTTGTCACCCTGAATGCTCCCTGAGACCTCAGTCTCTTTTACACACAATTAGAACCAGACCACAATCTCTGTCACCACAGATATGCCCTGGGACCTGAGTCTCTGTTCCACGAAACCAGACAATCAGACTTCAGTCTCTGCCACCCCAAAAACATTCCAAGATCCCAGTCACTATCCTAGCAAACTAGACAACCAGATGCCATTCTCTGTCACAACAAATAAACCCCCTTAGGACTCCAGTCTCTGTCCCCCCAAACTAGACAACCAGACCCCAGGGCCACAGTCTCCATCCCCACAGACTAGAGAACCAGACCCCCATTATTATCACCTCAAATCCACCCTGGGACGCTGTTCTCTGTCCCCGGAACTAGATAACCATGCCTCTGGTCTGTCACCCCAAATACACTCTGGGACCCCAGCTTGTGATCGCTAAAACTAGACAACCAGACCCACAGCCAAACCTTAAAATACTCCTTGGTAACCCCAATTTGACACTCAGCACTGGGCAGCCAGGTCCCAGCCTGTCACTCCACATACACATGGAACCCTAATCTCTGTCTCACAAAACTAGGCAAGCAGACCTCCAGAGTCTGGCAACTGAATGGATCCTGGGACCTGGTTTTTACCCCACAGAAGGATATAACCAAACCTTCAGTCTGTAACACCCCAAATATACCCTGGGACCCAGTTTCTCTCCCCCCAAATAAGACAATGGTACCTGTAGGCTCTCTCACTCCACACTGAGCACCTGGATATATAAAATGTCACCTCAAACTAGAGACCTGGCCCTACAGCCCTGTGGCCTTCATCTTGTCAACCAAACTCCAGTCTGTCGTCCTAAACTGGACAACCAGACCCCTGGTCCCACTCGTGCCCAACTAGGAGAGCAAACTGCCATTCTGTGTCACCCTAAACTAGACCCAGAGCCCAGGCATGCAGCCCTCACTGGACCGCGGATCCTAGTCTCTGTCATCACAAACGAGACAACTAACCTCCTAGTCTCTGTCACCCCGAGCCAGGTCCTGGACCCTCAAACCTCTGCCACCTCAATCTAGGCAAATGAACCTCCACTTCTGATGCCCCAAACTGGACATCTGGACCCCCAGGCTTAGGCAATTCACACTAGACAAAGAAACCCCACGGTCCCTGAAATCTCATGACAGCAGCTTCGCTGCTCTCTGCCTCCCAAACCGAACAACAGGAGCCCGGTCAGTCTGTCCCTGCGACCAGGCAACTGGATCTGTAGTGTCTGCTTCTTCAAACCAGCCAAGTGGTCACCCAATGTCTTTGACTTCAACCCCAGCCCCGAATCCCAGTGTCATCACCCTAAACTGAAAACCAGTCCTTTGGTCCCAAGCTAGACGATCAGCCTTGTGTCTCTGGCACCCCAAAAGGAATAACCGGACTACAACTACTAGACACCCCAGTGGGGTCTATCAGACCCCTAATTTCTGTTGCTCCAAACTAGTAACTGAACCCACAGTCTGGCATCCCAAACTTTAATGTTTTGGTGTCTCAGTCTAGCAACTAGACTGCCATTCTATCACCCCAAAAAAGAGCAGACTCCCAACTCCGATAGCCCCAGGGAAGCCCCAGGGCTCAGTCTTGGTCACCTGAAAACTAGATAATCAGACCCCCAGGCTGTCACACCAGACTGGAATAGCTCCTATCACTCCAGCCTTGACAAGAACCCCAGACTCTGGCCCCTCCAGCAACTCCAGTCCCTGTCACTCCCAGCCAGACAAAAGAGTCTCCAATCTGTCACTTAAAATTTGAGAACTAGACCCAGTGTTTTTAACCTCAAACTAGACAAGCAGACGTTCTCCAAACTAAAAAACGTGATCTCCTAGTTGCTGTCACTTCACACTGGGCAGAGAGATTGCCCCCAATCTCTGGTGTCCCAGATGGAACAGAACCCCCAGGCTTTGTGACAGCGACCAGACAGTGTTGCTTGCTCTGCTACCTCAAGAAAACAACCAGACCCCGATCAGGTTGCCTCCAGACAAGGGGACACCTACCTTGTCACCCCACACTAGGGCCCTGCACACCCCGTGCCATCGGGAAGCCCGGTCTGTCACCTCAAGCTAGATAACATGACCTCAAAGTTGGTAACAGACCCTCAGTTTCTGTTACCCCAAACCAGACACTGGACTTCAGGCTGTCACCCAAAACAACACAACAGTCTGACACCCCAGTGAGGTGTGGGCATTCCCTGGCCCTGTCACTCCACACTGGACACATCGATCCCTTATCCCTGTCACCTCAGGCCTGGGCTCACAGGCTTTTTTAATCATGACTTTGACAATCAGATCCCCAACGTGTCACTCTCAATCAGCCAACTGGACCCCCAGCCTCTGTCACCAAAATAGACCAGCAGACTTTTGGTTTCTGTCTCCTTGATGAGATACCAAGCCCCCTAGTTTCTGTGCCCAAACCAAACCTCTCAACCCCAAGGTCATTCAGGAGGGGATAGATGGGGAACTGGATCCTCAGTCCTGACCACCCCCATGGAAGCTTCGGGTCTCAGCATCTCAATAGCTCAGCATCAGAACTAGGGACCTGTAGTTCATCACCTCCAGATTAGGCCTCTGGACTGAGTCTCAGCCTCCCACCACCAACCCCCAAACCCAGGCTGCTGATCACTTGCCTCAGTGATCTCAGCCCCAGGACGCTGGGTCCCCGGCCTCAGCCATCTCCAAACAAGTCAGATGGACCACATTCACTCCAGGCCCAGCAATGGAAACTGGACGAAGGGACCATCCTCCCCTGTGGGCAGTCTCCCCTGGGAATGCTGGCCCCTGGATTAACAAGCTAAACGCCCTGTGCCATCCTCAAGTTGGGATTGGGACCCTGGCCTCTGAGTAGACTCAGGTGCCCAACTCTCAACCTCAGGCACCTCAGGTCTCCTCCTTCAGGACAAGTCCATTTCTGGCTCCTTCCCCAGAGAAGGTCTGGAAGTAGCCCTTTTCTGCCCTCTGGTGGCAGCCACTGAAAGTGCACCTGTAGTGACTAGGAACAGTGTGGACTCTGACACTCGGGCTGCCTGGAGAAGGTCTGGAGGAAGCACTTTTCCGTCCTCTGGTGGCAGCCACTGGAAGTGCACCCCTGGTGACTGGGAACATTGTGTCCACTCAAGACACCCAGGGCCCCTGGTCTTCCCATCTTGACAGAAGCCTGAAACCTAGGGGTTACCCTTAATTGCTCCCTCCCACTCAGGTCCCACGCAGGCCAGTCACCAAGCCCCAACCCTCCTCCTTCCCTTCCTTCCCTGTCTGTCCTTTCTGTTCCATGTCCCTGCCTCATCTTCCCCAGCTTGGCTCATCCTCCCTGGTCCCACTCCCTCCAGCCCATCCCCATAAGACCCCAAAGGGATACTTCTGACGTTCACACCTGACCCTGTCCCACCCCTGCTCAAAACCTTTCCATAGTTCCACATTACCTTAAACTAAATCCAAAGACCTCTCCATGGCTTGCAGGTCCTCCATCTGGCCCCCAGCAACCTCCTCACCATCATCTCCTACATCACTCCCTTTACCGCTGTCTCGTCACTGAGTGGTCCTACCTCAGGGCCTTTGTACTTGCAGTTCCCTCTGGCTGGAACACTCTTCCCCCAGACCTCGGAGGGGCAATCTCCACCCCACTGCCCAGCAAGGCCTTGCCCCACCGCTCTTAAGTGAGCTCCACTCCCTCTTCCTCTACTCTCTAGCCTGGGCCAGTTGCCTGTTTTGTTGACTTCAGAGGCTTATCACCGTCTGAGAGCTTCCTTTTGGTTTGTTGTTTGGCCTGTGTGTCTGGAGCCTCCCCCTTGGAATGTGAGCTCCCAGAGGGCAGGGCCCCCTCCATGTGCCACTGCTGTTTCCCCAACATCGAAGCTAGCGTGTCCAGTAGAGACAGGATAAGAGCTACAGATGTAATTTTGTATTTTCTACCTAATCATTTAAAAAAATAAAAAGTGAAAATAATCTACCCTAGCACATCCAACATATCCTTCCAACACATGACCAACATAAAACATTATTAATGAAAGATTTTCACACCCTTTTCCTACCTTAGTGTGAAATCTGGTGTGTATTTTACACTCGTAGCACATCTCGATCTGGACCAGCCATGTTTCAAGAACTCAGTGGCCACATGTGGCTGGTGGCCACCACACGTGACAGAAGGAATCCAGAAAAATCCTGGGTACTCAGTGGGCCCTTGATAAACACTGAGTGAATGATGAACCAGTGAGTTCTGGTGATGAGAACCAAGGTTGGAGAGGCTGTGTCCCGGAGCTCACTGAAATGTCGCCTCCTCAGAGAGCCCCTCCCCGGCCAGCCCCATCCGAATTCACTTTTCAGGCCCTCTCTGTCACCTCGCTCTGTTGTCCCATCTGCCAAGGGCTTCCTCTGCCAGGTGCTTTTCTCTTTTGTCAGCATCCCCACATAGCAGCCTTCACGTTACAACAGAAAGCAAATCATGTCACTCGTACCTCACTCAGTAAAACAGAAGCCCTCACTGAAGTGAGCGCCAGTCTCCCTGTCCCCCACTTCAACTGCTCCAGCCATGCCGGCCTCGTCACTGGCCTCATCGCTGTTCCTCAAACCTCCGGCACACTGATGGCTTCAAGCCTTTGCCCTGCTGCTTCCTCGGCCCAGAATATTCTTCCTCTAAAGGATCTGCAGCTGCTCCCTCCCACAATTTAAGTCTTCGCTTTAACCTATAACTCACCTCCAGAACTTTCTCCAGAAGAGTTGACATAGTAGGCCCGAGACTGCTGTCCTGAGAGAGACCTGCTTGAGTAGCGGCCCTTGGCTGGCATTGGGAACCCAGTTTTCAGCAGGGTTCTCATCGCTCCCTGGAAGAGCGGCTCTGCTGCCTAAACTGTTTGTGCAAACGATGTTGTTGATGCTGAACACCTGTTTTCTTCTGGGAGTCTGGAATCCCGGCACACGCTAGACAGGGGATGCTTACGTGGTCACCTCCCCAGCAACAGCCCCGGCACTGGGTCTCAGAGGAGCTTCCCTTGCAGGCAACGTTTCACACGTGTTACCACTCACCGCTGGGGGAATTAAACTCAGCCTGGGTGACTCCCCTGGGAGAGGACTCTGGGACGCCTTCACCGGGTTTCCTCTGGACTTCGCCCCTTGTGCCTTTTTCCTTTGCTGATTTTGCCTTTCATGATAATAAATCACAGGGTTTTTTTTTTTTTTACAACTTATTCTTTAATTAGCAACCTTTGGGGGCGGGGAGAAGTCACATCAGGACTTAAAAGCAAAGGCAGAGACCCCCACACCAGCTGGTTTTTCCTGGTCAGGCTGGAGCAGACCCACTACATCCTGGTCCCAGGCTGGTTTGATTGCAAACGGTCTTCACTTCATCCGAGGGCCTAGCTCCAGTGAATTCAAAATCATAGCTTTGAGTACAACTATATACTGAGTTTTGAGTCCCCCCAGCAAATCCCTGGACATGGGGGTGGTCCTGGGGACCCTAACATACCCTCTTCTCCTCAGAACTTGTCACCATTGGCCATCCTGTCATATTTTAGTTATTTATCTTGTTTATTGTCTCCTCCCCCTAACCCGCCCCACCAGGCCCACCCCTACCACCTTCTTGGTCTCTGCAGGTTCCCAGCGTCACCCCACACAGACCCACAGAAGATCCTGGGAGAATATTTGCTGAATGACAACTGTAACAGCTTTATTTCTAAAGCTGGAGTCCCTCCCTGGGCTTGTGATGGGAAGGGGGTCTTTGTCCAGAGCGGCAGAGCCATGCAGGACAGGGGTGAACAGGCATGGGGCGGCTGGCTCGGGAGGCTGGCAGGTCCTGGAAGACCCCTCACACAGGTTCCATCTGCAGCTCCTCCCCCTCCACGGCCTCGGTCTGGTGGAAGGCGGCGTGGGAGCCGATGACCACGAGTGTGGCTCCTGCAGGAAAACGGGCAGTTCAGGGCCTCGCCCCCGCTCCTGGTCCCCACTGCCCACTGCTCTACCCAGACCCTGTACTCACCTAGGACCCAGAAGACGGCGGAGCCGGCACCAGCTAGCCAGAAGAAGGGAAAGGAGACGGCCCCGGCCAGAGCATACTGGTGGGCTGGGGTCACCTCTCGGCCTGGTGGGGGTCAGAACGGCATTAGGGCAGCTGTTTCAAAACTCATGCCCTCTTCCAGAGGAACCCATGATGTCCCCTAACAATCTGGTGTCACAAGTTCCTAGAGCCTCAGCATCTAAACTCCTGCCAAGGCCCTCCAAGTCCTGGCCCCACCCATTTCTCCCACAGCCCCACCCACTCTCCCCTGGAATACAGCATGCCTTCCTCGGCCCTTCACCCTCTGCCCTTCAACCCCACTTCTGCTAGGAAGTTCCCAGCCTCCGTCTCCCTCCTCTTCCCCCGATTACAGCTCTCCAGCTCCAACCTGCACTCACGTAGACCTGGAGTCTCAAACTGGTGGCCCAGAGGCCAAGTCTGACCTGCAGATGCGTGTTTTGAGTCTGCATATTATTCCACAAGAATTTGATTTGATTTGTGGCTGACCAAGAAACTGAATGATTTCACATAATACTCTGTATCCACGGATGGAAACCCACGGATCATTGTACTATACTATTTTATAAAAGGGACTTGAGCATCCTTGGATTTCGGTATCTGCCAGGGACCCTGGAACAGGCGAGGGACGGCTGTATAGATATCTGGCTTCTTGTGGCAGACTGGAAGGGCAGGTCTGTATGCCTTGGTGGCAGCAGAGGCTGAAGCCAAGCTGTGCTTAAACTCCATGCCTTGTGCTTGCCCAACACGCCCCTCCACCCAGCCCACCTCTGTTATGTACATAACTGGCAGGCTTCTGAAGGATTCTGTCTTAGGTGCACCTGTTTGTCTGATCCCAACTCCCCCTTATCCCTACTCCAAACCTTCAGCCTCCCCTAGTTGGAAACTCAGCCTCCATTTTCTTCCCAATAGTGCTTGGTGCCAGTCTGGGACCACATGAGACACAGTCCTCAGCTTCCCCCTCTGAGAAGTCCCATGATGTTTCTACTCCCAACCCAGGAAGCAGGAGAGGACAGAACTAGGCCAGTGTAAGGTCGCCACCTGGTGTCCGGTGTGGGTACCAGCAACTGATGCTTTTGGCAAGAGGTGAGGGAGGGAGAGGGAAGAAAGGTTTAAGGGACAGGGCTAAGTGGAGAGTGGGCTCTGGGGTATCTTCTGGGCTTGGGGAATAGCAACTTGGGAGGCTGAGAGTGGGTGGGAGCATCAGGTTGTATGAGACTTTAAGGGATCTAGTGTAGATCTAGGCTTGGGGCACCCTTGGGTTCAAAAGGAATTAGGTTTGGGCTCTAAGGCTTGCATTCCAACAGACCAGGATTTGAGGAGACTGGGCAGGGGATTTCTCACCAAACAGCACAAACTTGGACTGCAACGTGCGCAGATAGAGGATGTAACAGGCGCCAAAGAAGACAGCCAGAGCTACCAGCAGCATGGGGGATGTCACCCTGGAGGAGGACAGGGAGGCATCGGTCAGGCTGCTGGGGCTGGGTCAGACACGGGGGCCCGACCTACACCAGTGGATAGCAGGCTACATCCTTGGGGCCAGGCAAGGCTAGGTCACATCTGGTCACACTGCATCCTGGCCAGGCTATGGGGGAGTAGGGACTCGGCTCTTCAGTAAAAAGGTGCCGCAGAGCTCTCTCATAGGGGCGGGGCCTGGCCAGTGAGAGGAGGGCCAGGATAGTGAGGGCGCGGCCGGCCAGTGCCGGCCGGTCAGCCTGGTGGGGGCTGGAGAGGCACTCACACACAGTACAGGATGAGGCCCAGGAACACGAACACATAGTTGCTCTGGTAGTACTCCACATTGCGTACGAGGCGCTGGCACAGCTCGCCCAGGTTGCGGGGCCGTGAGAAGCGCCGCTGGTCCACGAACGAGCCCCAGGGCCGGATGGTCGCACGGCGCCGCTCTAGCCACTCACGGCCCGCGCCAGATGGAATCAGTTTCGGCAGCAGGGTCCTAGCGGGTGCAGAGCCAGATCAGCGGCAGACAGGATGGAGCCCGGAACCCTGCGCAAGGAGGGGACCGAGGGGGGCCCGGACTCCGGGGTTCTTGGGGGGATAAGGCCCCAAACTCCTGGATCCCAGGGGAGGAACAGACTGAGGGCCCAGACTCCAGAGTCCTCGAAGAGGACATAAGGGCCCAGACTCATGTGTCTGGAGGCCCAGATTCCTAGGACCCCAGGGAGGAGGGGGCGGGGACCCAAGACTCCCGTATCTCGGTCGTGGGTGCTAGATCTGGCTTGCTCACGTGGCGCTCAGCCCTTCCGCCTCCGCATCCTTCTGCTGGTCCTTCTCGGTTGCCATGTCTGTGTTGTGAGGGGAAGAACCGCTGTAACGAGCCTGGGGCCCTGCAGAACCCGCCGGCCCCGCCCGAGCCCGGCTTTACCAGCCGAGCGGGAGCGGACGTGGCGCCGTTCGGGAGCCGCTGGGAGCTGTAGTTCTGCCGCCGAGCATTGTGGGAGTTGTAGTCCTGATGCAGTCAGGGAGAGTGAGAGCCATGATGGTGTGGCTCGCGAAGCACATGGGAGATGTAGTCGAGTAAAGCGACGCTGAGCGTCTCTGGCATTGTGGGAATTGTAGTTTCAGAAGCTGGATTTGTGAAGTCGGGGAAGGTAGTGTGCCAGGAGTCAGGGTGTTATGGGAGCTCCAAAGTCAGAAGCAGGAGCTCTAAAGGTAGAAGCAGACGTTGTGTACTGTCCTGTGCAGGGTAAAATGGGGACTGTGTAGAGCTGCCATTCTGACTCTAGATGGTATGAAAAAACTCTTGATGAAACACTCAGATGTTCTGATTCTCAGATTTGGGGTGAGATCTGCATTTCTAACAAATTCCTAGGTGATGCTGATGCTTCTGGTCCATGGACCGCATTTTGAATAGCAAGACTGTAGACAACTCGTGGGCATCTATTCCTTCCTTCTTCGAGAGGCTAATGAGGGGGCCATGGTTGCTAGAGGTGGATATCTGAGAGGGGATCAGAGCTCCCCCACAACCCTTGGGCTCCCAGGGATAAATGGGTTAGGACTAGGGACCTAAGGACACCCCTGCTTTGGATAAGAAAAAGGGCAGTAGGGAAAAGGAAAGAGTTGAGGTTTTTGTGGGGGTTTTTTTCATTTTATCTTTTTGTCTTCCAGTTTTATTGAGGCAGGGGTGAGAATTTTTAAAGAGAGTTGTTATAACTAAAAGAGCTGGGATTCTGCAGTCAGCGGTCAAAGTCCAGGCGGGGTTGACCTCATCACCTCCCTGAACCTCAGTGACTTCATCTGAAAAGTGGGATCCTGATGGTACCACATTCATGGGGTTAAGATTGGGTTTGAATGATCCACGAAAAGTACTTGAAAGAGCCTTGATATTTCACATGCTTATTTCAAATGGTAGTCCATGTTCCTGCCACTGCATTATCATGAATATTACGATTATTTCTGGAGTTTAGCCTTCTCCAATGTAACAGAACACCTTGGATGTCCCAAAGAGTGGCTGGCATCTGAGACACGGACCTTTCTTTCTCCTAGTTCCCACAGCCATGGTTCTGTCTGTCTTTACCCCTGCCCGAGTGAGTTGTGGGAAATTGGCCAGAATTCTAAAGGGGTGCATCAGAATGGCCTCAAGAAATGTGTGTTGGGACACTCTACATGGACTGAGGTCCTCATTTTCCAAGGCTGGGTGGGGCCGAAGGAGAAAACCCACATGGGATGTCTAGGTGACTCTAACTCCAACTCTGTCTTCCAACATCCATATCCCTTTGGGGTTTGGGCTTTGAGACCTGCTGGGTGGCATCCCCACAAGGTGGGGAAGATGGCGCCTGCCAAAGGGGCTGGTGGCCCAGTAGGCAGGGAAGCCCCCTGTCTGGGGGGTCCCAAGCTGAAACTGAATGGGCCATAGTTGAAGATCAGGTTGGCTTGTTACTGTTATTTCCCTTTGTCAGCCCCAGGCTTTTAGTAGAAGCTTGTTCAGATTTCCCACTTGTGTCCAGCTTGGCTTCAGGAAATCAAAGGAGGACTGTGAGTACACAGCCCAGAGCATTCCTGGGGGGATCAATACCTGAGTTCAAAGTGATGGGGCCAGCAGAGGTAACCAGAGGAGCCCCCCAAGAGGAAGATGAATCTTGGGGAGAGGAGAGTTAGAGGCAGAGATCCAGCTGCCTTCTCCCATGGCCAACCTTGGTACATTGGGGTTTGACTTTTGTTATGCAAGCTCTTGGGATTTCCTTATAGGAACACAAATGAAAGCTGTTTCACTCCATAACCTGCCAGGACCTGTTCTGAACAGAGGCTATATGGGCAAAGGCCTGGAGGTATTGAGCAGCATGGGCCGTGGATAGTGGGATCCAGAAGAAGGCCATTGTGGGGAGGGACCCTCTGAGTAGGACAGGAGGGGAACTTTGAATTGGGATTTTGAGGGATGGAGACTTGATGTAGGGGCAATGTGGAGGAGGAGCCCCTTGAAACAGGGATTGTGGGTGAGGAGGCCCTACGGAGGATCTCTGAGACAGGGAGACAATGGGAGATATGGGGGGAGAAGGGGCCTAGGGCAGGTGGACCCTGAATTCAGGGGATGGTGGGAGACAAGGAGGAGGTACCTGAAAAGATTGTGAGAGATGGGCCCTGGCCCTGTGGTCCTTCCAGACTGAGGCCTTCTTCCTGCCTCTTGGATCCCTGGAGGGAACAGAGCTGGGAGGGTAGGAGGACATTACCATAGACAGTCAGAAACCTGGGTTATAGTTCTGCTGTGTGACCTCAAGGAAGCCCCTGCCCTCTCTGGGTGTCAGGTTGTCCAACTGTTTGTGGGAATATTTTTTTCCCTGTACTTGAAGAATAAAGTAGTTTCTCTGGCCTCCCTAGGAGAGGTCCAGGCTCACACAGCACTTACCAGGCCCACGCTCTGTCCTGGGCATCACAAGCAGTGTCTGGCACATGTGACCCCTGCCCTCTGACTGCCCTCCCCCTCCGACTCAGGCACTCCTCAGCATTGTCTTGTGCAGCGGGCGTGAGCGCACACTCACACTAACGTAGGCTCTCAGCATCCCGGACACCCAGACACCTGTGCTGGGAAGCAGTCGGGACTGGGTCCAGCCCCAGGCCCTCCTCTCACTCCCATCTTTGGGCTGTATTAGAAAGGCTGCCTCGAGGGAAGGGGTGGTGCTGCCCAGCCAGAGTGGCTAACATTCAGAAGACTGACAGTACCAAGTGTTGACAAGGGTGTGAAACAACTAGAACTGTCATACACCGTGGGAATGTGGAATGACCCAAGAGCTTCGAAAAGGGTGAGGCTGTTTCTATTAAAGATAAACACAGACTGTCCCCTGATCAGTAATTCCATTCCTAGGCATGTACCCAACAGAGATACATACGTGTGTCATCAGAGGATATTACTAGAATGTTTGTCTTCCTAGACGCTCCCAAAATGGAAAAAACAAATGTCCATCCACTGGAGAATGGATCAGCAAATTGTATTATAGTCACACAGTGGAATACTCTGTAGCCATGAAAAAGAGTAGACTACCAATACACGTGACACCGCTGGTGATGCTTAGAGATGTGATGTTGAGGACAAGAAACCAGACACAGGAAGCAGCCTGCTGTAAGATTTCATTTCTACAAAGTCCAAGGACAGGCACAACTAAAGAATGGTGACAGAAATCTGATCAGCAGAACTTTCCAGGTGGATGGAAACATTCCATACCTTAATATGGATGGTGGGTCCATGGATGTAATTTTTTAAATCCTTGAGCTATGCCCTTGAGATTTGTGCACTTCACTGTATGAAAGTTTATCTCAACAAAAAGAGGAAGAAGAGCATAGCGACTTAGAGCTTAGGCAGCCTAGGTTCACATCCCAGATTTGTCACCTCTCAGCTGTGTGACCTTGAGCAAGTCACTTTCCCTCTCTGTGCCTTGTGAGGATTAAATGAGCTAATACACGTAGAGTGCTTAGAAGAGGGCAGAGCACAGAGTAGGTTCTCAATGAATCATTGGCACATTATCATCGCCTCCCCAGGGTCCTCTCCAATATGAGAGGACACAGATTTGGATTCTCTTCTGCTTCCCTGTTCTGATCCCAGGATCCCATCACCTGGTGAATTCAAGCTGCTGTCACTCTAACTCTTGTTGGATCTAAAACTCCATGATTTGATGTCTTCGAGATTCCATGACTCCCAAGCTCCTGTGAGGCTAAATTCCTGGGGTTTCGTGAATCACCCAGCCACGGGGGCCAGCCCAGGGGATGCCGCCCTGCCCACGCCCCTGGGCCAGAAAAGAAGCACGACACACACACCGCTTCTCTCCCCACTGATATATTTGATAATTGTCCAGAACCAGAGATGGCATCAGCCAGGGGGTAAAGGGGGAGTAAAAAAGAGCCCAGGGAGGGGGTCGAGAGGGGGCTGGGAAGCAGGGGTGAGGAGAGGGAGAGGAACAGACACACACAAAAGAGAGAGGAGAGAGGCAGGGGGCGGGTGGGGGCGAGGAGAGAAGCCAGCCAGAGGGGGTGGAGAGGGAGGGAGGCGGGAGATAACTTGAGGGGGGCGAGTTGGGGCCACGGGGAGAGAGGGCCCCTTCCCCCAGAATACAAAATGGGTGGGGACTGGAGTGGGCTGTCCTGGCCTTGTGGGGCAGGGCAGGGAAGAGACAGCGATGTGGTTGTGGTGGGGTTGAGGTCAGTAGTAGGTTTCCTTCTCCACCCAACCTGGAGAGACGAAGGAGGAAAGAGACAGAGACGAGAGAGACAGGCATGGACAGCAGCACAAAGAGAGAGACAGGGGCACGGGAAGGAACCGAAAGGGGCAGAGGCACAGGGAAAGACACGGAAAGGAGGCGACCCAGACAGACAGGGAGAGAGAAAAGAGTGGGAAAGGGGTCGGAGAGACAATGCAGAAGGGAGGAGGGCGGGGGAGACAGAGAGAGTGAGGTCAGCATCCAAGTCATCCCAGTGCCGCTCCCGCCACCCCTCCAGCTGCCCTGGTCCTGTCCCCCGGCCTCCCCGGGTACCCTAGCGGTTAGCCCCTCACCCCCGGGGTTCCTGCGTAGGATGAGTTTGCGGATCTCGTCGTAGACGAAGATGAGGAAACTGTAGGGGAAGGCACAGAACCACCAGCTGGGCCTGCAGAGACAGGAGAGCAGGAGGGCGTCAGTGTGGGGCTGTGATGGGGGACACAGAGGCAGAGTCCCAGAGGATAGGAGGGGCCGCACTGGACAGGGGGATTCTCCCTTCATTCTTCGTGCCCACAGGTGAAGGGTGCCCTGCCATGGCTGCAGGCTGGGGTCTCAGAGGACCGTGGGGCTCCTCAGAGGATCCTGGAGCAGGTGGTACCAGGGGAGGGGGCACTCACTTGAGAGGGTACATGCGAAGGGCCACGTCCATGCCAGGGCAGTAGGACAGGAAGGCAGCGAGGGCTGTCTCCTCAAACAACCCGAAGATCAGGATCTTGTTCCTGGAGGCACAGGCAGGGCTGGACCCAGAGAACCCCATCCGGCACCACCACCCCACAGAGACAGAGGCACACCCAAAGGCAGACAGAGAGAAACAGACATGGAGACACACAGAGGTGGAGACAAAAAGAGGCACAGAGGCAAAGACAGATCCAGGGAGATGGTGACACTGAAAGATAAAGGCAGAAAGACAGACAGTGACCCATAGACAGGCAAGAGTATAAAAAGATGAAGCAGATCTGGGAAGGGACCCAGGGACACCCCAGTACCCCCCAGTACCCCCTCTCCCAACACACACACACACAGAGACAGACTGAGAGAGAATCCAAGATAGATAGATGTGAAAATCAACTCAGAGGTAAAACTGAAACACACAGACAGACATATGGGCGGGACAGAGAGCAGCGCCCAGCGCCCGTGGCCCTCACTTCATGCCCTGCTGGAAAACGGAGTTCCTCCGTGTCTTGCAGATGATCAGATCAGCCCACTGGACAACCACTATGCTCACAAAGAAGGCCGTGTGGCATGTGAACTCCACCACTTTCCTCTGCTCATACGTCTGCAGGGGCGAAGACGCACATGCAGGACAGCAGTCAGTGTGACTGCAGCCTGGCCCCCACCCCAGGCCCATGTGCTCCTTGTCTGCACCCCTGCAAAGGGTTCCAGAGCAAAGCGGGGACCCTGTCCAGATGGGGTCCCCAGGGCCTCACACGTGTCTTCCTTCTGTAGCTCAGAGCCCCAGCGGAAGAGTCGGGAAATGTACAAGGGAGAAGACAGGTTAATGGTGACCTCAGCTGTGGACCAGGGACCCTGAGGGCCTCCCAAGGGGACTCCAGCTGGGCTTCGAAGGGACAGACACAGAGAAGAGGGTTGCCAGGCAGGACAGAGAGCATGGCCAGTGGACACGAGGACACAGGTAGGGAACACACATTGGCTGGGGCAAGAATGCCAGGAGGCTCCTTGTGGCCGACAAGGGTCTTGATGCCACCCCTGGGGCAGAGGGGCCATCGTAGGAAGCAGCCAGTGCATGGCTGGGACAGCTTGCCCTGGCCCAGGATGCTGTGGTCAGTGATGCTGCCTGGGAGACTCCCGGCCGTGCTGTGAGTCCCAGCCGGCCCAGCCCCACTCACCCACTGCTGCCCGTAACTGTCCTCTAGGTCATTGACGGTGCGGTCATCCCAGTTCAGCCGGATGCCCACCAGGTTGCCGGGTAAGAAGCCATTTTCTGCCAGGATCACAAAGTAGGAGAAGAAGCCACCAAGAGCCTGGATCATTCCTGGGGGAGGAGAGAAGGGAGATGCACAGAGGTTCAGGTAGTGGCCAGCAGCCAGGCCAGGGCTCCTCTGAGTCTCCTTGAGATCTGTATCCAGAGGACAATGGGCTCCGTCAGTCCTCTTGCCTGAGCATTATCCGGGGCTGGGCTCCCAGAGGGCCACCTGAGGGTGCCACCTGGTGGCGGGCACCTAGATGGGCCCCCTGGGGGCAGAAGCCTCGGGGAGGGGGCTCTCCTGGGATGGAGAACCTGGAGGCTCCCTGCCACCTGACCCAGGCCACCTGGACGTCGGGAAGTCCCTGAGGACCCGCTACGCAGGAAAGGCCTCCGCAGACCTCTGACCACCAGCACGAAGCCTCTGCTTGCTGGCACTCTCCCAATGACGGGGCTCTGCACACCTTACCTCCAGGAGGGAGGCAGGGTGGGGCTTGTTCCTGCCCTCAGAGAGCTCACACACAGGCTGTCATTCCCTTCCCATCATGGAGGGGGGTGGAGCAGTGGAGTGGCCTTCCTGGGGCCAGCCCTGATCTGCTACTGATTTCCCATGTGCTCCCCGGATGCAGCCCCAGGCCTTCCCTCCACCCGCGCCGGCCCCACCTTGGTGACCACCACCCACCTTCAGGTCACTTCTTCCAAACCTCCAAAATCCTACTTTTCACTCCACTCACTCAACACACGGGTTCTGAGTGCCCACGGTGGGCCAGGCACTGCTCCAGGCCCTGGGCATCCAGCCACAGTGAGCTGGGGTCCCCGGGTCCTCACCAATCTGCCCGTAGGCCATGCTGATGAGCCTCTCGTTGACCAGCTTGTCAGTGCGCGGGTTCCTGGGCTGTCTCTTCATGATGTCACTCTCGGCAGCCTCATACGCCAACGAGATGGCAGGGACCTGGGCAGGAAAGGCCGAGTGAGCAGGGGAAGTGGGGGACCCTGCCCTCCTGGGGCCCCGGGTGGCCAAGGCTCACCATGTCGGTGCCCAGGTCGATGCAGAGGATGGTGATGGTGCCCAGAGGCAGTGGGATGTTGGCCATGATGAACAGCAGGAAGGGCGTGATCTCAGGGATGTTGCTGGTCAGGGTGTAGGCGATGGACTTCTTCAGGTTGTCAAAGATCAGGCGGCCTGTTAGCAGGGGCAGGTTCAGACCTCAGCACCCATACAAGGGCGCCCTATTCCCTCTGCCCCTTCCCTGCCAAGTCCATGCATCCTTTCTTTCTTTTTGGGGGGAGGAGGGGAGGTAATAAAGTTTATTTATTTATTAATGGAGGTAGTGGGGATTGAACCCAGGACCTCATGCATGCTAGGTCTGCACTCTACCACTGAGCTACACTCTCCTCACCATGCATCCTTTCTAATCCATTCCCCCACTGCCCACCTTTCCACACAGACATCCAATCATGTCGCCCTTGTTCAAATGTTCTCGAAATACAACCACTTTGGAAGACTCTTTGACAGTTTCTATTAAAGTTAAACATCCCCTACCCTATAGCCTACTTCTAGGTTTACACCCAAGAGAAATGAGTGTTTTAAGTATAAGAATGTTCACCATAGCATTGGTTATAATAGCCAAAACCCAGAACTGACCCACTGGCCATCAGTAGGTAAGTAGATAAGTAAACTGTGGTCCATCCATACAACAGAATACCACTCAGCAAGCAAAAGGATGAGCTCCTGACACTCCCAACTCCACGGATGAATCTCATGGATGTTACGTTGAGTGAAAAGAGGAGCCAGACACAGAAGCATCCGTATCACATGATTCCATTTAGAAGAGGTTCAAAACTAATCGATGGTGCTGATAGTGGTTACGTCTGGGAGAGGGGATATAGACTGGAGGGGGCCTGATGAAACCCTAATGGGAGGCTGGAAACGTTCCCTATCTTGATCGGGATCTGGTGGGTGTGTGGGTGCATGTGTGTGTAAAAGGTAAAGCTGCCTGACTTATGTATGCATCTCATATCCCAGTAAAGATTCGATCAGCATAGTGTGTATAAGGTAGAAAGAAACTACAGAAGAATCCAGCCAGCCCCTCCCTCCACTTTCCCCCATGTGCGGATGGGCAGCAAGGTGTGTCATTGAGAAGGATCAGAAAGGCAGACTGCACCGTGGTACCTATGGTATGGATGGTTTGATCACCTTTGTGTAAAAATAAGGCATCTGGTTGTTCACACCTGCTATTGCCCTGCAATTTGCTGATCTCCACAAAGTACTGGGGTCTCATCCTAAAATATTTATGGGTGAGAGGATGACTTAAGTGTGTGTCAACATAATCCAGTGCGTGTATTGAGACTAAACAAGATGGTCCATGAGCTGAGAACTGTGGCAGCTGGGTGATGGTGACACAGAGTGTCACTGTGCCATTTGCTCTGCTTTTGGGTATACCTGGAGTTTCCCCTTCTGGAAGTTAAACTTTGGGGTTTTTTTTTTTCCCACTTCAGGGAGACCTTCCTTGTCCCTCCTATCTAGGCAGGACCTCTGTTCTTATCTATCATAGCACCCTGCTTGTTTTCTTTTCAGCACTTGGTATAATGTGTTCACTTGTGGAAGGCTGTCTCTCCTAGCTCTTTGAGGACAGGGACCATGTCTGCTCTGCTCACAGCTGAATCTCCAGCACCTGGCATGATGCGCAAGGTGAGCCCAATAAATGTCCGGAAGGCGTGAACGTGTGTGTCTGTGAGTATGTGCCTTGCAGACACATAGAGGATGTCTTGGGGGATAAGAAAGGGTTAACCATGTGTTCTCTGGGTCATAGGAGACAAGGCATAAGAACCTTTAATTTGACATTCTAGGCTTAGCTTTACTGTTTGAATTTTCTCTTATCATGAATTATTTTTTACACCAGGGACATTCCAAAGGGGAGCGGGAGGCTGGAGGAAAAGCACCACAGCATGCACGGTGATTACCTCTGGATGGTGACGTTATGGGCGGTTCCAATTTTCTTCTTAATGCTCTTCTACATTTTCTATCATTATCATGAATGACATTTAAAAAAAATTTTTTTGGTGGGGGGAGGTAATTAGGTTTATTTATTTATTTGTTTTTTAATGGAGGCACTGGGGATTGAACCCAGGACCTCACACATGCTAAGCACGGGCTCCACCACTTGAGCTGCACCCTGCCCCCACAAATGACCTTGATGATCAGAATAAAACTGAATATGAACAAGTCCCGGATGTGGCCACAGATGGAAGCAGTGCCCAGTGGCCCTGAGGCCCGGGCTTCCAGCAGCCCTGCCAGAGACACCAGGTCCTCACACAACAGCTCCTTCGCATGGCCTTACCTCTGCCTGCCACTCCCTTGCCTGGAAATTCCCACATGGCCCTGGGGACTTGGCACAGAGACCCAGGGCCACCTGGGGAAGTTTCCTTGGACCCTGACTCCATGATGGATGAGGGGCCTCCTCCCGCAGGACCCTCTGCTTCCCTGAGGTTACACTTACAAGTATTTTTTAAAAATGCTTCCAAGTCTGCCCTGCCCACCAGACTGGGCCTTCACTGGGTGACACAGGGGCCCAGAAGTGCATTGGCTCAGTCCTTACCCCTTGGGAGCCCCTGACCCCAAGCAGGGGAGGAAAACTGAAAAGGACAAGCTCAGGCTGTGCCAGGGGCCTGTGGGATTCCACGGTCTCCCCGCGGTGCATCCGCTGCCCCTTGCCCTTCTCTGGACTCACACAGGGTTCCCAGTCTCCAGGGCCATCGTGGCCAACTCACTCACCCTCCTCCACACCCGTGACAATGGAGGCAAAGTTGTCATCCAGCAAAATCATGTCTGCAGCCTGTTTGGAGACGTCAGAGCCGGCAATGCCCATGGCCACCCCAATGTCCGCCTTCTTTAGGGCTGGGGAGTCGTTCACGCCATCCCCAGTCACAGCCACGATGGCTCCCTGGAGGGAGAGAGGGTGAGGATGACACCCACAGGCCTGGCCCCCCGCCCCCTCCTCCTCAAGGACCCAGGAGTCCAGGCGTCCTGCCCCCTCCCTTGAGGGACCCCAGCCCGAGCCCACCTGTCTCTGACAGCCTTCCACAATGATGAGCTTCTGCTGAGGGGAAGTGCGGGCAAAGACGATCTCAGTGTGGTTCTGCAGGATCTCGTCGATTTGCTCAGAGGTGAAGTCCTTGAGGTCAGTGCCGTGGATCACACAGGCCTTGGCGTCCCTGGGAAGAGCAGAGAGTGGTCAGGACATGTGGGGTGTGGTGCAGCGATGCTTGATGGACAGACTCACAGACAGGAGAGGCAGAGCACCAGGCTCTGAGAGGGAGACAGAGGCTCTGGGGGCGGTCAGAGACCAAGGGAAACGGGAGGAGAGGGGCTGCAGTAGGAGGGATGGAGGGCAGACCTCAGGAAGAACTTTGGGACAGTGGATTTAGAGGAACAGAGATATGCAGACAATTAGGAAATGGAGACAGACACAGAGAGAGGCAGGAAGATGGGAAAACTAAGGAAGTCAGAACAGAAATGAGACAAAGACATAAAAGACAGACTGGAAGACAGAAGGATGGACACAGAAATACAGGATCTCATAGAATCCTCTCAAGTGGGAATTGCTTGCAGCTCATCTTAGAGAGGAAGAAACTGAGGCTCAGGGAGGCTAAATGACTCACCCAAGGTCACACAGCACATATGTGGCTAGGCTGGGATGCAAACCTACACCTTGCTAACCCCACGCGGTACAACACCAGCTGCCCATCCTCACAATGGAAGAGGAATAGGACCCAGGTGCTGAGTCAGCAGAGGAGGCCCAGGAGGAGGGGGAGCTGCAGTCCCAGAGGGACCTGAGCCGGGCGGGAAGGGCTCACCGGGGGTTGACCTGGCTGACGGGAATGTTGAGCCGGGCTGCGATGTCTTCCACAGTCTCATTGCCCTCGGAGATGATGCCCACGCCCTTGGCAATGGCCTTTGCGGTGATGGGGTGATCACCCGTGACCATGATAACCTGCGGGCATCACGGGGAAACGGTCCAGCCTCACCACTGGCCCCTGGGGCCCTGGCCCTGCCTCCCCAGCTGCCCTGGGCCACACCTTGATGCCTGCGCTGCGGCATTTGCCCACAGCATCAGGGACGGCCGCCCGGGGAGGGTCGATCATGGACATGAGGCCCACGAAGCAGAGGTTGTCGGTGGTGAAGTTCACGTCATCGCAGTCGAAGGCAAAGCCCTTAGGGAACTGCTCCTCGGGCAGGTAGTAATGGCAGAAACCTGGTGCAGGGATGGGGGGCACGGGGGCTCCAGCCTCAGTCCTCCCTGCCTCCCACCCACAGCTCCTGGTCCCAGCAGTCAGGCTCCTCAGTTGGTCGGACAGTCAGTCAACACTCATTTCCAAAAGATGCCTTCCTCTCTCATTCACTCATTCATGGTGCATCCTGGGAGGCCCTATTCTGAGCCAGGCTCTGGGCAGTATCACATCCCTCCTTACCCTCAAGGGGTCCCCAGAGCTAGTCAGGCCCCTGCCCTAACTCAGCACCCCTCCAACCACAGTGCGCACCAAGCACACGCTCGCCCAGGCCACCGAGCTCAAGGTAGGCATTCTGGAAGGCCTCCTTCATCTCCTCATCCAGTGGTTGCTCCTTGCCCTGCAGCAGGATGGTGGAGCAGCGGTCCAGGATGCGCTCAGGGGCACCCTTCATCACCAGCAGGTACCGGTTGTCATTGGGGTCCTCGGTCTCGTGAATGGAGAGCTGTAGACAGAGCAGAGGGCAGAGGTGACTGAGCCTCAAAGGGACCTGGAGGCTGCTCACACCCAGGTGGGGGAGAGGACCCCCCTATCGCCCTGCCCAGACAGACCGTGCCAGGACAGACCACTGCTGTGCTTCCTCAGAGGGCACTGCCGAAATCTCTCTACCCAAGAGATCGTTATCTGTTTCTCCAACTGTCTCGTAGAGATCTCTGCTCATCCCTGCCCGTTTCTATCTCTCTGTCTCACAGATATCTCTGCCCCTCTGAGTCTCTCTCACAGAAATCTCAGGGATCCTTAGGATATGTGCCTCTCTCTTTGCCTTGCCTGACAACCTCTCATCCCGCATCTGACCCATCACCGAATCTGGTCAGCTCGCCTCTGAAGTACCCAGATTCTGACCTCTTCTCACCTCCCCTGCCCCTCGTCTGGCCACCACCATCTCTCCCATGAAATATCACAGCAGCCTGCACACTGAATCTCTGCCCTTCCCTCCCCACAGCCGCCAGGAGGATCTTTTAAAATACGAAAGTCAGTGAAAAATGGTGCAGCCACTTTGGAAAACAGTCTAACAGTCCCCCAAAAGATTAAATGTAGAGTTATCATATAAGCCAACAATTCCCTGGTATCCACTCAAGAGACATGCAAACTATGTCCACACAAAAACTTGCAGGCCAGTGTTCACAGAGGCATTATTCATCACAGCCGAAAGGTGCGAATAACCCAAAGGTCCATCGGCAGATAATAGATAATCAGAATGTGGAATAGCCACACGATGCAATGTTATTCAGCCATAAAAAGGAATGAAGCTTTGATCCACGCTACAACATGGTGGAAACTTGAAAACATGATGCTAAGTGAGTAGCCAGACAACAGAAGGTCACATGCTGTACGATTCCATTTGTATGAAATGTCCAGAATAGGAAAATGTGGAGAGACAGGAAGTAGACTGTGGTTGCCTAGGGCTGGGGGAGATGGGGGAGGAAGGAAAACAATAGCCAAGGAGAGTGAGGTTGCTTTTTGAGGTGATGAAAGTGTCCTAAAACTGACTGTATAGATGATTGTACTGTGAACATACTAAGTGTTGGATTACACACTTTAAGTGGGTGATCTGTGGTATGTGAACTGTATCTCCAATAAAGCTGTTTTTTAAAAAATGTGTCAGGTTCCAGCTCTCCTCTGCTCCATGGCTCATGTCCCCTTCAGGGTCACACCCAAGTCATTTCCACAGCCCAAAGCCCACAAGACCCAATGGGACCTGGCCCAGCACCCATTGCTTTTGCCTCCCACCATGCTCCCTGGCTCCACATTCCCTGGCTATTGTTCAGATACAACACATTCCTGCCTCAGGACCTTTGCACATACAGTGGCTACTGCCCCCCAGACACCTGCAGGGCTCCCTCCCTCAGCATGATGACTGGCTGACATATTCCAAATTTCCTCATGTCCTCATGCCTTTGTCATTGTCTGTCTCCTTGCACTTGAGTGCAAGTTCCATGAGAGGAGGGACTGCACTGTTTCCCTCACTGCTGTGTGTATTCCCAGCACCTGAAACAGGTGCCTCTGATGCATGGTGGCTCCTCAAAAACATATTTGTTGAATGAATGAGTGAGATCTCAGGCTGGTTCCCACGCTGCTGCAGGAAGATCTTTACTCCTCTGCCTCCCACGCCAACAGAGACCTTGCTCTCGCTCCTGGGTGTGTTCCTCTCCCAACTCAGTGGATACTATTATTCCCATTTTACAGATGGGGTAACTGAGGCTATAGGAAAATTAGTAACTTGCCCAAAGCAGGAGGGCAGTGGGCAGAGCTGATTGCTTTAGGGGCATCATACGGAAAGTGAGTCCAGGCCGGCTCTCCTGGAGAGACCAGGGTACCTGATATTTGTTGGTGGAGTTGAAGGGAATCTCGGCCACTTTCTTATTGCGTTCACGCATGAGTTTCACGGAGCCGGAGGACAGCTCGATGCACTTGAGCAGGGCAGACTCGGAGGCATCCCCGGCCACATCCCTCTGGGAGGAGAGAGGGCTGTCAGAGCAGAGCCACACAGAGCAGACAGGGGCGGGGCTGAGGTGAGTGGGAGGCTGGACCCACCTTGAGCACAGGGATGTTGTCCTGACCTCCCTTGAAGACGGCACGGTTGCAGAGCCCAGCGATGTGGGACAGGGCCACCCAGGTGTGTGAGCTTTTGTCGAACGAAGTCCCTGAAGGAGGCACTAGTCAGGGCTGGGGGCCCCTGAGGGCTAGGCACCCTCGGTCTCCACCTGGGTCCCACCCTCACCTGACTGGTCCTCAGTGGTGTCAGCCTCATGGATCTGGTTGTCAAACCACATGTGGGCAACCGTCATGCGGTTCTGGGTCAAGGTCCCTGTCTTGTCAGAGCAGATGGTGGATGTGGAGCCCAGGGTCTCTACAGCCTCCAGGTTTTTCACAAGGCAGTTCTTCCGAGCCATGCGCTTGGCGGTCAGCGTCAGACACACCTGGGGTGCGTGCAAGGGTGGCAAGTCGCAGGTAGAGCTGAGTAGCAAGGTCAGACCAGCAACACAACTGCCCAGCCCAGAGAGAATCCTGGGCAAAGAATGGGGTGTTGCCCAGCAATTCTACCCAAGGTACAGACCCACAGCAATGGGCTCAGATGCACACCAGAGAAATACACTACAGTGTTCATAGCAGTAACGTTCAGTAACAACCCAAATGTTCACTAACAGCAGAAGGGACAGTTAAACTGTGGAATAAAAGATGGAATACAATGAAAAAGAACAAGCGCCTGCTGCCTACAACTGCATGGGTAAAGGTCAGAAACATAACGTTCAGCAAAAGAGAGCCAGGAACAAGAGTTCCTGCTGAATGATTCCACCAATGTGAAGTACAACAGCTACGCTGTTAGGAGCCAGGCTATTCTAGGGGTAAGCCTTGGGCTGGGGGTAGGGGCTGAATGAGGTCTTGAGGGGGCTTCTGGGGAATTCGATTTGGGTTGTGTTCAGTGGGCTCTGACTCATGAGGCTGTACGTTCACATCTGCAACCATTGTGTGTATAGTTCATATCAGTAAAAGGCCTTTGACACGGAGTAGCTTTGAATGTGCTAGTATAGAAAACTTTGCAGGACATGTTAAGTGAAAGAATCAAGTCACAGACTAGAATTCCTAGGATGATCCCTTCTATGTACCCTGAAAATGTTTACTACACACACAGCCATATGCCCACCTCTGCCGGGAGCAGTGCGGAGAGCCCACTTCCGGAGGCCGGGCTGGTGGCTGGGCAGCGGGTCGGGACTGTTATTTTATTACCTATTTTAATGTACTATTTTAATGCGTTCTTTAGACTTTTTACCACGAAGTGGGCATCTTAATTTTGTAAGTTAACTTCAAAAGTGATAGGATGAAAAAAGAATAAGAAAACGAATATATGTATGTTCATGTATGACTGAAGCATTGTGCTGTACACCAGAAATTGACACACTGTAAACTGACTATACTTCAATTGAAAAATATATCTATATATACAAAAAAAGTGATAGAATGGTTAGTCCTTTCTGACTGGCAGTGTTCTCAAGATTTTTGTTTGTTTTGTTAATGAGGCTGTTTGAGTCCCAGGACCCTCCTCATTCAACATCTGGGAGGCTCGGCCCTCGATGCCCAAGTTGCAGTCAAGATCGTTGCCATGGGGAGGGGGGTAGGGTATTGTTCAAGCAGTAGAGCATGTGCTTAGCATGCACGAGGTCCTGGGTTCAATCCCCAGTACCTCCTCTAAAAATAAATAAATAAATAAATAAACCTAATTACCTCCTCCCACCAAAAAAAAAAAAAAAAAAAAAGATCATTGCCATTGCCATCCCAGCCCCCTCCTCCCTCAGACCCAGAGGTCCGGGCCTTACAGTGACAGTGGCCAGCAGGCCCTCTGGGACATTGGCCACGATGATGCCGATAAGGAAGATGACAGCCTCAAGCCAAGTGTATCCAAGAATGAGAGAGAGGATGAAGAAGGAGACACCCAGGAAGACGGCCACGCCGGTGATGAGCTGGATGAAGTGCTCGATCTCAATGGCGATGGGCGTCTTGCCCACCTCCAGCCCTGAAGCCAGGGTGGCAATGCGGCCCATGACGGTGCGGTCACCTGTGGCCACCACCACGCCCCGAGCCGTGCCTGTGGGGACAGAGGGGACAGGGCTGAGGCTTGGCGAGGTTCAGAGGGACCATGAGCCCCTAATGCATGTGCCTCTGTCTGTACCAGCTCAGCCCCACCTGGGTGCCCGCACTGCCCCCCGCCTCACCTTCCACACAGTTGGTGGAAAAGAAGGTGATGTTCCGAGTCTCCAAAGGGTTGTCATGTGTGCAGTCGGGGGAGCGGGTCTGGGGCTCTGATTCGCCGGTCAGGGAGGAGTTGTCCACCTGGAGTGCACAGGAGGCAGGGATCAGCCCCCGGTCTGGGGTCAAAGGGCATTTCTCCAGAGGAGATTTCAAGATTTTTGTATGTTTGTTTTGTTAATGAGGCTGAAGCCTGTGTCCCTGGAGATCACAGCTAGAAGTCGTGGTTCCTGGTGTCTGGAAGGACAGAGGTTGGGCTCCTGAAGGTGGGGAGGGTACACGGCTTCTTGCCAAGGTCTAAAGTACCTGTGGGTCTGAGGGAGGAGGGGCTGGAGGTCAGGGGTACTGGATCTGAGGGAGGAGGGGGCCTGGACTCCTGGGCCCTGGGGGAGGAAAGGCTTGGGGTCTAAACTCCTGGGCCATTCCAGAAAGGGCAGAGCTGGCTCCCAAGCCCCAGGCCCACCTTGCAGCCATGGGCTGAGATGATGCGCAGGTCAGCTGGGACTCGGTCTCCGCCCTTGATCTCCACCAGGTCCCCAACCACCACCTCCTCAGCGTTCACCTGCATCTTCTCACCTTCCCGGATCACCAAGGCTTGCTGGGGGAGGGATGAAGAAGAGTCACCTCCCTGACTCCCTCTACCTGGGTTCATTTGGCATGGCCTTACCCACCTGTCAGCCCCCACCTGGTCCCTTCCTGGGCACCCCTCACCTGGGGAACCATGTTCTTGAAGGATTCCATGATCTTGGAGCTTTTGGCTTCCTGGTAGTAGGAAAAGCAGCCGGTGATGATGACCACAGCCGCCAGCACGATGCCCAGGTACAGCTGTCGGGAGACATGGCATCACAGCCTGCCCTGGAGCAACTCCCCACCAGCCCCACCCCAAGATCTGTGGAAGCTGGGAAGGAAGTTTTGAGTCATTTCTGTGTCTGACCTCAGGTTGTATCCATTGGAGGGTCTGTGTGTCTGTCTGCCTGTGCATGCTTGAGTCCCTCTTTCAGAACATAAGTATGTTTGAGCCTCTGGGTCTGTCCATCTCTATTTTGTAGGTCTGTCTGTCTGTCTTTCTACCTGTGTTAGAGAATCTGAGTGTATGCTATTGTCTGTCCATGTGTCTGTCTGTGTTAAGGTCAGTATGCCTGTCTGTATGTCTGCATGTCTGGGTTTAAATGTGTGGGACTATTTGTGTTGGAGTCTCTGTATGTGGATCTTTGTCTCTGTCTCTGTTGGTCTGCGTAAGTCTGAGACTCTAGGTCTGTCTGTTTGCCTGTTTGGGTTTTTTTTTTAATTGAAGTATAGTTGATTTACAATGTTGTGTTAGTTTCAGGTGTATAGCAAAGTGATTCAGATATATATATATTCTTTTTTAGATTTGTTTCCAATAGCGTGTTTAGTTAATTTCTGAGAATACTGCCTATGCTTGATTCTCATGTCTCTCTGTCTGTCACCAGGTTATGCCTGTAACTCTGTGTGTGTTTGAGTTCCTGTGTCTGTCTGTCAGTCAGTGTTTGTCTGTGCCTGTGTGTCTGAATTAGGCTGCCATGTTTAAACCTGTGTGCAAGTGTGACTGTCTGCATTGACTCTTTGCACTAGTGTGTACATGCGCATGTGTGTGTGTGCACACGAGGATCTCCATGTAGTCAGAATGTGGGTCTGGGTTTATGGGCATGGCGTGTGTTGAGACGGTGTGTGTACCCTGTGTTGGGTGGATGGGTCCTGACGGATCAGCAGGTGGGTGTGCTTGGGTGTCTGTGTGGGCCCACTCATTCTTTGGGTATCCTTCAGGCCATGACCATCCCCAAGGCCACTGAGGTCACACAGCTTTGGGATGGAGCTCCAGCTCATACTTTCTACTGTGTGACCTTGGACAAATTACTTGGCCTTTCTGAGCCCCAGGTTTTCCTCATACTTTCTCTGGTTCTCTCACTGGGTGATTGTGAAAGTTAGATGAGAAAAAGTTGGAGATTGGGTTGGAAGGGTCTAAAGAGATGGGGAGAAATGGGGCGTGCGTAAGTGTCCCTAAATGTACGAGCCCTTGCTCAGGGTAGGGCACTCACATTGTCCCCAGAGGGATCGTCCTCGGTGCCTGCCTGGATGCCGTAGGCCAGGAAGCAGAGGATGGCCCCGATCCACAGCAGGATTGAGAAGCCGCCAAAGAGCTGGCGGCAGAACTTGACCCACTCCGGGGTGGTCGGTGGCGGTGTGAGCGCGTTAGGCCCGTCGCGGGCCAGGATCTCCTGGGCTTTGCTGTGGGTCAGACCCTGGGGGACACAGGACTCACACAGAACCCTCCTGGAGCAACCCTGGTGCCCCAACACTTCATGAGCACCCCCAGGCACCCAGGAGTCACGGCTTCTTGTTCCCTACTCCCTCGGACCCAGGAGTCTCAGCACAGCACCCAGCCCCCTGCTCCCTCAAACCCTCCTCCCTGGCGCCCGGCCGCACCTGCACACAGTCCGTGTTGTATTTCCGGCAGACCTCTTCCACTGACATCTTGTGCTCTGTCTGAGGAACAGGAGTTTGAGGGGATCAGGTGAGTGCCCTGGAGGCCTGGCAGGGGCGGGTGGGGCCTGCTCTGGGAGGGCACGCGGGTGCAGGGAGCGGGACTTACCATCGCCACCTCCTTTTTGAGGTCATCCAGGTCCCGGCGGTCTTTGGTGCCCTTGTTCTTCTTGGGCGAGCCCTTGTCATCTTTCTTGTCCTGCGAGGTGGCGACACGATAGCTGTCAGAGCCACCAGACTGCGGGCGAGAAGGAGTTACGAGGGGACACCGGCCCTGTGTGCCTGTCTGTGCAGATGTGACTCTGGCCAGGGGCTGACTCTGGGACTCAGTCTGTCTCTGCCCTGTGTCTCTGGGCTTCCCTCTGGCTCTGGGTGTCTCTCAGAACTCCCAAGTCTCATCTCTTCCCTTTGGCCTCCTCGTCTCTGGCTCTGTGTATCTCTCGGTCTCTGTCCCTGAGGGTCTCTGGATCTGTCTGTGCCTCTCTCTCTCTGTGGGTCTCTCCCTTTCAGTCTCTGTGTCTTTTTATCTGTGTGTCTCTTTCTGTCTCCTTCCCTCTCTCCCTGGGCCTGCCCCACCTCCATGAGTGTCTGTCTCTCACTGTGTCTGTCTGTCTTTCTCTCCATGTATCTTTTTTTGCTGTCTGTCTCTCTCTCTGGATCTGCCTCTCCAGGTCTCTGTGCCTCTCTGCCTTATTCTATTTTGGTTCTCTCAGTCTCCTTCTACCTCTTATCTCTCCATCTCTGCATCTGTGTGTATCTCTGTCTCTGTGGCTGTTTCACTGATCTCTCCCTCCCTCACCATTTTGTGTTGTCTGTCTTTCTCTCTGTCTGAGTCTCTCTGCGTGTATCTCTCTATAATTTTATCTCCCTCTGATCTCTGGTTCTTTATGTTTTCTGTCTCATACAATATCTGTCTTTATCTCTTGAACTCTCCCCGAGTCTGGCTGAATCTGTCTCTCTGGGTTCTCTCTGGGTTCCTATCTCTTTCCAAGTTGGTGTGTTGGGATCTCAAACTGTCTCCAAGTGTCAATATTTTCTGTCTCTATGTCTTTCTCCATCCTTATCTCTGCTTCTCCGGCACTGTGTCTCTGTCTTCATTTCTCAAGCTTCCTCCTTCTCTGTAATGCTTGGTGTGTCTCTCCTTACCTGTCTCTCCTGCTTCAATCATCTCTCACAGTCTCGCTCTGCCATCTTCCTCTCTATCCCTGTCTCTCTCTCTCTGAGTCCATCTCAGCATCTCTGTCCTCTGTTCCAGCTCCAGGTCTCCCCATATGCCACTCTCCTGGTCTTTTCTGTCTGGCTCTTTTCCCCAACCCCATGGATGTCTCTGTCTCTCAAAGGACCCAGAAAATCTTGGGAGACTTCACTGGCTTGGCAGAAAGGAAGGGGAAAGGGCGCTCCAGATGTTAGTCACAGTTGGGAAAACAGTCCAGGAGGCAGCCTGCTGTGCACAGGGATGGTAGTCCGGCTGGATATGCAGTCAGTCTTGAGGGTCTGGATTGACAAACTGTGGGCCTTAGTCTCTCTCCTGGGAGTCGGTGGGAGCCATGAGTAGGTTTGAACAGGGGGTGGGCATAGTTAGGTCTCTGGAGGACAGACTAGGAGCTGGCTGGGATTTGGGGTGCAGTAGAGCAAGAGGCAGAGCCCGTGGCTTGAAGTGGATGTAGTGTGAGGGGGAGTGATTGAAGTTCCAGTTTGGGGGCCTGGGCAGATGGGGAGTCAGTGTCCTTGGAGACTGGCAGGAAGGGTGGGGCGAGGCCGGGTGCTGGTAGAGGGCTGCTGACAGATCCTACGGGCCCAGGGCCAAACTGGGATCCCAGGCTCAGCACAGCTCAGTGCTAATCCCCTCGTGACCTTGTAGAGGGCTGAGCTGCCTGCTGTCTGCCCCCAGACCCAGAGGCTGAGCCTGGGGGCTACTGCAGCCTGGAGGCCTGCGAGCCCCTAAGAAGGTTTCATGGGGTGGGAGGGAGGCTTGGCCCTGCGCCAGCCCTGCAGCAGCACTGCGTCTGACATGGAAACACAGAGTTTTGGGGGACAGGGAGGACACTCCTCCACCCCTTGCCCCAGGAGGGGTCTCAGACTCCACAAAGTAGACCCAAGGATGGAGAGTGGAGATATAACGTGATGGGGTCAAGTTAAAGAAATGAGGGGGAAGGCAGGAGAGGAGAGAAATGGAGGCCTGGCAGAAGTTGGTGAGAAAACCAGCTGCCCACCCCTGAAACCCAGGGAAGGCTGGGGAGCTGATGCTTGGGTCCCCGTGAGGCCTAGGGCTGGGGACTCAAGATTCCTGGGTCTGAGGGAGGAGGGGCTGGGATACCCCAGCCCCTGGCAGGCGAGCCTTGGCTCCCGCTTGCCCTTGCCATGACCAGACTCCCTTGGGGGCGGGCTTCCATCTGTTGGAGGGGGAGCTGAGGCTTTCCCAGTCAAGGCAGGAGGCCCAGATGGGTGCACTGCGGGGCGGGAGCACCTCCGAGGGTGGGGGACACGCCTGTCTCGCTGCAGCCTGCCTCTGCAGCTCCTCGCCATTTTCCATGCTGTCTGCCTCCCCTGACGCCCGCCAGCTCATGCAGCCTCTGCACCTCAGCCAGCCTCTCCCTCCCCCTTTCAAGGTGTCTGAGGCCTCAGCTCAGCATCTCTCCCTAGACCTCCTCTTTTTCCCCCCTGCTCCCTCTTGCTATCATTCAGGACACCTCTGGTTGTCTCTGGATAGGAAACATCTGTCCTTGGGTCTCTTTACCTTAGCCTCGGTTTCTCTCTTTGTCTCTCCATGTTTATGTCTCCCTCATGTCTCTCTTTATCTTTCCATGTCTCTCCGCCCGTGTCTGTCTCTCTTTGTCTATGTCTCTTTCAGAGCATCTCTCTGTCTCTGCCCATTTCCCCTTTCTATGTCTCTGCCTCTCAGTCTCTGCCTCCCATGTTTAAAGCGACTCACTTCTCCTGTCCCCATGTCTTTTCCTAAGACCCCCCTCCTTTCTTCTCTAAGTCACTTAGCCCCAGTCCTCTCCTCCAATCTGCCCACGGCTTCCCCTCCATTTTCACTTACCTGGAAGCCATCACTGTTTCCCACCTCCCCCTTCTCTCTCCCTGTCCTCTCCCCACCCAATTCTTCTTCCCCTCCCCCCTTGCCCACCCCAATCCACAGATCTGTAGCCCCATCCCCCACCTCCATCCCTGGGCTCATCAGCCTTCATCCGCCATTTTTCTCCCCACCCCTCATATTTCCTCTTCATTAGCCTCACCCATCCAGACCCTCTCTCTGTCTTCATCCCACCCCTCCCAGCCCACTCCCCTCCTTCCCAACCCCTTATGGCCCCGCCCCAGACACTCAGGGAGGAATCCAGGGCTGCAGCGGGGGTCAGGTGGTCAGCCAGGGAAGGAGGCGGCATCTGCTGGAGAGACTCACAGACAGACAAGGACACACGGACACGGAGGCAAGGGCATAGCCAGGCATGCACAACACCACCCTCCCCCAGCTGCACACACACGCATTTGCACACGTACACCCTCAGCCAGGCACTCAGTCTCCCTGCTATATGGCTCTCCTGCTCCTCCCAGCACCCCATATCTGCCCCCCCCAGATTAGGGGCTAGACACACACGGCAGCCCCAGGCTGCTCCACACTGCAGAACCCTCCCCATCCAGGCAGGCCTGGAAGGAGAAAGAGAGGTCATCTAGTGCTCACCCCATAGTCTGGACTTGTCCCCACCTGGCTAGGGAAGCAGACAGGCTTCAACACCTCCAAACACAAACACCAGCTTTCAGACACACCTAGACATGGTTGTGGGCACTCAGACACAACCCAGGCCACACAATCGTAGGCAAACGGTGCTGCAGTGCTTGACAGCCAGGAGCTCACACACACACACACACACACACACGCACACATACGACTGAGCAGGCAACCGCACTAGGTCAGGCAGATATGCTGAGGGCCGGTCCGTGCCCCGCGGATCCCGCACACAAAGGACATACCAACATGCGCCACAGACCCCCGCTGACCCAGGCGGGGCCCCGGGGACACATTCAACCAGAGACACACCACACGGACAGGCCGGGTCAGCCGGCTCCCAGGGTCCTGCACCGGGGTCCCGGAGAGCAGGGGTCCCAGAGCCCCCGCCCCCCACAGATACCCAATGTCACTGGACCCACAGTGTCACACACACGCATCTCTTGGCCGGCCCGAGCACCTACCCCCATCTTGGCGGCTCCAGGGGACAGGGGCGGGCGGGCGGGCGGGGCAGGGGCCGGGACAGGGGCCTCAGGGAGGGCTCAGGCGCGGGCTCGGGCTGGGGGCCTCTGCAGCGCCCGCGCCTTGGTCCGAGGGTCCGTCCGGCCGTCAGCCCTACCGCACAGAGTCTGCGGTGGCCGCCGCCTCCGCCTCCTCATATGCCCGCGCCCGCGGGGGGGCCGGAGCCGGCCAATCAGGGGCGCCGTCGCCCTGATGGATGGCCCACGGCCCCGCCCCCGGTACTGCAGCTGTCCTCCCCGCCCCCTAGCCTCCGCAAAGTGGAGGCGCCGCGGAGAAAGGGGAGCGCTGCGGGAGGCGGAGATCCCCGAGACCTCCGCAATGAGGGGCCTGGAGACCCCCGCAGTGTGGGGCGTCGCCTCCAAGGAGAGAGCGCTGAGGGTGGGAGGGCCCTGGAAGTTCCCTCATTGTGGGGGTATGCCACCAGATAGATGGGTGCGCGGTGGAAAGTGGACACCAGGTGGGAGGAAAGCCCCTTAAACTACAGCAATTAGGCAGGGGGCCAGAGCACCTCCCTCTGCAGTGAGGCAGGGGGAACCCTGAAGACTGGGGTGGGGGGTGCTGTTCAGGAGACACAAGAGACAAGGAAGACCCCACAATGAGCAGGGATGCTGCAGAGGGGAGAGGATCCCTGAGGCCCCCACACTGTGTGTCCTCCACACACATTATGGCCAACGAGACACAACTGCACAGGTACCCAAGAGACACATCACAGCCAGAGGATCTCACCAAGCATCACACTCACACACGACCAGTACCCAGGTAGCACAGATGCTGCAGACACACACATACACCACTTCATCACACACCACCAATTGCACAATCACATTCCATCACACACACACACACACACACACACACACACACTATACTATCCCATCAAACAACCCAAGACTCACAAACATGTAGAAATGAAACACACATAGAACACACACCTTGCACCCTCCATCACAACAGAATCATAATCAGTCATAAAACGCTATGTAGGTTAACACACACCCTCAAAACACTACATTGCAGACACACACATCACCAACTCCATCATCACTGACCTTGAACCATCTCATATACAGACCTATAACCACACAACCCATGGACCCATGAATCAACACACATCCACCCTCAGAACCATCGCATACGCACAGGTCTCACACTGCCCCAGACCTTACATGAACCTTTGTGGACACTGTTGCATAGTCATACAACATCACACACATCATCACAAGGACTCCTCCCCAATATACCTGGGCATGAGCAAAGGCCAAAAGTGCAAAATTAGCAAGGCCAAAGCGTTGCTATTGTGAATGACAGACAAAAAGCGCACACGGACTCACACAAGACAATAATTCACAGACACAGATCACATGACACCTTCCCACACACCTCGCACACTACACACATCATATATTGCAAAATGCTATCTTATACACTTTTGTTGTAGCTCCAAACACACCCCCAATGCCCACACCCACACTCCACGCACATCCCATCTCAGTATGTGTATGCACACACAGATGCATAGCTGGCACCCACACTCCAGGCCTGCCACATAACACACAACACCTCATCGGCCACCCACTGGAGCCTGAGGAATTACAGCCTCCCACCCCCACCTCTCTGCTCTATGAGGAACAGTCCCAGACTCTCTCTGAGGATAGTAGAAGGGACAGAGAGCTAGCAATATCCTGTCCCTGTAGCTTTCTTAGAACGTGGGTATCCTCCCCACCTATGGGAGTGAAGGTGTGGGGGACAGACAAGCAGCCCAGAGTGAGCCTTGTGTATAGGCAGGTGGTGAAGGTTAAGGAACTGGTCACAGAAATGTGTGAAAGGCTGAAGGTGAGAGAGACAGAGTCAGAGATTCAGAGCCACCAAGAGATGGGCATGGACAGGGAGATGGGGCCAGAGAATAGAAGGGGGCAGGGAAATGGGTTCCCTGGCTTCCCCAAGCACCCAGAGCCTCAGCCCAATCCTGTTCTCTGACCTGTCCCCATCCCTCCCTGCTGTCCCTTGTTGCCATAGTGACAGGGAGGCTGCAGATGCAGCAAAGGAGGCTGGGCCAGCAGACCTGGCCTGTCTCCATGGAGACTGGGGAGGGAGGGGAGCCACATTTTCTAGCCCTGGTAGTTGGCCTCCAGGACGCTTTCCCAACTGTGCCCCCTTCCAGGGGAAAGGAGGGAGGGAAGTCCTGTCAACAAATTATCCTTTTCCTTCCTAACACCATGTCCTTCAGGGATGGGCCTGGACCAAGGGGAAGGGGGCTCAGAGAAGCCTAGAGGTGTCAGGATTCCAGAAGATTCTTGACTTTCTCTCCTGCTCTCCAGCTAGGTTGGGGGAGACCTGGTCCCCCACACCACACCCCAGACACAGGCTCATGTCCCACCTATGCACTCCCTCCTCAGTCTGTTGAGACTGATGACTGTGCATCGTGCTCCCAGCGCGATGCTCTGCAGAAGTTGGGGGGGGGTGGAGGGAAGATTTACGAAGGTCACAGGGATGGACGGGGACAGGGGAACTCAGCAAGAGAGACAGAAGGAGAGACTTAAGAGGAGAAATGGACCCACACAGTTCAGAAGCAGAGAGAGGCAGATATGAACAGAAAGACTGACAAAAACAGAATAAGAAAACACACAGAGGGAGATAGATCAACAGAATTACTTAGTGAAGGTGACAAAGAGGCACAGGGACATAGAAAGCCAGGCAGACACGTTTGGCAAACTGGGGAGACTCAGAGATAAAGACTGCAGACAGAGCAGAAATGGGGGTGAAGACTCAGAGATACCCCAGAGGAGATCTGCTGCTTGGTATTTGAACAGAGAGAGGGAGAGACCAGAAATGTCTGCAATCACATTCTAGTCACCTTGACAGACTAACAGTCCGGCCCAAGGGCAGAGACATTGATTAGGGTCTGTAAGAGATGTAGAAACAACTGAGGGACCCTGAGACACAAGTTTGCCCCCACATCTGCCTCTGAGAGGCACACATATGACAAGTGTCTGAGACACAGAAGGGGCCAGGTGGAGACTAGGGGTGCTGTGTGCCAGGCAGGGTCCCCTGGGGTGTGGCCCGCCTAAGCACTGCCAAGTTAGGCAGGCAGGCCTTGCAGGGGAGACAGGGAGATGCTTTGTGCCAGGCCCACCAGGCCGGTGCTGAACGGACAGCTCCCGTGCTCTGGGCCGCCTGCCCGAGGGGCGGGACCCAGCCTCCCTCCTTTCCCTCGCTCCGTCCGTCTCAGTCTAGCTTTTCTCACTGCTGCAGCTCCTTATAGTCACCATCTAGTTTTCTAAGGCTTCTTGTCTCCCACCTGTCTCTGTTCGACCTCAATCTCTGTTTCTCTTAGCTTCAACTCCCTGGGTCTCAACTTCCTGCTTCCCCTGTAACCCCCTCTGCCTATCCATCTCTTCCCCTTCTACATTCTGTCTCATTCTTCTTCCATCTCATCATGGTATCTCTCCCTGTCTCCCCCTCTTTGCCCTCTCTTTTCCCATCCCTCTCTGCCTCCCATTGTCTCTCCTCATCTCTGTCTCTTCCCTATGCCTGCCCCATCTCTCTCTCCCCACCTCTCCATCTCTCCCCCTTCTACTCGGCCTCGTTTTGGCTCTCGCTGTGTGACCTTCACTCGTCCTTTCTCAGCTGCAGTTTCCACAGAAACCTCCAGCGGGGCGGGGGAGGGCGGGGACAGAAAGCAGACCCACCCGTTCTCCCAGCTCAACTAGCCCTTCAGCCTCCCTTGCGTTCCCCCCACCTCCCCCGCAACTGGGATTTCTCATTTCCTCTCTTGGGGGCTGGGGAGGTACGTTTTCCGCAGAAACAGGATCAGTCACAGACAGCTGAAGATGGTCTCACGGACGTATACACATACACACGACTGTAAAGTCGCCAAATTACCCTAGCCCAGATACACATACAGGCCACCCCAGGCACCACCACACTGAACAGTTTACTCGCCCTCCCCTCCCCCAGCCCCATCTGGTTTCTGTCTTTGTGTCTCCTTTTCCTGGTGTCTCCGCCTCTCCAGATCCCTGCATCTCTCTCCATCTGTCTCAGGGTCTCTGTCGCAGCCTCCTTCTGTCCTGGGAGAAGGTCAGTGGTGAAGGGCCAGCTAACTGGATCTGGACTGACCTGCTGTCTGTGGGCAGGGCGGAGAATCAAAGAGAATGTCGGAGTGACCATCCAGTTTGTGGTTCTCAGCAGATTCCCGGGGCCCCAAGCTTTCCATGTCCTCACACCCCCAGGAAACAAGACCCGGGTATCCCCAGTTTTGGGGTTTTGTACTTTTTTTTATTCCAACAGGGACTGGAGTGTGGCAGGGGGAGGGATGGGGGCCCAACTGACCCCCTCCCTGTGGGGGGGTCTCATAGAAATTCCGAGGTTTCTCCCCAAAAAAAAGAGAGAAAGAGAAGAGTCGAGGGGGCACCAGGGGACACCCATTTGCCCAGAAGCCCTCCACTCCTCCAGAAGTGGGGAGGGCTGCATCAAGTCTTGGGGAGCCTGAGCAGTCCCAGAATGAGGTTCTCCCCACGGACTGCTTCCCGCTTCCGGGAACAGCCCCTGCAGTCCCCAGCCCCTGGAGTCCTGGGTTCCTGCGCTCCCCTTGTCTGCAGTGGGGGACGGAGTGCGGGCGTCCGCGGCACTCTCTGGCGAGTCCACTAGGGGGCGCAGGCAGGCTCCGGAGCCGGGCCTCGGACTTCACCGGGAACCGAAGGCAAAATCGCGGCGTCCGGCGCGCGGGAGCACATGTCCCGTCTCTCGCCCACTGGGGAAGCGAGGGCGGCGGGGGTCAGTCCAGGCGCCCGCCCGGCCCTGCCCATGGTCACTCGTGTTCGGCCAGCTCGCGGGAACCGGCGGGGCCAGGTCGTGGCCGGGGCGGGCTGGTGGCTTCGGCAGGGGCGCCCAGGCCACGCGTGGGCGCGCCGGCCCCTGAGGCCCGCAGGGCCTGGATGCGCCGGCACTCCTGGCAGACGCGCACGTGGGTGCAGGGGGTGGGGGCGGGGGGCCGGGCCCCGCCGGGCGGCCCCGGATCGTCCAGGAGGCGCTGGGGGCCCCCGTGCGCGCTGCCCGCGTCCCCGCCCGCGCCGGCCGAATAGAGCTTGCCGTTGCTAAGGCGCATCTCACGGACGGCGCGCAGCGACAGCAGGGCCCGGCTCGGGCCGCCCGGGCGCCGGCGCCGGCGGGAACGCGATGTCTTGCGGCAGGACACAGCGTGCCGCAGCTCCTGCAGCATCTCCTGGCACACGGACACCTGGGGGCGGCGCGGGCGGGGCGGGCGCGGAGGTCACCCTCCTGCACGCTCCTCGCCGCCTCCCCTGCCTCCTCCCTTTCCTTCTCGTCCTCTCCGTTCTTCCAGGCCCTCTCCACACCTCCCTGCTCTACCTGCCTCACCTCTTTCTTCACCTCTTCCTCTTTCCCCGAAAGCCCTTTCACCTCCTGTCTTCCTTCTACCCTCTCCTCACTTCCCATTCTCTTTCCTCACAGTTCCCTTATTTCCCCGTGCCCTTCCGCTCTCACCTCTCCAACTATCAACTCCATTCTCTCCTCCACTGCTCTCTCCTGTCTCCCTTTCTTTGAACTTGTTCTTAAACCTGCCTTTCACCTCCTACCTACGCTCCTCTCTTCCTGCTCTTTCCTCGTGTCTTATCACGGAAAGTTCCTAATTGCCTCGTCTTTCCCTCCTGCTTGTTTTCTATCCTCTGCCACTGATTCATGCACTCAGTATTGCCAGACATATTTGTTGACCACCTGCTGTTTCCCAGGTACTGTTCTGGGCATTGAGGATACAGCAGAGAACAGAACGGATAACAAACAGTCTGCTCTCGTGGAGATTATATTCCAGTGTGCAGAGACAAAAAAAATAAATCTGTAACCATAAGTAGTATGTTAGATGGTGGTAAGTGCTTTGGAGAGAAATAAAATTGAGAAAAGAGGTGGGCGCATAGGTGGGGAGTGATGTTCAATTTTGAGATGGGGCGTTAGGAAATACTCATTGAGAAGAGGACCTGCAAGTAGACAAAAGCAGTGAGGGATGAGCTGCATGGGGCCTGGGAGGAGGGCAGGCAGACAACTCAGTAGGACACAGGGGCACTGAGGCAGGAGCAGCATGAGGTGCTGGAGGAGCCTGCAGCAGGTGGGGGCCAGGGTGGGGTGTGCAGGGGGAGAGGAGATGAGGTCGGGGAGCAATGGGGGCCAGCTGTATGAGGCCCAAAGGACTCTATAAGGGTTTGGCTTTCACTCTGAGTCACATGGGAGCCGCTGGAGAGTTTTAAGCATAGGACTGCTGTGCTTTGACAGGATCACTCTGGAGCTGTGTTGAGAACAGACTGTAGGGAGGCCAAGGGCAAGAGCAGGGAGCCCACTAGGAAGCTGCTACTGTCACCAGGCAGGAGACAGTGGTGGCTGGACCAGGGTAGCGGGGGCCAAGGAGGTGAGAAGGGGTTGAATTCTGGGTATGTTTTGAAGGTGGAGCCAAAGAGATCTATGCTAAGAGACTAGATAGAAGGTATGAGAGAGGAGGAATGAAGGGTGACTCCACATATTTTGTCATGAGCAACTGGAATTGCCTGGTGGTGAGCAGGCAGGAGCTCTGCTTTGGACACATGACATCAAGCACTACCTGTTGGACATTCATGTGGGACGTTGAGTATAGAACTGAATTTACAAACCACAGGTTCAGGGAGAAGCCTCTGTAAGGGATACACATTTGGGGGATATGGTAGGCAGCCTCCAAGATCCTGCCCCCTTGTGTAATTCCCTTTGCCTTTATATGAGGGTTGCTGTGCGACCAAGAGAATACAGCTAGGTCAGCTGACATTTTGGCTTCTGCTTGGCTCTCTCTTAGATCACTCGCTCCAGGGGGAGTCAGCTTCCATGGCGTGAAGACACTCAAGCCGCCCTACGGAAAGGTCTCTATGTGAGGAACTGAGGCCTCCTGCCAACTACCATGTGATGAGTTTTTATTCTATCTTAGGATGTTTTGACATCTTGGCATCCAGGGAGAGACTGCTCTCCCAGAGCTAGCCAATTCTTAGGGACAGCAAAGGGCTGGGAGCCCACCTTTCATATCTGACTTCCACACACCAGCTAGTATTTTCCCTGCCCTAAATCAACCCAGGACGAGAGCTGACCCAGACAACTAAAGACCACCACCCAGTAGCCCAGAGCCTGCTGACAGTATTTACACTGCCCGATCCTAAGCTGTTTTCCTACCAGCCTTGCCCTTCCCATGGAAAGCCCGAAAAAGGGCTTTGGCCTGGGTTTCCCTCTCCCTCCATCTGCCCCCTGACCAAATCTGGTGCTTCCCTTGTGGCCTAGATGGCATGGTGGACCCTCTCCTCTCAGGTAATGTGAGTAATACATTGTTTCAATGACATTGGCCCCTCCATGTCATCACTCAGTCACCTCCACAAATTAAAGCCCTACAGGTATATTCTGAGACAGTGAACCATCTTGGAAGTGGATCCTCCAGCCCCAGTCGAGCCTCCAGACCACAGCAGCCCCAGCCAACCTCATGACCATGACCTCACCAGAGACACTGGGCAGCCAGAACCACCCAGCTAAGCTGCTCCCAGATTCATGACCTACAGAAACTATGAACTGATATAAGCTGGCTGTTTTAAGTTGCTAACCTGAGGGATAATTTGTTACATGGCAAAAGATAACAATACAGGAGTCATCTGCATACAGATGGTCTTATGAATCATTTGGCTGGATGGGATAACCGAGGCAGTGGAGAAAGAGAAGAGAAGTGGTCTGAGGACTGAGCCCTAGAGCCCCCTGACAGAAGAGTGCTGGAGAGGTAGGAGGACAATGGGGCAGGAGCAGGGAAGAGGGGGCTGTGAGGAGAGAGTGATTGGCTGTGCTAAAGCCCATGGCTACCTTACCATGATGAGGTCAGAGACTGGGGCACTGGATTTCAGATGTGGAGGTCACTGGTGATGAGACTGGCTTCAGTAGAGAGGTGGGGACAGAAGCTAAATGGGAGTGTGCCCAAGAATGAATGGGAGGGCAGAAACTGGAAACAGCAGAGGGACACACTCTGACAAGGCTGCAGCAGAAGGGGAGAAATGCAGTGGTGGCTGGGAGGGGCAGTGGGGTCTAGAGAAGGTTTCTTGAAGATGGGAGAAATGACAGCACCTTTATATGCTGCCAGGCTTGATCCAGTAGAAAGGAAAACTGATGATGCAGGAGGGAAGGAGAAAACGGCTGAGGGATGTCCTTGGCAAGGTGAGAGAGGAGATGGGGCACAAGTGGAGGGTGCCTTAGCAAGGAGCATGGATATTCATTTAGAGTAACTAATGGGGCGAGTGGAGAAAGCAGGCAGGTGGCTAAATGTGGAGGTGGGTCTTGGTATGCACTTTGACTCCTGCTTTCCTCAGGCAGGAGTAGAAGCAAGGTCATAAGCTGAAAGCGAGGAAGGGGAGGAGGTGTTGGAGGCTGGCAGAGAGGGGGAAGTCACAATCCTGTAGGAGCGCAGAGGCATGACGGGCTGGACAGCACCACGCCTGAACAGAGCGTGAGACCAGCCAGCAAGTCTGTTTTCTTGCTGTCATGTTCAGCTGCATGATCCTCACCTGTCTCTCCTCCTATTTCTTCTTGCTTTACCACCTAGGCCTCTCCCTGAATCCTTCTCTCTGCCCCTCCTCACTCCCTCGCCTGCATCCTCATCTCTGCCTGCGCCCTCTTCCCCCTCTGCCCTCCCTCATGCCCGGGGACCCTGGCTCCCTCTGCTCTCACTTCTTCATGGATCTGCTCGACCCCTGGAGTCTCTTGGATCCTCTCTCACCTCCCTGGCTCCTCCCAGGCTCATCCCAGCCTCTCGCATTCCTCCCAATGCCTCAGTCTTCCTGCCCTCTGCCCCTGGGGTCCCACTTCCCCCCACACACCCTTCACCAGCCTCCTTACCTCTTCAGACTCTGCTGACCTCCGCGTGGACCATATGAACTCCATGACAGCCACAAAGACAGCAATGATGAGGCCACAGATGAGCACAACAAAAATGCCGCCAATGTTCTCCATGCCCAAACCTGGGGGCCGAGATGGGGAGCCAGGTGTGGGGCGTGTGGGCCAGGGGGCAGCAGGGGCCTTGGGGAAGGGCACGGCGTGCAGGGGTGGCTGACCTTTAGCTCGATGGTCCTCCTCCTTGGGGCATCGGCCCCCTTCCCACCACTTGCGCTTCAGGATCTCCAGCCGGTTGTTCTCCTGAAGCTGCAGGATGGCCAGTGTGATCTCATCCCGGAATGGGGAGCCTGGACCGGGCACACGATGGGGTGGACTGGCCATTGGGGCCCCGGAGCCCTGCCCACCCAAACTCCAAGTGTTCCCTCACCATGGCCTCTCCTCCTGGCTCGGCCGCATCCCCCATCTACCTTCGAGTCTGGCTGTTGCTTGCCACCTCCCCTGTGACCACCCTGGGCCAAGCCCCCAGATGTTACATCTGTCACCATCCCCTCCCTATGGCCTCCTCTCACCCCCTACCCAGGCTCTCCTCAGTACAGCAGCCAGAGTGACAATTTCAGAAACAAAAGCATAGATCATGCCTCTCTGGTGCTTAAAACTTTCCAATGGCTTCTGGTTGCAACTTGAAAAAAACGTTCTTTCCTCAGCCAACAGGATCCTGCTTTTACTGGTCCCGCCACCTGGGGCTCCCTTAGGACCTTTGCCTCCACCTGGAATGTTCCTTTCCTCACTTCACTCCAGGCTCTAAAGTCACATCAACCTGAATTCAGATCCCAGCTTCCTCCCTGACTCAACACATGACCAAAGCAGCAGTCTCCACTGCTTCCCTGGCACAGCACTGACCCTACCACAAAGCTACTAAGACCTGGAGTAACTGATTATGCAGTTAAAGGTAGGTAATGTAGCTGTCATCTGAATATAGATGGGTTTAGAAACCAAAATGCCAAAATTTGGTGACAAAATTGGTGGTGAGGTCCCAGCACCGAGCCGTGGAAAAGCATGTCCAAGTCTCCGTGGCAGAGCCATCCATCATTCCCCTCCCTCTATCCCTTCCATCCATCCAATGGCATCCATTATCCATTTCCTGAGCACCTGCTCTGCAAGCCAGGCTGTGGGTTTGGTGCAGAGAATATGAAGCAAATAAAATCAGGTCCTCAGTCTCAGGGGCCTGAGGGCCAAAGCGGGAAGGCGGCAAGCCTCACGGCCCACGTGCACTGACACACACCGAGTTGTGCGCAGTCTCACTGGGTTCTCCCAACAGCCCTGCGGGGCTGGAACTGACTGCTGCCAGGCCTGTTTCTGCAGGTTAGGTTGAGGAAGTCACTTGCCCAAGGCCATACACGCGGGAGGCCACACACAGCACACCCAGCCTGCCACTGGGAGGGCCTGGCCCACTCCCCAGCCTGTTCACAGGGCTTGGTTTCGGATGCCCAGGGCCCCCACACACCCCCAGCCCCGCTGCTGCCATACCCAGCGGCATGCCGATGCCGTAGCCCTTGGTGTCGAGGAGGCCCCCGATCTGGGTGAGGTTGCAGTTGAGGCGCCGGTGGTACTCGTTCATGGTGGACTCGAGCAGGAAGGCGTAGCGGGAGTTGAGGACGCGGGCAATGCCCTCCTCTGTGCTCTTGACAAATACGCTTGGCTGCTTTGACTGCATGTAGTTCCACATACGCTGATACGTCTGATACCGTGAATTCTGGGCAGCGGGGGCACAAGGGGAAGACAGGTGAGGGTCTTTCCACTTTCCTCTCTCCTGAGCCCTGTCCCCTGCCCTCCAGGAAGTCTCCCTCAACCCAAGAGAGTGAGGAGACCAGAGGAAGACAGGCAGACTGCTCAAGGCCAAGTCCAAGTTATCCCCACACCCACCAGCCAAGCAAGGACCCTGAGGACTGAAGGCTTGGGAAGAAGGGGCCACAGTCTATTTTTCAAGCCTTTTGTTCTCTTCCACCCCTGGGCCTCAGCTCAGCTTGACACCCAGCCCTGCCTTCCTGGTGTTCCCAGGCCTTCTTCACAGAAGCTGGGAGTAGACGCTCAACCCCCATTTCTCCCCAGGGCCCAGCCTAGTTCAGGAAGACCCCCATCCATGCCAAATAGGCCAGCTGACTTCCAGTAGGCCCTGCGGGAACCTTCTGAGGAATACCCTGCCCCATCCTGAGCTGCTGTGTATGGCGGGGTTCCCAATACCAAGCCTGGGTGGCTCTGGTGGCCCCACCTGAAAGAAGGTCATGGTGGAGCCAGCGTGGATGGTGCCATACTCAATGTTGGTCTGGTCTGCCAGGTCGTCAGCCGACTCCACGGGCACCTCCATGCGCTGCACGGTGAGGAAGGCGGCCAGGTTGGCCGTGTAGGAGGAGATGATGATCAAAGTGAAGGCCCACCTGAGGGGTGGGAGGGGTGAGCTACAGGCTGGAGCCATACCTACGACCTGGCCCCAGTGGTCACGTGCCCCATTGGTGGTGTCCCCCTTCAGTAACCCCAGCATCTAGAAGGCTCACTGACTGCTGACTAGGGGAGAGGCTGAGAGGATAGATTCTGGAGCCAGACTCCCTGGGTTTAAATATATTACTTCCAGAGATTTCTCTTCCCAGACACAAGAGAATAAGATGGTCTGGAAATATCCTCCCTCTGTGAACTAGAAAACTGAACAGAATATAGGAAATGACAAAGACAAAGGACAACAGGCGTCACAGGACAGCGATCCCTGAGAAAAGAGAAACAAATGAAGTGAGACTTGTCATTTCCCAGGCTGTCTGGTTGGATTTAATTTACAGACTGTAGTGCCAGGAAGGAAAACCTAAATAGTCTGGCAATGTCACTGAGTTGTGGAGATGGAGATCAGAGATCAAGAAGGCCAAGATTCCTGGAATTTGTGGGACACAATACCCAAGAGGGAGGAGTTGCACAGAGAGAGAGAGTTCTAGAAATCTGCATGGAGTCCTTTTGGCCAAATATCAATCTGTGCATGTATGGGGTAAAACGCCAAGGGGTTATGTAAGAACAGTTTGCAAAGAAAGAACAATTCCCAGGGCTCACACAGGGTTGGGACTCTTTTGAGCTCCCTCCAACCAGAGTAGAGAGACTTCACTGAATACCAAACCCATTCAGTAGAGACCCAAAAGGATAACACGTTAGAAATAGAGTTGTTAGCTGTAGAATAAAGGCCAGGCTAAACCTACCCAAAAGAGCTTAAAAACAGGCCTGGAAAGGATCAAAACAATTCAAAGTAACTAAACTGCCTTCTAGAAAGAGTCCAAGACTCTTTAAAGTAATACATTCAAAGGGGAGAGGGTATAGCTCCAGTGGCAGAGCACATACTTAGCATGCACAAGGTCCTGGGTTCAATCCCCAGTACCTCTTCTAAAACTACATTAAAAAACCTAATTACCTCCCACCCACCCACCCAAAAAAACCAAAAACAACAACAACAAAAAGCAGCTAGAAAAGGAGAAAACATATTACACACAGAGAATCAAAGTCTACTGCCAGTAGACAGAGTGACAGTAGACTTCCTGTCAGAAAGCATGCAAGCCAGAAGACAATGCAACAATGTGTGGAAAGAAGAATGAAACTGTCAACCTAGAATCCCCTGTCCAGCAAAAAGATGCTTCAAAGAAGAAAGCACACTAACAAATTATTCATACAAACAAAAGCTGGGAGAACTAATTGCCAGCAGACCTGCACTTCAAGAAATAGTAAAAGAAGTTCTTCAGGTAAAAGGAAAATACTAGATGGATAGATATGTGCACGTATATGAAGAAATGAAGAGCACCAGAAATGGTAGATGTGTGAGCAAATATAAAAGATACAGTCCTTATTTTACAGTTTCTTTAAAAGACACTGCTTAAGCAAACACACATATACACAAGCCTAATATACTGTGGGGTTCATAAGATATGCAGAAATAATATATCTGACAACAGCAGCCCAAAAGATGGCAGAGATGGAGGCATTCTATTATAAGTTCTTACATCTTATGTGAAGTGGTATAATATTACTTGAAAGCATTTTGCAGTAAGTTAAAAAATGCATATTGTAAACCCAGAGCAACTACTAAGAAAAATGTAAAAAAGAAGTATAGTTAATAAGTCAATAGTGGACATAAAACAGAACCCTAACAATCTCAATAAATCAGAAAGAAAGGAGGAAAAGAGGGAAAAAAAGAACAAAGAAGAGACAAATAAAAAACAAACAGCAAGTTGCCAGATTTAAACCCAACCATGTCAATAATTACATTATAGGTAAATGGTCTCAGCCAGGGGTAGGCAAACTATGGCGCACAGGCCAAATCTGACTTGCTGTCTTTTTGCACAGCCCACAAGCTAAGAATGATTTTCACATTTTTAAATGGCTAATGATGAAAGAAGAGTAATAGTTCATGACACATGACACATGACACATAAAATTTAAATTTCAGTGTCAGGGTCCATAAAGTTTTGTTGGAACACAGCCACACTCATTCAATCATGGCTGCTTTCGCACTACAGAGTTGAGTAGTTGCAACAGATACTGTATGTCCAGAAAAGCCTAAAAGATTTACTATTTGGCCCAATACTGAAAGTGTTTGCCAACCCTGGTCCAAGGCCTAAGTGTATGCTGCCTATAAGAAACCCAGTTTAAATGTAACAATACAGGTAGGCTGACAGTGAAAGGATGGGAAAAAGATAGACTATGCAAACACTAAGAATAAGAAAGCGAGTGCGGCTACAATGAATACCAAATAAAGGTAACCTCAGAACGAGGAATTTACCAGGAACAAAGAGGAATGTTATATAATAACAAAGGGGTCAGTTCAGCAAGAGGATGCAACAATCCTAAACATTTATGCACCTAATTACAGAGCTTCAAAAGTCATGAAGCACAAACTGATAGAACTGAAAAGAGAAATAGATACAATTTCTCCACAATTACAGGTAGAGATCTCAACACTCCTCTCTTAATAATTGATAGAACAAGTAGACAGAAAGTCAGAAAGCACACAGAAGACATGAATAACCCACTGGCCCTAATTGCCATTTATAGAACACTGCACCCACCAACAGCAGGATACACACTGTGCGAGTACATATAGCACATTTACCAGGACAGACCATATGCTGAGCCATAAAACAAGTCTCAGTAAATTGCAAAGGATTAAAATCCTACAGAGAATGTTCTCTGACCACAGTGGAGATAAAGTAGAAATCAATAACAGAAAGGTCTGTGGAAAATCCCCAAATCCTGCCTCCATCACTGGCTAGCTGTGAGACCTCGGATTCACCTGTGAGGTTAAGTATAATCGTAGGCCCCTCCTCACAGGGCTGTCGTAAGAGTGAGTTACATCTGGCACAGAGCAAGTGCCATGCACATGTGTGCTCTTGTCTTGGTGACTCAGGACTGACTTGGGAGAAGAGGCACCCACTGGCCTGGCTCAAAGACCCAAAGGCAGCTACCCTGGCCCTCTCTGTCCTCCCACCTGGTGAGGTGAGGTGAGAGTGGCCAGTCTCCTTGCAGATGTACACATTTGTGGGGCCTCAGGACAGGGGAGATGCTCAGTGGGCCTCCCAGACCACCTCCTCCTCCAGCAGATAATGAAGAAAACAGCCGCTGTCCTTTGCTGAGCACGTATGTACAGTGCTGTGCTAGGGACTGGGATGGGGGTGGAGTGGAAGATAAGGGGATGGATAACATGCCTTCTGCAAAAGAAAACCAAAACCTAACACACACAAAGACCCGGGGTCTGAAATAGTCTCTCTGGAAACCAAATTTCTCCAAACCCATCCAATAGGTCAATGCTGTCATTCACTCAAGACAAAATTATTCAGAGCCTGACACACACAAGGCACCTCCTAGATCCTGAAGACGCAGTGTGGCTGACTGGTGGTGGTGCTGGTGGGGGAGATGGGGCCACTCACAGAGCAGGGGAACACAGGTGGGGAGTCTGATTTGGGAGTAATGACGAGAGCTCGGAGAGGTATGGAGATGCAGACTTGGGAAGTGTCAGTTATGAAGAGCAAAGGAAGCCCAGGTGGACGAGATGGCTCTGGAGTGTACAGAGCGGTGGTCCCTGGGTGGATAGTGTCCCAGGGGTGGGGGGTGCTGGAGGAAGGTGCTTGGTTAGGTGTGGGGCACTCTGATGGCCAGAGTGATTGAGGTCACCTGGTGTCAGTGGGTGGGAGCAGGTATAGACCAATGCAACCCAGTCGGAACGCAGGGAAAATCTGGTATTTGATTACCTGAGTCTAACTCCTTGATACATAAAAACCAAAGTTTTGTTTGTTTGTTTGTTTAAATGGAGGTACCGGGGATTGAACCTAGGACCTCGTGCATGCTAAGCATGCGCTCCACCACTGAGCCATACCCTCCCCACCCCCAAAACCAAAGTATTTTTTGCATGGCTATAATAGAAACCAAAATCCCTAGAAATACACCTATTGTTTAGATTGAGGAACAACTGGATGTTGTTTTGTTTGAAACTTTGCCAAGAACCGTTCACCATTTTGGGAAATTGCGTCTCTGACAGCAACACTGCTTGTGGTATTTGAGTCACCAAGTGAAGACACTCAGACCAGCTGCACTGGGAAATTATCACCCTCGCGGTGATTTGTATTTGTACAAATACACTTATTTGCCAGCTATTTCAAAGTGTCAAGTCTCAGGTGTCGACATAATTCTACTAAATGGTCTTACTTCTTATAATTCCAATCGTATCCATCACCCGTAGGTGCAGCCACCTGACTGCTGCATTCGGTCTTCCAGCACAGTCCCGCCCACACGTTTACATGGTACTATCCTATTGTTTTATCATCAGTCTCTGCCCCCTTTCTCCTCTGTATTGCAATTAGAGCATTATATTGATTTTAATCAGTAGGTAGGTGTGCAGGTAGATACATTATCCTTGAGTTTCACTAGGGTGGAAAAGAGATGTTACAAAATATTTGTTATAAAAAGAGGGCACTGAGTCTGTGAGCACTGAAAAATCACTGGTGTGGAGTGAGGTGTTCCAGGTGAGAGAGAGCAAGGGCCAAAGGAACCCACAGTGAAATGAAACAGAGGATCGAAAGAGGTAGGAGGAAACCAGAAGCACACAGCAGCCTAAAAGCAAAGAGTTTCTAGAAGCAGGGTGGCTAACAGGGTATGTATTGGACACATCAATAAAGGGGGTCCACATGCCCTGGGGGAACGGAGGACGGGGGAGCCAAGCTGCCGGTCAGATGTGAGGTTTGGCAGCTTTCCTGCAGGAAGGCATGAGGAAAGGAGGAGTGGAAGGAGGAGTGGGAGAAGTTGAGGACAATGGCAAAGGAACGCCTGAAGAAATGGCCTAGGAGCCTACCTAGGTGGACAGAGATGAAAGCAGATGGGGCTCAGAGAACAGGAAAGGAGGTCAAAGGACACACCTCACAGCAGTGATTGAGGGAGAGCCCTGGAAGGACAGGGCCAGGGTCAGAACGTAAACTCAGAAACGCTGACTTTCAAGGCAGAGCTGCCCTGAACGACGCCGAGCCCTTGGGTGCAGTTTCCAGAGACAGGATCTGGCCGGGCTGCTGCTAATTCAGGTGGCAGCCAAGTCCCCAGGGTCCTGGCACCCACCCCCACTGCCCCACCACTGGCTGTGGCCTGCTCAATCACCGGGCTGAGGTCCCATTTGGAGATTAATAAACATCTATTGAAATATCTGTTGAATGAGCGAATGAGGACTCAGGGTGGAGGTAAGAGTGAGCCTGGGGTCAAAGGCCCCAGTGAAGGAGGGGGCGGGATGGGGGGCTTCCAGGTTGACAGCAAGAGAGGGGGCATAGAATGCCCAGATGGAGAAGGGGGTCCCTGGCAGAGGAGCAGAAAGGATGGCCTGTAGAGAGGCAGTCACTGGTCCCCCATCTGACTGGGGGACTCAGCCAGATTTGTCACGGCAGGTCTCCTCACGTCCTCTCAGCTACCTCCTCACACACGCAGCCCTCTCCTGTCTGGCTGGAGCGTGCCTCCCTCTCCTCGGCAGGCATGCCTCTGTTTTCACCTTCAGGACTCAGCCTAGATGTCACCTCCTCGGAGGGGCCTTCCCTGAGCACCTCCATTCTCTACTGTTCTCTCTCACTGCACCCTGTTTGGTTCTTCAAAAGCACAATTTACGCGCATCTGATACATCACTATATTGAAAACGTTAACAAAGTTCACTCGGGGTGCGAAGTAGGAGGCAGAAGAAAGCCCTGCTCCAAAGACGTCTACGTCCTAATCCCTGGAACTTGTGAGTTATGTCCCCTCACAGGGGAAAAGGGTCTTGGCAGACATGATTAAGTTAAGTATCTTGTGATGGGGAGAGTAGGCCGGATTATCCAGGGGGCCCCAGTGGAATCACAAGGGTCCTTATAAGTGGAACAAGGAGGTCAGAGTCAGAGAGAGAGATCTGAATATGCTACCCTGCTGGCTCTGAAGACGGAGGAAGGGGCCACAAGCCCAGGAACACAGGCAGCTTCTAAAAGCTGGAAAAGGCAAGGAAATGGATCCTCCCCTAGAGCCTGCAGAAGAACCGGCCCTGCCAACGCTTTGATTTTAGCACAGTGGCATCTATTTTGGACTTCTGATCTCCAGAACTGTAAGAGAATAAACTGTTGTTGTTTTTAAGCCACTGATTTTGTGGTGATTTACCGCAGCAGCCATAGGGAACGAATGCAGGGTATAACTCTCAAAATGATGCCAATTCCAAAGTGTTAAACAAAAAATCATCAAGATTCAAAAGTTTCAAAGCCAATGGACTAAGCAAATTGCAAATGACTGCCAGATAGTAGTTAGTCTCACTGGGTTGGGGGAGAGAAAAACCTGCCACCATTATGGTTAATCTCAAGTAAACAAGTTTTGAATTAGACAGTATGTTTGGGACATATTCTTGACATGAAATATGATGTCTCTGTGTTTATTTATCTGTTTGTTCATTTATTCTCAGCGACTCTGCCTCCTGAGGGCTGATTTTTCACCTGAGTGCCTGGCACATGGAGAGGCCTGAGAAGCATCTGTCGCTGAATGACTACTGATGTGTGAATTCTGACTGACGGGGAGGAGGCCAAGGAAGAAGCACTCCCTGAAAAGGCCTGATGCTTCGGCTGCCCTGGAGAGGTCACCCAAGGCCGGGGGAGCAGGGCCCGGCACAGGCAGCGCTGAGGGCCTGCCGGGGGAGCGGCACTGGGGAGAAAGGCTGGCTCTGCTTGGCCCGGCCTCTAGCTGAATGCATGCTCTTTAGCAAATTACTCCCTCTCTCCAGGTCTCAGTCTTCTAATTCATAAAACCTGGAGAATATTCCTCGTCCTAAACATTCACCTCAGCTTTCTGTGGTTCTAACGAGGAAAAGGAGGTGAGAAAGGCTACATGAGCTGCCACCAAGCCCAGCTGCTCCTGGAAGGACAGGGCAGCAAATGCAAGTGCTTGTGGATGCTGGGCCCGAAAGTGACTGACGGGGCAGAGGTGGCCGAGGCCCACAGAACAGACATCAAGGCCAGGAGGGAATGCCAGTCGAGCACTACCAGGTCTCCCGAGTCTTCAAGAAGAGTGAGAAATCTAAATGTGTGAGTGAATTTGCCCAATTTTAAAATGCCAACTAATTCAAAAAAATTTAAACTATGGGCCAGACGCCATCAGTTATCGGCATCTGCTCTCTGACATGTAGCTTCTTGAAGCTTGTCTCGGGGGCACAATAAGTTCTGTCCAAGGTTCTAGGTCCCTGTGGGACTTTGAGGGAGCAAATGCCTCTCAGCCTCGGTCTCTGGACAGTGAAGGCTGTCCTGGCTCCAGGATCCTAAGTCCCTGTGACTGCCCGGGCAATGTCTAAGACAGTGATAACATTGATGCTGTCCTGATTATACTCCCTCAGGTCAGCAGGAGCACTTTTCCATCATAGCCTCACTGAACCCTTACAACCTGAGACATGGACATTTTTATCCCCATTTCTCAGACAAAGAGACCAAGGCATGAAGAGGGCATATGGCCAACCCAAAGTCACACAGCTAGTGAGTGGCAGAGCTGGGGCTCACTGCTTCCCACCGCATCCCTGTCACACAGCTGGCGTGGGTAACAGGAATGGGCCCCCCAGCCCCAAGCCCCAGGTGGGGCAGACAGACAGCCTCTCACCAGACTCCGCTGACGCAGCGCGTGGACAGCGCCCGGGGCATGATCTCCGAGCCCTGCTGCATGAAGCCCCCCACGGGGAACCAGAGACTGTTGCCCAACGTGTACTGATTCTCCAGGATGTGGGGTCGCGCCCGCAGGCACGGGTGCGGGTTATACCACTCGTAGGGGCTCAGCCTGTGGAGAGACGTGGTAGGTGGGGAGAAAAGGGAGAGAAAAAGAGGAGAGAGAACCACCATGATAAGAAGAGACAGGGGAGAAAAATGGAGGAGAAGAGAGAGACAGAGATGAAGACAGACATACCCAGAGAAATAGAGAGTGGCAGTGGGGGCAAAAGGGGAGAGGGAGAGAAAGACTGGGAAGGGGACAGGCCCAGAGAGAACCACAAGCAGAAGTCAGAGCCACAAGGAGGAAACACAGAGGCAGGGCCAGAAAGGGAGAAGGGAGGGTGCAGGGAATCCAAGGCCCTGAGCGGAGGCCAGGATGGCCCAGAGAGATAACAGAATGTGCAGGTCAGGCACTGAGGCCCGGCCCATGCCTCCTCCCCGATCTCCTTCCTGGGCAGTGAGTAGTGGACTCACCTGGCAGCCAGGAACAGGACGCAGCTGACGGCCAGGTAGGCAAGAAGCATGAAGAGCCACACAGCAGGGGAGAAGGGGTCCAGGAAGGAGAAGTAGCCAGGCTTGCGGCCCTGGTGGGAGAGGGAGTGAGACCCGGAGCCGCACTGACCTGAGCCACATCCCCAGCCCTGACCCGACCCTCTGGGGCCCACAAGCCCCACTGGCCCATCTGAGGTCCAGCCCACAGCCTCTGCTTCCCTTGGGGACACAGGCATTTGGCCCCAGTGCCAGCCCCTGCACCCCCCACATCTCTGGGGGAACCATACCATGTGCACTCGGTAGAGAATGCTGATCCCCAGGGTCATGAAGGGTTTGGAGAAGTCGATGACCTTCTCCCGCTCAGCTGTGATGGTGAACGCAGCCACAGCCAGGTCTGCCTTCTGCTGGAGGGGAAGCAGGGCAGGGGCAGAGGAGCGGGCCAGGGAGACAGATGTCCAGTTAGAGAGAACGCACTGAGGGAGCAACTGAGAGAGAATATCAGAAGCTGAGAGAGAGGCAAAGAGAGAGGATGGCAGAAGGAGCCAGGAGCTTGGACAGACTCCACGGGGGCACCTTGGGCCCAAAATTGTACCCGTGTCATCTCATGTCTGCTCTAACAGGCTTCTGTGGCCTCTTTCCTGACCAGTTGCCCTGCTTCATCCAATCCCTCCCACCCCACTGTCAAGTTCATCATTAAGACCCTGCTTTATAAAATCTACAGCCCACCCCCACCACCCCCACCATCCTGGGGTCCTGGAGAGAGCCCTAGATTGGAGTTGAGATGCCTGAATGCTGACCCACTCAGGACCCTCTTTCTGCCTTGACTTTCTCTTTCGTATTAACAACTAACAACAGGTAACATTTATCAAGTGCCTACTACGTGCCAGGCTCCATGCTAGATGGCACCGTGTACAGATTACCTTATAAAATCCACCCAACAGCTCCCTGAGGGGCACTACCAGTCCATTTTATAGAAGGGGAAACTGAGTCTCAGAGAGGCAAAGGCACGACGAGGGAGTAAAGGCAGGAGCTGGGACCACAGAGCTGAGATGTGACCTCCACTCTCCTGCCCCTGGCAGGTACTAGTGACCTCGATGCATGTATGAAAGCACCCCTGAGACACAGAACCATGCTCCGCTCAGTTGAGATAATGACCTCAGGGGAAGCTGCATGTGCCTTGAGTCAGGGAGGGCTAGTTGGGGTCCAGGTCTGAAGTGGTGAAGTGGTGGGTAGTGGGCAGGGTGGGATGGAGAAAAGGGTGTGGGTTGGGGTCTGGCTGGCACACCAGAATGCTTGATCCAAAAGAGCCCTCTCATTCTTGCCAGTGGACATGCCACATCCACAAATGTGTGCCCATAGGCTGACCCAGTGGTGCGCTGCATATGTGGACGCAGGTAGACAGATGCATGCCTTGTACATAAGGATATGGAGAAGTGGTGATGTGGGGCGGGGCTTCCCTAGAGGCCCAGTGCACACATTCAAACACATGGCCTCATGTGTGTACATAAATGACAGGCAGGGTGCTGGGAAGGGCCCGGCGCAGAAGTGGGAAGCCCTGGCTCTGCCCCAAGTTCAGTGGGTGACCAAGGGCAGGCGCTTTCATGTGTCTGGGCCTGTTTGCTCCTCTGTAAAATGGGGGAGGGGGAGTTGGCCAAGATGTCTCCTGGAGGGGAGGACCCAGCTTCCAGGATGTCCCTTCCAGGCATACTGACTCCATCCCCTAGGCCTTAACTGGAACCCAGCATTAACTCCAAATTCAAGCAGAGACCTCTCCCTGGGGCTGAAATAAAAGAGTCAAGGTCCTAGATCCCTGGCCTGGGAGGAGAGACACACTCATTCCAAAGGGGCTGAGGCTGAGAGCACATGAGGTAGACAGGCTGCGACAAAACTGGGATGGCGAGAGGGGGCACAGGCCCAAAAGATACTGCAAGGTAGAGAGAAGTGGCACAGGCTGAAGACAAAACCAAGGTCAGGGAGAGATTACGTGGGTCCAAAATAAAATCCGGGGTCAGGGAGAGAATAGACAGAACTCAAAGACAATTTGATGTCACAGAAAGAGAACAGACCCAAAAGATAAACCAAGAGCAGAGAGAGATGGCACAGGTGAAACAACCTCCGCAGGGTGAGGGAGAGACGGCACCGCACCAAGGCCAAATCCACAGGCGATGTGTGGCAGGGCCCATAACACACTGGATTTGGAGCATACCCTTGGGAATTCCTAGGTGTTGAGAGTAAGGAGCAGTTTCCCCCTTTCTTGTATACTTGTCACTCTTATGACTAATATGTGAATTGTCAGGAGCAGCATATTATTTTTATGCACCCACAGGAGGTCTGTCCTGCCAAGGCCCTCCACGATAACAGTATTAGCCCCCTCACTGGCCTCCCTGCCTCCATTCATAACACCCCCAATCCAAAGTGATATTACCTGTTTAAAACCCATGGGTGGCTTTCCCCAGGGTGGGAGATAGGAGGTGGCAGAGTGGGAGGAAGCCGACTAAAGATGTCCACGGAGATGTGTGGTGTGAAAGCTAAGAGGGGTGGAGGTGGTCAGATTTGGGTTTCACTCTGAAGGGAGGACAGATCCTTAAATGCTCCAAGTTCCTTCCAGGTTTCTCTCAGAGGCTTTGGAACCCTCCTCCCATCCCCCACCCCCACCCCCCCCTTCATTTCCAAGGGGAGACACCTAGTTTTTGGAGACTTCCCTCCCCAAGGGACCCCGGCAGTTTAATCTCTGAGATAAAATCAGGAAGAATCCAAATGATAAACCACCTGCAGAAATGACAGGGGGATTGTCTAAGTCCCCAACCCAAGCAAAGCACTTGTGACTGTCCCCTAGCTCCAAACCCGCCCCCTACACCAGCTCAGTGCAAACCTCTGTGCTTTGCTATCAGCTAGCTATCAGGCTCTGCCACTGGGGGGCGCTAGAGGGAGGCTGCAACGCTGGGTGAAGCAGAGGAATCTGCTCCTTCCTGTCTGTTCACTGTCCCCAGTCTCCCTTCTGCACCAAAGCTGCAGTTCTTCCCCAGGGCAGCAGACAAACCCAGTTTGCAGCTTCCCAGCATTTACAGAACCAGCCTCGCCGAGCCCCTCTTGGGGTGCCACGGCCAGGTGACGAGTGCCTCCTCCTTAGGGTCTCAGTTTTAGGGTCTGAATTTCAGCCCCACAGAGCCCTTCCTCTGTTTCCAGCATTTTCAACTCTTCTCTTTCCTTCTCTGTTCCATCGGAACTAGACAGACACTTCCTGCCTTGCTCCCATGATAACTGAGAGCTAGGGTGTGTAAATTACCGCCTTCAGGCCAAGTCCAGCCCATCAGTCAGACTTTGTAAATAAAGCTTTATTGGGACATGGCCATACCCACTTGTTTAGGTCTTGTCTGACTGCTTTCCATACAACAGAAGAGTTGAGTAGCTGTAACAGTATGACCCAAAAGCTGGAAATATTTAAATCTGGCCCCCTTGCAAAAAAGGTTGCTGATTCCTGCCCTGGAGTTCAACTTTTACCTTCTTGGTTACCTAGTGAACAACTTTATTTCTAGTAAATAATTCTCTTCATTCAAAGATGTCCGGAGTGACTTGTTTCCTGGCAGGATCCTGACTGTTGCAAAAATAACAACACCCCACGCATGTGAGCGCTCAGGTCACATGGTCACTCACTATCCACAGGTCGGTGTTCAGTCTCTAGAAGGGCCCCATGGTTTCTCAAAAGAACAGCATCACGCAAAGAGCAAGATTTGCTCCAAAACCCTAGAGGTCTGCGCTGAGTCACATGGCGCCTGCACTCCTATTTGCCAGCAGCACTCTGCACATCCCTGGATCTGCCGGGTTATCAGGCCCAGGTGGCAGGTCAGCGCGCACGCAGCCAGGCCCTGCTGCAGAGTCTCTGTGTGCTCTGGGCCTCCCTCAAAATGAAAAGCCTTGTGGGTTGTTTGGTAAATGGACGGAAGTAGCACTCACAGGTTACAGCCAAGTTAAAAGTTATAAGTTGCTGCTCAAATCCAAAAAACCCAGCTAACATCCGCAACACCAAACAACTCCTCCTCAGAGGTCTGAGGTTCAGCTCCGTTGGGCCCCTCGTCTGAATTTCTAAGTGTGAATCTTTCCAACTTCTTCCCCTGTCCCCTCAGCTCTCGGCATGGCAATCTTAGTTTTCTTTTTACTCTTTCAGTTAGTGGGTTAACAACTTTACATCTAGTTAACAATTCTCTATATCAGGTTCTCTCAGTTCAAACAGCTGATATGATTCTGCTAAAGTAAGTGGTGCTGTTTTTAATCTCCAGATTGGACCCTGACTGACTGATGTCAGCAGCAGGTTTACTGCCAACCTCCTTCCTAAACGCTATTTCCTGCTCGTGAGAGCTGAACAGCACAATGTTGCCAATGGGCTGGACCAGTGTGATGCTGCGTGGACTGTCGGGATTACATTCTCGGTGGTCTATATGATGGCAGAAAGCAAGAGAGTCGATGTCACCCTGAGGTAAGTGAAGGTCTGAACTTCTGGCTTCTGGTGGTCCTTGGAAAGTGGTGTGGAGAAAAAAGCATTTGCCAGGTCAGTAGCTCAAATCAGCTGCCAAGGGCTGTGCTGACTTGCTGTAGCAAAGATGTTTCATGTGGGCCAGCAACTGCAATTGGAGACACCACCTGGCTGCATTTACAATAATCCACAGTCATTCTCCAAGGTCCATCTGCCTTCTGCACAGGCCAAACAGGCCAGGTGAACGGGGATGAGATCACTGCCCCTGCTTCTTTCAAGCCATTAATGGCGGCACTAATCTCTGCAATTTCCCCAAAGTATGTAGAATTGCTTTTGGATTACTATACTGGGAAAGACGGGGAGATCTAAGGGCTCCTACTTGGCTCTTTCTACCATCATGACTTGCACTACATGGGTCAGAGAGCCAGTGTGGGATCCTGCCAGCTGTCACGTATGTTTATACCAATTAGACAACCAGGACCTGGAAAAACCCAGAGTTGAGTCCATGGACCTATCAGGCCCATTCTGGGTTGAACCTGGGCTCAAACACCATCTATCACTTGGCCACAGAAGCCCCACTGTTGTCCACCAGTCAAAGCAGGAAAAATCAAAATGATCTGCCATTGATGAAGATGACAGGAGGTTGTCTGAATATCTAAACACCAATCAAACCTCTCAGTGCTGAGAAGGAGCCTGTATAGAAACTGGTGTTAAAAAAAGAAAAAGAAAAAAGAAACTGGAGTAGTCTTTCTGAAAAGCAACTCAACAATATATAACAGAAGCCATACAAAGGGTCTTCCACTTTCCCCTCGTAATTCCACTCAGAGCTTCAATCCTAATCAGCTGCAGTGCAGGCCAAGCTTTTGTGCATAAAGATGCTTGCTTATAGTTGTTTACAACCGAACAAACAAACAAAAAAATACCTGGAAACAACTAAATATAAAAAATGCTTCAATAAATTATTATAGTACATCCACATAGCAATTAATACGCAGCCATGTAACATTCTGTTTAGGTTAAAACAATAAGATATTATTTTAGCCTTTCAGATTGACAAAGATTTTTTTAAAGGTTGATAATACCCATTGTTGGCAAGAGTGTGGGAAATTTGACATTCTTGTGCACTTCTGGTGGGAATATAAATTGGTGGAACCTTTTTGAACAGCCATTTGGCAGTATATACTTTAAAAACGTTTGTCCCCTTTGACCCAGTGCTTCCACCACTTGGAATTTATCCCTCAGGAACACGCCCATAAATTCACAGGCCCTGATGGTAGCATTGTCTATATATGAGCTAAAGCTGGAAATCACCCAAATATCCATCAATAGGGGATGAGTTAAATAATTTATGCTCAGTCACACAATGGAATCCTTTTGTCTCCACTTGAATTTCAAATAGGCATCTCAAATGATCCACCCCAGAGATAACTTTTCCACCATCCCCACCCCATCAAACTGCTCCTCCTCCCCATGTGGAAACTGGCCTTACCATCTGCCCAGCTGCTCAGGCCAAACCCTGAAGTCACCCTTGATTCCTCTCTCCCTTCTGCACACATCCCACCTGGTGGCACACCCGACTCAGCTACCCCTCAAGTGCAAGCCAGCAACTTCTCTCTTCCACATCTTCCAACGGCCTCCAAAGTGGACCATATCCTGTCTCTACTCTTGGTCCAGCCACTGTAATTATTTCTCAGAGAGCAGCCAAAATAATCATTTTAAAATTATTTTTATTTCCTTTATTTTAAAAATTTATTTATTTGGGGGGGGATTAGGTTTCTTTATTTAATGGAGGTACTGGGGATTGAACCCAGGACCTCATGCATTGCTAAGCACACACACTACCACTGAGCTATACCCTCCCCCCAACCCCCAATTAAATGATTTTTAATTAAATCAAGGTCACATATCCATATAACGGAATATTATTCAGCCCTAAAAAGGAATGCAGTACTCATCATGCTGCAACACGGATGAAACTTGAACACACTACACTGAGTGAAAAAAGCCAGACACAAAAGGCCACATATTGGATGTTTCCATTTACATGAAATCTCTAGAATAAGTAATCCATGGAGACAGAGAGCAGAGTGGTGGTTGCCAGGAGCTGGGGAAAGAGGGAATTGGGAGTGACTGCTTACTGGGTTCGGGTTTTCTTTGGGGGTCATGAAAATGTCTTGGAACTAAACAGAGGTGATGGTTGCACAACACTGTGGACATTAACTAAATGCCACTGAACTGTATACTTTAAAATCATTAATTTTATGTTTTATGAATTTCACCTCAATAAAAAAAGAAATAACAAATTAGACCTTGGCACACTTCCTGCTTAAAACCTTCTGGTGACTTCACAACAAATAAAAATAACCTCCAGACTCCTCACCAGCAAGACCCTAGTGTTCCAGGCTCCGCTCTGGGACCCCCCACAAAACTCTGTGAAGGAGGTAACATCATCCCCATTTTGAGAAAGGAAACTGAGTTCAGAGAGATAAAGTGACTTGCCAGGATCATGTGGAAACAGGCAACCTGAAGCTGGCTCTGTGTGGCGCCTAACCAGCCCACAGCTGCAGTGGACACCGTGGTGGCCGCCCAGACCCTCCTTCAGCATCGGGCACTCATGGCCCCAGCTGCCTATGGTGCCGGTGGCTGATGGTTCTCAGATCTGTAAGTGGAAGAACCCCCTTGCCCCAGGTCCTGACCCTCCCTGAGGATAGTCCCTGTCCAATGACAAGTCGGTCGGGGTATAGTCTGGCCCCCACCTCAGGAGGATGTCTTTGGTGGCCACCCCAGCTCCAGGGCTGCCCGTGTGAGGCCCAGTCATGACTGCATTGCAGCTCATCTCCTCCCTCTGCCCAAGCCTGCTCCTCCACTCCCTCACAGGGCTGTTTTCCAAGGGCACACCAACACCCCTCCTGCCTGCTAATCTCCATCTCGGAATCTGCTTCCTGGAACCCCAACCTAAGATATCTGCTCTGCTTTTAAGGGCCAGACTGGAGGGTGCAGGCTTTTGTCCTGAGGGCCAGGGGGGTGAGGAGGGGTGGCAACAGCTGAAGCCTGTGAGGGATCGGTCAGACTTCCACTGTAGAAAGATCCTACTGGAGGACAAACTGGAATGAGAGAGATGGGAGGCGAGGAAGCTGGTGAGAAGGGCCAGGCCTGAGGTCACACCGTGGTGGTAATGGCAGGGAGAAAGCCAATTCTAGCACTAGCCACTGGGTGGAATAAATGGACCATAATTCGAGTCTGGCCTGCAAGCCCTGTGCCTGGCCCGGGGGTGACTAGGGGAATGCCTGTGCCCTGGGCTATCTTCCATCTGGAAGTCACTCATCAGCTCTGGGCCAGCCTGCTGGGGTGCCAGCCCTGGCTCTGCCTGTCACTAGCCGTGTGGCCTGGACATGGTACCTTGGTGCTTCACTCTGTCCATTAGAGAAAACTGGGCTAATTCCAGGCCTTCCTCAGGGGTGGCTGTGAGGAGTCAAGGAGTTAACACAAGTTCATAAAGCTTGGACAAGGGCCTGGCATGGCACAACACCTTGACCACTCCAGGCTCCCCTGCTGGGTGTCTGGAAAGGACACGGGCCTTGGGTCAGACACACCTGGTTGCAGCCCTGCGTGCTGGGGGCAAGTCCCTTCGCTGCTGAGCCCCAGATCTTGCATCGGTAGGAGAGCAGTTAGCCTTCAGGCCATAAAGGACTATCAGGAGAATTAAGTAACACTTGAAAAGTTCCTGGCACACGACGTGAAGTCGGCAGCTGCCACGGCTGTGTGGATGGTGGTGAGTATCAGCGTGGATCTGGGTGTACTTGGCCATCCCCCGGCAGGCAGCTGAGCCTCGGCAAGGCCAAGCCCCGCCCATCCTTTGCACTCTCAGCCTGCTCCTCCTCCAGTGTTCTCTCCCTAAATGTCATCGCCATCGCCCAGCTGCCCAAGCCAGAAACGAGAGGAACACTCACGTCCTCTCTCTTCCATCCCCCAACCCAGGCAGTCACCAAGTCCTGGCCCTCTCCAGCCTCCCCTCAACTCCATCTCTCCCATCCCCTTACCTCCCCACAGGCCATTCAGCAGCCCCTGCCACTCCCCACCCTGATGATTCTGCTTCCTCACTTGAGTGGGTTCAAACCTTTGTGTGTAGGGGGTGCATCCCGTGGACCTCATGCTGAGGACCAAACCTTTAACCCTAAGAGCAAGGCCAGGGCTGGTCACTGCATCCTCAGGGTGTACAAGATCTGGTATACAGTAGGTACTCAATAAACACTAGCTGGCTGGAGAATGGACAAATGCATGAAGGTATGTATGTGCTGCCAGGAACAACACTAACAATGAAAGAAAGAGCACAGGCACACAGCACCCGCTCCCTGCTGGGCCCTGCTCTAAGCCCCTACATGGATTAACTCATTTCATGCTCACAACAGCCCTCCGTGCTGGCATCTTTTATTTACCCATTTTGACAGTGGAAGGAAAGACATTACAGGAAGGTTAAGTAACTTGCCTAAGGTCACACAGCAAAAGCGCAGCAGAGGTTCAAACAGGACTCAGGACCACAGTAGCAGGGACCAATCAGAAAAGCTCCCAGTCCTGCTATGCTCACCCCAAAAACCTTCATACCAAGCCCTAAGGGCTAGGCCCAAGGCACAGAAAGTTAAGATTCTTGCCTAAGGTCACACGTCTGTAAATAGGACTTCCTTGTTGATGAATAAATAGGCATCCAGTTGACGGCAACTTTGTCTGGGGGGGGTGGGCAGGGGGCTATTCCCCCAGAGTCTCATTTCTGGGGGCCCTGATGAACAAAAAATTCTGAGCCTGCATGACTGGGGGCCAGGCTATGGCAATGGAGGTCACAGGGAATTCAGGCCACCAGTTCCTGCCTCCTGTTTCCTCAGGACCTGGCTTCAGGCTGTTAAACCCACCCAGGGCAAAAGCTTTCAACTGGTTGGCTGCCTGTAGGGCAGTACCTCAGGCCTGCCCGTGGGGTGGGGAGACTGAGCCACCAGGACCCTGGGGACACCCCCACCTCCGCCTCCCCCAGAGCAGCTCTGCTTTGTCCAGGGTTCTGAGGGCACTGTCAATTGGAAAAAAGGTTCTGCAGTCAAAACAATTTTTGAAAATCAGTGCCCTGAGGGATAAATGTCCTTGTCAAGCAAAGTGGCCTTCTCCAGTGTATCCTGGTGACATTCAGGGAGACTTGGATGCAGTGAATTCTGGGATGGGAGAGACAGGAGGGTGAGAGTCTCCGAGGCCCTCAGCCAAGTCCAATGTCAAGACCATCCTGACTGTTCTGTGGCCACACACCTGCCCTGGGTGTGCCCTAAGCCAAGCCGGGGGCCAGTTTGTCTCCCCTGGGCATTTGCCCACACAGCTTCTTGTGCCTGGAATAAAAAGAGGGACTACATACAAGTAACGTGTACAGTACTGCTCCTGCTTTCTGTAACCCTCACTACAGACCTGTCAGTGATCGTTACCCCCATATGAGGGAGGGCAAACTGAGGTTCAGAAGAGAGAAAGGATTCACCTGAGCATTCAAACTCAGGTTGGTCTGACTCCAAAATATTCTTTTCATTGTAACCTTGCCTACCACCTCTCTCCCTCCTCACCTACATTTAAATTTTGCCCACACTCAGGGCTCAGCTGCTTTCCCAGTTTATTTATTTATTTTTAATGGAGGTATTGGGGATTGAACCCAGGACCTTGTGCATGCTAAGCACACACTCTACCACAGAACCCACTGAGCTATATCCTCCCTGCCACACCCTACTCTCTCTTACACACACCCTCCTGTTTATAAATGCTGTTTGCTCTGCTCTGAACACATTCCCCTCCTCTCATACCTCCCTTCACCCTGCTGACTCCTTCACACTCTTTGGGAATTGGCTTGGGCGTCACCTCTTCTGGGAAGCCCTCCGTGGATACCTAGCTGGGTCAGGAGGGTCCCTCCTCTGAGTTTCTCCCATCACAGCTCTGATGGCTCTGTCTTGCGGTCATTTGCTTTTCTGCATCTTAAGGAGGCCCTAAGCTCTCAGGGACAGGGTCTAGGTCCTCTGTAGTCACCACTATATCCTGTGCCCAGCATGGTGCAAGGCACATACTAGGTGCTCAATAAACACCTACTGAATGAGTGGAAGTGTGAGCTCAACAGGCAGCCTCGATGTCCACCTCCTGGCAGGTGCTGGGCATAGTGCACATGAGGCACAGTCCCTGCCCACCTAGCCCTAGCCCTGCCTCCACAGGAAGCCTCTCTCGACCTCCTTTCCTGAGGTCTGTCCAATTCGCACACAACATCTCTTTCATCCATTCAAACCTTTGAGCACAACTGAGCCAAGGTGGCGTAAGGGAAGCATCTGAAAGTAGGACACAGAAAGTGATGCACCCCCCACCCCGCCCTAGCCCCTTGTGCCCGCCCCACGGTGCTCACCAGTTGCAGGTACACAGCACACCATCAGCCCATTCCTCCTGCACTTGCCAGGCTGATTCCGAGGCACCACTGGCCACCCGCCTGCCCGCCCTCACTTGCTCACCCAGCCCCAGCCCGGCCGTACCCGGTTGATGAGCTCGCCGACCATGCCCGTCCAGGAGCCGTTGGGCTCAGGCGCCCCATACAACCCATCCTCCACCAACCGCAGGCGGTAGCGGAAGCGCAGCAGCTCGGCCAGCTCCCGCAGCATGTCCACGCAGAAGCCCTCGAAGCGCTCGTTCCCCGACAGGGCCTGGAAGTTGGGCCGGCGCATGACATATGGGTTCTCCTGGGGAAACGAGAGAAAAGAGGGGTCAGAGATTGGCTATCTGGGGGCTGGATCAGGGATCCTGGAACCCAGGCCGGGCAGCTAGATCAGGAACCTGCTCACAGAGTGGGCACGATGGAGTTGTTGCATACATCCCCTGCTGACAAATGTTCAGAGCCAGGGAAAAAGCACAAGGGCCCTGCCAGCCCCTAGCAGATTGCAGGGAGCCGGTTTTCATCTCTACCAGCTAACCTAACACTCATTTATCTCAAGTTCAAATGGCTACGAGGGAGGCAGGTAACCTGAGTGAATCAGACTGCATGGAGATTGGGCAAACTTCCAAACTGTTGACTACGACCCACAGTAAGAGATATATTTTACTTTGTAATTCACATCATACACATATATGTCCATGTGCGCACACACACACACACGCACACACACACTTAACTAGACTTAGTTCCACAAAACAGTCCTCTCGCTTAGACGATGGCAAAATACCCCAATATTTCGTTGTGCCAAATTCATTTTTAACACAACCAATAGTGACCCATTAAACCCATGAGCCACCAAGGGATCAAAGAGGATCTGCCCACCAGGATTTAGCTCCAACCCAATGCTGCCATGAGGGAAGCAGGCCTGAGGTGCCAGATGGTCCAATGTGAAGAGAATTTGGAAGCCCAAGTTGTTTCGTAAAATCTCCTGATTATAAAGGTTAGCAACAAGTCAAATTCTAATACCAACTTTTTTAATGCTTTGCAGGATAAACACCTGACAGTCTGCAATCTCTGGCCTATGGCTGTCTTGCTACACGGACGGTTACTTCTGAAGGGTTACGAGCAAACTTTACTGACCCTCACTGTGCCAAATAAGCACAAAAGCAGAGAGAACATCCCACGCGCTAGTAAGACATGGCACATGAAGATGATGGTACCAAAAGAGAAACTTATTTTGACACAGTTATTGTCTACAGGGTTGTTTGTACAGTGTCACTCAGGAACAAGGTGGGTTAGCACTTAGGAACCAGCCAGAACAGCTCTAGCAATAACATCCACAGTGGTAACCGTGTGGACTGAACACCTGCCGAACATCAGCCCCTGCACTGTGTGTGTTCTCTGGATTTTATCACTTCAGTTCCCTACAGTGACCTTACACGGGAGGTACTCTTAGACGCACTTTACACGCGTGGGAAGTGAGGCTCACAGAGGTCAAGTGACCTTTGCCATCTCTCATTCATTCAACACATAATTACTGAGCTCTGAGGTAGATGTGGCGACAATATTTTGCAGCTTCTCCCATCAAGAGATAATTTCCCCACTCCTTGGGTCTGAGCTGGCCTCAAGACTTGCTTTGGGCAACAGAATGTGTTGAAAGGAGTGTTTGTGAATTTCAGAGCCTAAGAAAGGAGTGCTTTGTGAATTTCAATTTCCCTCTGAGGGACCTCTTAGGACCACAGTGTAAGGAATCCTGGGCCAGCCTACTAAAGGATGAGTAAACCAAGGTGTGCTGGCCAACAGCCCAGGCTAGACACCAGCTGAACACAACCACAGTGGGCTCCGCAAAACTGCTCGGGTGACCCACAGAATTGTGAAAAATAACAATCGTTATTGTTTGAAGCCTTCAGATTTTGGGATTGTTATACAGCGATAGGTACTATGAGGTACCTATAGCCTGGATTCCAGGATCCCAACAAAGCCCCAGAATTGAGGGGTGATGGGTGGAGGAAAGTCAGTAGTTCTCTCTCTCTACGAAGCCACATTTCCAAATCCAAAATTGTAGAACTGAGAGTAGGAATGAGATAATACTAATAATAGCAGCAGCTAGCATTTCTTGTGGGCTTGCTGTGTGACAGCTCTTCTGTCAGCGTGGGAAGTCGGTATTATTACCTCTATTTTAGAGATGAGGACACTGAGGTCCCAAGAAGTGAAGTAGTAAGTGGCTGAGATGGACAAGTTGGGCTAAGTCCAAAGCTCTGCTCTTAAGCCCTGTGCCAGACTAAACTTGAGTGGACAGGATCAGACAGTGGACCTGGTAAAAGCCAGACAAAGAGATGGGGGACCCAGGCCAAGTAACGAAGCTAGAGAATCAGAAATCAAAAATTCTCTAGACAAGCACCCAGTGTGAAAACTGGAAGGTTCTTGTGCAGTCCTCTTGACATACAGAGGAGGAAACCGAAGCTCAGAGAGGTCAAGTATCTTACCCAAGGTCACAAAGCTGAAGCAGGACAGTGGGAAGGGGAGCAGAGTTGGGATTCAAAACCCAGTTGCTATGCTCTCCAAAGCCCTTGCTCCTTCCACCAAGCCAAGCTGATCTCCAAAAACAAGACTGAGGCACTTGGGTTGTGGATTTGGGTGCAAGGACTCAGGATAGGGGTGGGAGCTTATAGAGCCAAAAACAGGGACTGGGGCCTGTGAACAGAACTCAAGGTCAGAAAACGATGATCTAGCATTTAACCTACAGCCCTAGACCATCAGATCTGAGGGTCTTAAGGAGTCTCTAACCCAAGGTTTTCAGACGTCTTCAAAAAGAATCTTCTTCAGAAGCACAGCACTGCAGACAAACAGTGGGATGTTGCTAAGTCTGAGTCTAAGAATTCATTCTATGAATGGCTATGCACCTGTACACAAAAAGGTATGTCCAAGAGAGTCGTGGCCTTGCTGCTCGTAGCAGGAACAAAGACTGAAACAGCCTAATTTGGAACAGGTTAAAAAGATTATTGATGTCATCAAAAATCCCTGGCAACTACTAAAATAACAAGTTCTATAAGATATATTAAAAGGAAAAAAACAAGCTACAGAACAACGTGTACAATATGCTATTCTTTGTGAAGGAAAGAGTGGTGATGTGCTTTTACATGCTCAGACATTTCCAGGAGGATAGGGAAAAAATGGGAGCCTGGAGAGGTAAGGAGACTGATTTTTTTTCACTCCTTACCCACTCTGCCCTCTTTGAATTCTATTTAATATAGAATTAAACTGAATTCTACTGAATTCTATTTAATTAACTTCTGTCCCGCCTCCAGTTAAACATTTTAAATATTAAAATATTTTAAATTTTTGAAATATGATGTTTGAGCAGATATTTGAAATGCAAAAGATCAAGAAGAGCCAAAGCGATCCTATGGAAGAACATGAAAACTGAAGGATTTCCCCTCCCAGATATTAACACTTAATTTAAAGCTATGGTATTTAAGACAACGTGGGATTTGCATAAAGACAAACAGACAATAAAATGGAGAGTTTGGAAACCCACACATAAATGGACTCTTGGGGGAGGGTATAGCTCAGTGGGTGCTTAGCATGTGTGAGGTCCTGGGTTTAATCCTCAGGAGCTCCATTTAATAAATGAACAAATAAATAAACCTAATTACCTCCCCCAAAAAGAAAAACCAAAAAAATTTTAAATATATGGACCTAATTTATGACTAGGGTAAACTGTGGTGAAGGGGGAAAAAATGACCATTTTAATAAATGGTGCTGTTCATTGAAACATCTGTATGGAAAAAATGGATTCTAGCCCCACTACCTCACATAATACATAAAAATCAACTCTTGGTAGATTGCAGATCTAAATGGAAAAGGTAAAATTATTCAGTTTTCAGGAAACAAGTAGGAGACTGTCTTTAAGACCTTGAGGTAGAGAATCCTTGAATTCTAAAAACATTAACTGTAAAGGAGAAAAGAATGGATAAAGTGGCCTTTAGTAAAATTAAAAATCTTTTCATCCAAAGATACCACCGAGAATGAAAAGGCAAGCCACAAAGTGGGAGAAAGGTCTCTGCAATACATATTTCGACAAAGAAATTATATCCAGAATATATAAATAGCTTACAAGTCAATAAAAAGGTCAGATACCCCAATTTTCTAAAAATAAAGATTTGAGCAGGGACTTCCCAAAAGAAGATTCCAAACAGGCAATAAATCAAAAAGTGGTCAACTTTCCTGGTCATTAGGGAGATGTAAATTAAAAATGAAAACCCCAATACGGCCAGTACCTTTCCATGTGCAGCACTGGCAAAAGCAAGGAGCAACTGGAATTCTCATTCATATGCCGCCGGTGGGAACAGAGAAGGTGCTGCCGTTTTGGAAGGTGCTTTGGCAGTATCTACAGAGGCTGAAAAACCCAGCAATTCCACTCCTGCATATGCACTCGACAGAAATGCCTGTACAGTCACCAAAACGTATGAGGTACAATGTGCATAGCAGGACTATGCATAATAGCAAAAGAACCAGAAAAACCCCAACGTGCATCAATTTGGTGGGTAAGTAAATCGCAGTGCGTTCACAGAACAGAACAGACGAGACTAAATTACTTGCACCAGCTTGGGTGAGTCTCACAAACACATGTTGTGCACAAGGGGAAAGACACAAGAGAGGACAAGAGCTTGATGTCACTTATGTGAAGTTCAAAGTGGGTGATTAAAGTTGAGACCATTGAGGCCTTAGAGACCGGAAGAGATGTAAGAGGGCTGGGGGTAGGAGGGCTGGTTCCAAAGGTGTGTTCAGTTATGATTTGGGCAAGTTTCTGTATGTATGTTACACTTCCATGAACATCTCTTGAAACTAAAAACAAAAGTGTTAAAGTAGGATGGGTTCTAGAACATTCCTCACAAGCTGCTTGCCTGGGCCCTTTCATAAATCCAGGACCCAACTCCATATCCAGAGCTCCCTGGAGTACAGTTTAAAGGACGCTGATCTAGTCCAACCCCTTCAGTCTATTATGAATATTGTAATACCCTCATTTTACAGGAGGGAACTGAGAAGAAAGAAGAGATCTGCCCACGTCACGTAGTGTGTGGATGGCAGGGCCAGGCTTTGCAGCCTCGAGGGCTCAGAAAGAAGCAGAAATCAAGGTGGTGTGGGGCAAAGTAGAGGCACATGGGCTCAGTCATCTTCAGGTTGGGCAACCCATGTCATCTAAGCCCTGGTTTTATCTGAAAATCAGGGGTGATAATGGTACCAGCCTCAGGGCTGCCATGAAGACTGAGTAATACCAGGAAAGGGCTCGGCACACAGCTCAGAGACTTTGGCCATGATGACTGCTATTTTTACTGAGGATGCCAGATGGGGAGAGAAAACGAACTCACATGTGCTCAGCACACCTTCCCAGCGGGGCACTGCCATAGGGAACTTCTGATCTCATGCGATTCTCCCACAGCCCTTCAAGGTGGGATTATTAGATCCATTTTACAGATGAAGGTATAGAAACTGGAGAGCTGAACGACCTGAAGTCCAGATAAAGCCAGGAATGCAAGTAAGGTCTATCTGACCCCAGAGGCACCAAAGAGCAGGATGAGACCACAGCTTGATGAAGGGAGTGCCCTGAGAAAACCCTCTGGCAAGGGGCCTGGGACTGAGGGAAGGGCCCTGCACAGCCTCACCTTCTGGGGCCTCTCCTGCACCCCCAGCTTCTCTGCGGGACCTCTCTCAGTCTTGGCGTCAGCCCACCCTCCATCAGCTCCAGACCTGTGGGACCCATCCCAGGGACAGCCCAGCCTCCACCCCACTGAGGATCTCTTGCTCCCTCCCTCAACCCAGCCCATCCTCAACAAATGCCTGTCCCCCTCCACAGCCCCAGCCCAGCTTAGGCCTGTCCTACCGACCTGGGGCACCACTCTCTCCTACAGCCTCCCTCATGGGCTCAGCTTTCCTGACATCCAGATTTGGCCCTGACCTTCCTGCTGAACAGTCTCCAAGGTAGAGGGTAAGAGTAACGAAGTCCTGAGACCCTTCCCCACCCCTGCAGCAGCACTCACCACCCCTTGTCTGTTAGGTGCCAGGCACCATTCTAGGCACTGGGGACAGAGCAGGGAATAGCACAAGTCCTGACAGCTTCTTGCCCCAGGTGCCCAGGCTGACTCATGTCTCAATCCCGAAGTGCCTGGCACAGGGCCTGCCTAGAAACACAAGTCGGAAGATGTTGGTAAATGAATGGGCATGTCTGGCTATGCACACTGAGGCCACTGCCTCCAACTCCAACCTGGCACATACTTCCTGAGCCCCTGCTCCTGCAGTTCCTGCTGCCTGGAATGCCAGGCCCCTCCTCTATGTACCCAATTCCTACACAGCTTCTAAATCCCCATTTACCACCACCTCCTCTATGAACCCTTCCTCAGTCCTTCTAAAGTTGAGACAGTCCCTCCTTTCTGTGGGAGTCCCTTATTACCTTGTGTGGGAACGACTGTGTCCAGGTCTGTCTCCTCCATCAGACTAGGATCCCCTCTCCAGGGCCCCTCAAGGCTAGGGAAACCATGAGACCACCTGTGACTCATAAATGTACCTCCAGAACTCGTGTGAGGCCTGGCACACAGCAGCTTCAGTAAATATTTGTGGAATGAATGGACAAATGAATGAATCCATCAAGAGAAGAATGAAGGTCAGGAAGAGAACACTGGCTCATGGGCCTCAGGGAGAAGGGGAGACACAAGAAGAGACTTGAAGCCCCCCACCCCAGGGTCACAGCTCTGCTGTCCTGACATCCCCTCTGACCTCGGGCCCTGCTGCCCACCAAGAACCCCATCTCTTCCGGGTCCAGGAAGCCTTTAGGGTTGACTACACATCCCCCACCAACACACACACACACACACACACACACAAAAGAGGTACCACTTCTCCCAGCCAGCCTGGCCTGGCCCTCAGGGCCCCTCTGTGAAGCTGTTACAAAGTGTCTGGTTTCCTGTCTGCAGGCCATCTGTCCCTCCCCAGCAGGCTCACTGGCCTTTCTCCAGAGGGACGTGAGGTCCACATTAGATCAGGAGTTCCCTAGGGACTGAGAGAATGGCCCTGCAATGCTGTGCTTTAGGGGGCCTCTGATGTCCTGTGGAACTGGTGGTAATCCTCTCAACCTCGATGTCCATGGCTATTAGTGACTGAGGGGCTCTCACCGACCACGGATGCCCACAGGCCAGGGACTCGGCTGCTACGAAGAGCATGGCGGCCTCCAGGCCCAGTTGCTCAGGGCAGCCTCCTGCCCTGGTAGCAGGAGGTCCTATGCGTCACCTCCTCCCTCACCACCTGGCAAGAGGTAGCAGGGGGCAGGGGAAGGGGCAGGGGAGAGGACAGGGGCTCTGACCATGTCACTCAGCTCCACCTGGGACTTGCCCTGTTTCCTTACCTTCAAGAGGAGGAAGACAGGACAAAGTTCACCAAGTAGCGGAGAGGTTTAAAGAGCGACACCTGATAAGGACCTAGCACAGGGCCCAGAGAAGAACAGATGCTCGGTAAATACTCATTGACACGCGAAGGCACCTTGGTCTCTGATCTGGTGAAATGCAGGAATGGCACCCCCAGGGCTACAGGACAAAGTTCTTGGCTGGTGCTCAGGTAGGAAACGACTAGACATTCAAAGCGCAGTGGTTAAGACTCCATCCTGGCTATGCTTTATACTTGCAGCGTGACCTGAGCAAGTCACTCTACCTCTCAGAGCCTCTTCAAGACAGATACTAAATAATTTGACATGTGTCAACATGCTCAGTCGGCAAATGTGACAAGATAGCCGTCCTAGCAATGGTGATTTACAGGGGCCTACCGTGGGCCAGGCGCTGTGCGAGGCACCCCCTGTGCTGCCTCGTGGAGTCGTCACAAGAGCAGTCACCCCCACCTCCGCTGTGCGTCGGCAGGCTGGTAGAGCCCAGAGCCGGACCTGGCTCTGATTGCAGACTCTGTACGCACCACTGCTCCAGCAGCAATTAGGTTGGTGACATCCTGGCCACAATCAGGACTTCTGGGTACCCGGATCACATCCTTACTGGTTGGCCCTCTGTGCCAGCCAAGGCATCCCTCCACCTCACTGAGACTGGGCTGGGACATCGCTCAGGAAAGGCCCGTCCACCTACCACCTACCCCAAGGGCCACTCACCAGGATGGTCGTGACTACCAGCGTCTTGTTGGCCAGTGTCTGTGACAGGTTGATGTCCAGGGTGGTGGCATTCATGGCCAGAGTCCGGTTAGAGTACCACACTCCAATCTGAGGCAGAGAGGGCGCTGTCAGCACAGGTCCAGTCTGAGGATACCTCGGACCTCTGGGTACTGCCTTGCCCTCATCTCCCACCCCATCAAGGCTCTGGTGTCACCATGGGTCTGCTCACCTCACGGTGGCCCTGACGAGACTTCTCCAGGATGCGCAAGGTATAGTTGGTCCTCTGCCCTTTGCTGTTGAACTCGACCCGCCCAGTCAGCCCATCATACTCTACCTAGCAGGGTGGGAGGAGGGCAGAGGGAGGGGTGGCAGGGGCCCAGAGAAGAGACAGAAATGGAGGGGACAAGAGAGAGGGAGAGGGACCAGGAAGGACCACAGTTAAACAAGCAAGACAACATGCCAGCAAACGAGAGGAGATGCAACAGAGAAGTAGGGCAAGAGCCACGCAGACAGGCAGAGGAAGGCCGGGAGAAGAGAGACAGATAGAAGGGAGAGGCCCAGAGAGAGCAGGAGATGGTGGGTGGGGTTGGAGGTGCGGGGAGAGGGCAGGGGCGCCGCAGGGTGGACACAGTGAGCACCCCACCTGAGGCAGGCTGCTGTGCCCCCTCGGCCCTCCCGCTCCTGGCTCACCATGCGCAGGTAGTTCATGAGGCTGGTCCCGTGGGGCCAAATGTTGGCCGACGTACAGGCCAGCGGCTTCACGCCAATCTCCTGGCTGCGGTTCAGCTCCCGGACGGCGCTCACCACCACATGCACGGCGTCAAACATCAGGGCAGCCGACAGCTGGGGTAGGGTGGGGGGCCAAGGTGGGGCGGGATGGGAAAGAGGCAGCTTAGCCAGGGCAGCCCCGAGGCCCTGTGGTGCTACCCTCAAGCCCTCAGACAACTCTTCTCCCTCCAGGAACATAAAACCACGTAGGTCAGGAGCAAGGAGGGGTCTCTGGGTGTCTCTCTGGGAACATAGATGACTGGGAAAGGTGTGCATGCTGCCCATGTCTTTGTGGGAGCAGCTCTACCTGACTGTGTGTGGCCTGCCTCTGTTTTGGGAAGGGCATGTCTGAAAGAGTTTGCCTGGATGGTCAGCTGTCACCCCTACAGGGGGATGTTCACGGGTGTAGGAATCTCTGTGTGTCTTTGTGGCTGATGTGGGGTAGGGGGTTGGGTGACAGCCACAGTCCCTGTCTGAGAGTGTCTGGGGATATGTTAGTGGGTAGGGCTGGATAAACATGCCTGCTTGTCTACATACAGGGTGAGCACGGTGTCCAGGAAGCAGAACATTAATGGTTGTAAGCCCGGGGCCTGGGAGGCAGGCAGCTCTGAGCTGGAGGCCTGGTCCTATTTCCTGTAGAGGGCCAAGTCCCTACCTGTCTCTGAATCTCAGTTTCCTCCCTATAAAGAAGGGATAATAGTTATCTCTGCCTCCAGGGGAGGATCAAACAAGATAATGCATGCAAAGGGCTGAAAATAGCGCCTGGCACACAGTGAGGGCTGGACATACACTGGGCACCGAGCAGTGACTGACAACATGGGCAGGTGTCTAACAGAGCGTATCTCAGCTGGGTGGGTGTGAAGGTCTGAATATCTGTGTTGTGTAGGTGGGTGCAGGGGTGCACACAAAGGCAGCCGTGTCTGTGTGACGGACCTGCACGCACATGTCCGACTGCATGGCTTGGTGTCCGTGAGAGTTTCTGTGCACGTATTAGTGTCTCAGTATCTTAGTGTGTGACTAGATGTCTGTGAACAAATACACATAAATATGCATCTCTTGTATGTTTGCATTTATTCAGCATATATTATTGGACACCTACTCTGAGCCAGCAGGTTTTAGGTGTTGGGTGTATAATGGTGAACAAAACAGAAACCACTGTCCCCATGGAACTTAACAACCTAAACATCTGTATCCATATCTAAGCAAAATATAGAACAAGTCACACGGTGATTAGATAAGCAAAGATAGGTGGTATGGAGAAAAATCTCGCAGGGAAGGGGGCTAAATAGTGGATAGTTTGCCATTTTTTAAATAGGGAGACATTTGAGCAACAACGTGGTGATGAGTGAGCAAGTTGCTAGTTCTCTGAGGAAGTGCATGAGAAGCAGTGGGGAAAGCAAGTGCAAAGGCCCTGAGGTGCACATGTGTTGGGGCAGCAGAGGCACCTGGAGGAGACTTGTGGTTGGAGCAACTTGAAACGGATTTCAGCTCAGGGCCACACTGTGAGGCCCGTGGATGTACCCAGAAAGTAAGTGGGGCACCAGAGGGTTCTGAGCACGACAGACTGAGGCCTGAATGGGCCCAGGAAGTGCCTGTGTGCTGGGGGCGAGGGCACAAGCTCACCGCAGGGCCGGGGTAGGTGCTGGCTTCACAGTTCTCCCTCCAGGACATGTTGAGGCTGCGCACAAACTCGGGATAGAAGGGGTGCGAGGTGTTGAACATGGAGAAGCCCAAGATGTTGGAGGAGTCCTCCACGATCCCGTCCAGGTGCAGGATGGGGAAGTCCTGGGACCAAGAAGAGGGGGTGAGGCTGGGGCTGGGTCCCACGTAGGGCAGATGCTGCAGAGGGAAGCAGGGGCTGGAAGGGCTGCAGGGGGTACGCACCATGGTGGTGAGGATGTACTTGTAAAATGCTGAGGTCATTCCCAGCTCTGAGGCCTGGAGAACGCAGGAAGCAGAAATAGGGAGAAGTCAAGAGAGGAAGAGAGATTTAGAGACAGGCCTGGCAAGAAGACACCCCAGAGAAAACACAGTAAGAGACACCCGAGACAGAGAGAGACAGGGAAAAGGAGATGCATGGGGGCAGAGGGAGGTCTGGTCCCTCACATCCCACTGAGTTGATCGGTTCCCCAGGAGGGACAAAAATTTTGTTGGAGGAGAGAATGATGTCCTCAAATGCCCACATCCTTAGAAGACTACCTTCTGGAGACAGTTATGCAAAGGGATACCTCAGAAACTGGATGGGTAGGGGGTGGGTAACCTTAACTTCAATCTTAACTTACCCCAGGCTGCCCCAAAGCTAAGTCTGGGCTGCTAATGTGTAGGGCTCACCCTGGTCACAGACCAGGAAAACTACCCACTGCAATCTTTAAAAACTCTTTCCAATGAAAGGCAGCCAACTGAAATATCAAGATTCATGTTTTGAGCTCCCTTTTGCACAGTTCTCAAGGAGAACAAAGTTAAAAGACATCTCCATGCCAGGAGTGCACAATTCTGTCTCACTATGATCATTAGAACATTAAATGGCACCAGCTTGCATTGCCTACTTGGCAGGGGCTGTTAACATGTGGGTTACAGCTCATTCTAGGAGAGAAAAGTGCAGGCTCAAGAGAAAAGTGACCACTGGTCACTGGGCTCACAGAGGAGGGGCTGGAACCCCAGCTCAGGCCCACCGTGCCTGCCTCAAACCCAAAATGCTTTCTCTGAGCCATCTGCCTCAAGAGCCCCGTGGATTCTGTCTATACTTCTCCCTGTAAGCTACTATCAGCAATGACATATGGCTTTAATTAAAAAAAAAAAAACTGAAGAAAAATAAATGATACAGATTAGATTATAAGGATAAATTAAGAGCAGGGAAGCAATGAATGATTAATGAATGTGGGTCTCTGGTGGATGACATGTCGCAGGCCCATGAGGGGAAAGTCCTGGTGCCGGCCCTTCCTGGGTGCCTTGGGCCAGTCCATTCCCCATGGAAACTCTGTTTTTTCATCCACAAAATGGTATCATACCTACCCTGCAGGGTGGAGTGAGAGCCAAATCAAAGAAGATGTGCAGAGCACCCCAACACAGAGCAGGAGAGGCACTCAGTAAAGATAACAGGGAGCTCCCACTATGCCAGCACTTACTCTGGGCCAGGGACTGTCCCAGCGCTTCCCTGCCATTCACTCAGTAGCCCTCACAGCAACCCACTGAGGTAGCAGGTATTCACAGAGAGGGGAGGTGACTGACTGTCCAGGATCCAGCCATGGGTGCAAGAGGGAAGAGGCTGAGCTGAAAGACAACTTCCATCATCTGCCCGCAGAAAGCAATCTCCGTACCCCCATGTGACCCTTGAGGCCTGAGGGCACTGGGTGACTTGCTCTGTCACCCATGTTTCTGTTCCTGACCCTGTAGGGCATTAGAGATGGGGGGACCCACCTTACGGAGAATGAGGTGGGAGATAGATGCGTTGGCATCAATGATGATGGTGGACACCTTGTCATCGCGGATCTCTTTGAGCAGCGGCGTGGGGTCCCGGCTGTCATCCAGCATCCTCACCGACAGCGTCTCCTTGGAGATGAGGAAGCCACGCACCAGTTCCTCCAATCGCAGCAGGCCTGAGGGAGGGGTCAGGCCCTGGGTTAGATCCTTTCCATGTGCCCTCCGTGTGCCCAGACATGGGGTGGCCACTCTCTACTCTCTGGCGTGGGACAGCCAGGGAGAGGACAAGGGCTTGCTCAGGAGGTTGGGGGGCTGTCCAGAGTGCAGCTGGCTCTGCTGGGGTGCTGGGTCTAGGAGCCTGATGCTGGGGTCCTCCCAAACTAAAATCCCAACTGAGACCTCCCCCGACTTCCAGATGCCTGTCTCCTGCCACCTCTCTGCTCCTGCTGGGATGCATGACAGGCATCGCACACTTCACACATGCAGAGCTGCAATCTGCTCTTCTCGCCCAAACCACCACTTCTCGCCGGGTCGGTGAACAAACTCCAGCCTGCCAGTCACACAGGCCAAAGCCCTTGATGGCAGCCTAGCCTCCTCCCTCTCCTTCTCCCTCTCCCTGTCTCTCACCCATGCCCAATCCACTGGCTCTACTTTCAAAATACACCCCATGGCACTGCGCCACCATCACTGCCCTGGCCCAAGCCACTGCCATCTCCTCCCTGTTACAACAGCCACACTTGCCCCAGAGAGTCTGTTCTCTCCGCAGCAGCCGGAACTGCTCTAAAGTAGATGTGCTCCTCCTCTGCTCCAAACCCTCTAACAGCTTCTCGTTCATTCAGAATGAAGCCCAAAGTCCTCACAGCCTCCAAGGCCCCACTCCACCTGCCTGCTCGCCTCATTATCTCCCTGATCCCATCTCCTCCTCTCTCACTTGCTCAGCTCTGGCCATACTGGCCTCCTTGCTCACACACTTGTACACTCATACACACACACACACACACACACACACACACACACACACACACACACACGACAGCCGTGCTCTGGTCCCATGGCCTTTGCACTGGCTGTTCCCACTGCCTGGAACGCCCTTCTCCATTTCCCACATGGCTCCCTTCCTCACCACCTTCAGATCTTTCCTCAAGTGTCTTCTCTTCAATGAGGTCCACACCCACTGTTCCATTTCAAATCGTACCTCCTTACTCCAGCATCCCAGGTCCCATCATCCTGGTCTATCAGTCTGTAGGACTTATTACTTCTGACTCTACAACATCTCACCTATGTTCACTGTCTAGCTCCTCCCATATGAATGCAGGTTTGACAAGGGCAGCCTGGCTCACACACTGCCACATCCCGAATACCAAGAACAAGGTTTGGCCCAGGGCAGGTGTTCACTAAATACCTTTTGAAAGAGGAATTCCTCCTGGCAGTTACTGAGCAAGGCCTTCTCTCCTTCTCCAGCCGCATACCCACAAACCCACCAGCTTAAAGGTCCCTTTCTCCAGGACATGGGCTCTGAACCACCCACTCAGGTAGGATCACCCCCATGCAACTCCTGAGAGCACGGATCACACTGTATCACAACTGCTCAACCATCATGTCCTCCACTGTCCCAGAGCTCCGTGAAGTCAGGGACCACACCTAGCGTTGTTCACTGCTAAACCACTGGGACCTAGCAGGTACTTAGTCACTATCTGCTGACTAAATGGTCTCTTTGGCAGGGAGAGGGGGTCTGTGGAAGCAGAGGTCTGGGTTCCTGAGGGGGAAGGGATGGTGGGGACTAGGAGAGCCTGTGTCTGGGTCCCCCAGGCGTTACAACTAGGGGGCACCAACTAATGACTGTGGGAGACTAGATCCCTTGGGAAGGGGAGTTTGCGGGAATAGAAAACAAAATATCCACTTCTTCCTCACACTCGGCCTTGGCGCAGATGAGGCTGGCCGAGGGGTAGTTGAAGGACTTGAGGATTCGGGAGACTGCCAGGCTGACGTCCTCATTACTGGGGTACAGGCTGACAGACGCGAAGCGAAGATATTGAAGGCGGGGTGTCTCCTCAGGACCCACCTTGATGTGAGGGATCTGAACAGAGAAGGATCTTTGCTTCCATCTTGCTCCTTCTCCCCGGTCCTTACCTCCAGGACCCACCCCCACCCCACCCCATGCTCCCGCCTCACCTCCTTCTCCCCACAGATATGGCTCACGGTGGAGGCAGATGCAGGGCTGGAGGATGGTCCCAGGACAGACACGACCCCCTTGGGCAGGATCTGACACACTGTCAAGGGTGAGAAGAGACGCAGATTCAGGGACCCTCTTCCTCCTCTCTGGCCCCACCCTTCAGGGAACTGCCCTGGCCCAGGAGAGAACCCGACCCTCCGCACTGAGCTGCCTGATCCTCCTCCACCATGCAGGAGCCCCGAGGCCCGATCCCTGATGATCCCTGACCCGGCCCACCATAGGGGACAAAAGAAGGGGGCACAAGACAGGGGGAGATGGGAAGAAATGGCAACAGAAAGCCAGGTGAGACCAAGAGAGAAACAAAGGAAGAGACAAAGAGTAAAACACCAGGGCGTCCTTCTGGCTGCAGACCCAGTGCTTGGTTTCTCAGCCTTCATCTTTCTCAACCTTTTTAACCACAGCACAACCTAGGGTGCATCTAACACCCCATCTACCCTGAACTCACAGTTGAGGTCCCCTCCAAACTATACACCCCAAACACCCTTCTTCTGTTGCATTTACTTGCTCCTCTTTCTTCCACCTTCTTTCTCCTTAATTAAAATGTGTGTTGAGTCTCAAGACAGGGAGGTGGAAGCTTTTGTGGGCAGGTTGCCCATTCCTATGACAGAACCCTAACTTTTCCTCAGGGAACCACATGACATGGTTCCCAGGATTGATTGACACCTGACCCAGGATCACAGAACCACATTGTCCTGGTCACAGTAATCACTTCAGAGATGGGGACAGGCTCAAACTAGGCCATTGAGAGCCTTCCCCAGGTCTTCTGCTAAAATTATTACTGAGTTTGCTAAACTGGTGAGATGTAAGTTTTGAGCATTTGAGGCCATCTTGCCACCTGCTGGGGAGTGCACTCCTAAAAATGAAGCCAACTTGGAGGAAATCAGGACTCAGAGATAAAGACAGAGTAGATTCCTGGAACATCACTTGAATGCCTTTATCAAGCTATGCCTGAAACAATCCTACAATAGCATTTGACTACCTAGATTCAACCATGCCTGAAATTAATCCTTAGGCCTTTTAGTGACATGAACCGATAACTTTTCTTTTTCCCTTAGGGCAATCTGAGTTGGGTTTCTGCCATCCAACTAAAAGCACTGGAACTAAACATCTCATCTTCCTCCAAACTTGCTCCTTCCATGCCTTCCATGTTGGTGAGGGCCCCACCGATTCACACACCAAATATCTGGAAATGGTCTTTGCCTTCGATCTTTCTTCTAATAGCCAATTAGTAACCAAGCCTTATCTCTTTTTTGTCAAATCTTCTCCTATTCGTCCTCTTCTCTTTGACCTCTCCTCTCCTGCCCTACTTTAGATTTCTCAACTTAGGCATGCACCAGCCATCTCTCCAGCCATCCAAATCTAGCCTCTAGATTCCATTGTCACCAGCTCCTGCCCCAAACCCATCAATGACTCCCCACTGCCTGCAGGTGAAGGTAGCATCTTTCAGCCTGACCTGAAGGCCTCCTCGATCCCCTGACAATCTGCCCAGCCTCATCTCCCACCACCCAGTCATACTCTCGTCTATAAGACTCTCACGATCCCCCATAACATGTCCTGAGTCCACGTGGTCAGGATGGGTACAACCCCACACCCTATTCCTTGGCTCCAAATACTCAGCTCTCCCCTCCACCCCAGCTCCAGACTACAGGCACATGCCTGGAACACCATCTGTCTCCTCACCCTCCATCCCAGTCTCTCAATTTGTGTTCTGTGCTACACCAATCAAAAAAGTCCAGGAAATATTGTACCCTATCTTCCCTCTCAGTGATCTGAAACACATATGAACATGAAAAAGGCTCCGATAAGGTCTGCAGGAAAGAAATCTGTCTAAAACATGTTTGAAGGCAGCATCTCCCCATGGTCTAAGACCCCAGCACGTCTGTTAATAGGGACCCCTATTAACATTTGCTCAGTCCGTGAGTATTCAACAAATACTCATGCACCCTGACTATCCAGCTGGTCTTGTTCCACAGGGCATACCTTGAGCAACACCTCTCTTTCCATATCCTACTCATCTTTCAGAGCTCAGCTTCAGTGTAGCCTCCTCTAGAACAACTTCACTGTCCCTGCCCCTGAGCGCCCTGGCTCACTGCCTAGGCCTCTCATTACTCAGCTCTGGGGGCTAAGAGTCCCCAGCCAGCTATGAAGCTTATCTTTCAGATGAGGCCATCAGCTCCTTCAGGCCAGCACCAGGGCTGGTGCCCTCCCCACCGCCCCATGCCCATCAGCACCATCTCTAGGAAGGAGAAGGCAGTGCAGACATGAAGGAAGGGGCAGATGGAGCTAGAAGAGAGCAAGGCAAACTGAGGTGGCCAGGGCTGAGGGATGGGTTAAGGGCCACCACCCTGCCCGACCTCACCCCACGCCCCCTGTGGCCCTGCTCACTGGTGTCCGTGGTCTCGTACTGGCTGTCCCGCTGCAGTTCAAAGATGTCTACTTCCACGCGAGCCTTGGCTGGGACCTCGATGATCCCATTGATCTGCTCCCGGGCCAGGGCTAGGGCCAGCCGTTCACCACGGCCACACACTGTCTGGTCATCCAGGATGGCAGCTGAGGGGATACAGGGGTTGGGGACCATACTCCTGGGTCCTGAGGGAGAAAGGGCTGGGCTCCGGGACTCCCTGGCTCTGAGGTAGGGCTGGAGATGGGGACCAGGGGTCTAGACTCCTGGATCTGAGGTTGGAGAGGGCTGGGATCTGGACTCCTGAGTCCAGGGGGAGGAAGAAGCTGGGGGCTGCTGGGCTGAAGCCCAGATCTCTGGGTCTTGAAGAACTGGCATGCCCAAAGAAGAGCCGTGGGGCCCAATAGGAGAGTCTGTGAGGAGGCAAGGGCAGGGGCTGTAGGGCCTCACCCATGCGCAGTGATGAGAGCACCTGGCAGCTGGGGCTAGCGAAGGCAACAATCAGCAGCAGCAGCAGCTCAGCCGGCATCTTCCTCCCCTCCTCATGGGGACGCAGCTGCCGCGGCCCCCACTCGCCACCTGCAAGGAGACCCCAATCCATGGGGAGACTGCTGATATGGGGGCCTCTAAGGCCCTTTTGTGCACTGCTGGATAGTGACCACAGAGCCTGGAACATTGTTGGTGAACTCTGAAGAGCCCTGCCCTCATTAGAAGCTGACAATACTGAGGGCATTGCTGGGGGGAAGCCCGGACTCAGAGAAGCCCTAGCAGGGAGAAGCTCACAGCACTCAGGCGCTGAGTGGGAGAAGCACTGCTAGAGGATGTTCACAGCTACCAAAACAGGAGGGAGGCATGATAAGGATTTCAGGTAAGAGTGAATTCCCTGGACCATCTCCACCCTAATAGGAAACCAGGAAGTGCCACCCCCAACCCAGTCCCGCCCCTGTCTCTGGGCAGGCAGCTGTTACTAGGCAACAGAAACCGGCTGGAGAGGATGCAGTGGTTGCTAGGCAACCCCATCCCAGGCCTCACTTGCCACTTTCCTGACGTCCCTGGTTCCCACAATCCCACAGGGAAAAAAGCCTAGACATCTGGGGTCTGGAGGGGAGAGTATCCAGGAGTTAGGAAACTTGGGAAGAGAAAGACACATGGAGACACACAGGTGGAGACAGATGGACAGAGACCCAAAGTGCCTAAGAGGCTAAAAAACAAAGAAGAGCAAAGAGAGAGAAGAGGGAAAAAAGAGAGACAGAACGAGGAAGAGAGCCTGGGGGTGGGAGGGATATCAAGAGACTCAGAAAAGGAGAAAGGGAAAATTGGCCAAAAAATAAGGGGTTAGAAAAATGATAAGAAAACAGAGAAGGAGAGTGATAGGGAGATAAGGATAGAGTAGGAGAAAAAGGGAAGAGATAAAAAGATAGGCAATGGAGAGAGAAAGGGCAGAGCAGGGAGAGGAAGAGCAGGCAGGCAGAAGACGAGGAAATCAAGCCACAAGAGGGACACAGAACAGAACAGGAAGAAAGGATGAAGAGAAGACACAAACCCACTTGAGATGCCACCAGAGAGAGCGGGAAGGGAAGAGTGAGCAAAGCCCGGAGTGCACTGTCTGCTGAAGCAGGTGCCAAATTGCAAACTGCAGCCCCCGACCCTGCTGTAGGGAGCTGAAGGTTGGGGGAGACAGTGAGTCTCTGCTCTCCACAGCTGCTCCCTACCTCCCAGCTTTCTGCAGGGTCACCACTGGGCAGGGATGAGATTGTTCAGATGCACAGCTCCCCCAGGCCAAGAGCCATGCCCAAAGGAAGGGACACTTGGGTTTCCATGGGAGAGGGTTACTGAAAGGCCTGGAGTGCTATGAGGTGAGCTTGGGGGTCTTTCCACACCCGACTCATCCCCACAGAAGGAGGGCTTAAGCTGGTGAGATGGCAGAATGAAACCTGCTAGTGGAGGCAGAGGTATAATGCAACACTTCAGAATGTCCCTTGTGGCCTGGACGGCAGGAGACCCCATCAGTCCCTGCTCTACCTCTGACTCCCACATGACCTTGAGCAAGTCCCTTTCTCTTGGGATCTCTGGGAAAGACAGGCTGGGGGTGGGAGGGCATGCTGGACAGCCTGTAGGCTGTGGACTGTAATTTGGATCTGAGGTGAAGGCTTTTCAAGGGTGGAGGAGCAAGGAAAACAGAGAGCCCAAAAGGAGACCTCCCAGAGGGATGAGGAGGGCAGGGCTAGGAAAGAGGCAGGGGTGACGGGGTCATCCTGAGACACCAGGGGCTTCTAGGGGCAAATCAGGGAGCAGAGACTAGAGGACAGAAAGACTGAGGAAGAGACAGGGGCTGGCAGGGCAGCACCCCACAGGTGGCAGACACAGGTGGGAGCCGTTAGAGAGAGTACAGGGACAGGGCTGGGGGCAGCAGATGGACACAGAGGCACAGGAAGGCCCAGAAAGACAGACAGATAGACCAAGAGGAAGTGACTGAGGCTATAAGAGAAAGGGACACACAGACATCACCTAGAAGGGAGACACAAAGGGGACAGAGACAAGATGGGGAGCATGAGACAGGAGGGGCAGAGAATCAGGCCTGAGCCCCACAGGCCCAGAGACTTAGGCAAAGCCAGATATAGGTGGAAACACAGCAACCAAGCGAGCGCAAGGGGCACTGCCAGGGGAATAAGAGAGACAAGTAGGCAAGGGAGAGGGAAGGCAAAGGCCAGAGGGCAAATGGGGTGAGCGAAAGGGCAAAAAAGTTAACAGGCACAAGAACTGTGGGGAGGAGAGAAATAGCAAAACTCTGAAAAGAAGAGGGCTAGTCAGAAAGAGAGAGGCAGAGAAAAAGTATGAGAGAGCCACACAGCAGACTACAGGAGAAGGGGCAAGTGGGACAGACATGAGATGGAGAGGGACTCACAGGCAAGGGGAGAGGAGGGGCAAGAGTGAGGGAGGGAAACTGAGGCAGTAGGAAGGGTGAGTGACCCAGAGGGCACGGGCAGGGATAGGACAAGCACCTGCATCAGGGCCACAAGTCCACAAGAGGTACATCCACACAGAATGCCTTGGAAGAGGGGTTAATTCTAGAGCCTGCAAGCCCCAAAGCGAGGGAAGGAATGGGAACCAAACGGCCAAGTAGGGGAACACAGAGGTGGGAAGAGAGAAGGGGAGGGGCAAGACCACCAAGGAAAAGACAAAGTGGACCATGGAGGGGGGCAGCGGCTAAGGAGTGAGGAATGGAGGAGACAGAACTCAGAGTGGATCTAGAGGAGAAAAGCAGGAAAGTAAGAGGATGAAGATGGCCTCCAATCCCAGAGTTCAAGAGGGAGACAGATAGGTGAGCAGAGGCACAGGCAAAGCAGTGGACAGAGGGCTAGACCTGGCGGGGGATCCTCCCAAAGAGAGAGGGAGGAGAGACAGGGGAGTTTTGAGAGAGAGAGAGGAGGAGGAGAGGGAGAGAGATCAACGGAGACACACCAAGAAAGGGTTGGGTTAACAGCAAAGAGAAAGAAGTTGGACAGAATCAGAGAGAAGCCTAAGAGACACGTGAAATGGAGATTCAAAAATGGAAAGACATTTCCAGGAGATCAAGACCAGATGGGATGGGGATGGGCCCATGGCAGGCAAAGAGGATGAGGCTCCGAGGAAAGAAGAGACTGAAACAGAGTGAGAGATCAGAGCCGGTCACCTCGGGACTGAGGCTGGAGCAAGCAGGGGCGGAGACCTGTCAGGAGTCCTGGAGAAGGAGTGAGACGGCAAGTAAGAGCCAGTCAGACCCTCAAGACCCAGGAGCAAGGCTGAAGAGCAAGGCTGAGCTGTGTACCCAGAAGGGGTGAGAAAGGCCGAGGTGAACTGAGGCTGGGAGGTGGAGGGTGCAGGGCAGGCCCCTGGTGGGGGAGGGTATTTGCCGGTCTGGTCCGGGGAGCAGGGGAATGTGGGGGCCCTGCAGGCAGCAGTGAGCCTAGCCTTCCAGGACCCAGTCCCGGCCCCAGCCCAACCCCAGCCCTGCAGACACTCACGGATCCTGGTGGGACGGAGGGCTGGGCTCCCTCGAGGCCCGAGGAACGACAACGAGGAGATGCTCTGGCACTGGGTGGTGTGGCTGGGGCGGGGGGAGAGGGCAGTCCACAGGGCCCCCTCCCCCGCCTCCGGTAATGGCCCCCAACTAATCCAAAACAGGGGCTCCCCGGGAACAGTGAGGAAGGACAGGTGGAAGAGGAGAGGGTGGGCCGGGGAGGGGAAAAAGGGGAAAGGAGAAAATGGAGGAGGGAAGGGGAGAGAAGAGAGGGGGAAGGAGCAAATGGAGGAGAAGGAGGGAGGAAAGGAGGGAGGAAGGTGAAAACGCAAGGGAGGGGGCACAGGCAGAGCCGGGGGAGGGGGAAGCCGGCCCAGGCAAGGGCCCCCACCCCCTCCCCTAGCCGGGCCGGCCTGGGGGGGCCTCTGGGGGCGAGGACTGGGTGGAGACAAGGAAGCCGGCCATCAGGAGAAGTGGGGGAGGGGAGGGCTTGGTGGGGGGGAGGGGGCCACCCCTTCCCCCCTCCCCCCTGGAGCCCCGGCCCTGCCCTGGAGGAGGCTAGGGCCTGGAGTCCTCAAGCCCTCAGCCCCCACGGGAAAGCATGCTGGGGGCGGGGAGAGGCTGAGGAGTGGAGGGGCTGGGGACGATAGGGTGCTGGGAGACCCGGAGAGCCAACGAAGGGGCAGGAGAGGTGGAGAGATGGGGAGGAGGGACAGGAGGAGAGAGGGAAGGATGAAGAGGAGCAGGTGGAAGAGGAAGGCGAAGGAGGGTGGGGTGTCCCGGAGGCGCCCAGTGCAGGGCCTCGGCGGGAGGGCCTGGCCACGGACTCCTGGTCCCCTGTGAGGAGCAGCCACCGGCTCCGGGTTCCCAGCTGGGCCTGCCTCCCTGCTGCTGGCCGCCACTGCTACCGCCGCCACCGCCACCGCCACCGCCACTTCTCCCCTCCGAGGCCGCCGCCTGCCTGTCCGCCCGCCCGCCTGCCGCCCGCGCTGGGTCCTGGAGCGCAGGGGGGCGGGGGGAGAGAGATGAGGGAGGGAGGGAGGGAGACAGGGAGGAGGGCGGGCAGGAGGAAGGGAGGGAGGCAGGGAGAGAGAGACCGAAGGGAGGGGAGTTGGGGGAGGGGGAGCCTGTATTGGTCCAGGCTAGGGCCCCCCCCCCCCCGCAAGGAGAATGCTGATGAGGGGAAGGCGCTGCATAGGATGGAGGGCCCACCCCTGGGCCGCCCCCTCCACCACACCATGCCACCGCCCTGCCCAGGCAGCCCTTGGGCACAGGAGCCCACGGAGACAACAGGCAGGGAGACTTGGGGAGAAGGCCATGGAGGTGGGGGGAAAGGGCCCTAGAGATGAAGAAAAATGCAGAGAAGCAGCAAGACAGCCATCAAGAGCCACAGAGGTGGACCAAGGTCCACAAACTCCACAAGGACAAGGACAGGGAAAAGCCCAGACAAAAAAAAAAAGAGGGCCATCAAGACAAGGGAGTAGACCACAGAGACAAGCTGAGGACCTAGGAGACAAGAACAGCTTGTGAACCTAGACAGCACCCCCTCCCCCCACACACAATGAAGATAGGAAGAGGGGGCAGCTTGTGAACTCAGCTCCCCAGGAAGATGGAGAGAGGCCCAGGGGAAGAGAAATGGGGAGTGGTCCGTGGTGAGAGAAGACCACGGACAGGAGGAGAGGCCCACAGAAACTGGACCAAGGATGCACATCACAGAGACAGGAAGGAGGGCCAAGGAAAGTGAGAGAAGGTCACAGAAATGGAGGGAGACGCCCAAACACCAGGAAAACCACAAAGGCAGAATGTGGACACAAAAGGCCTACTGAGGCAGGAGCAGCTGGCCCATGGAGAAAAGGGAGAACCCCCCCCCGAAACAGAAATAGCTCCTGTGGAGGTGAAGGGATGGGTGGTGAGTATTAGAATTCTCCATAATGCAGAGAGAAATCATGGGGACCCACGGAGATAGTGGGTGGGGAGAAGAGTCACCCAAGCATAGAGACAGTGGGAAAGGGCAGGGAGCTGGAGGGCAGAGCCAGAAGAAGAGGGGAGACTCCCTCCCTCTTGGAGCTGAGCAGGGCAGGAGGGGCATGGAAGAAACAAGCAGAGACACAGATCTTGGAGTGGGGGTGGGTGGTGCAGTTAAGTGGGGGGGGGTGAAATTTGGGGGGAAAGAACATGACAGTTGGCACTGAAGGCTGAGTCTGTGACTCACCACCACCCCCAATGTTCGTGATGGGGAGACACTGACACTCACGTGCAGCCCCCAGCACACGTGACCACAAGCCTCGCGCGTGCACACACACACATGGCATGTGGCAACCCTCACACCAGCCTGGTATCGGAGGCCCTCTGCAGCTGGCATGTGGGGGATCCCCAAAATACATCTGACCCTGAAGGATGACCAACTTTGCCTGCACCTCCTCACCTACTGGGGGCCCCCAATGCCCATTCTCAGCTCCAGATAGACCTGGCCTCTAGGCCTTTGCTTATGCAGGGACCCCAGCATAGAACGCCTAGCCTCTCAAAATTGAATCTGTCCCGGAAGTCCTAGCCCTGTGTCACCATCTCCAGAAAAACGGAAGCAGGCCTCAGCTTAGTCCTGTATCATCTCAAGTGAAGGGACCTAGTCCATCCAGGAAAACTGGGAAGTCCAAGCAGAAGGTCACAGCAGAAAGAGACCTGACAAGTCAACCTGGACACTTCCATTTTCAAGTGGGGAAAGGAAGCCTCAGAGTCTAGCCTCCAGGTTCTCTGGCTCCTGCCCCAGGTGGCCTCACCCTGAGGGCAAACTCAGATTACCAGCTTTAGAGCTCACTGATTATCACCAACTTCTTTCCTCCACTTCTTGTATTCATCCACTCTGGACATCCCATCTGCCAGGCAGTAGAGCCTGGGAGACAAAAGTATAGACCTTGGAGTCATGGGTTGGAATCCGGGCGCTGTCTCTTCCTAACAATGGACAAGAAACTTAATTTCTGTGACCCTCAGTTTCTTTGCAAAGTGAGAGCAATTGTTCCTCCCTCATAGGGTTACTGGGAGGATTAAACTGAATAATTCATGTAAAGCACTGAGTATAACACTTAGCAAGTCATAACACACTTAGGACACATTAGCTATTATTACTCGGCTCCCAGAGATTCTAATAAAAACAACTCTTACATAGCTTTTTCTCTGTACCTCACAACCATACAGGGGCTGTTATTCTGCAGATGAAGAAACTAAGGCACAGTCTTGTTGACTTGTCCAAGACAACAGCTAGGAAGTGGAAGGGCCAGGATTCCAATCCAGGCAGCCCGATGTGATTACATGGGACTGGTGTTAAAGGAGTTTAATCTAGCCGAAAGTTAGGACATCCAGTTAGAATCCAACTGAAGGACACAGCAAAGACAATGGCTGAAGAGTCAGACCTAGGTGGAAGGTAAATGACTAATTCCTCTAGACTCAGTTTATTCATTTAAGAAAAGGGGTGGGGGTAAAGTTAAAACAAGCGAATCTCTTGCAGCTCTCCTGTCCCTGGGAAGTAGCTCTGGAAATAACAGTGCTGGGACAACTTGCTCCCAAGGCCCTGAAGGCCAGAAGGGGAGATGAGGGTGAACACATAGGGACTCCACCTTTCCTGAGCTGCGGGGGCAGCAGCCTGGAAAGAAGGCACCCTGGAAGGAAGAATATAGTCCAACCGTTACACGGTCACTTCCTTCAGGTTCTCATCCTGTTTGTCTTTCAAGGCATCCACTCCCTTACACTCCCTGTTTCTTCAAATGAAACTGTCAGTCCCGCTTTTACTTTTTCTCCCTCAATTTCCCATTTCCTCTCTTATCCTTCAGGTTTTCCTTATTCCCTCAGACTCCCTCTCCCCTGCTCTTCCTCCGACATTTCTTCTCCCCCCTCCCTCAAGAATTCCTCGGTTTTTCTTCCTTTCCTTCTTGCTGCCTTTATTCCTTTCTTTCTAACGAAGAAAGTCTGAGCCTTGATTTACCCTTTTTCTCTTTCCATGCAATTGGTGCTACACTTTCCCCTCTCCCCTTTGCGCTGACTGCTGATTCACTCTCTCCTTTTGCTCCTCTGGGGTTCCTGCGGCTCAATTCCCCCGCCCCTGACCTCCGAGTGTCGCGAGCCTCAATTTCCCCCATTTTCGCCCCCGACTCCGACGCGCATCCCGCCCGGCGCCCCCAAGATGGCGCCCGAAGCATCGCTCCGCCGTCTGACGTCATCGCGCTGCCCTCCCCTCTTGAGCCGTCAAGCGAAATCGATGAGGAGGTGGAGGAGGAGCATCCTTCAGGGGGCGTAATGGGGCGGGCACCATCAACCCGGGGACCGGCCGGCGCGGGAACGTCGTTAGAGGATTGGTTGGGCTCCGCAGAGGATCTCAGCGCCCCATACTATTGGCCCAGGGCTCTGAGACGTGAGCGTCGATTGGCCAAACGTCAGGGGCCAGACGGACGATGATTGGGCTCATTTCGCCATCCGCGCGGCGGCCGAGGAGGAAGGTGGGAGGGGCGTTGCTGAGGGCGATTGGGGGCGAGAGCGAGGCTGAGGAGCAGGCGAGAGGAGACGGCGAGAGCTAGAGAGGGCGCAGCGTTAGGGTGGCCGCACGAGGGGAGCGGCGGCCCGGGCCTGGGCCCGGGGCGTGTGAGACAGTGGAGGCGGGTAAGTGCGGACGGGCGCGCGAAGGGCCGGCCGGGCTCCCCTCACTGTCCCCCGCGGCCTCCTGTCGCCACCTCGCCTGCGTAGTGAGGGCCGGAGGGGGGCGCGCGCCTAGAGGTGAGGGCGGAGCGGTGCCAACGGCCCGCGGGGCGCGCGGGGGGCCGGGCAGGCGCTGGGCTGGGGCGGCGGGTGGGAAGAGGGCTAGAGTTGTGGGAAGGGCTGAGTGAGGAGGGACGGGGCTCGGGCTGCGGGCTGGCAGGAACCTGGCTGCGAAGGAGGCGTTAGAGCTGTCCTGGGGAGGGTCTCCAAGGCTCCAGGGAGTATCTCAGCAAAGAGCTTGGCGGTGGGACAGTCCAGAACCGAAGGAGGGTGGACGGTTAGAGGGCAGTTGGGTGCCCAGGGAGGGGTTTAGGCCGTGAGAACAGAGATGATTAAGTTAAAGCGAAAATCTAGTTATGCCTGAAGAGTTCGGCCAGTGAGAGGTCTTGGTGTGAAAAGATAATCAGGAAATGGATGTGCCTAGAAGGGAGATTTAGAGCTGAGTGAGAAGTAGAGGTCCAGGTGTGAAGAATGGGGTTACGTTAATGTGAAGAGGTGTTAAAGCAGAGTGTGGGGGCATTGGGTATCCTTGGAATGGGTTGAGCGGGGTCTCTGGAAAGAAGGGGAATGCTATGTGAAACAGATGTCTCTAGAATAGCTTGAGTGAAGATAGTCTTTCTGAAAAGTACAGGGAATTGGGTCAAGGTGAAGATTGGGAATTGGGTATTTTTCTGGAGGGGGTTAGGGTAGTGAGGGAGATCTATGTGTTAAGGAGGGAGGGAAGATCTGGGTATCCCCAGGGTAATAGGCTGGTGAGAGGGGCCTGGGTGTGAGGAAGAAAGATCTGGCTATCTGGGGGGACGGGGAGGGGATCTGCATAAGAAGAGAAGGTTTGGGCATTAAATAGATTTGGGCAGTCTGGGGGGTATATCTGAAAGGAGTTTAAGCCATTGTGAAGGGTAGTCTGGATATCCCTGAATTGGGTTAGCGTATATGCAGGGTCTTTTTGCAAAAAGGAGGAATTTTGATATGAAGAGGGGATGTGATCATCCCTGGAATGGGTTAGGGTGGGGTTGGGTCTTTTCTGGAATAAGAGGAGTTTAGGTTGTTATGAGGAAGGGTGTCTGGGCATCCCTAGAATGGGTTAGGGTGGGAGGAAGGGCATCTTATTGCAAAGAAAGAAAGATTAATTTAATAATCTGAAGGGGATCTGGGTGTTCCTGGAATGGGTTAGGGTAAGGGTGGGTCTTTTTGTAAAGAAGAGGAGCTTAGGTTAATATGAAGAGGGGTGTGGGTATCCCTAGAATGGGACAGGATGGGAGGAGTCTATTTTTGCAAAGAAGAAAATGCAAAGAGAGGTTCTGGGAATCCCTGAATGGTTTTGGGTGGTTGTCTATGAAGAAAATGGGTTTAAATATGAAGAGGGGGTCTGGATACCCCAGAGGGAATTAGAATCATAGATGAGGTCTCAGTGCACAGAAGAGGTAGGTGATTGTGAAGAGTGCCTAGGTGCCCTGGAGATGCGAGTTAGGGTGGTAGGAAGGGTCTGAGTGTGAAGAAAGGGTTAGGCTTTTGTGAAGATGGGAATGGGTGTTCTGGATAGGGGCTTAGGGTTGTGGGAGAGGGCCTTGATTTGTAGAGGGGGATCTGAGAATCATAGGGAAGTGGTTAAGGTTGAAAAGGTCTGGGCGTGGACTTGGGTTAGGCCAGTGTGAGAAAAGTTTGTTGGGAGAATGGATATTTTGACTTAAGGAACCCAGGCACCAAAGGGAGAGTTGGTGGGTGACGGGGGCTGTGTGTAAAGGAGGGGGGTTGCACCATGAGAGGGTGCTGAAAGTGGCAGGGCATTGGGACAATTTGAGTGGTTGGGTGTAAAAAGAGGTAGAGAACCTGGGGGAGGGAGGCTGGGAGAAGCGGGTGGTTAAGGGCTGTTTGAGGACTCCCCTGGGCTCCTGTGGGTGGGAATGGGGTAGTGTACAGCTGAGGAGAGGAGTCAGTGAAAGGAAGCCTTGAGTGGAGAGGACACAGATTCCTGTGTGATGTGTTGGGGCCTTGGCCCAGCTGTGAGGCATGAGAATGAGGGGTTGGACAGTTCGCAAGCATCTGATGGGTGGAGTTGAATGCACAATGCTTTGGAGGTGAGACTTGGGTAGATTCATTTGAAAGGGACTGCTGGGAAAGTTTTGTGCTTCATGCTCTTGTGTGTTCAGGAGAGAAAGGATTGTTAGTGGTGGGTGGGAGTGGAAAATATGGAAACAAGTTAGAGGGAGAAATTGATCTAAAGTTTTGGTAGGGGATGATAAAGGAAGGGAAAGAATTGTCCCTGGGAAGGACTGAGGAAGCAGTGGCTTAGATGTGATTTGTCCCCACCTCTCCCAGCCCAGGGTCTTGCCACCACCATGACTGAAGAGTCAGAGGAGACGGTCCTGTACATAGAGCACCGCTATGTCTGCTCTGAGTGCAACCAGCTCTATGGATCCCTGGAGGAGGTGCTCATGCATCAGAACTCCCATGTGCCCCAGCAGCACTTTGAGCTTGTGGGTGTGGCTGACCCTGGAGTCACTGTGGCCACAGAGGCAGCTTCTGGCACAGGCCTCTATCAGACCGTAGTGCAGGAGAGCCAGTACCAGTGCCTGGAGTGCGGGCAGCTGCTCATGTCACCTAGCCAGCTCCTGGAGCACCAGGAATTGCACCTGAAGATGATGGCACCCCAGGAGGCAGTGCCAGCTGAGCCACCACCCAAGGCGCCTCCCCTGAGCTCCAGTACCATCCACTATGAGTGTGTGGATTGCAAGGCTCTGTTCGCCAGCCAGGAGCTCTGGCTGAACCACCGGCAGACACACCTCCGGGCCACTCCCACCAAGCCTCCAGCTCCAGTTGTCCTGGGATCCCCAGTTGTACTGGGGCCTCCCGTGGGCCAGGCCCGTGTGGCTGTGGAGCACTCCTACCGCAAGGCAGAAGAGGGTGGGGAAGGGGCAGCTGTCCCCTCTGCAGCTGCCACCACTACTGAGGTGGTTACTGAGGTGGAGCTGCTTCTCTACAAGTGTTCTGAGTGCTCCCAGCTCTTCCAGCTGCCAGCTGACTTCCTGGAGCATCAGGCCACCCACTTCCCTGCTCCTGCCCCAGAGTCTGAGGAGCCTGCCTTGCAGCAGGAGACTCTGACCCCATCACCTGCGGAGGTGCCTGTGTCTCAGCCTGACCCCCTGCCATCCTCAGACCACAGTTATGAGCTACGCAATGGTGAAGCCATTGGGCGCGATCGCCGGGGGCGCAAGGCACGGAGGAACAACAGTGGAGAGCCAGCTGGGGCAGCCACCCAGGAGCTCTTTTGCTCAGCCTGTGACCAGCTCTTTCTCTCACCTCACCAGCTACAGCAGCACCTGCGGAGTCATCGGGAGGGTGTCTTTAAGTGCCCCCTGTGCAGTCGTGTCTTCCCCAGCCCTTCTAGTCTGGACCAGCACCTTGGAGACCACAGCAGCGAATCTCATTTCCTGTGTGTGGACTGTGGCCTGGCCTTTGGCACAGAGGCCCTCCTCCTGGCCCACCGGCGAGCCCACACCCCAAATCCTCTTCATTCATGTCCATGTGGAAAGACCTTTGTCAACCTCACTAAGTTCCTTTATCACCGGCGTACCCATGGCGTTGGGGGTGTTCCTCTGCCCACAACACCAGTCCCACCAGAGGAGCCTGTCATTGGCATCCCTGAGCCAGCCCCAGCGGAGACTGGAGAGCCAGAGGCCCCGGAGCCCCCTGCTGCTGAGGAGAGCTCAGCAGGGCCCGCTGCCCCAGGCACCTACCGCTGCCTCCTATGCAGCCGTGAATTTGGCAAGGCATTGCAGCTGACCCGGCACCAGCGTTTTGTGCACCGGCTGGAACGGCGCCATAAGTGTGGCATTTGTGGCAAGATGTTCAAGAAGAAGTCTCATGTGCGTAACCACCTGCGCACACACACAGGCGAACGGCCCTTCCCCTGTCCGGACTGCTCCAAGCCCTTCAACTCACCTGCCAACCTGGCCCGCCACCGGCTCACACACACAGGGGAGCGGCCCTACCGGTGTGGGGACTGTGGCAAGGCTTTCACACAAAGCTCCACGCTGAGGCAGCACCGCCTGGTGCATGCCCAGCACTTCCCCTACCGCTGCCAGGAGTGCGGAGTGCGCTTTCACCGCCCCTACCGCCTGCTTATGCACCGCTACCACCATACGGGCGAGTACCCCTATAAGTGTCGCGAGTGCCCCCGCTCCTTCTTGCTGCGCCGACTGCTGGAGGTGCACCAGCTTGTGGCCCATGCGGGGCGCCAGCCCCACCGCTGCTCATCGTGTGGTGCTGCCTTCCCTTCCTCGCTGCGGCTCCGAGAGCACCGCTGTGCAGCTGCTGCCACCCAGGCCCCGCGTCGCTTCGAGTGTGGCACCTGTGGTAAGAAAGTGGGCTCAGCTGCTCGGCTGCAGGCACACGAGGCAGCCCATGCAGCTGCTGGGCCCGGGGAGGTCCTGGCTAAGGAGCCTCCAGCCCCTCGGGCCCCGCGGGCTGCTCGCACACCAGTTGCCTCCCCACCAACCCTTGGAGGCGCGGTCCCTGCAGCTCCTGCAGCCCCTGCCCGACGCCGGGGCCTTGAGTGCAGCGAGTGCAAGAAGCTATTCAGCACAGAAACGTCGCTGCAGGTACACCGGCGCATCCACACAGGTGAGCGGCCGTACCCATGTCCAGACTGTGGCAAGGCCTTCCGTCAGAGTACCCACCTGAAGGACCACCGGCGCCTGCACACAGGTGAGCGGCCGTTTGCCTGTGAAGTGTGTGGCAAGGCCTTTGCCATCTCCATGCGCCTGGCAGAGCATCGCCGCATTCACACTGGCGAACGGCCCTACTCCTGCCCCGACTGTGGCAAGAGCTACCGCTCCTTCTCCAACCTGTGGAAGCACCGCAAGACCCACCAGCAGCAGCATCAGGCGGCTGTGCGGCAGCAGCTGGCAGAGGCTGAGGCTGCTGTCAGCCTGGCTGTGATGGAGACTGCGGTGGAGGCTTTGCCCCTGGTAGAGGCCATTGAGATCTACCCTCTGGCTGAGGCTGAGGGGGTCCAGATCAGTGGCTGACCCTGCCTCATTTCATTTCCCTTCAGCACCATCCTGCCCTGTTGCTGAAGAACCTTCTCCAACATCCCCTTAAGTCTCTGTACATACTGTGCCCCTTTTCCACCCCTCCCAACTGCAATGTAAGTTCTGTAACTGGATTTATTCTCTCTTCTCAGGGGGGCACTCTAGGGTCCTTGATGTGCATAAAGGAGCACCCCCACACACACCTGTTAACACTGGTGGCCCCAAGATGAAACAGTCAATAAAGACTGAGTTGGACATTTATCTGCTTCTGTCTGTCTGGGCTGTGTTGGGTGGTGGAATTTGGGACCCAGGCTCTTGGGTCTTAATTTTCATGATGGCATTCCAGTGTTTTGAGCAGGGCCTGGCAAGTAGTAGGAGTTCAGTAAACATGGGCTGAATTGAAGAGGAGGATCTGGAGCCCACGGGCCTGGCTCTCAGGGAGCCAGACTTCACTCTGGTGATAGGGGCAGCATGGTTCTCTTGCCACTAGAGGTCCCCACAGCCCCACAGAAAAGCCTGAAGCCATTTCTGCTGGTGGCAGGAATATTTAGGAAAATTTTCAGGTTCTCACCAACCCTGTCCCTCTGCTCTCTAGCCTGATGTGAGCTGTCTCCCCCAAGTCCATCTGGTTTTCTCACTGTGGGTCCCTGAGGGTAAATGCAGGTCTGGGAAAGGCATGATTTCTGGGGCAGTAGAGGAGGTGGCTTCTGGGACAAGACCCAGCTGTGGGGTTGGTGATTTTGAGTAACAGCTTTTGGGTGTAGGAAGCTTCACAAGGGAGGTGCTCTGACACTCACCTGGAGTTGGACTCTGGCTCAGCCAACAGGTGTTTGTTGTGGAGAGGCTAGTGGTTGGGGTGGCTGACTGAAATTTGAATGTCTAATTTGTCTCAAGTATTTTCCTACATTTTTTGGAAAAGTCTTCACACTGATCCTGTGAAGATAAGAACATTTTGCAGAAAAGGAAGCTGAATTCAAAAGCAGTGAGGTGACTTACCCAAGGTCATTCAACCCAGATAGGGCAGAGCTTGAATTTAAGTGTACTTTACTTTGGTTTAATCACCTATACGCTTTACACACTTGGGGGAGGGCAGTGGAAGAAGGAGATGGTGAGCGTGTGACTGGTGGAAATGCTTGATTACTTTGCTAGTCTTATCTCTAAGAGCTACACCCCAAGAAAAATACCCCCATCCCCAAGATTACTCCAGTCTTTGTTAAAATTCTTAACTGGAACCTTATGAAATGAGAGGTGAAAGGAAGCTGTATTGAAACCAGGGGAAAGGAAGGCCTGAGAGCTGCCCACTCAGTCTCCATTACTCTCAGCTCCCTTCAGCAGTCCTGTAGCCCTGTGGGCACTGGGGCTTATGCTTATTTTCATCCTTTTTAAAAAGATAAACCACTCACCTATTTGATATCTTGACAACTTCTAATGAACAGTTACCTGTTAAGCAGTTGTTTTTGACCAGAGTGTGTTGAGCATCTTTCAGTAACCTGATAGCCTGCAGAAGGGACTCCAGCCACTTTAGCCCAGCATGCCAGACCCACTTAATTCACAGGTAAAGATGCATTCTCAAACTGCCACCTTTCAAGAAGAGCCGTACCACCCAGAAAATCATATGAGATAAATGCTTGGAACAATTGGAGGATTTATCTTGGCAAAACCAGATAAAAATGAGGCTGAATCAAAGGACAGGAATGGAGGAAAAAAACCTGAGGGTTCTGGTTGACCCCAAGATAAAGATGCTTTCAGCAGAGAAGCAGCCCTAATAGCGGGATCACCCCTCTTCTGTTGCAGTCCCTTTTTAGAGCCTCAAATGAAGACCGACTCCCAGAGAAGTTTATGTGTGCAAACATGTTTATGAACAAGAGTCACTGTTCACTGTCACCCCACTGAAATTTCCATGGCCCTCAATGGAATCACTGTCCTAAGAAAGATGGCGTTAATCAAACCCTTGTTGGGTGCTGGGGTTCGAGTTGGACAGGCAAAGTTTCTTGAACCTTAATGTCTATTAGGCAATTCACCCAGAGATTTAGATCCAGCAGGCTTGTCTGGGTGAGACCTAGGAACCTGCATTTTGAATACCAATTCTGATGCAGGTGACTTGCATACTCCCAAGAAGAACCTTGTGTTGCTTGTTTTTAGTTGGATATGGAAGCTGCTTAAGCAGCACTGTGAAGGGGACAACAGTTGTCCTCTAGGGACAATATGTTCTTGACAATAGGAAGCCCAAGTGTGACTGTGCAGAGGAGGGCACGTGGAGCAGTTGGGCACGTTTACGGGGCTGCCTGCAATCTACCTAGTTCAGCTACAGAGTGCTTTCGGGTTTGCCATCTGTGCTTGTCACAGGCTGGCCTGGGTGACAAGGATTTGGGTTTGTATGCTTCTGACTGTACCCCATAGGCAGGGGGCTGGAACAGATGACCTTCCTCGGGGTACTATTCTAAACCTCCATCCAGTATTCTACTCCTCCATCTCTACTGACTTGGCTTAAGAGGTGCTTTTTTCTATCTTGCCAAAATGGTGCTGTGCAATACTTTTTCTTTCTAAATGATCAAACCCTCTCCTACTCTTTTCCTTTCTCTTGTCCCCCTGTTCCTCACTATTGAATTTGCAGAATCCCAGCACCTGTGTGCCAGGCATGCATCAGACCTGACAACAGTGAGAAAACCCAGTACTTCGCACCATTTTTGATTTTCAAGGGTGAGATCTTGGGGAATCAGCCCAAGGCCTGGCCTGTGAAACAGTTGTTCCTCCCAAATGACTTAGGATAAGCACAAACATTTGAGTGAATTGAGAGTTAATGTCCTGAAAAAGAAGGCAGGCGTGTACCTTCTAGCACCAGACAACTTCCAAGTCAGCTGTTTTTAAAGGGTCTTGTTAGTCCTCTGCCGATGGAAGCTGGCAACTACTTTGCTGGTTTCCTTTCTCATAGTTCTCATTTATTGAAGTCAATCTTGTGCTAAGTGTATTTAGTTCTTACAAGCCCGCATTGTCCCCATATTACAGATAAGAACACTGAAGCTCACATATTGAAGGTCACGTATCTATAAAATGGCAGAAATTAGATATAAATTCAGGAATTCGAATTCATTCTAAGTTCCGAGACTTGTTTTTCTAATTGGTGGGGGAAATTGCTCAGGCTTTACTTCTGAACATTCACTGAGTAGAAGTAAAGCCCTCCCTTCCCCAGCACATATTCACCCACCCCATAACACCCTGATTTCCCCACCAGCCTTCCCAAGACAGAGAAGAGACCAAGGGAGAGCAAGCAACATTTTTCTCTGTACAGTTTTTAATTTTTTATTTTTTGATGTTGTTCAGATGAATGACACACTCAAGTTACAAAAATGGGGCCTTAAAAGAAGCACATTGTACAATGAACAAGCAGATTGGAGTTAAGAACACTGAAAACGCTAACCCGCTACCACGAGAAGAGACAGGGAGGGGGGTACAGGATGGGAAGGGAGGGGCTACCAACACAGGGGTCAGACAGAACTGAAAGGGGAGCTAATTTGGTGAGAATGGAAGAGAGGCAGTTCTCCCCTGGGGCCTACTCAAATTTTCAGATGCCACTTCTTGGTCTCCCTCACCCACTACTTGCTGCCACCTTCCATCCCCATTCCAACCTGGTCATTCAAATGAGTAGGTGAGGGACACCCACCCCAGAACAGGCCAAACCAGTCAGATCTTTACAAGGCGGGGTGGTTACCTTGCCCTACTGCAGCCTTGGATTTGGGAGGTGATGGTGGCAGCAGTGGGATAAGAAGCCAGAAAGGAGCTAGCAGAGAGGAATTGACCAAAGATCAGTCCCCTGCTTTTCCCCAGAAACTCCTTGCCCCTTCCCCACCCTACCATGATCCAAAGGCCCTCTCTACAAGTTGCTGAGAGAGGCCCCAAGTCACCCTGCAATTATATAAATAAATAAATACTGAGCCCCTGGGTTTAGGGGACAGGCTGGGGAAGGGGCAGCAGGGATAGAGGAAAGGAAAGAGGAGAGGAAGGGGAGGGGTCACAGACATAGTAAATAGTTGTCTCCGTCCCAGCAACACTTCCCTCTGGATTTTTCTCTCCTTTTTGTGTTTAACAAGGAGCTAACATCTCAAGGACAAATACTTAAAAATATACATTATTTTTTCTTCTTTTTTTTGTTCGCCTTTCTCATCATCATCTTGCTTTGGAGACTGCTGAGGTCAAAGTTCAAACCGCATGAAGGAACTGCGGCTTGGAGTTTTTGTGTATTTTTTTTAATTTTTATTTTTTAATTTTTTTCACTTTTTTTTTCCAACATATAAAAAGGTAGCGGAGTTGTCTGTGGGTTTTTTTTTTTTAATGGTTAAATCTTTGGTTTGTTTCTTTTTTCTCTTGGAGGCCTTTATCTCTCGCACTTGCCTTTCCCACTCAGAGGCCAGTGGGGGCCCGCGTGTCTCAGTCTTGCTCAGTCTGTCTCACTCTCTCTCTCACTCAGTTCCCCCTACCCTGGGCTAAAGGGAGACAGAGGCACCCTGGGATTTGGGTGGGTAAGGAAATCTAGCCAGGTCTAGAGGTTCCCTTGACCTCGTCCCTTACCCCATCTTCCCAGGGTACAGGGCTTGGAGACCCTCTCTTGGCCTTCCCCAGGGAGGAGATGTGTGGGAAACTCAGCCTTCCCCTCCCTCCTCCTGATCTTAGCCCCAGTTCATACAGGGGCTTGGATTCCTCTTCTCCACCCATCCTCAGTTACCCACTCCAGCCCTCCCTCCTACTTCCAACCTCCCAGAAGAGAACAGAGAGAGCTGTTTTTATTACTGGCATTTTTTTTTTTTTTTGGCACAATTAAAAGGCCCACCATTAGGTAGACCCAGTCTCTGTCTCTCCTTCAAATAGGAGGTCAGGGTTGGGGAGAAGAAAAATTCAGAAGGCTTCACTTTCTCCAATCCACTCATTACCCTCTCTAGCCCAGGCCCCTGGCCCCCTCCTCAGACATCTCACCTAGCCCAGAGCCTTGGCCTGGGGTCTCCCTCCCCAACCCCACATAAAGTTCCCCAGCCTCCCAACTCTCTCGCTCACACACAGACACACGGACACAGGCTCTGTACAGACCACAAAATAAAAACGATGAGATAGTTTTGTTTCCCGGAGTCAAGACGGGGGGACTGGAGTGGAAGGGGCAGAGGGGGGTGGGGGGTATGAATTCCCCCATCACCTTCCCAACCCTGGCTCCCTCCAGCCACCCAGCCCCTTGCCCTGGCTGGCCCCCAGCCAACGATATTTGGTTTCCATTTTTTAACATTAAAGTTCTATGAGGTATTTGGTGCCTTATCTCGAGTCCTCGGGGGAGGGGGGCCCAGGGGGGAGACCTGGGGCACACTTGCCCCTCCCTCCCTCCCACCCCCTTCCCAATATTTGGTTTCACAGCTGTAGTTAAAGCTTGGGATTTGGTTATTTTTCCCCCTCCCAGGAATTTTCCTTTTTTCTTGTTTTTCTTTTCCTAGTTATGGGGGTTGGATGGGGAGGGTCCCCACCACCCCGGCTGCATGGGGGTCCCTCCACCAATGTCAGGGCATTGGCCCCATCCCTGCCCCCTGCTTCCTCCTCTCCTCTCTGCCCCACTCCTGGTACACTGGGGTGGGGGAGAGGTCCCAGGTGGCAGAACTTGATGGGGAGGAAGCAGGATGAAGTGGGTGGTGGTGAGTCCTGGATTTTCTTTCCTTTTTTTTCTTTTTTTTCCTTTTTTTTCTTTTTTTTTTTCTTTTTCTTTTTTTGGTCTAGAATCATAGTTTTTGTTTGAGTCATCTCCACCATGCCTTCCATGCTGCCTGTCTTCTTGGAGGGGTTTTTGGTTGTAATTCTTTTCACTTGGCTCTGCTCAAATGTCCTTCCTATCTGTTCAGGAGCCCTTGGCCCCCTCTCCACCCTTGGGCTGGGGCCTAGGCCCTCTTGCCAGTCCCTTCTCTTCAGGAAATAAAAATGGACAAACTCAGAGGTAGGGTAAGGGCAGGGAGTCGGTTCAGCGGAGATGCTTACATTCTGGCGAGGATGGGTCGACGGCTTGCCAGGCCCCATCAGTGCCAGGGTGGGAGGGGCAGCCACTCCACCGCTGCCCAGACAAGGCACCCCAAGACCCCCGAAACAGCCGAGTCTCTGCTGTCTCCGTGGCCCAGCCCAACAGTTTCATTTCCCGGGTGGGAGAAGGGAGACAAGAAAGAAAGAGAGAACGCTGAGGCCTCGGGGCCCAGGGCGGCGTCTGTCTGAGGCTCCGTCTTCCTCTCCTCGGAGTGTCCAGCAGCACCGCCCATCTCCCAGGGCTCTCCCCTCCCTCTGCTCCTGCCCAGCGAGGGGCGGGGGCCACTCTGATTTCAATGGCTCGCGTCCTTCACAGCAAGACTTTGGTTTGAGGAGAGACACAGAAAGAAGGAGATGGAGAGAGGTGAGAGAGGAGAAAAGGAAGAGGGGTAGAGAGAAAGGAGACAGGAGAGAGGACAGCCTGAAGAGAACAGAAAAAGAACTCAAAGGAGGAATCAAACCACCCAAAAGTTTGTTAGTTTTCCTTCGTCCATTCTTTTTTGCTTTCTTATTCCTTTTTTCCTGTTTGTTTTTTTTTTTTAAAGCTTTTTCAGTTGATTGGGGGGGTGGGGAGCTTGGGGCTCTTCACCCCTGTCCCTGACACCGTCTCTCAGCCCTGCCCACCCGCTTCCATCCACACTGGCTGAGGGACAGGCCCTGCCCCAGCCGCCCCCCTCCGGCTTTCCCGAAGACGACGTCCATGAGGTATTTGTGAAGAGAAAGAAGCATCCGTCCTTCCATCCGCCTTGGGGACCAAGGGCCTGGACCACTGGTGCAGGGGCTTGGCTCCACCTCGCGGCTCCTTCTTATTCTTTGAAGAGTCCTCGTCTTCTTTCCCTTAAATATATATATATCTATAAATTCTTTTTTTTCTAGTTTTAATTTATTGTTTGTTTGGTTTGTTTTTGTTTTTGGTTCAAAACTTTGTTGGCCTCCACAACAGCAGGAGGGCAACGTGGCTCCCAGCAGCGTCTCTCCTCTGTCCGCCGAGATGTGTCCAGGGCTGGGCAAACACAGGGTCCAGCCAAGACTCAAGGGAGGTCTTGTGGGAGTGGTGGCCACCACAGCGCCCTCTCGGGTGGGGACCACGGGTCATGGCACTGTCCCCGCCACAAGGACCCTGATGGGGACGCCATCTCGAGGAACCCCACCACTGGGGTGCGTGCGTGTGTGCATGTGTGTTGGGGGAGAGGAACAGGCATCTGCCAGTATCGAAGGGGCACAGGGTGGGAAGAGCGAGGTGAGTTCTCTTTTTGGTTTCTGGTCAATGTCAAAGAACGTGAAGGATCCCACGGATAGGCACTGGAGTATGAATTTTTTTTTTTTTCAGGGAAACTGACAGACAAGGATGGGAAAAAAAGACAACTTGAATGCCCTCACCTCATCCCCTCTTGCCTGAAATTTCCACCTTCCCATGAGCTAGGGATGGGGGGAGATTCCAGAGCAGAGGAGGGTGACAGGGTTAAGGGGGGACGTGTGGGAGCTAGAACTTGGCAAAACAGCCTAGCTCACCCTCCAGAGGGAAAAGGGTTAGGTACAAGGGGTGAAAAGTCATCCCAGGCCTTCCCCTGAACTCTCCCCTGGCTGGGGGAAGGAGGAGGTTAAAGCAAGGCCTCCTGCCCAGGTAGGGAGAGCTGGGGGCCAGGGAGAGGGGGGACACATGATAGGGACACATTCTGTTGAGCGAAACGCTAAAAATTCTGTACATCCTTTGGATGAAGCTACTGAATATTTGGTGTAAGGTTGTTCAGGCCCTTTCTCTTTCACCTTCTGGAAAAGAATATTTGGTGGGTGGTTCTGAGCCTACCCCATCGGCCCCAGGCTGTGCCCTGTCTTCGCTGGCCCAGGGCTGGGGGCTGGGGCTGGGAGGCTGGCACATTCTCTTTTTCCTTCTCTGCCCCCGATAGGGGAGGCTTGGCCCCACAGCCAGGGGCTCCGTGAGGTCCACCCTGCCAAGGCTTCTCTGCCCCTGGCTGGGGTTCTTATTTGGTGTCGTAGCAGTGAGGGTGAGCACACCGAGGTCTGGCTCGAGACTGGTTTTTGGTTTGTTTGGTTTTGTGAGGGATTTTTTGTTTGTTTTTGGTTTGTTTTTTTTTTAATGTTTGTTTTTCACCTCTGGTTCCTTTGGGGCAGCTGGTTTCTTTGTGATTATTTTTGATTTTCTTTTCTGTTGGTTGGTTTCCTTTCTTTCTTTCTTTTTTTGGTTGGTTGGTTTTTGTTGTTGTTTTGTTTGTTTTTTTGGTCTTTCCTCCCTTGTCACTCCTGCTCCGAGGACCCTCTGCGCCCCCACCATTGGTCTCCTTGCCCTCTTCCCAGGTGGGGGACGGAGGCAGGGGTCAGAGGAGTAGGAGGGGAGGCATGGCGGGCCCTCACTCAGGCTTGGACCCTGCCTCGGGCCCCCCTGGGCCTCCAGGGGTCTGTGCTGCCACCTCACTGCAAGTGGAGGAGGAGGACGAGGACGAGGACGAGGAGGAGGAGAGGCCAGGAGACTTGCTGGAGATGGAGGCTGCCACGGCTGCAGCGGCTGCAGAGACCAGGCCCACACCTGGCGGAGCACTGAGCAGGGGCAGCCCGGCATGGTTCAAGAAGAGTGGTGAGGTCACCAGGCCCGGGCTCCCTGGGGCCGCGCCGGCCGCCCCCAGCACCAGGTTCCCACTGCTGTCAAGGCTGGTAAGGGGCAGGGTTCCACCAGAGGCCAGGGCTGGTGGAGGAAGAGAGAGGCGGAGCTGGGGGTGCCTTCCAGCATCCCATCCACAGTGCCCCGTCTTCCCATCTGCCCCACTGACCCCCATCAGCACCCCTCACACCTTCCCCAAAGGTGAGATGGTTTTGAAGAGGCGAGCGATGCAGTGAGCAGGGGCAGGATGGCATGGCTGGAGCTGCAATGGGGAGGGCTCGAGGCCCCAGGGGACAAGGCTGGTGACGATGGGAGTGACATGAGGCAGCACGCACCTTGGATAGTGGCCAAAGGGTTGTTGCTCATGAGGGCTGGACTCAGCCCGGAGCTCAACCCCACCATTGTGCTTCTGCAGGAGGCAAAGCAGAGGCATTAGCAGGGGCAGGGACCCTCTGGCAGAACTGGGGGAGCAGCTCCCCACCCTGGAAGCAGCAGCAACCCTGCTTCTCCCACAGCCTCCCACCTGCAGCTTCCCACTTACCCCGTGCTGGGGGTCAGGCCCGACAAGCCGATAGCCGAGTGGCTGCCTTGAGGGCTGGGATTTGTGCTGTTGGTGGTGGCCGGGGGTGGGGGAGTGACAGAGGGGATGGAATTGAGGGGGGGCACAGCCCCGCCCCCGGCCCCACCCCCTCCAGCTGTCCGGCTTGGGTGGAGTGTCCCCACAGCAGAGGATAAGGTAGTAACTGCCAAAGAGAGACAGAGAGATGGAGACTTCAGCTTCCACTCATCCTCCACCAAGGTCGGCTCCTGCCTGCCTTCCCTGCCCAGTCCCACTGATCTCTGTCAGAACACGTTCAGCCCTCCTGCCCTTTCTTCCCACAGCCATTTCCTTGTGCCTCTGCCACGGTGACAGCAACCACAGTCATCACAGTAAGAGCAGCTGCCACACACTGAGCCTATGCCTTGTGCCCGGTGTGTACTCACACACTGCTTATCCAGCCCTGAACCTCACCTCAGGCCCCTTTATACAAAGAACCAGGGGTGCCCAGAAGACAGAGCCCTGTGGCTCTCTCTAGGGGCCAGACAGGGAAGTGCAGCTGTGCACGCTGAGGCTGAGACAGCTCCCAGCCCAGATTCAGGCCAGACACACAACCACATTTCCTGGCTCTGTCACATCCCAGCTGTGCCCTTGGGCAAGTACCTTCACCTCTCTGGCCTTCAGTTTCATCATCTGGGAAGTGGGGAGGATAACAGAACCTATCTCATAAAAAGGTGTGAGGATTAAATGAGTCACTATTCTTTATAAAGAGTTTAGAACAATGCCAGGCACACCCTTACTACTCCATAAACTTCCACTTATTATTTCTTAACCTGCGAAGGGACAATATGGCGTTTGTTTTTTTTTATTCTTATATATAGTGTTAAACATGCCGTACCCCAAGAAGGGGGAAAGGAGGCCTCTGGGTACAAAAGTGTGTGTGTATGTACACACACACACACACACACATCCTTGAATGCATATATTCAGGGATATAGCTTCTGTATGTATTATATATTCACAATAATTTTATGAAAACTGAGGTTCAAAGAAGTAAGGTCACTTACAGAGTTCACACAGTTTATAATTGCCAGAAAAAGAACTCAAGTTCATCCCCTTTTACCAACCCTATGCTTTTCTCATATGAAATTATGGAGCAAAAGAAGCCTGAGCTGCTCTGGCGGGGAGGGGTGAGGCTGCCCTCTCCCCTTTCCACCCCCATCCCGCTCCCATCTCCCCCAGGCTCAGCCTTGAGGCCCACAGATGCCCTGAGCCACTTGAGAACCTCAGGCTCAGGTCTGCAGTGTGTTCACCCAGCACCCACCCCCACCCCCGTCCTCTGCCCTCTCTGACCTGTTGTGCTCAGACTGCTGGAACCTTGGGACAATGGCAGGGTCCCGGCGCCCCCCTGGGGTGTGACCTGGGGAGAGAGGAAAGAAGGTATAGTTAGGCCACAATCTTCCAGCAGCCCCCATGGTGCTCCCAGTGGGTACAAGCCCTATGCCTCTACCTCTGGGATGGGTAAGAGAGGGATTTGGGGGCAATGCTATGTTTGTATCATGCCAGGTGCTTTCTATCAGCTTTCCTCACATTTGCCCTAGTTGAGCCACAAACAGGAGGAAGTCATTCCCAACTGAGTGTTCCCCCACCTCTCTTCTGACACAATCCAGTTGCAGGTATGATGTGTGTGTGTCTGTGTGTTCTGGGGATGGGTGAGGGGTTGCTATGAGGATAAGGCGTGTCTCTATATCACAGTGTGGGACTGTCATATTGCTTGATTTTCTGGGACCATCCACCAGTCTCCTCCTTGGCCTCCCTGCCTCCAGTCTCATCCTGCCATCAACCCCAGAGGCCTCACTCTAAATGTGACCCAGTCCCTCCCTGTTCAAAACTCATCCTGGGCTCCTCAATGCCTGTGGTTCCAGTTTAAGTCCCTCAGCATATGACTTAGTGTCTGGCCCCTTCCCGTCCCCCACCCATCCCCCACACTCATTCATAAACTTTCTGGCTCCAACCACACTAAATCACACTGGAGTTCCTCAAACTGGGCTCAGTACACTCTGGCTTCCAGGCTTTTGTGCACATCGATCCCTTTGCCTGTTCTTCACATGGCTGGCTAACTCTCTCTTGTCCTTTATGACTCAGCTCAGATGGCCCCTCCTTCCTTCACATCATAGGCTCAAGGCTCCTCTGGGCCACTTTTGCTCCTCTCTGTAGAGTCATAGCCCTTTCCACAACTACACAGAATAAAGGAAAGTCCCAGTGGGTCTGATCCTGAACAGGCCTGTGTGTGGCTGTGGACCCGAGTGCACACCCAGGGGTGTAATAATGTCCCTGCCGGTGTCTGTGTGGTTGTGAACGTGTGTGTAAGGGGGGATGCCTGTATCCCCTACCTGGGATCCATCCCCGTGTGGCTACATCTTGTGATAACTCTATATTGAGCTATGTCAGTGTGGGTCTGTAGGAGCTTGTATCCCCATATAAGACCACAGAGCCCTGGGAACTTTGTGTCCCAGTGTGACTGTGCCCCTCCCATGTGACAACCCCCAAGTGACTGTCCCTGCCTCCATTCTAGGCACTGTGGACAAACAGGTAGTTGTGCTTCATGCAAGATGCCTGCCAAGGGGCAAAGATGTGCCAGAGCTCTGTACCCCCTTCTCTCACAGGGGCTCTCAGTACCAGATGGGGGCTGTAGCTGGCCGGCTTGCCCGGGCTGGGCAGCATGGGGGCTGCGCTGCAGGGGTTGATACGTTTCTCCTTTTGGCGCCGGTTGCAGAACCAGACGCGGATCACTTCCTTCTCCATGTGCAGCTGCTCTGCGATCAGCAGGATCTCCTCTGAGGTAGGCTTCTGGTTCTGCGGGCAGAGGGCTTGTTAGCCCTGGGCCCATCCTCCCACCAGCCCTCAGGGCCACTCAGGAGGGTGGGGCCTCACCGCTAGAAAACTCTTCTCTAAGGCGAAGCGGACGTTTGTCTCGATGCTGGTCCTCTTCTTGCGTCTCCGGCCGGGGAGCCCGTCGAAACCCAGGCTGGGGCTGCTCAGCTGGTTGGGACTGGGCAGGCTTGAGTCCACAGACATAGTCTCTGTGTCCGAAAGGAGACGAGGGTATGAGAGGGCGCCTCCCTCCGCCTGCTGCCCGCCGCCCACCGCCAGCCCGGAAGCTCCAGCCCAAGACCCACCTGCGTCGTTGAGCCACTTCTCCAGGAGGGGCTTGAGTTTGCACATGTTCTTGAAGCTCAGGTTGAGGGCCTCGAAGCGAGAGATGGTCGTCTGGCTGAAGTCATTGCCATAGAGCTTGCCCATGGCCAGGCCCACGTCACCCTGGGCCAATGGGGCAGGGATGGGGCTGCGGTCAGGGCCGAGCAATGGGCTCAGCCCCGCCCACTAGATTGCCACGCCCTTCACCCTGCCCAGTAGGCTGCTATGCTCCTTCCCCCTGCCCTCCAGCCGGTCACACCCCTCACCCCATCCACCATAAAGCTACGCTCTCCACTCCGCCCACTAGATGAGTGTGACCGGTCACCCCGCCCATCAGCTGGTCACACCTCCCTGTCTCCCCACGCCCACCACCCGTCCTGCAGGGTGGTCCCAGACCTGCGTGAAGCCCAACTTGATGCGGCGTTGCTTGAAGGTGCGGGCGAACTGCTCCAGCTCCTCCAGGTCACTGGGCTCCTCGGGGTGGGATGGTGGCTCCAAGCATTTGGGGGGCTGCGGGTGCGAGAGGTGCGGGTCGGGCAGCGTGGGGCGGGTCACGGCCTGGTGGGGTGGGCAGGTGGATGGGATGCAGGACCAAGGACCAGGACAGGGCTCAGCAATGGCTGAGCAGTCCACCCCCAACCCCCATGCAGCTGCCACATCCCTGCCGTCTACCCTCTTCCTGCAGACTCCCCTCCACCTGCCCCCAGGAGACCCCCTCCATACTCATTGCCAAGCCCCATCAAGATGACACTCTGCTGTCCTCCGAGGGTCCTCTCACTGCATGGAACTCTTTGCACATTCCCTCCCAGCCTGCAGACTGCCAGGAGGAGCAGCCAGCTCCTTTCACCCAGGGGCTCTTTTCCAGGAGCTGGGGGTGGCGGTTTTATCCTCCTCTGGGGCAGGGAATCAAGGACTGGCTCTGCTACTGGATTGCTGGTTAACTCAGGCAAGTTTCTTTATCCCTCTGGGCCTCAGCATCCCCCTCTGCAGAGCTACTGAGGCATAATTATGGCTACTCTGCCTACCCCACGGGGTTGTTGAGAGAATAGGGTTAAAAATGAGTAGCCTGCAAGGAAAGTAAAAGTATATTTTAAAATACACAGGGAGGGCAATTGGGGAGATTTACAAAAAAGCAATAGCTCTCTCATGGAATGCTTCATTTCCATAAAAATAAAAGATCTAAACAGCAGGTGTAGGGATGTTGGGTGCATAAGTCCTTGATCCATTACCCAAAACCCTGGGGCCAGGTGCATTTTGGAATTCAGACATTTTTCAGATTTTAGAAAGCCTACATGGGGCATATACCATAGATAATGTGAAACCCCCTATCAGGGTCAAAGCATCACCCCATAATTGGGACATATCAACAGCTGTCAGCAAAGCACAAATACCACACAAGAAGGATAAAGAAAAGTCACACACTCCCTCACATCAGGTCAAGGCAGGTTTTGCAGCCAAATGACTTCTGGTGCCCACATTACAAGAACAACCTGATTTTCCAAGCATCTTGGATTTCAGAATTGCAGCTAAGCCCTGTATCAGTCTCTAAACTTTTCAGGTTTTCTGAAATAGTTCCTATATTTTTTGAAAGAGCTGTTTTTAAAATATGGATAGGAGGGATCTTTGAAGTCTGTAATCATGAAAGATTATTATTAAAGTTTAGAACCCAGGCAGCAAACTGAAAGAAAGGGGACTAGGCAAAAGGATGCCAAGGCAGCCTGGAGCGCTCATCCCCTGCAGGAAGGGGCCTGAGATCTGGACAGTGACCAGCTGCCCACTGCTGCCACACCATGTGGGTGCAGATCCAGCTTTCCCAGAACTTCTGGTTTGTCAAAAGAAGCTGGGAATCTGGCATTTTCTAGAAATTTTGTTGATACCTAATTCAGGGGACTGAATTAGTACCCAGCAGACACTTTGGTCAGGGAACCCTCCATTTGGAGTGCTGGAAGGGACCCAAAACATTTGTGACCTAAAGACTTGTTGTGAACCCTCTGAAATTTTGTGTACATGTACGTTTTGGGGCCAGATACAAATCTTCCATCAGATTCTCAAAGGAGTCTATATGCCTGAAAGGGTTAAGAGCCACTGGTCTGTCTAAATCTCCTCTGTTCTGTAGAGGAAGAAACCAACTCAGACAGGGAGAATGGCTTGCCTAGGGTCCCGCAGCAAATTAGTGGCAGAGCAGCACTGGGCCCCAGGTCTGTTGACTCCTGTCTTGGTCCCTGTGGCTGTAGGATGGGCCAAATGGAGAGGACCCTCACTGTCCCGTTACTCCACCTCCATTCCCCCTTGCCTTCAGCAGGCCCTGCTGCTGGCCCAGCCTGACACACTCAGTGGGCTCTCTCACCTGTGTGGGCAGCCCTGCCCGGGGCTGGGAGGTCAGAAGAGCTCCCTGGGTTTGCTGAGGTAGCTGGAATAGATTTGGCGTCGGTAGCAGGCCTGGGGAGACAGGAAAGAATGCACAGGGTGAGAGGGGCTGGGGGAATGCTGCAGAGGGGTCGAGGAGGCCATCCAGGGTGGGGGCCTTACCTGGCTGACTCTGCTGGGCCTGTGGCAGCAGGAACTGAGCAGGTGGCTGAAGGTGGTGACCCGGCACAAGCACCAGCTGCTGGAGCTGGAGGAGCTGCTGTATGTCCTGCCACGGAGTGGGGTGGACAGAAAGATAGCCTGAATCCTGGCCTGGCTCCTCCCTCTGCATCGCCTGAACCCCAAGGGGTTCTTCACAGGACGGGCTGGCACCAGGCATTGAAGGATGGAACACGGGTCTCTGGACAGCATCCCTGAGCTAAGGGCACCCAAGAGACTTCTCCTAACCCTGGGGTGCTGGAGCATCCTACATGGGTCATTACAGGAGGGCTGGCTCTTTATTTACTTTTCTTTCTTGATGAAGTATTTGCCTTGTCTTATATTCCCCCAGAACAAATAGAATCGTTTAAAAATGTAAATCAGACCAAATCTTCCCAACTTTTAAAACACTCCCAAGGCAAATGATTTCATGTCTGGAATTAGCTTTAAAATACTCCAGCCCATAGTGGGTGAGTAAATTGGTAAAATCACTTTGGAAAACTCTTTGGCACTATTATGAGTTGAATTGTCACCCCCCCCCAAAAAAAAAGGTATGTTGGAATCCTAACCCTCCCAGAACCCCAGAGTGTGACCTTATTTGGAGATACAGTCTTTGGAGAGGATCAAATTAAAATGAAGTCTTTAGGGTGGACCCTAATCCAGTATGACTATTGCCCATATAACACAGGGAAATCTGGAGACAGACAAACATGCAGAGAAGGAAGACCATGTGAAGAGATGCAGGGAGAAGACAGGTATCCATAAGCTGAGGAAAGAGGCCTGAACAGGTCGTTCCCTCCAGACCCTCAGGAAAAACTAACCCTGCCTACATCTTGATGTTCATGTTCCATTTGCATGTTAGAAGTTTGGGAGGTAGAGACGAGACAGTATCCAGGGGTCTTCTGGAGAGCTGGCCGTATCATATTCAGTTTCTCAGTTTGGGAACCTGTTATATGCATCTGCTCAGTTTGTGAGTCTCACTGAGCTGAATACTTACAATTTGTGTATTTTCCAATATTTGTTATACTTCAAAGAAAAAAAATTTAAGGGGAATGAAGCAGAGAATGGGAAGGAAAAAAATCCAGCCTCTCCACCAGAAAAGTAAGGAGTGTAGATAAAACAGAATTGGCAAAATGTTGATATCTGTTGGGCTGGGTGAAAAAGATATATTATTCTCTCTACTTTTAGGCTTGAACATTTCCAAAAGAAAAAACAAAACCCCCTTAAACACACACACACACACACACACACTGGCTTCTTGTAGCCCACAACAATACAATCAAAATTCCTCACCTGCCTGCTAAAGCCCTTTACACTGAGGCCTGTGCTAGTCTTCCTGACCTCAACTCCTACCTCAGGGCCTTTACATATGCTATTCCCTCTACCAGGCAGTTCTAGTTCTTTTACTCCTATCTAAGTCTGTCTTGTCACTCAGGTCCTAACACAGAGTTACCTCTTCAGAGATGCCCTCCTTGACGATATGATCTAAACCAGCCCACTGCCATACCTCCCTCTGTCACCTCCATTTCACCTCCTTCATAAGACTTATCACTATCTTAATGTCTCTCTCTTTCTGTTTACTCTTTTTATGGTGTCTCCCTCACTGGTGTATCAGTTCCATGAGAGCGTGATCTTGATGGTTTTCATCACCGCTGTAATCTCATCACCTAGAACAGCATCTGGCACCCAGTAGGTGCTCCATATATATTTGTTGAGTAAACTAAGATTCATACTTCATAATTTACTTAACCACTTTTATATGTAGTATTGTACTTACAGACACAATATTTTTCCTTCTGGGAAATGGGGTGGGGGGCTAATCAATTGCTACCAATGCTATTATTATTCCAAAGACCAATTTAATGTTCCAGGAAGTGAAAAAACTGGGAAAATATAAGCAACTTGACACAAAGGGCTCATTTCTATAATATATAAAGAGCAATTATAAATCAACAAGAAAAAAAATTACCCAATAGTAGTCTGGTCAACAGACAGATCTGGTGACTGCCCAGCAAAACAAATACAAACAGCTCTCAAGGAAAAAAGTTCAGATTAACTCACAATAAGGTAAACACAGCTACAACTGCACTGAGATACTATTTTTACCTATCAGATGGGCAAAGATAACAACAGTGCATGACACACTATGTTGGGGGCATGTGGGGAAACAAGTACTCTTGCACATGGCTGGTGAGAGAGTAATCTGGCAATGTCTACCAAAATTACCAATACACATAACCTTTGACTTAGCCATTCCACTCTGAGGAATTTATGTTAGGGATATACTTGCACTTGTGCAAAATGACCTCTCAAAAGAATGGAAACAAGCTGACTGTGCAACAGAGAGGAATGGGTGAATGAATTGGGTGGAATACTATGCAGTCATCAAAAAGATCAAGGACACTCTTTATCCTGATATGGAACAATCTCTAGGATGTCCTGTTGAGTAGAGAGCTCAAGAGGCAAAACAGTGGGTATCCACTTGGCTCTTGTTCTAAACTGTTAATTGAACCATAAACCCTCCACTGGTTTTCATCAAATTTGGAATATAATCCAGCTCCTTGCATGGCCCTGCATGATCTGGCCTTCCTCACCTCCCATGAATCTCTCACTGCCTAACTGTCATCCAGCCACACTGGCCTCCTTCTTGTCACTGAGGCCAAAGAGAAGTCCCCACCTCAGGGCCTTTGCACATGCTGTTCTCCCCCTCTTCTTGATCTGCACATGACTGGATCAAGTCTCATCATTCAAGTCTCTATCAAATGCCCCTCACCCTCCACCCTTGCTCAGAGAGGCTTCTCCTGACCACTCGCCCTGACAAGGAATCTTCCTTTCCTCAGTCACCACCTTACATTATACTCTTCCTTCCTTCATAGCAGTTATCAGCTTCTAGTCTGTCTCCTCAACAAAGGCTGGTGCCAGCTCTATGAGGACAGATTGTCTGCCTTATTCCTCACTGTATCCCATACGCAGAAGGCTGACTGGGCATGGTGGCTGGTCACCAAATGCTGGCTGACTAAAGGAATAAAAGAATGAGAGAGATGATTCCGGGTGAACAATGAGCTGGCTCAAGACTTGGGGTTAGCCGTAGGAGGCCCCATTTCTCCACATCTAGAGCCCTCTGAATCAGTGCCATCTGAAGCCACTAGGGGGCGCGTCAGGACCATGTCAGCTGGTAGAGAAGTTAGCGTAATGGGAGGTATACCAGCGCAAGCACCGGGCAGGGACTCTGGCCAGGATATTTAGTGGGTCATCTGCTAACCTGTGAGAAAAACAAGCACAGAGGGCTAGCACAGCCCATTAAGGCCAAAGGGAGGAGAAAAATTCTTGCTCATAGCTGTGTTCTGATCCCTGCCTTACCCCAGTGCAGTTGCCTAACAGGCGATCCATGAATTTTCAGTGAATGAGTAAGGGGAAACTTAGGACTGGTGGTGTATCGGTGCAGACTGTCTGTGCTTTGCCACAGGTGGGATCTAGGCCACAGACTGGGGGCAGAAAGACGGAGACACATGGTTTATATGACACACGGCAGAACTGCAGTGTAATCGCCCACTTTCCTATCTGGGCTTGGTTCCACCTGGTGGGGAGGAGGCCGCCTTGAGAAGGAACTAGAGGAGGCTGGCACCTCAGAGCTGCCCAGGCGCAGTGCCTCACTCCAGCGCACAGGGCCGACTCTCCATTCCCTGGTATGCTGTGGCAGCCACCACAACAGGACCATGCCGACACGAACGTTGACACTCACTAGCCATCCCTGATATGGCAAATTATGACCAGTTCTGGACACCCCGTTCTGCCAAGATGTGGGCAGCCTATAGTTAAGTCTAGAGTAGGGAGGACAGGAAGGGATGGGGTCTGGGGGACCATGTAAATTACACTTCAATCGACTTTTTGCAAAATGAGGACAGCTTCCTGACCCTGGCTGGTTATCTACTGCCTGGGGAGGCAGTGAGTATCTGTCCTGGGGGCCACCTGGGTGCAGTTGCCCTCCCACCTGCCCAGAATGGTGCAGAGAAAGCTCCCACACTGGGTGGGAGGGCAGACTAGGGTGGTGCAAGGGTCCTTTCCAACTGAGAACCTTGGGGGTTTGCTTCTTGCTGTGTGACTTGAGGGAAGCCAGCTTTCTCTTCTGGGCCTTGACTGTATAGGGTGGCGATGCTCAGTGTCCTGGAACGACCCTGGCTCTGGAGACAGCCAGAAACTTGACTCTGCCCTTCACACACCGTGAGACCATGGGCAGTTCCTTACCCTCTGTAAGCCTCAATTTCCTCAGGTGACACCTCAATAATTCTTACCTCATGGGGCTGTTAAATAATAAATAAGACAACACACAGAACGTTTACTTTGATCACTGGTTCACTTCAGTGGTCCTCCATAAATGGCAGTCATCTTTACTGAGTCATTTCTCTCAGGGCCTCAGTTTTCTCATCAACAAAATGGGGGTAATAATGTCTGACTCTTCACTGGGTTGTTTTGAGGCCTGAGTAATGTTATCATTCTCAAAGCATTTTGGAAATCACAACAGACTCCTCCAACACAGGCACTTGCTACCACTGGGCCCTCATGTCACCCCCCCCATGTCACCATGCTCAACCATGAGCTCTCGAGGCAGGGAGCCCCACTAGTCCATGTGACAGTCTGACAACTGACAACTTCCAGCTCCTGCCCAGAATCCCCACAGAGCTTCAGCCTCAAATATCTATCTGCCTATTTGATGTCTCCACTTGGGTGATGAATAGGCTCTTAGAACCCGACTGTGTCCAAAGTGAAACTCCTGGTTCCCCAGCCCCACCCTCCAAACACCCAGTTCCTCCCCTGTCTTCCCCAACTCAGGAAACCACCTCACCACCACCCAATCGCTGAAGCCCAAATCCCGGAGTCACCCTTGACCTATCGGACCATAGGAAATAGCATCCTGGACCCCACCTCCACCCTCTTCTTCCACCTGGATGCCTGCAAGGACTTCTCACTTGGCTCCTCGCTTCTACTCCATCCCCCACAGTCTGTTTTCCCTGCAGAGCTGAGGAAGCTTTGTAGACAGTCAGTTGGGGCAGGCCCCTCACTTGCTTAAAGCCCCTCAACAACCCCCCATCATACCCAGCACACATTCCAAACTCCTTGACCTAACCCGTGAGCCCCTGCCTGCCTTCCCGCCTCACCTCTTACTTGTCTCCTGTTCACTGTCTCTGCTTCAGTCATACCACCTTCCTCAGTGCCCTGAACAAGCCAAGCTGGTTTCCACCTCAGAACCTTTGCACTTGTTGTTGCCTTACCTAATTAAGCTCTCCCCCTGGCTTCTTCATGCCTGACTCACTCAGGCCTTGGTTCCCCAAGGCCACCTTCTCAGTGAGACTCTTCCTCACCACCCCATTAAGAGTGGCTTCCTCCCTCTATGATAGCACCTTGTTTCATCTTCTTCATTACACTTACACTAAAACTGTCTTGTTTTGCTGGTTTGTTTACCTGTGTACCGTCTGTCTCTCCACTAGAATATAAAATCCTCAAGGGCAGCCACTTGTGTCTTGTTCACAGCTGTCCCCTCAGGGCCACGAATGGGCACCTGGTATATACACCAGTGCTCAACGTGTTTGTTGAATGAATAAGTGACTATGATTGCTCCAGTCCCTCCACTCGGGGAAGCTCTAAAGGTTGGGGGTGGGGAGGTGTGGCAGACAGACTTAGCCTGTCTCTAGCATAGAATCTTCTATATATCCCAGTCCCCCAGAGGCTGGCCCTGTCATATGGAGCCCAGAAAGTCCTGGAGCGTGGGGCAGAACACCATGGAACAGAGAACCATTCAACAGGAGAAAGTAACACCTACACGTGGATTGCGTGTTACATCCCATGCTACCTCATGCTAAAATCCCAGGATAGCTGAGCAAGAGCAGATCCCAACCCAGGAGTCCTGAAGTGACTGGCCCGCCTGTCAGCACAGCTCCTGGACTCCGGGGCCTGTGGGTGCACTGATGACACACCTCCAGGTGGGTGGCTGGGCTGACCTAGCACCCACCACCCCTTCTCAAGCAGTAGGACCCACCTCCTCCTCTCAGGGACTTGCCCTCCACTTTCAGGTGATATAGTCCAGGTGGGGCTGACCCCGCCCTCTCAGGGATCGGGGGCACCAACTCAAACCTGGACCATGGGTGTTTTATCTCCTCAGGCAGGCAGGCTGCAAGTCTAGCAGTGCTGGTACCCATCACGCCTGCCCCAGAAAGAAAAGGGAGACAGATTCCTGGGGCCAGGCCTGATATTCCAGACTGAGCCTTTTCAATCATCTGAGCCAAATATTCCCTTTTCTTCTTTAGTTGCCTGGAGTGGGGTTGTGGCCCAGCTGGCACCCCCTTCCAGCTCATCCTTTGCTGGCTCCCACCCCCCAACTCCCCGAGCCTACCCTGCTGTCTCACTTTGCATTCCCCATTCTCATGCCTGGACCCTTCTCCCAGCTCATCCACTTGGTAAACTCCTACTTGTCCCACCTCATTCAGATACTGCCTTCTCCCCGAAGCCTTCCCTGACTCCCTCAGACACGGACTTCCTTTCTTTTCCCACACTCCCACCACATCCAGCAGGTTTCTCTGGTAAACCTTTCTTCACTAGGTCCTATCTACCTTAAAGATCTTGTCAAGCTTCATTTGTGTGGTCATATTACAAAAATAGGGATTCCCTTCCCTTCCACTCTCCCAATACAAAATGATGTTTTAACAGTTAATGTAAATTTTCAACCAATGCCTACCCTACCCCAGACATTCTGAATCACTCCTCTGGAGAGATGTCTTCCCTACCCTTCACTGAAAAGCTGCAGCGAAACATCCTTCATAGATTCAGTAAACATCCGTGTGGCACCCTTGGTGGAAAGCATCCTATCGAGCATGGGACACACAAATTGTAAAACTCTATTATAACCGTCCCTTCATCTGTACGAGCTAAGGAGATGCAGGGAAGGTTCCTGCCAAACCGTTTAACCGATATTACTTTGGAAGCTGGCATTATAGGGACAGAAGGGGGACTTTCCCTTCGTACTTTATGTAATTTTAAAGTGATAGGGCTATGGGCACTTTTGACTTTCTTAGGACTTTTTAAGTAAAACATTTCTTAGTGACTCCATGGTGTGTCTGTTTCCCTACAAGACTGGGAGCTCCTTGGGGGCAAGGCTGGGTCTGAGTCTCTCCTGACACAGGAGGTGGGAAATGTCTGCGAAATGAGGGCAGGACAGAGCTGAACAGGCACAGGAAGTGGCATCAGCAGGCATGAGACACAGGCTGGGGAGAGGGTCAAGCTCAGAGCCGGGCAGCAGCGGACAGCGAGGGCAGGAGGAACATGGTCCTCACCGCAGCCTGGGTGCAGTGTGATGCCCAGCTCATGGGCTGCATGGGATAAACATTTGTCAGTTGGGGAAATGAGATTATGGCGTGACAGAACTCCCAGGAAACAACCTTGATCCAGCTTTGAACTTGCAGAGGACAGATGGAAAAGATCAGAGCTGAGAGAAGCTGGGGTGGGAGGAGAAAAAGGGGCTGGGCAGGAGGGGTTTGAGGAGATCTTGAGAGTCAGGGCCTGGGTGGGACAGCAGTTGGCAGAGGGTCTGCCTTCTGCTGCTGAGGTGCAAGGGGAGCCTGGAGGAGGTGGTTCTCAAGGTGTATGAACAGAAGGAGTGTCTTTTGCTCACAGGGGATGATGGCCTGGCTGGGTCTGCACCAGGCTGCCCCGTCCCTCCTCCCTTCCTATAGTCTTTGTTCCTTTAACAGACATTTCTGAGGGCACATTTGGACACAGCTCTGGGTATCAGGACTGTGGCAGAAGTGGGGCAGGAGCTGGGGGCTCCTACGGGCAATAGGAGGCAGGAAATGAAACCAACTGGAGGGAGGGAAGTCATTGAAGACATCCTGAAGGTGTGGACTCAAGCTGGGGCTTAAAGGATGAAAAGGAACTGTCCGGTAAAGGGAGGGGGCTGACTTCTGGGTAGAAAGAACAGGAGCAGGGGCACGGAAAGTCGAGGCCTAGTGAAGCCCTCCCAGTCTTGGCACTGATCAGTGAGGCAAAGAGGCAAAGAGAACACCTGCTGCTGGGGTCTCTGGTGGCTGGAGTGGGAGAGGTGCCAGCTAGAGGCAGCAGCCCCAGATTATGTAGTTAGAGCCCTGGACTCCTAGGTCTGGCTCCCAAGTTGGCTCTGCCTCTTGAGCTCAAGTTGTGTGACCTGGGGCAGGCAAGTCATTTCACCCCCTTGCCCTGGGAGCCTCGGCTATGGTGAGAATTTGTGGGTCCAAGGAGGTCACGTTAGCACAGTGCCTGGTACAAACGCAGTGCCCGACAGACTAGATACAGCAACAGTAGCGAGCCAGGCATTGGGAGGCTACATTCGGAAGAGTCCCTACAGAGCAGGGAGGCCAGATTGCTCTGTGTGTTTCTGCAGAGCCAGGCCCAGCAGCAGGAAGCTCAAAGGAGGCAGAGACCCGTCAGTGTTAAGGGAGTGCTGCTCAGTAGTGGAACGGCCCTTCTGAGGCTGAAGGCTGTCAAGGGAACAGCCTGCCAGGTGCTGGACAGCTCCCTGGTGTAGACAGCATCACAGCATCGGCACCAGGGGTTCCATGGAACAGGGTGGAAAGAGAGGGGAAAGGATCCACGGGGGAATCATGGGAGACGCAGGGCTGGGGGATGTTAAACAGGGTTCCTTGCTGTAGGACTTCTCAGGACCTTCATTTCCCTGGAACACGGGCTGCAGACTCAAATGTTTATGGAAACCAAGTTAACAGCGCAAAAGGGTGACATGGGCAGGTGTAGAAGGGGAGGGCTGGAGAGAGCAGCCTGTCAGAAGAGGAGGCCCGCCCAGCTTCTACCCTGCTCCGACCAACTATCCTTATGGGAAGTCTGTTAGCCAATCACGGGTTAAATTGTGTCCTCCAAAAAATTACGGTGGGAGTTCTCACCCCTGGTGTCTCTAAATATGACCTTATTTGGAAATGGGTCTTTGCGGATGTAATCAAGTTAAAATGAGGTCATTAGAGTGGACCCTAATCCAATGACTGGTGTCCTTCTAAGAAGGGGAAATTTGGACACAGAGACAAACATGCACAGAGAGAAGAGGGCCATGAGACGACAGAGGCAGAGATGGAGTGATCCATCCCCAAGATTTCCAGCCACACCACAAGTCAGGAGAGGCAAAGAGGGATTCTTCCCTAGAGCCTTCAGAGTGAGCCCAGCTCTACTGACACGTTGATTTTGGATTTCTGGTCTGAGATGATGATGAATTTCTATTGTTTCAAGCCACCCCGTTTGTGATACTTTGTTATGGCAGCCCTAGAAACTAACACAGCCACTAATGATTCCAGGAGTCTCCAGAATGGGGAAAAAGAATGTAGCATTTTCTCACTCGTAGATCACAGGCCCCTTTCTGATAGTGTCTCACTGGATGAGCCAGGGGACATGACATGGGGGCACTGATTCTGGTGCTTCCTTTCGTTTTGCACCCACACAGGTACTGTTCATGGGGGTGGGCCCTGGTTTCCTCAGCAGTGAACTGAGGACAACGTGCCAACCTTAGAAAACAGAAACCGGGTAGCCAGGCACTCCCATCAAGAGGAGGGTGTCCTCCCTGTGAGCCTTGCTTTACCCCTCTGAGAGGTAAGTGGCAGCATCTCCCAAGCCTTCCTGGGGTGGCGGGGAACTGCCTGGCACGTGGCTGGTGCTCAGCGTGGTCCATGTGGACCAGCCGGGCCCCTGCACCTCCCGACTTCCCTAGGTCCTGGGCTGGAGGGAGCGTGCTCCCTGGGGCTGCCCTTACCTGTGCTGTGAGCTGGATGGGCTGGGACAGGGTGAGCTGTGGGGTCCCGGGGGGTTGGCTGGCAGGCTGTGGTGGTGGCAGGTCGCCTCCCCCCGAGGAGGCTGGGGGCTGTGAGGTCGAGGAGGAGGCAGAGGAGGAGGAGGAAGAGGAGGAGGAGGAGGTGGAGGAGGCGGCAGCGGCGGCGGCGGCGGCACTGGACTGCTGCACGGCGGCGGCCAGGAGCTGGGCCTGCGCTTGCTGCAGGAGGAGCTGCTGCTGAGCTGGCATCAGTGCCGTGAGCTGTGGGCCGGTCGGGGGCAGCAGGACCAGAGGAGGGGCGTGGGAGTAGGGGGAAGCAGAGAAAGCAGACAGGAGTTAGTGCCTGAGCCAAGCAGGTTAGCGGGAAGGGCAAGAGGCAGGCATTGACAGAGTGGCCTTGGCCTGGGTAGGACACACTGGGCCATCAGTCCTGTAACAGATTTGAGGTGGCTGGCCTGTGCCCCCTGCCCTGTGCACCCCGAGTACTTACCCCGGCTAGCTGGCTGCCCGTCAACATGAGTTGGGCCTGGGGCAGATGTGGTTGAGCTGGCTGGGGGGGCGGGGGTGCTGCTGGGGCTGAGTCACCAGTGGGGTCTTCAGCCTTGATCTGGGGAGGAGAGAGGCAGGGTCCGGGACCCCAGAATGTTAAGTGGAGGCCAGAGAGAATGCCCACCTGTGAACCAAAGAAAGGGCATGTGTGTGGCCATGGCAGCTCCGCACCAGCACAGAAGGAGCAGACTGGGGTGTGGAGGTGAGAACTGTGGTGACCGGTGGGGGCCTCAGGCCACCCCTCTGGCCTCAGTTTCCACATCAATCAGCAAAGGCTAACACACCCCCTGCACCTGAACTCCCGACAGAAGAGGGCACCTTCAGAGAGTACCTTTCCCCTTTTGGGAGTCAGTTCCATCTGTAAAATGAGAAATGAGGCCAGTGGGGGCCCTGAGATGTCAAATAAGGGGGTTGTGGGTCCCAGACCTCTCATCTGCTTTAGCCAGAGGGGCATCTCTTATCTGTCCAATGGAACAAGATTTTATTGGAAGAAAGGATCTTAGGGTGATACATAAAAGTCACCACCTTATAACACAGGTCATGAATTCAAAAGTGTATGGAAATAGCACAAATGGGGGTTGCAGGCAGGTGTGGGCAGGTGTGGGCAGGGTGGCTGGAGAGAGCGTGCCCGCCTGCCTGGAGGGGAGGCCTGCCCAGGCCCTACTCTGCCCCTGCTGGCCACTCATTTCAAAATCTAAAGCAAAAAGGCTGCAGGACCAGCAAATGGTATCTGCAGGCCAGATGCGGCCCGGGTGCTACCAGCTTTCAGCCTCCACCCCAGAGTCCACTGAGCACCTCCTCATCTCTCTGTGTAGGATGCAGATGCATCTTGCATCAAACACATAGGACAGACCAGCTTAGAGCGCTCCTGGCCTCCTTCCTCTCTTACATAAGAAGCCAGATGACAGTGGGCTTGCTGGAGAGATCTGTTGGGAAAAGACACGTGGGGTGGGAGGAGGTGTGACTTGACAAGTCACACACTCTCAGGCCCAGAGGGGACATTAGAGATCATCCTTCAGCCCGATGTCCCAGCTCCATTTTTGCAAGAGGAGGTCCAGAGAGGGAAAGCGACTTGTGCAAGGCGACACAGTGACTTGGTAGGAGTGAGCGTGGCATTTGCAATACAGATTGAGACCAAGAGACAGACAGAGGCCTGGGAAAGGACAACGACAGAGAGTTGGTGGCACGCCCCAAAGATGGGATACCAGTGTCGGAAAGTCTAAGGGATACAGGGATGCAGTGTGAGATGACAGTGGGTCCTGGAAGCCCCCTGGTGGGGAATTCAGGGCCTCCTGTAAGTCTGGTCGTGTTCTGCTTCTTGATCTGGCAACACAGTTGTTCAGTTTGTGAAAATCCACAGAGCTGTACACTGAGGATCTATATGGTTGTGTCATATATTAATTAAAAGTTTTAGGAAAAACCAACACTGCGTGCCATTGTGAAAACACTATTCCTCTCAAGGCTCTTTCTTTCTCTCTGGGTCTTTTAAGAAAGTCTCCATTAACATCTCCCAACACTGGCTAATCTCCTCCTTTTAACAAATGGAGAACCGGCCTCAGACTTAGACTCTGCAGCAGGCAAGAGTCTCTGAGTACATGCTAATAATCATTGCATTTATTTCCATGGCAAGTGATTCTGGTTTTCCATTCATGAAATTTCCATTTAAAAAGCGTTTTATTTCAACTGGTGAAAAACTGAGCCAGTTTGTGAGTTGATAATTGTTGAAGCTGATTGACAGGTACCCGGGCTGGTGGGGGGGGGTGTTTTTGCTATGGTCTTCTTTCTACTTTTCTATCTGCTTCACATTTTCCATAATAAAATGTTTTTAAAAATTGAGGCAATTAACAAAATTATGATGTAAATAATTGTACGTGGTAGTGTGTGCGTTTGTCTGAAATTGTGATGGGAGCACATGAATCACTGCAGTTAGGGAAAGACTGACACAGAAGAGAGGTGGTGAGATGGAGAAGCAAAGGCCGGGAGCAGAGAATAGGACACGGTGTGGATGCTGCTGCCCTCTCTGCCTCCAGCTTTCCCCAGGGACCAGGTCTAGGCCCGGGAAGGGGAGTGAGAACACTTTCTTCCTTGGGACCCCTGGTCTCCCAGTGCAGAAACAAGGCTGCTGTGGGGCAAGGAGAGGCTACAAGATTCAGCTGAGGATAGGCAGGCCAGGGCAGGAGGAGGGGTGCAGGTCGGTCGGTGGGGGTGATGGACACTCTCAGTTCCAAGGGCTAAGGCCAGAGCACAGCCTGAGATCAGAGGGAAGATGGTCAGAGCCTGAATCCTTCTCCCCTGGGCCCTGTCCAACATGCTCAGGACAAGACACCTGCCCCTCAAGCAGCATCAAAGCACACCAGCCATGGAAGGGACCTCAGAGACTGTCCAGTCTGACTGCCTCTACCCTCATATTAGAGAAGAGGAAACTGAGAAGCCCAGAGTGGGGAAGTGATTTTCCCATGGTCACAGAGCAGTTCCCAGCCTTCCACCCCCATCCCTCTGCCCTTTGGTCAGGGTCAGGAGTCCTGCCCATGGCCCTCTGCCCCTGCCCTCTGCGCCCTGTCAGCTGGCCCCACCAGGCTGGAGGGTGGAGACCTGGGCCCCGGGCACCCTAGGAAGCCCAGAGTGCCCAGCAGCAGGGCCCCAACTGGATTTGGGATTTGCTGTATCTTGCCACTTCCGGCCTCCCCATCATTCTCTCTGACAGCATCCTCACAGCCATCCTCACTGGGTCTGCCTCCCCCACCCCCTCCCCACTGGTTGGCTGGCCCTGAGTGTGTGCGTTGGGGGGGTGGGGGTGGTGCAGGCCCCTGTTCGGTCAGGGAAGTTGGGATGGGGGCGGGGCCCTCAGCTTCCTGTTGTTCATCGCCCTGGGGCTCTGGGGGGGATTTCCCTGGCCACCCCCACCCCCCAGGGAAGGGGAAGGAGCCTGGGTGAGTCACAAGCCTGGGGCGGGAACCCGAGGGTGAGAAGGGGCGGTGGAGTCCTGTCACCGAGATACCAGGCATCCGGGACCCTCTCCCAAACGCCAAACACCACCCACCACAGGACACCCCTCCCCCTGCCCTGGCTGAGCTGACAGGTGCTTACCTTGGTGCTGGGGCCAGTCGGGGACACGGAGAAAGGGGAGGTCTTATTCTGGGGGTTCTGTGAAGAGTAAGTTGGGTTGGGGGATGGGAACAATGAGATGGAGCAGCTTCTGACACCCTGCCCCTCCCCCCAGAGCTCCCCTTGGCTTCCTTCTCCCCTCCGCCTCCCCAACCCTCCTGCTCATCCACTCCCTCCTGACCTGATGGTTAGTGTCTGGTCCATTTCTTTCAGTGTCTGAAAAGAGAGGGAAAGGGTGAGTTGGCACCAGCCACACCCCAAACTCTGCCTGCACACCTGCCCCAGACCATGGTGACCCTTTGCCCTCCCTGCTCCCTTCCCCCACTCACCTGTGTGCTCTGACGGGGAGTCCAGACCTTGCTTCTCGGCCTCCAGGGGCTTAGACATTCTTATTTCTAGGGACAGAGGAGGGATGCAAGTGGGGTGAGGTTGCAGAAGCCAGGAGGGCTCTGGGGCCCCTCCTCCAGCACCACCCCAGCCTCTCCCCAAATACCCCCGCACCCCCTGCCACCTTGCAAGTGTCACTTTCCAGGAGACATGCCCTCTGCTCTGGGCCTCTGCCCACCTCCAGTGGGACAGAAGAGGGGCTTTCAGGCCTTGGGGATCCTCTTCACCCCTCCAGAAGGTGGCACGGAGAGGGTCACCCCCGCCCCCATGAGACCCTGGGGCAGGGTGGGAGGTAGACTTTGGTTGTTGGTCCTGAGGAGTCTTTGGCTGCCCAGGGGGAGGTTGGTGATGTTCTAAAGGAGCGAGTCAGCCTCGGGCCTCCTCTCAGGTTGCCGCCCAGGCCCCCGTCCTGCCTCACCAGCCTCACCAGGTTTCGGGTGAGGCATGTTTTCCACTCTGAGTGGGGCCTGGGAGGCGTGAGAGGACTACAGCATCCCCAAAGGAGTGAGTCCTCAGATCTCCGGCTCTGATTCAGCCGCCCTCTGGCCCTCTCCACGGCCCACCACTTTCCCGTCCACACCCCACTCCCACTGGCCTCCCTTCGGGTACTCAGCGCACAGGTGGCCCCACTCTGATCTCTGTGACTCCAATTCCAACTCCATCAGCTCTGCCCCAACCCTGTCCTCAGACCTAATCCTAGACCTCACTTGGGATTTCAGCCTTGAATCCTAACTGCACACCCAGATCCAACCTAGAGATCCTGCCCCTACAAATACAACCCTATCCTACAGTTCCGCAGGCCCAGGAAATGAAAGGAGGTGGCTGAGGGGAGGTGACAAGCAGCAAGCTGGCACCAGGGGACACAAAGAAATGGAGACAAACCCCTGTCCTCACAGTATTCTGATGCTGATCATGGAAAGGTGAGTGTTACCAGTGCTGAGCACAGTGAGAAACATGATTCAGGGCTCACATTAGCAGTTGGTGCTAATATTACCCCCATTTTACAGAGGAGGAAACTGAGGCTCCAAGGGGGATCTCACTTCCCCAAGAGCACAGTGAGACAGCAGAGGTGACTTGATTGGACCCGGGTCTTTGTGACTCCAGTACTGCTGCCATCTGATGGACCCGTCGTGACCTCCAGCACCTCATTTCCCACAGTCACTCCAACCCAAGCTCACCCTGACACTGATTCAAACCCAACCCTTCCTGGTCGTAGACCCCCACACAAAACCGGGCTTCTGCCTGACCCACTCTCAATCCCCTTACCCACCCTGATTCTTAACTCCCATCCAGATGGCCTGAGTCCTTCATCTGATCTCGACTCCCAACTTGGCCCTAGACCTTACTCCTGACCCTGACTCTGACCCTAAAGTCTCCCCCACAACTCATTCCAAATCCCCGCCAAGACCACGACCCCACCCTATCAAAGGAGCTGTCCAACTCTAGTGTGCTCTGCATCCAAGATATTTACACAAGGCCAGCTAAAGAGGGAGCTGGGATAACCTCAGCAATTGGAAAAAAAAAAAAGTCCAGGAATTTTACCATTGAGGATTACTCAACACAAAACGCCATTAGGATTTTAAATTTCTGATTAAAAAGCCAGGTCACACACTGCTGGTGGGGGTGTAAATCGATACAAGCAATAATTCAGGAAAGCTGGAGAGATGCCCCTTCCCTGTGACCCAGCACATCCACCCCCGGGTGTCCACCCAAGAGAAAGGAGCGTCCTGCCCACCAGCGCCCACGGGCACACATGTTCCCTGAGGCCCTTTTATAATGTGCTCCCCCAACTGGAAATAGCTCAAGGGCCTGTTAACAGGTCAACAACATTGGTACATCCAGACAATAAAATACTCCACAGCAAGGAAAAGAACCAAATCCTGCATCACACACACTGGATCTCAGAGACATGATGCTGAGGGAAAGATGTCAGACACAAAAGTGGTCAGACATTAGGACTCCAATTTTTATGTGTAACTCAGAAACAGGCAAGATGATATTAGATCAAGGTCAGATTAGTGGGCACTTTTGGTTGAGTGTTGACTGGGAAAGGGTGTGAGGAAGCCTACAGGGGGTTGGAAATGTTTTTTATCCTGATCTGCTTGGTGGTTACATGGGTCTATACATACATAAAAATTCATCAAGCTGTACATTTAAAATTTGAGCACTTTGCTATATATACATTATGTTTTCATAAAAAAGGAAAAAATTTTAAGCTAAAAAAATTAAATAATAAGCCAGCATATAGTCCTATTAAGGCATAAGCTTATGAGGGTGGGGTGGGGAGCAGGTGACCAGATGCTGCCAGAGCTCAGGCCCTGTTTCCAGGCACTGAGTGGCTAAGGATGCTGAGAGATACAGGAGGACACAAAGGGAGCCAGGGGATGAGGCCCCTCCTCCTGACTTTGGGGTATCAGAAGCAGGAGTCCTGCTTGATCCTCTAAATCACCCAGACCTTGGCCCTGCTCCAGGCAACCACTAACCCCGATGCAGCCCTAAATCCCACCCTTCTTAACATCCTGGAAAGCCCTGCCCCAGCCCCCTCCCCAGCCCCTCCTTCCAGCTAGTGACGACAATGTCACAGGGAGATCCTTCCCTGGCCCTGAAACCTTCCACGGCTCCCCATCTCCCCAAGAAAAGCCCAGGCTCCTCATCCTGACCTCCAGGGTATGGCCCCTGTCACCCTCTGCTGCCCGTCTCTTGCCACTTGTGCAGCCTGCTCTATGACCACGGAGTCCAGACCTTACAGGTTCTTCACTCCCCGCCTAGCTAGCGAATGCACCTCCCACAGACCAGAGAAGCCTCACCTCCGCCCCAGAGTCCATGCTCATTCTTGGCCTCTGTTAGGGGTTGAGTTGTGTCCTTCAGTGTTCATATGTTGAAGCCCTAACCCCCTATTACCTCAGAATGTGATTTTCTTTGGAGATAGGATCTTTAAAGAGGTAATTAAGTTAAAATGAGACCCTTAGTGTGGGCCCTGATTCAATACAGCTGGTGTCCTTATACAAAGAGATTGGGACACAGACATGCACAAATGCACAAAGGGAAGACCGTGCGAAGATACAGGGAGCAGATAGTCATCCCAAGCCAAGGAGGACTGGCCTCAGAAGAAACCAACCTTGCCGACACCTTGACCTTGGACTTCTAGTTTCTAGAATTTCAAGAAAATTAATTTCTCTTGTTTAAGCCATCCAGTCTGTGGTACTTTGTTATGGAAGCCCTAGCAAACTAATACAGTCTCCCACAGAAGTGCCATCTTGCTGTCCTAGCCCTGAGCCCACAGGGCTGTGGTCACCTGTGTCCCGGTCCTTTCCCACCAGACCAGGGGGCAGGCCTGGTCTGACTCACCCCTGAGTCCCTGGCATCACCCAGCTCAGAAGACTAGAGAGAGAGAGAGGAACATCCCTCCCTGCAGCTCTTTCTGTCTCTTATTTATTCCTGCCTCTGTCCTGCTGTCTTTCCAACATTTAATAAAAAGCCTTGGCATGGGCTAGTCCCTCTGCCTGGAATGCTCTTCCGCATTCTGCCTGGTGACCTCCTAGTCATCCTTCAGGACCCAGCACAGGCTCTGTCCTCCATGAAGTCACCCCTGATGTCCTCAGAGGTCTCTCCTCTGTTCCCTTTACTCTGGATCCATCTACCTATCACTGTCCTAAAGGCTGTAGCCATCTGGGCCCCAGAATGTCTTCCCCATCAGGCTAAGAACCCCTTAAGGGCAGGTCTGACTCATCTCAGGGTCCCTACTGGGATGTGTGGGTTGAATGAACAAGAGTGGCCCCGAGGCCCTGCTCTCCCTCCTCCAGGTCTTTGCCTCTGCTCTTCTCCCACCTGGGGCGACCTCTTCCTTCTCCACTAGCAAACTCTTGCTCGTCTTTAAGGCCTAAGCTTCACATCACCTCCTCTGGGAGGTCTTCCCTGACTACCCAGTCAGTCAGTGTCTCTCTTATCTGGGAACCCCCACCCCGCCCCTGCCCCCTAAAGTACCCTGACCACCTGGGCAGTGACCCCCACCCTATGCCCCAGACTGTGGGCTCCTTAGGGCCCAGGCTGGAATCACTGCCACCCAGTCTAGGACTGTGTCTTTGGAATGAATGAGTGCATGAAAGAGTCCCCTCTCCCTGCTGTCACCTGACACTTTGACCCTCAGCCCTCTCCCCAAGCAGCTCCAACCTAAACTTTTAAGGTAACTTCTCCTCGGCAGAAATGGTGTCTGGAGAGGCAAAAGTGGTATGAGGGGAAATTTCCACCACTCTGTTTTCCTTATTCTTTCTAATCCCACCCCAGCTCCCACAGAGCCTGCACACCCCGGCAGTACTCAGCTGGCCCACAGCAAAATGGCCAGAGCTGCACTTTGCCCAGGTCTCTCTTGTTCTCCTCCTCCATCAGAGCCCAATGGAGAAAAAGGGTCTCATCAAATCATCCCCACCAAGGATGAACAGGGGACTCCATTTCCACCACGGATGAAAGTCACGTGATACTTAATGGGGACCCTGGCAAGGGGTCTGCTGAGCCCGCCTATCCTGTAGGCTGTCTCAGCCTCCACACAGGCAGGCCTCTGTCTCTCTCTCCTCCCCCACTCCACTCCTCCTCTAGAGAAATATTGATGCCTAATCCCACCCCCAACACTCTGATTTCATTGGGACAGGGTGAGACCTAGGCATCTGAATTTTTTAAAGCCTCCCTCCAGGTGATTCTAATGTGTTCCAGCCCCCTGGCACCTCCAGAAGCCCCCCTCAAAGCCTCAGTTTATTTGCACAGAAATGTTGACTGGTTGCTTAGGGTCACCCCTGCCTTCTCCCAACGCAGGCAGTGTGCAACTTTTTAGAGGAACATGCAGGGAAAAGCAATGCTGAGGCTACTGGGCCTCTTGAATCCCACCATCCTGGAGTCAGACCCACCCAGGGCTGCCACGCCCCTGGGCTCACACTCGCTTGCCCCACTGCCCCAGGCCTGGGACTCTGGGTCCCCTCCGCCCTCCCTCGCCCCTCCCTCTACGGACTTTCACTTCTCCTCTGCATTTCCCCCAGCCGGTTTTAGCAGACTTGGGCCAGCTTCTCGTTAGCGCTTACCGAAAATGGGGCTAAATATAGAGGGCCCAAGGGCTGCCCCTCACCCCTCCTGGCCCCACTTGGCCTGTCCCTTGGGTCCCCTGCCTCCAAAGCCTGCTTCAATCAAGGCTGTGGCCTAGGAGCTCCTGTGGGCAGGGTCGGCACTGCCGGGAACCTCTGCTCACCCACTGGCCCAGTCTGGCTTCCCCGGGAGTAGCATTTCACACCCCCACACCCCACAGCTGTCCCAGGGTGGCCTCCAGGGAGTGAACACTTCTGAGTGTCAGGAGGAGGGATGGAGATACGGGCAGCAGACACAACAAGAGAGGCGGCCCCACAGCTGTGCTGACAAGAGCTGCCACACGGTACACACACCACAGCCCCAGACATGGACGAAGACCATGCAAACACACAGGGCAGGTGTGCACAGATCCCAGACAGGAATGTCTGCAGATGAAGACACATGTCTAAACACAGTGACACTGGCAGATATGCAAAACACACCCAGACATGTGTGGATACACCTGCGTGCGCACACACACCCCCCCAAGTCACCCCCAGACACGTACTCATGCACAAACCCCAGTCACTCACAGAAATATTGATAGATATAGTTATAGATGTACATACACACACACCCAGGCCACTCAGACACACACACACACAGGTACACACTTATTCACCCAGAATCACTCAGACATACAGATAGACACAGATGAGCACACACACAGATACCGAGGTCACTCAGATAGATACACACACAGATGTGCACATACTCACACACCCAGAGTCACCTCTCCTGGGAGATGGTCAGGGTGGATCCCTGAACCCAGTCCACAGATATGGAGCCCAGGATCAGGCAGGATGAGTGATCTGCCCAAGGCCACACATGTATTAATTCATGTCCAGGTAGGGGAGCCTAGGGCAGGCCTCGAAGGCAGGGCAATTCTGTGAGAAATCCCAAGTAAAGGGCCTAACCCAGTGTCCAGCACATACAAAGCCTCCATTCAACCCCAGAGAGGGATGAGTTAGTGGTGGAGCTAATGGCATGTGTGTGCAGGCACCCTGGCTCCCCATGTCTACATTGTATGTGTGCACACACACATCCACAGTTGCACATACGGTCACCTCAGTAAATAATCACTTATCATCCTGCAAGTGGTCTTCCTTCCATCTCAAGACCCTCTTCATCTTCCTTTCCCTGCTCATACCCACTCATTCTTCACATCTCAGCCCAGACATGCCCTCCTCCAGGAAGCCCTCCCTGACTTGACCATGCTGAATTGGGCAAGTCTTCTGGGCTCCCCCAGCCCCCTGTGCCTCCCACATACCCCAGTCCTGACCCATCTGCCTGGACCTCCTCCCCTGTCTGGTGATAGATCTATCTCCCAACATTGGACTGGGGGCTCCAAGAGAAAAGATCTGAAGCTGCCTTTTTCATCTGTATTTCCAACATCCAGCATAGAACTGCTCAAATAAATATATGTTGATGACGGATCACAGGGATGCCAGCATACACTGATGCACATAGAATGACACATGCCAAACCAAGACATCCCCACAGACACCCACGAACAGGACACACACCCGTAGTCACACCTATAGAGCTACAAACAAAACAACCATGAAGTATGGAAGCTCGCCACATTCCAGGCCCCCATGCTAAGCTTTTAAGCATATTACCTCATTTAACTCTCCCATCAGCACCACCCGGAGATAACTATCATTATGCACAGATGGACACATTATGCCAAATGAGCCAACAAATACAAATCTCTTTGTACGGTACTCGGCGTACGATGTTCATTCAGTCAAATGACAGTCAGTGGGGGAGGCAATTCATAAGCGCACAAACATATAATAAATTTTCATGCAGGCATTAAGTGCCATGAAGAAAAGATAGAGCAGGGCGAGGGGCTGGAGAATGGCGGGATTGGTTGGCAGTTTAGATGGGGAGGTCAGGAAAGGCCCTCCCGAGGAGGGGGACATCTGAGACGAATGAAGGGAGGAAGTGAACCAAGAGAGCAGCGCCAAGGCTACCCCTACAATGCCACACACAACAGCCCCTCACACACGGGACACCTGACAGTCACACACAGAAGACTCAGAACTACCGCTCACTTGTGCATACACAGATGCACCCACTCACTCAAAGGTCCGGTAGCTCAGCCTTCCAGCCCCTGTGCACCCTGTGCAGTCCCCTCCCGAGGATCACGCAACTCTCCCACCTGCTGGTCCTCCAGACAAGAGCCTGCTACCAACACTTTCTACCAACGCCTGCTAGCAACAGAGAAGGGGAGAAGCAGGTCCGTCTGTGGAAGCCCCCAGGTGCTGATGTGAAAGGGGAGAGGAAAGAGGAGCTGAGGGGTGGGGACCCCAGATGGGAAGAAGGGGAGCTGCTGAGGTACAGAGTGAAAGGGTAGAGGAGACAGCTAAAGAGGAAGGGCAGAGCGAACCAACGACCGGCCCAGCGGGACAAATCCCAAGGTGCTGCCTGTGCTCCGGGCCCGTAGTGCGGGCCCAGCCCCTTACCTGGAGCCCCCATGCTGGAGTGAACCATGCTGCCCGCCCCGCAGGGCTGGGGGAACAACTGTGTCATTTCCCCGCCCTCTCTGGGGGCAAAGCCCTCTCCTCCGGAAGTCACCCAGGGAGGAAACCACAGGGCCCGCCCCCTTCGGAAGGGAAAATACCCTGACCTGAAGGCCCACCCCAGCAGGCAGCGGACCCCAAATCTTCTGTGTGTATTGGGGAAGTGGGGGCAGTGGGGTGGAGAGCAAGCCCGCTGGAAGAGCTGACTCCTACAGCTGTGTCCCCAAGAGACGCCCCTAGCCCTTCTGCTGCCTTCACATCTGGAAGATGGCGTGTGGGTCTGGGAAGAAAAATGGGACCGTAACAACAACATTAAAACACCGGCTAGCAGTTTGCAGGGCCTTTCCCAATGCCAGGCCCTGCACCTCACACTAGACAGGCATCATCTCTTGAGGTGCTCACTGTTTGCTTCATTTTACAGACAAATAGACTGAGGACCAGAGAAGTGAGGTGGCCTCCCTAAGGGCCCAGAGCCAAGAAACATCGAAACCAAGAAGCAGGGCAGGAGGAGGCGTTCGCGATAGGTTTCCGCACCGCTGTGTGGAATGGGGAACCCAGCCTCGAACCTGTTCGCAGGTGAGGCGTTCAGGGCCACCACTGAGAGGAAGTGGTGCCCGTGGGCAGTGGGAGGGCCGGCAGCAGGTCCAGGTCTTCCAGGGGGCAAATGCGGGCGCCCGAGGAGCGCTGGTGGAGGCAAGCACCTGGTGCCATGGCTGCTGGCTGGCCGTTCGCGCTGCGGCGCTCCCAGCCCAGCGCTTTCCTCCGTGCCCGCCAGAGGGCGGCAGCACCCAGCCAATGGGCCAGAAGGCGGGGCCGGCTGCGGAGGAGGGAGCCCCTCCCTCCGCTCCCTCCCGGTCCCAGTCTCCCCCCGAACTCCCGCCCCCGCGCGCACACCTGCGAGGGTCACACAAAGGCGCAGGACTCCCGGCGCACGGCGGCGCAGACAAAGGCGCGGTCGAGCCCGCTGCCCTTTTCCTCCTCCCGGTGCCCGGCCGAACAGCCGACCTGCCCGCTCCCAGCCCTGCAGGACTCGCTGCGCCCCACGCCGGGGGACCCCCCAAACCAAGCGCGTGCACAGGGACGCCTGGATTCACTCACATAGGCACACTCAAGTATTTATACCCATGGACCCCAGCACTTCACACACGTGTGCACATGCAGACACACGGGAACACTCCTCTAGGTGCACAGGCCCTAACACCAACCCTCCCTATCAACACTCCCATGTACAGAGCCCTGCTCTGCTCCCTTAAGTGACACACCGGCACAAGGGCACACCCACACAAGTGTGCCCAGGCATACCTCCTCACTATGCGTGCCCACATTCACACGCACGCACACTCACATAGAGTATAACACACAAGCAGACCTTCATGGGTGCCTTTCTTTCTGTACATTGGCCCTGTGCACCCAGACCACCCAGGCAGGCAGGCCCACTCCAAGGAAATGACCAATGGTCCTTCTGCACACAGAGGGCACAGTTCCCAGCTATGAACACTCCACAAATTTCCATACTGTAAAGGCCATTTCACTGAGGATATCCAGAGACCACACAGCATTAACTGGGCTGCAACCCAGATTTCCTGCCTCCTGGCCCACCTCTTTCCCTGTCTCTCCCTCAGATGCAGGATTTTTATACATGAGGGTCTCCCAAACAGCAGTCTGGTGGCAGGGGTTCTCAAGCCTTATCTTGAAGCTGCATTTGCCCAGTGAGCTCTGTTTCTACTTAGGATTTATGTTTTGGGAGACTTGCAAATGAGGGTCATAAGGACATTGGGGGTGTGGGCAAAACCCTACCAAAACACCTCCATGCTCCACCCTGGACACAGTCAACATCATCCGTGTCAGGACCGAGCTTTTGGATGTAACCCAAAGCAAGGAGCAAAGCACCACCCAATTCTGGTGCTGCCCTCCCAGGTCTATAGCTGAGTGGGGGAGCTGGAGAAAGCCTTACACGCTCCCCACCCCACCCCGCCGTGGGATGAAGTCACGCCACCCCTCTTGCCTCCCATGCTGGCTCCACTGAGTCCCTAAGCTAGAATCAGGGCATCTTAAAGAAGAATGGGCCTGAGAGGACAGAGGAGCAGAGTTTGGGACACACTGGGTGGGTAGGGCCTGGCAGCTGGGAACAGGGAGGCCCAGGCAAGATAGATGGTGGCCTCTCAGCTGGAGAAGAGGCTTCAAGCCATGTTGAGCAAGGCAGGTAAGGCCTGAGAGCTGGGGAGCAGAGGGGGCTACTGGAGGTGCAGGGAGCCTGGGACAGAGCCAGCACAGGGGAGGCCAGGCTGGGCTCAGGGCTGAGCGGTAATTAAAGGAGACGTAGGGGGCTCCCCAGGGCCAGCGGGGCTGGTAACTGACACGCGGGCCCCATTGCTCCGCTCATATTTCTCACCGGATCGATACGTTTGACTCCCGACAAGACAATAATCGCTTGTACGCGGCCGGCGAGTCGATCAAATACATTATTAGAGCGAGGTCCCCTGGGGGCCCGGCGGGGAGTAGGGGGGAGAGCAGCCAGCCCACCGGGGACAGCAGAGCAGTATTCTTCACCCCTCAGGGCCCCCAGCCATGCCCTCTTTCTCTCGGCCGCCCCTGGGGACCCTCTCTGTGGCTTGGTTCCCCAGCCTCTTTCTGCATCCCGCTGTGTCTGGCAAACTCTCCACTCAGCCTCCAGTGGTGTCCCCGCTCTGTGTGGGAACCCAAGCAGTGTTTCCCCAAAGCAGTGCCTCATCTGTAGGGCTGTAGCATGTGGAGGTTTGGAGAGGCCCCTCAGACCCCCAGCTTGGCAAGAGATAGGGAGACTGGGCCGCAGGCCACACTGTGGGTCGATGGTTGGGCCAGGAGGTGACCTTGGGCCTAAGATTCATTGACACCAACTTCCCTCTGCATCTCATCACTTTGGCCTTCGCAGAGCCTAGGCCAGAGCAGCCTCTGGTAGGTAGGGGTGGGAGTTCAGAAAAAGCTGGCTTAGGGACCCCAACACGTAGGAAAGCAGGATGAAGGGTGGCAGACAGATACACAGACAAAGGGATGTCTGGCTGGTCCTGCTGCAGGTCCATGCAATTCTCCATTAGGCCTCTGATACTCTTGGAATCAAACCTGGCCTGGCCTACCCCAGCACTGCCTGACTTAGGGGCTTGAGCCTTCATTTCCTGTTTACATACTTGCTTCATCCTCAGAACTGCTTCTCCAGTGGCCCTAAGTCTAGACGAAGCTGTAACCACCCCACGTTCTGCTTAGGAGCAGCCAGCATCCAGGGACTTAAAATATTTCTTCTCCATCATCACCATCATCATGAATAGCAGCAGCATCACTGTCTATTCTGTGCTAGTTGAGCCAGTACATTATATCTAATCTTCATGACAATCTGAGGAGGTAACGTATGTTATCATCCTCATTTTACTGATGATTTGGAGCTCAGAGAGGTGAAGTCACTTGCCCCACATCACACAGCATGTGAGTTGTGGAGTCATGATTCAAACTCAGACTTCTCCTCCCCACAGCTTTCTCTTTCTCTACTCTGCTATAGGCCTCCTTAGAGCTTTGACTGCTCCCCATCCTCCAGTGGACAGCAGGCAACCACTCCCTGCTCACTCAGGAACACTGGAATCTCCTCACAGCCCACAGCCTGACTCCCATGGTCCTTAGAGCTTGTTCTTTATACTCAGTAATGTGTTAGACTCTTGACCCATCAGTTCCTGGCTGAAGGTGAGCCAACCCTTCCCCATTTCCTTCAATTCAAACATTTCCTATGTGTCCCTTAGTGCCAAGCCATGGGCTGGGAGCTGAGGACTTAGGGCCAGCTGGATCTGAAACCTGCCCTCAAGGGGCTCACAAGCTGAGAGGAAGATGAGTTGGTGAAAATACCCTGATACTCCTTCACTGACTCAGTAAACGCTAGTCAAGGATGAGGCCCAGACATAGAAGGGCATTTCCTGCCATAGAAAGGTTGGGAGGGTTCAAGCCAGGATGAGAAAGGTCCAGACAGGGTGCCATATATCCAAATTGAGGTTGGATCTGACGTTGTAGGTGGAAGTCTTTTGAGCAGGAAGAGTCTGTGTAAGGGAGATCCACTGGGGACTGGTGTGAGGACAGGCTGGTGGATAGAAGCTGGAGGCAGGATGACCAGATGGGAGGCTGGGACAGTGGTCCAGACAACAGATAATGAGGCCATGAAGTTGCAGATGAGGGTACAAAGTTAAGTGAGAGTCTACAGGACTTGAGTGGGCTTGCAAGTGAGCAGCTGGGTGGGGTGGCTGAGTGGAAGCTGAGGCCACCACTGATGAACAGTGGGAAGAGGAGCAGACTGAGGGAAGATGCTCAGGTCAGTGACGGGGGGAAGATCAGCAAGAGGCATCTTGGAAGCAGCCAAGTCTATGGACCAGGAAGCCAGCAGATGCTTAATAAATTCACATTGACACAAAAACTCCTCGCATTCTTCCCCCACACCCCACAGTTTGCCAGACCCACCAGAAATCCCTGGAATTCACCTCAAGCAAGAAGAAATCAAGATGCACCATGAAAGAAGATAATGGTTGAAAGACCAACCAGGTATCCATTCTGAAGCTGGCCACTTGGTGACCTAGGGTCAGCCCCCTGCACTCTCTGGGCCTCAGTTTCCCCATTTAAAAGTAGGAAGTGTGGGCTAGAGGAGCACCCTAAGACTTCTTCCAGCTCTAACATTCTGTGGCTTGAAAGAAACAAGAACAGGTAAGATGGACTGACTGATGAATACACTAGAGGCCACAGTCACAAAACTAGAAGAAGGCGGACCCAGAGCCTTTCTGACCCCAACACCTCTGCCTCAGCTGCTGTGCTGGGCTTGCTGCTCCTCATCTTGGCTTGTGCATGTCTCATACTGTAGGTAACCTGAGAACAGAGTCCTTGGCCTCATCACCCCATACCCACCAGGGCATCTGAAGAAGCCACAGAAGCAGGTGCCTAGCCCTGGACCTTCTTCTAACGAGGCTCTGTCTTGGCCCAGGACCATCTACCCACCCCTCTGCTGCACAGTCTACTCCAGCACAGACCTCCCACTCACCCAGCACTGACTCTGCAGACTTATAGCCACTTCTATCCTCCCAGTGCAAGGAGCTGTCCAAAGGCTGAAACACAGGGCCCTCGTCCTTGGTCTAGAAGCCCTCCATTAGCACCCTGCTGCCTCCAGGAAAACCAGTCCCCTCACCATGGCCTCCACGTCCCTGCAGGACCTCATCTCTCCCCATGAGAGTACCACAAGCCAGCCACATTGGAGAAAGTCAAGTCTGTCCCCACCTTGGGGCCTTTGACCTTGCTGATCCCTCCCTTAGAGTGCTGTTCCCCATCTCTTCCCTTTCCTCTTACCATTCAAGACTCAGTTCAAAGGCCGCCTCCTCCAAGAAGCCCTCCTTTAGCCCCTCTCTACTTCATTAGCCAGTGTTATTTCCTTCGTAGAACTCTCCAGAACTCAGTTACTGTGGACTTGTTTTTCTATCTGTTTCCCTCTCTGAAATGTAAGCTCTCTGAAAGTAGGCGTCCTTTTTTATCTTGTTTGCTGTGGTATTCACTCCTAAAATGGTGCCTGGCACTTAGTAGATGCTTGAATCTTATTTATTAAATGTATTCCAGGCTCTCCATGGTCCACAGAATGAAGTCCAAGGCTGGCTTTCCAAGCTCAAGTGGATACGGGCCTCTGCCAGTATTGCCCTCAGAGCTCACCTTCTTCCTCAGTTCAACAATTTGGGTTCCCCTGCATACCCATCCTCTGTGTTTCCTGCATCTGCCGTGAAATTCTACCTGCCTTTACAGCCTCTGCTCAAATCTCCCCTCTCTAGAAGCCTTCTCTGACTCCACTGGTGGCCCAGTTAATAGCAATGGCCTCAGTCTTCCCACAGCCCACCCAAGCAGCATCCTGGGCTTAGCACTAACTGAACTGCGCTGAAATTACTTTGCAGTGAGACTGCCCCCACAGGGCAGGGCTTGAGGGAAAGCAGGGTTGGTTCATTCCTGGAGAGTGGAGCCCAGAACTGGTCTGCATATAGGCCCAGATGAATGAGGACACTGCCCCATAGGCTGTGATTATCTGTACAGGTGGTACAGGTGCATATAAGAGTTGGTTTGGGAGTCAGACACTGGAGAGTTTGGAAACTGGTTCCTCCATTCATTTGCTGTGTGACCCTGGGCAAGTGACTTCACCTCTCTGAGCCTCAGGCTCCCCATCTGTGAAATGGGGGCAGTAACATGGGCTGACGGGAACTTCATTAATCTTAAATATAATACCGGCCACCATGCACAGGGATTTCAAAAAGTTCACAAAGTGTTTATCACATCAAGGTTTGAAATAGAGAAAATCAGGACCAGATGCCACCAAAACAGTGCCTAAATAAATTGTAACATTCACACTTAAGAATTGTATGTGATCATGAAAGATAATGGAACAGACCTACAGATATGGACATGGGAAGTTCTCAAAGAGACTGCTGAATAAAAAGGCAAGTTGCACAATGATTTATATAACTTAATATCATTTATGTAAAAGATATATCCAAAAACACTATATATTTTCTCTGGGTGTGCCGGTATTGACAAATAAGGAGAAAAAGGTCTGGAGGGTAACTAATTAACTAATGACAGCTACCTTTGGTGAAGGGACCAGAACTGAGAAAGCAGAAGGGACTCAAATGGGATTTTAATCTTTTCCATTATGGTTTTGGTTTTTATAATGAGATTGTATTCATTTTTGAATTAAATTAGACACAGGTAGCTAACTATAAAGAAAATCAAGGAAATGATTCTCCCTCAAAATAAGGACAATGATTACCTACAGCAGGGAGGGAGGGATGGGGAAGGTTTGAAAAGGGACACACAGGGATGGGGACTCCTGGGCTCTGGCTGCCTCCTTTATACAGACCTCGGGGGTGATCACACAGATGTTCACTTGATGAAGGTTGATTAAACTGTACATTGATGACTCATTCACATGACTGTGCTTCCTGCAGGCAGGGGTCAATTCATACGCGTTGCAGTATCACCTGCTCTCCACCCCCAATTCACTGCCCAGAAGCAGATCTCAATAAAAGTCCTGGTTCGGTAGGGTGCGCCCCATGGCTGCAAGTGCTCCGAGAGGCCAAGGCCGCTGTCCAGGGTACTAACGGCCCAAGCCCAGGAAGCCTTAGGGAGGCTGGCCAAGTAAGAGATCTTCAAGACTCCTTATCCTAACTGGCCACCCCTCGACCCCGCCTTGTGACCTGGCTCCTGTCTGCCTCTAATATGTCACTTTCCATCACTCCCCACCACTTGCTCACTTCTTCCAGGCTGGCTTTCTTTTCCTGCAACCCAAACTCAAGCTCTGATGTGCCTCAGGACCTTTGCTCTTGCTCTTCCTGCTGTCCTGGAGCTCTTTCCCCAGATATTCCTGCAGTGCATTCTTTCATGTATTCCAGGAGTCTACTGACATGTCCTCTCCACAGAGAAGTCTTTCTGACCATCCCACTTCACATAGCCTTTCCTCTCCTCATCACTCTCCATTTTTTACCATGTAGCATTTTCCTCCAGCACTTGCCACTAACATTCGAGTTTCCATGTGTTAATGTGCTTGTTTATCATCTCTGCCTTTACTTGCATGTTCATGCTCGGGGGACAGGGAATATGTCTGTCCTTTTTGGTTTTAGCCTCTTTTTTTAAAAGGGCCTCAGGTGCACAAAATTGCATTAATCACAATCTCTGGTTCACGGCATACTCCTATCACTGGGCTGGGCAGAGCCTTCTTCCATTATTTATTTGCTTATTCATTTTATTTATATTTAATAATGTGTCCATGTGAAGCCACCACTCAACACTCAGATTAGAATGGTGACAGTAGCCACACTGATTCGTGTCTGACGTGTGTACTGCTGCATTCCTAGTGCCTGCCACCTAGGAGGATCTGTTTGCTAAAGGAGAAGTAAGGAACAGTGGCCTCCCACCACGCAAAAGGGAGCTCATGGGAGTGCCCGCCTGGCCTCACGAGGAGGTCAATGGGGTGAAGAATAAATTAAAGGCCAGGCCCTCTGCTAAGCTCCCCTGTCCTCCCCAATGCTCCCACCCCCAGCCAAAGCCTCTTCAATATGATTCAGTCCTACACCTTCACAGAGGGCCCCCTGTGCCAGACCTTGTGCCACAAGCCGGGGCCGCAGGGCAAATCAGCCTTGGCCATGCCCTTGAGTCTTCTATGCCCCTCCCCTCTGGCTCGTTGACAGTCCCATGATTATCATAAGTAATAAGATCAGCTACCTGCCGCCTGCTCTGTGCAGGCGTGTGCTCCATGCATCATCTCTTGGCATCTTCCCAGCGATCCAATAATTCAGATGCTGTTATTATCCCCTACTTTTCAGAGGAGCATCCTGAGGTGGCTCAGAGCAGGCAGGTCAATTCCAGAGCCCAACTCTCCTTACCCCCATGCATGCTGCCTTTGTCACACTGACCGTATGAGTGCTTCTCCTCTCGAAAGTCCCAGAGGTCCTAGGCCTGCATCTCTGCAAAAGCAACTGACGATGGTGGGAGAGGTGTCAACTTTGAAGTCACATAGCAGGTGGTTAGATCCTGGCTGCTGAGCTCAGTGAGGCATGGGCAGGCAGGGGGTGCAGTGTAGGGGTGTCTCTTGGCCCAGGTATTACTACATTCATGAAGGGCCTCATTAAACGAGATGTGCATTTTTGACTTTTCAGTTGGGTACCACTGCCAGACCACACCACCTGTAGGATGCTCTGAATTTTGTTTTCATAAATCCTGACAATGGATTTCTCAGTGCCAAAAACACCAGGCCCTTGTGAGGTTTGTGTGGAGAACACCAAATAGATACAACCTAGGTCTCTGACTCCCAGAGGCTTCCCCAGAGAAAAAGCAGCATCTGTCTGGTGAGAGGGAAAGCTTGGGTCTGTGCAGGGCCAGACCCTCACTCTGCCTGGCCAGCTGTGTAACCTTGGCTTGGCAACTCCACTTCTCCGAGCCTTGTTATTGGCAGAATTCCAAAGGTTCCCTCCTATTCCTCTACTCCCACCATATTTGGCCCTGATGACTTCAGTGCCCTTCTCCCTGCAAGTCCCTTGCCTGACCATGATGTCTCCATGCCTGACCCTGATGTCTCATCTGCCCCTGGCACCCAGAGAGGGTCTTTCTGAACCTTAATCAGGCTGTGTCATTCCCTTGCTTCAGACTCTTCAGGGGCTTCCCTGCATTTGAGAATAGAACCCAAACCCCTCAATCCAGCCTACAGGGTCCTGTGTGATATGGCCCCTGCTGACAGCTCTCCTCTCTTCCCCCCACCATTCTCTGCCCTAAACCTCACTACCTCCTCTCTGTTCCTCAAATCAAGCTCTTTCCAACCCCAGGCCCTTTGCACTTGCAGGTCCCACTTCTTCAAATTCTCTTTCCCTGATTAAATCCACTCATCTTTCAAGGTTCAGCTTAAATGTCTTTCAGTCTCTCTGTTGGCTCCCTATTCTTGTCTCTCCTTTGAGGGAATTTATCACAATTTCTGATTTTGCATTTAATTGATATTTACACTTAAGGATCTTCATTCCCTCTAGTTTGTCGACTCTGAGGAAATCGGCTGTGCCAGTTTTGTTCACCGGTTTATTTCCAGTGCCCCAAACAGGGCCCAGCACATAGCAAGTGCTCAGCAGACATGTGGGATGCATGAGTTAAATGGCTCGTTTATGGGGACAAGCACCCAAGGCAGAGGACTTGAGTCTTCTAAGCCTCAGTTTCCACTTCTGTAAAATCAAGATAATAACTCCTCCTTTAGAGGGTAGTGGTGAGGATCCAAAGACACAATGAATGTTGATGGTTTGGGGGAAAAAATGCTCTTCAAGTGGAAAAGCTTGAAAGAGCTGGAATGTAGAGGACGGACAAGAATCAGAGAAGAACAAGAAGGGAGGGCATGGTCGTTTGTCAAGTAACCTGATCTGCCAGACATTCTACATTTCCTTGTTCACTGACTCCTATGAGATGGAAGCTATGACCCATAGGAGGAAATTGAGGCTCAGAGAGGAGAAATCACCTGCCCAGAGTATCACAGCAAGTTGGTGGCAGAGCAAGGATTTGAACCCCTCACACCAAGGCAGTCACGTTTCCTACATACCTCCAACAAAACTTGACCCCTAGTATCAGGCTCTTGACAAGCATTTGTGGGTTGGACCAATGAAGAGGGCCTGAATGGCAGTCTTGGGTCTGCCACTCACTGGCTAGTGACCTAGGGCAAGCCATGTCCCTCCCTGAGCCTCAGTGTCCCCATCTGTAAAGTGGGAACAGTGATTGTGCCTACCACCTAGGTTGGTCTGGGGATTCAGCAAGAGCCCCAAGGGTAAGTAGCAAGCATGATGGGCTGTTAGACTGTTACTCTTCCACATGAGGGAGTGAGCAAAGGCTTGGGGCAGGTTTGTGAGATGATGAGAGGCCTTTCAAAGGAGGGGCATCTGTCACCAAATGGTAAGGAACTCCCAGGACTGCACCTGGCTGTCAAGGTGGTAAGTAGGAAACTCCTATCTCCTGCCTCCCTTCACCCTCCACCCCCAACACCCCTCACCCTCTTCCAGGTTTCCTAAGCCTTGGCCAGAATCTCATACACCTCTATCACCTGCTCACCTCGACTCCAACCAGGGCCAAGGCCCTTTAGTAAACGGAAAACTATTATCTGAAGATAATATCAAAATAGACATTACAGTGAAAAGTAAGAACTGTCTTGGCACAAGTGAGCACATGACATGTGAGTAGGTACATGCGTATATACATCACCTTTTAAATCGAACCGCTTCTTCCCACGTGCCAGGGGGATGGAACACAGAGTTCCTTCCTCCCCTTGGCAAACGGGGTCGCTGTGAGGCGAAGCCCAAGGTGGGAAATGTGAGTGCTGCCCAAATGCAGGGATGTGTTAAAGAGCAGGTCACTGAGTCTTTGGTGAAGGGTGGTGACTTGGCAAGGAGACCTGGGGTCATCCCAGAATCCTTCTCCTCCCCAATGCCCCCAACCTTCCAAGGGATTCAACCCAGAGTGTCTGAATCCCTCTGCTCCTCCCACCCCCACCCCCACCCACCCTCCTCCCCCAGCTCTGCCCCATCTCCAGCCATCTCTCTCTCTCCCCTCTGGTCTGTACACTGCACAGGTTCTTCCTCACATCTTCCTTCACTCCACGCGTATCTCCTGAACCCCATCCATGTCCCCTGATCTGGGGACAAGTGAAGCAGTTCCTGCCCTCCAGAGCTGACAGCAGAAGTGGGCCCTGGGGTTTTGAATCCATGCCCTGCACTGATTCCTAAAGCACTACCCTGGTGGGTCACCCTTCTGTCCAGACAGAGAGGGAAAAGCTTGCATCCTAGGCTCTCTCTGGCTTCACCTTCCCCAGCAGCCAGGAGAAGGGGAGAGGGCAGGTCTGCAGCCTTGAGATGTCATCATAGGAGCACCTGGGTGGAGGGGGGACCATGCTCCCCAGCAAAAGGATCCCCTCCACAGAGAACTCTGGGCCTTCAGGTTTTCCACAGGAGGGGCCATAATGCCATCAGAGCAGTGCATTTTTCAGGGGCAAACTGAGGTTCAGAGCAGGCAAGTGACTGAAGGACAGCCACACAGCACATCTATGGCAGACAGACAGGACCCAGCCCCAGTTCTCCAGGTCCATCTCTGAAGGTATAGGCGTGACCTCCCTCCTCCAGACATTAGTGGGCCCCAAGAGAAAAAGAGAAGAGACCTGTCCTCTATGTCTTCTGCTGTTGCTCCTAGGACCTGGGCCTCTGTTTATTTTCCCAGCTGCAGGATTTGGGGTAAAGCAAGAGAGACTGAAATGAGAGAAGGATGTAGGGGACAGGCAGGGCAGGAAAGGTCAGAGGAAAAGCATGGAGCTGGACAGAGAAAGAGGGATGCAGGGGTAGAATAACTGGACTGTGCAAGTAGAAAAGAAGGATGTGGAGATCCTTAAATACCTGGAGGGAGAGGTAGCAAGAAAGGAGAGTCACACAGGGAGAGACAGACAGAAAAATGCACAGGAGAGACAGAGACGGTGGCAGAGGAGGGAGAAGCAAAAAGAGAGACAAAGAGAAAAAGAGAGACCAGAAAGAGAGAGGAAGACTGAGCGGGGTGGGGGACACCAAGGCCTTTTGTAAATTGCTTCCCCAGCACCCTCTGCTCTGGCCCTCAGCAGTGGTCCTGTGGGACATGGGGTGTTGTCCCCAGACCTAAAGGGGCTGAGGTGGGTATGTAGAAGGGGTATCCAATACTAGCCTGTCTCTTTCCCCTGCCCCCAGTTGCCTCCCCGAGACAGGGGTCCAAGTTCAGTATGGAAGGGGTAGAGGCAGACCCTGAGGACTACAACTGGTGGGGTGCCGGGGCGGGGGACAGAGGGGCCAGGCCTGCCTTCCCCCACCTGTTCTTGTCCCCTGCTGGCTGTCAGTTAGGTAGCTTCTGCTCCCCTGACTTCTGCCCATACCTCCCTCAACCTGTGTCCATCATCTCCCTGCCTGCCCACCTGGACTCCCTCCTGTCCATCCCTGTCCCCCCATACCACTCATCTAGAGCCCACCTTTCTGCTCCCCTGCAGGTCTGAGATTAGGGAGGGGTGCCAAGTGGTCTAGCTGGGGAGGGGGCTTGGTGGATTATTGAGGATGTACGGGACTGTGGCTGACATGGACGAGGAGGAAGAGGAGGAGGGTCTTGGTGATGGACGATGCTGATTCTGTGGTGGGGATGGCGGAGAGGGGGGTGGAGGAGGGCTGGGGGAGGGGTGGTGAGGAAGCGGGTTGAGGGGGAGCAGGACCAGGCTCACATTTGGCATTCAGGGCAGCTGACAATAAAAATGCTTTATTGCCAAGAAACTGGATCGATCGGGGCTGGAGGGGGCCGGCAGGGGGGACGCGGAGGGCTCAGCGCAGAGGCCGGCGGCCGGGCCTCTGCAGCGACCAGGGCCCGAGCCTCCCTCCCCCCTGCGCCCCCCTCCCCGCCTCCTGCCCTTTCTCTCTCCTGCAGCCACCGCTTAGTTCTTATTATATTTTTTCTTATATATATTTTTCCCCCAGCTTCTCCTGCTCCTGTTATTTTTTTTTCTTTTAATTTTTTTTTAAAACCCGCTGCACTCCCAATGCCGCAGGCCGGGTGGGGGCGGGGTGGGGGTGTCTGCCCAGGCTGGGCCCCTACCCATAGGGCGTCCAGAGCTCCTGGCTCTGAGCTGAACCCCACTTTGCTTCCACATCCCCCAGTCAAATCAGGCTACCCGCCGGATAGGGGTGCCTATCTTCCCCTCCTGCTCATCCTAAGGGCCTTCCCCCACCCATGAAACAACCCCCACCTCTGGTGGGCTCAGGGCCCTGGCCAGGCCTTCCTCCCCTCCCCCCTACCTGGCCCCCTGCTCACTCCCAGAGCCATTTGGCTGATGGTCAGAACTGTCCGTCAAGGGGGCTCTGAGCCCCTGGGGACTCAGATGGGAGGAGGGAAGGGGAGAGGTCGGGGGTCAGGCCAAGTCCCCTCAGCTCAGCTCTTTCCCCTCCCCCCTCCTAACAAAGGGAGCAGCGGCCCAATGGTGGGGGGGCAGCCTGATACTCAGGGAAGCAGGGAGGAGAGAGGTTGTGGGGATGGCCATGGGCAGGAGGTGGGGGTGGGGCCTGCCTGCCCCTCCTCTGCCCTCCCCCTCGGGTCAAGGCTAAGGTGATTCCTCAACCTCTATCTTGGAGGCTGGGCTGGGAGGGGAGGAGGATCTGGACAGACAAAGAACTGGAGCCCGGGGGAGTTGGAGGCTGGGGGGACGCACCTGGGACCCAGGCAGTCCTGGCTGAGGGAGGGGCAGCAGACACCCCTCTGGCCTTGGTCTCACCCTCTGGATGGCTCTGCCTCCCATCTGCATCAATCCCTGTGGATCCCAGAGCCATACAGAACCTTGGAGCTTGGGCAGGGTTGGAGCTTGGGGGTAATGGGGAAACTGAGGCCCAGAAAGGAGACAGAGGCAGGGCTGGGATCCAGGATGCAGGCAGAGCCCCAGACTTCTCAGCACTGTCTGGGCCTCTCTCTCTTCTCCCCTTGCTACCTAAGGAGACAACCCTCCCTTCCTGCCCAGGTCAGGAAAGCCTGCGGTGGAGGGGCAGGTGGTAGAATGTTCTTTGCAGAGTGAAGAGGAGGCTGAGGAGAGGGATAGGCTGTTTTCTCCTCTCTCAGACCACTGGGGTAGGGGGACCAGGAAAAAGAAATTCTAAACGTGGTCTGTCTCTAGCAGTGGCCTGGTGCAACTTCGAGGTAGAACGTCAAAAGGGCAGGAAACCAACATGGATAGAGCCCTCCTGAATGCCTGGCTAGCTATGGCTGGGGAAGAGAGCATTCAGAGAGGTTCTCTGGCTTGCCCAAGGTCACACAGCAAAGAAGGAAGATTTGCACTCCTGTCCGTCCCCAGCCCAGCCCAACAGTCTCTGGGCCTCCCACCTGCCCAGCCCATAAGGGCAGAGGGGAGCTGAGGCAGTGAACAGCTGTGAGCCCACCACCCTCAAACCCAGACTCCCCATGCCTACGAGAGAGATGAAGAGCCACCAGAGACGAAAAGAAATGGGCAGATCTTCTGTGTTTAAATTCTACCAAGGCGGCTCTCAGGGAGAGGGCCGCAGCCAAGAGGATGAGGGGGAGGATACAACGGGCCTCTTTTGGGGGGGAGGGGGGTGGACTGGCTGGAACATGCCCCCACAGCCTTCCAAGGAGGCCCCAGATGGGCCGAGGACTATAGGGGTCCCACTGCCCTCCCCCAAACCTCCCCTCCCTTCTCTCCCTCTCTTTCTCGGCTGGCTATCGACCGGGTCTGTGACATGGTAGATCAATACGGCAGGGATATAAAGCCGGCTGGCTGCCTGCCTGCCTCTGCCTCTCTCTCTCTCCCCGCTTGCCTTGCTTCCCTTTCCCAGAGCCGCACCCAGGTCCCCACCCCCATGTACCCCTTACCCACGCCTCTGAGGGGCCAGGGCCCCCCACCACCACCCCCGCTACAGTGGGAGAGCTTAGGGAGGCTGAGAGCTTGGACAGCCAGGAGAGGGGGTGAGTATGAGAGTGGGCAGGGAAGCAGATGGGGACGGGGGCCACGCTGGCAGGTAAGGGGGCTGGGATAAATTGAGGGACAGACCTCCTGGGAGAAAGCAGGCACCCCCTCAGTTGGGAGCAGCTCAGGGATATGAGGCCCTCTGAAGGTACGAGAAGGATGGGCCTCTGAGAGATGGGTAGGGGGTACCTGGGGGGCTGGGGAGACATTGTCTTGAATTTACGGGGTGGGGGAAGGCCTGGGGGGTGCTGGAATAAGCTAGGGTGAGTGGATGCCCAGAACAGAGGGACAACCCCCAGGCAGTCTGTTGCCCATACACAGAGCCCTGGCTGCCCCCTCCCTCAGTCTCTGTGGGCAGCTCCACCCTGTCTTTGCCCCAGGGCAGGGCCTGCACGTGTGTGGGGGGCCGGGTGTGGGAGGGTGCGAGGCTTCAGACAGGGGATTCCAGGGGAGGGTTGTGGTGTCCGAGTTGTCATATATACAAGGGAATGTGCATGTCCCTGGTGTGCCTGGGTGGCCATGAGTCTCTGAGTCCTTAAGCTCTGCTGTGGGACACGGGGGCTGTGTGTCCCTGTGTGTCTCAGCTACTGAGTCACCTCTGTGTGACCACGAGTCTGTGGGTGTGTCCTAGGGGACTCGGTGGCTCTGCGTGTGTGTACTTTCATGAGTGTCCCCCCCTCCCCCAGGTGTCCTTAAATGTCTAAATGTGTATATGCAGATCTGCCTATCCCTCGAGGAAGTGTGGGTGTGTTCCTGGGGGCATCTCAGTGACCCCTAGTGCCCAGGTAACGTGGCTGCTGCGTGTTCCTGTGTTCCAGGTAATCTGTGTGTGTTGGCACCTGTGTGCGAGCCCCCAGCCGAGCATGCTGAGCATGGACGTTTCTGTGAGTATCTGGGGACCATGGTGCAAGTCCCCATGTGTCCATGTGTGGATTCTGTGCCTGTGTCAGTGGGTGGCTGTAGGTGTGTTTGTCTCTGCATGTACTGGAGGCTCTTTCTTTTCGTGTCAGAGATCTCGTGTGCTTTCTGTGTGTCTACGTGACGCCTAGTGTCCCTGTGTGCGATGGCCGGGTGTATTTCCACAAGTGGGTTGGAGGCTCTGGGTGTGTCCCCATGTGTGTCATGGTGACTGGGTGCATACAATGGTGTTTGAGGGAATTGTCTCTGAATGGGGGAGGGTTCAAGGCAGAGACTGCCACTGCGATGCTGCCTAGCCCATTTTATCACTACAGAGTCTCCAAATCCTAATGTGAGGGCCTGTCTGCCTTCTTTCCTTCCCTGCCAGAGGCCCCAGACCCCTGCCAGGATGGGCCCAGGGCCCCCTCCTCCACCCTCCTTGGGCAGCCAGACCTCTGCTTCTCAGCACCCCCTACTCTGGCAGAAGCCACCTCAACTCCACCAAGCGACCTCCGTCCCTCCCAACCCCCCCAGCACCACCCGCTCCCCCCACCCTCCCCCCACCACAAGTCCAGTCCAACCCAGACAAAAGCAATTACTCCTGAGGTAGGATGTGAGTGTGGGTGTTAGAAACAGAAAAAAAGGGGGGAAGGGAGGGGGAGTGAGAGACACACACAGAGGCAGGGAGGGACAGCTAGAGACCCGCAGAGACAAGGGACAAGAGACCCACAGAGAATGTGAGAGACCGATGGGGAGAGACAGAAGATGAAAGAGACCAGGAGAGACACAGACAGAGATGCAGGAGGCAAAGGCAGAGAAAAAGAGCAGAGGAAGGGCAAATGGGAGGACCAGATGGAGAGACACGGAAACAGTGACCGGAGAGACAGAAAGAGATAGAGAGCAAGAAACAGAGAAAGCTAGAACACAACAGAGCCAAAAACCCAGGGATGGAGCCGCGGAAAAGGCGCAGATAAAGAGAGACCAGGGCCAGAGACAGGGAGAGCTGGGAGAGAGACAGACAGACAGACACAGAGAGAGAATGGGAACGATACTCAGAGGAACAGAAAGGCAGTGAAAAAAGGAGATGAGGTTGAGAGACAGAGAGATAAAAGACAGAGAGGAACAGGCAGAGGAGACTGAGAAAGTAAGAGATGGCTGGTGAGAGGGACTCGGAGAGACGGAGAGACATGCAGCTAGAGGTGGAGGGAAGTTAATACTGCAGGAGACACAGACAGCAAAGCTAAAGCGGGGCTGAAGGGAGACCAAGTCCAGGGTGTCCTCTCTCTCTCTCACACACATACACACACACACGCACACGCATACGCACACACACGCACACATATGGCTTTCCCTCTCTCCCAGGCCAGAAGTCGGGGGGGGGAGGTACCCAAGTCCTCCCCATGGCCCTCTGAGCCCCTGTGAGCCGAGGCACGGAGGGGACAGGATGGATGGACAGGGAGGATCAGAGGCGGCAGCAGGAAGGAGACAGAGCAGACTGGGCTCTGTCCCGATCACAGGGCAGGTGGGAGCAGAACATCCCTTCCACCCACTCCCGGTCACCCTCTCCCCCACACACAGGGGACACACACACTAGGGGCCTTGGCCAAGTTCCTTACACCTGTCGGGGCATACCAGGCTGGTTAAGGGGTGGGGCCCCCAGACAGCAGGCGTGAGGCGTGTCCTTCCGGCTTCCCAGCCCTGCCCACCTTCCGAGGCCCTCAGCCCCATCTTTCTTGTTTCCCCCTCCCCCCAAGCCTGGAGGCCTCAGCAGCACAGTCACACACTCTGCTTCTTTCTGTCTCTGAGTCTCTGACTCTGCTTTCCCAGCTGACTTTTTTGCTACCTCCGTTGCTCTTTACCTGCCTTTCTCTGTTGCTCTTTCTCTCCAGGCATTTCTCTGTCATGGGGTGCTCTCTCAGTCTCCCCGAGTCTTTCTCTCCCACTCTACTTCTCTCTGACATATTCCTGGACCCTCCTCTCTCAGATGACTCCTCTGGCCCTCCTGTCCACACGCACCCTGAGAGGAGGTAGGCAGATGGCTGTGCAGGGGCCTCAGAAGCTGTCCTGCAGTTGGAGAAGGGGGCACCTCCTTTCTTGCTTTTCCTTCAAGTGCCTTTTTTCCTTCTCTCTTCCTTGTCCCCCTCTCCCCACCACCAGCAGGTCCACATCTCCCTATGGCTCTCTCTAGAGACAGAGAGCTAGACATGGACCATACACAACCTGCACGCAAGACTGGAAACAGATCCAGGCTTGGCGGAAAAGGCGGCAACCAGGGTGGAATGGAGAGGCCAGACATGGATGAAGACCACAAAAAGGAAGAAAGAAGAGGACGATAGAAGTGGAGCCCCAGGGCGAGGAAGAGGAGAGGAAGGAAACCAGAGATCTGCAGAGACTGGCAGGGCAATGTGAGCTGGACAATGGCGGGGTGGGGGTGGGGACGCTTATTGCTAAACATCTCGGGTCAGACTCCGTGGCCTGCCCGCTGTCTCCAGCCCTCAGCAGTGCCCACCATTTGGAATCAGAGCCAAGTACTTGCCCTTGGCCCTTGGGGCTCCACACTTGCTGCGATGGTGGGCACTAGGGCCTTCATTTGCTCTGGGACTGTCAGGGATACCAGGGATCCATTGGTCCCTGAAGCTGCTAAGAGATGTGCCCCACTTCACCTCCTCCACGTCTGTAACTCCCCACCCTGTGGCTGACAGACACTCTCAGTCCTGGATGGGTAACAGCTGTCTCCACCCACTCAGGGATAGCAAAGGCAGGCAAGGGATCTCTTGCCACTTCCCAGCACCCTACAATAACAAACAGCCCTTGGCATCTGAACTCCACACCCAGTGAGAAGCGCCATTGCCTGTGGCCTGGCCAACCTGCCTGCGGCAGCACAGCACAGCCCTCAGCCTCATATAGCCATGCCCTGTGGACCATGCTAGGGGCCCGCCCAACCACAGCAGCCAAGGAGCCACCCCCACACTGAAGCTCCAGCCTGGCCCACCCCACTCCCAAGCCACATTTGTAACAGCACACACCTGATTCCTGGAGCCAAAGCCCCCACCCCAGGCGCAATCAGAAGGGTGACTAACTAGGTCTGGGTGATCAGAACAAATCCCTGGCCCCACCTACTGGCTTCTTGACTCTTGTCTGCAGAACACCTGCGCTGCCATGCAGGCCTGCATTTCAGATCTTGGAGCATCCCAGAGCCACATCAGCACTCTCAGCAAGAGGATGTGCCCACCTTGCAGCTCAACATCTCTCTTTCTCCTTATGCAACCCTGGGTTCTTTCCAGGTCACCTCACCAGACTCAGCAATGGAAGCCTTTCACCTACAGCTAAGCTCCTGCTTCCGAGGCCTTCCAGACCCCCTTGGGGTGTGCGGGCACCCTAGGCAAGCCCTGGCACTTGTACTAGAGTCAGTTCTGTGACCCCAGAGCCTGGTCCACACCAAAGGCCACTGTGTCTTTTTGTGGAAGGGAGGGAGACAAGGTGGGGACACAGCCCTGCTCCTGCCCAGCACTGGGAGGGCCTCAGATGCCCAGTGGACAGTGGCTGTCCATGGGGACTCAGGCCAGGCCAGCATCCACAGTCCCACAGGAGTGACTCCCCACCTGAGCTGTAACTTCCTCCTTGTCTTCTAACCCTCAGGAGACCCCTTCCCACCTCCTCCTCCTAAAGACTCCCTGAGAGCCCCCAGGTGGGTGGATCTCATCCCTATCTCTCAAGCCAGCACCACCCTGATCCATGGGTTCAGGTAAGTAGTGTTTGGGCCTGTCTCTTCACCAGCCTGGGGGGCCCTCAGAGGCCACATGGGGCTGCCTCCCCTCTGCCTCCCCTCTGCATCACCAGATCATGGCACAAGAACCCAGGAAACGGTGGCTGAAAGAATAAATGGATGGATGTGGGTTTATGTGTCTATGCGCTCACTTATTTATTCATTCAACAGATATTTAGCTGAGCATTTACCCTGTGCCAGGAAATATGTGTAGACATGCTGGACAAATAGAAAAATCTCCCCCCACCCCTGGCCATGAAGCTTACGGCAGGGAAACACTGCACGAAGAATGTATGATCAGATACAGTGACAATGTGCAAAAAGGGAGAATGGGGTGGGGGGGGCCAGCTCAGCCCAGGGGGATCAAGGAGCCCTAGATGGAGATCTGAGAGCGACTGGGAAGGGTGATCCCAACCAAGAATGGAGAGAAGGCCCTGGTGGAAGGAAAGCCAGAGGAGGGGCCAGAGGGAGTGAAGGAGGGGATGCCATGAGGCTGACCTGGCACCTGCAGAGCTGGGGTGGGGGGACGTCTTGCTCACCCTGGGCTTTGAGCCCCACCTGACACCCAGGCATGAGGAGTCCTCTGGACACGGTTGGAGAATCACTCACCTTCCAGGTGTGGCTATAAAGGAAAGATGGTGGGGAATGGGGGCAATGGCTACGTTTGTCATAATTGTTTTGTGACAAAATTATACATCTAAAAGGGTGTGGCCTCCTCCGAACAGGTCTCCCTGGGAGGTTGAACTTTTCTCGAACCACTCAGACATTTTGGCAACAGCCTTCAAGGCCAGTTTAGCTTACAGATTCCATCAACAAAACATCTCTAGTGTATAACTGTTTATCAAAACACCAACAAGTAGCTCCAGTATTATCCATTGTCAATATTATCATTGCTAAATTTATCAGAAGTGGCTCCAAATAGGACTTCAGATGTTTCCCTCCCCTACAAACCCCACAAGTCAAATTCACTACCAAAGCACAAAGACTGGCCACCCTGAGGAGATATCAAACCTAGGGTGGGTTTTGGCGAAATGGAAGAATGAGAGCTTGAAGTTCAGACAGACTTGAGTCCAAAATTCTGACTCTACTACTTAAGACTACCATGGAAACTTTAGGTAACCTTAGGTCAGTTGCCTCCCTTGTCTGTGTCTCAATTTCCTTTTCTCATAACAGGTGACTCACATCCAGTTCACAGAGTTGCAATGAGTGCCCAGGACAATCCCTGGCATAGAGGTGGTCCTTAATATATAGCAGTTTCCTCATGAGGATATAAGAGTTCTCGCATGTGTTACTAAATCTGTCCAATATGTCCATGAAACCTTGGATACTTAACAAACATCTATTTGAACACAAAGAGCTCAAATCACAGACCTGATTGTAACCTCCACCAACTCTGACACGTAATTCCTTTTAAATGCCTCTGTAACTTGAGCCCAACTTTCAGGCATTCCTCAAAGCCAGCCTCTTGCCCCCAAATAAATTCTGCAGACTGGAAGCTCCCTGACCTTCTTTTCAACGTCAAGAACATCAGAGGACAAGAGGGTTCCTGGGAAAGCTGTACTTCTGGTTCCCTGGAGAAAGCACACATCTTGTAGTTCAGACTCCTGTGTTTCTTACCGGCTAGAACAGGGTCCATGGATGAACTATAGGGGGCCTGTGAAGAGCCCTGAGGTTGGAGCACAATTAGGTAGACATAGGGATGCACTTTCCTGGGAGAAAGTCTATACTAAATGTTGTAAAACTAGAAATCTATGGGCCAAAGGTTGCCTGAAACATGTGGTTGGGACCACAAGGGGATTTTTGAAATTTTGCGTTTGTTGCCAACATTTAAAAATTGGGAAAGTTCACATAAAATTCAGGACTTCTGGCTTCTCCTGAGGAATCAGAAAAGCTGGCTGGGGGTGGGGGGGCATCTCTGCCAGGGGACAGTCGGTTGCGCTGAAAAGCAGCTTCCCCACCACCAATGACTTTTCCAGTCTACCACCTTCCTTACCACATCAGATTGCAAACCCTAAGCTACAGTTTTCATCTGCTTCTTAAAGTAAGGCTGTGGCCCCCATAGCAACAAGTCTACCAGAGCAACCAGAGGCCCCCCTAAGGTCCTGAGGCCTGTGGGTTAAGCTGCTCTGGTTGGAATACAGGTGGCAACACCAGAAGTGGGGGTCCCCAGAGGCCCTGTCCCTACCCCTCCTCAGATGCTCACTGCCTGGGCGTCACCAAGTTGAGTGGAGCAAACTCCAGAGCAAACGCCCAGAGCCTCTGCTTCCTGCAGAGCTGAGCACCAGAGAACTCCTGCTTCCGTCCAGGAGTCTCAGTGAATTCCAAGGAGGGGGCCTTACAAATCCTCACTTGCTCAGGAGAGCTTCCAGCTGTATTTCGAGTTCCTGCTTCCTGAGGCTCCCTGCTTCTGAAGAGTAACTTCTTTCACCCTCACATCCTGTTGGGGATGCTGTTATTACCTTCCTTTGACAGATGGGGAAACTGAGGATCACACAGCTGGCACCAGCAGAGCCAGTGCTGTCCAGCTCCAGAGCTAGAATCCAAAAGGCCCCACTAGGCTTCCATCCTCAGGAAAGCACTTAAGGTGGATTCTGTTATTATTCCCTTATGTAGACAAGGAAATAGAGCTCTGATTGTCCCAAGTCACCGGCAGTTAGGAAGGGACAGAAAAGAGATTCAGACACAGGTATGCCTGACCCTCAGCTGTGATCTGAGCCATCAAGTTACCCCCATCTCTCTCTCCTACTGAGCCCCAACACTCAACAGCAGAAATCGCACAGTCACCAACAACCAGAATCCATTTGGCCAGACAGCTGCTGGACACACGGAGGATGAAAACACAAATCAGTCAGACTAACCTCTGGGAGGACAGAGGCAGAATGAGGCAGGGCAGCACCCCTGGGGTGGGGCCAGGGACCGGGATAGGAAGCGGGGACTTCCAAGAGGAAGCTGGGCCCAGAGCACAGCAATAAGCAAAGCTTTGGGGGCCGTGGCCCTTACCTCTTGGGCAGAAGCAGCAAAGCTAATACATTCAGGCCACCAACCCGGTCCAGCAGAGAACCTGGAGAGAGAGGAGAACAGAGTCAGCATCCTGGGGAACCCGTGAAGCATCTCTACCTCATGCAGGATGAGGCACTCCTGGAACAAAGGGACTCTGCTCCTGTCACACCATCAGGAGTCACAAGTTGGTGAATGTGGACTCAGGTCCTGCCAGACACTGGTTGCCTTCATTTACCGGCTCTAAGCCTCAGTGTTCCCATCTCATGAGTGGGTATACTGATGCTTGCCCTTGTTGAACATCTGTTTTTTCCCATCAGACTGGAAGCTCATTAAAGGCTAGGGGCTGTGTCTTACATCTTTAGCCTTTGGCAGATGGCCTGGCAAATGCAGGGTGCTCAATAAGTACATGATGGATGACTGAGTGGATGGATGGATGGATGAGTGGATGGAGGAATTAATTAATTAACAAACTATACATCTCCAAGGACTGCTAGGAGGGTCAAATGAGAAAGATGTGGAAGAATTATTCATTATTAGGTGCCTGTGTGCCTTGGGGAGATGAAAATAAAAGTCATAACAATGTTTCTGACTTGTATATTTGTTTATTCATTTACTCATTTGGTTAATCAGCAAATACTGAGGCTTGTCTGGGCTGGGCTCTTGACCAAGTGTGGGAGGTGCAGAGATGGATTAGGCAAGGCCTCTGCCCTGCGAAGGCAAGCTGGGGTGACCGAATAAAGAGCTAATGCCCACATGCTGGGGTAAGCAGAGGGTGCAGTGGGACTCCCAGGGGAGGTCAGGAAAGAACTAGGGAGGATGTGATCCCTAAGCCAAGCCTGGCAGACAAAGCAACTTTGGTCAGATGGAGCACCGGGTGGGATGCAAGAGAATGTCAGGCCTTTGGCTGCCCAGGGTTCAGTGAGAGAAATGGGAAAGATGAGTATACAAAGATAGCAGGGCTGTACCTGGCAGAGCCTGGTCCAAGCAGCTGGAGGGAGGGAGATGATGCAGTTTCTCTTTAGAAAGGTCCTACTGCGTGCTTTGTAGAAGACGGGGAGGACAGAGAGGTAGACAGGAAATGGGGAGACCCTCTCCAAAGAGTGTTTGCTGAGCCTCTCCACAGCCCTGAAGTAAGGCAGAGTGTCATCCCCACTTTACAGATGCAGGAGACGAGGTTATGAGGAGACTGACTTCCCTAGAATCCTGTACAACTCAGTGAGGGGTGGAGCCAGTTAGAGAGCTCAGACTTGCATGTTTCCTATTGAAACCTGATTCCCTGTCTTCTGGGAATGTAGTCTTCTTGGAAAAGCTGCTTGAAACTGCACAAAGACCACCCTTGCCCCTGCTTGTCATGAGCACTCAGAGAAGGGGTAGGGACTTTAGGATAGGGAGAGACTTCCCAAAGGAGACAGGATTTCAGGGAGACCTTCCCACCAGGCAGGTCCTGATGAATGGACAGTGAGCAACACCGGAAGCTGTGGGTCAGAGAGGGAGAGCCCTGTAGGTGGGGTGACAAAGCCAGGAAGGCCACATCTGTCTGACATCTGTGTGTCCCTGTGGGTGCACTCTCCAGAGAGAAGGCTTTAGTGGGACAGGCAGGGCCATGGATCTTGACGTTTGGCAGGCTACCTTCCTATCTCATGGCAAATCTGGCAGCACAGATGGGAAAACTGAGGCCCAGGACCAGCCAAGGACACAAAGAATTGGTAGAGACAGGACTGGAGTTCAGGAGGGAAGAAGAGGAACAGAAAAAGATGGACTGAGACAGCAGGGAGAGCAAGAATAGACAGACAGACAGACAGAGAAAATGGATGGGGAGACAGATGGACACAGATGAGGAATAGAGGGAGCCACAGGTAGAGAGCCCAGAGAGAAACCCAAATGGGAAAGAAAAAAAGGGGAGTAAAAGGAACAAGGGGTTCGCCCAACTCCTCCCACTTCCCCCCTCTCGACCTGGGCCTCCATTTTCAGGGGTGGAGGGGACCAGAACCCCTGGTCCCTGGGGGGAGGGAGGAGCTGGGGTTTCTTCCCCCTCAGGAACTCCCCTCAACCCCCCTGCCCCCGGAGCTAATCAGCGGCTGTCATCTCCACGGTGAGGTCTTGGTTAAGGAGATTTAGGGCCAGGATCAATAGGAAATTTAAAAATCGATGCAGCGCGCAGGGCAAAATCGATGGCGTTTAATCGCCTTGCCGATTCCCAGTCAAAACAATTAGCCGCGCTGAGTGTTGAACACGGTGGCGACACGGCATTAACCGTCAATATTGGTGTAAGTGATGGCAGGGCGGGCGGGGGAATCCCCAGGCCTCTCAGGGCCCTGGAACCAGATAGTGCCTTCGGGCTGAGGTCTTCCCTGGAGGTAGCGCCTCTCCTTGGGGCTTCCCTCCAGCAGCGGCCCCCTACTTGTCTCTGCCCTCTGCCTCCCTCAGCTATGATGCCCATGGGCAGGACCACCCCAGGCCCATCTGCCTCCAATTCTCCACCTCATGCCATCTCCTAGGGCCCTGCACCTCCATATGCCCTTGGACAGACCCCTTTCCCAAGTAGATAACATCTCCCCATGGGAGAGACCGCCCTGTGGGAGGTATTCCCAGCAGGGCCTTGAGACTGGAAGATAGCAGTAGGAGCCATTTAAAGATGACTTCTCCCCATTTCACAGATGGAGACTCTGAGGAACAGAGGGGGAAGCAGGTGACCCATAGTGGCCTGGCGCAGGAAGTGGAGGAGGCAGGACTTGAACCCTGATTTCTCTGACTCCAAAGTCTATGTTCCTTGTAGCTGTGCCACAGAGAAGAGGAAGATGCCAACATTCACTGGAGAAGGAAAGGAAGCTCAGCTTTTGGTCCTCAGACTCCTGGAAGCCAATGTAATGGTTCGCTGTGTCCTGGAGTCAGTCTGCTACTTGCTTGCCAGATTTGCGGGCTCCTGGAGGGTAGACTGGGGCCTGGCTCCTTTAGGGGTCTCGAGCACTGCCCAGTACAGCCCTGAGCTGGAGCTTGGGACAGGCTGAGGATGACAGTGCCCATCGGCCCCACACATAGGCTCCCACACGCACTTTCACTGAGAAACAGACAGACAGAGAAACTGGCCCCCACAAACACATCAGCTCGGATAAGTTGAGCAGAGTAGCCCTTAGTAAGAGCAGCGGAGTTTCCTGAGGTCTAGCTATGCGCCAGGCGTGGTTAGTTTCTCTGCGGCTGTGATCTCGAAGACTCCTCACAACCATTTGGTAAGTATCATTCCCACGGCAGATGAGGAAATGGAGGCTCAGAGAGGTGAAATCACTTACCCAAGGTCAAACAGCCAAGAGAGGGCAGTTCAGTCTGACTGGACTCTGAGGGGAACAGGACACAGAGCAAACAAGATCCAGTGACTGCAAGCAAGAGAGTGGGTACAAAGATGGGGTGCAGGAACCCAGAGCCTAGACAGAGGACCAGGAGGGCCCACACGGGGCAGGGAGGCAGGAGGCATGGCAAGCAAGGCAGGAAAACTGGAGACAGGATGACACTCTAAGCTCCTGACCTGGCAGGACTAGGACAGGAGATGGTGAGGCCGAGGCTGGCTCTCACCTGCTCTGAACTTGCCAAAGGGCTCAGGGTTCTGGGGTGCTGCATGAGGAGAGTGAAGGTTTCCACAGCCACCTGCTCCCTGGCGCAGAACAGGGCGGGGGTGCGGGCAGTGGAGGAGGCCCGTGAGATGAGCCAGGGATTGATCTGACAAGGTCCTAATCAAATGGTCAATATCGCTGACCTGACCACTTAACCTATTGATAAGCTGGCAAGGGTGGAGGAGGCGGCGAGTGGGCTTAGGGAGGGAGGAAGCTAGAGGGCTGGGGGGAGCCCAGTGGGCAGTGCTTAGGCCTGCAGGGTGCCTGGGTCTGGGGGCCTGGAAGAGGGCGGTCTCCTCCTCAAGCATCCCCCTCCACACACTGCCTTCCTTCTGGGAGGTCACGTGCCTTCTGTCTGAAGACTTCTACCCAAGCCTGTCTCTCCACTCAGAGCCCCTCAGCCCCATCCTGAGTGAGGTTGGGAACCGTCACTGGCACCTAAGCCACCCCTAGGTCCCCTTGGATCGTGCTTTAACTTTTCACACATGTGAGGGACTTCTCCTCTGAGCCTCAATGGCCTTATCTAGAAACTGGGGGTAATTATAATAGGGACCACCAGGAAACAATCTAGAGGTCCTATGACTAGGGGCTGGTACAATAAATGATGATACAGCAGGCACATAAAGGAGGGCTGTGGAGTCATTGAAAATATGTCTGAAATAAATTCATTGACAAGGAAGCGATTTTCATAATCCATTGTTAGGAAGGAAAAAAAGGCAGGTTATAAACTGGTATGTAGCTTGTGATTCCATTTTTATGAAATAAATACACACATTTTTTTTTACTATAAAAAAGAATAGAGCAGAAGTCAGAATTCTGAGTTTGGCCCCAGTATCTGAATTTTAATATGTTCTTTGGGTAAACTTGTAGGCATACTCCTGTTTGGAAAAAAGCTATCTAGAAGGATAGGCATCAAGAAGTTAATTTCTTTTTTCATTTAACTAGATTATTATGGTGGGTTTTTTCCAGTATCTTTGAATAGTTGCATTTTCTACTTTTTCTACAATGAACCTGTATCACATGACAATATTTGTTTGTAATTGAAAAAGTGGGGCTGATAAATCCTGCATGGGCAGGATTGTGGCTGGGTGCTCGGAAGACACACAATGAGTGGTCTTTCTGTCCCAGCCAGGCTTGTCTTATTTTCCCTCTGTGTCAAAGCCCAGCAGAGCCCAGTGCCTCCAGGAACGTGAATGAATCTGAAATCTGCTGAGTGGAGAAAGGTTTGCTCCTCTGGTTTCTCCTCTATTAGTGAGGGCAGGGTAGGACCAAGTTGAATTTTGTGCCCTCTCTCCTCTTCAGGAAACTGGATGAGGGCTTACAGGCAGGAGAAACAGCAAAAGGGGAAGTTGAGGTCCAGAGGGAGGGAAAGAATTTTCCCAACATCACACAGCTAGTTGTAACAGAGCTAGGACCAAAGCTGGCTCCTGGGTCGTGGGGAGGAGAAAAGCTGCCAGATCAAGTGTGCATGCAGGCCAGAGGACTGGTGAGACAGCATGCACTTCTATAGGCCAGAAGCTGTATCACCAAAAAGCTGTGTGACCCTGGGTAAGTCACTTCACCTCTCTGAGCCTCATTTTGCTCAAACATAAAATGGGGATAATAATAATACCTGCCTCACAGTGCTGGTGTGAGCAGTCAACAAGACCATGCTTATGACCAACTGAGGAGAGGGCCTGACACAGAAAGGGGCAAGTGAGTGGTGGAAATGACATTAGGATTATCAGCCACAAATGATGTTTGGGAGTAGGATGTGAAGGATGCGGGAGGGAATGCATTAGAAGTGCAGGGAGAAGGTGTGTCCTAGTACATGTCTTGGGGTGAACAAATACAATGAAGACACCTGGCTAAATATGTTCCTTTGTTCATTCATTCATTCAACAAGCGTTTTCTAAGGGCAGTTCTAGGTCAGACCCTGTGCCAGGCCCCACAACCCAGATTTGAACAATGGAAGTTTCCACTGGGTTAGTAAAGGGGAATTAGGGATGGCTGGTGCTGCTCTCCCCTCTGTAAGAGTTGCTTGCCTCAGTGGCCTCCAGACTATCCCTTGGGGCTCTACGGAAGGGGGCTGAGCAGGAGCACAAGCCCCCACCGCCTGCCCAGTGTGCTACTTCAGGAGTGTGTGTGCAAGCGCACGCTGGAGTACAGCAGGCTCTGTGTGGACAGACCGTGTCCACTTTGTGGTTCACAGCACCACGGATCAGGTCTGGCGCTCTGGGGGCATGCCATGCCTGAGTTTTTTCCTCCTTTTTTTTTCAATGAAAAAAAAAATGTTCAAAGCGCCTAGCACAATGCCTAACACCTGGCAGGTACTCAATAAATAGCAGCTATTATTAGTATCATCATCACACACCAGATCACTCTTGATCCCCACAAAAACCTTATTTCGCCGACGAGGAAAGTTGAGGTTTAAAAAGAGTGATGTGATTTGCCCACGGCCGTGGCTGGGGCTCAAAGCAGAATGTGTGCAACCCCACAGTCTGGGGTCTGCCTTTCCTGGTGGCGGGTGGCGGGGGGTGTCCGGGTCAGGGGGTGGGGGAAGGGCAGCAGTGTGAGGGGTAAGCAGACGTGATGCTGAGAGGCAAGGATGAGCTGGCTGGGGTGAGGGGAATATTCTCAGGAAGATGCAGTGGAGTGTACAGGCCCAGAATGATGGGTTTGGAGTCCACCTGCTTCATGGCTCAGGCCGGAGGTGGCCTAAATTGCCAACGGTCCCTACAGCACTGGTAGGTGCAGCCCTCCTCCCTCAGAAGGTGAGCTCCTCCACCCATGTTCAGCGCCACTGACATTCAGCTCCACCATTATACTGGGCAACTAGCATGACAAAGAACCTGGTTCCTGTTCATCTGACAAACATCCACTTAGCAATTACTGTGTGCTGAGCACTGTTCCAGGCACTGGGGATACAGTCATGAACAAGACAAAGTCCCTGCCCTCACAGTGTTGACCTTCTAGTGGAGGAAGAGATACAATAGACAAGAATATGTACTTAAGAGCTAAGAAGGAAAATAAAGCAAGTGCAGGGGTAGATTACAAGATGTTACTTTAGACTGAGAGGTCAGGAAAGGCCTGTTGGGGGAGGTAGGTTTTGAGTAGAGCCCAAATGAAGTGTTGAGGGTAAGAGCTTTCCTGACAAAAGTAACCGCAGGTGCAAAGGCCCTGAGGCAGGAACAAGGTTGATGTGTTTGAGGAACAGCAAGAAGGCCAGTACTGAGCTTCTGGAGGCAGGAGGAAAGGAGTAGAAGTTGAACAGGCAGGTGGGTACCAGTTCATACAGGGCTTCCAGACTAAAGAAGATGTTCTAAGTGTGATGGGGGAATGACAGGCTTTCTCACTGAGGCAGATGAAAATTAATCTCACCGTCAAAAACCAGGTTCCATCCTCACCACTTCCCCATACAACACACGGGGTCTTCTGCCCCATTCATTCTCTAAGAATAAGCTCTGGACACTTTCAACAAACCCTTGGATTTCCTGACAAGGTTTTTTCAGGGTCGACCTCCCCAAACTGAGGACTCCTCTGGGATACGGAAGGATCTGGCTCATCCAGGTACCCCAGTACCCAGCTCAGTTCTGGCCTCAGGAAGCCTCAGAAAACATCAGTGTTGAAGGTCACGAAGGGGGACTGCAAACCTTGACCTCCACCCCCTCAGCAAATTCCCACATGGGAGCAAGTTGTAGCTTGTTCAGCTCTGCCCAGTTGGCCAACAGATGGGGCTGGAGCAAGGGGAAGGCATTCTGTGTCACCTCCCTGGCCAGGCCTTGTCCAAGGTTCCCAGAGTGGATGGCCAGGGCAGAAGGCCCCTCCCTCCGGAGTCTCCCCATCCTCCTCCAGTCCGTCCTCCGCACCAGACTCTGAGATCCCTGACTTAGCACCCGGCTTACATCCCATCAAGTCCCTCCTCAAAACCCTTCTGGGCTATGTGGTGCACTTGAAATAAATCTGAACCTCGTGGTCCTTCCCAGTGATGTCAAGCCTCATCTCACCATGCACACACCTGCCAGCCCAGTGATGTCCAAAACCACTCACACCTCCATGCCAGTGCACAGTGTGTGCCTCCAACTGGAAAGCCCTCTGCCTCCCCTATCCCTCTGGACCTTGTCCACCATTCTCCATATCACCTCCTCAGTGAAGCCCCCGGACTCACCCTCCCACTCAGCACAGCCTTGGCACGCTCTGTGCATCTCTGTCAGAGCCCAGACATCAGGGCCCCAGCCAAGAGGACCGCATTTGCCATCAGAGGAGTTTTCTAGAGGGTCACTGAGGCACAGGGGAGTGGAGTGGGTGCATCTGTGCCCTACATAATCTATGCCTGTGTGGCCTCAGTGAGTTTCAGGAAGGATGTGTGTGCACAGTTAGAATCTGTGTGTTGTGTCTAATGCTCAGTTTAAATGTCACTTCCACAGAGGTGTTAGACTTGACCCAGCAATCTAAACCAGGTTTTCCCATGATCCCTTCCCCCAGCACCTTGTTTCTTTCCTTCCCAGATGTTATAACCATTCATAACTAACTACACACTGAGGTCCGATCAGTGCCCGTCCTGTTGGCCGGGAGATCTTGGAGAGCAAGGCCCAGGTCTGTCTTGTAAATCACTGTTTCCCAGCTTCTAAGACAGGGTTTGGTGCACATATGGCCCAGTTCCCATGAGATGAATGAATTCATTCCATGAGCATTTTCATCTGAGCATCTACCCATTTTCATTTTGTTCTCAGGGGACAAGTCTAAAGCGGGAAATGTTTGTTTGCTATAACTCAGGACACATCCCTGTCCCTTCTGGTCACTGTGTGTGGCTTCCCTGTGGGACCTCTGAAAGTGGCCTTGTGCACCCATGGGCATGTGGGCTGGTATGCTGCCATGTTTAGTATCTGTGTTTGTACCTTTTCTGTTGAAAAAAAATCCCGTGATGTTTTAGTACTTGTTTTGCCCTGTGCTGTCTCAGTACCTACGTACATGCATGGATGTCTGGGCTTTCATACCTGTGTGTGTGCTCATCCTTGCTTTTGTATCTGGTGTGTCCATTTCAACATCTCTGGAGACATGTGCACAAATGTGTGGATCTGTAGGCTTTAGTATCTATGCATTTTCTAAGAGAATCTTTGACCAGGGGTATGTCTACCTGGCTCTCAGGACCCATGGGTACATGCGTCTATCAAGTGTTTGAGAATCTGTGTGTGTGTCTATTTCAGAACCACTGCATGTGTCTGCATGTATATCTATTTTAAAATTTCAAAATCTCCATCTATACTCTGTAGTTTGAAGAGTGTGTATGTATGTGTGTGTCTGTGTGTGTGTGTGTGTGTCAGGAGTGACATGGATATGTGTACACCTGTGTGTCTCTCTTCCCCTGGCTGCTGAAGCCTTTCCAGTCTGGACGAGTACCTATTCTCTCTCTCACACACACCCACCCGTGCTCATATGTGCTGTACGAATGGGGAGGGTGTCAGCGAGCTCCTGTGTCACAAGGTTAATTTCTCCGCAGCCAGGCAGGCTGGGCCCTGAGGGGAGTGCTGGGGGAGGGGCTGGTCCCCACAGCCCCTCTGATAAATATGTATTTGGGGCTGCTGTGCTCAAAGGTCATGGAGGGAGGCGATAGGAGGAGGGGGGTGGTCTGCACAGTGCTGTGCTGCTGGGTCCCAGCCAGGCCTAGCATGAGTTGTGTGACCCCCTCCAGAGGGATGATGAGATTCAGGGAGATGTCCCCCGCATCTGGTCTGGCCCACCCCACCCACAGCATGCTCCAAGGGAGATGCTGTTGTGGACACACAGATATTCAAACTCTGGAGCAGGCAAGCACACGAGCCCGCACACGAGCCCACACCCGCCGATGCCCAGACAGACGTGTTAATGGATGCACAAAGACGGTCTTGTGGGCCACGAGATGCATAGATAGCTGGAGTCCAGGGCCATCCCTTCTCCCTCGCCCCAACCTTCACCCAATACCAAAAAAAAAAAAAAACCAAAAAGAAAAAAACCAAGCACAAGAGTGTACATCATCTCACAATAAGAAAGATCCCTACGTATTCGATATACACATGCACATGTGAGCACAAAGGTACACTGGGTACAACAAGAAGGGTCCCTGAACACTTTGTGGGTGGGTATGTAAACACACACACACAGGCAAATGCACACACAAAGGCACACACAGATGCACCACAAGAGTCCCCAAGACACAAAGTTCTATGGAGGCAGGTGCACACTGACATATGCACACACACGTATGCATGCACACACTCACACATACAAAGACCCCAAGACACATATGCTAGGCATGATGCCGGCCGAGCCAGGCTGGGAAACCCACCCCTCTGCCACACAGCCGGCTCTGGCCCTCTCCCCACTGAGGCGACAAGGGCCGCCCAGTCTCTGGTCTGTGGCCCCCAGCCATCTCCAGCCATATGCGCCATCATTTGTCCAGCCCCGAGTCACATCAATTGTCGAGCCTCCCTCCTCACTGACCAGCCATCTCGTCCATCAGCGGCCTCGGCCATTAGCTGGCTCCCGCCTCTGGCCTGCATTTGTTGAGCCTCCCTTACCTGGCAGAACCAACGGAGCCCTTTCAGGGTCTGCCTGACCCTTTCTTCAAGGGAGTCTGAGGTCCCCTGTTGTATGACCCTCGGCTCATGCTTCAGGGCGACCCCCTCCCCTCAGCACACCGCTCAGGCGGTCATTCTTCAATGACCGCTGGCCACGGTGGTTCTGGTGGATCTTGAGGCTGTGTGTTGGAGTGTGTGTGTGTGAGCCTGCTTGTAGGCATGTGTGTATGGCTGGTGGGATGGCTACAGCTGTGCTTTAAGTCAAAAGGAGTGTGTGTGCGTGAATAAGGGGTTAGGATGTCAGCAGCTGCGCTTAAAGTCAAGGAGTATCTGAGTATGTGGTTGTGCATATGGGGAGTTAGGATGTCAGGGGTGCTTTTAACGTGCGTGTGTGTGTGCATATGCAAGTGTGTGAGTGCTTGTATGCGGGAAGTGACTTGGTGTATAGGTCTGGCCTTAGTGCAGGGGGCCATGAGGGGCTGATCTTGTCTTGGACACAGGGGGTCAGCGCGGTACAGGCGTCTGCTTCTCAAGCGGTTGTGAGCAAGTGGAGTGTGTCTCTCCCAGACCCCGTTGCCTGTGTTTGTGAAAGTGACAGATGCTGCCTCCCTGGCCTCACTGCAGCGGATTAAGTCTGTGAATGCCACATGAGTCTGAACCCCGGTGGGGGAGGGTCCCAAGCCTGCTCTTATCCTCGCGTGGGTGGGCCACAGCCCAGAATGGTATAGGATCCTGGGGATGACAGCTAAAGCACCCCCTTGCTGGTTTCTTCGAAGGAGAATATGTCTGAACAGATGCCAGGGTGAAGGACTCTGCGTACACACTCACTCACGCTCACATACTAGCCCATGTTGTCCAAGGCAAGGTGCAATGTGTGTTTGAGATTACACACATAATAGCTGGACACCCCAAGTCTAAACTTCTCAGAACCTCCACAGATGGGCCCTGCAACACTGTGCCAACCCCTGCTCTTAGGACCACGCCCCCAACCTCGGCTGCTTCCTCCCTGCTTCCTGCTTCTCACTTCCCTTGGCATTCTTTCCACTCTCCCACCTCACTCCCTTCCTCAATGCCTGAGCATCCTCAAAGACCCACTTCCCTGTTTAAATTCACACCTCTCTCCTTCTCCAGATTCCCAATGACCCAGAAGCTCCTTTTGTGCTCCAAGCGCCCAGAATCATGTCTAAGGCTGGGCCCACTTCAGAGCCCATGGCTGGTGCTTAACAATCGTTTTTAGGTAAGGAGTGATCATGCTACCATCGCCTGATTATGTCAGAGGACTAACTGTACTTCATTTGCTGGGTGACTCATACCAGTCAATAAATATCTATTGAATTTGGGGACCTAGGATGTGAGGCCACCACCTCCAGCCTCCTTCTGAATGTGTCAGAGCTGGGAAAGCTGCCTGTCCTGAGGATCTAATGAACATGGGGCTGTGGGTGAGTGAGGGAAGGGGCACCTGCTTCTTAAGGCCACCACCTGCATCTGGGAAGGTGGCTGTGCAGCACGGGGTTCACCAGCAGGGGTTGGGGGGACTCAAGCTCATCAGTAATCCTGTCTTTGAAGAAGCCCAGCCCCAAACTGTCACCTACAGAGTGGGCTCTTGACTTTGCTCATTTCCTGGCTTTCCCTTTAGGATACAAAGCGAAACCCAGGTCCTCAAAGCCCTTGCTGAGCCATGTAAGGCATCCATCCACCTGACAGGTCCTAGGAGACAGGCCTGTGGATAGACGTCTCAGGGGGCAGGGAGGAAGGGGGAAGGGGCCGAGCCAAGGAAAGGAAATGGTGCTAGGACAGCTAAGGGGGAGAGGGACAGACCTCCAAAGACAAGCCAGGCTTGGTACCAAGAGTCCAAAGACCTCGGTCCTCGCACTGGTTGGTTGCTCACAGGCTAAGAGAATCACATGGACCTCAAACACTCATCTGTGAAAGGGGCACCATCAGGGCTGCTGTAAGAGCTAGGTGGATTTAAGGGATGTCGTCATTGTCATTATTATTATTATTAGATCAGGAGGTGTTGGGCCCAAAGGAAAAATAGTAAGTGATGTATATTTAGAAGAAAGAACAGATCCCAGTCTAAGAAGACCCCACACTCACTCTCTCCTCTAACAATCCTCTACACCCAAGTTTCTCAGTCATTTCAATCCTGAAAAAAATACTAGAAATTAACCAGCACATGCCAGACAGGGAAACTGTTCCCTTGCCCCCGGGTGAGGCCATCTGTCCCTCGTCCCAGGTCATGCCATCACACACTAAGATTATGTACTAGGCTCTGACAAGCTCTATCCAGGGGGATGCTGAGGTTGGGGCCCCAAGCCTGGCTGTCACATTGGTGAGGTAAGCCAATGTGGCTCCTGTATGCAAGGAGCCAGTGTGTATGAACTAGAATGCAGGTGGCCTGGAGTGGCCAGTGGTGAACCCACTGGAAAAAAATCTGGCTGGGAAGCTGTTTAGGACGTATGGACTAACCCTCATCTCACACACACACACACACACACACACACACTGTGGCTGAGTTCTTTCCCTACCATGGTCCCTGCAACAGACACTCTCCATTTTCCCTACAAAGACTGAAAGAAGGAAGTGAGGGTAACCAAGGCCCCCAAGGATAGCATTGTAACTGGCCAGAGGGTTGGCCAGCAGCCTAAAGGAAATGGGGGTCTGGACCTTTCCAATGGACACGGATGGGCTTCTGTCCAGCATTACCCAGAAATCAGGAAGTGGACGTGGGATCACATTACCAGCAATTGGAGATGCTGTCTGTGGCCTTGATCCACTTCCCTCCTGGTCCACCTGCCACCCTGACATGGGATGCTTTGTTACTACGAAAGAGCCAAGGAAGGTTTCTGCGGACTGGCAGACTTCAGGGAGGGGGGGGTCTTTTCTTGTTTTGTTTTCTTGAACCCAGCTTCAAGGTTGCTGTGCAAGCATCCTGTCAAACCCACCATACGCCCGCGACCTCTGAGCACATTTCTCATCAATGCACTTGGACCCTGTTTCACAAACCCACCCTCCCTCTGACCCAGAACACACAAGAGACCCAGAAACACCTAACAAGAATAACAACAACAACAACAACAACAATTATAGCTCTATGTCAAAATGGTTATTTTCATGTATGTGACTTTATTTCATGTGTCCTCTAGTGGCACACACCACGGTCAGACCTAGTACTTGCACGCAAAGCCTCTACGCCAACCACACTGTATGTACAGGTTGACGTACCCACCACCAATGCCAGACTTGGCACACAGACATGCACACGCATGGACGGCCACCGCACACAGAGCCAGAGAGTGCCTCCCGAGCACACACGCAGCGAGGGCTCCATGATCATCGAGACAAGGGAAGGACCTTACAGGATAAATACATGCGCCCACTCCCTCCTGCACACATGTCACCCACGGTGGGAACCCCCAATACCAGCCCCCAGCTGGACACACATGTCATGATTCCACACCTTTGGCTCTTCACTCTGCCAAGGCTCCCAAGCCTGGCACACAGTCAGTCTTTCCTGAACGCCCCTTGCAACGTATGCAGGCCGTGTACACATGCACTCGGCCGCCATGGTCTGACTGTACTCGCCAGCCCCCCACTGACGCCATGCTCTCCCTTCATGCCCTGGGGGAGGGGGCAAATTCACCTAACAGGATGGTAAGAGACTAAAAGCTACTGAGTTAAGCATCTCTTTGGATATTTCTCTAAATCCAGGGCCTGCTCCCCAACTCTGCAGGCCCCAGGATGGAGGGAGAAAGCAGGGAGTGGTCAGCGGGCCATAGGCTTTCTCTTCAGATCTTTACCAGGGGTGCAAAAGCTCTGAGGACCCTCTCAGTTGGACCTCCACCCCAACCGCCTCCCCTTTTCACTTTCCACTAGCAATCCATGTCATTTTCTTCTCCGTCCACACCCTTCTCTCAGTGGAGCTGAGTCCATAGTCATGAGCCCTCACTTAAAGTCTTCCCCTCCCCCTCCCATGGCCCCAGTGAGCATCCAGCAGGACTTCTCCAGGAGGCCAGAGGAAATACGGTGTGGTGCTAGAACCCCCTGGGCAGATCCAAGCCCCCAGTAGGGATAAAAGAGGGTAGAAATACATAATGGTGCAGAACAGGGGTTAGGCTCTGGGGAAACTTGGGGGAGTCCTGTCTCTGCACAGAGCCCCTCTCCCTGGCACACTGTTCAAGGCCAATGCTACAAAAGTGATGAATAAATGAAACTAAGGGAGGGGGTGGAAAGGAAGAGGGGCAGAAGAAATGACTGGCAGGGAGAAAGAATGAGAGAAAAGGAGAAAGGAGAAGGGAAAAAAGAGAGAAAAAGAAAGGGAGGGGTGGAGAAAAGGAAGATGGAAAAGAAAGAAAAGAAAACCTGAGGAGTCGGGGAGAGAAAGCTTTTATTAAGAGGAGGAAGAGACAGAGAAACTGGAAAACAGGGAGAAAGAGAAACCTGCAAAGGAGATGGAGAAAAAGGAGCCAGGGAAGGATGAGAGGAAGAAAAGAGAAGGGAGCAAAGAGGCAGGAGTAGGCAGCCAAAGGGGTTCCCCAAGTTATAGACTTTGCCCAGAGAGCTGAGGGGCGCACCTTGGCTCCCCAACATCACTCCCGGGCCCTGGAGCTCCACTGCCTGCCTCTCCTGCTGAATACACCGCTGCCTCGGAGCCCCATCCCAGCTACTCCCTCTCCCAGCTTCCACCCTTCCAGCAGTCCGAGGCACCCCGTTTCTTTCCCTTGCCCCTCATCCCCACCCCCAGCCCTATCTCATTCCCCATGCCCTCTTACCTCTCCCCCCATGCACCCTGCTTCCTTCCGAGCTTCAGACAGCATCACCAACCAATATCCTCACCATGATCACCCTACACCGGCCCCCACACCCCCAGGAAAGGAAAAAACAAAAAGGCGGCACCGCCACCAGCCCTGACCCCCTCTCGCCTCGTTTTCTCCACAGTCGCCCCTTCCCCAAATGCAGGGTCCACAATGGGGATCCCGCCCAGCCCAGTGAGCCTCTCCAAAGCGCCGAAGCCAGCCGGGCGCGGATGCCACCTCCTCTCTCCTCTCTGCGTTGGCTCCTTTTTGTATATGATGGCCCCGGCTGCGATGTTTTATTTTCGCCTTTTTATTGGTATTATTTTCCCCCCTTTTCTTTATTTTTTGGCCTGGGGGCGGCAGCGACGAAGCGCCTACCGCCGGGTCTCCGCCAGCTCCCCGGCCGTCCGCTCTTTCTCTAGTCTGCGCTCCTCTCGCCTCCCTCCTTTCTCTTCTCTGCCTCCGCTCTGCTCCGTCCTTTCAGCTCCGTCCTCAGTCAACTGCTCTCTCCTCTCTCTGGTGCCTCCTCCTCCACGCCTCTCCTTTCCCCTTTCTTCTTGCCCCTTCTCCCCTTTTTCTCTCCCTCTTCACCTCCTCTACGTCCTCATTTCTTCCCATCCTTCCCCACCCCCCCATCACCACGCACATCTCTCCTTTCGTTTCCTCATTACCACCGACAGCAAGCCGACCCCCTCCCTCACCCCCCAATAATAAAAATACCCAGCCAGGGGGCAAAGCCCCGACTGGGCGCCGAAAGGGAGGCGAAAGGGCCGGGGCTGCAGCGGCGGCGGGCAGCCGGAGCGCGGTGCGGAGCGAGCGGCGCCCGCTCGGCTCCCGCCCGGAGAGCTCTCTGCAATAGGCCGAGCCGGCTGCATTAAGCTTCTTGCAATCAATAAAGCGCGGGTCAGATTATGCAAAGCGCAGATATTAATATGCAAAGTTTTAAAGATTTTTAAATGGAAGGGCGAGCGCGGCGCGGGCGGGCGGGCAGGGGCTGCGAGGGGAGAGGGAGGAAGGGAGGGCGGGCGGGCGGCGCGCAGGCGAGCTGGGGAGAGGAGGAGGCTGCCCGCCGCCCGCCCGCCCGGCTGCGCCGCGCCGCCTTGCCTTACCGCTGCTCCCATCGGTAGGCGCCGCTGTCTTCGCCATGCGCGTCAGCTGCACGGCTCCGAGGGGATGGCCGAGGAGGAGCCGCCGCCGCCAACGCTACCCCCGCTCCCGCTCCCGCTCCCGCGCCCGCTCGCTGCCTGCTGCTGGCGCTGCTCTGGCCGCTGCTCCTCGCCTGAGCTGCCGGCGCGAGCCCAGGCGCGCGCCATCCCCGGCTCCCACCTTGTCCCCATGGCAACCCCGGGCCCAAGGATGCTCAGAGAGAGAGCGCGAGCGAGAGAGCGAGGGGGGAGAGAGGGAGAGGGAGAGGGCGGGGAGCGCAGGGGACACGGAGGCAGGGAGAGGCCCGCGACTCATAGAGACACAGAGATATACAGAGACAGAGAGATGCAGAGATAGGCTGAAAGAGATAGGGATGCAGTGACAGAGAGAGGGGAGAGGGACAGGGAGTAGAGGGGGACAACGAGACAAGGAGAAGCACAGAGACATACAGAGATAGACAGAGACACACAGAAAGAGATAGAAGGGAAAGAGAGAGGAGGAGCAGAGGGGGACTCAAAAGCATGGAGCCACCCTGAGGCCCAGAGACTCACAGAGACACCCAGAGACACAGAGACATCCAGAGACAGAGACAGGGGGAAAAGGGAGCAGAAAGACGGCAGGGAGCACAGAAGAATGAGGGGCATGGAAAGACTCACAGAGACAAAGAGATGCCTAAAGACAGAGACACACAGAGACACACAGAGACAAGAAATACAGGGACAGAGAGAGAGTGGTGGGGAGCAGAGGGGAACCCAAAGGCAGGGAGAGGCCCTATGACCAGAGACTCAAAGAGACAACAGAGACACAGAATACAGGAAGGAAAGGGAGCAGGGAGAGGGGTGGGAATACAGGGGATATGGAGGCAGGAAGAGACTTAAGAGAGACAGAGAGATGCCAGAGACACACAGAAACATATTGGCATGTGGGGGTATGAGTGAGTAAGACAGGTGGGGAGAGCAGTTGGGGACATGAAAGCAGAGAGAGGCATTAAGAACCACAGAGACACCCAGAGACAAAGAGATAAGGAGAAGAGATCTATGCAGAGAGATGAAGAGCCAGAAAGACGGCCACAAAGAAGCAGACACACAGACAACAGATATGAATAGTCACATATATACATATAGAGAGAGAGACAGAGACAAAGACACAGACACACACACACAGAGACAGAGATAAGACAGATAGACATGTAAGAATCAGAGACAGGAGAAGGAGCCATACTCAGAGAAGTAGGGAGGCAGAGGCAAGACAGAATTGGAGATATACAGACAGAGGAAGACACAGAGACAGAGACAGAGACAGAGACAGGCACAGAGAGTTAGACACAGAGATAAGAAAGATGTGCAAAGTCAGAGAGATATGAAGAAAGAGGCAGAGAGAGAGAGAGGCAAAGCCAGAAAGACACTGACAGAGACCAAGATGCAGAGACTGAGACAGAGACAGAAAAAGAGGCACAGAGAGAGGGGTAGAGGCAGACAAGGAGACAGATGACTAGTGAGATGTAGACAGAAACATAGAGAATTAGACATAGGGATTCTGAGAGAGAACTTAAGAAACAGACAGAAAGAAGGAAATGTGCAAGAGAGCCACAGACACCAAGACAGAAAAAGAGACAAGGAGAAATACAGAGACAGTGAGAGACAGAGAGCAGAGAAAGAGACTTAGAGAGTCAAGTGATGACACAGAGAAACACAGAGATACAGAGATACAGAGAGAGACATGGATAGAGACTGTAAGAGACAGGAAAGGAGACACTGAAGGAGACAGAGAGATTTGGTGAGATGGAGACAGACACTGGAAGAGGCATCCTGGTGGACAGAGATCCGTAGGGAGATACAAGACAGAGGTAGCAAGAGATAAATGGAGACTCGGAAATAAAGGGTCAAATTTGGAAAAGGTGCGGGGGTGGGGGAAGGGAACAAAGAGACAGAGCCTACAGAAAGCAGAAAGATGCAGGCTGGGGTGAGAGCAGAGACCTGGAGAGTGAAAAGCAGGTCTAGGGGAGCACCAAGCAGGGAAGAGCAGGTGAGAGCAGGTGGGGAGAGACAAGAATTGCAGGGAGGGGAGGGGAGCAAGGAGGGCAGGACCCAGTCACTGAACACCTCCCCTGTGCCTGGCACCTTAAGGCTGGGGAGGGAGAGGAAGGAAAGGGGGCTGAGGAGGAAGGGACCCTGGGCCAGGGGTAGGTCTGCGCTGGGTCTGAGGAGGACACATGGCTGCCGCCCCCTGCTGGTAGGGGTGCTGCGGTGCAGGGAGGATGGGGCTGCGAGTGGTACCCAGAACGGGATGGGGTTTCAGGGGAGGAGGGAGGAGGAAGAAGAGGAGGGAACCGGCACGCGCCGCGAGGTCTCGGCTCCGCAGCCGCCCGTCGCTTTGTTACCTGCCCAGCTGCCCTGCGTGGACTGAGTGGGCACACGGGACCCTTGCGTAGGGTGCACGAGAGAAACATGAGAATAACCAGCCACCCACGTGTGCAGAGAAGGCTCCTGCGATCTACACTGCAAGTACGTAACAGAAATAAATACAGAAAACACCTACCCCGCGGGCGTACAAAGTAAGTACACGGGACCTGTGCAGCGTGCTTAACGGACATGGAACTACCTGCTAAACCCTTGTAGGCAGCAGCCTCTTGGGACCCACACTGTATGCACAACACAAATAAATGCAAAAAATATCTTCCTAGTGTGAATACAAAGTAGGTACAGGGACTTATGCAGTGAGTCCATAAGAGACATGGAACTATTTAATAACCCCTACACAGGCCCCACACTGTGTGTGCACAACACAAATAAATACAGGAAATAACTGCCCCACCTGCACACAAGTTAGGCACACAAGACCTACAGGGCATGAATGTCAGGGACACAGAGCCACATTCCAAACAGCCTGCCAGGATCCTCACTATGTGTGCACAACACAAAAGAATGCAGGAAGCACAGTATGGCCCATGCCTGTAACACAGGCACATGACGGAATGGGCCTCCCTGGCGTGAACCAGATAGACGCCCATGAGCCAGTTCTCAGTGTGCGTATAACACAAGTCAATATAAAAAGCTCCCACCCTGCTTGCATACAAAGGCACATGGGTCCCACTGGTAAGAAGGGAACCCCCAAAAGGGTGTGTGTATAACAACACAGGAACAGCCCACCCTGGAAGGAGCAAGAAGGAATACGGACCCTGCAAGGAATGTACCTGACAGTCCCCGGTGTGTGTGTGCACAACAGACAGAGAAAGCCTGCTAGAAGGGAGGCTCCAGGCCGAGGCTGTGGCCAAAGGCAAGGATGGCCTGTGCTCTGCCTCACCCCTAGCATCTAAAGTGACAGCATGTGGTGGGGACTCATCCTTTCTAAGAATGACCGAGTATGTGATAATTATGTGTATGATGAGTACACACTAAGCACACGTGTACCAATGTTACGGATCCAAAAACGTTGATTTGATACATGGGAAGTCCATCTCAGGATGCTTCCTGGACAGTATGTTGAGAGGTGGTGGACCCTTGCCCACGTATGACAGGTATCTCTTAATTATGCAGAATATCCGTATTAGGAAGAAGCTGACATCCCTCATGGACCAACCAGAAGCAGATCCAGGAGGAGACTCAAGAAAGCCCTGGGTGCAGTTTGTCCTAAATGCTCTCGAGGGCTCCACTCAGCCCTGAATCATAACCCCAACCACCAGGCACACGCAAAGATGTACGTGGGACACGGCACACAACATGGGGAAAACGTGCGTGCTCTCCTCGCTTCTGAAAGAGCCCCGGTGCCAGAAGTACTGGGCTTCTCTGAGGAGCGTGTTTGCATGTGGGTCTGAGTGAGGGTATAGGTGTGCACACACATGGTTCTTCCTGTGTGATTGAACTTGTGTGCTTAGCTCTCACACTTCCTCATTCTGCCTGTTCACATTTCAGAAACTTATGTAAAAATACGGTACCTGACATACACTACATGCAATACACTGTAAGCTCTGGATACTTGTAATTGTGTGTGCGTATCTGAACGGACCTCTAGATAGAGGCATGTGCTCCCTAACACAGTGTCTGTTCACACATCTGTGGCCACCTGTGTGTGTGTGTGTGTGTGTGTGTGTGTGTGTGTGTGTGTGTGTATCTCTGTGTCTGAGTAACAAGTCTTGGGTCTCCCTTTCACCCCTGAGGATAAAGAGGGTAAGATAAGGGAAATGGAGGCACGGAGGGGCAGGGAAGAAACTGGGAGAAGGAGGAGGATAGTGATGCAGGAAGAAGAAGGGAAAGAAAGAGAAGTGGAAGTGGAATGGGACCTAGGGAAGGAAGGAAGGAGGCCCCGAGGACAGAAGGAGATGGGAGAGGGTGGGAGAGGAAGAGGGAACACAAATGGTGGTAAATGGGTGGAGAGAATTAAGGGGAGGCTGGAGGGGAAAGGAGGTGATTGGAACAGACTGGAGAATGAAGAGAAGAGAGCAGACTGAGGGTGTCAAGAAGAGGGACTCGGACTGGGGAAAAGAGAAAGAGGATGGGAGATGGAGGGAGGGAGGTGAGGGAAAGAAATCAGAGAGACAGAGGTTGTTCTGGCTTTTATAAAATTTAGAGATTCCCACAGGGCTTCCCATGGGAAGGTGTTTGAATGGGGATGAAGGGGAATGGCAGGAAGCAGAAGAGAAGAGGTAAGAGAAATCATAACATAGCTCCCCAGGATGGGACAGCCAGCTGCCTCCAGCATCCTAAAAGGAGCTCAGAGAGAAGGGCTCCTGGGGCTCAGAGAGAGGTACCCAGAGCCAGGCTGAGGTGTGGAGACAGCCACAGTGGGGAGGGTCCTGGAGGAGGTGGGAGGAGGAGCTGGCAGACTCCTCAATGGTATGGAGACTTTCTAAGGCCAGAAAGGTGGGAAGGAGTGGGGAATCAAGGACCAGGTAGAGGGAAGAGGCTTAGAAAGGGGCAGAGGAGGAAGGGCCTGCTAACTGGAAATGGCCAGAGCAAATGGAGGAACAGCTGGAGGGCTATGTGAAGGTCACAGGCATCTTGCAGATGGGCCCTCCCTGCATTATGCACATCCAAAGTTCAGAAGCTGTCTTAGGCTGGCTCTCCCAGAGCATACGATTCAGTTCTTTTAAGAAACATTCACTGAGTGCTACTGTGTGCTCGTACTGTGCTGTGAGCTGAAGGCACAAAGGTGACCCTCACAGAGACTCTCATCTCGGGGAGGAGGGGGAGGGAAATACAATGAACACACAGTTACTGATATACACAGCAACACAGATGAACCCCAAAAGTAAAGTGAACGAAGCTTGTCACAGGAGACTACTACTGTAGGATTCCATTTATATGAAATTCTAGACAGAGCCAACTTATAGTGACAGAAAAGCAGAACAGTGGTTGAAAGCAGCTGAGATTGGGAGGAGGGACTGTAGCAAAGGGGTAGAAGGGAACTTTGGAGGGTAATGGAAATGTTCTGCATCATGACTGTGGTGGTACTTACATGACCGTGTGTGTGTGATGACCCATTAAACTGTACACTTAAAACTGGTCAGTGTTATTGTATTTAAGTTGTACTGCAATAAAGCTGACCAAAATAAATAAATAAACAAGCAATTATAAGCCAGAATGTTAAGGCTCAAGATAGGGAAAACTGTGCTCTGTAGAAGTCAAGACGAGGTGGATGAGGCAGTGAAGGAGGACATCCAGGAGGAAGTGATGCCTGAGATGAGACCTTAAGGATGGGGGGGGGGGGTTTAAAGCATTTCCACCGAAGGACGTCCACATGGAAGCAGGTGAGAACTGAAAAAAGTTCTCCACACAATGCAAAGTAAGACTATCAAGAAATGAGAGTAGAGAAAATCTAGGTCCAAAATACAAACGCCATGACCACTGGGAGCACCATGTTGAATAAACCCCACCTGCACTCCCAAGGGCTCACAAGAGGGAAATTGCAAGACAGGACTGAGAATTGCTAACCTGCCCGCAGCCGCCCCAGGGAAAGGGATTCCCTCCCCTGCACTTTCAAAACTTCTTTCCTGCTCCCTTCACTGTTGGGATGCTTCTCCCCACTAGGCAGCAGCCTCTGCAGCCAACCGCCCAATCCCTGCCCACAGCCCACATCTTTCCGAAAGCTTGTTGGCCCCAGCAGATCCCTCCGACCTGGATTCCATGTAGCTACTGCCCCCTGGTGGCTGGAGCCATGCATTACTGAGGATGAAGGGCCAGTCCAGAGGTGAGGCCTAGTCTGCCCCTCCAGAGCCCAGCCCAGGACACTTCCATCAATGTTCCCCCGTCACTGAGGGCCTCCTCCTTGCTAAATCCAACAGGTACTTTTCAATTCTATTGAACTTGCTTTATCTGCAGCACATGGCCACAACCATCTTTTGAAAGTCCTCTGCACATCTTAGGAATCTCACTCCGTTGGTTCTACTATCTCGGCTGCTCTCCCAGAGAGAATCATCCCTCCCACAACTATCTTTTCTCTGCTGATAACTCCCAACTTTGTCTCTAGCTATCCCTCTCTCCTGAGCTTCAGATCAGATATTCAGCTACCTCCTGGAGGTCCCAAAGGCACCTTGGAATCAACAAGTCCAACCTGAACATGCCTCTTCCCCATCATGCCTCCCCAACACACACACCTGGGTTTCCTCTCCCCAAAGTAGCATCTGCATCCGATTGGCAATCAAGTCGAGAAGAATGGCCCCCAGCCTGACAGCCTCTTCCTCACGTTCACATCCAAGTCAGATTCAAAATCCCATCCAGTTCATTGACCCTTTCTTCATTTACCTTTTTAACACTAAGATGAACCATAGGAGAACTGCCAATCGTCAACTGGCTTTTTCTTACAAGAGAGCAATTTCACAGAATTCAACCTGATATTTTTCAAACCCATTTCCTCTTTTATCCCCTGCCCCCACGGTCCTGGTTCAGGCCTCCACATCTCCTGCTCTGCCCAATGCACCTGCTTCCTACCTGGCCTCCCAGTTTCCAGTCTGGCCACTGGGGTGGTCCTTCTACAATATGGCTCTTATGATTGGTGGGGAGGGTACAGTTCACAGTAGGGTGCATGTTTAGCATGTACAAGGTCCTGGGTTCAATCCCCAGTTACCTCCACTTAAAAAAAAATATTATTAAAAAAAAAAAAGAAAGACCAACATGAGTCTGATGAAATCACTCCCTGCTTCAAATTCCCCATTGCTAACAAGACAAAAGCCAAATCTCTTAGCCAGCTTCTCATGCCCTTTGCAATATCTAGCTCCCCTCCCCATCCAGTCCCTGCCCACTATGCACCCTATACTCAGACCACCATACTTCTTTCAATCTGCCATCTCTTACCTCCTGGCCTTGGCACATGCAGTTCCCCATAACTAGAGTGTCCTTCCCACCCTTCTCCCCCTGGCTAACCTATTGGACTTCAAGAACCAGTTCCCATATCCAGTGCTACTATAAATCTCCAGTTTATACATTCATTCATTCAATACACAAGCTGGGGTACCTATATAAGTACGACTTCCATGGAAGGTGCTGGGGATGCAAAGCAGGAGAGGATACAATTCCTGCTCTCAAGAACCAATGGTATGCCAGGACACAAAACCAGCCAGGAGAAATTCTCTTACATCTTAGAGAAGTCATTCTCCTGAAATTGGAAGGGGCAGTAAATTCAGAGAGAACAGGATGAACAAAAGCAGGCGTATGAGGAAGAGCAGGCTGTGTGCAGGCAGGCAGTGGGGTTGCTCAAGCACAAGCTGTGAGAGAAAGATGCTGGAGAGGCCGGATGGGGCCCGGTCATTAAGCATCCTTTGATCTCAGAGGCCATGGGAGTTCCATCAAGGGCAGCTTTGCATCTTTGAAAGGAGGCAAGAATAGAAACAAGAAAAATCAAGAAGTTGTTGCAATAGCTTAGGCAAGAGGTGCTAAAAGCTGGTATTACAACATTGGTATCAGGGACACAGAGGAGGCCACAGGTTTGAAAAACCTTGAGGTAAATCGAATCAGCAAGGCTTTATATTTGGATATGAGGGTGAGGGAGAGAGTGGTGTCAAAGACGATGGCCATATTTCTCACTTGGATGCCTGAGTGGATGGAGGTCCCACTCACCAAGCTGGGGAAAAACAGGAGGCGGCACAGAACTTATTCAATTAAGTTCTTTTTCGAACTTCTTAAGTATGCAGCACCAGTGAGACATGCCCTGGGTCCAAGAGTCTATATTGGTTCTGCAGTCAATATTAGGATATTATTTTTTTGTTTGTTTTGGGAGGGAGGCAGTTAGGTTTGTTTATTTACTTATTTATTTCTTTAATGGAGGGACTGGGGATTGAACCTAGAACCTCGTGCATGCTAAGCACCAGCTCTACCACTGAGCTATACCCTCCCTCCCAATATTAGGTATATTTATGTGCAGTATCATGGATACAGGTATGCACTGAAGATTTGGGCATCATCAGCATACAGGTGATAGCTGTAGTCATGAAGGTGGATGACATCTCTCAGGAAGAACACCTAGAATGAGGAGAGCTGTGGGCCAAGGAAGGAGCCCAGGGGAAGAGCCATATTTCAAAGGTGGGCAGAGGAAGAGGAGTCCCTACATGGACCAGAGAAGCTGTCAAGGAGGAAGGAGGACCATGAGCGTGCTATGTCATGGAAGCTGTGGCAGGCATCCTCTAAGAGGCCCCCAGTAACCCCCGCCTTCTAGTAGACATGAGCTTGTGTGATCCCCTCCCCATGAGCATGAGCTGGACCTAGTGACTCACTTTTAATAAACAGAACATGGCAGAATGATGCAATGTCACTTCTGATACTAAGTTATAAAAAAAGACCACAGCTTCCATGCATGCGTGCATGTTTCTCTTTTCCCCTCCTCTCCTCTCTGTCCTTCCCTTCTTCTCTGTCTCTCTCTGTTGGATCACTCACCCCGGGGGAAACTAGGTCATGCTATCTGCCCACCCCCATACAACCCAAGCCTTCAGGAGAGACCACAACTCCTCAGCTAGGCCGTTCACGGATTTCTGACCTGCAGAAACTGAAATAATAAATGTTTGTTATTTTGAGATGCTAAGTCTTGGGTTGATTTGTTATGCAGAAGCCAAGGGAGGGAAGATTTTCAAAAGAGAGGCACTGGTCAGTGGAATTAAAAACTGCAGATACAGACTGAAACATGTCCTTGGATTTAGCAAGAGAAGGTCATTAACAAGCTCTGTGCAAATGGTTTCAGTGAGTTGAGACTCAAATTAGAAATGAAGGCTGGGGCTGGTGAGGAGGAGTGCTCTGTGTCCTGGACATCTGTTATTTCTGCCTGCCCAGCATCCATTTCCCCATCGTCTGTGACAGCTCCTGATTTTTCTCTGAGTAACCACCCATGGCCTACTGCATACGAGTCCATGAGACTGTCCACAGGCCAAGGGGAGGCCACATGACAAACTGCACCAATCAGAAGCTCTCCCTGAAATTTAAATTGTGAGCTTACGTGACAGGACGCCTGAACCTGGTTGGAGCTGATTCCTGCAGCCACCAGGGCCCCAAGGAAACTGCCATTCCTTCCTACTATCTCCATCCCTGACACTGCCCTGGTTCCAGTCCTTTCCAAAGACTGGTTCTTCAGTCTTTCCTTCTACCGTGTATGTCACCTTCATTTCCTTCTAATAAATTCCTTGCTTGCTTAAGTTAGCAAGTCAGTCTCTGTTGCTTGCAGCCAAACAACCCTGATACTTGTTCCTTCAAGAATTTTGGCCCTGACCATATCACCTTGTGATTCCCCAGCCTCTGGGCAGCTAGAGGCTGGGAGGTCAGGAGTATGCCTGGCTTCCAAGGCATGGAGACGCTGGTGCCCCTGGCTCTCCTCTCTAAAAAGTAAATTCTCAATTAAAAAAAAAAAAAAAAAACCTAGGGGAAAAAAAAAAAAAGAATTTTGGATGGGATGAGGAGGAAAACAAAGGACAGGCAGTAGAGGGAGCAGAGTAAAGGGAGGTAGAAGGTTTTCATTGGTTTTTAAGGTGGTAGAAATTTGCATATATTTATAGACTAAGAAGAAGGAGAGAGAAGGAAGGACTGTTGAAAGAGAAGGGAAGAATGATGGAGTAATATTGTGGGAGTCATAATAGGATGGATGATGCCTGGGTAGAGAGGTTGGACTAGAACAGAGCCTGGAGAAGTGACGTAGATCTGGGTGTGAATACCTGTAGGTCTGAATAGGAAGCTAAAGGAAATCATGACTGATCAGCCTTAATTTTATTTGTTGAGAATGAAAGGTTAGGATTGGGGGATACTCACAGGAGAGTGGTGACTGAGAGAAGAGGCTAAGAAGTTGGAGTTGTGCCTATATGCACCACTTCCCCACCATTCTTCTCTGAGTCAATCTTAACCATGCGAACCAAGGTAGATAGATGGGGCAGAGGTCAGGGTGTATGGCAATCAAGAGTGTGCTGGTCATTTTCCCTTTGCCCTTCCAGGTCCACCTCCACTCTTCTCTGCCCATACAGACAGCATCGGTCTGGGCTCCCTTGCCCTCTGACTTTTAACTGGGTCCTCCATGGGAAGCACCAGCAGGACCTTAGAGAGTAGGGGAAGAAAGTGTCTCCTGCTCCAGCTGTGCATCAGTACTGTGGTTCTGACGGTGGTCATACCCTCCACGATACCAACACCTCTCAGGTATGTTCCGTGGTCTCACAAGGCTCCAGTAATACCATTTCCTTTCCCGACCCCAGTAGACCTGTAGTCACAACTTCCTGCTGCCTTCACCTCCCTTGTTCGTTCCCTCAACCTGACCCACACCCTCTGCAAATACTGCCTTCATTAAGTTCTCTTCAAAATCACAGCTGTGGTGCCTCTGTTTCCTGCTGGGACTCTGACTATTAGAGAGCTGGCCAGAGAGATCAGATGGCTCAATATGAGGCTCTGGATGGGCAGGGAAGGGAGAGGAGCCAGGAGGGGTCTGGCCAACTGGCAGAAAACAGAGATCAAGGGAGTGGAGCTGTGTCTATGAGTTGATGTTACAGGTGTGATGGCAGGGGAGGCCTGCCAGGCCTGGAAGGCAGGTGCTGGGATCAGAGCAGGATACTGGATTTCAAATATGGAAGACAGTACTGGGTTGTAGTTAAAATCAGGATTTTTAATTTGGGACCTAGAGAGTCCTGTGTTAAGAATCCTGCTCTGCCCCTTTACTAAATGTCACCCATGACTTTTCTCCCTCCCTCATCCCCCCAAATCATTCAACAATCACTTACCAATGCATACTTCTAGCTACTAGAGGATGGGTCAGATCCAGTCCCTCTCTTAACATGCTCTGGCTTAGTGAGGGATGTGATCACTGGGGACATCTCAAAGGAACATACAAGGGGCAGTGGGAACTCAGATGAGGCAGACACCGACTCTAGTCTGGCTTCACAGAACTGGGCTCCCTAGAGTCTTAGGTCCTCATGTTCTGCCACCCTCTCTTCCACCTCTTCATTGATATCTGTTGACTCCTTGGTCACTTCCCCTCATTCCTGAAGATTCTAACACATCCCCACGGACTTCCTCTCCACCCTAGTCCCTGCTGTCCTGCTGGGATACTTAACCTCCATGATGATCCATCCTTCCAATTATCTAGCCTCTTGGTCTCTTTCCACCTCATCCTTGGTGACCTTCATCCCACTCTAGCCACCCACTCCCATGACCACACCTTGGACTTAGTCATTACCCGGAAGTGCAGTTCACATAGTGAATACTTACTGAGCACTTGTATCACATGCCAGACACTGTGCCAGATGGCTTACATATTTACCCCTCACAAAAACCTGCAGAGTTGGTATTAGTATCCTCATTTCAAAGATGAGGATACACACTCAGGAAGGTGAAGTCACTTCCCTGAGTGACACATTTAATGAAGTGGCAGAGCCAGGACTGTAACATGGGACTCTCTGGTCCCAAATTAAAAATCCTGATTTTAACTACAACCCAGTACTGTCTTCCATATTTGAAATCCAGTATCCTGCTCTGATCCCAGCACCTGCCTTCCAGGCCTGGCAGGCCTCCCCTGCCATCACACCTGTAACATCAACTCATAGACACAGCTCCACTCCCTTGATCTCTGTTTTCTGCCAATTGGCCAGACCCCTCCTGGCTCCTCTCCCTTCCCTGCCCATCCAGAGCCTCATATTGGACCATCTTATTTACCCTTGACTTGTTCCATTTATCTCTCTGTATACTCTTTACATTTAATAACTTAATGCTTAAAAAAAAAAACCCAAACAACAACAACAAAAACCTCTTACTCAGTTTAAACAAGTGTTTCCTAACGCCTTCATACGTGCTATTCCACCTGTCTGGAATACCCTTGACCATTCTATCCAGCCAAAGACTTCCCACTCTTCCTTCAAGAATGAGCAGAAATTAATCACCAGGGAGAAGAAAGATAAACCACAATGATATACTACCACATGTCTGTCAGCTTGGCAAAATTAAAAGCATCTGACAATACCAGATACTGGCAAGGACGTGAGGCAAAGAAAATGCTCATTCAGTGCGAGTGGGAGAATAAACTCGTATAAACACCTTAGAAAAGTGGTTTGTCAGTGTAGTAGGCTGAAAAATGTCCCCCAAAAGATGTCCATGGCCTAATCCCTGGAATCTGTGAACGCTATTTTATGTGGCAAAAGGACTTTGCAGATGTGATTAAAGTAAAGATTTTGAGATGAGGAGACTATCCTGGATTATCTAGGTGACCCCTAAATGCAATCACATGATTCCTTGTAAGAGAGAGGCAAAGGGATATTTGATACTGACAGAAGAGAAGGCAATGTGAACCACAGAGGTAGAAACTGGAGTGATGTAGCCACAAACCAAGGGATGCTAGCAGCCACCAGAAGCTGGAAGAAGCAAGGAACAGATTTTCGCCTAGAGTGGGGCTGCCAAAAACCTAGACTTGGGCCCAGTGAAACTAATTTTAGATTTCTGGCCCCCAGAACTGTGAGAGAATACATTTCTGTTGTGTTAATCCACCAGGTTTATGATAATTTGTTACAGCAGCCTTAGGAAACTAATTAGGCAGTATCCCAAACCTGAACATTCTAGCCCATGTCCAGCAATTCTCCTTCTGGGTATATCCCAACAGAAATGCAAGCATTTGTTTTTTTTTTTAAAAATGCTTAGGAGTGTTCACAACAACATTATTTATTACAACTCCATGCTGCTAACAACCCAATGTCCATCAACAGTGTAATGCATGAGCTATCTATGAGGTATTCAAACAATGAATACTATACAGCAATAAAAATGAGTCAACTACAAATAAACACAATGTGGAAGAATCTCACAAACACAATGCTGAACAAAAGAAAACAGACGCAACAGAAAACATATTGTATGATTCCATTTGTATCAAGTTCAAAAAGAGATAAAATCACTGAGTGACATAAAACTAGAAAAAGCAGAAGAAAAGCAAGGAACTATTACTGTAAAAGCCAGGACAGTGTTCCTAGCTAGGGGGAGAGAGGGCTTGCTTATGATCAGGAGGGAGTGCATGACAGAGGGAGTGGGGAGACTTCTGGGGTGCTGGTAATGTATGTCTCATTATGGAACACACAAGTGTTTTACAACAGCTTATTAACTACATTTGTGTTTTATGCACTTTTCTGAATGTTAATAGTTCACAATTAAAAAGTATCTTGGTGGTGGTGGCGGTAATTTTTAATAAAATGAACAGGGAGTTTCCCAATCCATGAAGCCTTCCTGGGCCTCTTCACCCAGGGTCATCTGGGCTCCTCCAGCCTCTGATGCTTTTTCAGTCAATGACCACTCTGGACTGTGACCTACAGTGTCCCAGTCTGGCTCCCTCACCAGAACAGGAGCTGTCCAGTGCAAGCACCCAGGCTAGCATCCTCTTATGGTCCCCAGTAAAGGCCAGCCAGCCCAGGGTCTGGCACCTGGGAGGGCTCGTGGAACGTGTCCTGCTGTGTCCCAGGCATACTGGGCTTGCCTCACATTACCACCTTATATTGTCATTGTCAGGGCCCTGTGTGTCGGTCACTGTGGTAGCAGAGGACTGCTGACTGAATGAGGGTGTGGCTGATTCTACATTGCCACTTACCTTTATCTCTGTCCATCTGTCTCTCTACATCCTGTTCAGGAATGTTCCCTAAGGCCTCCTCGAGGGCGGTTCTCTGACAAAAATGGCCTCTCTCTGTCATTCTGTTGAACTCCCATCCATCCTTCAGGAGCCAGCTCCAGGCTCCTCTTCTCTGTGAAACCATTTCCCGCCTTTCTCTGAGCTCCCACAGGCCCCTATTTCCCTTGGCTGCAGCCTGTCCCTGTCCCGCCCCATAGAATATTTCTCCACTTCTGAAGCTCTTTGATCTCCCTGGGTTGTCCTCGTGGCCTGGGTCTGACCCACTTCTGGGCCTCAGCACTCTGTCAGACACCCAGCGCGGGTTCTGGCAAGCCCAGGTGAGCTCCACAGCGCAGGCGCTTAGGAACGCTCTGGAAAGCGCGAGACATCGCCTCAAGGTTCCCGCCAACATCAACTCCTGGCACATACTGCGCCTGCGCGGACTCCGGCGGCCTCCAGATTAGGCTTCCTTATTTCCGGCAGGCACTGGCTATGAAGGACGCACCCCCGCGCCCCGGGCCGCCAACCGCGCCCCCAGCTTAAAATACGGCGCGCGAAGGGCCTGAAGAATGAGGTGGGGCCCGCGGGTGGGATGGCCTACTCGGGCGGGGCTGAAGTAGGGGGCGGGGCTTCAGCAAGGAACAGAATGGAGGTGGGGGAAGGGCCAGGTTCCGAAATGTTGTCCACTAAAGGGGCGGGGCCCACCATTCGTAAATTGGGGGTGAGGGGGACAGGCAAGCCCAGGGCCAGGGGCAGAGGCGGATGCCGGAACTCAGCCCAGGGGAGGAGGGGACAAGCAGCAGCTCCCAGCCCCAAGCGCGGGAAGCCCCAAGCATAGGAGGGCCTCCAATCTTGGAAGGTAGTGAAAAGAAAGCCTACTCTCGCCCAAGCCAAGGAGAGTTCCCCTAACAGGAGGTAAGTTGAAAGGTAGTGGAAGCCATCACCTCTCTCCTCAACCTGACAGCCTCCACTAGGGGAAAGCTGCTCTCCATCTCAGTGCTGCTCTATTCCTCAGGCAACTCATTTCCCCTCTGAGCCCATTTAAATAGATCTTGTCTAGGTGCCCTGCAGACCTTAGCTTCCTCCCAGAAATGGTAAGTGGAAACAGTCTTAAGATCACACAGCAACTAACTGGACCAGGTCTTGACTCCTGGGCAGGACTCAGCTCCTAGACTTAACCACTATATCCCTTTTTATCCACACAGATCAGAGGTGCACAATCGGTTCCCAGGTGTGTGATTCTCTCCCCCAGGAAACGCTAGTGGTTGGGAATCCCTGCCCACTCCACCCCCACCCTGGGTCCCCTTCTCCCCCAGGAAGGAACACCCCAGGTATTGTGTAAGAAACTTGAGTTCCTAAGCCCTTAAACAAGCTGTGGGGAAAGAGCAAGAAGCCACAACCTCAGCTGTAGCCACAGGGCAGCAGGAAGCATTCGGCCTCGGGAGGGACAAGAGTGCCAGATTTAAGACAAGGTGACTGCCTAAGTGTCAGGGGAGGGAAGCCATCTGGAGAGGGGTCCTAGGCAGAGAGCACTGCCTGCTGATCCATTTGGTTTCCAAACCTTTGTGTTCTATCAGCCTGAGAGAGAGCTGGCCCACCTTACTGAACTAGTTTAAAATACCAGCACTCCCAAGGACATACAGGAGCAAAGCATGTGCAAATGAAGGTGGGAGAGTTTATGACTCCAAGTCATTGTTTCCTCCTTAGACAGATGAGGAAACAGGCCAAGAGAAGGGAAAGGCTGTGGCAGTAGGCAGCAGATGATCCAGCATCCTGCCCACCTTCCAGCCCAATACTGGGCCAGAACTCCAGGATTGGTAGTGCTCTCATCAACTCCTCCCTCCAGCCCATAAAGAAAGAGTCCTAGGGAGCCCTGATGCCCACCTATGCCCCATCCAGGGCAGTTTTATTGGAGCCATTTGTAAAAGGCCTTTCCCATCAGCCCCATGCCTCTGCCTTCCCTTTCTAAGAAGAAAGTTGGTGTCTGGTCCTGGCCCCTGGGACACAGCTCATTTGGTCTGCTGCTGCCGCAACACATGTGTGACATTCTGGGTGCAGATCTGTGTACAAGTCTGTCCAGCCTCCAGGAGAAGGTGGAGAGCCAGGTCTGTGTGTGGAAGCTGGGCAGAGCCCTGGCTGGCTGTAGAGATGTGTGGGCAAGGTGAGCATGCCCCGGGTGCACCCCAGCTCCGTGCCCACTGCTGCGGCTGAAGCCCAGGGTTGGGGGCAGTATAATCAGAGATCCTGAGAGAAAAGCCCTTAGGCCAAAGTGGAGCGGGCCAGGGCAGGAGCCCAGGGGACGTTTCAGAGGGGGCCAGTGTGTGTGCACACACAGCCCTGGGTCAGGGAAACATGTGCAAGGGGCCTTTGGTGAATGTGTGGCTATGCTTCTCTTCCTTTTGGATCAGCATGCCTGAGCCCCCAGCTTCCTGAAGCTGAGGGAACACACCTGGGGGTGGGGGGGGAGAGTTGGGAAGGAAACTCAGCTGGAAGTGGTTTAGGCCTCAGCACCCACATCCTGTGGGAGGGCCTGTCAAGGGGCCAGGATGTCAAGGGGCCTGGCTGTCGCAGTCCTCAGAGCTGCTGGAGTGACAGTCATTTAGGGGTAGAGATGGTCATCATCCTCCAGAGGAGAAGGTAGCCCAGAAGCTAGGAGGTGGGGTCAGTCCTGCCAGATCCAGGATCAGGAGGCCTCAGTTGGGCGCCGTCCCCCCTCCTCCTCCATCAGCAGCAGGCGGCGCCGGCCAGCCTCGTAGTCAGCCTCGTCCACACTGACCAGCAGTCGGACAGCCTCCCGGCCCACGGCCTCACGCAGAGCCTCAGTCAGGAACACGCCCCGCAGGGCCTGCAGCAGGGCACCACTCAGGTAGTCACCCCAGAAGGCGTCCAGATAGGAGAGCTCCGAGAACTTGATGTCACAGACCACAGAGCCCAGGTCCCGTGAGCGCAGGACCGCAGTGGCCTGCCCAAACACGTCCAGCTGCCGTGCCAGTGCCTGGGGCCGCCGGGATGCCACACCCTGCTCCAAGGCTGGCCCATGTTCGCAGTACTCCGCTCGCACCCTCAGCCGGATGTCTGCAGAGAAGGACGGACTGGTCAGGGAGGGGCTGACACCCAAAACACTGCACAGGGGGAAGAGGGGGACTGGAGGAGGGAAAGGGGGACTGCCACCCTTCCTCCTTCCCTCAGGCCTCCTCCTGCTGCCCCCCACCGTGGGTTGTACTGCACCAGCCCCACATCCTTCCCCCTTCCGGTAACCACACCCAAGTACGGATGACACCCGCACTCGGTTTCCCTCCTGTGGTCTGGCCTGTTACCTCCTAACCTAGTGACCTTCTCTTCCCCTTACATGGCCCACTCCAGCCTCACCACTCCTTGCTGCTCGGTCCCCTCATCACCAGGCAGGTTCCACCCGGCCCTACCTACCCTTCAGCCAGGAATGTTCTGTCCCCAGTCTCCTCTCTCACTTCCTTCAGGTCTTTGCTCAAATGCCACCTTCCCAATGAGACTATCCCACCCAGTGCCCAGAATTTCCAGTTCCCCATACTTTGCTCCATTTCTTCCCAAGGACCTTATTACCTAATCTACTCTAAGCTTTCCTTTACTGTCAGGCTTATCATCTGTCTCCTCCCAGTGTGAGCTCCCTGAAGAAAGAAATTTTCGTCTGTTTTGTTCACTTGTATAGCCCCATGGTACAAAGGAGGTACTTGATAGACATTTGTGAAAGAACCAATGCATGAGAGATGGGACTTGCTTTTAGGTAACCAGCCTCACTCACCCATCTCCCACCCTCAAACAGTGACATTCATGTAGGGCCAACCACCTCCCCAGCCCCCCACCCATCAAGCAAGCACCAGGCCCAGGAGATTCAAGACTGGAACTGGGCTGGCTCTACCAGAAGCAGGAGCTCTCTTTCCACAGGGGCTGCCAAAAAGGTGGGCTGTAAGCCCAGAGCTGCTGGGGGCCATTTTGCCACCAGGAGGTGAGAGAATGAAACCTACACAAGGCTAAGGTTAGAGACAAAAAGACCCTTGAGTTCACTGCATATGCCTGAAGCAGCTGGATTTTCAGCTATAATCAACTTCCTTCTTGCTTAAGCCAGTCTGAGTTTCTGTCACAACCCTGCCCACATCCACCCAAATGAGGCGGCAGCTGTGTGCAGGGGATAGGACTTGGAACTTCCAAGGCATCCATGTAAATGTGACCTCAGGCATATTACCTCCCTGTGGGATTACTGAATTCCCACCTGTGAACCGGGCTAACAGAACCTCCTCTCCACTCACAACACAGGCTGTCCTGAGGATCAGCTATAAGCTAGAAATGACTATAAGCAGTAGATTGACATGAACTCATTTAATCCACAAACAACCCTGCGAGGCAGTCCCTATTATCACCCCAATTTAGAGATGAAGAAATGGAGGCAAAGAGAAGTGAAGTGATTTGCCTAAGTTCGCATGGCCAGGCAGTGGCAGTGTCTGCCAAAGGTCAGTGATTCTCCCATGACCCAGAGAGCAGCTTTAGGTCTATGGAGCCGATTCCAACCCAGGACCCTTCAGGCACTGGCTGTGTGACCTGGGACAAGCCACCGCTTCTCTGAGCCCAGGTTCCTGTCTAAACCAGGGGACAATCCCTACTGGGAACAGCTGTTCAGATGATTAAAGAGAGAACAATAGATAGAAAGGAACTGGCTAGCACTACAAATGGTGACCAATGGGTACTCCATGAACAGTAGCCAACAGCTCTGATGTGCCAAAAGCTTTACCCTTGGAGATTCAGCAGGATCAGCTCTATGGGGCTGGGGCCACATTCAACCCACTTGACAGATGAAGTAACTGAAGCTTTGGAAGGGGAAGTATCATGCCCTGGACTCCCTTCACCTTTCACAGACCGTGTCAGCAGCAGAGCAGAAAGTGTAAGGCAGGTCTCTGCTTCCCCAGGCGACTTCTCAGCATCGACCACTTCCTCCTCCCACCCCAAACCCCAAACCCTTCCTCTTTCTGCCTTTAGCAGAACCTCACCCTCTCTGCTTAACTCCCAGGGAAACCTGCCTGGCCTCGGCGCCAGGACTTCCCACAGCACTCAGGCCTGGCTCCCTCCATCCTAAGGACTATGTAAGACCTCTGGGTTCATATCCTTGACTCCTATGAGTGTCTAACCATATCCTCAACAGGCATGGGCCAGGGAGCAGGGGACTGGGAGAAGCAGCACCTGTCCAAGGCCACACGGGGCTGCTCAGTGGCAGAGGCACAGAGCCAGGTGGCGGAGTCCGACAGACCTTGAGGCGAGTCCCAGCTCTGCCACTCTCTAGCTGTGGGGCCTTGGGCATGTGACCTCACCTCTCTGAGCCTCAGTTTCCCCATCTGAAAAACATAAACAGACAAACAAGAGGTCCCTGCTGCACGATGGGGTCATGAGGATTAGACAACTTGTGAAGTACTTGACACAGGGTCTAGACACAGAAGGCACCCAGAAATAGGAACTGATTTCAACACTCACCACTCTACCCCCACGGCCCCTGCCTAGGCCTTGCCCTCTCTCATCTGGGTCCCGAGCCAACCTCCTCCCTCATCTCCTCCTTCAATCCCAGCTACATACCCTGCCCTCCGGCCACAAGGGAAATGCTCCCAGTATAAGCCTTACTTACTCACAAAACCACCTGTCCACCTCCTCTGCCCAGAATGCCCACTCACCCACCAAGGCCCAGCTCACGGCACTTCCAGCCCACCCAGGTGAGTCCCCTCCCAGACTGCCTTCCTCCTCAGCACAGACTGCTACCAGACCTGCAGTGGAGACTGTATATTCACCCGGAGCCCACCAGCCATGGTGGGGGTGGAAGGACAGGGCCAGGGTGGATTCATGCGTGTCCCATTCATTCTTCATTCACCCGATATTTACTAAGTGCCAGGAATGCTGGGGAGACATGAGCGCCCTGCTGCAAGCCGGACTGGGAGACATGTAAGCCCAGTCAAGGGAAACTTCGTGTGGGCCACACCCCACCCAGGTGCTTTCCCTATCTTAACCCCCGAGTCCTCACAGCACTTTCATTATTCCATTTACAGCTGAGGAAATGGTCCAACTCTGGTCTGGAACACAAAACAGCACGCAAAAGGGGAGGACAGGGAAGCACCACTTAGGAAAAGGGAAGATGTGCATTATCCAAGCCACTGCTCCATCCCTGGATCTGAATCACGGACATCATGCACCATCTCTCCTCACTATTCGCCAAAATAACTTAATGACAGGCAACACTTGTACAGTACTTACTGCACTACCTATGCACATTTCACATCTACTGACCTTTTTGATTATACCTGCAACCTTATGAGGCAGTGCTATTATCCCCTTTTTGCAGATGTGGAAACTAAGGCACAAGAGATGAGTTACCTGTCCACAGGCAGGAAATCACAGAGCTGGAATTCCAACTGAGATGCCTGGCCCCTGAGCCCAAGCTCTTAACTACCCTTATCCTGTTTGCTGCTTCTCATACAACCACACACAAAAGTCTGTAATTAGAAGACATCCCAAGGGTCAGGCGAGAAAATAATAAAGAGTGAATTGTAATTTAGATCTAAACGATCAGAGAGGATCTCTCCAGGAAATGACATTGGAAGCGAAGTGTGAAGGAGGACAAGTCAGTCAAGATAGGACAACAGTGAGAAGAGTAGCATTCCCAGAAGAGTGTGGAGTGTGTGCAAGTCCAGAGGCAGAAAATGAACTTGAGGTGTTCACAAGCTGGGGGCCAGACCATGGTGGAGAAGGGCACAAGGACACAACTGGAAGGGTGGGGTTGACCACACCCTGGCAGGCCAGAGCAGGGAGTCTGGGCCTTCCGAGCAGACCACACCTCTCTGCGCCTCAGTGGCCTCCTCCATAAAATAACCTCACCCCAATCAACTGCTCTCAGGCAGTCACTGTTAGGATTACACGGCTGGATGCAGGTAAAGGGCTGCGGCCAGTGCCTGGCCCGTAATGAGCCTCTGAGTGCAGCAGGAAGGAAGTGGCCTCATGACACCGAGACAACTCCAGTTGCTCTATAGAAGCAGCAGGGTGGTCAGCAACAGAGCCAGGGTAGCAGACAGGACAGGCTGAAGGCGGCTGGTTCAGGATGGAAGCAGTAGACATGGAGAGAAGTCAATGGACTGGCCCAGGCATGATAGTGAGGGTCGCAGTTCCCAGCACCCATATGACCTGGGCTGAGGCCCAGCCAAATGGATTCCTCCATCCAGGAACACCAAGCGTTTGTCAACAGTCCCTCTCCACTTGTGGGGAAATGTTCCTTGCCCCCATGGCAGAGGGTGGAGCCATGCCTTCCTAGAGAGCAGAGCTGCTCCTGTTTCCTGCACTCAGGTGGACCCCAGAACCCTCTTGTCCCTCTACCCCATGCCTCATCAGTCTCTTCTGGGACACAGCGGGCTGCAGACAGAAATGGGAGGACACGCCTATGAGGGACAGACCCAGGTGAGCAGATGAGCAGCCTTATGTGCCAGACCTGGCGCTGGGAGTGGCTGGAGGTCAGGGATGAATCTCTCTCAGGTCTCCCCTCTGGGAGTTATTAGTAGGAAGGGCTGGGGATATAGAGGACCTGTGCTCCCATGCCAGGCAAAGAGAAAACAGCCAGCGAGCTCTAAAGGAAAGACTGCCACACCAGGCTGCATCACCTTCCTCTGGACAACAGCCAAACCCCTCCCCTGCTCCAGTCTCTTTCCCAAGGCCCAGCCAGAGTCATGATGTCAATGTAAAGTTTTCAACCTCTACTGAACTAAGGGATGGAGGCAAGGAGAAGAGGCTGCTGCTTCTGCCTGTTTACTGAAGGAAGAGCACAATACTACCTAGGAAGTTAGCTTGAAAAAAACAAAGTATCATACCAGAATCTGACCAAGCCTCTCCAGGCCCAACTACTGATTTTCAGGAAATACAGACGACAGGGGAACACGTTCAGTCAACCCTACCACAGAATGCATTCGGCAAAATCCGGTTTTTGGGAAATACTACAGGACAACTACTCTCAAAAAAAGAAGTGCAAAGGGAGTGGGGGAGAGAAATCAGAGGTTGTGGGGGAATCCTACAGGAGAGACTCAGAGAACCAATATTTATTACTTTAGAATGGGAAATTTAAGCACTGAGCAGAATGTTGAAAGTAAGAAGCTTTTCTTAATTTTTTGGGTGTAATTTTTTTTTTAAAGAATTCTTATCTTCTAAAGATACACAGTGAAAAATCTACAGATGAAATAATAGGACACCTGGAACTGACTCCAAAACATATGGCTGATGAAATGAGATCAGCCACAACTTTACAACCGTTGAAGTTGGGTGACAGGGAGCTAGGGATCATTATGGTAGTCTGTCTGCTTCTGTTTCTTCTCCATAGAAAACATCAAGGCGAAAAAAGCTCAGCCTGTCATCCAAATCCTCCAACTGATTTCCATCATTTAAAAAATCCAAAGCCCTGACCCGTGGCTCACAGGCTTTGCAGGATGGGCCCCTGGTCATCTCTCCTGGCCTCTCCTCCTGACAGCCTCCCCCAATGCCACCACTCCAGCCCTGCCAGCTTCCTTGCAATCCTATCACCAACAATTGGCATGTTCCCACTCAGGCCTTCATTCCTGCTGTCCCCTCTATCTGAACCACTCCTCCCCAGCCATCCACAGACTCCTCCCTCTCCTCCTCTCTTCTGAGAGGGCTTCCTAGACCAATCTGTCTTGAAAATACACCTGGAACTGCATTTTCCATCATTCTCTACCCCTCGTCCTGTCTCTTCACTGCTGACATTTGAAGTTTCTCTTTCTCTTAACTTTCTCCTCCAACACAAGCTCCCTGAGGACAAGGGCCTCCAATCCCTGCTGTGGGAGGTCAGCACTTAGTAAGCTCTATAAATATACATAGAATAACCAAGTGAACAAACCCGAGTTTCAGCCCAGTCCCGCCACTCTTCACAATGGGGGACATCATCCCTATCTCAAGGGTGGTCTTGAGAATCTAAGGTCAGGTGAGAAGCACACCCAGCACAGTGCTCAGTGGATGGCCCTGAGAGGGACATGGAAACTCAGAGGTCCTGTGTCTGAGCCCAGGATCCCCCATGGCCCCTTCTTCACACTCTTGGGTCCTCAGAGGAGTTTAGTCTGGTTCTATCCAGTGGTGGGCATCTGACTGGGGTCAACCCCCAGAACTGTTACAGGTGAGGAGGAGCAACAATGGCAGGCCCCTTCCTTACTCAGGTCTGGAAGGGCCTCCTTCCACCCCTGGGACTAAGCCATATCCACTTACAAGGGGAAAAGCAGGGCTCTACTGGGGAGAGCCTCACTCTAGCCCCACCCTGCCTAGTGAGTCAGCAGTCAGACCTGCTCACCCATCCTGCATCAAGAGCCAGCCACACCCAGGTTAACAACCTCCCCACCCTCCAAGAAGAGACCTAAAGCTTCCACTAGCAAGACCTCTCTCCAGCCTCAGCTTGGTCTGCTCCCCAGGGAAGGACTGACTCCCTGAGCCACCTAGCCAGTGGGCGGCTCTGTTAATTATAGTCTGACTCGGGGGAGAATCATGACCAGACAGCCACCCCCTCAAGTAGGGGCTGTCTGAGCACACAGGCTGGCTCTATTGGTCTGTTCCTCCTGACAGCACCCAGCACAGGTATCTGCATCCTCATCTATGGAGTGGATGTGAGGATCAGAGCCTGGGGATGGGGGCATAATGGGCACTGGGAAGGGGCAGGCATGCTCGCTTTGTGGGCTGAAGGCTCTGTAGATGGTAGAGGAAGCACCCCTAGGCTGAGGTCTCCTGGGGAGCAGAGCTGCCGCTGCTGCCGCAGCCGCCATGTCCATCTTCCCATCTGTAATTCTACCCCCACCCCACCCCAGCCTGAGCATCTCACCAGTTGATAGTTTCTGTGAAACTGCGGCTTGCCTATCTCAGAGAAGAGGGTACCAGAGGGGTGTGGGGAGGTGTATGTGTATGACAGAGCCCACCTATGCCTGTGTCCTCCCCTCAGGACCACGGGGAATTTCTCAAAGGCAAGGTCTGCATGAGTCTGCACTGCAGAGTCCCCCAGCCTGCCCAAATCAACTTATCTGCAGGTCAAGTCACCTATATCCAAAATGTTTCCTTATTCCCTTAGTCCACCTCCTTCTTACCCTCTCTCCAATGCCACTACCCCAGGCCAGACCTCTGCTTCCTCTTTGTTGGACTTAGCAGCCTCTTCACTCATTTCCCTGCTTCCAATTTGTTGAATTTCCTTCAAGTGCACCTGTTCTACATGCCTGGCACCATTCTAAGCACTCTGCAAACTGTAACTCATTTATTAACTGATTTACGAGATGGAGTCAGAGATCCCTTAAAAACAGGTGTCAGATCACCTCACTCCCCTGCCTGAAACCCTTGCACAGTAATTGACATACAGAATAAAATCCAACTCCTATCTGCTCCAAGGCATGCCATGCCCAGCTGCTCAGCCCTTGACTGGTTCTTCTACCCATAAATGAAACTGAGGGCAGGGGGTTGTCAAGAAAGGCTTCCTGGAGGATGTGGCACACAACATAATACTTCAACTACAGGCAGGATGTGAACAAAATGACAATAGAAAGAACACGGATTCCACTGTGCTTAACAGATACACAGAGTCACTGCCCACCCATTAGGTGTCACACCCCAGACAGGGGCCTGGTTCTCCCACCCTCTGGCTCTACAGCCTGCCATGGGCATTGCCCATGCATTTCCCAGGGCACACAGAGACACCTACCACAAGTCACTTTGCCTTCTGAGGTGGGCCTGGCTGACTCCTGCTGCTGCTGGGGGTTGACTGGACCCCCTCTCCGCCGCCGTCTGGCACCACTACTGGGACGGCCTCGACTCCGCCGCTGCCGCTTAGTTGGGGGAGAACCTGAGGAGAAAAAGGTGGGATGGGTTGAGGACCAGGATGACAGGTGGAGCACCAACATGGATGCCCAAGGAAGAGCTCAAGGCTGGACTCCATGCTGTGAGACCGTGGGTGAGCCTCTATGCTTCCTGGGCCTTGATCGCCCTGTCCATAAGATGAGAAGTAAGTACATCCACCTAGTAGCATCATTTAGAAGCGCAGATGAGTACAACCCCCGACCTGGCAGTCCCTCTCCCAGGTGTGACCCTAGAGAAACCCTGAACACTCATACCAGGAAACAGGCAGGACAACAGTCACTGGAGCGTCCTTTATAGTTTATAACCATGTAAACTCAAAAACAAAGTAAATGCCTGACAAAAAGGATACACAGTAATTTCTAGGATAGATTGCTTAGTGAAATAAAGCAAGATGCAAAGCAAGTACCTACTGTTTGCTATGTTTTGTATTAAAAAAGGAGGGGAAACAAAAATATACACATATTTGCTTTTTTTGCAAGATGAAACACAGTAAGGATTTATTAGAAATGAACGAAACTGATTACCTATTGTAGGGGAGGGAGACAAAACTGGAAATGATACTTTTAAGAAAATCTTTTTTACATACTTTAGTTTTGATTTCAGGATCATGTAACTGTTTTGCATACTCAGAACACGACACAAAAAAACCGTAAAATTGAACACAAATAGAAACAAATTAATCTGTTTATATAATTGGTAACGAGGAGAAAAGAAAAGATTTCAAGTAACTAGGAAAAACATTCTGATGGTAAATTCTCAAAAGGATATACTCTGAATTAGAACCACCAAAGAACCTTATGTTTCATTCAGTAGATACAGTCAGCAGTGGTACCGACATTGTAATTTTGAAGCTGTTTTATTACTTTTGTGAAATAAAACAAGTAAGTCCATATCCCAATGTCAAGAACTAAGATTTTCAGTGTAAGACTAAAAAAAGTCTCTGTAAAATTAATTTTGAATTGCAAATACTAATATGAACTTTTTTTAAAAAGCAGTTTCTACCTCTGCTCACTAAAAGCATCTAGAAACAATGTGCATGCTCAGCACCTAGATCTCAGTCTCCAAATACCACTGGTTCTAAAAGAAACCAGGCTTCTGGAAACAGTTGATTCCAGGGCTGGGGAAGGGACAGGACATTTTGTACTCCTACAAAGCAGGAAGCACCCAAAGAATGATGGAGACACATCAAAAAGACAGAGAAGCTAACCAACTTGAGTATCAGAAAGAATGATTAATTGATTATAACACAGTAAATAAAAAAGAATACATGAGTCCACAGTGATACCCCTCTCTCCACTAAATAAAAAGAGAGAGGGAGGGAAGGAGAGAGAGAGAAGAGTAAAACTCCTCTTGAAAGAATGCCAACTAACAGACATAGAAAAAAATTAGAAAAAAATGAATTAGAAAAATCACCATTTTGCAAATACCAATGTAATAACTGGTTCAGGCAGGATCACCAATGGATGCTAAACCCACTGGGAATGCTGCTGGGGAACAGAACGTGCCAACATGTCATCCTATAGATCATTTACTAACTGCAGAGGGGAAACTGGCTCTATACAAAGGTTAAATATGGCAGACACCACCATAACCAAGTGACCAAACTTGCTCACAACAGGAAAATCGTTCCTTACGTGCCTCCTGACGTGCTCCAATGTGAAGCCCATGGCATCAACCAAGGAGCACACCTGCCAAAAACATGTAACCTGAATCTAACCAACTCTTCAAACCCAATTGATTCAAAACATACGGGACAGGAGGAGAAGTTAAATGACACCATCAGGAAATTTTCAGACATATCTGGAAATAATCAGGACGTTGTACAAAACAAGTGGCCTGGTAGGATCAACAGATCAATGTCATGGGGAAAAAAAGAAAAAGGTACTGGAGGTGGGGGAGTCAGTTCTATGATAAGAGGTTAAGGAGACTACTAACTGAATGCACAGCAATACAACTATGAGTGGATCCTGAAAGAGCAGACAAATTCGAGGAGATCTGAAAATGGACCATTAAGATATCAAAGAATTAGCATTTATATCCTTTCTTAGGTATGACAATGGTCTTGAAGTAAATTCAGACAATCTCCTTATTCTCAGGAGATGCTTGGTAATTTAGGGGTAAAGTGTTCTGATGCCTGTAATTTACTTTCAAACAGTTCAACAAAAAACCCAGAATTACACAGATACACATAAAGCAAAACTATCAAAATGTTAACATGACTGAATTTGATGGAAGATACGAGCATATTCACTATTCTAATATTTCAACTTCTCTCTATGTTTGAAATTATATTTGAATGATTAAAAAACTAGGGGAGAGGAGACTGGATAAATTAATTGGCATGGCAATTAGACGAAACTAATTAGAGGTACTGAACGTGAATAAATCTCAGAAACATGTCTGACAAAGCCACGTGAAGAATGATACCCATTATATAACGCCATTTAGATGAAATATAAAACGGTGAGAAACAAGTCTATATGTCGTTTCTGGACACGTGCTTTTGCAGGAATAATAAACACACACACACACACAAAACAAAACTGAGACAAAATCACCCAACAGGCCCCTTCCTTGATGGGCCAGGATGGGGTTCAGAGGAAGAGAGGGACACTGCTGTCATGTGTACAGGGCTGGGCTCACCTGTCTCCCACTGACCCTGCCGGGCATTTGAAGAACTGCTTGATCGCCGACGGCGGCGGCAGCTGCCCTCCGTCCTCTTTGAAGAGCTGGATGTGCCATAGTTGTAGCGTTCTGGAGACACTGGGGGAAAGAAAGCAAAGAAGTATTCACAGCCTCCAGGCTCTAATTCCCACCCTCTGAGAGGAGCACCTGCCCCCACAGGGTACCTGAGTTCCCTAGAAGTCAAAGCCCAGACACCCACTCCCTCTTAAACACCTCACGCCCAGTAGCTGCTCAGTACTTCCCAGGATAAGACTCATCACCTCCTGGGGCCACCCAATCCATGTCTACAGCAGCTCAAACTGTCAGGGTTACATTGTAAGCTGAGTTAATGTCAGGATCCCTGCAATGCTGCCCACTGCCCTCCGGTCAACTGTCCTTGGCTCTCCCTGAGACCCCAACGAGTAAGCAGGCCTCTGCAGGCTCCCCAAATCTCCTTCAGAGCCTGACCTCCAGACTATTTTTCCAAAAATTTTGTCAGTTCTGCCCTAGGACTGCCCTCCTCCTGTTATCCAAACCCCATGCGCTTACCCTCTGCAGGTAAGCTCACAAACCTTTTCACCCAACCAGCCACAGCACTTCCAGTAACCCAGCCAAGGGCTCAATAGCTTAAGGCCTGTGCACACATGGGGCTCCTGTGTCTTAAACCCTCCCAGCTCCTCACCTCAGGACTGCTGTCCTCTAGGAGTACTTCCCTCACAAGGATTAAGGGCATCAATTCTGGACACAAACCAGCAAGGTGTGAATCCTAGCTACCACTTTCTAGCTGTATTATCTGTAAGCCCCTGTGTGACAGGGCTTCTCACCTACCTCTTTGCACTTATTTCGATCTCTGCTCCTGCCACACTTGTCTCTGATACTGCCAAACTCCTTCCTGCCTCTGGGTTTGAAAGCTTGCCCTTCCCTCTGCCTGGAATTTTCTCCTCTGAGATCTATGCACTGCAGAGGCAGTGCAGTCTCAGTTCAAATGTCACCTTCTTGGAAAGGTCTTAACTGGTTATCAAGTCTTAAGGCGGCCTCCCTTCACTCTGAAGCACTCCACTCCCTACTCTCTCTGACTTTGCTCCATGACTTTATTTCAGTTTTTCTATAACCACACCTAAAAGCAAATCTTTCACCTGTCTCGATGTCTGATTCCCCCACTAAATGTAAGCCTCACAGAAAAAACTTTGTCAGTCCAGTCCCTTTGTATCTCCTTTTCCCTGTTCCCCATTCCTCTACACATAGGATTCAGTCCTTATATGCAGGCAAGCTGCTTAACTTCTCTGAACCTGCTGTGTTTCCTTGTACAGTGGGGACAATGACTGGACTTCCTCTTAGGATTACCAAGAGAATATAAGGTGACAGTATATATGAAGAAGGACTCAACACTGTGCCCGGCATGAAATAAGCCCTCCATAAAGAGTAGCCACAAACATCACTATTCATGTGGCCAAACTCCCCAAGCTCACCCCTCCCAATGCCATGTCACCTCCCTCTTATGTTTCTCATTGATACCCTAATGGGAGAGAAGAGTGAGATGGGACATACACAGTCTGATAATGGCACTCTCCATAGAGGCACCATGCGGGACCAGTGAAAGTAAGGCCCTCTCCCCACCAAAAGTCTTGCACCCTCCCATTCAACCATACCTGGCCGACGCCGCTTACGCGCCAGGTGTGGCAGCAAGTCATGACGAGCCAGCACTCGCAGGAGTTGCCCCAGCAGTCGCAGGTTGCTCTCGTCGCACTGCCCGCGGCGCTCCAGCTCCATCAGCAGCTCCAGGCCGCTGCGGGCACGCGCCAGGCCGCCGGCGGCGCCGGGGACCTCGTCCAGCAGGAAGGCCAGCAGCTCCAGCTCGCACTCGGTCAGCTGCCCGCCCACCACCTCGAACATACGGTGAAGCGACAGCATTCCATAGTAGTCCAAGCACTCATCCTCCTCCCAGCTCGGGGCTGGGGTCGGCCCGGACAGCGCCATATCCAGGGGAGGGGCGTGCGGAACAAGATCAGAACCAGGGCCTAGAACCCACACAGCAGGGAGGAGGCATTGGTCAGTGACACCGGGGCCCAAACCTCATCCCCGCCAGTGAGTCTCTTCTGCCGCGTCCCGCGGTGCAGGGCCAACCTCACGTTCCAGCCGCTTTAGCCCCCCCTTTCTCCCACAAACAAATGGTATCGCCCAAGGTCCCCTAGTAACAGGTCGAGACGCCCGACCCCGCTCCGGCTGCCCGAGTCCGAACGCCCCTCCCCAGGTGGTATGTTCCGAACAACCTTCCGGATCCGACGAATTAATTCGGTACGAAACAGCCTAGGGGCCCAACGCGGGGCACCCCCGCAACTGCCCTTTGGTTCTGGGTAGCGCTGTCCGAACATGCCCCTGGGCTCCGTCCAGTGGTACTGTCAGATCAGCCTCACTGCTCCACCCAAGGGATGTGGTCCGAAAGTGACCCTCTGCCCCTACAGTGGGACCGACCAAAGCAGCCCTCTGCTCCACACAGGTGGTGCTGTCCAAACCCGAGCCCCGAGCCCTGTGAGGGAGGTACCGCCCTTTCCCCAGCACCTAGGTGGTCCAGTTTACCTGCCGCCAATCACCCTTAAGCCTCTCTAGATCCTCACCGAATTCCGGCGTCTAACGACTCCTGGGCGACGGCCGCAGCCACTTGTTTTGAATCTTTCTGGCACCTTCTCTATTATTACGCCTGCGTCACCTCGCCCCTCCTCCTTCCCCCTACTCGCGCAGGTGCGACCTCGCCACGCCCCTTAAGCGCAAGCGCAGAGTGAGGCTCCCAAGCCCCTCCTTCCGGGCCCGCCCCCAACCGTAGCGTCTGGCTGGCCTGTGCTGAGCCTGCGCTGAGCCTGCGCAGAGCCTGCGCAGAGCGAGAGCGGATCCTCGTCTGGGCTGGATATTGTACCACTTTGCGAGATTGCTTCTGTCCACAGACTTCTTGTTGCCCCATGTCACGATCTGTTGAAACTACTCATGTCATGGACTACAGTCCCCTCCCAGTCACGACCTAGACTCCCACATTACCACTGTTCCCACTTGCCTACGGCAAAGGACCACAATCATGACTTTCCTGGCTCCCAGAAGCGCCCTGGCCCCTTATGATCGGGATTTGGACTCTACTCCAGTAGACTGCCCTTTTATTCCTATTGGCTACATCCCAGCTGTGCCATTTCATGATCCTGACTGGAATACCGCCATATCCAGCAGAAATCCTCCATCTATAAATTCCTTCCCCTATCAAGACCAGGATTCCCCCATTTCATATTATGAACTAATATATGCTTCTTGATTGCAGTAGACCCCTCCATCTCGACTGTGCACCCCCTGATGGCGTCCATCACGACTCCCCCATTACAGTGAGACAACCCCCCAGGAACTCCAACGCCCTCGCCTCCATAACCTCTTCCAGTCGCTGCCCTCCAAGGTCACAGGGACTCCCAATACCCTCTTTCTAATCTGCAACTACGAGTTTCTCTCTGGTAAGAGTGGGTCTCTCTCAAGAGAGTTGGCGTGGAGGGTGCATGTCCGAGCGTCCCCCACCCTCCTCCTACCCCGTGGCGGGGGCCCTGGGCGTGGCGGCTAGCCCTCCTCCGACTTAGGTGACTCAAGGTCAGAGCCTGCACGTGCCTTGAGACAGGTTCCCATGGACCCGTTCCCACCCTCAGAATTACCCCTTGGGAGGTTGGCACTGACTCAACACTAGCTCTGCTTGGGCTGCAGCAGTGACCTCGAAAGAGTCCTTTCCTCTCTCCCTGATGGCAATTGTCACCTACTGAAACCCAGTCCTGGGCCGGAAACACAGCAGGTGGCCAATAAATGAATATCATTAAGTCAACTGAAGAGTGGGAGGGAAGGGAAAGCAATTTTACAAACTGTTAAGGACTATGTCCATATTAGATGGGTTATGGTGAGCATCCACGGTGTAACAGGCTTTGTGCTAAGTGCTTTTATGTGTTTGATTTCATCCAATCCCTTCAACAGCCTTTGAGGTGGATGTGATTCAAGCCCATGTTACATAGGAGTAAAAGTGAAGCCCAGAGAGGGGAAGCACCCAAGTGTGTTTGACTCCAGGCTGTGCTCTCGGAGATGCTCAGTCTCTTCAGTTATGAAATGACACCTCTGTCAAGGTCTCCCGTCACCTGGGCCACTCCATGGCCCCTCGCTTTCCAATGATGCTCTGCACTTGCAGACTTTCGGCAGAGCAGCCCGAGAGAACTGCGCAGGCGCTTCTCCGAGCCCCGAGCCCCGCCCACAGGGCACGATTGCGTGCGTGGAGAAACTCGCCGAGCCCCGCCTGAGCGTCCACACGCAGGCGCAAGAGCGCGTGCCCTCTGCTTTCGGCTCTGATTGGCCGTCACGGGTAAGGGCACCGCCCAATGGGAGGAGTGGATAGTGAGGGGTCCCGCACGCCTGGAGCAAGAGGGTCTGTGTCAGGAGCGGCGGGGGCTGCAGGAGACGAGAGAGACGGGTGAGGGCGCCGCGGGGCTGGCCGGTGAAGAGAGTGCTGGGCGTATGGAGAGGGCGGAATGAGAAGGAAGGGGACATCGGGGGTCGAGGAGCTTTGGGGCCTGCGCGAGGGAGGGAGCGGCGCGGAGTGGAAGGGGAACGCTCCTTCCTATGTGCCCTGGAGCGTTGATTGAGCCCCTGTGGTGTGCAGGAGCCTACGCTTGAGCTCCTTGGCCCTCCACCTCTTTCAGAGAGCTTTCAGGCTGAGGAGTTGTTGATGAGTCTGGTCAGAGAAAAGGGATGTGTCTCGGGAAAGCTGAACTTCCAGGCCCCTGGTGGGCTCTTTCCTGGAAGGACTTATTAATCTACTGTATAAGAAAAACCCACCCAAGCAGTTCATAATCCAAGATTGGGAAGGGGGGAATGTAGACTAGGAAAGTCCAAATTTCAGGTCTCTCAGGCCACCTTCTAGACATTCACTGGGTATCTACTTTGTATAAGTCATGCACCAGGCACTGGGCCTCTCAGGAAGGGAATTCTCTGGAGTGGGGCTGTACACAATGAAAAGTTGAACTCTCAGGCCCCTGATTGACTGCTTCCAAGAAGGTCCGTTGTTGAATGGTGGTTGTGTGCCAGGGCCCTGGCAACTAAAAAATTAGTGAGGGAGTTGGAAAGTTTAGCTCTTGGGCTTTTAGGGAATCGTTTACTCAAGGAGCAGTTATTAGACACCAGCTGATAACAGGACCCCTTGCTGGGCCTTGTTACTGTGGGAATTCACAGTCTAATAGGAGGGCTGCTCTGGTGGGAGAAGTGATAAGGGACAGTTAAACTCTGGGGGCCACACTTCCTGGAGGGAGCATTATTCATTCACTATCTACTGAGTGCCATTTGTGGTGAACAGACTAAAATCCCTGCCCTCTGGGACCTTAACACAAGCAACTTTTGTGTGCAGGGCTGTAAGCTGAACTCCACCTGCCCTCTAACACTAACAGATGAGTTGAAGAGATGGAGATGGTAGAGGTTTTATTTGGAAAGTTACTTCTAGGCCTGAATGGGGGACATTTGCTGTAGGGACTCTGAGCCTCTGCTATGTGAAGGGGCCTGGGGTGGGTTGAGCTCACACATGTAGAGGGGGAGATGGGGCACACAGAGGAAGTTCAAAGGTTAAAATCCTTCTCCTTGGTCAGTGGTTTTATTGCTGACAACAGCCCCTACAACATATCAGACCTGCCCTGCCTGCAGGCTGAATCTGGTGGGGAGCACAGAGACTCTATCCCATGTTCATGATATTTGCTATGATAGAGGTGGCACAGGATACCATAGGAACCCCAAGGAGGAGGGAGTGGTCACCACCCTGTGGGTGTAATTATGTTATTTTAAAAGGTTTCACAAAGGAAATACTGGATAGGAGTTTGCTAGACCAGAAGAGGGAACTTTCTTGGCAGATGGAATCACAGCATCAAAGCCTTGGGGTCCAAAGGCAACATTTCTGCAGAATTAGAAGTAATGATTCTACCTAATGTTTATCAGGTACCAGGGACTTTGCAGTTATTACTACTTTTAGCTCCCTTTCACAGATGAGAAAACAGTCTCAGAGAGGTGAAGTAAATGGTGGAACTCAAAGTCAAGCGAAGGGCAGTCTGGTTCCAGAGCCTGTGCTCTGAAACACTTTGTTTTGCTGCATCTCTTTGTATATGTTGATGAAGGAAAGCTGCTGCACGGAGAGGAAACTGCACAGGCAAAGGCCAAGAGGCCCACAAAGACACATTATGTTCTTGGAAAGGGTGTACCTGGCCCTCTGGGTAAGGAAGGTGGCATCAGAGGCCAGACTGAGGAGGGCTGTCTCTCCTGCAGATGCCTGGCCACCATGGGATGCAGGTCAACTACAGAGTCACAGGCTCATTGAAGACCGAGGTATAAACACTGGCTCCAGACTTTCTGGTTGGTAGAGGCTGGTGAGTGACTTGATGGGCAAGAGGACTCCTGAGACATCCCCTCTCCCCTTGAGTTCCTAGTGTCTCACTAGGTCTCCCTTCTTTCTCCAGGCACTGCCTTCCACACAATGGCAGAAGTGGTGGCTGAGGTGGCTGAGGTGGCTGAGATGCCAACACAGATGACACCAGGGGCAATGGAGATGTCAACACCGATGTTAGGGGAGAAGACAGAGATGTCAACAGAGGTGACCGAGATGACACCTGGAGAGGCCCTTGCCTCATCCCTCTTCTTCCAGTTCATGTGCTCTGAGTGTGGCAGCCTCTACAACACACTGGAGGAAGTCCTCTCACACCAGGAGCAGCACGTGCCCACTGTCACAGAGGAGGAGGAGGCGCTGACCACCCTGGACACTGGCCTGGAGCCAGAGCTAGTGCCAGGCACTGAGGATGGGCCTTTCCAGTGCGGTGAGTGCAGCCAGCTCATCCTCTCCCCCAGTGAACTCCTGGCCCACCAGGACGCCCACCTCCGGGAGTCTGCAAGCCAGATCCAGTACCAGTGTGGAGACTGCCAGGAGCTGTTCCCCTCACCTGAGCTGTGGGTGGCTCATCGCAAGGCCCAGCACCTTTCTGCTACAGCAGTTAAACCTCCAGTGCCACCTCCTCTGCCTCCCCTGACACCACCACCTCCACCCCCTGCTCCACCCGAAATCAAGATGGAGCCCTATGAGTGTCCCGAGTGCTCTACCCTCTGTACCACCCCTGAGGAGTTCTTGGAGCATCAAGGCACCCACTTTGACTCCCTAGAGAAAGAAGAGCGCAACGGGCTAGAGGAGGAGGAGGAGGAAGATGAGGATGAAGAAGATGAGGATGAAGAGACAGAAGATGAGGAAGAGGCAGCAGCAGAGGTTGGTGATGATGCTGTGGGAAGTGAGAAGTCCACAGCCAGCCAGGTCCAGGCTTGTGGGGATTGTCCACAACACTGGACTTCACCAGCAGCACGCAGGCGACACCAGCGGGCATCCCATGGCCCAGCATCGGTGGCTCACCCCTTCCACTGCAGCCAGTGCCAGCGCAGCTTCAGCTCAGCAAACCGGCTGCTGGCTCACGGGCGGGCCCATGTCGGTGGCACACATGAATGTACAGCCTGTTCCAAGGTCTTCAAGAAAGCAGCCTCACTGGAGCAGCACCTGCGGCTGCACCGCGGCGAAGCCCGCTACCTCTGTGTTGACTGTGGCCGTGGCTTCGGCACAGAACTCACATTGGTGGCCCACCGGCGGGCCCACACCGCCAACCCATTGCATCGCTGCCGCTGTGGCAAAACTTTCAGCAACATGACCAAGTTCCTTTATCACCGGCGTACTCATGCTGGCAAGAGTGGGGCACCCCCCACAGCGGTGGTGGCAGCCTCCCCGGCTCCAGCAGAGCCCACGCCCCCACCACCACCCCCAACCCCACCTGCCCAGCTGCCCTGCCCACAGTGCTCCAAGTCATTTGCCTCAGCCTCCCGGCTCTCCCGTCACCGGCGCGCAGTCCACGGGCCTCCTGAGCGGCGGCACCGCTGTGGTGTTTGCGGCAAGGGCTTCAAGAAGCTAGTCCACGTGCGTAACCACCTGCGGACGCACACAGGCGAGAGGCCCTTCCAGTGCCACTCCTGTGGCAAGACTTTTGCTTCTCTGGCCAACCTCAGCCGGCACCAACTGACCCACACGGGCGTGCGTCCTTACCAATGCCTGGACTGCGGCAAGCGCTTTACACAAAGCTCTAACCTGCAGCAGCACCGGAGGCTGCACCTGCGGCCAGTCGCCTTTGCCCGTGCACCCCGCCTCCCCATCACTGGTCTCTACAACAAGAGCCCCTACTACTGCGGGACCTGCGGCCGCTGGTTCCGTGCCATGGCGGGCCTGCGACTGCATCAGCGGGTCCATGCCCAAGCACGGACAGTGACGCTGCAGCCTCCCAGATCACCTCCTACCGCCCAGCCCCCGCCCCCCGAGCCTCAGCAGACGATCATGTGCACAGAGCTCGGAGAGACCATTGCCATCATTGAGACGTCCCAGCCACTGGCACTTGTGGACACACTGCAGCTGTGCCAGGCGGCACTGGGGGCTAGTGAAGCAAGCGGACTGTTGCAATTGGACACGGCCTTTGTGTGACAGAGCTGAAGAGCAACAGTAAAAGAGTTTGGTTGCAAAAGCAAGTGTGGGCACTCCTGGGGAGAAAGGGGACCACCCTCTGGCAAGCCCCTCTGGTGCCCATCAGGTGCCAGCATCCGCCCTGGCCTCTTACTCCCTGACTCCTCAGAACGACCCCATCAGTTGTCATCTTCCTCTGCCTGAGGGGACATTGGAGCTCTGAGACATGATATGATCTATCCCAGGTCACCCCACTGCATTGCAAATCGGGGTTCTCCGAGGCTCTTTGCTCTGCATCACCCTGGTGCCCAGCAACATCAGGTAACCTTTCCTGAGCCCCAACCATGTGCCAGGTCTATGCTGGGTACTGTCACATACCTCTGCGGGTCCTCTGCTTATCCCCCCAGCCCTAGCCTTCCCTGGACTCAGGGCTCCAAGGACTTGGCTCTGCCTGATGGAAGAAGGCACTTGACTTCTCTGGGCTTCCTGAATCTCACTTTTGACAGCATGGAGGGAAATCTGTAGGTACCCTGGTACTCAACTGCAGACTGGGTGATACTGGAGACCCAGGAATGAGTCAGACATGGGCTCCCCCAAGAGCCACCCAGTGTGGTCAGAGGAGCATACACAAGTACAGATGGCCTTGCTCTTTGAGTGTCTTGTTGATTTATTCAGCCTGGGTGTCCTAAGGCCACCTTCCCATGTGCTGGGTAACACTGCGGGCCAGAGGTGAATCAGGCCTCTGCCCTCCCCCTGGTCAGGGCAGACAGATCTCAGCCCCAAAGATCCTCAGGGCTGCATTGGGGATGTCCAGGGACAGTAGGATCCCACAGCAGAGACCAAACCTCTGTGGTAGATCAGGAGTCAGACTTCCTAGAGGCGGTAATCCTTGAAGAAAAAGTAGAAATCTGCTAGTGGAAGAGGAAGAAAATATTCCAGGCAGGCAGCACTGCAAAGAGGGGAGTTCTTGGTATACTTGGAGATAGTCCAGTTATTGACAGCCACAATAACAGCAAACATTTGACTGCCTAGCCGTGGCAGGCACCGCAGTTAGCACTACTATACATGTATTATGATCCCAGCAGGCCTGTGAGGTGATCTCAGTGTCACCCCAAATAAGAAAATAGGGACAGAAACTTGCCCAAGTTCTCATAGCTAGGCGGAGGCGTCAGCGGAGATTGGCATCCAGGTGGTCTTTTCAGCCCGTATCTGTAATCAGTGCTGTTGAGTGATTGTGACCTGAAACGAGTGCAGGAGTCGGGCTCAGAGGAGTCACTGTGACTGGAAGAAAAGCGAATCACTTGTCACAGAGCAGCTGGGGTTTAATGGGGCCTGGAAAGATCAAAGTTCTTGGGAGCAAGAGGGAATCCCCAACCTTTTCAAAGGTTACTCGGGGTAACAATCTTTCCCTCTCTAACTAGAAGCAGATGATTTATGGCAGGTCCGTCAGACAGGCTCCTCCCAGGGTTCTGCAGACCAAGGTGCTCAGACAGGTGCAGCAGAACATGGCTGCAGCTGGGCTGCCTAGGAGGGAAGCTGGGCAGAGAGGCGATGAGGCAGGGAAGGAGGGAGACCTAGACCTGGGAAGGCCTTGAAAGCTCGCCTAAGAAGCTGGGGCAGTGACGGGAGAGGCTCACAAGTGGGGATTAGGGCTCCCTGGCATTGGGGTGGGACAAGGGGGAAGCTGGAGTTGGTCCAGGAGGGAGAGGATAGAGCCAGACCTGGCAGAAGTCATGGCGGTGGGACAACCTGTTAGGGTTTGGGGACAGCAACTCTGCCCCATCCATGTCCACCAAGAGTCTACACCCAGATTGTTCCGGCCTGAGTGCCCCCCCCATCATCCTGTGTCCCCCTAAAGCGGCCAATAGCTCAGGCTGAGACAGGGACCCTCTTGTTCAAACCTTGACTTTACACTCTGTGGCCTTGACCTATCTAATGGCCAATTCTCACCAGTCACCAAGGAACGACAGTGCTTCCCTCCCTAAGTGGAAGCAGATGATCTGTGCTGGGTCTGGGGGGGCAGGGTCCTCCCAGGCCCTTGAGTGGATAAGCCAGACCCAGCTCATCGTGACACATGAGGAGCTGAAATGCAGGAAGCTTGAGCACCTGAGCCAGGGTCACTCTACCCTGCTCCCTTATCAGGAGATCAGCCCACTCCTGTCCCAGGACAGGCCCCTCAGGCACATCCCTCACCTCTCTGAAAACAGGTGGCCAGACAGGAAGCAGGTTTTCATGCCAATAATTTATTGAACGGAGGTCTGTACACAGGCAAACCTTACTGTGAAAACTAAGACATCAGGAGCTCCCCCACTGCCCCTGCCCTCCAGGGTTGGGTGAGGAGGGAGGAGGCCTTAGGGGCAGAGGACAGGAGAGGGGGGACACAGCTGTAGGAGGGGAAGGGACCAGGTTGGACGGTGTGAATCGACATTTTCTTTAAGAAAAAAATTATAACAATCTATTTACACCCGGGGGCCAGGGAAGGGAAGAGGAGAAGAGGGGCTGGTCTGGTTCTATTTACAAGGGACACAAGAGGGGAGGGGGGTTGGAGAAGGTGGAGGTGTGGGGGGGGAGGCGAGGGGGTAGGAGGTCCTCATGCCCCCAACCCCTTGTCCTTCCTTCTCTACCCTCCCCACAACCAGTTAAAATCCTCTTAAAAAGCCCACCACAGGGGTAAGGCTGGTGAGGGAGGGACTGGAGGTGGGGATGGGGACTCATTTACCTCTGCCCTCTAGTCTAGGGGCCCAGCCTGTCAGGGCAGGAGCTTGTTGGGCTATGGCCCCCCTACCCCGTTCCCAGCCCCTACTTGGGGCTCCCAGATGGAAGGGTAGTCGGTGGGGCCTTCAGGAAGAGTTAGTGAGGGGAGCTGTGGCATCAGTCGACTGCCAGTCCGGGCCGGTCTGAGCCTCACTTAAAGCTGAGGTGGGGAAGAAGGAGCAGACAGTTATCCTTTGCCTTTTAGTCCCCTCACCCCCAAGAGTAGGAAGTTGGTGTGAGATGCTACATTAGAAACTGAACACTGTCACTTTAGGTCTAGGGTTGCAAACTCAAGTGCCAAAGGCAGGTTGGTCATTGAGGGACTCACCAGAGAGCCAGGCCCCACAGAACAGGGGGCAGCTGGAACTCAGCTCCAGCTAACAGTACTGCCCTGAGGAGAGGCAGGCCCACTGCTGCCCAGTCTGATTTTCTTCAAGCGAAACAGGAAATCTGGATTTGTACATAAAATGGCCCCAATTTTTAAATGTGAGCAACATATTTAACTTTGTTTGTGTAAGCCAAACATACGTCTTTCGTTTTCCAGTTTGCATTTAAACACAAATAGAGGCCAATAATGCCTTATAAAGGTGGCCATTCACATGTAAAATAACGCTTTCTGTCAGAATGTCAACAATTTTCGAATACCTGCAGGAAACTGAGGGGCTTTGAGAACAGGCCTGCCCCACCCCCCGCCCCCACACTGAGAAATGGCAGATGGTCCGAGACTTACCTTGTGAGGATGGAGTGAGGGAGGCAGTGCCCGCTGGGGACCTCAAGTGAGGAGGGATGAGAATGGCGTTGAGAGATGGTTGGATGGTGAGTTCTAGAGACAGGAATGGACATGCCCAGTCAGGGGGCAGGGCTTCTGGAGGCCCAGATGAGGTTAGAAAGGGACACCAAATAGGGACCCAGCTCTGGGCAAGGCCAGTTGTTTGTGGACACATGTAGCCACTGAATGCTTTAAATGAAAACCTACAAAGAGCCTAGCACAGATCGCAGAGCGAAGCAGGTTCGGGTCTCCCTGAATCAGGAGGCCTTTCCTGAGTCCCAGGCCTGCTTTGTAGCCCACCCTCAGCTCCCCACTCCTGTCTTCAACACCAAGCTTTTCACAATCTTTGGCTGCCCCTCCAACTCCCAGGATCCCAGGCTGTGCCCTCACCGCCAGGACTGAAATTGAAGAGAGGAGGAAGCGGGCGGTTGTTGGGGAGCTGGGTTCCGGGACTTCGCAGTTCATCAAAGAAGCTGTGGGCGCAGGCTTCCAGCGGGGAGAGCCTTGAGGACGGTGTGTACTCCAGCAGGCTAGAGCAGAGCGCAATGGCCTCGGGTGGCGTTCGGGATTTGAAAACCTTGGGGTGTGGGGGGACAGAGGTCACGAGGGTGAGACGTCCTGTGCAGTGGTGTACCTGTACCTTTCTTCTGCAGTGCCTGCAGCAAACGTGACTGCCCGCCTCCCACAAACCCACTTCCCCTATGAGGAAACTGAGGCACAACCACTCAAGGGAGGTCAGTTTGTGTCAGTGAGCAACTCGCTCACTCATAGGGCTCAGGCCCTATGACTGGGCCCTGCTGTGAGCCTGTTTCCCCACCAGAAAAATGAGACTCTTGAATCTACTGTGGGTCCTCAATTTTTAGAGTATGGGAAATTCCATGAACTTTGAAAGGTACCGACCCGCTACTGAGCCATGACTCTGTAGCCAGGTCCTGAGACCAGTTGGCCTCCAATAGGGACCTCAGTCATGCTGCCTGAGCCCCTACCCCTGCCCCACCTTTGTCCAGGGGTGAGCTTTAATCTGGGGGAACTTGAACTCCGTGTAATTGGGGTTCATTTCTCGGATCTGTTCTCGGGTTGGTGTTCCCAGCACCTGTAATGAAAGGGAGGGGTCTGAGCCAAGGCCCTTAGCCCTTAGCCACGTCCCTGACCACCCTGGCCCTGCCCTCACCTTGATGATCTCCACCAGCTGGTCTACTCCACTATCCCCAGGGAAGATGGGCTGGCCCAGGAGGAGCTCGGCCAGTACACAGCCAGCTGACCACACATCTGAAGAGGAATGGAGGAGAGTCAGAGTTACCATGCCTATCTGCTTACAGACGTTTCTATCCTTCATGGTCATCCTGAGGTGCCAGGGAGCCCCATTTTCTCCGCTCAGAGAGGACATGCCTTGCTCAAGGTCACATATAGCTTAGGAACATAGGACCTGACCTGGAACCTGGAGGTCTGCCTGACTGTGCTGCACTCTCCAATCTAGATGATTCCATTGTCTCTGTCCACTCTGTGACCCCAATAAGCCTTTTCTCTGCTTCTAACCTCAGAGGACAGATCCACAGGCCTAGAACAGGTGCCTGTGTTCCTTGGGACCTAGGAAGGTAAAGCATTAAGACCTGGGCTGCCTTACTCATTTCTGGCCTCTATCCCACCCTCAGAAACAGCTGCAGCCCAGTAGTCACCCCTCCCTGGTCTGTACCTTGACCCCACAGCACAAGTTCACACCTAGGGAGTGAGGTTTCCTTGAAGTACCGATGAATGTTCTTTTCCAAACCCTTTCACACCCTCTCTTCAGGCCTGGAAGTTGGCACTGTCATCCCCAGCAACAGGGAAGGGCACAGGCCCTGTGAGCAGGTCACACCCCTCATGGTGGCAAAGCCTCACCTCCCGATTCCCTGAAGGTCACTGGCAGCCCCTCCTCCTGACTGAGAAGAGAGTGCTGACTGGGAGGTTCCAGAGCTGGTATGGACTCTGGAGTCAGGTCAGCTTTCAGAGCCCAGCCCTGCCCAGTCCCAGCAGTTTAATTGTGGGCAGGTGGCCTCACCACTCTAAGCCTTAGACTGCTCAACTGTAAAACGCATGTACAACAGCATCACCTTCCTAAATATGTGAGGACTGGATAAAAGAACAGATGTGGAGCTTTTATCCCAGACCCTGGCAGACATACACAGAAAGAACTCAAAAACTGCCATGACTCCCATTCCCACCCCAACCTCCCTCAAGTCTGACCGATGGATGAGGTATAATCAGTGGCTCCGAAGATCAGCTCTGGGGCCCGGTAGTAGCGAGAACAGATGTAGGAGACATTGGGCTCCCCCCGGACCAACTGCTTTGCACTGTGGGAAGAGATGGGCAGGGGTGAACACAAGCCAAGGATCAGGATCCCTCCTCACCCCCTCGGCCACCCAGCACACCCCAGGTCAGGCCTACCTGCCAAAATCGCAGAGCTTGAGGACAGCTGTGTCGGGGTCCACCAGCAGGTTCTGGGGCTTGATGTCGCGGTGACACACACCCTGGGAGTGGATGTAGGCCAAGCTCCGGAAGAGCTGGTACATGTACACCTGGAGCAGGCAGGGGACAGCACAACTCCAGCCCAGCTCTCCCACACAGCATGCCACCGCTCCACCATCTCAGCCTGAAGAGCCCTTCCAGGCCCACTCTCCCTGAATGGAAAACGCTTCTGCTGCCTCTTGGTTCTCACTTTAGTGAGCACCAGAATCACTGGGAGGCCTTGTCAAAACAGGGGCTGCTGGGCCCCACTCCCAGAGTTTCTGATCAGTGGTTCTCAAGGCATTTGCGACAAGCTTCCTAGTGCTGGTGCTGTTCCATACTTGGGAAACCACTGCTTCAATCACACATTTCAGCAGAGGCCTGATGAATAAGACAAATACTTCAGGGAGGCCATTTTAAAGCAGGCTAGGGAGCCAGGCACTCAGCTTCCCCCTCACCAAAACCACTGGCTACAGGAAGGGCTCAGCCTCTTTCATCCGTCAGTCAAAACCATTCACGCGCCAGCCCTCCTCCGGCTGGGTTTTCCTGCCACTCTCCTTCCTACTGACTAGGATGGAAGTGCCAAAAGAGCAGGGATCTTTGTGTTTCCATCGCTGGCGCATCCCCCAGGGCCTTGACCAGTAGCTGGCACATAATAACTGCTCAGGCCTGCTTCCTGGGCCCCCTCTTCCTCTGTTCTCACTGCCCTTGGCAAGAGAATTCACTTTCTTGCCCTGTGCCTGGTCTCCTTCCAGAAGCATTCCTGGATCCTTCTCACCCACAAAGCAGGCAGGGCTGGGGGCCACCTCTGTTTCCAGAATTCCCTGTGATCCTTCTAGTATGGCAGTACTTTTATAGTTCTTGTGATACCTGTCTATCCTGCTAAACTGAGAACTCTTTAGGAGCAAGACCTGGGTCTCAGTCAACTGGGCCTCTGGAACTGCTCAGTGTTGGGCCTGATACCCAGACAGCCACAGGACATATTCAACAAACCAGACAAGACCCTCCCAGGAGGTAAGGTCCCACAGCACCAACTACTGGGAGAGTCCCATGGCTCACCTAGGCCTGGGATGCTTAAAGCCAGCAGGAGGAAGAACCGGGCACAGGCAACCTCCAGCAATGCACCCTCCTTCTCCCAGTGCAGCTGGCAGCTCCAGCCTCTGTTCTCCACAGCATCCCTAGGCTCATTCACTCATTAGTTTACTTAAACACTTCCGTAGGGGTAGTAATATACAGGGCACAGCACCAGGCACTGGGGAATGAGCCTGCACAGGTGACAAATGAAGACTCATGCTTTCCTGGCTATGTGGACACTAACTTCCCTCCAATCCTGCCTCCTTCCCACCCTCCTCAGCCAAGGCTCCAGAGGCCGGGACTAACCTCAGCATCGCCACCCACCCCCCACCCCGCATTCTCAGTCCCTATCTCAATTCTGAGCTAACTCCATCAGCACCACTGGTGCCACTGGGCTTTCAGGTACCTTGCAGCCTCCCCAGTCCCTGGTTGAGCCCCTGGCCTCTAGTTGGGCTGCCTTGCGTTTCGCGAGCTTCATCTCTGGGGTATAGAGACAAGGGCAGGGACCATGAGGCCTCCAGAGACCAACGTAAACTTGGAGATGAGGGTACCCACAGAGGCAGTAGGGCCTGGACTCCAGCAGCCTGCCTGCCTGCCTACCTTGACGTAGATGATAGGGATGGTCAGCTTGGCCTTGGTAAAATGACGGGCCACCCGGTACACTGTCTCAGGCACATATTCCAGCACCAGATTTAGATAAAGCTCATCTTTCTGCAAAGGAGGGGTGTGAGGTATTGTGAGAAAAGAGCAAGCAAGGAGGGAGAGGTTTGTGGGGAAAAATAGGGGAAGGGACTGAGTCATGAGAAAGGCAGGCAGGCAAACAAATGGAGTCAAGGTGGAGGACTTCCCTACACACCGAGCTCTCACCTTCTCCCCACTGGAGTAGAAAAAGTATCTCAGCCTCACGATATTGCAGTGGTCCAGCTTACGCATAATCTGCAGCTCTCGGTTCTTGGGGGCAAAGGGAAAGAGCTTCAGAAAACAACCAACTCTCCCTGCCTCCCCCCCCAGCACCCCTCACCACAGCCCTGCTCACTGTTCCTGCCAACAGAGCCAAGCAGCCACTCCCTGTGTCCCAGATCCAAGGCCCCCTGGGGCAGCCCCCAATTCCTCACCCCCAACCCACTCCCCTCACACAGAAGCTGGAGGCCTCTGGGCTAACCTAGACCACTTGTATGTGCTTTCTTCAGCCTACTTTTAAAAAGTGTTTGATTTTTTGCTGACATTTGGAAATCAAATGACTTCACGTGTAAATCTAAGCTTTCCAGCTTCTCTTGAAAAATTAGATGATGTGGCCACATGAGGCCCATCTCCCTGCATGGCACATGCAACAGCAGACAGATAGTGGCCATCCAGTTTACACTGGTCCCCACACCTCCCTATTGCTTTCACTGGAGGCATCTGGACCCTTGGACTCTGGCTTGAATCCTGAGTCCCAGTCTCCAGGCTTCTAATCCTCATCTTCCCAAAGGGGATCAGCCTCAACCTCTTCCAGAAGACCTAGCCTCAGCATTCTACCCTATGCTCTGTTCCCCTCAGGGGCCTCAGAATTCCCTATAGTTAGATCCCACTCACTTCTGGGACTTAACTATATTCAAATTCTGACCAGCATCCTGGAGCTTCTCCTGCCCCTGAGAGTTCTCACTGCTGAGCCCCAGGCTCTGACCTAGATCCCTTCAGCCCAGTTCTCCTACATCCAGACTAGCCTAGGATGCAGACTTCCAGTCCTTCAAACACCGATTATCCATCAGCTTCCACCTCTGCTATCTTCTTCCATTTCCCTGGGCCTCTGCTAGTTCACAGGGCACCTCTATATGAATGAGGAAAGGGGGACAGAGCCCCATACCAAAGCACATGCAGCATAGTCAGGATTTCACCCTGCCCTTGCCAAACCCCTGGGGCAGAGCTTGACCTTCGAAAATACTCATCAGGCCCATCAGCCTCCTTTCTCCTCTGGGCAGGGTGTAACTTAGTGATTAAGATGAAGGGCCTGGGAATCAGATTCTCGTCTTGACCTTGGGCAATTCTTTTATCTGAGTCTCAGTTTCCAGTTTCTGCTTACTTAGAATGGGAATGACTACAGTACCTATCCTCAGAGAATCTTTGTGTAAGTTAAACTTGCCTATAAAGCAGTTACAAAGAACAAAAGTGCAATAAAAGTCAGCTTTGGGCTCTCCTGGAATACACATTCCCATCTTTCACACAACTCACTCCCTTCTTCTCTGGCCCATGTTCAGATCCCCTGTAGAAGCCCAAGTCCAGCACTCCTGCTGGAGTTCTCTCACCAGTTATGTGCAGTCAAACCTCCTTGTACCTGTTCCCCACAAGCTACCTTGAACCTCTTGTCCTGGAGAACCTTCTTGATGGCCACCAATTCCCTGGTGTCTGCCAGTCGTGCCTGGTACACGACCCCAAATGAGCCATTGCCAATCACTTTGATGTCTGTGTAAGCCACCTCCTGGGAGCGTTCCGGGCCTTGGCCTAGAGTGGCTACCACTGTGGTCACCTTCCCGCTGTCACCTGGGGAACAAAGGGAACACAGGATCTACTGACCTTTCCCCCTCTGGCCACCACCCCAGCCTAGGGCTGTGAGAGGGAGGGAAATCTCTGCAGAAAGCTCATTGAGGGGGTTCTTTGTCCTTTCCCCATCTTTAAAGATGAATGCCTCCTAGTGCCCTTTCCCTCCTTTCCTTCATGGAACCCTAAATCCTGCCATCTCCTCCCATATGGGAGGATACTGACACATGAAACCTCTTGATGTTCAAGGCTTGATAACCCCCAATTTCCACTTCCAGTAAGCAGCATTCACTGGTCCCTCTTGATCTGAGGAGGCACGGACACTCCCAGATGTTGAATCCATCCACTGTGCACTAACAGCCCTCTGGCCCTTCCTCTGTGGATAGCCTAACCTAACCTCTTCCACCTGATAGCAGTAACCCTGAGGTACTTCTACTTTAAGAAATCACTAACCTTTCTCACGGCTCGGGGGATAGTGATGTCAAAGTCCTCCCTAAGTGGAACTGGTAACTTCACCACTGGTTTCTGGTGACAGAAATGAATGACTCCTCCCATAATGAGTGCTAGTGCTCTGACTCTCACTTTTTGGGGGCAATTAGCTCTTAACCAAGTACTTTGGGGCTAGAAGGAGGCATTGATGTGACCTCATCTGTTACCTGTAGTACAGAGCCCCAGAACCCTTCCTGCATATGAGTGGTCTCTAAAGGATGAGCACTATAGTGAGACTGGTGAACCTGACATCTATCATCAGGGGGCTATCCCAGCCTCAGTCCTTTGAAGGAAAGCTGTAATTCCCAAGTCCATTCTCTGAATGGCAGCAAAATTTGGTGACATTCTTGGGGGATAGTGACCCCTTTTCTTTGGGGAACTGATGAAAGGTTCCTCCCCTCAACAAGGTCACCGATGAATCAAATCCATTTTGAGGAGCCAGTGACACCTTCTTCTGGAGGAAGGTGATCCTGCATGTCACCGATGAATCAAATCCATTTTGAGGAGCCAGTGACACCTTCTTCTGGAGGAAGGTGATCCTGCATAGCTATTTTTCCAGATCACATCATATCTCAGAATAATGAAATGGGTATAATCTCACATCCCTATTCTATAGAGAAGAACTGTGACCCTCTCCCCCTATTCCATTTCTTGTGAAAGAAGACCCACTAATCTTTTTTGATTAAGAGTGACTATGGACTTGCTCTGAAAGGTATGCTGACTTCCAATGTGTCCGTATTTCTAAGAAGTAGCAAGCATTAATTTCCACCATTGAGGGTACAATTCTACATATTATGAACAGGTAATGATACTAGGCCTAGCGTTTTAAAACAGAAGATGACTGGGTACCAGGTATAGAAAGGCCTGCCCCTGTTCTCTGGGACACAGCAAATCCTAACCTTTGCTTCTAAGTGATATTCACTCCAAATCCCCATGCTCTAAAGAGGAGCAAATTCAGATTCCCCTTCTGTGGCGATCTTATTCTTGTTGTCTTGGGGAACAATAACCCTTGAGTCCCATTTGCGAGCGATAATGACCCCCTAATTCTGTTCTCTAATGGATGGCAACATCAGATCCCTGTTTTGAAGGCTCAAGGACCCAAGACTTTAGTACTCGAAAAACAGGAAACTGTGACCCCTGTCTCTTAGAGGGTTACTAATTCTAATCCCAAACTCCAAGTGATGGTAACCCCCATTCCTTTCTCTGGGAGGGGTAAAGCTCAGATCCCAGTTTAAGTAGGCACAGTGACCTCGAGCCTCTCTCCGAGAGTAAAGAAGAACTTGATTGACGTCTGAAAGGCTTCAGGGACCCCCGATCTCCACCCGCCACGGGCGCCGTTAATACTCACGGCCCAGCTTCACTCCCGGCGGCGGGAAGCTGGTGCCCGCACCGGGGCCGCTACTGCCTCCTCCGCCGCTGCCGCTGGGGCCACCCCCGGAGCTCGGGGCCACCACGCCCCCGCCCATGGCTCCGACTGACGCCTTCCCGCCGCCGCTGCCGCCTGGGCCGGAGGCCGAGCCCCCGGGGCCGCCGCCGCCGCCGCCTCCGCCGCCTGGCTCCGCGAACGAGCTGGTCCGCGCCCGGCCCGAGCCCCCGGGGCCGCCCCCTGAAGGCGCGCCACCGCTCATGGCGCCGAGCGCAGGCCCAGGCCGCGGGGCTCGGGCTGCCCGGGCTGCCCCCGCCTCTGCCGCCGCCGCCGCCTCCCCCGGGCTCCGGCCTCTTCCAGGCCGCGCCGCTCGGGCTCCGGCTCCGGCCCAGCGCCCGCCGCGAGGCACGCTGGGAGATGCAGTCCGCCTTCCCTTCTTGCCGCCGTAGCCGCTCTCCGCCCTCTCAGAGAGCTGCTTGGCACGCCGGGAAATGGAGTCCGCAAATACCTCAGAGTAGACAGGATGCTAGGTCGCGCTGCACGTCGGGAAATAGAATACTGGGCAGTAAGTTGGCCGACTGTGCAGACCACGGACTCTGAAGCACTTTCGGAAGCAGAGTTACAGTCTCACACTCACTCTGTTGCGGCAACCGGTCGTTCCTCGGTGTACCTCAGAAATAAACTCGCAGCCACTCCATCAGTGAGCAGTGTAGGCCTGATGCATTCTGGGACACGGAGTCCAGTCCCTCACTTAGGCTACTGGTTGTTTGCCGACCGGCGCCAGATGCACTCTGGGAAATTGAGTCCACACTGACGGACCCACAGATATCGGGCCGTGAGGCAAGCCGGGAAATGGAGTCGCCGCCACGCCCTCACCGCATTGCAGGTGTAAAGCGACTCCCAAAGCACGCCGGGAAATGGAGTCCTATGTGATTTCCTAAGCCCCAAGTGGATACTGCAGTTCAGGAGATAGGCTAGGAAATGGAGTAGGTATAGCAGTCCCCCTCCGTTGTACGCTAGGCTGTAGTTCTTACTGGGAAATGTAGTCAGCACCAAGGCCTCAGAGAAGGTATTACATCAAGCCCTTTTGTCTTCTGGGAAATGGAGTTCAAGGCAGCCTTCCCACTGACTGAGGGAGAAGGGTCTACTAAGGATCCTGAAGCATGCTGGGGACTAGTCCAGACCGGATCCTGACCCTTTGTGAGAGGAGGCTGCAGAGGCTTGCCGGGAAGTGTAGTCTAATGGGTACCTTCGGGAGAGTGTGAGCGAAAGGTGAAAGACGGTAGTCGCCTAGGGGAAACTGAAGAATGTTTCAGTGCTTCTTGTCCCGCCCCCAGGTCCCAAGAAAAGAGCCGAAGTCGATCAGGGGCTGCTGGAAAATGGAGTCCAAACACTCTAAGCTCCAAGTGTCCACAAATCCAGGAGAAAAAACCCTTCCCGCAAACAATTTGGGAAACAAAGTTTCCGGCGGTTTCTCAGGACTGTCTTGAACCCCTATTCAGGTTTTTACGTTCTTACGCTTTCTAAACTACAGGATCCCGGAAGGCCAAAAAGAAAAGCCGGCTGCTAGAAGTAGCCTCAGGTTTTTGTGCACGCATTATGTCTCCCCATTTACCGATTAATACCCGGAAGGACGGGAGCCTCAAAGCGCGCTGGGAAACAGAGTTCGTGCGCGCGCGTGCGTGCGTGCGTGCGTGTCCGTCCGTCTGTCCCGGAAATACTTGGAACCGGAATGAAATCACTCGCAGCTCCCCCTACCTCGTGGAATGATGGGAAATGGAGTCTCTAGACTTCACTTTAATCAGACCCTGTGATCACACTCACTGTTCTGCCCTTTCTGAAGCCTGAAAAAAGTCTGGGCCACTCGGTCTGTAGCTGACCGCAATTCCCAGCCGACACAGACTCCATGGAGCCGGGCTGACAGTAGCGCTAAAGCCTTCTCGAACTACATTAACCAGAAGGCACAGCGCAGGCACACTTCCGCTCCATTCTCAATGAATGAGGCTATATCGCGCACAGCCTAGAGCGGGTGCTTCTGGGAGTTGTAGTAATTTCTCAGCCAAACAGTGCCGGCTGCCCCCTGACGGCGGCTCGGAGTCCAAAGGCAAAAATCTGAATCAAGCCCCAAAGCCTGGGGAATCCTAAACTGGACCAAGACGACCTACAAGGGCTGGCGAGCAGGGTCGAACTGCGGCAGTTATTTAACGGCCAGAACCCGTGGGACATGCGCAGGGGGCTGCGCGTGGGCAACCGCCAGAGGGGACTGGGGTCCGTGGGAGTCTGAGGCGTCAGTCTGAGGGAAACTTACCTGAATGCCTATACGAGCCGAGAACGTCGTTGAGGGGTGTTAGAGTGGGTTGTAAGTGGGTGCTCAGGGGAGTCCATGACTAGGTGAAGTGGTCTTACTGGGAACCAGTGAAGTCAGAGAAGACTTGGGGTGCCTATAAAAGGTCTGTAGAAGACCGAAAAACTACTGGTGACTGAGGGGATCTCTGAGGGACCTGAAGAGGTGAGGGATGCTTGAAATGCGTCCGGAAGGAGCTTTGGGAGTCTGTAGGGATGCTAGGGGTTATAGGTATGAAGAGGGTCTCCGATGGGATGCATTAACTGAAGTGTCATGAGATTTGGACTTTCTACTTGGAATCAGAGATCCCAGAGGATGTGGGAAAGAGCAAGGGTATGGTCTTGCAAATACTGAATAGATTTGGATGGGTCATTAAAGATTAGAGAAGCCGCTGGAGTTTTCAAGACCAAATGCCACCTGTGACATCTACTTAGCCAGAATTTGCCGCAGTAAGTCTGGCTGGGCTGTGGTCTGACCTGAAAGCAGTTCTGGAGCTGAGCACTTTTGAATCCATATTTGACCTGGCTTAGAGGTGCTTTGAAGGCTCTAGAATCAGGGGCTGAGACTACTAATCAGGGGCTTCCCTCCTCCACAAAGTGATGACATCCCCCTTTCTCCATCACACCACCACCACCAACTCAGCTGCATCTGTGTTGCCAGGAGACATGCCTCATCCCAACTTCCAGAAATAGCCCAGTGGCCCCCACCCCAGGGAGTGACTTACATCACCCAGGAGAGGGAGCAGTTGCCCGCAGGCTGCCACAGGAGCCTGTTTTCTGCCAGTACCCCAGCCCTGGCTCTTCTCTTCACCGCCAACAGACATCATTTGGGACCACCCACCCTGGGCAGCATGAAATGAGGATGAAGTGGAGTTGCCAGTTCCTTCCCCCTCAGGGTGAGTTTCAGTGAGGCCAGTCCAACAGGCCCTGAGCCCTCAGTTCCCACTCCATCTCTTAGCACCTGTGTGGCCTTGGGGAAACCCCTTCCCCTCTCTGGGCCTCAGGCACCTCACCTGCACCAAAGGGATCATGCTGTCTCTAAGGGCACCTCCAGCTTGGATTCCTCCTCCTGATTCTTTCATCTCTGATTCAAGTTCTCTAACTTGGGCTTCTAGATCTATGGCCTCACTTTTTGGATCCTATGACCTTGAGGTCCTGGTCTTGATCCAATCATCCTGGCTTTAGGAAAACTTAGTTGTTGGAAGAACATAGGCTTCAGAGACTGACCTCATTTATAGTCCTGGCTGGACCTAAGGCCTTGGGCAAGTCATTTAAGTCAGCCACTTGCCCCCACCTTGCTGGTGGAGTGTGTTCCAATGGTTTGATAGAAGATCACTAAGGTACTTTGCAAGGTTCTACATTCAAGACATACTGCAGGCCTGTTGCCAAAAGGCTCCCAGATTAACTCAGAAGGGCCCTTAAGGAGAGTGATGTGTGGGAGGACGCTAGAGGTAATGCAAAGGAACTCCAGTCCTCCACCAGAGCCTGGAGGCATGGATAGGAATTCGGAGAGGAAAGGCATTTTAAGGCCGAAGAGCAAGGGCAATGCTGTGGTGTTTTAGTCCTAAGTGCACCCAAGGATGAGCTGATCCCCCATTTAAGATGGGTGCAGTCAAGAGGGCCAGAGTATGCCTAGGACCTTCATCACCAGGTATGGGGAGTTAAGTGCCCCCCCAAAGTCAGGAATTCATTTCCCAGGCCTAGATTTAACCCATTTAGATGGGGTTAGGCCCTCTGGCAATAAACCCACAGTTGGGGGGTGGGGTCCAGTCCAGGCCCCTGTCCTTAAGAACCAAGCAAAGGCTGTGGCCCTGTGGTGGCTGCACCCAGCACCCAGGACAGGTCACTGCATCCAAAGGTCCAAAGTTTTATTGTTTTGAATACATTCTCCAGCAGCCCCCAGATTCCCTCCCCACCACCCTCCATCCCCAATACAGAATAAGGCTTGACCATAGACCCCCACCCCAGGGGCCCCAGCTGAGAGGCAGAGGGGGCTTCCAGTTTGGTTTCAGGGCACCCCCTCCCCACCCGCCTGCCTAAGGGCTAGTCCTAGGAGCAGCTGGGGGTGAAGGGTTTGGACCGGTGCTGGGGTGGGGAGGAGAGGGATAGCAGGCACTTGTAGAGATTTGTGGCCTATGGGCGGCACCCCTCACCCTCCTCTGCCCCCCACCCTCCCCAACACGGAATTTTTGGTTCATCATTAAAATGTCCCTCCCTCCCCTGCTGCAACCCTGTAGGGTATGAGAAATCCAGGCACTCATGGCCCCTGGAGGGGCAGGGAAGGCAGGACTGGGGCTGAGGATGGCCGGGGGGTGGAGAGAGGTACAGGAGGCAGAGAACAGGGAGGGAGACAAGGCTTTACTTCCTAAACGATTGTAATAAAAAAGTTCCTGGGCTTTGAGGCCAGAACCTCAGTTCAAATATAAATTCCCCAGAATGGAGGTGGCCCCCTTAAGTTCCCCCTCCCTCCCCCCACCACCACTTTGCCCGGAGCTTAGTAACCCATGGAGACAGGGGACAGCCCCCAGCCCTGGGCACCCACCCACCCACACCATTAAAAAAAAAAAAAGAAATTAAAAGTTTTATACAAAACATGGGGGAGGGAAAAGGGAGGAGGCAGGGAAGAGACTAGAAAGCTGCCCTCACCTCCAGGGCATGGGGGGGTTAAGGCAGCAAAAGAAGCATGGGGGGTGGGGGGAACGGGGTCCCCTGTCCACAGCCCTCAGGAATCTCGATGCTCCAGAGAGAGCTGGGCTGTAGCGTGCTGGAGGTCGGAGCTCACCCGCCTTGGGGTGAGGGGCCCCCCAGCCTCCCCAGGCCCCTCCCCTCGAACCTTCTTGTCCTCACCCTCATCCTCGAGGCCCCCAGTGGGGCCCCCACCCCCCTCTAGGCGACAGTCTTCACTCCAGCGCCGTTTAAAGCGCAGCTTGAGGGGCATGCACTGGGCTGCCCCGGGTGCCTCGCCGGGGTCGGGCTTTGGGGGCGCAGGTGGGGCACGAGGAGTCTTGAATACCTCCCCGTCTTCCTCATCCTCATCGCTGATGTCAGTCACCTCCACCTCCTCCGATTCACCTTCCGAGATAGGCTCCACCTTGATCTGCGGCGGCGGTGGTGGAGGGGCCAGGGCCCCAGCCCCCTCAGCCAGCCCGCCCGCGCTGCCACCACCACCAACAGCAATGCCACTGCTCTTGTCAGGGCCCGCAGGAGCCTTCTCCCCAGCTGCCCGCTGCCGGCGTCCCAGCGGGGGCGGCTGGAGCTTAAACTTGAATGGAGAGGAAGAGGAGGAAGAAGAGGACGAGGCTGAGGAAGGGACTGGTGGGGTCTCAGGTGCCATGGGCGGTAGCGGGCACTTGTCAGGGCGCTGAGGCTGGGGCACCACCAGCCCAGGGTAGTGCAGGAAGGCGCGGGGGCTGAGGTGGTAGTTGTAGACGCTTTGGGTGTGGGCCTGCAGGTACCGTTTCATGTCCTCAGGGCTGAAGGAGAAGTGGGAGCCTCCCCCAGAGCCGCTGGGGCCCCCGCCACCACTGGGATACATAGGGCTCAGCGTGGGTGAGGGAGTGTAGGCCAGGTGGGTGGGTGTCATGGGCAGAGCCGGTGAGAGCTGAGGGGGTAGCAGGGAGCCAGGCCCGGCTAGAGGCGACACAGGGAAAGGGCTAAGAGGCTCAGGGCCACCCCGGGACCGGGGGTAGACACGGAAGACGCCAGGGTCATGGGGCAGGCGGGCCAGTGGGGGCCCACGGAAGGCACCCAGCTCCAGAGGGCCAGGTGGTCGGGCCCGGGGGTCCTCTCCCAGTGGCTCTTCCAGCTCTGACGTGCCATCGCTACAGTCACTGACAGAGCCTCGTCCCAAGCGTCGGGCGACCACAGCCGAGAAAAGGGAGGATGAAGATGAAGAGCAGGCTGGTGGTGAGCGGGGGTCCTCGGTGGGGGAGAGCACCTCGGAGGGCGTTGAGGGAGGGAAGCGGAAGTGGCTGCCGCCTGATGGCACTGGCGGGGCGCTCTGGGGCACTGCACCCCCTGGCAAAAGAGGGGAGATATAGTGTCAAGGCCCCTGGCCTAGCCTGAATATTCAGACAGACCCTGTCTCCCTCTGAGGCCACGCCCACCAGCGCCTATACTCACCAGCCAACCCCACATCAATGAAAGGGTAATTAACCAGCACCAGTTTGTTGAAGTTGAACTTGTAGGTGAACCGTTTCCCCTTGGTCTTGTGCAGAATGCGTTTGTTGTAATAATAGCTGTAGACAGACGAACACCATTGGATGGTCGATCACATAGGACCCAAGTCTAGACCCTATACCTTGACATGTTAGTGCTGTTCACAAAAGGCGACCAAGATACATGGGCCACACCAGAGAAATCGAGGGCCCAGAAGGTGGGGACCAGCTCTCTCCTCAGTTCTGGGGCCAGACTAGAGACCACATCAGTGACTATACTCTCCTCAGAACACCACTGTGTGACAAAGGGGCTTAGAGAAGGCTTGGTCTTGCCTAAGGTCATGCAGGTGAGATTTGGCAGAGCCAGGGGTCTAACCCAAAGCCTGCTCCCATGGGTCAGGGCTCCCAACCAGTGCGGGGCTGTCCATCTCTGCCCAGGGGCCTCTGCCCTCCTCACCGCAGGGCCCGGCTCAGCTTGTCATAATTCATCTGGGGCTTGCACTTGCGGACACCCCAGAGCCGAGCCACCTCGTCCGGGTCCTTGATGACAAACTCCCCGTAGTCTCCCTGCCAGGCGATGACACCCTGGTACTCCTCCTTTCGCAGCAGCTCCAGAATAAAGTGCCACAGCTGGATCTGCCTCGAGCCAGGGGACGATTCCGGCTTGTAGGCCCAATCCGGGAAGGCAAACCCTGGGGACAGGAGGCAGGGGCGCGGCCCTGGGTCAGGACGCCAAGTCTGGGCCCCTGGGGCCCATCCCAAGGTCCACCTCCTACCCCACCCTCAACATGGGGAAATCCGTCTCCCCTTAGCCAAGTCAGGGCCTGGTTAGAGGGAGACGAGACAGTGTGTGTCTGTCTGAGTGTGAGGGGGCTAGACAGGAGCTGGGGGGAGGGGAAGCTGGAGCCTGCTCCAGCGACACCGGGAGAAACAGGAAACCGTCGGCGGCGGGTCCCGGGGCCAGTGCCAGGGGGCCAGGCACCAAGCCAGGCCAGGCCGGCGGGCAGGGCTGCCAGTGGGGGAGGGGCAGGAAGGGGCACACGTGGCCAGACGGGTTGGGGCGAGCCCCCCCAGCCCACCCCCACTCTCATTCAGGGAGTCATACCACGCCCCTCCATCTCCTCTGGTACCCTCCTAGAAACATATGCTGTCTCCCTCCCAAGACCTACCGGAGCCCTTACTCCCACCCTAGGACCTGAGAGAAGGATTTTTTTTTTTCTTAAAAGGACCAGGAGGGGTGGGGTGGCTGGTTGACGATGAGGTCAGCGCTTGCACACACAGAGGCTTCTGTCTTCCCTGGAGAGTGAAACCCAGACTGTCTGAAAGAGCCCCCCCCCATCAAGCCCTGGACCCTCTGTGCTCCACTGCCCTCCCCAGACACGGGCCCATGGACCAAACCTGGCTGGAGGACCTCAGTCCAGGCCTCAAGACTGAACAGGCACTGCTCGCTGCAGCCTTTTCCCCCCTTCTGCCTTCTCATCCTCAGCTTCTTCTCTGCCCACCTACCTACCCGCCCCCAGCATTAACCTTGGGTAGAGGTTGGTGGTGGGCTGGCTGGTCCCTGGAGGGGGTGGGCAGCCTGGGAGGGGAGAATGGGGGGCTGCGGTTGTTGTCATTTCCCAAACCCCCGGGTAATCAGAGGCCATCAATAATTCAGCACTAGGCAGCCGGTAATGGAGGGGTGGGAGGAGGGAAAGGGAGGAAGAGAAGGAGGGGGAGGCAGGGCAGGGGCCCTGGTGCCACCAGAGGGAGAAGGCCAAGGTGGCTAGCTAGGGATGGGCGGGTTCCCAAGTCCCAGTCAGGCTGCAAGGGTCAGCCTCCCTCCCCTGGCCCTGGCTCAAGCCCCAGCACAAGCAGGTACCAACCAGGCCTGGGGCAACGTGGAACCTCCCCCAAAGACTCCACCCAAGTCTGGAATCCAACAGGGGATCCTTCCCCATGGGGACATGGGATCGGCAGTTCCTGTTCCCACAGGGACTACACCCTGTACACCAGAACTGACTCTAACCCCCACAGGGACCCAGCTCCCTGACCCCTGGCCTTGGGTAGACTGGGATGGCCAGCATTCCCCACCTGGTCCCCGCCCCACTGAGAAATCCCAGCTTCAAACCAGCCCCTCTGGGCTCCAGGGATATGACCTCCAGCTGGTCACAGACCCAGGGTCCTGTACCAGCATCCCCAGCTCCATTCAGAAATGACAGTCCCTGGTAACACCTCCCATGGACCCCAGCATCCACAGCCCCATCCCTCTCTTGGGAATCCAGGTGTACACCTCATTATCTTCATCCTTTTAAAGAACCAGGTCCCAGGGTCTTGTTCAGGGCCCAGAGGGCCTTGGGAATCCAGAGACCACCCGCTCCATGTACCCTCCAACCCCCCTCCAAAAAGCTCCTAGCTCCCTTCAAGGCACCAAGCTCCATGCTCCCCCAACCTAAGCTCCAATCTGGCTCAGACAAGGGGGTGGGAGAGCCCCTGAGACATCACTCTGGGGTTGGGGGTATACTGATTTCCACACTCCCCCCAAAATTAAAGCCACCCTTCCCAGCCCACCAGCCCCAGCCTCCTTGTCCCGGTAACCAGGCAACGTGTATGCAGCGACAGTCCTGGGAGCGGGGGAGCAGAAGGCTAAAAATAAACTTTGCAGAAGAGAAGGAGTGAGAGAGACTACATGCAACACAAAGGGAACTCGGAAGGGAGGTGGGGGTCTCTGGAAAGGCCTCAAGCTGCATTCCGGGGGCTGTCCCAGGCCCCCTTGTTAAGCCCCCCTCCCTGAACAACACCCTTCCCAGAGCAGGCCAGGACGGTTGGTTCCCACTCGTGGCAAGGACCGTCCCCACTCCCAGCCCACCCCAACACGAGCTTTCCTCATCAGACACGGCATACATGAGGGCCTGTTCCCAGCTTTGGGGGGAGAAGGAAGATGGGGGGTGACGTCAGGGTGTCTCAATGGGGCTCTGTTCCCCAGGCTTTGGAGCCAGGAGCCAGGCACGGGCAAGGGGAGCATGTGTGTGTGTGTGTTGTATGGGTCCACGTGCTTAAAACAGGGAACCACCGGGCCTACACCAAGAAAGCTTGGGGGTTCAGGACCTCTGGAGCATGAGGGGACAGTAAGGCAGAGATAGAGCAGCCGACACTGAGAGAGGAATTGAAGACATTGCGAGACAGGGTGGAGATGAGGCAGCAGACAGGAAGGGCTGGGATGGCGGGGTCCCAGAAGGCACACCTGGGTCCCAGAGGCGGGGTAGGGAATCTCCCAGACTGTGGAAACCTGGGTGTGTGTGTGCAGAACTCTTCGGCACCCCCCAAATTCACATGACTGCCCCAACTTTTTTTAAAGGGACTATGGGAGTCGGAAGGGAGGGGTGGTGGTAGAGGAAGAACAAGCCGGCCTCCTGGGGGGGCCCCACCACCTCCCCCACTCCAGGCAGCCCTCAGTGGCGCCAGAGCCGGGAAGAAAACAGGAAGTGGGAAACAGCCGCGGCACAGGAGAGAGAGGCCGGGATGGAGGATCGGAGGGGCGCGCAGCGGCCAGCCAGGAGGCAGATGGACTGACGGACCGATGGGGAGGCCAGACCAGGCCCCCGCCCCTTCCCCCATCCAGAGATCCCACACACCGCGCGGCCCCAAGACTGGGTTAGGGGAGCGGCCCAGCCGGTCCCAACAGGCGAAGGCCCGTAGCAGGGAGGGAAGACGAGGCGGGGTTGTCTGGGTATTTCGGCCCCCTCCTCGGGCGAGGGGAGGCTCCTGCTGCCCCCAAGGCCCAGCGGCCGTGGAGCCTTTGGGAGCCAGAGTATGTGGGACGCACGTGACTGACCCTACTGCACTCCGAACCCCTGCCCCACACCCAGCCTCCTCGGCCCCACTCCCCAGGCGCCGGAGCCCTTTAAGAGCCGCCCCCACCCGCCGAACGAGGGGGGGCCGGGGTGGGTGGGCCGGTCGGGGCACACACCCGCACACAGAAGCCCTAGCCGCGGCGGCCGCCACCGCCGCCGCCGGGGGAAGGAAACAAGTTTGAACAGCGGCGCCCGGCCCCCTTCCCCCTCCCCCGTCCCCGCCCCGGGCCGGATTCCGACGGGGTAGACGGGCAGGGGGCGGCTGGGACCCCTCCCCCAGCGCGCTGGGGCGCAAAGTCCAGCCCGCTAGAGCCCGGGGGCGGCGGGGGAGGGGAGGGGGGAAAGTCCGAGTGGGAGGGGGGTTAATCCTGCTGCCCCCCGCCCGCCGACTGACGGGGGGGAGGGGAACCTAGGCCCCTTAAGGAGGAGCAAGTTGGCGGGGAAGAGGTGGCGGAGGGAAGAGACGGCCGGTTGAAAGAGAAGAGCTGGATGACGGGGGGGGGGGGCCGGTGGCCAGGGGAAAGCCTCCACGTCCCCCACCTTCCCCACCCTCCTCGACCCCCGGCCCCGGGCGACGCGGGAGTAGGGGTCCCAGGTCTCTCCGGAGCCACCTTAAAGCCGCGCGTTCTAAGGTCGGAAACAAAAAGTTCCTTTTTCGAACGTTCGGGCTGCGCTTTGGAACTTTGCGACTCGGCGCGGGCGGGGGAGCGAGGAGCAGGCGGAGACGGGCGGGGGAGGGGCGGCGCAGCCCGGACCCCGAGTCCCGGGCTTCCCACTCACGCCCTCCTCCTAGAGGCCATCCCGTATCCCCTTCTCAGCCGGTGCGGGGCACGCATCGCGGTGAAGGTCACGGGCCAGACCGCGCAGCGCGGAATCAGGAATAGCGGGGCCTGTGGACAGGCCCCCCCAACACCCCGCACACGTCCCGGCCCCCAGAGTGCAACGTGACAGAGCGGCGGGGAGGAACCCCGCCACCCCCGTGATCCCAGGAGTAGGGAAGAGCCCAGCTTTTGGGATCCAAGCAGGGAGAGGACCAGGACTCGAAGCACCCACAGCACTATGCCCAGAGCCAGGAATTGGGGGTCCCATGCAGCACCCCTGCTCGCGCCGCAAGAAGCAACAGGTCTCGAGTGCTTGGGGGGGTCCCCCGGAACTGGGGATCACTCGGGCTCCCCCGGAACCCTTCAGCCCCCCCAAAGTTTCTCCGCCTGGTTTCCCAGGGCAACAAGTCTCCCCCACACGTGCTGCCCCCGCCCCCACCTGTGTCCGCCGGGGTCTTCATGCTGTGGGGCCCCGGGCGAGGCGCCCCGACTCCGGGCCGCAGCTCCCGGCGCCCGCGCTGCCCCGTCCCGTCCCGCGCCCGTCGGGCCGCCCTCGCCGATTCACCCGGCCTCGCCTCTCAGAGCCTCTCCCCTCCCCGCCGCCGCCTCCCGGGTTAATATCGCACTCCGGGGCCGGGACGCCCACGCCCCCCGGCCGGCGACGTCACCGCCGCGTCGCCATGGAGACACTGCGCCCGCCCCCTCCCCGCACACTCACACACACACTCGCCGGCTCTCAGCCACTGAGGACCGGCCGGCTCTGGGCTTAAAGGGGCCGCGCGACGGGGGTGGGGAGTAGGGGGCGGAGGAAGGAGGGGGCAGAGGTGGGATGGGGTCCTAGGGGTCATGACCCTTCTCTGAGGCTCCAAATCTGCGGATAACTTATGTCCTCAGGACCCGCGACGTGCCGCCCCTCCTCCTCTCCCGCCCATTGCGGGAGTCCAGACTTTCTTTGGAAGCCTGTAAAAGGATTTGGGGGGGTACCTTCTGATGGGTGTCAGAAACATTTCTAAGGAGGACGTATGAACCTTTTGGGAGGAGGCGGAATCTTTTCTGCTGAGGGGCCAGGACAAGACCTTGGAGGATGATCAAGACCACATTTCCCAGCCTGGCCTTACCTGGCACCCCCAACCCTGAGCCTGAATGGGAGCAGCTGTCCAGGGGTGCGGTGGAATGAGTGGGAAGCATTTCCCAGTATCGGAAATGGGGAGGCGGCTGTGTCCTCCGCTCCTCCGGGGATGGGGTCTTGTCCTTCCATATAGCCCCAATCCCAGCTGGGGAGGAAGTGACCAGAGAGAATGCACTCGGGAGCACCCCCATCCCCAGACTGCAGCTGTCCTAGGGACACGGTGGCCCCTCCGGAGGTACCCCCACCTCCACCTCCAGGGCAGGGGGTTCCGGAGGTGGAGTCAGGATGCGTGGGGGTGACCAAAGTCTGAACAAATGTGCTCCCAAGGGGCACTGGGGGGTTGCCAGGAGAGAGGAAGGCAGGGCTTAAGGATGAAGGCCAGCGCGTAGGGCAGTGTTAAGACTGTTCTCTACAGCTGGGAGGAATGGATGGAGCCTGAGAATTCGGGGAACAGGAAATCAGCAATGATCAGATGGCCAGTAGGAGCCAGCAGCAGCGGGGTAGAGGGCAAATAGAAGCTATATTCACAGGCTAAGCCAGGAAACAGTCTCAAATAAGACTGAGGTACCAAAGAAGAGAAATGGGGCGGGGCCGGGGCGGGGAGGTGGAGGGAGAGTGCTGCAGGTGATGCTCCGAGAGCCTAAGACAGAGTAGATAGGGTGAGAGGAACTGGTCACTGAGAGGGAAGGCCTAAAGGGTCAGGCTCTGAGTTCTTATGGCTTCAAGGCTAGCTCCCGTTGCTGGGTTCCTAGCTGTGTTAGAGCTGTCCCTCACCCAGTGCCTCAGAAGTCTCAGGCCTCTTCCACAGGGAAACCAAGGCCTCTGGGGAAACATCAACCCCTGGGGAATTATGTAACCTTGCCTACGGACAGTGAAGCTCCCCCACGGATATTGTAACCCTCTGGGAGCAGTGTGGTCCAGCAATAATAATCATCATCATTGTTATTATAACAGCTCCCGAATTACAAACGCTCATGATGTGCCAGGCACTGGGCCAAGCATTGTCAGGGCATCTTATTCAACCCTCACAAAACCCCAAAGAAGGGAATTACTATTGTTAGCCCCATTTACAGATTAAGAAAGTGAGGCTCTGAAAGTGTTGGAGTCAGGATTCCAACCCAATATATCTAGCTGACTCAAAATCACCACCCTTAACCTCTGTATTTTACTACCTCCTTTTCTGCCCCAACTCAGAAAAAAATGATGCAAAGTTTAAAAGATAATAGGTCTGTAACAGCTTTGTAATAGAGAAAAACAAATCTGAACAAATCTGAATCTACAGTAGATCTGTTTCTTTTACTTTAAACTTTGTATTCTATTACTTGTTAATCGCTAAAGGAATGTTGCCTATATTATACATGCAGCTTAGATTATACGTAATGGCCCATCTCTGGGAACCTTGCCTGCCAGGTAATGAGCATTAAGCTAAAGTACCTTTGTTCAGCTCACAGGAAGCATCCAGACCAGGTCCACCAGTAAATGCCTGCAAAAGGAAGAAATTAACACATCCCCCTCGGGGTCTGGCCGGAAACAGGACTTTACCCTCTTCCCTTTTAGTATAAAAGAAGCCTGAATTCAAACTCAGGGAAGATGGTTCTCTAGGACATTAGTCCACCATCTTCTCTGTCTGCTGGCTTTCTGAATAAAGTTCTTCTTCCTTGCCCCAATACCTTGTCTCCCAATTTACTGGCCCATTGTTTGGTGAGCAGAATGAGTTTGGACTCAGTAACAGCCTCAGTGACCCCTACAGGGGTTGCAACCCTAACTCTGCTATTTCCTGTATGTGACAAAGAGCAAGTGAATTTACCTCTTTGAGCTTCAGTTTCCTCATCTGTAAAATAGGGATTACCAATAGGCCCTACATGATTAGGCTATTGTGAGAAATCAGAGATTTGATGTAAGTACACAATAAATACTGGTAATAATTATTAGCAGAGTGAACGATATACCCGGTGGATGATGTAAGCACCCTCACCCTACAGACTCCAACAGTAGAACATAGAATTGACAGTGAAATTGCCTGTTAATGGCATAATCCTACCTTGACCCAGTTGGATAAATCAGTCCCACAGTTGGATAAGTCAATCCCATTGATTCTATGAAACAGAAGCATGGATGGTGGGCATGCCTCATGGGAGAGTCTTAACCATCCACAGAGAATGGGAGTCCCTGGTAAAAATGACCTGTTCATGGATATTATAAACCCTCAGGGTGTGACTCCACCATAGAAATGTGGACCATCTTGGATAGTTCAACTTTTTTTTCCCCTTAACAGAGGCACTGGGTATTGAGCCCAGGACCTCATGCATGCCAAGCACATGTTCTACCACTGAGCTATACCCTACCCCATGCCAGTGTCTTGGATAGTTCAATCGCCTTGTGAACACCAAAAGCCACCCCCAAGGATGGTGAACCCCACCATTGCTGTGTGAAACACCAAGGTGTTATGAACTTGTGATGGAAACTATTTATCACCACTGGTCATTCCTTGAAGACATACCATCCCACCAAGGCCATGTCAACTGCAATGAACAAGGACCCCCCCACACACCTTTCCCCAGTTCGCTATGGAAAGTCCCCACAAATGCCCCTGGGTCGGGTGAAAATCACAGCCTCTCACAGACCTAGGATTTGCCTGGGATGAATAGTGTAGAACTGCATGGAGAGAACAACTCTGTCTGGACAGTGAGGACACCCCCATTCCCAGGGACGCAGAAGTTCTTGTTCCAGTTTACTGTCCTGACACAGATAACATTTCTCCTATTATTGTCAGGCAAAGGCATGGACAGAACCTGTCCCCACAGAAGTCACAACTCTTCACAGAGTTCACTCCTGGGAAGGAAACTGTGTGGATGATAAAAATCATAATCACAACCCCCCATCACCCATCTGAGCAATAATGAAACACTATTACTCTATGAACATTGTAGTTCCCTTAGTATGATCCACTTTATATGGATAGCATAGCCATCTAAGCAGTGTGGCCATTGCCAAATGGAAAATGTCACCACCTTATAGTATCATCCTCTGTCATCTCCCTGACTTGAAATGTAGAGCAGCCCCAGGGCTCAGTCCCAGGTCCTCTTCTCCACCCACACCCCTTCCCTTGATGACCTCCGCCAGGCCCACGGTTTCACATACCATCTCTATGCTGATTGCACCCAAATTTCTATCTGCAACTCAGAACTCTCCCCTGAACTCCAATCTTGCACATCGAATTGCTTCCACCAGCGTCTCCACTTAGATTTCTTAAGTTTGCCAAGTCCAAATGGTCTTCCTGAGCTCCTCCAGACTGTCCCCCACCCTCATCTTCCCCATCTCAAGAAACTGCAACTCCATTTTGCTGGTTGCTCAGGCTGAACAGTTTGGAGTCATCCTTGACTCCTTTCTCTCTTCCAACATCCAATCTGAGAGAAACTCCCATCAGCTCTACCTTCAGCTATTTCAGAATCAGCTACTCTTCGTCATGCCCACCCTGGTCTGGGGTCTGTTCACTGGTCTCCCTGCTGCCACTGGCCTCTACAGTCTGCTCTACCTGCAACCAGAAGGATTCTAGTAAATCAGAGGGGCATCCCTTTGCTGCCTTAAACCCTCCAGCAGCCCCTCTGCTCACTGGGAGTAGAAGCCAACTCCTGGCTTTTACCACTCCTTGCTTGCAAGGCCCTTCCTTCCCGACCTCACTTCCCACCTTTCTCCTTCGTGTCTTCTCCAACTTCACTCCAGTCTCTCCGCTATTTCTTGACTATGCCAGGCATATTCCTCCCTCGGGGATTTTGCCCATGTTATTCCATCTGCCTGGAAGGCTTTTCCCTCAGAGGTCTGCATAGTTCGTCCCTCACGCCCTTCAGGTTTTTACTCAAAAACCACCTTCCCAGGAAGACCCTGCCTGACGACTATATTTTAAATTTCAGCCGCATTCCGAGCTCCCTTTGTCCCTTTTATGCACTATTTTTCTCTATAGCACTGATCATGTGACATGTGTTTCCATAATGTATTTGCTTGTCATCTGAATCCCTCCTCCATAATGTCACCTCTAAGAAGGTAGGGGGTTTTGCCTGTTTTGTTGCCTATAGTATCCCCAGAGTATGACAATCAATAATGAAGGAATAAGCTCAATCTTTGGACAGCAAACCCCCTTATGCCCAATGTAATACCAATAAATGAAGCCCCAAACACACAGAGAAACCCTCCTGGATTGATGCCAGTGTAACCCCCTAAAGTATGAATCCTGATGTGAATCCCATAAAGAGGGAAACTTCCATAAAAAGTGCACTTGTCCTACTGAATGCCATCTCCACAAAGACAGGGATTTACTTGATCTGCATTCTTTTATTGTTTTTTGAGGGGGGTAGGTAATTAGGTTTATTTACTTATTTTTAGAGGAGGTGCTGGGGATTGAACCCAGGACCTCCTGCATGCTAAGCACATATTCTACTACTTGAGCTATACCCTTCCCCCTAATCTGCATTCTTCACTGCTCTATCACCAGTGCCTAGAACAGAGTCTGTCATAGAGTAGGCTGGTAATACGTATCTGCTGAAGTGAACTGAGTCCACATACGGCTGGCATAACCCCACAGTCAGACAGTGCAATATCCATAATTGTTGTAAACCCTATACCCAGTGTAACTCTTGTATGGACAGTATAAACCTCAAACAGTGTGATGCTCAAAACCAGTGTGGGCCCCAATATAGGCAGCATGACCCTCAAAAACCTCATACAGATAAGGTAACCCTCATAAATGATCTGAACCCCATACAGACCATACAACCTCCATAAACCGTGTGGGCTGTATACAGCAGGTCAACCCACGTAAATGGTGTAACCCCGTATAGGCACTGTAATTCTAATAACAGTGTGAGCCCCATATAGATGGTGAGAAGACAAATAAACAATTTGTACCCCCATCACATGGCTTGTCCCCTCATTAGTGTGCTCTACCATAGAGGTGACATAACTTGTTTAAATTGTGTGAACTCCTCCAGCAGCAGGGTCAATTCCCACAACCAGGGTAAACCTCACATGCATGGTGTAGAGAAGCAAATAAACAGGGTCACCTCACTAAGCAGTGTGACTCCATGTGAAGTAGAGCTGCATAGTCAGCATGGCATCATGCAGTATAGCCTATGGGCATTGTGCCCCCACATGGACAGTGCCACCTACTTGGGTGGACCACTCTATGAATAGTGTAGACTCAACCAGTGGGTGCAATAAACCCCAAAATCACCATCAGCTTTATTAAGTCATGGATAATGTAGCCCTTTCCCATAGACAGAGAAAAAACTCCCTGTTCCATTTAAACCCTCTGGACTCAGGTGTGGAGAAAAGGGAAACCTCTTATATTGTTTCTGGGAATGTAAATTGGTACCGCCACTATGGAAAATAGTACAGAGGTTTACTTAAATAAAAAAACTAAAAGTAGAGTTGCCATATGATCCAGCAATCCCACTCCTGGGCATATATCTGGAGAAAAGTCTAATTCAAAAACATACATGCACCCCAATGTTCATAGCAGCACTGTTTACAATAGCCAAGACATGGAAGCAACCTAAATGCCCATCAACAGACAAATGGATAAAGAAAATGTGGGGTATATATAAACACACACCCACACATAATGGACTATTACTCAGCCATAAAAGAGAATGAAATAATGCCATTTGCAGCAACATGGTTGGACCTAGACATTATCATTCTAAGTGAAGTAAGTCAGACAGAGAAATACAAACATTATATGGTATTACTTATACATGGAATCTAAAAAAATGACACGAGGGGTGGGTATAGCTCAGTGACAGAGCACATACTTAGCATGCATGAGGTCCTGGGTTCAATCCCCAATACCTCCTTTAAAAATAATAATTAAAATTTTTTTCATAAATAAAAAAATTTTAAAATGACTTATTTACAAAACAGAAACAGACTCACAGACATAGAAAACAAACACGGTTACCGGTGGGGAGAGGCAGGTGGAGGGATAAATTGGGAGTTTGGGATTGGCAGATACAAACTACTACGTACAGAACAGATAAACAACAGGGTGCTACTGTAAAGCACAGGGAACTATACTCAATATCTTGTAACAAACTATAATGGAAAAGAATATAAAAATGAATTTTATGTATACAAATACTTTGCTGTACACCAGAAACTAACACAACATTGTAAATCAACTATACTTCAATTAAGAATTAAAAATTAAAAAACAAAAAATAAAAAATAAAAATATAATAATAAACCCTCTCGGCTCAAATAGAGGTGGCCAAAGAACACACCTGGCCAAAAAGATATAAATCATGGATTGAGTGAGGCTTGCACAAAAGCTTCTGAAAGGAAAAAGATTCAAAATATCAACCCCTTATATCCCATATCCTTGCTTGGAACTTGGAACCAATGTCAAGAGCTCCAGCAGCCACTGAGATAGAGGAACTAAGTATGACTGAAAAGACGAGGTGACTCACTCTCTTCAGATGTAAGAGGAAAATACATCTCTATTTTGTTTAAGCCACTGTTGTTTGGATTTCTCTTTTTTTCTTTTCCTTTTTTTTTTTAGTGATCATTAATTTTATTTATTTATTTATTTGTCTACCTATCTATCCATCTAACTATTGAAGTACAATCACTTACAATGTGTCAATTTCTGGTATACAGCACATTGTCCCAGTCTTACATATATTTGTTTTCATATTCTTTTTCATTAAAGGTTATTGTAACATATTGAATATATGTGCTATATAGAAGAATTTTTCCCTGTACTATACAGAAGAAATTTTTTAATCTATTTTTATATATAGTGGCTAACATTTGCCAATCTCAAATTCCCAAATTTATCCCTTACTATCCCCTTTTTCCTGGTAACCATAAGATTGTGTACTACGTCTGCGAGTCTGTTTCTGTTTTGTAGATGAGTTCATTAGTGTCCTCTTCTTTTCTTTTTTTAGATTCCACATATGAGTGGTATCATATGGTATTTTTCTTTCTCTTTCTGGCTTATTTCACTTAGAATGATAATCTCTAGGTCCATCCATGTGGCTGCAAATGGTGTTATTTTATCTTTTTTATGTCTGGGTAGTATTCCATCGTATAAATATACCACAGCTTCTTTATCCAGTCATTTGTCGATGGTGTTGTTTAGATTTCTATTACATGTGTCTGAACTTTAACTGGTAGCAGAGTTACAAAAAAGATTCAATAAAGTTGAAAGACTATTAACATTAAAAAAAAATAACCCTCTGGGCTTCTATAACTTTCATACAATTATATTAACCCCCCTTCACCAAAATGAAAAGTATTCAACCCCATTCAACACACACACACACACACACACACACACACACGACTCTCTGAAGGGCAGTGTAACCCATCACTGACAATAGGCCCCAAATAAAGGCCAAGAAATGGTGAATTCTTAAATGATAGAGGTTTCCTAGAGTCCAATGCAGGATGGGTCACATAAAAACCAACACTCCTATTTACTGAGCACTTATGATATGCAAGGCATCTCATTTCATCCTCACCTTAACTTTATGAGGTACATATTCTAATGATCCCCATTTTTCAGGTGAGGAGAGTGAGACTGAGAGAGGTTACAGGTCCAAAGTTACACAGCTAAAAATCATGACAGCTGGGGAGGTCAAGGTATAGCTTAGTGGTAGAGTGCTTGCCTAGCACGAACGAGGTCCTGGGTTCATTACCTCTATTAAATAAATAAATAAATAAATAAACCTAATTACCTCCCCCCAAAACAAAAACAAACAAAAGAATAGTCACAGCTGAGACATCAAGCACTGGACCATAATGCCTCCTGACAGATTGATAAGTGCCCCACAGATATGCTGAACCCTAGAATCCTTCTAAAAATCATCACCACTAGCACCACCACAACACATACAAACTATGGACAAGGTTACCAGTAAGATTGTGACAGCATAAACTCTTCAGGTAGTGATAAACTTCTGAATAATAATAATCACAACAAGAGTTAACATTTTTGAGGATCTATTCGGCTAGAGACACTGACCTATATGCTTTGCACATCTTAACTAATTATATCTTCATAACAAGCCTATGCCATAGGGTTAAAAAATATTATCCTCTTACCGATGTAGAAATTGAGGCACAGGGGGTTTAAGTGACTTGCCCAAGGTCACACAATTGGGAAGAAGCCCAGCTGGGTTTGACCCTGAGCAGCCTGGCTAAGCTTGTGTTATTCTGCTTCCTGCAACCTCACTGCACCACCCCTGCCCCCCCCCCCAACTCCACATGACAGTGTAATTTCAATGAACTGTGTAACTAAGTTAACTACATTTTATGTAATTCTTCCAGGGGCAGGGTACAGCTCCCTGTGCACACCTTTCCTCAATGACAGGTGATATAGGCCTTGGACAGTGTGAGCTCCCACAGACTGGTCTCCTTGATGCACAGTGTAACTTGAATAAGCAGTGGGAATCCCTCTGTGGACATTAAAAACACATCACAGCCAGAGACAATTCTGAACAGACAGTAGAGACCCCCTTTTACTACAGCAGAGTGTTCCCTAGGCAGGATGAATTCATTCGTGAAGAGTACAGGTCTGCCCACTGAGTCTAATTCTCCCTCACACCTGTTGTAAACTGTGGAACATGAAACATTATCCCAATCAATGGAAATCTTCCCTCAACGCATCGTAAGCTCCCATGGGCAACGCAAACTTTCACCCAGCATGTGCCTTCCCATGGACAGTATAATCTCTTTCATATCCATGACAAAGTTAACATGGACATGAATATCTCCATGCTTGGGGAACTTTCTGTAGCTGCTGTGAACCCCTTATGGGACAGCAGGAACCTTTCTCCAAGGCCATACCTAAGTGGGCAGCTGGAACTCTCTGATGAGTATAAACTTTCCTCAGACCCAGCAGCCACCCAACGTGCACAGTATAAACTGCCCTGTAAAATTTCCCTCATCTTAGGGCCCACTCATGCAAGTGCAAACTCTCTTTTAAAATATTAAAATAGTAGTAATAATATGATAGTATTAGATAGTATGTCAATATAATAGCATAAGTAATAGTGTAAGATTCCTTTCCAGTGTGAACTCCTTGTAGACAGTGAAATTTCCCTCACTATCAAGGCAAATCTTCTATGGACAGCAGACAATGTGACTCTTATGGATAATGTGAATCTTTTATATTCAGTGAATCCCGTTGGACAACTGACATTTATTTCTTGCTGGGAGGCTCACCGGAAGTGTGAGTATTACAGGCAGTAACGCCCTGCTGGGTGCATTTTCTTTACACCTGGTATGAATCCCGTGTGGATACTGGGAATCCATCAGACGCAGGAGGTGACTCCCCTAAAGTCCATTACTCCCAGGGCAAATGCAATGCAGAGAGCATGGATGCACTGCCAGGTGTGAACCCCGTATCTGTTCAGCAGGAATCTACTACTGACAGGGCATATGGCTCTCCTCCCCATTCCCAGTATGATCCCCCACCTAAAAAAAAAAATCTTGCTCCTGCCAGGTGTGAACACCCCTAAAGTGTAGCTCTTCACGGAATGTAGTGTTAAGCTAAAAAAGCGCCGCATTTCCCCATTTCCTACCTTCCCCTCATAACTAGGGGGGATTGTCAATAAACTGCGTTGTCCCAAATGCCAAAGTCTTGGAGGAAGTGACTGTCCCCAGAGCCACCAAACCCCAGGCCGAGCGCCTTCACTACTCTGCAGCGCGCGCCACCCAACAAGCGCACGTTCCTTTCCCTCCCGGTGGCAACAAGGCTTTCCGCGAGGCCGCGCCAGACTTTCTGAGACTATTGATTGGTTGTAGTCCCGGCCACCCGGCAGCCAATCAAGCGGGGGAAAGGTGACATCACTTGTTCTCCCCTCCCCCTCCTACCCCAAACTTCCCTACTCCCGGCTACCAGCAGCAACAACCACGTGGGGGAGGGGTAAGAGAGTAGAACCCGGTGAGGTCATTGCGCCTCCCCGACCGCTGCTGATTGGCTGCGGGGCTCGCGGGTGGCGGTTGGTTGCTCCTCGCACCTCCCCCTCGTGCCGCTGCCGCCGCCACTGAGAGAAGCCAGCGGCGACGCCAGAGCCGGGAATCCGGGTGAGTCGGGGCCCTGGGTCTAAAATGCTCCTAGGGTCCAGAGAGACTTACGAGGAACTGCTCTTTCGACTTTTTCTCCTCGCACGGGTTCTTTGGAGCTCCAGGCACTCTGTCACATGGGAGTTGTAGTCTGCCACGTACTGTTTACTATGGGCCGGAGACGTAAGAAGACTACCACTCCCAGCAGGAATTGCGACTAGCCGGTCAACAAACGCTCAGGCCACGCCTTCTAAGCCTGTTGATTGGAGAGCCCTACCCTTAGCCCCTCCTCCTTGCATTTCACTGGCTACTGTCCCTCACAGAGGCTGGTTCCGGCCTAGAGTGCAAGGTTACTGGGTACTGTATTCGTCATTCGGCACTAAGAAGGCTCGCGATTGGTCAATACTGGTGTCCATCGCTTGTTGTAGGGCAGGACCCTAGGCTGATCAGGCGGTCGTAGGCTCAGGTTGGTGTCGGTCCCAGAGGGAGGCTGATCTTGGACTTTGGCTCCTCCCCCTAGCGCTGCCGGGTGGGCGCGATTGGTTGTGGCAAACGTCGCTCGTCGTTGAGAGGCGGAGCCGACGAGGCTCCGAATATCTATTGGCCTAGGACGGCGCCGGTCAGCGGGGTTGTGGCCGCTGATTGGCTGGCTGCTCCAGCTGTTGCAGGTCCATTCACCATTTTGTGTGTTGGAGTAAAAAAAAAGGGAGAATCGAGAGGGAGAGCCGGAGGGGGGGCGGGGAGGGACCGGACCGGACCGAGCCGGGGCCACGACCCCCCGCCCCGAAACCCCGCTGAGCCCGAGGTGAGGGGCGGGGCCAGGGCTGACACGGGCAGGGGGGATTTGGGGTGCTGGGGGCCGAGAGGGGACAGGTGGCAGAGACGGGGAGGGGTACAGGGGAAAAGGGGTGAGTGGGATGGTGGGAAGGGGCGCAGAGTGGAGGAAGTGGTGGGGAGAAGGAGTGGCTGAAAAAAGGTGACAAGGAGGGGGTGGTGGGTAACAGGAATGGAGGGGTGACAGGACTAGATCAGGGTGACAGGGAGAGGGAGGGGACAGAGTTGGAGGGGGTGACAAGGAGAGGTGATGGGGAGAGAAGGTGACAGGTCCAGAGATGGCTGACATGAGAGTGACTGGGAGAAAGAGGTGACAGAGATAGTTGAGGGTGACAAGGAGAGGGTTATTGAGGAGGGGGCCTAGGGCCTGTGAAGAGAGAGGTAAAGATAGAGATGTTAACAGGATGGAGAGAGAGTGGCAGAGAAGCTGGTGCCAGGAGGCTTGATGGGAGGGGAGGACATGAGACCCTGAAGAGCCTGGGTCAGCCTGGGCTTCACAGGAGTTACTGCTCAGATTCTGAGGGAGGTGAGGGCCCACAGGGTGGGAATTATCTAGTGAGGAGTGGGAGTTATCCAGAGAGGAGTGGACAGGAAGAGACTAGGCCCCAGTGGAAAGAAAGAGGCTTGGCTTCTGGTGTGAAGAGGCTGGGCCAGGCAGCAGGGTCCAGGGGTGCCAGGCAGTGTGGTTGTAGGCCCTGGGTGGGGTATGCAAAGGTTTGTGTTGGGGCCGGATGTCAGCCCCCAGGATGGTGGCCCAGCGGGTCAGTGGGGAGAAGGTGGTGGGGCTGGCTGCCCAACTCCCAGGCACTTGGGTGCCTGCCCCAGTGTGAGAAGCTCCAGGCCCTCCAGCCTCTGCCTGTGAAGACCCCAGGATTGGCTCAGAGAAAGGGCAGCCTGGGATTGTAGGAACCAAAGGAGCAGCAGGCCCCAAATGGGAGAACATGAGGTCACGAGTACCGTGGGAGCCTGAAGACTGAGTCAGGGGTGCCTCAGATTGTGTTTGGCTTATGGTCCTGGGTCTCCCAACCCTCCCAGAGGCCCCCTTTTTGGCCTCTCAGGTTCTCTTAGTCACTTCAGAGTAAAGTTTTTTCCCTTCTCTTTTCTCAGGGCAGCTTGAAAGGGGGCGGGCAGTAATGACTGTTCAGGAAGTGGGTGAGGTTGGCCTGCTGGGCTTGTCCTGCTTTCTTTGACCTTCTCCCACTTACCCCCACCTGGAGTCTGAGGGCATATTTGGGGGCAAGGGGGGTCCAGTCAGCTCAGCCACCCTGCCAGAGCCAGCCTAGCCAGGGCGGGGATGCACGCAGGCCAGAAGCGGGGGCTGGGCTTTTGGGTATCACGCTGGGTGCTGTGGGGGGAGGGGCAGGCTCCCATCCAGTGGGACAGGGAAACCCTGGGGTGCCGGTCTGTGTCCCACTGTGTGATGACGTGTGTGTCTGTGTGTGTGTGTTTGTGCGCGTGCGTGTGCTTATGCACGGCCCCGTGGCAGCATTGGGTATGAGCTCTTGCCCCAGACGTGCCCCTGCCTGTTCCCTGCCAGGATCTGGGGAGATGGCTATACCTGGCAGGCCTGGGGTGCAGAGCAGAGTGGGCAGCTGTCCCTTGGGACTCTCAGCCGCCCACTCCTTCCCACATTGCCTGTCCATGCCAGGCTGCCCAGAGGGGTTGGGGGTGGTGGTAGAGAGAGGCTCACATCACAGCCCAGTCACCTCCCTTTCTGTGACTGTGCCTGTGCATGTGTGTGTGTGTGCGTGTGCTCTCTGGACAGTGACAGTGCTGCAAGGAAGCATACCCTCTGGATCATGTGACAGGCGGCACACTGAAATGTTTAGGAGCTCAGACTCTGGAGCCAGATTGCCTGGGTTCAGATCTTAGCTCTGCCATTTCCTAGCTGGATGAATTTGGACAAGTTGCTTGATCTCTTTGTACTCCGGTTTCCTCAAGTGTAAAATGGGGCTGATAGTAGCACCTGCCTCTTCGGGCTGTTGTGAGGATGAAATGGGCTAATAAAGGCAGGTTTAGCCCAGGGCTTGGCACAAAGTGAGTGTTTCATAGGCATGAACTGCTACTGCTGCTCGCGCTCCTTGGGGCAGTCAGAGTGTGTGCAGGTACCTACTGTGTCCTTTGCAGAGGAAGCAGATTATGTGAGCATCTCCAAGGAGCCAGAGTGTATAGCTCAGGGGACATGAGTGCCAGTCTGTGTCTGGGTGCTGGTCAGGGGCCCTCAGAGTTGAGGACAGCCAAGAAGGAAGCCTCAGGGATCATGGAGTTGAGGCAGTGGCCTCAGCAAGTGGGAAGTCTTTAGAGGACACTGGGTCTGGGGTGCTCCTGAGTTGCTCCCGATGATCCTTGTCTGCCCTCCTACTCTGCAGGCAGACAAAGGATGAAGCCAATGAAGAAGGCTTGTGCTGGCCTCCCCGGTTCTGGCAGCGGTGGCAAGTCCCCACCAGCCACTAGGGCCAAGGCCCTGAGGCGGCGAGGGGCTGGGGAGGGCGACAAGCCAGAGGAGGAAGACGATGACGCGCAGCAGCAGCAGCCAGGGCCAGAAGAGGCTGAGGAGGGTGAGGAGGAGGAGGCTGAGCGGGGCCCTGGGGCTGAGGGGCTGCCCCCAGAGCTGCATCCCCATGACCCAGCCCCAGGCCCAGCTGAGGAACCCAAGGTGGAGGGGGAGGCAGGCCGCTGGGAGCCCTCACTCAGCCGAAAGACGGCCACATTCAAGTCACGAGCGCCCAAGAAGAAGTATGTGGAGGAGCATGGGGCTGGCAGTGGCAGCAGCAGTGGGGCAGCTGGTGCCCCTGAAGAGCAGGCACGGACCCCCGAGGAGGCCAGTGCCCTGGGTGTGCCTCCACGGCCACCCACTTCCACCCGCTCCTCCTCCACTGACACAGCCAGCGAGCACTCAGCTGACCTGGAGGATGAGCCGGCTGAAGCTTGTGGTCCAGGCCCCTGGCCCCCTGGCAGCACCAGTGTTGGCTATGACCTGCGGCAGCTGCGGTCCCAGCGAGTGCTGGCTCGGCGTGGGGATGGCCTCTTCCTGCCGGCTGTGGTGCGCCAGGTGCGCCGAAGCCAGGACCTGGGTGTGCAGTTCCCTGGGGACCGGGCCCTGACTTTTTACGAGGGAGCACCCGGCGGTGGTGTGGATGTGGTTTTGGATGCCACACCACCGCCAGGTGCACTGGTGGTTGGTACAGCTGTCTGTACCTGTGTGGAGCCTGGTATGGCTGCCTACCGTGAGGGTGTGGTGGTGGAGGTGGCCACCAAGCCAGCTGCCTACAAGGTCCGCTTCAGCTCCCAGCCAGGCCCAGTAGCCACCCTACCACAGCCACCACAGCCACCACACCGTGAGCCTGAGGAGGCAGTGTGGGTGGCCCGCTCCAGCCTGCGCCTGCTGCGGCCCCCCTGGGACCCTGAAGCCCTGCCTAGAAAGCCCTCAACGGGCCCTGAGGAGGAGCAGGCTGAGCCAGGGGCTGCCCTGCCCCCCTGCCCTGCTGCCCTGGACCCCAAGCAGCCTGAGGATGCTGAGGTATCCAAGATCAGCTTTGGTGGCAACCTGGGAGCTTGTGAGGAGGGTGAGGAGAAGCACCCACCAGCCCTGGGCACCCCGGCCTTGCTCCCACTGCCCCCGCCTCAGCTCCTGTCACCACCACCCAAGTCCCCAGCCTTCGCAGGCCCAGGCCGCCCTGGCGAGCAGCCCTCACCCTGCCAGGAGGGGAGCCAGGGCGGCAGCCGGAGCAGCAGTGTGGCCTCTCTGGAGAAGGGGACCGCGCCAGCTGCCCGGGCCCGCACACCCCTGACCGCAGCCCAGCAGAAATACAAGAAGGGCGATGTGGTCTGCACACCCAATGGAATTCGAAAGAAGTTCAACGGCAAGCAGTGGCGACGGCTGTGCTCGAGAGATGGCTGCATGAAGGAGTCACAGCGGCGGGGCTACTGCTCACGCCACCTGTCCATGCGAACCAAAGAGATGGAGGGCCTGGCGGACAGTGGCCCAGGTGGGGCTGGGCGGCCGGCTGGCGTGGCAGCCCGTGAGGGTAGCACCGAGTTTGACTGGGGTGATGAGACCTCTCGGGACAGTGAGGCCAGCAGTGTGGCAGCCCGAGGAGACTCACGTCCACGCCTGGTGGCCCCTGCTGACCTGTCACGCTTTGAGTTTGACGAGTGTGAAGCGGCTGTGATGTTGGTGTCACTGGGCAGCTCTCGCTCGGGCACGCCCTCCTTCTCCCCAGTCTCTACGCAGTCGCCCTTCTCGCCAGCCCCGTCACCTTCACCCTCACCACTCTTTGGCTTCCGCCCTGCCAACTTCAGCCCCATCAACGCCTCGCCAGTCATCCAGCGTACTGCTGTTCGCAGTCGCCACCTGAGCGCCAGCACCCCTAAGGCAGGTGTGCTGACTCCACCAGACCTGGGCCCCCACCCGCCGCCACCTGCTCCCCGAGAGCGCCATTCCTCCGGCATCCTACCCACCTTCCAGACCAACCTGACCTTTACTGTGCCCATTAGCCCTGGGCGACGGAAGACAGAGCTGCTTCCCCACCCAGGGGCACTGGGGGCCTCTGGCTCTGGGGGCGGAGGAGCTGCCCCAGACTTCCCTAAGAGTGACAGCTTAGACTCTGGTGTGGACTCGGTGTCCCACACGCCTACACCCTCCACACCAGCTGGCTTCCGTGCTGTGTCGCCTGCCGTGCCCTTCTCCCGCTCCCGCCAGCCCTCACCGTTGCTGCTGTTGCCCCCACCTGCCGGCCTGACCTCGGATCCTGGGCCCTCCGTGCGCAGGGTGCCTGCTGTGCAGCGGGACTCACCTGTCATTGTCCGCAACCCTGATGTGCCGCTGCCCTCCAAATTCCCTGGGGAAGTGGGCGCTGCCAGTGAGGCACGGGCCGGGGGACCTGGGCGGGGCTGCCGAGAGACCCCAGTGCCCCCTGGGGTGGCCAGTGGGAAGCCTGGCCTGCCCCCACCTCTGCCGGCCCCCGTGCCCATCACTGTGCCTCCAGCCGCGCCGACTGCTGTGGCCCAGCCGATGCCCACCTTTGGCCTGGCTTCCTCGCCCTTCCAGCCGGTGGCCTTTCACCCCTCACCTGCTGCCCTGTTGCCGGTCCTGGTGCCCAGCAGCTACACCAGCCATCCTGCCCCCAAAAAGGAAGTCATCATGGGCCGGCCTGGGACAGGTAAGAGGTTCAGGTGGTTGGTCTGGGCGAGGGCTCGTTTTGAACAGGATCACTTGCAAACTGGGTCTCGAGAGAGGTGAGCTCCCACCTTGGGAGGGACCCAAGGGGAGGCTGGCCTCCTCTCTGCACAGATGTTCAAGTGGGAATTCACGTGTCAGGTGAGGGAGTAGACTTTCAAGGCTCAGTGCAGTGTTTCCAGAGGCCTCCTATTGGGAATGCAGTCTTAAGGGGTCCATCAGTCAGCAAACCCTTCCTGAGTGCAGGCTTGAAGCCAGGCCCCCACGGAGCTGAGAGGGTAACAGAGATGACAGTCATGGTGACAGCTCCCACGTCTGGAAGCCTGGCAGGGGCATCGCCATGATAAGCAGTGTGAGTGGTTATCTCACCTAACCTCACACCCACCTTTAGTGTAATACTCACCACATTCTGAACACTGCTATGATCAAGCTCATTTAGAAGAAACTGAGGCCAGGTTAGTAACTTGCCCAGGGTCACATGGCTAGTAAATCCTGGTGCTAGCTTTCCAACCCAGGCAGGCTGACTCGAGACCACTCAGCCATAATGCTGGGTTACAAATGGGAAGATTGAGGCTCCAACAGGTCCTTATGCCAGGTGGTGGCAGGACTGGGACTAGAACCCTCATCTTCACCACTGCACCTGGTAAATACCACAGGAGTGGCCACATTGGGAACTGGGGGTGTGCTGTGCATGCCTCCAGGTGTGAATCTAGTCTGACTGCCCTCAGGATAGGGTGTGTAAGCTAAGAGTTGAAGGATGAGTTGGAGCCAGCAACCATGGGACAGAAGAGCCTCTCTCAGAGGCTGACAGGAAGGCTCCAAGGCCAGAAGTAGCACAGCTGAGGATGGCCAGTGTGGCTAGAGTGCTGAGGCCGGGGCGGGGGGAGAAGCATTTCTGATACAGTGCTTGAGAGCCAGCTGGCCTCGGTCTTGTCAGAGCAACTTTCATGGAGGGTGACAGACACGTCACGAGTCTCTTCCCTAGCATCTTTTTCTCATCTGTTTATTAATCCACTGTTGACTGAGGGCCCTCTCTGTGCCTGGTGCCCTGTGCTGGTTGGTGCTAAGGACAGAGCCCTGCTCTCACAGGGCTTATGGTCCCTGGAGTAGACAGACCTGTTCCACATAGTGACTATCCAAAGTGGTGGGGCTGGGATGCAGGAAGCCCAGGAGGCCATGGGAAGTCAGGGAGGGCTTCTTGGAGAAGAGGCCAGGGCCTCTAAAGTGAGACCCAAAGGGTGTGCAGAAGGGAACCTGGCAAGGCCAGCAGCAGGACCTCCAAGCAGAGGAGAAGAATTTGTACAAAGGCCTTGAGGCAAAAACAAGTATTTGAAGGACGTTGAATCTGCAAAGTCAAGGGTACTAGACAGTGGGGTGAGTGTTGGGATGTGCAGCTGTGTTGATGAGCAGTACATCAAGGGTCAGGTCATAGATGGTCCTTATAAGACTTGTGAACTTTATCTTGAGGGCTCTAGGGAGCCAAGGAAGGTTTTGAGCTGATCCAACCACAGCTGTACCATGGAGGGTGACGTCCAGTCCCTGAGACCAGGGGCAGGGAGACCAGGGAGGAAGGAGGCTGGGGTGTGGATCTAGGTTGGAGCCACCGTGTCTTGGGCTGGGGCAGAGGCCAATGCAGGAAGGAGCCCAGGCCCTGCCCTCACAGAGCTCCAGCCCAGACCCAGTACAGAGGGGCACAAGGACTATGCTCATATACTGAGGTTGTGAGCTTTTTTGCCCCACCCCCAACATTTTTTACATTCGTTATTGTAGTTGATATGAGCAAAATTCCACAGAAGTGGGCAGAGCAGGGATTTCTATCCTTAGACAGATGAAGAAACTGAAGGACTCTAACCATCCCCCTCCCCCACACACCCTTAGCCCCAACATTGCCCTCATACATAGCATTGGTCATGACCGTCACTGCTGCAGTGTGGGGAGGGATGGCACTGATGCAGGTGACCTGAGACCTACCAGGGTGGCCCTACAGGGGTTCCTGCCACCATTTCCCAGATGAACAAAAGTGAGGCCCTAACAGAATAAGAGTCCTGATTGAGGTTACTGAGCCAGGGAGGGGCAAGACTGGTCCTTGAACCAGGTCTCTTGATCTCTAGATCACAGGACTCTCTCTACTGGAAGTTACAGTAATCATAATTTATTAAGTACCACCCATGCATGTGCCTGGCACCCTGCTCAGTAAGCGCTGACGGAGCCTTTATTCACTGAATCCTCACAATACCCCAGGAGGTCAGCATGATTATTAGTTCCAGTGGACAGAGTAGGAAACTGCAGCCCTAGAGGCAAAGTGACTTGCCCAAGGTCACCCAGCTAGGAAGAGGGAGAACCAGGCTGTCTGGCTCCAGAGCCCAAGCTCTTAAGCACTCTCAATAATAATAGTAACAATAATAGTAACCTGCTTTATTTGAGCATTTAGCATGTATTCAGCCTCAGGTGTGGGGCCATCGCATCAAAACCTCCTGATAATACGAAGTAGGGATTACCAGCCCTGTTGTCAGAGGAGGGGGGGAACTGAAGTAGGTTCAGGGAGGGGAGGCCCCTTTCTGGAAGCCACCTGGTCGTCAGAACTTGTCCAGTGCCTGTCTTGGCGGTTCTGAGCAGCACCTCCCTGACAACACCCATGCTGAGTTATCCAGGCTGCCCTCAGGTTCCCAGCCAGCAGGCCCTTTTGTTCTTCTCTGAGGCCTCCCTAAACCCTTGGGAGGTAGTTACCTTGGGGCCTTCTCCCTCTGAGGCCCAGACAGGGCAGACCGTGCCCAGTGGCATAGTGAGGCTGTAGTCCTGGGCCCTTCTGCCCACCCTTGCCAGGGCCTGACCCTCACTCAGGGCAGCAGGTGTGAGGGGGCGGCCCGGGGCAGCCCGCCTGCTTCTGCCCCAAGCCAGGCACTTGCTTCCGCTGGGGGACTTGCTGGGGCAGGCGGGCCGGCATTCTCCACATTCTGCACATGGCCGGGCCAGCCAGCTGCCATTGCCACCTCCCTCTGACTCTTCCCGCCTGCTCCCCAGGAGAGGAAGCTGCCCCTGGGCCTGCAGCCCCAGCCCAGGAGGCCAGATGTCTCAGCCCTGTCCCTGGCATGGCCTCCCTTCCACTTCCCAGCTTCTGCCTGTTTTCCCTGTATTGACAGGCAGTGCTCTTTCTCCTGGGCCTGTCTGCTTGTTTGCCTGTTTGAGCCACTGTCTGTCTGTCTCTCCCTTGAATCCATATGTCTGTCTCTGTCTAGGTCTCTATTTCTGGGCCTGAGTCTCTCTGTGGACTTTTGACTTTCTCTTGAGTCTTGCTCTCTGTATCTTTCTTGGTTTGTCCCTCCTTGGACATCAGTTCTTGCCTGAGCTTTCATCCCACCCTCTTTTTGTTTTGGCCCCCCATCTTAGGATCCTGTGCCTCTGGGCCAGACTTGGCCTCTCCTCTGGCCCTTCTTCTCCCATTCTTTAGGCAGATATTGTGCCCCCATCCTAGCCCTCACCCCCACTCTCTGCACATCAGGTGCTCTGTTCCTTTAAGTCAGTGGATAGTTGCTAAGCACCACGTCTCCTTCTCCCTTTTTGGGGAGTGTTGGGAGAATGTCTAGTCCTGGGATCCCCATCTCATTCCTTGACAAATTAACTGCCCACTACTGTCCCTGAAACCTGCCGAGAGGTGTCAGGAACCATCCTACGACCCTTCAACATCCAAGCACCTGTTCCCAACACAGGCAGGAAGGTGGGGGCTGTTTGGGACAAGCTAGGAGATCCGGCTGTGGGGGAGCAGCAGGAAAGCAGCTCCTGTGCCCACCCACCTGCTAGAGGGCATGACCCAGATCACCCCTACCACCCCCACACTCACCGCCTTTTGGGAGACACTTTGGTGCCAACTCCATTTAACTGAGTTCTATGTGTAGTCCACCCTAACCAGTAGGACTTCAGAGGCCAGGCAGTACTCACCAACTATACTTAGGAGGGGTTAGGAAAATGAAGCCCAAAGAGGAGCTGAGGGCCTCCTGACTCCCTAAATCCAGATCCAGAATCTGCCCACCAGAATTTCCATTTTGTCTCAAACAATGAACCCCATCTCTCCCACCAGAAGTCCCTCCTCATCTCTCCACCAGGCCCAGGCTGAGCAACCCTGGGGTAAGTGGGTGGGGAAGGCAGTGTGGACACAGGCACAGGCAAAGATGAGCAGAGGGAGGTACAGATTCTGGGGAGGCCAGAGGGGAGAGACAACTCTGTGGCTTAATGCGAGACAACGAAGGAGGTTCAGGTAGGTGTCTCACTGAAGGTGACATCTCAGCTGAAGCAGGAGGAATGAGTGGATTTCAGGGTAGTAAAAGAAAGAGAAGGGCTATCCAGGCCAAGGCAGCCACAGGAGCAAAGGCCAGGAGGAGTGAAAGTGCATGACCTCTGTGTGGCTAGTTGAGGCTGGAGCTGACACGAGCATAGGCTTGGGGGAAGGGTGCCAAGGGTGCCATGGTCCAGCCAGGCCATGCTTGAATGGCAGCCTGTGGAGAGCCAAGAAAGGGTTTAGAGCAGAGGGAAGGGGTTGCATCAGGATGTCAAAGATCCCTGAGAAGGAAGGAGATCTAAGTTAGGAAAAAGAGGATGATCTGCGGGAGAGAGGAGATCAGAGGCTTTTCTGAGGTAGCAGGAGTCATGAGTCTTGGAGACTTCTTGGAAGAGCCATCCAACACCAGGCGCTGCGAGGGGTCAGACTGCCTCCTGGCGGCGGCGGGTGGCCGGGGCTGATATCGCGCGCATGCGCAGCAGTGTAGTGGTGTGTGTGGCCCGCAGCCCCCGGCGCCTCGGCATTAATGGCTCCATTAGTGGCCGGGAGGGAGGCGCATTAGCGGCGACGACGGCGTCTGGCTCCCATTACCACCGGCGGCAGCGGCTGCACCACAGGCGGCTGGACTCTAGCCCGCCGCGCCGCCTCCTCCGCCCGCACCCGGTGCCCTATTCCCGCTCCCCATGGGGGCCTGAGCCAGGGAACCCCCGTCTCCCCTTTTCGGTGGAAAAGCTGATTGTGAAGCCAGGCAGACCTGGGCTCAAATCTCGACCGTGCCACCACCTGATTGCAAGATGCTTCCCCCTCTCTGAGCCTGTTTCTTGTGAAGCAGCCGGGGAAACAGGGTGCATCGGGGGCTTTGTGAATCCAGACCTGCACCCTGTAAGGGCCGCGCCTACTCCCGCGCCCCAGGGGGTAGGCTCCAGGCGTCCTGCCTCCGTCCTTCCCATTGGCCGCTGTCGCGCCCGCTGGTGCCGATTGGCCGAAAACCACTCCCCCCGGCCCCTGCGCCATTAACCCCTGCACTGCCGCGTCCTCGGACTGGGTGGAGCCCCCCCTGCAGACAGTTCGGGTGCCAGCTGGCCCGCGCCCCGCCGCGGCCCGCGTGGGTGTCAGGCCGACCGGGCGCCCGCCCGCCCTCCCAGCACAAAGCGGCTTTGTGGGGCCCGCCGGGGGCTGGCTGGGGGCCAGGCGGCGAGTGGAAAATCTCGTGAGCACGGGGTTGGGGAGGAGAACGCAGGGCGGCGCCCCCTCCTCCGCCCAGGCAGTGGCGCCTCCCTCGGCCCGCGCGGACCAGCCACTCCAGCCTCGGCGCCTGTACGCTCCCCTTCACCCCCCCCCCTTTTCTGCCCCCTAATCCACATCCCGCCCTCCGTCCTATCCCACTCATCTCCCAATCCCTGGGGACCCTCCCCCACATTTTGCCTGCCTCTCTTTTCCTTCTGGTCCCCCTGCCTACCCCAGCCCCACTCACACTGACTCACCCCGGCGCTATTTTTAGGCCCCCATCCCTCCCGAGCAGCACCAGCCCAATCCTGGGCTCGTTCCCCAGGCAACCCTGGCCGTCGCCGAAGCCGCCTGGGGTGGGTGGGTGGGTGGGTGTGTATGTGGAGAGCGGGTGAGGGGAGCTAGGGACACTGGGGTGGTGAGCCGAGGCGGGGACCCGGGCCTGGAGAGAGCAGGGTGGGGAGCCGCAGGCGGCAAGGCGCGGTGCCTCTCGGGCTCAATAAACCCGGGCTCACCCAGGTTCAGAGCGTGTCTGCCTGTCCCTTAGTCTGTCAGCATCCCTGGCTGCGCGCCCCAGGCCTCTGGGCAGGCCTCAGCCTGTGCCACTCTGGGTAGCAGTTGCTGTCTCTGTCTGTGCTCCCTGTCCCGAGGCTGGGGTGGGGTGGTGCTGTGGAGACTGTTTAGGGTCAGACCTTTTGTGGAGTTGGTTATGGGGTAGTGCCAGGGGTAGAGGGGATGCACTATAGTTCTTCCTGGTACCTGCTCTGAGTGAAGGATGGTGTTGCACCCCCTCTCAGATGGGGCAGGGGCCCTGATTTGAGGAATACCCTCAACCTTTTCCAACTAGGGAGGCCCCAGTTAGGGTTGGGGATGCGTGGAGAGATGGAACTGTCAGGGGACAGGACCTGCTCTCTCTTCTCCACTCCTACTCACCCCTACCCAGGGTTCCTCTACTCTGAACAATGGAAGCTAAGTATAGGGCTGGCCCAGTGCCCAGGGCAGGGGGGCCCTTCCCACCCGGATTCCGGCCCCTCCCTGCCAGGCTGGGCCCCCACTTGCCTGTACCCTACCCTGTAAGGGGCCTCTTCCCATCCCTCCTATGTGGGCACTGTCTTTTACCAGATGTGCAACCCTCCCAGATGTATGAGGCCCTCTTTCCCTACTGTGCCAAACCTAGCTCTTTTTCTCACTCAATAGAAGGGAGGGAGCTGGGGGCAGGGTTCCTCTGAGCTCAGTCCCTGGGCTGCATTGCCTGGGGAAGGGGTTAACTTGCCAGTAGGTGAGTCACTGGTGGGGAGGGGAGGGGGCAGTGGTGGGGAGATAGTGGCCACATTGATTTCAGGCTTGATTTTTGCTTCATATTGCAGTCCCTGGGGCAGTGAGGTAATGGAGGGTCTGAGTCTGGGGCTGCATAGGGAGGAGGGAGCAGCCACCTAATAGTCCCTCCGGTGGTCCCTCCAGGCTCACAGCCAAGTGTCTGGCCATGCAGTCTCTGGAGGTCGGAGGGCTACAGACCTCCCTTTTCCCTCTGGGCTCAGGTTACCTGTATTTTGCCCCTTCCCCATTCCTTCAGCTCTGTCTGTGGATACAGCAGGCTGGGAAAGGATTTGTCTGTGCCTGTCACTGACCCCTGCCTGTGTAGCTCAGTCTTGGTCCCTTTGAGCATGTGCAACCTTTACCTACCCAGGTATGACCCCAGGCCTCTGCCTTTACTGGATGTGGCCTCAGGGCCCCTCTTGGGTGATCCAAGGCCTCTGCCTCTCTACCTAGTGGGCCCCAGACCTTGCCTGTGTCTCCCTGTATGCCCTCTGACCTTTCTGTAGTTCACCAGTCTCTCTGGTATTGTATCTGAACATACTCCCATTCCTCTGTTGGGAGTCTCAGCTGTATCCACCCTGAGGTTAAATTTTCTGTAGTGGAAAGAGCACTTGAATTGGAGCACTGGGCTGTTACATCCTGGCTGCATGATCTTGCACAATTTATTCAATTTCTCTGAGCCTCATTTGTTTCATCTGAACAATGGGCATAATAAAGTGTACCTCCTTAGTGGCTGTGAGGATTCAATGAACAGGATAATACATTACAAGCTCCTAGCACATAGCAGCCCCAGTGTTAGTTTCCTTTCTTCCTCTTGGCCCTCTTATGGAAAGGGTGGCTCCCAGCCTAGAGTGGTGGTCCCCTGCCTTCCACTGTGAGGTGGAGGGTCCCAGGTGTCTGCTAAGTGTCAGGCAGGGTAGCTGATTGATGGGAATGGACAGGGCACTATGTATACCTGATAAGCCAGGGTACTGAAGTAGTCAGTGCTCACCAGGGTAAGTTTATATAGTGTATGGGGTCAGTACAATGGCTTTTATGAGAGTTTCCTGTGTAGGGGTTGGAGGGGTGACAGGAAGGCCATGAGTGTGTGGCTGTGATGAGGTGTGTGAGATAATTCTGCCTGTTTGATATGTTGTGTGTTTGTATGATGATTCACATGGGGCTGGTGGATGCGTGATTAGGATGTGCGTTGGTGAAGCATCTATGACCTGCCATGTATGAAATGGGTGATGTGAAGAGGATGGGTGAGAATGAGTGTGTGTGATGGTGGCTGAGGAGTGATGGATGGTTAGTGTGGGAGGTAGTACATTTATGTGAGCAGGTGTTCCAGGTGTGTAGCTGAGGGGTGATGGGCGGTTAGTAGGGGAGGTAGTACATTTATGTGAGCAGGTGTTCCAGGTGTGTAGCTGAGGGGTGATGGGCGGTTAGTAGGGGAGGCAGTACATTTATGTGAGCAGGTGTTCCAGGTGTGTAGCTGAGGGGTGATGGGCGGTTAGTAGGGGAGGTAGTACATTTATGTGAGCAGGTGTTCCAGGTGTGTAGCTGAGGGGTGATGGGCGGTTAGTGGGGGAGGTAGTACATTTATGTGAGCAGGTGTTCCAGGTGTGTAGCTGAGGGGTGATGGGCGGTTAGTGGGGGAGGTAGTACATTTATGTGAACAGGTGTTCCAGGTGTGTGACTTCGTGTGTGAGCATTAAGACGGAGAGTAAATGTGACCATGGGGTGTGTATGAGATAATGGGTGTGGTAGGAAAGTCTGCCCATGAGGAGTGTGTGACTGCTGTTGTGAAAGTTGATGAGGGTTCGGGGGTGGCTCGTCCACCCCTAGGCGCAGTTCGTCTCCCCTGCGGCGCTGTGCGTGCCCAGGTGGGCGTGAGGAAGGTGGGCCGAGCCGCGCGCGAGCGTGTTCCTCGCGCGGACTGGACACACAGAAGCACCACACACAGCCTCGGTGCTTCCGCAGCGCAGCGCCCCGAACCGCCCCCCTGGCTCAGTGCCTTTACTGCAGTGCGCCCTCCCTGCCGCCCTCCTCCCGCGGTCCCGCCCCGGGCCGGCTTGGGGCCAACCAGAGCCCGCCCCGCCCTGCCCTCATTTGCATATGACTGACGTTCCCCCGGGGCGGCCAATGGGGGCGGGCGCGGCGGGGCCTGACCCGCGCGCGGCGACGGTAGCCAATAGGCTCGCGCGCGGTGGGCCGGGCTTGCGCGGAAGGCCGCGGGGGAAGCGGGGAAGGGGCGGGGGGAGGTGCGGCGGGGGGAGGGGAGCGCGTAGTAGTGGCGGGGCGGGGAGGCGGCGGTGGTTCGGCGCGGGGCTCTCTCGGAGCGCACGGACGCACGCACGCTGGTCCGTCTGCCCGCTCGGGGCCGGAGGTCGACTCGGCGCTGAGCCGCGGGCCCCGGCCCGGAAAGGCGGGGCGCGGCGCCGGCAGCCGGGGTGCACGGGGCCAGAGCCGTTACCCGCCGGAGCTGCGAGGGAGGGAGGGAGCGAGCCAGCGATCGGGGAAGGGAGGGGGCCGCCCCCGCGCACGCGCGTGGCGCCCCGCCCCGCCTGCCCCGCCCGCCAGGCTCCTCGCGGGAGGAGGGAGAGGGAGGGGGCGGCGCCGATGGCCCCGGTGCCGCGCGCCCCGTGACGGCCCCCGCGCGCGCCGGGGGGCGGGGCGGGGCCGGCGCGCTCTGACCTCCCCCCGCCCCCCGGGCGGCGGGAGGCAGGCGGTGCTGTGCGCAGGCGCGCCCGGCAGAGACCCCCGCGTGGGGCGGCCGGAGGGGGGGTGGCGGGGGGGGGGCATGCGGCGACGGCCTCCAGCTCCCCCCGGGCCCGAGCGGCGACTGCCGAGGAGCCGGCGGCGGGCGGAACGGCGGCGGCCGCTGAGGAGGCGAGAGCCCCGTCCAGGTCCCCCCCGCGCCGGACCATGTACTCAGCCCACAGGCCCCTGGTGCCCGCGTCCGGCGCGGCCTCCCGTGGCCTCGGCATGTTCGGTCAGTAGCACCTGGGCCCTGGGACTGTAGGGGTCAAGGGATTGGGGTACTGAGTGCGGAGTAACGGTGATGGGGTGTAGTAAGAGAATGGTGGAGGCAGAGTAAAGGGGAAAGTTACAGAGCTCGGCTGGGCCAAGTGGTTAGTGATGGCAGGTGAGTGTAGCGGAGTGATGGGAGTGCAGAGTGGGGAGTAACTGGGGACAGCTGTGATGTTTAGGTGTGGGGTGGAAGAGATCTGTTGTCATGGGAGGTGAGGGGTGCAGAGTAGCTGGCTTCGTAGCATGAATTACAGTAGGAGCAGGGTGAGACCTGCTAGTGTGGAATAGAGAGGGGGAAGGGGCTGGGGGCTGTGATTGAGTAGTGGGGCTAAGACCAGGTCTTGAGAAGTAAGCGAGGCAGTGTTTGCTCAGAACAGAGTGATGTGTTTGTGGTGTGCTTTACGGAGAGGGGCAGAGACCCAGGAACCTGGAGGGTAGTGCAATGGGGAGGAGTTCAGGAAGGGCAGGACCAAAGAATTGTTCCCCCATTGTCTGCTGGGCCGCTTCTTCCCCACCCAGCAGAAGATGAGGAGGCCTTGATGAGAAGGATCTCTGTGAAGAGAAGGTCAGGTCCAGGTCTCCATAGGCTGTTAGGTTTTGGAGGGCCCAGCAGGCTTTTGGGGCTCCAGTGCCCCAGTGGTAGGGGATGGGATTGTCCTAGTGTCTTGAGTCCCTTCCAGTGTTGGCTGCTTTGTTCCTCTCCTGTTGCCTCGATGTCTACTTTTTCTTTTGTCAGCACCTCACAGAATCAGGTCTTGAGGCCAGTGCCTCACACAGGGGCTCCCCTAGGCCAGCCTTCTGAAGGCATGGGCTGCGGTGGGTTGGGGAGGGTCAGCCCAGGTCAGATTGATCTAGACCAGGGGGAAGCATGGAATGATGGGGAGCAGGGCTAGGGCGTTTCCCTTCTCTCTTCATGGTCTTCCCCTAGCAGGGGCCTCCTCTGCTGGTTCCACTTCCCCCAGGGAGCCGGCAGTGAGAAGGAAGCCCACTCTCAGCCTGGGCCAGCCCCAGGAGTCCAACCAGGGGTGGGACCCAGCCTAAGGCTGGCTCTCCTACCACCTAGCTCCTGGAGCAGGAGATTAGACCGCTAGGACTGGTCCCTTGGTGAGGGAAGAACTGTCCTGTGCATATCTTCAAGGAAACACCTGGCACTTTTGCCTTCCCTGGGCAGAGACTTGTAATGATTCTCTTGTCTGCTTCTTTGTCTGTGCCTTTTCTTTGGAGGAGTTTACCGCATCTTCCCATCTTTTGGGCAAGGGAGCTGGATGCTACACTAAAGATTAACTCAGGGGTTTAGAGTGAGGGAGGCTGAGAGGCCTCTTAATGGGCAGTAGATTCTCTTTGGGGAGGAAAGAGAGAGATGCTGGAGCCCCCTGTGCCCAGCCCTGGAAGGGCAGGTCTTGCTCCCTGGGGTCTGTGGTAGGGGGAGGGAGGCAAGGAGAAAGGCCTGAGTCCCCATGCTCTGTGGGTGATGGAGAGGGGGAGGGAGATCGGGCCATCTGCCTCAGGAAAGAAGGGGAGTGTGAGGCCAAGGTGAGGGGCTACATCAGATGGCAACATGGTGATTGAAGTGTGGTATGACTAGGGGAGGTCTTGGGGTTAAGGTCTTGGGGCCTTGGGAGAGTGAGGTGGCAGTCAAGCATGGCCTGGTTTGTGACAGGATCTAGTCGTTCCTCTGGCCTGGTCCCTGGTGGCAAGGCTAGTGGAGGTGGAGGTGGGGGAGGGAGTGGGGTATGAGGGCTATTTCCCTTCTTTGCCTCTTTTCTTTCTTATAAATCTAGTGATCTTTCAGGAGGAGTTTTTTTCTGAGTGATGTTACATGCATGAGATCAAGGGACTCTGGGGTTGGGGAAGGGGGTGTAAAGAAGGGTGGAGCCCTTGTCCAGGATAGAAAAGAGCTTGAGTTGGGGGTCAAGGCCAAGCTCTCCTGCACAATTCAACTGGCTCCTTCCCACAGTGTGGACAAACGTGGAACCTCGCTCTGTGGCCGTGTTCCCCTGGCACTCCTTAGTCCCCTTCTTGGCGCCCAGCCAGCCTGACCCCTCTGTGCAGCCAAGTGAAGCCCAGCAACCTGCCAGCCACCCAGTGGCCTCCAATCAGAGCAAAGGTAAGGGGTGAGGGGCTGTGGGAAGCCACAGGGTTGGGGTTGAGATGGCCTAAGAGCCCTCTGATCTGCCTATCGCTCTGTCCTCAGAACCTGCTGAGTCGGCGGCTGTTGCTCACGAGCAGCCACCAGGCGGGACAGGGAATGCTGACCCTGGGCGGCCCCCGGGAGCTACATGCCCTGAGAGCCCAGGGCCCGGACCCCCCCACAGTTTGGGGGTGGTGGAACCTGGAAAGGGCCCCCCTCCCACCACTGAGGAGGAGGCCCCTGGTCCACCAGGAGAGCCCCGGCTGGACAGTGAGACGGAGAGTGACCATGATGATGCGTGAGTGCCCTGAGCTTGGGGCTGTGGGGGAAGGTGGTGTGGTGGGGAATATGGCTCTCACTTTCCCTGCTGCTCCCACCACAGCTTCCTCTCCATCATGTCTCCTGAGATCCAGTTACCTCTGCCGCCTGGGAAACGCCGGACCCAGTCCCTCAGCGCCTTGCCCAAGGAACGAGACTCATCTTCAGAGAAGGATGGACGCAGCCCCAACAAGGTGCCTCATCTCCACCTGTCCCCAGCTCACCCCATGGCCATCCAAGCCTGTCTCCCCAGTCCTAACCGCCCGGCTCGGGCCTGTATCTACTGCAGCGGGAGAAGGACCATATCCGGCGGCCCATGAATGCCTTTATGATCTTCAGCAAGCGGCACCGGGCCCTGGTCCATCAGCGTCACCCCAACCAGGACAACCGGACTGTCAGCAAGATCCTGGGCGAGTGGTGGTATGCCCTGGGACCCAAGGAGAAACAGAAGTACCACGACCTGGCCTTCCAGGTAATGCTGCCTCCTCTTGGCTCCTCTTCAGCTTCTTCTGGTAGGGTGGGTGAGTGAAGGGTCTCCCTGTCCTCTCCTGCCAGGTGAAAGAGGCCCACTTTAAGGCCCACCCAGACTGGAAGTGGTGCAACAAGGACCGGAAGAAGTCCAGCTCAGAGGCCAAGCCTACTAGCCTGGGGCTGGCAGGAGGGCACAAGGAGACGCGGGAGCGGAGCATGTCGGAGACAGGCACTGCCGCTGCCCCTGGAGGTTAGTGAGCCCTTGGGCTCTTCTGCCTTGCCACCTCCATCCCTGACATCTGCTGGCCACCCCGTTGCTTGCTCACCCCTTCCCCAGAAGCTCCTCTCTACTTTATCATGCTTTGAGGTCCCTTACTCACAAAAGAACTGGCAATTGTTTCATGTGAAGGTGTCAGGAAGGTCCAGATAGGCAAAATTTTCAGGGAGAAATCTTATCATCAATTGGTATTTACTGAGCATTTAGTACATAATAGGCACCAAAAGGAGTATAATCTCTAGTATTCAAAGCCATATGCTGTTTTCCAAATGAGGAAACTGAGGCTCAGAGACGTAAGATCACTTATTTGAAGTCATCGAATACTAATAAGTAGCAGAGACCAAATTTAAACCCCAGTTTGACTCTCAAGACCACAGTTGGAAGCCCCTCATTGACTGCTTCTCCTGACTTAGGGTGTCTAGTGTGCTTGGCCCTATTCTGAGGAGCTTTTCTGGAGTGATCCTGTGGGTTTGGGCCCACAACTGTGATAGAGAGGATGTTCTTTCCTGTCTGAGATGAGGGAACTGAGACCCAGACGGGCCAGTGGTTATTAGCTAGCCAGCGCCACACACCTGTCTGCAGGCTTTGACGCTCTCAGAAGGGCTGCTTCCCAGGGAGGTATGGGCTTGCTTCTTGCAATGCCAGAGGACAGGAACCAATGAGAAATGCAGTTAGTGATTGGTATGTCTTTTCTGCCAGGTGGCTCAGGAAGTCCAGCCTGCTTCTGCCCAGTATCTAGAAATATCTGCGGAGGGCTTGGCCAGCCTGGGTGCTGGTAGGAGGCTTCTGACTCCATACCACTTCTTTCTTTCCGCTCTACAGTGTCCTCGGAACTCCTGTCTGTCACAGCCCAGACGCTCTTGAGCTCGGACACCAAGGCTCCGGGGAGCGGCTCTTGTGGGGCAGAACGTCTGCACACAGTCGGGGCACCTGGCTCAGCCCGGCCCCGAGCCTTCTCCCACAGCGGGGTCCACAGCCTCGATGGTGGGGAAGTAGACAGCCAGGCACTACAGGAACTGACTCAGGTCCGGAGTGCAGGCCATGGGGGTAGGGGAGATGGGCAGGGAGGGCTGCCTGAAGTGACAGCCTTGACCGAACTCTCCCTGCACTTGCCCTGCAGATGGTGTCTGGCCCTGCATCCTACTCTGGCCCAAAACCTTCCACGCAATATGGGGCTCCAGGCCCCTTTGCAGCCCCCAGTGAGGGAGGCACCCTGGCGGCCAGTGGGCGGCCTCCACTGCTGCCCACCCGGGCCTCCCGTTCCCAGCGTGCCGCCAGTGAGGACATGACCAGTGACGAGGAGCGCATGGTCATCTGTGAGGAGGAAGGGGATGATGATGTCATTGGTGAGCAGTCGCAGGGCTCAGAATCTTGTCCAAGGAGCAGCAGGCTAAGGTTTGGAGGGTGGGCAGATCTAGACCCTGAGACCCTTCCTTCCTTTCTTTTTCTTCCCTTCCACATTTGTTTGTGATCACCAGTGTGTTCAGTTCAGGCCCTACTGAGTAAACCCAGCTGTGCCCTCAAGAAGCCCCTGGCCAGACAGGAAGCTGGGAAGGCATGGCTGGGCTATTGGGCACAGTATTAGATGCTGATACCAGTGTGCTCTCAGGGTCCACTAGTGGGCAGGTGGGTACACCTGGGCTGAGGAACAGCATTTCTGGACAATGCTTACTGCCAATTTGGGGCAAAGCTGAGGCTAGAGCCAGGCTCCAGGCTCTTCCTCCTGGGCAGCCTTGTACCCAGCCCCTTTACCGACGCTGTTTTCTCTGTGCTCTCAGCTGACGATGGCTTCAGCACCACTGACATTGACCTCAAGTGCAAGGAGCGGGTGACTGACAGCGAGAGCGGAGACAGCTCTGGGGAAGACCCAGAGGGCAGCAAGGTGAGGGCTTGAGACTTGTTGCTGTCTGGTCACATGCATCTTGGGAGGGGGGACACCCATTTCTGTGTAAATTGACAGAGGGGGAGATTAAGGCCCAAAGAGGGCGAGCTACTTGCTCCGTGGGGAACTGGGTCACAGCCTAGGTTGAATGAAGGCCTTCGGCTGGCCTGGTTGCCAGGTGGGACAGGGAAGCAGGGGTGGGCAAGTTGTGCGTATCCAGGCTTCCCTGACATGCTGTATCTTCCATCTTTGACTCAGGGCTTTGGCCGGAAGGTGTTCTCACCTGTGATCCGTTCCTCCTTTACCCACTGCCGTCCATCACTGGACCCTGAGCCCCCAGGGCCCCCAGATCCACCTGGAGCCTTCGGCAAAGGATATGGGCCCACCCCATCCTCCTCCTCGTCCTCGCCTGCCTCCTCCTCAGCCTCAGCAGCCACCTCCTTCCAACTGGGCTCAGGGACCTTCAAGGCCCAGGAGTCAGGTCAGGGCAGCACAACAGGCCCCCTTCGGCCCCCACCCCCTGGGGCTGGGGGCCCAGCGACACCTTCTAAGGCCACCCGGTTTCTCCCCACGGATCCTGCCACCTTCCGGCGCAAGAGACCTGAAAGTGTAGGGGGCCTGGATCCACCAGGCCCCTCAGTCATTGCGGCACCTCCCAGTGGTGGGGGAAGTGTCCTGCAGACACTGGTCCTGCCCTCAAACAAGGAGGAACGGGAGGCCAGTGGAGCTCGCATGCCTTCGGCCCCAGCCCCACCGCTGGCCTATGGGGCCCCAGCAGCACCCCTGTCCCGCCCGGCTGCCACCATGGTCACCAACGTGGTCCGGCCTGTCAGCAGCACTCCTGTGCCCATTGCCTCTAAGCCTTTCCCTTCCTCTGCCCGGGCGGAAGCGTCTCCAAATGATACAGCAGGTGGCAGGACTGAGACAGTCACTGGGTCCCGGGCACCTGGGGGCTCCCCACTAGGTGTCAGCTTAGTGTATTCAGATAAGAAGTCGGGAGCAACCACCTCAACAGCCCCACATCTGGTGGCTGGGCCCCTACTGGGCACTGTGGGGAAGGCACCTGCCACTGTCACCAACCTGCTGGTGGGCACCCCGGGCTATGGGGCCCCAGCACCCCCCGCTGTTCAGTTTATTGCCCAGGGGGGCCCTGGCAGTGGGGCAGCTGCGGGCTCAGGAGCAGGTGCTGGGAGTGGCCCCAATGGGCCAGTGCCCCTGGGCATCCTGCAGCCAGGTCCCCTGAGCAAGGCTGGGGGAATCACCCAAGTGCAGTACATTCTGCCCACGCTGCCCCAACAACTTCAAGTGGCACCTGCCCCAGCCCCTGGGACCAAGGCAGTGGCTCCCAGCGGCCCTGCACCCACTACCAGCATCCGTTTCACCCTCCCGCCGGGCACCTCCACCAACGGCAAAGTCCTGGCTGCCACTGCGCCCACTCCTGGCATCCCCATCCTGCAGTCTGTACCCTCTGCCCCGCCCCCCAAAGGTGAGGCCTGGGTCGGGCAGCACAAGGAGAAGGGCCACAGGCCTATTCAGCTCCCTTGTAACCACTTCCTCCCTCATCTCTTTACTTGCAGCCCAGTCAGTTTCTCCTGTGCAGGCCCCTCCCCCAGGTGGCTCAGCCCAGCTGCTACCCGGGAAGGTACTGGTGCCCTTGGCCACCCCTAGCATGTCAGTGCGGGGTGGAGGGGCCGGCCAGCCACTGCCCCTGGTGAGCCCACCCTTCTCAGTACCTGTGCAGAATGGTGCTCAGCCACCCAGCAAGGTAAGGACACCCTGGTGGTGGCCCTACCTGTTCCTCGTTCTCTTTCTGGATGTTAGTCTCTATGTCCCGTGGTTTCTGTCTGCCTTTTCTTCAGTCTCCCTTTCTCCCTTCTTGTCTATTTGAGTCTCTGTCTTGCTGTCTTCCTCGACATCTTTGCACATCTTGATTTTGCCATCAGTGTCTGCACCTTGTTCCTTCTCTGTGTCTCCCATCTCTTGCTATTTTCTTTCTCTTTGTTTCTCCCTTCCCATCCCTGTCCCAAATTCTGTGTTCCTTGTCTCTGCTGAGATCACCCTCTGAGTCCTTGGTCCTCCCTTACCCAACTCTGGGTCGCCACCTCACCTCAGCTCATGGTGCCCTTGCCCACAGATCATCCAGCTGACTCCGGTACCTGTGAGCACACCCAGCGGCCTGGTGCCGCCCCTCAGCCCAGCCTCGCTCCCTGGACCCACCTCTCAGCCTCAGAAGGTCCTGCTGCCCTCCTCTACCAGGTGACTGCAGTTGAACCCTCAACCTGGAGGTCAGTGCAGGAAAGGGGTTGGGTGGGACCAGCTCACCTCATGCCGCCCCCTTTCCTCTCCCTTCGGCAGAATCACCTATGTGCAGTCAGCCAGCGGGCATGCGCTGCCCCTGGGCACCAGTCCTGCGTCTAGTCAGGCTGGAACAGTCACTTCGTACGGACCCACGAGCTCGGTAGCCCTAGGCTTCACCTCACTGGGGCCCAGTGGCCCCGCCTTCGTGCAGCCCTTGCTTTCAGGTGAGGGGTGGCATAGCAGGCAGAGCTGGGGACCAAGGGTGGAGCTGAGGCAGCCCAGACCCTAACTTGGGCCCAGGCCTGACTTGGCCCCCTGCCACTCCTCTGTCTCTCTGCAGGCCAAGCCCCGCTGCTGGCTCCCGGCCAGGTGGGCGTGTCGCCTGTGCCCAGTCCCCAGCTGCCTCCCAGCTGCACAGCCCCCAGTGGTCCTGTCATCACAGCGTTTTACCCCGGCAGCCCCATCCCCACCTCCTCAGCATCCCTGGCCCAGCCATCTCAGGCTCCACCAGGCCTGGTCTACACTGTGGCCACCAGCACCACCCCACCTGCTGCCACCATCCTGCCCAAGGGCCCATCGGCCCCTGCCACTGCCACCCCGGCCCCTACCAGCCCTTTCCCTAGTGCCACAGGTGGGTGTCGGGCCAGCTCAGGGCAGGGTGAGTTGGGAGACCCAGGGGATGGTCTCCAGTCAGGCCTGGCTCAGCAAATGCTCTTCTCTCCACCAGCAGGCTCCATGACCTACAGCTTAGTGGCCCCCAAAGCCCAGCGGCCCACCCCTAAGGCCCCCCAGAAAGTGAAGGCGGCCATCGCCAGCATTCCTGTGGGCTCCTTTGAGGCAGGTGCCCCTGGGCGGCCAGGCCCTGCACCCCGTCAGCCCTTGGAGCCTGGCCCAGCCCGTGAGCCCTCTGCATCTGAGTCTGAGCTGGAGGGGCAGCCTACAACGCCGGCCCCCCCACTGCCCCCAGAGACCTGGGTTCCCCCAGCCCGGAGCAGTCCCCCGCCACCCCCACCTGCTGAGGAGCGGACCAGCTCCAAGGGGCCTGAGACCATGGTGAGTGCACAGTGGGCCTGGAGGGTTCCTACTGCTCCTTGGCTCGCCCTTCAGTCCACTGTCTGTTCCACTCCTTTTTCCTCCACACTTGTCTGAACTGCGCCCTTATGGGGCCTCCTCTGTCACTCCAGCTTGTCCGTATGACTGGGTCTTCCCCAAGGTTCTGTGACTCGGGCAGTCAGTATTCATGTCTTCATGTTTCTGGTCTCACCCTGGTGGGTCTGAACCCAGTGTCTTCCATCTCCCTGCAGTCTCTGTCTCAGGCCAGCAAATTCCCAAGCTCATCTTCAGACTGGCGCGTCCCTGGGCTGGGTCTGGAGAACCGTGGGGAGCCTCCCACCCCTCCCAGCCCGGCCCCGGCTCCAGCCTCAGCCCCTGGTAGCAGCAGCGGCAGCAGCGAGGGCAGCAGTGGGAGGGCAGCTGGGGACACCCCTGAGCGCAAGGAGGCGGCCAGTACCGGCAAGAAGGTGAAGGTGCGGCCCCCGCCCCTGAAGAAGACCTTTGACTCTGTGGACAAGTGAGCACGGGCTGGGGGACTTGGCAAAGTGTGTGGGTTGGTGGGAGAGGGGGCAGCTGCAGGCTGGGACAGAGGAGGTGACCCTGCCCGCTCTCCAGCAGGGTCCTGTCGGAGGTGGACTTCGAAGAGCGCTTTGCTGAGCTGCCCGAGTTTCGGCCTGAGGAGGTGCTGCCCTCGCCCACCCTGCAGTCTCTGGCCACCTCACCCCGGGCCATCCTGGGCTCCTACCGCAAGAAGAGAAAGAACTCCACTGGTAGGCGAGTGCAAGGCACCCAGGGTAGGTAGGGGCAGACTGGGGCTGTCCCCACTGAGCCTGCTTCTGTTTAACCAGACCTGGACTCTGCCCCTGAGGACCCCACCTCGCCCAAGCGCAAGATGAGGAGACGCTCCAGCTGCAGCTCAGAGCCCAACACCCCCAAGAGTGCCAAGTGCGAGGGGGACATCTTCACCTTTGACCGTACAGGTGCTGGTGAGGTGGCAGGCAGAGCTGTGGTGTTCCCAGGGCCTCCAAGAGGGGTGGGGTCTCAGGAATGGGGTTAGAGATGGCATAGGTGGGTTGGGTATCACTGAGAGAAAGGACAGTAGTAGGTCAAGGGTGGGTTGTGGAGTCCAGCAGGACCCTAAGTTGCCACATGACCCTGGGTGGTTTCCTTCTCTGAACACTGCTGTGAAACATAATTCATTGAGGGCAGAGTGGTCACACGGACAGTGGTGGAGGGCCAGGCTGCCCCGGAAGGCTTGACTGCTTCTCATGCCACTCCCAGGTACAGAAGCTGAGGATGTGCTCGGGGAGCTGGAATATGAGAAAGTGCCATACTCATCACTACGGCGCACCCTGGACCAGCGCCGGGCCCTAGTCATGCAGCTCTTCCAGGACCATGGCTTCTTCCCATCAGGTGAGCAGGTCTCGGAGTCTCGAGGGGCACTTGGAGGGGGCCTGCCTGCCCATCTCACCCTCCCCTCCCCACCCTTCTGTCCACAGCCCAGGCCACAGCAGCCTTCCAGGCCCGCTACGCAGACATCTTCCCCTCCAAGGTCTGTCTGCAGTTGAAGATCCGTGAGGTTCGCCAGAAGATCATGCAGGCGGCCACTCCCACAGAGCAGCCCCCCGGAGCTGAGGCCCCCCTCCCTGGACCACCCCCCACTGGCACTGCTGCTGCCCCTGTCCCCACTCCCAGCCCTGCTGGGGGCCCTGACCCCACCTCACCTGGCTCGGACTCTGGCACGACCCCGGCTGCCCCGCCACTGCCTCCACCCCCAGAGCCAGGGCCTGGACAACCTGGCTGGGAGGGGCCCCCTCAACCCTCACCACCCCCTTCTGGCCCCTCCACAGCTGCCACAGGCAGGTGAGGGGCCCCTGAGAAGATCCCAGACCCACAGTATCCCCCTCAGGACATGGACAGTATGTAGGTGGCAGGAATTGGGGGGCAGGATGGTTACCTCCTCCCCAATAAAGCCATTTCGTCCTTTCCAGTTTGGGGCGGAATGAGGCCTGCTCCTCTTGTCTACCCCCTCTCCCCACAGCTCCCTCCCTGTGATGGGGGGCAGCTGAGGGGAAGCAGGGGCACAGTCTCCCTCCATTGAGCCCCTGTACATAACCTGGAGTGTGTTACCTTCAGACCTTTTCACTTGTACTTTATGCAAAATGGCTCGCGTGAGGGCCGCAAGCTGGAGGGTTGTGCAGGCCTCAGGCCACAGGGAGGCACCTGTGGAGTAGGGGGAGTTCATGTACCCCTTTTTTCCCCAGAGGGGCTGGACTCAGGTTAGTTTGGGGGTGGGGGCTCCTGCACTTTGCCACAGGCATGGAGAGGGTTCTCGCCTCACCCCCTCTGCCCTCCCAACTTGGGTTGTACTTTCTAAGAAGGTGATTTTCCCCTCCCCTCATCCCCATCCCCAGAACAAAACATGTTGATCATGTGCAATATTTCTTACTGTGCCGAGAAGCCGCAATGACCGAGATTAAAGCTGTTTAACACACCTGTGTAGCTGTCTGTTCTAAAGGGAGAAGGGATGTTGGTTATACCAGTTGGTTCCCCGGATGGCCATGGAGTTACATACTGCTCCCCCAACCCAAGATGAGGGAAGGAATTCCAGGACCATCCTCTCCCTACCTCAGAAGGATCTGGTCAGCAGTCATGATCCTTTCTCAGCCATCCAACCTGCGTGAGCTGGGGGAGGGCCTGAGATGTGGTGCTGCAAGAAGGGCAGTTCATCTTTGACAGTCCAGTTGGACCTGATAGGTCTGAGCCAGAGGTGGCACTGGGTGGGAGAGGCCAGTTGGCCAAGAGAACTGCGCTGTCCTCGGTGACTCTTGGTGCCCCCACGTGGCCTGAGCTAGCACTGCAGCCAGGCCAGAGGAAGCTCTCCTGCTTTCTGCCTGTCTATCACAGCCTGTGGACATGCTCTTGGGAGAAAGATAACCATATCCTGTGTAGAGGGATGACTGCTGGGGGTGGGAAGGTCAGGAAGCTTCCACAAGAAGTCACATCTAAGCCAGGACCAGAATACCGTTAAGTTCCAGCCAGGGGAAAGAGCATGTGCAGACTGGAGGGCAGATTTGGGTGGGCTTTGACTATTGAATCACCCAGAATTCTTGCTTGACCTTGATCCTGTAGGGTTGTGTTGGCAAACTAGTTTCACCTAGTGTGCTACTCATTGGTACTGCCTGCCTGCAGCACTCCTGTGATAGTAGAAATCTGACTGTTGATGGATTGGTGAGGCCTGCCTTGGACAGAGCTGCAGGGTCACAGGTATCAGCGTTGAGGTTGAGGTACCCAGACAGGCTTGACCATAGAGCAGAAAATTGGAGACTGAAGAATGAAAATTTAATGTTGCAGGAAGGCAGATGCTTAGGGTGTGGGCTCTGGCAAGGGGACACCGCCCTGGCCCTGGTCTTGGGCCAGCAGACGCTGAAGCAGGGAGTGCAGGGCCCGGCAAACAGGTGTGTAGCCCAGGCGGCTCAGATGCAGGTAATCATACATGTCATGGTGGCTTATGGTGCCATCTGAGTGCACAAAGCCAGGGTCTGCATCCAGGAAGTGGGCCCGTGGGTTGCCAGCCAATGCTGCCCGTACCAGCTCATTCACCCGTCGGTTTTTCTCACGAAGTGGGTTGGGGTGCTGGCCCCGAGGAAGCAGGCCCTGGAGAAGGTACCAAGCATTATAAGGAGGCAGCCTACCAGCATCTGGGTATCCTGTTCTCTGTGCCAAACTGTTTTCCACCCCCCAGCTGTAGAATACACCAGGGATGAAAAACCGGGGTTTAGAAACGTAGTTCCTGAAACCAGGTCTGAGATCTCATTCAGCAAGAACCTTCTAGAAGTGATGAAGTCTAGATTTGCCCTGAGAACGCCTGACAACTTTTGGCTATTTAAGTATTTTGAGTTTTTCAACACCCGTAGAATCTCTAACAGTCCCTTGGGCAAAATGGGCTAATTAGTCCCTAAATGTGTCTGATGGGTGTAGCAAGTGCCAACGCGAGATTCTGCCTGAAGGCCACTGCTCGGTGCCAAGATGCTCAGAATTGTGCAGCTGTGGCTACACCTCAAAGGGTCCCAGACCACTGCCTTTCTTCCTCCCCCACCATCCCATTCTCTCACCAGCACGACGACCCGGGCCTGGGGCTGCCGCTCGTTCACCAGTTGCACAATGGCCTTGATGCCTCCAGTCACCTGCTCTGCAGTGTGCCCGTGGTTGTTGGTACCCACCCAGACCACCACAATCTGCGGAAAGTGACGCATGAAGCAGTGGTGAGGCAGCAGGCTAATGATGCTCTAGCTGCCCACCCAAGCCCTGCTCACCTTGGGACGGATGTGTTCCAGCTCCCCATTCTCCAGACGCCACAGCACGTGCTGCGTGTTGTCACCGCCAATGCCAAAGTTAAGTGCGTGCAGAGGCGAAAAGAGCTCCCGCCAGATCTGTGGGCAAGAAGTGCCGTGGGCACAGGGGCATCGTCAGCATTGACCACCACCTCTGTCCAAGTGTTGACCAAATGTCATCATGGAAAGACCCTTGCTTTATGGAAGCAGTCTGGTTAAATCTCACCTTGAGCAAACCCCAATATGGTCAAACCTAACTTTATGCAAACCCATTATAATCTCACTTTCACGAAAACCCATAGAAGCAAGACTCCCTTTATGGAAACCCATTCTGCTTGAGCCATGCATTGAACCAATAATATTCCAGTTGAACCTCACTTCGAGGGAATCCATGGTTTAACCTCACTTTGTGGAAAGATACCATAATTGAGCCTCCTTAGTGGAGAGCTATTACAGTAACCTCCACTTTGTGGAAACAGCTATAGCCTTGCGGAAATCCATTAAGGCTGTGCACTACTAGTTTAAGCAAACAAAAGAGTCTCATCTTAGGCAATCTTACAAAAAAGCTTCATTTAAAGCCTCACAATACACAAACCCAATGTGACAAAGCCAGGACACACACTTCCTTCTCAGCAGAATGTGGCACTTACACTGAGACTCTGAGTGCCCTACGGCTACCTGAGGCTATTTCGCGTACCCCATACACCGCCTGGCCTGAGATCCGGTCCAGGTGTGTCAGTGAGGGCACAGGCCTGGGTGGGGCAGAAGGAGGGGGACTGGTCTCACCTCGCACTGGTGCATTAGCTGGACCAAGGAGTCCCCGATGAAGACGACTTCGGGTTCCTTATCTTTGCTGTCGGCTACGAACCGATGGTGCTTTGGGGACGTAAAGGGGGAGTCAATGGCACGCGCGCTGCTGGGCCTGACCTGCCCCGCTTCCTTAGGCAGCACCACCCCAGCTGTCCTGTTTCCTAATCACGGAGTGAGAGTGGCGTGAACCAGCAGCTCTCCAGAGCCTCACCCACTCCGCCCCCGCGCCCCCGCCCCGGACTCCAGAGTTTTGCGGGAGGGGTTGCTCACCAGGGACATCCAGCGCCCGTCTCCCTGAACGTCCTGCACCGGCGTGGGTTTGCTGGCTGGGTTCTCTTCTCTGCTCATCTTGGCGCCGCAGCTCCTGCAGGATGAGCAAGCACAGTGGGCCCAAGAGTGTTCCCGGAGGAGGTGGCGCCGCCACGCCCACCCTCAGGCAACAATGGACGGTCCCGAAGCCTGCAATCCAGCCGAGGGTGACGGCCGATACCGGGCGCCGCCTCCTCTCCTGGGGCGGAAACCTTCACTTAGGAGGAGGGGAGGTGGAATTGGGAAGCCGTGCTTCCCCTACGGCGGCCGCGCAGTGGGCTCGCTCGGCGCTTCCTGTCCGGGCCGCTCACTCTCCGGCCGCGGCTGCAGCTAGCGCACCCGGGCACCGGGGGTATGGGGGAGGCGAGACCGTCCAGTACCCGTGGAGGGGAGGAGGAAGAAACCACCCTACCAGCGTCACGGGGAGGAGCGAACTACCTGAAAGGCCAAGAGAGGACGGGGAAAATTAAGCGGGGGAAGAAACCATTTGCTATAGAGCGAGTAAAGTGCGGAAGGGGACCACCTGCGCGCGCTCGCCTGTGTGTGTGCGCGCGCGCCATTCACGTGGTGGGGGGAGGGGAATGAGTGGACGGGTCCATTTTTGGATCCCTTGAGGGGGTGGCTCATACGTACCTGGCTAGGAGGGGACGCTCCCATTTTCTTTTGACGTGGGGGAGAGAAAAGGAAGATGGCAAAATGTGAAAATTAGAGGCTCAACTGTAAGGAGACACCATAAGACAGTGCCAGGACTTTAGTGAGCCTATCTGCTCATGGGCCTCCCCTCCTCAAAACCACCAGTTTTTATGGCATAAAATCTAAACTACATGTCTGCATTACAGATATATCACTGACCCTGCAAAGAGGGTAGTAGAAGATACAGAAAGACAAAGGAAATTAGAGATGCTGCAAGGTCCAGGTCCAGCCTGGCGCCCCTCCCGCACAGCTCATCTTACAGATCTGTGGCCTCTGCTTCCGTCTCTAAACCTATGGCTGTCCAACAACGTCAGTTGGTTGTTTCTGCGCTCTGAAGCATGCACAACCAAGGTCACCTAAGGTCGCTGACCCAAATTAATCTCAGACTTCAAATCTTCCCAGAACTCCCTGTTCTGGGGGACCAGGTGGGGGTCCCACACCCCCCTAAACGTCCTGATTATATTCCTGTAGCTCCTCTCCCAAGTGGGACCTTCCTACCTATTTATTCCTTCTAGGTAGGTTGATACTAAGATTTAGAGATCAATCTTATTTACTGTGTTTATATTTTGCTACAATTCACTTGCCTGGAACGGGACCTGAGTCATGGTACCAAGTGCTATGGCTGTTCACAAGTTCACAAGTACTTCCTGAATGAATTTTAAATGAATCGGTCAGATCCTGGTCTTGTCCTACCATGTTGGGGGAGGCAGATCCAGACACAGAGCTGCAGGAAGAATCAAAGTTGTGATTAAGGAAGGTACAGGGGACTTCTGCGGGAGGAGGAAGAGAAGGACTCTGAGGGTGAAAGATTTCCTAGTAGTATCTGAGGAGTTAGGCTTTGAAAGTTTACACAGGTAATGTAGCTTACTAGGGTATGGGGAATACCCTGGCATAGCTTGATTTGAAAGTCTGAGGGGATAAGTGAGAAACAAAGCTTTGAGGCATCCATTCACCAAGCGCTGTTTCAAATTAGATGTTGGTTCATTTCATACTTACAGCAATTGTAAGAAGGAGCTAATAACTTCATTTTACAGATTAGGAAAACTGAAGCTCTGAGCAGTTACATACTTATCCTGGGTCACAGAGCTCAAATGTGCTAATCTGGGCATTTGAACCTGGGTAGTCTAGTTCTGGATCCTAGCTTTGAATGACAACACTGTACTGATTCTCTAGGGATAAGGTCTGTGACTGTGTGGAGACTGGCTGCTTATAGAGGCTACCGTGGCCCTTCTCTCCCTTCGCTTCGTCTCATCTCACGCTGCTGAGAGAAAGTCCGCCAATAGATGTCTAAACCAATCAGCATTGAGGAAGGGGGCGGGCCTAATGGACCTCACAGCCAATTGGTGAAGGGGAGGTACTTAAGGACAAATGAAAGAAGTTTCCAAAAGTGAGGCTGGGGAGGGGAGGAGGGACTATAACCGGCACTCTGGGCCGCTGGCACGTGCCCCTGGGCCTGCTCTTCTCCAGAGCAGGAAAGACAAAGGGTGTGGGAGGGGCACGCGCATGCGCGGGCGCATGAGACCCGGAAGAGCATCGGGCGCGACAAAACCTGGGGTCACCACGGAAAAGAAGCCATTGTACCCCACAGCCACGTGGAGTAGGCAGAGGGCGGGATTCGTTGGGGCAGCAGAAGGTGAGGTGCCCCTCCCCCAACCTGCCCCCACCAATCGTACCCTCATCCTTACCTCACCTGGCCCAACCTGCCTTGTTTCCTGGACCGTCCTTGACGAGGCCTCAATCCCTGATAGCTCCTCTGTTGCCCTTTCTGTTCTCCCGAGGTTTTCTCTGTCTCCCCAGCTTACATCCTCTTTCCTGCCTTTCTCGCTCTACCATCTCTCCACCTTCTGCATTCTCCAGTATCTCCTCTACCCCTGGATTTCTCCTCTGTTCAAAATCTCTTCTGGTTCACCAGACCCCTCCAATATCAAGATCCCTTTCGCATCCCCCATCTTCTAGCTATTTCCTCACATCCCTGTTCCCTCTAACTCTTTCTCTATCCCTTGACAAATCTTCTCATTCAGTGTGACTCCCTTGACCCTATCCTACCCCTATGACTCTGCCTTTTCCCTGACCTTACCCCTGACCAAGCCTTTTCCAGTTGGCTCTCTGCTGATCCCTTTCTTTCACCTTGTCTCTCTAAATCATACTTCCATCTCACCCCAAACCATCTCCTCTTTTCACTACTCACTTTTAGGTCCTTGACTTATCTACATGCTGATGACCACCCTATCTTTATCTTCCAGGTTGCCATGGACCCCAGGGGGCCAGCCCCCAAGACTTTCCAGCGGCCTGAGAAACCTGGTCGTGTCCGCCGTCGGAAGACCAGGCGGGAGCGTAATGAGGCTCTGGTGGGCAGTCGGCAGTCATTGGCCCATCAAGATCCTCCTGTGGCCAGTCGGGATCCACATATGGTCCTCCGGAATTCTGTGGCCCCTGCTGCCCCCAAGCTTGTGGTCATAACCCAGGGCCGGCTGAGCCGAGAGCACCGGGGTCTCTTCAGCCATGAGGTGAAATCTCTGGACGTTGCTCGACTGCTTAGCAGTGGGCCCCTGGAGCCAAGGACCCCTAAACTCCCCACTAAGTTCTCCCCAAGCCCAGGCAGGGCCCAAGAACCAGCCCCACAGTCAAGGGGCAAGGAGAACAAGGTCCCTGGAGGCTCGGGCCCAGGCCCACCTAGTCCCCTACAGTTCCCTGACTTGGAGCAGCTGCTGGAAGAGCTGCAATGCCAGCTAATTCTGCCACAGGCCTTCCCCAGGAGAAATCTAGTACAAGAGGCCAGGGATGTCATCGTGAGCACCTTACAGGCCTGCCATGGCTGTGTGCCTGACCTTACCCTGGTGCTCCGGAGTTGCCAGCCACCCTTGCCAGGTGAGTCCACCTCCTGTCCCCTGTACTCCCTTCCCTTTGTCTGTGCTAGTTCATCTGTCCCCTGTGCTTCTTTCCTCTTTGCCAGGGACCAAGCCTGGGGGCCCTGAGGAACGAAGGATGACACCCTCCTGGATCAACAGCCCTGAGCAGGCCCCAAGGGAGGGGAGGCAGAGGAGGCAAAAGAAGACAAAGGAGCTCAACTTCACCATGCCTCACACCTGCAGCACTCCTACTGTGCACAGGGTGAGCCTGGCACCACCGAAAGGTCCCTGGCTACCCCCATTGTCCTCATTGCCTTCACCATCGGAGATGGCCTGGGGCCCCCCAACAGCTTTTGATCTGCTGAAAAGTATTTGGCTGATAGCCACACCACCCCCTCCCCGGCCCTGGGGGGTTGGCCCACCACAACTCCTGCCTCAGCCACCATCACCCTTGTTGCCCCGAACCTCTGCCCTGGACTGGAGCCCCAGCCCCCCTGCCCCACTGCCCAGCCTCTCCTGGGTGGTGGCCCAGAGCAGCCCGGAGGCTTGGTCCTTTCCACCCATGAGACTGTACTGAGGGGGGCTGAGGCTAGGTTGGGGCCAGGAATCCCACATTCTAATCACTTCAATAAAATACCTACTTTGTGGTCCTCTTGATTTTTGGTGAATAGCCCAGGAGAGCAGCTTTCCTTAGCTCTGAGTTCTAGGTCCAAAGTGGAGGGGAAGGTACTGTCACTTGTCACCTTCCTAGGGCCCCAGAGGCCAGCAGGTTGGGGAAACCTGGGGCTTCAGTCAGTCTAACACATCCACCCACTGAGGCCAACTATGTGCCCAACTCTGAGCTCTGGTGATGCTGAGGCCCCAGATTGAGTGAGACTGAGTCTGTGTTCCCAGAGGATGCCCAGTCTAGTGGTGAGCACAGACAGTTCCAGCCCCAGTGGTTGCATCTGAGAGAGACCTGGCATAGACCAAGAAGGGAGTGATGACTGTCCTGCTGATGAGAGAGGTCTTCATAGAGGAGTTGACACAAGACCCTTGTATTTTTTGTTTGGTAGCAACTGCTAGTAGAGGAGGAAAAGAACATTTCAGGCAATGCTAGAAATGTTCTATGGAACAGCATGTACAAGGCTTGGAGGAGGGCAAATAGGGGATGTGGGGCCGTTTTCATTCAGCTTGTTTCCCAAGGCCATGCTGGGACCTAGGGTGAGTCACATCTGGGCCCTGCTTTTGGGAGGCTTGTGGTCTGGTGGGCACAGAAACTGTGTGTACAGGATCAGGGCAGGAATGGCTGAAGAGGCTTGGATATGGCCCAGAGAATTTTTTCTTTGGCCTACAATATATTTTAAATTTTTGAATCAATTGCCTATTGTTACAAATCAGATGGTTTGCTTGAAAAAAAAAAACCCCCAACACATTTCGAGTTTCTCTCAAAAAAAAAAAAAAGAAGAAAGAAAAAGGATCTGGCAGGAGACCTACTATTCCTCCTCAACAACTGCCTTAAGACAAGTGGCAGAGGCCCCTTTTTCATGGGGCTTACAGTGTCTATTAAAAGTATTTCATGCACTTGTGTTTCCTGCTTGGCCTCTGAACTTAAAAAGTTTTTAAAAATGATATATTTAAATTTTTAAAATTTGTATACAATTTTTAAAGGTTACTTTCCACTTACAATTATTACAAAATATTGGCTATATTCCCCATGTTGTGTGATACATCCCTGAGCCTGTCTTACACCCAATAGTTTGTACCGCCCACTCCCTCACCTCTTTACTGCCCTCCCCCCACTGGTAACCACTCGTTTGTTCTCTATATCTGTGAGTCTGCTTCTCTTTTTGTTACATTCACTAGTTTGTTGTATTTTTCAGATTCCACATATAAGTGATATCATACAGTATTTATCGTTCTCTGTCTGATTTATTTCGCTTAGCATAATACCCTCCAAGTCTATCCATGTTGCCCCAAGTAACAAAATTTCGGTTTTTTTAATAGTTGAGTAGTATTCCATTGTATATGCATGTATATGTGTGTGTGTGTGTATATGTATATATGTGTGTGTGTATATATATATATATATATACACACACACATATACACACACCATGTCTTCTTTATCCATTCATCTGATGATGGACACTTAGGTTGTTTCCATGCCTTGAAAATGATATTTTTGAAGAGCAGCAAATTTTTCTGCAGTAGAGGGAGAGAGATGAAGCTAAAAATGTGTTGGAATCTGATGAGGAAAATGAAGGTGAGAGGATTGGACTGTACTCTTTAAAGGTTTTTCAGGGCTCCCATTGCCCACTGGGAAACCATAAGGTCAGTACCAGGGTATAGGGGGCTGGACTGAGAGGTCACACCTCTGTGACTTGGCTGAGGTCTTATGGGGAGGAAGTGGCAATGCTGGGATTTGAACCCAAGCAATTGACTTCAGAGTCTGCTTGTGGGTTTCTCATAATACTACCTCCTCTGCCTCACAGCAACTGATTTCACACTCTGGTAAGCAGTGACAGGACAGGGTCAGGCAGCAGGGTGTAGTGGTTGTGGCTGAGGGCTGTCTGCAATCTCGGAGTTGTGTGACCCAGAATAAATGGTTTGCCCACTCTGTGCCTCTGTGTCTCTGTAGGCAATTCAGAGTGCATGGGATCTGGGGTGGACACAGCTGGTGATGGCTGTCATTGGGGGTGGGGATGATCAATCAAAGAGCAGCTTGGGGACTAAGTTGGGGGACAGTCAGGGCAGAACTGGGGTCTGAGGGTTATGGGCCATCCTGATATGGCAGTCTGGAGGAGGAAGCTCCTCTTGGGGAAATGTGAGTTCATTTTAGGGCATGAAGAGCCGGAGGTATCAAGGAGACTTCGAGAGGGGAGGACTGGAGCTGTGGATGGGTGGAGAGAATGAAAAAGAGGCGTCCCCTCCTACGGTGGGGATTGGGAAGGGGCCAGATTGGGTTATCTCGGAGGAGGGGGCAGGGAACACGGCTTCCAGCGGTCCCTTTAATCGGGGGCGCGCGCCAGCCAGCCCGCGCGCTCTCGCCGCCGTCACCGGGCCGGAGCGGGAGCCGGAGCGGAGCCCGGGCCGGGGCCCGAGCCCCAGCGGGTGGAATGGAGCCCCCGCGGGCACCCGCTTTGCGCCGCTTGCTGCCGCCACTGCTACTCCTGCTGCTGCCACTGCCCCCCCGCGCCCGGGCCAAGTATGTGCGGGGCAACCTCAGCTCCAAGGAGGTGAGCGCGCCGGGCCCTCCCCTGCCACCCGCCGGGCCCCGGGGGGACGCGAGGGAGGAGAAGGGGGAGGTGCCGCCCCGCCCACTGCCGCCCCTTTCGGTTGGTCCCTGAGTGCCGCAGGGCGGTGGGGCCAGGGACTGTGAGGGATTGGGTCTGGGTTGAGGCTGAGGGGGGCTGTGGGGTCGAGAGGAGACTCGGGGATTGTAGGAGGGACATTGAGGTCAGACCTGAGCCAGGAGACGGGTGGGGAGGCCGGGTTGGGAGAGTTGGAGTTGGGGTGGGGGTGGGGGACGCCGAGGTGGTGCTGAAAGGACAGCACTTTTCACTCCGCAGAGGGCCTCGAGTTCACACTCCTGCTCAGGACCAGGAGAGGGCCTTTTGGTATATTCCCCAGCACTGGATGGTCTCTGGGACCATCGTGGGGGCATGTGTGGATAACCGGGGGGATGCCGGTGGGATGGTGGCTGGGACAAAAGGTGTCCAGGATGGGGATCTGACCCTCCAGGGTCTTTCTCAGGTACCCGGGAAATGGGAGAAGTGTTTGAAGGGAGAGGAAGAAACTTGGTGCGGCGTGGGGGGGGGGGGGCATCTGAAGCAGGAATCCTGGAACACAAAGGGAAGGGATCACAGAAGAATTTGGGAGGTGACTTTGTCTCCTTATGCTTTTTGGGAAACCAGGTACTCCAGAGTAGGGAAAAAAAGTTGGTGATTATGGAGCTGAGGAGAGTTCTCAAAGGACTCAGAATGACGGTCTGAGTGGGCCTCTTTTCCAGGACTGGGTGTTCCTGACGAGATTTTGCTTCCTCTCTGATTACGGCCGACTGGACTTCCGATTCCGATACCCTGAGGTGAGCCTTCCCTAACCATTTGCCATGCTGAATGAAGCTGGATACTCCCTTGGCCTCCCAAGGTAAGGGCTACCCCAGGTCCCCACACTCCTTCAAACCCCAAAATCTCTGGGTCTGCAGGCCAAGTGCTGTCAGAACATCCTCCTCTACTTCGACGACCCATCCCAGTGGCCAGCTGTGTACAAGGCTGGGGACAAGGTGAAGGCTGTGAGGAGGGTGTAGGGGAGGGGGGATAAGGTTGAGGCAGGCTAAGGAGTGACCATGTCCCTGCCTCCTCCCTCAGGACTGCCTAGCCAAAGAGTCAGTGATCAGGCCGGAGAACAACCAGGTCATCAACCTCACCACCCAGTATGCCTGGTCAGGCTGTCAGGTATGAGCCCAGCCTGGGGGAGTGGGCAGGTCAAGGGCCAGAGGGAGGCACAGGCAGACTTCAGCCTTCTCACTCCTCCCCAGGTGGTGTCAGAGGAGGGAACCCACTACCTGAGCTGCTCTAGTGGCCGCAGCTTCCGCTCAGTGCGTGAAAGGTGGTGGTACATCGCGCTCAGCAAGTGTGGGGTAAGGGACTGGGCTGGCCACCTTGGCCTTCTCCTCCTTGCCTTCCTGCTGACCCCCTCCCTGTCCAGGGCCCCCCTTAGGCCTCCACACTCCCCACAGGGAGATGGGCTACAGCTGGAGTATGAGATGATCCTCACAAATGGCAAGTCCTTCTGGACACGGCATTTCTCTGCTGATGAGTTTGGTGAGCATATTGGGACCCAGGATCTTTGTGGGAGCCCAGCGCTGGGAGCCTGTTGAGGGACACCCAGTCTGACTGAACAGTGACCTCCTTCCATCAAACTGGCAGGGATCCTGGAGACAGATGTGACTTTCTTCCTCATTTTCATCCTCATCTTCTTCCTCTCCTGTTACTTTGGATGTGAGTCTAGCACATGGTGGGAGTGGGGAGGTTGAAGGGGGGGGGAGGGAACAAGGTTGGAGGAAATGAGCAACTCTCCCTTCCTGTCTGTGAACAGCTTTCCCCTACCCTCCTTCTAGATTTGCTGAAAGGTCGTCAGCTGCTCCACACAACTTATAAAATGTTCATGGCTGCAGCAGGAGTGGAGGGTGAGGTTTAGCATATCCCCACTTTTGAGTTCTGTGAAAGGAGAGACTTACGGCTCAAAATACCTGGGCCTAAGAGAGGAGGGGCTGGGAACCCGGACTTCTGAGTCCTGGAGGGGAGGGGCCAGGGGTCTGGATTCCTGGGTCTAAGGGAGGAGAGGTCTGGGGGACTGGACTCCAATCTCCTAGGAGGTCAGTGGGAGTAAATGGTCTAGAATCCTGATGGGGATGAAGAAAGGGCTCACAGTGTTAGGGAACAGTGATGCCCTAAAGCCGGTTTCTGTCCTTTTCTCTCTCTACTCATCCTCCCCTCAGTCCTGAGCCTCCTGTTTTTCTGCATATACTGGGGCCAGTATGCCACTGATGGCATTGGCAACGAGAGTCTGAAGATCTTGGGTGAGAATGAAGTGGGCCCAGGAGGGTGCTCGGGCTCCTCTCCAAGCCGAGCCCTGGGTCTGAGCTGCCTTCTCCTCCCTTCCACCAGCCAAGCTGCTCTTCTCCTCCAGCTTCCTCATCTTCCTGCTGATGCTCATCCTTCTGGGAAAGGGATTCACGGTGACACGGTGCCCAGGCTAGGGTGGGAGGGAGCACAGCGGGTGGGGAGGGGGGCTGGGCTAGTGAGCAGGGCAGAGAGATGGGTTGAGGGGGTGGCCGCCCCCTCCTCTCTGACAGCCCCCACCCCTGCTATCTCCCCTCATGGCCTGCTGCCAGGGGCCGCATCAGCCACTCAGGCTCAGTGAAGTTGTCTGTCTACATGACCCTGTACACCCTTACCCATGTGGTGCTGCTAATCTACGAGGCTGAGGTGAGTCCCACCTGTCACTGCTCAGGCTCTGCCCCAGCCTCCCCACCCCTCAGAGGGTGGTCTCCTCCACCAGTATGCTAGCCTTCCCCACATCTGGCTCAGCCTGGCGCTCTCTCTCCTGCTCTGTGATGTTCTGCCTTCCCATCTGTCTCTCTAAGTGCATTCCTCCCCTCTTCACCATCTCTGGGTAGCTTTCTTCCTCCTCCCTCTGTCTCTCACTGTCTGTCACGTTTATGCTGAATGTCACGACTAAGTTCAGGAGTCACCCAGACCTGGGTTCTCCTTGGGCTCTCCCACTTTCCAGCTGGCTGACCTTGGCTGATGGCACCCCTCTCTGGGCCCGTTTCCTCTTCTGTAAAATTGCGAGGGTCTTACCTACCCCAGGGAACACCTCTAAGGCTTTATATCATGCTCTCTTTGGCCAAAAGGCTTCCCCCTGAGCCTCAGTTTCCCCATCTGTGAAGGGGGGGTGATAATAAGACCTACTTCATCAAGTTGATGCAAATGGAAAAGCTTACATGTGGTGGTGTTTAGCCCCATGTTGGACCCACGGTAGCAGATATATTCTGTTTCTCTCTTTTGCCTTCTCTCTCTTTACCTCTGTATGTTTTCATCTCCATCTCTCATTCTCTTGCTGCTTTGTCATGACCAAGTACCTCTGCCCCCTGGGTATCTGGGGGTGGGGTCTGGGGTCCCTGTGTGGAGGGCCTGAGGCCAGAGTTATGACAAACCCTCTCCCTTGGGTCCAGTTTTTTGACCCGGGTCAGGTACTGTACATGTATGAATCACCAGCGGGCTACGGGCTCATCGGGCTGCAGGTGGCGGCCTACGTGTGGTTCAGCTACGCCGTACTTGTCTCCTTGCGCCACTTCCCGGAGAAGCAGCCCTTTTACGTGCCTTTCTTTGCTGCCTACACCCTCTGGTGAGATGTGCTGGGCCCCAACCTGTCCCTGCCTTCCCCGGCTTCCCAGAAATGGCTGTCTCCAACTCAGACCCTCCTCAGTGAGGCAGATGGGCTTCCAAGGCAGGCAGCTGTCACCAGAGTCACTTACTGCTGCCACTTACTCACTTTGTGACCTGAAAAAAATTACTTTCCCAAAATGAAAAAACGAGTGCCTCAGGTTGCTTACCCATGAAGAAAGGTTGTCAAGAGTATCTATTGCAAAGGGTTATCTTGAGCATGCATAGGGCAACAGATGAGGGCTTTAAGTCTGGCACATAGTAAATGTCCAATAAAAGCTAGTTGTAAAATTTTTTTCATTCAACATAATAAAGCAGTAAAGCAGGCAGATTCTAAGCTAGATTGCCTGGGTTTGGATCCCAGTTCTAAAGCTTGTAAACTGTGTGACCTTACACAAGACAATTAAATTTTCTCTGCCTCAGTTTCCTCAACTGTGTAATGGGGATGGAAGTTGTACCTGCTTCGTAGAGTCACTGTGAGAGTTAGATGTGTGTATATATGTGAAGTGCTTAGTAACAGGTCTAGCATGCTGTTAAGTCCTTAATTGTTATTATCATATGTTAATTCATTCATCAAACATCTGTTGATTTCCTATTAGGTGCCAGGATTTGGGGTGGGGTAGGACTGAGTTAAATTCAACCTTCTCCTGGCCTCACCCTGATTTTCCCAGGCCAGTGGGATTCCTGTCTCCTTTAAACCTCTGGCTTCTGAAGCTCACACTGGCTTTCCTCCAGTTTGGGACTCGCTTGGGGCTTGTGTGTGTGCCTAGCAGGGGAGTTGGGGCCGTGGTGGGGTGGGGTGGAAGGCAGGGACAGTATCTCTACCGACCCAATACCTCCCCTTCAGGTTCTTTGCAGTTCCGGTCATGGCCCTGATCGCCAACTTCGGGATCCCCAAGTGGGCCCGGGAGAAGATTGTCAATGGCATCCAGCTGGGGATCCATTTGTATGCCCATGGAGTGTTCCTGGTGAGGCTGGGCATCCAGGTTGGGGTGAAAAACCAATGGGTGGAGGATACATGAGGCTCCCCACCCAAGTTGCCTGAACCTTCTGTTCTGAGCTCTTGAGCCATTGCCTTCACTTCATCCCTGTAGTCGTTCAACAGACTCTTATTGAGAGCCTGCTGGGTTCCTGCAGGCTATTCCACTATATCCCCCAGAGTCCACCCTCTTCTATTCCTCTCTCTCACTTTTGTGTCCTGGCCTCTTGCCCCAACCCCAGCCTCTTTGCCTTTCTCCCCATTCCCACTCCTGACCCAGTGTCCCCAGACTCTTACTTTTCCCTTCTGTATCCCCACTGCCTTCCCTAGGCTCCCTGGTCTCTACTCCTCTCCCCTCCACATCCTCCCATCTCTGCCCCATCTCTGCCACTCCATCACAGGAAGAAGCAGCTGGGATGGGTCAGGCTGGGGCTCCAGGTAACCTAGATCTGAATGGCAGCAGGGGTTACTGGCACCAAACCTCTTCTTTGCCCTGGTTTACATCCTATCAGCCTTTTGTGTGACAGTTCTTATATTCATTTATTCATTCATCTATCCATCCATCAACCATCCAGTGGGTACCTGTCCCAAACCAGCCTCTGTTTCATGCTGGGGAACACCCACATGCATTTATTTCTGCCCTCTTGTTTAATTGGCAGAGCAACTCCAGGACAAGATGGATAAGTTTCTGAACACACTATACAGAGAGCATAAACTAATGCCCAGAGAAGGGAGGTGACCTGCCAGAGCTCTATGGCCTTTGGTGGTTTGGGGAGGCGGACGGGAACTTTGAACCCAGTCCTTCTCCAGCAGACCATAAGATCTGGCATGAGAGGGAGCCAGATAAGGAAATAGGCTCCTGACTTGAGGCGTCCACCATGTGTTCTTTGTAGGGAATATACTCAGCCACTGAGGGAGGGGGCCAGGTCCCCCATCTTCTACCCTAGAACCTGACTTAGGTACAGACTCACCTTCCTGGGACAGTTCCTCTTGAGACTCTGCAGGAAGTCAGAAAGAGACAGAGAGAGAAGAAATGCTGAGAACTCACCACGTGCTAGGCTCTGCACCAGGAGTTTTCATTTCCACCCTCTCTTCATCTTTCCAAGTATGCACTGCAACCCCTTTTCTGCAGTGAGGCTCAGGGAGTATAATCAATGTGCCCCAGATCCCATACTTAATGAGCTGTGGGGCTGGGAGATAGGGTGCCGGCTCACACCACCAAACACAGTGCCCTTTCTGCTAAATTTCACCTTCAGCCAGTTTCCTTCCTAAAAAACGCTCAGCACAGCTCCAGCTCTGGCATTCCATTGCTCTTTGGTTCTGGCTGCTTGTTCACGTATTCAGCAACAATCTTAGAGGGGCTGTGCTGGGCTTCCATGTGTAGTGCTAAGGTCACACCCAGTCCCTGCCTTCATGACCTGTCAGGCTAATTGGAAGACATCTCTACATTCAAGCAACATTTATTGAGAGCTTATGTGTGCCAGGTACTATTCTAGAAGGTATTGGGGATTCAGCAGGAAACAGAACAGTCAAGTGCCTGCCCTCATGGAGCTAACATTCTAGAGTCGGTCACTTGCTGTCCAATTGAACTTTCTGTGTTTATGAAAATATTCTGCAATCTGTGCTGTCCCATACAATAGCTACTACCACATGTGGCTATGGAGCACTTAAATGCAGCTAGTGTGACTGAGAAAGAAAAGTTTTAGTTTAATTTTGATTAATCTAAATTTAAATAGCCACATATAGCTAGTAGCTATCATTCTGGACAGCTTAACCAGTCAGTGATAACTCGATGATCAGGGCTCTGATGGAGGAAGCATCGGCAGAGTAATAAGATTTGTGATGGATGGAAAAGGTTAGAGCCCTGGGCACTGTGCGAGCCCAGAGGAGGGGCCTAATTCAGTTGAAGGGTTTCAGGGAAGCATCGGGGATGTCAAGTAAAGGGGAATCCTTAGGTCCCCATGTTTATGGAGGCAGTCTGATCCCTGGACAGTCCTGCAACCCGCGCCTGCCCTTCGCCCCAGATCATGACACGCCCTTCAGCGGCCAACAAGAACTTCCCGTACCATGTGCGCACGTCTCAGATCGCTTCTGCCGGAGTCCCTGGCCCGGGAGGGGGCCAATCCGCAGACAAGGCCTTCCCGCAGCACGTCTATGGGAACGTGACGTTCATCAGCGACTCGGTGCCCAACTTCACGGAGCTCTTCTCCATCCCCCCGCCCGCCTCCTCCGTAAGCCCCGCGCCCCCGGCGCCCGAGGAGCTGCTGGCGCCGCCCCTGGAGTACCTGACCCCGCTCCCGGCCCCTCCACCGCCCTCCACGCCCAGGCACCTGAGCCCACCCCCTGCCTTTCGCACCCCGCGCGTCCCAACGCCGCGCCGCGACTGTCCCCCAGCACCCGCGCCCACCTTGCCTGACTGGGTCCTGGCGCTGTTGCGCACGCCCCCGCAGACGCCCCGCGCGGTGCCCCCGCCGCCGGCCTTCCGCGGTTCTCCTCCCCCTCCCCGGCAGCCGCCGGAGTTTGCCCGGCGCACCCCGACGCCGCCCCTTGAGTACCTGGCCCCACTGCCCAGGCGCCCCTGACTGACACCTGCGCCCACACCTCGGGAGGGGGGATCATCCAGGGGAAGGGGGACGGGCCTTCGGGGCCGCATCTGCCCCCCGTCGGTCCCGGACGGCCTCTGACCCTGACCCCCCTCCCAGGCCGGGAAGCAGGTGGAGGAGACAGCGGTGGCGGCGGCGGTGGCCCCGAGGGGCCGCGTGGTGACCATGGCCGAGCCGGGCGCGGCCTCCCCGCCCCCTCCCTCTCGGTTCCCCAAGGCGGCCGACCCGAGCTGGGATGGCCCGACGCCGCCCTACCAGCCGCTCGTGCCCCAGACAGCGGCGCCGCACACCGGCTTCACCGAATACTTCAGCATGCACACGGCCGGGGGCACCGCACCCCCGGTCTGAGCACCCCTGCCCGCCCCTGCCCCATGGGCCGCGCGCCGGGCCCCGGCCGGGCTCTGGATCCCCGCTCTATTACGGCCTCAGGGCTCTGCCATCCCAGGCCTTCCCAAATCTCCCCACCCCGCGCGCCCAGGTAGGGGTGCGTAATGTCCCCCTCCCTTCCCTTACCCCTACTCTTGTGCCAAACGGTCCCGCGGGAGCCGCTCTCCCCGTCCCCTCCCTCAGCCCCTGCCCCGAGCGGCACCGGATTCTGGGCTCCCGCTGTTCCGTGACCTCCGGCCCCCTGGCCCCCTCCGAGACTTCTGACCCCGCCGGACCCCGGAACACCAGGGACGATCGCCGGGATCCTGCCCATGACTCTCCAGGACTCCGCGACTCCAAGCCACTGCTCCCAGGACGGATATTGTGAAGCTAGTCTCGATTCTGAAAACTTCCCTTGGATCTCTGTGATCTCGTACCCGTACACTGTCCACCCTATCTCCATCCCGGAGGCCCTCCCTCAGGTCCCTGGCAGAAAGACTTTTTCCCCTTCTTGCCAAAATAAAGAGGATTCGTCGAGTTTTTAATCTATAAGATGGCCTCTTTTACATCTTGATAGTGCTCAGAGACGGGATTGAGCAAGAACCGTTCCAGACTCGGGACCTCAGTGAGCCCATCTGTGAAATGGTATTTTGAGAAGGGCTTGTATAACCTGACCTTTTGCTGACCCAGAATCTGGGAGCATTGTAGATATGAATCATCATCTAGCAGAGTCCTCTTACTGTATGGCTTCTTTATTTTTACCCTCTCTTCCCTGTCAGAGGTGAAGCGCCCTCCAATGGCAGATGCTTAGCTCAGCCACCTGCCCTGGGAATTCGAGTTACGATTTTAGCAGTGCGCATGTGTAATTCTCACTTCTCCGGCCATGGAGGTCACTGCTGCGCACGCGTCTAGGAACAAACGGGCGGGGAAGTTTCCGGAAGTCTCCTTCTGTGGACGGGTGGGGTTGGATGCTCCGCAGTCCTCCCAGGGCCGCTCTGAGCTGCGTCTCCGTGACTTCTCGCCTCCTCTCCATTCTCCGTCCCACGGCGGCCGCTCGGCCCCCGCCCCCTCTCCCTCCCAGCGGGTCTTCTCCTGGCCGCTCTGGCCTGATCGTCCCGTCGTCTCTCTGATCGGGCTCATCCGGCTCCGAAGGGAGGCGCGGGTGGGTGAGCACGGGAGTTCGTCTATGGGGTACAGGCCTGAGCCCCTGAAGACTAGCTCCGTCCCGGGCACTCGCTCGCTCTCCGCGCCTGGCTGGAGGGGTATCCCGGACCATCTCGGCCAGGCCTGGTCCTGCCGCACCCTTTATGTAGGCCCCCGCTGGACTGTGGAGCCCTTCTCCCCCTGGGGACCCAGCGGTCTGTAAGGTCCGTTTCGGCCTGCAGCGCCCGCGAATGTAACTGCAGGACATCATTTATGGGGTCAGCCAGCCTATGGAGGCCTGTGTCTATAAGAGACTCCCATGGCCCCTAGGGGTTGGCCCCGTCCATAACGACCCTATTTACAGGATTTTCCATGGGTCTGTAGGGTCAACCCCTCGGTTTCCAGAGCCTGTCGACAGCGGCAGTTTCCTTCGCGGAGACAGTGACTCTTGGACCTCCCTTGTCTACAAGGCCATGTCCCATCTATAGAGGTCGCTTTTGCAGGGCTTCAAGCTGGGTGGAGGGTCCTGTTCGGGTCTTTACGACCCGTACTGTCTGTAAGGGTCAGTTGGGGAGGCAGCGATGGTCCTGGGCCGGACTCTAGCTGCGGCGCTGGCTCTGTCTTTGGCCGTGCTGGGGCCACTGTCCCCTGGGGCCTGGGCAGGGGACTGCAAGGGACAGCGGCAAGTGCTGCGGGAGGCGCCAGGCTTCGTGACAGATGGTGCGGGCAACTACAGCGTCAATGGCAATTGCGAGTGGCTCATCGAGGGTGAGTGGGGCCTTGAGGGTGAGTGGGGCCCCGTGTCACACACCCACTCATGCGCTAATTCGTTCATTTGTGCACTCATTCATCCACTCACCACATTCCTAGAGCCCTCTTCTAGTCCAGGCCCTTTGCTCTAAAACACGGCCATCCTGGGCCCTGCCCTGGAAGGCTTTTAAGTCTGGTGGGGGAGTTGCACCCAGACGCAGATGGACAGTTACAAGCCAGGAGCATCAGTGAGGGGTATTCTGAGTAATTGTTAGAAACTCAGGCTCTGAGCCCAACCACCTGGCTTTGAATTTGGGTTCCACTTCTTGCTAGCTTTGTGAATTTGGGCAGGCGGCTTCCTTTCTCTGAGGTTCGGCTTCCCTTCTCTGCAAGTAGGAATAGTAATAGTACTCACCTCATGGGGCTGTTGGATTATGAGAACAGGTATTTACCATAGTTAATGCTCAATAAATAGTCTTAGGATTATTAATGTTGTTATTTTTAAAGTACTTCAATAAAAGCATTTTTTCAGTTGTTTATGTACCAGACACTGTCTTTGCCACTTGGACATTGCAGAGACTGTCACAGCCCCCAGCAATCCCCGTGACTTGGGGCTTGGAATCCAATGGGGGAGACAAACATGTTAATAGACAGTGGCATCCCAGAGTGGTCAGGACTGTGATGGAGGAACCCCATGGTCCTGGAGGAACCCAGAGGAAGTGCCTGACCTGTGGGGTGGGTGAGAGCAGAGAAGGCTTCCTGGAGGAGGAGATGTCTGAGCTGATACCTAAAGGACCAATAGGAATCAGCCAGGAGGAGGAGAAAGGCATTCCAAAAAGAGGGAACAGCCTGTGCAAAGGCTAAATCTCTATGCTATGGGCTCCCAGTCCAGTGGGGGAAACAAACCCACCCCCAGGGAGTGAGGAGCCCCGAGATGACATCTGACTTAGCGTGGACTATAGCTGAGACCAGAGTCATGTGTAGGAGAAAACAAAAGGGCGTTTCAGGCAGGAGAAGAGCCTGTGCAAAGGCCTGGAAGCAGGAAGATATGAAGCTTTTGAGGAACTAGAAATCTTTATGCTAGAACACAGAATCCAAGAAGACAAACAATGAGCCAGAGGCTGGAGTTTGGGAGGAACCAGATGGTGTAGGAGCTTGTGATTTTTGAACTGTTTCCTAAGAGCAATAGGGAGGTGGAAGATAAATCTAAAGGCAGTGGCTGGAGAAGTCCACGAAGGCCTCCCTTGGCAGTGGATGTAGGAGCTGGCCTCCAGGGAGAGGTGGGAGCCCCTCAGAGGAGGTCCTGGGCAAAGGCCACGGGTATGACAGGGCCTGGATCATGCAGGGCCTTTGTAGGCTGCAGAGCTTGGTCTTTATCTGGGGGCACTGGGGAGCTATGGAAGGGTTTTGACGGGGGAAGGACATAATCTGACTTATGTTCTAGAAGATCTCCATGGCGGTTGTGTGGGGTATGGACAAAACATGTTTCTTGGGGATAAGTGTGTATGTCCCCAGCTTGGAGGCTCTTCTTGTCTAGGGGGTGAGAAGAGAATGGGACTTAAAAGCATTGTGGGTATAAGTCATTCTCTGACCTTGAAGAGCTCCAGCCTGGTTGGGGATGGTATGGCTGGACACAGACATTCAGCTCCTGTGTGCTCAGGGCTGAGACAGAGGGAGATGCAGGGGTTGGGTAGACAGGCCTTGGGGAGTGGGAAGACTGCTGGGAGTCACAGAGGAGGAGCCACTGGAGCAGGGTTCTGAAACATGCATAGGAGTTTACTGGGTGACAAAAGGGAACAGCTTCTATGCAGGCAAAAGAGAGGCTGGTGTGTTTCAGGAGGCATGTTAGAGGCTTGTCTGATCTGGCTGAACTGTTGGCTGGGAGGTGAGGGGGGCTCCAGAAGCAAGGGAAGAAAGGCCTTGAATGTCATGCTGAACAGCTTGTCTTTTCTTTTGGGATTAAAAAAAAATTTTCCCCCAAATATGTTGTACTTTATTTATTTATTTTAGGCGGGAGGTAATTAGGTTTACTTATTTATTTTTGGAGGAGGTAATGGGGATTGAACCCAGGGCCTTGTGTATGCTAAGCATGTGCTCTAACACTTGAGCTATACACTCCCACCTCTCTTGGGACTGATGGGGAGCCAAAGGAGAATTTTGAGCAGGAGTGGGGCATCACTCTCAGGCTGGGTGGGGGTAGACTGGAGACTTGGTGTCCTAGTCTTGTGGGAGAGAATGAGTTCTGAACTTGGGCAGAAACTGAGCCAGTGGAGAGGCATGGAGAGCACTGAGAGATTTGTGAAGTTTCACCAGTGAGACTTAGGGACCAGTTGGCTGGATGTTGGCATAAGAAGGACTCTGGGAGACCACTGGATCCCCCCATGATCTCCTATCCTTCCCAATGCCCATCACCTCTTAAGAACCAACATGTTCCCCCATCTATTAAAAAATAAGCAACTGACTTACTTACTTTTGTACTGTGTTCACACTTCATGGTACCCAGTCCTCATAATATCCTCATGAATAAAGAAGCATTATGCTTTTGGAAAAGCAGAAGCATTTGGGGCAGGATGGCCTGGGAGATAGGCCCATGTTGGGTGGAAACAGGAGAATTTACACTTAGGGAGGAACTTGGGGAAGGGAGATGGTGAACTGGCCTCTGGCAGGCACTTGACAAAGTTATGCTTGTTATGATTCTAGGAACAGCTTTATAGTTTGGTTGAGGCTGGTAAGATTCTGGGAGGTCTGGTTGCCTGGCCTGGGTGAATGATTCTTCTGCATTCTCCAGACCACAGCTCAGGGTCTATGTGTGATGTTCTCAGGGCCTTTGGCCAGAGCCTGAGGGAGAGCTGCCAACTTCAGTATTCTGTCTTTTGTGCATTTCTTCCTTCCTTCATCCAGTATTTCCTAGCCCTTGCTCAGTGCCAGGCCCTGTGCTGGGCAATGTCAGGAATTGGGCCAAGATGAGCAGGCCCAGGCCCTGCCCTGTGGGCCTCCTAAGCTGCAGGGGAGACATATCTGGACACAGCTGGTCCTGGCCCAGAGGAATGAAGGTTATATTGGAAAGTGAGAACCTAAAGGGGCGCCTAATCCAGCCAGGCTTCCTGGAAGAGATGGGGAAGTTTGCTGGCAGGAAGGGAGAATGTGCTCTGGACAGAGGGAGAAGCTGATGCAAAGGCTCAGTTCCTGATAGAGCTGTAAGATGTAGGGTGACGTGAGACATGGTGAGACTCCAAACACCAGGTTAGGGAGCTGGACTTTCTCCTGGGGATGGTAGGGAACCACGGAGGGCTTTTGAGCAGGGGAGGGTCAGGGCCAGAGGTTGAGCTGGGAAGATCCCTCAGGGACTCACATCAGGGCAAGGTGGGAGGCCGGGAGACCAGGAAGGAGGCTGGGTCAGTGGTCCTGGTGAGGGAGGACAAGGTCTGTGCTGGCGTGTTAGAGTTGCCATCTGGGATTTTCACACCAGCCTTAGTGGGTGAGGAGAATTATCCCCATTTTACATCAAGGAAACTGAGGATCAGAGAGCCCATGGAACTGGCCCAAGATCACACAGCTTGTGTGTAGAGGATGAGCATCTCTAGTATGCAGGTGGGTGTACTGAGGAGCATGGAGAAAGGGGCTGGCCCAGGGACCTCCAGCAGGTCAGGAACAGAGCTGGAACCCAAATCTCCCAGTTTCCATAGCTCAGAAGACTTCCCTGAGCCCCTAGTGTGAGATGTGGATGAGAGAACCTTCTGGAACCAGGATCTGGCAAAGAGCAATAATAGTGACAGTGCAGGGGGTCGAGGGGGGATAAATTAGGAGTCTGGGATTAACATATACACACTACTATATATAAAACAGGTAACCAACAAGGGCCTACTGTATAGCACAGGGAACTGTATTTACTATCTTATAATAACCTATAGCAGAAAAGAATCTGAAAAATAATAGATTTATATGTATATGTATAACTGAATCACTTTGCTGTATGCCTGAAGCTAACACAACATTGTAAATCAACTATGCTTCAATAAAAAGAAAATAGAATAAAAAAGAGAAAAGTGGAAATAAAAGCAAAGGGAGAACTTGAAAAAAAAATAGTGGCAGTGCTAGGAGTAGTGGCACTTAGAAAGTGGTGGGCCCATCATAAGTGCTTTATGTGCATTATTGCCTCCCGTGTGGTCACAGTCAGATGTCATCAGGGACTGCAGTCATCTGAACACTCACCTGGGCCAGGTGTCCAAGAAGGCTCCTTCACAGGGCTGGCAGGTGATGCTGTCTGTCAGCTCGAAGCTCAGCTGGGGCTGGCAGCTGGGACACCTACTCATGGCCCCTCTGTGTGGCCTGGGCTTTTCATAGCATGACAGCTGTGTTCTGAGAAGGAGTATTCTATGAGGCCCAGGTAAAAGCTGCAAGACTTCCTCTGATGTAGCCTTGGAAATCCCAGAACATCACTTTTGCTGCTTTGTATTGGCCAAGCTAGTCTCTGAGGCTCTTCCCAGATACGAAGGGCAGGGATTCAGCCCTCATCTCTTGATGGGAGGAGTGGCCAAGAAATTTGAATCCAGTAATTATGTCCCCACTTTACGGATGACAAAACAGATCCAGAGAGGTTAGGTGATTGCCCAAGATCACACAGCTAGTAGCTAGGAAGTGGCAGAGCCAAGATTTGAGCCTAGGCAGCCTGACTCCAGAGTCTGTGCCCTTCGCTGTGCCCTTCACTACTACTGTGAACAGAAGATGAGACTGTGTGTTGGGGCAGAGGAGCTGTGGCACTCCAAGTTTCAGCCTTTGCCCCGGGGGAAGAAACAGACCTTTCCCTCAGCTCTTTTGAACCTGGAACAGGGCCTGTTTCCATCTGGGAGTATGCCTCTCTGCTCAGGCCTGGATCCTGACCCTCAGGCTTGGGCATGTCTGAGGCTCAAGAATAAAAGGGAACAGTTCTGTGTGACCACTAGGATGGGCTTCCTCTCAGCACTTCAGTTTTCCCATCTGAATAGTAGAGGGTGTTCAGCCAGCTCTCAGGAGTCATTTCCAGGGCTGATACTGTAATTCCTTCTCTGAGCTCCTGTCCTTGCTGTTACAGCGCTGACCTCCCCAGGCAATGAGCCTGGGAGCCCCTTGAAGGCAAGGCCCAGGTCTCACTCATCTTTGGACCCCCAGCCTCCTGAGGAGGAGGAGGGCTTGGTGTTTGTGGGTGGGCTGCATGGAGGTGTGGGGAGAGGGTCCATATCTGAGTCTGGCCCTTTTGTCCTCACTGCCCAGCCCCAAGCCCCCAGCACCGGATCCTGTTAGACTTCCTTTTCCTGGACACTGAATGCACATATGACTACCTGTTTGTGTATGATGGTGATTCCCCCCGAGGGCCCCTGCTTGCCAGTCTGAGTGGGAGCACCCGCCCTCCGCCCATCGAGGCTTCCTCAGGCAAGGTTGGTGGAGCCAGGCTGTGGGCCTGTGGCTGGAGGGTCCAAGTGGAGTGTGCAGGACAGGGCGGTGGGGGAGGGTGACAGATACATAGGGGGAAACAAAAAGGGGGAGGGGCTTGGCCTCAGGCAGAAGGATAAGGGACAAAGAAAGGTGGAGAGAGACAAAGGAGATGGGGATCCCCAGGGTGGGGTTGGGGCAGGAGCAGACCCCCCTCTCAGTCCAGTCCCAGAGCCTTGCCCACCTTGTGCCTGCAGATGCTGCTGCACCTCTTCAGTGATGCCAACTACAACCTGCTGGGCTTCAACGCCTCATTCCGCTTCTCCCTGTGCCCGGGGGGCTGCCGCGGCCACGGGCAGTGCCTGTCCCCGGGGGTGTGTGTCTGTGAGCCGGGCTGGGGGGGCCCTGACTGCGGCCTGCAGGAGTGCCCAGCCTACTGTGGCAGCCATGGCACCTGCGCCTCGGTGAGCCTGTCCCCAGCTTTGTCCCCTTGGGCCCTGTTTTGTGATTATACCCACCACTCCCATCTCCTAGATCTGACTCTACCCCTGCCTGAAACAACCTCGCCATCCCACCCTCTCCCAGGATGCTGACCCTGCCAGGGACCCTGTTCTCTCTCACAGTACTTCCCTCTCCTTCCTGGTACCACTCCCCAACCTGTTACTCCAGCCCCACCCCACCATCACCTGGGGCCCCTCCTCTGCCTGAGCCCACTACCATCCTTATCTGTAACCTACCTCTCATCTGTGAACCCGCCTTCCTTCCTCCTGCCAAGCCCGACTCCATCCTCCCACCCAGCCCTCTGTTTGGCCTTGGGCCCCCAGTCATGACTTCTGACTTTTGACCACTGGACCTTGGGCGCAGGCCATGCATATCCAGCTTTGGGACTGGATGGTGCCTTGATCCCTCCCTGCCTTGACCTCCCCAGATCTGAGCTCCTCCAGCCCAGGCTGACATTGACATCACCACTGTCTTTCTTCTCCAAACTGTCTTTCTTTCTGTCCTCATTTTTCTCTCTGGGTCTTTTTCTTCTTCCTTTCCCCTTTTCTGTTGGTCTGTCTTCTCTTCTCCACCTCTCTAACTCCCTCTGGTTGTGTCTCTGTATCCCTCTTTTCCTCTGTCTGTTGGCCTGTCTCTTGCCTGTCTCTCTCTTTGTCTCTCTGTCTTTATTTTTCCATCCTCTTCTTTCTTGCATATCTCTCTCTTTCTCCCTTCCTGCCCTGTCTGCCTCACTCTGGCTGTGTCTCTCCTCCCCATCTGTCTCTTTCTCTCTCTGTCCCTGCCTTTGTGTGTCCTTACCCCAGCCCTTGGGACCATGCCGCTGTGAGCCTGGCTTCCTGGGACGTGCCTGTGACCTGCACCTGTGGGAGAACCAGGGGGCTGGCTGGTGGCACAACGTGAGTGCTGGGGACCCCGCCTTCTCTGCCCGTATTGGAGCAGCTGGTGCCTTCCTGTCCCCACTGGGGCTGCTGGCTGTTTTTGGAGGTGAGCAGATAGGACAGGAGTCTGGGGTCTGGAGGCCTGGCAGCCTGTGTCCAGGGCCTGAGACTGCCCATCCCTCCACAGGCCAGGACCTCAACAGCGCCCTGGGTGACCTCGTCCTGTATAACTTCTCTGCCAATACCTGGGAACGCTGGGACCTGAGTCCTGCCCCGGTATGGACCCCACCTCCGCCCTGCCCAGAGGTGCCTGTCCACTGTCAGACCCAGCCAGGGCACCCTGGAGCGACCCCACCACCCCATGCACCCCCAGCCCTGCAGCTTGATACAGGAACACCAACCTCTTCCACTTCTGCTTTTCTATCTCTGATTTTCTTTTTTCTTCCTCTGTCTCCCTTTCTGCATCTTACCTTTCTGTGTCTCCTGTCTTTCTTGCTCCGTCTTTCCATTTTTGTCTCTGACTCTTGGTCTTCTGCTCTCTCTTGGCCTCTATGTCTCCTTCTGTCTGGGTTGTACCTCTGTTTCTGTCATTTCTCCCTGACTCCTCCCTCTCTTATTGTGTTTCTCTGTTACATCTGTCTTTTTATTCGCGCGTGTTTGTCTTTCTGGGCCCATCTCCCTTCTTTTCTCTCTTTGCGTATCTCTGTCTTTGTCTCTGTCTCAACTTTCTCTCCATCCTTCTCTGTATCTCTGTCTCTCCATTTTTCTCTGTCTCTGCATCTCTCTTTGCCTTTCCCTTTTTGTGTGTCACCCTCTGTTCCCCTCTCCATCTCTGTCTCCTGGTCTCTTCTTCACAGGCTGCCCGTCACTCCCATGTGGCTGTGGCCTGGGCCGGCTCCCTGGTGCTGATGGGCGGTGAGTTGGCTGATGGCTCCCTCACCAGCGACGTTTGGGCCTTTAGCCCACTGGGCGGTGGCCACTGGGAGCTTCTGGCACCACCTGCCTCCAGTTCCTCAGGGCCGCCGGGCCTGGCAGGTCATGCGGCAGCCTTAGTGGATGACATCTGGCTCTATGTGTCTGGTGGCCGCACCCAGCACGACCTCTTCTCCTCCGGCCTCTTCCGTTTCCGCCTTGACAGCACCAGTGGAGGCTATTGGGAGCAGGTGATTCCAGCAGGTGGGCGGCCCCCTGCTGCCACTGGCCATTCCATGGTGTTCCACGCCCCGTCTCGTGCCCTGCTGGTTCATGGTGGACACCGGCCCTCCACTGCCCGGTGAGTGACCTGCCCCACAATCCCTGCGTTGCAGGGCCAGGCCTGGTCCAACACCCTGTGCCTTTAGTCTTTGGTGGTCTTTGCCCACTGATGGACTCCTGTAGTCATTCAGTCCCTCCTTCCTTCCTTCACTCATTTACTCACCCACTCACTCATTCTCTAATCTTTCATTCAATCTCTTGGTCACTTGTTTCCCCACACACTCCCACTCATCATCCATTTCACCAGCCCCTGCTCAGTGTCTCGCCCTGGCTAGATTATGCTGGGAACCCAGAAATGAGTCAGACCTGGGTCCTGCCTGTGGGGAGCTTATGGTTCTGAGGGGATATAAATCCAGTAAAGCCAGTCTCAACCCTGGTAGATCACATGACTCTTAAGAGCTCAGAGAAAGGAGAGAGGCCCTTCTCCCCTGAGCTCCCCCGTACCTCTCCCTGACAGGTTCTCTGTGCGGGTGAACTCTACTGAACTCTTCCACGTGGATCGATGCATGTGGACGACGCTGAAGGGCCGGGATGGGCTTCAGGGCCCACGGGAGCGAGCCTTCCACACGGCCAGTGTCCTGGGCAACTACATGGTGGTCTATGGTGAGGAGGCCCCCTGATTCCACCTACCTGCCTGCCTGCCAGGGGCCCAGGCCAACCTTGAGATGAGGCTCCCTGCATGCATGTCCTCACCTCCCCCAGACTTGCCGGCTGTGCCCCTTTGCTCCTTTCCCAGGGGGCAACGTGCACACCCATTACCAGGAGGAAAAGTGCTACGAAGATGGCATCTTCTTCTACCACCTCGGCTGCCATCAGTGGGTGTCGGGGGCTGAACTTGCCCCACCAGGAACCCCTGAGGGTGAGTTGGCCCCCCTGTTTCTGTGAGGGGCTCCTGAGGGTCACACTTCCCCCTACAGTGAATCTGGGCTTTGGGCAGGAGCCACCCCAGTCCTTGCCAGGATGAGCCAGACATCTTGTTGGAGCTGGCCTCAAGGAGGCACGCCTTCACTGGAGACAGGACCAGGACACTGTTGCCATGGAGATGGGAGACAGTTACAGCAGCATCAAATCTAGGTTCCAGTCCAGGTTTTGCCAATTATCAGCTGCCCCAGAAAACTGCTTACGAAGAAGTGACTTCTTCAAGGTCAGATGGTGGGCAAGTTGCAGAACCATGATGGCTGTTCCCGAACAACCATTTGTACAAAAACCAACATTTAATCTCTCTGTGCCTCAGCTTCCCTTCTGTAAAATCTAGTAACACTGAAACCACTGGGCTGTTGTGAGACTAAATTGAGTAAAATGAGGTGAAGAATAAAGACAGTCCAGTGAAGGGCTCAGTACCTTGTCCTTCTAATAGCACAGGGCTGGAGGGCTTACCGGGAAGTGGGTGTGGAAAAACCTTTCAAACTAATTAGATCAGAGACTGCTTTGCAAGTGGGAGGAAAGCCACAGGCCCGCTTCTCAGACACTTGTATGCGCAAACTGGGCATATCCTTTCAGGGGGCTGTGGGCTTCCCAGAGGCCCCTCTGTTCTCCCCACCCTGCTAAACAGAAGAGTAAGGACAAAGGACAAGCATAAAAGAAGGGACAGCAACATTTAAGGGGTGGGCAGGAGGAAAGGTCCCCAAGGAACTCTGTTTTGACCATCAGGAAAAAAGCCTTGGCCTGGCATTCAAGGCCTCCAATCCAGGGCTCCACTGCTTGTCCCTGTCCCTCCTTTAGGCCCCTTCACCGGGTAGCCCAGAGTGAGGTTTCTGGAGGCTTGTTCCTTCTTTGTAGATTTTGATCCCCTGGGCCAAGTCCCATGCACTTACAGAGCATACAGATCAGTTAGAGGGTGAAGGGGTCACCAATCACTGACCACTTAACCCATCAGTCAGGACTCTTGCTTGTCAGTGACAGAAACCCCACCCAACCAGCTTAAGCAAAATTAATTTCTTGACCCACTTGAGCGAAGACTGGCTGCAGGCTGCCTGGATCCAGGTGCTCACATGATGGCATCAGCCATTTCTCTCCCCAGTTCTCAGCGGGATTTCCTTCGGTCTCTAGTAGGTTTGCCTTTTGTAGATGGTCACCAGCAGCTCTGGGATGATATTCTACCCCTTTAAAATGCCCAGAGGGAAGAGAGTACCTTTTTCCCAAGAATTGTAGGAATTGGGTCCCCTCCATGAACTAGTTACCCACTCTGATAGGCCTGGGCTAAAGCCCCACTGCTGCCAGAGGCCGGGACAGCTCGACTTGAGCCTGGTGGACTTTGAGTGGGAGGGATAGTTTTCCAGAGGAGAATCAGAGGCTGTCATTGGAAGGGAGGCTGGTGTCAGACAAGAACAGGTGAGAGCCAAGCAGCCTGTTTCATAGCTCCCCAAGGGTGAGGTGATGGTTCTTATATAGAGGAAACCAAGACTCAGAGAAATCAAGTCTCTTGTCCAAGGCTACATAACTAGTCAGTAGTGGATCCATGATTTGAACCCAAGGAAGTGGTAGACCCAGGATTTGAACCCAAGTCTTTCTGACCCCAAAGATCATGCTCTGTCTGAAAGATGATTTGGGTAATGGTGTGGGAGCTCCAAAAGGTGAGAGAACTAGGGCTAGAGCAGGGCCAGGCAGTCCGGGAGAGTTTTCTTGGGCAAGTGGGGCTGACGCAGCCCAGGAGGCTGGGCTGAGGTGTAGGAGAGCCGGGGGTGGTCCTTTGGGTGGGGAGCCATGAAGGTGGCCGTTGAGGTTAGGGGTGGTCTCATGTCCTTGGGGGTCTGTATTCTTCTAGGCCGAGCAGCGCCTCCCAGTGGTCGGTACTCACATGTGGCGGCTGTGCTTGGTGGCAGTGTCCTGTTGGTGGCTGGGGGATACAGTGGCCGGCCCCGTGGGGACTTGATGGCCTATAAGGTGCCTCCGTTTGTGTTCCAGGCGCCTGCTCCAGATGTGAGCACTGGGGTGATAGGGAGAGGGTGGCTGGGGAGGAGATAGGGTGGTTCTCATGGTTGAGGGAGGAAGTTGCAGGGGTTCCCTGGGAGAAGGAGTGGAGGTCCCTAGGGCCATGAAAGGAAGGAGGTCAGTCCCCAGGTCCCAGGGAGGAGGAATGATGTCCCTGGAGCTGGGGGAGAAGTGGATGGGGTCCTCAAGGTGCTGAGCAGTAGGCGTTCCCTGGGATAATCAAAGTGAGCAGGAACCTGGAAGCAGGCCCCAGGTCTGAGGCACCCCCTCCTCCCTGCCCATCTCTCTGCAGTACCACTTGGACTATTGCTCCATGTACACGGACCACAGCGTCTGCTCCCGCGACCCCGAATGCAGTTGGTGTCAGGGGGCCTGCCAAGCTGCACCGCCTCCTGGGACTCCCTCGGGGGCTGTGAGTGACTGTCCTAGTACTCTGTCTCCTGGCACAGAAACCTGGTCCTCAGTGTCTCCTTCTGCCCAAACCAAGTAAAGGACTTACCTGCACTTGAGAGACTTGTTTTCACATCTAAGATTGGCATTCCTGACTCCCGACTGCTGACTCTTGAACCTTGGACCCCATTCCCGATCCTTTTGAACTTACGACCCTGTCCCTGAATTCCCCATCCCTGCCCTCTTGATCTTTCTCATGCCAGCCTGGCTTTCAATTCCCTTCTCCAATATCCTGACCTTTCTGCCCCAAGATTTTTGAATCCACAGCTCTTCTCAGGACCCTTAAGCCCCCAGTAGATAGTGACCCCGTCTTTCCCTTCTCTGCAGTGTCCAGCTGCTAGCTGCCTGGGCCTGGGCCGCCTCCTGGGTGACTGCCAGGCCTGCCTGGTGTTCAGCAGCACCGCAGCTCCTCCCCGGGGGCCTGGTGCCCTGGGCTGGTGCGTACACAATGAGAGCTGCCTCCCTCGGCCTGGTGAGTGTCCAGTGGCAGTGTGGGAGGGGGAGACTCGGCCCCCTACACCAACTCCCATCTCCCCACCCTCCTGTCCTCACAGAGCAGGCCCGCTGCCGAGGGGAGCAGATCTCAGGCACCGTGGGCTGGTGGGGGCCCGCACCTGTCTTCGTTACCTCCCTGGAGGCCTGTGTCACCCAGAGCTTCCTGCCTGGCCTGCACCTGCTCACCTTCCAGCAGCCACCCAATGCCTCCCAGCCTGACAAGGTGGGGAGCCAGGGAATGGGACCCAGCATGAAGTGTTAAAGGGCCTGGTCCTCGAGTTTTCACTTTTCAAATGACTCTTTGTCACTCTTGTGTTTACCCCATAAGTCGTTACGTTCAAGGCTCTGATTTTCCTTACTGACTTAAAAATTTTTGTTTTAATTGTGGTAAAATACACATAACATAAAATTTACCGTTAGTGACATTTAGCACATTCACAATATTTGCAACTATCACCACTATCTACTTCCAGAACATTTTTTTCTACCCCAAAAAGGAAACCTGGGTTCCATTAAGTAATCACTCTCCATTCCTCTCTCTCCTCTTGGCTCCTGGCAATCACTAACCTTTTTCTGTATCTGGATTGTTAACTCTGGATAGGTCATATAAATAGAATCAAATAATATGTGGCCTTTTGTGTGTGACTTCTTTCACTTAGCATAATGTTTTCAAGGCTCATCCATGTTGTGGCATGTGTCAGAACTTCATTCCTTTTTACGGCTGAATAACATTCCCAGTCCATTGTATGGCCATGCCACATACATTCATCAGCTGATAACATTTGGGTTGTTTACACCTTTCGTGACTAGTGCTGCTGTGAACATATGTTTATCAGTTTTTGTCTGAATACCTCTCTTTTTTTCTTATTTTATTATTGAGGTATAATTGACAAAAACCTTGCATTAGTTTCAAGTTTACAACATAATGATCAGATATTTGCATATATTGCAATGAAAACCTATTTTCAATTCTTTTGGGTATATAGGAGCAGAATTGCTGGATCATAGGGTTATTCTATGTTTAACTTACTAAGGAATCACCAAACTTTTGTATAGTGGTTCCTTACTGATTTTTCTAGGTACATGGTTCAAAAACCACAACAATGTAAAAAGTGGTCGAGTGAAAAATCTCTTCCACCTACCCCATTCTCCACCCCTCAGTGTGGGAAGCTGGCCTCAGCATACCCCCAACTCAAGACCACCCTAATTCTCCCCAGAAGATTCATTTGGATTTCTTTTATATCCTTCCAGAGTTTACCTATTCAAATACAAGTAAATGTGATATGTAGTTATTTTTCTTTCTTGCACAGAAAGTAATATATTGTCAGTGCTGTGTTACCACTTCCTTTTTTTTCTTAGTGCATCCTAGCAAGCTTCTCCATCACAGAAAGTGGGAAACACCCTTTCTTTTTTAACAGCTTCATAATATTCCATTTACATTCTGATGCTGTAGTACTAGTTTATTTAAACAGTCTCCTATGATGAACACTTGGGTTGTTCCACTCTTTTATAATTACAAAAACACATACTAGCAATAAATCATGTAGTATGTCTGTTGATTTGAATGTTGGATCTGGACTTTTTTTTTAAACTTAGAACTTATATACTGGTTCATTGTATAACAAAGGACATGATACATAGGGTGAGGTCCGGAAGGGGCCTGAGCACATGGTCTTCTGTCCCCATGGAGTTGGGGTGTGACACCATTCTGGCACATGGATATGTTCACTAACCTGGAAGTTCTCCAGGCCCCCTAGTTAAGGGATCTGGACTCTTGAGGGCTTAGGTGGAAAGATGGAGTGTTGAGGAAGAGGATGCGGAAAGGTCCCGGGTCCTGGAGTTTACTGATAGGCGGGGATGAGCAGAGGCTGGGACGCTGTGGTCTGCTGTCTGAATGGAGTCCCGGCTTTTCTCCCAGAGTGACTGTGGGCAAGCTGTCTCCCTGCTCCTGGCCTCAGTCTCCCATTTAGTAAAATAGGGAAGGAGATTGGGTTGCCTGGTCTTCTCTGGCTCTGAAGTGGCTGCAGAGGTGTGGGGACCATGGGGCCATGCAGAGAAGTCCTCATGCACGCCTCCTTCCTTGGCTGGCACAGGTCTTGATTGTCCGCAGTACGACCATCACCCTGACACCTAGCCCGGAGACGGATGTGTCTCTGGTCTATCGTGGCTTCATCCACCCACTGCTGCCAGGAGGGCCTAGTGGGCCAGGGGCTGAGGACGTGGCTGTGTGGGCCCGGGCCCAGCGCCTGCATGTACTGGCCCGGATGGCGCGTGGCCCCGACACAGAAGACATGGTGAGGGTACCTGGGACATTCAGGGGACTGTTTATGGTAAATATGGGGGCTTGGATGTGTGGTGCAGAGGAGGACTGGGGAGAAATCATAGGCATGGGATATATCCTTAGTGGAGGGAGGACCCTGGTGTTTCCAGTTGTAAACAATTGCGGGGGGCAGTTTTAGAGAAGGGGAGAAGTCTGAATTACCAAGTCAAACTCCCCTAAGGAGGAGGTGGGTTGCCAGGAGGTTTGGGGGCACTTGGAGGTTCTTGGGGTCTAAGGAACTCCGAGGCCCTCTTCTCAGGACGGGGTGGGTACTAGCTGGGTTTGGGGCTCTTGGGGGTGTCAGGGGTCAGAGTGTGGGTGGAAGGTTCTGAGGCCCCTGTCTGTCCCTCACCCTACCCTAGGAGGAGGTGGGGCGCTGGGCAGCTCAGCAGGAGAAGGAGACGAGGCGGCTTCAGCGCCCAGGGTCCGGTCGCCTCTTCCCACTGCCTGGCCGGGGCCACAAGTACGCGGTAGAGATCCGGGGTCAGCTCAACGGCTCGGCGGGCCCTGGGCACAGCGAACTCACCCTGCTGTGGGACCGAACTGGCGTGCCAGGCGGCAGCGTGAGTACCCAGGTCCCCGCTCTGACCCTGCCCCCAGGCCCTGGCCTCAGATACCTTGGGCTTTCTGAACGCAAGGGCACAAATTAACTCCCTTGACCCTGACCTCTTACTCCTTGACTCTTGAATTCTGGGCCTCACCTTAAACCTTCCAGGCTGCAAACTCTGACCCCCAGAGTCTGACCTGATCTCATATTCTGACCCCTGCCCACGACTCTGACTCCTCCTGCCCTGACCCATCTGACCCTGAACTTCTGCCATCCGTATTTTGATCTCTGATCTCTGGATTCTCTCAAACCCTGATCCCCTTTCATCTGCTGATGTCCTAAATCCTAACTTCTATGTGCCTGAGTTCTCAGCCTTGTCTTCAGACACTAAAGTCTGTAGCTCCAACCTCTGATCTCTACCCCAAACATTGACTTGGATCATGGACCACTGACCTTATATGACCCCCTCCCCCAGGAGATCTCCTTCTTCTTCCTGGAGCCCTACCGCTCATCAGCCTGCGCCTCCTACTCCTCCTGCCTGGGCTGCTTGGCGGACCAGGGCTGTGGCTGGTGCCTGACCAGCGCCACCTGCCACCTGCGCCAGAGCGGGGCCAACTGTGGGGACAGTGGGGCCAGAGGGTCCCTGCTGGTGCTGGTGCCTGCCCTCTGCCCACTCTGTGAGGAGCATCGTGACTGCCACGCCTGCACCCAGGTGCCCACCAGGCCACAGAGGGGAGCTCTCGGCTCGGAGTCAGCCAGAGCAGGCGACTGAGCAAGGGGGAGGGCCCCCCAGAGCTGGCATGGGCAGTTGAGGGGCCCTCTCGGTGGTGGTGGGAGTGGACAGCTGAGGCCCTGGTCCTTGTTTGCAGGCAAGAGCCAGGTGGGGAGCAGAGGAGAGGGGCTGGAGAGGAGGCTCCTGGCAGTCATGACTCTGCATGTTACATGGGTCAGAAAGCCCAGCTCAGCACCTCCTCAGCAGAGTGGTATTTATCCACTTAGACACCAGAGTCCAAGAGTAGGTCTTTAGGCCTGCTAACTCCAGAGGGTCAAACTATGTAGTCAGGCATTACCTCCCTCCAGCCCCTGTTCTTGTTTTCCCTGGAGGTTCAGGCCCTGGGAGTGGCAAGGGAGCCACAAGGGCTCCAGACTTTTAACCCCCCATCTAGCCACTCAAGCCCCATGGGGAAGGAGAGTGCCTTTCTGTTCCCACCTCACTCACCTCCCCTAGTTCAACAGAAGTCCCCCAAAATGCCTTTCATTAGCTCTAGTTGGGGCTGGTGCTGGCTTCTGGACCAATCAGTGAGGCTGTGGGGAGGGAGAGTGGCCCCCCGACTCATCTCTGGATCCCAGGGATTGAATCAGCCTCACTGGGACCACACAGAGGGGTGCTACTGCCCCCAAAGGGAGTGGGCTAGGTGTCAGACACCCGTGGATGTCATTGGCTGAAGTGGGGAAACTGGAGAGACAGGCAGTCAGGGAGGGAGGTGAGCTTGGAATGGAGAGGGGGTGTCTGTGGGCGCTGGCAGGCAAGGGAGGCAGCTGTTGAACTGGTACTGGGAGACTGGCTCTGGGAGCCCCAGGGAGAAGACTAAGCTGGGCTCTTACTCCTCCAACCTCCCAGGACCCCTTCTGTGAGTGGCATCAGAGCACCAGCCGCAAGGGGGATGCAGCATGCAGCCGGCGGGGCCGGGGCCGGGGTGCCCTGAAGAGCCCCGAAGAGTGCCCCCCACTCTGCAGCCAGTGAGCCCTGCTGGGCCTGGGGAGAGGGGGTGTGGGGGTGTGTCAGGGCTAGACCGTGGCATGATCCTGTTCCCGCTCCCCACCCCCAGGCGCCTGACCTGTGATGACTGCCTGGCCAATTCCAGCCAGTGCGCCTGGTGCCAGTCCACCCACACCTGCTTCATGTTTGCCGCTTACCTGGCCCGGTACCCACACGGGGGCTGCCGAGGCTGGGATGACAGGTGTGGTCTGGGTGGCAGGGCTCAGGGAGGGAAGGGTGGAAGCCAGGTAAGGGGTGGCTCTGACAGCCCCACACCCACCACTCTGCAGCGTGCACTCAGAGCCAAGGTGCCAGAGCTGTGACCGCTTCCTGACCTGCCACGAGTGTCTACAGAGCCATGAGTGTGGCTGGTGCGGCAATGAGGACAACCCCACGCTGGGACGGTGAGGCAGGATGGGGCCCTGGTGGGCTGGGCCGAGGGGTCGGCTCTCCGCCTGCCCTAATTCTAACCACCTCTTTGTTTCTCTGCCCCTTTGTCATTTTCTTACCATCATCTCTGTTTTTCTTCCCCTCTCCTCCTTCTCTCTGTTTTTCTCTCTTTTCTACTTCCTGACCCTTTCCCTGTCTCTATGACTTACTTTCTCTTATCTTTTCTTTTGTTTTCCTTCTTCTTGTCTTTATGTTTATTTCTCTTCTCTCTCCCTTTCACTGTATTCCTCCCTCTCTCCTGTTTGTCTTTTAAAATCTATTTTGTCTGACTTCTGTGGGTTTTTCCCTGTTTTTCTTCCACTTCTCCTTCTGTCTGTCTCCATATTCGTATTTCTTTCTCTCTCTGATTGGTCTTCTCTCTCCCCGTAACTGTTTTTCTGTCTCTTTTTTTCTGTCTGTTTTTTTATCATCCCAACTGCCTTCTTCAACCTCCCTCCCCTCAGTTGCCTCCAGGGGGACTTCTCAGGGCCTCTGGGTGGGGGTAACTGCTCCCTCTGGGTCGGGGAGGGCCTGGGGCTGTCTGTGGCCCTCCCTGCCCGCTGGGCGTATGCCCGCTGTCCAGACGTGGATGAGTGTCGCCTGGGTCTGGCACGGTGCCACCTGCGGGCAACCTGCCTGAACACACCCCTCAGCTATGAGTGTCACTGCCAGAGGGGCTACCAGGGTGATGGCATCACATACTGCAACCGCACGTAAGTGGGGCATGGGTTTCCATGGAGATGTTGCCCTAGGGCTGGTGCAAGAAAAGATATTGGGAGGAAGTGATCATGGTTCTGGGATGCCTCCCATGGAGCTAGCATCCCCAGTGAGCCTTGGGCTTTTTACCGTGCAGAACAGGCCCTCAGTAGAGTGATAGGGTCCTCAGCACTAGTTACTAGTTACTGTGGAGACAGGTCACTTATAGTCTGCAGGCCATAGTCTTCAGCGTTGCCATGGAGATGGAGGAGGACCAGTTTGAAAGGGATTTTCACAGAGAACAGATCACCAGTGGTGATATGTGGTTACTACAGAGAGGAGTTACTACATGTGATGGGGTTACCTTGGAGACAGGGCCACCCACGGAGTGTAGGACTGTGGTACAGGCAGTAGCTTATGATGGTGTTGCCATGGAGATAATGGGATGGAGTAGGATGAGGGGTGGATACCTTGGGGGCTCCAGGCCTGCCCAGCCCTCCTCCATCTCTGCCACACCCCTTCAGGTGCCTAGAGGACTGTGGCCATGGTGTGTGCAGTGGCCCGCCGGACTTCATCTGCGTGTGTGACCTGGGCTGGACGTCGGACCTGCCCCCACCTACGCCCGCCCCAGGACCCCTTCCCCCACGCTGTTCCCGGGACTGTGGCTGTAACTTCCACAGCCACTGCCGCAAGCGGGGGCCTGGCTTCTGCGATGAGTGCCAGGGTGAGCAGCCCTCATCCTGAACTCCTTGGGGCACCAATTTTCTTTTGTCTGTGTGGGGTTCTGTATCCCCTCACTCAGCTCTAGGTCCCTCTGCCCCATTACCTGTTCCTGACTCCAGACAGATTCCAGTGCCACCCATCTCCTTGGCAGGTCCTCAGTACCCCCTCTTGGGATTTGCGGTTCCTCCCCAGTCTGGGCCCCGGTTACCCTCCTTTGAAGCAGCCAGGTGGGATCAGGGAGGGTAGGGCTCCTTCCCACCCTTGCCCCTGACTCTGTGTCCTGCCTGCTGGGGCCTCCACAGACTGGACATGGGGGGAGCACTGTGAACGGTGCCGGCCCGGCAGCTTCGGTAACGCCACAGGCTCGGGCGGCTGCCGGCCCTGCCAGTGCAACGGGCATGGGGACCCACGCCGTGGCCACTGCGACAACCTCAGTGGGCTCTGCTTCTGCCAGGACCACACTGAGGGTGCCCACTGCCAGCTCTGCTCCCCTGGCTACTATGGGGATCCCCGGTGAGCCAGGGGCCAGCCCGGCGGGGCAGGTGGGGTTCAGGATGTGGAATGGGGCAGGACTGGTCTGACGCTGGCTCTCCTCCATCTCCCCAGGGCTGGTGGCTCCTGTTTCCGGGAGTGTGGGGGTCGCGCCCTCCTCACCAACGTGTCCTCAGTGGCACTGGGCTCACGCCGGATTGCGGGACCGCTGCCTCCAGTTGGTGGGGCAGCGAGAGCCGGGCCAGGCCTGTCCTATTGTGTGTGGGTTGTCTCAGCCACCGAGGTGCTACAGCCCTGTGCTCCTGGGACCCTCTGTCCCCCACTTACCCTCACCTTCTCCCCTGACAGCAGCACCCCCTGCACGGTGAGCAACGAGGGCACTGGAATACCAGCACATGTCTCCCCAACCCAATCTGAATCTTCAGACAGATGATGGCCCCCACCTCCCTGTTTCTTCATCCATTAAACCCCAACTGTCTGTTCCTCAGACCCCTACCCCTTTGTTCCTAAGCCTAAAGACTCCCATTTCCCAGATTTCCTCCTGTTTCCTGGACTCAAATTTCCCACTTCCCAGTCCAGGTATGGTAAATATTTGTACCTTGTGTTACAACTCTGATGGGTAGTGGCTGCCAGATCTGTATATTGAGAAAGAAGCTCTGTGCAAGAGTGCCTGATTGATTAGCCATGTCTGCTATGAACACAGGAGTGGGAATTGTGGCCTCCATGCCGCAGTTAGACAGTCTGCCCAGGAGGTTCAAGCCGCCTGTTTCCCAGTCTCAGAGTGCCTTCTCCTCTTTTTTTTTTTTTTTTAAATTTCACCTATTTATTTTTTGGGGAGAGGTAATTAGGTTTATTTATTTACTTGTTTATTGTTTAGTGGAGGTACTGGGGATTGAACCCAGGACCTCGTGTATGCTAAGCATGCAGTCTACCACTGAGCTATACCCTCCCACCCTGGCCCTCTCCTCTTGAGCTCTACCTTCCCCCTGACCAAGCATCCCTCTTTCTTATCCCCATCTTCCCCTGATCCTTGACTCTGCACCTCTCCAGCTGAGCTATGTCCTGGCCTTTGATGGATTCCCGCGCTTCCTGGATACTGGTGTCGTCCAGTCGGACCGTAGCCTTATTGCTGCCTTCTGCGGCCAGCGGCGGGACAGGCCCCTCACTGTGCAAGCCCTGTCTGGTATGGGGACTGGGGGAAGTGGGACCTCTATCCTGGGCTGTTCTTTGTCCTTGTCCCTTACTACCTGAGGTGGGCTCAAGACCCAGCCTGACTCAGCCAACTGCCTTGCTGGGTGATGCAATTCCCTTGCCACCTCTGGGCCTCAGTTTCTTCAGCTGAGAGGCAAATAGAGAGGATTGTACGGGCTGGGTTGTGTCTCTGGAGAGAAGGTCCAAACGGGACATGTTTTTGGACACACACAGTGTAGCTGGCGTGAGGTCCCCTAAGCGTCTATGTTCTCAGCCCGGTGGTTCTCAACCAGGAGTGACCTTGCCCTTTGGAGTGTTTGGCTGTGTCTGGAGACATTCCGATTGTCACAGTTGGGGGTGCTACTGGCACCTCATGGGTGGAGGCCAGAGATGCTTCTCTGCATTCTACAGTGTACAGGACAGCCCCCACAGCCAAGAATTACCAGGCTTCATTATGTCAACTGTGTTGCGAGGTTGAGACCCTGGCTTAGTCTTATGGCGATGCACTAGAAATAATTTGTTACCAAGTTTGGAAATGTTTCTTTTCATATTGTGAATCAGAGTGGCTCTAAGGCTGTGAGAGATGGGGCAGAGGTGTAGTTTTTGGCCTGCTGGTGATTGCACGCAAGCCCAGGCTCCTCGCAGTGAGCAGCTGAGCTGAGGGGCCCTCAGTTTCATTTCACTCAGCAAATGTTTTACTGAGCACCTGTGATAAGCTGGGCCTGAGCCAGATGCTGGGCATGTAGCAGCAAAGAAGAACTTCATGGACTCACAGCAGAGGGGAGAGTTCTAAACAGCAGCGAACAAATTACAGTCAGAATAGTGACACCTTTGGTAAGGGACAAGAGGAAATGGAAAGGAGTGGGAAGTCTGTCCTGTCCCAGGAGCTGGGGAGGGATTCTTTGCAGAAGTGGAATTTCACTTGAGGCCTGAAGGGGGCGGTGTGGGCAAGGGTGACTACTCCAGGTGGAGGCATAGCAGTTGCCCAGGTTATGAGAACAGGAAGGGGCGGGTGGTGCTGGAGTGCAGAGGACCAGGGGAGGGGGAGGTGATGAGGTCAGAGGGCCTGCAGACCACCCCTCTCTTTTTAAATACCGCTTTACTGAGTCATTTTTAACATATCATGTAGTTAATTTTTGCCCCCCTCCCCACCACTGATCTACTTTCTAAGGAGACTCGGTTTTGTGTGAGAGCAATAGGGAGCTGTGGAAGGTATGGGGCTTGCCAGGATGGGATTTTAAAGGATCACGTGGGCTGCTGTGAAGGGCAGAGTGTAGGGGAGTCAGGAAGACTGTGGTGAGACTAGTGCTGGTGTCCAGGCAAGATGGCTGAGGAGGTGGCAAGCAGTGGCAAATATGAGAGAGCTTTAGGCTTTAAAACGACTGAACTTGATGGTTTGGATAAGGGAGAGGGTGTGTAGTGTGCAGGAGAGTGGTTAATCATGGCAGTGATCAAAGGAGTGCCCGCTTCCCTGCCCAATTACACTGGGTTTACTCAAAGCCTAGGGGTGGAGCAGAGCCCTGGAATGTGGCCTTGTGACAAGCCTCTGCACTCTCTTCTCTGACAGGACTGCTGGTGCTGCATTGGGAGGCCAATGGCTCCTCGTCTTGGGGCTTCAATGCCTCTGTGGGCTCTGCCCGCTGTGGATCAGGGGGCCCTGGGAGCTGCCCTGTCCCCCAGGAGTGTGTGCCCCAGGATGGGGCTACAGGCGCTGGACTCTGCCGATGTCCTCAGGGCTGGGCTGGTCCACACTGCCGCATGGCTCTGTGTCCCGAGAACTGTAATGCCCACAATGGGGCAGGGACTTGTAACCAGGTACAGGTGGAAGAGGGCAAGCCAGGTGGGATGGGGGTGGTACTCAGAGCTCCTCCCGAGCCTCCTTCTGCTTTCCCCCAGAGCCTGGGTGTGTGCATCTGTGCTGAGGGCTTCGGGGGCCCTGACTGTGCCACGAAGCTGGACGGTGGGCAGCTGGTCTGGGAGACCCTCATGGACAGCCGCCTCTCAGCTGTGAGTTGTAGCCACCATTCTCTTGGGAGGTGCCATACAGCCCGCCTCCTGGATCATTCGCCCCACTCCACTCCTGAGACTACCTCCCAGACCCTGCACCCAGCCTGACACTTTGTAATGACCTTACCTGAGCCCTCATGTCTGCGCCCCACCGCCAGGACACTGCTAGCCGCTTCCTGCACCGCCTGGGGCACACTATGGTGGAGGGACCTGATGCCACCTTGTGGATGTTTGGGGGCCTGGGTCTGCCCCAGGGGCTGCTGGGAAACCTGTACAGGTGAGGACTACCCTGGGGCGGTGGGATACCTGAATGAGAGAGAGTCACCTCAGGGGATACTGAGATGTCTGTCACATAAGGGTCCTCTCACGGGGGTGCAGAAACACCTCTACAGGTGAAAGGCACCTCAAAGGCTGCTAGGAAACTTGTCACAGGAGGCTTATCTCAGGGACCAGGATACTTATTTGGGTGGTGCTACCCCAGGGGAATGGTAAGGTGATTGTCACAGGAGAGTCATCTTACAGGTGTTGGGATACCTGTGGGGTGTTACCCCAGGGGATGCTGGGATACGTGTGTGTGTGTGGTGTCACCCCAGGGGGTGCTGGGATGACTGTGTAGTGAGGCTGCTTTTTTTGCATCTTGGCCCCAGGTACTCAGTGAGTGAGCGGCGATGGACACAGATGTTGGCAGGAGCTGAGGATGGGGGCCCAGGCCCCTCACCCCGCTCCTTCCACGCAGCTGCCTACGTGCCTGCTGGCCGTGGTGCCATGTACCTGTTGGGGGGACTCACGGCTGGAGGCGTCGCCCGGGATTTCTGGGTCCTCAACCTCACCACCCTGCAGTGGCGGCAGGAGAAGGTGAGCATCTCTCCCCTCCCCTAGTCCCCACAACCAGGCTCCAGCAAGGATGACCAAAGCAGCTCCTGCCAGCTTTGTCCCCAGAGGAAGAGGCTTCCTCCCAGGGCTCCAGCACAAGTCCCAGAATTGAATTTCATTGGCCATCCTGGGTCACATTTAATTCCTGAGTCAGTCTCTAGTCAAGGTGATGTGAGGCTCTGCTTGGCCAGGCTGTGACACAGCCTGCCATGGAGCCAGGTCACTTAGCCCCATGCAGCCACTGAGAGAGCAGAGAAGCAGGGCCTTCCTAAAGGGACCCCAGGCTGCTCCTACCTGAAGAAGCAACACTGAGCAGGCAGAAATAGCAAGAGGTCTGCTTCTCACCTGCTGGGACCATGGCTGATTGGAAGGCCTGGTGTCTGACCAACCCCAGGCAGCTCACTGCCTCCTCGGTGGTTCAAAGGAAGTATGGGGAGCTCGGAGCCTTGCTTCTACCCACAAGATGACCCCTGACCTGTACCCCCGCCCCCTCACCCATGACCACTGCCCTCCATCCCCCAGGCCCCTCAGACCGTGGAGCTGCCAGCAGTTGCTGGTCATACCCTTACTGCCCGCCGAGGCCTGTCTCTGCTCCTGGTTGGCGGTTACTCCCCTGAAAATGGCTTCAATCAGCAGCTGCTCGAGTACCAGCTGGCGACTGGCACCTGGGTGTCCGGAGCCCAGAGCGGGACACCCCCCACAGGTGGGTCTGGGGACCAGGAGGGCAGAGCACTTTTGACTCCTGCTTGTCCTCTCCATCCACTCCTGTGCTCTGTGGTCATTGCCCCTCATAGCTGTTGTCTCCCCCACCCCCAGCCGCATTCTCAGGATATTCTCTTTTGAGAAGTTGAGTTTCTCTGTTTACTCCTCCCAGGCTCCATGATAAGCTGCCCACCTCCTGCCCAGTAGCAGTGGGTCACTGTTTCCCTCTCCCAGGTCCTAGATCACTGCCCCTTGGGTATTTTACTTTCTGTCTCTGTCCTTCTACATTCTTTGATCACTGTCCCCAAGGTCATTCTGGTCACCCTGTCTCCCACTCTTCTCTTTCCAGAGTCTCTAATGGTCCTTTAGAACCGAAGGGAGAAGGAGGGGTTGAGAGAGGCTCCTAGGTGTCTGGCGCCAGGGCCTGGCAGGGTGGTGTTGTGGTCCTGAGAAGGGTAGCCTGGGAAGCTGGGGGGCGTTCCTGATCACCAGCCCTTCCCCCATCCTGTGTGCTCACTGTGCTCACCCTTCTCCCCAGGTCTCTATGGTCATTCTGCTGTGTACCATGAGGCCACTGACTCCCTCTATGTGTTTGGGGGTTTCCGCTTCCACGTGGAGCTTGCGGCCCCATCCCCTGAGCTCTACTCCCTGCACTGTCCTGACCGCACCTGGAGCCTGCTGGCCCCTTCTCAGGGGGCAAAGGTCAGGAAAAGAGGTCCAGACAGATGAGTGTAGGGGGCAGGAGGGAAGGGCCCCCCCTTTTCCAGTGCCCCAGGGACTTACTCAACCCTGGATTCTTACTCTGCCTCCTTTCCAGTCCCCCTGGTACCCCAAGTCTCCCCTTCTGTCTCTGACTTGGAGGTAAGAATTCTAGACCAGGAGGTCAGAGGCCTGGGTTCTGCCCCAGCTCTGCCACACTCTGGGTGTGGCCCTGACAGGTCCCTCCCCTTCCTGGCCTCCCCACTTATAAAACGTGGGACTGAGGCTTCTTGTGCTTCCTGCCTTCAAGGCCAAAGGAGACTGTGTGGGAGAACGTGAAACCCTAGGTACGCTGGTTCGAGACAGTTGCATTCTCCATCCACAAACGTATCTCCAGGCCCTTCTCGGGGCTAGACTGCGAGGGAGATGGAAGTGAGAGCAGGATACCCCCAGCCCAGGTTGCGAGGTCACAGACAGGATGTGAGGTTCATCTCAAGCAGTCCAGGCTGGGCTCCTGGGAGACAGCCTGGGGCACGGGGGTTCTGGGAGTTCAGGGAAAGTAGATGGTTCTAGAGGCTGCTCTGAGGACTGAGGGAGGTTTCCTGGAGGAAAGAGGTGGGATTTGAGGAAGGTTAGGATTGGGTGGGCTGGTAGGGGCTTGGGTATGGGGAAGTTTGGGGTGGCGGATGGGCTGAGAGGGAGCATGAAGAGCCAAGGACTGTGGCCCCTAACAGGTCATCCTGCCACGTGTCTCCCCAACAGCCCCGCCCCCGACTTTTCCATGCCTCAGCCTTGCTGGGGGACACCATGGTGGTCCTTGGGGGGCGCTCTGACCCTGATGAGTTCAGCAGCGACGTTCTGCTCTACCAGGTCAACTGCAACACCTGGCTCCTGCCGGACCTCATTCGTAAGTCCACTGCTCTCTCCGGGAGGCCCTAGGACAACCAGGAGGAGCCCTGGCCCGGTCCTGCGACCCTCACTCGTTAGGAGTCATTTGGGCCCTTCAGACCCTCTGGCAAAGCTCCTGTCCCCTCCATGTTATTTAAACACCCATGGAGATGCCCTCCTTCCTTTTTTTTCTTAGAAAAGTTTATTTCTCATTCTGATTATAAAATAATAATAGTCATCGTATGTAATTTGTAAAATAGGAAGAACCCCCTCCCCCTCCTGTTCTTTAGTGACAACGACTGTTATGTGTGGGGAGCTTCTTTCTGGTTCATAGGCTGGAAAGGGATTGTATCTTGCCTCTTTCTTTCATTTGACCTTCATTGTAAGTGACTGTGTGTGTGTTTCTGGGCCTGTTGTCTTTTTGTTTCTCTCTGACTCTCTGTCTCTAATTTTCTTTTGTTCTTTGTCTTTTCCACTACTCTGTGACTCTGGTTTGTGTTTTTACTTTAATTTTTGAGGATTAAAAAAAAATTTAGGTGAAATTCATGTAACGAAATCAGTCATTGTAAAATGAACAATTCAGCGGCATTCAGTACCTTCACAATGTTCAATCGCCACTTCTGGCTGGTTCCACAACATCTGTCTCTGTTCTTAGTCCACTCTTTCAATCCCTTTTTTCTGTGTATGTGTCTCTTTCTATCTTTTGTCTTGCTCTGTGTGTCTGATTATCTTGTCCTGTTTGGCCTTATCTATCTTCTCTCTGTCTTTCTGTGTCTGTCTTGCTCTCCTTAGACTGTCTCCTCGTTCAGTATCCGTCTCTGACTGGCACCTTCGTGTGAATCTCTTCCTCATCCGTCTCCCGCACTCTCTCTGAACGTTCTGTCTTTCTCCAGGCCCGGCCTCGGTGGGACCCCCGATGGAGGAGTCTCTGGCGCATGCTGTGGCGGCAGTTGGGGGTCGTCTGTATATCTCAGGAGGCTTTGGGGGAGTGGCCCTGGGCCGCCTGCTGGCCCTCACCCTGCCCCCTGACCCCTGCCGCCTGCTGCCCTCACCTGAAGCTTGTAACCAGTCTGGGGCCTGTACCTGGTGCCATGGGGCCTGCTTGTCTGGGGACCAGGCCCATAGGTAACCATGGCAACTGACAGGACATGGGTGGGTGGTACCAGTGGCCTCCAGAGTGGGTTCTATCCTAGACCAGGCTTGTCGGGGAGGCCTCAGGAAGGGACTGTCTGGTCAGTCTGTCAGCTCACATGGGAAAATAGGCAGCCCATCACAGGCAGGGGCAGGCTTGGGGACCTCCGGGAGTGGGAAGCTCTGTTTGTGGGCTGAGGTATCATCCAAAAATGCCTCTCGGAGGAGCTGAGTCTGAATTGGGCCTAAATGCCCAGTTGAATTTAGACCATGAAGGTTCAGATGTGGGGCTGTGCCAGGTGTATTTTAGAAACCATCTAAGTTGGGGGAAATTAAGACTGAAAATGTGGGTAGGTCAGCTCAGAAGGGCTTCCAGTGCTTGGCCAAGGCACTGGGGTCTGTCCAGTTCTCCAGACTCCTCATCAGTAATTTTGAAATCCAAACATCTCAGGCAGCTGAAAATGCTCTCCTAGGTTTAGCACAAACTAATTTGGCTGCACAGTTATCCTACACTGGTACGAGGCTGCTAATAGGTTTTATTTTGTCCCATTTAATGTGTCACCATATTTACTACAGAAATATTAAAGGGCTTGATTTTTAGGGTGCTCCCGCAGACTCTGCTAGGGGTACTGTATAACAGTGGGTATACCCACTGCTTTTCTAAAACCTGGAAAGTGCTGAAACATGTGTGCCTTCAGGGATTTTGAGTAAGGGATTCTGGACCTCCACTGTGGGTTATGCGGAGCTGAAGAAGGTTGGAGCAGGAGAAGGCGGGGACAGGCTTGTGAAGGAGGGGACAGCAAGGGGAAGCTGCAGGTGGAGACCTGGGAGGAGGAGGCCTGAATGGGCAGGGGCTGCAGGGGTAGGGGAGGAGGGGATGGTCAGAGAAGTTGGGAGGCAGAGACCTTGGCAGCTGGAGGGGCAGGAGGACATGGGATACTGTCTAGTGTTTCTGGCCTGGGTGACAGGTGGCCATGGGACCATCACCAGGTGAGTTGGGGAGGAGCAGGTTTGGGAGACCTGTGCTGAGGCCAGTTTGGGATGCACATGCCGGGCCTGCAGGACAGTGTCCAGGAGGCACCAGGAAGAGACAAGGGTGAGGAGGAAGGATGTATGGGTCCTGGCTCATTGTGATGAGCCGGGCCTCCTGCTTCCCCAGGCTGGGCTGTGGTGGTCTCCCCTGCTCCCCAATGCCCCACTCCCCTGAGGAATGTCGACGTCTGCGGACCTGCAGTGAGTGCCTGGCCCGCCATCCCCGAACCCTGCAGCCTGGAGAAGGAGAGGTGAGTGATGGTGGGATTGGGGCAGGGTGGGTAGACACAGGGGCGGAGGGATGTGTCTCAGGCACCACTGAGCTCTTCAGCTGGGACTGGGTGGGGTGCTGGGGCCCTGATGACCCCACTGAGCCTGCATCCCCTTGCCAGGCATCTGCCCCCCGCTGTAAGTGGTGTACCAACTGCCCTGAGGGCGCCTGCATTGGGCGTAATGGGTCCTGTACCTCAGAGAATGACTGTCGCATCAACCAGCGCGAGGTCTTCTGGGCTGGGAACTGCTCCGAGGCTGTGTGTGGGGCTGCCGACTGCGAGCAGTGCACAAGGGAGGGCAAGTGCATGTGGACACGGCAGTTCAAGAGGACAGGTGAGCACGGGGGCTTGGTCCCCAAGAGGAGAGTTTGGGGGCCTGGATTTCTGCTCCGAGGATGCAAGGGGCTCAGGGGCCTAGTTTGAGGGAGGGGGAGGGGAGGGGGCTGGGGACGTGGACCCCATTCTAATCCCCGTGCCCTCAACCCTAGGGGAGACCCGCCGCATTCTCTCAGTGCAGCCCACCTATGACTGGACGTGCTTCAGCCACTCTCTGCTGAATGTGTCCCCAATGCCAGTGGAATCATCACCCCCACTGCCCTGCCCCACCCCCTGTCACCTCCTGCCCAACTGCACCTCCTGCCTGGATTCCAAGGGTGCTGATGGGGGCTGGCAGCACTGTGTCTGGAGCAGCAGCCTCCAACAGGTACTGCACCCGGCTGGCTGTCCGGGTGGCCCTCCCCTGTCCTACACTGACCTTTCTCCACCATCTCCTGCTCAGTCCTACTTCCTCCTCTGTTTCCTTAGGTCTGGTCCCACCATCACTCTTACTCTTTCCTCCCACTTTCTCTTCTCTTCTTCCAACATCTCCTTCTTCCCTCCTTGCCTTGTGAGTCTCCCTGTCATGTCCCGGTGCCACCTTCCGGACTCCCCAGCCCTTGTGTCTCTCTAGCTCTCATTCATGCTCTCCTTGCCCCATCCTTCCCATGACTCAGAACCATCTCCCCTCTCCCTCCCAAACCTTTCCACTTCTCTCCTCCATTTCTGTCTCTCTCTGCTTTTGGAAGTTTTGGTTGAAAGAAATAGAAACCCACTTGAGCTGGCTTTATGCTAAGGGATTAGGAGTATCTGATGGAATCCGAGGATAGGAAGTCCTGCAGCTCTGTCCTTCTGGGGCCACGTGGTCTCTGATCTCAGCTGTTTTCTGCACATCTCTATCCTATGATTTCCCTTGGCTTGATCATCAACACACACAGCCTCAAATGGCAGGCCTTGACCCTCAGTCTATGTGATTTTCTAATTCCAGAGACAACAGTCATCTTTGTGTTCTTCCGTTAGTTTGCATTCTCAGGGAAGACTTCTATTCAGCTCATGAGTTAGATGTCCAGCCTTGGTCCAGTGAGACGTGGCCAGGGAGGGGTAGGAACACTGGTTCTGACATGGCAGTTCAGACCCACCCCTCATTTATGGCTGTGGGCTGGAGAGATGATTCTTGAAGGTGGGCATGGTCTAGGGAGGCACTTTACGTGCCAGTGGCAGTCTGCCCCTTGGCTGCCCAGGATATGCTCTCAAACTTCATTTCAAAGATACTGCCTTTGCCTGGCATGATTTAGCTGTCCCAGTGGCAGATACCAGGCATTCAACCCTAGCCCCATCCCGGCAGGAGATAAGGAAGCTTCACTTACTGCTGTCATATCTGGAGGCAGTGTTTCTGGGCCAGAGTTGTGAGTCTTGATTCCCCCTGATGTTTAGTCCTCATTCATCTTTATTGTGCAAGACCCAGTTGAGGTGTGACTATTCACCATCTCACAACCCACAAGCCTGCACGAGCCTTTGGTAAAATAGGAGTGCTATCAACAGACCCCATCTGGGCTGTTTTCCAACACCAACAACGAGTTCTCCAATGCTCTGGACACCAAGTAGGTGGCCAACAATTCAATTAATTTCTGACACGGTCTACCTGGAATCAGCATCAGATCCCACAAGGTACAGTGTTCAGTCCCACAGGACTGTCCCCCACTTCAGATGCCAGTCAGAAATCCAGGCCAACTGGCTATAAATCAGGGGTTCCCACTATCCCCTTTGCCTGTTTGATAATTTGCTACAATGGGTCACGGAACTCAGAGAAACATTTACTTACTAATAATGGTTTATTATAAAGGATATAAGATAGGAAGAGCCAAGTGAAAGAGATGAATAGGGCAAGGGATGGGGTGGAGGGATGCGGAGTTTCCATACCCTCTCTGGACATGCCACCCTCCCAGTGGATGCATCAGTCAACCCAGAAGCTCTCTGAATCTCATTGTGCAAATGTTCTTATAGAGCTGTCTCTACCCCGACCCCAGGTGGGTGGGTGGGGCTGGAAGTTCCAACCCTTTAATCACTTGGTCTTTCTGGTGACCCCCGCCCCAGTCACCTCATTAGATGAACTCAGGTGTGAAGAACTCCTTCTGAATAACAAGACATTCCCATCACTCAGGAACGCCCATGCGCAGCTCAGTACCGGGAACCAGGGACAAAGACCAAATACATTTTTGCGTCATAGCACACCATCCCATTGGGAGGTCGTATCAGTTAGATGAGGGAATGTATTTAGAGCATGGAGCAGTGCCTGCTATTCAGTAAAAACTCAGTAGCACCCCAGGTTCCACCCCTCTGGGAGGATTCCCAGTCTCCACTGTCTGAGACACACCAAGAGAGTCAGTGTGGGTGAGGGCTGCTCCCCGTGGGGACTCTCAGCGTGGCTGCAAGGGCAGAGGCCTCTCGTCCTCAAGTCTGGGGTCCTTGTAGTGATACAAGTTCTCCTGAAATATTGAGATTTCCATTATTTGTCTTTATTGAGGCTCCAGGGCCTGGAAGGCAACACCGGAGAGTCTGCTGGCAGCTCAGGACGTGTGAGGCAGGAGGGAGTGGTGGGGTGCCAAGTCGGGAGCAGAGTGGATGCTGCACAGGAATGTGGGACGACCAGAGCTGTTAGATCTTCTGATTGACTGGAAAGTCAGTTAAAAATTGAAGTATTGGCTCAGATGTTTTAAAAACACAGATCAAACAGAACAGGTGCACAGGCCAGACCTGTTGTGATTTGGCTCAAGGGCAGCCGCATTTTCACCATCTGGCATTATTCTCCCGAATGACTTTGGTCTCAGCCTGGGGCAGGGAACTGACTCGGCTGACTGGCCGGCTGCTTCTCTCCTTCCCTTTCTCTCTTCACCACATTCTTCATTGAGCACCTTCCTTGTGCCAGGCACTTTGCTAGGCTGTGGGCATGTGTCAGCAGACAAGCTACGATCCTGCATTTCTTCCAGGAACACAGGAAATGCAGTTTAGGGTGTTGGGCAGCATCGCATTTGGCCACTAGGGTGGTCACAGCAGAAAGTGCTATGCAGACTGGAGCCTCAGGCTTCTTTCTGTCCCCTTCCAGATTGCCCCGCTGTCTGCCAAGGGGTGCACTAAATTTAGATCTGGAAACCTAACCTGGAGGAGAGCCAGGCTCAGCTCCTCACAGCTGTAAACCACCGTGGGCTCAGAGCTCCAGCCACAGCAATCAGGGTTTTCTATTTCAGGATTGCATAGTGGCTTTGTTTCTCCCTAAGTGCTGCCAGCCAGCCAGCCAGCCTGGACTAATCTCTTTCCTCTGGTACTTTACTTAAGGCAGTAAATAAAAATGCTCTCATATATTGAGGTAAGTTCCCAGGAGTCTGAACCTCATTGCATACCGTTGTCTGGATCTCAGGACAGGGAAGTGGTGCTGTGTGAGCCGCTCTGCAGCCCCTGACACGGGCTCAGCTTCCCAGCTGAGGGTGGGAGGATCTTGTTGGCCCAGCAACTGGTCCACGTTCTTTCTAAGAGACTGTGGCTTGCAATCCCCCGCCTGATACTTGTTTCTGTTTCCACCTGGGATCATTGTCGTTCTTTGAGTGTAAGAAACAGCTGTATTCCAAGCCAGGTGGGTAAAGAGGGCTCAACATACCAACACAGTGGTGCCTCTTGTAACCCAGGTGGAAAGTGCAGCCAGGCCTTACCAGGGACTGGTGACAGAGCCTGGAAAGCTGCCCCTCCACCTGCCTTTGGGGTGTGCAGTTCTCATCTCTGCTTCCTTCTGCCTCTGCTCTTTTTTTGCTCCTCTCTGTTCTTTTCATTTGCTATCATTTGTTCATCCAAATGGCCCAGCCAGCCCTAGTCTACAGTCTTCTAGCTTCAAGGACATCCCTAACCTGACTTCTTGTCTGAACTTCTAGTTACAAATGCTGGGGAGGGAGAATGTGATGATCCCAGCTGGTGTCCATTTTGGTCCACCTGGTTGTGGCCCGCAGGGCTGAGATCTCCAAGAAGAGGGTGCATTCTGGGAAGATACCCAGGAGGTGTTTGACCCTCTTTCTCTGCCATTTCCCTTCCCCTGTAGTGTCTGAGCCCCTCCTACTTGCCCCTGCGATGTATGGCTGGAGGCTGTGGGAGGCTGCTCCGAGGACCCGAGAGCTGCTCCCTCGGCTGTGCTCAGGCAACCCAGTGCGCCCTCTGCCTGCGGCGCCCCCACTGTGGCTGGTGCGCCTGGGGGGGCCAGGATGGGGGTGGCCAATGCCTGGAGGGTGGACTCAGCGGCCCCCGTGAAGGTGAGATGGGTTTAGGGATGAGGTGAGAGGGGCTGGCCCTTGGCTGGGGTCTGGCGTCGAGTTTGGTGTAGAGAATGTGGGGGGCCCTGGGCTCTCAGGGCAAGTAGGGGCTAGGGCCCGGGTGGCTAGGTGGGTGGGATAGAGGCCCCCCACAGGTGAAGCCCTATATCCTCATGCCAGGGCTGACGTGTGGGCGACCTGGGGCCTCCTGGGCCTTCCTGTCCTGCCCCCCGGAGGATGAATGTGCAAATGGGCACCACGACTGCAACGAAACGCAGAACTGCCATGACCGGCCCCACGGTTACGAGTGCAGCTGCAAGACCGGCTACACCATGGACAAGTGAGGGCAGGCCCGACGGGGGCCTTGGGTCGGGGCGAGGGGACTGGGGCCAGGCAGACCAAAGGCTGGGAGAGTCTGTGGGGAGCAGCTGACCAAAGCAGCATGCAAGAAAACATAGTCCAAGGTGTGGAGGTGGTGAGATTAATCCAGGAAGGTTGAGGTGGGGGCTAGGTTGTGGAGGGGCAAGGTTGGCAAGTTAGTTTAATAGGGTACTCTTGGCAGGAGGGCATCGCTCCTGGAGGAGATGCTGGGCTGGACCCTGGAACGGGGGAGTGATGGAACAGACCAGGGGGAGAACTAGTTCAGAAGAGGGTGGGGTGGTGGGTGGTAGGCTCTGAGGACTGTGAGGATGTGGGATCTGTCTTTGGGAGGGGGTGGGCTGCTGCCTTGCCCTGACCCCCGTCCCATCCCTGCAGTGTGACGGGGCTATGCCGCCCCGTGTGCGCCCAGGGCTGCGTGAACGGCTCGTGTGTGGAGCCCGACCACTGCCGCTGCCACTTCGGCTTTGTTGGCCGCAACTGCTCCACGGAGTGTCGCTGCAACCGCCACAGCGAGTGTGCTGGCGTGGGGGCCCGTGACCACTGCCTGCTCTGCCACAACCACACCAAGGTGGCTGTCTAGGACCTCAGGCCCTGACCCCAGGCACCCCTGGCCTTCAGCCCATGCTCCAGCATCTTGTGCCTCCTTCCCAGCCCCAGTAAGCTAGGCGCAGGGAAGAGGTGGCATAGACTTACCCGAGGGAGGTGTGAGAGGACTTTGGGGACACCGTCTAGGTTTGTATCACAGAGGCGCTGCCCTGAAATAGTGGGCCCGGGAGGGTAATGATGTGGAGGAGGATTTGGGATCCTGTAGGGAGGGGTTTTCTGAGCTCAACACTGAAGAGGGGTGAAATCCCCGTCACTGGAGGTGTGTAAATGAAGGCAGAGGGCTAAATCACAGATAGCTGAGCCAAGTGCCTGAGCCATTGCTGCCCTCCCGTGGCGCTCCCAGAACCTTCCGCCACCCCACTCTCACACCCTCTGTGACTTTCCATCCCCTCTGACCGCCCTGTCCCTGGTTCCCAGGGCAGCCACTGCGAGCAATGCCTCCCATTGTTCGTGGGTTCAGCTGTCGGGGGTGGGACCTGCCGGCCCTGTCACGCCTTCTGTCGTGGCAACAGCCACGTCTGCGTCTCCAGGAAGGAGCTCGAAATGGCCAGGAGGGAGCCAGAGAAGTACTCGCTGGATCCAGATGAGGTGAAAGAGGCTGGGGTTCTGAACTCCTGGCTCTGAGGGAGGAGGGGGCTGGTTCGTGCCTTTTTGTGATCACCCTGTCCTTCCTTGGCCAGATCGAAAACTGGGTGACAGAGGGTCCTAGTGAAGACGATGCCGTGTGTGTGAACTGCCAGAACAATAGCTATGGGGACAAATGCGAGAGCTGCCTCCATGGCTACTTCCTCCTCGATGGGAAGTGCACCAAGTAAGTGAAGGGGCCCAGGCCCTTGCCCTGCACAGTAGGAATAGCTCTGGGGGCCAGACTCCTCTCCCCAGTCCTCCGCCCTCGGTCAGGAGAGGATGAGATCCCCTGAGGTTAGAAGCAGCAGTGAACTAGACTCAGGTGGGAGACCTGCTGCCTCAGAGGCTCCAGAACAACCCTGGTGGAGGCTGTTGGCCAAAGAGGAAGGGCCCCAGGGAGAGGCCTCCAGACAGCCTCATCCCACCCCCTTGTGAATGGTCAGTAAACTCTGGAGCCCATCCAGCCTGGGTTCTAATCCTGACTCTGCCACTTAACAATTCTATGGCCTTGGGGTAAACGGCTTGACCTCTGTGAGCCTCAGTTTCCCCGTCTGGCTTCATGGACTGGAGCTCACGTATGCAGCATCCACCCTGGGCCCCTGTGGGTCATGAGACCTCTGTAACCCCTGTCTTTTTCCCTCTCCTCAGATGCCAGTGTAATGGCCATGCGGACACATGTAACGAGCAGGACGGGACAGGCTGCCCGTGTCAGAACAACACAGAGACGGGCACGTGCCAGGGCAGCTCCCCCAGCGACCGCCGAGACTGCTACAAATACCAGGTGCGGCTGGAGAAGCAAGTTACAGGCCAAGGGCCCCATGCCCCCAAGAGGTCAGAGCTGGGATGAGGTAGCCTGGCCCAGGCAGGACTGACAACAAGGTTCCGATATCTGTGGTCACGGGGATCAAAGTCAGCTTGATAGGCTGTTCCTGAGCCCCAGTCAGTTTCAGGCCCTGGGTGGTGATGCTGCGGACCCAGGACTCACAATGCAGTCAGGAGTCTTTCTTTCCTTGATCTTGACTTGGCTCTCCTCTGTGTTGGCTTCATTTTCAGGCAAGTTTTCCCTCAAGTGGCAGCCCCCACTGATGACGTGGGGCTAGTAGGGGATCCCATATTATTACTAATACCCTTATGCAAATTCCCCTTGAGTCCATATTCCTTTTCTTCAGCTGAGGGGCTCCTGGAGCCCTTGTACTGACCACCGGTTGGTTACCATGTTACAGGCTCACCTCCCACAAAGAGGATATTCCCTGTTCCCTCCTTGGAGTACAGCTCCTACTACCCTCCCCACCTACCTTCTCTCTAGTTTCAGAAGAGAGAATCCCATGCTTGCTTCCGGCTCCCCGACCCATCTACAGAAATGTATTTGCAAAGATGCACCTCCACCTAAAGTGGCAACAGAGCTTCATAAACCTTTCTGACTCCTGACATTTCCACTTGGGACCAGAGTTTTTTCTTTCTTGATGCGTAATCGAAAGGCCCATTGGTCTCGGTCAAAACAGACAGCCTCAGAGATTAATTCAGACCTCCTCCTCCAGCAGCTCTGTTGGGAGCTCTGAAACAGCAGTTTCTGTAGCTTCTAATGACAGCAGTGGTAGTTAGTACATAGGGAGTGCCTGCCACTGAGTTGGGGCCATGCCATAGATACAGTGGAGACAGCACAGACATGGAAATCTCATCAAGGCTGTGCTCGGGCCTTGGTGAGCTGTGGGCAAAGGGGGAAACAAGGCTCAGAGACCTGTCCCAGGTCAGACAGCTGGTTGGGTTTGGAGCTTGGACTGACTCTGGCCAATCCCAGAGATTGAATGTTTTCCTCCGGACTGTGGGAAATAAATAGCAGTTATCCATCCACTCATCCATTCAGCACGTATTTACTGAGCACCTAATATATGTGCAAGGCGCTGGGACATAGTAGGGAACAAAACAGGCAAAATGTTCTGCCCTCAGAGAATTTACATTTTCATGGAGGAGTCCAGCCACAAACAAGTAAATAAGTCAGACACACAGTGTGCTATTGATGAGCAGGAAGGATGAAAATTAAACAGAAAGGAGGGCTAGGAAGTGTTGGGGAGTGAAAGTGGTAGATACAGTGGTCAAGGAAGGCCTCAGTGAGAAGGTAACACTTGAGTAAAGACCTGATAGAAGTGAGGATACTGGATAATCAGACATGAGGGGGCAGGAGAGCGATCCAGGCAGAGGCTCAACCGGTGCAAAGGCCCTGAGGCAGGGCGTACCTAATACAGTCCAGAAACAGCAAAGCTGGCAGGCAAGGCTGGCCCACCTGTGCTGTGCCTGTGATTTGAGCAGTCCCATGAGTGAGCCATGTTTACTACCTGTGTATAGAGAAAGAATCCCAAGTTCAGTGAGGTGAAGTCACTAGTCCAAGGCCACACAGCTAGTGAGGAGGTAGAGCCAGGATTCAAGAGAGCTCTTTGTTGCCATGGCTCAGAGTTCCAGAGGCCTCGCCATCAGGGTGCTGTGGTCACTGGGGTGACACCAGGAGCAGCACTGCTAGAGTGTGGGCTGCTGTTAGTGTCCACATTGTGTCAGGGAAGTCTGGGGGGGTCACAAGGAAGCTGCTGGGACACTGAGGAAACCCAGGGTAGGGGCTGCTTACCAATAGGTACAAAATACCAGTCCTTCTTGCAGGAGAGCTAGGCACTGAGTTCAGCCCTGATGGCCACCTCCATCCCCTACCCTGCCCACAGTGTGCCAAGTGCCGGGAGTCATTCCACGGGAGCCCGCTGGGCGGCCAGCAGTGCTACCGCCTCATCTCCGTGGAGCAGGAGTGCTGCCTGGACCCCACATCCCAGACCAACTGTTTCCATGAGCCCAAACGCCGAGCTCTGGGCCCTGGCCGCACCGTCCTCTTTGGCGTACAGCCCAAGTTCACTAACGTGGACATCCGTCTGACACTGGACGTGACCTTTGGTGCCGTGGACCTCTACGTCTCCACCTCCTATGACACCTTTGTGGTCCGTGTGGCCCCCGACACAGGTGTCCACACCGTGCATATCCAGCCACCACCACCTCCCCCGCCACCTCCACCCCCTGCTGACGGTGGGCCCCGGGGAGCCGGGGATCCAGGGGCACCCGGGGCTGGAGGTGGGCCGGCCACTCCAGCAGAGCCACGAGTGCGAGAAGTATGGCCACGGGGCCTGATCACCTATGTGACAGTGACAGAGCCATCGGTGGTGCTGGTGGTCCGTGGTGTGCGGGACCGGCTGGTCATCACCTACCCGCACGAGCACCACACCCTCAAGTCCAGCCGCTTCTACCTGCTCCTGCTGGGTGTGGGAGACCCAAGCGGGCCCGGCGCCAATGGCTCGGCAGACTCACAGGGCCTGCTCTTCTTCCGGCAGGACCAGGCTCACATTGACCTGTTTGTCTTCTTCTCCGTCTTCTTCTCCTGCTTCTTCCTCTTCCTCTCACTCTGTGTGCTCCTCTGGAAGGCCAAGCAGGCCCTGGACCAGCGGCAGGAGCAGCGCCGGCACCTGCAAGAGATGACCAAGATGGCCAGCCGCCCCTTCGCCAAGGTCACTGTCTGCTTCCCGCCCGACCCTGCTGCGCCAGCCCCTGCCTGGAAGCCAGCCGGGCTCCCGCCGCCCACCTTCCGCCGCTCTGAGCCCTTCTTGGCACCCCTGCTGCTGACAGGGGCTGGCGGGCCCTGGGGACCCGTGGGAGGGGGCTGCTGTCCTCCGGCCATCCCCGCTACCACTGCTGGCTTACGAGCTGGGCCTATCACCCTTGAGCCCACTGAAGATGGCATGGCCGGTGTGGCCACGCTGTTGCTCCAGCTGCCTGGTGGGCCCCATGCGCCCAACGGAGCCTGCCTGGGGTCAGCCCTCGTCACGCTGCGGCACAGGCTGCACGAGTACTGTGGGGGTGGCGGGGGTGCTGGGGGCAGTGGGCATGGGGCTGGTGCGGGCCGGAAGGGATTGTTGAGCCAGGACAACCTCACCAGCATGTCCCTCTGACCCGTGGTAGGATCCTCAGCCGCAGCAGTTGAGTCCCCTGAGGGGGCCACCCTGGACTTGGGGCCCCTCCACCTGGGACACCGTCCTCAGAGACCTCTGGTTTCCTTCCGCTGGGGGAGGTCCCCAGCCAGGGCCTTCTTTGTTCTGCATTCAACAATTATTTATTGAATACCTACCATGTGCCAGGCACTCTTGAAGGCACTGGGCAGAGTGGGAACCGAGACCACCAAGGTTCCCTGATCTCATGGGACTTAGGTTCTAGTGAAGGGAGACAGCCAGTGTGCACGCACACACACGCACAGCTGGGTGAGTAAGATTATTTCTGAGCAGGACTATCAACAGGATGTGACTGTGAGGGACTTCAGGGTATTAGTTGGTCATTCTGCGAAGCTGGACTTGAAGGAGACTGGCTGTGGGAAGAGCTACAGAAAGTAGATTCCAAGCAGTGGGAACTGCGAGGACATAGGCCCTGAGGCGGAAACCAGCTTGTGTTGTTGGAAGGATCGGAAGGCTGGCCAGAGTGACCCAGACCAAGTATGAAGAGGAGATGAAGTGGGGGTCAGGCAAGGGGCGGATCAACCATGGCCTGTGGACCCCAGATAAGGTTTAGAGTTTTATTTGCAGGGTCTTGGAATGCCGTTGGACAGTTTGATGAGGGAGAATGGCAGGATCTGATGTACGGATGTAAGAGGTCACTCAACTGTGGTGTGGAGAATGGACTGGAGTGGGTGAGAGAGGCAGCAGGGAGACAAGAGATGGGCCAGATCAGGGCAGTGGCAATGAGAGGGGGAGTCAGGGATGGATGCAGGCTGTGGGTGGAAGGGTGTAACGATGGTATGGATGTCAGAGTGAGAGAGGGAAGGAATCCAAGTTGACCCCAACTTTGTGGCCCAAACTGTGGGTGGATAGGGGGGTTGTTTAAGATGGGGCAGACTGGGGCTGTGGGGGAAGATCTGGAGTCCAATTTTAGACCTAAGATGCCCTCTAGAGATATATTTTCAATCAGGGAAACAGAAGCCACTCTATTTCAGCAAAAGGAACTGAGTGCAGGAATCTGCTGTACTGGTAAGAGATGCTGCTGGGAAGAGACAGGCAGAGGAGGCAGCCCAGGGGGGAGCAAGAACAGGGTACTGCTGCTGCCACCACCAGGCTGGAGGGACAAGGCTCAGGTGGTATTACCTGACCCCAGGGCCAAGGTCACAAGGCTCAGAAGGGCATGAGGAGACAAAGTCCCTGTCTGAGATGCTGCCTCTTGGCAGGGTGGGGTTGTGGGGGCAGATACCAAGTTCGGGAACAGAAATGGCGGAGTCTTCAACACAGCCCTCTTCCCAGTGATGCTACTTTGATGACTTCTGGCCTCTCCCCAGGGCCTGCCCTCACCCCAGCCACCACTTTGGACCTCTGAGCCCTTCTACCCCTTGAGGAGTACCCCACCCCCCACCTCCTAATGATCTTGAACTTGGGACTCCTTTCCTAAGACTCCACCCCCCATCTGTGTTTTTTGGACCTTGGGGAGCTAGGCCCTGTGTCTTCCGCTCTGCTGGGAGCCTCAGTCTAAGAGGCCCACCCACCTGTGCCATCAGGTGCCATCTGAAAGAGTGGGAGCGACTGAAACACCAAATAAAGAGTATGGGATGACCCAGTGTCCAAGCGCCATCTGCATGCAGTGGACGGTCTGTCGGCTCTCTGACCCAGCACCCGAGTGCTGGTTAAATGGGGGTAAATGTCCTTATCTTGGTGCCCCTTCCAAACCATGTGGCCTGGGCCTGGCTCTTCACTGTCTCTCCTAGTAGGGTGGGGGTGGTGCCACTGCAGAAGCTCTTGTCTTCCAGAAGGGATGAACTGAGGTGACCTGAGGGCAGTGAAGCCTTTGACCCTTGCCCAGATCTGTTACGAGGAGAACCCTGCTTGTCTCAGGAAGGAGAACAGACTGCCTTGGTCTCAGGTTTGGGTTTTATTCTGGCCCCTGATGGAAGAGAAGGGTTCAGGCAGCACAAAGACTGAAATGAGGCCCTAGCACGGTGAGCTTCCTCTAATTCAAGGAGGCTTCCCAGCCTAAGCCAAGAGCATCATGGGAGCCTTGATCTGCCAGCCCCCCTGGGCAAGCAAGAGCCCTGTTGCCAGGGAAGGTCGGGGCAGGAGATCTCTGTCCCTTCAGTTGACCTTGTTCAGTGTGGGAGTCTTGCTGGGAGCGTTCAATAATGTACTTTTTGCACAACGCAGCCTCTTGGCACAGGCTGGCTGCTTCATCTGATATTTGGCCAGGACGTGGCGATGCGTTGGATTTAGGGGGCCTACGGGTCTCCAGTGTGGGCCGTGAATATTGTGATATTTTCAGACATTATGGGCAATTTAAGGAATTTTCAGGAATTACTCTGTCCACACGTGTTTTGCCTTTGTGAGCTGATAGTGGTGCCTAACCTCCCAAGACGTGACTATGGACTTGTATTACCGAGTATCAGCACTAGGTGGCTCACTTGGCACGTTGCTGCTGACCTTTCCAACAAATCAACTGTGTGAGGTAGGTACTGTGCAATCCCCATCTTGCAGATGAGAAATCAGAAGTTCATAGACAGTATTTAGCTGTTGAGTGACAGCTGACTTTCTGACTCTCACATCCACGTGCCTGATCACCAGGCTGTTCCACCTCCCAAGGAAGAACTGCTTTACTTAGCATAGGTTGACCTAGCTGAGAGCTGTTCAAAATGGCCAGTTTCTGCTCAGGATAAGGCAGAATTTCCCACCATGGGAGCTAACTGGCTGTGGGACGTGCTGCCTTAGGGAGTCCCGAGGCCAGTGGGGTCATCCTGCATAACCAGGAAGGAACCAAGGTGGTTCTTTAAGACTCCTCCATGTTGTGCTTGGACCCTTCGGTCAGGTCTCTTCCTAGCAGTCACCCTGTGACTTGGCCCTCTTAAGCGTAGCGTTTGCACTCTGGACTTTTTCTCTGGGACACAAAGCCACTCTCCCTCCAATTCCTGCCACTGCTGCACAGGTGGCCCTGTACAAATGCCCCCCCAGCATGTGTTCCTCCTTCCTCCATCGTCAGTCCCTCAGCTGGCACCTCTCCCTGGTATCCACATACCTGAACATAAGAGGCTTGTGGTAAAGTGAGAAAAAGCCTGGACATGGGATGCTAAAGAATTGGATTCTGCCCATGTGTGGCCACCAATGTCCGAGGGACTTAGAAAAAGGGGAGAAATTTTATCAAGGGTCTACAGCACTCCAGCACTGTGCTGGGTGCTTGGCATGGGTCTTTTAATCTTCCCAACATCACTGCCGGGGGGTATGGGCTTGTTCCCCCATTTTGCAGATGCGCAGGTCCCTTGCCTAAGAGCTCAGGGCAGATCAGCAGGTGAGTCCAGATTCTGACACAAACCTGTCTGACTCTCCATTGCTCTCCACATATTACCTCTAAAATCACTTCCCATTTCTAAGCCAGTGTTTCTCACCTGTGGTCACACATGGTTTCCACCTACATTGGGCCCCGAACTTTTTGGACAAGGTCTGTAAATGAGGTCTCAGCTCTCATGGAGCTGACAAGCCAGTGGGGAGCTGGATAATAAATATGTGGTATGTTGGAAAATGACTAGAAAAATAAGGCAGTGAAGGAGAAGGGTGGGAGGGTTGGTACTTGCTATTTAATGTAAGGTGGAAGGGAGGGCTGCTCTCATAAGATGACAGGGGAGCAGAAGTAAAGGAACGAGTTACAGGGACATTTGAGGAAAGAGAATTCCAAGTTGAGGGAACAGCCAGTGCAAAGATCCTGACGTGTGAGTGTGCCTAGAATTTCAGAGAAACAGCAGAGACTCATGTGGAGTAGAGAGAATAAAAGAGGAGACAAGGTCACAGAGGGAATAAGGCAGACTGTGCAGGTCCATGAAGCACCATGAGGACTCTGGCATTTACTCTTTGCAGGAGGAGGCATGAGAGGGTTCTGAGCACAGGAGGGATGTGACCTACGTCAGGTGTCCACAGGGCTCCTCCATGGGGAAGAGACTAAAAGGGTAAGGATAGGACAGGGAGCCCAGTGTGGAGCCACTGCCTTTGTTTAGGCTGAAGAGGAGGGTGGCTGGAGCAAGGTGGGGGCTGCAGAGTGGGGAGAAGGGAAATTCTGGATATATTCTGAAAGTAGAACCAACAGAATTTGTGGACAGTTTGGACATTTGGTGGGAGAGAAATTGACTATGCAACAGGAAGGATGGGGTTTGCTATTTCCCAAGATGAGGAAGACTGGGGGAAGAGCAGATTTGGGGGACAAGTCGGGAGTTAGGTTTTAGACATGTTAAATTTGCGATGCTTTTTAGATATTTTAAGTGAAGCTGTCACTTGATGGTTGAAAACATACAGAGAACAGCAATTAATATAATATAGTAAGATTAGAATAGTTATAAATTATTATATGTAATATAATAGTATTAACAGCAACAGTTTGTGAAGTTCACTCCAGCCTTTCCATCTGTTTCATCTCTTGATCTCACAGTAGCCATATGACATATTAGGGATTATCCCCAGAGGAGGAAATAGGCTCAGAAAAGTTTATTAATTTACTAAGATGTCACAGCTAGTAAGTGGCAAGAGCCAAGGCTGAATCCCAGGTCTATCCAATTTTGAGACTCAAAACATTTTCTAATCTGCTAGTTGCTTTTGCAATAAAGAGAGTGGATTGAATTGAATAATTCTTGAGCGTTCCTTTCAGCTCTAGAGTGTTTTAAACCTGATAGTTCTGTGTTTTGAAGACAAAGAGCCCCCAAATCTGATAGAACTGTGTATAGGCCAAGAGTCCGTAGGTATTGAACGAGCAGGCGGGCTCTCCTAAATTTTTTCTTTGAGCAGTTAGTGACAGGACTGTACCCAGACAGCCTTCTGGTTTTGCTTATTTTCAGGATCTGGGCAGAGCTTCAGGTAGGCAGCTAAGGGGTTAGTGGTTTTACTTTGTTAGTGAGGAATCCCTGGTTTAGAGAGAGAAGAGACTTGCCAACGTCATACACAGCAGATCGGGGTCAAGCATCTGACTCAACTCTGGAACTGCTTCCACACCTAGGCATCTTCCCTATACCCTCACCTCCCTCACCAAACCTCCTTCTCCACCCAGATTCCTTCCCTGGGACAAAAAGGATGTAGGCGTAGTTGGTTTTCAGGTTTTTATTGTGGGTGCATTTCCGGTGGTGGGATAGGGCGGAGGGTCAGGACCTCCCAGGATGGGGCGTGGGGAGGGCAGGAGTGACCGGTGGGAAAGGAGAGGGGAGAGAGGGAACTTCTTTACCCTCGGATCTTCAGTTCCCGCGCCATCTGACAGAGGGCGCAGGGCAAACAAAAAGTGAGGGCCGCCCAGTCTTGCCCGACAGAGCCCTAGAGTGGAAGAGAGAGGTTAGCAGCCCTACCTTGGGTCAAAGGAGGCCAATCCCCAGCCCTCCGCTCCGGCTGGTCCCGGGCCCCGCGCGCACCTGAATGCGGTAGCGCTCGCGCATGCCGGTGCGCAGGGAGTGCAGGCCTCCGGGCAGGTAGGGCGTGCAGCAGCACTCGCCGAAGTCGTCGGAGATGCGGCAGGCGAGGCACAGAGGGGCGAAAGTGCCGCACAGACCTGGGGCGGGCGCAAGGCGGTGAGGGCGGGGCCCACAGGCGCCTCCGGCCCTCTCCGCCTGGGGGAGGGGCGAGGCGGGGTCGGCGGCGCGGTCGAGGGTCCCAGGGGGAATTAGGGGTCCGAGGAGGGGGCGTTTCGAGGCTGGGAAATAGGGTTTGACGGGGGAGTTGGCCGCAAGCAAGACAGTTGAGTGGGGAACCGCAAGGCGGACGTCGAAGGTCCGAGTAGAAGCTGGAAGGTGTGAGGCCAGGATCCTAGGGAGTGTCGGGCGTCCGCGGAAGGCGTGAGGGTTAGAGGGTGGGAATGCAGGGCCCAAGGAAGGCGGTGGAGAGCGGGGCTAGTAGGGCCAGGACGGGGTTGGGGTGACCTTCTCTCCCATCCCGCTCTTCCCCGGGCCTGGAGAGGGAGCAGCCGGCTACTCACAGACGGGCATGTCGTTGCAGCAGTCCGTGAGACCGGTGTGCCAGTCACTGGGCTGGGTCTGGTAGCAGCTGCTGGCACACTGGGGCTGACTGGTCACTGGATAGGACATGGCTGCGGAGGTAGGGGACAGGGGTCAACGGGCAGCCTCGCAGCACCTCTGCCGCCCCTCCCTCTGCCGGGCAGTCCGGGCGAGGCCAGCAGGCCGCCCACTGAGGGGACACCACTGCGCCTCCCTCTTCCCTTCTGCCACATTTGGGCATCAACACCCCAGTATGTCCCCGTTGTTGCTGCCTCCTGCACATCTGGTTCGGCTGGGGGTGGGGGAGGAATCCTGCATATCTGGGGAAAGGTGGGAGCCACATGTGGGCGGGGCCGAGGCGTGCTGCCTCCTCCTCCACGTCTGGGCCTGGGGTGTTGGGAGGCTCTGGGGTACAAGCAGGTGCTGTCTGTCTCCGAAGCCAGGGCGCCCAAGGGAGGGAAGCGGCCGTGTTCCAGGGAGTGGAAGGTTTGCTGGTCCATCCAGTGATCCCACCTTTGCCTTTCACGTTGTCGTGCATCTCAAACTGCATCTTGCTGGCCCTGAGGAGATGGCGTTGGGGACGGCAGAGGTGGCGGTGGTGACAGCTTCAGAGCCAAGGGATGCTGGATACTGGGGGAGGGCAGGGCAAGGGGCAGGGGCACTAGGGGCTGGGTTCTCAGGGGGTAAGGAAGCTGGGGAGAAAGAGGTCAAGTCAGCTTGCCAGCTAGGAGAGATACGGGATAGGATGTATGGGGTGGGGGGCGAGAAACTCGCCCATCTCTGTGCAGCTGCCCGACAGACCCAGAGGAACCTCCTCATACCAGAGGCAGAGCTGGAGAGAGAGACCAAAAGAAAGACAGGCAGAGTCAGAAACAGAGGGAGAAAGAGATTAGAGCCAGGTGCCCACAGAGATGCTGCCAGTAACACTCACACCTGCCCAGTACTTTGATTTTTTGCAAGAGAAATGCTCCATATCTGATGGCCCAGCCAAAAGGGTCAGTAGAGGGGGTACTGGGACCCAGGACTTCCAAATTAAACCCAGTGCAATCATGTTGAGAAGGGAGGAGGTCACAGGGCATACTGAGAAAGACAGGGATGTCCAGAGAGAGAAACAGTCAGAGATGTAAGGAGACAGAGAGATGTGAGTGGAGTTGGGTGGGAAGAGAACAGAGCAGAGGCCCCAGCCTCTTACAGAGGGCTGAGGGTAGATGCTCCTACCTGCAGCTCTGCAGCGGCGATGATGGAGACAGAAGTGTGGTGACAACAGGCACTGAGTTCTCAGTCTAGGGACAGGAGTTGCTTATATTGGGGCAGGCCATGCAGCCCTGGGCGGGGCTGTGACAGAGGTGTCCAGGGAGCCAAGCCGGTCTAGCTGACCCTCTTCCCTGCACTGAGACTTCCCCTCCCTCCGTCTCCATCCCTGATCCCTAGCTTCCCCTTCCTGCCTGGCCTCAAAAGACCAAGGAAAGCATGGGGGAGGGGGTCCAGGAATAAGGCGCTGGGAGTGGAGTAGAAAGGGGAGTAGGCAGAGACAGAGATGGGCAGAGAAGGCAGAGAGGAGGTACAAGGGGCACAGCTGGGTCAAAGTACAGAGACCAAAGAGAGGGAGAGACTGAGGGATGGGAGAAAGGGGGGACACAGAGACAGAAGGAGAGGCCCATAGAGGAGAGAGAGACAAAGAGATTTAGAGAGATGGAGAAAAATGGGAAGACAGAGAGAGAGATGCTGAGATATGGGAGGGAATAGCTCAGTGGTAGAGTGGATGCCTAGCATGCACCAGGTCGTGGGTTGTATCCCTAGTAAGTCAGTTAAATAAAAAATAACAATAATAAATAAATAAACCTAATTACCCCCGCCCCCCCTAAAAAGAGATGCTGAGACAGAGAGGCACAAAGATCTGGGGAGAAAAAACAAGAAAAGGGAGAGAGAGATTCAGAGAAAAGACACAAAGATGGAAAGGTGGAGGGGCAGGTGAGCAGAGGCTGGACCACCAGCCAGGCAGTGGCTTAGAAGGAAGGGAAAGGGGGAAGATGAGAAAGGCTGGTTGTGCAAGAGTGCAGAGTGGGGCCCTCTCCCATCATCCTTAGTGAGGCCCCCACTTCCCTGGGAGAGGGGGCACTGTCCTCCCATTCAGAGCCACCAGGCACATGGCAGGCAGTGTGTTTTGGGGGTGACTCATGCTGGAACCAAAGTAAACAAACACACCTCATCCAACTCCGAATTGAGAAGGGAGGAGGCTGGGGACTGACTGAAAAACTTATTCCTGAAGGAGGTGGATGTGGCCTAGGATGCTTGGGTCCTCACAGAGCCAGGACTCCTAGGTCTGAGGGAGGAGGGGGCTGGTGGTCAAGACTCTTAGGGTTAAGCTAGGCTGCATCCCTGAGTAGGGTAGGGGTCCTGGGATACCCACACAGCTGGGTTCCTGGGATATGAAAGAGCTGGGGGCCTGGATGCCTGAGTCACCAAAGTCTCCCCTCAACAGGCCTGGCAGGGTTGGAGGTGACTCAGTGAGGGAAACAGAATTAGAGCCGGGTGGGGTTCCCAGCATGGGTGTCACCCCAAAAATGTAGGAGGCACCAGAAAATTGGGGTGTCACCTGTAGAAAGGTCGTGTTGTCATCCCACTGTGTATGGGTATGGGGTGATGAGGTGGATCACCCTGCTGGCCTGGAATTCCAGCTTTCCCCCAACCCTTTGGTCCAACACACCAGGACCCAAGCCTTGGACTTCTGGTACCACCCAGATGGCTTGCTGTCCTTGTCCCCAGACCTAAGGGCAGCACTCAGCGTCTTGCCTGTGTGTATCCATCACTTGGTCTGGGGGCCTGAATGTCTGGGAAACATCTTCTGACTTCTGTTCTAGTGTCCCTGTCCCCCTACCTTCTCTGCATCTTTGTCTCTCTGGCTCTAAATCTCCTCTCTTTCTTTCCTCATCTCTGCAAACCTATTTCCAAATTTCTCTGGTTCTCTGTCTCCTCATCTCTGAGTCTCTCCTCCTGAGCTCGGTCTCAGTGCCTCAGCACCTCTCCCCATCTCGAGGCCTTCCCCATGGAGGCAGCCACAGGGCCTCATCCCCCAGCTGTCCAGACCATGGGCTGCAGGTGACTCAGGGTCCGATCCTAGGGCTTCCCCCAAGATGACAACCTGAGTTGTCCTCAGATTTCCTCTCCCAACTCTGATACAGTCTGGGGGCTCCAATTAGAGAGATACAGCAACTCATGTAGATGAAGAGATCGCGACTGAGGAAGCTGTGAGGTGGCATGCTTGGGGGTGAAGAGGAGGGCAGTGGGCAGGAAGGCGAGAGGCCTAGGCGCTGAGGAGTGAACATGGCAGAGTCTCCAGGCCTCCATTTCCCTCAAATGTGGTTGCCAGATAAAATCCAGGATGTCCAGTTAAATTGGAATTGCAGATAAACAACAAATACTTTTTTAGTATATGTCCCAAATATTGGATAGAGCATACTTTAAAAAGTATTTGTTGTTTATCTGAAATTCCAATTTAACTTGGTGTCCTGTATTTTTATTTGCTAAATATGGAAACTTACCTTCAAAGACAGGGGAATCCAAGACCCCGGGCCTTTCTTTTCCTAGAACCCAGAAATCCTTCCTCAGAGTCTAGGTCCCTATCCCCCTCCCCGCCTCCCCTAAAATCCATGAAAGAGGCACAGGAATCCAGGCTCTCATCCCTTTTCTCCCCAGAATTCTGTGTCCAGGCTAGGTCAGGGTCCAGTTGCCCAACGTGGGTTTCACAAGGCGGGTGGTGCCATCCATGGCCCTGGCAGAACCGGTCTGGCTGAGCGCGCAAGTGAGGTGGCCCTCTTCCCATCCTAAGCCTGCTCCTTCCTCCAGGGCCAGCTCGGTGGGGCGGCTGGGAGCGGAACAGGAGGGACTCAGGGAGCTCTGGGTGTGTCACCCTGTCTGGGTTTGGGTGTGTTGTATCTCTGTGAGTGGGGTGTGCATCTTTGGGTGCTGTGCATCTGTGTGGGGATTGTCATGATGTGTCTCTCCTTGTGTGCTCCTGTGTTCTAGGGTGTGACGTGTGAGGGGGTCTTTTTATTGCGTGTCTGAATTGACCTCCTGTGATTCTCCCTACTGTGCGCCTGTGTTTGGGTGTGGTCTCAGTTGTCAAGATTCTGTAATTTTGACTAGATTAAGGTAGGAATTTTAGGGGGGGCAATTAGGTCTATTTATTTATTTAATGGAGATACTGGGGATTGAACCCAGGATCTCCTGCACGCTAAGCATGTACTCTACCACTGAGTTATACCCTCCCCACCCCAGGAATTTCTTCTTTTTTCTTTCTCTCCTTTCTTTCTTTCTTTCTTTCTTTCTTTCTTTCTTTCTTTCTTTCTTTCTTTCTTTCTTTCTTTCTTTCTTTCTTTCTTTCTTTCTTTCTTTCTCTTTCTTTCTTTCTTTCTCCTTCCTTTCTTTCTCCTTTCTTTCTCCTTCCTTCCTTCCTTCCTTCCTTCCTTCCTTCCTTCCTTCCTTCCTTCCTTCCTTCCTTCCTTCCTTCCTTTCTTTCTTTCTTTCTTTCTTTCTTTCTTTCTTTCTTTCTTTCTTTCTTTCTTTCTTTCTTTCTTTCTTTCTTTCTTTCTTTCTTTCTTTCTTTCTTTCTTTCTTTCTTTCTTTCTTTCTTTCTTTCTTCTTTTTTGGTGGTAGCTTTGTATGATGGATTCCAGAGCCAGGAAACCTTACTTCAAATCTTAATGGCCTCTTAATGGCTGTGAAACCTTGGGCAAATCACTAAAACTTCTTGGACCTCAATCTTTCCGTCTACGAAATGGATTGTTTCTGAGACGATTAAACGAGTTAATTCATGCCAAGAATTGTGCCTGGCCCACAGGAAACACTTTGTGTTTATGGGGATGATGATAATGATGTTCTAGCTGCTGGGGACACACTAGTGAAAGAAGCCAGGTCTTTGCTTATGGTCCCTGGCTGAATGGCCTATTTGGGGCTGGGCATATAACTGCATAACTGGGTTGTCTATTTTGCATGTGGAATAGGATATTTGTGTGTTGCCAATGGGGGTGATTCTACGATTGTTTGCCTATGTGTGTGTTTGTAGGTGGTTGCATGTGCCATGTGTGTGATTCTCTGCGTGTATGAGTATAAATGGAGTATAAATGCAAGAACACACCAAGCAGGTGTTGTGAGGACACGTTTGCTGTGATCTTGCATTTCTGACTGAGGTGCCAGGAGTGTGCCTGTATTTGGGGACTTGAGAACTCTTCTCTCAGCCACTCTTTTACATGCCATACAGGACATGCTCATTCTAAAATGAGTGGCAGTTTCTCCCTAATGGGGATGGCGAGCCCAGTGGCTTCAGGAGAAACACCAGCATGAAAGGGAAGGTGGGAGGAGACAGGTGAGACCTGAGAGAAAATGAGGAAGAACATAATGGAGACACAGAGAGAGATGGGGGGATGGGGACAGAGGAAGAGCTGCACAGAGAGATGTGGATGTTTGTCCATCCATTCCATAGCGTTTGCTGACCCCTGCAATGTGCCAGGACCCCTGGCAGGCACTGGCTCGAGGTCTGGGGGAAAGTAGAGAGAACCAGAGAGTTGAATACCCACCAGGAAAGCTCTTGCTGTCCCAGGGTGGCCCACCTGTGTCCACAGTGGGCCTCAGGGACAGTTTTGAGTGATGGGGATGCAGCGATGGGGAGGGCCAGAGAGAGCCCTGCCCCTCTCTGCTCCTCCCTGAGGCCCGATCTGTCCAGATCAAAGAACAGAGGCCCTGGGGGAAAAGGTCCTACCAGGCCAGGGGCACCCCTATGAATCATTTTCTTATCTCCTAAGAGGATAATGACACACCTGTGCCCTCCTAATCACTATTTTTGACCCCAACCAGGCCCAGTGCCCACAGTGAGAAGGGCTGAACAAGCCTGGTATGTTGGAGTTGAGGAGGAGATACGTGGGAGTCCTCATTCCTTGTCCTTCCTCCCCCAGGACCCAGGAGTCCCAGGCCCCAACTCCCCACCCCCACCCACTAGGAGTCCCAGCTCTCAGCCCCTCTTCTTTTTTCATTGTCTATCTTTTCTTCTTCTCTCTGGGTCTGTCTTTATCTGTTTATTCCCATCTGTGTTTTGTGTTTCTCCTGTCTCTTTACATCTGTATCTTGATTCTTCCTCACTGGGCCTCAATTTTCTCACTTGTAAAATGGGAATAATAATAATAATAATAATAACAACCTGATCTCTTAGAGCTGTTATGAGGAACACATAAGATGATTTTGTAAAATGCTTAGCACAGAACCTGGGCCACAGTAAACGCCACACAAGAGAGCTCTATTATTATTGTTTTCAGTATCTTAATCTCTCAGTTGATATCTATGTTTTCTCTTTGTTTCCAGGTGGGTCTCAAGTCTCCTGCTCTGGGTTCCTTTTGCACACAGCACCCGCCCCTGGCTTCCCTTTTAGGGGTGAGGAAAGGGCATTGTCGAGGCCAGAGCTTCCCCTAAGCCTCTTCCTCTTCCTCTTTAGTCCAAGCTGCAGCTCAGGCCCCCAGAACTCTTGCCTGGGGACAAGGCCTGGCTCCAATATCATAAAAAGCCACATAAAATCCTGAACCCCAAATCTGTCATCCTTGGGCAGGCCAGTGACTCTTGGGATCCAGGAGTCTCGTCCCTTCAGGTTCCAGCTCCCTTCTTCCTCACGATCCAGGAATCTGGACGCTCAGCCTCCTCCTCCTTCAGACCCAGAAGTCTAGGCTCCTCAGTCCTTCCTTCCTTAGGACCAAGTAGTCCATACTCTCAACACCCCATCCTCCCTCAGGACAGGATCAGGCCTTCGAACAGCCCAGCTGCGCGCCAGCCATCAGATGAAACCTCTTTCGTGTTCCTTCCGCAGTCGACCGTGCTCTCAGCTACATTCCATTTCTCTTTTCAGAGGCGTGTCTGACACGGGCTCCTCCGGAGTCGTGCTGTGATAAGCTACCCACAACGTCAGTCACTATCTTCCAGCCACTAGACACTCCGCCTCCTAACTCTGGGCCACTCAGGGCAGGGCGCGTCCTCCGTAGGCGGGTCCCCCAGCCCAATGAAGACAGCGATAGGCTCTAGGAGACGCCAGTCTCCGCCCGTCCTGCCAGTCTACCAATAGGCCGGGCCCTTGCGGGGTTGGTGTCCGGGTCCGCTTCGTAGACACTAGAGCGACTCTTGAAGGGACAGGTTCTGGGAGTCTGGCCGGGTAAGCCTTCACAGTACGTCCAGTATTGGCATTCTGGACAAAACTCGGACGGGAGACGGTGAGGCTTGGTGAGGCTTGAGGCGGAGCGGGGAGCTTAGCCGGGGCGAGTGAGAAACTGAGACCGGGATGCACAATTTTAGAAATTCATCTGTTCATTCCCTTCCTCCCACCCTAAACCTGATTCTCTTCTGCCCCTACCTGTCCCACTCACCCATGCATTCAGCCCTTCCTGCCCTGATTAAGTCCCTCACTTACTGATTTCCTCATATAGCCACTCACTCACACTCTCATTCATACTCAGCCACTCATTACTTAAACATTTCCTGAGGCTTCCAGTGTGTCAAGCCTTGTGCTGGGCGATGGTGGTGATGAAGATGAGTCAGGCCTGGGCCCTGCCCTCAAGGAGCCCAGGTCAGATGGGAGGACAGACCCACATATTGATGTGCATGGGTGTACAGAGGCGTGGGAGTCCAAGAGTCTTTTTTGGGTTTAATGGGTCAGGAAAAGGTTTCCAGAGAAGGGGCCATTGGAGCTCGATCTTGCAGGAGCAGGAGATGCCAAGCAAAGGTGAAGAGAATGTGGAGAGGCTGTTTCCACATGAGCAAAGACAAGGAGGCATGCAGGAGTATAACTGTGTGTAGGTGCCCAAGTGGAAAGCCAGTCAGGTCCGTGTTGTGGTGGGGGAACTGTAAGGCTGGAATAAGACAAAGAGGTGGGCAGAGGTCAGGCTGAGGAGCTTGGCCTTTGTCTTGGTGGCCTGGTGGCAAGTGAGGAACCATTGAAACGTTTAAAGCAGGGGAGGGCCAAGTTAGTGCTGGAGGCAGAACTGGAGGAGTGGGACTGGAATTCAGTGGCAGAAGTTGGTTTGGGGAGGGACCCTGGATCCTGGATTAGGCCAGAGGCCGAGGGTATAAGGTAGAGACTCAGGAGGCAGGAAAAAGCGAATTTGGGGCTTGATGGGCTCTGAGATTAGATGGTGTCCAGGACAAGACCCAGAGCTCTGGCTTGGGGGACTGGGGATGTTGGAGCCATCCCTGAGATGGAGACAGGGAAGAGGAACCGGTTGTGGTGATGACTGTTTTGGTAGAGAGGAGCAAAGGGTCCTAAGGGCTGGATAGGGAGAACAGTGACTTGGGCCAGTGGGTCTGGACCTTCAGGGAGAGTTCTGGGCTCTGGTTTCCCTCGCCCATCACAGGTCCTAACCCAGAAGTCACTTGTTGGGTGAATGAGGGCCTCTGAGTTGAGGGTCCCCATCTCCCCATCCCCTCAGGAAGCTGTGTTTTCTTGTGCATGTTTGTTTCTCCCTTCTTTCCTCCCCTGGCAGCATTAAAATGTTCTGTCATCTCTAAACACACACACACACACACACACACACACACTCACTCACTCACACACACACACTCACACACACCCTCTATCAAGCTTCTATCAATTCTCTTTCATCCCTTTTATGGCTAGGTACTTGTGGTACCCACTGGCTCAATCCCTTACCTTCTATCCCCTCCTCAGCCCTCCACATCTGGCTGCCCACCTCCCATGGCCCTGCAACGGCTCTGAACAAGATCAGTGAGGACTCACTGGCTCATTGCTGAGGCCTGCGGATAATATTTCAATCCTCATCTGCCACAGACCACTTCCTCCCACCTGAAACCTGTTTGCTTTACATCCTCTTCTTTCCTAGTTAGCTTCTTCCCTCTCCAACTGCTCCTCAAAATCCTCCAGGACTCACCTTTCACTGCCTACTCTTTTACTGGGAGCCATGGTCCTCAGGGCTCTCTCTGTCCTGGCCCTCTGCTCATCCCACCTTCCCACTCCTCCTGGAGAGTTAGTCCCTCAGCTGCAGCCAAAAGTGAGCATCCAGCCTTCTCTCCTGACCCCTCCTGTCTCCTGGATTCTCTCCCCCTCTTCCCCACTTGAATTGTCTCATGAAAATCTTTTGATCTGTGTGAGAAACAACCCTCAGCACCTCCCTGCCCCTCTCACACACCTGAGCCTCCTCCCAGTAAAGAATCTCACTGTCCACCTGTCCAGCCTTGGGTGTCTTCTTCCTCCCCTTGCTTTCCTGTAACCTCTGCTCCACCCTCAATAAGTCTATTTATCCAACCTCAGTTATGGCTCTGGGAACTCCACCCCTCCTTCTACTCCCTACCTTCATGGCTTCTGCCCCAGCTCAGGGCTTGTCTTCCCTGTTGTGAGCTGGCCTTGAGATGAATTAAGGCCGTGGGACCCAAGGCCACGATCAGAGCATGTTTGTAGTATGCAGTAAATAATGGCTGTACACATGTGTTAATTATATAAGATTTATAACAAAGAAAATAGAAGTACGTATGTGCTAGAGATATTCTGTAAGCCTAATGAACAAAGAAATTCACATTGCGCATGTGCTGGCAGAGAACAGGTTAAAAAAAAGCAGGACAGGTGCATCATAGGCACGCGCACCACCCTGTGGCAATAGAATAAAGTGTTGTTAACCCCATGGTGTCTCCTGCTGAAGTCTGTTCGGCGGTATGGCAACTCCTCGTGCATTTTTTCATTTGGGCCGCTCACCTTCTAGAACCCCACATCAGCCCACCTCGGCTGACACCTGTCCACAGCCTCCTCTTTTGCTTCCAGGGCTCTAGTCTTGCCCTTTTCAGTCCAATGCCCAGTTTCCCAGTAGGCTCTTTCAGTGCCCAAGCTGATCCTGTCCCTCCCTTGCTCAAAGCCCTTCTGTGGCTCCCACTGCCTTTCATTTATAGTCCAAATTGCACCCAAGACCCTTCAGGTTCTGCTGCTGACTACTCCGGGCCCCTCAGACCACTCCCCGTTTTGCACCTGAACTTCTGACTAGGCAGAAGCCTTGACCTCTGCGCGTTTGCTCTACCTTGCATGTTTCCTCTGCTTAGCAAACTTGTACTCATCCTTGGATCACCGCCTATGTGAAGCCTTCCCTGACTACCACAGATGAAGCCCATACGGACTGTGACAACCTGTGTCTGAGTCTCTCCCTACATCCTCCCTGAGTCCAGGGTCAGAGACTCCTTGAAACCTAGCCTGGATAGAAATCTCTGCTCCATACCCAGGGCCTGCAAAGGATGAGGGTCTGAGTGACTGTCACAGCTGGGCAGAGCTTAGGTTCCAGTATTTTTGGGTGACCAGTTTGTTTCTGGTGTCCTGTTAGCTTTGCTTCAGTTCTCTAGGGAGTTGGGGCTTTGTTTTCCTGGTAGGTGCTGTGGCTGGGTTTGTAGAGGAGAGTCGCTGAGAAGCCAGGGTCCACTGGCAGTCTACCTGGATTCAGTCTGAGGGGCAGATGGGTCTGTGTTAGTGCGGGGGGGATCCTGGCCTTCCACACTTAAGAATCCAGATCCACAGACCCTTCCTTCCTCAGTACCCAGACGTTGTTCCCAAAGCCTTCTGCTGTCCAGTGATAGGTTTCTCGGTTTTCGACGCTGCCCCCTAGTGGGCGAACCCTCCCACCCTATTTTCAAGAGGCCAAACTAATTAAATAGTTTTATTTACAAAAAAAAGAAAACCAACAAAGAAAACAACCGAAATCAAACCGACCTGCTAGGTAGGGCCAGGCCCCGCCCCGGCGGCGGTCGCAGCAACATAAGGCAGTGGTGGAGTGCAGGTCCAGCTGTCTCGGAGACTGGTTTGTGTGCGCCCCCCTCTCCCAACCCAAGGTTTTAGCTTTCGGGATGCGGGGACGCCCCCAACCCTGCCGTACCCTCGACTTAAGGCACAGCTTATCCCCCACCCCCGGCCGGCCCACGGGAGGGGCGGCATGGGCCAGGAGCCCCTGGCTGGGGTCCCCGCCACCCTTCCCGAGGCGCATGGACCACGGAGCCCTGTGCAGATGGGTACAAGAGGCCTTTAGTGTCGCCCCCCGCACCCTCCCTCTCCCTGCGTGGCCCAGCTCGGTCCCGCGGCTCAGACCAGCGGCGTGGTGGGCGCAGAGGGGCCCGGCGGGTTGAGGACCAGGCGGATGCGCTCCACGCAGACGGCCGCGGCCTGCCGCGTCTCCCGGCACAGTGCCGCCAAGCTCAGGAAGCCGTGCGGCAGGTCCTCCACCACGTGCAGCGTCACGGGCTGGCCCAGGCTGCGCAGCCGGCGCGCGAACATGACCGAGTCGTCCAGCATGGGGTCCAGCGCGCACGCCTGCGGGCGGCGGGGGATGGGGCACAGGGACAGGGTAAATGAACGCAGGGAGGGAGAAATATGTGGACATAGGGATGGATAAAGGCAGGAGACACGGAGGTGGGAAGGGGAGAGAGTTGGGCAATGAGTTTGGCCTCTGCCTAGCTTCTCCCTTCCCCCAGAGACCTCCCCCTCTTTACCCCTTCCCCGACTGTCCAAGCCCAGCGGCGCGTCACTGACCCTTGGTACTCAACAAGACTGTGAGTGGCACACTTCCCCTTTCAGCTGGGCTTTCTCCCTCTTGCCCGACTCTGCTCCGGGAGCTCCGCTCCCCCGGTGCACCAGCACTCGGCCCTCCCCGCTCCTTGCCAGGTGCACCTTCCCTGTCTGACACTCACCACGATGTGCACGGGTGGGAGGGTCTGCAGCATGCTGTCAGGTGCCAGCAGCGGTGACATGAAGGGATTCTTGACAATGGGCGACGAGTAGAGGGGCATCCGAATGGAGCCCTGGCTGGAGCGCCTTGGGTGGAAACCCTCAGGGAAGGCAGAGCCTACACTGCAGACTCTGTCCTTGGTACTCAGCTCTCTGGGCTCATCTCTGGCCTCAGCCTCTTCAGGTGCATCCTCAGGCCCAAGTAAGAAGTTGACGGCTGAGGGTGTGGAGGGGCCAAGTGTCTCTGCTGACAGTGACAGCTCTGGGGTGTCCGCTGTCTCAGAGCTGCCCCTTAGGCTCAGGTCATGCAACGTCAGGCTCTTGAGAGAGTCCGTTCCCAGTAGGCCCTCAGGCTGGGCCAGTGCTGCTTCAGACACACTGCGCCGCATTGGTTCTGCCAGAGAAGCAGGGTCAAGGGGCATCCAGGGCACAGAAAAGCCTGGCTCTGGTGTTTGGGTATGTGGTTGGCTGTCAGGGAAGGTCATGGGAAGAGCAGTGGCCAGTGGAGGAGTTGCATCCTAGGGCTGTGGAGGCCTAGATTGTTCCCCTAGACTCCTTTCCTGGGGATGCATGTTCCAGGCTGCAACTCCAAGGGGGAGGTGGAAGGAGTCACATGTCTTGGAGGTGGAGTTGTGTCCTAATGGAGGGATATGTGTGGTGACTGGGAAGGTTAAGTGCAAGTCACTTTACCTCTGGGAGCCTATTTCCTCTTGTGTACACAGGGGATAAAATAGTACTTACCTCACAGGAGGTGGGGAGGACTCAGGATAAGATTTGGGTTTAGGTACTACTACCCCAGGGAGGTCATAATATATCAGCATTAATGCTTTATTACCAGGCGCCTCCCTGGCCCCAGCACGAGGCCCAGTCAACTTTTTATGGCTGCTTGAGAGAGGATGTGAATGGATCAAAGTAAAGTAGTGAGCAGGCCCACATGGCTTGAAAGGAGGCTCTGTTCACAGGGAGCGAAAAAGATTCTTGAGGACATGTCAGATTCCCAGAGGTCCCACACCTGGAGATAGATCTGCTCCTAAAAGTTCCTTTGTGTTCTTCAGTTTTTCCCTTTCCTTTGAAAGACCAGACAAGCAAGTACACAAATGATACTAAAGATGTGCTTTCAGCCTGCCTCACCACCATTTTTATCAGACCCATGCTGCTTACTACTAGAGCCAGGACCTTACATTTTTCAGTGTTTTTCACTTGTCTTTATAAATCCATGAAGGCAAAATGCAAGACAATATGAGAATAACTGCACAGGTGCTCTGTGCCCCAGAGGGTGCCTGGAACAGAACTGTTAGTTAAAATCACAGGGCACAGCCAGTCAGGGGGCTGGCATCTCCTAAGAGCACCTACTGTGTGCCAGGTATTGTGCTGGGTGCTTGGCACAAACAGGTGTGTGCAGTCCTTAAAACAACCTTATGAGGCAGGGATTCTTATTGTACCTGTTTCACAGAGGAGCAAAGCAACGCTCAGAGATACCGTGAATTGCCCGCATCAGCCAGCAACCAGCCAGTACCTGGTACAGTAGGGAGCTAGACTGGCATGTGTGCCTCCAGGGTCTGCGCCTGTCACCTTTCTCCTACAGGGAAACCCCCAGTGCCCAATGGTCCACGTGCCTAAAATTCAAATCCCTTTTAATTGTTTTGGGGTGTATTTATTTGCATCCATTCGAATATCCAAAAATTAAAAACTGGATTTAAAACACACTCAATTGGAATAATTTTCTGAATAATAGGAACTCTATCTACTTTTGAATGTGCAGTTCCTATTACCCAGAAAATACTGTTGATTTGCCAGAGACATGAAATGAGTTGGCTGTGCTTTAAAAATCCTTAAAATATTAGAAAACAGTGGGGATAAAAATAGATCCCTGCATAGAAAGTGATGATTGGCTGCCTGAGGGTTCTCCCTCTCACTCAGGGCTGGGAATCTCCTCCACTTCTGGGGTCTGTCCAGTTTTCTGAGCCCCCATCCTAGGCTCCTAGGCCAGCCCCTGCAGGAGTTATTTCCCATTTCCTCAGTTAAAAGTGTGGGAAGAATATGGGAGGGCTGGGCTCCCATCTGAGGGACCAAAGGTTTTAATGGCATTATTGAGACTGAAAATCAGGACATGTGGTAGGCCTTGAGTCACTTCCCAGGGTGCCTTTCTGGGAGAGGCTGTTTGGAAAGCTGAATCTTACAGTTCCTGCGATTCTGAGCTGACCCAGGGGACCAGAAGTCCTAGAATGTCTAGGATGTGGCTTATTGTGGAAAATCAGGGCTTTGTGGTAGGGACCTGGAACAGATACGGGGCAAAGCCAGGAGGGTGCTCTCTGCTTCCCTGAGGTTCCAGGGCCCAGCGCTTCTCTTTCCCCAGGGCTTTTGAGGTACCAGGCTGCCCCTCCTGGTCACCGTGGATAGGCGTGTGAGGAAAGGGCTTCACTCACCTGCCACGGGCACTGAGTTTGGGTGGGACTTGTGCCCACTCAGCTCCAGGAAGGAGTTAAGCCATGAAGAGGCGCCCAGGCGGAGGTCTCGGAAGAGCAGGGCTGTGTCCCGCCGCACCAGCCCCATCATGCCCAGTGCCTTCTGGTCTGAGTCAGAGTGGTCCTCTGTCTCCCCACCTGTCAGTGTATGTGGGGGGCTGAGTTGGTCTTTTCCCTTTCTGGGTCCAGTCTCAACATCCAGAACCTTAGGCATCTGTGTCCCCAGGGACCTAAGGACCTCTGATTGCTTCAGTAGGAACAAGGAGATGACTCCTTCATACTCAAGGAGACCACTGGTCTCTAGCCCTTGTCCCCAAAAGACCCAGGCATCCAAGCACCCCCACGCCCCCAGGTTTGTGGGTGTGGGACTAACCAGCATACGCGCTGACACACTTGGAGAGCACGCTGAGGGGCAACAGGGGGTCCATGAGGCTTAGGAGGCGGGAGGGAGAGGCGGTAGACTGCAGCATTGTGGCCGGGTAGGCTGCCATGATGCCATCTGGGACCCGTACTCCATAGGCGGCTGCCCGAAGGGACACAGTGAAGCAGAGGTTTCCGCCAGCACTGTCTCCTGCGAGGCATATCCGCTCACCTGTTGAGCCTGGTTTGGATGGGGGCTTGGTCAAGCCTGGCAGGGAGGAACTGGAGCTTTGCATCAGAAGCATTGGGGTCTCAGAGGTTGGGTGTGAGGGGCCCAACCCCAGGGTCTAACCAACTGCAATTTTAAAGACTGGTAAACTGAGGCAGAGATTTGGACCCATTTGAGGTTTAGTGGTCAGAGGATCGGGCAGGCTTAGGACATTGAGAGCCCTGGAGATCAGGAAGCTCTGGGGAAGCTTGGGAGGCTGGAGATCAGAAGCAAGGAGGATGGGAGGCAGGAGAGGGGAGACCAAGGGCCCATTTCAGGAGGGAGAATCATTGAGGCCAGAAGATGGAAGCCAGGGTTCAGGCTGACAGCATGGAAGGGCCCTGAGGCATGGCCTCATCCTGCTCTGTGCCTCCCAAGATGTTGGAAGAGGGAAGTCAGAGAGGCTGGAAGAAAGGGCTGGAGCAAGGCCAGGTGGCTGGCAGTGCAGGACAGCAGTGGGTAGAGAAACGGGAGGAGGGAAGAAAAGGTCAGAGGACATGGGGAGGTCGGGGGATGGAGTGTCAGGGCTGGAGTCGGGGAGCAGGAGGCAGAAGGAAGAACTGGTTGAGATGGAAGGGGGGAGCACTGGGGCACTGTGGGGAGCATGGAGGCAGGATGGAGGTGTGGGTGGGGGACAAGCAGGGGTGAACGTGTAGCAGAGGGCTCAGTGTTAGGAGATGGAAGGGGAGGCAGGGTGTGCAGGCCTGAGGCTTGAGCAACTAGTTGGCTCATTCCTCCTACACGACGGGGTGGGGGCTGAAGCAGGCTGGGGTAGGACCAGGGAGCAGGTGGCAGTGAGGGGCGTGGGCTCACCTAGGAGGGCACAGTGCTTGACGGCCCAGCAGTAGGCGTAGAAGCACTCCTCCAGCGCACGGGGGAAGGGGGCCTCGGGGGCCAGGGAGTAGTCGATGGAGAGGATGGGGGTCCCCAGCTCCTGGGCCCAGCTCTTGAGGTAAGGCTCATGGGATTTGGAGGTCTGGGCCACGAAGCCGCCGCCATGGATGTGCACTACCAGGGACCTTGAGCGGGGTGCTTGCTGGGGGCGTGGCCGCAGCTCCAGGCTCCTGGGGCCCTCGGACCTCACCAGGCTGCTGAGCTCCTCACTGTCCTGGGGATGAGGAAGGAGGAGGTGGGTGAGGTGTGGGCGGCAGACACACAGGAAGTGGGGCAGGTGTGAGCAGTGAGGCAGGCGGACATGTGGGGAAGGTGCCTCCATGTCCTCAGCTCTGTACTTGTTCTGGCTGGGGCAGGGGCCCTACCTGTCCTTCACGCAGGTCATAGGAGATGAGCCTGACGAGGACGGGCCCGGGGCCTGTGTGGGCCAGTGGGGGTGAGATGGTGACCATGAGCTTGGGGTCAGCAGTCAGCGGCATTTCAAAGGCCTTGGGGGGCAGGCTGAGCAGGCGGCTTACCCTCACGGTGGCTGATGCCATGTTTGCTAGAGACTGGTGGGAGGGAACAGAAAGGGTGCTGGGAGGAGCTGCTGGCAGGGGTTCCCCTCATGCCACCCCTCGGAACTCCAGTCTTTTCCCTCCTGTGCTGCCCCTGGGCCTGGAACACTGCAGAGGCCTGAGATGTGTCTCTGGGCCTCAGTATCCCCATCTTGTACCAGGTTGGAGCCCTCAATGCAGTCCACGCTCACCGATAGCACCTCGATCTCAGTGATATTCCAGAAGGCTTTCCAGAAGTGCACATCCAGGTTCTGTATGATCCGCTCAAACTCAGCCCCACGCAGCTCTGGGTCAATGGCAAAGCGGCCGCTGGTGAAGAGGGAGCTGGCTGTCACACCTAGGGATCAAGAGGGGTGTCAGGGAGCTCCTGGCAGCCTTGCTGGGGCAGTGGTGCAGAGTAGGGGCAGGAGGGGAGGGGAGGCTGCTGGCAGGGCCCTGCAGGGACTCACCAAGGCCCGTTTCATTGCGTTTGTAGTGCTCCCCGAAGGACACCAGCCCGATGGAGATGGTCTGCAGGAATGGCCGGATGGCGGGCGTGAACTGTGGAGAGATGCCGCCAAGTCAGGGACCAGGGGCAGCAGGCAGGAGTGAGGGGCAGCGGCATGAGGTTAGGGGGGAGATGTGGTCCTTCAGCAAACGATTAGTGAATTCCCACTGTGTGCCAGGCACTGTTCTAGGCACCTTCATCGAGCTGATGTCAGAAAGACAGACAATACTCAAATAAAGACGTGCCATGTAATGTCAAGGAATGATGAATGTTTGAAAAGATGGTAGGTGGAGGGGACAGAGTGATGACATGGTTCTCCAGGGGGAACTTTAGGAGGGATCGGAATGAAGGGAGGGAAGGCTGTTCCCTGTAGAAGGCACAACACCTGCAAAGCTCTGAGGTGGGTCTGTGCTCGGTGTGGATGATGCATGGCTGGAGCAGAGTGAGCCACGGGACAGGGGCAAAGGGTGAGGTCAGAGAAGCAAAGGGGCTCATGTGAGGCCTGAGGATTTGGATTTATTCTAGATGTGGATGGAGTCACAGAGGGTGTGAGCTGGGAGAAGGATGATGCAGGGGTTCCTGACACTCAGCGAGGACAGAGATGAGGTGAGGCAGGAAGTGGGGGCCGATTAAGGGGTGGTAGGAAGACAGAAATGGGATGGTCGGAAACAGGGCCAGAGATCTTGAGGCAGAAAGACAGTCAAATGGTGGGGAGACCCAGCATCTGAGAGAGGAGTCAGGCAGCTAAGAAAAGACAATAGTGAGACCAGATCAGAGAAAAAAAGCCACAGGAGGCTGGGCAAGAGGCCAGCGGGGTTCTTCTGTTCAACAAATACTGGCCTAGGTCCTACTGCAGGCTAGGCACTGGGTTGGAGCAGGAGCTGAGCGAGACCTAGACAGAGGCCTCTGTCCTCCGGGGCTGACATTTTACAGGGGGGAGGCTGTCCTGCAACATGGCATAGCTGGGCCCTCAGAGAATAGCTGTCAGGCATGGCCCTGCCCCTGGCCGGGGGCCCAGTGGGCCAGAGAGCACAGTGGGGCTGGTCCTTGGGGCTGGCATGCTGGCTTGGGTGGCCCCAGGATCTCACTCTTGAGCTTCCAAGGCATGGCCAGGACGCAGGGAGGAGCAGGCTGGCCCAGCTCGGCTGATCAATATTTGTGGATTCAGCTTAGGTGAAGGGAAGTTCCCAGGAACACACAGGCTGGGTTGGTGAGGACAGATGGCTCCGCAAGAAAGCAGAGAAAATTGAGGTGGGATGGAGTCTGAGAGACTGCCCAGCTCAGGTGTCATTGAGGTGGGCAGGGGCCCAGAGAGGGCCTGAAGGGATACAGGGTCACACAGCTCCAGATGCTCCTGCTGCGGTTCCCAGATGTGTCTGGCGTCTGGTGGACCCAACACTGACCCCAGACAGGGGCAAGGTGAACCTTGGCTCTGAGCCTGGTGCCCCAAGGGCCCCCAAATTCTCTGGGTCCTCAAACTACTTTTCCTGTGAGTCTGAAGGCCCCTTCTCAGTGCTGATCTGAGCTGTGTCTCCCTGAGGGTGGTTTGGGGTGGGCAGAGAAGGCCTGCAGCTGGGGTTCAGGGCCCTGGTTCATGGAGGAGAGGGGCCACAACCACTTCTTCCTCCCTGTCACCAACTTGGATATGTTCCCTGGCTCTCCCTCAGCCTGAAAGTCTGAATTCTGCAATACTTTAGTTGAATTGATTTGCCCAGGCTGACCTGGGTCCAGGTGAGCAGCCAGGTGCCCCCTCCCCTTAAACCTCTGTAAAATGGGGCTAGCACCCTTCTTCTCTGCCTGCCAGGCCTTCTGTGGGGATGACTAAATGGGGCATGTTCTTACAAACAGGCCTTAAGAACAAAACAATACTGGCTGTTCTCCTAGAGGTTCTCAAATGAATTCAAGGGCTAGACACAGGTCACATAGAAGAATGAATGAATCTCCTGAGTTTACGACTATAGAGAGCAGTGAGGATGCCGGTGCAAGAAGCTATGCAAGTTAAAGATTCCTCTCTGCATGGTGGGTTTGGCCAAGGGGCCACAAATTTGAGACCCTCTGTGCAAGTGCTGTCTGAGTCCCAGACAGCTTCCCCTCCCTGCATCTGTTTGCTGAATCCAGTAACACAGACCATTGTAATTACTCTACTATACTACTGGGCCAGGTTGGGGCCCACCAGGTGCCTTCACTGTGGGCCCAGAGGGACAGGGCAGGGGGCTCACCTGGAAGCCCAGACAGCGGCCGTAGAAACAGCCCTTGTGCAGAGTGACGTACTCACGCAGGAAGTCGGCTGTGACCCCCTCGTCGCCCTCAAAGAAGAGCCTCCCAGGCCGGTTGGTGGCCAGCAGGTGCTGGGCATAGTAGGCCAGAGCACGGAGCTGGGTGAGAGCGGCCAGGTAGGCCTCGAGCTCGGCCAGGTTGTGGCTGGCGCGGAAGAAGATGCTGCGGCGGTTGGAGGCCACGTAGCGTGATTTGTGCAGCAGGTGCGCCAGGCAGCAGCGGGCCGTGTGTACCAGGCTGCGGTACCCGTTGGCCGGCGTCTCTGCGTCCAGGTCGAAGAGGTGTGCCACGCTCAGCAGGCGGCCCAGGGCCGGCTCCAGCCCCAGCGCTTGTTCCCGAACACCCGCAAAGACGCCTGACAGCCGCCGTGCTGTCTCCCCAGGGCCTTGGCTGGAGAAGAAGGCCATGTTGTCCTCTGCCAGGGTCACCAGTGACTGTGTCATTGTGCGCAGGTCCATGCTGTGTATGAGCCGCGAGGCTGCAGGCAGATCGGGAGGCACGTTAAAGCAGGGCTGGATCACCCCTTGCTCAGCTGGGCCCTGGGGTCCAAGCTCTACCCTCCTGCTCCCTCAGACCCACACGTCAGACCACGGTCTCCTCCTTCAGACCCAAGGATGGAGTCTCTGGCCCAAGCCTATTCCTTCCTTGGGACCCACGAATCCAGGTACCTGGACTCTTTCTCCCTCAAGAGCTGAGTTTGATCCCTCAAACCTCGCCTTCCTGAGACCCAGGAGTCCAGGCCCCAGAACCTTCTTCTTTAGGCTCTAGGAGTCCCTGTTCCCTTGCTCCAGCATCTATCCTACAGCCCAGGAGTCTATGTAGCCCTGTTTCTCCTTCCAGGGACCCAAGTTCAGGCATCTGTCTCCATTTATTTTTCTGAGCTCTGGACTCCTAGGTTCTGAGCAATCTGGATCCCCAGTTGGTCCCTTCTCTTAGGACCAGGAGATCAGGCCCCCATCACACCTCCTTCTCAGGCCCCAGATGTTGCCCATAGGCCCTTGCCCTCTGCAATATTTGGGACAGTTCAACCCTCAACCCACCCATTCCCATTCATTGGGTGGCATTCCAGGTCCCTGGTCCCAAGCCCGGTTTTCTTCCTGAACCCAGGAGTTCATAATTCTAGCCTTACTATAAGTGAGGAGTCACTCCTGCCCCTTCCCAGTCCCTCCAGTTTAGCTGTGGGATCCCTTCCAACTCCTTCCCTCTTCCTCTGTGGGTGCTCCTAAACTCAGTCCCACTCTTCCCCCAGCTGGGTTCCCTGGCCTTCAGGCCTATCTACTTGGCTTAGCTTGCAAGGACCAGCTCCTTGCCTAGAAATGATATTCCTCCCTGCTGTTAACCTTGAGCTCGTTCTGCGCTAGACCATATGCTAAGAGCTTTCTGTGCGTTTGCTCGTTTAGTCCTCACTAACCCTCTGAGACCCAGACTTCATCGGTTCATGATTCATCTATTATTAGGAGCATTCCTATTACTCAAGAGAGGAAAACTGAGGCCGAGAGGTGTTAAGTAAGGAGCTGAAGGTTGCATTAAAAGCGGCAGAGCAGAAGTCAGACCCAGATCTCTGGGTCCAGAGCTGTTACTTTTGCTGGTCTTGTTCCAGGGCTCTGGAGGCTAGGCCTCTAGCTCTGGCCTTTAAAAAGTTGCCCTGGACTAGGCCTGACTCCCCACACTTCAGGGTCCCTGGTGATCTTCCCTCCGGGATCCCTGTCCTGTCACCACCAAGTTCTGCACAAGCTGTTCTTGCTACTTCGGTGGGGATGTTGCCCTCTGCTTCCCCTCCGAAGCCCACCCAGCCCCTTGCTAGGCTCCCAAGTCAATGGTCCCCTGATCCTTCAGAAAAAAGTGTCTCTTCTCCCAGGCCCTGGAGCTTGGCAGCGGCTATTCCTGTCTGTCAGCTAGCCGTGAACTCACCCACCCCAGGCCTCTTCAGAGCTGGGACTGAGGATTGTGGCTAGTGCCAGTTGCAGCCTGGGGCGATAACCCTAGGGAGGGGCCCAGCCAGCTCAGGGTGTGGCCACCAGCTCCTCCTCCCACCCAGAAAGGACAGAGAGAACCACGTGCTGTAAACAGAGCATGGGGCCCAACTCACTGCCCCCTCCACCTGCTCCCTGTCATTGTCCCAGCCTCCTCTGCCTTTGAACTCTGGAGTTTTGTCCCCCAAGACCCTCCTCCCTCAGTTCCAGGAGTCCAGACTCCTAGTCCCCTCAACAGTTAGAAGCTGAGGCATCCAGTCCCCCTGTCCCCTCCTCCCTTGGACCCAGGAGTCTCACCCTGGTCTTGAACAAAGTGTGCCCTCTTGCCCAGCCTGGCTGCCCTCCTTCTCCCCAGGGTGGTTTCAGGGAGCAAAAACCCCGTGATCTCAGCTCCCGCCCCCAGGCTTGCCATGGCACAGCCGGCCCCAGCTGTTAGGGGGAGAGGAGGGGGGAGTCAACCCTGCCTGTCCCTCCCAGGAGGACAAAAGCCGATTAAGGGCAGTGCCAAGCTCAGCGAGGGGCCTGAGCCACGGGACCTACTGTGTGGTGTTTCCACACCTGGCACCCTGTACCTGCCACTTAACCTTCCAGCCCATCCTGCCGTGCGTGACTGTCATCCTCACCTCACATATGGGAAACCAAAGCTCAGAGACATTTCACCTTTGTTATTTATTCCACATGCTCCTTGCTTGGCCAGCTCTTTCTCACCCTTCAGGACTAAGTTTCTTACCTCCTCCAGGAGGCACTGTATAACTGCTCCTTCTCATCTAAGATGCGCCCCACCCACACCGCTGCTTTCTGCCATCATATGGAAGTTGTTCTTCTGCCTAGAATTTTACATATTTGCAATTTTCCATTTGTTTGTTTATATGTTTGTAACAAGGTTTATCTCTCTCTTGGGGCAGAACCAGGCATCATGGAGCTGTGAAGCTTTTACAAGTGGAGGTTGGGCTCTTTTGGAAAAAGAATAGAAAATCACAAGTCCAAAATTAGGTACAGGGTCTTGGAAGGGGCCTGTGCAATGAGAGGTCCTTAGGCCTCAGTGTCATTTGCTTGGCTGTAGGTGAATCCACCTCTGTGGCTCTGCCTCAGATGTTATCCCCATGGGGGTATGGGGTGGCCCCAGGATCCATCATGGGGCCTAGTAAATCTTTGAAGAAGGAAGGAAAGTGAAAAGTCAGAGTGGAGGCAAGAGGGGCTGGATGGGAGTTTGGGAGAGGATCACCCCAGGACCGACAGACAGATGGATAGACAGAGGCCTCTGGAGGCAGCTCTAAGCTTGGTGGCTGTGACAACAGAACACTGGCCTAAGCCACTCACCAGGTGATCCTCAACGAGCTTGGTTTCCACATCTGGAAACGGTACTTGGCCATCCTGTCCACTGAGGGCTGGAAATGATCTTTGTAAGCAGTACCCCACAGAGGCATTTCTGCCTATGGTTTGCTTTGTGGTTCTCGCTTGGCCCCACTGAGAGATGTGTTGGGTCATTTTTCCATGTAACATACTATAATATATAATTTACCATTTGCACTGTTTGCTTTCTGGATCTGACACTAGATTAGGCCCTTGTATGTGCCTAGGCCAGCTTGGTATTTTTTGCATGGCTTCGGTTTCCCATTTTGTAAAGCAGCTGTCATTTATTTCCTGTCTATGGGGTAGGGCTCTTTATTGAAGATGAGGGCACAGGAGACCTGGACAGAACAAGAGACCTGCACAAAGCAGTGGGAAAGAGGCTGGAGCCCAGGTGCTGCCCTTTGCCCTGTTCCAGGCATCTCCCTTGAGGGCTTGGCTGGGAGAAGTGGGGAGGATGGGATGTTGAGGTTGCCAGAAACTTGCCAAGAATCCGAGGCAGAGGGCACTGGGGCAGGGACAGGCCACGAGGGCCTCTAGCGAGGACTGGGGCAGAGGGAGGGCTGAGGGTCCTGCCGTCTGGGTACCAGCCCTTTGCCCTAAAGAGTCACAGGACAAGTGGACCTGGCCTGGATTTTGGTCCCTGGGGACTAAGCAGGAGAGAGAACGGAGGTGGGGAAGGAAGAGGGGGGAGAATGGAGGAAGGGCCAGGTCTGGGCCCTGGAAGGGGCAAGGCCTTTAGATGGGGAAAGGCCTGGAGGCAGATGCAGGCAAGGGGGCAGTGACTGTGGCCCAATCCCTGAGTGTGTCTGCATGAAAGAGCAAAAGCTGCTCTAAGACCGCTGTGTGCCAGGCACTGCTCTCTCCCTGAGCTTTGTGTGAGGTAACTCGTTTCATCCTCCCCACAAACTGTGAGGTGGGGGCCATTGTCACCCCTTTTGGCAGATGAAAAAACTGAGATGTGGAGAGATGACATACTGCTCAGGGTCAACAAGCCAGCAAGGATGGTGCAGCTTCTCTGCTGTGTTTTTGTGTGTATCGGTGTTGCTCCTTCTCCCTGTCATGTATCAGCTCTGGGCTTTCTGGGTGGGCAAGTGTGAGTGTGTCTTTGAGGTTCACATGGATGTGCGTTCGCATGAAGGTACCTGTCATGCCTAGCGTTGGTCCCAGCCTGGGTTTGTGGGTGTCCACATTTTTTCTCAGTCTCTGTGTTTTTATGTTTCTCAGTATGTCTGTAGGCATGTTTGCATACAAGTGTCACTGCTTATGTGTGTTTCTCAACCTGTGAGTGTTTCTGTATCTCTATTTCTCTTGGCCTGTGAGATTGTGTGGGCATGTTTGTATGTATATGGATATATATCTTGTCTCTGTGTGCCCGCATGTGTGTGTGCATGCGTGTATGGTACCCATCACTTCCCATTTGCTCCAGCCGGAACCCAGGGCATCATCCTGGCCACCTCCCACTCCCATCCAATCCATCAGGAAATCCTGTTCCCCCTGCCCCCATAGAAAGCACTGGGACCTCGCCCTTCTCCCACCTCCATTGCTCCCTCCTCTAGATGATAGTACCGACTGTTGCTGTGTGTCTGCTTTTGCCCCCTCCATGTCTTTTCCACATAGCAGCCAGAGGATCTTTCTAAAACTTAAACCTGGCCACACACTCCCAACCCTTCAATACTCTCTTGCTCTCAGGATAAAGCCCCAAATCCTGGACATGGCCTTGCAAACCAGGTCCCATCTGGGCCCTCTGTGGGCTCCTCCCCACCCCCTCCCGCTCAGCTTCCTTCATGCTGTAAGGTACCACGTCCTTGGGCCTCACGGTTCTGCCTGGGCTGTCCTCTCTGCCCATGGTGTCCCTTTTGCCCCACAGTCAACCCTAGCTCATCTTTGGGTCCAATGTCACCTCCTTGGGAAGCCTCCCTCTTATATTTTACCAGGATTCTCTCTTCAACACAGTTTGGCATATGAGAAAACTCAGATAGTCAGATAATTATATCTGATTTGTGGGATATTTATTAATGTCTGTATCCCCAGCTCAAACATGAGTCTGTCCTCACCGATGAGAGTCCAGCCTGGTACGGGTGTGGATTTGTTGAATGTCTACTGAATGAATCTGTGTGACTGGAGAATTTCGGGTCCAGAATCAAGGTTGGAGCACACAGCAGTTTTGGTCTCACACACTTCCTGCCTTCAGGAGGCTGGGGGTGGCTACCTCCCTGCCCTCACTGGTCAGGTAAGAAAGCCTAAGTGCGCTCAGTCCCTGAGAGCCTCAGTGTCGTCATCTGTGAAATGGGGTGATCATAATAACAGTAGTGTCATCTGTTACTGGCAAGATGAAACTGATGAGTAGGATTGCTCCAGCCAGCCTAGATGCCCCTGGGGCAGGGGTGGGGTCTGATTCACTCAACAGAGGCCTGTACCAGGATAGGGCTTCAGGAAATGACAGGAGAATCTAGGATCTTGGGGGATTGAGCCTTTGTGAGTAGGTAGGCCCATGGGTTTGTGAGTAGGACTGGCTCAGTCCATGCAGGGACCCCTAGCCAAGAGGATTCTAACTCCTCACAGCAAGCCTAAAGGCAACACGATTATTCTTATCCCCACATTGCAGTCCATGCATTCCTGCACTGATTAATTGAATAAATATATTCCTGGCATACCTGGCTGTACAGTTGTAGGGTTAACAAAGCAGACACAGCCCTGATCTCAGGGCACTCACTGTCTAGTTGGGAGTAACAGTAATGATAACCTCCACCCCTCCTGAGGGCTTGCTGTGTGACAGCGCCAAACACTACTACACTCATCGAAACCTCACAGTGGCCTAATGATAGGCACTCCTATCATTATGCCCATTTTATAGCTCAGAAAGTTGAGGCAGGGAAGGAGGGAGCCTATTGTTCAGTGTACCACTCCTTATAGCCAGAGGAACCAGGTCTTGAAGGCCCATTTCTTTACCATGGGTACTCTGGTACCCTGTCCTGTTTGTGAGGCTGTGTCTTGCAGTGTGACAGGGAATGCCCTCAGGCCCCAGTATGAGCTCTGAGCCTGTCTGAGCCTGAGTGTGTGTATCTGGAGCCAACTCCAGTTCTATCCTTGGCTAATGATAAAGTTTGTGGCTGGGAGGATGATGAGTTTGGGGTCTCTCAGCCCAGGAGCTGGGTCAGTTTCTTTCCTGCACAGGAACTTCCTATAGGGTTCTTGCTTGGACTGACATATTCTCCTAATCCATCAAGGAGTTAGTGTATGCCTCTGCCTGAGGCTTGCAGCATCTCTGTTGGTCTGTCAGTGTTTCTCCAGCCTGCTGAGATCTGTAAATGTGACGCCCTAGGGAACCCAGGTGACAGCCTTCCTTCTCCCAAGCCATGGTTAGGCTGTCCAAGGAGTAGTCCTAGTAGTAGGTGTCAGGAAATTAGGAGGCCAGGCTGAAGTAGGTGGACTGACAATGAATGCGTGAACATACTGAATGAGGGACGATGGGACAGGAATGTTTTGAGCTGTACTGCACCCCTTCTCTGGGCCAGGCATTCCCCACTGTGGGGCACTCCTTCCTCCTAGCTCCCCCTAACTCACCCCTACAATTCCTGTTTGGACAGCAGCTTCTAAACCTCTTCCCCATTACTGTCTCAAGAGTGCCAGAGACCTGAAAATCGGCGCTTCAACCATTTCCCATGTTGAAAACACGAGGCAAGAGCTGCTTACGGCCACAGAATGAATACGGCGGAAAAGCGCAGATCCTGGTCCTGGATACTCACATTCTGGATTCTCCTCCCAGTACAATACTGGGGCGTCCAATAGTTTATCTGCTGGGGGTATTTCCCTCTCACATCACCCCTTTTTCACAATGGATTATCCCTGTAACCCCTTTCCCCCTCGCAGGGCGGCAAGGAGCCAGTCCACCGGTTTCTCGCTTCTCTTGGCACAGGGTCAGTCCACTCTGTCCCTCAGTTTCCCATGGGATGTCTAGGGTTCCTGCCGGGCTACTGCCAGCCCCTACTCTCTCACCTTTGGCTTTGCCTTTTCGCCACCGCCGGTGCCTGTGACTTTTGGACCTCTCTTGAACCCTCTTCGAGGCCGGGGCCCCAGCGGCCTCCGAGGGCCTCGTTTCTCTGGCCGATTCCATCAATTTTCCGCGGTCCCGGCCCCGGGGCCAATTCTAGCCGCCAGTCCCCGCCCCGAGGGCCAATCCTCGCTAAGCAACAGTGTCGGGCCCCCATGCCACCCAATCCCAGACTTACTCCTGAGGCCCGCCCCCTGAGCAAGGCGGGCCAAGCTCCACTGCCCAGCCCCGCGCCCGCAGCCAGGACCTACAGCATGGCCCCGCCCCCTCACTCGCATTAAAGGGCCCGCGACTAACAAAATGCAGCCCTGGAGGTGCCGAAAACGGTATGCGGGCCGAACTAGAAGGGGAATCTCGAGAAGTCCCCCAGCAAGGAATCCCCCCCGAGGTTGTCACGTGTTGGTTGTCATCCTCGTCTTCCCACTCACCTTCCCAAGTAGGGATCGTCAAGAAAGCATACGGCCCGCCCGCAGGAGTTGTTGAGCGGGGTGCCACTTAGCCTCTGCCTCGGGGCCGGGGATGGGTCCAGGTCCTCCGGCAATTTAAAACAGGGAAGAGCGGCAGGTCAGGAGGCGTGGCTCTGCTAGCGAGCCGTTGGAGAACGTAGCCCCGCCTTTCCTCCCTGCCTTATCTTCTAGTTCTCCTATTGCTCCCTTTCTTGGGGTTCTTTTCTCTGTCCTGTTCCTCCCCGCAAGAATGGAAGGTTGGGGGGGGGGGGCGTGTTGTAGCGTGCTTGGCGCCTGCGCACTAGAGCCAAACTTCGCACAGGTCCGCAGGGAGGAGAGGCGGCCGCGGCAACTGCGGGAACTGCGCGTGCCTGGGTAAAGGCGGGAAACAGGATGCTCGAGGCTCGCGCATGCGCACACACTCAACTGAATCTGGGAGCTCGGGGAGAGGCGGCTTTGGTTGTGGCGGCGCTGCGTTGAGGGCGTCCCTTGAGACTGGGTTCGGGAGGCCTAGAGAAACGGCTGTACACCGTCAAGGCCGGAAATAGCAGATCTGGAATCCTCTCTTCCCACCCCGCCCCTCCTGTCCGCCCTCCAAAGCACATGACCAGCCCTAGCACTGAGAGACACAAACGACGCTCTCCTCAGTCCTAGCCCTTCCGGGGGGCACAGGCCTCTGGGCTGAGACCTGCATTACCAGTCTTTGGACTAGCTGGCCTCACAGCGCCTCAGTTTCTGGATTGGGGCTGCATTGTTTTCCCCGCCTCAGGCTATACCACCGTCACCCACCTTCCGTGGCTAGAACTTGCGTGCCCCCCTTGTGCAGAGCAGGACCATTGAGTCTCGAGGAGGAGTTCAAGGCCTGAGGCTGGACCCGGCGGGCATCACTGCCGGCCTCAGAGGAGGGGCAGGAGTGCTGGCACCAGCGGAGTCTTGGGCCCACGACCCGCTCACACCGCTCCCCCCAACGCTCCCCCAACTCTCCCCCAACTCTCCCCCAACGCAGCCCTGACCTTGCCTGGACATTGGCGGAGCCCCCGCCCTCTCCCAGCTCCCCCTTCTTGAGATGATAACAGGAGGCCATGGTCCTGGCGGGACTGGAACTCCCCCTCGGCTGAGGGGAAGGCTGTCAGAGAAACAAGTGTCTTCCTGCCCACTGGGCAACCCAGAGAGCTCAAATGTCGCTCCTGCCCGATTTTCGGCCTGCCCCGCGTGGAAACTGCCCGAAGGTAAGTGTCCACGTTCAGCAATGTGTGCAGGTGCCCACCCAGTGCCTATCCCAGAGTGGTGCTCAGAGAGTTCTGGGACCCAGGAATGAGTACTGGCCCCTCGCCCAGAGACCCATACAGCTTCTGTTTGATTTCTCCCAGATCCCTGCGGGGAAGGCAGCCTGGTGCAGGGGAAGGAGTTAGAGCCTGGCTGAGTACCCTGGCTTGGCCAGCCCTAACTGCCCGGCCTCAGGCAAAATCCTTCTTTTCTAGGCCTCAGCTCCCTCCTCTATCAAATGGGGCTGTTGACCTGTGTCTGGCAGGACTGTTGAGAGAGGACCTCAGCTAACCTGACATTCTGGAGGTCTTAGTTCTTCTTGAGGGAATGAATGACCATCCCTGGGAAGCTCCTTTCCTGGAAGCTAAACTTACCTGTGTTCCGGTAGTGTCTGGGGTTCTGGCTGCTGGTTTTCTTCCTGGGTACTGGCATCCCACCGAATCCTGACATCACTTCGTAACCAGGTTTCCCCCTGAAGGCCAGCTTCATTCCCTGGGCCACTGTTCCATCCCTCTTGGCTGATGAATCAGTCTCTAAGGAAGACCTCAAATCTGATTCTGTGCCTGAATCTGTGACCCATTCAAGAAGTGTCTTCTGCTCTGAGGCCATTTGCTGTATGAATGGTTCTTTTGGTTTTGATAGAAAATGCCACTGGGCCAAAGATCCCTTTGGGGATTTGGCTCCCTGGGCTGGAGCTATGGGCTGGGCTGTAGGGTCTGATTGTTGCCATCTCTGTTGTGACATAGGTTCAGTTTGGCCAGGTAGTTCATTTTTGAGCCCATGTCCTGGTTGGGTTCCAGGTTCCTCTCTTAATTCTGGCTCCTGTTGAGTTCTAGGTTCTTTTCCTTGCCTAGGTCGGTGCTGTGAGGCAGCTTCCTGTTTTGTGAAAGGCACTCTTTGTGTGGGAGGTGATTGCTCTGCTGCAGGTTCCTGTGGGGCAAGAAATTCATGCTGCAAATTACTTTTTTGTTGGTCTTGAGGTTCCTGCTGGGCTTCAGCTTCATGTTGGGCAAGGGGCTCCTGCTGAGTGATGGGTCTTTGCTGTGAAGCAGGCTCCTCTTGTGTACTGGGTCTCTGCTGAGCCTCAGATGCTGTCTGGGCTGTGGGTGTCTTTTCTGGCCCAGACTTTGGCTGGGTGATAGGTGTCTGATGTGGCTCAGGCTCCCAGCTGGGCCTAGATACTGACCTAGAACCTGGCTCCATTGATGTTATTTCCCTCAAGGAAGATGCTGATCTCCCAGGGTTCATCCTTCTGGGCCCCTATAGTCCTCCTTTGTCATAGATCTCTCACTGATTGCTCATGATGACACCTCCCTTTGGGTTCCACTGCTTCATCCTGGCATTCCTGGTGTTCCTTTTTAAGGCAGTTGGCAGGTGTCCCCCTATTCTTGTGCCAAGTGATATGCTTCTGTGCCTCCTGCCTTGGGAGGAGGGATTGGGAATAGGAGGAGGCTATGTGCCCAGCACACTCTCCTATCAGAAGGGAGGGGCATGCCCTGTTGTGTCATAAATAGGACCCCCACCCAACTCACCACTCATTTAAAATGCTTCTTCTCATAAGGTCAGCAAATCAACTTAGTCCTCTATTTCACCTGGGTGACAGAAGCCAGATTCTGGATGAGCGTTCCTTTTCTTTTCTGTCCTGATGTTTGAGGAAAAGGTCAGAGGAGGAGGCAGGATCTACACCGTTTTAATGTTTTACTCTTTATTCATTCTTTCAAATGTTTGTCACTTTAATTTCCTTATATTATCATTCTGATCATTTTACTCTCTTGTTAAAAAAAAACACACCTTCCCATTTTTTTCAGCTTGAAGCCCTTTTCAGTGCATTTGAGATCTTCCATACCATCTCTCTAGCCTGGAACTATGCTTCTGCATATATGTGTTCTATAGTAGAATGGAAACTTACAGAGTCAGATGGCAAATGATGATGATGATGATGATGTTAATCATAAATACTGGAAGCATTTTACATACTAGGAAACTGTCACGTTTTAAAAAAATCTATATTATCTTTAATAAGACGTTGTCTGATTTACTGCCTTAACTTCTTTCTTTGCCCCACCTAGCTCTTACCTCAGAAAGTTTTGTTGAATGAACAAAAAAATAAAAAGTTGGGCAGTGGGGAGAGAGAGTGAGGTTGGTGTTGGGGAGAGGTGTGTGTAGAATCTAGATTGAGTTTGGAATTTACCGGGTAAAAGCAGTTGACTGGATTGAACATGAATTTCCAGACCCCATTGAAAGAAATGATTTTGATCTATTACATTTAAATATATTAATTGACTTATGTTTGCTACTTGCCTGGTTGTATTTAAGGTCAGGTGGTGCCAGCTAGGAAACCTGGGCTTCCTGGTTTCTTTCATGTAAGTAAGCTTAAGCCTGGGTAAGTAGAGGCACAGGAAAAGACTGTCAGGAGAAGGCACTACAGGGAGCAATAATTTTAGCAATAATGCTTTTTGGGAGAACACTAGAATGGTTTAGGGAGTAGGTACAGGGATGAGGAGCTTGAGGTGGGAGAAGGGCATCTTCAAGGTGTGCTTACTCCCTGTTGACTGAGAATGTTTCATTGGGAAGGTGGGCTCTCAGAGCTCCTATAAAGGCAGAGCAAAGCTTACCAGCTGACATCCATTGTCTGAGAGATTGCTGGCAGGCTCTGGAGTGTTTGCTTGGCTTTTTGTGGTGTCACTGGTGTCCTAGGTTGAAAACAAAAGGGAGAGACTACTGTTAAAGACATTTTTAAAATTTAATTTTTATAAGAGCTTTAAAAGTGTTAAAAGACTCATACAGTGGAAAACTTACGTGCTTATTTATTTTGTACATAATAGTATATTCTCCATACCTTTTTGTATGTAAACATAATAGTTTAAAAACAAAAATGAGCTCATACTATAAATATTGTTTTTCTCTGTACTTTTACAAAGTCTTTAATTATTGCACAATATTATACGTCTACAGAAGTTCATAAAACTACATGTGCAGTTCAATAAATAGGTACAAAGAGAATATTCATGGAACTACCCAGGTCTAGAAATAGAATATTGCCAGCAACCCTCCTCTTTCTGATCACTATCCTCTCTCTCCCCATCACAGTGATAGTCCCCCACTATTATAGTAAGCATTTACTTTTTTTTTTTTTATAGTTTTACCACCTGTATATACATTCCTAAATAGTTTAATTTTTTTGAACTTTATGTATATGAAATCATGCCATAACTATTCTCTTTTTTCCCTTTTACTCAACATTATGTTTGTAAGATTCATTTATGTTATTTTGTTATTGTTCATTCTCAATGGATATATAATATTCAAATATACTCCTGCTTATTCATTGGCTACTTTTCAGTTTGGGGTACTTATGAACAATGCTATGAAACCCTTGTACATGTCTCCCAGTGTACATAAGCATGTATTCCTTTTGAGTATACATCTGAGAGTGGAATTGCTTGGTCACAGAGCTTAAACTTTAGTAGAAAACCACCAGCACTTTTTCCAAGTGATTTACCACTTTATGCTTCCATTAGCAGAAGATGAGAGTTTCTTTATTCTGCTCTCTGCCAACACTTGGTACTGTCGCACATTAATTAAAGTTGTTGTCAATCTGATCATGTACAGTGATCTCTGTTTGGGTTTAATTCATGTTTTCCCAGTTACTAGTAAGTTTGTGTGCCATTTCACATGTTGATTAGCTATTTGGATTTCTTGTCTCTGAAGCGCCTGTTCAAGTCTTTTGTCTATTTGTTGTGTTACCTGCCTTCCTCTCATTGATCTATAGGAGTTCCTTATATAGTTTGAATATTAACCCTTTGTCGATTATATATGTTGCAGACATTACCTCTCCTCTGTAGATTGTCATTTTATCTTCTTGGTGGCCAAATTTCTTAATTTCAGTGAAGTCAGATTTATTAATTTTTTCCATTACGACATACTTTTTGTACCTTGTTTAAGAAATTCTTTCCTACCTCAAGGCATGAATATTCTTCTGCATTCCCTTACAAGTTTGTCTTTCAAATTTATCTTTTTAATCCACTGAAATTTATTTTTGTGATGTGTTTGAAATGGGTGTGGGCCTCTGCACCTTTTTTTCACTTAGTATATTGTGGATATCTTTCCAATCAGTAATAATAATTATCTATCTAATTATTTTTGACAACAGCAGAATTGCCCAATATGCTTTTGATGAATTTTTTAAACTGAAGTATAATTGACATATAACATTATATTAGTTTCAGGTGCATAACGTAACAATTTGGTATTTTATACATTGTGAAATGATCACACAGTAAGTCTGTTAATGATGAACATTTAAAATTTTCATTTCTTTGTCAATACAAATACTGCTATAATTAGTATTCTTGTACATATATCTTTGAGTATCCATGCTAGTATTCTATAGTAGAGATCTTAAAGCATCCAGATTACTTGTTAAAAGGAACACACATTTAAGTTTTTGATAATTACTACTAAATTGTATTTTACTTCCATTAACAGTGATTTATCTTATTCTTGATAATATCATAGTATCAATCAGTTTAACATTTGCCAGGTTACTTTTTCTATGACATTTAAACAGTTAGACTAGGGATGAATCAAGTTCTATTTGACATCAACACTGGTGTAATTGTCAGAGATCAATGACCAGGTCTCCACAACCCTGTCTCTGTCCACTTTGATAAGCAATGGCATTCTATCATTAAAGAATTTTGCTAAACCTCTCTAGTCTTAAGAGAATTATATTTTGCTCTTTCTATTTCCTTACAAGGTGACATTGAGTAGAAAGGGCTAAGGTGTGTGCTTATCCTGGTCTCCACTTCATCTCTCTTGTCTCTTTTCAACACCTGCTTCATCCCTAGTTGATTCCACAGAGTGACCAAGTTTAAGGAAGGTCATTCTTTTGCAACTTACTGGTTTTCTTTACCCTGCCCTTGAAATGATCACAGGGGCACTGGCAGCCGGGGCACTGTTGTGAGTTTTCTTTCAGAGGCTCTCAGGAACCAATCTGAAATAAAGGGTTTGCTGCTTAGGAGGGTTAATATGTTTGAGGGCAGGGCTTCACTTGGCATCTTCCTCTCCTCTTTCTCATACTGCAGTGGGTGTGGCAAAGGGTCAACAAAAACAGTCACCACATCCAGTTCTATGAGCACCAGGGTTTCTAGGTTGTTTTGCCTGACCTGTATGGGCAAGAATTTGGTGGCAGATCTGGAAGAGGCATGAGAGTATCATTAGAGAGACCCAAAAGTGAGGAGGAAGACCTAGGTGTCTGCCTTTTAGTGGCTGCTTTACTTCAAGCAAGTCATTTTGCCTCTCTGATTTCAATCTAACCTGTGAGTAAAGTAAGATTGAGAATAGGATTCAGGAAGATCTTAGAAAGCAGCCCTGGATTGTTGGGGGAAAAAAGGGAAAGGGGGTTTGGGCAGCCAGAGATTCAGGCAGCTCTCCCCTGGACCTTGGAGCCCTTGCCTCAGCTCTTGCCTGTGACTCAGGAAGAAAATAATTGTTGGTGCTGCATGTGGTGGGCTGGTGGAGAGGGGAAAGGGTGAGGTCAGCTCAGGTAACATCTGCATTCGTCTCAGAGGGACTCGAGGGAGTGAGTTGGGATCTTGATGGTACTTCGCTGTTGTTGATGTTCAATTACTGACCTTTGCAGTCACATTCTTGGGCGCCTTCCTGGAGCCTCCTCCAGACCAATCTTGGCGTTGGTCCCTGTGGCCTCTGGCGACCCCTGTTGGAAGGAAACAGGTCACTTCCAGGCACTGGAAAGGGAAGGGGCCAAAAGAAACCATCCCCCATCATTGTGCTGCCTAGGTCAGTGCAGCTCCATTTCTTTTCCTTTTTTACTCAGGGATTCTAGGGCACTTCAGGAGAGAAGTATTTTAAATGGATAAGGAATTGAGGTTTACAGTCTAGCCTAGAGAAAAGCTAGGCTGGAGGTAGGGGAAGAAGGAACAGCTTCTGGATAGAAGAGAGGACAAAAGGTAAGGGTTAATCAAGACCTTACAACCTCCCTCCATTAAGATCCCCTCTACACACATGAAAATCCTCAAGACTTAGGAATGAGAGCAAGGAGTAGATTATTCCATAAAGCAGTCAGGAACTTCACCTGACCTCCATGTTTGGTTGTATTTGAATGCATAGTTGCAGTTTAACCGTAAGAAGACAATATTTATCTTTGTTCCTCTGGAACAAATCCTTGCCCCTTTAGGCCTCTATTCAAGGCTGTCTTATCACCTGATGCTATCTTATTCCCACTTTGTCATACCTAAAATATTTGTATGACAATCAAGTATGATGTTTTATAGAGATTCTGGGGCTAGAACTTGGCCCAGATAATGCTTCCTCTGAATAGGGGTTTCTGATCTTTCCTGTCAGAATTAATTATGTCTTCACCTGTTTCCCCATGACATTCGAATGCAGCTCTCTCATTGCCAATTACACTTACAGTTTGTTGTTTGAAATATGTTGTGGACTGAATTGTGTCCCTTTAAAACTCAATGAAGCCGTAACTCTTAATAAGTCAGAATGACTGTTTTTGGAGATAGGGCCTTTAAAGAGATCATTAAGTTAAAATGAGGCCCTTATGGTGGGCTCTAATCCAGTCTGATTTGAATCTTTATAAGAAGAGATTTGGGCACACAGAGAGACACCAGGCATGTTACACGCACAGAGGAATGACCAGCTTTCAAAATTGTGAGAAATTAAGTTACTGTTGTTTAAGCCACCCAGTCTGTGGTATTTTGTCGTGGCAGTGCTAGCAAACTATAAATCTGTCTCCTTCCCTGGACTCTGAACCAGTGGCTCAGTAGTCATTCAGCTACACGGCTCCTGACACATCATAGGCACATTTATGTTTCTGTAATAAGCAGACAGACAAGCTGTCTAGAGAGGGCCCTTAGAGCAGCTTCTGGCTCCATCCAACTCCCCTATTTCCCAGACTCGTGCCCTTTCTGCCACACAGATGGAGGGTGTTGCGTCATTTCTCCAAGTGCTGGTTTCCAAATTGTTCTCATGTGCTGTTTTGAGTGGTGTTAAAGTAATTTCAACAGGCATAGCCCCTGCCATCTAAGCTTTTCTAATATTTTTCACCTGACCTCCATTTCTGGTTCCAGAGAAAAGGCACGGAATATTAGAGCCAGATGACATCTTGGAGATTATTAGTGGTACCAGTTCATTGAGATGTTTTTCTTTTTTCTTTTTAACGCAATGTAACTTTATTAGAGAAAACTTATAAAGTACAAATAAAAAAATCTTTACTGTTAACAACTGTTGGAATTTTAGTACATTTCCTGTATATAAATTTTCAATGTAATGATAACCATACCATGTGAACAAATTTCTTTTTGTTCACTTTGTAAGCTTGTTCCTGTGTTGTCTCACAACACTCATGACAGAATTATATACTCCCAAGTATATGCACTTCAGATTATTTAACTGTTCTCTCATTGCTGAATATTTAGATTATATTATTTTTGGATATTGATAAATTTGTTTGTGCTTGTAACTGTTTTCCAAATGTTGCATTTGTGCCTTGAGGAAGATTTCCCAAGTGGAATTACTGGGACAAAAGTTAAGAACAGTTTTATGTTTCTTTATATAATTACCAAGTTGCTTTTAAAAGGGTTGTACTAATTATAAATCACTATCTCTTTTTTTGTCAGGTGAGGAAAGTGAGACCCAAAGAGAGCAAGTGAAAAGCCCAAGTTCACCAAGGTAAAGATGACTCATCTGGAGCTAAAATCCAGGTCCAAGACTCTTAGTCTGTTGTTCTTTTTGCAGCCCTGCATGACCCTAATTTCATGGTGTAACTGAATATGAAGCTGCATGTTACTAAGTATTATGTCCCTCAAAACAAACATCAGACATTTTTGGAACACTTTTATGATTTTTGCTATAGCTTATACCACCTCTACTGTTATTTATTTCATACTTTATTTCTTTAAATAAATTTAACTTACATAACATCTTCATTTGTGCAATATTTTCTGTGAGATTACATGTTTGATACTTAGATTTTTTTCTAAGATGCATTAAAACATATGACTATTAAAGTTAAAACTTATTTAAGTTGTACATAAGATCAGTTTTGGAAAATAGTGGTACTGTGGAACAAGCATGGACTTTACATCCATACAGACCTGGGGTCAACTGCTTGCTTTGTCAATTATGTACGTAATCTTGCAGAAGTCATTTAGCTTCTGTGATCTTTGGTTGTCTGGTTTGTAAAGAGAGAGTATTGGTATCCACCTTGCAGAGTTGTTAGGAATAAATGAGCCACTGTGGATGCAGTGCCCAAGTACGGTTTTCAGTATATGATGGTTATTATTTGGATTTTACTACAGACTTCTAATTATTTCCCAAAGTGAGCATCTATGCTGGAGTGTTAGGCTTATTGTTCTCTGCTGTAAAGAAGTTACTTCCACTTGTTAGGTTTTGGGGTAGATCTATTATTCTGACTTCTCAGTTCCACTACATATTAGTGTTGTGATTTTGGGCAAGTTGCTTAACTTTTCTGTGCCTCATTTACATAATTTGTAAAATGAGGCTAAAAATAGTACACAAGTGTAGGTACCTATATCTGTTTCCTAGCTCTGTCCACCAGAGGGCCTAGACGCAATAGCACCTAGGAGCAATGGGCAATACCTAGTGCCCAAGGTTTGTGAGTATCATTGTCCCATGAAAGGAACCAGGTCTCTGTGGAGAAATGGGTGACTCCAGGGCTGGGGAAGGGAAGTACAAGGTGGACATCTTTTGGTGTGAGAAAGTCAGGAACTGCGAAAGAATTGACACGTCAAAAAGGTACCAGTTTTGGGACAATATGAGCAACGTTGTAAATAAGGATAGTAATGAGTTATAGTCCACAAATATTCCTGGGTCTTTACTTACATAAATAAATAATTGAATACCTAAATAAATGGGAGAGAAGGAACAGATCTTTCTTACAGTAGAATCTCTGTTACTAACTATAAAAGAAATGATGGAAATAGAAAATTACCATTTGGCTAAGGCCACAGTAATACTTGTAGGCAAGAATCATCAATGGATTTTTAAAATTAATTGGCAAAAGTATGATTAGAAGAAACAGGCTATTTGCATAGCTCAAAGTGTCTCTCCAGAAGATACTTATTATTTTCAATGGGAAAACAGTGTCTTTATGGACACCGCCTTAAGCAGTGTTCAAACTTAACATCGCCTGTAACAAGAGATACTGTTAACGTGGGCCTTCTGATGTGTTGCACCAAGAAGGCAAACATCACTTCTGTGGTGTTTTTGCCAAAAATCATAATCTGAATTTAATCATGAGGAAACATCAGGTAAGTCCAAATTGAGGGACGTTCTGTAAAATAATTGACAGTGCTCTTCAAAAGTGTCAAGGGCATGGAAGACAAGGAAGTTCTGAGAAAGTGCCCTGGATTGGAGGAGACCAGGAGAGATGATAACTTTCTTCAGTGTAGGATCTTGGATTGGATTCTGACCGGGAAAAGGACATCAATGGATGATTAACAAACTCTGAACATTTGTCCATTAGCTAGTAGTATTGTATCATTGCTAATTTTCTGGTTTTGATAATTGTATTATGGTTATGTCTGGTGTTATTTGAAAAAAATCTGGATGGAGGATATATTGGAACTCTGATTATTTTTACAACAATATTTAAGTCTGAGAAATGAAAAGTTAAAAAAATACATTAGATTTCTGTGAAGACACATGAAGTGTAATACATGTGAAGTGCTGAGGACAGCCTGCCACAAAGGATTGTTTAACACGTAGGTGCTATTGGTACAGGTCATTTTATAAGTTATAAATAATCTTATAAGTAATGCGTATTCTATTATTGTAAGTAATTTATTTCCTAACATTGTCATCGCTTCTTACCGATTTCATTTTTCCCCCCTCCCCTGTAAAAAGCATATTAAGCATGTATGTGTTTTTTCTTTTAAAGAGATAAGGTAGGATCAGATTTTATTTTGAGAAAGTTCTCTAGGGGCTGAAGGAGTATTACTTCCTTCCTCCAGACTTGGTCCTGTGTTGCAAACTATGCTGGCCTGGGAAACAAGGATCGAGCCCGGGCATCACTGAACCGATGTGGTTTGTCATTGTGCCACCTGGCGGCGGAGTGCGCTTTCCCCAACCTGTCGCCCTTGTGCCTTAGGAGCTACTTTAGCTGTTTTACTCAGTTACATTTATTGAACTCTTACTAGGTTCGTATGAGCAGTCATTTAGTCTTCACAGCAGTTGTATTCACTAAGTGGTATTTTATTCATTTTAAGATAGTAAGACTGAGGTTCAAAAATTTTAAGCATCCTGTCCAGGGTTTCAAAGTAAGTGATGGAGCCAGGATTTGGATTGCAGTTGCCCTGAATTCAAATTTGATTCTAAAAGTTCCGGGAGTCAAAAAATCTCTCCATGTGTAGGGATTATTGGTATAAAGCAGCGGCTCTCAACTGGAGGGTGGTTTCCACCTCCAGGGGAAGTTTGGCAATGACTGGAGATATTTTTGGCTGTATTAACTGGGAGGAGGTAGGGGATAGGCTGCTACTGGCTTCTAGTGGGTAGAGGCCAGGCGAATGTTGCTAAACAGGTTACAACGCATAGAACAGCACCCCTACAGCAAAGAATTATCCATCCCTAACGTCAATAGAGCTGCTATGAAACCCAGGTGTCAAGTCTTCTAAAGGCAACATTTTGAACGTAGAAATCTGAGGCTTTATTTTTTCACTTAGCAAATATTTACTGAGCACTGTGCCGGATAATGTGAGCGATGTGGAAACAATACACCAGTCTGTGCCAATGGGGAGGCTGCAGATAGAAGGGCAGGGGTGGGGGTGGGAGATGCACGCCAACACCTCAACTTAAGGCAGAACATGAAAAGTGCAGAGAGAGTCAAGTTAGGGCTAAGCTTGTTCACATGAGGGAGAGCTCATATCTGATCCTGGGTGGAGTCAAGGGAGGCTGGAGGGGAGGTGGTTTTAGGCAGGTTGTGTGAGCAAAGTTGAGCTGGTGGGAAAGCACAGGACCAGCTCGGGAACAGCCCGAGGTCTAGTTGAGTGGAGCCCAGAGGCCTGGTTAGTGCGAGGAGGGGTGGACGGGAAAGGCAGCTGTGGCTGGAGCTTTGAATCCAGGCTGAGGACTCTAGCCTTGGTGTCAGTCCTGGTGGTGGAAAAGCCTTTCCTTCCAGAAGGGTGTTCTAGGCCCTAAGGCTGTGTGGCCCAGCAGCTTCCAGAGAGCTCTCTCTGTAATGGAGGGGATGTTAGAAATTGGGATGGAGTCGGGTGAACTCCTGATTTTAGGACCACGAGTCGATGCTAAGTATGTTACAAAGCTATTTCATTTCAAAGTGGCCCTTGGAGAGATGTTTCCCTCAAGTGGCAGCACACATGGGGATCGGTCCCTTCTGCACAGTTGTACTGCTAAGGGCCTGGCCACTTGGGCTGTAGTGAAAGCTGGAGCCAATTCAGAACCCCTAACCCAAGGTCTGCTTCCCAAAGGTGAGCTGTTCAAACAGGGCTTGGTGTGGCTACAGCTTCAAACATGGTACTACCTGGTGGTGTGACTTTTCTAGTTTATCACCTTATCATGAAATGGTAAAATTGGTAAAATGGTAAAAAATTGTTGGGACACATCTGGTGCACTAGAAAGAATATAATTGAGGGCTTCCTTATTGTCTACAGATGTACAGTGTTGACTTCAACACCTTCCTGCCACCGCCACCAGAGGGGAAATTCATTACTCTCTGGAACAGGGATTGGGGGAGAGGTAAGGCAGCAAATCTTTGAGGAGCCATTTTTTTTTCCCTTGCCAGGTACAGTTGCAGACACTTAAAAGAATTTTTTTTTTTGGTGATGAGGTAATTAGGTTTACGTATAACTTTTTTAAGAGGAGGTACTGGGAAGTGAACTCAGGACCACATGCATCCTAAGGATGCACTCTACCACTTGAGCTATACTCAACTGCCTACAGATACCTTCATACACACTGGCTCCTTTAACTCTCACAGCCCTCTTTGGATTTATGTACAGTTCTTTCCTTTTTGTAAGTGAGCAAATGAGGAAACAGACACTGAGAAAGGCTAACTTGACCCTCATCCTTGTAGCCTGAAGAGGCTATATTTTACTGCATGTGTGGTCATGCTCTTTTCTGTTTTGCCACATTTTCTCCCCACTTTTTCCCTTTCAAAAAAATTAATCTCAAAAAATTTTTTTTCTATTTTTACCTGGATTTTGGCTGCTAGATATCACAGACATCAGCATTAGTAGCAGCAACAGAAGGAGGGAAGAGATTAGAACTTTCATTTCAACTGTTGGTACTGCTGTAAGTCACTTGAAGACTGTGGAAGGTTCCCAGTTAGAGGGTCCCAGCTTCTTGCGGTGGCTCAGGCTAAGTGAATCTGGCTTTGTCAGGTAACAGGTAGGACCATGTGCTTTGTGGGAATCTGGGAATTAGAACTAGACAAGCAAAAGAAATGAAGGATTCTTAAGAACATGAGAGGGTGACTGATAACTTGGCAGCATAACTCATTCCCTCCCTTCCTTCTTCCTGCCTCCCTACCTACCAACATGCTTTGATTTCTTCCCCAAGTCTTTTTGCTTATTTGAATTTCCTTATACCGAGTGACATTTTCTAGCTTAATATCTGGCAGGAAAGTGAGTGCTAAAGGTTAGCATAGAGAGGATGACACGGTCTGTTTCCCCTCTGTCTTCCCCACTCTCATCCTTGGCACGATGTCGGCAACAGCAGTGTTATTGTTTGGGAAGTTGCTGCGTCCTGGCTGTTTATAATTTCCCCGAATTCTGTGGCCACGTAAGGTGGGAAGCAGAGAGGACCAAGGAGGAGAGGCTCTTCTCTCTTGCCCCAAACCCTGCCCTGGAGCACTGGGTCAAACCAGGCCTCCTCGTTTGTCAGGAAGGTGGCCGTGACCTAAGCGCTCCTGCCTAAAGGAGAGGGAACTGGGTTGGTGGAAGACCCTCTAGGCTTCAGGTCCAAGAGGGTTTGAGAAACAGCAACTGCGGCATGGGAGGTGTTTGCCCAGGCTGCTGAGGCTCTTGGCGTCACACCTTGTTTGGAAACAGCCCAACGGTAAAGGAAGAGGTGATACTACTTGGAGCAAACGTTAGGGGTACAGAACATCAGCACTTACTACACCTGACTCATTCCAGAGACTGTAGGAAATAGGCTCAAAGACAGAGGAGAGGCTGGCCTTGAGTGCTGGGTGATACTTGTGGGGCCGAGGAGAAGGTTAACAAGGAAGTCCTCCCTGGAATCCTCCAGATAGGAGTGAGAAAAGGTGGTGTGACTTCGTTCAAGCCAAGAGGAGGGAAGAGGCAAGGCATGGTTTCTGCTTGCTCATTCTTACCCTCTCGGTTTCGGATTGTTTTTGCCTATGGACGTGCTGGAGAGTTGAATGTAGACTTTGCTACTACAGAGTTTATAAAGCATCTGCAAGCGGCAGGCACTGTGCTAGACAGTGGAGACTGTCCTCGATTTGAAGGCTCAGACTCAGTCTGAGCTTGGTCTGATATAACCCACTGATGAGGCTCCTACATGGAAAATTCTAACAAATTCTTCCTGAGGTGTCTGTCCTCAGGAAGCTCAAGTCTAGCCAGGGAGATGACATGCACTTCATAAAACCTAGGGATGTGGTGGAACTAAATTTCAGAAGTGACGGGAGTTCACTGTGGACTGTGAGTAGCTCAAGGGACTCTGGGTTCGGTGGAACCGGGGCTGGGTCTCCAGGGTGGGGTTGGATTTGTGCTGGTGGAGGGCAGAGCAGATGGCATGGAGCTAATTGGGTGGGGATTTTTGAGGCAGGGGCTGTTTATTGTTCATTTTTATGTTCCTGAACTTAAGTAGGGCCTGGCACTTTGGGAGTGCTCTGTAAATGCTTATTTGAATATTTCGTTAACTCTTTAACTAGGCCTGCTATGTCAGAAAGCACGTGAAAGTGCAGTCCAGTACCAGAAAGGAAATTTTTCTGACAGAAGATCACGCACACACATGGAGCTGAGGGGGTGCTTTGCTTTCCCATCCAGTCGTCTACCAGTCTACTCCATGTCAGCTTCAGGATCAAGGAGTTCCTCCTCACACCTTCTTCCAGGTCCCTCAGTCTGTTTACCCCTCTACTCTTGCCAGGTCCTGGCTCCCTGTCAGTTCACTCCATCAGATTTCCCCCTCTATGGACTTGGAATGGGGTGTCATTTTCTCTTTTCCACGAGAGGGGGCTTTGGGTCTCTCAGGTCCATTGATATAAAAACACTCACAATACAAACAGATTCTTCTCTTGCTGACATTGAGAACGACTGAGAGCTCATCTTGAGAACATTGTATGCATCAACAGTCTTTATGACTTACAAGGTCCCCCTTTGTAAGGAGGTAAGGGGGTCATAGGAGAAACACTTTACAGTGTACTTAGTAGACATTCAAAAATACTTTTTGATTGGGGGCAGGGTATAGTTCTAGTGGTAGAGCACATGCTTAGCATGCATGAGGTCCTGTGCGCAATCCCCAGTACCTCTTCCAAAAATAAATAAATAAACCTAATCACCTACTCCCCGTAAAAAGGAAAACTAAAAAAAAAAAAAAAAAAAAAGCTTAAAAAATACTTGTTGATTGATCCTATGCTTCCCTTTGCTCTATAAACAGTCATTTATTCATACATACATTCAGTGAGCACTGAATCCCTGATGTATACCTGGTATCTGTGGGTGGTGGCTCCCGAGTAGAGGAAGATGTGATGCTTTCCTGAGGAGCTCTCACTACACACAGAGACCCAAGGAGAGTTAGTCCAACTGCTCCGTTTTACAGAAGCGGAAATGAAAGCTCAGGGAGTTTACATGAGCTGTTCAACATCACAGTCAGCCTAAAAGCCAGGGAAGTAAAACTCAAGTTTTCTGACTTGCTGGAATCTGTTAGTGCGCAGCTGCCTGGCTGCTGCGTGTGCATGTGTGGTGAGCTCTAGTAAGAGAAAGAGGACATTCAGAACAAAGTGGGAGCCCACCAACATTTTCAACTATCCAGAGGGAAATGTATGATTCAGCCATGACTGCAAAAAGGGCCATCTGGTACACTTGCATTCTTTTTATTTTTCACTTTGAGCTTGAAATGAGGAAAACTAGAACCTAGAAAACCCAGAGTGGACCACTTTCACAGGGGGTTGACAAGATGGGCCCAAGGTCTATGTTACCTCTATCAAAATGTTTCTCACTTAAGTGTTATGTTCTGTCTTTGAATTGGGTTCCCTCCATACCTGGACCTCAATGGGCGGGGACCAGTTCTGATTCATCCTTGTGTTTCCAGCACATAGTGCATAGCAAGCAGGCTCTAATAAATACTTCTTTTTTAAAAAACTGAACAAAAAGTATACACCCGTGCAGGTGTGGGATGTCTGAGCAGCAGCAGAACTAGGAGAACCCTGTCTCCTCATATCAGCTGATGTGGAATTTGTCTTTCTAAATTCAGGTAAAATGCTCAGAATGGGGACGTGGGTCGTCCTGTGGCTCTGCTGCTGTGGTTGGAACAGTCCTGAGAGAGCGGACTAGACAGGCTTACTGACCCTGGTTGGCTATCAACAAGGGGAGAAAATGCCAGGCTGTTGAAAAACAGGACATTTTCTCTCATCCCGCAGCTGGCTCCTTGGTTCCAAGGGCATAGCCATACAAAGAGACAATTTATGTCCTACAACTGTTGCATTGATCCTGAGGAAATACCCCAGTATCTCTCTCTCTTTCCCCCGACCCAGTATCTCTTTGTTCTCTTTCTTCCATTGAAGTTTCTGTTTTAGGGCTGAGCTCCACAGGAAGAAAGAGCCAGTAATAGAAGATGATTGACATCACCGAAGTGAAGGCAATGATGACAGAACCTTCCAATAAACACCCCTCAGCACGATCAGGAGCTGGAGCTCTCTCATCCGGCTACCTGGCTGACAGCTCCCTGCTCGAGTGTTTTGGTTTTTTTTTCTTCTTCTCTGAGCAATAAAGCAGCTGTCTTTTCCATTTTGTCCCTCTGCCTCTATTGAGAATTCTTTCTCAGTTGGCAGGCAAGGACCCACACGTCTTTAGGGGTGGGGGCTTTGCCTGCACATCTGATGGGCTTTCCAATTTGGGGTCCATATATTCACTAACAGTCCCAGAATTTGGTGTTTCTGCTATGGTTGACCCACTTCACTTGACCTTCAGAAAGTAACAGGAGAGGGTAGGGAGCTTGAGAATATGTCATTTTAGGAATGGCTGAAGGAAAGATAGAGGGACATGTCGTGGCTGTTCACAAGTATTTGAAGGTCTATTGTGTGAAAAGTTATTATTAGACTTATTTCCAAGCCTTCAGAGAATAGGAGTAGGCGTGGTAAATCTGCATCAGACACATTTTGGCTCAGGATAAGAAAGAACTGTGAGAGTAAATTAAGTTTCCTTGGAAAATCACAGGTTTACTGATGGAGTTCAGGCAGGGGCTGGATGTCTGAAAATAACTGTCACAGTGATTTTTTTTCTTGATTACAAGGCTAGAGCTTGGCTTGGAACCCAGGGTTCCCACTAATACCACATTTTATTAGGTATTATAAAACTGCCCTTTGAAATGTGACATTATTCTATGACGTGGGCTCATGTCTGTCTGACAGTTACTTCCAGTCATTGTGGGTGGTTGTGATTCTCTTATCTGATCTGACTTGGACTTCACTCCCTCTGCCAACCTTCCCCCCTCCTTTTCAGGTGAGAATGGTTAAGATCAAGTGCATCTACTATCATGATTACTAGGTGGCAGCACTGCCCCACTTATGTTTCTGAGGGCACTATTGGGGTGTGGGCAAATTTGAGAGCTCTGGTTAGGATTAGGAAAAGGGCACAGATGAAGTGATTATGTAAACTTTTTTTTTTTTTTTTCCTGCTAAGTGGCTGAGTTGAGGTGAGTCTGAAACCATTGCATTTTAGAACTGGCAGACACTTTAGAGAAGTGTCTCAAATTTTAATGTGCTAACAGCTCACCTGAGTAACTTGTTCAAATACAAATCTGATTTTTCTGTTGGGATTTGAGATTCTGCATTTCTTTTTTGGGGGGGAGGTGAGTAGGTTTACTTATTTATTTTTTATTATTTTTTTATTTAACAGAGGTGCTGGAGATTGAACCTATGACCTTGTGCATGCTAAGCATGCGCTCTACCACTGAGCTACACCCTCCCCCAGATTCTGCATTTCTAATAAGCCTTTGGATGATGCCATTGCTGCTGGGCGGTAGACCACACTTTGAGTAGGAGAGCCTTAGCGGTCATTTGGATTAATTCTTACTTCCTTTAGTTTGTGAATGAAGATAGACTGAAGGGTCTTTCACATCCTTGGTTAAGTTTATTCCTAGGTATTTTATTCTATTTTTTTATGCAATTTGAAATGGGATTGTTTCCTTGCTTTCTGTTTCTGATGGTTGATTATTTATGTATAAAAAAGGCAACAGACTTCTGTATATTAATTTTGTAACTGGCAACTTTACATTTATTAGTTCTAACAGTTTTTTGGTGGAGACCTTAGGGTTTTCTACATATAGTTTTATGTAATCTACAAATAGTGACAGTTTTATTTCTTCCCTTCCAGTTTGGATGCCTTATATTTCTTTTTCTTGTCTGATTGCTGTGATTAGGACTTGCAGTACTATGTTAAGTTGAAGAGGCCAGAGTAGGGCATCCTTGTCTTGTTCCTGATTTTAGAGGAAACACTTTCAGCTTTCATCATTGAGTATGATGTTAGCTAGAGGTTTGTCATAAACGGTTTTATTATGTTGAGTTGTGTTACCCCTATATCAACTTTGATGAGAGTTTTATCATAAATGGATGTTGACTGTCAAATGCTTTTTCTGCATCTATTGAGGTAATCATGTGACTTTTATTTTTCCTTTAGTTAACAATGTGTATCACATTGTGTGATTTGCAGATGTTCAATCATCCTTACATCTCTGGAATAAATCCCACTTGATCATGTTGTGTGATCATTTTAATATATTGTTGAATTTGGTTTTATAGTATTTTTAAAGGATTTTTGCATCTATATTCATAAGAGATATTGGCCTGTAATTTTCTTTTTTCATAATGTCTTTGTCTGGTTTTGGTGTCAGGGTAATGGTGACCTTGTAGAATGAATTTGGGTTTGTTCCCTCCTCTTCAATTGTTTTGGAATAGTTTGAGAAGGATAAGTGCTAGCTCTTCTTTATGTGTTTGGTAGAATTCCTCTGTGAAGCTGTCCTGGACTTTGCTGAAATTTTTATTATTACAACTTCACCTTCATTGCTAGTGATCGGTCTGTTCAGCTTGTTTATTTCTTCCTGATTCAGTTTTGGAAGATTGTATGTTTCATGAAGTTTATCCATTTCTTCTAGGTTGTCCAATTTTTTGGCATATAATTGTTCACAGTATTTTCTTATTTTTTATGTCTCTGTGATACCAGTTGTTATTTCTCTTTTTCTACTTCGTATTTTAAAGTTTGTGTCCATGTCTTTTTTTTCCTTGATGAGCCTGGCTAAAGGCTTCTCAATTTTGTTTATCATTTCAAGAAGTCAGCTCTTTGTTTCATTGACTTTTAAAATTGTTTTCTCAATTTTATTTATTTCCTCTCTGATATTATTATTTCCTTTCTTCTGCCTTTGTTTGTTCTTTTTTCCTAATTCTTTTAGATAGTAGTCTCCAGTTTGTTTTCAGTGAAAATTGCTCACCATATAGATGTAGTTTTAATATGTCATGAGGGGAGATGAGCTCTGTATCCTTCTACTCTGCCGTCTTGATCTCCCTCCAAGCTTGTAAACAAGTTCTTGTGTGGACATCTATTTTCATTTCTCTTGTGTATAAACCCAGGAGTGGAATTTCTGGGTCATATGGAGGCCTTAGGATTCTTAAGAAGAGAGGTTGCCTTAGAGAATAAGCTCACAGACATGAAACACTTTGAATAACTCTTGCTCTTAAATTTGTTAATTTAGGATAGGCAAGTTTTATAGCTGATTCTTTGAAGAACTGATGTTAATCAAATTTCTCTGTCTAATGTAAACTAGCCAATAAATGCACAAAGTCTCACACTCCAGTATAGGGCACTAAAGCTCTTCTTGAGTTTAATGGAAGTGAGAGAGGTTCAATTGGAGGAGCAGGCCTATTAGCTGATTTTAGCCATAAGTAATACTTTGCTTCCTTCTATGTATTTATGATGGGAATTTATTGTTTCATTTGTATTACTCTTTTACTTGGCTCTTCTTTTTCCTTCTTCACACATCTCTGCCACCATATACATTCCTACTTTATTGTTACTTTTTCCTTTTTCCTCAAACTCTTGTTTGAATCAAACTGTTCCTTGTTGCTATGTAGTTAAAACAATAAAGTTATGAGGCTCATGTGAGTTATAGGATTCTTTTTACAAGTATATCATATCCAGATAAATGTGGACACCTTAAAAGTAGTTGTCCATGGTGACTATGCATTTATTCCAAAGTTCTGTCATTATTGAAAATATTTTAGTCGCTTATCATGTAGAATTGCTCTCAAAACCTGTCTGAGCCCAACAAGAAGACCAGTTTCACTTCCTTGTAATCACACTGAGTATTTCAGGGGTCCTGTCACTCTGCTTGTTTTTATTTGTCTTCCTGTTCCCAGTTTCCCTTTTCCTTTGTTACTCTGGTCTCCAAGCAAGAAGAGTTCTGGGTTCATTGGGGCTCCAGTCACAGGGCAAGCCTCATTATCATAGAGAGCCCAGGCAGGGAAGGGATGTTGGCATGCTTCACAAGACTTTGACCTTTAAACACAGCATGCTTAAGCAGCTCTTTTTAGTCTGTCCTTTCCAGTGTCCCATTTCTGCTTTGTGATCCCTTCCTCTCATTTTACATAGCAAAGAGTCATCAGATCCTAGGGCTGGGAATGTAGCCTTGAATTGTCCTCCTCTCAGAGGAAACTTGGGGAGAATGTGTAGGGAGAGGAACGTCAGAGGGCTCCATTTCCTTCTGCTCCTGGGTAGTTAGTTAATGTTCAACCAGCACTTCCTGCTCTTGGGGAGACCAGGATCGTGTTCCAGCCCCACATTGCTGCTCAGGGCAGAGAGTTGAGATTTGAGAGAGACCTGCATCTGACCTTCGTACTTCATCTTTAGAGTCTGTATCCGTCTGCGGTCTTGTATCTTCTCAGTTCTCAGGCTCTGGATCTTTATATACTCTTCCTCTTTTCCTCTTTATTCTTGGGGAAAAATTAGGATGTCTACTAGTGGGGGAAAAGGAATTAGTTTGCATAGCAAAAATTAACACAAAGCTGGGCTCCCTGCCCATTGTGATTCCCTGTCCTTCCCAGCAGTTCCTGAAAACCCCCAAACCTCAGTGAGATGTTAGCTGATTATACCAATGTATTTACAGGATCTCCTCAACAGTGGGGATATGTTTGAAGACTTTATGTTTTGACTGTCATTTCACTTGATTTTCTCCTCTCCAGAGGAGTCTACTTCTCACTAAAGGATATGAGGCCAATAGCCTAGAGATATTCATCTTCCTTTTACCCTTTATTAATTGCAGAATAAGTGTTGCAATGTCTGTTTAGATAATAAGGCTGTGAGGAGAGAGATACGGGAAGCACTGTATTACCTGCCAGAGAGGGGACCATTAGTGAATGGGCATCTCTAGAGCAGAGTAAGGGATGAGGCGCAAACAAAGAAGGAAACTAAAGGGAGCCAAAGAATTGTAGGAATTCAGGGTCTAATCCATGGGGGAATAAAGAGGAGGCTGGACAGAGACTTTTGGTGGTCCTAGCCCTGCTGCCTGAAAGAAGAGTTGACTGATCGGCGCCTCTTCTGGGCATGGCCGTAGGCTAGGTTCTGGGCTGTAGCGCTCAGTGGACGTGGTTCCTACTTTACAGGTGTACAGTCTAACCAAAAGAAGGTAACAACAAGTAGAGAGTAGATGAGATTTTCATGATGTGTGGTATTGTGGGCTGGGATGCTGCTTCCATCACTAACAGCTAACGTTTATTGTTCACCTGTTGTTCTAAATGTTTTACACATGGATTAACTCCTTGACGCCTGACAACAGCGCTGTGAAGTATGTACTATTATTATCCTTGTTTTGTAGGTGAAGAATCTGAGGCACAGAAACATTGCAAATAGCTTGTCTGAAGTCTCACAGTAGAGACCCGGGAGCAGGAACTCCAGCACAGCTGGTCTGGCTCTAGAACATGTGCTCTTAGGTAACACGGCCTCTAGTAAGTGGTCCAAAGAGTGTGCAGAAGCTCTGTGGCTTCACATCCACATGCCTTTGTAGCTGCTTGCCTGCCCTTTTTGCCTGGAGGACTTCCTTAAAACTCTGGTCAGGGGAGATGCTCCTTCGACATTTTGTCTGACTCCTGCTTATCCCGGGGCAGTCACTATCCTCTGAGCATGACTAGGGCTTTGTGTATATTTTGTTTAACTTGTTAGCATTCTATTTGTTGGAATATCTGATTTGTGTTATAAGCTTCTGGAGAGCAGGACTTCTATGTTCTGGAAAATTTCAAATCATTGCAAAAGTAAAGCTCATAATACAATGAATCTACGTGTACTCATCATGCAGCTTCGCAGTTACCATTTCATGGCCAGTCTTATCCCATCCACTGCCCTCCTCAAACCTGGATTATTTTGAAGCAAATCCCAGTTATCAAGTCATTTCATCTGTAAATATTTCAGCTGTATTACTAAGATACATGATTCTTTAAAAAACATAATCACAGTAACACTATCACACTAAAAAGTAATACTTCCTCAGTATCATAAAATATTCAATGCCTGAATTTTGGCAATTGTCTCATAATTCTTCACTTTCCTTCTCTTCCCATTTTTCTTTACTCCTTTATTTCTTTTTATGTCTCCCCCACTTTTTGTAGTATAATTTTTTCAATAAAGATCCAAACAGGGCTTTATTTTATAATCATTATGTTGTTCTCAGCAAGTGGCTTAGTGCTTGACATAGAGTAAATCCTCAATAAATGATGTTGAATGAATCAGTCATCAGAAGTCTATAAAATGTCTTGGTTGAATTAGTGCAGCCTTACTGTCGCTTTTGGTTGGTTTGCTGGGATGACTTTTGGTTTCTGATAACTTTAGTTACAGGTTAACTTTGAAGCTAGCTACTGTCATTGCCTGTGAACATTACTAAAGGTTTGAGGACAATGAAGCACCTGTGGCTCAGATTTACAGGTTAGCAGGAAGTGGGTCCTTGCTTTCTTATATCTGCTTTTTTGTCCTTAGTCTCAAAATATGAAGTAAGTTTGAACTGACCAGCTTTGGCTTTTTTTCTTATTTCTTCAAAACAAGGATCTTAAAGGATCTTCTGTCTGAGAGCATGAGTAGCTTTCATATGCTGCTGTGGTAGGCAGCTTTCTAAGATGGTGTCCCAAGATTTACTCCTAATCCCTGGGCTGTGAATATAAGATAAGGAATCATGCCTGTTAATGTGTTAGCCTTATGTAGCAAGAAGGATTTTGCAGATGTAATTGGGTTACTATCAGTTCACTTTGAATTGAATAAAAAGAGCTATGATCTAAGTGGGCTTAATGTAATCACAGGCAGTTTTTAAAAGCAGGCAGTTTTTTCCCAGTAGGTCTCAGAAGGGGAAATCAGAGAGATTAGAAGTGAAAGAGGGATTCGATTTAAGGGATGTTTTCCCTCATTGAGATGGAAGGGGACCTCATGCCTAGCACCTGAGGAGGTTCTCTAGTAGTTGAGAGTGTTTGTATCAGGACAACGGGGACCTCGGTGTTAATAACTTCAAGGAACTGAATTCTGTGAGTTGTTAAATAGGTGTTGATTTAAGCCACTAAACTTGTGACAATTTTTTTTTTTTTTGCAAAAGTACAGAATGAATACAGGTGCTCTGTACCTAATAGGTTGAATTAGCTGCTTCTTTGCTTATTTTATTTTTGAAAATTGAGATACAATTAAAATCCATTAAAAAGCATACTTATCTTAAGTGTACAATTTGATTTTTGGTTACTGTACACACCCATGTAATCACCACCTGAATTGAAATATAGAATATTTTCCATCAGCCCCAAAAGCTCCTGTGTGCACCTTTTGAGCTAACTCCACCCCCTATAGTGAATTCTAACACCATTAATGATTATTGTCTATTTTTGAACTTTATTAAGATGGCATCATATAGTATGTACTCCTTTGTGTCTGGCTTCTTTTGCATAGCATAATGTTTGAGAGACCTAGACATCTTGTTCTAGTAGTAGTTTGTACTCTTTTTAAAAAAAATTGCCATTTAGTATTCCATTGTATGGAGATGCAGTCTATGCACATGTTTATGGATATTTCGGTTATATCCACTTTCTGACTATTGTAAATAATGCGGCTATGAACATTCATGTGTAACATTTTGTGTGGCTATCTATTTTCTTTTCTCGTATGTAAATACCTTGGTGTGGGATTGCTGGACTGTGTAAGCATACTTTATAAGAAAACGTCAAACTTTTCCAAAATGGTTGTGCCATTTCATGTTTCTACCAGCAATATGTCAGAATACCAGCTGTTTCCCATTCTCACAACTGTTGCTATCATCAGTCATTTAAAGTTGAGAAATTTGCCAAAAATTTCTTTTTGAGTACTTCTCTGTGCCTGTGAAATAGATTATTCATCCTCATGTCCATCTCATGGAGCGTCCTCCCAACTCCTGAGTTTTTCAGTCCTACCTATGTTTGAGGTCAGTGTTTCCTAACGTGGAACACATGTGAGAGTCACCTGTGAGTTTTTCAAAATATGTAAGCCCAGATCTCACTCCAGACATAGTATCAGCTTCTTCAGCGACGGTTTATAGGCCTCTTAGAAATGTTGAAAATATTCCCTAGGTAATTCTGACTTATACTAGCTAAAACCTACTGCTTTAATGCTTCCATCCTACTTATTATACCAGAAATTCTCCATTCTGACTGCATTCTGATTAAAAGCATCTGGGAAGCTTTAAAAAATTACCAGTTCCTAGGCCAATTAAATGGAATCTGTAGGTGGGGCCTGAATACCAGTTGTTTCTAAAAATTTCCCAATCATTCTATTGTGTAGCCATATTTCCCATTAGCTTTCTCACTGTCTTCTCATGTGGCATTTTCCATTGCTATTTTTGTATTATAATAATTTTTCATGTCTTATCTCTTGTCTTAGGCTTTATGTTCCCTGGGGTAAGGACCCTGTGTTTCTCATTTCTGTATCTTTCATAGGGTCTAATACTGAGACTTGTAGCACAGTAGGTGCTCCCTAAGGATTTCATGAACACATAGATTGGGCATCAGAAAAAGATTCTCAATCACAAGTCAGTTGTGTCCTGAATCTGAGGTTTATACGTTAATGCTACAAGGCCCTTGTCCTCCCCATGGTTGGAGTCGTTGCTTGTGATGACTCTTGTGGGTAAGGCTTCTGTGAGAAAACATTACCCTGTGTGGTACTTGTTTTCAGGCATGTTACTGGGACAAAGAAGTCTGTGTGTATATTGGGTAGAAGGGCAGAATTATTAATCAGAATGGAGGAATTAAACTAGAGTGTGGTGGGAAAGAAAGTAAGAAATATTAGTTAAGAGGAAGAAATTTGAACTTGCCTGATAGGCCAGGGGAGGCCACTGTAGGTTCTTGTGTGGGACAGTGAACCAGTTTTTAGGAAGGTAATGAGGCAGTAGTGTGCAAGGAAGATTTCAGTAGAGAGACCAAAGACGAGAATTCAAGCAGTACCTCCAGCAGAGGTGTTGAGGGCAGGGGTTATTTAGGTGTATGGGAATGGGGAGAAGGGCATAACTGAGAGATGCTAAAAAAGAATCAACAGGCTGTGGTGAGGTATCGAGTCTGGGAAACAAAAGAACAAGGGCTGAGGAAGCAGTGGTGGTGATGCTGAGTCCAAACTCATTCTGCTCGCTGCAGGAGAGGCCAATAAATCAGGACACGAGGTGTTGGGACAAAGAATAGTGGCTTTATTTGGAAAGCTGGCCTCACAAGAAGATGACAGACTAATGTCCTGGAGAACCATCTTCCCCAAGTCAGAATTCAGGCTCCTTTTATACTAAAATGGGGAAGGGGGTATGCTTGGTTGTTGCAAACTTCTTGGTGTCGGAATCCTTTGTTCTTGCAGCTGTCCACGTGGGTTAGGTCACAGTGTCCCTGTAAACCTCGAACAAAACAAATAGTATTTTCTGTTCTGCAACTTGGTATCTTTATATGAATGGAAAAGTGTTAATATCCTTAAAGATCAGAGCCTTAAGTCTAGGCTGTCCTCTATATTTCAGGCTCTAGGCAACATTCCTTTACAAAAGGTGCCGAACCAGCAAGACTAAGCCTAGGAAACAGAGCACAGGGTTAAAACCAAAGGAACAGATCTAATATGGAGTCACATTTGTTCTTTTCTATTACAGGGACTGTTGGGAATGAAAGCTGTATTGCTGCATCTGATTCACTGGAGCCTCTGTGTGGGAAGTGTGATTTCTCCCTAATGAAAGGGTGGGAGATATTTTGCTCATGAAATCATTTTCTTTCCCAGAGGAAGATAGGCAGTTTCTTTCAGGCAGTTTGGAGCTGCAGGCTATTGCTTCTAATACATAATTGGGAAGAACAAATCTGACTCCATATTAGATTTGTTCCTTTAGACTCCAATGGGACAGGAGAGGTGGGAAGGGATAAATGTGTTCCGAATAGGCAAGTTTAAAGCGGTCTAGGTCAGGAAAAGGGGAGGGGCAGAGGTTCTGGCAACCTCTCCCAAGGTCTGCTTTGCCAAATTTCAGTGACAAAGGTCTGTTTCCTGCAGACCTCCTCCTGGATGTACCTTTTCATCTCTTAAAACTGAAGTAAGGGGCTGTGACCAGGCAGCCTGGAGGAGCCTCATTAGGGGGTTAAGGGAGGGAGGGTGGGAAAGACACTCCTCCCATTTTTCCTGAGGGTAAAGGGATCTCCTAGGGATGGGGAGGAGCTTGGAATAAGTCAGCAGTACAGAGAGCAGGACTGGTTGCATCACTTCTTTTTCACTTCTGAATAAACCGTTTCTGAGGCTGTTAAGGATGGAGAGGCTGAAGTTGGTTTCTTTGATTCCTGGACATTGAAGTTCAGGGAAGAATATGCAACTTCGTCAATCTGAAAGGCAGGAGCAGGGGTCAACTGAGTCAACATCACAGGCCAGGCCCTCACCGTGTCTACTGTGATTCAGCACCAAATGCTTTCGGCACTTTGAAACTTTAGGCTTAGGAGGAGGACTTTTGTTACCCATTATCTCTGCTTGCTAACATCCTGTTGAATGATCGTTAGGAGAGATAGATTATGGAATTCTACAATGGAATACGATGATACAGCAGTGAGAACAAATGAACCACAAAAGCATACAGTGATATGGATGAATCTCTTGAAACAATTTTGAATGAAAGAAGCCAGACACGTGTAAGGACATACTATGTTTTTCATTTATGTAAGAGCATAATCGGGGAAAATTAATTCAGTGCACTGGAAGTGAGGAAAATGGTTACTATTTGAAGGGAAGCACCTGAACACCTGGAGGTCTTTTTTGGCGGGGTCTTTTTTTTGGTGAGGGGATGACATTATTTTATTTATCAATTTGGATGCTGCTTACATGGGTTGTATAACTTGTGAAGAGTTATATTGTTAAAATACAGTTTAAGCACTTCTTAGTATATTGTATATTCTACTGAAGGTTAAGATGAGAAAAATTCAGTAAAGGAACTAAGACCTCAGAGCCATTAGAATGGAAATGATCATTTGACAGTAAGAGCAGGGTCAGATTGGAGGCAGAGGAGGGAGGATAAGCCAGTGCCTTCCTTGTGCTGGACATTGTGCTGGTTGCTTTACATTTGTTATAATGTTTAATTCCTTGACCTTCTCTTCAAGGTAAGCATCATGACAGTTTTACAGATGACAAAACTGAGGATCAAAGAAGTTAAGCTACTTGCCCAAGGTCATGGCTAGGATTCAAGTCCACATTTTTGCAGTGATGTAGACGTGCGGAAATAATTAACCAATACTTCTTTGTTTGTTCTAAAGTGAGGAACTTTGACCCAGAGTGGATCTTATATTGTCTTCATGAATAACCCATTCTACACAGAGATATTTCCATGAGAAAATGAGCTGGTGAAACTGGCTGTGCTTACCTTGCTGGGTGAGTTGTCAGAATGTCCCTGACCTGGGGAAGCAAAAGAGAGTTACCAACCCATGAAAATGCAGAGCTCACATATGGCCTCAGAACGCGGTGTTCCTAAGGGGTTGTGACTTCTGGCTGAAGGAGGTGACAGGTGGTGGGAAGGTGGGCTGTGGAGGTGGCCCATGATCACTTAAGGAATTTGCTTCCCTCAGTCTGTGGTCCAGACCCCAGGGCATTAGACCAAGGAGAGGCAGAAGGCCTCAGTTCACTTCTGAAGATTTCTTCAAGTTCACAAGGCCTGAGATTTGCCCTGGCGTTTCTCAGCAACAGGATCAAGTGGCAGGGAGGGACATTGAGGCCGACAGCACCCAGAGCACCAAAGGCAGGGAAAGTCTCACCAAAGGAGATGCCCACATCCATAAAAGAGTCCAGAGGGGGAAGGATTAAGGATGAAGAAATGGCTCCTGGAAACACGACCAGCTCATGGCCTGCTGGCCTGTCTGGCCTAAGGGGAGTGAGTTTCTCTCCTGGTGCTGCGTCTCAGGGGAATCTTTTGTGGCTAGGAAGGGTGTGAGGACCTATGTCAACTTAAGGTTGGGAAACTGAGATACCCTCTAAAAATGCAGAAAGTAGGGAAATGTTTGGGTATCAGGATTCTCTGCTAGGGCAGGGCACCTAGGGGAACATACCAGCCTCCACTGGGTGAGCAGGTTTGCTCACTATGGTTGGAGATTAAAAGTTTGTGCTGTTTGAGATCATGCTGGTCATTTGCCCTAAATAAATTCCAGATGCTGTTATTCCCAGGCATAGGATCTTTGCTCCTTGAATTAGGAAGGACACTGTCAGCATGATCCCTTGGGGCTCCTCAGTGTTCATTTATTCCTTGGTCAGTACTCTTTCCTCTCAGGCCCTCCTTCTTCAATCTATGTATGATCTCTGCTAATGTTTACTTGTTCCCTGTTTGCTGGCCCTTCACGTTTTGGGTGACCTATACAACTGTTTCTGAGCCTGTTTCTACCCTGACACCTTTCCCCTTTTGTAGGAAGATGCTGGTTATTTCTCACTTTATTTATTGCCTAAGAGGCCTTTCGTTGTGTCTGCTTTTCTTAGGTTCTCTTCCTGTCCTATCCCCCAGTCCTCTCCTGCTACTGTTGTCCACTGGGCATGTGATTCCCTTCCTCCCGCTTCTCCTTTCATTTCCTCATTAGTTTTCTTCTTGGATCTTGGCTTCTCTGACTGGAGACAGAAGAACACAATGGCTCTCACTCCTCTAAACCAGATGGGGATGGGAATAACCATGTCCGAGAGAGTGGGTTAGGGGAAGCATGAAGACCAGGGAAGAAGAGACCCACAGGAATTAGTGCTGGGAAGCAGAGCTTTAGGAAGAATGAGGAGCCGATCCAGGCCAGACACAGAGATGAAGTCTCCTTCCCTCTCCCAAGCGTGGCAATTAGCCTTGGAGAAAGTGGAATGAGAGGAAAGGCATCATACCTTCCAGTATTTCTGATGTACAGAAAATACACCAGGGCTGCCACGGCTCCAATCACGATGCTGGCAATAGCACCGTCTGAGAGGCCAGAAGAACTTCCTTGTGTTGAATCATCTGTCATGGAGAGAAAAGAGAACAGTGAATGAAGGTGACGTTGTTTTACAGTGGAAAGTGCTCTGGGAAACAACTCTCAGTATAAAAAAATCTCCACTTGTTTCTTCAAGGAGTAAATTTTCTGTGGGAGGTTGCTGTGAGGGGATTAGCCAACTATATCCTTGCAGTTCTTTTCTCTTTGACTGTATGTCTAGGTTGATGGTTAGATTTGCCTCAGTTCTATCCTGGCCTTTCTGTACTCAGATATTTTTGAAGCCTTTAGAAATGTAAGAAGGATTGATGGCGTTTTTGTTTTTTTTTTGTTTTTGTTTTTGTTTTTTTTTTTTTTTTTTTTGTATATTATGACTTCTTACCTTTTCATGGCTGCATCTTTCCCTGAGCACCATCCATGAATATGTGCCTCTCAAGTGTCTTGTGGTGGGGACTTAATTGATGGAACTCTGAATTCACTACCCCTTTGCACAGAGACTACCCTTCCCACGGGCTCCCAGCAGGGATACGAAATCAACCCCAATTCTGTGAGAAATGATTTTTCTGTGATGAGTGACTTTAGTTCAAGGACTTCCCGCCAGCTTTGCAGACAGTCTCTAAAACTGCACTGTAATGGAAAACTTCCTTCCTTCCCTTTCTCTTTCTCAAGAGTCAGATATATCATGGTCTGAGGACCCTGCCAGCTTCCTCCCTCTCCTGCCCCGCTTTCCTTCACAGGCATTTTCGGCAATGAATGTCTTGATGTCTAATCCTATCTTGGCTGCATCTCATGGGATGAAAACTAACATACTAGATATGAAACGCTGCATTCAACTCCTTTTTTTCTTTCCCATAGTTAGTCAGTAACATGTCCCATTGGTCATTTGTGTTATGCCTTCCTTCCCAAATATATATAATACCTTTTGCCTCTGTTTCTTCTTTTTAATTTTGTTTGGCCTCACCATTCTACTCAAGATGAAAATTAATGCTGGAGTTGCTACTGTTAAGAGGTACTTACTATGTGCCAGGCTCTGTGCTACATATTTCCCATATATCTCATTTAATTCATATAATAACCCTGTCAGATAGACACTATCTCCATTTTACAGATGAAAAAACAGGCTTGCATTGGTGAAAAACCCAAAGTCAAATGGCTAATAAGAGGGGGCCTTAGAGTTAGGAGTCCCTGATTTTATAGAGCCTAATGATAATAGTAGCAATAACAGCAGCTAACATTTATGGAAAATTTCCTCTGTGTGTGTATTTGCTAAGGGTTTAATTGGATATTACAGTAAATCTGTGAAACAATACCATGAAACACGTACTCTTATTGCAGTTTTCTGTTGAGGAATCTGAGCCTTGGAGAAGTTAAGACTCTTGGGCAAGAATTTGTAATTATAAATGCTTGTATTAAGAAAAAAAAAAAGATCTCAAAGCAACAATCTAAATTTACAACTTAAGGGATGAGGGAAAAAAACCAAACTAAACCCAAATATATCAGAAGGAAGGAAATAATAATGATTAGAATGGAGATAAATAAATTAGAGAATGAAAAAATAATAGAGAAATCAGTAAAACCATATTTGGTTCTTCAAAATGATTAACAAAATTGACAAATCTTTAACTAGATTGACTAATGAAAAAAGAGAAGATTCAAATTACTAAAATCAGAAATGAAAATGGGAACATTAGTACCAATTCTACAAAAATAGTAGAAGTGTAAGAGTACTATGAGTAATCATATGCCAGCAAATTGGATAACTTCTATGAAATGGACAAATTCCTAGAAACAAAAGCTATAAAGATGCAGTCACAAAGAAATAGAAAATATGAACAGACATATAAAGTAAGGAGTTAAATCAATAAAAACATTTGACAAAATTCAGCATTCTTTCATGATAAAAACACTCAAACAAGGAAAGAAGGAAGGAAACCACCTCAATATGATAAAGGCCACATATAGAAAACCCACAGCTAACAATCATCCTCAGTGGTGAAAGATTGAAAGTTTTTCCTCTAAGATCAGGAACAAGACAACAATGCCTGCTTTTCCCACTATTCAAAATAGTATTGGATGTACTACCCAGAGCACCTAGGCAAGAAAATGAAATAGAAGACATCCAAAATGGATAAGAATAAAATTATGTCTGTTTGCAGATGGCACAACTTTATGTGTAGGAAACCCTAAAGATTCCCCACAAAACTGTTAAAACTAATAAACTAATTTAACAAAGCTGCAGGATACTAAATCAACATGTAAAAGTCAGTCATTTCTGTACATAAACAAAGAAACATTCAAAAAGGAAATTAGGAAAATTTTATTTACAATAGTACCAAAAAGAATGAACTACTTAGGAATTAGCCAGAGAGGTAGAAGATTTATACACTGAAAAACTATAAATAAACACTGCTGAAAGAAATTAAGGAAGACATAAATAAATTGGAATGTCCATGGATTGGAAGACTTAACATTATTAAGATGACAGTATTACCCAAAGTGATCTAAGATTCACTGCAATCTCTATCAAAATTCCCCAATGATTTTTTTTTTTGTTGCTGAAATAGAAAATCAACCATAAAATTCATATGGAATTTCAGGAGACACCCAATAGCCAAAACAACCTAGAAAAAAAGAACAGAGTGGGAGGACTCACACTTCCTGATTTCAAAATTTGCTGCAAAGCTACAGTAATCAAAAGTGTGGAACTAACATAAGGACAGACATATACAACAATGGAATAGGAAGGTCAGAAATAAACCCTTACATATATAGTTAGATGACATTGATGAGGGTGTCAAGACCATTGTCTGAGGAAAAGAGTCTTTTCAACAAGTTGAACTGGGAAAACTGGATATTTACACAAAAGAATGAAGTTGAGCCCTTACCTAACACCATATACAAAAACAAACAAAAAATTAACTCACAATGGATCAAAGACCTAAATGTGAGAACTAAAACGGAAGTAAAACAGAGGGTGACAGCGTCATAACTTTAGATTTGGCAATACTTTCTTGGATAGGAAACCAAAAGCACAGGCAAGAAAGAAAAAACTGATAAATTGGACTTCATCAAAATTAAAAAGTTTTGTGCATCAAAGGATACTATCAACAAAGTGAAAAAGCAACCCACAGAATGGGCTAAATTAATTGCAAGACATATATCTGATAAGGGCCTAATATCCATAATATGTAAAGAGCTATTACAATTCAACAACAACAACAACCAAATTTAAAAATGGGGAAAGGAACTGAAGAGACATTTCTCCAAAGAAGATATACAAATTGCCAATAAGGATATGAAAAGATGCTCAACATCACTAATCATTAGAGGAATGCAAATCAAAACCACAGTAAGATATCACCTCACACCGTTTAGGATGGCTATTAAAAAAAGAAAACAACAAGTGTTTGCAAGGATGTGGAAAAATTGGAACTTTTGTGCACTGCTGGTGGAAATGTAAATGGTGCAACCATTATGGAAAATGGTATGTATGACCCAGGAATCCCACTCCTAGGCTTGTATCCAGAAGGAAATCTACTTCAGGATGACACCTGCACCCCAATGTTCATAGCAGCACTATTTACAATAGCCAAAACATGGAAACAGCCTAAATGTCCATCAACAGGTGACTGGATAAAGAAGATGTGGTATATTTATACAATGGAATACTACTCAGCCATAAAAACCGACAACATAATGCGATTTGCAGCAACATGGATGCTCCTGGAGAATGTCATTCTAAGTGAAGTAAGCCAGAAAGAGAAAGAAAAATACCATATGAGATCGCTCATATGTGGAATCTAAAAAACAAAAACAAAAACAAACAAACAAACAAAAACAAAGCATAAATAAAGGACAGAAATAGACTCACAGACAGAGAATACAGACTTGTGGTTACCAGGGGGGTGGAGGGTGGGAAGGGATAGACGGGGATTTCAAAATTGTAGAATAGACTACACTGTATAGCACAGGGAAATATACACAAAATGTTATGATAACTCACAGAGAAAAAAATGTGACAATGAGTGTGTATATGTCCATGAATAACTGAAAAATTGTGCTGAACACTGGAATTTGACACAACATTGTAAAATGATTATAAATCAATAAAAAATGTTAAAAAAAAAAAGAAAATGGTATGGGAGTTCATCAAAGAGTTGAACAAAGAATTGACATTTGATCTGGCAATTCTACTACTTCTAGCTATGTGCTCAAAAGATTGAACAGATGTTTGTACACCCATGTTTAAGCAGTGTTGTCACAGTAGCCAAAAGGTGGAAATAATCTAAAAGCAATCAACCTATGAATGATGAACAAAATATGGTGTATATATATATATATATATACACACACAAGGAAATATAATTCAGCTTTTAAAGGAAATGAAATTCTGTTACGCTATAACATGGATGGCACCTTGAAGACATAATGCTAAGTGAAATAAATTAGACCCCAAAGGACAATTATTGTATGATTTCACTTATACAAAATAACTAAAATAGTCAAATTCACAGAGACAAAGAAAATAGAATGGTGGTTTCCAGGGTTTAGGGTGTGGGAAGGGGGAGTTATTGTTCAATAGAAACAAAGTTTTAGTATGGTAAGGTGAAAAAGTTCTGGGTGGATTGAGTTAATGATTGCACAACAGTATGAATATACCTAATGCTGCTGAGCTATACTCTTAAAATCATTAAAATTATATTTTATGTATATTTTACCCATTAAAAATGGTAACAGGAAAAAAGGAAGAATCTTGTGAAAGATCACCCTAAAATGCCAAATGCAGGATAAGAAATTAGGTATATCTGATTTAGAGACTGAGCTCTTATCCATTTTGCCATTCTGTTTACTACAATGGTCTCTTATTTGATATTCTTCGCCCTGTGACCTGTATCTAATTTGCATCCACTGGTAGGGTAGTCCTCCCAGGAAGATGCAGCATGGGGCAAGTGGTCACTCACAGGTCACATCCAGGCTGAGGACGTCACTCTTGCTGGAATAGCCCAGGTTGGAGACCTGGCACTGATAATTCCCGGCATCCTCCCTCCTGACAGGGTGTATGGTGAGGGTGCTGTTGCCCTGGGACAGCTTCATCCTCTCTGTGAGCAATAGACTCTGGCCATTGAAGAGCCAGGAGATGGAGATCCCAGTGTCATTTGTAAGACAGGTCAGGAACACGGTATCCCCATGTTCTGTGACAGTGGTGTTGCTGGCTTGGATGGAGGGCTGTGCCACTGGGTCTGCGAAGAAACAGAGGAGGTGACTGGTCTGGGGCCTGGGGCCACACTCCTTCCTCAGATCTCAGCCACTCCTGGGGTCCAGTGAATTCTGTGGAGGTGACCCAGAGGATGGCCCTGACCCTGTGAACAAGGTCGTGGGTCTCTCTTCAGTGATAATCTGTGAGGAGGAGACTGCTCTTCCTCTCTGAAACCCAGACACCCCAGGATGGCCCCTGGCCAGTCTCCATGGACATCTCTGTGGTATCAGTACCAGGAACCGCTTCTCAGCCCATATGTCTAGCATCCTCCTTATCAAGTGGAGTTTTTCATTAACTTTCATTGACCTTTTTCCCAGAATTTTCTTGACTTTAAAAAAATTCCATTCCCCTTCCCTGTATACACTTCCATGTATGTTGGGGAAGGCAGGCTTGCCAGCTCTGTGCATCTCTGGGCCAAGGGAACTTTCCATAAAGTAGGAGAGGAATTTAATTCTTGTTAAATAATTTACTAGGGAATTAAGGTGGCCCAACCCAGTCTCCTGGCCTATAGAAGGGTTATAATATCCCTCTGATCCAGGAACAATCTTGTTTTTAGAATCCCCTCATTTTCATTCATCCTAAGTCTGAGACATTAACCTGATTCTCCCATCACAGGATGGTGATCCTGAGCCTCTCAAGACAGGAGCAGCTGTTCCCTCCCAGTCTTGACTCAAGGCTAGGCCTGCCCAGATTTGGCTGGGCCAGGAGGTCATGGCCAGTCTGGTATCCACAGGTGAGGGTCCATGTACTTGGACCTGAGAGGAGTGGGTGTGGCCTGGCCTCTGTCTGTGTACATTTGGGCAAGCAAACTGGGCCACATAGAAACAGAGATTACTCACAGAGGACGTTTATGGTGAATGGGTCACTGCGGCCGGCACTCACTGGGTTCTGGGTTTCACACACATAAGGTCCAGTGTCATTCCTTGTGACATGGAGTAAAGTGAGAGTCTTGTTGTCCTCGGACAGTTCCAGCCTGGCGCTGTCAGGGAGGCTCTGATTGTTGATCCACCACATGTAGGTGGTGTTCTGAGTCTCAGGTTCACATGTTAACACTACCGTGTCCTCGTGCTCCAGGGGGTTCGAGTTGTTGCTGGTGATGATGGGTGTGGGTAACTTCGCTGTGAAGATAACAGAGAAAACATTGCCTCTTTCATAACTGATTCCTCCAAAAGCATCTTCAATCAGAGTCGTTATCTCTTAACCTCTAAGCCAAACTGAGTCCTTAAAGAATAAGGCAGGTCTGTGTATCACAAGACAAATGCATGAAACTCTGAGCTCACTGAACACGTGCTCTGTCTGGGAGGAAGCACAGGCTTCCTCAAGTGTCAATTAAGTATCAGTGTTTGATAGCTGAAACATAGGCCTGGGAGGTGAGATTGCCTGTTTCATCTTCTGGTTTTTCACTGACCTGGTGACTACCTGACCGACCTTGAGGTGCTCACCTGGAACGTGTGGGTCCTGAGTCCCTTCAAGCTGCACAGACCTACCCTGCCTGGTGGGGATGTGTTTTCACTGAGGCCTCAATTTCCAAGGTACCCTGGAGATGGGTAATGATGGACCATCTCATGGTCCTTAAACCTTGAGAGAACCAGGCAGCATGGTCTGGAACTGGGTGTTTGAGCAGAAATAACACACAGGAAGACCACAAGCAAGCCTGGCGTTCAGTTCAGTATTCAGTCTGCAGGGCCATGAGGGGGACAGGCAGGAGCTGATTGTCTTTGGCAGCAGAACCAGAATCTCTTCCCTTGGTCTTTAATGTCTCTTCTCCCATTATTTAGGGCAGGTGAGGACCGTGTCAATCTTTCCTGAATACTCTTAAACAGCAAATACAGACAGGGTGAGTTGTGGAAAGTGAGGGACCATGAACTTGCAGAAAATTTGGGCCTCATTGACCACCTGTTTTTGGCAATTATGAGATAGAAATCTGAGTAGAAGTTAAATTCTGAAAGAATATGTGAAAATCATTATTAATGCCCCAAAGATCTAAGACCAGTTTCTGAGGAATACCTCTGTAAGGTCTTAGACCAAGTTCTGCAGTCCAACCAGGATCACATTATGTCAAAGGAAGATGCCAAAGTGGTTTGATCAGGAACTACCTGGGTAGAGATACGTGAGTCCTGTTAAACTGCAGAATTGATCAGGAGAAGTCTGAGTCTCTGTTTTGTAAAGGAAGGAATGATCTAAATTACTAGAAATGATATGTATTATGTTAATAAATTTAGGAGAAGAGGTCCCTGTCACCAATTTCTATGGACGATCAGGTAAATGGGGAGGAGAGCAACAAAGGCATGTGGCATGCTTTCTTTTCTTTTTGCCTCAAGAAACTAGAGTTTGATCAAACTTGTCCGAATTGGGCAGAGGCTAAGTGATAGGACAGTGGCTCAAGCATCTCATTATCACAGAGCATCCCTTCCTATGATAAAGGTGCCATCACGAGGACACACAGACAATGGAATAGGCACAGCGTCTGTCAGCCACCTCCCCTCCCTGCCCCCCAGGAAGTCTCGAGAACCACTGGGAGGAATGGGAGCCTCACACCAGGGTGAGGATGTGAGTCACAAGTCAAAGAGGTGAAGTGAGCCCATGAGCCACTGCAGACCTGTCCTTCTGCCTTTGACTCCCTGGTTGAGTCATGTAGAGAGTAGATGGAGGGGTGGCATATCACTCTCAAGTGACATGTCCCACTTGTTGGTGTCATGGAGGGAAAGAGCCCTGGACCAGGGCAAAGCAGAAGTTCATTCTCCTGGTGACCTGGGGAAACTGGCTCAGGTTGGAGCCTCACAGAGGCTGCTGCTCCCACTGATTTCCGTGTCCTTTACTATTGCCCGGGAGAGTGGGCCTGGCCACAGGCGTTAGCAGGACGGGAGCAGGGCAGTCAGCCGTTTGCGGGAGTATTTGTGGAGGGCTTAAGGGTGGGGGCTTTTTTCAGAGCAGAACCAGTCCCAGCTGGAATGAAGGAGGAGGAAGATGAGAGACACGGAAGGAGCAGAGAGAGCGAGAAATGTCCATTTACGAGTGACTTCAAAGTGGAGGTTACAAGTGATTTCAAAGATTCAAAGATCCAAGAGTCCCACAGCTGCCTAAAGCAGGACCCATGTCACCCTGGCAACCCTCCCATGGCCAAGCAGCCTCACAGTCATCGTGAGACTTGGCTCCCAGCCTGCTTTAGGGGCAGGTGGTCAGAGGATGGAATATGGGTCCCATCCCTGAAAAGACAGGAACAGGTGTGGCCAAAACCTCCTAGGACTCTGCATGCAGATTCCAGTGTCTGAAGAGATTATAGATCATTCATTCATTCTTATTTATTCCATCCTTCCTTCATCACAGAGAGATTGAGAGTTTGTTACCTGCTGGGCGTTGTGCTGGTTGCAGGTGTAGACTGGGGATTGAGGAAACCAAGTCCTTTCCATTTTACTCCAGTGAGAATGACACCCAGCACATTAGGAAATAAACACTTGATTTCTAATCCAGGGCAAGGAGCCTGTGCATTAGCTGCCTGATGGGGGCAGGCCTGGACTCCCCTGTCACTGACTCTGATATTGATACAAGTAATTAATTTTCCATTTCCTTTCACTTTCCACACCAGCATCTCCTTCTGAGCTGGGGATGCCCAGGTAGAAATGATCTGGACCAACAGCTGGCTTCTGGGTCCATAGATGTTCAGTAAGACCCCTGGGGTAGAGGAGAGGCTGGGGCTGTGATCTAGGCATGACTCTGATTGGCTAGTCATGTCTGTGTAACTCTGATTCAGTGACTGTATCCCCCTGTAACTCAGTTTCTTGCCTGTAGAATAGGATAAATGGTAAATGGTCTCAGCCTTGCCATGTTGTCTGAATGTTAACTTAAATAATTCATAATTAACTGACATAAGCTGGGCATAGAGGAGCTGACCAAAAAAACTGCATCTATCATTTGCATCCACAGGAGAGGGCTCCCTGGTCTGCACCCTGGTGGGTGAGGAGCTGCCAGGAGCATCTTCTCTCCTCTGTTCCTCCCTGGGATGCTGAACTTCCTCTGGAGTCTCCTCAGTCCTCAAGGTGGTTGGCTAATTGCCTGGAGACCTAGCCCATCTTGCTTTCCATGCTGAGTCTCAGGTGAGGGACCAGGGTCCACCTCTGCTCAGATGTGGCTCTTGGGGTTGAGCCCCAGCTCAGATGCCTGGTGACTGAGGCAGCTGGGAAATCATCGTTCCCAATTATCCCTTCCCAAGAGGCCAAAACCCAACAGTGACACAGGTGCTTGAGGGTCTTTGGAGTCAGGAGCCCTGGGACAGGGCCTGGGGAGGGGCTTCCTGGGGCTGATCTTCTCTGTGAGGATCCCAGGGGGCCCTCAGGCCAGGTCCCTACTGAGTCCTACAGTGTCTTCCTCAGCGTCCTGATCACAGGGAGTGGTCCCGGAGGTTGGTCTGAGACTCATCTCCCTCTGATGAGTTACTCCCATCAGACTGGTCCTTCTTTCTGCATAGGATGTTTTCACAGTCCGGATTCTGAATTTTGATCCTTTGAATTTTGTTTCCACTGTGTGTGTCCTGCACTAAAATTTCAAACCCTAACACAGGATGTAATGCAGAGGGGGATGGAGGCACAGTCTAGGCCTGTCAGTCCTGTGTGTGTGAATAGAATTCACCCCACCCAACACACAGAGGAAAGGAGCAAGCTGACTTATATCCAGTGAAAGGTCCTGACCTCCACCTTTGCCTGTGTCTGTTTCCAGGAACAGAGACCCAGGGCTGGGTGTAGAAGTTGCTGCAGTTCCCAGGTGTGAAGGGCAAGGTTTCCTGTGTGTCCTGGGAAGCTGGGATATTGGGTAGCTCTGGGCTCCCTGGTCCTGGGGGCATGTTTTCAGGGAGATCCTCCCTCCTTGTCTGTTCACTGAACTGTGGCTCAGAAACTGTCCTTGTTTTCCCTGACGTTACTGGGCCCTGTGTCCTCAGCCTGGCTGATTTTCCTGTGGTCACCTTGAACTTTCCCATGGGTGGCACTAGGCAGGGAGTGGGACCTGGCATGGTAGGGCGCTCCTAGGCCCCCAGAAGGAGTGAGCAGGAGAGAGCAGGCACATAGGAAGAGCCCAGGAGGGTCCGTTACAGGGAGGGATGGAAATTAGGCTCTTTCCCCACCTGCTGAGCCAAAGCAAAGTTCACAGGTTGATTTCCTGTTGTCTCTACAGCCCAGTGTTGCTCCCTGGAGGGTATGAGCTGACCTGGGTCCAGTGTCAGGGGCTGCACTATGTGTGCTGACCAGGCTCCAAAGAGTGTAAGCTGGCCCTGAGCACCAGGCAGAAGTGGGCTCTGGCCTCCAGGCTAGGGGGCCTGTCAGCCTGGGTCCTGGTCACTGTGGGTCCCCAGGCTTTCCGACTCCATCCCAGTGCAGAGTGAGCCCAGGGAGAGGATGGGTGTTGTCCAGGGGACTCTTGATTCAGTGGCAGAATTGTCCACCTAGGTGAACGTGTGCCTCAGGAGGAGCTCTCTGTCCCTGAGGCTTCAAAGGAAGGGCCCAGTGAGGGTCTCTTAAGGCTATTGGGAAAGGGTGCAGGTCTGTGGCTTGACCCCAGAGGGTCCTGTGCTTCCTTCCTTCTCAGCACTGGGGGCTACATCCAAGTCATCTGTGTCCCTGTCACTCATCTGCTTTTGGCCTCCCCACAGGGCCCAGGACCTAGGGCAGCTCTACCTGGAAACTCAGTCAGGGGAGCCTGTGGGTTCCTCTGTTAGGGGAAGGAAGGTCCCCATGAGACCCTAGTCCCTCTGAGATGGAGCAACTGCAGATGCTGGGTTCCCCTGTTCTATCCTGCAAGGGAAGTTTCCCTCCTTCCCCTGGATGCCTTGGGTGGCTGAGATGTCTTTGGGGACCATAGCCAGATATCCCCATATATCAGGGAACTTTGGGATGAAGAGTTGCCCCTGAATCCTTTGAGATCAGACTGGGGTTCCCTCCTCCCCTGCAGTGACACAGATGGGAGGAAGGATCCAGAGTTTGTGTTAGATCAGGTCTCTCTGAGAAGAGGAAGGACTCAGGCTGCTGGTTCAGGCCCTCCAGGGAGACTAGGAGTCTCTCACGGGGTAGAGATGGGAGGGGATGTGATTTTCTGGGAATGAATGGGGATCTAACTCATCACAGGAGGCCCCTGTCCTCCTTCCTGACTCTACAAGGAATGAAGGTTCATCTGGGACAGCCACGGGTACTTACAGGTCTCCTCCCAGGCTGATGCCAGTGCCCCTGTGTCTGCAGGGAATATTCTCTGACTCCTAGGTGTCACACTAGAGTGGGGGGAATAGGCTTCCATTGTGTGGTTTCCCTCATCCATTCTACACATGTTTATTGAGGATCTATTACTGAGAGTATGGGGACAGCTGGATATCCCGCCTGGCTTACATCTCATCCTCCCAGACAGTGTAGCTGGAGCAGAGGCTTCTGTTCAGAGGGACCCCTGGGCACAAGATACCAACACATTTCCCATCAGAGCCTAATCAGGGATGTGTCTCGACCTGGCTCTGCCTCCTGCTCTCACTGCCCGGCTTTCAAAGAGTGTTTGTCAACAGACCTCCATCTCCTGTCCTCCTGTTGCCTGAGGCCTCAGCATGGCCTCCCTGGCAAGAAAGTCCACTTGCTCTGGGCAGCTGGAGCCAACTGAACACAGCACCTCACTAAATACTCTGGGGGGTTAGGGAGTAGGGCCAGAAGTTGGGATGAAGTGCTCCCAGGAGCTGCCCATGAGATCTGAGCCTGGAATTGGTGCGTTCTAGTAGGGATTCGGCTTCCAGAACTTCCGATATCTCTGGACAGGGCTAGAGGCAAAGCATAGGGTTCTGGTGGTGGTTTAGATTGAGCCACAAAAAGAGTAAGGGACCCTCAGGCACCCATAGGGGACCTGCATCAGCCAATCAGCTCCCGTGGATGCAGGCACTTCATGGTACAATGCCAGCTCAGGGGTGGAGGGGAACAGGGGTGGCTTCTCCATTGTCTGGAGGACCAGGGGAGCCAGAGCCTCAGCTTATCCTGCTTCTGGTCACAGGGCTTTGGATCTGAGAGAGGGCCCAGGAGTAACCTCTAGTTTTGTTTTTGAGATTTAAAGGGGAAAATGGTAGTAATTTTTTCTAGGTTACAAAACTGTAGGTAGCCTGTCGACACAAGGGCACTCTTACGTCATTATAAAAATGAACATAATACACTGGAATGCTCTTTTAAGAAAAATAACTGTTTTGGTTTTATCAATAACTGTGATGCATGTTTTATTCTCTAGCTCACTGTTAATGTCACTTCTTGTAGTTTAGCGCTTAAGGAAATGGTGAAGGCTGACTACCATCCATGCTGAGCGTGGGAGTGTTGATTCATGTGGACTCCGCTATACTTTTAGGCTTTCATGAGTTCATCTAGATCATCTTCTGTGAACACTAATGTGATTTCTTCTTGTCCATTTCTACTACTCACCCCTGTACACAGAGAGTCACATTTCCCACTAAGAGTTGGAAAGCATCTGGCTCCCTAAAAAGTGTCTAAGTGATGCTGGGTAATGATGATGGCACTCAAAGTGGAGGTCTGCTCAGGGTGGTGAAGGAAACTGCTTTTGAGAACTTTCCCTCAGAACCATGAGCAGAAGGCACTTCCTGGGTCTGTCACAATATTGGGATGGAGGAAGATCAGAAATAGTCGTCAGTAATTTAAGTATCAGTGGGGACAGGTGCAGGGTGAGAACACTAAAAAGATCCTCCTCTCCTCCTAATGAGGGAGCATCAAAGCCTCCTGTGGTTCCAAGAGGGGCCCAGGGTTGGGGGGCAGGTGCTGTTAGCCCACAGGTGCTGGGAATGAGACCTGACACTGCCTGTCACAAACCAAGTCAATTTCTGGGGTGTAGATTCACACTTAATGATGCCAATGTATATGATTCTGAAAAAAAAAAAAAAAAAAAAGAGAAGCACCTATGACTTAATTTTCTTCTTAATACATCTTCCAAATGATATCAGTGATTTGCATTCATTGCTAAGTCCCTCTAAAGATGGTAAGGACATCAGAGTAGACTGTCAAATGACATTGAATATAGATTTGTTATGTAGTGTCTACAGAATTTCCCTCATCTGACATTCTGGTTTGTGGTTATTCCCTTGGAAAAAAAACCCAGTCTTCCTGCTGGCGAGGTACAATCAGCCATAAGTTAATCACCCTTAAATATGCCTCCTTCTGTGCCCTTTGTCCAGGGTCAGCCCTAAATCTTTGAACTCTCTAGGGCCCTCTTTGCTCTGCTTCTAGCAGAAACAATCCACTAGAGGGCACTCATGCTCCTCTTTACGCTCACCTTGACCTTTTCCATCACCTGAGACAAATACAAGTGTTTTCACTGCCACAACCACCAGCCCTCAAATACTCTTTAGGTTTGCTCAGGGGTGAAGCTCCTGGGACAGACATCAGGGTCACCCTGGGAAGAACCTCACTTGGAGGATGTGGCAGGATGGAGTGGTGACCTGGAGCCAACCCCAGGACCCAAGTCACCGTGAGGTGGATGGTTCCAGGCACAGTGGGCAGTGTGGGCTGGACACATGCCCAGACATTATGCCACAGGTTTGGTACTGGGGGAAATGGCTGGGAGCCTGCAGCCTTGAGGCCCAGTCATTTTGGATCCTTTGCTCAGTGAATCTCTCATCTTAAAAACGAGTGTATTAATAGTCTACTTCATAGAGCTTTGGTAAAAATTAAATTAGATACTGTGTTTAAAGGGCTTAGCATAGTGTCTGAACACACGAAAGATGAGAGTACTCACAAAATGTTAGCTAAAAATCCTGTGCGTAGGGAGGTGTAGGCCACAGCATGTCAGTAAATCAGTGGGCATATCACACACTCTTCACTAACACTGAGCACTGCTGCTTCCTTGGGACCTTACAGACACTGAGGGATCAATGTCACGACTGATGAGTGGAAAGAGCTGAGGCAGGAAATGCCACGTGATCGTCCAAAACTTATGTCAGACAATGGTGTCTCCTGTCTGCTCTCTTCACAGCTCCTGCTGCTCTGTGAATTAGACCAGAGCTCATTCAAGAGTCAAAGAATGTGAATTTGGCAGGGTGGGGGGGGGGAGGTTCCACGTCTGACCTTGTCATGGGTAAATGGGGCCAACTCGAGTCTCATCTAAGTCATACAGGGAAGGGAGGTTCCTTGAAGGAAGCCATTTCTCTGGACATAGAGGACATAGAAGGGTGGGTGATTTCCTAACCATATCTGACTTCCAGAAGCACCAGGTGAAAGTAAAGTTCTATACCACCACACCTGGACTTGTCTGTCATAGCACTTAACCTACTGTGCCACTGAACAATTGAGCGGTAACTGGCTGTTTTCTGCCTCCCTCACTAAGCTGCAAGTGCATTGGGAGGGGGAACGATGTTTCAGCCAGCTGTCCTATGCTGGACCACTAGTGCTGGATCACGTAACAAATCCCCCTCAAGTACTCATGGAACACATGGATATGCACTTCCTGACAACCTCTGCTGGATCTGGTCAACAGGCACGGCTGTTTAACTGATTACCTAGCACATTCTGTCCATTTGAAATGAAGGCAAGCTGAACAGGCAATTGTAAGTTAGTTTTCTAGTAGCTACATCATAGGTTGAATTGTGTCCCTCCCTCCCCAAATATGAAGTCCTAACCCCAGTACCTCAGAAAGTGATCTTATTTTGAAATAGAGTCATTGCAGGCATAACTGGTTAAGGGGACCTCATTGGATGGGCCCTAACACAATATGACTGGTGTCCTTACGAAAAGGGGAAATTTGGACACAGAGACAGAGATTCGGAGAGAATGGCATGTGAAGATTGAAGTTGCGCTGCCACAAACCACAGAACATCATGAGAAGCTAGGGGAGAGGCATGGAACAGATTTTTCTTCATAACCCTCAGAAGGAACCAGCCTAGTGATACCTTGATCTTGGACTTCTGGCCTCCAGGACTGTAAGACAATAAAGCCACCCAGTCTGTGGGACTTTGTAATGGCAGTCATAACAAACTAATACACTACATTTAAAAAGGAAAAATAAACAGATAAATTTTATATTGTATAAAACATAATTTCAACATGCAACCAATATAAAACTATTAATGAGATATTTTACAAAATTTTTTCAATTCCAAATCTTTGAAATCTGGTGTGTATTTTACTGTTACAGCACATGTCAATTTGGACTCTCCTGTTTCAATTACTCAACAGCCAAGTGAGGAGAGGGGCTCCCACCTTGGACGGTGCTGAACTGACGTGTGACCTGCCAGCATGCTCAGCTGCAGGTTTTTACCTGGACATGCATCTTGGGAGGATTTTCTCTCCATATTGCAAAGCTGTCCTTCTTGTTCCAGACGGGATATACATTAACTTTATCAGACCCATGCTGCTTACCACTAGGGCCAGGACCCTACATTTTCCAGTTGTTTTCATTTGTTTTTATAAATCCATGAAGGCAAAATGCAAGACAATATAAGAATAACTGCACAGGTGCTCTGTGCCCCAGAAGGTCCCTGGACCAGAACTGTTGATTAGCGTCACAGGGCACAGCCAGCACAGCCAGCACCTTTTAAGAGCACCTACTGTGTGCCAGGTATTGTGCTGGGTGCATACACAAATAGGTGTATGCAGTCCTTAAAACAACCTTATAAGGCAGGGATTCTTACTGTATCTATCTCACAGAGGAGCAAAGCAAGGCTCACAGATACTGTGACTTGCTCACATCAGCCAGCAACCAGCCAGTACCTGGTATAGTAGGGAGCTAGAATGGTGTGTGTGTCTCCAAGGTCTGCTCCTGTCACCTTTGTCAGGAAACCCCCAGTGCTCAATGGTCCACATACCTAAAATTCAAATCCCTTTTAATTGTTTTGGGGTGTATTTATTTGCATCCATTGGAATATCTAAAAATTAAACACAATTTAAAACACACTCGATTGGAATAATTTTCTGAATAATTGGAATGCTATCTACTTTTGATCGTGCAATTCCTATTACCCAGAAAATACTGTTGATTTGCTAGATAGGAAATGAGTTGAGTTGGCTGTGCTTTAAAATCTTTAAAAATGTTAAAAAAAAAAGTGGTAGAAAAAAAAAGATCCTTGGATGGAAGTGGTTTTTGTCTGCCTGAGGGGCCTCCCCCCGACCTACGGATGGGAATCTCCTCTACTTCTCAAGATTTGTCTAGTCTGCCCACCTCAGGCTCTTATGCCAGCCCCTAGCAGGAGTATTTCCCCATGTGCCTCTGTTAAAAGTCTGGAAAGAATCTAATAGGGTGGGACTCCCATCTGAGGGGCCAAGGGATTCAGGTGGCATTCTTGGGGCTGAAAATAAGAACCTGTGGCAGGCCTTCTGAATCATTTCCCAGGGTGCCTTTCTCGGAGAGGCTGTTTGGAAAGCTAAATCTTACAGTTCCCGGGACACTGACCTGATCTGGAAGACCAGAAGTCTTGGAATTTCTAGGATATGGACTGTCGTGGAAAATCAAGGCCTTTTGGTAGGAACCTGGGACAGCTATAAGGCAGAGCCAGGAAGGTGATCTCCATTTCTCTGAGGGCCCAAGGCCCACCCCCTTTCCTCCTCCAGGGCTTTTGTTGTGCCAGGCTGTCCCTCCTGGTCACCGTGGATGGGTGTGTGAGGAAAGGGCTCCATTCACCTGCATGGGCACCAAATTCATGTGGAACTTGTGCCCACTCCCCACTCAGCTCTAGGAAGGAGTTAAGCCATGAAGAGGTGCCCAGGCGGAGGTCTCGGAAGAGCAGGGCTGTGTCCCGCCGCACCAGCCCCATCATGCCCAGCGCCTTCTGGTCCGAGTAGGAGTGGTCCTCGGTCTCCCCACCTGTCAATGTATGTAGGGGGCTGAGTTGGTCTTTTCTCTTTCTGTGTCCAGTCTCAACACGCAGAACCTCAGGCATCCATGCTCCTAGGGACTCAAGAATCTCTCTGATCGCTTCAGTAGGAACAAGGAGATGACTCCTTCAAACCCAAGGAGACAGCTGGTCTCTAGTCCTTGTCCCCGAAAGACACAGGTGTCCCAGCACCCCCAGGCCCCCAGGTTTGTGGGTGTGGGACTAACCAGCGTAGGTCCTGACACACTTGGAGAGCACGCTGAGGGGCAGCAGGGGGTCCATGAGGCTCAGAGGTGAGAGGGAGAGGTGGTAGACTGCAGCACTGGGACGGGGTAGGTTGCCATGATGCCATCTGCACCCACACCCCATAGGCTGCTGCCCGAAGGGATGCAGTGAAGCAGAGGTTTTCGTCTGTATGTCTCCTGTGAGGCATAACTGCTGGCCTATTGAGCCCCGCCACCACCACTAGCTAATGACCGGTAAAATCCGTCTTTTGGACATAACTAGACTCCGTGGAGGTCACCCTACCAGGGAAGCCTTGAAAGCCCAGATTTCTCACGTGTTGGCTCTCAGCCTCGCCTTCCCACTCACGTTCCCACGTAGGGATCCCATAGAACGTGTGTGTGTGTGTGTGTGTGTGTGTGTGTGTGTGTGTGTTCGTTCCCGCCTTTTCCCCGCCCTCTGTCTTCTAGTTCTCTTATAGCTCTCTTTCTTGGAGTTCTTATCTCGTTACTCTCCCTCCCGGGTAGAACGGAAGAGAGGTGGTTACATAAAGCTCAGCGCTATAGCAATAGCCTCAAACTGGGTGCAACCATTCGGAAGAGAGGCGGTAGCGGGAACTGCGCATGCCTGGGAAAAGGCGGGAAACCGGGGTGGGGGGGGCCCTAAAGGCTTGCGCATGCGCACACATTCAAGTGTCTTTGTCCGGAAGAGGCGGCTTTGGCTGTGGCGGCGCTGCGGTGAGGGCCTCCCTTGAGGCTGGATTCGGGAGGCCTAGAGAAACAGCTGTACACCATCAAGGCCGGAAATAGCAGATCTGGAATCCTCTCTTCCCACCCCGCCCCTCCTCTCCGCCCTCCTAAGCACATGACCAGCCCTGGCACTGAGAGACACGGACGACCCTCTCCTCAGTCCTAGCCCTTCCGGGGGGCACAGGCCTCTGGGCTGAGACCTGCATTACCAGTCTTCGGACTAGCTGGCCTCACAGCGCCTCAGTTTCTGGATTGGGGCTGCATTGTTTTCCCCGCCTCAGGCTATACCACCGTCACCCACCTTCCGTGGCTAGAACTTGCGTGCCCCCCTTGTGCAGAGCAGGACCATTGAGTTCAAGGCCTGAGGCTGGACCTGGGGGGCATCACTGCCGGCCTCAGAGGAGGGGCAGGAGTGCTGGCACCAGCGGAGTCTTGGGCCCACGACCCGCTCACACCGCTCCCCCCAACGCTCCCCCAACTCTCCCCCAACGCAGCCCTGACCTTGCCTGGACATTGGCGGAGCCCCCGCCCTCTCCCAGCTCCCCCTTCTTGAGATGATAACAGGAGGCCATGGTCCTGGCGGGACTGGAACTCCCCCTCGGCTGAGGGGAAGGCTGTCAGAGAAACAAGTGTCTTCCTGCCCACTGGGCAACCCAGAGAGCTCAAATGTCGCTCCTGCCCGATTTTCGGCCTGCCCCGCGTGGAAACTGCCCGAAGGTAAGTGTCCACGTTCAGCAAGGTGTGCAGGTGCCTACCCAGTGCCTATCCCAGAGTGGTGCTCAGAGAGTTCTGGGACCCAGGAATGAGTATTGGCCCCTCGCCCAGAGACCCATACAGCTTCTGTTTGATTTCTCCCAGATTCCCGCGGGGGAGGCAGCCTGGTGCAGGGGAAGGAGTTAGAGCCTGGCTGAGTACCCTGGCTTGGCCAGCCCTAACTGCCCGGCCTCAGGCAAAATCCTTTTCTTTTCTAGGCCTCAGCTCCCTCCTGTTTCAAATGGGGCTGTTGACCTGTGTCTGGCAGGACTGTTGAGAGAGGACCTCAGCTAACCTGACATTCTGGAGGTCTTAGTTCTTCTTGAGGGAATGAATGACCATCCCTGGGAGGCTCCCTTCCTCGAAGCTAAACTCACCTGTGTTCCGGTAGTGTCTGGGGTCTAGCTGCTGGTTTTCTTCCTGAGTGCTGGCATCCCGCTGAATCCTGACATCACTTCGTAACCAGGTTTCCCCCTGAAGGCCAGCTTCATTCCCTGGGCCACTGTTCCACCCACCTTGGCTGGCGAATCTGACTCTAACACGGACCCCAAAGCTGAATCTATGGCAGAATCTGACCCATTCAAGAAGTGTCTCCTGCTCTGAGGCCATTTGCTGTATGGATGGTTGGTTTGGTTGTGATAGAAATCTCCACTCGGCCAAAGATTCCTTTTGTGATTTGGCTCCCTGGGCTGGAGTTTTGTACTGGGCCTAGGGTCTGACTGTCACTGTCTCTCTTGGAACATAAGTTTAGTCTGGGCAGGTAGATCATTTTGGGGTCCAAGTCTAGGCTGAGCCAGAGGTATTGCTCTAGCTTCTTGATGAGCTAGAGGTGGCTCTACTGGGCCAGGTCCTAGCTTCTCTGTATACAGGTCCCTCTCTCAATTCTGGCTCCTGTTGAGTTCTAAATTCTTTTTCTGAACTAGGTGTGTGCTATGAGGCAGCTTCCTGTTTCCTGAAGGGCACCCTTTAGTTAGGAGGTGATTGCTCTGCTGCAGGCTCCTATAGGGCAAGAAATTCCTTCTGCAAAGTAAATTTTTGTTGGTCTTAAGTTTCCTGCTGGGATTCAGCTTCATGTTGGGCAAAGGGCTCCTGCTGAGTGATGGGTCCTTGCTGTAAAGCAGGCTCCTGTTATGTATTGGGTCCCTGCTGAGCCTCAGATGCTGTCTGGGCTATGGGTGTCTTTTCTGGCCCAGATGCTGGCCGGTTGATAGGTGTCTGGTGTGGTTCAGTCAGGCCTAGATACTGTCTTAGAACCTGGCTCCACTGTTATTATTTTGCTCACAGGAGTTGTTGAGCTCCCAGGCTTCTCCGTCCTTTGTCACAGATCCCTCACTGATTGATTATGGTGGCACCTCCCTTTGGGTTCCACTCCTTCATCCTGGCATCACTGCTCTTCCTTTTTAAGACAATTGACAGTTGGGCCAACCATTGCTGGTCCCCCACTCCTGTGCAAGTGAAATACGTCTGTGCCTCCTGCTGGGGGAGGAGGGATTGGGAACAAAAGGAGGCTGAGTGCCCAGTGGTCTCCTACCAGAGGAGGCCCAACTCACCACTCAGTTAAAATGTTTCTTCAAATAAGGCCAGTATCCCAACTTAGTCATTTGTTTCAGCTTAATGAAACAAGGGATGATTCTGGAGGAATGATCCTTTTCTAGTCTCCTCTGATGTTTGAGGAAAGGGTCAGAGGGGGAAGCAGGATTTACCCTGTTGTAATTTTTTCTCTTTTTATTCATTCTTTCAAATGGTTACCACTTTAATTTCTTTATATATCCTTCTGTTTATTTTACTTTCATGTTAAAGAAAAAGACATCCTCCTATTTTTATAGCTTGAAGCCCTTTTCAGTTGCATCTGAGATCTTCCACACCATCTTTCTAGCCTTGAACTATGCCTCTGCATATATGTCTTCTGTAGGAGACTGGAAACTCATGGAGTCCAATGACTATTAATGATGACGATGACGATCATGATGATGATGATGATGATGAATACTGGAGGCATTTTACAGGCTAGAAAACTCTACTAGTTTTTTTTTAAACCTATATTATCTTTAGTAATACACTGTCTGACTCATTGCTTTAACTTCTTTGCCCCACCTAACTCTTCCCTCAGAAAGGTTTGTTGAGTGAGTAAGAGAATTAACACATTGGGCAGTAGAAAGAGAGGGAGGATGATGTTGGGGAGAGGTGTGTGTAGGATCAGGTTAAGTTTGGAATGAACAGGTTAAAGTGAGTCATCTGGATTAAATATAAGTTTCCAGACCCCACTGAAAGAAATGATTTTGACCTATTACATTTAAATTATTTATTGACTTCTGTCTGCTATTTGCCTGGTTGTATTTAAGGTCAGGTGGGTCCAGCTGAGAACCCTGAGATTCCTGGCTTCTTTCAGGTAATTAAGCATCAGCCTGGGTAAGGAGAGGCCACAGGAAAATATTGTCAAGGGAAGAAAGCACTAGAGGAATGAATAATCTTGGGGAAAATGTTTTGTTTTGTTTTGTTTTGTTTTTTGAGAATACTGGAATGATAGGGAGTGGGGACAGGGATGGGGAGTTTGGTGTGGGAGAAAAGCATCTTCTAGGTGTGCTCACTGTCTTGTTGACTGAGAATGTTTCATCAAAAGGGTGGGCTGTCAGAGCTCCTATAAAGGCAGAGCAAAGCTTGCCAGCTGACATCGTCTGAGAAATTGCTGGCAGGCTCTGGAGTGCTTGTTTGGACTCCTGTGGTGTCTTTGGTGTCCTAGGGTAAAAAGAAAAGGGAGAGGCTAATGTTAAAAACATTTTTAAAATTTAATTTTTATGAGAGTTTTTAAAATGTTAAAAGTATACTTATCCAGTAGAAATAATTAAAATAAAAAAATATTCAGTAAAAAGTTAAAGGACATCCCTCATCCCAGCCTCTCCACTCCCCACCCCACAGAACTATTGCTAATAGTTTGCTTTAGTCCTCTGTACCTATTTGTATATAAATATAATAGTTTACTCTAAGAAACAAAAATGAGTTTATGCTATTCATTTTGTTGTCTCTGTACTTTAACGAATCTCTTATTATTGTACAATATCATGTAACTGTGGAAACCTGTAAAAATTTACATGTACAGTTCAATAAATAGTTACAATGAAGCTATTCATGAAACTACTACTCAGGCCTAGAAATGAATATTGTCAGCAACCATCCTCCTTTTCTGATCATTATCCTCCCTCTCCTCACAGAAGTAATCCTGACTTTTACAGTAGGCATTTACTTTTTTTTTTCTTTAGAGTTACAACACCTAGGTATACACTCCTAAATAATTTAATTTTGCCTTTTTTTTGAAACTCTGTATATGAAATCATGCTGCAACCATTCTCTTGTCTTTTTTTTTAACTCCACATTGTGCTGGTAAGATTTGTATACATTGTTTCATGTTTGCTCATTTTCACAAATATATAGTATTTGAATATACCACTATTTATTCATTCTCCAAATTTCATTTTGGGGTAGTTATGAGCAGTGCTGCCATCAAATTCTTGTACATGTCTCCTGCAGTATATACACATGTGTTACTTTTCAGTATACTTCTAAGAGTGGCATTGCTTGGTCACAGAGCTTAAACTTTAGTAGATAACTACCAGCACTTTTTCAAAGTGATTTACCGCTTTACACTCCCATTAGCAGGAGGTGAGATTTTTCTCTGTTCTACTCTTACTAATACTTGATATTGTCAGACTTTTAAATTGTTGCCAATCTGATAATGTAGAGTGATCTCGTTTTGGCTTTAATTCCTATTTTTCCAGTTACTAGCAAGGTTGAGTAGCATTTCACATGTTTATTAGCCATTTGGATTATTTTTTGTCTCTGAAGTGCCTATTCAAGTCTTTTGCCTATTTGTTATGTTGCCTGCCTTCCTCTCATTGATCTATAGGAATTCCTTATCTAGTCTGAGTATTAACCCTTTGTCGACTATACACGTTGCAGAAATTACACCTACTTTGTAGACTGTCTTTTTCTTTTTACTGACCAAATTTCTTAATTTCAGTGAAGTCAGATTTATTAATCTTTTCCTCTATGACTTATATTTTTGTAACTTGTTTAAGAAATAGTTTTCTACCCCAAGGTGATGAATATATTCTCCTATATTTCCTTCTAAGTTTGTCCTTCAAATTTATGTCTTTAATCCACCTGAAATTTATTTTTGTGATGAGTTTGAAGTAGGGGGTCTCTGCATCTTTTTTTCACTTAATATGTGGTGGATATCTTTCTCATTAACACATAATGATCTGCCCAATTATCTTTGACAACTTCTGAATTGCCCAGTTTTCTTTTGATGAACATATATTTTATTGAGGTATGATTGACATATAACATATTAGTTTCAGGGGTACAACATAATGATTTGATATTTGCATATATTGCAAAATGATCACACAATGAGTCTGTTTATGATGAACATTAATTTTTTTGTCAATACAAATACTGCTATAATTAATATTCTTGTACATATACCTTTGAGTACCCATGCTCATATTCTATACTAAAGATTTCTTGAAGCAAGATTATGGTTAAAAGGGAAATATTTAAGTTTGTGGTAGGTACTACAAAATTATATTTTACTTCCATCAACAGTAATATAAAGATCTTGATTTATCCCATTCTTGAAAATATCATACTTTCAATCAGTTTTTCATTTGCTAATCTCTTTTTATATGATATTTAATAATGGCTAGAGTAGGGAGGAATCAAATACTGTCTGACACTGACAATGGTGTCATTGTCAGAGATCAATGACCAGGTCTCCAGCAGCCCCATCTCCCTCCACGTTGATAAACAACAGCCTTGTAAATGAAGGCATTTCCATAAGCCTTTCTAGAATTAGGAAACTTGTATTTTGCTCTTCTTGCTCTTCCTATTTTGTTACAAGCTGACACTGAGTAGAAAGGGTGAGGTGTGTGCTTATCCTGGTCTCCATTTCATCTCTCTTGTCTCTTTTCAACACCTGCTTCATCCCTAGTTGATTCCACAGAGTGACCAAGTTTAAGGAAGGTCATTCTTTTGCAACTTACTGGTTTTCTTCACCCTGCCCTTGAAACGATCACAGGGACATGGCTTCTTTGGCAGCCGGGGCACTGTCATGAGTTTTCTTTCAGAGGCTCTCAGGAACCAATCTGAAATAAAGGGGTTGCTGCTTAGGAGGGTTAATATGTTTGAGGGCAGGGCTTCACTTGGCATCTTCCTCGCATCTTTCTCATACTGCAGTGGGTGTGGCAAAGGGTCAACAAAAACAGTCACCACATCCAGTTCTATGAGCACCAGGGTTTCTAGGTTGTTTTGCCTGACCTGTATGGGCAAGAATTTGGTGGCAGATCTGGAGGAAGAGGCATGAGGGTATCATTAGGGAGACCCAAAAGTGAGGAGGAAGACCTAGGTGTCTGCCTTTTAGTGGCTGCTTTACTTCAAGCAAGTCATTTTGATCCTCTGATTCCAGTCTTACCTGTGAATAAAGTAAGATTGAGAAGAGGATCCAGGAAGAACTTGGAAGACAGCCCTAGATTGTTGGGGGAAAAAAGGGAAGGGGGGTTTGGGCAGCCAGAGATTCAGGCAGCTCTCCCCTGGACCTTGGAGCCCTCGCCTCAGCTCTTGCCTGAGGCTCAGGAAGAAAATAAGTGTTGGTGCTGCATGTGGTGGGCTGGTGGAGAGGGGAAAGGGTGAGGTCAGCTCAGGTAACATCTGCACTGGTCTCAGAGGGACTCGAGGGAGTGAGTTGGGATTTTGATGGTGCATTGCTGTTGTCGATGTTGATTACTGACCTTTGCAGTCACATTCTTGGGCGCCTTCTTGGAGCCTCCTCCCAGAAGCTTGGCGTTGGTCCCTGTGGCCTCTGGCGACCCCTGTCGGAAGGAAACAGGTCACTTCCAGGCACTGGAAAGGGAAGGGGCCAAAAGAAACCATCCCCCATCATTGTGCTGCCTAGGTCAGTGCAGCTCCATTTCTTTTCTTTTTTCACTCAGGGATCCTAGGGCACTTCAGGAGAGAAGAATTTTAAATGGATAAGGAATTGAGGTTTACAGTCTGGCCTAGAGAAAAGCTAGGCTGGAGGTAGGGGAAGAAGGAACAGCTTCTGGATAGAAGAGAGGACAAAAGGTAAGGGTTAATCAAGACCTTACAACCTCCCTCCATTAAGATCCCCTCTACACACATGAAAATCCTCAAGACTTAGGAATGAGAGCAAGGAGTAGATTATTCCATAAAGCAGTCAGGAACTTCACCTGACCTCCATGTTTGGTTGTATTTGAATGCATAGTTGCAGTTTAACCATAAGAAGACAATATTTATCTTTGTTCCTCTGGAACAAATCCTTGCCCCTTTAGGCCTCTATTCAAGGCTGTCTTATTGCCTGATGCTATCTTATTCCACTTTGTCATACCTAAAATATTTGTATGACAATCAGGTATGATGTTTTATAGAGATTCTGGGGCCAGAACTTGGCCCAGATAATGCTTCCTCTGAATGAGAGTTTCTGATCTTTCCTGTCAGAATTAATTATGTCTTCACCTGTTTCCCCATGGCATTCGAATGCAGCTCTCTCATTGCCCAATTACACTTACAGTTTGTTGTTTGAAATATGTTGTGGACTAAATTGTGTCCCCTTAAAACTCAATGAAGCCATAACTCTTAATAAGTCAGAATGACTGTTTTTGAAGATAGGGCCTTTAAAGAGATCATTAAGTTAAAATGAGGCCCTTATGGTGGGCTGTAATCCAGGCTGATTGAAATCTTTATAAGAAGAAGAAATTTTGCAACTGCAAAAGTAAGTTCAAAAAGGCAATAAACACATCTATCATTAATTACTGTAAATGTTAATGGGCTAAATCCTCCAGTTAAAAGATGTAGAGTGGCAGACTGGATAATAAAGCAAGAACCTACAATATGCTGCATACAAGTGACCCACTTTAGGGAGAAGGACACATATAGTTTGAGAGTGGAAAAGGATATTCCATGCAAATGGAAAAGCCAAAAAAGCAGGTGTAGTAGCACTGATTTCAGACAAAATAGACTTTAAAACAAAGGCCAAAAAGAAAGATAAAGAAGGACATTTTATAATGATTAAAGGAGTGATACAAGATGAGGATATTACACTCATTAATATATATGCACCCAATATAGAAGCACCTAAGTACATAAAACAATTACTAACAGAGATAAAGGGGGAAATTGATGGGAATACAATCATTGTCGGAGATTTTAACACCACATTAACATCACTAGACAGATCTACCAGACAGAAAATAAATAAGGCAACAGAAAAATTAAATACTACAATAGAAAAATTAGATCTGGTGGATATTTTCAGAGCATTACACACCCCCAAAAATAGGATATACATTCTCTTCAAGTGCACATGGAACGTTTTTTAGGATTGATCATGTACTTCAGCACAAAAGAAGCCTCAACAATTTTAAGAAGATAGAAATTATCTCAAGCATCTTTACTGACCACAAAGCCATGAAACTAGAAATCAACTACAGAGAAACAAAGGAGAAAAAAGGAAAGCATGGAGATTAAACAACATGCTATTAAAAAACCAATGGGTCAATGATGAAATTAAAGTTGAAATTAAAAAATACGTTGAGACAAATGAAAATGAAAACACAACCACACAAAATTCATGGGACACAGCAAAGGCACTGCTAAGAGGAAGGTTATAGCGATACAGGCCTTCCTCAAAAAAGAAGAACAATCTCAAATAAACAATCTAACCAACGAGCTAAAAGAATTAGAAAAAGAAGAGCAAAAAACCCCTAAAGACAGCACAAGGAAGGAAATAATAAAGATCAGGGAGGAAATAAATAAAGTAGAGATTTAAAAAACCATAGAAAAAAATCAATCAAACCAAAAACTGTTTTTTTGGAAAAGTAAATAAAATCAACAAACCTCTGACCAAACTCACAAAGAAGAAAAAAGAGAGAGCACAAATAAACAAAATAAGAAAGGAAAATGGAGAAATTACAACAAATAACATAGAAATACAGAATATCATACGATAATATTATGAAAAACTATATGGAACCAAAATGGATAACCTAGAGGAGATGGACAAATTTCTGGAAACATACAGTCCACCAAGACTGAACCAAGAAGAAACTGACCACTTGAACAAACCAATCACTAGAAATGAAATTGAATTAGCAATAAAAAGCCTCCCTACAAATTAAAGTCCAGGACCGGAAGACTTCACTGGGGAATTCTACCAAACATACAAAGAACTCATAGCAGTCCTTCTCAAACTCTTCCAGAAGATTGAAAAGGAGGGAATACTCCCAAACTCATTCTATGAAGCCACCATCACCCTGATACCAAAACCAGGCAAAGACACTACAAAAAAAGAGAATTATAGGCCAATATCACTGATGAACATAGATGCCAAAATCCTCAACAAAATATTAGCAAATAGAATCCAGCAGCACATAAAAAAGATTATACAACATGACCAAGTGGGGTTCATCCCAGGGACACAAGGGTGGTTCAACATATGCAAATCAACCAATATAATACACCACATCAACAAGAGAAAGGACAAAAACCACATGATCATCTCAATCGATGCAGAAAAAGCATTTGATAAAATTCAACACCCGTTTGTGATAAAAACTCTCACCAAAGTGGGTACAGAGGGAACATATCTCAACATAGTAAAAGCTATATATGACAAACCTACAGCCAGCATAGTACTCAATGGTGAAAGACTCAAAAGCTTCCCACTAAAGTCTGGGACAAGACAAGGATGCCCACTATCACCACTCCTATTCAACATAGTCTTGGAAGTCCTAGCCAGAGCAATTAGGCAAGAGAGAGAAATAAAAGGGATCCAAATTGGAAAAGAAGAGTTAAAAGTGTCAGTATATGCTGATGACATGTTACTATATATAGAAAACCCTAAAAGGTCCACACAAAAACTACTAGAGCTGATCGAAGAATTTAGCAAGGTAGCAGGTTTCAAGACTAACTTTCAAAAATCAGTTGCATTTCTTTACACTAATGATAAATCAACAGAAAAAGAAAGTAAAGAAACAATCCCCTTTAAAATAGCACCCAAAGTAATAAAATACCTAGGAATAAATCTAACCAAGGAGATGAAAGAATTATATACAGAAAACTATAGACCATTGATGAAGGAAGTTAAAGAAGACTTTAAAAAATGGAAAGATATCCCATGCTCTTGGATTAGAAGAATCAATATTGTTAAAATGATCATACTGCCCAAGGCAATCTACAGATTTAATGCAATCCCTATCAGATTACCCAGGACGTATTTCATAGAACTAGAACAAATCATAGTAAAATTTATATGGAACCACAAAAGACCTAGAATTGCCAAAGCATTACTGAAGAAAAAGAAAGAGGCTGGAGGAATAACTCTCCCAGACTTCAGACAATACTACAGAGCTACAGTATTCAAGACAGCATGGTATTGGTACCAAAACAGACATATAGACCAATGGAACAGAATAGAGAGCCCAGAAATGAACCCACAAACTTTTGGTCTACTAATCTTCGACAAAGGAGGCAAGAATATACAATGGAGTAAAGACAGTCTCTTCAGCAAATGGTGTTGGGAAAACTGGACAGCAGCATGTAAAACAATGAAGCTAGAACACTCCCTTACACGAAACACAAAAATAAACTCAAAATGGATCAAAGACTTAAACATAAGACAAGATACAATAAACCTCTTAGAGGAAAATATAGGCAAAACATTATCTGACATACATCTCAAAAATTTTCTCCTAGAAGAAATAAAAGCAAGAATAAACAAATGGGACCTAATGAAACTTATGAGCTTCTGCACAGCAAAGGAAACCATAAGTAAAACAAAAAGACAACCTACGGAATGGGAAAAAAATTTTGCAAATGAAACCGACAAAGGCTTGAGCTCCAGAATATATAAGTAGCTCATACGACTCAATAAGAAAAAAATAAACAACCCAATCCAAAAATGGGCAGAAGACCTAAACAAGCAATTCTCCAAGGAAGACATACAAATGATCAATAGACACATGAAAAAATGCTCAATATCACTAATTATCAGAAAAATGCAAATCAAAACTACGATGAGGTATCACCTCACACCAGTCAGAATGGCCATCATTCAAAAATCCACAAATGACAAATGCCGGAGAGACTGTGGAGAAAAGGGAACCCTCCTTCACTGCTGGTGGGAATGCCGTTTGGTGCAGCCACTGTGGAAAACAGTATGGAGATTCCTCAAAAGACTAGGAATAGACTTACCATATGACCCAGGAATCCCGTTCCTGGGCATATATCCAGAAGGAACCCTACTTCAGGATGACACCTGCACCCCAATGTTCATAGCAGCACTATTTACAATAGCCAAGACATGGAGACAGCCTAAATGTCCATCAACAGATGACTGGATAAAGAAGAAGTGGTATATTTATACAATGGAATACTACTCAGCCATAAAAACCGACAACATAACGCCATTTGCAGCAACGTGGATGCTCCTGGAGAATGTCATTCTAAGTGAAGTAAGCCAGAAAGAGAAAGAAAAATACCATATGAGATCGCTCATATGTGGAATCTGAAAAAAAACAAAGCATAAATGCAAAACAGAAACAGACTCATAGACATAGAATACAAACTTGTGGTTGCCAAGGGGGCGGGGGGTGGGAAGGGACAGACTGGGATTTCAAAATGTAGAATAGATAAACAAGATTATACTGTATTGCACAGGGAAATATATACAAGAGCTTATGGTAGCTCACAGAGAAAAAAATGTGACAATGAATATATATATATATGTTCATGTATAACTGAAAAACTGCTCTACACTGGAATTTGACACAACACTGTAAAATGATGATAACTCAATAAAAAGTGTTAAAAAAAAAAAAAAGAAGAAGAGATTTGGGCACACAGAGAGTCACCAAGCATGTTACACGCACAGAGGAATGACCAGGTGAGGAACTAGTAAAGAGACGGCCATCTGTAAGCCAAGGAGAGAGTCCCCAAAGTAACCAAGTTTGCTGACACTTGCTCTTGGACTTCTAGCCTCCAAAATTGTGAGAAAATAAATTACTGTTGTTTAAGCCACCCGGTCTGTGGTATTTTGTCGTGGTAGTGCTAGCAAACTAAAAATCTTTCTCCTTCACTGGACTCTGAACCAGTGGCTCAGAAGTCATTCAGCTACACGGCTCCTGACACATCATAGGCACATTTATGTTTCTGTGATAAGCAGACAGACAAGCTGTCTAGAAAGGGCCCTTAGAGCAGCATCTGGCTCCATCCAACTCCCCTATTTCCCAGACTCATGCCCTTTCTGCCACACAGATGGAAGGTGTTGCATCATTTCTCCAAGTGCTGGTTTCCAAATTGTTCTCATATGCTGTTTTGAGTTGTGTGAAAATAATTTCAACAGGCATAGCCCCTGCCATCTAAACTTTTCTAATATTTTACTCTCACCTGACCTCCATTTCTGGTTCCAGAGTAAAGCCACAGAATATTAGAACCAGAGGGAATTTAGAGATTACCAGTGGAATCCCTTCAGTGAGAAGTTTTTCTTTTTCATTCTAAATGCAACGTAACTATGTTACAGAGAATTTGGAATACAAATAAAGAAATCTTATTCTCACCAAATGTTGGCATTTTGGCATGTTTCCTGCATATGATTTTCTTTAGATCATGATAACCATACCATGTGAATAAATTTCTTTTTGTTCACTATATAAGCATATTGCTATGTTACCTACAACATTTATAACAGACATTTTGAATGACTGGATAACATTCCCAATTTTATGTGCTCCAGATTACTTAACTTTTCTCTCATTGCTGAATATTTAGATTGTATTATTTTTGGATATTGATAAATTTCTTTGTGCTTGTAATTGTTTTCTAAATGTTGGATTGCTGACTTAGGGAAGATTTCCCAAATGGAATTACTGGGGCAAAAGTTGAGAACAGTTTATATTCCCTTTTTTTTACCTTTATATTTTTTGATACCATTACTAAGTTGCTTTTAAAAGGGTTATACAAATTAACTAAATCACTATCTCTTTTTTTTTTCCCCCAGGTAAGGAAACTGAGACCCAGAGAAAGCAAATGAAAAGCCCAAGTTCACAAAGGTAAAGATGACTCATCTGGAGCTAAAATCCAGGTTTAAGACTCTTAGTCTGTTGTTCTTTTTGCAGCCCTGCATGACCCTAATTTCATGGTGTAACTGAAAATACAGCTGCATGTTAATATAGTATTATGTACCTCAAAACAAACATCAGACATTTTTGAACCGCCTTTGCAATTTTTGCTATAGCTTATACCACCTCTTATACTATTTAGTTCATACTTCTGCTCTAAACAAATTTGATTTACATAAGAGGTTCATCCAATGCAGTATTTTCTATGAGATTGTGGGTTTGATACATGCTTAGCTTTTTTCTAACACGCATTAAAATAAACATATAACTATTAAAGTAAAAGCTAATTTATGTTCTAACTAAAATCAGTTTTGGAAAATATTGATATGGTGGAATAGCATGGACTTGATGTCAGACAGACTTAGGAGTCAACTACTTGCTCTGTCACTTAACTATGTGGTCTTGGAGAAGTCACTTAGCTTCTTTGGTCTTTGGTTCTCTGATTTGTAAAGAGACAGTATTGGTATCCACCTTGCCAAGCTGTTAGAAGTAAATGAACTACTGTGTGGCCCAGTGCCCAAGGAGGTGTTCTGTACATAATGGTTATTATTGCAGACTTCTGATTATTTCCCAAAGTAAATGTCCATGCTGGACTGTTTGGCTTATTGCTTTCTGCTCTTTGGCATATGTAAAGAAGTAGCTTCCACTTGTTAGTTTTTGTGGTAGATCTGTTGTTATTTTGACTTTCCAGTTCCACTGTGTATTAGTTTTGTGGTTTTGGACAAGTTGCTTAACTCTTCTGTGCCCCATTTACCTAATTCATAAAATGGGGCTAAAAAAAGTATATTGGTATGTGTGTACATACATCTGTTTCTTCGCTCTGTCCGCCAGAGGGCCTAGATGCAATAGCCCTAATAGCAATGGGTAATACCTTTGTGCGCAAGGTTTGTGTATATCACTCCCCCATTAAAGGAACCAGGGCCCCTTAGAGAAATGGCTGACTCCAAGGACAGGGAAGGAAAGCAGAAGATGAGCCTGGAACATCTTGTGGTATCAGAAAGTCAAAAACTGCTAAAAAAAACCCCAATCTGTCAAAATGATGCAGAGGCCAGTCTGAAGAGGCTCTCAGTGGCCAGTTTTGGGACAATATGAACAACATTATAAATAAGGATAGTAATAAATTATAATACACAAATATCCCTGAGAATTTACTTATATAAACTAATAATTGAATACCTGAATAAAGGGGAGAAGGAATAGCTCTTTCTTATAGTAGAATCCTACTTGATAAATTTAGAAGGAATGATGGAAATAGAAAATCACCATTTGGCTAAGGCCATAGTAATACTTGTTGTAGGCAAGAATCATCAATGATTTTCAAAATTAATTGGCAAAAGTATGATTAGAAGAAACAGGCTATTTGCATAGCTCAAAGTGTCTCTCCAGAAGATACTTATTATTTTCAATGGGAAAACAGTGTCTTTATGGACACCGCCTTAAGCAGTGTTCAAACTTAACATCAAGAGATACTGTTAACGTGGGCCTTCTGATGTGTTGCACCAAGAAGGCAAACATCACTTCTGTGGTGTTTTTGCCAAAAATCATAATCTGAATTTAATCATGAGGAAACATCAGATAAGTCCAAATTGAGGGACGTTCTGTAAAATAATTGACAGTGCTCTTCAAAAGTGTCAAGGGCATGGAAGACAAGGAAGTTCTGAGAAAGTGCCCTGGATTGGAGGAGACCAGGAGAGATGATAACTTTCTTCAGTGTAGGATCTTGGATTGGATTCTGACCGGGAAAAGGACATCAATGGATGATTAACAAACTCTGAACATTTGTCCATTAGCTAGTAGTATTGTATCATTGCTAATTTTCTGGTTTTGATAATTGTATTATGGTTATGTCTGGTGTTATTTGAAAAAAACCTGGATGGAGGATATATTGGAACTCTGATTATTTTTACAACAATATTTAAGTCTGAGAAATGAAAAGTTAAAAAAATACATTAGATTTCTGTGAAGACACATGAAGTGTAATACATATGAAGTGCTGAGGACAGCCTGCCACAAAGGATTGTTTAACACGTAGGTGCTATTGGTACAGGTCATTTTATAAGTTATAAATAATCTTATAAGTAATGCGTATTCTATTATTGTAAGTAATTTATTTCCTAACATTGTCATCGCTTCTTACCGATTTCATTTTTCCCCCCTCCCCTGTAAAAAGCATATTAAGCATGTATGTGTTTTTTCTTTTAAAGAGATAAGGTAGGATCAGATTTTATTTTGAGAAAGTTCTCTAGGGGCTGAAGGAGTATTACTTCCTTCCTCCAGACTTGGTCCTGTGTTGCAAACTATGCTGGCCTGGGAAACAAGGATCGAGCCCGGGCATCACTGAACCGATGTGGTTTGTCATTGTGCCACCTGGCGGCGGAGTGCGCTTTCCCCAACCTGTCGCCCTTGTGCCTTAGGAGCTACTTTAGCTGTTTTACTCAGTTACATTTATTGAACTCTTACTAGGTTCGTATGAGCAGTCATTTAGTCTTCACAGCAGTTGTATTCACTAAGTGGTATTTTATTCATTTTAAGATAGTAAGACTGAGGTTCAAAAATTTTAAGCATCCTGTCCAGGGTTTCAAAGTAAGTGATGGAGCCAGGATTTGGATTGCAGTTGCCCTGAATTCAAATTTGATTCTAAAAGTTCCGGGAGTCAAAAAATCTCTCCATGTGTAGGGATTATTGGTATAAAGCAGCGGCTCTCAACTGGAGGGTGGTTTCCACCTCCAGGGGAAGTTTGGCAATGACTGGAGATATTTTTGGCTGTATTAACTGGGAGGAGGTAGGGGAGAGGCTGCTACTGGCTTCTAGTGGGTAGAGGCCAGGCGAATGTTGCTAAACAGGTTACAACGCATAGAACAGCACCCCTACAGCAAAGAATTATCCATCCCTAATGTCAATAGAGCTGCTATGAAACCCAGGTGTCAAGTCTTCTAAAGGCAACATTTTGAACGTAGAAATCTGAGGCTTTATTTTTTCACTTAGCAAATATTTACTGAGCACTGTGCCGGATAATGTGAGCGATGTGGAAACAATACACCAGTCTGTGCCAATGGGGAGGCTGCAGATAGAAGGGCAGGGGTGGGGGTGGGAGATGCACGCCAACACCTCAACTTAAGGCAGAACATGAAAAGTGCAGAGAGAGTCAAGTTAGGGCTAAGCTTGTTCACATGAGGGAGAGCTCATATCTGATCCTGGGTGGAGTCAAGGGAGGCTGGAGGGGAGGTGGTTTTAGGCAGGTTGTGTGAGCAAAGTTGAGCTGGTGGGAAAGCACAGGACCAGCTCGGGAACAGCCCGAGGTCTAGTTGAGTGGAGCCCAGAGGCCTGGTTAGTGCGAGGAGGGGTGGACGGGAAAGGCAGCTGTGGCTGGAGCTTTGAATCCAGGCTGAGGACTCTAGCCTTGGTGTCAGTCCTGGTGGTGGAAAAGCCTTTCCTTCCAGAAGGGTGTTCTAGGCCCTAAGGCTGTGTGGCCCAGCAGCTTCCAGAGAGCTCTCTCTGTAATGGAGGGGATGTTAGAAATTGGGATGGAGTAGGGTGAACTCCTGATTTTAGGACCACGAGTCGATGCTAAGTATGTTACAAAGCTATTTCATTTCAAAGTGGCCCTTGGGAGATGTTTCCCTCAAGTGGCAGCACACATGGGGATCGGTCCCTTCTGCACAGTTGTACTGCTAAGGGCCTGGCCACTTGGGCTGTAGTGAAAGCTGGAGCCAATTCAGAACCCCTAACCCAAGGTCTGCTTCCCAAAGGTGAGCTGTTCAAACAGGGCTTGGTGTGGCTACAGCTTCAAACATGGTACTACCTGGTGGTGTGATTTTTCTAGTTTATCACCTTACCGTGTAATCATATTAAAAATTGTTAGAATATAATCGAGGACTTCCTTATTGTCTACAGATGTACAATTGCCTTCAACATCCTCCTACTACCGCCACCAGTAATTTCCCCAGGGGAAATTACTCTCTGGAACAAGGATTGGGGGAGAGGTAAGATAGCAAATATTTGAAGAGCAGTTATTTTTTCTCCCACCAGGTACAGTTCCAGACACTTTCATACACGCTGGCTCCTTTAACTCTCACAACCCTCTTTGGATTTATGTACAGTTCTTTCCTTTTTGTAAATCAGCGAATGAGGAAACAGGCACAGAGAAAGGCTCACTTGCCCCTCATTCCTGTAGCCTGAAGAGGCTACATTTTACTGCATGTGTGGTCATACTCTTTTCTGTTTTGCCACATTTTCTCCCACCCTTTATCCCTTTCAAAAAAATTTAATCTTTTTTTTACCTGGATTTGGGCTGCTGGAGACCATGGACATCAGCATTAGTAGCAGCAGCAGAAGGAGGGAAGAGATTAGAACTTTCATTTCAACTGCTGGTGCTGTGGTAGGTCACTTGAAGACTGTGTGGAAGGTTCCCAGTTAGAAGGTCTGTGCTTTAATCCCAGGCCAGTGTTCTCTTTAGATGGCGAGAACGTATAAGTGACCCTGGCCTTGTTAGGTAACAGTTAAGTTGGATCATGTGCTTTATGGGAATCTGGGAGGTCAAACTGGCCAAACAAAAGAAATGAAGCATTCTTAAGAACATGAGAGGGTGACTGATAACTTGGCAGCATAACTCATTCCCTCCCTTCTTTCTTCCTGCCTCCCTACCTACCAACATGCTTTGATTTCTTCCCCAAGTCTTTTTGCTTGTTTGAATTTCCTTATACCGAGTGACATTTTCTAGCTTAATATCTGGCAGGAAAGTGAATGCTAAAGGTTGGCAAAGAGAGGATGATACGGTCTGTTTCCCCTCTGTCTTCCCCACTCTCATCCTTGGCACAATGTCGGCAACAGCAGTGTTGTTGTTTGGGAAGTTGCTGCGTCCTGGCTGTTTATAATTTCCCCGAATTCTGTGGCCACGTAAGGTGGGAAGCAGAGAGGACCAAGGAGGAGAGGCTCTTCTCTCTTGCCCCAAACCCTGCCCTGGAGCACTGGGTCAAAGCAGGCCTCCTCGTTTGTCAGGAAGGTGGCCGTGGCCTAAGCGCTCCTGCCTAAAGGAGAGGGAACTGGGTTGGTGGAAGACCCTCTAGGCTTCAGGTCCAAGAGGGTTTGAGAAACAGCAACCGCAGCAGGGGAGGTGTTTGTCCAGGCTGCTGAGGCTCTTGGCGTCACACCTTGTTTGGAAACAGCCCAAGGGTAAAAGAGGAAGTGATACTACTTGGAGCAAATGTTAGGAGTACAGAACATCAGCACTTACTACACCTGACTGGTGGATGACTCCATGGGAAAGCAAAGCACCCCCTCAGCTCCATGTGTGTGCGTGATCTTCTGTCAGAAAAATTTCCTTTCTGGTACTGGACTGCACTTTCACATGCTTTCTGACATAGCAGGCCTAGTTAAAGAGTTACGAAATATTCAAATAAGCAAACATTTACAGAGCACTCCCAAAGTGCCAGGCCCTACTTAATTTCAGGAACATAAAAATGAATAATAAACAGCCCCTGCCTCAAAAATCCCCACCCAATTAGCTCCATGCCGTCTGCTCTGCCCTCCACCAGCACAAATCCAACCCCACCCTGGAGACCCAGCCCCGGTTCCACCGAACCCAGAGTGCCTTAAGCTACTCACAGTCCACAGTGAACTCCCATCACTTCTGAAATCTGGTTCCACCACATCTCTAAGTTTTATGAAGTGTATGTCATCTCCCTGGCTAGACTTGAGCTTCCTGAGGACAGACACCTCAGGAAGAATTCGTTAGAATTTTCCATGTAGGAGCCTCATCAGTGGGTTATATCAGACCAAGCTCAGACTGAGTCTGAGCCTTCAAATCGAGGACAGTCTCCACTGTCTAGCACAGTGCCTGCCGCCTGCAGATGCTTTATAAACTCTGTAGTAGCAAAGCCTACATTCAACTCTCCAGCACGTCCATAGGCAAGAACAATCCGAAATCGAGCGGGTAAGAATGAGCAAACAGAAACTATGCCTTACATGAAAAAATGCTCAATAGCACTAATTATCAGAGAAGTGCAAATGAAAACTACAGTGAGGTATCACCTCACACCAGTCAGAATGACCATCATTCAAAAGTCCATGAACAATAAATGCTGGAGAGGGTGTGAAGAAAAGGGAGCCCTCCTACACTGCTCATGGAAATGTAGTTTGGTGCAGCTTTTATGCAACACAGTAAGAAGATTCCTCAAAAAACTAAAAATAGATTTACCATATGATCCAGCAATCCCACTCCTGGGTGTATATCTGGAGGGAACGCTAATTCGAAAAGATACATGCACCCCAATGTTTATAGCACCACTATATATAATAGGCAAGACATGGAAGTAACCTAAATGTGCATCAACATTGACTGGATAAAGAAATTGTTGTATATTTATACAATCGAATACTACTCAGCCATAATAATAGTAAAATAATGCCATTTGCAGCAACATGGATGGACCTGGAGATTGTCATTCTAAATGAAAGAAAGCCAGAAAGAGAAAGAAAAACACCATATATCCTTCATATGTGAATCTAAAAAAAAAAAAAAAAAAAAAGACACTATGAACTCATCTACACAACAGAAAGAGACTCGCAGACTTAGTAAACAATCTTACGATTAGCAGGGAAAGGCGGTGGGAAAGGGTAAATTTGGGAGTTTGAGATTTACAAATGTTAGCTACTATATATAAAAATAGATTAAAAATTAGTTTCTTCTGTATAGCACAGGGAAGTATGTTCAATGTCTTGTAATAATCTTTAATGAAAAAGATTATGAAAACAAATATATGTATGTATATGCATGACTGGGACATTGTGCTGTACACCAGAAATGAGTACATTGTAATTGACTGTACTCCAATAAAAAAAAAAGAGCAAAGCTCAAAAAAACCAAAAAAAAGCCAAAACCCTATAAAAATCCATGTCTTGCCTCTTCCCTCCTCTTGGCTTGAACAAAGTTACACCACCTTTTCTCACTCCTGTCTGGAGGGTTCCAGGGAGGACTTCCTTGTTAACCTTCCCTTCAGCCCCACAAGTATTACCCAACACTCAAGGCCAGCCTCTCCTCTGTCTTTGAATCCATTTCCTAAAGTCTCTGGAATGAGTCATGTTTAGTAAGTGGAGATATTTGATGCAAGAAGAGCCAATCCTCCCAGCTCCTTAATTGGTGATAAAAGTGCATTTACTGATTTTGGCCACAAGATGGCAGCGCTGCCCCACTGGTATTTCCCAAGACTACCCAAATGTGGGCAAATCAGAGATGAGGTTAGCATTATCAGGAAAAGGGCACAGGTGAAGTGACTAGGTAAACTTTTTTTTTTTTTCCCTCTCCTGTGAAGTGATAGAGTCTGAAACTATTGCATTTTAGAACTGGAAGACACTTTAGAGAAGTGTCTCAAACTTTAATGTGCTTACAGATCACCAGAGAATCTTCTTCAAATACAGATATGATTCTTCTGGTGGAGCCTAAGATTCTGTATTTCTAATAAGCTTTTGGATGATGCTGTTGCTGCTGGTTGGTGGATCACACTTTGAGTGGCAAAGCCTTAGAGATCATTTAGATTAACTCTCACTTCACCCAGTTTATGGAGGAAGAGACTGAAGTCCAGAGAGAGAACATGACTTCTATCACTTAGCTTTCTACATCTAAACCCAAGCTCCTCACTCTCAGTCCAGTTCTTGCTGCACTAAATCACGTAGCCCCCTTTACTATTATAGTGGCATCTCTGTAGCTTAGGAACCAGAACTCCCATTTTCACCACCATCTGGTTTGGTCTTTGCTCAAGTCATCACTTTGGTTACTCCCTTATTCAAAACCTTCAGCGGCTCTTCTTTCACCACAGGATCAATTTCAAATGTCTCTGTTTCATTTTCACGGCTGTGCAACATGGTTCCACTTTTGCAAGCTTGCTTAAATTCCCTGTTTCATAATTGTCTTTCCTCTGTAGCTGTCCCTACTCCTTCCTATTCCCTAAACATACTGTGTTCCTTTCTCAGTGATAGTGGTATTGGCATGGGCTTTGGAGTTAGACATACCTACTTTCTAATTTCAGATCCTCCACTGACCTTGGCAAGTTACTTCATCTTTCTGAGGATCACCATCCTCCTATGAAATAACCACATACAGTGGTTGAATGGAGTAAATAAAATAACATATGCAAACCCACTCTCATTTCTGAAATCCTTTTCAAAACTTGCATCTACAGTAATGCCTGACACATGGTTCTCTGGGTTGGTGTTTCTCTGTCTCTGTTTCCCTAAGACTTAACCATTCAAAGGTCTAACCTGAATTCTACCTCTTTTATGAAATCTTCCCTAGCAATTCCTGACTAGTTGTTCCCACGCTTCTATAAGTTATTTCACCTGTCTGTTAGCATTTTCTTATGTCCCAGCCCTTTTAGTGAGACCCACAGAGAGGCTTTAGGGATAACTGGCTGTGTAATAATTGAGGGATGATTGAATTAACTCTTGTTTTAGTCTTCCCTGAGTTTTAGAGTGCTCCTTGCCTTTTCTTTTGTCATTTATTGCCTATCATTCCCTTAAACAACCTTGCCCTCCTGCACCAGCAGCACCAGATATTGGCATTTTTGTGAATATTTCAGGACTAGTTCTTGTCAGGTTCCTTCCAGCCTCTGCATTTTGGGTAAATTGCTGTTTCCCTTTGTATGTTATTTAATAGCCCCTCCAAGGAAGGGACCGATGAAATCTCATTTTCGAAATCCCAAGATAATAACACTAAGGAAGTTGAGTGCAGGGTCATTGCTTCAACAGCCTGGTGACAGGAGATGTGTACACTTCCCTATTTCATGAAATTTATAACAAGGTCCTTACTCTCTTATTTCAGAAGAGATTACAGACAAAAGACCAGGTAGGGAGGGCAAGGTTGTCAAAAGCAAGTCATGTACTTCTGACCTAGAGTCTGTAAATTATTCAACCAACTGTACCTGGAAATGTTCATCTTTGCATATGTGGTCACATATTTATATAACATGATCCATAATTCCCTCCCTCAGTGGCACTTAGGGGCTCACATCAGGCTCATGACAGTAAAATTATATGGTGTGTGCTTGCTGCAAAGGTTTCTCTGAGGTCTGGAGAGAAAATAGACCAGGAGGGCTGGACACTTCACTTAGCGTCCTGCTTTCTCTTTTATTGGACAGCAATCTACTCTCCCATCACTTTCTCAATCAGGGGATTTTTGGCCTTTCCTTTCCTCTACCGTGGTTCATGCCAAAGTCCAGAGATATTTATCTGTGCCTGAAACTGGCTGTTCTTTTAAAAAGAGAGGCCCAAGAAATGGCTTCCTTTCTAATTTCCAGAATCCTAATCTTCTTGTCTCAGCTGGTGGTTTCCAACCCTGGATGCTAGTTAGAATCCCCTGCAGGACCTCTAGACCTAGCAATGCCTGTTCCTTATCCCCAGAGAGGCTCTTTTGATCGCTCTGTGGTGTGGCCCAGGCACTGGTAGTTTAAAAACTAAATTTATTTTCCAAGGAAAACAGTAGTCATTTTACAGTGGAGAAACCTAAGCCAAGTGTTCAAAGTTAACATCACCAATAATGAGACATTGATATCATGGGCCTGATATGATGGACTAAGAAGGCATGGCATTGCTTCTGTTGTATTCTTGCCAAAATTGCATAATCTAAGTTTAAGTTTAAGAAATATTAGATGATCTCAAATTGAGGGTCATTATGCAAAATAACTGGCTAATACTCTTAAAAACGTGAAGGTCAGGAAGGTATAAGGAATTCTGAGGAACTGGCTCAGATTAAAGGGGACTTAGGAGACAAAACAACTAAATGCAGTGTGTGATCCTAGATTGGATCCTAGTTCAGAAAAAGGCTGTTATTGGGAAAGTCGATGAAATTTGAATAAGATCTGCAGATTTGTTCATTGTATATATCAATAGTCATTTACTGATTTCGATAATCTCTGTGGTTACCTACAGCATTAATATTTGGGGAAGTTGAGTGAAGGGTATATTGGAACTATTTTGAAACACTTTTGAATGTCTGAAATTATGTTAAAATGAAAAGATAAGAAAAGCAAAATAAGAAAACTTCCAGGTAATTAATGAGTTGCCAAAGTTGAGAACCACTCTTCTAAGTCATCATACCTAATATTGTCAGAGTAACCTTCCTGGAAGTGTTTTTTTTGCATTGTTTTTGACTTTCTCAAAACTTTTAAGTGACTCCTATCATCTGTAGAATGAAGTTCAAATTCCTAAGCCACCATTCAAAATCCCCGAAGCATGACCCCAGTATGCTCCCTTGGTCTCTATAGTAAGACCTGAACCCTGAACATTTTACGTTCCCATGTCTGCATTTATTCTGATCCTTTTCCTTCTTCCTATAATACCCTTCCATTCCTACTGGACCTCCTGGATTATTTTTCATCCTAAGGCTCATTTCAGATCCTGTCTCTTCATTGAGGCCTTTTATGAGTATTTCTGTTAGAAGCCACCATCTTTCCTTTCCTTAAATTCTGGTAGGTAGGATGGTATAGAGTGAAAATATGAACTTTAAATTCAGAAATATGTGAATCTGAATTCTGGTTCTGCTTCTACCAGTTCTTGAGTAAGGGACAAGTTAAATCAAGGACCTACCATATAGCATAGGGAACTGTATTCAATATCTTATAATAACCTATAATGGAAGAGAATCTGAAAAAGAATATATATATATATATATATATATATATATATATATATATATATATATATATATATAAAACTGAATCACTTTGCTGTTCATCTGAAGCTAACACAACACTGCAAATCAACCATACTTCTGTTTAAAAAAATTTAAAATAGAACAAATTAATTGATCTTCTTGGAGTTTTGGTTTCTCATTTGCAAAATAGGGATAGTAGTACCTACTTCAAAGGGTCATTGTGAGCATTAGATGAGGTACAGACATAAAGGTCTCAGCACATAGGAGGTTCCTTCCTTGTCTTGTTTGTAGCTCAGGTGTCCTCAAAGGGATGGTGTGTGGTACAAAAGCTCTTGTCAAAACTTCCTCCAGAGCCTTTAAAAGATATTTGTGTCTGATCATCACTAAGATGACAGACACATTTGAACTGAACTGAGTGCATGGGTCTTTAAAGAATTCAACTGAGACTTTTTTTCCTGGAAGCCAACTCAGTAAATAAGTGACCTATGGATAAAGGAATGAACCCTGGGGGTTCATAGAGAATGGGTTAGAAACACTGGGAGAGAGCTGACGTCTTACACACGCACCCCTTTGCTCTCAGCAGAACAGCACTGAGGAAGTTGACTCCTTAGTAAAACCCCTTAAACCAAGAGTCCTGCATAACAACTCTTCGCTAATCCATTCTGTGCCCAAGTGATGTGTACACAGATGAGTCAAGGCCCCTGTGAGTTGAGTACTTTCTCGCTTTCTGCTCCCTCCACCCACACAGCTCAGTGCTGGGTATTCTGGCTTGGCCCTAGGTCCCAGGCCCCTAGTATTGGTCTAAGAAGTCAAGGCCAGGAGGGGTGGGCTGAGAATGAAGTCAGAGGCCAATAGGCATGGAAAAGAGGCAGGTGGGGCTGCCATTGTTCAAAGGCCACAAATTCTGGGTGTGTTTTATGACTGTTTCTGAATTTAGAATCTCCTCCCTTTTGTGATCCTTCCAGGGACTCCTTATCCTCTTTTTCCTTTTCATTACACATTCTTTTCGTAGTGCACCACTTCTATGGCTAGAGAATGACTATTGGCAAATAGTTGACAATTCAATAAAAATGACTCCCCATTGCACCTGGAAACCTGACCCTGTTTCTTCCCCAAAGAGACTGATATTCATAAAAGCAAGCACTTATGAAGGGATGTGTGATTGTGAGTGTGATGTTAGGGAACAGGTGTGTAAGTGAAGGATAAGACAGAAAACAATGTTGAATATTTGCTGAATTCTGAAAACAGAGGGGGCAAAATCATTCTGGAAAGTAGATTTCATTCAGGAGACCCCAGAAATGTTAGAATTTCCTTTGCCCAGATAAAATTATTAACATTTATTTGCATGGTAGATGAGGTTAAATTATGGAGTTGTATGATGTCGGGTAAATTATTTAACTTCTCTGTCTCAGTTTTTTTTAATCTGTAAAAGCAGAGATGATAACACTCATGGTAGTTCTGGTGAAGACTATAGCTGCATATAAAGCCCTTAGGATAGTACCCGGCACATGGTGAGTGTGAGTTGTTGTAACTATGGGAACAGGCAAAGGTGCCGCTATGGTCATCTGGGGGGAAGCGTCTTCTAGCCAGGGTCCTGGTAGGCCATTTGGAGACAAAAACATTAGGGAAAGGCTTACCTGCCAGGAGTGGTAGCAGTAATTCATGAATAATGTTCTGGAAAATGTCTTAGTGCAATGGCAGGAATACCCAGAGGGCATGTGGCTTCCTTCTGTCACAGTTACTGTACCTGGGGATCTGGGAATGTGTCCTAGAGTTAAATGGTTTTGCTGAAAGCCAATCCTAGAACCAGGTTTCAGGGGATGTCTTGCAAAATGCATTCATCTTGCTTAAGGAATTCCCTGTTGTGGCCCAGGCATTACTTTTGTCTGTGCACTATCCTTATTTACAGAGTGTGAAGAGAAAGACTGAAAAAGTATGAAATAAGGAAGCATATATAGAAATTAACAGGGAAGAGTTAGAACTGGCAGGTACAAGTGATGAGGACATATATATAAGTTTTATGTGACCATAAAAGGACTTTTTCAAAAACAGCTCTCTCTGTATAAATATAGTGAGCTACCTTGGGTGAGATCAGACTCCATCCCAAGAGGCACTGAAGCAGAATCACAAGAGACGGATATATGACCTTCTTTGCTGAATAAAAGAAGTCACTGAAGTGAAAGGAGACAAAGGAGAAAATGGACACGGGTGAGAGAAAATGGGGTGGAGAAAGGCACAGGTTGAAAGGAATGTTTCCTGAGGGCTCATCACGTACCATGTACCGGGTATAATGCCTTAGATGTCTCAGATACTCTTTCACTGTCATTTCCTAGTGCAGTAAGAGTTATCCTTGTGTTACAGGTGAGGAAGAAGAGGCTAAGGGAGGTAAAATGACTGGTCCAGGTTCATCCAGCCAGTTAATGACAGAACTAGTGTGTTTCACCTTGAAGCTTGTGCTCCTGCCTCTGGATCAGAAGGAAAGTGAAGGAGAAGGAAGGCAAAGCAAGTTTTGGGTGTGGGTAAAGTTTAGGCAGATAATGGTCTTCCCCGAATGTCCACATCCTAATCCCTGGAAGCCGTGAATGTTACTTTATATGGGAAAAGGGACTTTGCAGATGTGATAAAGTTGAGGATCTTGAGATGGTGGGAGTATCCTGGATTATCCAGGTGGTCCCGATGTAATCACAAGCGTCCTCATAAGTGAAAGAGGGAGGCGGGAGAGTCAGGGTCAGAATGATGCAGCGTGAGAAAGGCTCCAACGACTGTCACTGGCTTTGAAGATGAAGGGGACTGTGCTCCAAGGAGTGCAGGTGGTCTCTAGAAACCAGATCAGATAAGGGAGCAGATTCACTCCTTGGGTCTTCAGAAGGAATACCATCCTGCCAGCGCCTTGATTGTAGCCCAGTGACACGCTTTGGACTGCTAACCTCCAGAGATGTGTGCACGGGGTCAGGAAGTATATCATCTTTGCATTCCAGGAAGTTACAGCCTGCCACCCAGAAAAGGAGACTGGAAGAAATATGCCAAAATATTAAACAATGATTAAGTCTAGATTATGAGTGGAAAATGGAATGTGGGTGATAGTTTTATTTTTCATACTTTATCTTAATTTTTAAAAATTAAGAAAATTAAATATCATTACTTCATGGTGTTATAAATAGAGGTATGTTCAACGAACTGTGGGAGCACATTTGCCTGTAGGAGCCCTTTCACGTTCTCTGAGAGAGCATGCCATTTGAGTTTGCCGAGGGCAAGGGAAGGGGGAAGAAGGATGTTACAGGGAGAGGAGCAGCTTGTGCCAGGGCAGGAAGGGAGGAATGATAGGCTTTGTCTGGGGGTAAGCGTGAGACCTTGTCCTTCAGTCTAAATGTTCAATCACTTCAAAGGATCAAACCCAGAGGAATGACTATAGGCATCAAGGAATATGGTCAGAGACATTTTATGGGCTGATCTAAGACATCCTGGCAATCTGAAATCATATCAAGTAGCTCCAGACTTGGTGACTGAGGAGGATGTGCTCATGAAATACTTGTTTAAAGCTCAGGCTTTTCTGCTTTTCGCTCCTCCTGTTTCTTGCAGTACTGAGATGGGCAGGTCCCCAGTCTCCAAATGAGTCCCCTGTATTTTGCAGGAGGGTACTTTCCTTTATTGAGAGGTGGATTTTTTTTTCTTTAATTTGCAATTAGGGAAATTTTTCTCTAATATTCTAACAGTCTCATAATGGAACCATCAAATTTCATCTTGAGTCCTCCACCCTCCAGGGAACCACTCCTTTTCCTGCGTGGCCCTCTTAGATCCTGGGGGACTCAGAGGCCTATGTGAAGAAAAAAAAAAAAACAAAACCAACAACAAAAAACAGAAACCAGAGGTGAGAAAGAACTGTTGTAAGGCCTTTATTTTCTTAAAGTATGTATTTCTTTCTCTTTTCCCCCTTCTCCATTCTGGTATGTTAGGGCCAAGTCCTGATCTCTGGGCATAGAACTGGTTTCCTTGATCCTGCTGTGGTTTGGTTCCACCCAACAAGACAATAAACCTATTTTTTCCCCTATAATCAAAGGCCCTTGTGTTTGTCCTCAGGTGTTTCACCCTGAACCAGTGCCACAGCTTGAGCCTTCCTGTTCTGTTTCTTCTTGGTCATCCTAGAATCTGCAGGCTTATAGGATGGAGTAGGGGGTCCTGGGTTGCATCCAGAGAAAGGGGAGGGTTATAGGAATCCCAGACAGTTGTGTTGGGAGAGTCTTATAGACCTGTTGGCAGAGGAAGCAGAACTGTGGGCCAGGGGACCTAGGTCCTGGGGCTGGAGACTAAGCTCTGATCTTGAATTGGTAGCTTTGTTTCATTAGATTTTAGCTTTGTCTGCTGCAAAATGAAGAGATTAGACTAGATGAACTCAAGCCCTACAGTTCAAATGCCCTGCCCTGTATTTTCTTTCCTCTTCCTCATTGAAATCTGTATCATCATTCAGGGCACGAGGATCCACCATCAGATAAAATAAACTTGACTAATGTCTATGTGAAAGGACCCACTCCCAGGTATCATGTACCCAGCTGCTGGTCTTTTAGAATAGAGTGAAGAGGGTAAGTATTTTTGGCCTGGTCTTATTTGGGCCCTCTTTGGTGGTAGGAGGGATAGGGTCCTATCAAATTGTGGAAGTCTTGAGGAGTAGCCTAAGGAGTTTGGACTCTCATAAGTGAAGAACTACCAGAGGCTATAAGTGGGAAGTGACCTGGTCAGATCTGTGTTTTGGGACCTGCACTCTGGCAGCTGTTCTGTTGGGAGAATTGTGACTGTGGACAGTTCTCATGAGAATGTGAGATCAGAACAGGGGGAGCAGAGGGCATGGAGAGCAAGGGACAGGAGAGCTTTCTGAAGAACTGTCAGGGCTGGGTGGGTGACCAGAGAGGAGAGGTGGTGAGGAGGATGCCTGAAAATGAGTGAGAGCTGCGTCCAGCTTGGGCTCTTGGGTGAGCAGATGTCATTAGCCCTGAGACAAGGATGAGGGGTGGTTGTCTAGGGACCAAGATGCAGACTCAGATTTGGATATGTTTAGATAAGATGCCTGTGGACTCTGCAGGTAGAAATACTGTACGGGCAGTGGGAATAAGCTCTACAAGGAGATGGGGCTGGAGCCACTGAGCCGTGGGGGCTGAGGTGGAAAAGAGGGCATGAGCCCTGTGCAGTACTGCTCAACCTGGTCTCCTCAGCACAAGGCACAGGGCTGAGTTCCACTCTCCATCAACCTTTTCTCTGTTGATTGGAGTGACTTTTCAGAGTTTTGGCCAGGTAGATATTCTTAACTCGGGGGGGGGGGTGGTGGTCACATACTAACTGCCTGTAAGACTTTCAGAAAATGGGAGCTGTTAATCGAGAGGGGTGGAGGGAAGGAAGGACTTCTGGAGAAAGATGGTAGAGAATGGTGGACAATCAAAACACACTAGAAAACACTTTAACATTCATTATGAAACATAATGCACAATGTAAATATAAGGTTTGTTAAGAACACCAGCAGCATCCACAGGGCAAAATAGGGAGACTGGAAGTTCAGAGGGAAAGAAGTAACTCAGAAGGATGAAGCTAGTAGCTAGGCTGCGAGGTCTAGACATTTCCTTGGAAGGCTCTTTATTGCTTAAAAATTACTTGACCTGTCAATTTCTTGGGAATAATGAGTTTTATATGTAAATATTGCAGTATGAACTCCTAACAGTCAACAAATTTGGCTTGCTTTCTAATTACAATACAATTGACAACTAGTGTCGCTAGTCGTGTACTAATAGAACAACTAATAGTCAACAAATATTGTGTCCCTCCTGCAGGCCAGGCAGTGTGCTAAACACTTTAAATAACCAGATGACCTCACTTGATCCTCACAAGGGCGCACACAGCAGGTAAGGGGACTAAGGTGTGGTCTGTTGTCCAAGGCCCTGCAGCTGCAGTGCTTGAGCCAGAATTTGAAGCCAGGGACTTCCTAGCTTTTGCTTTTAACCACTCAGCAGCCCTGTGGGGAAGTGATGAGGGACGACTTCTCACAGAGTGGTCCTCAGACCATCTGAATCAGTTGCCTGGGATGTTTATAAAAAGCTGAGCTGTATAGGTCTACCTTGGACCAATCAAAAGCAGAATTTCTCAAACACTGATATCTGAGACTGAGCTGGGGCTGGAGATCTGGGTTCCGGAAGGCAATGGAACCTTGTCTTCTCTAGCCACCTGCAGTTTGAGGCTTGTCCTTCTGTGAAATCGGCACTGTAGTCTATGCTTTCTTTCTCTGGGCTGTTGGAAGGGTGCGTTCCGTTCCGAGAATGGATGGAATCATGCTGACGTTTCTGCTAGAGGAGGTATTTTTAGACAGCATCTTTTATTCACATTTTCCTTTCACCCTTCATTTGTTTTTCTCCTCTTTTATACCCCTTCCCACTCACTCTCCCTCAGGGGTGGGTTTCACTTCTCTGCCTGTCCCAGGTGGACAGCTTACCACCCGGGGGAGGGCAGGGCAACATCTGTGTGTCTCAGTGCCCAGTGGGGGATCAGTGCTGGGAGAGGAGCAGTTGCACTGCAGTTCTTCTCAGGCCCAGCCATACCCAATGGAGAGGTGGGGCTTTCCATGAAGTTCAGCTGCTTCACCCCATCAGGAGCAGGGACATGCTGAGAGCAGAGGTGGGGATAGTGGAGTGTCAGCCTGGCATGTGAAGTGGAAATCCTGTCACCCACACAGTGGTCTACATGCATCCACAGCTTTTCTGAGATGGAGGGTTACTCTCCCTAAGGGCTCTGAGCCGGGCAGTGCAGGTAAACAGGAGGAAATATGAATCATCCACTAGCAAGTTTGGAGGGCTGATCAGTTACACGCGCACCTTGAGTGAAGACAGCAGAGTTTATACAGTTCACTTTTTGGGATGTTCCCACACTGTGGCCTTGGGGAGATCCACAGGTGGGGGGTGGTGGAGAGGGGCCTCGGTCAGAGTGAGCAGAGCTGGTTCTGAGTTCTGGAGCCAAGTGACCACTTTTCTTTGTTACCATAAAAAAGTCACTTCCCCACTTTGGACTTGAGTTTCTTATCAGGAAATTGTTGGATTTGGGTGAGGTAATCTTTGCTCTCAAGTTCTGCTTCTATGATTAGTAGAAGGGAGGATGGGGAAGTTGTGGCAGACACCTGAACACTTCTTTTTATTTTGTCTCACATGCCTGCCTCCTGCCAAAAGAGCAGGTTTTGAGTTCTGTTTGTGTCTCTTCTTGCACAACTCTGTGTCTCAGTGGCCTGAAGATGTCCACTGTGGGTGTGGTAAGGAGAGTCTCTAGAGTTAGGAGCCCCCCGTGGCCCTGGGCAAGGAGGGCCTAGTTCATAGCTTCCTTGCCATCGCTGGGACCTCGCCTGTGTTGTTGTGATTCGACTTCCTTTCCTAGCCTCCTCCTCCCCCAGCATCCTGGAACATCACATTCAGCTTCCGGAGTGGGCTATGATTGTTTGATAACTTTCCTGGCTGTTTCTTGCCTGTGGTTTCCTGAAACAAACTGCAGCAAATTCATCTCGCATCTCACAGCCACCAGGGTCTCTGCTTCATGTTTTCCTCTTTCCCCAGAGAACCTGACAGAACACTCAGGGCTCAGAGGGACATATGCGCACACTCTAGCTCCCAGCATTCACGTATGGTAAAGGGTGGGTTATATTCTTAATGTAGTCTGGGGTCTTGCATAACACACGTGTGAACCTGTGTGGTGTCCTAATGTCTTTTATGTTGCTGTCACTAAAGAGTTGAGAATGGGTTCTCTGAATGAGCAGGAGTGTATTACATGTGTCTGGGTGTGTGCATGTGGGTCAGAGTGGGGTCAGTGGCAGTTGATGGTGAGGGGAAGTGATTCAGGAGCTGGGTTTCTGCTTTTTATGCAATGTACTAGTAACTTGTGTTGTCAAAGGGCTGATTAAAAAGGTGTTAGAAATTTCCTCAATCCAGTCTGAAATTCACTTTATTTTATTCTTGGGTGTGTAACGTATGACGGTGTGTGGAGTGGAGCATGAAACACCAGACCTGCTTGAATAGCCTGAGATCAGCTCTCAGAAATTAGGTGTTGATTATTTAGCCATCACCACTCTTGGATTTGTGAGGTGGGACCCAGAGATTTGAGAGCTTCTGTGACAGAGGAAGGTTCCCCTGTTCTGGGAAGGTTAGAAGCAGGAAGCAGGCCACAGATGTCTGACCTGTAAAAACAACTTAATTTCATTTACTATCACCTCCCTACCAGCTGCAAGGTGCTGAACTTCAAAGCTAAATGTAATTCAGTCCCTGATCACAGGAGCTAATAGTTGGGCTTTTCTTGAACAAAGCTTTCTGGACCGAATTCCCACAGTACCCAACTGTGTCTCACTAGTAAGCCTTTGGGGACTCTCGGAGCCAGACAAGTGAGGTCAGGTGCTGGAGCAGCTGATGGAGGAGACTGCTCTCCTGGAGCAAGAGCCCATCTCCTTGCACTTTTTAACTCTCCTTTTCAGCAGTGCAGTGACCACAGCAAGTAGGAAGGTGGGCTCCTTAGGAAATGCTGTGATAGGTGATGTGGTGGGGATGGCAGCTCGATGGTCCTTCAGCTTGTCTCTCGGCTCCTCGAGATACGAGAGCATGCCACAAGAGTTCCCAGAGATGGAGAATGAGTGTATGTTCCCTGGGGACCTGGAAACAGGGTTTGTTAGCCAATGTTATAAGGACAGTAGCAGTGAAAGCTCAGGGAAGTTTGAGGCCTTGTGGAATTGTCTCTAGGGAGAAACAGGTTCTTCACCCATTCAGACCAGGAGGTTGGGCAGTAGCTAAGCGTTGGGTAGAGAAAAAGATGCACAAAAATGCTCAAAACAACTGTAACACATTTTTTTTTTCCTTAACGCTCCCATACTAAGCTCGTATCCCCTTGACCATACTGAGACCCCAAGTCAACTCAGGTGAGACCACCCCTCTGTGCTGAAAACCCATCTGCTAAGACTTCATGGTACCCTTGTGTGACTTCTTTTCCCCTTTAATACCGCCTTTGATACTCACTTTAGCCTGATGTACTTCACTGGGGGTAGGGTGAGTGAAAGTTTTCCAGACCCACTTTCCTAGGGTTGTCTCTGGGACCCCCACATTTCTATTTCTCCAGGATGACCCTGGGAACTTAAGTAAAACCTGGGTCCTATTGTATCTCATTCACCACCCAACTGCTCCCTAAGTACAGTTTAGCAAGAGATAGATTTAGATTTAGAGTTAGAGACAGAGACAGGGAGAGAGACAGAGAGGCTTCAAGCACTGGGATGTATCAGATGTCCATGTGCGGTTGGAGTAAGGTAGACCCGACGTGGATCTAAATCCATGCTTTGTCCTTCATTAACTGTGTGACCTTGGCAAGTGACTTAAGCTCTCTAAGACTCAGTTGCTACATCTGTAAAATGTAGATGATGCCCACATAATTGTTTTAAAAGTAGCCAAGCACTTTATCCTTATTGAGTTAATCTTCGTATGTTTCTAGGAATTAATTAGTGGGGTATCTGTCCTTTTTCAGTTGAGAAGTTGAGGCACAGAAAAGTTAAGTAGCAGGTCCAAGTTAATGTAATGTGTAAGTAGTGAAGCTGGGATTCTGATTTTGGACAGTTGGATCCCACATCCTGTGTCCTTAACAGCTGCAGTAGATTGTGGAGTTCACAGAACATTAAGAAGAATTAATTGAGATGAATGTTTAAAGCCCTGGGCATAGTGCTTGGCGCACAGTAGGCACTGAATAAATGGTAGCTGTTACCACCAGAGCAAGGAAGCCTGCTTCCATGTGGGCGTGTGGAAGATGTGGCCCTGGGTCAGGGCGAGGCAGGGGAGACCCAGGTCCTCCTGCCAACCTAGGGTTTACACAATGTCAGGGCTTCTTCCAACCTGCTCTGTTAGACAGAGCTTTTGGCACAGTCTCATCCTGCAATCCCAAAGTTGCCTGACAGGCCCCGAAAGGAAAACAAGAGCTGAAACTGGGTGGCCATAAGGAAGGGCTCCCTCCCAGGGAGCCAGTTGCTCAAGAATCACTTTTCTGATTCTCCTTCAGAGGAATTTGGCTTTTCATTTCCTGCTGTCTCCCCCATTTGGTCAGGGCTCCCAGATGAGCTATCTGTGAAACAGAGTGGGGCTGCTGCCTAGATTGGCACAGGGTAAAGGGTTAATGCCGGGGAGCTAAGGAGACCCTGCCAGGACCCAGGGAAACCTGATGTGTGCTCAGAGGAGGGGTGTGTCAAGCTTGCTCTGTTTCTTGTCACGTGTACCTTGGCTCTCTGCCTGGCCCTGGGACCAGCTCAGTCAGCAGTGAGCAGTTCCGGCTCACTTGCCATTGCAAGGTGCCTGGTGGGTTAGGGGCAGCACAATTTATGACTAAAGGCTTTTCGAGGCTGGGGAGACTTGGATTCCCTTCATGGCTCTATCACTTTTTAGTTGTATGACCTTGGTGGTTTATTCATCTTCTCTGAGCCTTGGTTTTCACATTTTTGGGAAAATTGTGAGGATCAAATGAAGTAACATTACACAAAGTACCTAAAAGAACAGTTTCCATAGAGTAGGTGCTCAGTAAATGTTCTTAGTCATGGGTAGGTGCAGTGACGGGGGAATGAGGAGAAACATAAAGTACAATCCTTGCCCTTAAGGAGGTTTTGGTCTGGGTGGAGGGAGAGGTAATAAAGCAGGTGAACATAGAAATAGCAGTGTCAGGACTACATGTAATTAAACACAGGTCAACAGGTACAACAGACAGTGAGAGCTTTGGGAGTTCAAAGGTTGGAGAGCTGCCCTATGTGTGAAGCTGGTCAGGGAAGCCTTCCTGAGCAAGTGAACCTTCCCATGTGGAAATGGTGGAAAAGAAGGTAGAGGGACATTACAGGCAAACATCTGAGATGATGCCATGTAGCATAAGTTCAAGGGATGGAGAAAGAAACAATTGGATTCAAGGGTTTGTGGGGGAGACTAGAGGGAGAACAGTTTCAATAGGTAGGTGGGGTAGGGTGTGAAGGGCTTTGAATGTTACATTAAGGGGTTTGGAATTTATCTGAAGGCTTTTGAGGATGGCAATGACATTAGTATTAGGCTCTTGATTCAGTGACTTATTCTTTTGACGTTAACTTTCGGGGCCTTAGATCCCTCATCTTTAAAGTAAGGAGTCTGGACCATATGATTGTAAAGGAGTCCATGATTCAAAGATACAGGAAGATTATTTTGATGATAAAGTGCAGAACTGGCTAGAAGGGAGAAAGTGGAGGTAGAGGTATTCTAGACGTATTCTTTAGGAAGCCAGCACTATATTGGGCATGAAGCGTGTTTTTGTCTCTTGAAAGAGACTCCAGATGTAGGTAGGGAAGGTCTTTATTGTATGTTTTAGGTTCTTTGACATTATAACAATTTGAGTTCTGCAAGATGCCACCCCAGGAGACACCTACTCTTGGGGCACCTGGAGAAGTGGGGAAACTGGTAAACTATTCTGGGAGAGGAGTGGTTGTTCTGTGGGCTTCAGGTTTATATCATTCCCGTTCTGCAGTAAACTGAGAAGGGCAAAAATAACAGCAGTCCCTCACTGTTTGTCTTTAGTTGTTGTGTAGAGTTTTTCAATTTACAAAATAAATGTCACAGGCATTATCTCCTTTGTTTCACACCAGAGTCTCCTGAGGGGGTTAGGCAGGTGCTCCTTCCATTTTCTCGATGAGGAAAGGACATAATTTCTCAGTGTCTCAAAGCTAGGCCTCCTCATTTCTGCGTGCAGTTACCTTTCCCTGCGCCGTGTTCCTCAGGCAGCAAGTAGGAGCTCACTTCTTTCGTTTATATTTTTAAGTGCCCAATATGCAACAGGTACTATACTAACTTGAGTCCACAAGAGGGCATATATTTAAGAAAAAATACTTTTTTTGCCGATTGTGAAAGCAATACATGTTTATTATAGAAATTTTGTAAAGTGAAATATTTTTCTAATCACACTACCTGGAGACATGAATATTTTTAACCTTTTCTTTGCCTGTTTTTCTGCTTACTGAGATCATATTATGTATATAGCTTTGAATACTGATTCTTTTTGCTTGTTATTAATTTTTTCATGTTGTTTAAATTTTAACAAACATTTGAAAGTTAAGATATTAACTTTATATTAATGAATGATTCACAACATGCTTAATAATTTCCCTACTGTTGGACATCTGGGTTATTTCCAGTTTTTTCTCTTTTAAATATTGCTACAATAAACATCTTTTTCCATTAAGTTTGTTCTGCATTCTAGTTATTTCCCTGAGCTCTATTTCTGAAAGTGAAAAGATAATTTGGTCAAAGGAGTTACTTGGTCTCTTGACAAATATTGCCACATTGTTTTGCAAAACTAGTTAGAATTATCTATAATCCCACTGGCATTATAAGAGTTTGGGTAAGAGGTTTTGAAGAAGGAAAAGAAGCTGTTTCCTATTGTTTTGGCAAGGATAGACACGAGGAAGACCTCTGAAAGATGAACCTGCCTGGCCCTAATGCTGCCCTTGGTGAAAAATATTAAGACATCCTTGACAAAGATCAGGCTAAGGCATATATTCCACAGAGGGTTTTTTTTTTTTTTTTTTTTTAATAAAAAAGAAAGAGAGAAAAGATGAGTTTCAGGCAGCAGAAGAAATTCTAGAGTCTCAAAATGAGAGTGATTTCTGGTTAGATCAAAGGAGGCCGCTGCCAGGTAGGCTCAGGTCAGACTAAAGTTCAGGAGTAGAGCCCTAGAGAACAGGGAGCAGGGCTGTCCTCCCCATGGTGATCAGGACCTGCAGAGTTTACATTCAGCACTGCCCAGGGATTAGTGAAAGGGAAGGGAAAGTCAGGCAGGCCAAACCCCTGGGAACTGGTCAGGGGCTTAAGGAGCTGGATCTGTTTTCCAAGGAAGTTCAGGCAAAGCATGAGATAGCCAAGAGAGTTCTCTGGCTACGCTTCAGTTATACTTGGCTGACTGACAGTTTCTGTCTTTAAAAAGAATTGTTTTGTACTTTTTGTTGTTGTTGTTCCTGTTCTTAGTTCCTACTGAAAAGTTAGTCAGACTTGGCTGAACTGAGTAGAAAAGATTCATTCTTACCTATACAGCATAACTGGGGCAGTTGAAAGAACAACTCTAGGAAACAGGTGGTGGTCCCATGGCCACCCCAAAGCCCTTTTTTTTTTTTTTTATAACTTTAACAGCACCTGTTGCATTGTCCTTATGCCTTGTTCCCTATCTGAGTACATATTTACTTACCCTCTTCTGAAAGCAGCCTAAGGATAGAAACTACATCTTTGTTTCTGATTTTTAAAGTATCTGGCAAGATACTACTTACGTTATAGGTACCCAAAGACTACTTATTAAATTGAAGATTTTCCCATGTGTCTCACACTTGGATTCTGGCCAATGCTTGGTACTTCTCATTCATTCATTCAATCAATCCCTTAATAAGTATTTAGTTTCCTGAATGCCTACTAGATACAAAGCATTATGTAAGGTACTAGGCATACTAATAGGAATAAAAACTAAGTTTAGTGGCCCTTAAGATGCTCATAGTCTTGTGAGAGAGAGAGAGTCAATAAACAGACAATTACAGAACAGAGTATTGTGACTGAGGGACAGATGAGGTGTTACAGGAGCACAGAGGAAGGCCTTCCAAATCATCCTGGGATAAGTGTGGAGGTGTTGAGACCAGTCAGAGAAGGCTCCCCGCCCCACTTTTTCTTTTTTCAAGAGCTAAATTCTAAAGGGGAAGTGAAAAATGAGGGAAGGGCCTTTCAGGCAGAGGGAATAACATGTGTAAAGTCAGTGATGTGAGCAAGTACCTCTATTCAAGGAATGAAGGTAGTGAGTATGTTGTAACAGAGCACAGAGGGATAATGGTTGAAAATAAGCAAGGAACGGATTATGAAAAGCCTGGCATGCTGGGTGTAAGTTTTGGATTTGATGAAAGAAATTTTCACATATTGAGGTATAGGGATGTCATTCTGGCTTATACGTGAGTTAACTTGAATTTTATGCTAACTAAAACAGCCTGTTTGTGACCTATCAAATGTACATTGAATATCTGCTCTAATTATTAAAGAAAAGGGCACAGTGACCAGGAGTAAGGAATGTCCACATTAAAAATAAAGATTAAATGTCACTCTTCCTTGGACGCCAATGTTGGTACTCCTTTGACGCTAAGACTCCATTCTCAGGTGCCAAGGCTGTACTGTATGTGTATGTGCTGGTCTGCTTTGTTTTTGTTTTTTTGAAACCATGAAGAAATGGATCCCTGACTTGTTCAGTGTTCTTTGTGCTGACGACATATAAAACTGTGCTAAAAACCCTGCTTCTCTGGAGCAGTTTCTCAGAGTAACTTGGGAAGCCGGCTTCCAGGCTAGTCCTCAGTTTGGCTCAAATAAAACTCTTCTATTCTTATTATTGGTTGTTCATTGATTATTTTCATCAACAGATTTTATCCTCAAGGTGATGGAGATTTTAGGCAGGGCATTGACGTAATCAGATTTGTGACTTAGGGAGATCACTCTGAATATCAAAATGGAGAACAGAGTGAATGGGCTGGGGAAAATGAGCTAAAGCTGGGGCAATTTAGCCAGGGAAGCCCCAGGAATAGGATAGGCTGAGTTAGCTGTGATTGCTGCTTCTTTCCTCTCCAGGCTACTCTTTTCCATTTTTAGGGACTAGGTCTCCAGTCCCTGCCGTAGCACCTGGTAAACAGGAGGCACTTAATACACACCTCTTAGCGCGCTCCTCTTTGTATGTATCTCCCAAGCCTGACAGGGAGGCTGACATGGGGAAGTGCTTGTTTCTTATTGGTTAGCTCCACTGCTGTAGCTTCTGCTAGCAGCTGCTGAGTCCTGATTTGAATGTAGGTGGGTACCCTTTTTCCTGTGGTCACAAACAAGGCAAAATTGCTTTGTAGGTTAGAACTGACCTTGAAAATATATTTTACATGGTCCTTCTCAAGATATTTCCAAAGACATCGTCCATCTTGTGACGTGTCTTCATTCCAAAGCAGACATGAGACAGACCTGAGACTTGGGACCCTTTGCTGCAGTGCTTGCACCTGGACAAGCGTCTTCTCTGAGCAACAGAATACAAAGAAGCTATAAGGGACCAAAAATAACTGCTCACATGTGCAGTTGGAGCAAATTATCAACAATGAGACACAAAAAGACCGAAACCCAACTGCCAGTCTAAGGTACTGGGAGCAAAATAGGTTACTGCACATGATCCCTGCACACAGCACCACCAAGGGGGTGGGCAGATCACCCAAGCCACCCCTCCAGCCCCACCCATGGGGCTTCCCCTACCTTCACTCCATTTAAGAACCCACTTGCCCCTCCTCAGGGAGTGCGCAAGGGAACCTGTTACTTGTTCTTGCTCCTGCATAGGAGCCCCAGTAAAGCCATGCCTGAATTTCTCGTCTGGCCTCTTAATCAATTTCTATTGATTAGAGTCTACGAACCTGGGTGGATAACAGTGGGTCCTTTAGTGCAGGAAGTATGGTTTTTAATTCATTTTCCCCATAGGACTTATCACTGTGCATGTTACATAGAGATAGAAATTTGTTTCATGAATTTGAAATTAATTGTTTTGAATTTGAAATATATTTCATGAAATATATTGTAAATGTTGATTAGGTGGTGATTCCACCTCAGAAGCGATTTAAATCTATAGTGTAACAGGGGTAATTGGGTATATTGAAGGCCTGAGAAGGAGAGGAACTCTAGGAGGTAGGAGAATTTGGCAGAATGGGAAGTAAGTTACTTCTCAGAAATATTTAGCAGCTGAACTGAAACTGTTTCAGAAAGGTTCTGGGCCAGAGGTGGGTTCTTAGAAAGTCCTACTGGGGAGATAGGGAAGCTCTGTGTTCCCTTTACCACCTACCCTTATGCAAATGGCTTTCAATTTTCCTCATACACTTTATTTAATTTTTTAAATTGAAGTATAGTTGATTTACAATATTATATTAGTTTCAGGTGTACAGCATAATGATTTTGTACTTTTACAAATTACACTCCATTAAAAGTTATTATAAGATAATTGCTCTAATTTCCTGTGCTATACAATATATCCTTGTTGCTCATCTGTTTTATACATATTAGTTTGTATCTCTTAATCTCATACTGTTAATATGCTCCTCCCCACTTCCCTCTTCCTTCCGGTGACCACTAGTTTGCGTTCTGTATTGGTGAGTCTGTTTCTGTTTTGCTATATATCTTTGTTTGTATTAATTTTAGATTCCACATGTAAGTGACATCATGTAGTATTTGTCTGACATATTTCACTAAGCATAGTATTCTCTGGGGCCATCCATGTTGCTGCATATGGCAGAATCTCCTTCTTTTTATGGTTCAGTAACATCACATTGTGTATGTACACATCACATCTTCTGTGTCCATTCTTCTGTTGATGGACACTTAGATTGCATCCATATCTTGGCTATTATAAATAGTGCCGCTATGAACATTGGGGTGCATGTGTCTTTTCAAATTAGCATTTTCATTTTTTCCAAGTATATCCAGGAGTGGAATTGCTGTATCATATAATAGTTCTACTTTTAGTTTTTTGAAGAACTTCTGTGCTGTTTTCCACGGTGCCTGTACCAATTCACATTCCTACCAACAGTGTACAAGGGTTTTCTCCACATCCTTGCCAATATTTGTTAATTGTAGACTTTTTGACTGGTGTGGGATGATATCTCATTGTGGTTTTGATTTGCATTTCTCCAATAATTAGTGAAATTGAACATCTTTTCATGTGCCTATTAGCCAACTGTTTGTCTTCTTTGGAAAAAAATGTATATTTGGGTCTTCTGCTCCTTTTTTGATTGGGTTGTTTTTCTTTTTGATATTGAGTTGTATGAACTGTTTATATACTTTGGATGTTAACCTCTTGTAATTCATATCATTTGCAAGTACTTTCTCCCATTCTGTTGGTTGTCTTTTCATTTTGTTGATGGTTTCCTTTGTTGTGCAGAGCTTTTAAGTTTAGTAAGGTCTCATTTGTTTATTTTTGCTTCTATTTCTTTTGCCTTATATGACAGATCCAAAAAAAAAAAATTTACTGTGATTTATGTCAGAGAGTGTTCTGCCTATGTTCTCTTCCAGGAGTCTTATGGCTTCAGATCTTACATTTAGGTCTTTAGTCCATTTTGAGTTTATTTTTATGAAAGGTGTGAGGAAATATTCTAATCTCATTATTTTACATGTAGATGTCCAGTTTTCCCAGTACCACCTATTGAAGAGACTGTCTTTTGTCCATTGTATAGCCTCACCTCCCTTGTCATAGATTAATTGACGATAGATGCATGGGTTTACTTCTGGACTCCTTTCTGTTCCATTGATCTATGTCTCTGTTTTTGTGCCAGTACCATGCTGTTTTGATTACTGTAGCTTTGTAGTATAACCTGAAGTCTAGGAGGGTGATACCTCCAGCTTTGTTCTTTTTTCTCAAAATTGCTTTGGCAATTTAGGGTCTTTTGTGGTTCCATATGAATTTTAGATTATTTGTTCAGGTTAAGTGGAAAATGTCATGGGTATTTTGATAAATCCCTAGATTGCTTTCGGCAGGATGGCCATTTTAACAATATTAATTCTCTCAATCCAATAGCACAGGATATCCTTCCATTTTTTGTATCATTTTAATTTCCTTCATCATTGTTTCATAGTTTCCAGAGTATAGACCTTTTACCTCCTTGGTTAAGTTTATTCCTTGGCATTTTATTCTTTCTGATGCAATTTTAAGTGGGATTTTTTCCTTTTCCTTTCTGATAGCTCTTTATTAGTGTGTAGAAAAGCAACAGATTGTAATCCTGCAACTTTGCTGAATTCATTCATCATTAGTTCTAATAGTTTTTTGGTGGAGACTTTAGAATTTTTTATATAGAGTATCATGTCATCTGCAAATAGAGACAGCTTTAATTCTTCCCTTCCAATTTGGATGCCCTTTATTTCTTTTTCTTGTCTGATTGCTGTAACTAGGACTTCCAACACTATGTTAAATAGAAGTTGCAAGAGTGGGCATTCTTGTCTTTTTCCTAAATTTAGAGGAAAGGCTTTCAGCTTTTCACCTTTGAGTGTGATGTTAGCTGTGGGTTTGTCATAAATGACCTTCATTATGTTGAGATATATTCCCTAATGAGGATTTTATCATGAAGGGGTACTGAATTTTGTCAAATGATTTTTCTGCATCTACTGAGATGATCATGTGATATGTGATTTTAATCCTTCCTTTAGTTAACATGGTGTTATCACATTGATTAATTTATATTGAAACAGACTTGTATCCCTGGAATAAATCTAACTTGAACATGGTGTATGATCCTTTTTATACATATTGTTGGATTCAGTTTGCTAATATTTTGTGAGAATGTTTGAGTCTATATTCTATGAAAGATGTTGGCCTTTTTCTTTTTCTGTAGTGTATTTGCTGGTTTTGGTATCAGGCTAATGGTGGTCTCATAGAATGATTTCGGGATTGTTCTGTTTTCTTTTATAGTTTTAGAAGGACGGTAATAGCTCTTCTTTGTATGTTTGGTGGAATTCCCCTGTGAAGCCGACTGCTCCTGGACTTTTATTTGCTGGGAGTGTTTTGTTTTTGTTTTTATAAATTCAGTTTCACTACTAATGATTGGTGTGTTCAAAGTGCTTGTTTTGGCTTCTTCTGGGCACCGCCCCCACTGCACAGCAGTGGAGGGAGGCTCTCCCACCCCAGCCCTGCGTCGGGTGGAGTAAAGAGGCCTTGGCTGGGTGCCCTGCCTGCAAAAAGATGAGTTCCGGGGGTTCTTGCCTCCAGGGCGGGCTTCCTGCCTTGTATCCTTCAGCTGGAGCCATTGGCTCCATGGCAAATATCTGAGTAATGAAGAAAACTTGAAACTTTTCAGGAAATGCAACAATCCAACTGGCCATAGGCACAATTATAAAGATTGATCCTGTTATAGGAATGGTTATGAATTCGACTGATCTCAGAGAGTGTATGGAGGAGGCAATTATGAAGCCCTTTGATCATAAGAATCTGAACCTGGATTTGCCATACTTTGCAGATGTAAGCATGACAGAAAATGTCGCTGTGTATATGTGGGAAAACCTCCAGAAATTTCTTCCTATGGGGACTCTCATAATGTAAAAGTATATGAAACTGACAATAATATAGTAGTCTATAAAGGAGAATAGCTCTTAGAGGTCACTACTATAGAAAGATTTAATTTCTTTCCATATTTGAAGAAAATCTTTATCCTCTTTATCTCCTTGGATAATTGTTGCACCTCCACATTTGTGTTCTGGAGCACTTGATTTATTGAAATCATTGTAAGTTCTATTTAAAATTCAAATCTATTTTAAAACCAAATTTATAATGTATTCTGAGTATCATTTAAAGAGTCTTTTAAATCTGTAGATTAAAATCATTTCAGCAAAATGTTTTGGTGTGGAATTACTTGAAAGCAAAAGAAATCTATTTTTGTTTTTCCATTATCTCATTCTTAGTATTCATTTTTTTCTCGGCATAATATAAATGGCAAAAATGATTAAGACTCATTGAGAGTGGGAGAGGGAAGCAAGGAAAGCCATTGTGGAAAACAGTATGGAGATTCCTCAAAAGACTAGGAATAGACTTACCATATGACCCAGGAATCCCGCTCCTGGGCATAAATCCAGAAGTAACCCTACGTCAAAATGACACCTGCACCCCAATGTTCATAGCAGCACTATTTACAATAGCCAAGACATGGAAACAGCTTAAATGTCCATCAACAGATGACTGAGTAAAGAAGATGTGGTATATTTATACAATGGAATACTATCCAGCCATAAAAACTGACAACATAATGCCATTAGCAGCAACATGGATGTTCCTGGAGAATGTCATTCTAAGTGAAGTAAGCCAGAAGAAGAAAGAAATATACCATATGAGATCGCTCATATGAGGAATCTAAAAACAAAACAAAACATAAATACAAAACAGAAACAGACTCATAGACATAGAATACAAACTTGTGGTTGCCAGGGGGGTGGGGGTGGGAAGGGACAGACTGGGATTTTAAAATGCAGAATAGATAAACAAGATTATACTGTATAGCACAGGAAAATATAAACAAGATCTTGTGGTAGCACATAGTGAAAAAAAATGTGACTGAATATGTATGTTCATATATAACTGAAAAATTGTGCTCTATACTAGAATTTGACACAACATTGTAAAATGACTATTACTCAATAAAAGTTAAAAAAAAGAAAAAAATGGTTAAGACTTACAGAAGATGAATCTTATAAAAAAATAAAATACAGGTGACCACAAAGTCTGGAAACATAGACAACATATATTTCTTAGTATATTGAACTCCATCGATCACTTCTTTTAGGATATGCTAAAGTTGCAGGTTTATTCAGTGAAAATTAGACACACAAGTCTTTTGAGGCAATGCATTGTAAATGGATGTACAAGGATTGATTGAAATCCTGCTTTAGTGCACATTGTGCAATGTAAATTTGCACAGCTTATTGAACTATGAACCACTAGAGAGGAACAGCACATTGAACATATTGCAACAAACATATCATTGAATATAAACATATTGAACATAAACTACTTATTATATATATTTGTCTCCAGATCTTATGGCTACCTGAACAATTTAAACTTTGAAGACTGAAGAATAATCACAGGTATTAAACCATGTTAAAATAATCAACATGAAAAGTCTGTATTACTCTGTAAAGTACCTCTTGTATATAGTTTTCCTAATTAATCCCTTTTTGTTCTTACCTGCCTAAGTTGAACTATTAAAAAAAAAGTGTTTCTTCTTGATTCCATTTTGGCAAGTTGTATGTTACTAGAAATGTGTCCATTTTTTTCTAGGTTGTCCAATTTATTAGCATATAACTTTATAGTAGTCTCTTATGATTTTTTTGTATCTCTTTGGTATCAATTTTTATTTCTCCTCTTTCATTTCTTATTTATTTTGCTCCTCTTGTTTCTTAGTGAGCATGGCTAAACGTTTATCAATTTTGTTTAGTTTTAAAAAAATCAGCTCTCGGTTTTATCTTTTCTATTATGCTGGGGGGAAGTCTCTATTTTATTTATTTCCAGTCTGATCTTTACTATTTCCTTCCTTTTTCTGACTTTGGGCTTTGTTTGTTCTTCTTTTTCTAATTCATTTAGATGGTAGATTAGGTTGTTTGAGATTTTTCTTATTTTTTCAGGAAGGCCTGCATCACTATAAACTCCCTCTTTGAACTTCTTTTTCTGGAGTCCATAGAATTTGGAGTGTTGTGTTCCCATTTTCATTCGTCTCAAGGTATTTTCTGATTTCCTCTTTGATTTCTTATTGGCCCTTTGGTTTCTTAGTAGCCTATTTAGTCTCCACATGTTTGTTCTTTTCCCATTTTTCTTTCTGGAATTGAGTTTTAATTTCATACCACTGTGGTCAGAAAACATGCTTGATATAATTTCTATTGTCTTCAATTTGTTGAAATTTGTTTTTGTGACCTGGCATATGATCTATCCTATAGAACATTCCATGCGTGCTTGAAAATAATGCATATTCTGATAATTTTGGACAGAATGTCCTAAAGATATCTATTAAGTCCAACTGGACTATTGTGTCACTTAGTTGAGTTTCTGTCCGGATGATCTGTCCATTGATGTAAGTAAGGTATTAAAGTCCCCAAATATATTGTATTATTGTCATTTTCTCTTTTTATGTGTGTTAGTTTTTGCTTTACATATTTAGGTACTCCTATATTGGGTGCATATATGTTAACAAGTGTAATATACTCTTCTTGTATTGATCCTTTTATCATTATATAATGCCCTTCATTGTCTTTTGTTACAGACTTTCTTTTAAAGAATATTTTGTCTAATATAAGTATTGCTACCTCCACTTTCTTGTCATTTCCATTAACATGAAATATCTTTTTCCGTCATCTCTCTTTTAGTCTGTATGTGCCTTGAGCTCTGAAGTGTGTTTCTTGTAGGCAGTGTATAGATGGGTCTTGGATTTTTTTTGATCCAATCAGTCATTCTATATCTTTGGATTAGAGCATTTAGTCTATTGACATTTAAAGTAATTATTGATAGGTATGAACTTATTACCATTTTACTAATCATTTTCCAGTTGTTTTTGTAGTTCTTCTCTGTTCATTTCTTCTTTTTGTTTCTTCACTTGTAGCTTGATGATTTTCTTTAGTGGTATGCTTGTGTTTACTTTCTTTTCAGTTTTTGTGTATGTATTATTGGGTTTTTTTTATACATTTTTTATTGAGTTATAGTCATTTTACAATGTTGTGTCAAATTCTAGTGTAGAGCACAATTTTTCAGTTATACATGAACATACATATATTCATTGTCACATTTTTTTTCACTGTGAGCCACCACAAGATCTTGTATATATTCCCCTGTGCTATACAGTATAATCTTGTTTATCTGTTCTTCATATGCCTGTCAGTATCTACAAATTCTGAAATCCCAGTCTGTCCCTTCCTACCCCGCTGCCCCCTTGGCAACCACAAGTTTGTATTTTATGTCTGTGAGTCTATTTCTGTTTTGTATTTATTTTCATTTTTTTTTAAATTCCACATATGAGCAATCTCATATGGTATTTTTCTTTCTCATTTGTGGCTACCATGGGTTTATATATGTTGACTATGACTACATCTATTTGTTATAAACTGTTAGTCATTTAAATTCAAACCCATTTCTTTTTATTAAAGTATAGTCAATTTACAATGTTGTGTTAATTTCTGGTATACAGCATAGTGATTCATTTCCGATTGGGTGATTTTTTTTCTATTTTCTACTTCCTTGTTAAAGTATTCAATATGTACATCAATTCTTTTCTCTAATTCAGTTAACATTTTTATTAACAATTCTTTAAATTCTTTATCTGATAAATTGTTTGATTTATTTTTTTCAGTTTTCTCTTGCTCTTTCAATTGAGAGTAGTTCCTCTGCCTTTTCATTTTGCTTAACTTTCTTTGCCTTTATGAATTTAGGTGAAACAGTTACCTGTTGTGGTCTTGAAAGGGTGTTCTTGTGTGGGAATATCCCACTACAGACAGTGTGTGCCCAGTACCTTTGGTGGGAAAGCCAGATTTGACAGGGACACAAGTCATGTTTGGCCTCCAGGTGTGCTGGTAGCTATAACCTTTGTAGGGTGTGGGGCTGGAGATATGGAGGACCTAGAGCTGGAGCCAGGTGTCTGGCAGGACTTCTTCTCTGGTCAGTGGCCATCAGTACCCTATTGGAGGTGGGGTCTGACCCCAAGTTGCTGGAGCAAAAACCCCTATTCCCTTTAAATGTGTGTTCTCCTCTCTCCCTGCACCAGGACTCTTGTCCCAGAGCAGGGAAATGCTGAAGCAAGTGGGCCTCTTGTAGGCTCTTGGCTTACATTAGCCACAGACAGAGGTCCTATGTGCTGCCTGTGTAGGTGTCCATGGTTCTTCTCTGATGCAGCCTTGATTGCAAGTCCCCTTTGTCCCTCACAGCTGATCACTGCCCCCAGCCTCTGCTGCCCCTGCTGTGTTGTAGAACCACTCCACAGGGCAGGCACGGCCGATGTGGAATCTCAGCGTATACCACGGAGTGAGCTGTGGTGGAGCAGCCACCCTCAGAGATCTGGGTTGCTTCAGAGGAACACATTTGAGTAAATGCCAGCAATGGCCACCACCACGCCATGCAGGCTCTGTTCTGGGACGAGGTTGCCTCCATGTTCCATGGTTGATTCTTTACCCCAACCGTGGCCTCCTCAGATCCAGTGCCATACTGTGATGTGGAGTGAGTGGGGCTGGAGCGTTCACTTGGCGTGGTCTGGGGTGTATGGTTAGGCAGTCATGGGAAACCTGGCAGCTGCTAGAGCAGACTTCCCTTTGTCCTGTCTTGGGGGCTAGCCAGTGCTCATGGGCTCCTCATGAGTGAGTCCAGACTTCCCACAGCCGTCCTGTAAGTCATAGCAGTCTTCCAACCAGCCATCAGGGCTTCTCTCCCCTGTCTAGGGCCCCAGGGCTGAGACACCCAACTTGTGGCTCTTGCCACTCAGTCCCCAAGACAGGTCTCCGTCCGTGTATTCTGCCTTTTCCTTCTGAGTCTCCTCTCAGAGACACAGGTCTTGACCCAATTGCTTCTCTCCTCTTCCTACTGATTATGTGTGTATCTTTCTTACAGCCTTGGTTGTACAGGAGTCCTTCTGCCAGTTTTTAGTTAGTTTTCAGTGAGAATTGTTCCAAATGTAGATGCATTTTTTGATATGTTGATGGGGGGAGGTGAGTTCTGTGTCCTCTTACTCCAACATCTTAATCCGAACCAGCTCTCCTCACATACTTTAAACTGCGGTTGACATGGATGACTCACCATAGTCTGATTCTTTGTCTTTTGGTTCTTTTCTTCATTAGGAATGCCCTCCTCCTTTATGCCATTGCCATCATCCTTCAATTCCCTAAAGAAATGTTACACTTTTTCCATCAAATCCTATGGAATAGAAAAAAAGGTTGACCTTCCTCTAAGTAAGGGAGACTTCCTTCTGCCTGACTGCCTTTGAGCTGGAGCATCAGCATTTTCCTGCCTTCAGACTTATGCTGAAACATTCTTCTTGAGCCAGCTGGCCTTTGGACTGGAATGACACCATTGGCTCTCATTCGTCTCCAGCTTGCTGGCTCGCCCTGCAGATCTTGGGACTTGTCAGCTTCTGTAATCATGTGAGCCAATTCTTTATAAATCTCTTTGTTTATCCCTCTCTCCAACTCTCTGTCTCTCTCTAGATCTAAATCTGTATCTGTCCTATTGGTTCTGTTTCTATGGAGAACCCTAATACAATTAGGTTCTGGATTTGAAATTTCTTCAGGAGAAAAGAAGTTTATCTGCCTTTCTTGGAGCTGGTGGATTCACATGAGACATACTTTAAAAATGATGCTTACCCCTTTCGTTTCCTGAACCCTTTCACTTGCACTCCTCTCTTTTCCAAGTTTCAGGCACATAGGACTTAGATGCTTTCATGAGCCCTGGATTGTAATGCTTGACCTAAGCCCACCCTGTTCCTCATTTAAGGCCAAAATTTTCCTTTCTTTTGAGTTATCTTCCTAGTCCCACCCCATCAAAGCTCCCAACTCAGTGTGGTAGATTTGGAAGTAGGTGGTAGGGGAAAAGCAGTCTGAATCTTCAGGTGATTCATGTGTAGTTGAAAGCTCTCTAACCTTCTCAGAATCGTTTGCTAAATGAATTGGATGAAATATCAAGTAGTTTAATAAAGTAGGGTGAACATTTTAGGCAGAGTGTGGTGATATCTTTGAGTAATTGCCCAGGGGGCAGGCATGATAGCCTTTCTGGTAGTCGGTCTTAGGGTCAGTACCTCCTATGCACTTACTGCTTTGACAGATTCTTCACTTTTCCTCCTCAGAAACCACAGCTCCTCTAAAAACAGTAACTCATAAGCACTCCCACAGAACTAGCAATGGAGATTCTACTGCTGAAATGAGAAGAGAGAAGGAGAGCCACTATTTGCATGTCTCCATTGGATCTTTGTAAGTTAGCACATATTGTGGTTTTTAAAAGGTCCATTTTAGAAGAATATAGATCACTTCAAAGATGATGAGAAAATCAGTAGTTTTATATTGTGTGTGGTCATAAGTAAAGAAAAGACTTGATAGGAGAGCAGATTTTAATGGAGGCATTAAGGCACCCTGTTTGAGAAGATGCTAGTAAATTAAGTCTTCACAAGTCTGTGAAGCTGCGCTGGCTTAAATTACTTCACACCTAACATATTATTGTATCGATCTTCCCTTCCAGGTTCCCTGTGAGAAGGAAGGAGGAATTTAGGGGGAAGATTATGATTATAATGTGAAATAACAAACTCCCTGTATCTATTTTAATATTTAAATATTTTAGGTCTTTTTAATATTCTAAAAAGTCCCTTTTGAACCCTATTTCTCTTGCTGACTTCTACTCTATCCCTGTCTTCCTTTTTACAGACAAATTTCCTCAGAGTTGTTTTTAGCTGGTATCCCCATTTATGTATCTCCCATTCATTCCTCAGCATTGTGGAGTTCCCCTGTCACACAGCTGAAATGCTCTAATGTCTCCAATGATGAAGTCACCCCAAAACACACTAAATTCTTCTCTCTTTGTTTTACCAGAAGTCCCAGAGCACTTGACACTGTTGACACATGCAGGTAGTTTCTACTCACTGGAGCTGCTGCCATGGCCCTCACTCTGTTGGCTTCCCACCAGTCTGGCTATTCCTTTGCAGTTTTCTTTGCTACCTCCTCTGATCTGTCCATCCCATCAGTGTCAGTGGTCTTTAGAGTTCTGAGCTGTGCCCTCTCCTCTTTCTAGATCTACTCACCAGGCCCTCTGGGACTTTAGTTGTAATCATTCTCTTTTGAGTTGTGTATCTCAACAGTCTACCAGATATCTGCTTTTGAATATGCAACATGTCCAAAACTGAACTTATCTTACCTCCAAACCTGATTTTTAAAACTAATATTTTTTTTTTTTAGTGGCTGGTGCCCCACAGTGATCTCTGCCAGAAACCTGGCCACCACCCTAGACAATTCCCTTTGTCATTTCCTCATCTAGCCAGTAATTCAGTCTTGACCATGCTACCTCCTAAATATCTCTCTAACCTGTCCACTCCTTTTTCTAACCTTCCTCGCACGATTGATTCAAACCATCACCATTTCCTTTTTGAGATTACGGCAACAGTCTTCTCTTTCACTCCCTTCTTTGCCTCCAGTCTAATTCCATTCCCCCTCTAATTCATTGTCCACAGTGCAGCTAGAGTGATTTTATAATAAACTAAATTCTGATCAGAACTTTTTCCACTATTAAAGTCCTTTAACTGTTCTCTCTTGCCCTCAGGATGCACTTTGATCTCTTCAGCATGGCTCCCAAGTTTTTTGTCATGTTACACATTTAAAAGGCCTCAGTCTCCACCAGCTTCATCTCTGCCAGTCCTGCCCCTCCCCCACCCCAATTCTTGCACTTTATCCTCCAGCCACACCAACGTACTTTATTCCTTAATTGCCCCTGCTCTCTATTGCATCTGGGCCTTTGTGCTCCTATCATGCCTCATTATTTTCCTATCAGTTTTGTTATCCTTCAGGCCTTGGTTGAGACATTATTTTTTCTGTAATCCTACACTAACACACCAACCCCAGACTATGCTGCTGAAGTATTCAGTGCTTACCCCTTCTGTAGCATTTAGCATACTTTCTTGAGACCGCCTGGTGAGTAAGCACTGTAAGCACCTTTTGGGCAGGGACTCTGTGTCTCATTGTTGAATTCCTGGAGCCAAGAAAAGCATCTGTCACCTAGTAGATGCTCAGTAAATATTTATGATCTCAGTGAATGATTTCCATAGTTACTTTGGACATGTCTCATTAAACTAATTGAACAACTAGTATAGAATTTTGTAGGAAGCAAGCAGAAATGAGGTCCAACATTTGATGTCAGTTATTTTTAAAAATTAAATCAAAATTCATATTTTTGCAGTTTTACAAGCTCGCTATGGGCCTGAATGGGTTTTTAGGATAGTATAGCGAAGTCTAAATTCCCGCCAGCTGACACAGCCCTTATCCAGGCCTTAAGATTCTTTTTCTTTTTTTTGGTAACAGATCTATCAGTCTTTATTTAATACACTATACAGTTTATCCATTTAAAGTGTATAATTCAGTAGTTTTTAGTATATTCACAATATTTTGCAACCATCACCGCAATCAACCTTAGAACATTTTCATCCCCTGACAAGAAACCCCATACCCATTAGCAATCATTCCTCATTCCCCTCCCTCCTCTCATCTTGTCCCTCTATCCTCTGGAAACCACTACCACTTTTTGTCTCTATGAATTTGCCTATTCTGGGTATTTCATTTAGATGGAATCATGTAATATGTGGCTTTTATGACTGGCTTCTTCCACCTAGCATGATGTTTTCAAGACTTATTCACTTTGTGTCATATAAAGTACTTTACTTCTTTTTGTTGTCAAATAATATTCCATTATATACCCCCATTTTGTTTAACCATTCATAGTTGACAGACATACAGCTAGTTTCCACTCTGGCTATTACAAATAGTCCTGCTTATGAACATTTGTGTACGAGTTCTTGTCTGGACATACATTTTCATTTATCTTGAATGTAAATCTGAGAGTGGAATTGCTGGGTCATAGGAGGACTTAGGATTCTTTAGAAATGAGGTTGCCGTAGAGAATATGCTCACAAACACATGAAACCCTTTGAAAAACTTGCTCTTTAATTTAATTTAGCAAATAGGCAAGTTTTACAGCTGGTTCTTTATATAGCTGCTTCTTTGAAGAATTGACATTAATCAAATTTCTCTGTCTAATGTAAAAGTAGCAAACAAATGTGCAAAGTCTAATTCTCTAGTATATATTAATATAGCCCTTCTTGGGTTTAAATGGAAGTGGGAGACATTAATGTCTGTCTCTGCCCATTTTCACTCCCACTTCACTTCACCTTGGACCACACAAAGCTGGCTGACAGCTTTCCCCAGAAAAGCTTCAGCTGGGGAAGGGGGCCTATTAGCTGATTTTAGCCATAATTAATATAGTGCTTTCATCTCTGGAATTTATTGTTCCTTTTGTATTATTTTTCCCTTTGGGTCTTCTTTTGTCTTATCCATACATCTCTGCCACCATTTACATTCCTATTTTTCCCCTAATCTTCCCTTCTCCTTAAACTCCTGGTTGTATCATACTGTTTCTCAGTCCTATGTGAGTTAAGACAATAAAGTTATAAGACTCATATGAGTTATAGGATTCCTTTTACAAGTATATCATATCCGGATAAATATGAACATCTTAAAAGTAGTCCTAGTTGGCTACATATTTATTCCAAAAGTTCTGTCATTACTTAAAATATTTTGGTTACTTATCAGGTATAGTTGCTCTCCAAACTAGTCTGGGCCTTACAATAAGACCAGTTTCACTTCCTTGTAATCACACTGAGTATTTCAGGGGTCCTGTCACTCTGCTTGTTTTTATTTGTCTTCCTGTTCCCAGTTCCCCCTTTCTTTTGTTTCTTTAGTCCCCAAGCAAGAAGAGTCTGGGTTCAGCGGGGCTCCAAGTACATGGCAAGGCTCATCATCATAGAGAAACCAGGCAGGGGAGGGATGTTGGCATGCTTCACAAGACTTTGACATTTAAATAAATCATGCTTAAACAGCTCTTTTTAGTCTGTCCTTTCCAGTGTCCCATTTCTGCTTTGTGATCCCTTCCTCTCATTTCACACAGCAAAGAGCCATCAAATCCTAGGGCTGGGAACGTAGCCTTGAATTGTCCTCCTCTCAGAGGAAACTTGGGGAGAATGTGTAGGGAGAGGAACGTCAGAGGGCTCCATTTCCTTCTGCTCCTGGGTAGTTAGTTAATGTTCAACCAGCACTTCCCGCTCTCGGGGAGACCAGGATCGTGTTCCAGCCCCACACTGCTGCTCAGGGCAGAGGGGACTTTGTACAGAGAGCTGATTTGAGAGAGAACTGCATCTGACCTTCGTACTTCATCTTTAGAGTCTATATCCGTCTATGGTCTTGTATCTTCTCAGTTCTTAGGCTCTTCCTCTCTGGGGAGAGGGTTGGGCCAGAATGAGGATGTCAACTAGTGGGGGAGGGAGGAAAAGAAATTCGGAAGTTTCCGCAGCAAAAATTAACATAAAGCTGCACTTCCTGCCCACCATGCTTCCTTCTCTTCCCCAGCAGTTTGTGAATGCCACCCCTCCAAACCCAAGTGAGATGTTAGCTGATTGTACTATGTCTATAGGATCTCCTCGAAGGTGGGGAGACCTATGTTGTGGCTACCATCTTACCTGCTTTTCTCCTCTCCAGAGGAGTCTGCTTCTCACAAATAGGTATGAGGCGAATGGTCTAGAATTCAACCTCCCTTCACCCTTTATAAATTGCAGAATAAGTGTAGTGTCTGTTTAGATAATAAAGCAGTGGGGAGAAAGACACAGAAAGCATTGTATTACCTACCAGGGAGGGAACCAGAGAGCACCATTAGTGAATGGACATCTCTGGAGCAGAGTAAAGGATGAGGCGCAAACAAAGAAGGAAACTAAAGGGAGCCAAAGAATTGTAGGAATTCAGGGTCTAATCCATGGGGGAATAAAGAGGAGGCTGGACAGAGACTTTTGGTGGTCCTAGCCCTGCTGCCTGAAAGAAGAGTTGACTGATCGGCGCCTCTTCTGGGCATGGCCGTAGGCTAGGTTCTGGGCTGTAGCGCTCAGTGGACGTGGTTCCTACTTTACAGGTGTACAGTCTAACCAAAAGAAGGTAACAACAAGTAGAGAGTAGATGAGATTTTCATGATGTGTGGTATTGTGGGCTGGGATGCTGCTTCCATCACTAACAGCTAACGTTTATTGTTCACCTGTTGTTCTAAATGTTTTACACATGGATTAACTCCTTGACGCCTGACAACAGCGCTGTGAAGTATGTACTATTATTATCCTTGTTTTGTAGGTGAAGAATCTGAGGCACAGAAACATTGCAAATAGCTTGTCTGAAGTCTCACAGTAGAGACCCGGGAGCAGGAACTCCAGCACAGCTGGTCTGGCTCTAGAACATGTGCTCTTAGGTAACACGGCCTCTAGTAAGTGGTCCAAAGAGTGTGCAGAAGCTCTGTGGCTTCACATCCACATGCCTTTGTAGCTGCTTGCCTGCCCTTTTTGCCTGGGGGACTTCCTTAAAACTCTGGTCAGGGGAGATGCTCCTTTGACATTTTGTCTGACTCCCTCTGCTTATCCTGGGGCAGTCACTATCCTTTGAGTTTGACTAGGGCTTTGTGTATATTTTGTTTAACTACTTAGCATTTTATTTGTTGGAATATCTGGCTGTTGTGTTATAAGCTTCTGGAGAGCAGGACTTCCTTATTCGGGAAAATTTGAAATCGTTGTAAAAGTAAAGCCAATAATATAATGAATCTACGTGTACTCTTCATGCAGCTTCAGCAGTTACCATTTCATGGCCAGTCTTGTCCCATCCACTGCCCTCCTCAAACCTGGATTGTTTTGAAGCAAATCCCAGTTATCAAGTCATTTCATCTGTAAATATTTCAATTGTATTACTAAAACATAAGGGATCTTTTAAAAACATAACCACAGTACCATTATCACACCAAAAAGTAATACTTCTCCAGTATCATAAAATATTAAATGTTTAAATTTCTGCCAATTACCTCATAATTTTTTCCCTTCCCTTCAAGTTTTTCTTTATTCCTTCATTTCTTGCTTTGTCCTCCACTCTGCCCCCACACTCTTTTTACAGTAGAATTTTTAATACACATCCAAATAAGGACATGACTTTAAAAAAAATTTTCCATTCTTTTTACATGCTCTGCACAGTTCTCTCAATCTTGATTTTTTTTTCTGAACATTTTATTTTATTCTATTTTTGGTAGGTAATTAGATTTACTTACTTATTTTTGGAGGAGTTCCTCGGGATTGAACCCAGGACCTTCATGCCCTTTGCCACTTGAGCTATACCTTCCCCAACAAGGGCATGGTTTTTTAATCTTCATGTTGTTCTCAGCACCTGGCTTAATGCCTGACATATAGTAAATCCTCAATAAGTGTTAAATAAATGAATCATCAGAAGTCTGTAAAATGTCCTGGTTGAATTAGTGCAGCCTTACTGTCACTTTTGGCTAGTTTGCTGGGATGGCTTTTGGTTTCTGATAACTTTAGTTAGGGGTTAACTTTGACGCTAGCTACTATCAGTCAGTACCTGTGTAACATTACTAAAGGTTCGAGGGTAATGAATGCATCTGTGACTCAGATTTACAGGTTAGCAGGAAGTGGGCTTTTGCTTTCTTGTCTCTGTTTTTTGTCCTTAACCTCCTATCGTGTCATGTTAAGTTTGAACTGACCATGTTTAGCTTTTTTGTTATTTCTTCGGAGCAGGGACCCGGAAGGAGCTCCCTGAGAGCATAAACAGCTTTCATACGGTGCTGCGGTAGGCAGCATTCTAAGATGTTATGCCAAGATTTACTCCTAATCCCTTGGCTGTGAATATAAAATGAGTAATCATGCCTGTGATTGTGTTACCTTATGTGGCAAGAGGAATTTTGCAGATGTAATTAGGGTTACTAATCAGTTAACTTTGAGTTTAACAGAGAGATTATCTGAATTGGTTTAATATAATCACAGTAGTCCTTTAAAAACAGGCAGTTTTTTTCTAGCAAGTCTCAGAAGGGACCTGTAAAAAGATTCGATTTAAGGGATGTTCTCCTTTGCTGAGATGGGAGGAGACCTCATGCCTAGGACCTGAGAAGGTCCTCTAGTAGCTAACAGTGTTCATATCAGGACAATGGGGACCTCAGTCTCATAACATCAAGGAACTAAGTTCTGTGAGCTAATAAATGAGTGTTGTTTAAAACCAGTAAATTTGTGGTAATTTGTCTAGCAAAAATAGAAAATGAATACAGGTGCTTTGTACCTGATAGGTTGAATTAGCTGATCCTTTGCTTATTTTACTTTTAAAAATTGAAACAAAATTAAAATACATTGACAAGCATTTAGATATTTTCTTAAATTTTATTTTTTATTGAAGTGTAGTTAATTTACAATGTTAGTTTCAAGTATACAGCAAAGTGATTCAGTTATACATATACATGCATATTTTTTATTCAGATTCTTTTCCATTATGTTATTAAAAGAAACTGAATATAGTTCCCTGTGCTATATAGTGGTATGTCCTTGTTGTGCATCTATTTTATATATAGTAGTGTGTATCTGTTAATCCAAACTCCTAATTCATCTTTCCCCTCCCCTTCCCCTTTGGTAACCATAGTTTCTTGTCCGTGAATCTATTTCTCATTTATAAATAAAATTTGTATCTTCTTTTAGATTCCATATATAAGTGATATCATATGATATTTGTCTTTGACTTAATTCACGTAATATGATAATCTCTAGGTCCATCCATGTTGCTGCAAATGGCATTATTTTATTCATTTTTATGCTGAGTAATATTCCGTTGTATATATATATACCACATCTTCTTTATCCATTTATCTGTCGATGGACATTTAGGTTGCTTCCATGTCTTGGCTATTGTAAATAGTGCTGCTATGAACATTGGGGTGCATGTGTCTTTTTGAATTATAGATTTCTCCAGATATTTGCCCAAAAGTGGAATTGCTAGATCAGATGGTAAGTCTTTTTTTTTTTTTTTTTAGTTTTTAAGGGAACCTTCATACTGTCCTCCATAGTGGCCGCACCAATTTACATTCCCACCAACAGTGTAGGGGGGTTCCTTTTTCTCCACACCCTCTCCAGCATTTATTATTTGTAGACTTTTTAATGATGGCCATTCTAGTCTGTGTGAAGTGATATCTCATTGTAGTTTTCATTTGCATTTCTCTAATAATTAGTGATATTGAGCATCTTTTCATTGCCTGTTGGCCATCAGTATGTCTTCTTAGGAGAAATGTCTATTTAGGTCTTCTGCCCATTTTTGATTGTTTTTTTTTTTTTTTAATGTTAAGTTCTATGAGCTGTTTGTGTATTTTGGAAATTAGTTCCTTGTCAATCATGTCATTTGCAAATATTTTCTCCTATTCTGTAGATTGTCTTTTCATTTTGTTTATGGTTTCCTTTGCTGTGCAAAAGCGTTTAAGTTTAATTAGGTCCCATTTGTTAATTTTTGCTTTTATTTTCATTACTCTAGGAGCTGGTTTGAAAAAAATATTGCTGCAGTTTATGTCAAACAGTGTTCTGCCTATGTTTTCCTCCAGGAGTTTTATAGTATCCAGTCTTAAATTTAGGTCTTTAATCCATTTTGAGTTTATTTTTGTATTTGATGTTGGAGAATGTTCTAATTTCATTCTTTTACAGGTAGCTGCCCAGTTTTCCCAGTATCACTCATTGAAGAGACTGTCTTTTCTCTACTGTATATTCTTGCCTCCTTTGTTGTAGACTAATGCACCATAAGTGTGTGGGCTTATTTCTGGATTTTCTATCCTTTCCATTGAGCTGTGTGTCTCTGTTTTTGTGTTAGTACCATACTCTTGATTATTGTAGCTTTGCAGTATAGTCTGAAGTCAGGGAGTGAGATTCCCCCACGTATGTTCTTTCTCAGGATTGTTTTGGTTATTTGTTGTCTTTTATGTTTCTATACAAATTTTAACATTTTTTTGTTCCAGTTCTGTGAAAAATGCCACTGGTAATTTGATAGGGATTGCATTGAATTTGTAGATTGCCTTGGGTAGTATGGTCATTTCAACAATATTTATTCTTTCAACCCATGAACATGGTATGTCTTTCCATCTGTTTGTGTTGTCTTCAATTTCTTTCATCAGAGTCTTACAGTTTTCAGAATATAGGTCCTTTGCCTCCTTGGGTAGGTTTATTCCTAGGTATTTTATTCTTTTTGGGGGATAGTAAATGGGATTGTTTCCTTAATTTCTTTTTCTACTATTTTGTTGTTAGTGTATAGAAATGTAAGCTATTTCTGTGTATTAATTTTGTATTCTGCAACTTTACTGTATTCACTGATGAGCTCTAGTAGTTTTCTGGTAGCATCTTTAGGATTTTCTATGTATAGTATCATGTCATCTGTAAACAGTGACAGTTTTACTTCTTCTTTTCCAATTTAGATTCCTTTTATTTCTTTTTCTTCTCTGATTGCTATGGCTAGAACTTCCAAAACTATGTTGAATAAAAGTGGTGAGAGCGGGCATCTTTGTCTGGTTCCTGATCTTAGAGGAAATGCTTTCACCACTGAGTATGATGTTAGCTGTGGTTTTGTCATATATGACCTTTATTATGTTGAGGTATGTTCCCTCTATGCCCACTTTCTGGAGAGTGTTTATCATAAATGAATGTTGAATTTTATCAAAACTTTTTCTACATCTATTGATATGATCATATGGTTTTTATTTTTCAATTTGTTAATGTGGTGTATCACATTGATTGATTTTACACATATTGAAAAATCCTTGTATCCTTGGGCTAAATCCCACTTGATCATGGTGGATCAATCCCACTTGATCCTTTTAATGTATTGTTCAAGTCGATTTGCTAGTATTTTGTTGAGGATTTTTGCATCTATATTCATAAGTGATATTGACTTGTAATTTTTTGTGTGATATCTTTGTCTGGTTTTGGTATCAGGATGGTGATGGCCTTGTAGAATGAGTTTGGAAGTGTTCCTTCCTCTGCAGTTTTTTGGAATAGTTTCAGAAGGATAGACATTAACTCTTCTCTAAATGTTTGGTAGAATTCACCTGTGAAGCCATCTAGCCCTGGACTTTTGTTTGTTGAAGTTTTAAAATTACTGATTCAATTTTAGTGCTGGTAGGCATTTAGATCTTAAATGTACAATTTGATTTGTGGTAACTGTGCACACCCACGTAATCACTACCTCAATTGAGTTGTAGATTATTTCCATCGGCCTAAAGAGCTCCCAAGTGCATCTTCATTGTTAACTCCACCCTCTATGGTGAATTCTGACAGCATTAATTACTACTGCCTATTCTTGAACTTCCCTTAAATGGCATCATATAGCATGTGCTCCTTTGTGTCTGGCTTCTTTTGTACAGCATAATGTTTTGGGGACTCATTCATCTTGTTTTAGCAGCAGTTTGTGCCCTTTTTATTTCTGATTAGTATTCCCTTGTATGGATATACCACAGTCTGGTTATCCATTCACATGCTGATGGATATTTGAGTTGCTTCCACTTTTTGGCTATTATGAATAATGCTGGTGTGAACATTTATGTATAATTCTTTGCATGGGTATCTATTATAATTTCTCTCATGTAAATACCTAGTTGCTGAACTCTATAAGTACATTTAACTTGATAAGAAATGCCAAATTCTTTTCCAGAGTGGTAGTGCCATTTCATGTTTCTACCAGCAGTATGTCAGAATACCAGTTTTTTCCCAACCTCACAGCACTTGGTATCATTAATCTTTTAAAGTTTAGCCAAAATTTCTTTTCAAATATTTCTCTGTGGCTGCAGAATAGATTATTCATCCTCATGTCTGTCTCAGGGAATATTCTCGCAACTCCCACATTTTTCAATACTACCTATGTTTTAGGCCAATGTTTCCTAACATAGAATATACGTTAAGAATCATCTAATAAATAAGATTATACTGTATAGCACAGGGAAATATATACAAGATCTTGTGGTAGCTCACAGTGAAAAAAATGTGACAATGAGTATATGTATGTTCATGTATAACTGAAAAATTGTGCTCTACACTGGAATTTGACACAACATTGTAAAATGACTATAACTCGATAAAAAAAAATGTTAAAAAAAAAAAGAATCATCTAGGTGTTTTTCAAAACACTCAAGCCCAAGTGTCACTCCAGACATAATGTATCGGCTTCTTCAGTGATGGTTTGTAGGCTTAGTATGTATATAAAAAATGTTTCCTAGGTAATTCTGACTTATACTCCTAGCTAAAAACCACTGCTATTAGTCTTAAGTCCTATCTGTTATAGCAGAGGTTCTCCATCATGGCTACACATGAAATGCATCTGGGAAGCTTTGGAAAAATTACCAGTGCCTGGGTTCCCCCGCACACCAATTAAATTAAATCTGTGAGTTGGGTCTGAATACCAGTTGTTTCTAAAATTTTCCCGGTCATTCTATTGTGTAGCCATATTTCTCATCAAATTTCTCCCTGTCGTCTCTTGTGGCATTTTCCATTTCTATTTTTATATTATGATAATTTTTCATGTCTTATCTCTTGTCTTAGGCTTTATGTTCCCTGGGGTAAGGGCCCTGCATTTCTCATTTCTGTATCTTTCATGGGGTCTAACACTGAGACTTATAGCACAGTAGGTGCTCCCTAAGGATTTCATGAACACATAGATTGGCCAACAGGAAAAAGATTCTCCATTACAGGTGAGTTGTATCCTGAACCTCAGGTTTACATGTTAATACTACAAGGTCTTTGTCCTCCCTATGGGTGGAGTTGTTGCTTGTGATGACTGATGTGGGTAACTGCTCTGTGAGATAATGATGCCCTGTGCGGTGCTTGTTTTCAGGCATATTACTGGGACTAAGGAGTCTATGTGTATATGGGGTAGAGGGTAGGATGGATAAGGAGACAGAGCTAATTAGATTGGAGGAATTAAACTAGAGAGTAGTGGGAAAGAAAATAAGAAATATTAGTGAAGAGGAAGAAATCTGAACTCATCTGATAGGCCAGGGGAAGACACTGTAGGTCCTTGCGTGGGACAGTGAACTAGTTTTTAGGAAGGTAATGAGGCAGTAGTGTGCAAGGAAGATTTCAGTAGAGTGACCAAAGATGAGAATTCAAGCAGTACCTCCAGCAGAGGTGTTGAGGGCGGGGGTTATTTAGGTGTATGGGAATGGGGAGAAGGACATAACTGAGAGACGCTAAAAAAAAAAAAAAGAATCAACAGGCTGTGGCAACGTATCAAGTCTGGGAAACAAAAGAACAAGGGCTGAGGAAGTAGTGGTGTCACTGAGAAAAATGAGTGAGCTGTGGGGGAAAGCCAGTTTAGATGGGGAGTAATTTGAGAAGGTATTTTGATGTGAGTGTCATGCATTCTGTGAAGTAGTCAGGGCTAGAGATACAGATGAAGGACTTATCTGCAAAGAGATCATGAAAGCTGTGGAAACAGGGTTGTGTGGCTGGATTCACGCAGGTTTGAGTAAGAAATCTGATGTGGGGGTGCAATGGGGACACTTGGAGGAGAATGACCAGGAAGGAAAATGTTGTCTGTGGTCTCAGATGTTGTAAAAGTGAACCATGTGAGGACAGAGAAAATACATTTGAATTGGCCAAGCAATGGCTACTGATTTTATGCTGCTTCAGCCTTGTATATGGAGGCACCACTGCAGAGGGCCAGGAGGAATCAGGTGAGGAGGAAGGGGAAAGACAGCACACATTTCAATTGCTTAGAAGTGAAGGAAATGAGATAACAGGCTAACGCTTGGTGGAATTAGTAAATGAAGGTTATCCAGGTTGGAAGAGATCTGACCCTCTGAGGGGACAGAAAGAAGGAACAGGGTACGAGGAAGAGGGAGGGTGCTACAGAGATTTCTACACACCTGAACCTGTGGGGACTGTTGGGAGTGAAAGCTGTATCGCTGCATCTGATTCACTGGAGCCTCTGTGTGGAAAGTGTGATTTCTTCCTAGGGAAGAGGCTGGAGATCATTTGCTCATGAGATCATCTTCTTTCCTAGAGGAAGACAGGCAGTTTCTTCAGGCAGGTTGTAGCTATGGCTTGTTGCTTCCAGATCAGCTCACTTTGTTAGCAGGTGTGCAAATGAATTGAGCGATTCTCTGATCACTAGAGCAAATATCTGTGTACTTAGACATAGGCTCACTCTGACTCCCATTTAAGCAATTTCTCCTTCTTCTGCCTGTAAAGAAGACATTGTAGAAAGTAGTACCAACTGTGAGGCACCATGTTGATGTCTGGTATATAATTTTTATTATAAATATAGAGCAAATTTTACAAATAATTCAGAAGCAGCCTTAGCCAGGCAAAATTAAATAACAGAACAGGGTGGATGAGGGGAGTTATATACAGAGTGTCAGGGATGGAAAACCCTGAAGAGGTACCTGAGTACAGAGAGCTCCCAACCAACCCTCTTTGAGGGGGCCTCTTAGACACAGCATGAGATCAAGTAACGAATGTGGAATAAAACTCTTCTCTCAGCAGCCCCAAGGAGGTTCCATCTGTGCAGAAGAAGGCTGAGTGGGAAGTAGATGTGCCTCTCCTTCTCCTGCCCTTCCTTTTTATGCTGACACATTGGGTCTCATAGACCCTGTGGGAGAAAACAAATTTCGGACGCTTTCAAGAAGCCTAGGGCTGAGTTATAATCCTCCCCTTATGTCCTAAGGAGGATCAGCACCAGTGCTGCTTTCTAGGTTGTAAACAATGCCAACAGCATGAGTGGTAGTGTTCTCTTTAGGGCACTCCTGCTTCTCAAGGACCAAGCACACCTTAGCAGAGGCCCAGGTTTCCTGAGAAGGTGAGTGGGGCAGACAGATGGAATGTGCACAGGTGGAAACATGGAATAGAATGGTGTTGATGATTGGTCTGAGATGCCTAGAAACTGAGTGAGACCCATTTCTAGCCATTGATGTAGAAAACTGCTTCTTCTTCTTTTTATGTGGAGCCCCTGACATAAAAGCCTTGAGGAGCTCCTGGGCAGAGGGATTTGAGGGGTTTTGATGTCTTCTGTCACCTAAGGCAGTCAGATTGGCTTATGCAGCAAATTAAGTAAACATAACCCCTTTCACATAAACAAGCAGTTACAAAAATTAAAGTGGTGGAATGTCTCAGAAGGAAGGGAAAAAACCCCAATACCCCAAATTGTGCATTCCTTAACCATTATTTAGATAATCTCTGAAGGGTAGCTATCTGATTCCTCTCCCCAAACTCAGCAGACTGTCTCTGTTAAGAGCTGATTTTTCCTCTAAAGCGATAACCTCTCCCTCCAAGGGCATTTTCTTGAATACAGCCCATAAAGTTATTAAAAACAGTATGTGCGTTTTTTTCCATCAGGAATCACATATGGACTTTTGAGAAGTTGTTTTCTAGTTGCTCTGGTAGGTTTTCTGAAGACAGGCTTTCAAAGGGTTTAGGTGTTATTCTAGCTAAGTAGTAGGTTGCTCAGGCCTTGGTCCTGCAGGTAGACAACCCTAAAAGTGGATGAAGGTATAGAATTTCCCAGTTCAGAATTGGTTATATTTGTATTTTCCTGTGAATGGAGGGTTCACACTGGACTTCAGAGAGCTAGGAGGAGCTTTTCCTTTTGCTATTTCTCTCCTTTTCTGGCACATGTGTTTCAGTGCATAATTCTCCAGGTTATGGCAAATTGAAATTAGACTCCAGTGGGACAGGAGAGGTGGGAAGGGATAAATGTGTTCTGAATAGGCAAGTTTAAAAGCAGTCTAGGTCAGGAAAAGGGGAGGGGCAGAGGTTCTGGCAACCTCTCCCAAGGTCTGCTTTGCCAAATTTCAGTTACAAAAGTCTGTTTCCTGCAGACCTCCTCCTGGATGTACCTTTTCATCTCTTAAAACTGAAGTAAGGGGCTGTGACCAGGCAGCCTGGAGGAGCCTCATTAGGGGGTTAAGGGAGGGAGGGTGGGGAAGACACTCCTCCCATTTTTCCTGAGGGTAAAGGGATCTCCTAGGGATGGGGAGGAGGAGCTTGGAATAAGTCAGCAGTACAGAGAGCAGGACTGGTTGCATCACTTCTTTTTCACTTCTGAATAAACCGTTTCTGAGGCTGTTAAGGATGGAGAGGCTGAAGTTGGTTTCTTTGATTCCAGGGCATTGAAGTTCAGGGAAGAATATGCAACTTCGTCAATCTGAAAGGCAGGAGCAGGGGTCAATTGAGTCAACATCACAGGCCAGGCCCTCACCTTGTCTACTGTGATTCAGCACCAAATGCTTTCGGCACTTTGAAACTTTTGGCTTAGGAGGAGGGCTTTTGTTACCCATTATCTCTGCTTGCTAACATCCTGTTGAATGATCGTTAGGAGAGATAGATTATGGAATTCTACAATGGAATACGATGATACAGCAGTGAGAACAAATGAACCACAAAGGCATACAACAATATGAATGACTCTACAAAACAATTTTGAATGAAAGAAGCCAGGCACATGTAAGGATATACTGCGGTTTTCACTTATATAAGAATATAATCATGTTAAACTAATCTAGTGCATTCGAAGGTTGTTATTCTTTAGAGGGAAATAACTAGAAGGTTTTGTATATGTGTGTTGGGGAGACAATTTTTTTTTAATGATTTGGGTACTGTTTACATAGGTATGTGCAACTTGCGAAAACTTACACATTGTTGAAAAATACTTAAGATTTAAGCACTTTTCAGTATATATGTGTATTCTATTGAAAGGTTAAGATGAGAAAATTCATTTCAATAGAATTATTAGAAAGTAAAGGAGCCATTAGAATGGAAATTATCATTTGACAGTAAGAGCAGGGTCAGATTGGAGGCAGAGGAGGGAGGATAAGCCAGTGCCTTCCTTGTGCTGGATATTGTGCTGGTTGCTTTAGATTTGTTATAATATTTAATTCCTTGACCTTCTCTTCAAGGTAAGCATCATGCCAGTTTTACAGATGACAAAACTGAGGATCAAAGAAGTTAAGTTACTTGCCCAAGGTCATGGCTAGGATTCAAGTCCACATTCTTGCAGTGATGTAGACCCATGGAAGTAATTAACCAATACTTCTTTGTTTGTTCTGAAGTGAGGAACTTTGACCCAGACTGGATCTTATATTGTCTTCATGAATAACCCATTCTACACAGAGATATTTCCATGAGAAAATGAGCTGGTGAAACTGGCTGTGCTTACCTTGCTGGGTGAGTTGTCAGAATGTCCCTGACCTGGGGAAGCAAAAGAGAGTTACCAACCTATGAAAATGCAGACCTGACTTAAATCCTCAGAACGTGGTGTTCCTAAGCTATTGTGACTTCCAGGTAAAGGAGGTGGCAGGTGGTGGGAGGGTAGGCTATAGAGGTGGCCCATGATCACTTAAGGAATTCACTTCCCTCAACCTGTGGTCCAGACCCCAGGGCATTAGACCAAGGAGGGGCAGAAGGCCTCAGTTCACTTCTGAAGATTTCTTCAAGTTCACAAGGCCTGAGATTTGCCCTGGCGTTTCTCAGCAACAGGATCAAGTGGCAGGGAGGGACATTGAGGCCGACAGCACCCAGAGCACCAAAGGCAGGGAAACTCTCACCAAAGGAGATGCCCACATGCATAAAAGAGTCCGGAGGGGGTAGGATTAAGGATGAAGAAATGGCTCCTGGAAACATGACCAGCTCATGGCCTGCTGGCTTGCCTGGCCTAGGGGGAGTGAGTTTCTCTTCCGGTGCTGTGTCTCAGGGGAAGCTTTTGCAGTAGGAAGGGTGCGAGGATCTATGTCAACTTAAGATTGGGACATGGAAATACCCTCTGAAAATTCAGAAGGTACGGATCATTTGGAAATCCAGGATTCCCTGCTAGGGCAGGGCACATGGTAGAACATACCAGCTCTCACTGGGTAAGTGGGTTTACTTACTGTGGTTGGAGTCTGAGGATTTGTGCTGTGTGAGATCATGCTGGTCACTTGCCCTAAATAAATTCCAGATGCTGTTATTCCCAGGCATAGGATCTTTGCTCCTTGAATTAGGAAGGACACTGTCAGCATGATACCTTGGGGCTCCTCAGTGTTCATTTATTCCTTGGTCAGTACTCTTTCCTCTCAGGCCCTCCTTCTTCAATCTATGTATGATCCCTGCTAGTGTTTACTTGTTCCCTGTTTGCTGGCCCTTCACGTTTTGGGTGACCTATACAACTGTTTCTGAGCCTGTTTCTACCCTGACATCTTTCCCCTTTTGTAGGCAGATGCTGGTTATTTCTCACTTTATTTATTGCCTAAGAGGCCTTTGGTTGTGTCTGCTTTTCTTAGGTTCTCTTCCTGTCCTATCCCCCAGTCCCCTCCTGCTACTATTGTCCACTGGGCATGTGACTCCCTTCCTCCCGCTTCTCCTTTCATTTCCTCATTAGTTTTCCTTCTTGGATCTTGGCTTCCCTGACTGGAGACAGAAGAACATAATGGCTCTCACCCCTCTAAACCAGATGGGGATGGGAATAACCATGTCCGAGAGAGAGTGGGGTAGGGGAAGCATGACCACCAGGGAAGAAGAGACCCGCAGGAATTAGTGCTGGGAAGCAGAGCTTTAGGAAGAATGAGGAGCCGATCCAGGCCAGACACAGAGATGAAGTCTCCTTCCCTCTCCCAAGCGTGGCAGTTAGCCTTGGAGAAAGTGGAATGAGAGGAAAGGCATCATACCTTCCAGTATTTCTGACATACAGAAAATACACCATGGCTGCTATCAGAGCTACCCCAGCCACGGCTCCAATCACGATGCCGGCAATAGCACCATCTGAGAGGCCAGAAGAACTTCCTTGTGTTGAATCATCTGTCATGGAGAGAAAAGAGAACAGTGAATGAAGGTGATGTTGTTTTACAGTGGAAAGTGCTCTGGGAAACAACTCTCAGTATAAAAAAATCTCCACTTGTTTCTTCAAGGAGTAAATTTTCTGTGGGAGGTTGCTGTGAGGGGATTAGCCAACTATATCCTTGCAGTTCTTTTCTCTTTGACTGTATGTCTAGGTTGGTGGTCAGATTTGCCTCAGTTCTATCCTGGCCTTTCTGTACTCAGATATTTTTGAAGCCTTTAGAAATATAAGAAGGATTGATGGCGTTTTTTTTTTTGTTTTGTTTTGTGTTTTTTGTTTTTTTTGTTTTTTTGTATATTATGACTTCTTACCTTTTCATGGCTGCATCTTTCCCTGAGCACCATCCATGAATATGTGCCTCTCAAGTGTCTTGTGGTGGGGACTTAATTGATGGAACTCTGAATTCACTACCCCTTTGCACAGAGACTACCCTTCCCACGGGCTCCCAGCAGGGATACGAAGTCAACCCCAATTCTGTGAGAAGTGATTTTTCTGTGATGAGTGACTCTAGTTCAAGGACTTCCCGCCAGCTTTGCAGACAGTCTCTAAAACTGCACTGTAATCGAAAACTTCCTTCCTTCCCTTTCTCTTTCTCAAGAGTCAGATATACATCATGGTCTGAGGACCCTGCCAGCTTCCTCCCTCTCCTGCCCCGCTTTCCTTCACATGCATTTTCGGAAATGAATGTCTTGATGTCTAATCCTATCTTGGCTGCATCTCGTGGGATGAAAACTAACATACTAGATATGAAACGCTGCACTCAACTCCTTTTTTTCTTTCCCATAGTTAGTCAGTAACATGTCCCACTGGTCATTTGTGTTATGCCTTCCTTCCCAAATATATATAATACCTTTTGCCTCTGTTTCTTCTTTTCAATTTTGTTTGGCCTCACCATTCTACTCAAGATGAAAATTAATGCTGGAGTTGCTACTGTTAAGAGGTACTTACTATGTGCCAGGCTCTGTGCTACATATTTCCCATATATCTCATTTAATTCATATAATAACCCTGTCAGATAGACACTATCTCCATTTTACAGATGAAAAAACAGGCTTGCATTGGTGAAAAACCCAAAGTCAAATGGCTAATAAGAGGGGGCCTTAGAGGTAGGAGTCCCTGATTTTATAGAGCCTAATGATAATAGTAGCAATAACAGCAGCTAACATTTATGGAAAATTTCCTCTGTGTGTGTATTTGCTAAGGGTTTAATTGGATATTACAGTAAATCTGTGAAACAATACCATGAAACACGTACTCTTATTGCAGTTTTCTGTTGAGGAATCTGAGCCTTGGAGAAGTTAAGACTCTTGGGCAAGAATTTATAATTGTAAATACTTACATTAAGAAAGAAGAGATCAAATCAAAAATCTAAATTTACAATTTAAGGGATGAGTTAAAAAAGAAACTAAACCCAAATCCAGAAGGAAGGAAATAATAATGATTAGAATGGAGATAAATCAATTAGACAATGGAAAAATCAGTAGAGGAAATCAATAAAACCAATATTTGGTTCTTCAAAATGATTAATAAAATTGACAAATATTTAACTAGGTTGACTAAGAAGAAAAGAGAAGATTCAAATTACTAAAATCAGAAATGAAAATGGGAACATTAGTACCAATTCTACAAAAATAGTAGAAGTATAAGAGTACTATGAATAATCATATGCCAGCAAATTGGATAACTTCTATGAAATGGACAAATTCCTAGAAACAAAAGCTACAAAAATGCAGTCACAAAGAAATAGAAAATATGAACATATAAAGAGTTTAAATCAATAAAAACATTTGACAAAATTCAGTATTCTTTTATGATAAAAACACTCAAACAAGGAAAGAAGGAAAGAAACCACCTCAATATGATAAAGGCCACATATAGAAAACCCACAGCTAACCATCATCCTCAATGGTGAAAGACTGAAAGTTTTTCCTGTAAGATCAGGAACAAGACAACAATGCCTGCTTTTCCCACTTCTATTCAAAATAGTATTGGATGTACTACCCAGAGCACCTGGGCAAGAAAAAGAAATAGAAGACATCCAAAATGGAAAAGAATAAAATGATCTCTGTTTGCAGATGACACAACTTTATGTACAGGAAACCCTAAAGATTCCCCACAAAACTGTTAAAACTAATAAACTAATTTAGCAAAGCTGCAGGATACTAAATCAACATGTAAAATTTAGTTGTTTCTATATGTAAACAATGAAACATTCAGAAAGGAAATCAGGAAAATTTTATTTACAATAATATCAAAAAGAATGAACTACTTAGGAATTAGCCAGAGAGGTAGAAGATCTATACACTGAAAAACTATAAACAAACACTACTGAAAGAAATTAAAGAAGACATAAATAAATGGGAAGCCATTCCATGCCCATGGATGGGAAGACTTAATATTATTAAGATGACAGTACTATCCAAAGTGATCTAAGATTCATTGCAATCTCTGTCAAAATTCCCCAATGGCTTTTTTTTTTTCTGAAATAGAAAATCAACCCTAAAATTCATATGGAATTTTAGGAGTCCCCCAATAGCCAAAACAACGTAGAAAAAAGAAGAGTGGGAGGACTCACACTTCCTGATTTCAGAATTTGCTGCAAAGCTAATCAAAAGTGTGGTACTAACATAAAAACAGACATACACAACAATGGAATAGAAAGGGCAGAAATAAACCCTTGCATATATAGTCAGATGACACTGATGAGGGTGTGAAGACCATTATATGAGGAAAAGAGAGTCTTTTCAACAAGTGGAACTGGGAAAACTGGACATTTATATGAAAGAATGAAGCTGAGCCTTTACCTAACACCATATACAAAAACAAACAAAAAATTAACTCACAATGACTCAAAGACCTAAATGTTAGAGATAAAACTAGAAGAAAAACAGAGAGTGACAGCGTCATTACTTTGGATTTGGCAGTATTTTCTTGGATAGGAAACCAAAAGCACAGGCAACAAAGAAAAAAATTGATAAATTGGACTTCATCAAAATTAAAAAGTTTTGTGCATCAAAGGATACTATCAACAAAGTGAAAAAGCAACCCATAGAATGGGAGAAAGTATTTGTAAAACATATACCTGATAAGGGCTTAATATCTGTAATATGTAAAGAACTATTACAGTACAACAACAACACAATTTAAAAATGGGCAGAGGAACTGAAGAGACATTTCTTCACAAGAGATATACAAATGGCCAATAAGCATATGAAAAGACACTCAACATCACTAATCATTAGAGGAATGCAAATATAAACCACTAAGATATCACCTTACACCGTTTAGGATGGCTATTAAAAAAAGAAAAACCAGAAAACAACAAATGTTTGCAAGGATGTGGAAAAATTGGAACCTTGTGCACTGCTGGTGGGAATGTAAATGGTGCAACCATCATGGAAAGTGATATGGGAGTTCATCAAAGAGTTGAACAAAGGATTGACATTTGATCTGGCAATTCTACTACTTCTAGGTATGTGCTCAAAAGATTGAACAGATGTTTGTACACCCATGTTTAAGCAGTGTTGTCACAGTAGCCAAAAGGTGGAAATAATCTAAAAGCAATCAACCTATGAATGATGAACAAAATATGGTATATATATATATATATACACACACAAGGAAATATAATTCAGCTTTTAAAGGAAATGAAATTCTGGTACGCTATAACATGGATGGCACCTTGAAGACATAATGCTAAGTGAAATAAATTAGACCCCAAAGGACAGTTATTGTATGATTTCACTTATACAAAATAACTAAAATAGTCAAATTCACAGAGACAAAGAAAATAGAATGGTGATTGCCAGGGTTTGGGGTGGGGGAGGTGGGGAGTTATTGTTCAACAGGTACAGAGTTTTAGTATGGTAAGGCGAAAAAGTTCTGGGTGGATTGAGTTAATGAGTGCACAACAGTATGAATATACCTAATGCTGCTGAGCTATACTCTTAAAATCATTAAAATTATATTTTATGTATATTTTACCACATTAAAAATGGTAACAGGAAAAAAGGAGGAATCTTGTGAAAGATCACACTAAAATGCCAAATGCAGGATAAGAAATTAAGTATATCTGATTTAGAGACTGAGCTCTTACCCATTTTGCCATTCTGTTTACTACAATGGTCTCTTATTTGATATTCTTCGCCCTGTGACCTGTATCTAATTTGCACCCACTGGTAGGGTAGTCCTCCCAGGAAGATGCAGCACGGGGCAAGTGGTCACTCACATTTCACTTCCAGGCTGAGGACGTCACTCTTGCTGGAATAGCCCAGGTTGGAGACCTGGCACTGATAATTCCCGGCATCCTCCCTCCTGACAGGGTGTATGGTGAGGGTGCTGTTGCCCTGGGACAGCTTCATCCTCTCTGTGAGCAATAGACTCTGGCCATTGAAGAGCCAGGAGATGGAGATCCCAGTGTCATTTGTAAGACAGGTCAGGAACACGGTATCCTCATATTCTGTGACATTGGTGTTGCTGGCTTGGATGGAGGGCTGTGCCACTGGGTCTGCGAAGAAACAGAGGAGGTGACTGGTCTGGGGCCTGGGGCCGCACTCCTTCCTCAGAGATCTCAGCCACTCCTGGGGTCCAGTGAATTCTGTGGAGGTGACCCAGAGGATGGCCCTGACCCTGTGAGCAAGGTCGTGGGTCTCTCTTCAGTGATAATCTGTGAGGAGGAGACTGCTCTTCCTCTCTGAAACCCAGACACCCCAGGATGGCCCCTGGCCAGTCTCCATGGACATCTCTGTGGTATCAGTACCAGGAACCGCTTCTCAGCCCATATGTCTAGCATCCTCCTTATCAAGTGGAGTTTTTCATTAACTTTCATTGACCTTTTTCCCAGAATTTTCTTGACTTTAAAAAAATTCCATTCCCCTTCCCTATATACACTTCCATGTATGTTGGGGAAGGCAGGCTTGCCAGCTCTGTGCATCTCTGGGCCAAGGGAACTTTCCATAAAGTAGGAGAGGAATTTAATTCTTGTTAAATAATTTACTAGGGAATTAAGGTGGCCCAACCCAGTCTCCTGGCCTATAGAAGGGTTATAATATCCCTCTGATCCAGGAACAATCTTGTTTTTAGAATCCCCTCATTTTCATTCATCCTAAGTCTGAGACATTAACCTGATTCTCCCATCACAGGATGGTGATCCTGAGCCTCTCAAGACAGGAGCAGCTGTTCCCTCCCAGTCTTGGCTCAAGGCTAGGCCTGCCCAGATTTGCCTGGGCCAGGAAGTCATGGCCAGCCTGGTATCTATGGGTGAGGGTCCATGTACTTGGACCTGAGAGGAGTGGGTGTGGCCTGGCCTCTGGCTGTGTAGATTTAGGCAGGCTACCTGGGCCGCATAGGAACAGAGATTACTCACAGAGGATATTCAGGGTGAATGGGTCACTGCGGCCGGCACTCACTGGGTTCTGGGTTTCACACACATAAGGTCCAGTGTCATTCCTTGTGACATGGAGTAAAGTGAGAGTTCTGTTGTCCTTGGACAGTTCCAGCCTGGCGCTGTCAGGGAGGCTCTGATTGTTGATCCACCACTTGTAGGTGGTGTTCTGAGTCTCAGGTTCACATGTTAACACTACCGTGTCCTCGTGCTCCAGGGGGTTCGAGTTGTTGCTGGTGATGATGGGTGTGGGTAACTTTGCTGTGAAGATAAGAGAGAGAACATTGCCTGTTTTATACCTTTGATTCCTCCAAAAGCATCTTCAATCAGAGTCGTCATTTCTTAACCTCTAAGCAAAGCTGAGTCCTTAAAGAATAAGGCAGGTCTGTGTATCACAAGACAAATGCATGAAACTCTGAGCTCACTGAACATACGGCCACCTGCTCTATGTCCGGGAGGAAGCACAGACTTCCTCAAGTGTCAATTAAGTATCAGCGTTTCATAGCCATAACATAAGCCTGGGGGTCGAGGTCACTGTTTCCTCTCCTGGTTTTTCACTGACTTGGTGACTGCCTGACTGACCTTGGGGTGCTCACCTGGAACATGTGGGTTCCGAGTACCTTCAAGCTGCACAGACCTACACTGCCTGGTGGAGATGTGTTTTCACTGAGGCCTCGATTTCCAAGGTACCCTGGAGATGGGTAATGATGGACCATCTCATGGTCCTTAAACCTTGAGAAGACCAAGCAGCATGGGTGTTTGGAACTGGGTGTTTAAGCAGAAATAATACACAGGAAGACCAGAAGCAAGCCTGGTGTTCAGTTCAGTATTCAGTCTGCAGGGCCATGAGGTGGGGCAGTTCTGTCCAGGTGTTAAAGATGACTGATGAGACAGTGAGCCCATAAAGGGTAGACAAGTCCAGTTAATGATTAGAAAAGAAGGAGAGGGACAGGCAGGAGCTGATTGTCTTTGGCAGCAGAACCAGAATCTCTGCCCTTGGTCTTTAATGTCTCTTCTCCCATTATTGAGGGCAGGTAAGGACCGTGTCAATCTTTCCTGAATACTCTTAGACAGTAGCAAATACAGACAGGGTGAGTTGTGGAAAGTGAGGAATCATGAACTTGCAGAAAATTTAGGCCTCATCGACCATCTGTTTTTGGCAATTATGAGATAGAAATCTGAGTAGAAGTTAAATTCTGAAAGAATATGTGAAAATCATTATTAATGCCCCAAAGATCTAAGACCAGTTTCTGAGGAATACCTCTGTAAGGTCTTAGACCAAGTTCTGCAGTCCAACCAGGATCACATTATGATCAAAGGAAGCTGCCATAGTGGTTTGATCAGGAACTACCTGGGTAGAGATACGTGAGTCCTGTTAAACTGCAGAATTGATCAGGAGAAGTCTGAGTCTCTGTTTTATAAAGGAAGGAATGATCTAAATTACTAGAAATGATATGTATCATGTTGATAAATTTAGGAGAAGAGGTCCCTATCACCAATTTCTATGGACGATCAGGTAAATGGGAGGAGAGCAACAAAGGCATGTGGCATGCTTTCTTTTCTTTTTGCCTCAAGAAACTAGAATTTGATCAAACTTGTCCGAATTGGGCAGAGGCTAAGTGAAAGGACAGTGGCTCAGGCATCTCATTGTCGGAGAGCATCCCTTCCTATGATAAAGGTGCCATCACAAGGACACACAGACAATGGAATAGGCACAGCATCTGTCAGCCACCTCCCCTCCCTGCCCCCCAGGAAGTCTCGAGAACCACTGGGAGGAATGGGAGCCTCACACCAGGGTGAGGATGTGAGTCACAAGTCAAAGAGGTGAAGTGAGCCCGTGAGCCACTGCAGACCTGTCCTTCTGCCTTTGACTCCCTGGTTGAGTCATGTAGAGAGTAGATGGAGGGGTGGCATATCACTCTCAAGTGACATGTCCCACTTGTTGGTGTCATGGAGGGAAAGAGCCCTGGACCAGGGCAAAGCAGAAGTTCATTCTCCTGGTGACCTGGGGAAACTGGCTCAGGTTGGAGCCTCACAGAGGCTGCTGCTCCCACTGATTTCTGTGTCCTTTACTATTGCCCGGGAGAGTGGGCCTGGCCACAGGCGTTAGCAGGACGGGAGCAGGGCAGTCAGCCGTTTGCGGGAGTATTTGTGGAGGGCTTAAGGGTGGGGGCTCTTTTCAGAGCAGAACCAGTCCCAGCTGGAATGAAGGAGGAGGAAGATGAGAGACACGGAAGGAGCAGAGAGAGCGAGAAATGTCCATTTACGAGTGACTTCAAAGTGGAGGTTACAAGTGATTTCAAAGATTCAAAGATCCAAGAGTCCCACAGCTGCCTAAAGCAGGACCCATGTCACCCTGGCAACCCTCCCATGGCCAAGCAGCCTCACAGTCATCGTGAGACTTGGCTCCCAGCCTGCTTTAGGGGCAGGTGGTCAGAGGATGGAATATGGGTCCCATCCCTGAAAAGACAGGAACAGGTGTGGCCAAAACCTCCTAGGACTCTGCATGCAGATTCCAGTGTCTGAAGAGATTATAGATCATTCATTCATTCTTATTTATTCCATCCTTCCTTCATCACAGAGAGATTGAGAGTTTGTTACCTGCTGGGCGTTGTGCTGGTTGCAGGTGTAGACTGGGGATTGAGGAAACCAAGTCCTTTCCATTTTACTCCAGTGAGAATGACACCCAGCATATTAGGAAATAAACATTTGATTTCTAATCCCGGACAAGGAGCTTATGCATTAGCTGCCTGACAGGGGCAGGCCTGGACTCTCCTGTCACTGACTCTGATTGTTGGTATAAGTAACTAATTTTCCATTTCCTTTCACTTTCCACACCAGCATCTCCTTCTGAGCTGGGGATGTCCAGGTAGATATGATCTGGACCAACAGCTGGCTTCTGGGTCCATAGATGTTCGGTAAGGCTCCTGGGGTTGAGGAGAGGCTGGGGCTGTGATCTAGGCATGACTCTGATTGGCTAGTCATGTCTGTGTGACTCTGATTCAGTGACTGTATCCCCCTGTAACTCAGTTTCTTGCCTGTAGAATAGGATAAGTGGTAAATGGTCTCAGCCTTGCCATGTTGTCTGAATGTTAACTTTAAATAATTCATAATTAACTGACATAAGCTGGGCATAGAGGAGCTGACCAAAAAACTGCATCTACCATTGTTTGCATCCATAGGAGAGGGCTCCCTGGGCTGCAGCCTGGTGGGTGAGGAGCTGCCAGGAGCATCTTCTCTCCTCTGTTCCTCCCTGGGATACTGACCTTCCTCTGGAGTCTCCTCAGTCCTCAAGGTGGTTGGCTAATTGGAGACCTAACCCATCTTGCTTTCCATGCTGAGTCTCAGATGAAGGACCAGGGTCCACCTCTGCTCAGATGTGGCTCTTGGGGTTCAGCCCCAGCTCAGAAGCCTCGTGACTGAGGCAGCTGGGAAATCATTGCTCCCAATTAGCCCTTCCCAAGAGGCCAAAACCCAACAGTGACACAGGTGCTTGAGGGTCTTTGGAATCAGGAGCCCTGGGACAGGGCCTGGGGAGGGGCTTCCTGGGGCTGATCTTCTCTGTGAGGATCCCAGGGGTCCTCAGGCCAGGTCCTGACCGAGTTCTACAGAGTCTTTCTCAGGACCATGGTCACAGTGAAGGGTCCAGGACTGAAACTGATCTCCCTCTGCTAAGTTCCTCTATCAGATTGGTCCTTCTTTCTGCACAGGGTTTCTGCAGGGTCCAGATTCCATGAAAGAATTCTAATCTTTTGAAATTTGTCTCCACTGTGTGTGTCCTATGTTAAATGCCCAAAACCCCAACATGGGAGTTATGCAGAGGGGGATGGAGCCACAGTGCAGGCCTGTTGGTCCTGTGTGACATCACACCACCCTGCACCCAGAGGTCAGAGAGGAATCACTCACGGAATACTTGGAGTTGTCCAGATGCTGCTTCAGAGCCAAACTTATCCGTTGTAACAATTATAGTGTAGTATCCTGTGTCGTTCTGAAAGACATTCTGGAACAGCAGAGACCCATTGGCGTATATTGTCTCTCGGCCGCTGTATGCAGGCCCTGGTACATTTACCTGAGAGCTTACTACATATGATGCAATTTGTTGGCTGTTTTCTACTTTTTGTCCTCTGAACCAGCCATAGCCTAGAATATTCTCTGTCACATTGTAGACAAGTAGAAGAACATCCGTCCCTTCTGCAGCGTTGATGGGCATTGATTCAATAGTGAGTTGGGTAGTAGTGGGCAGGTTCCAGAAGGTTAAGAGTGAGACTAGAAGGGAAGGGAGAGAAAGTAATTCATAATCTCACCTATATTTTGGGATGGAAAAATGGAGCCCTGGGTCCAGAGCAGGTCTCTTCATCCCTCAGCCTTGGTCTATTTTTATAGTGTGTGTGTGGATTTACGGTCAAGATGGCTGAGTGGTAGGAGGACCATGAGCTTGCCTCTCCTCACGACTACAATGAAACCACAACTGAATGCAAAACAATCATAAAAAAAAAAAAATACTAGAACCTAGCAAAAAAGATCTTCTGCAACTGGAAACATTCAGAGGGAACCACAGCAAGACTGTAGGAGGGGTGTGCTTGCGATTATAATTGGGCCTCATACCCCCCGGGTGGGTGACCCACAAGCTAAAGAATAGTTAAGTCACAGAGGCCCTCCCACAGAAGTGAGAGCTCTAAGCCCCATGTCAGGGTCCCCAGCCCGGGTTCTGGCATTTGGAAGAGAAAGAGACCTCAGGACATCTGGTTTTGAAGGCCAGCAGGGCTTGGCTCTGGGAGCTCCACGGGACTGGAGGAAACGGAGACTCCATTTGCTTGGGAAGCCTACATGGAAACTCGCGTGTGCCAGGTCCAAGGGCAGATGCAGTGATTTCATAGGAACCTGGGCCAGGCCTGCCTGCTGGATTTGGAGGGTCTCCTGGGGACATGGGGGACAGCTGTGGCTCACCCAGGGGACATAAAAGCTGTTGGCGGGCATTCTGAGAATGTTCATCTACAGGAGCTTTCCTGGAGGCTGACATTTTGATTGGATCATTAGCACCAAGACCTAGCCCCACCCAACAGCCTGTAGGGAAGCCTCAGGCCAAACAACATACAGGGTGGAAACATCTGCAGACTTCCTGAGCCACAAAGGCCTCTAGACACTGCCCTACCCACCAGAGGTCCAGGACCAAGCTTCAGCCAGCAGTGCACAGGCACTGGCTCTGCCTGCCAGGAAACCTGCATAAGCCTTTAGTCCAGCCTCATCCACCAGGAGCAGATACTAGAAATAAGAAAACAACAATCCCAAAGCCTGTGGAAGGAATCCACAAACACACAGAAAGATAGACAATATGAGGTGGCAAAGGAATATCTTCCAGGCCAAGGTACAGGATAAAATACCAGAAGAAGAAATAAGTGATGAGGAGATAGGCAATTTATCTGAGAAAGAGTTTAAAGTAATGATGGCAAAGATGTTCAGAGAACTCAAGAAGAGTATAGATGCACAGAGTGAAGTTTTTAGCAAAGATTTGGAAAATATAAAGAATACCCAAACAGAGTTGAAGAATAAAATCACTGAATTGAATAACACACTGGAAGGAACCAAGAATAGACTAAATGAGGCAAAAGAACAGATCAGTGATCTAGAAGACAGATTAGTGGAAATCACTGCTGCAGAACAGAAAAAAGAAAGAAGAATGAAAAGAAATGAGGATAGTTTAAGAGAACTCTGGGACAACATGAAGCACACTAATATTCACATTATAGGGGGTCCCAGAAAGAGAAGAGAGAGAGAAAGGACCTGAGACAATTTTTGGAGAGATAATCACTGAGGACTTCCCCAACTTGGGAAAGGAAACAGTCACCCAAGTCCAGGAGGCGCAGAGAGTACCACACAGGATCAACCCAAAGAGGAACACACCAAGGCACATAGTCATCAAATTGACAAAAATTAAGAATAAGGAGAAAATATTAAAATTAGCAAGAGAAAAGCAACAAATAACATACAAGGGAATTCCCATAAAGTTATCAGCTGATTTTTCAGCAGAAACTCTACAGGCCAGAAGGGAGTGGCACGCTATATTTAAAGTGATAAAAGAGGAAAACTTACAACCAAGAATACTCTATCTAGCAAGGCTCTTGTTCAGACTTGATGGAGAAATGAAAAGCTTCACAGATAAACAAAAGCTAAAAGATTTCAGCACCACCAAACCAGCTTTACAACAAATGTTAAAGAACCTCCTCTAGTCATCAAACCATAAGAAAAGAGAACAAAAAGAAGAAAGGGAGCGAAAAAAGACCTACAAAAGATTGCTTTGGCTGTTCAGGGTCTTTTGTGGTTCCTTATAAATTTTGGAATTGTTTGTTCTAGTTCTGTGAGGAATGTCTTAAGTATTTTGACAGGGGTTGCATTGGATCTGTGGATTGCTTTGGGTAGTGTGGCCATTTTGATAATACTGATTCTTCCAACCCAAGAGCATAAGAAATCTTTCCATTTCTGTGTGTCATTTTGGTTTTCAGAGTATAGGTAACCTCCTTGGTTAAGTTCTAGTTATTTTGTTGTTTTTGATGTAATGGAAATGATTATACTGGTTATAAAATTCTGGTTTTTGAAGTAAAAAAAAAAGTGAATGAAGGGCCGCAAAGGGCAAAATATCCTTCTTTCTTATGGGTGAGCTGTATTCCATCACATATATATGTATGCTGCATCTTCATTGTCTGTTCAACTATTTATGTGCACTTAGGATGCTTCCATATCTTGGCAATTATAAATAATGTTGCTGTTAATAGCAGGGTGTACATATCTTTTTGAATTAATTCTTATCTTGTGGTTGGCTTTATTCCTTTGATAACTATGTTAATTTAAAAAGCTAAAGCTCTAAACGTTCTTAGAAACAATGAATAGTACATATATGTAAATTAAAAAATACATGTGCAGTAAAAAAAAAGAAGAAATTAACTATCAAGCCATGAAAGACATGTAAGAAACATAAAAGGCATATTACTAAATGAAAGAAGCCAGTCTGAAAAGGCTACAAACTGTACGATTCCAACCTAATGACATTCTGGAAAAGGCACAGCTATAGAAACAATAAAAAGATCATGATTTCCAGGGGTTTGGGGAGAAGGAGGGAGGGAGGAATAAATAGATGGAGCACAAGGGATTTTTAGGGCAATGAAATTACTCTGTATGATACTATAGTGGTGGCTGCATGTCATTATACATTTGTCAAAACCCACAGAATGTACAACATCAAGAGTGAACCGTAATGTAAACTGTAGACTTTGGTTGATAATAATGTGTCTCTGTGGTTCATCAATTGTACCAAATATGTCACACTGATGAGGGATGTTGAGGGTAGGGGAGTATATATGTGTGGGTGGGGAGGGCTATATGCGAACTCTCTGTGTTTTCTGCTCAATTCTGCTGTGAACCTGAAACTGCTCTAAAAAAAGAAAGTCTACTAATAAAGTAAAAATAAAAATAAAAATATAGTGTGTGTGTGTGTGTGTGTGTGTGTGTGTGTGTGTGTGTGTGTGTGTGTGTGTGTGTGTCTCCTACTGGTTCAAGTTCAGCAGTGTGACCCCCATTACTTCAGCCACTCTGATCTTGTTATTTCCTCTGTTTCCCCAGGTGCCTGCTTGGCTCACTTCCTCTCTGCTCTCACACGCCTGCTCACCCTCAGGGAGTGGGTTAGGAGATGCTCTCCCTGACTACCTGCTCTAAAGACCCTCTGCCTTCACTTTCTGACCTTTCCCCGCTCTTTTTCCTTCATGACACTTGTCAGCACCTGACAGCACATTCTAGATCTCTTTGCTTGTCTGTCTTCCTTCTCACAGAACGTGAGATCTTTGGGCAGGGACTTGTCTGATCTTGGTTGTAACCCAGTGCCTGGAACAAACTGCAACACCTGTGGATGAATGAATGCGTTTTCCTGGGACTCTCCACATCCTGGTGTTTATTTGTCAGTTTCTAAGGGTGGTAAGTAAGGACAATGTTTAGTTTCCTGGTTTTGTTTTTCCCTGGAGTGTGACCTCCTGATATAAACTGTTATTGTCATCAGTTTTCAAAAACCATTGCTCAGTGATGAAGCTCAGTAACTTGTAAAACATACAGTAATTTAGGTTTTCCTGCCCTCTACCAATTTTAGTTCATCGAGATTTTCCTGTTGCCGAGCTCCCTCCCTCCATCCTACCCTGCTCCCCTGAGATCCAAACAGAAGCCCTCTGTCCCCTCTCAGAGCCCTGTCTCCCCAGGAGACCCCAGCCAGACTCTGTTCTCCCATCTCTGCCCACTCCCTGCAAACTGTCCCCTCTCACCTGCCAGCAGGACCCTCTGCCAGAGGACGTGCCCTCTGTGGGCAGGGGCTGAGGAGGGCTCCATGGTGTCTTCAGTCTGCTTCATCCCTGCCTCTGTGAGAAGAGTTTCCACTCCAGAAACACCCACAAGCACTGCTGTCTGATGTGTGAGCTCTGCTGTCCTTCCCCTCTCTGTGCTGGGCCTCCTCCTGGGGCAGGAGTACATCATGGGTCATGTGGGCTGGGGGCGGGGTCTGCGCCCAGGACACTCCTTCTCTCTCCCCTCTCAGTCCTGCCTCCCTTGTCCCTTCTTTTCTTGTCCCTTGCTGTTTATATTTCATTCCCTTTGAACCGCTGCTGTTTCTGCCTTTTTCAGCTTGACTTCTCACCCTAGAAACCCACACACACATACACACAATTTGCCATTCGTTGGGGGAGCACAGTCCTGGGGTTCAGTGTCCTGGGCATTTCCCACAGTTTCCAGTTGTGGTGCATCGTCAGCCTCCCTGCCACAGTCCCCTCTTCTCCTTCTGGCTTTTCCCTTCTGAGAAGGAGCCCTGGGGCTACATCAGGAGCACTTATCACAGGATATCACCCACACTGTGCATTGGAATCACTCTGGAACTTTATAAGGAGTGTAAATGCCCAGGTGACACCTTAGAAATGCTGTTTCAGTAGCTGCCCAGGTAATGTGTATGCCCAGCCAGGCTGAGACCCTGTAATATGGGCTGAGGCCTCTTTCGCTCTCCTCTGCACACAGAGGGTCTAAAGATCCTGTTAAAATACAGATTCTGGTTCAGCAGGTGTGGAGTGGACCCAAGAGTCTGTATCTAACAGTCTTGCAGTTGGTGCTGATCCTACTGGGCTGTGGAACACACTTATACTAGCAAGGCTGAGAGGGGCTCCTGTCCCCTGAGAGGCCGACCCAAGTATCCCAGCATTGGCTTCTGCTGTATTCTGGCCTGGGGTCTGGCCAGCCCCACACAGACACTTAGAGGTCCCCAAACAAAGATATTATTTCCCTTGGTGACACAGAACCTCAGCTGGGCACATGGGGACGTCCCAGTGTTCTCAAATATTCTGGGGAGGTAGTGTTCTGTTCCTGTCAGAAGACTCCAGAAGAGGATTGAGGTGCTGGAAAGGGGGCAAGGTGAGTGATGCCTGGTGAGAAGGACCCTCCTTCTATCTCCATGGGGGTCTAGTGTGGCCATAGCTTCCACACAGTCAGGACCTGAAGGAATAGTAATTCCTAACGGTGTGAAGTGGGCTGACGCCTGGCTGGATAGAGGACCTGACAGTCCAGTCTGGAGAGCTTAGAAAGTGAGGAGGGCTATGGACTAAGATGACACTGGTGAGGGTCAGATTCGGCTGGGCTGGGGGAGGTCTGCAGCCCATGGAGAGGCTCCAGGCTATGGAGTAACTCTGCCGCTCTCTGGTGGACAAGGAGGGAAGTGCAGCAATCACCATGCCAAGTTGCTCTGTATGTTTATTCAACATCAAGCTGTAGACATTTTACTTCCCCTATCATGTTAATGCTCCATCATGTTCCAGCTCTGTGAGTCACAGTCTCTGTTACTCCAAGAACTCCAACCCCCTTCCTTAATATGATGTCACCAAACTCAGACTTCCAGGAATGTATACTAGTTTGTGTTTGTCTCTAGTAAGTTACACTATGTGTGACCCTGGGTGGCAGTGTTATATGTGACTGGAGTGGTGGGTGGTGGGTTTATGGGGAGAAGAGGGAGGAGCAGGGCACTGGACACGTCTGGAGGGGAAGGTCTGTAAGGGGAGCAGAGGGAGAAGATGGACAATCAACTTCCCCTCTCGCTCCCAGGGCCTAGTGTCCAGAACAGAAAGTCTGATTCTGGGACAGACAGGGCTATACCTCAGTGTTCCTGGGTAAGGTGAGATGGGAGCTGGTTCCCTCTTGTTCACCAAGACCTGGGCCTCATGTTTCATGTGTGCCCTATGCCTCATGGCTGAACTCTCAAGGATTAAGTCCACTTTTATCCAGGGTTGTTTTTGGTGCTCTCTGCCCATATCAGCTGTGAAGGGAGAAGCCCCTGGGCCTGAGATGGCTTCACACACACAGTTCCACACAGGGCCTAAATGGAACTCCCACAGTGCCTGTGACCCTCTGCCTTTGCCTTCTGCATTCCTGGGGTTTCTTTCCTGTACTGCCTTCCCCCTGGGCCTCTGTGGATATCCTCAGCCAGTGGCCTCACCTGCTTCCAGTCTAGGCAGTTATCCCTGTGATTGCTGCCCCCTCACAGTCTCTGGGCCTCACCAGTCTCTCCCATTTTTTCTAACCCCTGATCCCCGTGAGGGAAGGAGGTTGAAGCTGAGATTGTTGCTTTCCAGGTTTTGTACCTTTTGGACAGCTTGAGAGCTAGGAACTCTGATGTGTCAGAGGAATCATTTTTGTGTCTTCTGGTGGAAGCATTCCTCTTTTTGGAACTAAGCCCTCTAGGCCAGCAGAGCATAAATTCACAGAACAGGAAGTAATAATAAATTTTGCTAGTGGATCATTAGAGGTAAATCAGTGACATCACTTCCATTTTCACCCCTTGATTCCTGGACATGAGAATCCTGGCTATGAGAGAAACAGCACCACATAGTGGACTCTGATTCTAAGCATATTCAGCCTCTTAGAGTGATTGAATTCAGTCTCCATCCTATCTCCTCTCCCTAGAGATGGGGGTGGGTTTGGAGCGGGGGTACTGAAATTTCTAACTCTAATCACACGTTTGGTTCCACTAGCCACCAGCTTTCACCTTCAGGTGCAGTCCAGTAGAGACCTCATTAACATAACAAAAGATGCCTTTGTAGCTCTTAGCATTTAGGAAATTTCAAGGGTTTTAAGGAGCTCTTTGTCACGAATGGGGATGAAGGCTAAATGTATACTTCTTATTATAAATCACAATGTCACACCACCCCTGCATTCTTCAAGTCCTTGATGGCACTAATCTCTGTAGCCCTCTAGGAATGTGGTATTGCTTTTGATTTATTTTCTTAGGTAGAGGCAATTCTAGCAGCTTCCATTTGGTTTATCCCATCAAAATAGCCCTCACTCCACAGGTCAGGGAACCGAGGTGGGAATTCTGCCAGTTGTTGAGTATATCTACTCCAATTATGCATTTCAGAACTGGGGAAATAACCACAGAATGAGTTCAGGGACCCACTGGGCCCTTGTGAGATGGAGTGGAGCTAAAACTCCATTGCTTGTCTGACATCCATTCTGCCCTACTTTGCCTGGTGGGCCACTGTGACATTTTGGGTCTCCTGAAATTAGTGTCAGTTCAGAGCTTGCATTCATCAGTCCCCCAAAATCCAATTATGTCTTTTTTCCTGATGCATAGTCACCCTGGTAAAAGGTAAAAAAGGTCACTTTGAGGAAGTCTGGGAGAAAGATTAGCAGTAAGAATGTTCGTTAGCATAATGCAGTCCTTCCTCAAGGAGACCTGGCATCCCCTTTATTCAAAGGATTCCGGGCCCTTAAACTGGCCCAAGTCTGGGAATTGGCTGAGGGACATTGACTCTTATCCTTGAATCAAAAGACTTTTGTTCACTTGACTTAGAACTCCTCCCCTTGTATGGATCAAGTAAGAATTTGGTAGACTTCCTACTTCTTTCATTTCTAGGAACACTGTGATCAATTAGCCAGGGCCACTGTTCTCTGAGAGTCAGACTGTTCTGATCACAGCTTTGACTCTGCTGTCCGTTATGGCCCACCTTGCCTTTGGTGATTAAGTGCCGTTTCTTAGCCCTGCTACCTCTCGTTCCAGTTACCCCCACTGCATTGAGGTTTCCCACTTCTGTGGCAGCAGTGCCCACTGTAATTTTTTTTTAACATTTTTTATTGATTTATAATCATTTTACAATGTTGTGTCAAATTCGTGTTCAGCACAATTTTTCAGTCATTCATGGACATATACACACTCATTGTCACATTTTTTTCTCTGTGAGTTATCATAACATTTTGTGTATATTTCCCTGTGCTATACAGTGTAATCTTGTTTATCTATTCTACAATTTTGAAATCCCAGTCTATCCCCCCTGGCAACCACAAGTCTGTATTCTCTGTCTATGAGTCTATTTCTGTCCTGTATTTACGCTTTGTTTTTGTTTGTTTTTGTTTTTTAGATTCCACATATGAGCGATCTCATATGGTATTTTTCTTTCTCTTTCTGGCTTACTTCACTTAGAATGACACTCTCCAGGAGCATCCATGTTGCTGCAAATGGCATTATGTTGTCAGTTGTTATGGCTGAGTAGTATTCCATTGTATAAATATACCATTTCTTCTTTATCCAGTCATCTGTTGATGGACATTTAGGCTGTCTCCATGTCTTGGCTATTGTAAATAGTGCTGCTATGAACATTGGGGTGCAGGTGTCATCCTGAAGTAGGGTTACTTCTGGATACAAGCCCAGGAGTGGGATTCCTGGGTCATACGGTAAGTCTATTCCTAGTATTTTGAGGAATCTCCACACTGTTTTCCATAGTGGCTGCACCAAACTGCATTCCCACCAGCAGTGTAGGAGGGTTCCCCTTTCTCCACAGCCTCTCCAGCATTTGTCATTTGTGGATTTTTGAATGATGGCCATTCTGACCGGTGTGAGGTGATACCTCATTGTAGTTTTGATTTGCATTTCTCTGATAATTAGTGATATTGAGCATTTTTTCATGTGCCTTTTGATCATTTATATGTCTTCCTTGGAGAATTGCTTGTTTAGGTCTTCTGCCCATTTTTGGATTGGGTTGTTTGTTTTTTTCTTATTGAGTCGTATGAGCTGCTTATATATTCTGGAGATCAAGCCTTTGTTGGTTTCATTTGCAAAAATTTTCTCCCATTCCGTAGGTTGTCTTCTTGTTTTACTTATGGTTTCCTTTGCTGTGCAGAAGCTCATAAGTTTCATTAGGTCCCATTTGTTTATTCTTGCTTTTATTTCTTCTAGGAGAAAATTTTTTAAATGTATGTCAGATAATGTTTTGCCTATGTTTTCCTCTAGGAGGTTTATTGTATCTTGTCTTATGTTTAAGTCTTTGATCCATTTTGAGTTTATTTTTGTATATAGTGTAAGGGAGTGTTCTAGCTTCATTGTTTTACATGCTGCTGTCCAGTTTTCCCAACACCATTTGCTGAAGAGACTGTCTTTATTCCATTGTATATTCTTGCCTCCTTTGTCGAAGATTAGTTGACCAAAAGCTTCTGGGTTCATTTCTGGGCTCTCTATTCTGTTCCATTGGTCTATATGTCTGTTTTGGTACCAATACCATGCTGTCTTGATGACTGTAGCTCTATGGTATTGTCTGAAGTCTGGGAGAGTTATTCCTCCAGCCTCTTTCTTTCTCTTCAGTAATGCTTTGGCAATTCTAGGTCTTTGATGGTTCCATATAAATTTTATTATGATTTGTTCTAGTTCTGTGAAATAATGTCCTGGGTAATCTGATAGGGATTGCATTAAATCTGTAGATTGCCTTGGGCAGTGTGACCATTTTAACAATATTGATTCTTCCAATCCAAAAGCATGGAATATCTTTCCATTTTTTAAAGTCTTCTTTAATTTCTTTCATCAATGGTTTATAGTTTTCTGTGTATAATTCTTTCACCTCCTTGGTTAGATTTATTCCCAGATATTTTATTACTTTGGGTGCTATTTTAAAGGGGATTGTTTCTTTACTTTCTTTTTCTGTTGATTCACCATTAGTGTAAAGAAATGCAACTGATTTTTGAACGTTAATTTTGTAACCTGCTACCTTGCTGAATTCTTCAATCAGCTCTAGTAGCTTTTGTGTGGACCTTTTCGGGTTTTCTATATATAGTAACATGTCATCAGCATATAGTGACACTTTTACCTCTTCTTTTCCAATTTGGATCCCTTTTATTTCTTTCTCTTGCCTGACTGCTGTGGCTAGGACTTCCAGGACTATGTTGAGCAGGAGTGGTGATAGTGGGCATCCTTGTCTTGTCCCAGATTTTAGTGGGAAGCTTTCGAGTTTTTCACCGTTGAGTGCTATGCTGGCTGTAGGTTTGTCATATATAGCTTTTATTATGTTGAGATATGTTCCCTCTATACCCACTTTGGCAAGAGTTTTTATCATAAATGGGTGTTGAATTTTATCAAATGCTTTTTCTGCATCGATTGAGATGATCATGTGGTTTTTGTCCTTTCTCTTGTTGATGTGATGTATTACATTGATTGATTTGCATATGTTGAACCAGCCTTGTGTCCCTGGGATGAACCCCACTTGGTCATGATGTATAATCTTTTTTATGTGTTGTTGGATTCTATTTGCTAAAATTTTGGTGAGGATTTTGGCGTCTATGTTCATCAGTGATATTGGCCTATAATTCTCTTTTTTTGTAGTGTCTTTGCCTGGTTTTGGCATCAGGGTGATGGTGGCTTCATAGAATGAGTTTGGGAGTATTCCCTCCTTTTCAATCGTCTGGAAGAGTTTGAGAAGGACTGGTATGAGTTCTTTGTATGTTTGGTAGAATTCCCCGGTGAAGCCGTCCAGTCCTGGACTTTTATTTGTAGGGAGGTTTTTAATTGCTATTTCTATTTCCTTTCTAGTGATCGAATTGTTCAAGTGTTCAGATTCTTCTTGATTCAGTCTTGGTGGACAGTATGTTTCCAGAAACTTGTCCATCTCTAGGTTATCCATTTTGGTTCCATATAGTTTTTCATAATATTCTCATATGATATTCTGTATTTCTATTTTGTTTGTTGTAATTTCTGCATTTTCCTTTCTTATTTTGCTAATTTGTGCTCTCTCTTTTTTCTTTGTGAGTTTGGCTAGAGGTTTGTCGATTTTATTTACTTTTTCAAAAAGCCAGCTTTTGGTTTGGTTGATTTTTTTTCTATGGTCTTGTTAATCTCTATTGTATTTAATTCCTCTCTGATCTTTATTATTTCCTTCCTTCTGCTGCTTTTTGGGGCTTTTTGTTCTTCTTTTTCTAATTCATTCAGGTGGTGGGTTAAATTGTTTATTTGAGATTGTTCTTTTTTGAGGAAGGCCTGTATCGCTATAAACTTCCCTCTTAGCACTGCCTTTGCTGTGTCCCATAGATTTTGAGTGGTTGTGCTTTCATTATCATTTGTCTCAAGGTATTTTTTTAATTTCAGCTTTGATTTCCTCATTGACCCATTGTTTTTTCAATAACATATTGTTTAATCTCCATGCTTTCCTTTTTTTCTCCTTTGTTTCTCTGTTGTTGATTTCCAGTTTCATGGCATTGTGGTCAGTAAAGATGCTTGAGATAATTTCTATCTTCTTAAAACTGAGGTTTCTTTTGTGCCCAAGTACATGATCGATCCTGGAAAATGTTCCATGTGCACTTGAAAAGAATGTATATCCTATTTTTGGGGGGTGTAATGCTCTGAAAATATCCACCAAATCTAGTTTTTCTATTGTATTATTTAATTTCTCTGTTGCCTTGTTTATTTTCTGTCTGGAAGATCTGTCTAGTGATGTTAATGCAGTGTTAAAATCTCCAACTATGATTGTATTCCCATCAATATCCCCCTTTATCTCTGTTAGTAATTCTTGTATGTACTTAGGTGCTCCTATATTGGGTGCATATATATTAACGAGTGTAATATCCTCATCTTGTATCACTCCTTTAATCATTATAAAATGTCCTTTATCTTTCTTTATGGCCTTTGTTTTAAAGTCTATTTTGTCTGAAATCAGTACGACTACACCTGCTTTTTTGGCTTTTCCATTTGTATGGAATATCCTTTTCCATCCTTTCACTCTCAATCTATATGTGTCCTTCTCCCTAAAGTGGGTCTCTTGTATGCAGCATATTGAAGGTTCTTGCTTTATTATCCAGTCTGCCACTCTATGTCTTTTGACTGGAGCATTTAGTCCATTAACATTTACAGTAATTAATGATAGATGTGTGTTTATTGCCATTTTGAACTTATCTTTGCAGTTGAATTGGTATACCCTCTTTGTTCCTTTCTCCTTCCTTTTGTGGTTTGGTAATTTTCCTTTGTATTATCATGGATTTTATTTAATTTTTGTGACTCCCTTATAAGTTTTTGGCTTGTGGTTACCCTTTTCCCACTGTAATTTCTGACCTCCAGAGAAGAGCCATCACAGAGCTCTTCAAGGCTGCTGGGGCTCCCTTACAAACTCATATCTCATGTAGTGAAAGGCATGTCCTCTGAACTCTCCCAGGGTGGGTGAGCAGGTCTGAAATGATAAATCCATACCACATTCCAATATCTTTAAGTCTTTGGATCCCTTTCTCTTTTTCTGAGTAGATGGCCTCGTCTCTGATGCAGAGACCTTGTGTTTCTGTCATAAACATATATAGATGGAAATCTTAGCAGTGACCTGGTGAGCTGAGTGAGGAAGACTTGAAAGTATTTTTCTCTGAGAAGGACTTCAGGTGTCCCAACACATGGAGGCCCAGAGGAGGGAGAGAATACCTCACACAGAGTCCCAGGTGCTCTGGAGTATCTGAGGGGAGTGAGCCAGGGCCTGACACAGTCAGTATGAAGGGTCCCCCTCTAGGGGTGTCTGTTATCCTTGGAATGTCCTGTACCATGGGGTCGTTTGTGCTGAGGCTTTTGACTTGAAGGGAACTTGATCCCAGGTGAAAAGATCCCAGTGCAAGGAGGTAGGAGGTGGAGCATGTGGGTTTCCTTGGAGCTCCTCCTCCTGGCGGCTGCCTGGGCGCACACGATGGAGTTGGGGGAAGTGCTGGATGTCTGGGGTTGCCTTGGTCAAAGGCGTTTTGAAAAGTCATCTTATTTAGATGATTGCATGAGACTTTCATGCAACTAGGAATGAGGGATGATGATGAAAAGGGAGACCCATGTGCAGATGAGAGGGGATGCTGTTTCCCCCAGGCAGAGGAAGAGACCTGGCAAAGGGGAGCCTGGTCTGAAGAAGGGCACCACCACCCCACAGGTTTCTGGGAACAGAAAACATCCAGGGATTTTGTGTCAGAGTCGGCCTAGCTTGGACCCCAGTCATGATGCCTTTATGGCCTCTGCAAGGAGAAGGTGCTGAGGCTCCTTGGCACATCTGTGGGGAAAGAGCAAGGAGAAGGAAGTCTGGAGTGTTTGCACTTACAGGAGACTCACTCCTACCTCATTCAGACAAGATGCATGTCTTCTCAGCACAGCTCTCCCTAGGAGGTGCACGCTGGGACATGATGTTACTTCTTCTGGGAGCAGGATCATTTTTAAACAAAGGCATGTCTATAATTTTGTCTAAGGATGGTGGTTACTCTCCTCCCCAAATCATCCTGTCTCTACACTCAGGCTACTTGAGGACATTTTTGGGTCAAGTGAGTCTAGCAGTTCCTGTGTGTATGTGTGTGTGTGACACCTTTATGCATCCTGATGTTGCCCTTTGGTTCAGATTAGTGCTCTGGAGACCAACTCCGGGGCAGAGATGGGTTCTGACCTCTCGCCTGCAGGGCTGTCAGTGGAGGACTCCAGACACCCTGGGCCTATTCTGCAGCACAGTAGAACTCTGGTAGATCCATATGGGCCACATTCCCTTGGCCCTACACTTCAAAATGGTTAAAATGGTGAATATTAGGTTACGTGAATTTTATCTCAAAACAAACAAAAAATTTAAGAGAGGATCCTGCACCTTACATAAAACTGGCACCAATAGACCACTGGGAGTGTATGTGAAGGTCCATTTCTTCACACCCTAAGCACTCCCATAGTAGTTATGTGGAAGCTGAAGCAGGTGTCCACGCATTTATCCATTGTTCTTTCCTTTATTCATACTCTGAACACTTTATAGCCATTTTTCTGTGCCAGGGCCTTGTGTAGGAACGGTAGTACCATTGATAATCATGACTAGGCTCATCGGGCTTGTCTCTCAGGTATTCAGGGATCCATAGAACATGTGACATGAGTATAGGAACTACTCCTGAACATATTACAGCCCAAAGGAGGAGAGAGTCAGAGGTGGGAGTTCAGAGGGAGTCCCTAGTGTCCACCTGTGGAGGTTGGGATGAACTGTGGCAAATGACTAATGAGTCCAGCTGTAAAAGGGGAAGGGGCAGGTTGATGGAGAAAAGGGGGAGAGGGCATCCCAGGCGGGGACTGTGTACGCAGATACAGGGAGGTAGGAGCAAGTCTTGATGGACCAGGATTTATGAGGGGGAAGTACATGTGGAAATGAGATGACAAGGAGCAGGTGAGTGGGAGTTCTTGGGGGAAGGTGAGATGAAACAGATGGTGGCTTTTCTGAAGAGTTGGGAAAAGTTGGTATGTTTTATGGGTGTCATTCCCCCAGAGCCTGGACTGAAGAGGCCAGGAGGGCTCAGGACACTGGAAGGGGCCAAGAAGAAGTTATGTCCATGTTGTGTCTACTGCCCATAGTAGATCTTCTTCCTACTCATATTTGTATGGACATCACCTAGCCCCATTTTCATGCGTCTCTTCCTGCATTTGCCAAGGAAAACAGGCTGGGAGCTGTCCATAGTCCCTTGGTCCTCAGGGCAGCATGAGGACATCCCAGCGCTATTCTTGCTGAGAGGGGCTCTTTTGAATGTCATCCTTTCCTGTTAATATTGTCCCCACCATACTCTGCCACCAAAACTCCTCTTCCCCAGGAAATAGGGGTGAGAGTGGGATAATTTAGATATAGTATTTTCCTGTGTGTCCCAGAAAGGACAGACTCAGAGTTTCAGATCAATTTCTGCTAAGAGAAAATTCCGATGAGCAGAAAAAGAGCAAATGAGAGCAGGGGTCCTCTTCATTCAGGTCACTTCCAGGTGATGCTGGTGGGTCACAGTCCTGCCTACTTTACCTGGAACCCCCTTCTCCCCCCAAGAGAAGGCAAAAAAACTTGGAGATAAATGTTAAAGATTTAGAATTATTTTCTCAACTAGTGATGGCACTGACCCCCACTCAGAGAGCATTTGGAAATGTTGTGGGGGTGGGGGATTTTTTGGCTCTATCAGTGACTTGGCTATCAGAACTGTGGGTGAACTACTGGAGGCCAGGAATGTTGCTTAAAATCCTGCAGTGCATAGGACCATCCCCTACAAGAAAGAATTATCTGGTCCAAAGTAGTAGTTCCACAGTAAAAACCCTTCTGTAGACAAAAATCTTACTCATTTAGTTTTAGCAAGAAAGACTATAGCAATCTCTATGATAATAAAGCAGCTTGTATATCACATGAGAACAAACCTATATATACAAACTTAGCAGATGGAAGGGATGAGGGAGGAGGCATGCCTTCATGGCAAGTCTGCTCCCCAGGGAGAGGATAGGAAAGAGTGGGCAGATGGGGGAAAGACAAGGGTTTTGAGAAGACAAATGTCTCTCCAGTGTGGTGAGTAAGACAGTGCATGCCCAAAGGGTTCCTGCCTGGCCTCCTCCTGGTTCCCTACAAAGGCCTTGGTCCCTTAGCTTTTTGGAAGAAAGGGGCCAGGAGCCCCCATGGCAACCACTACCTCCTTGATGGCTAAGTCAGAAATCTGGGGGTGCCAATTCACAGAAGTGGAAGAGGCTGAGACAGCTGAGATCTGAATCAGGGTAAGAGTGACAGGGACACAGGCTGCTTCTTGTGGGTGTGATGCCCTTGAGGTTGGCAAAGGTGGGTGCTGGGGTGTTGAGAGGGGTGGGAAGAGCAGTAGGGCTGGAGGTGCCACAGCTGGCAGCTTCGATGGGACTGCGACTACAGGGGGGCCCCAGTCTTCTGTGATGGAGAGCAAAATGTGGGAGGAAGACAGTGTCCTCAGGAGGTGCAGAGCGGGATTGTGGGGAGTTGGAATCTCATCATTCCAAACAAAATCCTTTGCTTAGTGGGCTCCACAGGAGGACAGGGAGTCATGGAACACGGCAGCCTTGATGGGAGCTGGTGGAGGTGACCAGGGTGGTCAGTGACTTCTGCTGAGGAGATACAGGGCCCAGAAGGGTGAAAGCAGCTGGGACTTGAGCCTCCAGATTTATCCAGAGGGCCTCAAATTTTAGGGGGTACCCAATAAGTAGGTGTCCTCAGTAGAAAATGGGCCCCACTGTAGCCTCTGCTATTGACTGAGGTGAGGCCAGAGGCCCTGGAGTCTGAAGCTCACCCAGCTGAGGATTTGGGCCCCAGGCAGGTGCTGTCCCTGCAGCAGGTGGATGGCAGACAGGGACAGCTGGTTATCGGGCTGTGCACATCCTCCCAGACAGGAGGGAAGGCTTCTGTTCAGAGGCCCGCTTGGGTACAAGGAAGGAACCACCCCTTTTCTCCTCTGGGGCTTAATTACAGAGAACATGTGCCCTGGCTCCCCGTCCTACTATCCGGCTCCCAGAGAAGAGCAGATCTTTGTCCAACATCAGTCTCTCTTTCTCATTGCCTGAGGACCTCAACACAGACTTGCTAGCACTGGGGTCTGGGTGCTCCTTTCATGGTGGAGGCCCAGCAGATATGGGTACCTGTCCCGAGGATACAGAAGGGGCCCCGTCTGAGCTCGGAAGAGCAGCCATGAGGTCCCCAGGCCCTTCATCTGTCTCAAGTGCAGAACAGACCAAACCCTGTGCCTCATGTAACTCTCTTGGCATTGGACATAAGGTCCGGTGATGAGATCTGGGATGCCTCGTGGGAAATCCCAGGTGACCGCCATGTGCCAGGATTGGTGAGTGCCAGTTCCACCACATCTTGGTAGGTGGTTGTGGGGAATGAGTGGGAACCAGTGCTCACAGTGGATGCACTGGATGCAGTGCAGATCCCCAGGCATGGGGGATAGTGTCCTTTTTTTTCCTTTTTTTTTAGATTCCACATATGAGTGATATCATATGGTATTTTTCTTTTTCCTTCTGGCTTACTTCACTTAGAATGACGATCTCTGGGCCCATCCATGTTGTTGCAATAGCATTATTTTATTCTTTTTTATGGCTGAGTAGTATTCTATTGTATAAATATACAACTTCTTTATCCAGTCATCTGTCAATGGACATTTAGGCTGCTTCCATGTCTTGGCTATTTTATATAGTGCTGTGAACATTGGGGTGCATGTATCTTTTTGAATTAGAGTTCCCTTTTGATATATACCCAGAAGTAAGATTGCTGGATCATATGGTAAATCTATTTTTAGTTTTTTGAGGAATCTCCTGTTTTCCATAATGGCTGCACCAAACTACATTCCCACCAACAGTGTAGGAGGGTTCCCTTTCCTCCACACCCTCCCCAGCATTTATCATTCATAGACTTTTGAATCATGGCCATTCTGACTGGTGTGAGGTGATACCTCATTGTAGTTTTGATTTGCATTTCTCTGATAATTAGTGATACAGAGCATTTTTTCATGTGCTTATTAGCCATTTGTATGTCTTCACTGGAGAATTGCTTGTTTAAGTCTTTTGCCCATTTTTCAATTGGGTTGTTTGGTTTTTCTTTTTGCTAAATTGCATGAGCTGTTTGTATATTCTGGAAATTAAACCTTTGTCAGTAGCATCATTTGCAAATATTTTCTCCCATTCCATAGGTTGTTGTTATGTTTTGCTATGGTTTCCTTTGCTGTGGAAAAGTTTTTAAGTTTAATTAGATCCCATTTGTCTGTTTTTGCTCTTATTTCTATTGCCTGGGTAGACTGCTGCCCTAGGAGAACATTGCTAAGATTTATGTGAGAGAATGTTTTGCCTATGTTTTCTTCTAGGAGATTTATTGTGTCTTGTCTTATATTTAAGTCTTTAAGCCATTTTGAGTTTATTTTTGTGTATGGAGTGAGGGAGTGTTCTAACTTCATTGATTTACATGCTGCTATCCAGTTTTCCCAACACCACTTGCTGAAGAGACTGTGTGTTATTCCCTTTGGAAAACCAGCTAGTGAGCTACAGGAAGCCATAAGTTAGTCACCCTTAAATATGCCTCCTTCTGAACCTGAATGTGCCCTTTGTCCAGGATCAGCTCTCATCCTTCAACTCTCTAGGGCCCTCTTTGCTCTGCTTCTAGCAAAAACAATCCACTAGAGGGCACTCATGCTCCTCTTTGAGCTCACATTGACCTTTTCCATCACCTGAGACAAATGCAAATGTTTTCACTGCCACAACCACCAGCCTTCAAATGCTCTTTAGATTTGCTCGAGGTGAAGCTCCTGGGACAGACATCAGGGTCTCCCCTGGGAAGAACCTCACTTGGAGGATGTGACAGGATGGAGTGGTGACCTGGAGCCAACCCCAGGACCCTTGGTGAGGGGGATGGTTCCAGGCACGGTGGGCAGTGAGGGCTGGACACTTGTGCCCAGACACTATGCCATGGGTGTGAATACTGGGGGGAATGGCCATGAGCCTGCATCCCTGAAGGCCCTGTCACTTAGGATCTGTGCTTGTGGCCTTGACTGGACTGCTGTGGAATATTCCAGACTGGGCCTTCCACAGCATGACAGAGGTCCTCCTGTGTACTTCAAGAACCTTACCACTGGGAAGAATCAGGCACAATGTGTTATTCACCGTGGCACAGGTTCTCTCAGAGCCTGAGGGAGCAGGTAGTTTCTGAAGTTCACCATCAACTCCAGATGAGGGCCAGGATGGTGGGAGTGTAAGGTCCTGCCAGTCTGCTTCTCAAGACACCATTCCTGAATTTGGCCTCCCCTCCCACTCCCGGCAGTGCAGGAAAGAGACCCCAGAGACTCCTCATGTAGATTGGACAGTGAAGAAGCACAGGTGAGATTCGGCAGGTGGCTGTGAGGAGAGGCTGACATTTCTGGAAGGGGAGCAGGTACACCAGTGCACAGACACTAACTGCTGCAGCTGAAACAATGGGTGAGAAGCTTTCTTCTGGAGAATCCAGCCTCTTCCCTGCAAACATTTGAGAACCTCTTCATCACTTCCAGCTGAGGTGCCTCAGTTCTGTTCCCTGACCCATCCCTACGTCAACTCTGTCCCAACCACACTTGGGCAACTCCATTTGACAGCCCAACTTTCCAGATACCCCCAGATTGTCAGAATGGTCATTACTGAATCTGTCCCCACCAGAGTGGAGGCTGAGTCCTGCCCTCCTGCTCAGCTGTGGGGACCAGGCTCTCAGGCTCCATATTCTGATTATCAGTGATCTGCCAGGAGGTGGCAGCAGCTGAACAAAGGAGAAGTTGCAGGGACACTTGGTATCCACTCCTTGTGTCTGCAAGTAAACCTGTAGGGGAGGAAGCCAGGAAATGACTGCAATTCCTGCTCATTCGGATGTAGGTATGTTGCCCTGGAAATGTAATAGGGAATCCATGGGTGTCTTCTTATTTTGTAGACACAAGCTTTTGAATTTGGAATCATAGGTTTCTCTTGGCTATCACCATCAACCTCAAACCCACCCCTTTGGGTCATAGACTGAAAATTCCTCACCTTGGGGCAAAGTTAGTGTTATGGCTAAGGTATAGCCAGCCTGGCCTAGGGACTCTGTCTGTGCAGCTGCTGCAGAGATGTATTCTCTGTTAGGAATAGTGTTCCTTCCTCCCTGTGCATCAGTATCCAGCTCTCTGGTCCCCACCCCTCTGTGCCATCTGCCCACCACAGCCCCATCTCAGCCCTCACAGCGGACTCTGAGCAACTGTCCCAGGGACATCATATGAGTCATTCACTCTCTTTGCGTTGCTCCTGATGCCTGCCTGATGCTGTGCAGGATCCTATAGTGTCCCTGGAGGGTGTGTGTGTGTGATGGGCCCCTGCACACACATGATATCTCAAGCTGAAGGAATCTGAGAGTCATTTTAAAATATTTATTTTAAATGCAAGAATTTGTGTTTAGGACTTCTACATCTAATCAGCCAGGGTTCATGTGGGAGATTGGATCATTCCTTAAAAAAAGGAAAAAAAAAAAAAGGATCAAAAACATATTGTTTTTATTTATTTTTCCATTAAAAAAAACTGACATACAGTCAGTTTACCATGTGTCAATTTCTGGCATACAGCATGTTTCATACATATACATACATAAATTCATTTTCATATTCTTTTTCATTATAGGTTACTACAAGATATTGAAAATAGTTCCCTGTGCTAAACAGTATAAATTTGTTGTTCATTTATTTTATATATAGCAGTGAGTATCTGCAGATCTTGAACTCCCAATTTATCCTGTCCCACCCTCTTTCCCCTCTGGTAACCATAAGTTTGTTTTATATGTCTGTGAGTCTGTCTCTGTTTTGGTAAATAAGTTCATTTGTGTCTTTTTTGTAGATTCCACATATAAGGGATGACTCTTCTTTATCTTCCTGCCTTCAAGTTAGAATGACACATCCTTACCCTTTGTCTGCCCCTTCAGCTTCTCCCACTAGAAGGGGAGCATATCCCCACCTGAGCCCAGTTCATCTCAGGCTTGGTCAGAAGAACATTCTCAAAAAACACCCCAAGATATTTTCAGGAACACTGAAAATTTGAGAACTTTCCCCTAAATAGTATAATTTGAGATATTTCACAAGTAAAACAGATTGTTGCTATATTTTAGGTTACAGGAGATTTGCAAATTGGGTCTCCTTACCCTAATCTATAAAACTAAACTTAAAAAAACAAAACTCAAGTGATTATGTAATCAATTATGTAGAGGTGCCTGGAATTTTAGTAGATAAAAATATTACTTTATGAATCTGAACCCTGCAGAAATAGCAGAAAAGGGTCATAGTTAAGGCATCATAGGATAAATCCTAAGAATAAAGAATATGACTGATTTTATGTCATCAATTATTTGGATACACATGAATTTGGTCTGCTCAAAATAAAGTCAGAACTTGGATTGAACTTCTATCAGCAAGGGAAACTGGTCAATTTCATTTGGGGGGTCAGATTCACCAATGTAGATGTTACAGCTGCCACAAGAAGTTCAACTTCAAAGCTGATTGAAGGACTCACATGGAAGAATATAAACATACACCCCTGCTTCCTGAAAGGCAGATGTGGGATCAACCACAGTATTATTTTCCAACCTATGAAAATAACACTCTGCTAGGTATGCTGTCTGACAGTGAAAGTGACCTGACAGCTCAGAAACAAAATGGAAATATTGCCATCATTAGTGAAGGTACGTCTAAACTGCATGCTTTGAAATAAAACAGTATTTTGAACCAGTTACTACTACACGAGTGCTTGAAAAACTGGAAGAAACTGCCACAGAAGCAATGTTTCATGTTTTCGCCTAAGAGACAGACACAAAAGAATAAATTTGAACATCAGCAAAGGATTAGTCCTTGGTGAAGTAAACTTTAAAAAATGAATGTTATTTTAAGAAAAATAGAGTAGAAACTAAATAAAATGAAGAGTTTTTCTATTTGGGCTCTAACATTTTATTATGTAATCATTGCAAATGACCTCATTTCTTTAGACTCTTATTTATCTATAATGAGGAGGATGTGCAAATCACAAAGAAATGAAATGTTCAAATTATTTATAAACCTAATTTCAACCAGTAGTTTTAGTCTTTTCCCCACAGGCTTTCTTCATCAAACAAGTCACAAAATTTGACAGATGTGTGCTTTCTGTACTTCACTGGGTAAGCCATAAATGTAGAGACCAAAAGAGGAGCCATAGAAGAGAGGAAAATTGGTCAAAGTCCTGGATAATGCACCAGTTAGACACTATTTCAGAGTAACCAAGATCTATGTTGCCAAAAAATCAGCCTCCATCCCTGAGAAGCCAAATAACTCAGAGACAGGGTCTTGGAGCTTAGAAGAAAAGAGACAGCTTTATTACTTTGCCAGGCAAAGGGGACTCATAGCAGGCTAGTGCCTTCAAAGCTGTGAACTCACCTTGGAGATAGGGCACGGTGTGTATAGCCATAGCTCAAACAACAAAGCATCGATAACAACAGAATTATTTTCTTCTCATAAGACTCAGAGTGGTGTCATGGTGTCTCCAGGTGACCAAGTCTATACAGGCTATCTATTTCGATCTCTTTATCTTATAAACACCCAAGGCATGGTTTTCTTGGTAATTTAGGCTATTTTGTAAGGTTACAGTCCTGTGACCTTCTCCCTGGAGAACCACTCAGAGACCAAGCATGATTATAACTTTTGATTACCAGAATAAAGTAGAAACAGTAAGATCAATAGCTTTAGTTTTAACAATGGGCCTGGAGCTGTGGATAGTAACCGGCCAGTCAGGTTTGTTGACCTTTTTTTTTTTTTTTAACAGAATGATGGCTGTACTTTCAAGACTATGTTGAATAGGAGTGGTGAGAGTGGACTACCTTGTCTTGTCCCAGATTTTAATGGGAAGGTTTTCAGTTTTTCACTATTAAGCTGGCTGTAAGTTTGTCATAAATAGCTTTTATTTTGTTCAGATATGTTCCTTCTATACCCACTTTGGTGACTTTTTTTTTTTTTATCATAAATGTGTGTTGAATTTTTATCAAATGCTTTTTCTGCATCTATTGAGATGATCATGTGGTTTTTGTCCTTTCTCTTGTTGATGTGGTGTATTACATTGATTGATTTGCATGTGTTGAACCATCTTTGTGTTACTGAGATGAACCCAACTTGATTGTGGTGTATGATCTTTTTTATGTGTTGTTGGATTCTGTTTGCTAATATTTTGTTGAGGATTTTTGCATCTATGTTCATCAGTGATATTGGTCTATAATTTTCTTTTTTGGTAGTGTCTTTGTCTGGTTTTAATATCTGTGTGATGGTGGCTTCATAGAATGAGTTTGGAAGTACTCCCTCCTTTTCAATCTTCTAGAAGAGTTTGAGAAGGACTGGTATGATTTCTTCTTTGTATGTTTGGTAGAATTCCCCAATAAAGCCATCCAGTCCTGGATTTTTATTTGTGGGGAGGTTTTTTTTATTGCTAATTCGATTTCATTTCTAGTGATTAGTTTGTTCAGGTGGTCAGTTTCTTCTTGGTTCAGTCTTGGTGGGTTGTATGTTTCCAGAAACTTGTCTATTTCTTCTGGGTTATCCATTTTGTCTCCATATAGTTGTTCATAGTATTCTTGTATGATATTGTGTATTTTTGTGCTGTTGGTTGTAATTTCTCCATTTTCCTGTCTTATTTTATTTATTTTTGCTCTCTCTTTTCTCTTCTTCATGAGCTTGGCCAGAGGTTTGTCAGTTTTGTTTACTCTTTCAAAAAACCAGCTCTTGGTTTGATTGATTTTTCCTATTTTTAAAAATCTCTATTTTATTTATTTCCTCCCTGATCTTTATTATTTCCTTCCTTCTGCTAACTTTAGGGGGTGGGGGGTTGCTCTTCTTTTTCTATTTGTTTTAGCTGGTAGGTTAGATTGTTTATTTGAGATTGTCCCTTTTTGCAGAAGGCCTGTATTGGTATAAACTTCCCTCTTAGCACTGCCTTTGCTGCATCCCATAGATTCTATATGATTGTTTTCATTGTCGTTTATCTCAAAGCATTTTTTAATTTCTTCTTTGATTTCATCATGGACCCTTTTTTTTTTTTTTTTTTAGAAGCATGTCGCTTAATCTCCATGCTGTCTTTTTTTTCCTCCTTTGTCTTTCTGTAGTTGATTTCTAGTTTAATGGCATTGTGGTCAGAAAAGATCCTTGAGAGAATTTCTATCTTCTTAAAATTGTTGAGGCTTCTTTTATGCCCAAGTACATGGTCTATCTTAGAAAATGTTCCATGTGTACGTGAAAAGAATGTATATTCTATTTTGGGGGGATGTAATGTTCTGAAAATATCAACCAAGTTTAGTTGTTCTATTGTGTCATTTAATTTTTTTGTTGCCTTATTTATTTTATATCTTGAAGATCTGTCCAGTGATGTTAATGGGAGGAGGTGTTAAAGTCTCCTACAATGATCATATTCCCATCAATTTCTCCCTTTATATCTGTTAGTATTTGTTTTATGTATTTAGGTGCTCCTATATTGGGTGCATATATGTTAATGAATGTAATATCCTCATCTTGTATTACTCCTTCAATCATTATAAAATGTACTTCTTTATCTTTGTGTATGGCCTTTGTTTTAAAGTCTATTTTGCCTGAGATCAGTATTGCTACTCCTACTTTCTTATCATTTCCATTTACATGGAATATCTTTTTCCATCCTCTCACTCTCGGTCTTTGTGTGTCCTTCTCCCTAAAGTGGGTCTCTTATGTGTAGCATACTGTAGGTTCTTGCTTTATTATCTAGCCTGCCACTCTATCTTTTGATTGGAGCATTTAATCCATTGGCATTTACAGTAATTAATGATAGAAGTATGTTTATTGCCATTTTGAACTTAGTTTTGCAATTGATTTGATATTTCCTCTTTGTTCCTTTCTTTTTCTTTTTGTGGTTTGATAATTTTCCTTTGCATTATCTTGGGTTTTTTTTGTTTTTTTTTTTTTTAAGTTTTTGTGTCTCTGTTGTAAGTTTTTGGCTTGTGGTTACCCTGTTATGTACATATATTATAACTTTACTATAACTATTTGTTTTAAATAGATAATAATATAGTCTCAAACCCATCCTACCAAGAACAATTAAAAAAGAAATAAAACTCTATATTTTCTTGCTCCCCTCTGCCACCCTTAATGATTTAGATGTCTTCTTTTACAATTTCATTTTTATTCTGTTGTAATTCATGGTAATTATCACCTTTCCAATTATGGTTTTCTTCTTTCTGTAGCTTTCCTGCTTCTTTTCTATTTAGAGTAGACCTTTCATTTCTTTTAACATAGGTTTAGTGTTGCTATATTCTTTTAGTTTTTGCTTGTCTGTGAAATTCTTTGTCTCTCCTTCTATTCTAAAGGATATCCTTGCTAGTTAAAGTAGCCTATGTTGCATAGTTTTCCATTCAGGACTTTGAATGTCTTGCCACTCTCTTCTGGCCTGTAGTGTTTGTGTAGAAAAATCAGCTGAAAGTGTTGGGGGGGTTCCCTTGTAACTCACTCTTGTTTTTCTCTTGTTGCCTTTAGAATCATTTCTTTAGCCTTAACCCTGGTCATCCTGATTATGATGTCTTGGTGTGGGTCTGTTTGGGTTCTTCTTGTTTGGGACCCTCTGTTCTTCCTGTACTTGGATATCTGATTCCTTCTTTAGGTTTGGGATGTTTTTGGTCATGATTTCTTCAAATACCTTTTCAATCCCCTTTGCTCTTTCTTCTCCTTCTGAGACCCCTATTATGCATAGGTTGACATGCTTTACATTATCCCATAGGCCCCTTATATTATTTTCATTGGTTTTTGTTTTTCTCTCAGCTGTTCTGATTGGGTTACTTCTGTTATCTTGTCTTCTAAGTCACTTATTCATTTTTCTGTGTTATCTAGCCTACTTTTAACATTCTGTAGCTCAGCTCTCAGCAAATGAGTTTTCCAATTTTAATTGGCTCCTCTTTATAGTTTCAATTTTCTTTTTGACATATTCTCTGTCTCTAAACACAATCTTTTAGTCCTTTCAGTACTTTGATCACTCCTCTTTTGAAATCATGATCTAGTAGACTATCAATGTCTATTTCATTGATTGCTCTTTCAGGGGATTTCTCTTGGTCTTTTAATTGTGAGTGGTTCCTCTGCTTCATTTTGCTTATATCACTCCGGCACTATAGATTATGAAGTATCAGTTATCTACTGTGGTCCTTAAGGAGTTTGTTTGTTTATTTATTTATTTATTTATTTATTTATTTAAATCAGTTGCAGAAATAAAACTAGAAAAAAAGAAATTTAAAAGAGAAAAAAGTTTGAAAACAGAGTATAATCAATAAGAGAAGAACAAATAGGTTTGAAAACAGTATAATCAATAAGAGAAGAACAAATCAAAGAAATATAAAAATCTAGTTGAGACGTATTTTAAAAACCTTAAAAGAAGAAAAAAATTGAAAACAAATTATAATCAATAACAAGATCAAAACAAAGAACAATAAAAATCAAATTTAGGGAAATTAAAAAAATAAACTATAAAAGAAGAAAAAATATTTGAAAACAGAGTATAATTGATAACAGAAGAACAAAACAAAGAGAAATAAAAATGAGATTGAGACAAATTAAAAATATAATAATAATATTTCAAAAGAGAGTTTTAAAAGGGATTAAAAAATAGAAACATAAAAACCTTTTAAAAAGCAAAAATTAAGTAAGTAAAAGAAAATTGAACAGAAGAAAAGTGGTTATGTTCCCATGGAGACTGTGCGCTCCCTCCTGATGCCATGGTCCAGCACCACGCTGGTGAACCATAGGCAGGTGGGTTGCACACCCTCCTGATGCTGGCACCACACTCATGCATGGTAGGCCAGTGGGTTGCTCCCCTGCCCTGTGCAGCTCCCCGCTCCATCTTGGTCCTTGCTCCGTAGGTGGTCTCAGAGAAAATGGCCACCCAGCCTTCACCCCTGCTCTGTGCCACAACTCCACTCCTCGTTGGTTTGTCTTAGAGGCACGAGTTCACAGAGGCACTGGGGCAGAACCATCCTATCTGACTGGGGCTATAAATAAGTCTCAGTCCCATCTGTGAGGTTGCAGAGCCCCTTGGTACAGATTCAGGTTTCGACCCCACCTCTGCCTGGGCTCTGCACACCTAAGGATATGGTGGCTGTGGTCAAGTCCTGCCTCTCTTCTCCAGAGAACACACCAGCAATGGTTCCGCAGGTCTTTGGAGACAAAGGCTACAGCACCCTTCCCCCCAGGGCACATCAGCAGTGTTGCTTTGCTTTTTTTCCCCATGTTTTATGGCGGACCCAGGTTATTTTGCTCTGTATACCCTCCCAGCAATGGTGCACAGCACATTGCAATCCCCTGTGGTTGCCTCTACAGCTGGCGTGAGTCCTCCACCTGGCTTGGGCAATCTGTCCCATCCCCCACCTGCCGGTTTGCCTCTAGGGCTGAGGGTCATGGGGACCCTTTGTGCCCATTTATCTTAGTTCTGATGGTCAAGGGCTATTCCATACAGATCTGAGTCTTGGAGGTTCTCCCTCCGTCCCACTGACCTCCATTGGAGAGGAGGAGACCCAGCAATGGAGTGCTATTCCTACTTTGCCACTCCCTCCCCGCGGGATCAGTCCCGCACTATTTTGCTTTTTCTTCTTTCTTTTTTCCTTTTCTCCTACCAGATTTGTGGTGTATTTTGTCTTTTAAAGAAGGCGATGTTCTGTCAAAGTTCAGCAGGTGCTCTGATTGGCTGGGTGGGTCCGTGGATGTCAGTCTTGGTGTATTTGTGGGAGAGGATGAGCTAGAAGTGTCCTTGTACTCTGCCATCTTGGCTGTTCCCCCTACTTATCGTGTTTTAAATAACCATCTGGAAAATGTTTATCCATTTGGGATAAGTCCCTCATTTTTACCTTGTTAAGAAAAATCTTTATAGACTTTTTCTACAGTGTTACTCAACCTAATTAACATTAATTATTCTAATATTTTTATTAGCACCTCTAAAACATTTTGAGGGGAAGGGAAGAACACAAATAAGACTTTCCAAACTGGTTTTTCTTGTTTTAAACTAAAGGAGTTCTTAGGTTAACCATTAGATATACATTTTTTCCACCCTTAAATTCAATTTTTAGTAGGTACCAATTAAACAGCTGTTTATAATGAGAGCTTTCTAAAGTTTTACCAATTCAGAAGTTTCTCAATTTAAAGTATCTATCATCTGGCCATCAATGAGCTACATATTAAGCCAATTAAGAAGAAGGTATATATTGGTTTAATGTATATAATAAATGAAGATATATATCAAACCAATAAGATGAAGAGGCTTTCCCACAAGAGAGTGGGGAGTACCACCTAAATAATATTCAAAAGTTTACTTCCAAAAAAAGTAAAGGCCTTTGTGGTTCAGGCTGATGCAACAAAGGTTAAGTTGGCAAAATGCCTGAGAATTGGTACAAAGGATTGCTCAGAGTCCCAATCTATTTGCTTGGCTGCCATTTGTATACCATACTTGTATCTTTCCAATGGCAAAGATCAAGTTTTTTAAACACACACACACACAAAATGCCCAGAGAAAGATAAAACACATTTTTTAAAGGCACAGGAAGAGAAGTGCAAATTCTCTTTAGAAGGCTTTTGTTTTTGTAAGATCAGAATTCTGAAAAAAATTGTTTTTCTCAGGCCACCTTTTTTTTTTTTTAACTTAACTGTATACACAATAAAGGGGCCACAGCTTAGTTATTTTTAGGGTGAGATTTTCTTTAATTCCCAATTAAGTAAGTACTTATGTTATGGAACCGACAGGCCAGCCAAGAAATGAAGCACCACTTGGAGGGTTGGAGTACTCAGATTTATTACGTCAGCAGGCTCAGAAGGGCTTCTGCTTCAAAGCCCTGAGCACCTTCAAGACGTGTGCATGAGGTTTTATAGGGTTAATTACAAGGATGGGGCTATTAGCCAATAAGGCATGAACAGCAAAAGCAAGGAATCAGTACACTGGAACTTATCTTGTAGGAACAGATCGTGTTACTGACACTTGTTGACCTTGGATTTACAAATTAACTTGTTAACCCAGTAAACTGACGCTTACTAAACTTCAGATTTACGAGTTAGCACAGCAGAACTGAGATCAGTAAACCGACACTTATTACACTTAGATTTATGAGTTAGCTTGTTAGCCCAGCCCGGCTTTTCCTTCTCATTCCCCTCTCTTGATGCTTTCACAACCTTTCTTGGTGTAAGCATCATCACTTATCTGTTGCAGGGGCTCATAATTGAAGGCTAACATCTGGAGTTTTATAACCTCTATCTGCTCACTGACAAAGCGGGTCAGGAAGTTTAGGATACAGGGCCTAAACAGCAGAACTGCAAAAATTAGGAGCAAGGGACTTGTGAACGGTGCCAGCCAGGAGATCCAGCTCCAGGGGCCTGTCTTTGGGCTCTTGCCTAAAATATGCTTCCTCTTTTCCACTCTGTCTTGTAACTCTTGAATCATCCCTCTGACAATTCCTGATTGATTGGCATAAAAGCAGCACTCTTCATTTAGGAAGAGGCACATTCCCCTCTCTTTGGCCGTCAGTAGGTCCAGACCCCTCCTGTTTTGTAAGACCACCTTGGCTAGAGAGTCAATCTGATTTTGCAGAGCTCTCAGGGTTTCTGCTATTCATTGGAGATCTTGGCTGAACTCACCTGTAAGCTGATAATAGGAATAAGAGGATGAGGCTTTGCCACCGATTCCTGTGCCCACCCCTGTTGCCACTCGGAGCCCCACTAGCAAGGGGATCAGTAGTATGGGTCATTTTATCCTTCGTGGATGCTGGTGAGTTATGACAGGGATAGGCAGACTTTGATTATTAGGCATAATGTCCATTCAGGGAATGAGGTAAGCTAAAGCACATAACTCTGCCCAACTGGTGGGGAGGCACTGGTAGGCAAATTCGCCACACACAAAATAAGTCCTGTTATTAGAACAGCATCCTTGTGTGGGTTGGCACCCTAGACCCATATAGTGTGAGGTTTTAATACATTGTTTTATAGTTAGATTGCCCTCTAAAGGATTAGTTCCGTTATTGAAATAACATTCTGGTGCCTTGTAGGCGAGCTGTACGGAGTTTAGCCTGGAACTTCTAGTGGTAGAGGCAGCATTGCTATTAGTCATAGTGAAAGTCTTAGTGAAGTTTGTCAAAGGTAAAGCCAGGTGCTGGATGGGGCCAGGATGTAAGCATAACCAGCAATCTTTAGCCATGTCTGGTTTGGAATGATTGAGAATCCCATGGACTGCAGCCAACAGCTCATCTATTTGTGGGTCTAGATCCTGAGGCTCGGCTAAAGATAGAAGCTTTATTGGCTCCTGGGTAGGTAATAACTTTTGGTGTTGCCTCTGGACTGCTTGTTGGACTACTTGCCAGCATGCCTGGTCCTGTACTTCTCCTCCATCACTCATCCCATAGTGTGTTTGCTTGGTCCAGCACACTAGCTTGCCTGGTGTGCCATAGCACTTGATGCCAGATACATAATAAGCCTTAATCATGCCAGTCCAGTAGGATCTGCCCTGATATGTGCACTCTGAAGTGGAGTCATAGCATCAGCTCGGTTGATAAGTATAAGCTGAATATTCAGGTCGGTACATGGACAACATGTCACCCAGTTCAGTGCAGGTGCATTGTGAAGCCAAGGGGAGTGAGGGCATTAGCGTCAGTAACATCAGCCTTATGGTTATCTTAGACATGATGCTGCGGTGATGGCACTAGTTATAACAAGGTATATAATAGCTATCAGGATCCTATGGCCTATATTCCAGTCAGGTGGGGCGGTGCTGGCCAGCCCCACTACTAATATGCAGGCTAGTAAAGCAAACAAGGAAAGAGGCAAGGGAGCACAAGAGGAATATATTTAACAGTTTTGTTGAGCTTTCCTCAAACTTTGGCCGTGTGTTGACTAGCCAGCTTCCAGGTGTGGCTAGAGCAGGGCTCGTCGATCTTTTTCTGGTCCCTCTTGATCTTGATCTTGAGCGGGTCTCCCGGGATGCTCTCAATTCTCCAGGGACCCTCTGTCTGAGGTGAAGTCACTCTCTTAACCCTGGAGTGGTGGATCCAAGGGATGATCCCTGCAACTTTAACAGACGTAGGGGTAGTTAATACCACTAAATATGGTCCCTTCCATGTTGGTTTGAGAGGTTCCTTTTTCCAATCCTTCACCCATACTTGGTCACCTGGTTTATGGGGATGCACTTGGACTCCTAACAAAATGGGGGTTTTCTCTATTACCCAACCCCAAACTTCCCATAGTACTTGTCCTAGTCCCAATGGTTGTTGGTCGGGCCCTATATTTCCTATCTCTGGGGTGGGATTTCTCACCCTGACTAAAGGTGGTGGTTGCCCATAGAGGATTTCAAAGGGAGAGAACCCAATGTTAAATCTTGGGGTGCATCTAATTTGCAACAGAGCCAGGGGTAAGATGTCCACCCAGGGGAGCTGGGTTTCTTGGCTTATTTTAGCTATCATTTGTTTTAGAGTTCTGTTCATTCTTTCTACCTTCCCTGAGCTTTGAGACCGGTATGCTGTGTGTAGGTTCCAGCGGATGCTCAGTGTCTTTGCCACTTGCTGTACAATCTCTGCCACGAAGGCGGGTCCACTGTCAGACACAATGGAGGTGGGTATTTCAAACCAAGGGATGACATCCCTGAGGAGAGCCTTTGTTATCTCCCTTGCTTTCTCCGTCCTGGTGGGGTAGGCTTCCATCCACCCTGTGAAGGTGCAGGCGAAAACCAGAAGGTACTTATATCCCTTACTGAGCCCAAGTTCAGTAAAGTCCACTTCTAAATCTTTGAAGGGAGCCAATCCACGTTGTTGTACTCCCTTTGGCCCAGTGGGCCCTTGTTTTGGATTGTTTTGAGCACAGAGCAAGCAGCGTTGGGAGACTGATGCACACAGAGTAGGGAGATGAGAAATCAGGAAATATCGCTTTAAGAGGGCCTCCAAAGTCGTTTTTTCCATATGTGTGGTTTTGTGTTGTTGTTGGACTATGCGATAAGCTAGTCATTTTGGAATGAAAACCCTTCTATCCATCATGATCCACCATCCATCCTTTTCTTTCTTCCCTTGTTTGGCCTGTGCCCACTTGTTTTTGTCGTGGCTATATTCTGGGATAGTGGGTATCTCTGGCGCTGCCATAATTTTAATTACTGGGTGTTCCCGGGCAGCTGCCTCTTTTGCCTTTTGATCAACTAGCCTGTTCCCCTGGCTCACAGAGTCATTTTCTTTTTGATGTCCCTTACAGTGAATAATGGCTACTTCCTTTGGATCTCATACTGCCTCCAGTAACTGTAAAATTTCTTCTTTGTTTTTGATTTTTTTCCCCCAGCAGTCAAGAGCCTTCTCTTCTTATAGATGGCTCCATGTACATGTAAGGTTGCAAATGCATATTTGGAATCAGTGTATATATTGATTTGTCTTTCTTTCCCTTCCCTTAGTGTCTGGAACAGTGTCCAAATCTCTGCTCTCTGAGCAGACCATCCTTGGGGAGGGACTCTGCCTTTTTCACCTCTTGGGTTGTTGTTACAGTGTAACCTGCTGGCCATTTTCCATCCTGCACATAACTGTTGCTGTCTGTGAAGAATTCCAGGTCTGGGTTTTGCAGGAGCTTGTTGGTTAGATCAGGCCTACTCGCGTACACTTCTTCGATGATTTCCTCACAGTTGTGATCAGGCTGCCCTTCCCATTTGGGTAAATATGTGGCTGGGTTTAAGGTTCTCACAGTCTCTAGATGGACTCTTAGATTTTTACGTAGGAGCCCCGGTTGTGGGTAATCCTTGTGTTAGTTATCCATTTGTAACTGGGGTCATTCATCAGGGCCACTACGGAGTGGGATACTTTTACATTTAAAGTTTGTCCCAGCGTGAGTTTGTCTGCCTCGTTGACCAGGGGGCTGTGGCAGCGAGGGCCCGTAGACAGGGTGGCCATCCTGATGACACAGGGTCCAGTTTTTTAGACAAATAGGCCACAGGGCGCTGCCATGGCCCCACATTCTGATTCAGGACTCCAAGAGAAAGTCCCAATCTGGTCAGGGGCCCATGTCATGGCCCACCCCTCAACATCCAGTGTGTCCCTGGGGGCTCAGCCTTGCAGCCATTTTCATGCTTCAGTGAGAATGTGTCTCTTTTCCTCCGTATTGAAAGAGTCAGAAGCAGCTGGCGAACATCTTCCCAGGTGGGCCGGTGAGAATGAAAGACAGACTCTACGAGGTCGATCAGAGCCTGCAGTTTGATGGCCTGATTACAGTTATCACACACCATCAACTAGAAATCGTTATGGGCTGGACAGAGACCAAATACTGGCATGTCTTCGCAACAGAGCCCCATGAGTGTCCCAGCATCACTTCGGGACTGGGCAGGGGCTGGTGCTCCCCGACAGATGCCATTGCGGCAGCGGCGGCAGCAGCCGAGGTGGAGGCTGTGCTGGGGCTGCTGCTGCTGCTAGGCGGCCGTGGCTGCTGATCCGCTCGCTGTCACTGCTTGGGGGCTCTCCCTGATGTCATCCGTGGACCGCTCCGACACTTTCTGCTCCTTTTCTTTGGAGGGCAGCCAAAAATCCTGACCGGTTCACCAATAGCTCTTCACCTGCTATTCTTGTGGAAGCTCTTTTTCTTAATTCTGTTTAGACCATAATGGGATTGAAATGCCTGTGGTTTTTCAGAGTAGGAAGGAGTATGATGGCACCACTTGAGAAGGTCTGTAGTACTAAAGGGTTGGTAGCAGAGTATGGGGTGCCTGGGTTGAACAGTCCTGTCTTCCCCAACTTGCTGTGGCCCTTGCGTCTCCCACAGTGGCATTTGGAGGGCCGGTGGTACCGGTCTCCCAGCTTGTGCTGAGTGGAGTCTCCTTCCTACCTGCTCAGGCTGGGGGCTGGGCTCTGCTCTGCGTACTCAGGCTGGGGAGGTGGTGACATAGAGGGTGGCAGTGTCTCCAGTGGGACGGGAGGTGTCAGTGCCCTGGGGCATAGAGGGGGCAGGCACATCTCGTCTTTTCTGTCTCCCTGGAAAATAAGCTTTTCTCTATCTGTCTTTTTGGCCTGGACTGGCTGAGCTGCTAATATCTTGTATTGTCCAGGTCCATTTGAGCAGAACCGAATCCATGTGGGTAGAGACTGGGTGATATTCAGCAAGGAGTCAATGTAAGGGAACTGATCTGGGTGGCCTGGGGTTCCAGTGATTATTTGATAGACTGCTTGCACTGCTGCTAGGTCCAGAGTTCCTCCTGAGGACCACCCGACTCCAAAGGTCAGCATTCAAGCTCACACAAAGTATGGAGCCTGCCAGGGGTCATTCGAACTCCATAGTCTCCTGCATACCCCTTTTTGAAATTCTTAATCATGCAGTCTAGGATGGTGGGTTTCGGCTTCAAGCCTCCCATTCTGTCTAGATGTTTAAGGATAATAGAGCTGTTGCTTTGGGTGTTTGGGAAGGTAGCCTTTATATCTTTTCCTTCTTCACTCTTCAAAACACCAGAGTTCCCAGAAAGACTACTCTCTTGCTGGCTCTATGAGTCATTTGAAGGCTAATTTGGTCAGGGAGCTTGGGTTCCAGTCACAGCTGATGTCTCTGGAGCTCAAGGCCTCAACCAGTTCCAGGGGCTTCCTCACTAAATCCTCTCTATAACCTGAACTAATGTACCAAGGGTGTGGGACTGATGGCTGATGGCAAAACAAATGGACTAGAAAGTGGACCTCCAAAGCTGGGTGAGCCCAGTCCTGAAGAAATTCATCTTCTAAACTCAAATCCTGGGGGTCTGAGGCTAGGCAAAAGGAGCACTCCTTGGGTCAGTTCAGTAGGGGAACAATAAGTCTCAGGTGTTCTGTGACAGAGTCAGGTAGGAGACTTTCTCAAAGAAATAGCATCCTGGCCTCCGAAGGCATAGGGGGCGTTCACTCATTGGCTGTTTTATGTCGCTTTCCCTCCCAGCGTAGCCACCCTGTGCTGGTGTCACAGACAAGACAAGGGAGGGTTTTTGCTGCATCCGCCTGGCTGCTCCCCTCATGGGGATGAAGGTGCCTCTTAGATTTGGTGGGTCAGTATAAGCCGCTGACTCCAATCAGGACCCTGAGGGACTGATACAGCCTTGAGCCATATGTGGTCACCACGGGACCACAGGTTGGGACTCATTCGAACTCCGTAGCGGAATGCCGTGGAGCTACAAACTCGAGACTGATTGCATGCTTCACAGGCCGCTCACTCACTCACACACACAGAGGTTAACAACAGTCCTCCCACCAATCCCAATATCCTGTTTCCTGTAGGAGGGGATCAGCCTCCTCTTCTGTCCACTGGGACAGGAACTGATTTCTCCCTGGGGGTTCCTACCTTGTCCGGACGGCCACCTGGTGACTCTGTCCGACCCTCCACTAAGTCTGACTCTGGTTGTAGCCCAGCCACCTGGGGGGGCTGAGTCGCCGTCATGAAAGACAACCCGGAACACCGTCGTGTGGCGTCACCTTGTTTGCTGCCAGAGTCCCATCCCCAGGTAGGCCAGAGCCACTGGTCTAGCGGCTAAAGGGGCTGGTGTTGTTGAATCTTGCTGGGGCCTCCAGAAATGTTACAGAAATGACAGGCCAGCCAAGAAACAAACACCACTCAGAAAAGGCAAACTTCTGTTAAATACAAGAGGAACCTCAATGGCTACACAGGGTGACAGACATGGGAACTACCCTCAGGACACATCTAAGCTGGCTTCCTCTTCACCATCCCTGATCCTCATTAACCCTTTCTTGTAAAGCTGAGCCTCCTCAGCCTCAGTTCCCTTGAATCCTTTGACTTACCCCCTCCCATCCACACTCTTGTCCTCTAACCATCTCTCAAACCCCACCTCTCTCCTCCCACCTTGGCCCCTCTGCTCAGCATAATCACTGTAGCTTTGAGCCTCTGCCCCCATCTTGGGCTCTTGAGGGATTCAGAGGCCCCAAGAGGAACCAGCCAAGGCTGAAACAGGCTGATTGGAAACAGGAAATGAAACCTCAAACCACCCACACATTGTGCTTACCACACCCAGAAGTTCCCCTTCAAGACTTGAGGTTCTCAAAAGCCCAACAGTCTTAAAGCCTGAGAGCAGAACAGCACTGTAAACCATACCAGTAAACAAAGAATGCTGAAGCCATCAAGTCGTCAGCTGCTCCTGACACCCCCCAGTGAAGACAAGCCCGCAGCCCGGCCTCTGCAGCCACTCACAATGGTGCACTCGGAGGGGACTCAGAATAAGAAAGGACAGGATATTGGCCCTAGATAGCTAGGTGCCTGTTAAAGGAATGAATTCAGTGAGCCCAAATGTTTGCTCCCTCCATCCCTCACGTAGGAGAATGCTAAATTCTTTAATTTAAGATGTCTGGTTTTCTTCAGTTAACAAGTAATCTTTTAATGTTCTGACTACCTGGTTTTTGTTGTAAAACTCCTATATATTCTGGCTCCTTGTCTACCTCTTCAGAGCAGCCTCTCAGAGCGACCTGAGAGGCTGTCATCCGGGCTCAAAGGAGTTCAAGTCCTCAGAAATGTCTGCCAAATAAAACATAACTCTCAACTTTTAGGCTGTGCATTTATTTCAGTCAACAACTGCAAATTTCTCCCTTGAAAATATTTCATTATCATAAAAGACATAACCCTTAACCCACGTACAGTTCAGTGGCTGTCTGTATATTCTCATTGTGCAACATGTCTCTGGTCCTTTTTTTAATCAGAAAAACTGAAACTCTACACAGAAGACAAGACTCTCCTGGCCGGCAATGGCTTTCTCTGGTGAGTGAGAAACCTGCAGGAGTTGTAGAAGCCAAGACCTGGTCCTGGGCAGCTCTCCCTGTAAGGGAGACTCACTCATTTTGATGACACATGAGAGGGAACGGAGACCGCCCTGGGGAAAAAGCTTAGACGCTGAGCTCTCAAACAGCACATTGGCCCACCACAGGATCGTCACTCTCGACTGTATTCTCACAACCGGCTTTAGAACAGGAACTAAGCGTTCAAAACAAAAGCAAAAGGAGCAACAGATTGCCAGTGTAAAATTACACTGACAAGTACTTTCTTAGTTGGGAATTAAAGGAAGTCTCGCCCTGAAGATCACTAAGCTGGGGCTCTTTTCTTCTGTATGCAGTTAAGGGTAAAAAGCCTGGTAAAAGCAACTGTTCAGAATTCTGAACTGACACAAACAAAAATCCTTCTACAGGGAACTTGCATTTCTCTTCCTGTGGCGTTGAAATGTAAATTCTGTCTTTCTCTGGGTTGGATGTGTGTGTGTGTGTGTGTGTGTGTGTGTGTGTGTGTGTGTGTGTGTGTTTAAACAAAGAGACACCTAGGTCTCTGCCATACAAAAGGTCCACAAATGACATATATTTGTCAGCCAGGCAAAGAGACTGGGATTCTGAGCATTCCTCTCTCTGATTCTACCCATTCTCAGGCTTTTTGCCACGTCAGTCTTCATTGCGTCAGCCTGGACCATGAAGGCCTTTACTTCCGGGGAGTAAAATTTGAATCTTCTTAAGGCAGAAGCCCCTACTGTCTCATGGGGAAGCCTCTTCCTCTTATGGCTTTCAAATCACTAAGCATAAATCTAGCTCATTCATGGCCAGAGGATGGAACTTTGAAGTTCGAGAAACTTCTAAATTGGTAACATTTGAGAGAGCTCTCACTATCGACAGCAGTTTCATACCTATAAATTTCAATCAAACTTAAAGACGGAAAGTATCTATCTAATGGTTAATCGAAGAAAGCCCTTAGTTTAAAATGACAGGAAAAACTGCCTTGGGAGGCCTTATTTGTGTACTCCCGTTCCCCTCAATGGGCCTCACAGTTGCCAATACAAATATTAGAATAAATAATATGAACGTAGGCTGACTAAGTGAAATTAAAAAAAAAAAAAAAAAGAAAGGATGATTTTAAAGCGACTGATCTCAAATGGATAAAAAAAATCTGGATGGTTATTGAAAATGGGGTAAATAAAACAGACATTTACGGATTAAAATTCAAGTTTTGATACTATGCTGTGTAAGGTTAAATAGGTCAATGGTCAATGGGACCCTCTGCTGGTCCCCAATATTAAAGTCCAAACAGGTCCTCTCTATTTACCCCCTCTAGGGTCCAGGGCAGAGATCCTGGGGCTGGACACCGGACAGATCTTGTGGTGCCAAGCGCTGCCAGCCCGGGCCCTGCGACCCCCAAACTTCTGGCCATTAGGCATCTGCCTTCTCCTCTTCACAAGATAAAGTACATTCCTTTCTGAGTCACACCGACCAACACTAGCAGGATTAACTGCCCTGGGTAATGTCTAAACAGACAATGAAAAGTCAAGAGGACCTGGTCTGTCTCAACCCTATGTCTCCGTCTTTTGCGAGTCACACATCCCACTGCCTTGCCATGCACCAAAGCCCCGTACCTCACTTGTAGCCAATCAGAAATCTGTTCACGACATGATCACGCTCCGCCATCCCTCTGGGTTCGCAGCCCTTTCCTCAAAAAAACACCCGGCACGGTCACCCCGGCGCTCACACGGTCACCTCCCGTCTCTGGCCCACTCTTGCCCGTAGCAGTGCAGCTATTCAACTTTTCGTTCTGTCTGGAAGCTTCTTTTACCGCCTGAGCGACAGCCCGCCGAAACCCACAACAGATCTCACCACACAAACAGACCACAGACTGCATGCCATTTCGCAACAGCTTTATTTCAGTCCGTTTCAAATTTCTTCGGCAAGCGAATTTGTCAAAATTGGAAGAAAGCTGATTTCGATGAAAGAAAATCACTTTCAGCAGTTATTGCAATCACGCCTATATTCTGCTTGTGTCAGGAACGTATTTGATCTTTTCATTTGAGACTGCACGAGAAAGGCAAGGAAAATCCAACGACTGGACATAATTTCCATGTGCCTTTATAGTTTCTTTTAAACTGTATATAGACATGCTGCTTCACGACGCTCCTTCTTAGAGAAGTATGGGAAGTTTTGTAGAATGTTTCCCTTAAACAAGTTATTGACAACAGCAGCCATGTTCCGGATTATATAGGTCAGAGCAGTTTCCACTGCATACCGACAACTCCACTGTATGATTTCATTTAACACGGTGTGTTGATCTGTTATATACTCTGGGGAAAACAGCATCAACTTTTCCTCGAGGAATAGCCATAACATGTGGCTTAGAAGTTGCAGGGCTAAGTCTTTCATAAGTGAAAACATCACGTCCTTGATCAGCATAGCGGGTATCTGTTTGCTGCAGTCTAAGCTCTGACTGGGTTTTAATGTAGAGAGGTGTGTAGAGTGGCAATTTAGAGAGCTCAGTGCCACTAAGAAGAGAAGTTGAAAACAGCTCACAGTTCCCGTGCTGAGGAGAGGCACCGCACAGCACGCAGGGATCCAAGACAACTAAGGGTTTCAGTACAGCTGCGGAATATAAGTAAAAGGGGAGCGCCTAAACCGGACCCGTCACTGTGTGGGTGGGGAAAGCACACAGTTGAACATTCCCAGAGTAAATAGTTAGGTGAGGTTTGGTAAATGCTCAATACTGATTACTGTAGCATGGTAGCCTTCTCTCACATTCAAGCACACTCTAAATTGATTTTGAACTGCATATGTCATTTATTGTCTCTCTCCTTACTAACTTCCGGATTGGTGCTTTATTTGGCCATATCATTGTAAACACTACTTCTTTCTCTTCAAACAGTCCCTACTTGCCACACTAAAAAACAAATGATACCCACACAACACCATCAAGGTCCTTTTAAGCTAACAGAAGCAGGTACTTTTGTTGTTGTTGTTGTTCACAAATTTGAAATGAACAGACACAAATAAATATCCACTGTAAAATGTATACTTAAACAACAGGTACAGGTCAGGCCCCTTCTGCTTATAAGTGCACAGGGCCTTTGTCACAAAACCTATAATTTATTTGTAATAATTTGACATATGTCAAGGGTTAGATCACAAGCCAATGCAGCCGCTGACATCAATATTCCCTGAAAGGAGTTCAGGGTGGAGATCAGGAATGAGACACTCCGTGCCCTTGGGAAAACTTGCAGAAAAGGCCTTCAGATTGTTAGATGTTTTCAGGAGATTTTCTGAGCCCTAATTCTTCTCTCTCCTCATATGCAGCAAAGCACTAAAATAATTAATGGTGACATCTGCTCCTTGTGACTAGCAGCAAGCCTCTGCCTAAATGTGTGCTTCACTGCACATACCCTCCCTACAATAAAATCACATATAACACTGAGCTCCCTGCTGCCTCTTCGGAGCAGTTACTCAGAGCTAAGATGCTATCTACTAGACTACAGTTCTCATTTTGCCCCCAAATAAAACTTAACTCAAAACTCTCACACTGTGTGATTTTATTTCAGTCGCCAGGTGGAACAGAGTATTAACCTAGCAGGGTGCTTCTGGGTGACTCACTACTCAGGTTGCCAGTCCCTGAAACCCATCCTGCCTCCGAAGGGCAAATGATATGTTCATGCTCCTTGTGAATCGGCTCCAACTTCAAGCCATAAAAAACCTAGAGAAATGGTAAGCCCTGACTGCCTTTAAATCCCCAACGGGATAGTTTTCTTTCTTTTGAAAGTTTCCTATTTGGGGCTCTGACAATAATCAGGCAGGTATTTTGCTCTGGCCAAATCAGTGACCAAATCTGAGAAGATTTACCACATCAAGAGCAATACATGAAACACACTGATGATGTACAAAGATATAACTTCCTCAAAAAACAGATGGCAAAAACCTTCCCCTAATGTAGCTCCTCTGGAGGGTGACAATATCCAAGTCCTCACCCTGAAAGTTGGGGCTTCCAGCCTGGGTCCTGTCCTCCCAGCAGGACTGGGCTCCAGGGGTGAAGGAAGCCCCTTTGCACAGGAGGTGCCTGCACCTGAATGCAGGAGGGAGGAGTCAGTGACTGTCCTTGTGCACTTGGACAACAGGCTCAGGCCAGGAACAGGGTGGGGATGTAGCAGTGGTCAGGGGGGGTAGAGCTGGGATGTGACAGCCACAGGCACTAAGGTTCCCCCTTTGACCCCCACAGCATCTGAGGGACTATGGAGGTAATAATGTCGAGAACACAGGGCAGCATTAAACCACAGTCCTTACTGTTGCTTTGCAGCTTAGTATCTTTTTGAAAAAAGGTGATACTGTTTTTAAGCATTTCATGACCAACTGGTTGTATAGAACTAGAGCCATCTTGCCCACTACAAATACAGGCATCCTCCCAATTAAAAGTTAAGACATCTGGTCTAACAACAGCATTGATTATTTCTTGGGCCATAACATTCTTTGTCTGTTAGGGATATCCTCATCTCATCTATGAGAAATGTACCCACGATATCCACTAGAACTTCCGTGGCATTGTCCTTTGCACATGAAATTAATGAATGCTTGCCAAGCACAATGAGTGTGATTTTTCAAATTTTGTTTTGTTTTATTTTGTTTTGTTTTTCGCTTCAGTCCTGGATGTGACTTCATCCCTGGAGAGTCAGCCATGGAAGAAGTAAAAGATATGACTTCTGCTCACCCCATACATCAGAGGTGCTCCTGGCCAGAGAGCATAAGTCACTGTGCCCAGAACCATCAGCCATCTGCATGAAGTCACCACCCTCCAGCCAGACTGGCTTGTGTGACCTGTGGCCACAGCCTGCAAGTTAGCAAGATTCCCAGGAGGTTTTGAGGAAGTGAAAATGACTGAGGCCTCTGGAGAGGCTGAAGAGAGGAGGTGCAGGGGGAAGTGAGAGAGTTGATGGCTGGGAAGCCCTATAGTGTGTGGACCCCCGAAAACAGAGAAAAGGTGGAATACCCTGTGGGATTGGGGATAAACTTGAAAGGAGGGTAACTCCTCGGGAGTCACATCTATTTCCACACAGTTTTCCTTCTTCATACATTAAAGGCTTCCATAGGTTAATATGCTCCTTCAGACACTAATCGAAACTGGCCCTTTTTGGACACATCTTCCCATCAATGGTTGGTTTGATGTTAAACCTACTAGGATTCAGAAATTGTGTATGAGGTCACTGTGCTTGAATTAGTCCAATTTAAAGACTTCTTTCCCTCGGGAGCATGTAACACATTCCTCTTAAGAACACCTGACAAAGTGTTGACAATATTGTAATATGATAGGGATCTAGGCTGAGGCTCAAGACTGAAAGGACTATCAGGACTTGCTCCTTCTGTTGTTGTTTTAAAGTGACAGGGCTTCCCATTGCTGCTGAAGAGGTTGGTATTTCAAACCGTAGGTTTGAGTGTCGAGGCTGAAGAGCCAGATCATTGCAGGCTGCTTATTTCTAGGTCAGCCCGAGGAGAGGTTCCTCACTAGGTGGTTGTTCCTCTCACATCTTTTCCCCTCCAGTCTCTATTGACCCCTGCAGGGATTCCTTCTGTGACTTCAGAGATCCATCACTACCCTGCACCCCTGCCATGTGTATCCGCAAGGGCAGCCTCTGCAAAGCTGGTCTCTCAGACCACTGGCAGACAGTGATGTCAGGAATTAGGGTCTTGCAAGCAGCACAAAGTCCTGCGGAAAGGGAAGGTCAGCTCAACAAGCCCAGGGCGTGACTCCAGTGTGCGGATTATGGCCCAGGCCTGTTTGTGAGGTCCAGAAAGTATAGTAAGAAATGTGTCCTGGAGAAATGGAAATCAAAACTACATTGAGATATTACCTCACACCCATTAGGATGGATCCAATTAAAATACAGAAAAACACAAGTGTTGGTAATGATGTGGAAAAATTGGAACCCTTGTGCACTTTGGTGGGAATGTATAATGCAACAACTGCTTTGGAGAAGAGTATAGTGGTTCTTCAAACACTTAACCATAGAATTACCATATAACCCAGCAATTTCACTCCTTGGTATACGCCCAAAGAATTGAAAGCAGGGTCTCAAAGAAACATTTGTCCACACGTGTTCATAGCAGCCTGATTCACAACAGCTAAAATGTGGAAGCAGCCCACGTGACCACTGATAGATGAATGGATAAGCCAAATGTGGTATATACGTACAACAGAATTTATTCGCAACAATGTGAAGGTCTTTATTACCAGTGAACTGTACACTGAAAAATGGTTCAGATGGTAAATTTTATGTTATGTGCATTTTGCCACAATAAAGAAAGAAAAAAGAAAGGAATCATGTCTCTTAATGTGAATTCAAATGGTATCCTTGAATACAGGATGAAGATGGTCCCAAGTGCCTCCTCTGGCTCTCTTGGTGTTGATGATGGTTGATGTTCTGAGCAGTTGTTCTGCTTCTATTTCCCATGACTTTGCAGCACCCACAAGCTCTGAGAGGGTTCCCTTGCTGCCCTAACCTGGGGGTTGTGCCTGGGAAGAAGTGAATCAAGGGAGACTGTTTTGTAACCCTTTGAAAAATGTTCTCCTTGCCTTAACCATCTGTTAATGTCATGGGTAACTCTCCTCCACCCTCCTCTTCTGCCGCCACAGAATGGGACACTTTTAGATTTAAAATCTGTCCCAGTGTGAGTTTGTTTGCCTCATGGACAAGGGGGATGTGGCAGCGAGGGCCCGTAGACAGGGTGGCCATCCTGATGACACAGGGTCCAGTCTTTTAAACAAATAGGCCATAGCGCGCTGCCATGGCCCCACATTTTGAGCTAGGACTCCGAGAGAATGTCCCAGTCTGCTCTGGTGTCAGGGGCCCGTGTCATGGCCCACATCCATATGTCAACATCCATTGTGTCCCTGGGGGCTCGGCCCTGCAGCCATTTTCATGCTTCAGTGAAATGTTTCTCTTTTCCTCTGTATTGAAAAGAGTCAGAAGCAGCTGGCGAACATCTTCCCAGGTGGGCCGGTGAGAATGAAAGACAGACTCTATGAGGTCGATCAGAGCCTGCAGTTTGACGGCCTGATTACAGTCATCACACACCACCAACTAGAAATCATTATGGGCTTGACAGAGACCAAATACTGGCATGTCTTTGTGACAGAGCCCCATGACTGTCCCAGTGTCGCTTCGGGACTGGGCAGGTGCCGGCGCTCCCCGACACTTGCCATTGCAGTGGTGGCCCCAGCTTAGTTGGGGGCGGTGCCGGGGCTGCAGGGGCTGCTGCTGCTCCGCCTGCCACCACCGCTTGGCGTGGCTCCCTCTGACGTCTTCCGCAGCCCGCTCTGACACTTTTTGTTCCTTTTCTTGGAGGGCAGGCCAAAAATCCTGACCGGTTTACCGGTAGCTCTTCATCTGCTATTATTGTGGAAGCTCATCTTTTTAATTTTGTTTAGACCATGATGTGATTGAAATGCCTATGGTTTTTCCCAGTAGGAAAGAGTATGATGGCACCAATTGAGAACGGCTGTAGTGCTAAAGGGTTGGTAGCAGAGTATGAGGTGTCTGGGCTGAACAGTCCTATCCTCCCCAACTTGCTGTGGCCCTTGTGTCTCCCACAGTGGCATTTGGAGGGCCGGCGGTGCCGCTCTCCCAGCTTGTGCTGACCAGAGTCTCCTTCCTATTGGCTCAGAGTGGGGGCTGGGCTCTGCCTCTGGGTCCTCATGTTGGGGAGGTGGTGACAAAGAGGGTGGCCGTGTCTCCAGTGGAACAGGAGGCGTTGGTGCCCCGGGGCATACGGAGGGGGCAGGCACATCTCGTCCTCTGTGTCGCCCTGGAAAATAGGCTTTTCTCTATCTGTCCTTTTTATTTTTGTTTTGGGGGGTGTTGGCCTGGACCAGGTGATCTGCTCATATCTTGCATTGTCCAGGTCCATTTGAGCAGAACCAAATCCATGGGGGAGATATTCTGGGCAATATTTAGCCAGGAATTAAATTAGGTATCTAGGGCCAATATCCTGTCCTTTCTTATTCTGAGTCCCCTCCGAGTGCACCATTGTGAGTGGCTGCAGAGGCCGGGCTGCGGGCTTGTCTTCACTGGGGGGTGTCAGGAGCAGCTGATGACTTGATGGCTTCAGCATTCTTTGTTTACTGGTATGGTTTACAGTGCCGTTCTGCTCTCAGGCTTTAAGATTGTTGGGCTTTTGAGAACCTCAGGCCTTGAAGGGGAACTTCTGGGTGTGGTAAGCACAATGTGTGGGTGGTTTGAGGTTTCATTTCCTGTTTCCAATCAGCCTGTTTCAGCCTTGGCTGGTTCCTCTTGGGGCCTCTGAATCCCTCAAGAGCCCAAGATGGGGGCAGAGGCTCAAAGCTACAGTGATTATGCTGAGCAGAGGGGCCAAGGTGGGAGGAGAGAGGTGGGGTTTGAGAGATGGTTAGAGGACAAGAGTGTGGATGGGAGGGGGTAGGTCAAAGGATTCAAGAGAAATGAGGAGGCTGAGGAGGCTCAGCTGTACAAGAAAGGGTTAATGAGGATCAGGGATGGTGAAGAGGAAGCCAGCTTAGATGAGTCTCCAGGGTAATTCCCATGTCTGTCACCCTGTGTGGCCATGGAGGTTCCTCTTCTGTTTAAGAAAACTTTGTCTTTTCTGAAGATGTTAGACTGATAAGTGGCATAATGGTGAAGCTTGTAGTCAGAGATAGAAGAGGAGGGTAGAGGAGAGTTACCCATAACATTAACAGATGGTTAAGGCAAGGAGAACATTTTTCAAAGGGTTACAAAACAGTCTCCCTTGATTCACTTCTTCCCAGGCACAACCCCCAGGTTAGGGCAGCAAGGGAACCCTCTCAGAGCTTGTGGGTGCTGCAAAGTCATGGGAAATAGAAGCAGAACAACTGCTCAGAACATCAACCATCATCAACACCAAGAGAGCCAGAGGAGGCACTTGGGACCATCTTCATCCTGTATTCAAGGATACCATTTGAATTCACATTAAGAGACATGATTCCTTTCTTTTTTCTTTCTTTATTGTGGCAAAATGCACATAACATAAAATTTACCATCTGAACCATTTTTCAGTGTACAGTTCACTGGTAATAAAGACCTTCACATTGTTGCGAATAAATTCTGTTGTACGTATATACCACATTTGGCTTATCCATTCATCTATCAGTGGTCACGTGGGCTGCTTCCACATTTTAGCTGTTGTGAATCAGGCTGCTATGAACACGTGTGGACAAATGTTTCTTTGAGACCCTGCTTTCAATTCTTTGGGCGTATACCAAGGAGTGAAATTGCTGGGTTATATGGTAATTCTATGGTTAAGTGTTTGAAGAACCACTATACTCTTCTCCAAAGCAGTTGTTGCATTATACATTCCCACCAAAGTGCACAAGGGTTCCAATTTTTCCACATCATTACCAACACTTGTGTTTTTCTGTATTTTAATTGGATCCATCCTAATGGGTGTGAGGTAATATCTCAATGTAGTTTTGATTTCCATTTCTCCAGGACACATTTCTTACTATACTTTCTGGACCTCACAAACAGGCCTGGGCCATAATCCGCACACTGGAGTCACGCCCTGGGCTTGTTGAGCTGACCTTCCCTTTCCGCAGGACTTTGTGCTGCTTGCAAGACCCTAATTCCTGACATCACTGTCTGCCAGTGGTCTGAGAGACCAGCTTTGCAGAGGCTGCCCTTGCGGATACACATGGCAGGGGTGCAGGGTAGTGATGGATCTCTGAAGTCACAGAAGGAATCCCTGCAGGGGTCAATAGAGACTGGAGGGGAAAAGATGTGAGAGGAACAACCACCTAGTGAGGAACCTCTCCTCGGGCTGACCTAGAAATAAGCAGCCTGCAATGATCTGGCTCTTCAGCCTCGACACTCAAACCTACGGTTTGAAATACCAACCTCTTCAGCAGCAATGGGAAGCCCTGTCACTTTAAAACAACAACAGAAGGAGCAAGTCCTGATAGTCCTTTCAGTCTTGAGCCTCAGCCTAGATCCCTATCATATTACAATATTGTCAACACTTTGTCAGGTGTTCTTAAGAGGAATGTGTTACATGCTCCCGAGGGAAAGAAGTCTTTAAATTGGACTAATTCAAGCACAGTGACCTCATACACAATTTCTGAATCCTAGTAGGTTTAACATCAAACCAACCATTGATGGGAAGATGTGTCCAAAAAGGGCCAGTTTCGATTAGTGTCTGAAGGAGCATATTAACCTATGGAAGCCTTTAATGTATGAAGAAGGAAAACTGTGTGGAAATAGATGTGACTCCCGAGGAGTTACCCTCCTTTCAAGTTTATCCCCAATCCCACAGGGTATTCCACCTTTTCTCTGTTTTCGGGGGTCCACACACTATAGGGCTTCCCAGCCATCAACTCTCTCACTTCCCCCTGCACCTCCTCTCTTCAGCCTCTCCAGAGGCCTCAGTCATTTTCACTTCCTCAAAACCTCCTGGGAATCTTGCTAACTTGCAGGCTGTGGCCACAGGTCACACAAGCCAGTCTGGCTGGAGGGTGGTGACTTCATGCAGATGGCTGATGGTTCTGGGCACAGTGACTTATGCTCTCTGGCCAGGAGCACCTCTGATGTATGGGGTGAGCAGAAGTCATATCTTTTACTTCTTCCATGGCTGACTCTCCAGGGATGAAGTCACATCCAGGACTGAAGCGAAAAACAAAACAAAATAAAACAAAACAAAATTTGAAAAATCACACTCATTGTGCTTGGCAAGCATTCATTAATTTCATGTGCAAAGGACAATGCCACGGAAGTTCTAGTGGATATCGTGGGTACATTTCTCATAGATGAGATGAGGATATCCCTAACAGACAAAGAATGTTATGGCCCAAGAAATAATCAATGCTGTTGTTAGACCAGATGTCTTAACTTTTAATTGGGAGGATGCCTGTATTTGTAGTGGGCAAGATGGCTCTAGTTCTATACAACCAGTTGGTCATGAAATGCTTAAAAACAGTATCACCTTTTTTCAAAAAGATACTAAGCTGCAAAGCAACAGTAAGGACTGTGGTTTAATGCTGCCCTGTGTTCTCGACATTATTACCTCCATAGTCCCTCAGATGCTGTGGGGGTCAAAGGGGGAACCTTAGTGCCTGTGGCTGTCACATCCCAGCTCTACCCCCCCTGACCACTGCTACATCCCCACCCTGTTCCTGGCCTGAGCCTGTTGTCCAAGTGCACAAGGACAGTCACTGACTCCTCCCTCCTGCATTCAGGTGCAGGCACCTCCTGTGCAAAGGGGCTTCCTTCACCCCTGGAGCCCAGTCCTGCTGGGAGGACAGGACCCAGGCTGGAAGCCCCAACTTTCAGGGTGAGGACTTGGATATTGTCACCCTCCAGAGGAGCTACATTAGGGGAAGGTTTTTGCCATCTGTTTTTTGAGGAAGTTATATCTTTGTACATCATCAGTGTGTTTCATGTATTGCTCTTGATGTGGTAAATCTTCTCAGATTTGGTCACTGATTTGGCCAGAGCAAAATACCTGCCTGATTATTGTCAGAGCCCCAAATAGGAAACTTTCAAAAGAAAGAAAACTATCCCGTTGGGGATTTAAAGGCAGTCAGGGCTTACCATTTCTCTAGGTTTTTTATGGCTTGAAGTTGGAGCCGATTCACAAGGAGCATGAACATATCATTTGCCCTTCGGAGGCAGGATGGGTTTCAGGGACTGGCAACCTGAGTAGTGAGTCACCCAGAAGCACCCTGCTAGGTTAATACTCTGTTCCACCTGGCGACTGAAATAAAATCACACAGTGTGAGAGTTTTGAGTTAAGTTTTATTTGGGGGCAAAATGAGAACTGTAGTCTAGTAGATAGCATCTTAGCTCTGAGTAACTGCTCCGAAGAGGCAGCAGGGAGCTCAGTGTTATATGTGATTTTATTGTAGGGAGGGTATGTGCAGTGAAGCACACATTTAGGCAGAGGCTTGCTGCTAGTCACAAGGAGCAGATGTCACCATTAATTATTTTAGTGCTTTGCTGCATATGAGGAGAGAGAAGAATTAGGGCTCAGAAAATCTCCTGAAAACATCTAACAATCTGAAGGCCTTTTCTGCAAGTTTTCCCAAGGGCACGGAGTGTCTCATTCCTGATCTCCACCCTGAACTCCTTTCAGGGAATATTGATGTCAGCGGCCGCACTGTGTTGTGATCTTATCCTTGTAGTGGTAGATGGCAAGTGCCTATATTTAGTTGGACACCATCTTGAAATTTGTAATGATTTTTGAACCAGGAGCCCTGCATTTTCACAGTCCACTTGATCCTGAAATTTTAGTAGCTACTTCTGCCCGTAGGAATGACCATGGGTTGATGGGCTCCTTTTGGAAATAAAAAGTTATTTTCTTATTAGGAACTGCAGTTTGTACCTTTGATCGAGGGCAACCCCACCACAGGGTACCCTGGAGGGTTTTGAATGGGGACTTGGAGAAATTTGACCTCTTTTGCTCTGTTTTTATAAGTCTCTGAAAGTCTGTCAGATTGCTGACCTCTGCTGCCCTAGGAATGACCTCCCTTTTCCCCAACATGAATCTGTTGTAAGAGATTCTGGGAATTGGTGTCCCAGGCTTAACATTGTTTTCAAGAGAATTGGAAGAGAGTGAGTTAAGTCAACGTGGGGTATGTGTCCTGGCTGTCATGAAGTATCTCCAACATAACCTGTTCACAGCAAGACCTTTATTCCCCCCAACTCCAACCTGATCCTCCCAAAGCCTTCCTCCTCTTTGTCAAAGTGAACTCTATCCTTATAGGGGCTCAGGTTGGAAAACTTGCCAGTAAACTTGGTACCTCTTGCTCTCACACTAATCTCTCCTTACTGCCAGTCTATTTGCATTATATCAATAGAATGCAAAATTCAGCCCCAAACCACCCTGACTCCTGCATGGTGTTGTAGTAACAGTCTCCTAACTGGTCTTCCTACCACCTCGTTCATCCCAGCCTCTCTGCTGGGAGGACAGGCCTCTGGACTGATGTTCTAGATGCCCGAACTTTCAGGGTGATATGTGGTCATTGTCACCTGCAATGAGGATAGACAGGGAATTGTTTTGCCTGTCTCTTTTTAAAAAAGATTATTATGGCTCTCTGTATAATCAACATGTTTACATTTTTCTTTTTAATGCTAGAATCATCTCAAAATTGGTTGTTGGTTTGATCAGACCAAAATATCTGGACAATAATTGTCAGAGGCCCAAACTATGAAGTTTTTAAAGCAAAGGAAACCCTCACATGGAATTAAAATACAATCAGCATTCATCATTTTTGTAGAATTAGTAGATATATTAATGGTATATAATAGTAATATTAATATAATGTAGTACTATATCGTATTAATATATTATTATATATTAATATATAATGATGTCATATTAATTACATACTATTTATATATTAATTACTATTAATAATGTATCACACTATTTAATAAGTTAATTTAATATAATTTAAATATTGTATAATGTACTATAATTAGTAATATTATATTGATATTAATCCATATTTCATTAATATTAATTTATACATCAATTCAAATTATATAAATATTTAAATATGTAAGTTAATTAATGACATAATGATATCATATGTTAATTAATAAACAGTTGTATTGTTGCCTGTACCCATCCAGTTTTCTCAACATCATTTATTGATGAGGCTGTCTTTCCCCCATTGTACATTCTTGCATCCTTTGTCATAGATTAATTGCTAATATAAGTGCCAGTTCACTTCTGGGCTTTCTATTCTGTTCCATCGATCTGTATGTCTATTTTGTGCCAGTATCATACTATTATGATTGATGTAGCTTTAGGGTATAATTTGAAGTCAGGGATTATGTTTCCTCCAGCTTTGTTTTGCTCTCTTTAGGTTGTTGGGTTATTCGGGGTCTTCTGTGATTCCATACAAATTTTAGATTTATTTGTTATAGTTCTTTGAAAAATACCATTGGTATTTTGAGAGAGATAGCATTGAATCTGTAGATTGCCTTGAGTACTATGGTCATTTTAAAAATACTAATTCTTCCAAGCCATGAAAACTGTACATCTTTCCACCTGTTTGTGTCATCTTCATTTTCTTTCATGCATGTCATAGTTTCATAGTTGTGAACACAGGACTTTTAACTCCTTTGCAAATCTATTCCTAGGTATTTTATTCTTTTTGATAGGATGATAGATGGAATTGTTCTCTGAATTTCTCTCTATGATAGTTGTTAGCATATAGAAATGCATATTTCTGTATGTTAATTTATCCTGCAAATTTACCAAATTCATTGATGAGATCTAATAGTTTTTTGGTGGCATCTTTAGGGTTATCTATATTTCGTATCATGTCATTTGCAAACAAAGACAGCTTTACCTCTTTCTTTCCAAATTGGATTCCCTTCGTTTCTTTTTCTTGTCTGATTGCTGTGGCTTAAAATTGAAATACTATGTTGAATAAAAGTGGCAAGGGTGGGCATATTTGTCTTGTTCCTGATCTTAGAGAAAGCACTTTCAGCATCTTACTTTTGGGTATATTGTTAGCTGTAGATTTGTCATATATGGCCTTTATTATGTTGAGGTATGTTCCCTTTATAGCCACTTTGTTGCAAGATTTTATCATAAATGTATGTTGAATTTTGTCAAAAAGCTTTTTCTGCATCTAGTGAGATGACCATATGATATTTATTCTGGTTTCTTAATGTAGTGTATAACATTGATTGATACGTGGATATTGCACCACCCTTGCATTTCTGAGATAAATTCCACATGATCATAGTGTATGATCCTTTTAAGGTATTGTTGAATTCAATTTGCTAATATCTTGCTGAAGATTTTTGCACTTATGTTCATCAGTGATATTAGCCTGTAACTTTTGTTTTTTAGAAGTCTTTTTCTGGTTTTATCAGGGTGATACTGGCTTCATAGAATGAGTTTGGAAGAGCTTCCTCCTCTGCAATTTTTGGGAATAGTTTCAGAAAGACAGGAGCTAACTCTTCTGTAAGTGTTTGTTAGAACTCATCTGTGAAGTCACCTGGTCTTACTTTTGTTTGTTGGGTTTTAAATCACAGATTAAATGTTATTACTGGTAAGTGGTCTGTTCTTATTTTCTATTTCTTCCTGATTCAGTCTTGGGAATGAATTTTTCCATTTCTTCTATGTCGTCCATTTTATTGGGGTGAAATTGCTCATAGCAATCTCTTATGATCCTTTGTCTTTCTGTAATGTCAGTTGTAACTTCTCTTTTTTCATTTCTGATTCTTGCTATTTGGCACTTTTTTTCTTATTGAGTCTGGCTAAAGGCTTATCAATTTTCTCTTTCTTTTCAAAGGAACAATTCTTACTTTCATTAATCTTTTCTCTTATTTTTTAGTCTGTATTTTACTTATTTCTGATCTGACTTTTTTTATTTCTTTCCTTTTACTTACTTAGGGTTTTATTTGTTCTTTTTCTAGTTCCTTTGGTTGTAAGGTTAGGTTGCTCATCTGATTTTTCTTGTTTTCTGAGACAGGCTTGATAAACTTCCCTCTTTGTACTGCTTTTGCTGCTTCCCATAGATTTTAGATCATTGTGTTTTCATTTTCATTTGTCTCATTTTTTTTTTATTTCCTCATTGATTTCTTCACTAACCCATTGGTTGTTTAGTACCATGTTGTTTAGCTTCCATATGTTTTTTGGTTTTGCATTTTTTTCTTGTAGTTGATTTCTAGTTTCATAATGTTGTGGTTGGGGAAGATGCTTGATATGATTTCAATCTTCTTAAATTTACCAGTGCTTGTTTTGTGGTCTAGCATGTGATCCATGTGCACTTGAATACTCCATATGCACTTGAAAAGAAGGTGCATTCTGCCAATTTGATGGAATTTTCTATACATATCTATTAAGCCCATTTGATCTAATGAAACATTTAAGCCCAGTGTTTCCTTACTTATTTTCTGTCTGGATGATTGGTCCATTGATATAAGTTGATTGTTAAAGTCCCATACTATCATTATATACTGTCAATTTCTTCCTTTATGTTTGTTAGGATTAGCTTTATATATTTAAGTGCTCCTATGTTGGATGTACATACTTATAACTGTTATGTCTTCTTGGATTGACACCTTATCATTATGTATTGTCTTAATTCATCTCTTGTTACAATCTTTGCTTTAAGGTTTATTTTATCTGATATAAGTATTACTACCACGGCTTCCTTTTTGTTTCCATTCACATGGAATACCTTTTTCCATCCTCTCCCTCTTAGTCTGTGTCTTGAGATCAGAAGTGTGTCTGTTGTACACAGCATATATATAGTATTTGTTTTCATATCCATTCAGTCACTTTGTGCCTTTTGATTGGAGCACTTAGTCCATTTACTTTTAAAGTAATTATTGATAAGTATGTACCTATTGCCATTTTGTTAATTGTTTGGGGGTTGTTTTTGTGGTTCCTTTTTTCCCCTTTCTTCTTCTTTTCCTCTCTCCCATTGTGATTTGATGATTATCTCTAGTGTTATGTTTGGATTCCTTTCTCTTTTTGTGAGTATATATTGTAGATTTTTGGTTTATGGTTACTATAAGATAGATAGGTAGATATCTGATCTCATAAATTTGAATGCATTTTAAGAACCCTGCATTTTTACTACTCCCCCACCATTTGCTGTTTTTGCCATCATATTTTACTTATTAGTAGTATTCTACAACTACTTATTGTGGAAATAGATGATTTTACTATTTTTTGTCTTTTAACCTTCCTTCTAGTTTTATAAGTGGTTGATCTACTAACTTTACTGTACACTTGCCTTTACCAATTGGATTTTTCCCTGCATCATTTTTATATTCCTAGTTGTGGCCTTTCTTTTCTGCTTAGAGAAGTCCCTTTAACATTTTTTGTAAAGTTAGCTTTGTGGTGCTGAACTCTTTTAGCTTTTACTTATCTTTAAAACTATTGATCTCCCCTTCAAATCTGAATGAAAGCCGTACTAGGTATAGTAGTCTTGGTTATAGGTTTTTTCCCTTTCATTACCTTAATTATATTGCATCACTGCCTTCTGGCTTATAGAGTTCTGCTAAAAAGTCAGCTGGTGGTCTTATGAGAGAGCTTTTTATATAACTAGTTGCTCTTCACCTTGATGCTTTTAATATTCTTTTCCTTTAGTTTTTGCAGTTTTAATTACAGTGTGTCTTAGGTTGGATCTCTTTGGGACTTTCTGTGTTTCCTGGACCTGGATAATTGTTTCTTTTCCCAGGTTTGGGAAGTTCATAGCTATTATGTCTTCAAATATGTTCTCTGCCCCCTTTCTCTTTCTCCTCCTTCTAGGATCCCTATAATGTAAATATTGTTATGCTTGATGTTGTCCCAGAGGTCTCTTAGACTGACTGTATTTTTTAAATTATTTTTTCTCTTTTTCTGTTCAGCCTGCATGATTTCCACTGCACTGTCTCTCAGCTCACTGACCACCATGCCTCTGAGTTAGCACACCTAGGGCACTTCCTAGATCTTCATACACAAAGAGAAAAAAATGGTAATTTAAAATTAGGATGGCCCTGTGCCAGAGCCTGAGTCAGTGCAGATTTTAAGGTATCAATAGCCTTTTCTTCTTCTATTGTCCATTCATTTGGGTCTGATCAGTCAGACTTAGGTAACATGTAAAGGGATTTACAATGAGGCAATAATTAGGTACCCAATAACTTACAATATCCAATTAGACCTAGAAATCATCTTAGTTATTTTTTGGGGGAAATGAGAAAGCCAGGATTCCCTTAATTCTTTCCAAATCAATTAACAATCCTTCCTTAACTATCAAGTGACCTAAATATTTTACAATTGTTAAGCAGACTTGCAGTTCACCTTTGGATACCTTAAGCCCCTTAAAGGCTAACTGTTCTAACAGATAGTATTACTTTGAAAGTCCTGTTCAACTTTAGAACACAAAAGCAAATCATCTACATATTGAATTAAACAATAGTCATTAGGAAAGTTTACCTCAGCCAAATTAACTAAGTATTTGAGAAAAAGGAGTAGGGTTTTCAGTATAGCCCTGTGGCTATACTCTTCAGGTATACTGATGATCTTCCCACATAAAGACAAAAAGATACTGGCTTTCCTTTTCCATTGGAATACTAAAGAATGCACTGCATAGTTCTATTACCAAAAGCAAAAGATGTCTGCTGGAATGGCTGAGAGCAGGGCTGAGGGTTAGGAACCACAAGGTGGTGAAGATTACCATGTTATTTATAGTGCTTGGACAAACCTCCAGCCTTTTCCATTTGGCTTTCTTACCAGCAAAGTGGAAGTATTGCAAGGACTGGTAGAGGAATTAGAAGTTTTTTGTCAAGGAATTCCTGAATGACAAGCCTTAATCTATTTAATGCCTCTGGTCTAAATGGATATTGTCAGATTTTGGGTACAGGCTTGGAATTACCGATTTTACATAAATAGCAGTAGCTGACTTGATTTCCCCAGTATCTGAGGAAGATGACCATAATTCCTCAGGTGCTTATAAGAGTGAATCATTAATTTCCTCTCAATTTATCTGAACTTTGGTTTTCACAACCATCAATTTTTCCACAATTATGTTCTGGTCTGCATCTAAGTTTTCTAAATCTAAAATTACTTAGCCCTAGGTGAAAAGACAATATAGACCTCTAAAAGGTCCCTTTCTATCAAATCAGTTGGAGTACATTCCACCAGAAGGAACACAAAACTCTTCTGTGATAGTTCCTAGCTGGAAAGTTATTGGCTGTGAGTTTAAAACTTGCATAGGTAAGTTAGAAATACTTACCATTTGAATTGACTGTGTACTCCCAGAGACAAGGCAATGAATGAGGATAGGGCTGAGAATAGATAAGGTAGCCCCCATGTCTACAAAGGCCTTAGAAGTTTCCCCTCTGACTGTTACTTCAATTTCCTCCAAGGTGTTGGTGAGGAGGAAGGGAATGCCCTCTTATGATCATCAGAGCATCCCTATTCTTTGTTGATCTTGCCTTGTTCTAAATCTCTTTTAAACTTGTGGCAGTCTCTTTTAAAATGCCCAGGCTTTTTGCAATAAATGCAGATGTGGTTGTTTTTGAGAATGACTGAAATTTGGGCCAAGTGTTCCTCATGGACCACTGCACTGTTGTAGCTGTCCATTCATAATCTTGGCAGCTCTTTCTTTTTCTCATTTCTGTAAGGCTTTGGAGAGCTTGACAGCAACAGTGACAAGCATGTGAGTACGCAGAGTAGCCCAGTCAAGTTCATATCTTTTAACCAGTGATGCCAATTCTTCATCTATTCCTTCTAGAAAAATAGAATTTACTACTGGATTGTTCCGAAGGTTCAGGAAACTCTCTGGATCCCTGTCTGAATGTCTTTTCAAATCTTTCTATTTCAAATCAAAAGTAGTATCTCCTGGACTTTTTTTTTTTTTTTTTTTTTTTTTTTGCATTGACAGACTTTTGCCCAATCTATTTTTGATTGGAAGATTTTTTGAACACCCTGATATAGGTTATGGGCAGTTTCTCTCTATTTCTGGTGATCTTCACCCTCATGTTTATGAAAATCTTCCATAGACATCTTCCAATCTATCTCTTGGAGCCATTCTTTTGCTTTACTTTCAGAGACTAGTAAATGTATGAGCTGGAACAAGTCTAAATATCCTGGCTTGTAAATTCTTAATGTAAGATCAAATTCTTTAGCAAACCCCCAAGGATCCTGTAAAGGATCTGGAAAATCCTTAGTTAAGTTCTTAAGCTCTGTCCTAGTCTGAGGTAAGAACAGATTCCCCTCTACCTGTGGGTTTCTCCTTAAAGAGGGTAGCTATTATCTTAGGGCTGTTTTATCCTTTCCCTTAGACTCAGAGTCTAAGTTCTTCCTTTGAAATTGGAGGTGGAAGAGCAGGGAAATCAGGATAGGAGCTCAGAAAGAAGAGGATATGAAGGAGCTAAAGGAGGAGGAGAGAAAGGAGAAGGAAAAGCAATGGCTTCTGAGGTCTTTCTTAATTTCTAAAAATTTTCAGTTTGTCTCTTGTGATGAAGCCATTTTATCATTTTGTTTTGAGGCTTCAAGGTACCAATTAAAATATGCCTCCCATTCTGGCTGTTTGATCTTATACCTATTTTTTTCTAATTGAGCAGGCAAATAAACCAATTTAGGTAAATCAAAGGTGCCCCATTTTGGCCACCTCAGGGACAGGTTATCCTTGGTCAGACATTCCCATTTAGTTAAATATTTGCAAATGTCAGTTCCATAAATATTCTACATAAACCCAGCTGGGGTTCCCAGAGGTCCATCAGGGAACTGTTTGGCCTTTGAGGCACAATTTCCTACCATTAATTTGGTAGCCTAGTACAGATATGAGACATGACCTAAACAATTTTCTGAGGACAATGTGGTAGATAGGATGTGTGCTGCTTATGAGTCTAGCTTCCCAAAGAGTTACCCTTGGGTTTGTTCTACTCTTTTATGTGTCTTGATTTCTCCTTCCAACAGTCTAAAGCTGCCATGGGTGCTTGGAGCACCAGATGATTAATCTTTTATACCGTGCTTTCCAGATGAGCAAGATTTATTTAATGGTTGTAGTGGGAATGCCTGTGGGACCACTACACTTAGCGAGGATTAATCCTCAAACATTTCCACTAGGTTCTCAGTTCCCTGAGGACACCTTGTGGCCAGACGGAGCAAGTGTCCCTTTTCTTTGGGGCGGAAAAATTCAGTCTCTCATTTCACTAGCAGTTTGTTCAGACCGTATATCAACTTATTTTTCAATTAAGCCAAACTTAAAAACCAGCCACCTATGCTTCCCTGCTCCTCTTGCTCAGATCCCTTTAGGTCCCTGCCTAGGAAATGCACAGGTGCTCCTTAAGAGTCCACATCTTACATAAAACCAGCTCAAATAAAATTTTTAGTATTGTCACTTAAAACAATGGGATCTGAATATCTGAGAGATACTGAGAGGTCCGTGGGGCTCAAAGGGCCCATGCTGGTTAGAGGTCAGAGCACATAAATTTTTGAGACAATGGATTATACATCAAAGTACCATATTGCAGTTTATATAGTCCAGACCTGTGTGTCCAAGGTGGGTCATCATGACTCCCTCACAGGATTAAACAAGAAATGTTACCTCTTAAGGAGTTACCTGGCTGGTGCCAGAACAAAATTGCATTTTTATTCTGTTGAGCAGGCATTCCTGTGCCTTCTAATGGTATCTAGTTAATGTATAATGCAGATGCACAATGTACAGCAAAGGGGTGAGGTGGTAGCCCAAAAAGCAGATCGATTTTTGCATTTACATTTTTCTTGCCCTGCCTTAAAATAATTTTATTTCATCAATAACATTAAATAGACATGATAAAGTCTACACCAAATGTTGGTCTTAGGAAAATATTGGAGAGATGGAGGTGGGAAGGGTGCATATGTTTAGTGGTGATAGGGAAGAAAGCTGCTGAGTCCTCATTTTCCAAGAGGAAGACCTTAGACAATGCCTAAAAGGGAATTACACTTTTTGTGATTTTTGTGTATTTGACCAGTTTATAACCTCATATAAGTGGAATCATGCAGTAGTTGTTTACATATAAGAATTTATAGAGAGGAGTTTTAGTTTCAAATAGTCTACTGACTTGAGAGTGGTAGTTGGTATTCTCTCTGTTAAAAGGAAAAAAAAAAAACTCTCTTGGATGACTGATCAGCTTTGAAGAAGAGGTTTTAAAAGAAAGATTTTTCTTCCTCTCTGAATAATCTGCAAATAGCAAAAGAGCAAAACAGAAGGAGCAAAGATGCCATTTCTGACTAGAACCATTTCTTGTGTTTCTTGTGAAATTTTTCCTCCCTTAATTGTCTTCTCATGTGCATATGACCTCAGGTGCTTTACAGTCAGGTTACTTCCAATGTTGACTTTTAACACCTTGTACTGTTTGGCATGCTGCAGAGATAGTGAAATTTTCTGGCCAGTTGAAGTCTTTTGGCAGTTTGTCCCTCTGGAAGGCTTCCTCACTCTTCTGCCCCTTATTTTTTCCTCACTTGAATGCTCAAGGCTGAGAGCTCTACTCTGATCATGTCTGGATATCTGTCCTCAAATCCAGCAATTTGCCATCTACCACCCACAGTGGGCACTTACTCCGCTTTTGGGCCATGAGGTTCCAGAGACCGCCCTCAGGGTGTTTCATTTCAGATTTTCACCTTTTGAAACCACCCCATCTCTTTTTCCAAATCCTATCCAGGCTCAAGCCCTTCAGCATCTTTCCCCTTAACAAATGTGGACCTCTTCTTCCCCCATCCCCTGGGTTCTCTCAGTTTGAGCCCCCTCTTTGACTCAGGTCCCAAACCAGAGACCTGAACTCCGCAAGAGAAGGAAGTCTCCATAATCCATAGATTAGGCAGTCAAATCACATTCTTCCTTAGTAATTTACTAAAACCTTCTGTGTAAAAGTTCAAGTCTTTCATCTTTGCCTGGCAGGTAGAATTGGTAAAGTGATTTAGAAATCAATGAGTTGGTGATGGAAACTTCTGGCCAGTGGTTGTTGATATGATTGGAGAGTAACCTTTGAGGAGGCAGGGACAAGAAGATACTACCACCAGAAAGTAGATATATGCTCTGTTAGATTTATCATTAGTAATTACACCATAATCACTGTTTTAGTTCATGGTGCATCATCTTTAAGACAATATAGGATATTGCTTTAACAGTGGCATGACAGTTTGGCTGTGTACAACTGGAATAACTTTTCCCAGTAAATTTATAAAAACAATCTTCAAACAAAGAATAGACATCTGCTTTAAGAATGTTGGTGACTGGATTATTGGATATGCCACTAATTTGTCTGTCAGAAATATTCATACCTTATCCATGAGAATGTAGCCATATTGCCCTGTAGGAATTTTAAAACTTTCATACATGAAATAATCCTTGGAAAACATGATGAGCACGTCTATTAGCTTCAGTCCCAATGCTGCTGAAACATGGCCTCTATACCCCACTTACCAAATTGAGACTCAAGGACAAAGTTTTGGATGAAATAGAAGAGGCAGCTTGATTTCTTACCCAGGCAAAAGAGGTCACAGTGAGCTAATGACCTCAAGACTGTGAGCCTGCCAGGGAGAGAAGGCAGGAGGTTTTATAGAAAGGGTTCAAGGGGTGGCAATGATTTCCATAGCGATCACATACAGGGTAAAAACTTGTTGCAAAGTTGTCCTTGTTTTTGTAGATGAAGAAGTTCCCTTTCTTTTGCTGGGTATGAAGTTCACTTCCAGCTTTAGAACTCTCCTAATATTCTTGTGCCTAGAACAAAGATGCTTAGGAAAGAGGTCTGTGGGAAAAGTGCTCTAGAGAAAAACTTGTGCAGTTTAAAGTCAGGTTGATATATGCTTTTGGCATTTTATGCAGGCCAAGGCCTAAGACAAGGCCTGAGACCTCTTGCCACAGTGTTTGCACAGGCTGGGACAACAGAATACAAAGAAACCATAAGGGGCTAAAAATAACTGCAGACATGCACAGTTGGGATGAGTTATGAACAAGATGCCAAAAACACCCAACTGCTGTGTCTGAGGTGTTGGGAGCTATAGCAGACACAATAAACACACAAGACTTGAGCTGAGGGCACTGAGGATACAAATCCAGAAGGGAGTCAGAGTGTGGCCAGAACAGAAAAGGCACCTGGGATTGCAGCTGGAGGGAGGGTGGTGAATGTGGGACAGAGCTGGGGAGGAAGCAAAGTCCATGACTAGCAGTTTGCAGACTTAGTGGGAAAGATTTACAGTGTCAACCTTTGACCAAGTTGATGAATGCAGCTTTCTTTTAAAGCCTGGTTTGGGTTCAGACATTTTCAGCATCCTTTGGGAGTGCTACAGAAAAGCAACAGATCTTTCTCAAGATCTCCTTCAGTTTGGTCCACAAAGCCAATTGTGTACCAATAAGTAAGGTTGAATAGGAGCCTTGGGACAGGGAGAGGGGGAAATAGAGAAGATGGGCTGGAATGATCTTGAAGAGGGTGGAGCCTTTTCTTTTTTTGCTGACTAGTCAGAATGACCATCCCATGAGTGCACAGATGAAAGCTGTGTACATATGTCAGTGCAGGAGTGGTAGGTGCCAATGGTCTGGGCCACTTATCCTTGTCTAACCCAGGATGTACCACTTCCATTTGTGATGACTGCTGCGCTCCCCATCTGACCTTAAGTTGGTGAGTGTGATAGATCCCAGGTCATGATGACAGGTTCTGGCTACCTGGTCACATTACATCACACATCAGGCACTGTCTCCCCAGACTAAGGAGCAGATCAGGAGCTGTTTTGCTACTGCTGTAGAGCTATGGCCCTGCTGCTTGTAATTCTCTCATTAGGTTCTGCCAGAAGCCCCACAAAGTACCAGTCTTCCTCTTACATGGATTATATGGATGTACAGGTGCAGTAACTTGTCCTTTACTCTGGAGGGTGGTCCAGCACCCCCTAGACTTTTGGACCCTACGAGCTTCCCTGAATGGTCACAGATGAGGATGCTCTACAGACCATGGAACTCTCACTTATTGCTTAAATTGCTGGTAACTAGGGCTGACCTTGTCATTGGCATCATTCTCTCCAATGGATGTCATAGTCACCTCTGATACTCATTGTCACTGATTATCAATATTAGAAGGATTCCTCTTCCACACTTTGGAACACCTGTGTCTTACTAGACAATCTGAATACTTGCCATTTCTTGCTCTCAGGTCTAGTTATCTTGTTGTCATCAACATAATGGCCTGGGATGGATGGGATGTTCTGCAGGTTGTCCAGATCCCTTGGGTATATTGGAAGAGAGCCTGAGACCATGAATGCCATGCTATTGTGGCTCTGTTGTATATGCAGACTGCTGCTGATCTATCTATGCCCAACAGTAAAAGGTTTTAATAGTTAACACTGGAAGTAACTTGCCTGTAAATAACTTTTCTCTCTTTTTTAAAAATAGAGTTTATCCTTTTAGAGCAGTTTTAGGTTCACAGCAGAATTGAGCAGAAAATACAGAGAGTTCACATATAGTCCTCCCCACACACACATTTATTCTCCCCTACTCTCAGCATCCTTCATCAATGTGGCATATTTGATACAATTAATGGACCAACATGGGCACATTATTATCAACCAAAGTCCACATTTTACATTAAGGTTCACTCTTGATGTTGTACATTCTGTGGGTTTTGACAAATGTATAATGACATGTAGCCACCACTATAGTATCATACAGAATAATTTCATTGTCCTAAAAACCTCTTGTGCTCCATCTATTCATTCCTCCCTCCCTCCCTCTCCCCAAACCCCTGGAAACCATGATTTTTCTGTTTTTTTCTATAGCTGTACCTTTTCCAGAATGTCATTTGACTGGAATTGTACAGTTTGTAGCCTTTTCAGACTGGCTTCTTCATTTAGTAATATGTCTTTTACGTTTCTTCCATGTCTTTCATGGCTTGATAGATCTTTTTTTTTTTACTGCACATATGTTTTTAAATTTACATATATGCACTGTTCATTGTTTCTAAGAATGTTTAGAGCTTTAGCTTTTTATTTATTTTTTAAACATTTTTTTCTATTGAGTTATAGTCAGTTTACAGTGTTGTGTCAAATTCCAGTGTAGAGCACAATATTTCAGTTATATATGAACATACATATATTTATTATCACATTTTCTTTCATTGTGAGCCACCACAAGATCCTGTATATATTTCCCTGTGCTACACAGTACAATCTTTTTAAACTTACATATTTATCAAGGGAATAAAGGCATCCACAAAATAAGAATTAACTCAAAAAGATATATACACACTGCTATTAACAGCAACATTATTTATAATTGCCAAGATATGGAAGCATCCTAAGTGCACATAAATAGTTGAATAGATAGTGAAGATGCAGTATATATATACATAAACATAAATACAACTCACTCATAAAAAAGAAGGATATTTTTCCATTTGTGGCCCTTCATTCACTTTTTTTTTTCACTTCAAAAACCAGAGTTTTATAACTGGCAGAGACAATTCCAATACATCAAAAACAACAAAATACCTAAAAATAAACTTAACCAAGGAGGTTACCTATACTCTGAAAATCAAAATGACACAAAGAAATGGAAAGATTTCTTGTGCTCTTGTATTGGAAGAATTAACACTATCAAAACGGCCACACTACCCAAAACAATCCATAGATCTGACACAAGTAACTTGCCTGTAAATAACCTTTCTCTTAAAATAACTTTTTGAAAATTAAAAGATTTTTTTTAAACAACAACAAAAAAAAGGGCTTTATTTCTATGATGGCTAATTTCACATTTCAACTTGACTAGGCCATCTTAAGGTGCCCTGATATTTGGTTAAACATTATCTGGATGTGTCGGTGAGGGTGTTTCCTGATGAATGAGCATTTGAATCTGTAGACTGAGCAAAGCAGACTGCCCTCCCCAGTGGGCCCCATCCCATCAATTGAGCAGCCTGAGTAGAACACAGAGTGAATGGAAAGGAGAACTCACTCTCTGTGCCTGACAGCTTGAGTGGGGACATCAGTCTTCTCCCACCCTCACCGTGGGACTTACACCACTGGCTGCACTGTTCTCAGGACTTTGTGCTTGGACTGGAACTACAGCACTCACTTTCCTGGGTCTCCAGCTTGGAGACGGCTTCACAAGTCTTCTCAATTCCTTCAATCTCTTGACATATGCATATATACGTATGTATACATATACGTACACACACGCACTCTGATTTATTTCTCTGGAGAACCCTAATACAATTTCCTAACAATATTTCTCCTCTCATCCTGGACCTAGGAAGTATAGTCCCCTGCCCCTTACATCCAATTTCACTAGCCCTGGACATGCTGAACTGAACTTTCCTTTTCATAGGAATCCCTGCCTTATGTGCCTTAAAAAGTCCCAGCTTCTACCGCCAGACCATCTTGCCAGGGGTTTTTCCTCCAGGAGTGCACTGGACCTCAGTCAATGCCCACGCATTTGACCCCTGCTCTTAGAGCTGTGCCTAAACTGTTAATCTTAGGGTTCCTCCTTCATGGCCACTTCCCTCTGGCTGGGTTTCAGATTTCCTCCTAACCACTTATGAAATACTGTTTACAAGTCCTAGGCTGTACACGCCAGATTTTTCTTTTCTTAAAAGTGTAATGCTGAGGCCTTGTTGTTAAAAATAAAAATACATACTAGTGTTTATCTGGTTAAAAAAAAAAAAAGAAGATTTGAAAAAACAAACAATTTTGGTCTTATTGCTGATGTTTTTAGAAATTTACATTCTGGGGCTGATGTAAATATTATTTCTGATAGAATGTTTGGCTGCTATGACAAATTACCACAAATTTAGCAGATTCACAGCGTAGATTTACTCTCTAACAGTCAGCAGTCTTGAGATCTCCAATGCGTTTCTCTGGGCCAAAATCAGAATGTCTGCAGGAACATGTTCCCTCCCAGTGCTCTTGGAGACAATCAGATTCCTTGTCTTTTCCAGCTCCTGGAGGCTCTCCTCACTCCTTGGCTCATAGCCTCTCACTGCATCACCTTTTTGCCTCCTGGTCCAGACTCATATCACCTTCTTTCTTCTTGTACTCAAATCTCTTTCTGTCCAATCCCCTTATAGGGACCCTTATGATTCCATTTATCTCTCACCCTGAAAACCCAGGATTATGTCCCCAAGTCAAGACCCTTAACTTTATCACATGGTCAAGAGCCCCTTGATCCCATAATGTAACTTTCACAGGTCATGGGGGTCAGGCTGTGTATATCTTTGGGGACCCTTATTCAGCCTACCACAGCATTAAAACAACTTCAAAATTTTCTGCTTAATATATGAAGCCTTTTGAAGACAATGTCCACTTCCCCTCCTGGGTACTAGTTGGTGGTGAGAGGTTGGTTGCTCCTGTACTGGGTGGTACATCCCCAGTACTGCAGGAAGGAGGGCCCATTGCATCGCAATATTTAGGCATTTATGACTAGTCATCATGGCCGTCAAACAAGTGAGAGGAAACTAACCTTATATGTCAAGTGTTGCCCCATAACGTGTCACATGATCATTGGCCACTCCTCTGTGAAATGCCCATGCCCCGTGTCTTCTATAGAAGGAGTAAATTCAGAACTTGCACTCATACCACCAGAAGACCTCCTCGCGTTTTCACCATGGATTCGCTTATTTTATTCATCAAGGACAAGGCCGTGGGAAGTTTAACAAGTATGGTGGCTGAATTAATCACAGAGGAGGTATGGAAATTCGTAAAAGATAAATTAATGATAAATGGATATGATATGATAAAGCCAATCTTGATACTCTTAAAATGGTTGCTTATGTACCTAATCAAAAAGACGCTGATATTTGTAGTAGACAAGATAGCTTCGGTGGCATACAACCAGTTGGACATGAATTGTTTAAAAAATAAGATCATATGTGTCTTTAAAAAGATGATGGGTCGCCAACCGGCAGAAGTGATGATGGTATAATTTCTCCTAATATATCCGTTCGGTATCTATACTAGCTTTACAAAATCTTAAAAAACAACATCTCATATTATTGTATAAGATGCTGCATCATTGTGGGAAGTTAACAGCAGAAATTTCAGTTTTGTTACTAACTATACATTCCGACCCCGCCTCTGTAACAAAAAAGATGCACTTGAATCTGGAGAAATATTTTGAATGTTATGATAACCATGTTTAGCAGATGCAGATTATCACCTCAGCCTCTTGAAATGGTTCCTAAACTGTGGTATTGGGACTCAACTGAGACCTGGGACATGGCCCTCCTCACACCCTACATTTGTTTTTTCCTGTATTATCTGTCTGGCACCCAATGTGGGGTGTTTAAATCAAGAAACAGGGCTAAAAGGGCATAATCTCGGTCCACCTATTGGGCTATGGCTCTCCTTTCTTTGGAGGGTAGCAGGGGGTTTCTCCCATGCTGTGCAGATTCAAGTAGCCCTTAGGTGGCAGCTGATGCTGCCATGAAGGAGCCCACAGAACCCAAAGCTTTTCTCCCCTCGATCTTTTCTCATTCTCCTCTATCGCTCTATCTCTTCAGAAGTGAGAGGATCCACCAAGGTGACCACTCAGACATCCAAATTAAGGCCACATGGCAAGTAATTGGCAACTGTGGTTGGGTGAGCTTTCCCTCCATTGCTCCTTCAGCCCAGTTCCTCTTCTCTGCTCAGTCTTCATCTTAATCTGGTTCCAGAACACCGGAACTGCAAAAGGAGGCCCAAATTAGAGGAATCCAGGAATTCCCCTTTAAAAATTTGCTGCCAGGCCCTCCCCAAGTGCCCTCAGGGCATATGGCCTCATTGCATCCCTAGGCCGGAGTTTCAGGTGGGCACTTTCTTTGCGGATCAGGATTTTTGAACCCCCAAGCAAGAGTAGCAAGTGATCACTTTTTCTCGGGTTGCGGGTATTTGCATCTCTAAGTGGGAGTCGCAGGTGAGCACTCCTTTCAGGGGTCGATGGTCTAAGCACCTCTAAGTGGGAGTCACAGGTGAGCACTCCCTTCATGGGTCGATGGTCTAAGCACCCCTAAGTAGGAGTCACAGGCGAGCACTCCTTTCAGGGGTCGATGGTCTAAGCACCCCTAAGTGGGAGTCGCAGGTGAGCACTCCCTTCATGGGTCTATGGTCTAAGCACCCCTAAGTAGGAGTCACAGGCGAGCACTCCCTTCGTGGGTCGATGGTCTAAGCACCCCTAAGTGGGAGTCGCAGGTGAGCACTCCTTTCAGGGGTCGATGGTCTAAGTACCCCTAAGTAGGAGTCACAGGCGAGCACTCCCTTCGTGGGTCGATGGTCTAAGCACCCCTAAGTAGGAGTCACAGGCGAGCACTCCCTTCGTGGGTCGATGGTCTAAGCACCCCTAAGTGGGAGTCGCAGGTGAGCACTCCCTTCATGGGTCGATGGTCTAAGCACCCCTAAGTAGGAGTCACAGGCGAGCACTCCCTTCGTGGGTCGATGGTCTAAGCACCCCTAAGTGGGAGTCGCAGGTGAGCACTCCTTTCAGGGGTCGATGGTCTAAGTACCCCTAAGTGGGAGTCGCAGGTGAGCACTCCTTTCAGGGGTCGATGGTCTAAGCACCGCTAAGTAGGAGTCACAGGCGAGCACTCCCTTCGTGGGTCGATGGTCTAAGCACCTCTAAGTAGGAGTCGCAGGTGAGCACTCCTTTCAGGGGTCGATGGCCTAAGCACCTCTAAGTGGGAGTCACAGGTGAGCACTCCCTTCATGGGTCGATGGTCTAAGCACCCCTAAGTAGGAGTCACAGGTGAGCACTCCTTTCAGGGGTCGATGGTCTAAGCACCTCTAAGTGGGAGTCACAGGAGAGCACTCCCTTCATGGGTCGATGGTCTAAGCACCCCTAAGTGGAAGTCGCAGGTGAGCACTCCCTTTGCGGGTTGATGGCCTAAGCACCCCTCTTGGAGCCCCGGTTTCATTACATCACTGAGTGGACATCACCGCTGAGGGAGGTGGGTACTCCCTCAGTGGGCCTATGGATCTCTGGTCTAGGAAGTGCCATAACTACAGCATTCCTTTTTCATCCTGGATTTCTACCTTTTGAAGCTATTTGTCTCCCCTCTTTCAGAGAAGGTAATCTGCTTAGTTGACTCAGGATCTAGGTCTCCTTACCTCTGAAGGATTTAGGCCCTGGGACTCTGGCCACCTTTTCTCCCACTGGCCCTTGATCCTTTGCTTGACTAGTACAAAGGAGCCACCTCAGGCTCAAGGACAAAAGCATCCTAACCAAAATGGGGATAACTACAAGTATCCCAAAGGGCTCCCCATTAGGATACATATTAATTAATTGGGAAAAGTTTAAACAGGATAGCTTGGGGAAAAAGAAAATAATTTTCCTTTGCAATGCTGCATGGCCTCTATACAAACTAGGGGACCAAGAGGTCTGGGCAAAATATGGGTCATTAAATTACAATACCATCTTGCAGTTAAACCCGTTGTATAAAAGAGGAGGCAAACAGGGATATCCCATATGTCCAAGTGTTCCTGACCCTATCCCAAGATCCAGGTCTAAGGAACTCCTGCCGGTTATATCTGGCTCATGTCCCCTCCAAGTGTCTCCCCCAACAGGAACTCAATGTTCTAGATGACCCCCTTATGGGTCTAGCTCCCCAGGGTCCACAGCCAGGAACGCCCATGCCCCCCAGCTCTGAGGGGGACAGTCTTCCCCACCGTCTCCCTCACCAGAGGAAAGTCCTGATGGTACTATTTAAAGTGGGGCCACCTACCAACCTCCTGCTACCAAACTGCCCCTTAGGGGTGATGGAGGAACTATTAGAGTTCACGTTCCCTTTTCCATGACTGATTTGGCTACTTGCAAGGAGAAATTTGTATGTTTTTCCAAGGATGCTAGTAGCTTCATGGAGGAATTTACCAGGCTGACAATGGCCTATGAGCTCACCTGGAGGGACCTACAGGTCCTCCTTTCAACCTGCTGCACTTTTGAGGAAAAAAGCCAGCTCCTTAGTGCAGCCCAGGTGCATGCCAAAGAATTGACTACCTACAATTAGGGACATATAATCTACCTTACACTGGGGGAAGCAATCCCTGACCAAGAGCCCCCACTGGAACTACCAACAGGGAGGTAGAGGGCTTGAACACAGAAACCATATGGTAACATGCCTCGTAGAGGGGATGAAAAAGTGTGTTGTTAAGCCCATCAACTATGACAAACTCAGAGAAGTAACACAGGAAAAAGATGAGAATCCAGCCCTCTTCCAGGGCTGCTTAGTGGAGGCCTTTAGAAAGCATACTAGTATTAATCCCAAAACCCCTGAGGGGCAAGTCCTGGTAAATACTCATTTTGTCACTCAGTCAGCCCCAGACATTAGGAGAAAATTACAAAAGGCAGCTGTGGGACCCAGACCCCCATGAATCATCTCATGGATCTGGCACTTGGAGTATCTAACAATAGAGACGGGGTTGAAGAGGCAAGAAGGATTCAGGGACAGCATCAAAAGGCACAATTCTTAGTGGCAGCCCTAACCCCTGTGCCACCTCAGGGTTACCCTCCTTTATGAAGATCCATGGTGAGGACAGGATCCAGGATGCCTGGATCAGAGCCACTGTCTCACCTAAAAGGGACCTGTTTTAAGTTCAGCCAGGAGGGCCACTGGAAAAATGAATGCCCCATGTTTGGAAAAAGTCCACCAGGACCCTGCTCAATATGTGAACAAAAAGGCCACTGGAAGCGGGACTGCCCCCAGTCCCGAAGGGGGCTTGAGGCTCCCAAACCAGTGATGGCCTAGATGAATGAAGACCGATGGGGCCAGAGACCCTTCCTGGGTCCCAAAGGACACGTGGTTATTTCTCCAAAGGAGCCTCGGGTAACCCTTGATGTGGCAGGCAAAAAAAGCTATTTTCTTAGTAAATACAGGGGCCACTTACTCTGTGCTGACTGATTTCCCTGGACCCTTGTCCTCTCAATCCTGTATAATAGTGGAGATCAACAGAAAGCCCCAAACCAAGTGCTTACTAGGAAATTTACTTTTGCATATCAGTTTCTGCTGGTGCCTGAGTGCCTCATCTCCTTCATTGGGAAGGGACTTGCTCACTAAATTCCAGGCAATAATCTATTTCAGAGACCCTTACATGAAAAACACCCACCAAGAAAAATGACTACTCTCGGCTTTGGGAGCCTGCCTCAGTCCCAAACCAGAGGAGGTCTTCATTCCACCCCATATTGTTTGTCAAGTGAACCCTGCTGTCTGAATATCTGAGGTCCCTGACAGAGCTACTACTGTCAGGCTATCACTAGAAATGGGACCACGTGAGGATTTAACAAATTCTGCAAGTTCTTTTTAGTTCCAGCTAACTTTGTGATGACTTAAAGGAACTCTGAGGAATCTTAGATATTAAATGAACTAGGATTATTTGGTATGTTAAGTTGAATATAATCCTAGTTCTAGTAATTGTAAACAAGTCTCTCTTTATCAATTACAGGTGTTTAACCATGACTTTTAAGTCTTTTGTTGTTATACACAGTTGAACTGCTGTTACAAAGGTGCTTCATTTTTAAGATTCATTGGAAGTCTATGAAAACAGTGGGTTACAGCACTACCAGAACAGATGCTGGCCATGCGAGAATTCCAGCCCATACTGCCCTCTGACGCAAAAACAAAAGGCTGTCCTGCCCCTGGGGCCCCTAGATTAGGCATTCAGAGATTTTCACTCCCTGTTAGGCAGGGTCAACGCCCCTACTCAGCCTGGAAGTAGTTTCAGAAGTCGGACCGTCGCCCCTCTGCACCCCCATGAGATTATGGGAGTAAAATCTCTGAGGGGGGAATGAGACATGAGGGAAGGGGGCAGGGCACAGCCATTCAAGGAATGACACAGCAATTAACACCAGAATGATGGAAGGGTCAACTCAAAGGGGACTTTGAGGCTCAAGATGGTGGCAGATCTGACTTCTAGTTGGAATGGTCCTCCCGCTTGCTGATATGTGAAGATACCAAGCCCATAAAAACTAGCAACACCGCACCTCATGGCTGCTTTTCTCACTCCCTCATCTTTGGAGATGGCCTGCAGACTGTCTATGGAGTGTGTATCTACTTTTACTTTAACCTGAGCACCCAATCCCCACACCTGGTGGCCTTTCTCTTAACTTTTGAAGCAGACTAGACATTATGCAGCATATATCTCTCTAAATAAATCTACCTTTACTGAGCTGAGGCTTGCTCTTGAATTCCTGTGCAAAGCCAAGGAGCCACACTTGGCGGGGTACATCCAAGGGACTCCCCTGAGACCTGGGACACAGCCCCCCTCATGCCCCATGTTTGTTTTTTCCTGTGTCAGTATCATCATCCACTGGTGTAACTGTTTGATTCTGAGCATTTGCTTTTATAGTTGTACCAACACCGCTTCCCTGAAAAAAAAAATGAAATTGGAGAAATATTTCGACTGTTACGAAAACAATTTCAGGAGAACAGATTACTGTTAGCTTCTAGAAATGGTTCCTAACCAGTGGTTTTCTCAAACATTGGCAAAATTTCAAAACAGAAATTACGCTGTTATGCCATCATAACGACTCTGTCTTTCTGACAAGAATAAACTTAAAAACAGAGAAAAAAATTATTGCTGAATGGTGCTGTGGTCCCAAGGCTGGTTCTGTGCTATCTTCTTTCTCGCCTTGGGGTGACACTCCAGCCAGGCTCAGAGCAGGGGAAGGGCCAGATCTAGAAGGAACCCCTGAGCAGCAGAAAGGACAGCGCCCTGGGGGCAGGACGGCAGAGGGTGAGCCCGGATGGGGCTTAGGGGATGGGGAGGTTTCAAAGGTGGAATTCTGGAAGTGAGTCCTGAGGAGGCACTGGAAACCTCTGCCTCAGTGTGGGGAGCAGGGGCGCTGCTGTAAGTACAGACCTGGGAGTTTGAGGAGGACATTTCCTGATCTGAGTGGAGGGGCCAGAGGAGAAATGGTGGCCTTGAAGAGAGATCAGGGATGAACAGGGCCCGGGCGGAAGTCTTCAAGAGACAGAATGTGATCAGAACAGAGGAAAATAGAAGCTCTGGGCCACGGAGGAGCCCTCAGAAGACAGACCTCAGAGGGGAAGGGTGTGGACTCCAACAAGCTCTGTGCTTCCTAAGCCGGCCGTGAGGCTGACGGTCCAAACAGCACTGGATGTGACGGAGGCCTCATTTTCAGTGAAGAAATCAAAGTGTACAAGCATGCCACCCCCCGCAGAGTTATTCCTCACCCTGACTTTCACCACACATCCTCCAGGGCAGTGACCCTCTCTACATCCCCTCCCCTCAAACCCCTCCTGGCTCTTCTGCTTTTCTAGATCCTTCTGGGCTCTGCACACTACAGTCTCCTGCCTCCTCGATTTCCTGCCCTCCCACGCCCCACAATCCCAGCCCTAACCCCATCCCGTGCTCTAGACTCTTCTGCCCTTGATGCCTTCCCCCTCCCCCTCCCCTCCTCTTCCCTGGGCCCTGCTTCCTTTTCAGCCTCCACTGTGGTCACAGTTTGGCTTACTCACACATCTCAGCACAAGGCAAACTTGGCTGAGGGATGTCTTTCAGGCCCAAGGTCGACATCAGGTTTTCTGCTGCGCTTCCCCAGATGCTGAATGGCACCCCCGGACCCGCTCTGAGAACAGCCCTGTCCTTCTCAACCTGGTCCTAGCTGGATCCTGGCCCTCCCACTGGGAACTGTCTTCTAAGTCTCTAGTCTCCACCCCAAGCCTGCCCTTCACTGGCCTGTCTCAGTTTCCCCCAGGCTGGAGTCCAGAAACCCTCTTCTGACACCCCCACACTCAAATCCCTTCCTTTTCTGAATCTCCCACACCCTCCGCTCAAGTCTTCTGTCTCTTGCGTTGACCTGACGGCCTCCATTCCCTGCTCATTCTCTGGGTCTCTCACCCCAGGGGATTGCAATCTCCCTCTTCACCTGGCTTCCTGTGCCCTTTCTTGACCCCCTGATCTTCAGGTGTCCCTGGGACTCCTGTGTGTCTGGAGATTTGCACCTGTGTGTTCCTAACTCCCTTCACAAACATACACACCACATGTATAAACATACACACACACATACACATAATCGCACGAGTACACGTTGACATACACACATGCCCGTGTACAAACATGTACACATATACAGCACATACCTACATTCATGCACACACACACACACACACACACACACACACACACACACACACTCAGTGCAAAGAGCTCCCACACCAAGGTCTTGACGCCTTGGCTCTAAGTGGTGCCCACAAGGGGCCCTTGTCTGAAAGCCACTTCCCTTTAGCCTGGGTCTGGAGCACATCCCCTCTCTTAGTGACTGTTTAATCCTGACTATGCTTTGGAGTCGTACAATCTCTCATCTCACCTCTGGTCAGAACCCTAACCTTTTTTATCACTCTTCACCAACACCTCTCTTGCCAAAGTATTTGTTCCCAGGGTCTGTGATATTATTCTTTAAAAGTGTTTGCACAATATATATAGTGAATGTTTTGGGTTCACTGCTGAGTTCCTGTACCCAGGCTGCTCACTGATCTCTGCACAGGCCCTCTTCAACAGAGACTTGCCCTCAGCTGAGCCACAGTCCCTTCTTCGGGCAGTTGTCCCCAAACCACTCCTAGGAGCAGTGAGCAGGCAGGACTGCTCCCACTGGGGTGACTCTCCAGCCAGGCTCAGAGCAGGGGAAGGGCCAGATCTAGAAGGAACCCCTGAGCAGCAGAAAGGACAGCGCCCTGGGGGCAGGACAGCAGGTTATGAGCCCCGATAGCGTTTAGGGGATGGGGATGTTTCAAAGGTCAAATTCTTGAAGTGAGTCGTGAGGAAGTACTGCCTCCTAGAACAAATGAATGTCATGTTAAATAAAGTAGAGATGCCAGAACTGCGGCCTTCAGTGTGATATAATGAAGTATCTGTGAAATCACTGTCGCTGATGCTGAAATTTTCCAAGTGGTAAGCCTGTTTTTGTGTTCAGGAGTTCCTAGATCTCTTCTGAGTTCATTCTGATGATATAGCTCGGCATCGAGTAGGGTGGCTCGTCATCCAAATAAACAACCCTGTCATCTAGGGATGGAAATTGGTCTAGAGAGTGAGTTCAGTATCACAACCCATGTTTCAATCACACCTGTCAATGTAATAAAACCCGAGTGAACACTCTGGACACCAGTGATCCGATGAGCTTCCTGGTTGTTGAACACCTCAGTGTGGCTGATGTGGGCACTGTGTCCTGACTCCACAGAGGAGCTTGCGTGTGGGACCTACCCTGTCTTTGACCTAGCATCTCTCCTTTTTGCTGGTACTGTAAGCCCCCGCCTGAAGGCTCTAGAGAATAAGCCATGGGCTGAACTGATAAACAAGCTGTGAGAGCTGTCACATAGCTGGCTGGATAAGAGATGGACTACTTAATGTATCCAGTATGGACGGCTGGATAGCCAATGACGGGTAAGGTCCTCAGAGGGGGACAACCTCAGACAGGCACAGCCGCTGGATGAGAGATGGCCTACTTAATGAAGTTTTGTGATGAACTTTAAAACAGTCTGTCCTTGATCATGTAATATCCTGTGCTTACTGCAGGAGCCTGGGAACCTGGAGCCTGGGAACCTAACTAGCTTAAGATTATTAACACTGCTATAACTTAGATGATATGTGAAGCACCATACATGTCCTATATAAATCCTTCTCTAAGAATCAATAAACAGAGAACTGCTTCGCTTCTCTCCACATGGTGTTCATGTGTACATGATATCATGTCACAGATGGTGACCCCAATGTGATATCAGACTCGGCAAACACGTAAATGGAACTAAGGAAATTTTGGGGGACTTTTCAGCCTATCAGGCGTGCCGAGGAATACTCATGGGGCAACAGCTTACTAAGCAGCAGCAGCTGTAATTTCGGACTTTACAACAGCTGCTTAAAGCAGTATCAGTTTCGGTTTCTCCTACGGAGCTCCAAAATTTATTATTGGACATTGCTCAACATTGCCCGTGGTTTCCGGAGGAAGGCACCCTAGATTTAGAGTTATGGGAACAAGCTGGACATGTTTTAAAAACTGAATTCAAACTCTTAACTGATGTACATTTAATAACGATGTGGGGGATAATTAGAATGGCCTTATGGCCATTATATACTAAGGATGTTTCTACTATGAATACTCCCATTAATCACAATGCTGTGGCTAACACTTTGGAGTCATCAGCCCCTCCAGAGGATAAATTACCTCCTCTGCCACTACAGCCACCACCCCCAGTGCCATCGGCTGGGGAAGCTATAAAGCAGCCTGTAGAGGAGACTTCACCTTTGGGAATATCTTTTGATTCAGATTCAGACTCAGAAGAGGTTTTTCCTCCTCCTTTGAGTTCTGATCAGAAAGATAAACAAAAAATTACTTTTCCACCTATTGTTAATGCCCCTGCCTTTGAGGATCCATCTTGTCACAGTTTAATGCATGGGTGCTTAAGGGAAGGACTTTTGAAAGGAGATGTTGATGCTATACATAGAGCTTTCCCTGTTATTGTTCAAAATGGTCAACGTATTCATGATTTATTGCCTTTCACTGTTTATAAGGAATTGAAGAAAAGTATTTGAGAGAATGGCATTCAATCTCCCTTTACTGTGGGTATGATAGAAGCATTAGGAGGAAGTTACCATATGATTCCTTATGATTGGAGTATATTGGCTAAGACCTTATTAAGTCATGCCGAATATGTTTTATGGAAGTCTGAATATAATGATTTGGCTGTTACTAAATCTATAGATAATTTAACTCAGAATATACCAATCAGTGCTGACATGCTACAAGGAGCTGGACAATATGCAACGCCTAATGCTCAATGCCAAGCTCATGCACTATTACCACGTCAGAGCTCTGAGCTTGCCCTCACAGCTTGGAAGGCTATCCCACCATCCATGAAGGATCGGGCCATTAATTCTTTTGTGAACATAAAACAAGGCATTGCTGAACCTTATATTGAGTTTATTGCTCGCCTACCAGTTGCCATTGAGCGACAAATACCTAATCCTGAGGCTGCTCAAATATTATTATTAAAGTGTGCCTTTGAAAATGCAAATGCTGACTGTCAGGCTGCTATGGCTCATTTGCGAAGTCGTAATCATAATTTAGGGGAGCTGATAAAAGCTTGTCAGGAAGTAGGGACACAAACTCACGCTGTCCGTATTATGGCTGCTGCTTTCTCCCAGCAGTCCAATAATGCTAAACCACCCTTAGCCTGTTTTAAATGCCAAAAACCAGGTCATATAGCTGAATATTGTAAAGGAGATAAACCTCCTCAAAAACAACCTGCAAAAATATGTCCCTGGTGCTGCCGTGGATACCATTGGGCTAATCAATGCAAATCTAAAATTAATGTTAATAGTAATATGATAAGAGGAAAACCATCGGGTAACTAGAAACGGGGCACCCCTCCTCCAGGTGCCCACCAAAAACAAGTATGGGGAGCAATCAGCTCAAGACCCAATACTCAACTACCGACCTTATTGCCGCCTCCCCAGGGAGTGCAGGACTCAATTTAGCTACCATTAATGATGAGTTGTTAGATGATAAGTCAAAAACTTACTTGATACCTACTGGAGTTTATGGGCCCTTACCTGCAGGATATTTCAGCCTCTGAATTGGACGTTCCTCTGTAGGGTTCAAAGGATTGACTATTTTGCCTGGAGTTATTGACAATGATTATGCGGGGGAAATAAAAATTATGGTTCGAGCTTCCTCTTATTATATTATACCAAAAAATTCTCAGATTGCTCAGCTTATCTTGATTCCTTACTTACCTGCTGAAAAAACTTTATCAAAAGAGAGACAGGTTTCTGGATTTGGACAATCTGTCCAAGCTGCCTTTTGGTCACACGAAATATCTGGACAACATCCTTCATTAAATATTTCTTTACAAGGGATAAAATTTACTGGTTTGATAGATACAGGAACAGATAAAACTATTATTGCTTCTCATCAATGGCCTACTTTATGGCCTAAGGATTCTTCTAATGCTAATGTTCAAGGTGTGGGGGCCTTATGGCCCCAGAGATCAGCACTTCTCCGTTGAGAGCTAAGGGGCCAGAAAACAAAGTGGCAAGTGTTACTCCATTTACTTTACCCATTCCCTACACATTATGGGGAAGAGATTTATTGACTCAGTGGAACTTAACACTTAACATTGATCCTTTTTAATATGGGCCACTGAACTATTGTCAGGAATAACACCCTTTGCGTTCACTTGGACCCAGCAATCTCCTGTATGGGTAGAGCAGTGGCCCCTTCCTAAAGAAAAATTGCAAGCTTTAAAGCAATTAGTTGATGAGCAATTAAAGCTGGGTCATTTGGAACCATCTACTAGTCCTTGGAACACATCTGTTTCTGTTATGAAGAAAAAATCTGGGAAATGGCGCCTCTTACAAGACTTAAGAGCAGTGAATGCTGTTATGCAAGCTATGGGCCCCTTACAAAAGGGCTTGCCTAACCCTGCCTTAACTCCAGAAAATTGACCTTTATATGTCATTGATATAAAAGACTTTTTCCTCTTTACCTTTACATCCTGATGATAAAGAAAAATTTGCATTTACTGTCCCAATTTATAATAATCAGGAAATACCATTGCACTATCAATGGAAATATTTACCTCAGGGGATGAAAAATAGTCCTACAATTTGTCGACAATTAGTTGGTGACATTTTAGCACCTACCCGGCATATGTTCCCTCAATGCATTATTTTTCATTATATGGATGGTATTTTATTAGCTGCTGAAACAGATACCATGTTAAAAGAATTATATACCAGAACACTTGTGACACTTCAAGCTAATGGTTTGCTTATTGCCCAAGACAAAGTACAAAAACAGGTTCCTGGGGAGTTTTAGGAATGACCATTGACGCACGTACTATTCATCATCATCCGTTTGTAATTCACGTAAACAAACAAATGCCTCTAGTCCAATTACAACAATTATTAGGCCACATAAATTGGATCCATCCATGTTTAGGAATACCCACATCACAATTGCATACTTTATTTTCTTTGCTTGAAGGAGATAGAGATCCTGCATCTATTCCAGTCCTTACATCAGAAGCTTTTATGGAGTTAGAAACAATTGCTAGAGCTGTTTATCAGCAATTTTTACTTAGAATCTCTTTATCTTTACCTATTATTTTGCTCATGTTTTTTTACCCCTTTGTCTCCTACTGCTGTGTTGGCTCAAGAATTAGGTTCTCAATTATTTCTATTAGAATGTATCTATCTCTCTCATAAGCCTCTAAAGGCTCCCCAACTAAATTTGACATGATAGCCCAGTTAATTATGAAAGGACATCAACGTTGTTTGCAAAAATTAATAGGAGAATATCCACACTCTGTTAATCCTCCATGTACTTCCCAACAATTTCTGGATAATTTTATAATAAATGAAGAAATACAATTGTCCTTGGCTGATTTTCTTGGAAAGATTATTTTCAAAAAATTCTCCCATCCCTTGCTACAATTTTGTACTCAGATTCCTTTACAATTCCCAGAACTTATTTCTCAAACTCCTATACCCAAAGCCTTACCTGTTTTTACTGATGGCTCTGGAAAAACCACAAAAGCCACTATTGCATGGATGAATGAAGGTCAATGGTGCTCAAAATTCACAACTGGCCATGCTAGTACTCAAATAGCCGAAGTTGCAGCTATTGAGTTGGCATTAATGACTTGGCCTTCTCAACCATTAAATATATTAACTGACTCATTACATGTTGCCGATGCTATACCCTTAATTCCTTCTGCTGTTTCACCTAAAGCACCTTCAAGACAACATTTTCAGCATTTTCTAAACATAAAAGGATTAATCTTCCAATGGTAACACCCACTATTTATTGCTCATATTAGTTCTCATACTAATCTTCCAGGTCCACTTACAGAAGGAGATACTTACATAGATTCTATTGTTTCTATGTTAGCTACCAATCTCTCTTGTTTTCAGAAAGCACAGTTATTTCATGAAATGCATCACTGTAATGTCGCTGCCTTAAAAGCCATTTATCCCATCACAAAACGAGAGGCTCAACAAATTATTGCTGCTTGCCCTCAATGTAACATACGTACTCTTTCATGTCCTCACCGTATACATAAAGGTGTTAATCCTCGAGGATCTAGCAAAAATCAGATTTGGCAAACAGATACTACTTTTTTCCCTCCCTTTGGGTGCCTTAAAATTATACTTGTTTCTGTTGACACTTATTCTTTATTCACCTGGGCTACTTTATGTATTAAATGTACAGCTAAAGAAGTTATTAAACATTGGCTGTCTGCTTTTGCTGTCCTTGGAAAACCTCATATTATAAAAACAGATAACAGCTCAGAATTTACTGCAAGGGTTATCAAACAATTTTGCTCTAATTGGCAAATACAACATTCTTTTGGAATACCTTATAATTCCACTGAACAAGCTATAGTGGAACGTTGTCACAGGACTCTTAAGGCTTACTTGCAAAACTTAAAGGGGAGATATACTCCCCAAGAATGTCATAACATCCTAGCACACACATTATATATGCTTAATTTTTAAAATCAAGGAGAAGATGCTCACACTGCTCAAGAGAGACATGCTAATCCTGCTGTGATAGGTGGCCCAGATAGAGTTTGGGTGAAAAAGCCATTTACTGATGATTGGGAAGGCCCTTATCAGGCTGAATGCTGGAAGAGAGGTGTTCTATGTGTTGATACAGGTCATGAGCTATGATGGATAGCACAGAAGTATATCTATGTGGTCACCACTTCAAAAGATGGATAAGGATCTTAATTTTTTTATCATTTTGCATGCTACATGTCTCTAATTTCTGGGGGATCTAATATGTCTTATTGGGCTTATATTCTTAACCCTCCTTTATTCACACCTGTTACGTGGTGGCTTGCAGACCCCCCACTTGCTTCTAACGATTCTGCTTGAACAGGTGGCACATGGATACCTCCCGTGGCAACGCAAGAATATCTGGGCAGCAACCAAACATTGACACTATATTCTCATAATCCACGTTTATGTATTGTATATAATAAGTCACATACTGATTGTATTAATCTACAGAAGCAATTGTACTTGTATTATCAACCTAAGAAGAGAAATCAAGCAGCCAATTTAACTTTTATTATAGCTGTATCAACTACTACTTATGAAATTCTGAATGTACCACAAGTGCCACCTGTCCCCATGTGTAAACTGAAAACTGATTGGAAATATGTTTTATTCTGTTCAATGGTCATCCTGCCAGATACAGTGTCCTTGTTATAGCTCCTTGTTCAATGGAACTCTCTTGGATCGGGGACCCCATGGACATTTGTTAAGTAATAACATGTCTCTTCAGTTTGGACAAAATTCTTCGGCACCAATTACTTGGAGTGAACATGAACTTTCCGGACCCATTTTAGAACTGTCTGATGGTGACATTATTTTTAGTCCTATGCACAAGACCATTTGGAGATTCGGACTGCCTTTTAGTGACAGAATTCTTTATCATGGAGACTATGTTAAGTGGGTCGGGCAATTATTCTATGTCATTAATTACCAATGTTTCTGATTCTGTAATGATTTGCACTACACATCCTTACATTTTAGTTTGGGGTCCCTTCCCTCCTAATATTACTACTGACCATATTTATATCACCAATTTATTTCCTCCTTTCTGGTATTCTGATTGTTTGATGCATAAAAATATTAGTGACTATAATGTATCTTATGTTATGCTACTAAAACAACGAATTCATGTATGGCTACCAGTTACCCTGAACAGAACCTGGTCTAATGAGCAAAGTTTATATGTGCTATTAGAGTCTTTCAAGAAAGTTAGGCCAAAAAGATTTGTAGCTACATTCATTGCTTTTATTATATCGGCTGTAATCATAATTGCCATGGCCACAGCTGCTTCAACAGCTCTAGTATCCTCTATTAATACTGCCCATATGGTTGAAAAGGTTTTGACTAATGTAACTTAAGAGCTACAAACACAGGTTGACATAGATCATGGAATCATGGCTAGACTACAGGCTCTTGAGGCTGCCGTAGAATGGATTAGAGAACAGCAAGAAGCATTATCAAAAAGATTAAGATTGAAATGTGACTGGCAATTCTCTATGCTATGTGTAACTCCTATTCAATATAATGAAAAAGAGACACCATGGTGTAAGATCAGACAACATTTACAAGGAACATTTAATGATTTTTTTGGGAGAACATATTAATTTACAAGATCAGTTGGAGACTCAATTACATAATATCCATGATGCTTTTGCACAAAATGTCTTTGAGCAAATTGAAAATGGATTGCATTGGCTTAAGCCTGAAAATTGGCTTAATGGGCTTAATTTACACATTTTTATTCATATTGGCATGCTTATATTGATCTGTATTGCCTTGTTATATCTTTTAAAATGGATATGTAATTTACATAAGCAACAGGAAGCTCTACAACAAACTCTTGTCATGATGGGATTGCTTGCTTCTGTGCAACAGGATTGTTTCCTTGCTTTTAATAATAAAAAGGGGGGATATGTAGGCCCCCGCCTGAAGGCTCTAGAGAATAAGCCATGGGCTGAACTGATAAACAAGCTGTGAGAAATGTCACGTAGCCGGCTGGATAAGAGATGGCCTACTTAATGTATCCAGTATGGACGGCTGGATAGCCAACGACGGGTAAGATCCTCAGAGGAGGACAACCTCAGACAGTCACAGCTGGCTGGATGAGAGATGGCCTACTTAATGAAGTTTTGTGACGAACTTTAAAACATCTGTCCTTGATCATGTAACATCCTGTGCTTACTGCAGGAGCCTGGGAACCTGGAGCCTGGGAACCTAACTACCTTAAGATTATTAACATTGTTATAACTTAGATGATATGTGAGGCAGCATGCATGTTCTATATAAATCCTTCTCTAAGAATCAATAAACAGAGAACTGCTTTGCTTCTCTCTGCAAGGTGTTCGTGTGTACATGATACTGCGCCACTGACAGCTACAATACTATGAAGCATAAATAGCATTTTCCTGAGTTTTTTGAGTCATTCTAGCAAAATATCCAATCTGAGGGTGTTATGGGACCCTCTGAATTTGCAGCAAGTTGATTAGAAGTATGGGTGGCATGGGGACAACAAACGTGAGGCTAGCATTTAATGTGAAGGTGGTCTCGTGGAAGAACCTGTCCTTAGCCTGTGAGGTCTGCACTAATTCCAAGTAGTCAACATCAGAATTGAATTGCACCACAGTATCGCAGTGGGGCAAGGGCTCAAAACCTTCAGGGAAGGGTGCATGCTGGGTGGGACAGGTCTCCTATCTAAAGAGGAAGCCCACTGGCCATCTAGGATCCCCAGGAGGGCTGGTGAGAAGAGCACTGGTGAAAGGGGCACCAGTACCACTGACGTGCAAATGGAGACCCTCCTCCATAGGTCAGGGCTGAACACAGACAGGAGGTGCTGTTACAGAGTGGGGCTCCATAGTAGCAATAGGGGATGAGGATCTGGGAAAAGCAGAGGCCAGCACTGAGCCATCAGAAGCAAGGGGGACATAATTACCATAATTGGCAGCAACATCAGAGTGCAGACAGACCTGCAGGGGTCTAGGAGATGGCTCTTAGAATATGGTATCTTGGGGAACAAGAGATATAACAGGTAGCAAGGTGGTCACTTAAGAGAATCAAGAGATGAAGGATGCATATTTATACAATGGAATAGTACTCAGCCATAAAAAAGAATAAAATAATGTCATTTGCGGTAACATGAATGGACCTGAAGATCATCATTCTAAGTGAAGTAAGCCAGAAAGAAAAAGAAAAATGCCATATATGTGGAATCTAAGGGGAAAAAGACAAATGAACTTATTTACAAACAGAAACAGACTCACAGACATAGAAAACAAACTTATGGTTACCAGAGGGGAAAGGGGACAGAAAAGAATAAATTGGGAGTTCAAGATTTACAGATACTAACTACTATATATAAAATAGATACACAGCAAGTTTCTTCTGTACAGCACAGGGAACTATAATCAATATCTTGTAGTAACCTATAATGAAAAAGAATATGAAAACAAATACATGGATGTACATGTATGACTGAAATATGCTGTACACCAGAAATTGATCCAACTTTGTAAACGGACCATACTTCAATTTTTAAAAATGTAAAAGGCACACACACAAAAAAGAGAGAGATGAAGAATGGAGGAGCAGAAGGCTGAGATCAGAGCTGCTGCAATATAAAGTCATGATCCTTTGCCAAGTTCAGACTTGAGAAAGTCCTCCTAGCCAGACTCTGACTGATAAATGTGCTCAGTCCCCATGAGCAGTGTCCCTGCAACATGAAGGCAAGTGCACGCCACTATGATTCCCAGGCCATCTCACAAGTGACCTACAGCCATTTACCTGAGTACCTGCTCACTGGGAAGGAGGAAAACACAGATCTTTCAAGAGCTCTTGGACATGGAGCCCAGGTTGGCACGAAAACCAGGGACTCACAGAACTGCTATGGGCCTGTTAGAGTACTTGGCTTAAGGGGGTCAGGAAATTGAAATCTTCCTTGTCCATGTCTGTCTCATACCAGCCCCACTGAGTCCGTGGACTCACCCCATGGTCATTTCCTCATCACACATATGATGAGAGTGGATCTACATAGCAGTTGGGAGAACTCTCACAGTGGTTCCTTAACTTGTGGGGCAAGAACTTTTACAGCAGGAAAAACAAAGAGGAAACCTCCTTCTCTATACTGCCCTCTAGCGTATAATAAATGAAACCAAACACATCCCAGGGCAAACGGCAGATGTTAAGAGTCACTCTGAAAGGACACAAGAGTGATGGTCCCATCACATCCCCAGCCTGGTATCTCCAAAATCCAGATAGATAATGGCAGATAAAAGCAGAGTACTACAAACATCACCAAGTTGTAGCTCCACCTGCAGCCACTGTGCCAGATGCTGTGCTGGCTACTAACCAGAGCCTCAGGTATGCAGTACGCAGGGTTGACCTGGCAAATGCATTCTTTTCACAGTTTATCAGGAAGATGAACCAGGGACAGTTGACACTGACACGGGACCAAAAACATACATTCATGGTCTGTGCCCAGTATGTTCCTAAAGGTTCTGGCCTGTCTGGACATGCTGCGGAATCGCAGTGTTCTGGGTGAGTGGTGACAGCATGACGATCAGACTTGATGGCTAAGAAATGGTGACTATTCTGAATGCTTTACTGAGACCCACGTACTCCAAAGAGTGGAAGTGGATGCTCGTGAATATTGATAATTGAGGACAGTGATATCCATGACGACAATCACATTAGTGCCAGGCCCAGATCTAGTCAGCAGCAATGCAAAACAGAGGGTGAGCGTTCCATGGCCTTGGGCACTGTCTGTATCTGCTCTCTCCGTGAAGTTTTCAGGTCTCCAGTAATCTGGGCATGCTGGACCACCCCCCAAAAGGGTGCACATGATTGTACCTTGTGCCTCCTTCTAACCCATGTTGGAAGAATGAAAGACATTTTGTGGGGCCTCAGGCAGGACTTAATAAAAGAGGAGAAGTGCAGACTCCTTGGGCTCCGGAGCAAGGCCATGCCTCTAGAGCAACAGAAAAACTGCTCCTGACCTATTCCTGCGCCTTGGGAGAGAGAGTTTCTGAACGTGAGGTGTAACATGACCTGGTAGCCAGAGCCCCTCATCTTAATCTGGATTCTGTCAAGCCCACCAAATCTTTAGGTCAGGCAGGCCCAGCACATCCATCATAAAACAGAAGTGGTCTGTCCAAGATCAGGCATGAACGGGTGGCCCAGACCCTCTCAACTCACACCTACGGTCTCAGGAGAGGTTCCCTATGACCAGCTGTATTGGTTAATTTTCTGTGTCAGCTTGACTGGGCTACTAGGTCCCCAGATATGTGGTTACACATTCTTCTGGGGATGTCTGTGAGGGTGTATGTGTCTGGATAAGATTAACATTTGTATCAGTGGATGCAGTAAAGCAGATTGCCCTCCGCAATGTGGAGGGGCCTCATCCAATCCACTGAAGGCCTGAATAAAAGAAAAGACCAAGCGAGGGAGAATCTGCTCTCTCTGCCTGACCATCTTTGAGCTGAGACATGTCTTCTGCCTTTGGACTTGGACTGGAACTTACACCATCAGTTCTCCCTGCAATGTGTTCCACCTGCTTCTTGGTTGTGAAAAAGCTTTAGTTGCCCAGGCCTCCCCAAGACACAGAAGGTCTGGCTCAAGAATTAATGATTGGAAGAATGTGAGCATGTAGCAACTAAGAAAAAAAAAAGCAGTGGGGCCAGGAAAACTGGGAACAATTTAATATATCAGCCATATAGCAGAGCCACAGAATCTTTAGTTCTTCCCTGAGGGACATAGATAACAGTGTCTGAGGCATGTTTCTGAGTTGTTCTGCACATATTAAAACCCCAACCACATGGAAGAAGGTAACTGTGATAATCAGGAGCACATAGACCCCAGACAAGCTGGAGCCTGCGAAATGATAATGTTAACCCCTGTGATACCACTCTGTTACCTCGTCATCAGCCAGTCAGAGAATGGTGCACAGACTGATCATGCACCCTGTGACTCTCTCCCTCACCTTGCCTTTGAAAAAGAAATCCATCAAGGAGTTCCCAGAAATCCATCAAAGAGTTCCCAGAAATTCATCAAAGAGTTCAGGTCTTTTGACATTAGCCACCCGTACTCCTTCCTCGGCACCTGTGATAAACATTGCACTCTCCTTCACCTCAATCAGGTGTTGGTAGGTTTGCTTTCCTGAGGCAGGGTGAGCGGACCCAAGATTGGTTCAATACCAAGGTGACCCAGTGGGGCAAAGTCCTACAGTATAGCACAGGGAACAATATTCAATATCTTGTAATAACCTATAATGAAAAAATATGGAAAAGAATATGTGTGTGTGTGTGCTGTACACCAGAAACTAACACAGCATTGTAAATCAACTAAACTTCAATGTAAAAAAAGAAAAATGGGTGATGGAATGACCACCACTTTGCGTATGAGACATTTGGGCAATGACAGGGATGGCTGGGGAGAGGCTGAGTGTTATGAACAGAATGGCTCATCTTATCTGCTTGAAAACTAAAATCCTTCTCTGTTGAGTCACCCTTTGGTGAGCATTTACATGAGACACAAATGTCTTCATTTTTTTTTTCTCCAACAAAAGAGGTCTATCCACATAACTTTTCCCCCAATTTTATCACCAATCATGCTCCTTCCAAGTCCCTGATCATCCAGCCAAACCACAGTCCATGAGTCAGTATATGATCACACACCTGGCCATTTCTCCTCCCAAGAAAAGTGAAGCACCAGATGCACTGCCTGACGCTCTGCCCACTGAGCAAAGTCTCTTCGCCACTGGCCTTCTGGGATGCACCAGAAGGAGCTGTAGAACTGCAGCTGCCCACTTGGTAAATGCTTGCACTTGGGTATCATGCAAGACCATCTGTAAACCAGCTGAGTCTTTTTGTTGTTGTTGAAGGGGTGGTAATTAGGTTTATTTATTTTTTAATAGAGGTACTGGGGATTGAACCCAGGACCTCGTGCATGCTAGGCATGTGCTCTACCACTGAGCTATCCCCACCCCCAGCTGAGTCTTCTCTTCCTCAGCCAACTGATTATAGGAAACTCCCTGTAAGACCGTAGTTGCAGGCTGGGAGAGAGAAGGCAGGAGTGGAGGCCATTGTCATTTGGGCCACATCTTCATATAACTTACTTATGCCTTCAGGGCCGGCTTGGACCCAATCAGGTATGTACCACTTCCATTTGATGCTGAAATATTGGTGTGCACACCCAACTGTATGGCTTGGTGGGTAAGATGACAGCCAGTCCAAGATGGGCAGCTCAGGTCACATGGTAACTTGGTGGCCCACGGTCAAGAATTCAGTCTCTGCTAAGGCGCAGTAGGAGGCCAAGAGCTGTTTCTCAAAAGGAGAATAGTTACCTGTGGAGGGTAGAGGGTTTTGCTCCAAAATCCTAAGGGCCTGGATCCACCAAATGTTCCAAACAGCAACCCTCTCTGCCACTGCCACTCCAGGTACCACTGGATCTGTTGGATCATCTGGCCCAAGTGGCAGAGCAGCTGTCACAGAGCATGGGCCCACGGCAGCCCTCTCTTTTTTTGCATACCACTCAAAACTAGCAGCTTTTTGGGTCACTCGGTGAATGGGCCTAAGGAACACACCCAAATGAGGAATATGTTACCTAGAAAATTCAAAGAGGCCCACTAGGCTTTGTGCCTTTCTTCTGGCTGTGGGAAGTACCAGTTGTCACCACTTATCCTTCACCTTAGAAGAGATATCTTGAAATGCCCCTCACCTCTGGGCAACTAGAAATTTCACTGAGGTAAAAGGCCCCTAAATTTTTGTTGGATTTATTTCTCATCCTCTGACACACAAATGTCTCATCAATAAGTCCAGAGTCATTGCCACTCCCTGCTCCCTAGGTCTAACCAGCATGTCATCAATGTAACGGACCAGTGTGATGTCTTGTGAAAGGGAAAGGTGATCATGATCCCTGAGAACTAAATTACAATGCAGGGCTAGAGAGCTGATAAACACCTGAGACAGGACAGTGAGGGTTACTGGCCTTGCCAGCTGAAAGCAAACTGCTCTGGTGGGTCTTATTGACAGGGATGGAGAAAAAGGTGATCAATAACTACATCCCCAGCACAGGGGATGTGTCAGTTTGCTCAAGCAATGAGCCATGTCTGGCTCAGCAGATGCAACTGGAGTCACCACCTACTTAAGCTTAGGATAATCCACTGTCATTCTCCAAGGTCTGCCTTCTGCACAAGCCAAATAGGCAAGTTGAATTGGGGGTGACTGGGGAATCACCACTGCTGCCTCCTTCAAGCCCTTGACAGTGGCACTGGTCTCTGCAGCCCCTCCAGGGATGCAGTATTGCTTTTGGTTGACCATCCTCCTAGGTAAAGGCAGTTTTAGTGACTTCCACTTGGCCTTGCCCAACCTACAAGCCCTCACTCCGCAGGTCAGGGAACCACTGTGGGGATTCTGCAGCTGCTGAGTGTATTGATTCCAATTATGCATTCCAGAAGTGGAAGTACCCACAGGACGAGTCCGGGGCCCCATGGGGCCCGCCGTGAGACAGATCTGAGGTAAAACGCCATGGACCACCTCATCTCTGTAAGTTCCTATTCTGACTGGTGAATGACAGTGACATTTTGTGTCCCGTGGAATAAATGTCAGTTCAGAGCCAATGTCCCATAGTCCCCAAAAGGTCTGATTATTTCTTTTCCTGCAATGCACAGTGACTGTGGTAAAAGGCCACAGGTCTCTTTGAGGAAGACTGAGAGAAAGATGAGCAGTATAAATTTTTATCCCAGAGTCCTTCCTCAAGGGAACCCAGCCTTCCCTTCATTGAAAGGATTCTAGGTCTATAAACTGACTCAAGTCTGGGAATTGACTGAGGAAACTTGACTCTGTTTTTATGATTCAGGTTAAACTTTTGTTTGCTTGACTTAAAACTCTTCTGCTTTTACAGCTCAAGTGAGAATTTAGTAGGCTTCCTACCTATCTCACATCTAGGAAGACCATCACCAACCAGCCCAGGCTGAAGGCCTGCAGGTCAGGCTGTTCTGATTGCTCCTTTGACCCTGCTGTCCACAGGGTAACCACATCCACCCTGCTTTTGGCCATGGAGCGCTGCATCTTGCCCCCTGCCACCCCAAGATCTGATTATTCCCGTTGTATCTAGGTTTCCCAACTCAGCAACGGCAAGTCCCACTGTAAGGGGGCCTGCAGAGAGCAGCGGTCACGGAGCTCTCCAAGGATGCTGGGACTCAGCTCACAAATTTGCTTCTCTCAGTCAGGACGACAGGTATGTCCTCTGGACCCTCCCCATGTGGGTAGGTAGGTCTCAATGTCATCCACCTAGCAGTCCGTTCTCCCAGAGTCCCTGAATCCTTCCCACTGCATTAAGCCACATGAGATCTGGCACTTCTAATTTGCTCCTCATGGGCCACCTTTAGTCCCCTTTTCAGCCAGAGAACCAACCGACCAAACCATTAGAGCCCTTTCTAGCTCCCTGAGCTGCAGCATTGAGTGCAGAATCTCTGCGTAGAGAGCCCACGTCAATAAATTCAGCCCCATCCAACTCTGGGTTCCTTCCCCCACCGTCCCACACACCTAACATCCATTCCCACCGAGTTTCCCAGATTTCTCAAGTAGTGCCTTTGGAGTACAGTGCCCCTCCTCATGGGTCACACTTTGTGCCTCGCCTTTAGGGGTCCGTTGGGACTTGAGCCTACTTATGGGTAGATGCTGAGAGGTGGTGGGGGCGGGTCCTGAGGAGAATCTGCATCGTCTTGCAGGACGATGGCCCCCAGGGGGGCATTACCATTTCCTCAGGTGATGCAGGCTTCAGCCCCTCAGACTGGGGTGTGGAGACCTGTTCCACTGGCAAAAGAGACTCATCAGAATTGAGGGGCTCAATGTACCCAGCTTCACCAGGGTCTTCCTACACGTCTCCATCCAAACTTGTAGGATCTCGTTCTTTCCCAGTCGATGCCCTTCCTTTGACAGTAAACACCCCAAGAGGCTGATATTCACCCAGTCACAGGATAAGATCCTACATTTGATTTTCAACAACCTCAGCCCTGTGACTACAAGAGACAAGGGGCTCCTTCAGGGCACATGGAGAAGTTTCCAGGTTATTTCTGCACAGCTTGAGCTGGAATCTCACCCCTGAAATCATCCTTTTCTATCACAACGTTGTTCAGCAACATTAGGATCAGTCAGCGAACCTCACTATATTTGTTATTTCCCCAGAAATGTTGGCAAGTTTCACATACACAGTCACCTAATTCCTTGTTTCGTATAAGTGGCTGAGTAGGAGTATCCAGTGGAGATAAGCTGTGTATCTCAGCTGCCAGCCCTGGCCTGTCAGTGCTCTTACTACTAGCAATAGAGTCATTAATATCTTTAAGTTCAACCAGATTAGAGAACCAATTTTGAAATCCCAGAACCAATTCAGAAAATCATCTTTAACATTCTGTTCCTCTAGAACCACTTGCATCACCAAAATCCACATGAGCTTCGACTACCACAACAAAATACCATTGACTGAGTATTAAACAACAGAAATTTATTTTCCTACAGTTTGGACACTGGGAAGTCCAAGATCAAGGGTCTGGCCAGTTTGGTTCCTGGTGAGCACCCTCTTCCTGGCTCGTAGAAGGCTGCCTTCTGACTATGTGTTCACATGGCCCATCCTCAGTGCATGCTGGGAGAAAGAAAGAAAAAGAGAGAAAGAGAAAGATCTTATAAGGACACAGATCCCATCATGAGAGCCTCCCCTCATGACCTCATGTAACTTTAATTACCTGCCAAAGGGCCCATCTCTAAATCAGCCACAAGTTTAGTGGCTTCAAACAACACTCATTTATTCTGTTACAATTTTGGAAGTCAGAAGACTAAAATCAAGGTGTTGGCAGAGCTGCGTTCCTTCTGGAGGCTTCAGGAGAGAACATGTTACCTTATTTTTTCCATCATCTCGAGGCCACTGCAATTCTTGGCTTGTGGCCTCTTCCTCACACAGCCTGTTGCTTCGGTCATCACATCATCTTCTCACGTCTGTGGTCACATAGCTCTCTGTCTCTTATAAGGACACTTGTGATTCCATTTAGGGCTCACCCAGACAATCCACCATAGTCGTCTCATCTCAGTATCTTTCATAGAATTATAAATCTGCAAAGTCCCTTTTTTCATAAAAGGTAACATTCACAGGTTCCAGGGATTACAACACAGATATCTTTGGGGGTAATTATTCAGCCTACTGTATTGCCTGTCTCCTACTCACCAGATCTTGAAGTTTCTCCCCTCCCACACCAGCGCTACCCGGTTTCTCCCATAGCTGGTGGGGCTGCAGAAGCCTGTGTTTGGCGCCATCTGGTGGAAGCAGTCCGCCACAGCAGGTGTGCGTTCAATAGAAACACAAGTCAGGCAAGTAATTTTTGATTTTCCTAATAGCCTCCCATGCACACAGTCAAGCTGCAAAAGAACCACACGTGATCCTCCCCCCAAACCACTCCTCCTCTGTGTCCCCGTCCCTCGGTCCTCAGGCTAATGCCCCTCCCCATGCCCAGTCCTGCCCATCAGTCTCCTGAGCCTCCTCCCCACCGGCTTCCCCCTCCCCACAGCCCTGACCCGTCTGGCCCCTCCCGGCCCACCTGGGTCCTCTACTGACCAATACTTCAATTTGGGGGGATATAAATTCATACATCATAAAAGTGACCCTTTTAAAGTGTACAATTCAGTGGCTTATATATAGTATATTCATGCTGGATAACCATCCCCACTAGGTAACTCCAGAACATTTTCATCAGCTCAGAATAAAACCTCGCACCTGTTAAGCAATCATTCCCTGGTCTCCCCTTCCGTCACCGCCCCCCACCCCACCCCGGGCCACCACTAATCTACTTTCTCTGTGGACTTGCCTCTTCTGGACATTTCATACAAATGAAATCATGCCATATGTGGCCTTGTATTCAGCTTCTTTCAGAGCATAGTGTTTTCAAGGTTTATCCACAATGTAGTGTGTATCAGTCCTTCATTCCTTTCTACAGCTGAATAATGTACAGTTGGTTACATGACATGTATATTCATCACATGTGGACATTTGGATTATTTCCATTATTTGGCTCTTGTGGACAACCCTGCTATGAACATTTATGTACAAGTCTTTGTGTGGACCTACGTTTCCATTTCCCTTGGGTATACACCTAGGAGTGGAATTGCTGGGTCATACGGTAACTTTATGTTTAACTTTTTGAGAAACTGCCAGGCTGTTTTCCACAGTTGCTACACCATTTTACATTCCCACCAGCAATGCAGCAGGGCTCCAATACCTTCACATCCTCATCCACACTTGCTATTTCCATTTTTTGGGTTATAGTCATTCCTAGTGGGCGTGAAGTGGTGTCTCATTGTGTTTTTAATTTGCAAGTCCCTAATGACCAGTGATGTCGAACGATTTACATGTGCTTATTGGCTATTTGTGTAACTTCTTTGGAGAAATTTCTTTCCAAGTCACTTGATTTTTTTTTAAGATGTAGTTTCTTTATAATGCGATATTAGTTTCCAGTGTACAACATAGTGATTCAAAATTTTATAGATCACACTTATTTAAAGTTATTATAAAAAATTGCCTATATTCCCTGTGCTGTACAATATGTCCTTGTAGCTGATTTATTTTATACATAGTAGGTAGTACCTCTTAGTCCCCTACCCTTATCTTGCCGCTTTCCCCTTTCCTCTCCCCACTGGTATAGTTGGTTCTCTATATCTGTGAGTCTTTTTCTCCTTTGTTTTATTCATGTATTTGTTTAATTTTTAGATTCCATATATGAGTGATAACATACATTATTCTTCTTTCTCTGTCTGACTTATTTCACTAAGCATAATATACTCCAGGTCCATCCATACCATTACAAATGGCAAAATTTTATTCTTTTTATGGCTGAGTAATATTCCATTGTATGTATGTGTGTATGTGTGTGTATATATATATGTAATATATATATTTTATATATATGTAAAGCCCATCTTTATCCATTTATCTGCTGATGGACACTTGGTTTGCTTCAATATCTTAGTTATTGTAAATAATGCTGTTATGAACACTGAGGTTAATGTATCTTTTTGAATTAGTGTCTTCATTTTCCTTAGATATATAACTAGGGATGGAATTGTTGGGTCATGTGGTAGCTTTATTTTCAGTTTTTTGAGGAACCTTCATACTCTTCTCCACAGTGGCTGCATTAATTTACATTCCCTGCAGCAGTGTATAAGGGTTCCCTGTTCTCCACATCCTCACCAACGTTTGTTTTTTGTGCTCTTTTTGATGATGGCCATTCTGACAGTGTGAGGTGATACCTCACTGTGGATTTGATTTGTGTTTCCCTGATGATTAGCAATGTTGAGCATCTTTTCATGTGCCTGTTGCCCATCTGCATTTCCTCTTTGGAAAAATATCTATTCAGTTCTTCTGCTCATTTTTTAATCGGATTGTTTGCTTTTTGTTGTTGAGTTGTATGAGCTGTTTATATATGTTGGATATTAACCCCTTATCAGTCATATCATTTGCATGTATTTTCTCCCATTCAGTAGATTTTTGTTTGCTTTGTGCATGGTTTCCTTTGCTGTGCAAAAGCTTTTAAGTTTAATTAGGTCTCATTTATTTATTTTTGCTTTTATTTCCTTTACATTAGGAGCTGGATGAAAAAAAATGCTGCAGTTTATGTCAAAGAGTGTTCTGCCTATGTTTTCCTCTAGGAGTTTTATAGTATCAGTCTTACATTTAAGTCTTTAATCCATTTGAGTTTACTTCTGTATGTGTGTTAGAGAATGTTCTAGTTTCATTCTTTTACAGGTAGCTGTCCAGTTTTCTCAGCACCACTTATTGAAGAGATTGTCTTTTCTCCATTGTATGTTCTTGCCTCCTTTGTCAGACATTAATTGATCATAAGTGCATGGGTTTATTTCTGGACTTTCTATCCCATCCCATTGATCTATGTGTCTCTCTTTGTGCCAGTACCATACTGTTTTGATTACTGAACTTTGTAGTATAGTCTGAAGTCAGGGAGTGTGATTCTTCCAGCTCTGCTCTTTCTCAGGATTGTTTTGACTATTAGGGGTCTTTTGTGTTTCCATGCAAACGTTTAAATCATTTGTTCTAGTTCTGTGAAAAATGCCATTGATAACTTGATAGGGGTTGCATTGAAGCTGTAGGTTACCTTGGGAAGTATGGCCATTTTGACAATGTAATTCTTCCAGTCCATGAGCATGGTATCTTTCCGTTTGTATCATCTTCAATTTCTTTCATCAGTGTCTTACAGTTTTCCAAGTACAGATCTTTTGCCTCCTTAGGTAGGTTTATTTCTAGTTTTTTTATTTCTTTTGATGTGATGCTAAATGGGATTGTTTCTTTCATTTCTCTTCCTGATAGTTTGTTGTGAGTGTATAAAAACGCAACAGGTTTCTGTATATTAATTTTTTATCATGCAGCTTTACCAAATTCATTGATGAGCTGTAGTCGTTTTCTAGTGGTGTCTTTAGGATTTTCTATCTGTAGTATCATGTCATCTGCAAACAGTGACAGTTTTAGCTCTTCCTTTCCAGTTTGGATTTATTTTTTTATTTTTTTATCTTCTCTGATTGCTGGGGCTAGGACTTCCAACTATGTTGAATAAAACTGGCAAGAGTGGGCATCCTTGTCTTGTTCCTGATTCAAAGGAAATGCTTTCATCTTTTCACCACTGAGTATGATGTTAGCTGTGGGTTTGTCATATATGACCTTTATTATGTTCAAGTGTGTTCCCTCTATGCCTACTTTCTGGAGTTTTTTTTTTTTTTATTATTATAATTGGATGTTGAATTTTATCAAAAGCTTTTTATGCATCTCTTGAAATGACCATTTAGTTTTTATTCTTAATTTTTTAATGTAATGTATTACACTGATTTGCAGATACTGAAAAATCCTTGCATCTCTAGGATAAATCGCACTTGATCATGGTGTATGATCCTTTTAATATATTGTTGGATTCTGTTTGCTGCTATTTTGTTGAGGATTTTTGCACCTATGTTCATAAGTAATATTGGCCTGCAATTTTCTTTTTTGTGATGTCTTTGGTTTTGGTACAGTGTGATGCTGGCCTCATAGAATGAGTTCAGAAGTGTTCCTTCCTCTGCAATTTTTTGGAATAATTTCCTTCTTTTCTTTCTTTTCTTTCCTTTCTTTCTTTTCTTTCCTTTCTTTCTTTTCTTTTCCTTTCTTTCTTTTCTTTTCCTCTTTCTTTCTTCCTTCTTTTCCCCTTCCTTCCTTCCTTCCTTCCTTCCTTCCTTCCTTCCTTCCTTCCTTCCTTCCTTCCTTTCTTTCTTTCTTTCTTTCTTTCTTTCTTTCTTTCTTTCTTTCTTTCTTTCTTTCTTTCTTTCTTTCTTTCTTTCTTTCTTTCTTTCTTTCTTTCTCTCTTCTTTCTTTCTTTCTTTTCATGTAAAAAACAATTGTATTAGTTGCCTAGGGCTGCCGTAGTAAATTACCACAAACTGGGTGGTTTTGTTACCGAACCAGGTTGGCTTGCCCATTTGCAGCAAGCTGAAGCATCTAGATGAGATTCGCAGTGGCGAGGCTATTCGCAATGCAGCCAACCGAGGAGAAAACAAGTCTCTCGCCTTCTTCCCCAAAACCAAGGGGATTTATTGGAATAGTTTCTGAAGGATAGGTGTTAACTTCTCTGAACGTTTGGTAGAATTCACTGGTGAAGCCCTCTGGTCCTGGACTTTTGTTTGTTGGGAGTTTTTGAATTACTGACTCAATTTCAATACTGGTAATTGGTCTTTTTGCTTTTGATCATATGTTTTGATATACAGTACTGTTTAGTTTTGGTGAATTCCAATTTATCTGTTTTTTTCTTTGGTTGCTTGTATCCAGCCACCACTTGAGATCCCTCTAACCCAGCCCCACACAGCAGCTAGAGGGAGCTTTCAAAACTTATGTCCTCTCATGCTCAAAACAGTGCTGTTTGTGATTTAGAACAGTGCTTCTTGAATCAAATATGCAAAGGAAGCATCTAAAAAATCTTGCAGAATATAGATTCTGATTCAGGAGGGGGATGAGACCTGAGAATCAACACATCTACCAAGCTTCCTGGTGATGTTGTGGCAGATTGTGTTTTCCAAAAATGACCACAGCAGTATGTCTTGTTGTTACTGAACTGAACTTGAGTCCGCTTGCTCGCTGCACAACAAAGCCAATCTACTGACACCAGGTTGTGGTGAAGGAAAGTACAGTATTTATTTGCAGGTGGCAAGCAAGGAGAATGGGCAGCTTGTGCTCAAAAGACCCAAACTCCCCAGTGGCTTTCAGGGAAGGGTTTTTAAAGGCAACATGTGGGGTTAGGGCTGCAGGGTATGTGACTTTCTTCTCATTGGTTGGTGGTGAGGTAACAGGGTGATGTTTTAGGAACCTAACCTGATTCCAACCAGTCTGGGGCCTACTAGCTTGTGGTCCATGTACTCACCATCCTCCACCTGGGTGGGGGTCTTAGTTTCTGTAGAACGACTCAAAGCTGTGCATCAAATTATTATGTATATCCCCTGAGGAGGAACTAGCACTTTGTTTGATCACTGAACCCTTGTTTAAGCCATCATTACTTTTCTTGATTGACTGTTTTCCCTTTGTTTCTGCATTCCTTTCCTTCCCTAATTAGTAAACTATTTGAGTCTGCTCTTTGCAACTCAAGGAAGGTCTAGGAGACTAAAGCCTTTTTCTACAAACAAGAAATAAGGGACATGGAGGGGCTTTCATACCCAGGAGGTCCCCATAGCACCCTGCTCCATTTCACTGACCCACACGCTTCCAGAACCTTGTGTTCCCCCATAAAAAGGTGGAAACCATTTCCCCATCCCCTGAGCCTTTGCAGTTGCCTCAACAAGTGGAATGTGGTGAGGGTCACTGCCTGGCATCTGAGGCTAGGTTTTATAAGGCAGTATGGCTTCTGCCTGGCTCTCTATTCTTTGTATTTGCCTTTGGAACCCACCCACCACACTGTGTGAAAGCCAGTCTCTCCCACGTAGAGAGATGCATACAGGAACTGAGGTCCCCGCCAATAGCCAGCATCAACTACCAGACATGTGAGTGGTGGTGCCTTCAGATGGTTCCAGCTGAAGCGCAACAGCTCATCTTTGAACTGAGAGGAGTTACCCTTGCAGACTGCAGATTCGTGAGCAAAATACATGTTGTCATTGCTTAAAACAGCTGAGTTGTGCAGTCATTTATTATATAGCAGTAGATAGCCACAGCAATGCTGATCCTGCCGGTCCATGGACCACACTCTGAATAGCAAGGAGCCAGACCGCTAGATCATCCAGAACCTGTGTTTATGCAATTTTTCTACTTGTTATGCTCTTTCCACCCTCTTTCTCTTTCCCATTCTCTTTCATTCTCTGATAGCTCCCCAAAGAGCTCTCTCTCCTCAGGCTGGAGCCCTCCACCTGCTGGGCTGGGCAGCTTTTCTACAAATGTGGAACTGGGCAGGAGTTACATTTGCAGCCCTGCTTCTCGGCTTCCATCCTCAGGTATCTGCCTGTCTCCTGCAGGTGGAGCTGTGATGCCCTGCAGTGCATCTGGGAACATCGATGAAGCCTCACCGCGCATCTGCTCACACCCACATTCCATTTTCAAACGTTTGAAATAGTGGCGCACAAGAGAAATACAACGGGAGCTACTTATGTAATTTTAAGTTTTCTAGCAGTCATATTTAAAAACATAAAAAGAAATAGATGAACAAGCATAGGAAAAGATGTTCAACATCATTAATCATTAGGGAAATGCAAATCAAAACCACAGTAAGGTACCACCTCACATCCACTAGGATGACTATCATGAAAAACAGAAAAAGAACAAGTGTTGGCAAGGAGGTGGCAAACCGGAACTCTCACGCACCGTTGGAGGGGAGTGGCAAATGGTACAGGCACTGCGGAAAACAGTATGGCATTTCCTCAGATAATTTGGTATAGAACGACTGTACGGCCCAGCGATTCCACATCTGGTTATATATACCCAACAGAACTGAAAGCAGGGACTTGGATAGATATTTGTACCCGCTTGTTCATAGCAACGTTAGTCACAATAGTCCAAAGGTAGAAACAATCCAAGTGCCCATTGACAAACAAAACGTGACTGTACATACAATGGAATATTATTCAGCCTCAATAAGGAAGGAAATTCTCATACATGCTGCAACATGGATGAACCTTGAGGATATTATGCTAAGTGAAATAAGCCAGTCCCCAAAACAGAAATACTGTGTGATCCCACTCACAGGAGGTCCCGAGAGTAGTCAAATTCATAGACAGACAAAGTAGAAGGGTGTTTGCCAAGGGCTGTGGGAAGGGGGAATGAGGAGTTATTGTTTAATCAGTACGGTTTCAGTTTTGCAAGATGAAAACACATTCACACAATGTGAATGCATTTAACTACTGAGTTGTACACTTAAAAATGGTTAAAATGGTAGCTTTTATGCAATGTTATTTTACCACAATAAAAAAGTTTAAAATAAACAGGTGAGGTTGATTCTAGTCATATTTTTATTTATCTCAACATACTCAAAATTGTCACTTCAATATGTAATTAATTTTTACAACTATCGGAATGCTGAATATTCTGTTTATCATACCAAGCTCTAAAATTCAGCGTGTATGTTACACTTAGAGCGCACCTCTGCTAGGGCTGGCCACTTTTCAAGTGCTCAACAGCCATCTGCACACATCTCCATCATATTTGGAAAGACCCTTGTCTCCCCTGCAGCACATCTGCAGGGCATCTGCAAATACACCTAGAGTTTCCCGGCAAACCTCCCACATCATCTGCAAACATACCCCCCACAGCTCAACACCTCCATCTCATCTCAGACATCTTTAGGAAAGCTCTTGCTCAAGGAAGGCACGCCGATTCCAAATCGACATTGGCAGGTTGATTTGACGTGCAAATCCCCCCACCTTCTTTGCATAAACTTGCATATCATTCATGTGTCCCTCGGAAGCACATTGGCTGGGCCTCAGATAGTCATCTCAAAGTCAGGGAGGCGGCGGCCTGGGGCAGGGCTGGAGGCCCCCTCCTGCTTCCCTTCCAGCTCTCTGTCCTCTTCCTCGATGCTCTCCTCCTCCTCCTCTTCCAGGAAGGTGACGAGTTCTTCCCGAAGCGCCCCCATCTCCAGCCCCAGGCTGCACAGCTGGCCCAGCAGCTGGACATCCACTCGGCGGAGGTTCCCCTGTGAGTGGGAAGGGGGAGTCATGGGCACCCCACCTCAGAGGGCGAGGGGTTAGTGTGCCCCCACCTCGAACCCTGGGTGGGAGTGGCTCCCAGCTCAAGCCCCGGCATAGATCTTTGCCTGACCAAATTTTAGTGAGGATCCTGAACATTTTCCTGGGCCCATCAGCACTTCCTTGTAAAATCCAGTTTTAGCAAGACTCCCCCTCCTCCATATCTCATCATTCTCTCAATATCTGATCAGGTTCCTTGCCCTCCCCCCTCCCCCAGGTGATGGCTGCTCACCCTGGCCTGCCTTCAGCAAGAATCCTGCTAGGTTGGTTTAGCCAGAATCCCCCCTAACCCCAGATGTTTCCTCTTAGGAATTTTCTGTCCCCTGACCCCTCCCCTGCTCCTTGGCCGTAATTTTCCTCTTGCCTATGCTGTGTTCGGAGCTGAGCCCATTCTGTTTCCTTTACTGCAAAATCCCACCGCAGTGATCCCCATACTTAGGGCCTGGCCATCTTTCACAGGTGTCATCAATTACTTTTTCTTTAAAGGTCCTGGCCCACAGCACATGGGTGGAGTCCTCACTGTGTCCCTGGACTTTAACTGCCATCCTCTTCTGTCTCTGATCTCTGCCTCTGTCTCCCTCTGCCTTGGCCTCTCCATTCCATTGGCCCTCACTGTCCCCATCTCTCTTTCTCTCTGTGTGTCTTTGAGTCTGTCTCTTTGTCTCTCTTATTCTGTCTCCCTCTCTTGTTATCCCTCTCTGTCTCTCTGTCTCTGCTTGACTGTCTCTGTCCCTGTCTTTCCAAATCCCTGTCTTTCTGTCTGTCTCTGTTTCTCTACCTCTCTGTCTCTCAGATTTAATCTGAGTCTGTTGTGGTTCTCAGTCTCTGCTCTCCATATCTTGTCTCTGTCTCGCTGGGTCTGTCTCCATGTCTTTTTTTTTTTTTCTCTCTCTCTCTCTCTGTGTCTGTCTCTGCCCCTACTTCTCTAGTCCTGTCTCTCACTTTCTGTCTTTCAATCTGCGGCCTTTTTATTTCCATACATTCCCCATCATTCATCCATTCTCTCCACCTCCATCTCTTGCCCCTCCAAACCCCTCACTCACCAGCTCCTCCCAGATCCACAGCAGACTCTCCCTGGCACTTCCAGTGTCAGCCCCTGGGAACATGAGGGTCTGACCCACCTTCTCCACTGGGGGGAACCCGTTCAGGGCCCGGGGAGGTGGGCCCAGCCCCGGAGGCACCAGTCCAGCCTGCCTCAGCTGCTTCCACAGCTCCATAGTCTTTGGGTAGTGACAGCCAGGAGCAGGAAGTAGCAAGGTCCAGAGTGACCCAGTCCCCCAGGGAGCTGGGGGGAGGGGAGTAAAGGGCAGTAGGGGTGGGGGAGGGGGACTGGGCATCCCAAAGTCCATTTTCCCCTGAGAATCAGCAGCCTCGTGTGGGTTTTGGTTTTTTTGTTTGTTTTTCATACTGAAGTTTAACTTCAACTCTGTTCTTAAGAATCCAACCACAGCCCCTTTGGCGGAGGTCAGACACCACTGTCCCTGACTCTTCTCAGGCAGGACCCCTCACCGGGTGTGTGGATGCGCTGCCTCATCCTTCCTGCCCCCTCCTGGGTCCTTCCAACTGCTCCTCCCCAGCCTCCCCTGCAGTCTTCTCCACTTGACCTCTGGCTTCCTCCTGCTGGGTCTTTGCCTGTATTCTCCACTCCAGCCCTCCCACAGCTCCCTGATCCATGTGCCTGAGGAGCCAGAAGTGGCTTCCAAGAGAACGATTCCTTGGCTGCAGTGCCTCGGTGTCCAGGCTGCTGGCCCACAGCTGAGCAGCCAGTTCTGCCCACCCTAGACTTGCCTGCAGTCATTATCACTAGCGTCTTGGGCCCTGCCACGGAGAAGGTCAGGATGCACTGTGGGCCACCCTCAGCTAGAACCCCTCTTTCAGGGGTGTGAAAATTCCACCTATATGTCAATGGCTCCCCCGTCTCTGACTCTAGTCCTGACCCCCAGACCTTTACTCAGCATCTCCACCTGGACGTCTCAGCCATCTCATGACCATGAATATGGTCAAAACAGATCTCTCAGCTGAGACCTACCCCACTATTAGTTTCCTATTGCTGTTGTGACAAATTACTACAAACTTAGTGGTTTAAAACAACACAGAGTTGTTATCTTATAGTTCTAGAGGTCTGAAGTCTGAAGTGGGTCCACAGGGCCGGGAGGCTCCAGGGAAGAATCCATTTCCTAGCCTTTCTTAGCTTCTAGAAGCCACCTGCATTCCTTGGCTCATAAGCCCTTCCCTGCATCCTTCCAACCTCTTGCACCTGTCATCACATCTCCTACTTCTTGACTCTTCTGCCTCCATCCAAATAGGACTTTCGTGATTACACTGGGCCCATCGAGATCATCCAGGATAACCTCCCCATCTCAAGATACTTAATCACATCTTCCCTTTACCATATAAAGTAACATATTCACAAGCTCCGGGAATCAAGATGTAGATATGGGGGGGGCGCTATTCAGCCTACCACACCTACCTTTCTGTACCTGCTGCTTTCCCAGTTTCCCCATCTCCATAAATGGCATCACTATTCTTTTAGTTTCTCAAGCTATTGGCTTTGTCCTCAAAACACTCATAACCTGGGCACTTCTCACCATTTCCATTGCCCCGTTCCTGCTACTGCCCACAGGACTCATCTCCTGCCTGGACTATTGCAGTAGCCTCTTCCCTGAACCCTGCTTTCCCCCCTTGCCCTCTAAGGTCTGTTTTCCACTGGGCAGAAATGATCCTTAGAAAATGTAAATCAGATCATGCCCCTGCAAATGGAATAAATTAGTCAGCTTCTTGCTCACCTCTCTGACCCAGTCTCCCACCTCTCTCTGCAAGCTGGTCCCACCTCTGAGCCTTTGCACTAGCTGTTACCTCTGCCTGAAACACATTTCCCCCAGATCTTTTTTTGTTTAATTTATTGAAGTATAGTCAGTTTACAATGTTGTGTTAATTTCTGGTGTACAGCATAAATTTCAGTTATACCTATACATACATATATTCATTTTCATATTGTTTTTCATTATAGGTTACTACAAGATATTGAATATAGTTCCCTGTGCTATACAGAAGAAACTTACTGTTTTTCTATTTTATATATAGTAGTTAGTATCTGCAGATCTTGAATTCCCAATTTATCCCTTCCCACCCCCTTTCCCCACTGATAACCATAAGTTTACTTTCTGTGAGTCTGTTTCTGTTTTGTAAATAAGTTCATGTTTTTTTTTTTATTTTTTTTATTTTTTAGATTCCACATAAGAGTGATATCATATGGCATTTTTCTTCTCTTTCTGGCTTACTTCACTTAGAATGATGATCTCCAGGTCTATCCATGTTGCTGCAAATGGCATTATTTTATTCTTTTTTATGGTTGAGTAATATATATATATATGAGATATATATATGTATATATCTATCTCACATCTTCTTTATCCAGTCATCTACTGATGGACATTTAGTTTGCTTCCATGCCTTGGCTATTGTATATATTGCTGCTGTGAACATTGGGGTGCATGTGTCTTTTGGAATTAGAGTTCCCTCCAGATATATGCCCAGGAGTGGGATTGCTGAATAGAACGGTAAGTCTATTTTTATTTTGGGGGGGAATCTCCATACTGTTTTCCATAATGGCTGTACCAAACTACATTCCCACCAACAGTGTAGGAGGGTTCCTTTTTCTCCACACCCTCTCTAGCAAAACAACCCCACGACGGTTAGATACGTATTGTCAGGCCCGAGTGACTCTTTCATCCTTGTCAAGGGGAGTGCTAACCTTCTCTCTTTCATACAACACTCCCCCAGATCTCTGAATGGCTGTTTTTCCGCTAAAATGTCATCTCTTCACAAAGGTCTTTGCCGGTGGCCCTATGCCTCAGTCACTCCCTTTTATAGTGCCTGTTTTTATTTGCCTCTTATCAAACACTGTCTGAAATTATCTTGCCTATTCATTTGTTTCTTACCCATCCTCTCTCTGCCTGGAATGTTGACTTCCTGCCGAAGAAGCTTGGTCTGCCCTGTTCACCACGGCAACCTCAGTACCGAGAACAGTGCCTGCCACGTGGTAGAGACTCAGTAAATATTTGTAGAATGAATGAATAATTCTATCCATAAGACCTCGTATTGAATTTTCACGGCAAATTCCAGCCTTGAACTCCAAACTAAAATTGTGAACACATCACAATGCTAGTCTTGAGATCCCACTTCTGTCCCTTACCTAGATCTAACCTCAACACCCACCACCCACACCTTTCCCGTCCCTAACCCTGCTTTAAAGAAAGAAGCCAACAGTTTCTTAGCGCATCATTCCCTTTTCTAGGGAGGTAGCAAGCCAGAGCTAGAGGAACAGGAAAGCTGAGGGGGGCTGTGAGTGCAGTGGGAGGTCAGGAAGGTACTCCAACAGGAAGGAATGCCCACCCTCTTCTAGGGAAATGCTGCGGAGTCCCACATACTAAGGCCCGTGGAAGAAGGGACGCCAACCGACCCTTAACCCCTAGAAGAGTGAAAAGTGTGTGTTCCTTTAAGAGGAGGGTTGGAAAACGGAGGGGGCGTGGCCATGAGAAAAGACACCCGAGCCTGAATCGGATGGGTAGGATTAAAAAAAGGCCAGCCCCTTCCGGTTACGTAGTCTTAACAAGATGGTGGCGCCGAGGACGGTGGGTGACTTTAGTTAGAGCCCCTAAAATTAGCCCCTCTGCCTTCAGGGCTTCTGTCGGCCCCCAGGAAGCAAGGAGCAGGAGGGAGCAGAGGGCCTGTCCCGCTAACTCTCACGCTGAGCGGAGACGTGTGGCCGCAGGGGGTGGGGAAGGATCCGTGCGGGTCACAGACCGCAGAGGAGAGAAACCAGTGGGGAAGCAGGGCGTTCGGTGTGAGAAAGCGCGCCCAGCCAGTTAGGAAGGGATCCGACTGCGGGCGGGTGAGAGTGGGACCTGCAAGGGATGAGGGTTTGGAAGGGATTGGCCGAGAAACTGGGATTTGAGGTCCTAGGGTAGGGGACCAAAGGATACAAATGAGGGCAACTCATGGGAGAGTTAGGAATTTTGATGGAAAGCCAAAGGGATGATGGGTGTAGGGGGGGGGCAGGAACCAAGAGGTGAATTTGGGAATTCCAAGGAAGGACCTAGGAGAAATTAAGGGGAGAATTTGCCATATTGGTGGAGAGAATTTAGGAAGAATGGGCAAAATCAAGGGATAGACTTAACGAAAAATTAAAGTAAGAGGTTGGCAAGGTTCACAGCCGCACTATATACAACAGCCAAGACATGGAAGCAACCTAAATATCCATCCACAGATAACTAGATAAATAAGCTGTGGTATATTTATACAATGGAACACTACTCAGTGATTTAAAAAAAGGAATAAAATATTGCCATTTGTAGCAACATGGATAGACCAGGAGATCTTCATTCTAAGTGAAGTAAGCCGGAAAGAGAAAGAAAAATACCATATGATATCATTCATACGTGGAATCTGAAAAAAAAAAAAAGAAAAAAAAGACACTAATGAACTCATCTACAAAACAGATTTGCAGACATAGTAAACAATCTTATGGTTACCAGAAGGGAAGAGGGTGGGAAAGGATAAATTTGGGAGTTTGAGATTTGCAAATGTTAGCCACTATATATAAAAGTAGATATAAAAAAGCAGATTTCTTCTGTATAGCACAGGGAACTATATTCAATATCTTGTAATAACCTTAAATGAAAAAGAATATGAAAACGAATATATGTATGTATACGTGTGACTGGGACATTGTGCTGTGCACCAGAAATTGACACATTATAACCGACTATACTTAAATTACAAAAAAAAAAAGGCTAGATGACATTCAATTAAGAAATGAAGTAAGATTGGGAGCTTAAGAGGAATTTTGAGGGAAAATAAGAATTTGGGCAAAATTATCAGGAGAATGTGGTTAAAGCAAAAGGAGAAATGGAAGAGGCTAAGAGAAAACTTCAGAGGGGAAATTGAAGGAAGAGTTTGGGAGCTTTAACAAGTTAAGGGTGGTTTGGAGAAAAGATTATATTTGGGGTAAAGGAATGTGTTATTCAGGAAGACTCTGGGGAGAATTGGATAAAATTAAGAGGAGAATTTGTGGGAAACTAAGAGGTCAGATAATAGAGGTTTTGAGAAAATAAGGGTTTGGGGGAAATTGGGAGGATTTGGGGAAACCAAGAATATTTGGCCAAATCAAGGAGAATTTAGGAGCAGAACTTGGGGAAAACATGAGGACATTTTGTGGATCCCAGAGAATTTGGAAGTTCTGAATGGAGGATTAAGTGAGCGGAAAGCTTTGGGGAGGGGGATTTGTGGAGCAAGCACAGGGGGATCCCGCTGTGTGTCTCACAGGAGGCTCCAGGCTCAGCCCCTCCTCCCGTCTCCTCTTCCCCAGTCCCTGCGCCTGGCGGCCCCGGTATGGAACTGGGGTACCGGCAGCATCCGTGGCCTGAGCAGGGCAGTGGACCCGGAGGGCATTCAGAGGAAGGGGAGGACGCTGTTCCAGTTCCTGGCAGACCGATTCTATGACGTGGCGGCCGTGAGGGAGTACCTGCTCCGAAAGCAGGTGTTGAAGGTGCACCAGAAGAATCGGTGAGAATCCCTGGCCTGCAAGACCCTGCTGTTCAGGCCTCCCTAGTCGGTGCCCACCCTGCCCTTGCCACTCCAGGCGGTGCCAGCTATGCCCGCTTGCAGCGTCATCTCCAGCCCACACCTTTCCCACATTCCAGCGCATAAAGGCCGCCTGCCGCCCACCATCTCCTCTTGGAGTTCGAGCTGGCACTTCAGACTATGTGGCTAACAGCACACCCTTGATTCCCCCTAGAAAGTCTTCTCACCCCAAGCCTTCTCCATCCCAGTGAACAGCCACATTCTGAGGAGTCATCCCTGATTCCTCTCTTTCCATCCCTTCCGTCCACATCCAGTCCATCAGTAAAATACTAGAATGTCACAGGTTTGCCCAGCGGTCATCTCTTACCTGGTCACCTCTTGCCCCTACAGTCTGTCATAGTCTCCAGAGCAGCCAGAGGACTCTTCAGAGAGCAGAATGGGTCACATGACTGCTTTGCCTCAAACCCTCAAATGGTTTCCAGTCGCAACTAGAATAAAAGCCAAACTCTGAGGCTGAAAACCTGGCCCCTACTGAGCTTTGAGACCTCCACCAGAGACTCCCCCAACCCCGTCAGCTGATGGCCTTACTGCTGTTCGTTCAGCCATCCTAATTCAAGCCTCCAAGCCTTTGCACTCGCCGTTCCTTGGCCTGGCAGACTCTTGCCTTGACATCTGCGTTCCTTCTCCCACTCATTCTCTGCTCAAGTGTCATCTCCTTCAAGAAGCATTTCTTCCTTTTTTTCCTATCATTACATCATTTTTATTAGTGATTTTTATACTGTGAAATATTTGCTACATTTTTTGATGACATTCATAGTTCATTCAGAATCAGGCTTTCTGGGTTTCAGTAGGTGCATGAATATTAATTACTACACAAATATAAAACTGTTATTCTGAAATAAGTTTCCTCAAGATTATTTTTATGTGGCTAGAATGACATGTCATGAAATAGAACAGAACTTTTCATTTGAATATAACTCTTTATTCCTAAGAAGCATTTCTTAACACCCAAACTAAATTAGCCTCCTCTGTCCCTACCCCTGACCCAGCCCACTCCTAGTCTGTTCTTCTGTGTTAAGATCATCATGGAATTGATACTCTGCAGTTTGTTACCTGTTTCCCCCAGTGAAATAACTTCACAAGGGCGGGGCTGGTTATCTGCCTTGATCACCACCGTCCCCTGGTGCCCAGCACCTAACAGGCACTCAGTAAATATTTGCAGTCTGAGTGTGTGTGTCCCCCTGCCTGCCTGCCTGCGTCTTGTGCTGTGGACTCTGACCGTGTCAGCAGCGCCGGGGCCTGACGACGGGTGTGGTGCTGCCAAGCCTTATCCTCACTCTCCTCCCGGCAGGTCCTTCACCTACATCAAGGAGCGATACGGCCCGTACGTGGCAGGTGCCCACTTCATCCTGAAGCAGGGAGGCGCAGTCAAGTATGACGACAAAGGTGCAGAATGGGGTTGGGGGAGGCGGGAGAGCGGCTCCAAGCCCCAGGCTCTTCAGTCAGACAGGCTTCTGTGCGCCCCCCAGTCTCTGTCCCCTCCTAGCTGTGTGACTTGGGACTTGTTCCTGAGCTTCAGTTTTGTCATCTGTAAAATGGGTTTGCTGTAAAGATTCAAAGCCATTTTGCAATCCAGACAGTTGTAACAGGCCCGGCCTGGCACGTGTGCTCAGTCAGTGTTGGTGCTGCTTTTCTTTGCTCTTTCCCCCTTCCTTTCTCATTCTTACCTTCCTCCTCCTCCTCCCTTTTTTCTGCCTTTTAAATATTTTATTATATATGTTTTTGTTTTGGGGGGAGGTAGTTAGCTTTATTTATTTATTTATTTTTAATGGAGGTACTGGGGATTGAACCCAGAACTTCATGCGTGCTAGGTATGCGCTCTACCTTCACCCCTACCTTTACTTTTTTGAAAAACAAAATTCATGTAAGCTTCATCAACCCCTCATCTTGGTTCCAGTTAAGATTCTCACTTGGTTTGAACACTCCCTCCAGCACCTGGAAATGCCTCAACTTTTGCCCATCTACAGGGAGTCTGGTCTTAGAGCTCTATTCTCTTCTGTTATCAGTAATCTCTTTGACCCTCAGCTTCCAGGTATGTAAAATTGGCCAAACCTTCCATCTTTGATGGGGTTGTCAGGGGATCCAATGAGGACAGACACGTAAAGCCCTTAGTCCAGGGCCTGGAATATAGTAAGTGCGCCAGGCCCAGTACAGTCGTTGTGTTATATGGGCTGCGAGTGTTCTCAAGAAGTTGGTGGCCTAGGGAGGGGTAGGGTACCCTGCAAACCCTGTCTTCCTTTCCAGGTTTCAGGACAAGGAGTGGATGCGGTCAAGTGGGCGTGGTCTGTCCTTTCTTGAGTTCTGGGAGTTCCGGGCGGTGCCCATAGAGGCTGTCGATGCCAGTGGCTGTGCCATCAACTACCAAGGCCTGGACCACCTCTGTGAGTGGGGGGTGGGGATGGGCAGGGCTCTGCACTTTCCCTTTCGTGGTGAGCTCCAGAAGGGCCCTCGGTGCCATCTGCCCTCTCCCCCCTCTAGTGGCCCTGAAGGAGCTCCAGTCCCTGTCGCTGCGGTGCTGTCCCCACGTGGATGACTGGTGTCTTAGTCGCCTCCACCAGCTGGCCGACTCACTGCAGGAGCTCTCGCTGGCTGGTTGCCCCCGAATCTCTGAACGGGGCCTCGCCTGCCTCCACCACCTCTGGTGAGACCTCAGCTCAGGCTGGGCCCCAGGCCAGGCGAGGCGCTACCACCCAGCACAGATACATGGGAGAGGGAGTGGGGAGGGGGCGCCGCTGGGCAGCTCCCGCATTCCTGCCTCCAGGACAGAGTCAGTGTTTGTGGTGATGAGCACAGCTGAGCAGCACGGCAGACCCCTGGGAGAAAGGAGGACCCCTGGTTTTTTTGTTTTAATGGAACTCCATGATATTTACACTGTTGCAAAACAAGAGGAGCCAGAGGTGTCTGTAACTAACATGGTGGGTCTCATGTACTTGGGCCCTCAGACTTTTATTTTAGGAAGCTGGGGGTTGAAGTGGGGGCGGGGGCAACCCCCTCCCTACCCTGATGCAGACACGCAGTCCTTAGGCGGGCCTCCCCCATCTTGCCTCCTCAGGAACCTCCGCAGGCTGGACATCTCCCACCTCCCTGCTGTGTCCAACCCGGGCCTCACTCAGATCTTGGTGGAGGAGATGCTGCCCAACTGTGAGGTTCTGGGGGCTGGCTGGGCCCAGGGCCTCAAGTTGGGGCTGGAGGAGCAGTCGCAGGACACAGCCAGCAGCCCCATCCCTGCCTAGACTCAGCCTGCGTCAGCAGGGCTGCGCTGAGGGGCCGACAGCCCAGTTCTGGCTTCTAGGCGGTCTCACCAACGTGGGGGTCGGGCGGGCTGAGGGGCCCTGGTGGGATGGAGGGAAAGAGTGTGAGGCGGGGTATTTACTCCCCAACCCAGGGGGCTCTGTACCTTGGGCGGAAGGTCACAGCCCCTGTCAGGCACGCGTCCCTCCTTCCAGTTCACAACCTCCTCCTGCCTCTGCAGGCCTGGGGGAGGTGGGGGCTTCCCCACACCGTGCCCACCACTATGTCAAGAAAACTCTGGTCAAATTATCCCATTTGCATGTGCTGCTGTTTCCTGCCGGGACCTGACCAAACAGGGGCTGCTACCCACGTTTTACAGGGTGCGCTTCCCTGTGTGGGACTCAGCTCACCGCAGGACCCAGGCGTGGTCCACACCAGTAAAGGCTGGGAGCGCCTCAGGTCCACGGTGTTCCTGCTTATTGCATTACTGACTCAGCTCCAAATTCAACTTTCTTGTTTGCTCTGTGAAAATTGATGTGGCCCTTAGAAATATTTTTCCCTTGCTAACTGGCGTGATCAGGTTTGCCAGCAGAGGGCACTGGGAAGACGTTCCTCGTCAAGGGAAAGGCTTTTGCTTCCTGGCTCAGGTGTGCAGCGCGGCGCCCCCTGCAGTGCTGGCTCGGCTTCCCCAGTGCCTGGTTCCTGAAGCCCCAGGTGGTCAGCAGCACCCCCGGCAACACACCGCCCCACACACACACCCGCAGTTTCACGCAGGAGCGCCTGCACGGAGACACCTCCCTGAATGCCTCACCACACCTCTGAACGTGGATTTCCAGTAAATTCTGAGGCACCTTACCAACGAATCCCTTCCTGTTTCAGTTTGCTGTTAAAGTCAATAATTCTTTATATTAAACTTTCCATGTTCAAAGCACTATGTAGTTTTTCTCTCCGGATTGGACCCAAACTGATACAGGACTGGCATCCGGAGAGTTCCCAGAGATAAACTCAGAGGGACAGGATTTGGGAGTTGGTTTTTCCTGCCTCTGACTTGAGGGCAGCGCAGAAGCCCCTGGCAACGGGCAGAGGCACAGGAAGAACCCAGGGCATGCAGCAGCAGCAGCAGCATCTGAGGGGCTTCCTCTCGGGTTGTGATGAGGCGCCAACTGAAGGGCGTGCCCTGGGGGCTCCTAGGCTGCTGTGCTGACCTGTGGCAGTGATGACAGCCCTAAAGACAGTGCTGGGCGGGTTCCCTGGAGTGACTTTGAGCACCCAGCTCAGGTCACTGTCTCAGAACTGGAAAGCCCTCGTGACAGCCCCCACCACAGTTCTTACTTTTAGCTCCAGGGCTGATAAATGTGCTTTTTCCACAGAAGTTTGTAAGTTGCTAAGGTGCAACAGCTGACTTCATGGTCTTGAGAAGTTTCTCATGTAAAAGTAAGGACACTGACTGGTAAACAGTGGGACCCAGAAATTTGGAATCAGGTCATCTGGTTGGGCCCAAAGGAATCAGATTCTTGAACCCCCCGGTTGCTGCAGGCCCCCCCTTGCCAGTGTCTGAGACCACCGGGGATCCCTGCCCTGGAAGCCCTGTGCTGACCTCTCCTGGGGCAGACGCCCTGAAAAGGGTGACTGCTCTTAAGACTTCCACAAGCACCCGCTGCTGTCACTAGACCCAGAAATACCGAGGGTCAAGTCTCGGCGCACTCCGGGGGACAGGTGCTCACTATGACCCGAAGGCAACAGCTTTGACACGAAAAGGGGAAGACTTGCAAACATGTAGTGTCAGAACCCTGGGGAACCTGTGCAGGAGTGGGTCCTCAGGGTGTTAGCCAGTGAGGGCAGATCTCACTGGCTGGGGCCAAGTTCACTGACAGGAGGGCACTTTAGTACTAGATCTAGATGTAACGAGTTAGCTAGTGCAGCCGGGGGTAGTCCTGACAGCTTTTCTAGGTTGGCTGACTGGAATTTGGACTCAACAGTGACCTACAATCCCTAAGGCGGGCGAGAAGCCAGAACTGCCCCAGCATCATCTGGAGAGGGACCTGAAGGCTCGGGAGGCAGGAATGCTGGGTTGTGTTCACCGTGTTCTACCTGCACATCCCCCTCAACCATGCTCCACAAGGCACCTCTTCATTCTTGAAATTCGACTGTACCTGTTACAGTTGCTGGGTGGTTTCTCTCTCCTCATCGGGTGTCTGCAGACTGATGCACACAGCAACCAAAACCCTCTGCTTCGAGACTTCCCACCACTCCCAGGAGGGGCAGCTGCCCAGATCGAAGAACCTCCAGGCCCTGGGAGGTTCTCTGCTCTGCTAGATGAGCAGAGAGTTAGGGGGCCTGGACCCCCATCCTGGTCTGGGGGAGGCTTGAAGGCCCCTTCCAGGGATGCTCAGGGCCCTGATCCCAGCCCATTCTAGCTTTTATTCCATCAATATTTCCCACCTCCTCTGCACTCACTTCCCCCAGCTGGTCCCGTGGGCTCCATTATTCAAACCTGGCAGGGAGGGAATCAGTGCTGGACGGATAATCAACTGCTGCTGCTGCTGCTGCTGCTGAGATGATCGGCAGTCCCCAGCCTGGGTGGGGTGAAGGGTGTCAGGCCAGGCTCGCTGAGGGGCCTTCTGCCCCACCCCAGGAGGTCTGGAATGAGGAGGCCCCCCTGCCTGCCTCCCCAGACAGCTGATGCAGCCTCAACAGCAGGGGCCTCTGGAGGGCAGGGATGTAAACACAGGCAGACACTCTCTCCCATCCCAGGGGGCCGGATGTGAGTGTTCCTGGAGTCACGGTGCAGCTGGAGACAGGGCCGGGGCTGGAGTGAGGGATTCCCGCCCCACTGGGCAGGCAGCCCAGGCACCCAAGGGGACAGAGGAGGTGCAGGGGTCAGCTTAGCTCCAGGGCTCCTGGTGCCCCCACCCATCACCCTTCACTGCCCTCTAGCCTGGCTCATGCTCCACCCACCCCTTCCATCTGCCCCACTCCTGGCAGCTCTGGCTCCCTTCTCTGGCTCCCTTCTCGGCCTCTCCCTGGCTGAGGCTCTGTCCCCCACCCTGCGTCCCTCCACCTGCCTCTCCTCATGTCCCTTTCTACCCTCCCCAACAGGGGCTCCTCTTTTCTCTCACTTGCTGTCTCCATTTCCCTCCTCCTCCGACTCCACTTTCCCATCTCCTCTCCTGGCAGCTCTTTCCTCTTTGCCTCCCCAAGTCCTCTTTGCCTCTCCCTGGCTGTCTCTTCTCTGCACTGTCTATCTCTGCCCGTCTCTCCTCCTCCTCCCCCCCAGCCCCCTTCCCAACCCCCACCCTGACTGGGGGGGAGGGCCGATGACGACACCCCCTACCACTGGCAGGGCCACCCGTGCCCTCTCAGCACATTCACCTCCGCCCCGCCCTCCACCCCCGGCCAGGCGCTGCCACTTTAGGACTCTCTCTGTCCCTGGGCCCTCAGCCCATGGCTCCACCAGCCCTCAGCCTCAGCCTCCCTCGGGCTCTCTCCGGGGCCCCTGGTTCTCCCCTCCCCGGCCTGCTGGCCCCCCGTCAGTCTCTGCAGCCACCCCGGCACCTTTCCCGCTGCCTCACCAGAAAACCAGCCCTAACACGTCAGAGCCCCATCTCTCAGGTTGGCCTCCTGCCCTCCTGCCCTCCTCCCCGTTCCCTCTCCCCTCCTCCCTCAGCCCCGCCCCAGCCCCTCCCGGCCCCTGGGGCCCTCCCAGCCTCTAGCTCCCCTCCCCGCCCCGCCGACCAGCTGGGCTGGAGAACAAGGGCAGTAGCTCCAGGACGAGGGCAGGGGAGGCGGCAGGGAGGGCCGGACCAGAGGCCCAGGGCGCTGGAGCTGGCGGGAGCCGGACCCGGAGGTAAAGACAGAGCAGCGCCTGGGGTGAGGACTTGGGCGGTAGAGGGAGGCTGGTTTCTGGTTTCCACGAAGGTGGAAGGAGGGGACCCTGTGATCCTGACTCCCGGTAAGGGGGATGAACTGGTGGGAGAAGGTTGGAAGGGCGGAGTACCGGTCTCTAGGGTGGGGATGGGGTTGAGGATGAGGAAGAGGCAGCCTCCTGAGTTTCTAGGAAGGTGGAAGGAGCTGGGCTGATGGTGGAAGAGCAGGGTGTTGTAATGGGAGCAGGGATCCACAAGTCCAGGAAGAGGGGAAAGTCCTTGCTGGAGGGCTGGTTTAGGGTCTGGGACTGTGAGAAGCCTTACTGGGGTTGGCAGGGGCTGGAGGGCTCATCCCTGCACCCCAAAGGCCTCTGTGGTTCCTTTGCAGCTCCCACAGCTGCCCCTTCCCTGGGTCGGGTCATGCGCTGCCCCAAGTGCCTCCTCTGCCTGTCAGCACTGCTCACACTCTTGGGCCTCAAAGTGTACATCGAATGGACGTCAGAGCCTCGGCTTAGCAAGGCCTACCCCGGACCCCGCAGCACCCCGCCAGGCCCCACGCCAGCCTGCCCTGAGCCCACCCTGCCGGCTAACCTTTCAGCCCGTCTGGGCCAAACTGGCCCGCTGCCCATGGCTTACTGGAACCAGCAGCAGTGGCGGCTGGGGACCCTGCCCAGCGGGGACAGCACTGAGGCGGGAGACTGCAATGCCTGGGGGGCTGCTGCTGCTGCCGAGATCCCAGACTTCACCTCCTACCCCGAGGACCTCCGCCACTTCTTGCTGTCGGCAGCCTGCCGGAGCTTCCCACAGTGGCTGCCTGGGGGTGGCGGCGGCCAAGTGGCCAGCTGCAAGGATTCTGACGTCCCCTATCTGCTACTGGCCGTCAAGTCGGGACCAGGGCGCTTCGCGGAACGACAGGCCGTGAGGGAGACATGGGGCGGGCCGGCTCCGGGGGTCCGGCTGCTCTTCCTGCTGGGGTCTCCGGAAGGCAAGAGGGGGCCTGACTTAGGCTCCCTGGCGGCCTGGGAGAGCCGCCGCTACAGCGACCTGCTGCTCTGGGACTTCCTCGACGTCCCCTTCAACCAGACGCTCAAAGACCTGCTGCTGCTGGCCTGGCTTGGCCACCACTGCCCCAGTGTGCGCTTTGTCCTGCGAACCCAGGACGACGCCTTCGTACACATCCCTGCCCTGCTGGACCACCTGCGGGCCCTGCCGCCCAGCAGGGCCAGAGTCCTCTATCTGGGCGAGGTCTTCACCCAGGCCAAGCCCCTCCGGAAGCCTGGAGGACCCTTCTACGTGCCTGGGTCCTTCTTCGAAGGCAGCTACCCGGCCTACGCGAGCGGGGGCGGCTATGTCATCGCCGGGCGCCTGGCACCCTGGCTGCTGCAGGCAGCAGCCCGCGTGGCCCCCTTCCCCTTTGACGACGTCTACACAGGCCTGTGCTTCCAAGCCCTGGGCCTGGTGCCCAGGACCCACAAAGGCTTCCTTACGGCCTGGCCAGCGGACCGCACCGCTGACCCCTGTGCCTTCCGCGACCTGCTGCTGGTGCGGCCCCTCAGCCCCCAGGACAGCATCCGGCTCTGGAAACAGCTGCAGGACCCTCAGCTCCAGTGCTGAGCCTCGGCGGGGAGGGGCAGGCAGACCTGGCCTGGGCCTCGGCACCGGCCCTTGGCTCAGCCTCTCCTTCCAGTCCTCGGTGTGAAATGGAGCCTGCTCGAGCCCCTCCTGGGCCTCCCCAGGCCAGAGGCCTCCCCAAGAGGCAACGGACTTTCTGTCTTTTTGTTTTTTAAAAATACGCTTTCCCTCCTGAGGCCTGGAGTCGCTTGTATCTGAAGGGTACCAGGGGGTTTTACAGAGCAGAACTCATCTGTACCCTGATCTTCACATCAGACACCCTCCCCATCCTTAATGTGCAAGGCCAGCCCCGATGGCCTCCTGGTCACTGTGCTGGACACCAGCCTGTCCCTATTCTATGGGAGACAGGAGCCCATCTCTGTAGGTCCCCCACCCCTACCTGTCTGCTGAAGCTGACCCTCCAGCTTGCAGAAGTTTCCAAGGGAAATAGATAGCTCAACAGCCTAGGCTTCATTTATCTCAAGTGGAGAAGTGGGGGTGGCCCCAAATCAGTCATGCTGGACTCTCCTACCACGTCCCAAACTCCAGGAGACGGAGACCAGAGGTGGCACGGAGCCAAAGGCAGAGAGACAGTTTATTCACTCCCTGCTGACCACCTCACACTCTAAATCCCACAGGCTGAGCTGCCACATCCACCCCCAGCCCAGAAGGGGCTTCCAGTCCTCGAGGGGCCCTGGCCCAGCCCCCGAGAGAAGGCCCTGTAACAAAAGCCGGAGAGGGGGCTGACGAGGCCCCACCAATGTAACAGCCTGTAGGCGCGGGGATGGTGAGCAGGAGCCACCCGGTACTGCCCTGGCCTGAGTATTTTGAGGGGGCTGTGTGTGGAAGGAGTAGCGTCCCTCCAGTCCCCTCTGCCCCTTGGGGTGGTTGAGGCGGGTGGGGCGAGCGGCCTCACTTCTCAAAGTGGTCCAGGGGGTAGTGTTCACCGTAGGTCTGGAGGTGACGGGCCAGAGATTCCTGCTGCTTGCGGAGCTGGGGAGGCATCTCCTGATACACGTCCGAGAAGAGCAGGTTGGGGTTGGGCTTCAGCTTCCGCTCAGCCTGCTCAAAGGCCTCCATCACCTGGGAGACAAAGGGCAATAGGCAGGCAGCCAGCCTCCCACCCAGGAACCTGCCTCTTAACTGTGGGACCTGGGCAAAGCGTTATCCCCTGAGCCAAGTGTTCCCATCTGGACAATGGAGATAACTGTCATAACAGTGGTGACCCTAACATCCCAAATCCCAGCATCTCTACCCTTAGCAGGCCCAGGCACCGCACTGAAGAGTACAGAGTCAGTTCAGCCTCTCAGCAGCCCTAAGAAGCCGGCAGCTCAGAGGTGAGGAAACCAAGGCACAGAGAAGGGGAAGGACGTGCCCAGGATGATGTAGTCAAGGGCAGAGCCAGGAAGCAAGCACTGCCCAACACCAGGGTCTGACCTGCCCACCGTGGACTGCATGCCTCTGGGGTCTGATGTCCAGGGCTAAGGGCTGGGCACCGACTCTGGATGGACCCTTACACTGCACTCAAATTAAATCACCTCTGCCGAGCTTCTGAAGCGGGTACCCCAGTATCCCTTTGCAGAGATGAGGGAGCTGAGGGCAGACAGCGGCCGGGACACAGCAGCACGATGGCAGAGACATCACCGGGGTTACCCCCAAGACCCCCAGCCTCTCCATCCTTCCAGGGTTCTGACGCGCCATCCTGGAACCCAGCCCCAGGGTGGTGGTTTCCCAGAGGGTGGCCCTCCCTTACCTTCCTGCGGGACTGCTTCCTCCAGGCCTTCTCCTGCTCATCATCCCACCAGCCGCGGCCCTGCAGGTAGTGCCTCAGCCGGGAGATGGGGTGGTCCTGCTTATCCCAGTAGTTAACCTCATCCACCGAGCGGTACGCTGAGCTGTCATCGCTGGTGCTGTGGTGCCCGATCCTGGGGGGAGGGAAGGGGTCAGACTGCGGCTCCTCGGATGAAGGTCAGGAGAGAGGGGTGGACTATGGGAGAAGGGGTGGAAATGGAATAAAGGTCAGGAAGGGGCTACACAGTACGGGGCTGTGGGATCAATGTGGGGGAGATACTGAAGATGGCGGCCGTCAAGGCAGGGGGGTGATGGGGGTGGCAGGTACCTGTAGGTCATGGCCTCAATGAGGAAGGGCTGGTTCTCTGCCACGGCCCGCCGCCGGGCCTCCTTTGTGGCATTGTACACGGCAAACACATCGTTGCCGTCCACGCGGATGGACAGGATGCCATATCCAGGGCCTCGAGCCGCTGTGGGGACAGAGGTAGGTCAGGCCTCAGGGCTCAGATGACACAAGAGCAGGGAGTGGGGAGAGAGCAGAGAAAGGCAGGAGAGCAAACAGCTGTGCTCCCAGGGCAGGAGGAGGAGGGGAAGGAAGGACGCAGGCAGGGTGGGGAGCGGCCGGCGGGCCCGTACCGATGCCATCCCCACGGTACTGCTCGTAGGTGGGCGTGGAGATGGCGTAGCCATTGTTCCGGCAGAAGAAGATGATGGGGCACTCGAGTGTGGCAGCGAAGTTGAAGCCAGCGTGGGCGTCCCCCTCACTGGCTGCCCCCTCTCCGAAGTAACAGATGACAACCCTGTTGGCGTTGGCCCGCTTGGCTGCATAGGCCGCCCCCACCGCTGCAGGAGCAGAGACAGGAGCAGAGATAGGCGCGGGTCTCATGCGCACTCAGACCCACATACCCCGGCCCTCCAACCCGGGGCTCCAGGGCTCAGGCTGGCTGTGGCCAGGCTCTGAGGGGAAAGAAGACACCTGAGCTCCTGACTGTCCCCCAAGAAGCTGCTCTACCCAGTCTTCTTCCTTCAGCTGACCCCAGCTCCATCCTTCCAAATGCTCTGGCCAAAGACTTCCGCATCGTTGACTTCTAACTTTGTCATTTCCCACACCTGCTCCACCTTCAAAGTGGAGCCAGAACCTGACCCCTCCTCCCCACCTCCTTCACCTCTCCTCTCCCCGGGGGCCCAGCCCCACCCCTCCCCACCTCCACCTCTAGCCTGTGGCTGTTCCAGAGCAGCCTCCCCACCAGCCCCAACCTACCCAACCTGTTACCCTCAGGGCAGCCAACCTAGGACTTAAAAGGTGAGCCAGGCCGGTCATTCCCCTCCCCTCCCCTGGCTCAGGCTCACTCTGGGTCAAAGTGCCTTCAAAAATCAAAGGCCCAAGACCCCACCTATCTGCACCCTGCCCTGACTGCTCTCCCTCCCTCAGCCCCTCCCTCCACACCCGCTCCATCGCTCCTCCCTGCACCTCAAACACAGAGCAAGCACCTGCCCCAAGACCCTGCCTGCCCCCCCAACTTCCTGGTCTGTATTTCTGTCACCTGGAGACACCTGTCCCCACCTTCTCCCATCACACACCACTCCCTCAGCTTTATTCTCCCTGTAGACTTTATTGCCCTGACATACTCCATGTGTTACTTCATCCTGTTTATGGTCCTCCCCACCCCCCGCACAGTGTCAGCACCAGGAGGGCTAAGGTTTTTCCTCACCTCTGTTCACTGTGCCTAGAACAGCGCCCAGCACACAGCAAGGACTTCGTACATTGGCCGACTGAGTGACTTAATGGTCACCCAGTTGGAAAGTGAGGGCCAGGCCCCACCTTATAGAAACCTTATGAAATAGAAATCAGCAAAAATGCCCCCTCCTGCCAGAAAGCTGCCGTGCCCACCTCGCACCTCAGGCACAAACTGTTCCTTGTCCCCAAACAGAACACACTGGGGTGAATGTGCACAGGTCTTCCGACGTGCCGGGCCCTCTGCTAAGCCCCGCAGACACATCAGCACATGTGTCTGTCCTGGAGCAGACCGACCCTCGATCAAGTGCAGGCTCCAGAGGTGGGGCAGGGAGGTCCGCACCTGTGGTCTCTGCGCCATGTGGCTGCAGCCTGGCCCCAGGCAGGCCTGCTTAGCAAGCTGTGGCCTTTAATAGAAGCCACACCGACGGTGCTAAGCACCTAAGCATCACGGGCTCCCAGAGTAAGCTTTAGGGAATTAGACTCTGAGGACAGAGGCAGAGCAGGGCTGGGGTCGAGAACCACACGGTTGACAATGTGAGTCCCTTCTCTTGATCCCTGCCAGCGGACCTTCAGCGAGGGGTCTGGCGCATGCTCAGTTACGCACAGTTGGCTGTGCCTGTGAAACAACAGACCTGGGGCACAAGTGTGGGAAATGGAGAGAGTGATCGTACCCGCTCAGGCCTGCCGAACGGGGTGTGGACGCTGCCACAGCCCTCCGACAGGGACCCCAGACAAGAGGGGTCCTGCAAGCCTATTGTACAGACCAGCACTCTGCCCGTGGTAGCAACTAGGAAGCCCCTGAAGGACAGAGAAGGGCAAGGGCCCGTGCAGGGAAATGCGTCCTCACCCTGAGGGATCTGCGTGGCCAGCGGAGAGGAGATGGTGACGAAGTGGCGCTCCTGGCAGCCATAGTGGACGGGCATCTGGCGTCCCTTGCCCAGGTCGCTCACATTGCCGTAGCACTGGGCCATGAACAGTTCCAGCGGGTAGTCCCGGTACATGAGCACGCCTGAGTGCGGGAGGAGGCTGCCGTTACCATGGCGGGTAATGCAGGAGGCGGGTCAACCCTGTGAGGGTTCCCTGCCAGGCCCTTCCTACCAGGGCTCCCGTTTCCCTCCTGTGCAGGAAGGAAGCCGGACTAGAATCGGGGAAGGCACATCGGATGCTTACAGGGACCAGTGGGTGCAGGAAGCAGGTGGGCAGAGGCAGAAAGCACAGGCCTGGCTCAAGAGGGAGGCTGCTGTTCAAAGCAACTCATTGCTGCCCCGGGAGGCCAGATGGTCCAGTTTTTCAAAAGAAGAAATCCAGCTTGCTGTTTTCTTTTTAGAATGAGAAACTACCTGAGTTTTAAGTGTGTCAACTAATTCATCTACTTAAAAAAATCATCATATGAACCAAAGAAAAGTATGGGCCATGCTCACGACTTCTGGACTAGAGAAGAAATATTCAAACCTGTTCATGGCAGTAAAACCTCTTCTTGAAACAAAACCCCAGTGGACGCCCACCTCATCATCAAAGGAGCCACAAGGTGGCACCTCTCTGACCCGGGCCTTGTGTCACCTGGCTCTGGCACGTAAGGGGGATTGTCAGGGGTTCCCCGCAGCAGCTGCAGTGGGACCTTGGGCAGAGACCTCCGCTCTGCTGCAGGGCTCCGGCACTGGGAACAGCTCCTTGGCACTCAGGAGCTCAGTGAGCGCTCCTGTTCTGAGTGCCCTTGTTCTCCCCACTTCACAGATGGGAGACACAGAGCCAGCAAGGCGAGTAGCTGCCCAGCCAGAAATGGGGCCCGCAGTCTGACTTTCCTCCTTGCCCTGCCTGAGTGCACCCTGCACCTGCCTGGATGCAAGGCCTTCTGAGACCCTTGGTACGGGTTGGCTCACTCCTGTGGAGGTGGCCCCTGAGGGTAGAGCCTGCTGCCCGTGACTCCAGGACCCTTGCTCCAGGCCCTGCTTGGAGCCCTCTCCCGAGCCCTCCCTGGCCAGGCCTTGCCTCCCTGCTGAAGAGCTGTCCCAGGGTGAGAGGCCCTGGTCACAACATTGCCTCTGACTCTTGAGTGCTCATCTTGAGCCAGGCCCTGTGCTGAAGGCTTTCTGTCACCTGCCCCGTGAAGTCCCTCAACTACTGCCTTAGATAAGGAAACCGAATCAAGGACCAGTTAAGCAACTTGCCCAAGATCCTGCAGAACCTAAGAGGAAGGGTCATGGGAAGAGGGAACACCTCAAGTGGTAGAGCACATGCTTAGCATGCGCGAGGTCCTGGGTTCAATCCCCAGTACCTCCATCAAAAAATTAGCTATATAAACGTAGTCACCTCCCCACTGCAAAAAAAATTTTTTTTAATTAAATTAAATTTTAAAAAAAAGAGGAAGGGTCAGATTTGCCTCCCTGGCACTGCCTCAGGGCAGCTCCCTGGCAGGGCCCCCATATCAACAACTGCTCTAGACCCCCACCCTCAGCTCCCCAGGCTCACTCCTTCACCTCCAGTCTCTCCTTATCGCTCATCCATTTTCTTTATCCTTAGTCTTTGACCCTTCCATCCTCTGCTGCATTCACTCAGCAGTTAGCCGCTCCCTGGCCGGGCCCTCCCATTTGTTTCTGCTCTCTGAACGATACAGCATCTCGGGAGAGGCCAGCAGAGCCCTGCACCCTGTGGACAGGGGTCTACAATACGAGCCACGCCTGCAGCTCAGCCTGACCTTGCTGCATGCTCCCAGCAGCCCGACAGTGCATCCTAATCTCTACTTTGGAGATGAGAAGACTGAGGCTAAGAACAGAATTGACTTGCCCAACATCTGAAAATGGTCACCAGCAAGGCATGGAATGGTTAGAGCACAGGCTTTTAACCACAACACCGCCAGGCCTCTGGGGAGGGGAAGCCCCCCAACTCCTGCCCCTGGCTTGGCTCGGCTCTTTCTTGCTCGGAAAGGTCTTCCTCCAGCTCCTCAGGCCTCCCGCTCCTGTAAGAGCACAATGGGTGACTAATGCGGGCCACAACAGGAGGGACTGACTGGGCCTGACCTGCCTCGATGGGGACCACACACCCAAGCCCCTAGCACCTGCTTCACAGCGCCAGGCCAGGGGCAGACGTACCTGCCTCCCGGTACTGGCCGAACACCAGGTCCGTGTTGTCCAGGGCGGCTGCACTCCCCACGTGCGTCCCCTCCTCGCCATAGTTGGTCATGTAGAAAGATATCCGGCCCTGGGGGTGGAGGAGGGCCCAGAGGTCCGGGTTCAGTTAGGCTGGGCAATGACAGAGACACATCCAAACACTGACCAACTTTTGACGACTCTGAATCAACAGATGCTTCCTGAAGGCCGGCTCTGGGCCAGGCCACACTGGCGTTCCTGCTTTCATGGAGAAACTGCCAGGTTGGTTAGAACCAGGGTGATGGGGCTGTGCAGTCGGAGGCTGAAGGGGGACCCGCCCCACCACGGAGAGGCATCAGGGAGCAATGCCTATGCTGAGCAAAGGTGGGGAGGGTGGCAGTTTCTGGCAGAGAGAACAACAAAGGCCAAGAGGCCAGAAGGACAGAGATATAAAGTGGGAGGGGTGGGGAGACGAGGCGGGAAGCACAGGGAACGACACCCAGAGAGTGCAGGGAAACCATACGTCTGGACTTTACCCTGAGGATGGGGGTAACCCGCCGATAGCTCTCAGTGGAGCGATGTCTCAGACCTGTCTCTCAGAATGAAAAAAGAAAAAACAAAATAGATTTGTCTCTCAGGCTGCTGTGCGGGGAACAACAGAGGAGACAGGACTGAGTGCGTGAGCCAGGTGGGTGGTGGTGAGAAGGCAGGGAGGGGATGGCTCAGAGTCTGGAGAAACTGAGTTAAGTAGTGCAGGGAGCGGCAGCCCCTGCTGACTGGCTCCACCGGTGCCAGAGCAACTCCCTTCTCCCAAGCCCCCGAATCCCAGAGCCTGGAAGAGCAGGTTCCCAGCCTCCTTCACAGCCAGAGGTGGCCGCAGGACACAGCTCTAGCCAGCTAATTTAGTGGAAGTCTGCTTTTGCTTTCCTGATAAAAGAGACTTGCGGCTGCTGCCGCCCCTTCCCTGCAGCCCTCCTTCCTGCTCTGCACGTGGCAGTGGAGTCTGGACCTGTGGCAGCCACCTTCTGAACATGAGGCAACAAGCACAGGATGAAAGCCAATTCGCCCACGATGGTGAAGCAGAAAGGTAGGAAGTCTGGGTTCCTGATGGTGGTGCTGAGCAGAATGGCTTTCAAACTAAACTTAGGGACAGAGTGAATGAGGGGGAAAGTGATAGCGAGGGGGCAGGAGGGGACACTGTGGATGTCCAATTTGGGCAAATGGGTGGACGGTGGTGCCCTTCACTGCAAAATGGCCTAAGGGAGGAAGAGGAGCAGGTCTGGGAGGAAGGTGCCGCAGTCAAGTCTGGACAGGCTGAATTTGGTGTGGGACACCCAGGGCAAGAAGCCCAGTAGATCTGGGGCTAAGAGGCAAAGTCTGGCTGGAGACCCGGGGGCCTTGGCACAGAGATGGAAGAAGCACGAACGCATGTAAAGGCAAACGGAGAGAGCCGGGTGGGCACCCGCAGGACACCCTGTGCCCAGGCCTCATGTGTTCCACAGGCCTGCCTGGCTTTCTGTCACAGTCGGGGAAGCACATGAATAACCCTTTCTTCTAAGTAGGGAGCCAATTAAAAATGAACTGACCTCCCAGTGCCAAGTGAGTGGGCAGATGCTGGTGCTGAGGGCCTGGCAGGGGTGCCGAGGTGGGTGTGGGGAGGAGCCTGAGAGGGGCCCCCTGAGGAAACAGGACCTGGGCTGGGGCAGAGGTCACTAGTTGCCGGCCCAGCATCCGATCCCTCTTCCTCATTGCTAACAGATCTCATTCCACCGTAAGCAGCAACTGCCCAGACTAAAAGACTACTTTCTCAGTCTCCCCTGCAGCTGGGAATGACCCACGATACATGTGATGTCATTTGGTGGGACTACCTAGAAAGTTCTACAAATGTGGGTGTGGGGAGATAGCTGGGTGTTGCCATGTCTGATCTTCCACCTTCCTTCCACTTCCTGCCTGGAATGAGACATGATGGAGGGAGCTCCAGCAGCCATTTGGTTCATGAGGAGCCCTGGAGGCTAGAAGCCAGTGCTGGATATCCAGTGACAATGTGGTTGCCACCATACCAGCCCTAGACAACCTTTTTTTGCATCTCTTTTATGCAAGACTAAAACAACAACAACAACAACAACTATTAATCTGCCTACACGACTGCTTTTATTTTTATTAGGACTGGGAGGGTGGTTGGGCCCCATGCCCCTACTCTCAGTCTCCTGGGAGGGACGGGCTCCATACCTCCATTCCCTTGGTTCCTGGGGATGGGCCTGTGGCCCCGGACTGGCCGGTCGGTCACATGGGTTGGTTTTCAAGGAGAAGTCTGTGACCAGAGCCTGTCCAGTAAACATCAGCCCTGGGCCTTCTGCTGAAAGATTAGGGACCAGACATTCTCTTTCCACTGCTAAGGAGAAAGGACAATAATGGCTAGGCTGATATTCACAATAAGCAGCTAATATTCACTGTGTGCTGGTTAACTTAGCCAGCACACAATGAATATTAGCTACTTATGTGGCCACTGTTCCTAAGGCCATTACATCAATCCTCACAGCAACCCCACGAAGTAGCTTCAGAAAAGAAGCACTGAGAGGGTAAGCAACCTTCCCAAGCCCACAAAGCTAGAGAGGGACAGAATGAGGATATCGATTGCAGTCTTGCTCCAGAGCCGGTACCTTGAACCCTTTCTTTGCTGCCTCTCTGTGAGCCTGGAGCTCCCAGAGACCACTGTGGCTTGAGAATGAAGGAAGCCAAGGCAAAGGAGAGGAGAAAAGACAGAAAAAGAGAAACAGTCTGATAACACCTTCTCAGTCCCCTGGGTCCAGCTGTGCCTGAAACAGGCCCTCTGGACTTGCAGTTATTTGAGTCAACAAATTCCATTCTCTGACACTGCTTTGACGGAATCTCTGTCCGCTGGTATTAACACTGCTGAGTGTACGATCGCAGCGCACTGGACGCGGGCACGCCGGGAGGCACCACAGGCCACGGTTTCTCAAGACTGTGAGCTCCTGAGAGGAGAGGTAGTCAGGTCTTCTCCTGCCTGCCCTCGCCCAGCACAGCGAAGTCCCCAGCCCAGCAGACAGAAGGTTTTCCGTGATTTGGTCCATCCTTCTGCCCTCGGGCAGGCCCCCCCCCCGACCCTGTCCTCCAGAGCCCCAGGAGAACCTCAAGAACTTGAAGGACTTCAAGACAAGGATCTCCATTCCACCCCCTCCTCCTTGGGAGCTGTCTTTTGGCCCAAACACAGGTAGGTAACCTCAGGTAATCCCAAGCACCCCTCCCCAGCCCGTCCCCACGCACCTGCCTCTGGGACTCATAGAGGATGCGGTCCATGGTGTTGAGCAGCGTCATGCTCTTGTAGAACTTGAGCACCTTCTCCTGGGGCAGCTGCAGATGGAGGCAGACAGACATGGGCCAGGTAGGACCAGAGAGGAGATGGGCAAGGGGCTTGAGTTGGGGGAATGGAGTCAGAGGGAGGTGGCTCTCACGTGGGGATCCTCGCTGGGGTTGACGATCTGGCCCTGCCGGTCCATGACACGGTAGATGGGGATCCCAGAGATGACATTGGGCTGGATGAACTCTAGCTTGTCTATAAACTCCGCTGAGGCCCCTGGGAACTGGGGCTTGTCATCCAGGGACGAGAAGTGCTGCTGCTGCTGCCTCTGGGGGTGCTGGGGAGAGAGGGTGGGGGGCACTCATGTCAGGAGCAGCTCAACTGCACAGCAGTAGGCAGTAAGGCCTGGTGGTTAAGCTGCCAAGGCCGCTGTGGTCTCTGGGGCCTGACGCACATGGTTCCCAGCTCTGCCACCTTCCCAGTGTGTGACCTTGGGCAAGTTCCCACTTCTTTGTGTCTCAGCTCCTCACCTGTAAAACTAGGGTGAAAATAACAGTGTCTACTACACAGGGTTGTTGTAAAGATTAATCGATCTAATCAAGTGGCAGGCAACTCAGGAACTGGTAGCCATTATCATGAGAGGCCCCAGCTCTTCACCCTGGCATCCAAGGCTTCTCCAGTCTGACCACAGCTGCACCCTCCTCTCCACCCCTATGGCTACCACAGACACAGAGCGTCCTCGAGTCAGCCAGATGGGCTCTTTACTGACCCCCGTACCCAGAGGGAGGCTGCCCAGCTTACGTCTGTGAGCCCTTAAGAGTCAGCTGTCAGCCTGCCTGGGTTCAAATCCCTTGCTGGGTGACAATGGGAGTGTGACTCCCCTCTTCAAGTCTCCTCCTTCCCATCTGTAAAATGGAGAACACCTCGTGGAAATGTCGTGAGGCTTAGAACCGTTAATATAAAAGGGTGAGCAGGGTATTTGTAAGCAGAGTAAAAGCTTAAAAAATGTGGATTATCGTTTCTACTGCCGCCCGGCTGCTGCCATCTCTATCCTGGGCCAGCCTCCTCCTCCGTCACGTGGCAAACCGCTCCCCACACTTTTATGCCCCACCACTCCAGTCCTTACTCCCTCCAGGAGTCCAGACTGACTCAGTCATCAAATACTTGAGCACCTGCTTCGTCCCAGGTATTGAGTTCTGGAGACCTATGACAGGCAAGACACCTGTCCCTGCCACCCTGCAGGAAAGACAGATGCTGAGCAAGTAAGGACGAGGGGATGAGGGTGATGCGTATTCTCCCAAGAGAAGCCGGGGGGCTAGAGCAGAGTGGAAAGAGGGAAAGTTTCCCCTGAAGAAGTGATGTGAGAACTGGGACCCAAAGGATATCTAGGAGTCAGAGAAAGAGCACGTGAGGCCGGGGAAATAGAACAGATCAAAGGGCAAAAAGTGAGTTCAGCGTGGCTGGAGGAGTCCGTGGGAAGCATCACACCCCCTCGGATCAGAGGCCTGGCGGGGAAGCCTGGCAGACACCTCCACGTGCACCAGGAGGTGAACCAATTCCATTTCTTAGCTCTTGAGCTAGACGGCCTTAGACTGGTCTCAGTGTTGCAACACACCCTTTATTAAGCACTTGGCGGGCGCCAGGCTGAGATCCACGTCCACAACCCTCACCGAGTCCTCGGAGCGTGGCTGTGAGACAGATTATTTACTATTGCCCTTGAAACCGAAGTTCAGGGAGGTAATGTAACCTCCCTGCGCCAGGCCCCAGAAATAAAACAAGTCAGTCAGGACTGAGCTTCAGGGCAGGACTGACATCCAGACCCCCAAAGCCAGCTGCCGTTGCCCACCCGCTAAGCTCAGTCATTCACTTCTAACAGGAGCAAAGGAAGAATGACCGGGTTTGCCACGAGCTGGATCTCACACGCGGCTGCACAGATGTGTTCCCCACCCTCCCTCCTGTAACTGCAGTGAACAAGGCCATCCAAGGTTCCCATGGGGGAACACATGTGCGTTTATCTGCGTTTGCGGCTGTGAGGAAATACAGGAAATTACACTCCCAACGGCAGGGCAGGCCCAGGCCTGACAATGTCATGGAACCAGCCCAACTCCCGCAAACCATGCTTCCCCTTCGTGAGTGCTCACAGGGCCGGACCCACCTAGAAGATCCGTTCATCTCGTGTCCGTTCCCCCACACATCACAAGCTCCAGGAAGGCGAGGAGCATGTCCACGTTGCTTTACAGAGCACTCAACAAGCGATTACTGACTGAACTGGTGAATGAGTGATGAAATTCATCAGCTTGGGTTCCAACTTCTTATCTCACTGCACAGCCCTCTGCAAAACACCTTGTCTCTTTGAACTTCCTCATCTGCAAAAAGGCTGCAGAGGGCTGCCACCAAACGTTCCTAAGATAAGGCACACAGAGGGTTCAGCACAGGCATGGGACGTACTATGTGCTCCAAGACTGGCAAAAGGGAAGAAAAAAACACAAAATCTAGGAAGGTCAGGAAATGGGAAAAAAGGAATTGACTGGCACCTTGGGAAGATGGGGGCAAGAGGCGCCTGGGAGAAGGCCTGACGGCACCTCAGACTGGATTGTAACTCCAGACCAAGGCCCCCAGCAGACACTCCCGAGAGACTGAGGCACAGGGGAGATGCCTGTGGAACCGGATGAGGGCTGCTGTCTGGGCAGGAGCCTTAGGACAGGAGGCCAGGGGCCAGGGTTTGGAACAAACCCCGGGGTCAGGGCAGGACTGTCTGCCTTCAAGGCTGGAAAGCTACTGTCAGGGCACCTCGATGCCCCTGCACCCTGGAGCTGGGCCCCGGCCATGCCCCGTCATCCTGGGCCTATAGAGGTGACGGTGGTACCTACCCTGTTACTGTGCTGATTCCCTGAGCTACCAAAGGCTCAGACAGTGCCTGGCCCTGAGGAAATGCTCCATCATGGGAGTGGGTGGTAAAATGCCTGCAGAGGAAGTATGCATCTCTGCCATTTTTTCTTTTTTTTGGGGGGGGGGGGTCCTCTCCTGGTGACCAGTGACTGACAATGGCAGAGGCTGCACAGATTTACACAAAGCCTTGAAGCCACATCCCTTCCTACCACACAGGAAACAGGCCTGCTCTGGAAGGCTGGGTCCGGCCCCTCCTCCAGCCGTTCCATATGGCGCCAGTTAAGGTCACGGACTCTGAGCTGACCACTGCCTCCGGGCCCTGTAACTAAACCCAGAGCCTCAGTTTCCTCACAGGTCAACTGAGGCGGGTGTGAGTATCTATCTCATGGGTGCTCATGAAGAGTCAATGAGCCCATGTGTAGAGGGCTCAACCCAGTGCCTGGCACATGACGAACACTGGACAAATGAGAGGCTAGCAAGTGCATCTGACAACCGCTGTGGTCAAGCAAGCAGACAGTGGATACCTGCTCTAAGTCGGGCCCTGAACTGAGGGCAGGAGCCGATGGGAGAGGGATGACAAGCCCTGAATACACAAGTTACAACCAAGAGGGGCAATCTCAGAGGAAGCAGGACTGTAGAGGGTTAACATGCAGCAGGGTGGGATGAGGGGCGGGACAGCTAAACAGCCTGGGTTTGAATACAGCTCTGTCCCATTCCATCTCTGTCACCTGGGCAGGAGACAGTGTCCCTGAACCTGCGTCCTCTCATGGAAATAAGAATTTCTACTTCGCAGGCTTGTGGTGAGGCAGGTGCAACGCACCTGCCGTAGCTCTGGGAGGAGGCTGTCACTGCCAGCAGCAGATGCAGCAGGAGGAAAGCCTCATGGAGGAGGGAGGTGAAGCCGAGGCCTGCGGGACAAGCAGTGGTGAGCCAGGCAAAGGCTGGGGGCCAGGAGAACACTTGGGTCCTCGGGAACAACAAGGCTCTGAGGCAAGAGAAGAGACCCTGGCACCCCAATAACAACAGTTAACTACATGCCTCGGCGCCACACGAGGCAGCTGCTCTGTTATGCCCGTGTGCTAGCTGAACCCACCCAGCACCCAGGTGAGGCAGGTGCCATTACCACACCTCTGGAAAAGAGGTGGCCCTAAGGCTCAGAGTGGTTAGGTGACTTGTCCAAGGCCACAGAGCTCATGTGTGGTGACGTGAGCATACAAAGCCAGGCAGCCTGCCTGCTACAGGGAAGCTGGAGAGAAAGGCGGGGTTCTGTCGTGGGAGGCTCTGTGATGCTGCCAGTTAAGCCAGATGAAGCAAGGGCAGCTAAGGCCACCAAACCCGCTCTCTGCAGGCTGAGGCACGCTGCAAGGCTGAGCCCCAGCTCTACCTGCAGCTCAGGAGAGTCAGGGACCTCATCAGCGGCCTCCCCTTCCTGGGGCCTCTGGTGAAGGCGGCCAGGGAGGGGTGGAGATGAAGCAGGCTCTCCCCAGCCTCAGGGAGCCACCAAGGGGATGAAGTGGCCTTTTCCTGCATCAGTCGAGGCCACACCAGATTCACTGTCTCTGGAGAGAAACAGCAGCCCCATTTCTTGAGCCCTTACCGAGCGCATGGTGTATGTGATAAGTGCTTCATAAGAACTGTTTCCTTTACTCCTCACCACATGTTTCTGAGGTCGGTACTGCTGTTGTCCCCGTTTTACAGAGACTGGTGATGGGGTCAGGAAAGCTTCTCTGAGGAAGTGGTCTGTCGGTCGACACCTGAAAGACCAAATCCCTACAGAGGCCTCTGGGTGGGAGGGGCTTGTCCAAGGAAGAGGCAAATGGCCAGTGGGGCTAAAGGACAGGGAAGGAAGGGCACAGGGGCGCTGAGGCCGGTTCTTCCCACCAGCAGCTGATGATACACACTAGGACTAGCCTAAGCAGGAGTTGCAAGACTTGGACCAAAGCCCTATACCTTCTCCTCCAAGCATCTTGAAACTACAGAGAGACTGGGCTTTGGAGTCCAGAGCTCCAAGTTCAGACCTCACCTCTCTGAGACTCAGTTTCCTCCCCTGTAATAGAAGAAAACCACCAGTATATACCGTGCAGGATGGTAGTACTAAATGTAATAACGGTGTGACTTGGCACTATAAATTATGAAGTGCTTCATTAAGACACCGGCCAAAACAACAAGTCTTATACTGTGTAGCACAGGGAACTATATTCAATATCTTGTAACCTACAATGAAGAATATGAAAAGAAGCATACGTATGTATATGTAAGACTGAAACATGATGCTGTACACCAGAAACTGACACAACAATGTAAATGGACAATACTTCAATTAAATAAAAAGACACCAATCAAGAAGGAGATGAACCCCTATGGTTTCATACCACAGTACACGCTGGGCACCAACCACCTGGAGATGCCACACCGGGCCCTGGAGCACTAGAGCCCCCGAACAGGCTGCCTGAACAGCTGGGTTGGATCATACAGGCCCAGCTGGAGGAGCTTCCTGACTTCCACCAGAGCACTCACCCTACTTGCTAAGCTCAGGGTAGTAAAGTGACTTGGCCAAGGTCCCACTTGCTTCTCAGGGTGGTGGCTGAGAAACCATCTCAGGACTCCTTGACAATCAAGTTTCCTCCCTCCTCTTCTCCCTGATGACTAAAACTTCAGCTAGCAACTGCAGGGAGAGGGAGACAGAATCAGGCAAATGCCTCCAGGGCAACAGGATAGTGAATAAAAGACATGAAAGGAGGAGCAAGCAGTCAGGAGAGAAATATGGAAACTTCCTCCCAACCCAACCTGCCCCAACAACCCAATTTGTCCACTGTGAAACAGCCTCCCAACCTGCCCCCAAGGCACTCTCTCCCAACTCCACCTTGATTGGCTAAAACTGCACCATCCAATACAGCAGTCACCAACCACCTGCGGCTATTTAAACTCATTAAAAATACAGGAAATTAAAACTCCAGTTCCTCAGTCCCATTAGCCATATTTCAAGTGCTCCGCAGCCACGTGTGGCGTGTGGCTACTGTAGTGGACAACAGAGATACAGAACACTCCCATCAACACAAAAAGTTCTATGGGACAGCCCTGGCCTAAAAGCTTCTTTGACTAAAGGCTACTACTCCTTCCCTGCCCTCCTCCAAAAAATCTTTTTTAATCTTAAGGAAAAAAAAAAGTGAGATAATTAAAAACGGAGAATTAAAAACATGGGCTCTGAAAATAGATAAACAAAAAGCAGGGACTGAATAACCTCCTGCTGCCCCTGCCCACCACGCCAAAAAATTACATTTTTAAAAAAGGAAGGGAAGCAAGAGGAAGGGCAGCAAGGAGACTGAGCCAGGACGCAGATTTGATCAGCTATAAATGACCTTCCCCTACTCCCACTCCAGTGCAGCCCACCCCCACCCCAAAGGCCAGTCAGTGAGCTCCAGGGAGACCAGATGTGGAGGATCTGATTGCTCCTCAAACACCTGGCACAGAACAGCCCAAAGGCAGGGGCTGTCCCACCTCCATTTTGCTCCAGCAACCCTTCTGAAATTACCTGCGTCAAGTGACTCCCTTCCTAGGTACCCCTAAACCTCATTCGCAGCCCATCCTCCTCCCCTGCTTCCCTCTCTAGCTACAGCTCTTTCCCACAGGTTCCATCTTCCCTCCTGAATGGTTTGAAGATCAGACGATCAGGCCCAACCCTACAAGATCATGACAGATTTCCCACTAAGGCCCCCACCAATCCAGGCCCTCCCAAGGTCACTCCTTTCCTATCCCCCATCTCCAAGGTCAGTTTCTGTCCTTTCCCTCCACCTTTACTTTCAACAGCCGCCAACACTCCTATTGCCTTTGTCACATGCCAGGTTCGCTTCTTTGCACTTGACATATTTAATTTTCACAACACTATGAGGTGACCAAGGTTAGCATTTTACAGAGGAGCAAATTAGGTCCAGAGAGGAGCAGTCCTTTGCCCAAAGCTACAGAGCTGGAAAGTGGCAGGTTAGGGGTATGACCCCACATGGTCTAGCTTCAGAGCCCACCTTCTTAACCACTACTCTCTTCTATGTAAAATTCTAGTTCACAGCTTTTCTGCAGCTCACTGCCTCTCTCCCTCTGAACAGAGCTCCTAACTAAATTTCTGCTTGCCACTTAGCATCAACCTAAAGGGAGCCTGACCCTTTTGACAAGAAACAAGGCATTTCTCAAGTGTTTCTAAGAAATGTGGGCAAAGTGCTCTGTCTAGACCTCTCTCTCTTCGCTTCCCCTCTCATTAATTCAACAAATATTTACTGATTCTCTCCTCTGTATAAACAGACAAGGGCCCTGGCCAGGCATTCCACCTGAGGGCACAGATCAAACGACTTTTTAACCAATTCATTTTAAAATCAGAATTAGAGCAAAGAAACACAACGCACTAAAAAGCCCGTGATGAGGGACCTTCTCTCTTTTCTCCTCTTTGAAGGGGATGTTTCTACCGAGAAGAAAGTCCTTCTCTTACAAACGTAGTTTCACTCTCCAGCCCCTGAGGGAAAAAGTCACATCTTCCTCCTGCGGCCTCACCGGGTGATAGATGGCAACTAATGAGAAGCCCCCTAGCTCTCTCCAATTATCTCCCTCCTTCAGGGTCTACAAAGGACCTGCGGCGCTTTTCCTAAGAAGTGAAAGTTCCTCTCTTGTGTATCCTCTCCAAGTGGTTCTCCCAGCCCTCGTCCCTTCGGTAACAATTCATCCTCCACTCCCTGCAGGGACCCCTACACTCTGAAGACAGCGTTAACGTCCCTATGCCTCCTTGCGGAAAACTCCCCGGTGTCCCAAGTACTCACAGATCTAGCAAGCCCCCGAGCCCCAAGCCTCCGCAGGACCAGGAGGCCGACCTGGCCCAAGCCTCGACTTGGCTCCCAAACCCTCGCCGCAGCAGCTGCCAGCGCCATCTTGACTAACAATCCTTGGGCGACCCGCCCCCTCTCCTCGCGAGACTGGAGAGACTGAGGCTGCCCCTTCATGAGCCTGACTCAAATGCCAAATCATCCTGCCAAGAAACCACCTGCTACTAGTCCTGTGGTCTGTAGGACACATATGTAGGGGGATAAAACAATACAGCTTCCCCCAAAGTTACTCAGACCGCCTCGTCGTAGTTGTTTCTGTAACAGGCAAAGAAGAGGGCAATCTGGCTAGAGCCCCAGGGTTTCAGGGCCCGGGGGCCTCGGGTAGGAAGAGCTCATGCCAAGGCCCGCCCTCTTTTCTCTTCTGTCCAATGGCTTTCCTGGACTTTCGAGGCGGGAGTGAGAGCGACCAGATTGTTAGTAAACGCGGAGCCACGTGTAGGCGCGGATTCTGGAGCCCCCGGCGGCGCGTGCGCACTGGGTACGCAGTGTGTACGCAAGCGCGCGTTTCTGTGCGGAAGCGAGAATCCCCGCTGCACGTGGGGTCCGGGGCGATGGAGGGGGCGATGCAGAATGAAGCTAAGATCCGCGCTGAGTCTAAAACAGAGTCCGGCCCTCGGGGCCCCGGCTGTAGCCTCCGGCACTTTGCCTGCGAACAGAACCTGCTGTCCCGGCCTGATGGCTCTGCCTCTTTCCTGCAAGGTAAGAACTTACCCAAGTGGTATTCGTTTGAGGGGGTGGTTACAGTGTACTCTGCTAGCTGGTAAATAACCCTCCTGGACTGGTGCGGTTCTTGCCCGGGTGGATACTACTGCATACGCCAGCAGACATATGTCTCCCTCCCGACTAGAAAGAAGATATCTCCACTTGGTAAGTAGTGCTCAAAATGAAAGAGGGGCAGACCTCCTCTTAACGAATACTCGGAATAGGGAAAATCTCTTCATCTGGGTGACTGTCTCCCTTGACTAGGTTCCTTCCCGGCCTCCCACACACCAACCGTGGGTCCATACATCCCAGACTGAGGCAAGCCCATTTGTTTGCATAAATACCCGGTAGTCTGGCAAATCACCACTACCAGTTTAATTACTCCCTAGATACGTGGCAGATTTTTTACCCAAGTAAATACTTTACAGATTGCGGGTGATGGCCCCAGCCCCCGCCCCAACAATTGGATAAATATCCCTTTGCCTGGGATACACAACTCTCCATATATCCCTAAGACTGGGGCAGGTCTTACTTATTAGGTAAATATCCCCTTCCGCTAGCTAAATACCTCTCAAACTAGACTCAACTCCCTGACCTGGGTAAACATTCCTCTGGAGATAGGCCTAAGGATCACCCCTATAAATGCTTCAGGCCCCTCTCTAGGGTATTATCTTAAACCCAGGTACAAAGCCTACTTTCATTCATTCCTTGGTTGAACACCTGCATTTTTGCTAAGTGCTGCTCTAGGGACTGAGAATACACAGATAAAAAAATTTTTTAAATCCCTGCCCTAACAGAATTTGCATTCCATTCAGAGAGACAGACAAAAGGTAACTAAGTAAAATATACAGCAAAATACTATGGAGAAAAATATATCAGGGAAGAGGAATAGGGTATGCCAGAGAGGGTTGCAAGCAGTCTTAAATAGGGTGTTCGGGAAAGGCCTCACTGAGATGGCACCATTTCAATAAGGACCCAAATGTAAGGGAACAAACCCTAAAGAGATCAAGAGGAAAGCTTACCAAGCATTGGGAACAACAGGGGTAAAGGCCCTGAGGCAAAAACTTGCCTGGTGTGTTTGAGGAACAGTCAGGAGACAAGTGTGGCTGCAGCAGTGACAGGAGGTTGGAGAGAGGTAAGGACTGCCCGTCACATAAGGCCTAATGATGACAACGGAGCCATGTGACATGATCTGAATATATTTTAATGGAACCTCTCTGGCTGCAGTGTTGACTATAGAGGATCGGAGGGAGGAGGGAGACGATGGTGGCTCAGACCAGAGTGGAAGCAGGCGGGTAGTGAGATCCTGGGTGTGTTTTGAAGGTAAAACTGACCAATGTTGCAGATGGTTTGGTTTGGAGGTATGAGAGAGTCAGGGAGAACCCTAATGTTTTTTCTCTTAGATCAGCTGTGCTAGCAGAAGATGGGTTCAGTTTGGAAGATTAAATTTGCAGTGCTTGGTAGAATCCGAGTGGCAGTGTGGACTGGGCGGTAGTACATATGAGACTGGAATTTGGACTCCGTCGGCTATAGGTGGTATTTCAAGCTACTGACTGGTTGGAATTACCACCAAAATTAGTATAGATGGAGAAGAGAGGAGGTCTCAGGACTAAGCCCTGGGTCTTCCAACTTGTGCAGAGCTAGGAAAAGACACTGAGGAGGAGTAGCCAGTAATGTAAGAGGAAAACCAAGGGAGGACAGTGACCTGGAGCCCAGAGAAGAATGAGTTTGAGATGTAAGGGCCAACCAGCTGCCTCGGCCCTACTGAGAGGCTGCATCACGTGAGGATGGGAATGGCCTGTGGGTTGACAACTTGGACGCAGATCCTGGATGGCACTGTCGAGCTGCTCCAGTGGCGTGGTGGGGTCAGGGAGGAAAAGAGTCTGTGAGTGGAGACGGCTCTTCAGGAGCTTTGCTGTAAGAGGATCAGCTCAGTGGGGCTGGAGTTAGATGGATGTAGGGTCCAGAGGGGAGGGAATTGCTGGAGCCATGTCCTGGAGAAGGTGAGAGTGGAGGGACCCCTACGCTCAGATGAACCACAGAGAGCTCATCTGGAGTAACAGGAAGGAAGACCCCATTGTGGATCTAGTTCTGTTTGGATAATTTCCCCCTTCAGGGCACAGCCTCTGGGAGCCAAGAAGAACCCCCCAATTACATGGCAGCTCCTCCTTCCCAACCCCGGGGAGCAGGGGGGGGGGCGGGGAAGGCCTCACCCGGGACTTTCCCAGAACCTCCCCCAGGCTGAGCTGTTGCTAAATGCAGCTGCCTGGAGTTTTTTAGAGCTTAAGAACTACTGAGCCCCTTCCATATTCTAAAGCCCCAAAGCCCAGGACCCTGGAGCAGGGTTCTGTGCAGACCTTCAAAAGTGTGTCCCACATGCCTGTGACCTCAGACTCTCTGGTGAGGTTAAAAATGCAAAGCCCCAAAACCTGCCCATGCCAACTAAGGCTGGCCCTCTACACTGTAAGTTAACTGCTGCGGTGATTCTGATTGCAGGCCAGTGTTTGGAAGCTGTGCTCGAGAGAGAGCTCCATGTCTTCCCCCTACAGGTTGCAGGCCCGGTTGCACATTAGAGCAGCTTGCAGAGCTCAGAGGCTCCTGGGGAAGGGGCCTGGGCATCAGAATCTTTTAAAGCTCCGCCGTGAGTCCAGTGTACAGCCAGGGTTGAGAATTGCATTTGTTAATGGTTCTTTTAACCTAGAATGGAGAATATCAGAGTGTATCAAAGCAGTAATGGTAACAGTTGTTTTGTGAGGCTTTCGTTCCATTAAGTACACACAGATGTGTGTGTTGGATCCTGCTCTAAAATCTCTTATGGGGAGTTGTGGTTAGCAAAGCCTGGAAGCTGATGTTACAGTCCAGTCTCTTCATTTTGCAGATGGTAAAACTGAGGCCCAGGGAAGTGAGCAAAATGCCAGGAGGAAGTCAGCAGGAGTCAGGACCCACCCCCAGACTGTTACCCCTTTCTCTCCACTGCTGCAGAGTCTGGGGATGTAGGCCTGAAGGAAGAGAGCTGGGCTAGGGGATGCTTTGGAAGGAGAAGTTGGGACCACAGCAGTAAGAGGAAGGAAGGTTAGCGCTCAGGAAGGACTGCATGTTAAAGTTGATAATAATAGCAAAAGTCTGTTGGGCACTCAGCAGTTCCCTGGCAGCGTTTTTCTTTTAAATAGATTATCTCATTTAATCCTCACAGGTAGGGGCAGTGGAGGGTACTGTTATCCTCATTGTGCGGATGAGGAAGTGAAAGCAGAGAAACGAAGCAAGTGTTCAAAGAATCACTGCCAACAAATGGGAGGCCAGAGTAGGGGTGATGTGGGGAGCTCTGGCCACCTGGCTCAGTCCCCACACTGTTAAGTGCCGCACATTGGGCCCCAGAGTCAGGGAAAAAGTGGATGAGGCCTCCTGTGCTGTCTCCCCAGGGGATACGTCCGTCCTGGCTGGTGTGTACGGGCCAGCTGAGGTGAAGGTCAGCAAAGAGATCTTCAACAAGGCCACCCTGGAAGTGATCCTGAGGCCGAAGACCGGGCTGCCTGGTAATTGGGCCCAGCTGGATCTTCCGATGTCCACTCTGTTGGGGCGTCTTGCCCGGTGTCTCCCCGACTGCTGTCCCCAGTCTCCACTCCCCCTCTCCCTCCCCTCAGCCATTTCTGTCTCTTTCTCCAGCTCTCTGCCTGTGTTCCTGTCACTTCTCTCTCTCTCAGTCTTCACTTTCCCCTCCTCTCTCTGGGCTCCGTCTCTTCTTCTTTCCATTAACCTGTTTTTCTGCCCTTTTACGCTCTGTCCCCCTCACTCCCCAGAGCTGGGCCCATGGGGATGGGAGTAGACAGCAGCACTGGATTTGGGAGCTCTGAGGCTCTCTTTCCCACCAGGAATCCTCTATCGTCCATGCAGGGTCTTGTACTAACCAGGGCTGAGACTTGCAGGCCCTTTCCAGAGGGTTTGGGTGGGGCATATGGAGGAAGGTGAGCCAGACGGGAGGGAAGCGCCTGACCACCCCTACCCCTCCCCTGATTTCCCCAGGCGTAGCAGAGAAGAGCCGAGAGCGACTGATCAGAAACACGTGTGAAGCAGTGGTGCTGGGAGCCTTGCATCCCCGCACCTCCATAACTGTGGTGCTGCAGGTTGTCAGTGATGCTGGCTCTGTATCCTTTCCCCCAGGCCACCCCCTCCAGGAAGTCCTCCAGAATCTCTGATTGGCCCCCTTACTGATGGCCATGTATGCACCCTCTACTAGTCTGTTTCACAAGCACCAACTTGTTGTAGAACAGCAGGCACGGCTTGAGTGCTTACTACATGCCAGGCACTGTTCTGAGCACCTTATACCTAACTCATTTAATTTGCACAGTAGGGTCAACTCACACTTCTAGTAATTGGCAGGGCCAGGACTTGGGCCCAGGCCATCTGGTTCTAGAGCTCAAGGCCCCTAGCAGGTGGGTGTTCCGTTCCCATGTTTCACGTGAGGAAACCGAGGCCCAGAGAGGGGAGTTTGCTTGCCCAAGTCATGTGGCTGGAAGGCAGCAGAGGCTGAATTCACACCCAGGCCTATCTGACTCCAAAGCCTGTGCCATTGACCTCTGTTCTGACCCTGAGCTTGGATTTGAGGTTCAACACTGGAGGAGCCCTAAGCAGGCAGAGGGGTTGGTTCAGCAGCTCAGCCTTGAAAGATGGCTGTGGTTTGGGTGAGAAAGGTGGAGGCCAAGGACCAGAAACCGGCCTTTCTAGAAGGCTCTGCTGGGGCGTGGCCCTGTGCTGGTCAGACACTTCATAGATGGGGAAGACGAGATCTGTTGTGAACCCATTTTACGGAAGGGAGGTAATATAGGGTCAGTGGCAGAGGTGGGACTGACTGACTGTAAAGCTGGGCCCTTATCTGCCACATTAGGCCTGGGGAGGAGGGACTTGAGGAACCTGAGGTGTGGCCAGCTGTCTGACTTAGGCCTCTGCTCACCTCGCACCGCACCCCAGCCACACCTCTTCCCCGGACTGTGGGCTCCCAGGATACTGCCTCATCCCTCTGTCACCTGATAGCACCACCTGCTCAATTCCCAAGCTCCGGGCCTGGCCTTGCCACTGCCTCCTTGTGTGATCTTGGAAGGCTTCCGCCCTCAGTTTCCTTGAAGGTTCCTATCTGTTGCATATCATTATGATTCCTGATTGAGGCTCAGAGAGAGTAAGTAACTTGCTCGAGGTCACAGCTTACGGGTGGCAAATTCAAGTCTGGAACTCAAGGATAGTGGATCCCAGCACTACTTTCCCATTCTGTTTTTCTGTGAGCAATTAGTGATGTCTGCCACAAGCACTAGCAGGGTGAATGGAGGCGTGCATGTGTTGTAGAAACTTAACCACTGCCTGTGGCACTCAGCTCCTGGCCTGTTGCCTGAATGCTGCCTGCATGGCATTGGTGGACGCTGGGGTACCCATGCGGGCCCTGTTCTGTGGGGTCACCTGTGCTTTGGACTCTGGTGGGACCCTCATGCTGGACCCCACAGCAAAGCAGGAAAAGGTAGGTATGAAGGGCAGGGTGGTCAAAGACCTCAGGCAGACGCTCCCTCTCCTCCTCTAGGCCTCGCTTCTCCAAAACTGTTGGCTTGTACCACCTCAGTCCCAACTGGCGAGCTCTGCTCTGTTCATTTGGGCAAGTGCTAGAAACCCAACTCTAACCCATCTAAGCAAAAAGGGAGTTAATTTTTAGAGGCTGAAAATCAAAAGCAAAGGAGGAGAGAACTTTTTCTCAAGTGCACAGTGTGCTAGGGCTCTGGTTAGTCACAGTTATTTGCCCGACTGTAACAGTCACATCCAGTCGGGAAAGCAGAAACTCCTTGGGGGATTTCAGACAGAGGGAATTTAATGCTGGGACCTGGTTACAACCATGTTGGAAGAGCTGCAGGAGCAAAAAGGAAGAAGGGAGGCCACCCAGATATTAGAAGCCTGAAGGCAACTCCTAGTCTGTGCTGTTGGAGACACTGGTGCAGTTGGAACTAGAAATGCTCTGGCTTTGCACTGGCTGCTGAAGTCCAGAGCCCAGCCCACCTCCATGGCTACTGTGGCAGGTGATGTACCCCAAACTCCTGCTGCAGGGAGGACCAAGATGCTGCTCTCCCTCCTTCCAGTCTTCCCCCAGATTACTGGTAGAACCTTACTGGTGGAAGAATCTGGGAAACAGAATTTGCTGGCTTCCAGCCCCAGGGGTACAGAGCACTGGAGGGAGGCTGGAAGGCACCAGGGAATGATGGGCACTGTGGCTGCCCCTGTGGCACAGGAGACTGTGCTCAGAAGCCCCTGTCAGAACCGTGTGGTGGAGTCTGGCGTGGGAGGCGGTTACCCAGGGAAGCAGGGAAGGAATGATATGTAGGGGGAAAAAAAAAACCACACACACTTGATACATAAGTGCCTGGCTGGGAGAAAAGCAAGCCCCTTCTTTGGGACCAGCTGAGATTGTGTCTGAGGGGAGAGTCCCAGGTCCCCCACCTTGTACCCCTCATCCCTAGGAGGCCCGGGCAGTCCTGACGTTTGCACTTGACAGCGTGGAGCGGAAGCTGCTGATGTCCACCACCAAGGGGCTCTACTCCGATGCTGAGGTACCAGCGTGTGATTAGGGGTGACTGTCAGATCCCTCCCTCCCATTTAACGTCAGGTCCTGTCCCAATCCTCAGAGGCTTAAGGAGAGCTCCTTCCCTGCATCCCTTCTGTAAAGAGGAGTGTTCAAACTTTGCAGCCATAGAAACCCTTGTGGGAATTTTAAAGGGAAGCCCAACTTACGAGAATAGAAGAGGGGCTCAGGTTGAAATCAAGAGGTAGGGGCACCTGAAGGCCTCCCAGCTTCCAGCCCAGAGCTGTGCACCTTGGAGTTTGGAATGTCCGTAAAACAGTTTGGCAACTGTTGGATGAAATGGTCTCCAAGAGCGTTTCCAACCTGGCCCTCCTGTGAATCCAGGCATACGTGGCAGTAAAGATCTGGGGTGTCTCAGATCCCATGGCTTGTAAGACTGGAGTCACAGGGCCTGTGGCTCTAAAATTCCAAACTCTGGCTCCAGAGATCAACAAGGTTGCGGTCACTTCCAGGGGTCAGGATGCCCGATCCCCTTGGTCTGAGGGCTTGGAGCTGCAGGAATCTGACCCCTGGAGCTTTCCCCTTGTCTTTTTTTTCTCCTTTTCTCCTCTCGGGAGCCCATGCAGTCCGGGAGGAGGGGGTGCACTTGGAGTAATCCCCACACCACCTGCCTTACTTGTGGAGGGCTAGGTCTGGGGACTCTGGGAATCAGGTGGGGCCTGGGGGAGCCTCCACGGGGCAGGCCCGGGCCCTGAGCACTGACCTGTCTCCCCTCCCAGCTCCAGCAGTGCCTGGCAGCAGCCCAGACCGCCTCCCAGCACGTCTTCCGCTTCTACCGGGAATCGCTGCAGAGGCGTTACTCCAAGAGCTGAGGCAAGAGCTGAGGCAAGCCGGGGCAGGGCGCCCTCCCGCCACTGCCACCTACCACCTCCAGCGACAAATAAACCAGCAGCCTGGCCCTGCCTATCTGTCATTGTGTGCCGGAGTGAGCTGGTCCCAGAGCTGCAGGGACCCCCAACCTGCTAGTCAGTCCCTGGGCCCATGGGGGGAGGTCGGTACAGACCCCACCCCGCCCCCAGGAAGACACTCTAGGAGTGTGCATTTATTGAGTGAATCTACTCATTCTGACCGTCCCATAAAGTGGGGCTGTTACTGTAGCCTCCAGGTCCCAGGTTCCAGGAGCAGTGAAGTGATGGACAAATAAAGTTGGTGTCTGTTGAATGGTGGCAAATGTTATTTTAAAAAGGGACGGGGCCGGGAGAGGGGTTTTGGCGGGTTCGTTTGAGGAGGGCAAATTTAATACATCAGTCAGAGACACCTTCATGGAAAGGGGGACATCCAAGGGAAGCCCGGGAAGAGGCCAGGGGCAGGCTCAGGAACTCACAGATATGTGGGGGGAGGACCCCTGGCAGAGACCTGCAGAGGTTCAAGGGCTGGCAAGGTGGCCAGTGTAGCTGAAGCAGAATGAGGGTGGGAGGAGGGAGGGGTGCTCAGGGAGGTAACAGGCCTTCTGGGCCTCAGGGGAATCTGGTTCTGAGTCTTTTAACTGCCAGGGGTCACCACCTAATTAGCGGTGCAGCATGGGTTCCACTGAGTCCAGACCCAGAGCCCTCACCGTTCAGACAAACCCAGGAGATGCCAGCACACTCTGGACTGCGGTTCCCTCTCTGTGAACCAAAGTGGCTGAGGCCTGTTGGTTCTCAGGGGTGGGAGCAACCCCTAAGGGGCTTTTGGAAATGGGTATATTTTTAGTTTTGATTTGACTGATCACAACCCTCATATTTAGGGAATAGGAGCCAGGAACATCCTTCAGGAGTAGTGTTCCCACCGGTGGGCCACATGGCTGCCAGATCCTGTCTGCCACTGCCACTTGGGGGTGCATGGTGAAGGTGACACGCTGGGGGGCCTTCTGCACACTTCATACTTGAACTGGCTCACGAGGTGCCCACAATTGCCCCTTTGGGCAGGTGTCATTTTCATCCCCAGTAACCAAGAAGGAAATGCATAAATATCTAGCTTAAAATTATGATCCGTGAAGACACTCAGGAGGGCACAAATGGGGAACAGTATTTCCTCCTAGCGAGATTAAACGGCTTTAAATGGAGTGAGAAAACTAAACCACTGTCGCCTTGTTACTTGGTGTTATCAGGCCCCATTTAACGTGCTTCTGCTAAGTGTTCATGGCAGACGGCTGTTTTGCCTGCCTTTGATGTCTTAAGGCTCCATCCATCCCAGCCTCCCAGTCTCGGGCCACTTGAGGGGGCTGCCTCCTACCCCAGGAGGGCCAACAAGAGAGTAACTGAGGAACAGGACCTCTGGGGTACCTGAGCTACCTGGGGCTATTTTTCTCTCCCAGAAGGAGGAGCCTGCACAGTGAAGCCAACAGGAGAAAGGAGGGCCAAGAGATGGGGAGACCAGACCATTTCATTTGAGCCCTGAATACGGTACTGTGTCGGCTTTCTTGCCCTTTCTTGGGCAAGGCAGGCCTTCTTGGATTTCTGCCATTTGCTGTCAAAGGAGCTCAGAGGGAGGCTGTGGTTTACATGTATGACCCACAGTCTTCGGGTCTGTTTCAGGTGTAGGGGGAAATAGTCCCATTTTGCAAATGAGAAAAAGAGGCTCAGAGAGAAGGCACTTGGGCAGAGGTTCCACAATGAACATGGAGGAGTGAGGACTTGGAACCTGGCTTTCTCTAATTCTACCGACCACCCATGCTGTGAAGAGAATATTCTGCAATTTGGAAGCCCTCCGGGCCGCGCGGCGGATTCCCCCTTCTCTAGCTCTGAGGTGTCAGGGGGCACCCTGGGGACAGCCCGTCACTCTGGCCCGCCCCCTCCAGGGGTCAGGCGCCGCCAGCCCCTTCCACCTTCCCACACACACAGACAGACACAGGTTTGGCGGCAAGAGTGTCTGGTGTTTAATCGCTCTTTGCGGCCTCCAGGAAGCGGGGCGGGGGTGGTCCGGCGCCCTCCCATTTCTGGACGCTACCGCCGCCGCCTCATCCACCCGGATTCTCCACTCCGACCGCGGACGCGCTGGGCGGCCAGCCTCTGGGTTCACAGTGGGGGCCGCAGGGGCAACTAGGGCGGGTCCCGGGAGGCGAGGTAGGCGGCCAGGGTCACCAGGGCGGCCGCGTATGTGCACACGCCCAGCCCGACGGCCAGGACCCCCAGCAGGAAGGCGCGGCGGGAGGCGGCCCCTGCCCCCTGGACGTCCCCCTTGGCCCAAGCCTTGTTGGTCTGTGGAGGCGTTGGGCAGCGGTGACTCAGGCATCCCCGCAGCCCAGCTCCTCCCCCACCCAACACACCCATGTATTCACTCATCTATTCCAAAAACAGATGGAGCAGCTACTGTGGGTCGGGCACAGTTGGGCACTGGGGAATACCGCGTGACTAATAAAAACATGTATATATGACCATATGCCACAGTTCTAACTCTGAGCCTCACAATGGCCCTGAGGCAGGAATTATTCATTCCCATTTTACCGATGAGGAAAATGAGGCACAGAGAGGTTGAATGGCTTGCGCACAACCTTACTAGAGAGCAGCAGACCTAGGATTTGAGCTCAGGTTCTTAACCACCCCTCTGGGCTGCTTTCTGTGAAACATGCCTCATTTTACCCCTGAATGTTTCTAGATGATGAATACTTATCTCCATCTCTCCCCCTCCACCTGCCCCCTCGCAAGCATAGCTCCTCTGTTTTGTTTTATTTTTAACGCATTTTTCTTTTTTAATCCAGTCCCCTCCCAACCCCACACCCACAGACTGACCTTCTGGGCCAGGCAGAAGGCGGCGATGCCCACAGGCCAGAAACAGCACAGCATGGAGAAGACAGCCAAGCCAAGGTGGTCGTGGGGTAGGAGTGGGGAGAGCAGGCCGCCCCCATCCCAGTCCGAGTCACTGTCACTGGATGACACATCCTATGGGCAGGAGACGGCCTAAGTGGGCATCTCCACCCATCTTCCCTGCCCCCAAAGACACCAAGAGAGAAAAATGTTCCAAGAGATAGGCTCCTGACTTGTCTAAATCCTGGATCCCTCTGTGGGGAAGCTCTAGACCTTGTCTCCAGAGAAAAGCATCACCCACACTCAAAAGCTTTGAGTTCAGTTTCAAGGAGTTCACAAGTCCAATCACGGATACTATAACTGCTTAAAAGCTCTGAATTAAAAATCTCTGAAGTGAAGACAGAAACCAATGGGGACAGGAAACTGTAACAAGATGGAGATTAGGGGTGCCAGCTCTGGCGGCCTAAATTACTAGGACAAACCTGTCAGCTGAAACTACAGGTTCTAGGTTAAAAACAATTTGTTTTAATTTTGTATCAAATAGCTCACAAGACTTTAAGGAGTTACTGTTAAGGCCAAAACTGAAGTGAAAATCAAGGTTAATTTAACAGAGAGGTCAAATGAACAGAGAAGGCCCCTTCTGCCCTGCAGCTGACACAAGTAAACCAAATCCTCTTTGGAGGAAGGCACTTTAATTCTAGGCCTCAAAGAAATTTTTCCTAAAAACAATGTTTCAAATACAATGACCAGCACGCAGTCAAAAATAACTAGGCACACGAGAACCATAGATGAGAATTGGCAGAAGTAATAAGGCCCTCAAAGTCTTCAATTAATGGAATTATCAGACACATATACCAAAGGGAAGCTTACTGTCACAATGTGGCAGGCTGTGTTTCCAAAAATGGCCACAACCACTCTCCCATCCCACATGCTCTTCTTCCAGTGTGACTGATAATCTTCCCATCAAGGGGTGAGGTCTATGTCCACTTTCCTTGAGTCTGGGCAGGCTGTGACTCACTTGTAATTGATAGAATGTGGTGGAAGTAATGCCACACGACTTGTAAGCATAAGTCAGAAAAGGTAGTCAGCAGCTTCTGTTTTGCTGAAACACTCATGCTGGAGGCTGGAGGCACACAAGAAGTCTGACTGCCCTGAAGCTGCCATGCTGTGAGCCCAAACCAGCCCACCTGGGGAGACTCATGCAGAAGCCCTGAGATTCCATCAAGAGACAGAGATCCAACCAGACCCCAGCTACTTCAGACCCTCAGTGTTCCAGCTCTAGCCACTGGCTGACCACAACCTCATGGAAGACCCTGAGGCAGAGCCACTCAAGTCCTTCCCAAATTCCTGACCCATGGAAACCATGAGCCATGATAATGATTATTGTTGTTTTAAGTTGCTAAGTTTTGGAGTGTTTTCTTATACAGTAATAGCAACCGGAAAACCATGTTTAGGAAATAAAAGGCAAGCTTGACAATATGCCCAAGGAATAAGAAATTATCAAAAGTGACATTAATTGGAAAAAAAAAAAAAGAGAGAGACCAGGGACAACAGAGGCACAGAGATGCATTGGCTTAGGAGAGAGATGGACAGATAGAGAACACGGGGGTCAGAAGTCAGAGGGAAGAGAAAAAGAGACAAAGGGAACAAAGATGAGATGAATCTGGAGAGAAAAAGGTAAAGCAACAGGGGGAAAAAGAGAATAGGAAGAACCACAACTGGAAACCAAGGAAGGCCACACACAGTTGGGAAGTGAGACTGGAGGCCAAAGGCTGGTACTCAAGCTGCCAGCCTGCCAGATGTTGGCCGTAGCTGGGTTCGCCCTCCAGCCCCCTCCCCTATCTCCCACTAAGGAGCCCACCTTAGTGATGCTGCTCTTACCTCAAGGTCAGGTGGCCCTGGATCCCCTAGGCCAGCGCTCACAGAGGGAAAAGATGGTGGCAGAAACTGCCAACCCCTCAGCGATTCCGCAAAGGCTGTCTCTCGAAAGGGAGGCCCCAGATCAGGCTCACCAGGCTTCTGGACAAGGGGCTCACTGCCTGCACCCACCAGCAGAGGCTGTTGGAGTTCTCGAAGACTGGGGCTGTCCATGGCTGGAGAGAGGTTCCCAGAGGGAATTCCTGGGGGTAGGGGAAAGAAAAAGACAAGTTGTAAAAGTTGCACCTTCATCCTTCCCCTGACTCCTGGCTTTGGAGAGGCCCCAGGCAGAGATTAGGTAGCTGACTGATCTTCAGACCCATTTTACAGATAGTGAAACTGAGGCCCAGGGAGTAAAAAGAGTTTCATCCAAGTTGTGACGAGAACTCAGGAATATGGACATTTGGTTCTGGGCTACTTTCTCTTCAGGTCAAAACCACATACCTGTTGCACATTTATTCCAAACCATGCCTTACACACCTACTTGGCCCATGAACTTCACACCCATACTGGGTTCACACTCCCATCCCTCCCCCCCACGCCCATCCCCAATTATGCGTAGTTCACACACCCTCTGTGGCCCCCAAGCCTTCACATTCTCAATCCCCAAGTCCCCTGCCACACGTACCCATCCAGGCAAGCCCAACACCCCCTCCTCCTGTGCACATTCATGTCCCAAGGGACTGTTTGCATACTTGCCCCCCTAAAATAAGCTCGCAGAAAACACCTCTCTGGAGCCCCAAGCTTCTCACACACTCATCCAAATAACTCCTTGCACCTTCATCCTAATCCCCCCAGCATCAGATTCCCCCAGATACACATATATACACAGGCTTCCCACACATGCAGCCTGGACACTCTCCCCTGTTCCCACCCATCACCTTCCTTGTACACCTGCCCCAGATACCCAGAGCCACACACCCCTCTCCTACTCCAGCCACATCCATGACTCACACCTACCAGCTCCCCAAACACCTCACCAGAATCCACCTTTGCACACCTCCCCCATAACATCCGCAAACCACCACACGTACACACTCAACTCAACCAGAGAATATTCTTCTTGCCCTCACTATCCCCCTGAGGGGTCCCCAAGTCTCCCGCCCTCAGTACAAACCTGCCTTGAGCCGATTTCCTCACCAAGGTTTTGCCTCCGGATCCCCAACGCCAGGACCCGGGGGAAAGCGGTACCCGCCCCCCCCCCCCCCCCAGCTGAGCCCCTCACTCACCGCCCACGGCCATAGGCCGAAACCTCTTGGGCCCCCTGCACAGACACCCGCCCCGACCCTACCTCCCGGGGTGGGGGAACTCCGTGAACCTCGCTTTCCCCGGTGCCGGGACCGGGGCCTGGGGGCGCGGGGTCTGTGCGCGCCGCTCGGCGCCCCTCCCAGCGCCCCTGGCCCGCAGCGCGCGGGGGCGGGGATGGGGGCGGGGCGGCGGGCCCCAGGCTCCTCCCTCTGCCGAGCCAAGGAGGGGGCCTTGAAGGCCGACGTCAGCGCCCGGCGTGGGTCCCTGCTACCCCGGGTGTGGAGGAGCAGGCGGTAGTCTCTGAGCACAGACCCTCCCGAACCCAGACCCAAAAGCTGTAGGACGGTGGAGGGGGCGCCCCAATTCTCCAGGGCCTTCCTGGCTTGGCCCCGCCTCCACCCCACTGTCCTCCCCGCTGCCCAGCAATAATAACGGCAACCACAGCTAACTGTGGGTAAGGTTCCTAGTGCTTTACACATACACGTACACGTTTATTCCTAAGAACGATCGTTGATTGTCCTGTTGTGCCCAGGGGGAAACAGGCGCAGAGAGGTTAGGATTTGCCTACGAGCACGCCGCGGGGTCACTGAGTGCAGACTACATCCGGCCCCTGGGTTAGATGCCCTGCATTATCATCTCAAGGATTCCTCTCAGTAGCTCTATTCCTATCCCAATTCTGCAGATAAGGAGACTGAGGCTCAGAGATGTGTGCTCACTTGGCCAAGGTAAACAACTGGTACTAGGATCCACCAGCAGTTTGCAACCCAGGGCTGTGTTTCTTGCTGGCCCAAAGAGAGGGGAGAAAGCAGAGGCAGCAGGTGAGGTAGGGGCTTTCAGGGAAAGGGTGCGGAGGTGGGAGTGGGCCAGGGGTGGCGTGCTACTTATCAGGTGGTACAGGTGGTGGTTATGAGGCAGTGTTTGGACCCACACAGACCTTTCCTTTCCAGGCTCTTCAAGGCACCTGCTATATGACCTCTGGATAATGGCATCACCTTTCTGAGCCCCCAATTTCTTCATCTGTAAAATGTAGTAAATACTCCCTGCCTCTTACATGTGATAATATATATAAAACACTTAGATTAGGTGCCATAACAAATGTCCAACATCTGCCCCAAACTAGGCACTCCGAACATGTCTGGTATTTAGGAATATAATTATTTATTTCCATCTTCATCAGTCTGATTAGAGGATTTCTCACCCTGCCGGCCTCCACCTCTTTCAGGGAGCCCACCCATCTTGCATTGGCTTCCCTTTCTCGGAAGCCCTCCATCTCACCAGTCCCAGACAGTCAAACTGGAGGATTCCCTTCCTGATGTGGGGCCGGCCAGAGTTCCCTTGCTCCAGGGCTCTGGGGCTCCGTGCCAAGAGTCCAGACGCTGGAGCTGGCACAGGCCCCACTCCCGGGGAGAGCAGATGGTGTCTGGAAGTGCACTTGGCTCAGCCAGAGTTTCTGGCAGACAACAGGCGGGGAGATCCACGGAGGGAAGATGAGAGACCTGTTTTATGGGGAGAGAGACCCTGTTACTCTCTGTCTCCTTAACCTCGCTCTTATTGCTTATCACTATGAAACATATATTTCTGTTGTTTGTAGTTTGAATCCTCCCACATCAGTGTCAGTTCCAGCCAGGCTGGGATTTGATCTCTTTTGTTCACTGCTGTGCCTCAGGGCCTAGAACAGTGCCTGGCACAAAGCAGGGCTTCAATACATATTTGTGGGGTGGGGGCATGAATTCCCACCAGCCTGTTTTTTTTACCAAACCTCTGAGCAATATAGGTCCCTCCGACTCCCTTGTCCACCCTAGAGATTTATTCATGTCCAGTAGATCTCTCTGGCTGCCATCAGCCTTGTATAGTCAGTCTCCCCAGGATACCACAAGAGACCCTGGCCTCTTGGAGTTTGTGATGGTCGTGGAATATTAAACATGAGATTCCAGCCAGGATCATCAACAGAAGCCTAAACACTGACTGAAAGTTTGATGAGGAACAGAATATTTATTAAGTCTCAAAGTATGCTCCCACAGATCATATATTTATTACAAAGGGAAAAAAATAGTAATAACGGACAATATCACTGTAACCAGGAGATAGAAATTAACATCAGTATTAGGACAAATCAACATTGTGTCCCTCCTGATATACACTTAGGACACAACATCATTTCTGTGATTTTTCTGCCAAAAATGCATCATCTGAATCTAATCATGAGAAAACATGGGACAAAGCCAAATTGAGGGACACAGTATAAAGTAGCTGGTCTATACTCTTCAAGAATGTCAGTGTCATGAAAACCAAAACAATAACAAAGATTTAAAAGCTGGAAGCCTGTTCTAGATCAAAGGTGACTAAGGAAACATGACAACAAAACACAAAGTGTGATCCCGGAGGGAGAGCAGATGGTGATAAGGTATGTTATTGGGACAGTGGGCGAAATTTGAATATACACTATAAATTAGATGATAGTTTTGCATCAATGTTAAATTGATACTTGGGGAAATGTTAAATTGGTATTTTGGTTATATAGGAGAATCCTCTTGTTCTTAGGAGAATTTTATTGTTAGAAATAATGAGTTATGGGTATAATATATATGTATATATCTGTATATATATACACACACATAAAATCAAGCAAAAGAATTGAACAAAAATTTCACAAAAAGAGGAAATCCAAGGGAGCAATGAACATTTAAAAAGTTACTCAACTAGTCATCAGGGAAATGCAAATTAAAATCACAATGCGATACCAGTACACACCCACCAGAACAGCTAAATGAAGGAACACACCACCAGGAAATGTTGGTGAGGATGGGGTTGGGGGGGCTCTCATACACTGCTGGTGGGCATCCAAATTGGTCCAACCACTAGGAAAACTTGTTGGGCAGTTACTACTGTAGCTGAACATATCCTATGACCCAGCAATTTCACTCCACTCAGATCTGAACATATGTCCACCAAACATATGTCAACAGATGGATAAATAAAGTGTGGCATCTTCACACAGAGGAAACTATACAGCAATGAGAATGAAAGATCTACAGCCATATGCAATAGCGTGAATGAATTTCACAAGCAAAACACAGCCAAAGACAGCAGACACAAAACAATGCATACTGTGCGACTTCATTTCCACAAAGTAAAAAACAGGCAAAATTAATCCATATTGTTAGAAATCCAGTTAGTGGTTTCCCTTGGGGGCATCTTGGAAAAGGCATGATGGGCATCCTAGGGGGCTGGTCATGTTCTTTACATGGGCTGAGTTCTGGTTACCAGGTTCATTCAGTTCATGAAATTTAATCCAGCTGCTCATTTATGATTTGTGCACTTTACTGTACATATATTATACTTCAAAACATTTATTTTTGAAAAAGAGTGAGTTAGATCTTTACATACTGATGTGGATAAATTTCCAAGATGTATCACTGGGTGAAAAATGCAAGATATAAAACAATGTGAATAGTCACTATTAATCAGTATGGCACTTCCTCAAAAACTTAAAAATAGAATTACCATATAACCCAGCAATTCTACTTCTGGGTATATACCCTAAAGAACTGAAAGCAGGGTTTTGAAGAGATATTTGTACACACATGTTCACAAGAGCATTATTAACAATAGCCAGGAAAAGGAGGAAGTAACCCAACTGTACATTAACAGATGAATGGATAAAGAAAATGGGCTGAATATTATTCAGCCTTAAAAAGGAAGAAAATTCCGTGCTGATCATTTTGTAATATATAGAAATACTGAATCATTATGTTGTATACCTGGAACTAACATGGTGTTGTAGGTCAATTATACTTCAAATTTAAGTATATAATTATAAATAAAGAGTATAATTATAAATAAATAAAAGACTGCTATATAATTTTTTTAAAAAAAGGAAGGAAATTCTGACATGCACTACAGCATGGATGACCCTAAAGGACATTATGATAAGTGAAATAGACCAGTCATAAAAGGACAAACAATGAATGATTCTACTCATATGGGCGCCTAGAGTTGTCAAATTCATAGCAACAGAAGGTAGATAGGTGGTTACCAGAGGGCTGGAGGAAGGGAGGGATGGGGAGTTTTTGTTTAATAGGTACAGAGTTTCAGTTCTGCAAGATGAGAATAGTTCTAGAGACTGGTTGCACAACTGTGTGCATGTACTTAATGCCACTGAATTGTACACCTAAAGACAGTTAAAATGGTAAATTTTATGTTATGTGTATTTTATCACAATTTTGAAAACCTTAAAAGTAAAAAGCCCATCAATAAGTACTCAGCATGCTTATTGTAAAACACGTGTGTATGTCATTTCAGTTACAACAACAACGTCAACAATAAAAACCATCAATAATAGCAAACATTCATAATGCTTCCTTTGTGCCAGGCACTACCCTAAATGCATTAGGCATTTGTATTAGTTATTACTGCTGTGTAACAAATTATCTCCCCAAACTTACTGGCTTAAAACAATAAACATTTATCATCAGACATAGTTTTTGTTGGTCAGCAATCTGTTGATGACTTAGCTGGCTGGTTCTGGCTTAGGGTGTCATGAAGTTACAGTCAGCATGTTGGCCAGGTGCAACAGTCACCTGAAGATTTGATGTGGCTGAAAGGTCTCCTTCCAAGATGGGTCACTCACATGGTGCTGGTTGTTGGCACGGGGCCTCAGTTCTTCCCCACTGGGGTCTCTCCACTGGCTGCTTCACTGCTGTCACAATCTGGTGGCTGGTCTCTCTCAAGCTGAGCCATTCAAGAGAGACATTGAGGGGGTAGGTATGTATAGCTCAGTGGTAGAGCACGTGCTTAGCATGCACGAGGTCCTGGGTTTAGTCCCCAGTACCTCCATTAATAAACAAACAAACAAACAAATAAATAAACCTAATTATGTTCCCCCTCCAAGTGAAAAAAAAAAGAGAGAGAGGGAGAGGAGGAAGCCTCAATGCCTTTTATGGCCTAGTCTCAGAAGTCACACACCAACCACTTCTACCATATTCCACCGGTTAGAAGCAAGTTACAAAGTGCAGCCTATACTCAAGAGGAGAGAAATTAGGCTCTACCAAGTGAAAGAAGGAGTGTTAAAGAGTCTGTGGACATATTTTAAAATAGCTTCATACATTCATTAAATCCTGACAGTAATCTAACAAGGTAGATACCATCACTCACATTACAGATGAGGAAACTGAGGCCCAGAGAGGCTGAAGGTCACACAGAAGGGGCAGAGCTAAGACTTAAACCCAGGTAGTTGAACTGGGAGGCATTTTTTGGGGGAAGGGGGTAATTAGCTTTATTTATTTATTTTTAATGGAGGTACTGGGGACTGGACCCAGGACCTCACGCTTGCTAAGCATGTGCTCTACCACTGAGCTATACTCTGCCCCCTGGGAAGCATTTTTCTTAATCAGTAATATCAACCAGTGGGGAAGAAACCAACTGAAGAAAAAATATTTAAGAAGTAGACTTGTATGGAACTTTGATGACTGGTTGTATATGGGACGTGATGGAGTCGAGGAGGACGTGCATAACCTCCATATTTGATACTGGGAGATGTGTATCCAAGAGAGGCAGGAAAGCAGAAGGTTAGGAACATAGAGTTTGAGGACAGAGACAGAACTATAATCATTTTGGTTTAAGGCAAATGATTTTGCCCTAATTTCTTCATCTTAAATAAAGCTGATAATTTCCTACCCTGTGGGATAGCTGTGAGGATTAAAGGAGATCATGCATACAAAACAATCAGTTTACGGGGCTAGCACAGAGAAATCACTCCATAAATGGTGACTTTCAAATACACCTATTAGTGAAATATTAACCTATTGAATTATTTTATTTATGTAAATATCATCCCATTGAAATGTTGCCCCCTAGCTATAACTTTCAGCTGGTGACTCTAACTTTTGCAGTCCCCGTTTTGCTAAAAGATAGGGGGAAAAGTTCCTTTTGGACTCTTTTGGTTTGGGCTGGAGGAATAAGACACGAACTAAGGTTCAGTTGGACTTAAAGGGTGGGAAAGTCACTGCTCTGGAAATCAGAATGAGTGCTTCTGACTCAGTTACTCTCCTTGTGCCCATTGCATGGATGCGATAATTGAGACCTAGTCATGCAAGGTCACAAGTTACTGACAGAGTTCAGCCTTTAAGAACAGGATTTTCTGCAGATAAAGGGGCCTCAGTTCCTCATTTCTCATACCCCTTCCCCCATACCCGACTCCTTGCTCAGAATCGCCACTAACAGTGAAGAACTGGACAGTATTGCTGAGAAGGAAGTTGGATTTATCAGTCCTTGAGAAGCTTGGGGGAACTCTAAAAAGGAACCCCCTCCCCAACTTCTCTGAATGAGTTTTGGGGTTTTTTTCTAGTTATGAGGCGGAGGATGCACACAGCCATCTGACGGAGATTCCCCCTTGGCTTTGGCTCAAGTCTCTGATTTGTGGTTCTGGTTGTGAAGAGAGTTTTAGGGCGCACGGGGCATCGATGTACTTGCTTACTTTGTTAAAAAAAAAAAAAGTGTCTGGGAGAAGCAGTTGATGATCAAACTTCCTCAGCCACACTCAAGATGGCAACAGCAGGGCCACGCCCCGAATGGCGGAACCGTGGGTCGCGGCTGGACAGACGCCTGTCACAAAATGGAGAAACCAGGAGAGAAAAAGTCCATCACATCTCAGCCCCGCCCCCATAGACCGCTAGGGCCAATTAGCAACCCGCAGGGCGGGGGCAAGGCCAGGGGCGGAGGCTACTGTCGCCCTAGCAACAACCAGGGAGGCGGGAGCCGGGCGCGGCCTCGGAGGGATCAGCCCCTCAGATCTCTCGCTGCCAGGAAGGTCTTGGGAGAGGCGCGAGCCAGGCCTGAGGGTCAGTGTCCGCGGAGAGACAAACATTCAAGCCCATGAACTCCAATCGTCGCCGGCGCTTTCACCTCTGGTAACCGTTAGGTGCTCTGAGGTAGGAATAACGCATGCGTTAGCTCAGAGGCGGGGCTAAAGTGCCCTGCACTTAGAACGCATGCGCCTCATGAATCTGAAGGGAGGGATCCGACTGAGGAGGCGGGGCTTTGTGCTTGTGGGCGGGGCTATGGGCCCTGGGGCGGGACTTTCCGCTGCAATGATCGGGAGGAAGAGGTTATTTTGGAGGCCGGCTGAGTTAGACGCCAGCTCCTCAGCTGGTCCGTTTCTCGCCTCTCATTTTTCCGGGGCTGTCTTGGAGAGGCAGTTAGTATCATGATTAAGACCGCAGCCTCGTGGTTTGAGAAAACTAGCTTGGAATCCCAAGTACTGCTTCTTACTTGGTGGGCCTCAGTTTTCCCATCTGTTAGGTGGAGATAATTGTACACTTTTCTCACAAGGCAATGATAATATTTTTCTCCTCTCAGGGCCATGGCTGAGGTGCACGTAATCGGGCAGATCATGGGGGCCACCGGTTTCTCGGAAAGTAGCCTTTTCTGCAAGTGGGGCGTCCACACAGGTATTCCCGGGCATGGTGCATTTCCCCACCAAGATCCCCCCAGTCTAGACCCACAAAAGAAGCCACACCCTCTTTTTTTGACTCCTTGACTCTGTCCCGGATCTTCAGCTTCCATCGGCTCTCAGGGCTCCTAAACGTGACGACGCTCTGTTCATGCTAATCTCAGGCTCCCTTCTTATCCCTTCCCATCCCATCTCCGGGGACTCTGGCTCCCACTCTCTCAACACACATTCCCTAAGGATATGGGACTATAGGCTAGACACACACACCCGGCCCCAGCACATACTCCCAATCCTCAAAACAGTTGACAGCTCTTTGACTGCATTCACTGTATTAGGGGTGCCCTGGGTGCCTCCCCCATCCTTATTATTTGCTTAACAGCCTCCATTTATTGAGTTCTTAATGTAAAATGGAAGTTTCCATCTCAGAATTAAGAAGCAAGGCTACACTCCTGTATTCATATTTCTCTGTGAGAATGTAGGAACCCTATTCTGGCAGTCATCCAAATCCATCCACACAGGCCCAATAGGGACCTTGCAGGCCCCAATTTTCATGTCTCCCCATCAGAGGCAGTACAGTGTGGTGGGATGGTGTGATGGTTAAGGCCACAGGCCATCAGGTCCAGGCTCAAATATGAACTCCCTTGCCTGTTAATTGGGAGCCTTGGAACTTGATCTCTCTGAGCCTCAGTTTCCTTGTCTGAAAATGAAGGAAATAGCAGCTAAAAATGTTTCTCCTGCATAGCACAGGGAACTATGTTCAAATTCTTGTAATAACCTTTAATGAAAAAGAATATGAAAGTGAATATATGTATGTATATGCATATATGCATGCATGCGTATGATTGGGACATTGTGCTGTACACCAGAAATTGATACATTGTAACTGACTGTACTTCAATTTAAAAAACTTTTTTTAAAAATAGCAACTAAGAGGAGGCAGAGTGCTGAGGTTAAGAGCACAGACTGCCTGGGTTCAACACCCGCTCTTGCATGTTAGTTATGTGACCTTGGACACTTGTCTTTGCCTTGATTTCCCTGTCTGTACAATGGGAAAAATAACACTATTTACCTCACGGAATTGTTGTGAGGACTAAATAAATATCAACAGCAGTTAGAAAAAGGCCTAGACTTCTAAGTGCCCAGTAAGTATTTGCCTGGCTTGTATAAAAATTGGATCCCCCCCTCAAAAAAAAGAAAGGAAAAATTGGATAGAGTCTTGTTTGTAAAGCCCTCAGTATTTATGCACAGATAAATGCCCATGAAATGCATGTGGCTTTTGCCATCATCATCTTTTCAGGCCTTGCGTCCTTTGTGATTTCACTGGTAGGGAGGGTGGTGGTTGAGATTCCCTGGGAAACTGAGATCCTCCAGCTGAGCAGATAAGAAGCAGGCTCTGGACTCAGAAACTCAATTTCCAGTACCCTACCATTCACCAGCTCTGTGACCCTGGGCAAGTGCTCTTCCCTCTTGGAGCCTCAGTTTCCTCATCTATAAAGTGGGACTATTTGTCCTTTGGTCTCCGCCATCACTCAGATCTCCATCTGAATCAGCTCCACCATGGGACCTTGGTCTGCTGCGGTCCTGCTGTAGCCCCAGGGTGGAGAACATGGTGGGGCACAGAGTAGGTGTTCAGTAAACATTTGTGGAATGAATGGCCAAATGCCTTTCCTTCTCAGAGGTTGTATCTTTACCAGTAAAATTATATTAGCCCCCACCTCCTAGGATCACATATTTGTCTGAAGAACATTTATTGAGCACTTTCTGTGTACCATGATCTGGGTTTGAGGCCCCAGGGATCCAGTAGTTTACAAGATCCTTGCTCTTCTGGGGTTCACAGTAGGGGAGACAGAAAATAAATAAGCAGATAAAGACATGAGTGCAATGATTACAGACAGCGGTAGGTACTAGGAAGAAATGAGATGAAATGATGGGAGAGGGACTGGTGTTTGGATAGGAGGGTGAGGGAGAACCCCTCTGTGAAAGTGGCACCTGAGCTGATCCTTGAAGGATGAAATACAAAAAAAAAAAAAAAAAAAGCCAGGCAGGGGGACATCTAGGAGCAGAGTTTTCTACGCAGTGGGAACAGCCAGTGCAAAGGCCCTGAGGAGGGGAACAAAAATAGGACCGGCGAGCCTAGCGGGCGGTGAGGAATGGGGAGAGTGATGGGAAATGAGTTCAGGAAGAGGGGCACAGGCCAGGCCTTGCAGGGCCTTGTGGGCTCCGGAGGAGAATCTGTCAGCAGGGGTAGGGTGGGGATTAAGAGTCCCAGAGGGTGGATTAAATGAATTCATTACTAAAGCGCTTAGCACAGCGTCTGGCATTTAGTAAGCACTGAGTGCATTTTTTGCTCTTACTCTCACCCTCAGGATTGCTGCTATGACGCACCTTTCTCGATGTGATCTGTGTTTCTCGTGAAGGACACCCTTGGGCCCATCTTAATCATTGGACTAGGCCTCTAAGTGTGGGCTGAGAATGGTAATAAAATGATACCCAACACATGTCCAGAACTCACTATGACCTAGTCCCTGTTCTGAGTGCATCGTGTCTATTAACTCATTTAATCTTCTCATAACACTGTGAGGAATGCATTATTGTGACACCCACCTTACAGATGGGCAGACCGAGGCAGAGAAAGCTAACTCGCTCAAGGTTGCACAGGCAGGAGGAATAGCGCTAGGATTTGAACCCAGACGTTTGGCTCCAGAGTTCACACTTTGCAACCCTTGCCCCTCGCCATGCCAGGGAGAAATGGGGTGCTCCAGCCACAGTGGGATCCCCTTCCGATGACTGCCTCCCACCCTGCCCTGCCTCATCTGTGTCCTGACTCTCACTGCAGGGGCAGCATGGAAGCTCCTGTCAGGTGTGCGGGAGGGCCAAACGCAGGTGGACACCCCCCAGATAGGGGACATGGCCTACTGGTCCCACCCCATCGACCTGCACTTTGCCACCAAAGGCCTTCAAGGTAGGTTCCCTGCCTGGGCCCCAGGCTAGACTAAGGGGAGGTAGGTTAGTGGCACCGATGCTTCCAGGACTGAGAACACCCAGTGCTGTCCCTGTTCCCCATGCCCTTTGGGTCCCTTTCCTGGGCAGGCTTGGCCCTGGAGAGGCTGAGCTGAGGCATCCCCAGGCTGACTCTAGAGTGTGTTCCAAATAGGGCAGAGGCCAGGGGTGGAGGGAGCAAGGTCAAGGGGAGGGCCAGGGGGAGAGGTGGTGGCTTTCACAGAGACAAACAACAGTCTTCATTTGGGAGGAAGCTGGGAGGGGTTTATGTGTATATGTGTGTGTGAGAGAGAGAGAGGTGAGGGCAGGTGGCTGTTCTGCTGGCAGCGCTCTTCAGATGCTCAGAGGGGAAATGAATATGTGGGGGAGGCCAGGTATCAGAAAACCTCCTCTAGCGGAAAATTTGGGTCATTAGAGAGGAATGGATTCCAGGAAATAGCCTAGGTAAATATGCCATATATTTCTACAATGTAAATAATATTTACTGAGTGTCTGTCTTGTGTCAGGTGATGCCAGGGAGATGTCTGATTGAGACAGCCCCTGTCCCACCCAGCCCTGTCCCCACATGGTTCATCATCCTTTGGGGGAGACAGAGCTGCCCTCAGACAGTAGGAACCTAGAGTAGGCAGGACCAAGATGGGGGATCCTGAAGGGCTATGGGAGTCCGGAGGAGGCGCCTGACTCTCCTGGGGAGTTCAGGGAGGGCTTCGTGGAGGAGGGGAATGTTTGAGCTTTACTGTGAAGGGCCAGCAGGAGCTATTAAAACAGAAGGATGGAAGAGAGTTCTGGGCAGAGAGCCACACGTGGAAGGCTCAAGGGGGAAAGTGAGCCAGGAGCATCTGGAGGCCCGAGGGAGAGCAGGAGGACTGCAAGGAGTCAGGTGGCAGGGGATGGTGTTAGGCCATGCAGGGCCTTGAATGCTAGGCTGCAGAGATGAGGCCATCTCCTGAAGGCACTGGGGAGCCAGCACAGGTGACTGAAAAGTCAGATTTTGCCTTTAAAAGATCCTTCTATGGGGGGAGGGTACAGCTCAAGTGGAAGAGCGCATGCTTAGTATACACAAGGTCCTGGGCTCAATGCCCAGTACCTCCTCTAAAAATAAATAAATAAGTAAACCTAACTACCTACCCCCCCCAAATCAAATCAAACCAAATCAAATAAATAAATAAAAGATCCTTCTGGCTGCCTTGTGGGTAATGGATTGGAAGGTGAGGCAGTCAACAGACCTTTCAGCTCTTAAGGACCCCAAGTCTCCCAATATGGGCATCATCCTTGCCTCCTCTTTTCTCAGCGCCCTCCCCTCCAGTTCTGTCCATCAGGAAGTCCTATTAGCTTCACCTTTGAAATGCTTCCTAAATCCTACCACTTCCACCCCTCTCTCCCCAGCACCCTGATCTGTCCATCCTCACCTCTCACCAGCCTATTACAGTAGCGTCTTTACTGGTGTTCCCACCCCACCCCCATAGTCTGTGCCCTTGTGAGCACCTAAGTCAGGTCACATTCCTCCTCTGCTCAGGACCCTCTGTGGTCCTCATCTCACTCAGGGTAAAAAGTAAAGCCTTACAGTGGGTCACGAGGCCCTGCTCGATCTGGTTCTGTCACCACCACCCCCTCCCCATCTCCTCTCACTCTGCTCCAGCCACGTTGGCCCCACCAGGCAACTCCACCTCAGGGCCTTTGCACTAGCTCTTTCCTCTGCTGGGAGTGCTCTTCCCTAGACAGCCATGCGGCCATACTCCTGTCCCTCCTTTACTCATTCACTCAAATGTCACCTCAGTGAACCTTTTTTTGATCACCGTTTTTCTAAAACTCCATCCCTACCCCCATCCTACCCAGCTTATTATTCTCCAGAGCAGTTATCACCATCTAACATACCCTATAATTTGCTTATTTACTGTGTTCGTTGTCTAAGATGTCAGCTGCACAAGGGCAGGAATTTTTGTCTGCTCTGTTTGCTGCTGTGTCCCCAGCTTCTTAAACAGGGTGGAGCACAGAGGGACTCAGAAAGGAGGGTGAAATGGGGCTGATCTCCAAGGGCTTTGCCTACCAGGCTGAGGAGCTGAACTGTGTTCAGAGTGAGGAAATTGGGAGACCTATAGAAGGGGGCGAAGGATGCTTCCAGCTGCCAGATGAAGGATGGGTTGGAGGAAGCAAGAAAGAAGGCCCCGAGGCCAGAGAAGAGGACAGGGTTTGCCCATGGGGAGGGAAGGAGGGAGGCATCCAGGGCAAGGCCCAAAGCATTTACCTGGGGACTGGGCTCCTTTGAGATGGGGCCACGGAAGAGGAGGCCGTGTAGAGGGAAGTTAACAGAGGCCAGACCTAAAGGGCCTTAATTGTTGAGGTGGAACTTCATACTGAGTGCAGTAGGAAATCATGGAAGGGTTTTGAGCAAGGGATGAACATGGATTCAGAAAAATCCCTTTGGCCACTATGTGTGGGTGGGAGTCCAGAGAGGAGGCTGGGGCAGAAACCTGGAGGGGAATGCCTGGGCCTGGGGTCTCCAGGAGCAGGAGACTGGGCTGCACCCATCCCTCCTTTCCTCCCTCTTTCCTATCCTACAGGCTGGCCCCGGCTCCATCTCCAGGTGTGGTCCCAAGACAGTTTTGGCCGCTGCCAGCTTGAAGGCTATGGTTTTTGCCATGTGCCCAGCAGTCCAGGCACCCACCAGCTGGACTGCCCCACATGGCGACCCCTGGGCAGTTGGCGGGAGCAGCTGGCGAGGGCCTTCGTGGGTGGCGGGCCTCAGCTGCTGCATGGGGATGCCATCTATAGCGGGGCTGACCGCTATCGCCTGCACACCGCCGCTGGCGGCACCGTGCACCTTGAGCTGGGCCTGCTGCTCCGCCACTTCGACCGCTATGGTGTCGAATGCTGAAGGACCCTGCATCAACAGCTGGCCCCACCCATATCTCAGGACACCCAGTGATGGGCAGGATGGCTCAGTGGTCAGAAGCATGGACTTTGGAAACTGTCAGACCTGACTCCAACCAAGGCATAGTGTGGCTTCTGTCCTGTCTAGCACCTCAAGCCCACTGGCTGCCCCTCCCAGTTTTCCCTTCTGTAAAATGGGGTCAGTCATTGTGTGGGCTCACAGTGGGTTGAGTGCAAAGAAGCTGTTTGCTCGTGGAAGGGCTCAATAAAGGAGAGCAGTTCTTTCAGGAGTGGGTGCTTTTCTGCCTTTCTTCATCTGTCAGATGTCCTGTGCCCCATCTTCCCACCGTCACTCTCCTTCCTCAGGCCCCCTACCCCATCCTCTGCCTCAACCTCTGACCCCTTCCCCACTCTGGGTGATGCTCCTACGGCCCCCACTCCTTGGGGCTCCCGCCCCACTGGCTCCCTGTCTTCTGGCTGACACTCTCCCCCTTTGCCCCACCTCCTCACTCTCCACTCCGGGTGGACCTCCTCGGACTTCTTGTACCGTGTCCCCATCCTCTGATTGAACCCTCTCCACCAGGTCTTCATTCTCTCGGTGACCCTCGCGCAGCTCGAGAAGCTTACACGCATCACAGTCACCCGCTTGGGTAGCGCTCGGCCGCCAGGAGGCAGCACCCTGTTGGTGGGGCGGAGCCGGGTGCCCGCCCCCTCCCCCGAGGGCTTAAGAGACCCCCCTTGGAGCCCGCCCACGCGAGTTGAGGACGGTGGCCCGGCCCCCCCATGCCCTCCCCCTGAGGGCCGCCCCCGCCCCGCGCGCTTCCTGGGTGGGGCCGGGGCGGCTTCAAAACCCCCCGCCGCCCCAGCCGGTCCCCGCCGCCGCTGCCGCCGCCCTTCACGACCCGGGCCGTCCCACCCTCCTCCTCCCGCCGCGGATCCGCCAGACAGCGAGGCCCCGGGCCGGGGGCAGGGGGGACGCCCCCTCCGGGGCACCCCCCGGCTCGGAGCAGCCCGCGGGGCCGGCCTCAGCCGGGAGCGGAGGAAGAAGCCGCTGAGGAGCAGCCCGAGGCCCCAGAGCCTGAGACGAGCCGCCCCCGCCGCTGGTGCTGCCGCCGCCGCCGCCGCCACTGCGGGGAGGAGGGGGAGGAGGAGCGGGAGGAGGGACGAGCTGGTTGGGAGAAGAGGAAAAAAAGTTTTGAGACTTTTCCGCTGCCGCTGGGAGCCGGAGGCGCGGCGACCGCTTTGCGCAGCGCTGCCCCGAGAGGCAGGATTTGGGGACACCAGACCGCACCCCCCACCGCCTCGGACGCTTCCTCCCTCCCTGCCCCCTACACGGCGTTCCCCAGGCTCCCCCATTCCGGACCAGCCCTCAGGAGCCGCAAACCCGACTCCCACGAAGACTTGACCCCAGACCTCGGGCGCACCCCCCTGCACGCCCCCCAACTCCCAGCCTCTCTCCTGAGCCCCCGCGCATCCAAGGACCCTTCTCCTCTGGGATCCAGGAGACGAGATCTCTTTCAGACCTGCCTCAGCTTTCCTATTCAAGACCACCCACCTCTGGTACCAGATCTCGCCCATCCCGGTTTTTTCCGTGGGATACCAAGAACCCACCCATCAAAGCCTCCCCGCCACCTCCGCTCCGTTCTCCCTGAGGGCCTCAACTTTCCCCCCCAGACCTTCCTACTTTTCTCGGGAGACCCCCCAGCCCCTGTCGGGGCGGGGCCTTCCTCTTGCCACCCCAGCTCGGCTAGCGCTCTCGGCTGTGCCGGGGGGGCGCCGCCTCCCCCATGCCGCCCTCCGGGCTGCGGCTGCTGCCGCTGCTGCTGCCGCTGCTGTGGCTGCTAGTGCTGACGCCTGGTCGGCCGGCCGCCGGACTATCCACCTGCAAGACCATCGACATGGAGCTGGTGAAGCGGAAGCGCATCGAGGCCATCCGCGGCCAGATTCTGTCCAAGCTTCGGCTCGCCAGCCCCCCGAGCCAGGGGGAGGTGCCGCCCGGCCCGCTGCCGGAGGCCGTACTGGCCCTTTACAACAGTACCCGCGACCGGGTGGCCGGGGAAAGTGCCGAACCCGAGCCCGAGCCAGAGGCGGACTACTACGCCAAGGAGGTCACCCGCGTGCTAATGGTGGAAAACGGCGACAGTGAGCTTGGAGGGGCAGGGGACCCTGGAGGGGACCCCCCAGGGGGCGCCGGAGTGCAGGGGTCGCGGGGAGGAAATTACCCGTAGGGGAGACTGGCTGGAGGAAGAGGACCCCCGGGGAAGCCGGGAACGTGGGTGGGGGATTCCAAAGAAGATAGGGCTGATCTCCCTACCCCCCAGGTATCTGGGCTTGAAGAGGAGACAGTGAGAGAAGTGGACCACTTTTAGAAGGCGACAGGAACATGTGGGTCGTAGGGGGAGTCCCTTAGGAGAGACGCGAAGCAATTAGAGGGTAGGAGGGAAGGGGTGTAGAAAAAGACTTCCCCTAGCAGGGTGCACTGGAATGCAGGGGTCATGGGGTGGGGGCTGCAGAGAGGGGGCCCGCTTTGAGAGAAGCGAGGACCCCAGCATTTGGGAAAGGAGAGGTAGTGGGGAAAGCTGATCCAGAGCCCAGGGGTCGTGAGGCGGGAAGATTCAAGAAGGACAGGAAAACTAGGTGTAAGCTCGGAGGTGCCAGGAAAGTGCAGAGAGGATCCACTTGCACAGGGCTCGAGAAACACGCGAAATTAGGGGAGGGCTTAGAGAAAGGCGGGGAGGGGGTGATAAATGCGGGGTAGAAAGGGGGCGCGAGGTTGTAGGGTGGGGGAAGCTAGCGGGAGAGAAGCGGAGACCCTAGGCGGGTGCCAGGGATGCTCCAGGAGGTGCTCCCGAGTATTTCTGAGACGAGAGAGGAGGAAGCCCAGTGGAGGAAACGAGCCCCAGGAAACTTATGACCCTAGAATACTGGGTCGTGCTTGGGAAGGGAAAGGGGAGACAAGCGTGGGAAAGGTGGGCCTGGGAGGCAGCAGAGGAGAGATGGACCTTGCCATGCTGGGAGCTGCGACCCACCCCCGCCCCGGCCCCGGCAGAATGGAAGGGAGATGGCTGAGTGAGGAGTTGAATCGTAGCGGGAGAGGTGGGTGGGTGCGACTCTACAAGACCCGGGCGAGGAAACAGAGCTGGTAGGAGTGAGGAAGCCCCACGTGGGTGCCACGCGCGGGGGGAGGAGCCTCCGCTTCCGGAAGGGGGCAGGAGGACCCCGCAGAGCTAAATGCTGAAAGCCTGGACCCCAAACTCCTAGTTCCTCCCTGGGAGGCTGGGGAAACCCCAGCGTCCGGCCGCCTCGCCCTCCCTCCCTTCCCTTTCCTTCCCGTGCCTCGAGGGGCGGGGATCGCGCGCGGAGCCTGGGGCGAGACGAGGCAGGTTCGGTCCCCGCTCTCGCGGCGGCGGCCTCTCCCGCCCTCTTCACCCCCAGCTCTGGGCGGGGCTATCGTCGGGCCCGCCCCGTCGGCGCCCGCGAGGGGACCCAGGCGTCCCGCGTGGCCCCGAGACTTGGGTGCCACCCCCCTGCTTTCTTTCACTTTCCCTCTTGGGCAGTGCACTTGCGGGTCTCTGGCCCATTTGTGCGCCCAGTTGCGGCTTCAGCCAAATGATGTCCCTACCCACCCGCATCTCCATTTCACCTTTTCCTTGGTCGCTTCACTTTCGTGGTAGAAATTTTTTTCAACACTGATACCTTCAACCCTCTTCTGCCTCCATCTTGCTCCCAAACCCTATGTCTTCCATCTCTTGTGTCTCTGTCTCCCATCTCTGCCTTGCCGTTTCTTTCGCATCCCCGTTACTCTCTCTGTCCCTGTCTGGGTCTCCCAGTTTCTCTCTCTCCATCTCTTTCTCTCTCTCTATCCCTTTCTCCTCCATGCCCAACTCTCCATCTCTCCCTCTGACCGTTCCTACCCCTTCTATCTCTCTTCCTCCCTATCTGTCTCCCGGCCTGGGCTTCCTTTGGGGTCTGCTGAGTAACCCCTGGAACGAGATAGGGCTTATTTGTGGTGGGCGGGGGCTGGCTTAGCTAGAAGGGGAGAAGCAGAATAAGGAGGCCCACAGAAGGGGCCTCCTCTGTCCTTTCTCTTCAGATGTCGCCACCATTTCCACGCTCCCACTGCAGAGGTCGATCTAGGAGTTCCTGACCTGCCCTCTCATTCCCAGGCCCAAATTTTTCCTGGACCAGGAAACACTCTTCCTAATTTTCTGTGTTCCCTGCCTGTACCCCTGAAGCCATTCCTACCTAGAATGAACTTTGCCTTCTTTAACCAGCTGAGGGCGGAAACAATTAGTATTAATAATAATAATAAGAGGAAGAATGTCACATTAGCAGGGAGGCAGCATGGCCTAGAGGTTAAGAGCACAGCCTCTGGAATCAGACTGCCTGAGTTTGAATCCTCACTCTGCAGCTTCCTAGCTGTGTGGCCTTGGGCAAATTGCTTCATCTCTTTGGGCCTCAGTTTCCCCATCTATAAAATGGGTATAATAATAGTATCTTCCTCAAGGGGTTGTTGAACACATTAGAGTGACCACTGTGTGCAGATCTTGTGTGACTTGCTTTGTCTCACTTATCTCACACTGTCGTCCTGCAATCAGACCTTGCCTTACACATGAGAATCTGACACAGAGAGAGGAATCCACTTGCCCAAAGTCACACAGTACTTCAGTTAGGAGAATCTGGGTTAGGAGGCAGAGAGCTTGATGTCAAATTGATCCTTCACAAAGAATAGGAACCTGAGGCTGGGAGAGGGAATGTGGCTTGCCCAAGCTCATAGAGCTGGAAGGCAGTAGAGTCAGTCAGAGCCAAATACCCTTGATCCCTACTCTGCAACGTAATTTGCATTTGAGGCTCCAACTGCTGGGGAGACCTGAGCAAGCAGAGCAAACTCCACCCCTGTGCCAGCTTTGTACTGAGGGGGCACTTCCCAGATGACGGGAAGGAAGGGTGAATAGGATCCCGCTTAAAGAGGAGGAAACAAACCTAGTGAGGAGAAGCCAGTCACCCAAGGTCATCCGGCTAAAAGGTGTCAGGGGCTTCAACCCCAAGGCTGTCAGCTCTTGGACTTGGTGTGGGCCAGTTCCCCTGCCCCTGCCAAACCCTGACATTACCCCTCTCCTTCCACCTAGAAATCTATGATAAAATCAAGCGGAGCCCACACAGCATATACATGCTGTTTAACACATCGGAGGTCCGAGAGGCGGTACCCGAACCCGTGTTGCTCTCTCGGGCAGAGCTGCGCCTGCTGAGGCTCAAGTTAAAAGCGGAGCAGCACGTGGAGCTGTACCAGGTGGGACAGGGGCCCTGGGGGCAGCCTGGGCTGGGGCGGCTGGAAGGCTGGTGGCTGCGAGGTCCACATAGATGGACCCCGAAGGACGATGAAGCACAGACCATGGAACCAAGGGACTCTGAAATGTTTAGACTCCTAGTGCCCTAGATGCTAAACACTTTGAAGGCTGGAATCTAGGATTTGGGCTCTAAGAACTCAGGGCTTTGGAAGCTGGAATCTCTGGAAAGGTTGGAGACTTTCAAAATGCTCTGTCCCATACAGTAACCACTAGCCACATGTGGTCCGTTTAAGTTGATTAAAATTAAAAGAAAAAAAATTCCATTCCTCAGTCTCACTGGCCATATTTCAAGTGGCCTGTAGTCACATGGGGTTAGCAGCTGCTATTTTGGACACCACAGATAAAGAACATTTCCATCATCGTGGAAAGTTCTCTTGGATAGCTCTGTTCTAGAAGACTTAGTCTCCAGGAGGACTGGGGCCTCCAGGAGGGCTGGATTCTCTTGACAGTTATGTGACCTAGAATCCCTGTCATATGGAGCATTAGATTCAGTAGTAGATGTTAGACTCCTGCAGGAAGGGAATTTGTCTGATGTTAAGTTCTCGGGGTCTAGAGAATTTGGCTTTATGCTGCCAGCTCCAGGGGATCATTCCACGGGGGTGTCTGGCATCTGCAACATCTGGGTTTGTGGCATGTCCAGCTCCTGGGTTTGTAAAGCAGCAGGCTCACAGAACTTCTCCAGCTCATTAAATGTGCGATTCTTAGGGTGTTACCAAGCACTGCACTTAGGGAATGACTTCTGACATCAGCCCCTCGAAAGTTACAGACCCTCAGAATTCGGGGGGGGGGGGTCAAATTTGCAGAACTGTATAGTCAGTGACCCTTACGATGTCTGTAGAAGAGTCTTAGCATCATGAACTGTCCAACCTGAAAGGGTCCTGGCATTTCACCAGAGAGGAAACTGAGGCCAAAGAGGGAGAGGAATTTCCCCGGCTATGCAGGAGGTCAGGGGCAGGGGCTGAACTGCCCAGGTACCTTCCCCACCCCCCATGCCTGAGGCTCTCTCTCCTCTCCCAGCTGCAGTGGGGGTGGGTGGTTCCTGTTGGGCCTTTCAGTGTGGGTGTCCGGGAGGGGACTGAGGGACTGCGTGGAGGCCCGTTTGGGGGAGCAGATGGAATGAGGGGTGCAGCGTACATGGTGGTGTGTGGCAGCATCTACCCACTGTCTCTCCCCTCAACGCATTGTCCTCCAGAAATATAGCAACGATTCCTGGCGCTACCTCAGCAACCGGCTGCTGGCCCCCAGCGACTCACCGGAGTGGCTGTCCTTTGATGTCACTGGAGTTGTGCGGCAGTGGCTGACCCACAGAGGTGAGGACCGCTTGCCTGCCCCACCCCTGTTTTGTAATGGTGTTGACCCCATTGTTTGTCCTTTGGTCACCCTGTCTAGCACCCTCCATCCCATGTTTGTGCCAAAGAGCCCAGACCTGGCCCTCCTCCCAGACTCTCAAACCTGAGTGATTAATGGTTAATCCATTTCCTGAGCACCTGCCCTGTGCTGGGTGATGCTGGGGTCACAGCAGTGGCCAAAACAGCCCCATCCTTGCCCTCATGGAGCTCGTGGTCCATTGCTAGAATGGGAAGACTTGGAGGGAAGACCTGAAAACCAGGTAGAAATGTCCCAGAGTAGGCAGGGCTGGGATGGGGAGTCCAGAGGAGGTGCCTGACCCAGCCTGGGAGATCGGGGAGGGCTTCCTGGAGGAGGGGACATCGAAGAGGGTGTCTGAGGGATGAGCAGAAAGGAGGCACAATAGTGTTCAAGGCAGAGAGACAGGCTGTGCAGAGGCCTTGAGTCCAGGGAGAGGAAGAGGTTTGAGTCTATCCGGTCCCGCTTGAGTCTGCAGCACCCACATCTCCCTTCCTGATCTCCCTCTCATTCATTCCTTCGTTCAGTAAATACCAGTTAGTTCCTGCTCTGTGCCTGGCCCTGTGCTGGTGGTGTGGGGGACACAGTAGTGACCATGACAACTTCTAGGCCTGCCCTCATGGGACCCACAGTCACTTCTGGACACCTAGGAAGTCTTGCCAAAGACCTAGCAGGCTGTGATGGCCACAGTGAACAGGGCCGGGATGGGGGAGGCTGTAAGTGCTGTGGGAGCCCAGAGTGGGCACCCAAACCCATCTGGTGGGGTCTGGGAATGAGTCCTGGGTGAGAATGACTGTGTCAAGACTCACGGGATATGTGATGGTTTGGCAGGTGAAAAGATGGGGGTTAGGGAGCAGGTGGGTGCTGGGCAAATGCCAGTCTTAGTCATTGCTGAGTCCAGAGCACCCAGCACAGGGCCCAGCAGGTAGCAGAAGCTCAGGAAAGCACTCCACTCATTCATTCAAGAAACTTTTCTCCCAGTCCTGCCCTGGGACAAGAGCCCAGGCTCTTGCCCCTCAGCCCTGCCTTCTCCCAGTTTGGGAGAGTCACCCCCTCTCTGCAGCCCTTGATTTCCTTGTCTGTCAAATGGGGAGCTTTGGTGAGGATGAAAGGAAATAATGCACAAAGAGTGTTTAGAACAGGGTCTGGCACCCAGTGTGCACTCAGTAGATGTTTGTTTTTATGACTGTGGGCCAGGCCCAGCGGGGAGCAAGAAAACAAGGATCCCTGCCCCCATGTATCCTGCTTTCCACTGAGAACAATGAGGGAACTAAATAGCCAAATACACATGTCAGAGATGGTAAGTGCTGTGAATAAAGTTCTGTCATAGTGGAGGAGGGGCTGTGTCCTGGAGGGCCTCCTGGAGGAGGTGGCATTTGAGCTGAGACCGGAAGGAGGATGAAGGATCAAGAGGGTGCAGTGAGAGGACAGGCAGGGGAAGGGCAGGAAGGAGGTCCCCTCACCCCTACTCCAGGGGTTTGCTATTTCCTTTCTCCTCCCCCAGGGGCTGGGATGGGCCACCCCCTGACACTGGCATCTCTCTCCCCACTCCCACAGAGGAAATAGAGGGCTTTCGCCTCAGTGCCCACTGTTCCTGTGACAGCAAAGATAACACACTCCAAGTGGACATTAACGGTGAGGCCCACCTCCCTGGCCCGGCCCTGTGCCCAGCAGCAGTGATGTGTGTGTGTGTATGTGTGTGTCTTCCCTCCCCCTGCCTTCTCACCGCTCCCCCTACCCATCCACCTCTCTGAGAAAGTGAGTGTGTGTGTGTGTGCGTATGTGCATGTGTGTGTGTATTCTTGCCCCTGCCTATCACTCATGCATCCATCTGAGAGTGTGTGTGTCTCCCCCACCCTCGCCATCCCCTGACTCCCAAACCAAAGCAGGGTTCAGTTCTGGCCGCCGAGGTGATCTCGCCACCATTCATGGCATGAACCGGCCCTTCCTGCTCCTCATGGCCACCCCGCTGGAGAGGGCCCAGCACCTGCACAGCTCCCGGCACCGCCGAGCCCTGGACACCAACTACTGCTTCAGGTGAACCTTGCAGCCTTTCACGGAGGCCTTCCGGGCTGGAGACCTTCTGGACATCTGCTGAGCAGGCACCGCAGGTTGGGCACCTGCCTGGTGCTGTGCTTGGGCTGGCATCTCCTTCAGCCTGGAGGGCTCAGGGGGTGAGGTCTGAGGCCTAGGATGCTGAATGTGTGAACTGGAAGTCCTCGATTGTTGAGATCAGCTTGCTTTCTTGCTAGTGTGTTGGAATCAGAGACCATTAGAATGTTGAACACCAAGAAAGTGGGAATTCAATATTAGAATGTCGCCATGTTAGATTCCTATATTGTTGGCAGGTGGGGGTTGGTTCTAGAATGTTGGGAATTCTAGGATGTTAGAATTCGATGTTAATTATTGGAATCTGAGAATGTTGGACTCAAGGCATGTTGGAATCCTAGAACTTCGGAATCCAGAATCGGAGGATTGCCCACTGTCTGACTGGAGTCTCCAGTGTTGGCAGATAGGAGTCCTTGAATATTGGGCCCAGAATAGTGGAATCCTGTGTTAAAATATTAGCATCCACAAATGTTGGAGTTGGAGAAAGTGGAATATTGGTAACCTAGAATATTGGGACTCAGTGCTGGAATCTTGTTAGAATTTTGGAAGGCTGAGATCTTAGAAAGTGGCAGCTTGGACCTCTTGAGTGATGGGTTCAGAACTGTGGAATGTTGGAATGTAGTTTTGAAATATTGGAATTCAGACATGCCAAGATCCTCGAGAGTTGGAATGTGGGAATCTTAGAAAGTTGGAAAGCTGTTGGAGTATCTAGAATCTTGAGATGCTGGTGTATGGTAATCTAGGAAAATTGAAAAGTTGTAGTCCTAGAATGTTGAAATTCAGAGTAGAATGTTGCTAATTTAGAATGATAGTCTGACCTTGGTCCTCCCCTGCTTCATATTTTGATGATGCCTTTGGGCTTTGTTGCGTGCAATTCTCCCGCTGGCGAGTCATCTCTGCTCCCAAGCTTCTTCACCACCAGATCCTACCCTCAGCCTAGCAACCCTGTGAGTGAATGCATGGATTGAGGTCTTGATTGCCAACAGCTAATAACGTTACAGAGAGAGGCAGCCAACCACGCGAGGGACAAAATGTCAGTTAGGAAGTCTGGCCAAAAAATCAAACCTGGAGCTGATCAAGACGGTAGATCCAACTCCCAAGTTTCCAGAAACCAGAGGAACATGTGAGCCACCACCATGGGCATGCAGCCAGCAACATCTAGAGTGTGGGAAACTTGAGCCAATTTCTCCAACAACTACAACACACAGGGGGGAAATACAGAGACAGTTCCATAGATTTTAGAAAGAATCTTAAAAGGTGAATCAACCAATCGCGATGTGTAGACCTTATTTAGATCTTTATTTATGCGGACTATTTTATTGAAAGATGTTTATGAGGCAGTTGGGGAAATGTGAATTCTGACTAGATATCTGATGATATCAAGGAATTGTTAGTTTTTCTTATGTGGTGTTTTAACATAGTCCTGATTTTCTCAGAGATCTGTATTGAAATATTTATGACTGAAATGATATGGTGGATGACGTGGGCTTCAAAATCATTCACTTGGGGAGAGAAAGTGGATAAGAGTAGAAACACAGTGAAGCTGGTGGTGACTTGAGGATTGCTGAAGCTGGGTGATGGAGACACCAAGGTCCAACGTGATAGTCTCTGCTTTTGTGTATGTTTGAGGCTTTCCGCAATAATGTTATTCTTAGCATAAATACCATCTCTATTGGGGAGCCTCCCTGACCCTTTCCCCAACATCCAGTTGGATAGGAGGCCCCTTCTGCCCACCCTGGGGCCCCCAGTGGGTTTCTTTTACTCATCAGGCCCTGTTGGGTTCTGGTAGACTGGACGGCAGAGTTGCTGGGCAAGAGCTTTGCAAGGGCCCGGACCGTTTGTATCCCAGGCAGCAGGATCCAGGCATGCACAGAACAAACGGGTTAGATACTGTCTCAGGGTCATCTGGACGGCTTTTTAAATGTGTCCTGCTGTCCCCCACCTCCACCCTCTGTTTCTGATTCAGTGGGTCTGGGGTGGGGCCCGAGAACTAGCATTTCCCACAAGTTCCCAGGCAATGCTGCCGCTGCTCCAGGAACCCCACGTGGAGAACAGCTGAGTTGGATAATAGAATCACACACTGTTCACATTGTAGGACCTCAGCACCCCGGCCAGAGCTGAACCAGAAATGCGAGATTATTCTGGACAGTGGTTCTTCCCTTTCTGTGAGTCAAGGCCCCCCTTGAGAAGCCAAAAGCCAGGAACCTTTCCCCAAGAAATATGCCTATATATGGGGGCATATGCCCCTCCCTGAGCCCGTACATGGACTTCCTGATGCCTTCCGGGCCCTTCACAGCATCTTAGTTGATCCAGCGTCTCTCGCATCTTTGTACAGATGGGGGAACTGGGTCCCAATTAGACTAGGGAGGGACCAGGCTGAGCTCACAGGAACCTCAGTTTTCTAACTTTCTTCTCAGGACCATGTGGCTCCCAGAAAGGCCATGTCTTGCCCTGGGAGGTCCTGTGGCATCGCCTCTCCCCTTCTGCTTGAGCTGACATGGTTGCACTGGTACATGAGACCACAAACTCCTGGGTGGCACAGAGTTAGCTGTGAACTGGCCCAGAGCTCCACACGTACAGGCTGCATATGAGCAGACACACCTTACCCCCTTCTCTGAGGCTCAGTTTCTTCATCCTTCAAATGGGAATAATAATAAGACCTGCCTTGTAGGGTTTTGAAATTTATTAGTTCTCTATTGATTTTTGAGTAGGAAAATACATGCACATGGACCAAACCTAGAAAGGATACTCAGAGACCCTCCAGCCCTGACCCCCAGGCCCCTCTGTAGAAGCTTTTATTACATTTATGTCTCCCTCCTGAGAGTCTCAGCATGACACACTCACACATATCCATATATGTTTTTATTTTGTCCAAATGGTAGAGTCTCTTTTTTCAGGGGAGTGGGAAGTGTACTACATTTTCTTTCTTTTAATTTTTCTTTTCTTTTATTTTTCCACAGAGGTACTGGGGATTGAACCCAGGACCTCACACATGCTAAGCACACACTCTACCACTGAGCTATACCTCTACCCCCTAATTTTTATTTTCTGGTTCTAAAAGTAACACATACTCACTATCGGGAATTTGGAAAGATATCCCCTGTCACGTTGCCAGATATCAAATGTCACTGTCAACATTTTAATATATTGCCTTCTAGTCCTTCTATTCAAAACAGAATTTGGATCATATTGTACCTGTAACTTTGCATAATGTTTCTTTCACCTGTTATGAACATGGAATATAAAGTGTTCCCAGCTGCCCATGAGTCAGGCTTTTTAGCCAAGCTCCCTACCCATCTCAACCATGGTCCTGGAGGCCAGCACATAAAATCCCATATTTCCTTCCAGGCAAGCAGAAGCCTGGGCCCCAGACTGAGGAGGACTGACTTTCACATCTGAGCCTGGGACAGAAATCATGAGTCCAGAATAGCTGAGTTTTACACACCACCACTTTCCAGTGTCCTTTTTAAAAACCTAACCTTTTGATCAGTTAACTGATACAGCCAATAATTGCTAAGCACCTGTTGTGTGCCAGGCACTGTTGTAGGCAGTGGGAGCACATTTAGGGATGAAATAGACAAAAAGTCCTGTCCTCAGAGGAAGACAGACAATGAGCAGGTAAACAAATCAGTCTCTAATAAAAGAGCAGGTGGCAATAAGTACTAAGAAGGAAAATAAATCAGAGGAAGAAGAAAGAAAGAAATCATTGGGATAATTTATTTTTCCTATTCTGATTTAAATATTTTTATTATGGAAAAATTTAAATGTATACATAAGCAACCAAGATAGTATAATGAACCCCCGTAAACTCTCATCCAGTGTCAACAGGTATTAAGATTTGCCCCATTTCAAATGCAGACATTTTCATATTCTCTTGCATAGCTGAAATGCCGTTTTTACACTGAATGGAATTCATAATCATTTGGATTGGTATTTTGGATAGGATGGCCCAGGAAGGACTCTGAGGAAAAGACATTTGTTTGTTTGACTGATATTTCTTGAGCACCTACTGCATGCCATGTGGCGTCCTAGGAGTTAAGCCTTCCTGAGTGGAGGACATTTGAACATACATATGAATGAAGTGAAGAAACAGAGCCAGAGAGGATTTCTGTGGGAATAACAAGCATTTGTACTGAGTCCCCAGTAGACCCCAGCCCAGCATGTGGTAGTATTTTAATGGACATTGTTGCACACTTAGAACATGCCAGTACACATGGAGCTGCATTGTATTTTTTATGTTCACGTGTGTGGATATGCCGTGATTTATGTAGCCTTCCCCTGTGGACAGTCATCTGGCTTCTTACAGGCTTGTTTCAAGCATTGCATGACATAATGGTTAATGTGATGCCCTTAGTGCAGTGCTGGACTAAAGCAAGTGCTTTATCAGTGATAATCATTACTATTACTGCTATTGCTGTTATTATCACATTGGGTGCAAGGGAGACCAAGATGGAGATGTGCGGGGTTGTGGGGCAGCCAGAGTGAAACATACACACACACAGACACACACACACAGACACACACACACACACACACAGAGGGAGGAGGGGCGGCCCCTCCACTCACCTGACCTGGGTTCCTCCCTCCCGCCTGCAGCTCCACGGAGAAGAACTGCTGCGTGCGGCAGCTCTACATTGACTTCCGCAAGGACCTGGGCTGGAAGTGGATCCATGAGCCCAAGGGCTACCACGCCAATTTCTGCCTGGGGCCCTGCCCCTACATTTGGAGCCTGGACACGCAGTACAGCAAGGTGAGTCTGGCGTACCAGCTCGGGGTGGGATGGGGGGAAACAGGAACCGAGGGAGGAGAGGGGGTAAAAGAGGTAAAATCAGAGATGAATTGGTGAGATGGTAGTCAGAAATAGAGACGGGGAGATTGGAGGGGAGATGGTAAAGGAATGGAGGGAAGCAAGAGACAGGGTCTGAGCAGTTAGAGACACAATGCAGAGGAGACGGATATGGGGAAATCCACGGAGACGGATAACTTGGGCGAGGCTGAAGAGGTGGGGAGGTGGGAGGAGAAAGAAACAGAGACAGAATGAGAGAGAAAAAGCCAGGGGGACAGACAGAGAGAATTAGGAAGATGGAAGGACAGAGAAAGACACTAAGATAACAAGCCAAGAGTGGAAAATGGGGAGAGGCAGGGAACGAGAAAGAAACATAATGAGATAAAACAGAGGGAGATGGGGAGAGGCTGGGAGGTTGCGGCCCACGACCTCCAACCCTGACCCCAGCCACCCGCCCGCAGGTCCTGGCGCTGTACAACCAGCACAACCCTGGCGCGTCGGCGGCGCCATGCTGCGTACCGCAGGCCCTGGAGCCGCTGCCCATCGTGTACTACGTGGGCCGCAAGCCCAAGGTGGAGCAGCTGTCCAACATGATCGTGCGCTCCTGCAAGTGCAGCTGAAGCCCCGCCTCCCCTCAGGCCCCGCCCCACAGGCCCCGCCCACCCCGGCAGGCCCGGCCCCACCCCCGACAGCCTCACTGGGGCTATATTTAAGGACACCGCGCCCCAAGCCCACCTGGGGTCCATTAAAGGTGGAGAGAGGACTGTGTCTCTGTGTCGTTGGGCGCCTGACTGGGGTCTCCCTTCCGACGTTCCCGGACCCTCCCCTCCCCCATCTGCCTCCTCATGTCTCTCCACCATTCATTTTCCGCTCCTCACATAAACACTTCCTGAGCACTTGTTATTTTCCAAGAACTCATGGTGAACACTGGTTAGATTTATTAAGCACCTTGGACTCTATTCTAAGTGTCTTATATTAATTAACTCATTTAACCACTATAACAAAGCTCTGAGACAAAGGACTTTGATAACACTCACTTTAAAGTTCAGGAAACTGAAGCACAGAAAGGTTAAGGGAATAGTTCCTGCGCATTAGGAACCTACTTTCTGGGGAGGAGACAGACATAGTAAAGCTAGACGAAGACAGGGAAGCAAGATGGGGTGAGAGATGGCTTTGGGGAGGAGGGAGGGCTTCTTGGAGGAGGTGGCCTTGGGGACTTGAAGCCAAGAAGACAACCTGGGGGAGAGTGGGGGAGGGTGTTCTTGGTAGGAGGACAAAAGCAAAGGTCTGGAGTTGAAGATGAACTTGGGGTGAGCTACACAGGCAGGAAACAAGCCAGTGTGGTTGGAAGGGAGGGGCAAGGGGAAGGGTGTTGGGATCTGAGTCAGATAGTATCACTCACAGGCCAGAAAGTAATAACAATTCTCCACGCCAGGTATGGAGCTACTAGCTCAGGCATTCTCCCCAGAGTCCAACAGGGCAGGGGTTGGGAAACTACTGCCTGCAGGCCAATTCTGACCTACTGCCTGTTTCTGTAAATGAGGTTTTATTGGAGCACAGCCATGCTCATTTGTTTATGTATTGTATTGTCTATGCAAGGGCAGAAACTGTATGCAAAGTCAAAAATATTTACTGTCTGGCCCTTGATAGAAAGTCTGCCAACTCCTGCTATAGAGACCATTTCCTCCCCACTCCACAGATGGGAATACTGAGGTAGAGGAAGGTTAAGTTACTTGTTAAGGTCACATAGCTAGCAAGCAGCAGAGCTGGGATTCGAACCCAGGCAGCTGGAGTTGAGGGTCTATGCACACAACTTCTGCACTGGTTCTGCCTTCTAGACCACATCAGGCCTGTGGGAAAGTGAAAACTTATACCTTGAGGGAGGCAGGAGCCATGACGGGATTTTGAACAGAAGGATGTGATTTGACTTAGGTGCTCAGACAGTCCTTCTGGATGATGGTTGAGAGTAGATTGAATGGGGCCAGGAGGGACTACAGGGAGACCAGTTGTCCAGGAGAGAAATGACAGCACCCTGAGCCAGGGTGGGTTTCCCTCTGCTGCGTTTCTTATCTGCTGGGGTCTTGCTGGTAAATTCTCTCCTGCTTCCTCTTTGTCTGGCCTCCCAGTTTCCTCTCTTCCTTCCTGGTTTCAGTTCCTCCCATCTCTCCCCTTGCCCTCCTGGGTCCGTGGCTCTGACCTGTTTTGCCCAGTGATTGCCCTGGGCGAGGATGGTGTGAGTGCTGAGGGTCCTTTGTCCTTGGGCTCTGAGTCCAGCCCAGCCCAGGCCAAGGGTAGAAATGTGGCCACCCCTGCTTCGGGTCTGGGAGCCACAGAGAGCCAGGTGGGGTGGGGGCAGAAGGAGTTCACTATTCAAGGACATGCTGCTGTTGTCACTAGCCTCTTGTGTGGAGATGAACTGCAGTCACTGCAGCCCCGTGAGGATTCAGCACAGGTAAGCACGCCTTCACACTCACATAGAGGTTCAAATGTGGACAGTGTCCCACGGCCATGCAAACATTTTCACCTCTCAGAGCCACAATGGACACATGCAAACTCATGCAGGACCCATGACACATGAACTGTGACACCTGGTGGCATGGGACCCGTGCTGCCCTGTTACATGCACACAGCCCAGCCTTGGAGCCTTGGCTGGGACACGGCAAAAGGCAGCCACACAAGTACATGCTGTAGGATCAGTCACAATGGCCACAGGAGCAGACGTGGATTCAGGGGCAGTGTGCCACACATACACTCCTCACTGCATCGGAGCCCCGTCAGGAAATGAAACAGAGGCTCCGGCCGGGGACACACCAGCAGTTACACAAACATCCTCCGCAGGGTCACGGTCACAACAGGCAGTGTGCATGCACACGACCTGGCACGTCACAGCCGCACCCAGACACACACCACACACGGAGATCTGACACGTCAGGATCGCACAGACGGCCGGGCCGTCGTGCCCACGGTCTGATGTCTGCCGGCCCCGCGCGCTCAGGCCCGGGGACTCCCCCTCGGCCCTCCAACGGCAGCCGGCCCGTCATAGCCAGACGCCCTGTCACACCCCGGGTCCCAGACGGAGAGTCCCCCACACCCAGACACACCCCCGGGGCCGCGGCCCTCACACGCCCAGCTCGCGCCTGGCCGAGGACAAGTCCCGGCCGCACACCGGGGCGCGCACTCCCGCGGTCGCCGAGCCCCGGCCCCGCCCTCGGGGCGCACCCCGCCCACCTGCCCGGGAGGCCGGCGGGGGCAGGGAAACCTGCGGGCTCAGCACCTTCCCGGCCACCCCCGGACCCTGGCCCCGTGGGGAGGCCGGGCCCAGTCGGGATGAGGCAGCCTCGGTCCCCAGCCGACTGCGGGGCCGGGACTGGGGGTTCGGGACGCCCCCGTCCCCTCCCCCGCCTCTGCGGGCAGCCCGGGGCAGGGAGGGAAGTCGTGGGGGGAGCCTGGGTTCCGGCTGGAGCCCCAGCTTTCCGTCCAGCCCTCACGGGGCAGGAAGCAGGGCCGGGGAGGCCAGCTCAGGCCTTCCTGCCCCCTCCCCCAGACAGGCCCAGGACGGGGTCAACGTGAGAGCGAGAAAGGCAGGAGGAGATGGGGGAGGAGGGGGAGAAAGCCCCCTTTCCTCTAGATCTCTGGACACCCAGAGTGTTGATGTCTTTTGTTTGTTTCTAATGTGAATTGGAATGTATTCAGGATCCCTTTGTGTGCGTGTGTCCCTGCAAACTTTGTGGTGTGAATTTTGTGTCTCCACTATGGGGGTCTCTAACCCACCAGCTGGGTGCCTTCCAGCTATGTTGGGTATGGATGGACGGGGATTTCAATGAATGTGTCCCAGCACGTGTTCAGCTCTGTGTATGTGTGTATGTGTGTTGCATTTCTGGTGCATGCACCTGTGTTTTGTTTCTGCTGTACAAGCTGGTGTGCTCTCTGGGTTCTGTGTCCTAAGCTAGTCTGTGTGTATGAACGGGCTGTATCCCTGGGGTGTGTTTTGTGTCTGAATTTTCCCCCAACACCCTTGCTCTTCTCTGGGTGTAAATATGTGCGTTCTTAGTGGAAATTAGAAGTGTGGGTGTTTTCTATGTATTTCTATGCGTCTGTGAGAAGTGTGTTTCCAGGAGGCGCTGTGTGTGTGTGTGTGTTGTTTCCTGCTTCAGCTGTATTTTCAGTGCGTGTGTGTGACAGTTGTGTGTGTTTGTGTCTGTGGGCAAGCAGAATCTGGGTTACCTTTACGTGATCAATGTGTGTGTTGCCGGTATTCTGAGCATGTTTGTGTGTCTATGGGGTGTGTCTCCCATATGCTTGCTGTCCTCCTCCGAGTGTGTTTGTGTGAGTGCGTGTCTACCTCCTGGACTGGTGCTCTCAGCCTCAGTGGGTGTCTGTGAGCAGGTGGTTGTCTGCATTTTGTATCCCCACCTGTGGGCTGATGACTTCAGTATGTGAGCAGTTGTGTGGGACTCTATTTTGCTCTATCACCTTTGAGTTTTCTGCAGGGCGAGTGAGCGTTCCCGTTCATGAGCAGCTGCACGTGTGGGGCTGCATTTGTGTTGGTGTTTCCTGGGAAGGGGGCATCCTGTGTCCCCAGTGAGGCCGCTGGAATCCCCAGCGACCGCCTCCCTGCTGAGTGGAGGCTGTGTCTGCGGTGCGTCCCCTTGCTGGCTGGTGCCACGTTGGCTCGGGGCTGGCTGTAGCGGGCAGGGCAGGGCAGGGGCTGTGGTGGGCACTGGACCTACGCCCGGACCTCGGTATAAATATCTCAGGCTGCCGGCGGCTGTGTTTACTGGGCCCCAGCCCGGGGGCGGCAGCAGCCAGGCAGGTCCTGGGGGCGGGGGTGACCAGGCCACAGCACAGTCACTTCCTCCTGGCCAGACAGGCCGCAGCCTCGCTGGGTGGGGGCGAGGTGGCGACCCCTCATTCTGGGCTCCCACGGGCCACCAGTGAACCATTGACCTGGACATCCCCACTAGGTTTCCCAGGGTCTGGGAGACAGAGAGTGGCTAAGATGGGAGACAGGGGGTGGGCCAAGAGACAGCAGGGAGAGGAGTAGGAAAAAAAGAGGGTGAAGACGAGAGGAGGATGGGGGACTCCGACAGAATGGCATGGGGAAGTGGGGCTGGAAGCTCAGAGATCCAGAGGGAGGGAATGACAAGCAGGGAGAGGCCCTGGCAAAACGAGGGGGAAAAAAGAAGGGGCTCAGAGAGGGGAGATGAAAAGTGATGGGGAAACACTGACAGCCAGAGAGGTGCGGAGACAGAATGAAAGGGATGACGGGGCAGGCGTTGGGGGAGAGGCAGAGGAGAGGAGACAGCAGCAGGGAGAAGGGACAGCGACAGCGGGGCAGGCCGTTGGAGGGGACAAGAAGAGCAGGCAGGCATTTTCAGCCTTGGCAGGACACACAGAGGTGTCAGACGTGGGGGGTGGGGGTGGCGGCCAGCAGAGCCCGGCGGGGAGGACACACAGGAGACATGGTGGGTGGGGGCCGGATGCCCACGGAGGGGCTCTCCCCTGCCTGACTCAGCCTCTCCGCCCACCCCAACCCCGGCCGGGCCCGGGAGCAGAGGGACAGGCACCTCTCTGGGTCTCAGCGGCTCCAAGGCCATGATGGGGGTGTGTCTCTCGGCTCCACTTCTGTCTCAGCTACAGACGCTCCTTCTCTGCTATCTGACTAACCCTAATTCTGACTCAATTGCTGTCTCTCATCACTTAAAAAAATTATGTAACAAATTTATGTATGGCAAAGTATATCACAAACAAATTTAATGATCAAATGATAGACTGGTGAAAAATGTGCACATCACCTAGGGCTGAAACCTGGATTATGAAAGCGCTCTCACAACCTGAGAGCGTGGACACAAACGCCTGAAGGACACCTCGCCCTCTTCATCTTCCCAAATCGCATGCGTCTAGCTGGCTGGACCGCCATGGGCCCCCTGGGAGACGCACTGGCGGTACTGATAGTCCGTGCCACATGGGACCGCTGGGATGGTTCAGTGATTCGAGTACTGATTAAATATCAGGATGCCTCTGTCCACGTCCGTGTACAGGATGGTGCTCAGTGCACTGGGCGGGTCCCGGAGGTGTCAGCTGCTGCTATCGTCCTCCACAGCTAACTCTTCTTCAGTCTTCCCATCTGAGGAAGTCTGTGTGTCGGTCTGCTCTGTGTGGCCCTGATAGTGGACAGGCAGGCCAGCAGAGTGGTGTCTAGGACTTGTGTGATTCTACACCTGGGTTTCCACCTCTGATGGCCACATGGCATTGAGTACATTAACATCTTCTTTCCCGGCCTCTTGCGCCCCACCTATGGAACAGAGCCGAGGCCCTGGTTCTCAGGGTTGTCTGGAGGATTCAGTGCACCAAGCACTTTGCTGGGGCCTGGCACAGGATAGAACTGCTCAGTAACCGGAAGTTTCCCTATTTAATAGTCTCTCTGTCTGAATGTCCCTCGGCCTTTGTCCAGCTCTCACTTTTCATGTCTGGCTCTAATTCTGGTTGACCCAGAGGGCACAGCCAAGGCCTGGGGGTCAAGAGCTGTGGCCCCAGGAAGCCTTGGGGTCTCCCCTTCATTCTGGGCCACATGCTGGATGAGGCAGTTTAGAGGGTTCCTCCGGCTTGGCCATGGCAGGATGCCACCATTCTAGCTCACAGACTGAGGGGTCCCCAGGTCCTCCCTCCCCTAGCAGCTGGCCCTTTCTCTGTGTATGTCTACTGGGGGAGCATGAGCTGGGTGTGGGGGCATGGGAAGACAGGACGCCTGGGTTCCCACAGGCCAGTGGCTGAGTCACCAGGCGGCCATCTGGCTCCCATTAGCCTGGGGCGGCAGGGGGCTCCGTGGGGCGGGCTCTGTGGCCGGCTTGGGGCAGGGACGCTGGGGCAGGCTGTAAGTGTGTGTGTGTGTGTGTGTGTGATGACTCAGGACCCATGATAACAGCCTGTGCGTATTTGGGGAGTGTAAACAGGAGAGGGAGAGGGAGGTGAAGGAAGTGAAGGAAGGGAAAATTGTGGCTGAGCAGAGGGGGGCCGGGGGGCTGGGATGGGAGAGTCCCCTCTCCCTGTACCACCTCCTCCCCCTGCACCCAAGCTAGTAGGTCCATAATCCCCAGGGTTACCCCTGCCCACATCTCCCAAACCTGGGTCCTCAGGGAGAGGTGAGAGCTGGTGGCCACCCTCAGGGTCTCCCCACTGCCCACAGTGAGGCTGGATTGCTCAGCAGTAATCCCACAGCTGCCAGGATGGGGGGCAGCCAGGGCCTGTGGGGAACACTGAAACCCAGAGATAAAGGCTGCAAGGCAGAGAGAGGGACAGACGCAGCACAGAGGCCGAGCCTGTGAGGCTGAAGGAGAGGTGGAATGTAACACAGGCAAGGAGGCCCGAGCGTGAGGCTGAGATTCAAGAATAGAGGCGGAGGAAAACAGGCGGGGACCAGGAGGGAGAAGCAGAGCCCACTCTAGGGCCCTGGGTCAGCCTCGACCGAGCTGTGCACTCGTGTCAACCTGGCCAGCTCCAGCTCCAACTCCAAAGGGCCCCACTGGCCTTGGTCAAGGGGAGGATGTTCATCCTGGGCCCTGTCATGGGGATGGAGGCCAAGGCGCAGAGAGAGGGGGAGAAAGAGACAGGCAGAGAAGAAAAAGAGGGAGGTACAGAGAGAGGGACAGAGACACAGAAAGGAGGGGGAGAAAGAGACCGAGAGATAATAGGAGAAAGAGACTCAGGGTTTGAGGGAGAAGGTAGGGAGCTAGCTCCAGGCACAGTGGGGAAGGGGGCTGCTGAGATGGGACCAGACTCAGCGAGGCTGGTGGTGTGGGGTGACTGCCCTGCTGTCCCCTAGAGAAAGTCACTGAGCTGGCCTGTAATCAGTGGCCTTGCTGTGGTGGGGGGGCGGGGCGGGCAGCCATCAGTCCCTGTCCAGCTCTGGGCTGGGCGCATCCTCAGGCTCCTCCTCGTCGAAGTACCTCTCCTCCTCATCCCGGGCCACGATGTCCAGGTTGTCGAAGTCAGGGTTGTCATCCACAGTGCTGCAGGGGGAGGGGGCTGTCAGGGGCTGGCTCGGCCTGTATCCCAGCCTCCCCACTTCTAACCCTTGGGAGGAGCTGGGGCCTGGGGCCCCCCGAAGAGAAAGGCCATATGCTGGCAGCCGCAAGTCAGAGCTAACTTGCAGCTGAGTTACGCTGGGTCTCTCAAGACTTCAAACAGAAGGCAACATTTTCCAAAGTAGAGATTTTACATGGAAATATCTAGTTTCTCTTGAAAAGCTAGAAGATGTGCTGACACGTGGGCCCACATTCCTGAGGCAGTTGTTCTCAACCGGGAAGATTCTGTCCCCCAGAGGACATTTGGTGATAAGTGGAGATACTGTGGTTGTTACAACTGCGGGGGCTACTACTGGCATCCAGTGGGTGGAGGCCAGGGATGCTGCTCAACACCTCACCGCACACAGGACTGTCCCCACACACAGGACTGTCCAGCCCCAAGGGTTCACAGTCCTAAGCTGAGAAACTCTGACCTCAGGGAATGAGGGTTCCCAAATCATGAGGAGGACCCCCGACTCGGCCCAACCCCTCCCAGGCCCCCTCACACCCTCTTTGGCGCTGAATGCAGCCCAGCAGCAGCCCTGAGGAGACGGGACAGGCTTCGGTCCACACTACTCCCCATTCCTCACACCAGGCCCTACTTCCTTGTGGGCGCCTGGCTCCACAAGGGCAGTGGTGCCCTCCCTGAGGGCCCCCACGGCCCAGACACTCTGCTCGCTGCTCGTGTGGAGCACGGAGATGTTCCACCCCAGCTGGAAGTGATCAGCCAGGCTCACTTCTGGAGCCGGGGGATCCCAGAGAGGCCCAAGCGATGCTCTGGTACCAGGTGCTGCCCCTGGCAGTGGCAATCATGACCCCCATTCTACTGACAAGGCCCCGAGGGTCTGCCTGTCTGTCTGTCATGGGGGTTTGAAACCAGGGCCCTCTGCTGCCACACCTGGTGTTCTGGACCACAAGGCGAGGCTGCCTCAGTGGACAAAACCATTATCTTTGACTCTGGTACTTCACTAGCCTGCATTCTTTTCCCTGATGGCAAACTTCTTTTCCAAAGCAGGTGGCCCAGGTGTCTCACCCCTGGGGATCTACTGGAGAAATGAACAGCCAGCACTGCAGGGGCCCCCACCACAGGCCCCTCCACGCCAGGCAGCGACCCTGACAGGGATTAGTTCCTGCCGCATGAAGGGGTCCAGGGTCCTGGGGGACACTTAGGGAGGGAGCTTGGGGTAGTGGCACCCTACCAGGCCACCACCACCTTCCCAAATGGAATGTTTCAATGTTTCATGAATATAGAGTTGAATGTCAGCCCTGCTCATTCCCCTCCTTCAGATGAGGGGACTGAGGCTCAGAGATGGACAAAGCTACTACAAGGTCACCCACGGATCTTTGGTTGATCTGAAACCCCTAGGCTGTGTGACCGCAGAGCCGATGTCCTGTGGGGTGCTGGACGGGGGGTGAGGGCACGGGAGCACCTGTAGTCAAAGTCCCCATCCTTGCCGTCCAGGAAGCGCTGGTGCATCCGGCTGGTGAACTCTTCCCGCAGGATCAGTCTCTCTTCCGAGTCGGGGACCCAGGCCTCCGAGTCTTTGCCGGGCCTCTGGTCTGCAGGGAGACACCCACGGTGGGAGTGTATGAGGAGGGCATTGAACTCACACCCACAGAGAGCTGCCTCCTTGGTGCTGGGTGGCACTGGGAACACAGCAGTGACCAAGATGGCCCCATCTCTACCTTCCCAGAGCACACACCAGACACAGGACACTACAGTGCTCCGGAGGCTGCAGAACATGACCTGACACCTGAAGGCTGGTGACAGGAAGGCATTCCTGGAGGAGGGAACGGCATGAGCAACGCCTGGAGGTGAGGGATAGCTTGGTGCTTTTGAGGAGTTGGGACAGGGAAGCTGGAGAGGATGGACAGGGCCAGGGCAGCTGGGGTAGCAGGGAAGGGACTCGATGTCTGCTCTTGCAAGTGGGCCCAGCCTGGTGCCGTGGAGACACACAGGCCCAGGGCTGGGGTGTCCTGACACTGGGGCCTCTAGGCTGCTGGCCCTCACCTTCCTCATCGCTGTCCTCCTCCTCTTCCTCCTCCTCCAAGCAGGCTTCCTCCTCCTCCTGCTGCTGGAGCAGTCGCTGCTGCAGCTCCCGCTCCTGGTAGGACTGGAGCAGCAGGTCGGAGAGCGGGCAGGCAGGCGTGCCGGGCTTGGGCGGCTGGTGGGCCGGGGCGCGAGCACTGAGCTCCTCCTGGGTCAGGTACTGCCCGATGTACTGCTCATAGAGGAGCGGGGCCCGGAACCGCATCTGCTCATCGCTGAAGTACTCGCCCCCTGCACGGAGGAGACGGGGTGGGCGCAGGGTCAGGGGTCTGCAGGCGAGGTGAGGGGCTGGTGGAGGGGGGGAGTGAGTGTTCCTGAGCAGACCTGTGTCCACACATGCGTGTGACCACGCTTACTGGAAGCTTGAACACAAGTGAGTGTCAGTGTGCACATTCAGCAATGTTAGGAAGCATGCACAGATGCCTGTGGTCATGTGACCACGAGCAGTCATGCACGTGTCTGAGCACACGTGCGTGACTAGGCCTGTATCTACGTGTGGACTTGTGTCTCAGCAAGTGTGGGTGCAGTGAGGCCGGTGTACACCCTGGCCTGAGGCACTGGTGGTCTCCGGCCTGTGTACAATTGTGCCTAGGCAGCATTCACAAGCTCCTGCCCATCAGCGTGCGTGGCCACACGTACACACACATCCTCCTGTGTATGCGTGTGTGTGAGCACACAGCCATGGGGAGCTGTGACTGGGAGCCCGTGTGCAGGATGTCATGGGCAGGTGTCCTGCACACGGGCAGGAGCCAGTAGGTAGACTGTATGTGCCTGTCTGTTGGTGCACATGCCTGGACACGCACTGCCGGGCATGTACGTGTACATCTGCTCCGAGTAGGCATGTGTGTGCATGGGATAGGGTGGCACGAAGGCATCTGCCCAGGTGAGGGTCCTCCAGAGCTCAGGTCACACCTCTCCCCAGCGTGCTCCTCTCTGTAGCCACCCCTCAGGTGGGACTGGCTTCCCCACCGCCCCAGATCCTGGTCCTTCGCACCTCCCCCAGCTGCCTCTTCCTGCAGGGGTAGCTCAGTCCCTCCCACCCACTGTCATTATCCCCACCCTCAGAGCTGAGGAACCCGGGCCTCTGTGGTACCTGAGTCTGTGACCATCGACCATCCCCGTCCTGCCCTCTCTCTTACCCTCATTTGTTTCCAGTGTTTTCCATCAAACATTTTGTTTCTCTCCTTCCTTCTTCCTAACTCTCTCTCTGGGTCTCAGTCCCTCCCACCCCTCCTCTGCCCACCCTCCTCGCCCCCTACCATGCCCCAGTCTGTTTCTGCCACCTAACCCCACTTCCTTCATTCATCTCCCACTCCCCTGCCCCCATCTTCATCTCTGCCCGACATCTGCCGCTGTGTCCCACTCTTTCCAGATCCCTCTCTCCACAGCTGCGCCTTCTCCCTAACCAGAACCTTAACCCACTCTCCTACATTTGCTCTCGTCTTTTTATCTTTAGTTCTGGTGTCTTTGATCACAAAGCTGCTTATAAGTACAACATGCTGTAAGAAACATCACCGATGTTTTCCTTCATGCTTTTCACGTGGGTGTCCTGTTCAAGAGAACTCTGTCTCCCCAGGGTCATGAACATAGTCCCCCAGGTTTCTGTCAATGCCTCTGTGCATGGGGCAGGGAGGGATCTAGTTTTCCTGAGGGGTAACCAGTTATCACAGTGCTGGATACGGTGTCCTCCGCCCGCTGGTCCCAAACGGCACTTCTGTCCTCTCCTAAATGCTAAGCCTTCTCACTGTTGGTCGCATTCTCTTCCCCTGGGTCCCTGCTCGTCTCTTCCTAGTTTACCTCACATTTCTATCTGTCTCTCCTAGGATTTCCATCTGCGCTTCTGCTCTGCATTCTCCTCTCTCACTTCCTCTGCCACAGTCTCCCCTGCCACCCGGCCCGGTCGCCCCTGCACCTTGGATGAGTTCCCGCAGGGCGGCGTAGCGCCGGTTACGCAGGCGGGTGCGCAGGGCGCGAGGTCGGGCAGTGCCTTGCCGGGCCACCTCGGCACAGTAGAAGTCCGCGCGGTGGTCACCACGCAAGTGCCCAAAGCAAGGTAGGTGCTCCTCGCGGAGGCCCGTGCGGAAGCGCTCCAGGAACACGAGCGGCTTCTCGTGGTACAGCTGGCCCAGGATGGCCACCTTCTCGCGCTCGGTCAGGTCGGGCTCGCCCTGCTGCTGGCTGCACACGGGCAGGCGGCTGGCAGCCACAGCGCGCAGCATGGCGCTCACCGCCGCGTTCTTGGCCTCCGGGGCGTCTTCACCATCCGGGGCCCTGGGTGCTCCCTCTACTGCTTCCACCTTGTCCTGGGGTCTGGATGCGACCGGCCTGCAGCTCAGCTCCCCCCAGTGCCCAGGACTGGGCTCCTCACAGCCTGCCGCGAGAGGGAAGATCAGTCAGTCCAGGGATGGGAGCAGGAGAAGGAGGAGTGGGTGGAAGGGACTGGGCGCTCCCTCCCTCACTGCACATTTATTGAGCACTTACTATATTCTGGACACCATTCTAGGCCCTGAAGACACCAGTTAGCAAGAAGTTGACAGTTTAGTGGGGGAACACATACAATTAAAAACATAGTGAGTGAAAACATACAGTGTATTAGGAAACGTATAATGTTAAGTAGTTTCAAGAGCTGTGTAGGAAAATAAAGAAGGAAGGAGGAGGGAATGGGGGTGAGGCTACAATTTTAAATGAAACTTGCCAAAAAAGTGATTTTTTTTAAACTTACGTATAGTTGATTTATAATGTGTATGTTCCTGGTGCAGAGCAGTGATTCAGGTATACATATATATATGTATTCTTTTCCATTATGATTTATTACAGGATATTAGAGATAGCCCCACGTGTTATACAGTTGGACCTCATTGTTTATTTTATATTTGGTAGTTTGTAACTCCTAATTTATCCCTCCCCCACCTTTTCCCCTTTGGTAACCATAAGCTATGTCTGAGTCTGTTTCTATTTTGTAAATAAGTTCATTTGTGTCATATTTTAGATTCCACATATAAGTGATATCACATGGTATTTGTCATTCTCTTTCTGACTTTTTTCACTTAGTATGATAATCTCTAGGTCCATCCACGTTGCTGCATGGCAGTATTTCATTCTTTTTTTATGGCTGAGAGAGAGATATAGATAGATAGATAGATAGATAGATAGATAGATAGATAGATAGACAGATAGATAGATAGACAGATAGACAGACAGACAGACAGACCAATCACATCTTCTTTACCCAGTCATCTGTTTATAGACATTTAGATTGCTTCCATGTCTTGGCTATTGTAAACAGTGTTGCTATGAACATTGGGGTGCATGAATCTTTTCAAATTATAGTTTTCTCTGGAATATACACACAGGAGTGGGATTGCTGGATCATATGGCAACTCTATTTTTAGTTTTTTAAGGAAAAAACTCCATACTGTTTTCCATAGTGGCTGCACCAATTTACATTCCCACCAACAGTGTAGAAGGGTTGGTTCCCTTTTCTCCTCACCCTCTCCAGCATTTGCTATTTGTAGACTTTTTAATGATGGCCATTCTGACCAGTGTGCGGTGATACCTCATTGTAGTTTTGATTTCCATTTCTCTAATAATTAGTGATGCTGAGCATCTTTTCATGTGCCTGTTGGCCATCTGCCTGTCTTATTTGGAGAAATGTCTACTTATGCCTTCTGCCCACTTTTTGATTGGGTTGTTTGTTTTTTTGTTACTGAGTTGTATGAGCTATTTGTATATTCTGGAAATTAAGCTCTTGCCAGTCACATGGCTAGCAAATATTTTCTCCCAGTCCTTAGGTTGTCTTTTCATTTTGTTTATGGTTTCCTTTGCTATGCAGAAGCTTAAAGTTTGATCAGGTTCCTTTTGTTTATTTTTGCTTTTGCTTCTATAGTCTTGGAAGACTGACCTAAGAAAACATTGGTATGATTTATGTCAGATTTATGTCATTGGTACGATTTATGCCCATGTTCTCCTCTAGGAGGTTTATGGTACCATGTCTTATATTTAAGTCTTTAAGCCATTTTGAATTTTTCTGTATGGTGTGAGGGTGTTCTAACTTCATTGATTTACATGTGGCTGTCCAGCTTTCCCAACACTACTTGCTGAAAGAGATGGTCTTTTCTCCATTGTATATTCTTGCCTCCTTTGTCAAAGATTAACTGACCATAGGTGTGTGGGTTTATTTCTGAGCTCTCTATTCAGTTTCATTGATCCATACATGTTTTAGTGCCAATACCATGCTGTTTTGATTACTGTAGCTTTGTAGTAGTGTCTGAAGTCTGGGAGGGTTATGCCTCCAGCTTTGTTCTCTTTCCTCAAGATTGCTTTGGCAATTCTGGGTCTTTTATGGTTCCATATACATTTTAGGATTTTTTTTTTCTAGCTCTGTGAAATCTGTCATGGGTAATTTGATAGGGATTGCATAAAATTTGTAGATTGCTTTGGGTAGTATGGCTATTTTTTCTTTTATTTTTTTGCAGGGGGGATGGTAATTAAGTTTATTTATTTATTTGGTTTTTCGATGGAGGTACTGGCGATTGAACCCAGGACTCATGCATGCTAAGCATGCACTCTACCACTGAGCTATACCCTCCTCCCAAGTATGGCCATTTTAATAATATTAATTCTTCCAATCTAAGAGCATGGGATATCTTTCCATTTCTTTGAATCATCTTCAATTTCCTTTATTGATGTTTTATAGTTCTCAGCATGTAAGTCTTTCATCTCCTTGCTCAGGTTTATTCCTAAGTATTTTATTTTATTATTTATGTGATTTTTAAAGAGATTACACAAAAGTGACATTTCAGTAGAGACCTGAAGTGGTGAGGGACTGAGCCATGAGATTTCTGGGGCAAACTGGAAGAGGGAAAAGCCAAAGCAATGGTCCTAAGACAGGAGTGTGTTGGTGTTTACTTGATCCTTTACCACTTCATTCACTAATTCACTCAATTTTGCCTTTCCACTTGTTCATGAAATCATTAACATACTCATTAACTTGTTCACTCACTCATTCATTCATTCATTCATTATCTCCTACTCATTTACACATTCATTCAACCACTCTTCAGCAACTCTAAATCTATGTTGGGCCCTGAGCTGGGCAATGCTGAGGACCCATGGAGGGATCCAGTCCACTCCCAGGGCGCACTCCGTCTGATAGGGGAAGACAGGCAAGGTCAAAGACAATACACGCAGTGGTGACAGGAAAGCAGAGTGCTGGGCAAACCTTGGTGAGATCTGCTTCTCAAAAGTGGTGGGAATGGGAGCAAGGCTGCAGCAAGCAGGAAATAAGTGAAGATAGGCAGGGGGTAGTGTGTGAGGGATGAGAAGAGAAGAGGGGCTAGGAAAGAGCCCTGCATAGATGGGGAGAAGACATGCTTGTGGAGGAGGCTGTGAGAGGCTAAAAGATGGCCCCCGAAAGATAGCCACATCTTAATTCCTGGAACCTGTTACTGTTACCTTATATGGTCCCCCCAAAATATATATATCTTTGCAGATGTGATTAAGTTATGGATCTTGACATAGGGAGATTATCTTGGATTATCCAGGTGGGCCCTAAATGCCATTGCAAGTGTCCTATAAGAGGGAGCGTGAACATATGCAGAGAAGGCAAGGTGAAGACAGACAGGAGCAGAAACTGGGGTGAGGTGGCTACAAACCAAGGAATGCCAAGAGCCACAAGAAGCTGGAAGATGCGAGGAACAGGTTCTCCCTTAGTGCCTCTGAGGGAGCCCTCTGTGTCTCTGCTGACACCTTGATTTCAATCCAGTAATACTGATTTCAGACTTCTGGCCTCCAGAAATGTGAGAGAATAAATTTCTGTTGTTTCAAGCCACCCGGTTTGTGGTAATTTGTTACAGCAGCTCCAGCAAACTAATACTGGCTGAGAAGGAGCCTGAGAGATAAGAAGGAAATTAGAAACAGTAGTGTCACAGAAACCAAAGGAAAACTTTCGAGAAGGACAGGTGTCAATGGCACTGAATTCTCCAAGTAGTCTATGGGGGTCGTTTAACTTTGAAGAACACCAGCTGGCCCCACAGTCTAGTAAGTAAAAAAACAAATGGGGCAACTCGGTTTAACTACACGGGAGGTCACTGGGGACCCTAACAGGTGCAGTTTCTGAAGGTAAAAGCCAGACTGCAGTGGGTGGGAGGTGAGGAAATACAAGGAAGTGTGGGTGACTCTTTGGAGAAGATAGATGTTATCTGGAAGGCAGTATGGGATCAAGGGATATATTTTTTTTAGGTTAAAACTTTTTTTTTTTAATTATGGAAAATTTCAAACATGCAAGAAAGTAGAGAGTACAATGATGACCCCCACCCCCAATATGCCCATCATCCAGCTTCAACAATTACTAATTCTTGGCCAGTGATATTTCAACCAACCTCCCAACCGCACCTCATCCCACATGGGATAGAATTTTAAGGTTAGCAAAACAAAAGCATTTTAGGTACTGATGGGGAGGCATCAGGAGAAATAAAGACATTGAAAATGCGATAGAGTTGGGGGAGCACAGAAATGGATTAAGGGCCCTGAGGCGGCAGATGGGACTCTGGCCTTTGGGGAAGGAGGAATTAGAATTAAATGTGGGAGCCGTTAGTCTGGGCTGAGTAGAGTTTGCATGGGACAGGAGGAGGATGCAAGGGAAGGGTCAGTTTGATATAAGGACGGAGGTAGCTTGAGAAGCAGGGTTTCCTGGGACAACGCGAGAGTTAGCCTGAGGGAAGGAGAGGTCTATGCTACCCTGAGAGTTAGCTTGGTTAGGAATTGGGTTAGCCTGGAACTTGGAAGAGGTTAATTTCGACGGAGGGAATGAGGTAAAGGAGGTCAGAACGAAACAAGAGGGCTTAATCGACAGTGGTGAAAGGTCTAGGGCGGGTGTTCCCTTTTAAAGAGTCCTCCTTCGCCTTCACGGGGAATCATTTCTCAGTGACACCGTAACCCCACCCTCCCGCTGCCTCCGCGTGGCCAGGACCTCACCTTCACCGGGCTCCCTCGCCCCTGCCGCGGTCGCCATGGCCTCCATTCTGATTCTCTACGACCTGTTAACCGCCACAGCAGGATCCTCACGCCAACCCTGGCCCCAGGTCGTCAGCGGCCACTTCCGGCCAAGCGCATTCCCGGGGGTCACCGGTGCCCCGCCGCGCCTGGAACCAAAGTTCCGGGACGAAGACGGACCTTCCTATGAGCATGCGTGCCTCTGTCCGGTCCCGCCCTTACACGACCAGGAAGGAAAAGTGTGTCAGGGTCAGATCGGCTCTAACGCCCGCCCCCAACCCGAACCACTAAGAAACTGCAATATCCGGAGGGATCTGAATCGTTGTTCAACCTGTGCACTGCTGTGATTCCAGAGGCCCACGTGCTTAATTTGGGGATGAATGGTTTGAATGACCACCTTCAGGGCGTCTGAGGGCTTGTCTAGCTTGTACCCCATTCTATCCTCTTATTTCTTCAAAGAGTATTCACTATGCCGTGTCTCTTGCTTTTGTCATCACACCCAGTCCCTGGTTAGCCTGATAGGTGGTGAGACCAGAGAGTGAATTTCCTACTTTGTGTTTCCAGGATCTAGAGAATCTGCAGATGTGGAGGGGAGACCCTGGTCCGGAGTTGCCCTAGGTGATGGGTAGGAACTCACATTCAAGTGTTACCAGTGACCACCCTGAATGGCTAGGGCTCTGATGGACCTACGGGGCTAAGGGAGCTGCCCACCTAATCCTGGAGGGTCAGGGAAGGCTCCTTTCTGGGAGGACACCTAAACTGAGACCTGAAGGATGAGTGAGAATCAGGATAAGAGGAAGGGAGGTAGAGAAAGGGTCTCAGGTGGGAGGGTAGACAGGCATGGATAGTTCTGTTTGTTGCAAGGACTTCAGTATGGTCAGGGAATAGGAAAGGAGTTCTCACTTGAAGGCCAAGATTGGACTGCAAGGATTTGAGAATCTCAAGAATCTATGCAAAATACTGTGAACACATGCATTTACAAGGTAGTTCATGGTATTTAGATTTTAAAAGGGATTTGTGACCCCCCCCCCCCCCCGAACAAACCACTGATCTGAAATTTGAAAGAGAAAATGCCAGTGAGGTCACCAGGGGCCAGGCATGTGGGCCTCATTAGCCATATTAAGTAGCTTGAGCTCCCTTATCCTGTGGGGAGTTGGTAGAGTAAGGCACTGGAGGTAAGGGAGATCTGTGAGGAGGTTGATGCAGTAAAATAGACACTGGTGGCCAAAAGCAGAGGAATAACTCCCCATGATGAAGGATCCAGAGAAAAGGTGGGGACTAACTACCCTTAGACATTGCCAGGAAGGGCCAGCAGAGGGCACTGTTGCCCAGCACATGGATCTACAGGGAAGGGGACTTGCTGACTACAAGATCCGAGGCCCTCCCTGAACAGGAAAGGCCACCCTAGCCTCCCTTTTATCCCATAGCTACCAACCTTGGCTCCATCTCATGTTCATATACCTCACACCTGACCTTAAAAAGTCAACCTCTTCCTCCCTTTTTGTAGCCTGTGTCCCCTTCACAAAGCTCTGTGATAGTTCCTGAGGGAAGAGATGAGGCTGAACTGGCCATTCATGTGCTACAGCATTGGGGTGAGGAGCACAGTGTGCCCAGAGGGGATGAAGAAATGACTCAAGTTGCTGGAGGAGGATAGGCTGTGGGGTGCTGAGAATCTTTTACTCTAGCTTATTCCTATTTTAAGAAATTTCCCCTTCTCCAGGAAGCCCTCACCCTCACAGCTGACCCTGGTGTTGTCACCCTTCCATGACAGGTCCCTGTTACCTCTGGACTGGGAGCCCCATGAGGGCAGGGTCCAGGACCACCCTGGTCATGCTGTGTCCTCAGCACTGTCCAGAGTAAAGAACAGAGCAAGTACCTAACACTTATTGGCTGGATAAAGAAGCTCCTGGAATCCCCACTAGCCTGGATCCAGGAACACAAGACAGTAAACATCCTAAGTCCAGCACATATGCTAGGCCTAACATGGATGGGCAGTCACACTCACTGATGACCCCGAACAGTCTAGCCCTAGTTTCCAAGCACTGGCTCGCTCTCTGCCTAGGGACCTGTTCCATCCTATCTACTCACAAATTCCGGTAGGGATTTGGGATTATGGGTAGAATGGAAAGGGCTGAGACCAGGAACCACTTTAAAAATGAACTAGTGGATTTAAAACTGAGGGCCCCAAGTTTAAGGGGGCATCCTCAGTACGAAAAACGGGGACAGGCACACAAATCCCACGATAAGTGTTTAATGAATGAGTAAATAATGTCCCCTTGAAAAGGCCCCCAACCCAATGAAAGGCCAACTGCAGTAACACTTTAGGGTTGAAACCTTGCTTTCTTCCTGCTAGGAGGTGCCATGTCATTTATTGAAAACAAACCAAAAACAAAACAAAACAGGGCAAACACATTTCTTAGTAAGTGCAGTTTGTTAAAATCCTGTTAAAACATATGGATCAAGGGGAAGTAAAAATAATCATAGGATCACTGTAGGAAAAACCTTTAAGTCTGGCACCTGGGAGACTCTGGAGAGGAGTCAGTGGGAGAAATTTCATGTTTTGAAGGGGAAGGAGCCCCCCAACTCCCTTCTTCCCTCTCACCCACTTTATCCCACCAGAAACTACTAAGACGCCCAGAATAAAAGGTTTCAAGTTCAATAGTCACACTCTCTCCAAATACAAAAAGCAGGTACAATTCAACTCAACACAGAAGCTTGTGTGCAAAGTTACGGGAAACTGAGACATCGTATAAAAAGTTAGGTTAAAGATGATTCTGTGGTTTTGTTTGTGTGTTTTGTTTTGAGGGTGTGGCTCTTCCTCAGTCACCTGAACTCAGCAAAGAAATGGTTCCTGATGAAATATCAACAGCCGACCCACAGTAAAAAGACAAATTCTAAAAATTAAAAAAAAAAGCATAATTACCAAAAAAAATCTGTCATTGCTTCCTCCCTCTGCATTTTGCTTTTTTAAACTTTTTTTTTAAGTTTTTGATTTTTTTTTTTTAATCCTGAAAAGTAGACAGTAAAACAGCTCCTGGAAGAATTTACAACCAACTGCATGAGGGTCTGGGAAGCTGAGGGGATGGAGCAGGACTGGAACAAGAGGACAGGAAGGGGGCTCTCCCCTTAGCCCTGTAGCCACACTGTAAGACCAAGGGAGGGGGTCTTTAGTCAAAAATGAGGAAGGGAGGAAGAGAAAGAGGACGGGGGTAGGGGGACAAACAGAAAATAAAAGGTCATTGTTGCCTGTTTGAATCCAGAGGAAAAATGCCCGGCCCTGTGTGGGAGAAGAGCCCCTCAGAAGGGAGGCAGCCCTGGGAGGACCCGTCCCCCAGCACCACGGGACCCGGTGAGGAGGTGGGCGAGGGGGCCGAGGTGGGCGCTGGTGGAGGAAGCCGGCAGGGGCCTCCAGGACACACGGGCTACTGTGTGCTTGTGCCCCCTTGTGTGTTCCCAGAGTAGCTCCCGTAGTCGTAGTTCCCGTAGTATGGCGGCCACTGGCCCTGGTTCTGATAGTACTGGTTCCACTGCTGGGCATACTGGGGAGAGAGAAACCAAGAGCACCAGGTTGTCACATCCATACCCACATTCAGCTCCTCCTCTGACCCTACTCTAGCCCAGAGCAGAGATGGGTATAATGATGACAGTCGGCAAATAGGTCTCCTAACAGAGAAATCAAGGCACCTTTGGAGGGAGGACAAGTGACTGACCTGATGCCACATGCGTGGGCAGTTAGTGACTGAAGCCCAGATCTTCTGGCTTGCCAACCTAGTGCCCTTTCAGGTATTGCTAGATAATATGTTCAAAATACTCAAAAAGAGGTGTGGTGATCTAGCATCAACCAATAAGAATGGACACTGGCCATGGTGCTGAAGCAGGATTTGCGGTTCCTGCTATGCCCTTTTCTTGCTGCACTGGGAAGAGGGACTACGATACCAGTTACTTAGCAGTCAGTGCAGAGCTGTTCAAATGGAATGGCTATACCAGATGAATGCCAGCCTGAGGCCAGAAGGCTGTCCATCTTCTTAGGGATGAGCAGGGACATGAGTCTGAGAATACACACCAACGAGGGGGCCCCAGAAGTCTCTCCATTCCATTCCACCCCCAACCCCTTCTGGCACCTACCTGTTGATACTGGTTATAGCTGGGCTGAGGGTAGGTCTGTGCGGTGGGGGGCGGCGGTGGGGTATAAGGGGCTGGGTTGTAGCCGCCGTAGCTCCCATAATTGTAGGCAGGTGGTGGCGGAGGTGGAGGCGGTGGGGCTGTGTAGCCCTGGCTGTAACCTCCCTGGTTGTAGGGTGGCTGGCTGTAACTTGGCTGGAAAATAGGGAGAAAAACCAGGGCTCTGTGAAATAGCCAGTTAAGCTGGGATGGAGGAAGGGCCTTTGTAAGCAATGGGCCCACAAAGGAACTTCCCTGGTGGAGGCTGTTTGAGGGCTGAGGAGGAGGGAGGCCAGCTCTGCGACAGGGCAGGACAGGGGAGGATGTGGGGCTATAATCTAGACTCTAATCCCAGCTCTGAGACCTTGGGGAAGCAAGGCACACGGCATCTCTTGAAATCCCAGCTTTTGTTTTTTTCCGTAAAATGAGAATTACAACAGAACCACTCCTTCGGACTGCCTCAAGTATTCAGTAAGCTTATGTGCACAATCCACTGGGCACAATAAGTAAATGGTGGCATTTGTTACAGGAAGATCTACTGAGAAAAACAGTTGTGGCAAATTCCTAAGTGCTTCCTATGTCCAGGCTGTACTCTTAACTATTCTAATCCCATCAACTCTGTGAGGTAGGTTCCATCGGCTTTATTTACAGAGAAGGAAGGTGAGGCTCAGAGAGGTGAAATCACTGGGCCCAAGTCACACAGGTAAAAAGTGGCAGAGCCGTGACATGCTCCCAGGCCTGCCTAGTACCAGAGCCTTACCTGTGAAGCTATAATGCCACCCTTCCCTCACAACAAATGTTGGAAGTGAGTTCTACTAACAACTCTAGACCTTTATGAGGAAAACGAGGTCCAAAGAGGTGAAGTTGTTTTGTCCAAGGTCACAAAACCAGAACGCTGTGGGGCTAGGGTCTGAATCTGTATTGGTTAGACCAGAACTGGAACAATTTACCTCTGCCTCCTGGCAGCTGCCCCGAGGCCTGGCATGTGGAAGGTGCACAGTAAATGGAGACTGCTCTGATGAAGGGGCCTGTGCATACCAGAGCCAGGCACTGGCTCTCTGAGTACTCAAACTCAGCCTGGAGCTGCTCGCAGTGAAGTTCTCAGGGCAGAGGGCAAGTCCTCACCAACCTTAGGGCCCATCTCCACATCCTGAAGACAGGGGGCCAGCCTGGGCAAAGGGTAACTACAATCGGCTGCTTTCTTGGGGATTCACAGAGGCCAGTGACACAGCCAAGAGAAATGTACTTGCTGGAAGAAGCACCGTTCACAGCCCACCCCGAGGGGGATGGTAGAATATGTAGGTTCTCAATTTACTCTGGGTCTGGAAGGGATCTGGGAATGTCAAGGGTCTGTTCCAGTCAGAAGCACTGGCAGGGAGAAAGGGCAGGGCTGGAGGTAAGAGTGGCCACCCGTGGCTGGAGCACTGTTGACCTCTCCCCCAGCCCCACCTCCTCGCACTGCGCACGCTTGCTCTCCTTCTCTCACCTGTGGAGGGCTGTAGCTGCTGACAGTAGGGGTGCTGGTATTTGCGCTTGAGCCAGGGATGTTGCTGCTCTTGTTGTAGCTGCTGGCCCCTGGGGGGTTCCGAGCAGGGCTGTAGCTGGGCGGCGGTGGAGGCTGCTGTGGTGGTGGCTGTGGCGGCGGTGGCTGCTGTGGTGGCGGCTGTTGCTGGGGAGCCCGGTTGTAGCTGCCTCTGTTGTTGGAGTTGTTGTTATCCCGGCTGTTGTTACCCCAGCGGTTCTGGTTGTAGCCACCACCTCCACTGCGGTTGAAACCTGCATTGGAGAAACCAGATGAGGCCTCGTTGTTCTCAACTCGGGACCCTCAGGAGCTGGGCTGCCTGTGTGACCACTGAGGCTCCAGTATGACCAGATACAGAGCAAAAACCCAGTCCCAGTGAACAAGTAAAGCGCCCTCTCTGGGCTTCTCTAGAGCTCTGGGACTATCCCCTTGTGAAGCCCTGATTATGCTCAGTCCTCACTGCCTGCTGACAGGTCTGTCTTACCCACTGGACTGTCGGCCCAGGACCAGTTCTCTTGGTTTCTACTGTGTCCCCAACATCTAAGCATTGGGGACAGTCCTCTTTGGGCGTGGCCAAATAGGCTAGCCTCTTCTAAGCTTTTATGCAGCTTTCTTAGGCCCAGAACCCTTCCCCTGACCAACTCCTACTGGCCTCTGGACCTTAGCTTAGACACCAGTATGTCAGGAAGCCTTTCCTGAGCCCTGCTCCCGTGCAGGCTGGATCGGGTATAAATGAACTCACAGTACTTTCCCATTCAGCCCAGAACACTTCTGGACCATCACTGAAGGGTGATAAAGTGTCTGGGTCATGGCTGTGTCCCCAGAACTATCCAGCACAAGACTAAAACGGAGTAGGGTATGCTTATTAAATCATGATCTTACACTTTATTTCAGAGATGGCACAACTTAGTGAATAAGAACTTGGGCTTTGGATCACCTGATCCTAGCTCTGGATTCAGCTAGATGAATCTTGGGCAAATTAACCCCTCCAAGCCTATTTCTCCATTTGTTTTAAAACCAGAAACCAAAACCAATTCTAACATTTGCCTTGTGCCAGGTCCTGAGGTGGGACCCAGAACTGGCAGTCAACTCAGTCTGGCCCCTCTTCTCAAGGAGCTCATGGTCAGATGAGGGGGAAAAAGATTCACAAAAATGACAGCAATGTGACATACACATAGGCAAGGGTTTCAGGAGCAATGTCCAGGGGAGCAGGACAGTGCGACAGTTTCCCTGAGGTCACAGACTCTTAATTTGTCTCAGTTCTCTACCAGAGTTTAGCCAACAGCTGGTGCCAGGGAAACTTCCATCTGCTGACTGAGGAAGGAGTCACAAAGCCCAACCCTCACCTGGGAACCGAAAGTAGGGAGAGCTCAGTGTGAGATGTCTCACCTCCTCGGTAGTTGCCTCCTCCACCGCTGCCTCCTCCTCGGTTTTGGAAGCCTCCTCTGTTGCCTCCGGGGGGACCTCGGTTGTCATATCGCTGGAAACCGCCGCCACCCCCACGGCCCCGGAAGCCACCACCGCCTCGGTTGTCAAAGCGCTTTTCAGGGGGTGGACCAGCCTTGCGGCCTTCTTCATTGTACTGCCTCACCAGCTTGTCTGCTTCCTCCCGCTGCAGCTCAATGAACAGCACCTCGTCCAGAAAGTCCCCAACATCTGGCAATGTGAAGTTGGCTAGGAGGCAGAGAGGGCCCCAGAGGGAAAAAGGAGAGGCGGTCAGTACCTTCTGAGGTCTGGTCTCCTTTACCCCCAGGACACTGCCCTGCCAGAAGGAAGGAGGGGACTGCCACATGAGCAACAGCAGCAAGACAGGGTCCCAAGCTCAGCCTCTTTGACAATGGTCAGGGGCTTACAAAGACCCTCTTCTCCCTTTCCTGAAGAGGTGGCTAAGCCCCACCAAACCAATGTTTTATAATGCAGGGAGCAGGCCAGACGGGTTCAGTCACCATTCTTGTTTTAACCGAGGCGCAAACTGAGGTTTCCTCAGTCAGCCCACCCAGTGGGTGCCAGAGGCAGATGCCTGTGCCCGTCTCTCAGCACGTGCTCCCACACATCTCCCTCCCCTGGCCCTAGGCCCATCTAGTCTGAAAATCCTGCCACAGAAGAGATTCAGGAAGCTTTTCCATTTACAGCTGTACAAGACAGTTCGGAAGGGACAAAGCAGAAGCAAAGAAAGAAAGAACAAGATCAAAAAAATTAAGGGGCTGGAGAGGGAAAACAGTGTAAGGTACCTTTTCCCTTAAGGACCCTGTTGCGATGTCCCTCTGGGAATCATTCATCTCCTACCTTTCATTTCTAAGACCGCGTGATCTGGGACATCCTTTCCTTCTTCATCAGTTCGCTTTATTGTTCGGTCTTTTAGGTCCTCATCAGTGGGACAAATTACAATAGCTTTGCGCTGGAAGCCTTCAAATGGTCTCATTTTTCGTCTCTGGGCTGACCCATAAACATTTGTCTAGGAGTAGGTAACAGAAGAGGCAAGAAATGGTATCAGTTGGTTTTTTTCCTCTGTGGGATGTTATGTAGGACAGGGACTGAGAAAAGGATACTAGTTCTCCTAAGCAGGGAAGCTCAGGAAACTGCTCTTCTTCACTTTTAAGATTCTTGAGTCCACCCTCACAAAATGAACTGACTTGGGAAAGCGGCTGCTGACAGTCACAGGACAAGGGATTCCAAATGGCTGGGCATTGCTACTACTTGTCTAAGTCTCAGATTTTTCCATCTGAGAGGCAGGGATCATATCACCTTCCTCCTGGCTCTGGTGAGGACCTGGAGATGTAAAAATGTCTGGTGGGGGGAGGGTACAGCTCAGTAGTAGAGTGCCTGCTTAGCATGCACGACGTCCTGGGTACCTCCCAGTACCTCCAACAAGGAATAAATAAATAAATAAACCTAATACCTCTCCCTTCCCCCACCCCCCAAAAGACTACATGTTCCATTTTAAGGGGAGAACGTATGGCTCAGTGGTAGAATGCGTGCTTAGCATGCATAAGGTGGGTTCAATCCCCAGTACCTCCGTTTAAAAGAAAACAAAAAATCTGGCGGGAAAGAAGTCTGAAAATATAGCCAACAGAACTGACACTGTCTTAGGAAAGGCTTCCCAATGGAAAGGACCAAGGAAAGTTACATTTGAGGAAAAGATGAGGCACAAGAGAGCGTCTTCCAAGACACAAGGAACAGGAAGCTGGACTGTGGGTCGGCCAGAGGCCAGGGACCCCAGTGCAGCCTGCTGGGAGATCTGGGCTGAGGGTGTAGCTATTCTCTATACCAACCAGACCTAGAGGCCCTGACACACACAGCAGGCGAAGATGCTCTTCCCTGTTCCCCAGGGAAAATGTCCCAACTTTGTTAAGGGGGCAGGGGGCAATGAGGGTGTGCGGTGGGCATACACATGCTGTAATCTGTGCCTAGAGCACTGGCCCAAGGAGAGGTCTTGAGCCACAAGTGGTTAAAAAGCACATCAGGTTACAAAGGAAAAGTTAAGCCCTCTCCCCCCTGATCTTCTTAGACTCCATTCCTAAAACCATAGCAAGTGGCATCTGGCCATAGGAAGATAGAATTTGGCTACCTCCAGCTAGAAAATGAGTTTTTTTTTCCTGGCACAAAAGCCAGAGTGGGTGGATGTGGCCCCAGCCATTCTGTGGACAACCCATCCCACTCTTTGCTTGCCCATAAGATGTGATCCTATTTTGATTCCTTTGAATCCTGAGGACATGGATAAACACCTCCTGGAGGTTTTCTCTGGGGGCAGACCTGTCCTGTCAATGTACTGATGAGGGGACAAAGAAGAAAAGCAACACTGCCAAGGGGGCTAGTCCCTGCAGCTTCATAATGGGAGGAATGGGGGCAGAGCAGCCTGAACTCATAAACTGCTGGCCCCTGTCCTGGGAAGTGGCTAGACTCAAAGTTGAAGGGATGGCTCCTCAGACACTTTGGAACTAAGGTGCTGAGAATCCTCTTGGTGACAGTTTTTAAGACTGCACCTCCTTTCCCTCACTCCTTGGCTTCAGGAAGGGAAGAAGGGCACCTAAGCCACGACAGCAGAAATGCAAATACTTGGCTTTCCTGGAGGAAGGGAGTTAGCTGTCAGTGGCTGTTGCCACAGCAAACAGTGAGGTCAGAGCCCCTGGGCTGGCCCAACACTGCTGTGGTCACTGGGGGCTGCTGGTGGCTGTTGCTAGGAGACCAGCACAACAGCTAGGTCAGCTTTTCCAGCTGTGTGGGCTCCCTCTCCGTAGCTCCTGCTTCTTCCAGTCCCACCCTGCTTGAAGATGCTGACTCTAAGGAGGTCTGGGGCTGTCTGTGTTCCCTGGCCTCCAGGCTACTCCCATTCCCCTGTGATGTGGGCCAAAGGGCAGGAATTGAGTTTTGGAGTTTTTTGGGTAGGAAGCCTGGGCTAGTTTTATTTTATGTATTTATTTTACAACATCTTATTTTTTAAACTGAAATATAGTTGATAGGAATTGGGTTTCTCAGAGCAGCTACATGGGGTAGTTTTGGTGTGTGACAGTCTGGGGAAGTGAGGAACAGAGCAGGCTGCTCACAGCCTGAGTTCTGTAAGAGTCCCACTGTCCCCTGTCCATTCTCACTTGTCCCCTGTCTGCAATTCAACAGGGTCAGACTGGCAGTAGGAAAAACCTGCCAGGATCCCAGAGGAGCAACCTTAAAGCTGGTGACAAGAGTTCACTCTGGGCTGAGTGAGCTAAACCCAGTGGAACAAACCACGTGTGCGGGGAGAGAATTGGCCAGTGTCAACAAAGGAATGGGCTGAGGCTCTGGGGAGGGTGGAGGAAAGAAACATCTTCTCCAATGCTTGTCAACAAGAGGTAATTTACTTTTGGGCCTCCACTGTAGCCCTCGGTTTCTGTTTCAGGCAAAGGCATGGCACCTGCCAACAGGGATGCAAAGCAGAACCACAACTGTACATTCTGAGGGTTAAGGCGAGGTTAGCAATGCTGTCTCATCCAGCCCTGCCTCTGATCACTGCCTGGCCTGGCTGTGGGCTGTTGCAATCCTAAGAGAATGCCTAGCCTGCAGACCTCAGCTCTAGGGGTGGTTTTGGCCCTCAAATGTGGCCCTGCAGAGGCCTTTTCAGAAGCTTCCAGGAGGGCAACTTTGCTGCCTCACACAGGGCCAGCTCCTGCTCTGCACCCAGGCTCAAGGCACCTTGATATGCTAGGGAAAGGCCAGCCAGCATCTCATTCCAGAGGTTTTCCATGGGCAACAGAGGACCCCAAAGAGCCACTTGAAGCAATATGGCCTTCTTTCTTATTCTCTTTGAGTGTTCCACAGCTCTAATACCCAGAAGATCTGAAGAGAATACTCTGGTCCATCATGGAATGTACTTAAAAGGTCCAACACACATGAAAGCTTGTGCCCAGTGAGACACATCCTAGGGTAAGGGCTGGGGTCCTGGCCAGACAAAGGCAGAATCCTGGCTCACTCAGGGTAGCCTGGCTTCTGCAGGCACATTCTCCTTCCCTCTCGAGGATGGCAGTTCTGAGGTCTAACTATGTCATAGGAGACCCAGAAGAGCCAAATGCAGGGAGGTCAGAGCACTTGGGAAAAACAGCTCTGGTCTGAGATCCAGGGACTGCAGGGACTTTGCCTGTAGTACCAGTCTCTGCTCTGGGAAGTTCCATCTAACTCAGGAGACAGCTCTGCATCAACTTGGCCCTCACTGCCAAGGCTGGTGGGGTGGGAAATGCCAGGATCTGGCCTGGGGCTTGGTCTGAATCTTCTACACATCCACCGAGGGTTTTCTGGATCACACTTTTGGGGTGTAAGCCAAAACAGGTCAAAACCAGTGGCTTTAGACCTCTTCCTAGGCCTCAATAACCTCTAGTTTCAGGCCCCCATCTGTGGTTAACCAGAGAACCGTCCTCTTCCACCTTCAGAGTTTAGGTTCTTTTGCCTCGCTGTTGGCTTAGAGCACTTGGCCTGACCTGCATGCTCCTCCATCAGGAGCCCTGAAGACCACAAGTTCACCTGGGACAGCCCAGGACGCTGTCCCTGAGCAAGCCAGCACAAGCCAAGAGGGCCAACAGTGAATATTTACAGTGTCAGCTTTTCTATGCCTGGTTGAGGTGCTGGGGGCCTGACCTCCAGAGAAATGATAGACAGATATGTTAAGATGATCTACTCCTTGGACTATAAACCTTTTTTACTGGACCACGTATCTGAAATGGGTTTCATAGATGATTTAACCAGCAAACTAAGAAAAAGACAAGCAGGGAATACTTGCTGGGGTATCCAAAAAAGGGATTCTCAGGGTATTAAAACACCACTGCTCGACCTTTCAGGACACTGAGTCCCTTTGGGGCGAAAATTCCAAAATGCCTTGACAAGAAAAATGGGGCAAAGTTGAGGCCAGGGTTAACAAACAAACAAAAGACAAAGTCTTCCAAGGGGAAGAAGCTGTCTGTATGCATTACTTATGGGGCTGAGCTGGGGCAGTACCCCTGGATGGCTCTTGGACTATCCTGTGCTCAACGTTTCCCCCACTGTAACTATATTCTAGACATTAGCCCAATTACTTTGTTTTTATCAAAATTTAGTATTATGGAATCATGTCCCGTCTTATTCACAAACATGAGTCTTCAGGCTCAGTTCCATGGTTTGCAGCACTGGTCACCGGATAAAGTACACCTTTTCATGTCTACCTTCCTGAAAAGCAGAGTAAATCTCACATCTCCCCCGTCACAGAAGAGTGCCAGTGGTGTTGCACAGCCTTTGCCAACTTTCAGTTTTCATTTCTAGTTTTCATCAGCAAACCAGATTTTCACTCTCAATACCTAACTATTCGGTGAGATCATCTAATTTGTCTATCATGATGAACTATTACCAGCCAGTAGCCCTTTTTCTTTTTAAAAGTAAGTTCTTACTATGTGCTCCTTTCAAATGTTGGCTATTGAGGCATCATTTTTCAACTGTAAATGGTGGTATATTATAAAAAGATATAATGCAGGAATAGCCAGATGGAACAGATGCAAAAGGCAAGGAAAATGGGAAGGGGCAGGGAGCTCCCATGCTGAGTGCACCACCTTTCCCAAATCTCCACTTGTTTACCAATCCAGAAGCTCCTGTTTAAATGTTTTGTATAAGCTGCTCACATCTAAGCAAAACACCTTGATCCCCTGAAGTTTCTAACCACCTTTCTGGTCAGCCAACTATCATCACCAGCTCAAAAGCCCTTTGAACTCATGGTAACCAAGTACTCAGGGTTACATGTATGGAAAGCAAACCCAGTAAGGCTGCCACGTTGGGTGTGCTGCTTAGTTTATGTATTTGCACACTCACAGGTTTTTTTGTTTTTGTTTTCTGGGGAGAGGTAATTAGGCTTATCTATTTATTTTTAATGGAGGTACTGGGGACTGAATTCAGGACCTCATGCACGCTAGGCATGTGCTCTACCGCTGAGCCACACTCTCCCCCAAACAGGTTTTTAAGAAAGCACAAATCCAAGGCTGAGGGGAACAGAGACTTGTTTGCACATCCCTAAATTTAGAATTTACCACTTGAAAAACCCTTCAGGACAAATGTCAAGGATATCTCACAGGTGGTAAATATGAGGAAAACATTACTCTGAGATAGGGATTTTTAACCATGTTCGGGTCACCCATATTTTTGAGACTGCTGAAAGCCACGGGCAATCTTCCTCCCCTAACTCAAAATTTTCTAGCTAAAAAAAGGACATACCTGCATCTGCATACAAAATTCTGTGTTTAATTTTGAAGGTTCCCAAATTGCCTGATGTTAAGAACCCTGCTTTTAATTGAAATTTGGTAGAAAATACATGACTTACACATGTACCTGACAGTCATAAAAACATGCTCAGAGAAGCTGAGACACACCTATTCTGTAGAATAACTAACAACAAACTCTAGCTTCTATGTGCCTGTCCCCATGTTAATAAGTAACATTTTGGGTACTATTATGATTGCCATTTTAAGGACTAGGAGGCTTAGAGTCAGAGGATGAAGCCAGCTAGCTGCCCACAGGCATGCAGCTAGAAGTGGCAGAGCTGGGATTCAAGCCGAGGTCTGTTCAGCTCAGAAATCCGTATCATTCCATTTCACTAAATTGCTCTCACCTGATGATGTTCTTCTGCACTGCTCAGGGCCTGAGCTACACCTGGATTACTGCCCCAGACCCCCCTCACAGACTGGACTCACAGAGCTGTGTTAAGCATCTGGAACTGCACCATCACATGTGGCTGACCTCTGACCAGCACTGCAGTCCAAGAGCATTATGGGGGAAAAAATACAAGGACAGAGGGGGATTCCTCGGGTACCCTCTCCTCTCCTGGGGCATGATGGTCACCAGTAAGTACCTGATCTAGGATATAGTTGCGTTTCTTGCGGGCAGCGATCTGGATGAGGCGGTTGAGGCACTGGGTGGCCTGCTGGATCAGGACATCCCAGCGGCCAGCATAGTTCCGCTGCCGGCGCAGGCCCATCACCTGTGGGCAGAGGGTGGTGAGGGGTGGGTAGTGCTGTTTGCTGAGCAGTACTCAGGGAATGGGAGGTAAATAAAGACCAGGGGCATACTTACCCGCATCTTATCCATGATGGCATTGGTACCCAGGATGTTGTACTTCTTGGAAGGGTTGGAGGCTGCATGTTTGATGGCCCACGTGGTTTTACCAGCAGCGGGCAGGCCCACCATCATCAGAATCTATAAGAACAGGACCAGGAGGGACACTTTGAAGCAAGAACAGCGTGAAGCATGGCAGCCTGGCACCACTCTGACTTGCCTGTGACCGTGAGGGTGACTCTAAACCTCAGGTCACCTCTGGGAAGTAAAAAGCATCTACCTCAAAGCACTGCTGTTGGAATTCAGAGATGAGGGTTGTCAGACTCTCAGCAGAGGGCCTGGCATGAAATGAGCACACAATCAAGTGCTGTTATTATGAGTATTTACATTTTTGTTCAGACAAGATTCAGTGGCCTCAGACAGGGAAGGGTCCAGGGAATAGGCACAAGGAGTGGTAGAACCTTCCCGGAGTCTCAGATGAGGACGACTGTACACACAAGGACATATGTCGTATTTAATCATTATGTTTAGAACTTGGCAAACACTGGATGCAACCTAAATGCCAACAATAGGAAAATGGTATGTGAGGCTACTAAGAATGAGTTTTAAAAAAGGTGTTGGGAGGTGGGGTGGGTGGGTATAGTTCAGTGGTTAGAATACATGCTTAGCATGCACGAAGTCCTGGGTTCAATCCCCAGCACCTCCATTAAATACATACATAAATAAATAAACCTAATTACCTCCCCCCACCAAAAAACTCCAAACAAAATAAAACGGTGCTCTCATAAAATAACATTAAGTGAAAAGGGCAGGATATCAAAACGCTTGTATCATGAGATCTCAATTACAAATGTGTGTGTGTATAACAAGCACCTAGCACAGCAAACAAACTCCAAAACTTTCAAAGGAAACTTCTTTGTGGATGATGAAATTATGGGAAACTTTCATTTCTTTATATTTCTTAATTTTCTAGAATAAACACAAAATCATTCATGTATCAGAAAAAATATTTCAGAACAAAGACCACTAGTACAGCTTCTGCAGCCAAATCAGTTCCACGCCCCGCTGCCATTCTTGTTCTCAGACAGCCCTGGCTTTGAGTGTGGAGCTGCACATCTCCTCCAAGAACTCGCCCACCAGGAAGTGCCTTTGCACCCTTTTCTGCTGGAAGGAAAGCCTCCTTTTCCAAGATTCTGACCTCACCCAAGGAGCAATGTGGCAACTTCCTTTTGGAATCTTTCCAAGATTTAGGTCTCTTACCTTAGCCCCTCCCTCTTTGGCGTAAGCCACACACCCACAACTCTCACCTCACTCTCACAGCAGCTTTCAACTCCAAGTCCAGCACGGAGGAGCCGGGAAGAGGCCCTTCCCCACAAAGGTTAGCCAGGCAGCAAGGCTGTGCTGTTTTCACCACACCTGGCTGCCCAATGTCTCCCCTCGGTCTTGGCAGCAACATGGTTCTGGAGAGGAGGCCACCAATTCAGGCTTCCAGGCCCACTCACCTCACACTCTGCCTTGCTCTTTGGTCCAACGGTGCCCCGGATTCGCTCGCTCAGGGGAAGGTGCTGGATGAAGGTGAAGCCTGGGAGGACAGAACAGTAGGGCTCCGCCCTCTGCCCAAAATTGAACTCCACTGCACAATTCTTCACCAGGACATGAGGGTAGAGGGCCTGACCCCCCAAGGCTTCCTTCTGGATTCGGAAAGCAATGCCCATCCACTTCCCATTTTTGGTGAAGGAAAGTTCCACGTCATTTCCACATTCAAAGTCCTAGGAGAAAAAGCCAAAGGAAGGTAACTACTAATGCTCAGCTTAAGGCACAAGTCAGAGAGTAGATGTAGGGAGTAAAAACAGAGCCAGCTTTCCAGATTTAAGTGTATCCCTCCCCAGCATACAGATACGTTGGGCAGCACCAGGGAACAGCTCAGAAAATGTGTAGCCCAAAGCTTGCCCAAGACCCAAAAGCTGGCCAATGTGAAGTGTATAATTTTAGGAAGCTCCAAGTATTTCAGTCTTGTGCCTAGTCTGAGATTGAGAGGAAGACAAAAGCAATCCTGTCTGCCCCCAATCCCAGCAAGATTAACAGATGGAAAGAAAGCCAAAGCAGGGCCTTTGAAGTCAAGTTCAGCTCGTACAAATGCATTCATTTATGCATTCAAGACGTGTTCCCAGTTCCTGTTCTTCCTGGTGTGTATGTCTACAGTGATCTGGGCCTGACAGAGCTCAGGGCCTAGTAGGGAATTGGACAAAGGACACTGTCCTAATTCAGTAAGAGCACCTCACAGGAGCAAGATTATCTGAGGAGGAACCCATAAACCAAGTACTGAACAATAAATGGAAATGAGCCAGGTTTGGTGCGGGAAGAGAGAGTTCTAAATAGAAGTATTGTTTTTGTACAGATCTGGCAGTGAGGCAACATAGGGTGAGACTGGCCGAAGCATAAAGAATGGGGTGGGGGGAGTAATTTCAGGTACAGCTGGAGAGCCAGGCAGGGACCATAGTTATTAACACAACAATTTATTGAGTCTTTACTGAGCAGCTGAAGTTTAGTGGTTAAGATTGTTTTAGAAGTTAGACTGCTTCAGTGCTACCATTTACTTCCTATTCAGTTTCCTTATCAAAAAGAGGGACCATGATAAGAATTTACACAGCATAGAGCTGTTCTGAGGATTAAACAGGTTAGTGTATTTACTACACTGTGAGCACACAGTGAATGGGCACTCTCACTCCAAGATGCCAGGTACTGTGCTCGGCTGAAGTAAAGGTAGGAGGCATGGCCCCTGCCCTCAATGTGTGAGGGGCTCTCTGTCACCTCAGGGATTTGGATTCGTGCTGACGGCAACAGAGCAGAGCCCCTGACTTGTTTCAAACTGGAGAGTGGCCTGGTCAAAACTGTGTTTTAGAGAGATCACTCTGGCTGCAGGGTGAAGGTTTACAGTTAAAGGAGACTCAAAACTTGGGATCAGACAACAAATAGAAGCAAAGGTTGGGTTCCTGATAGAAAAAGTACAAGATGTGGTATTCCTTCCCTCTTCATAGGGAGACCAGCTCGGGACTCGCCCTTTGAGAAGCTGTGAAAGCCCCTTCCCTAAAGGAGCTTCCTCACCACCCTCTTCAGTGCTCACATGGTACAGCTCTACACAGTCCTTTCTATCTGTTCCTCTGTAAGCGCCCACGAATTGAGACCATGCAGGGGAGGCATGCAGACATCTGTGGACTGAATCCTTTCTTGATTCCTGCAGCACGGTCCCTGCCCTGTCTTCTTACCCGAGGAAGAGTGGCCCAGGTCACCTTTCCTCTAACATGGAAATGAACATCATCAAGGTTTAACTTTCCTTTTGGCCATCAGCTTCACTACAGGAACTTACCATGTTGTACATAAATCAGTACCCTCAACTGACAAATCCACCACTGACAGGGCCATCTGTTGAAGAAGTAAGTGTTGTTGTGTCACTTCTGCTAAAATCCTCCAGGTGCCATACACTCCAGTGGTGCCTAGCATCATTCAGAGCGCACCATTTGTGTAGCCTCACTTCTCATATCTCTTTGTGTTCTCCCCGGGGCTCCAAATATTTCACTCCTTACGTTTACTGAAATGGGTTATACTGTTTTCCCTACCTGGAAGGCTGTTTTGTCCTTTCTGTTTCGTAAATATTGAGAAGTCAAGACCTGACACAAATGTTCTCCCTACTGGTTCCTTCAGGTCACTGATTTTTACATCTCCTGCAACCCCTCACTCTGAGCCTTTTAAAGTTATGGCATCCTTTAAACAAAGGAAATTGCACATGGAATCTCAAAAATAGAAGTAGAGGTGAATTGGCTGAAGCAAGACTCAAGGCCTGGAGTTCCAAAATGCCACACATTCACATAACCTCACGTTTGGGTGGGGCAGAGTCTGGGAAACACTGTCACGCACTGACAACACATTTTATTGCTACTACCTCTCTGAAGTGCAGTCTGACAATAGCTGTCAAAAATTAACAATACACCTTTGACTCAGATGTTATGCTTTCAGGAGTAAACACTACACCTATATTCCCACAAGAATGCAAAAATTATGTGAAAATTGCTCACTCCAGCACTGCTAAATGTGCTCCAATGGGGAAGTAGGAGAAACTAAATCACACAAGGGATCCATGTGTGGGGACCCAAAAGACTCTCCAAGATACTCTGGCAAGTGGGGAAAAGATAAGCTGTCATCGTAGCATTGATTTTTCCAGCAGATGACTTTCAGGTCCACCTACAGAAGACTGGCTAAATTACACCAGGGGAAACTGACACCTGCATCAGAATATTAGGCAACCACTAAATAAAAAGGTGAGAAATTAGTCAAATGTCCATTAATACATTAATAATATAGGACTGACTATATAAATATGGCAGATCCACACAATGACTACAGACTATATAAAAGAACAAAGTCCTCTAGGTAGTGATATTTTTTAAAATCTCTAAGATATATATTTAAGCAAAAAAAAGATGCGAATGACATATATGTAATATGCTGCCTTCTGTGTAAAAGAAGAAAAATAACAATCATCTTTCTTGTATTTTGATAAAGAAATCCTGAGTACCAAGAGGTTCACATGTAGGGGAGGATATATGTGAACCATGGGTGGAGGGGACAGATCTGAAGAAGACACTGCATAGCTTTCTGTATTTCTTGGTATTTTTGGAAACCATGGGAATTTATTAATTATTCAACAATGCTTTAAACTGAACTGGATCTATATTATCTGTGCGGACAGGGAAAGAGCCGAGGTTTACTGTTAAGTGGAAAAGAAAATCAAGTTTAGAACAGTGTGCAGAATATAAACATGCTTAATTTTTGTTCAAGAAAACATGCTTTTTATTAAAAAGATAATGAGGTTGTGAAAGACGAAGACTGAGAAACAGTTTCAGACTAAAAACACATGACAAGAGGATGTGATATGTGATGCTGGATTGGATCCTGAACCAGAAACCAAACTGCTCTAAAGGACATGGTTGGGACAGCTGACAAAATTTAAATGTGGACTATGGAGCAGGTAACAGAATTACCCAATGGTAAATGTGATAACTGTACTGAGGTTTATCCTTAAGAGATGCATGCCAAAGTATTAAGGAACGAAGACACGATGTGGGCAATGTACTCAAACAGGTCAGATAAAAATCAATATACATTTGAGAAAATGGTAAAGCAAATCTTATAATTTGGACAAGGCTCTGTGAGAATTCTAATGGCTTTTAAGTTTGAAATTATTTCAACATAAGAGGTAAAAGGAAACGGGGTGAAAAACAGAGAACATGTGTACAAATATGAGGAAGAGAGAAGAAGACCAAGAGGAAGGATCCACCTAAGTAACTCCTTTTTGGGGCTTCATGGCACATTTTACAAACATCTACAACTCCTAGTGATATCGGCGTTAAGCTGTACTTACTGAGCACTTGGTATGTGCCAGACATTGTTGTAAGTGCTTCTACTGGGTTAACTTAGTGACCTACATGAAATTCTCAGAGAGATGCAAAGATTCTCGTCTGGAAGGAACTGAAATGCAGGGAGGGTAAGTTGTCCAGGACTGTGAGTGGAAGAGCAGGGACTGGGTCCGGGTCTAGGGAATCTGGTCCAAAGCTGACAGCCACACTCCACAGCACTGTGAGTGTTGGTCACTGCTCTTAGGGACTGAAGTGCAGCAGCAGGTCAGGTACCCTCTATCTTTTTCTGTTTTACATCCTCCCCTGCCCTTTTAAAAGGCAACGCAGGAAGCCTGACTTAACCAATGTGAAATGAAGGAAGGGAGAAGTTTTGGGAAGAGATGATGCCAAAGTGAGGCAAGAGTCAACATCACTGCCTTCAAGAGCAGAAAGTCTATTCCATAGCAAAGAAAAATAAGAAATTCCTGGGTTTGTTTAGAAAACGTCTCTCTTATCTAGGAATGGAGGAAGGTTGTGCACACTTGATGCCCCAAACATCTTCAGGGTGCCATCTGACAGCTTTGCACAAAAGACCTGAAGGGGAAGAATGGCAGAATTTTGCACAAAATGACTGAAAACATTCCAGTCTGTCAGAGACACAAAGAGGTATGGTGAGAGTGGCTGGACATGGGACAGACGATGGACAGAGGTATTATGAGAAAGAAGTCTGCAGGTTGAACTGATAGGACCAACATTTGGTTCTGCCAACTCCCACAGGCTGCCAGCACTCACCGCAAAGCAGCCAATCACATCATTCTCTGCAAACTTGTCTCCGTAGTTTTCAAACCGGCTATTGGTGGACTTCTTCCCAGTGCCTCCATAGCCATAGGAGAAAGGCTCTTCGCCTGACGGAAGAAATAGGCAAAGGCAGGTTAAACCTGCGATGGTCACAACAGCCTTTATGGCTGTCACATACTTTTTAAGAAAAAAAAAATCACTTTCTTTACTAGTGTTACTAATCAGATGCTTTTTGGGGGGAAAGGTAAGGAGGTTCCGTAGAAAGGAAGCACTTCATTATGCAGAACTTCTGAGGTCTTGATGGGTTTAGTTTGTTAAATCTGGGCGTAGGAGCTGAACTGAACTGCTTTGCATAGAAGGGGAGAATTTGGAAAGACAGGGAAGAGGGAAGAGAGGAGCTGGGATAGAGGAAGGCTGTATGCTGAGATGCAACCCTTCCCTGTGACACTCAATATTCAGTCAAGTCTACTAATGGTGTCAATTTTTGGTGCCAGTGAGTTTTGGTCATAAAGTAGTGAAGGGGCTGCACTTCTCTCCTGCAGACAATGAGGTCTAAGCCCTAGGAAAGGTACTGGATTTCCTTAGGCTACAGAACCAGGGGCTGAAGCAATGTGAATCTGATCCCAAGGGCCCTGGCTGACATCTGGGTTATAGACAAATCCTAGGCTAGGAACCCAAGGAGCATTCTGCCAGAAAACCAGGAGCCAACAAGCATGAATTCCAGGCCCAGTTCCTGTATGAACCAGCTGTGTGACCCTGGACATCTGCGTGACTGTTCTGGGCTTTGTATCTTTATCTGTATCAACTACCCTTCACTTACATCTCAAAACTGAAACAAAAATAAAAGGTGGCATATGAATCCTAAATTAAAAAGTGCTAATGCATATCACAATGAAAACTGTACACTCCTTTGGACCTAGCATTTCTACTTTTAAGGACCAGTCAGATTAATTACACACAAGGACAGCTCAAGTGTTTAATAGCAAAAACCTGCAATCAACTTAAATGGTCTACAAAGCATTTATAAATAAGTGATACAACTATAAAATGAAAAATTATGCAGTGGTCAAAAGAGCTATACTTATTTACAAAAATATATCCATCAGAAGTTCTCAGAAATGTCCACCGAATAAAACCTAACTCTCAACTTAAAAAAAATTTATATATACATCATATACTAAGTAGGAAAGAGCAATCAGGCAACAAACAGAATAGTACGCATAATATACCCCATTTGAGATACGCAAAGGACACAGGAGCGTTTCAGAAGACCACACGTGAAAATGTTAACACTGGTTATCATCTCACAGTCTAGGGGCATTTCCATTTTTACCCTCTATAATGGCCTGAATTTTTACAAGGAGCTCACGTTATTTTCATAATCAGAATGTATATATGACCAAGGAAAGAGGTCTCAGTATTGGTCACTGAAATCAGTCACTTGGGGTCAGAACGTCATTGAGGCCTGGGGTCCTATGAAAATTCAAAACCTCCCAATTGGCAGCCGCTGCCTCTCTCTGTCAACCAGCCCTGGCCCCACTGATCTCTGATTTCTCTTTTACTCAGGGTTAGGCTCGGGACAAAAAATCTCAGCAGAACTTAATGGGGCCTGAGGAACTTACTACATTCAGCATAGTTTGAGAACAGGGGACAACTGATCCTTTTTTTTTTTTTTTAAAGGGAACAGTTTTCTAAAGAGACCTTTGGACCGTCTTCTTAAAGATTAAGGATAAATTTTCGGTAGAAAAGTTGTCATATGACTGTGATCTTCCAGTCGAAACTTGTATGCCTGAAGTTGGGCAGTGGCATATACCTAATTCTTGTGTCTGTTCCACCCTAGGTAGTTCCGTTCCAGGTCCAACGCTGGGAAGAGAAGCTTAGGAAGCGTGAGAATCCAGGGACAGAGCCACTTGCTCTACTCTTCTGGATTGCTTGACTGATCTCCCCTTACCTAGCTGCGTGCTGCAGGAGTCCAGGGACCAACCGATACGGACAACGTGTGGGTCTGGCTCCGTAGAAGGGAGGTGCTTCACAGAGATTTCCTCATTGATCTGGGGACAGAGAACAAGAGGGCCCAGAATTATTCTCTGGAGGCTGGTGGGTTACAAGGCAATACAGGAGGGAAGTGCACAGACCGCAAAAAACAGGAATGGTTTTTGTTGCTGAGGAAAAGGTATTTAAGCTGCTCTGAAGAGCCTGTTATACTGAAACCAGGGCTTCCAAAAGGCTCTGGAGAGTGCAGGGCCAGAGACAGGTATTTCAAAACACAGTTTTTTTTAGTTTTAACACTTGCTGCAAGGGAAACAGGGACTGAACACCTGTTGTAGAAACATAAATTGGTACAACGTCTTTGGAGGGCACATGCTCTATAACCAAGCAATTCAACTTCCAGTTTATCCTGTAACTACACACAAAAATACTCAGTGTGGCATTGTTTATACGACAGAAAGAAAGGAAGGGAAGAAAGAACCATCAATAAGGCACTGGTCACATTATGGCACATCCAAGCCACAGAATATGACACAGCAGTTAAAAATGAGGCAGGGGATATACTGGTATAGAAAAATGTCCAAGATATAGTACTAAGTAAAAGAAGCAGAAAGAATAAAAAGCGCCTTCTGACTTAACCTCTAATTAAGTTAGAGGTTAGACTGCCTATTTATCTGTACTTGTTTGTGGCTTTTGGAAAGTTACCCTATTTCACTGACTTCTGGATGTACATTTTTCACATTTTAACATCCCCCAAATCCGGATATATCTTACAATTGATGTGATAAGAAAGCACTGTGGCAGTTTAACTGGCAGCATTTCTTTATGAGTAGCACACAAAACAATGTGCAACTTAGAATTAATGGTCTTAGCCAATCAAATATGATAACCCTTGGTCTCAACTTTCACCTCTAAAAAATGGGGATAACAGTATCTATTTCATGATGATACTGTGAGGATTAACGGAAATAACCATGTAAAGAACCTGGAGTATCTATCATATGCAAATACAAATACAATCATAAATAAGTTTAAATATACAAAGTCTATACAAGAAATTGTTAACATGTAAGTTATCTCTAGAGGGTAGGATGGGGACTGGGAGGATGTGAGTATAACCTTGCTTTTTACCCTATATTCTGTGCCATCTGAACTTGTGTTATACACGAGCATGTGTTATTTTCATAAACATGACATGAAACTGTGGAGAGATCATGGTAGAGGATGGCCTGATGGCAGAAGCTTTCTTTGCCCAGCTCTCCCTCTGGCTTCCATTTAATTGGTGTTGCCCAAATCCATTCTTTCTAGCCCACTTTTTTTCCAAACAACTCCTTTTCCCAGTTCTGCAAACATGTCACCTCTAAAATGGTTGGTTGTATAATACCTGGGTCAAATCCCACCAAGGAAAATATGCTTGATGAAGCAATGTATGGTCGGCCTGTTTTTCCCATATAATGTTTAGCAATGGTATAGTTCTCTTGAATTCATTATATATTTTTTTTGTTTGGACACAAAGTCTATTTTCAGTCAAATCTCTTCTGCTATCATGGCTCTGAACAAGGTGGCTGGTGATAGGCTATTCCAAAGGATGGACCGGCTTTCTGTCCCTGTCTCCTCTGTTGTTCCCACTCACCTTCATCTCAAAGCACACACGGCCCCTTCTGACCCCATAGCTGGCACGGGCTCCTGACCACAGGTATGCAAAGCCTTCAATTGTGAGTGGGTAGCCACTACTCCGGTCTCGGGCCACCTTGAAGTGGAGATCACAGTTATCTGTGGAAAACAAAGGCTGTAGTTGGCTGATGTTTTAATGGTCCCAAGAGAGAGACAGGCACTGGCAGAGGTTAAGTTCCCCAAGAGTGTTAGCCAGGAGTACACAAGCTGACACATTGTGGGGATAGGTTCATGAGAAACCAGCTATACCACCTTACCATTCTCCCTTTTAGTAGAAAGGCCCTGGACTACTGACAACTGGCCTGCACAGGATGAAAGCAACCATTTCACATAGGAACTAGGGTTCTTCATCTGGTTGGGGTTCAAGGATGGCCATCAGGGGGACCCCTAGAAACTGTACACATGCCTTTTATGGAGATGTATGCTTGCTAGTAAGAGGATTCCATATCCTCACCAATTTCAAGGGATTTTAGAACTTAGGAAAGGCTAATCCCCACTGCCACACATTTCAACCATCTTCTGTGCTAACTATGTGTGTGGGAGCCAGACTCGTGCTGCCAACAGCTGAACAAACATCTGACCCTGATCCATACTCACCACCCAGGACCACTGTCAGGTGCACCACAGGCTCCCACCTCCTCATGTGGGCCCAGGGCTCTGCTGCTGTAGCTTGGACTCTCCCTACCTTTTAAGGAGCCTCTCATGCCTTCAGGAGAGTCTTTCCTGATCATCTCATCCAGTAGGCTTTCTCCTTTCTCAAAAGGCTGAGTGCCATGGTCTGTACATTTGGCATTTAATCTAATCAGATGTTGCTTCATGGACCACTGCCACCCAACTTTAAAAAACATTTGGCTTTACTCTGGGTATACTGTCTTTGAAATCTTGTGATAGAAGAGACTGTACGAGATGTCTTTACCTCTTCCAAAGTATGCAGCCACTGCTCTATAAACATGAGTTATGAAAAGAAACACACGAATGAACTGCTGTTAACGTTCTGCTCTGCTGAAAAGCACAGTTCTCAGACCTGACTGGGCTTCTGGGTGCATTTATAAACTTGGATTCATAGGCTCTACACTTAGATTCTGTCTTAGGATGTCTGAGGAAGAACAAGATCTCTATATTCATTCCCCCAGGAGTTTAGATGTACAGTCAAGGGGAATGCCTCTTATTCAGAGGAAAAAAAACTGAACTGGAGGACAGAGAGCATAGCAAGCCAGGTTAACGCCTGAGAAGGCAAAGCAGCACTGATTTTACCAGGAACTTGAGCAGCTGATGGAAACTGGGGAAATGGCTGTCAAAGAGTTAAGTTTCCCCAGCAGCACTCAGGTTCCCTTCCTGATTAGACGACAACCCTCTGTATTTACAGGGTGTTCAGGGTTTTCCAAATGGCACTTGTATCCACTCTGATGAGTGTCACTGAAAGTTCTCTGAGGTATCAGGGCTGGATTACTCCTCCCTGAAGAGAAGTCCCGAGAAGTAGAATGACTTGCCCAGAATCTCACATCTAGAGCTGGGAGCAGAATTTCTGCCTCCAAACCAGCACCCTTGCCCCAGAGCTGCCGTTTCTCACATCAGAACTAACACTGGCTCTGGATGGTACTGGGCAGAGATTCTGTGAAGGTCAAGGTACAGTTTCCCAGTACTGACTGGAAGGCGGAATCAGATAAAGACTCCAAGGACTCACATGTGTCGATGGCAACAAGGGTGTCGTCAAAGTCATCTTCATCCTCTTCAGCAGGAGGCTGAGGAGAGCGGCCCCTGTGTCATAAAGAAGGATTAAGTCACACAAGAACAGCTGGACAAGCACAGAGGAAGGGAACTGAAGGTTCTGCCGGAATTTATAAGTGGCTTTCAGGCTGCTTCCTGGATTTCAAGTTCTTCCCGCAGAGGTTAGCAGAAGAATTCTGGAACCCTATATCCTTGCAAGGAGAGCACTGACTGTTAACTCCTAATGTGGGGACAGAGACCGGAGAGGGTGTGCTCTGTTAGGAGGCCATCAGAATCATTTATAGAGCTTTTTCAGAGACTCTTCGCTCACACTCCCAGATTCTGATTCATATCATCTACATGCGCGAATTGCCTGTGTACTGGACTCTGTTACTGATGGGAGGCTATGGTAGGGTACTGGGCCAGGAAGGGGAATGTATAAAAGCTAGACAAACACCAGTTATTACAATCTGTCCACATTCCAGGCTTTCAAAAACTCCGTATCTGAAAGGTTTGAAATGACCCATTTTTTTCATTCTTTCTCTTTCAAAAGTGTCCTAAATTATGAACGAGATTCATTCCAACCAAAATACTAAAAAGGGACTATATGAAAATACTGCTGGTTTCCAACGTATAGAAATAAGAGTAAAGGATAGAAGCACGGGGTCTAATGCCCAGGGTCCTGCCTAGGACAGTCTGGATGACCTTCATCCACCATATGCCCCGATCGGGTCCCACACCCATCAAGCCACTGGCACTCCCCCAGCAGCAGGCTCCCATCTGGTGGAAAGCCTTTCCACCCTGCCAGTCCAGGGCTAGCACGAAGCCCAGTATGAAGAAGCAGCTCATCACATGGTGAGTCCATCCTAGGAAGCTTTCTCTGCCACCCCTGGATGAAACCAATTGTTCTTCCTCTGCTCTCTGTCAGTAAGTCGCTCTAGGCCTCTGTTCTGTAGGAGTCAGTGAGAGCAATTCATAAGAGGTAGATTCCATCTCCTAACATTAGCCACAGCCATGAGACCTAGGCCCTGTCTTAAAAAAAAAGTCACAAGCAAATTAGAAGAGTGACTCCACCAGATAGGAAATAAAATGTGTCAGATGACCAGCCACAATGAGGAGAAAATAAGTGGTCATTCCTAGTTTCTGTGATGTGATTAGAAAAGGCCTCACACAGGAGCTGAAGGAGGAAAGGTGGGAGGGGTAGAGATGGGACTGGGGTGAAGGGAGGGAAGGGTTGTAAAGAAAGGGGAAAAGAAAATGACCAGGGCAGAGGCCACTGTCTCCCATGAGCTCCTGACACACCCACCCTGACTACCTACCTCAATAGACTGTGGCTTACTAGTGTGTATGTGTGTCTCAATCCCTATACTGGGAACAATAGAAGGCGAAACTCACTGCTGAAAATCATCTGTGTGTCTCCAGTGTCCAGCCCAAGGGTGGGCAACTTGTAAAAGCACTGAGTGCTGATGATAAATGAATGAGTAGATGGCTGGAAGGGGTATGTTTGGGAGTAGGTCAGCAAATAGATCTTTCTTTCAATGGAGGAGTATCAAGCAACCGTTAAGGACAGGACACTGTGCAGGACTGCAGGGCAGTGGGGCAAAGGACTGGAAAAGCAGATTGAATCTCACATGTAAACACAAGGTGTTTGGACTTCACCCTCCAGGTAATGGAAAGGGAGGGACTGGGGGAAGGACCAAAAGTTTAGCAAAGTTGAATCTGATAGTGAGTGCAGGAAGGACTGGTGGAGAATGTAAGGGCAGGGAGAACTCTGCCCCTCCTGGTTAGTACAAAGGTTCCAGCAGGTGCCGGGCTACAGACGTGGAGACCTACTGGACAAAGGGTTGCCTCACACACCCACCTCCTATCCTCTCGGTGCTCAAAGTACCCCCGTCCCCGGTTTTCTTCATAAGGCCTCTTGCGACTCTGGAATTGCTGTCTGTCTGGTTTGAGTTGAGATGAATCGGGTGGGAGGAAGCCAGTGGGTGCTTCTTGCTTCATCTCTGTCTTCACTTCTACTGTCAGGACAAATTCAGATGGTCAAGACACTCAGAAACTCCTCAGCTATCACTTTTCTGGTCCCCTTTACTTCAGGAGGTATCGGCAGGATCCTGACTACAGTGATGAAAGTCTAGGCACAGGCAGCTTGCTGGGTTTAATGGAAGCCTGCTGAGGGAGCAAAGAAGGCTGAGCTGGAGAACAAGGCTCTCCACAGGGAGGCTGAGGATGGCCATCTAGGCATATCAGCACTGACAGTTGATGGCGTGACAGATGTCAGTCAGATAACTCTCAGGCTTCATGGGGAGGGAGAGGGGACTTCAGCACTAACCAAGGACAAGTTCATTAAGGGCCTACCCAAAGGCGAAAGGCTGCCTTGGCTACTTTGCCAAAGGCCCCATAAAAGCTGGCCTGCACCAAGTGGGAAGGAGCCCTAAAAGATTTCTAAGATCCGTTTAAACTCTGCGATTCCATGATTCTACATTCTCCAATTTCTCCTCCCAAAGAACCTCCACTTCAGTTCTCACAAAGCTTCTTCAATCTAGCGATGGAGGGGGGGAAGGTCAACTCAACAGTGTTGTGGTCCCACAGGTAATTTAACCAGCTCTAATCTCTCTACCACAAAGTGCAGAATTACTTCAGAAGGGACGATCTGCACATAAGCCAGCCCTAGGTGTTATGGCCTCAATTAAGTCACACCACAGATAGGAAGTAAGGATGGGATAACATGCTGTGGACCATAGGAAAGTCCCAATCTCACACAGACTCCAAGAATCAGTGCCTAACCAAGAGCAAACTGTGAATTCAGCCTCTCCTCATTTCTCCCACAGCACCTATGCCTGATGCTGTGGATCACTCACATCTACACATTTCAACATTCAAGCCACTCCCTGGCTTTGGCATGCAGATCAACTCTCTCAGAGAAGGCTCCTGGTTCTCCAGGGTAGAGATGGTATTCACTCATGTAAGAAAGCTTCCATGGTTCCCAGCACATTGCTGGGCTCACAGGAGGCCCCGATAACCATCTGTTAATAACAGCAGAAAAAAATACTCTCCTTGGGCCAGATGATCCTACAAGTCTCACAGAGCCTGACACAAATCTATGGTTTAACCTACATTCATTAAAATCCTGAGCCACCCACAAGAAAAGTCTGGAGATTTCAGTTTGTGGATGAATCAGGATAGAATTAGATAGAATCAACTGGATTCACTACGAAAAGGCACTGAGGCCACAGCAGAGTGAAAGGAGTACAAGACAGTCAGTCCCGGCTCTATCATTACTCAACAGTGAGACTTTGCTTCCCAAACAGTAGGACACACTGGTGAGGGATGCTGCTTAGTAACCAAGAGCAGTGGCTCAGGAGCCAGTTTCCCATGTTCTGACCTCAGCCCTGCTACCTCCCCCATCTGAAAAATGGGGAGAGGGGGATTACAATTGTTTCTCAAACTGGCATTACAGGGAACCCTGTTCTACAAACACACGTGCACACGTTTGGGAAACCCTGGGTTTAAACAATGTGACACAGGGTTTTTTTTTTTCAATCCTGGGCTTCTCAGAGTCTTTAGTACTCTAACGAGCACAGTGACTCTCCAGAGGTGGTATACCATATGTTGCTTTTTCCGGATGTGTCTGACCAACGAACTCTTTTCTAAGATGTCTCTAGTATGATTTCCTGAAACAATGTTATTCAGAACATGGGAAACACTGGACTACATTTAGAAGGCCCTGGCTTCCACACTCTAAGATTCTAAGTAAGATTCAAGTATTGGCCCCCAGGCCAAACTCTCTAGGATGTTGGTACCAAGATTTGGAAACAGACACTTTGAAGACACCCCTACTCCTAACACCTGGGAATGAGACTAAGTTCTTTCCTTCAAAAAACCTTGCCAGACTGACAAAGCCCAAATGGACTGCCCAAGAGGAAGATGCAAAGTCTCTTCGAGAAGAGAGGCCCCAGGCAGAGGGTAAGGGCCACTCACATATTGATTCTATTTCCTTCAAAAGAAATACCTGCTTTCCTACCTGGGCGATAGGTCTGCTGCTGCTGCTCCATTTCCAGTGGTCTCCTCTCGTAGCCTGACTCGTTCTCTTGCTTGATGACCTGGGTCTCATAGAATTGGTTCTGCCTGGTAATATTGTCCATGACATCTTAAAACAAAAAATGGCCAGTCAGAAGGGTGCTTCTTGGGACCAGGGGTGGCATTTTAATGCAACACAACACCATCCCCACTGGGGACAGCCTGCTAAAGGCTAAAAGGTATACAACACCTTCAGATGGAAACCCACCTATGCAGTAAGGGGCCCCAGTTGCCTGAGGACGTGCCCTCTTGCCCCTCAAAAGGTTGGAGATCTATCTGTGACTGGGTTCTAAGAAATCCCAACATACAAAACCAAATGAAGCAGAACTGCTCCAGCTGAAGCAAGGAAATGGGACAATCAGAGGAGTCCAGCTTGACTTCATCCTCTAAGTCCCCACTAGGGCGGGGGTGGGGGGCAGCTCCAGACACCTGGGACTCCATGGAGCACAGTTTAAAAGCCACCAGCCAAGCTATTCTCTGACATGGTATAATGCTTAGGGAGTTACCTTCAGAGTACAACCTTAAAAATTGTTCAGATTACAAACCAGTCCTCTGTCCAACCGAATTCACTATCTCCACCTGCATAGCCAACCCTCTTTAAAAATCTCTTCCACCTTAAAATAGCTGTAATGATAAGGGGTAACCATCTCAGATGAAGGGGAGATGGGGAAGAAATGAAAGGAACTGTTAAGAAAACAGGAGTCATGATAATAGTGGCCTCCGTCTCATTAGAGGTAAGTCCTAAAATCTTTGGAGTTAGGTGGATGAGAAGGGTTTGGGGAAGGTGTCCTGTGGGTCCAAGAGGAGCTTAACTGAAGTGGGGCAAATAATAATACCAACTATTCACGGAGTGCATACTACACACCAGATGCTGGGAGACAGCCGAGAATAAGCTTACCTCACTGAAGCCTTCAGTTTAGTGAGATAGACACACATTAAACAAATACTTAAGCACAAAAATTATGATCATGTTAAGGGCTACAAAAGAAGTACAAGGGGCTGAGACCAGGGATTCAGAAAGTAAAAAATAAGCCTCAACTCAAAGAATACACAGGTGATAATTCAGTGATGAGAATGGAGAAAACATTCCTGGGGTTGAGATAACACATGTGAAAGCTCAGAGGTGGGATTAAAACCTGAAACTTCCTCAAGGAGAACCCTGTAGTCAAACCTAAAGAGAACCTTGGAAACCTAGGGTGAGGAGTAAGCAGGTTCTCCGCCCCAGGGGCAAGCTCTGCCAGGTGCCTCCAGGGCCCTAGTGGTGGCTGTGCCAGGACCAGTGAGGCAGAACCACAGGGAAGAAGAGACTATTCTGCCGCCTACTAACTGACTGGATCCTTTCTCAGAGGACAAATATATCTGGGCACAAACCAGGTGCAGCCCAAAGGGAGGAAAAGTCACAGATCACGTGGTTTGCTACAGGTCTGTTTACCAGGGCTGAAGGAAGGGTTGGAGAGGGGTATAAAGAGAGCTCAAAGGATTTTGTCATAGGGAATAGGGGAGAAAGGAAGAGAGTATCTCCTTAATTAGAATACAGGGGGCCCTTTCAAACCATTCTGTTTCTTTCAAGCTCTAAGCAGTGTTCTTGCCACAAAAGCCTCACATCTCTCTTTCTGAGGATCTTTCCTGTGCTCACAGAGGCAGCCTCGCCCACAGAAGGTATGATTCTGGGGCCCTTCTCTGCTAAAACATCCAAGTCGGAATAATAGGCAGGTCCAGTGCTAAGCCCCTTACACATGTGATCTCATTCATAACAATCCTGGGGGCACTATTATTATCCCTACTTTACACACAAAGAAAACAGAGCTCACAGAGGTGAAGTTACTTGCTCGAGCCATGGAGCCAGATTTGAAACAAATTTGAATCTAGAGTCTGTGCTCTAAAGCACCTCACTCTTTTGGAGACACTGGGTCACTGGCCCTTCTTCCTAGGCATTCTTGCCAGGGTCTTGCCTGCCCTAGACAGGCACACTGGGCCACTCCTCCTTCCCTCACAGATCTACGAAATAGACAGTACTCTTCACAGCACATGGGTCCTAGTCAATGGCCCTCTACCCCAAATCTACACTCAGATTACCCTGCTCCAGAAGATCCCATCTCTCTTGAACAAGAAAACACCCAACGTCAACCCCAAATCTAGTCTCTTCCCTGACCCTGTTGCTCACCTCATTCCCTCTTAGCCCCATGGCTCAGGGTATCTTCTTTTCAGAGAAATAACACAAACTCTGGATGCCAGAGTCCTTTCCACTTACTCCTCAATCTCTCCGATCCCCATTCCCTAGTCCTGCTAGAAAGCCACCCTTTTTAAACTCCAGATTTACTCCCTCCCATACCAGGGTCTCCTCTATTTAGAAAATCACAGACCTACTCCATCCCCTCTCCTTCAGTCATACCTTCTGGCTGATGCAGAGATTCCCTGCTACCCCATGAAGCCCCCTCCAATCCCCAGGCACACAACTATTTCTGGGGACCAAGGAGCCCTCTCGTGGAGATGCTCAGCCCCAGAAACACTCCCTCTACTCCACCCTGAGGCCCCCAGCCAAGTCAATAGGTTTTCTTTCACTTTCCACATCCTACGTGCTCTCCTCTCCCCTATATCTGCCAGATCAGCTACATACTCCTGTGCTGGACACAAGAATTCTCTATCCCCCAGATACTCCATTGACTTCAAACTCCACCAGCTTATTATCTACTCCATCCCACTCCCAGCTACCTTTATTCTCCAAACAACCTATACTATTTACAGTGGCCACTGTGTTACGTTCTCAGAGCCTTCCGAGCTCTAGACCTCCAGGTCCCTCACCCAGTGAATCACCCTTCTGTCCTCCACCAGCCTCTGGACACCAAGTTTCCATATACCTCCCTCTAGAAGTCAACCAGAAGGTCCCCATATTGCCAGCACCAGATACCAGGTTGCCCCTGCCTCAAGGTTGGCCTTCCAGCCCTGGACCTCAGCGTCCCCCAGGCCATCCTCACACAGATGTGGGTCCAACATAGTACAATATACAGTAGTCTCCCACATCCTCTAAATGCTCACCAGCGGAACACCAGAACACATAGTCCATCAGACCTTCCCCAGACAGACACCAGCACTCCATCTTACCAACCCATCCCAGTACCAAATATAAGAATTCTCGGTACCTCATACAGCAGCAAACTCCAGGATCCTCCATCCTCAAAACTCTCCCAGCCCTAGGCACCTGGTCACTCCTTCCCCAGCTCTGAAAACACAGCTCCCAATGCCCAGCCCATAGGCTGGGCTAACACAGCTCCCAAGCCTCCCCAGCTTCAAACCCTAAAATCACCATTTCCAAGACCCTCCTCAACCCCAGAATAGAAAACCTCTCGTTCTTCCGTCTGTCTTCGGCTCCAGAAACCACGGCTTCCGGTTTCTGAGCCCTAGGCTTCAGAATCCTCTACACCCCCCAAGACCTTCCTCATCTTCGGAACCAAGGCCCCCAATCCAGTATCTCCCCTGCACCGAAAGCCAGGATCCACCCTCCAGTCGTCCCGCGGGCCTTGTCCCCAGATCCTTTTCAGCGGCGGGTAGCGGGATCCCCCGATCCTACGACCGTCTCCCCGACCTCAGGCGCCGGACTCCCGCGTCCCACAGCCCTTCCTCGGCCCGGACTCCGGGCTCCCCGGCCCCCGCCCCGCGCACTCTCACAATGTCCGTCCGGCCCCGAGTAGCCGCCGGGCTCCGAGTGCGGCTGCAGCCCGGGCGGCGGTGGCTGTGCGGTCCCCTCCAGCTCGGAGCCCCCCTCGGTCTCGACCTCCTCGTTGTTGTGCCCGGGTCGCCCCGGTTCGTCGTCGGCCTCGAGCTCCCGCTCGTCGTCGGGCTCCTCGGCCTCCAGCGCCGCCTGCAGCCGCTCAGCAAGCTCGGCCTTGAGGCCGCGAGTGTCCAGGCCGCGGCGCTGCAGCTCCTCGCGAAGTTCGTTCACCTTCAGACGGCGCACATCCATGGCCCGGGCCCCCGGGGCGGCCCCCGAGCCCGGACCGGCCTCCCAGGGCTCTGTCCCCCTTAAACCTTTCCTGTCAGGAGGCGAAGGGGGAAAGGGGGGGGCCCCCCACTCCAATGGCGGCGGCAGCTCAAAATGGCCGCCGCCGCCACCTCCCCCTCCTCCGCGGACCTGTGCGATGCAACACGGGTGCCAATTGGCCACCGCATGGGGGCAACGGGCGCGGGCCCAGAGACTAAGCCAATCAGAGCACGTCTTTCAAAAAAACGGCAATGAAAGTGCTTAAGAGCTGCCGGGGAGGAAGCGTTGGCCTACGTCGATACCCTGGCCGAAGCGGGAGGGCGGGAAAAGGAGGGAGGCGGAGCGCGCAGTGATTGGGTAGCGCCCGCGCGCCCGCTCCCGTAGAGTCAAATCAGGGAAAGGGAGTAAAGACTTGGGCCATTTAGCGATGAGGTCTCAAAATGATCCACCCCCACCACCACGGCCTGTCCTGCACAGTCCTTTCATCAAACTAGTGTCTCTGTAACACATATTTTGATTGGACTAAATCTCCCGCCCCTAGAGGGGTACAAGCGGGTAAAATCACTAGAACCAATCAAATGGAGGGTCGGCGGACCCCTCCCCCGCCCCTTTCACTATTGCCTTTAAGAAACCGGAAAGAGATGAATTCACGAAGGACCTGCCCCTTGCCGTTAGGGCGGTTTCAAAACAACCTGTCCACCAATCACAGTTACTGTCTTATCTCACAAAAGCTAGTACAGTTGGATCGTTTTAGGAAAACCTAACCAGATTGGTCATTCTGGTTACGGTCGGCCTTACAAATTTGGCTACAGAGGGAAGTATACGAAATAGAGATTGAGTAGATAAATGATTTTTAATCTGGAATAAACTCAGTTGCTTTTATGAAAAGCAACCCTTTCACTCAGAGCGTCCTGAAGGTTTGAAAATAGAAGCTAGACTAACAACCGGAGAAAAGTTGTAAGGGAAATCGCACCCTCTCCCCTTTGATAGTACATCTCTCGGGCGCCTCTTTCCCTGATCACAACTGGGCTGCCGTCTTTCTCTATGGTTGAGATCTTACGTGGAATGGGCGCTCTGCACGGGATCATAGAGCCTTCCCTTCCGGAAAGACCTCCAGAAGTTCAGGAGTCTCTACCCCAAATCCTCTGAACTGCTCTTCAGTAGATCCGCCTGTTTGGCGTCTATAGTGACAAGCTTATACAGACAGGTCCGTAATTAAGCCTCATGCCACTAAACCCACAGAATTTCACAATGTCTAACCCTGCACCACTTGTCGCTTCTAACTCAAAAGACACAAGATACACTATGGAAATACACAACGCAAACTCCCGCTGCCCACTGAATCATACCTAAAGCCCACAAAAGCCCCGCACAACCTCTGCTTAGACAAAGGCGCACACACAGCATAGATAAACAAATGGCATATGTAGGATCAAATGTATCAATTCAGGGGACAATATACCAAACTGAGGTATAGATGTGCCCACTAAGGTTGGCACAGCATCAAATGATAAAGACGCACAGGACAGTTACACTACAAGCTTACACAACGGCAACCTAGACACACAGCACCCACTCAGAAGCGGGACAGACACTCACGTGGGCCCGGAGGTTCCAGTCCAGACACCCCGCCCCTCGCCCACGTCCGACTTCCTCTCTCCTCCCAGCTTCCCACAATGGTTTGTCCTAAAAAAGTTTGTGGCCCGGATTGAACTGTTCTCGGTTCTCAAGAGCTACCACCGGGGGGCGTCCGGGCGCTGCCAAGGGTTCCTCCAGCTGCTGCGGGACACACCCAGGAACGTGTGCCCGCGATGCGTGCAAAACACAGTGGGCTTGTCTTGGCAAGAGTCCCTTTGTGGGCTTGTGACTATCGGAGGTGTTCTGTGCCTGTGTTTCTGTGTGAATCTGAACGCTTGGGTCTGTGAGTACTCTATACGTACTCTGTATGTCTGAGTATTTGTGTCACTTTACAATATCCGTATCTGTTACTCTACTTTTTCCTGTTCCTGGTGACTACCTGCCTGTGCATGTGTTTGCAAATAATTTTGTTACTCTGTGTCTGGATGTGTGTCTCTGTATTTGTGACCAGTTGAGCCTAAGTGTTAATTCATGTGTCTGTTACTTTGCAGTGGGGGAGGCTGTCTGTGTGACCATGTGAGTATCTATGTGCCTATTCCTCACTAGGAGCTTCAGAAAGTCTGCTTTTCTCTGCGTGTTTGTCTTTTTCTCCATAAATATGTTCGTTTCTACCTTCTTTAGCGAGGGGAGAACTCCTAGACACCACCAAACCCTTCTTTTTTACTGAAGGGGTAACTGAGTTGCCAGGGAGAGGGGCCACAGGACAACTGAGTGGAGACAAGAGGAGACAGAAGCACGGTTACAAAGTTTTATGTAATCTGAGCCCCTTTGGAGGTGCCAGAGTCCACACTCATATAGGGGGCATGAGAGACTGGCTCAGAGGGGCAGCATGGCCCCAAAGGATTGTCCTCTGGGGAAAGGAGGCATCCTTAATGCATTGCACATGCTTCAGGGGGCACACCCCTACGTGCAGGAGGAGGAAGCAGAGGTGGCTAAGAGGGGGAAAGGTCACACCAAAGAATATTGTAAGGTTAGAACCTTGGAATAGCGTGCCTTGGAAATCTAGACCCGGAGACCTGTAGAACTTACAACGTGTGAATCTTAAGAACTACAGCACCCAGACTCTTAAGATTTAGAATTGTGAATTCTTGGACCCGAAACTAAAATCCTAGAAAGGTAGGATGCAACATAGAACTTAAAGGTGTCCAAAATTAGAAATGATTAGAACGTTGACATCTGTTTAGTCACAACCAACTGTAGAGTCTTACACTGTAGATGCCGAGGATCAGAATCATGGATCAATAGAATCTACAGTGCCTTGGAACACAGAACAGAACAACATTAGAATTTTAGAGTTTAATAGTCTAGAATCTTGAAGCATATGATCTGGAATCTTAGACACAGAGACTCTAGGTTCTTAGACTAAGTCTTAAAACATCACATCTTAGAACTTTAGACCTTAGTACCTTCATCTTTAGACTCTTAGAACCTTTGAATTACAGATTCTAGAATCTTAGACATTTAGGATCCAGAATCTCATAACAAGAGTTTCGAGGATCATAAAGCCTTAGAACCTATAATTGGCCATCATTAGAATCTTAGAATTTGAGAATATCAAATCTTGAAGCCTCATGGTCTAGAGTCTTAATAGCCAGATGATTTATACTCGAAGAGGCTTACAACATCAAATTTGAGAGCATTAGTCCTTAGAACCTCCGTGTCTAGAATTATAGAATTTTTAGAATTGTCGAAGCTAGAATCTTACACCCTAAAGTCTCAGAACTCCAGAAAAACGAAATCTAGAATCATAGAGCCTTAGATCCTAGAATTAGAATCTTAGCATTTTAGAACCTAAAATCTTGCAGGCTTTATCAAGATTCTTAGAACCAGAAACATCTAGAGCCATAGAATCTCAGAGCCTTAGAATATGGGCTTTATAGAACTTCCATGTCTAGAACCTCAGCACTTCAGAATTAGAGACTTTGGAATTTCAGGTCCTTAGAAGCAAAGACTCATCTTTGAAACGTAGAACCTCTGAATCTAGACTCTTTAAACCTTAGAGTCTAGCATCTTGGAATGTTAGACCTGGGGGGAAGAGCTTAGGGATTGCAACCCAACCCCTTCCTTTTTACACAGGGGGACACTAAGGTGCGGAAAAGGGAGAGGATCTGTCTGGGATGGAAGTGGAATAGGCAGGAAGAGAGGGTTGCGGTTGAGGGTAAGGCTTAGAGTGGGAAAGTGGGGGGTCCCCCAGTGGCAGTGCCTAGCTTGGGTCCTGAGAGGGAGTCCCAGGTGGAAGGCTGTCTCAGGCGCCATCCTCCTGCCCTGGGGTTGCTGGGGAGCTCCTGTCAGGAGGCAGGGTGGGGCCGGGGGCTGTAGAAGGGCAGAGGACATAGCGTCCAGCAGGATGGACCTCCGCTGAGGTGAGGCAGCTGCAGGAATCCTTCGGGTCAGGCTGAGTTGGGGGGTCAGCTCCTCCAGCAGCTCCAGGTGGTTCAGGATGACCCCCACCTTCATCCATGTTGACATAGAGGATTTCATCAGGCTCCTGGGCCGGGGGCAGGGCCTTCAGCGTGTTCTCCAGATCTTCCCGCAGCTCTGCAAAACTTGGCCGGTCCCGAGGGTTTAGCTCCCAGCACCGGGACATCAGGGCATACCTAAGGCAGCAGAATGAGGGGTGGGAGACTGAGCAGGGGCTCACAAGGGAAACATTCTGGGAGTTTGGGGGCACTTTAGGACCCTCAGGGGACTGGGGGCATTTCATGGAAGTGTAGGGAACTGTAGCAGTTTGTGAGCATCTATGGGGATTTGGGGATTCTCAAGAATTTCTGAGGGGGCTCCTGGAACAGACTCAGGAGCTGGAAAGAGTCTTGGGAAACCTCTCTAGATATAGGGGGATGTTCTTGTGAGGGTTTGCTAGGGCGGAGCTTCCCAGTGTGGCTCCCCAGAACAGACTCTGGAATCAAAGCTTTGCAAACTGTGCTGGTTTAAAATATGTGCTCAACACAGGGAACTATATTCCATTTCTCGTAATAACGTATAATGGAAAAGAGTCTGAAAAAAAAATGTATGCGGGTGTATAACCAAATCACTTTGTTGTATTTGTTGTATACCTGAAACTAACATTGTAAGTTAACTACACTTCAATAAAAAACAAAATAAAATAAGTAATTAATTAAATTTGAAAAATACATGCTTGAATTCCTTAACATTCCTCTCTTCAAAAGATGGAGCCTAATTTCCCTCCCTAGTGTGGGCTGGATTTGGTCACTGGATTCTGACTTGGCAGCAATGATGGTGTGTGTGACATCTGAGATTAGGCTGTAAAAGCTACTGTGACTTCCTCCTGGCTGTATCTTTTGGAATGCTCATCTAGGGGAGGCCGGCCACCATGTCAGGAGGAAACTCAAGCAGCACTATGGAGGGCTCCACGTGGCAAGGAACCGAGGCCTCCTGCTTATAGCCATGGGAGTGAGCCACCTTGAACTCCATCTTCCAGTCCCCACCTTTGGATGGCTGCAGCCCCGGCTGATATCTTGACTGTAACTTCATTAGAAACCCTGATCCAGAATCACCCTTTTAAGCTGTTCCTAGATTCCTGACCTTCAGAAACCGTGTGAGGTAATAAATGCTTGTTGTTTTAAGCTACTGGATTTTGGGGTGCAGATAACTAATACATAAGCTATGCAGCCTTTGGCAAACGATTTGCCCTTTATGTGGGCCTCAGTTACATCATCAGCATATGGGAATAATAATGGGGCCAACCTACCTCATACTGCTGGGGTGAGGACCAGATGAGTTAATTCATGTGAAGCGCCTAAAACAGTGCCTTCTAGTAAATTCTACAGAAATGTGAGCTATTCTTACTCCCCTCAGCTCTTGGAGCTCCCAAGGAGGACCTGGGGAGTTGGAAGCCCCAGGCTGTCCCTTTCTGACCCAAGTGACAGTTTCTCTTTACCCCCAAAGTGTGTGTGTTTCATGAAACAGCAAAGTTTGATAAGCACCACCGGAAAGGATCCTGAGAACATCACAGAGGAGACCTGAGAGTTTGGAGAAGCTCATTATAAGGGTTTTGCAGAGGCTCCTGGATGTGGAAGAGCACATGGGGGAAGTGTGGGTGCTCGGGAGTGTGGGAGGAATTAGAATTCCTCAGGAGTAGGGGGTCTCAGAGGCAGGGCCGCCACTGAGGTCGTGTAGTTACTTCCTGCACACGGATGCCTGGCTGTGGGGGTGGATCCAGCCTGCACTCCACACACAAAGCAAAGGAGGAAAGGGCACCTTTTGCTAATTCATACTTCATGGGCTAGAATGTTCCTGCAGAGCATTGGTGAGGGGGCAGGGGGTTCCTCAACAGTCTGAGGGATTCTGTGCAGGTTTTCGAGGGTTCTGGATATGCTGGGGCCATGTGGGGAGCTCAGGGTTTTAGAGTGAAATCTAGGATTGGCAGGGAGGGTGTCCTCAGGGTCCTCACAGTCCATCAAGACAGTCCACGGGCTGCTTCAGGCGGTTTCCCTGGCGCAGGTAGTCGTAAATCTCACTGTTCTCCACTCCTGGATATGGGGTTTGGCCCCGTGTGGCAATCTCCCACATCGTCACCCCAAAGGACCACTGTGGGGGGCGGAGGGGAGAGAATTAGAGGGTGTCTCCTGCACAAAGACACCCCCGCCCAACACACAGGTTCATGGGCACACCCGCACTTATGTGGACACAGTGAGCTTTGTGGGTGCATCACAGCTATTCACAGAAATACTTTGGTACAGGTACACACTCACAGAGACAACTTGTATGCACACAGAGATGCTCACACATGCACACATTTATACACTCGTGGACACATGGTCTCATGGCTGGCTCTACACCCTGATTATACACAGGGATAAGTATTTACCACTGGTTCTCCTAACCTAAACTGTCCACACGTCCCATGTATCATCAACCTGTCACCACGCACACATGGGCCAGTACATAACCCCATACCCCCAGTGTGTCCACACCACCATTCACAGATGCCCGCCACATGTGGTCCATGTAGACAGGCCCCTGCACAGGGAAGCCCTCATGTCCCCGTGAGCCCCGGTGCAATGTGAGGTGATTAGGCCATGATCTCTCACTGCTCCCTACTCCTACCAGGGGGGCACGTACCACGTCACTCTTGCTGGTGTACACGCGGTCAGCCAGGCTCTCGATGGCGATCCATTTGACTGGCATCTTGGCGATGCGTCCCTGGCGGTAGTAGTCTCCATTATAGATCTTCTTGGAGAGCCCAAAGTCTGCCACACACACTGACATGTTCTCGTTCAGCCTGCCCAGGTCGGGAAGAGGAACAGGGTCACGGCGCCAGCCCCCTCCACCAGGAAGCCCACCCTCACTCTCCATCTCCTGCCCTGGCTGTCCTGCTTGGGGATGGGGATCTGTCTCTGGCCTTGGCCCAGACTAGGAGTGAACTGTAAAACGTGGGTGGGACAGGGGCTGCTATTGGCCCGCCCATCTCTGGCTTTTTGCCAGATTCTAAGGTCCTTCCCAGGCTCCTTGGGCTTGACTCTCTGGTTTTTAAAAAAATGTTTCTTTGAAGTATACTATATTTATACAGAAACATGCACAAATCTTAAGTGACCAGCTGACTGAATTTCCACATGCACACCCACATAACCAGCACCCAGATAAAGAAACAGAACAGCCTTGAAAATCTGTACAATGGAATACCACACAGCAAAGAAAAAGAACTCCTGATACGTACAACGATATACTTATACTTACATGGACTAATCTCAAAAACATTATGCTAAGCAACAGAAGCCAGATACAACGGAGTGAAAATTGCATGATTCCATGTATATGACATTTAAAATCAGGTGACAGAAGTTGATGGTGACAAAAGTCCAGAACAGTGGTCACCCCTTGCGGGCAGCAGCTGGAACAGACAGGAGAGAGCCTGCCGGGGCCTAGAAATGTTCTCTATATTGATCTAGTGGTGGTTGTTCACTGGGTCTATAGACACGTAAACATTCACTGAACTGCACACATAAGATGTGTGTACTTTAGTGCACATAAACTAGACATCGATTTTTTAAAAATGAGAAAGAAAGGTTCCCAGTCCTTCCTTCCTGAAATTACCCTTCCCGGGTGACCAAGATCTCCACTTCCAACAGCATAGATTACTTGTGCTTGTTTTTGTGCTTTATATAAATAGAAGCCTCCCTGATTCTTGCATTTGAGTTTCTGGGATTCTATTTTTTTAAGAATTGATGATTTCTAGCCAGAGTGGTGGACTTGGGCATTGACCAACCAGAACAGACCATGGAGGCCCCTAATGTCCTGGGCCCTGGAGGTCGGGGGTGGGGGGTCTGAAGGATCGCGGCAGGGAATGGAGATGGGTGATGCTCAGGCATCTAAGCTGGTGTCTACGGAGAATGTGGGAAGCTCGGGGTAGTGGCCAGTTGCCAACTGGTAAGGGAGTATTTTAATATTTTAACAACTTAACAGAAAGCATGGCACAGGCGGGACACTAGACTGTCCACTCTGATTCTCGATGTTATTGTTACACTGGGGACTTGACTAGGGTCAGCCCAAGTTACAGAAATAAAAGAACTTCCATTTTGACTGAGACTGTTCATGCCTTTAGACCTACCTTCCAGTTAACAAGAAATACAGGAAACAGAGGAACAAGGCAAATGCAACCAAGAGGAAACAGACACATCTTAGATAGAGGACATTCTACTAGACAACCAGCCTGATCTCTTACAAAAGAATATGCCACAAAAATATACCCAGACGGCGCTGGAGGAGGCTGTTCTAGGTTAGAAGAGACCAAAAAGGTGTAACAAGCAAATGCAATGTGGGAACCTTTCACAGATCCTGGCTCAGGGGAAAAAAATAGCCCTAAAAGATATTCTGGAGGACAGCTGGAAGAATTTGAATATGGATTGGATAGTAGGTTAAGTTACAGAATGATCGTTAATCTTCTTAGGTGTGATAACAGAATTGTGATCTAGTCCTTATTTTAGGAGATACCTATTGAAGATTTAGGGGTGGAGTGTTAGTTACCCTCTCGGCAATTTGCATTCAAATGGTTGAGGGGTGAGAGAAAGAGGAGGAGAAATTTGGCAGAATCTCAAGGAGGAGGGTGCATGGGTGTTAGTTGCACAAGTCTTTCTCCTTTTCTATAGATCTGGAAATTTTCAAAATAAAAAGGGGAGAGGAATAAAGAAATTTCCATATTCCCAAGAGTTGTGAACATTTGCACATCTTATAGAAGATTCTCTAGCTCCAATTTCTGAGTCCAGCATTGTAATGAGACCAGTATTCTAAGCCTATGTACACACACACAAACACACACCCTCACATTAGCCCTGGTTCTGGCCTAATTTCTGCTTGTCCACTGGCAGGGGGTCTGGTCTCCTTATTCGATGTGGCCCCTCCCCAAAGGTAGCCCCAAGTGAGTCACTAAGCATGGAGGAGGGCAAAGATGAGGCCTAAATGTCACCAGCCTCATCGTCACCTCTGCCCTTCTGCTCATCTCACGCTACCCACTGAGCCTGCCCTCTGGCCTCTTCTCTTCACATCCCAATACTCCTTCAGGATCTCAGTTCAGGGCCCACCTCCTCCAGAAAGCCTTCCCCAACCTCCTTGCTGACCACTCCTGATTTCTGACCTGCCAGAGGGGCCAGTGTGCCTGGGCCCCTCTTCCATCCTGGGAAGGAGGGAGGGGGCTCCCTGAAGGAGAGGGATTCCTGGAAGGCTGGACACTCACATGCAGTTCCTGGCCGCCAGGTCCCGGTGGATGAACCTCTTGGTACTCAGATACTCCATGCCGCTGGCGATGTCTGCCATGAACTTCACCAGCATCTGAGTGGGCAGGAACTGGGGGGCCAGGGCAGGAGGGAGATGAGGTCAGCAGAGGCCCCGAGATCCATCCCTCCCCTCTACCTCCCTCCCTTCCCATGTGGGCCTAGCTCTGCCCAGCAATGGTTTCCCGTGGCTCTGAGAATGAAATCCAACCCCTTTACCACATGGCGCCATGTCACCATCGCCTCCTGCCTTCCTCTCTGTCTTGATCTCCTACAGTTCTTACCCTCGACATATGCTCCAACCGGGAGCTCACTTTCCGGTCTTAAAACAAGCCATGCTTGTGCCCATTCTCTGAGCCTTTGCCCACGCTGTGCCCTCTGCCAGGACTGCTTCCTCCCAGATCTCCCCACCTCCCACCAGCTGACTCCTCTTTCAAGGTCCCCTCCTCCGTGAGACCTTCCCTGTCCACCCAAACTAACTGCATGGCCTCCCTGTCACTCGTGCTTCTTTATTTCCTTCCTAGCACTTACATTATCTCGCTTATTGATTTGTTAACTTGCTTATTGTTCGTTAACTTGTGGGCCAGACAATCAAATGCCCTCACCACTGGCTGGTCCCCAAGCCGGGAGTAGAGAAGGAAACTGTGTAGGTCTCCGTGTTTCATGAAAGGTAAGATGACCACAGGTGCTGGGAAGCCCTCCCGTTCGGAACCCTGGAAGCAGACGCCTGAGTCCCCCCAGGCAGCCTCGTCATGGGGGTTGAGCAGAAGGAAGGGGAAGCCATCCCCTCTCCCACCTCTGTCCTTCCCTCCCGCTCAAAGCGGGCCTCCAGACTGTTGGGGAGCGGGGGCGCTGGTGGCAAGGACCATGCTTCAGAGAAACCATTTCCAGCACTGTTCCCAGGGATGTTTCTCGAGCCCTCCTGGGGACCTCAGCTATTTCTGGGGAAGGTCAGAGGTCACATTCCAAGCTGAGGGAGAGAAGAAGGGGGGAGCTTGCTGACTCTCAGGGAGTGGGGAGAAAGGAAGCCTGGAGGTTTCATCTTCCCAGGGCCAGAGGGAGGGGTCTCCCCTGTGGTGTGGCCTCCACGGGGCCTGTAGACACCTTAAGTCAGCCCCTCCCTCACCGATGAGTCTCATGACGTTGGGGTGGTCGAATTCCTTCATGCAGACAGCTTCACTCAGGAAATCCTCCAGCTCCGACCTTGTGCAGATGGCAACTTGGGGAAGAAAGGAAGGTGGATGAGGAGGAGGGGAGGGGAGGGAGGACTCCTTCCCTCTTCCTCCTCTTCATCGTCATCCTCCTCAGCATCACCATCTTCTTCATCAAGCATGATCAGTAAGTACCAGGTTCTGTACTTAGCACTTTATATGTATTCACTCATCTAATCCTCTGAGGTGCTTCTATTATTTCCCCCATTTTAAAGATGGGGAAACCAAGGCAGAGAATGTTTAAGGAACCTGCTTACAGGCACACACAGCTTGCAAGAGGAATAGGCAGAGTTCAAACCCAGGCCGACTGGCTCCGGGGTCCTGGCTCCGGGGTCCGTGTGAGTTCCCAGCACTCTCCCAACAGCCCTGGGGATCCGTATGAATGTCTCCGTTTTACAACTGGGGATACTGGCTCATAGAGTCAGTGACTTGCCCAGCGCCGCACAGCTGGGATTCACACCCAGGCCGGGAACATAACCTGGTACGCAGGAGGCACTTGATAATGAATGAATAAATGAGTGATGATTCCATAACCCAAGCTTTTAGCCCCTGCAATTCCGAAAGGACCATTCCTCCCTTACCTCCATCCTGACCCTCTAAGCTTCTTCCCTGCGTGGAAAGGATGTGGCCCTGGACTTCCTGTGCTGTGTGACTCTGGACTAGCTCTCACCCTCTCTGGTGATGTAAATAATATGGTTGCAGTCCATATTAATTGTGTGTACTCTGTGCCACCACCAGCATTAAGTGCTTTGCCTCACAACACTGTAGGAAGTAGGGACGTTAGGATCTTCTTTTTGAGCTTTAAGAAATGGGAGGCTCAGAGACGGATAGTCACTTACCTGAAATCACACAGCTAGTAAATGGTGAAGCCAGGTGGGCCTCATTCTGAACCTTTCCCTGCTCTGCTATGTATCACAGGGGGCTGGCCCCTGAAAACTGCATTTCCCAGGCTCCCTTTCCTCAAGGTTTCTTAATGGAGTTTGCCAATGGGAAGCACGATGGGGACTGGCAGGTGGATGAGAGGAAGGAAGAGGCCAGGGCCTTTCACTCTCTCTTTCTGCTTCCAGTATTGCCTCGGTAGTGGCTGTGTCTCCTTTGTGTTTCAAGTTCCCACACAGCAGCCCCTGTGATTCCTAAATCCCACCAAGGGGCCCTGGCTGGGGGCTCTGCTAACACCATTTCCTCCCTCTGCGCTCAGGCCTAGGGGTTGGAGGAACATACTGCTGCTAATCTCTGGGTTGTTTCTCTGCACCCTGCTGTGCTTTCCCTACACCTTTGTAGTAATCTCCCCATATCAAGTTCCTTCTGTTGAAGGACCTGGCATGGACTCCATTTCCTGTCTGGAAGCACTGAGGCTCTGTGGTAGGACGCATTTGCTGGTACTTTTTCTGTTCTTCTGCCTCCTGAAGGGCATAGGGAAGGGGTGTGAGGTTAGGGGACAGGGATCCCATGTATGTGCATAGACAGACTCACTCTTCATCGTCTTCACAGCCACCTTGAGGATGGAGTCGTCTTGGTTGAGCTGGCCCTCCATCACAGCTCCAAACTCTCCTGGAGGGGGACCGGAGAAAGACGGTGACTTCAGGGGGGGCCATGGGGACTGCATTTCCTGTGGTTGGGGGTGGGTGGGAAGGGCTTCATGGTTTGGGGAGATGTGTGTGGGTGTGCGTGTGTGCTGAGGGTACTCACCTTCCCCCAGGGTCTTCCCCAGGGCCACCTTATGCCGGTCCACCATCACATCCCGCAGCTTCTCCTTCAGCTCCTCACTGATGCCTAGGCTGTTCACTGCGTGAGGGTGGGGGTGGGGCAGGGTAGACAGAGACAGAAAACAGGGCTGACATTCGGGCGACACTCGCTGATGGGGGTATAGGCATGCCTCACCTTATTGCACTTTGCTTTACTGCACTTCGTAGAAATGTTTTTTACGCATTGAAGGTTTGCAGCAAACTTGTGTTGAGCCAGTCTATGGGTGCCCATTTTTCCAACAGCATTTGCTCACTTTGTGTCTCTGTGTCACATTTGGATAATTCTCCCAATATTTCAAGCCTTTTCATTATTTTTATATTTGTTATGGTGATCTGTGATCAGCGATCTTTGATATTACTGTGACAATTGGCTCATATGGTGGTTAGCATGTGTTTTTTTTTTTTTTTTTAAGAAAGAAAGCATTTTTAAATTAAGTTATGGGGGAGGTCGCTCAGGTGGTAGAGCGCATGCTTAGCACGCATGAGGTCCTGGGTTCGATCCCCAGTACCTCCATTAAAAGTAAATAAACAAATAAACCTACTTACTTCCCTCCTAAAAATAAAAAAAATATATAAATAAATAAGACAGACTCTCAAATCCGTTCAAAAAATTTAAGCTATGTACGTTGTTTTTTAATTAATTAATTAATTTTCAGGTGGGGAGGTATTTGGTTTATTTTATTTTTGGAGGAGGTACTGGGGATTGAACCCAGGACCTCATGCATGCTAGGCATGTGCTCTACCACTTGAGCTATACTCTCCCACCCCTGTTTTTAAAGACATAATGCTATTGCACACTTAGTAGACTGAAATACAGTGTAAACATAATTTTCATATACACTGGGAAACCCAAAAATGCGTGTGATCAGCTTTATGGCATTATTTGCTTTATCGTGGTGGTCTGGAATCAAAGTCACCATATCTCCAATGTATGCCTGTATATCCATTGTTAAAATACTAAAATACTTCTGCATTCATTCAAAATAAGCTATGGCCCTAAGCAACCCTTACCCCCTACCCTAGCTCCTCCCCTGGACCCCCTGAGTCTTCCCCCTGAGCAGTAACAGGAGGGTTAGAGCCTGGCATGTAATCTCGCACCAGTGGGCACCCTGACTTGTTAGGGTCCTGCTGCACCAGTTGTTAAAAATATTTCTTAACTTTTTATTGAAGAATAATCTGCAAAAGTCCTAAGTGAGCAGCTCAGTGGCTTTTCACAAACCAAACACAACAGTGTAACTAGCACCCAGGTCAAGAACAGACCGTGACCTGCCCTCTCAGAGGCAGCCACCTTCCTGACTTCTCTTCCCACAGGTTAGTCTTCTCGGTTTGGGCATGTTATAAACATGGAACACATAACATGTTCTCTTCTGTGTCTGGCTTCTTTCACTCAACACAACGTCTGCGAGACCACCATCATGGAGTTGCTGTGTGTAGTTGTATTTATTCATTTTCAGCCTGTGTAGCAATACTTCTTCAATTTATTGGCCTCAGATCCCTTTACATTCTTAAAATTACTGAAGGCTGAAAAGAGCTTTCTTTTCTGTGGGTTATATATACACCAACATTTGCTCTACTCAAAACAAAAACGGAGGACGGGGATGTAGCTCAGTGGTAGAGCGCATGCTTCGCATGTATGAGGCCCCGGGTTCGATCCCCGGCATCTCCAAGTCCTTTTACCTACACAATCAGAAATTGTACTAAAAAAAAAATAGCAGGGAGGGGATAGCTCAGTGGTAGAGTACATGCCTAGCATGCATGAGGTACTGGGTTCAATAAGAAAGTAAGTAAACAAAAACCTAATTACCTTCCCCCTCCCAAAATTTAAAAAAAATTAAAAAAAATAGAATCCTTATACATACTAGGTATCCTCCTTTAAAAAAGGGGGAGGATATAGCTCAGTGGTAGAGCGCATGCTTAGCATGCACAAGGTCCTGGGTTCAAAACCCAGCACCTCCATTAAAAATGAATAAGTTAAGAATTAAACCTAATTACCCCCCCCAGAAAAATAAATAAGTAATAAACTGGAAATTTAAAAAATGAAAATGGATAGGTTTCCCAGATACAAGCCCATGTTCCACCCACCAACAGACTGATGACATCATCACACATTAGGAAGCCTCTGGAAAACTCCACGGAGTGCGTGTGAGAGAATGAGAGTACAAAAGGGCAAATAACATCTTGGAATTATTATGAAAATAGTTTTGACCTCCTGGACCCCCTGCTAAGGCCTCGGGGACCCCCGGGGACTCAGATCACACTTTGAGAACTGCTGCTGTGTGTTACTCTGTTCGATCGCTGTGACCTCCTCACTTCCGCTTCCTTCCCCTCGTCAATAAATGGCTTTCCCAGCCCCTTCTCATATCTCCCTGGGGCCCTGGCAGTCTTCTCATTGTGAGCTAGGATGAGATCTCTATCCCTTTTCTTTCTGGATTTGTTTTCCCAACTGGAGAGATGAAGAGATTTGACTGGGTGGCCTCTGAGGTCCCTCCTTAGCTAGGAACCTCCAGAACACTATAATCCTCTAACTGAGAGTTTATGGTGCTAAGATTCTATGACTTTCAAGATCCTAAGAGTCTACAGCACTGAGCCTATAATTCTTCAGCCAAGATCTTCTGCTTCTCTAACATTCTATAATTCCAAGAAGCGGTTAAGAGGATGGACCTTAAAGGGAAACTGCCTGGATTTGAATCCCCACTTTCCAAGTTACAAGCTGTGTGGCCTTGAGCAAGTTACTTAACCACCCTGTGCCACAACTTCCTTACACATGAAGTGGGATGGATAACATGCCTGCCTCATTGGGAGGTTGTGAGGATTAAGTGACATGTGTGGCGCACTCAGAATAGCACCTGTCACTTGGGAAGTGCTAGGGTTGACTGTCATCATCAGCACCCTACACAGCTCATTGTCGTCTTCTTTATTGTCATCATCATCATCTTTATCACCAGCATCATTACACTGTTCTAAGATCCTATGGCTCTGAGTTTTGGTCTTTCTAAGATTTACTGTGTCTAAGATTCTCTAAGGTTGTGTGTGGTTCCACAATTCTCTTGCTCTTAGGGTCTGTGGTTGGTTCTAACACCCTAGTATTCCAAGGCCTTCAGAAACTTTTGGGTTCTGCATCTGCACCAGCCCAGCAGGCCCAAATCTCTATACTGCTTATCCCAAACCAAAGCACGGAGGCATGACGTTCACTTACAGGTGGCTTCAGTGGTCCGACGACTGTAGGACTTGCGAACACGGTACCTGACCACCAGCTCGCCCCTTTCCACTGTTGGTTCAAACACCTCTCTAGCGGGGAATAGAGAGGAGATGAGGATAGGGCAGAATGATGTGGAACGCCCTCCTTCCACCAGCAGTGAAAGCGAGCACCATCTCAAACCGCAGGCCTGCCTGCCCTCTCCTCCGCGGTCTGCTGAGCCTGTCTCGCACTGCTGCCTTCCGCCTTCCGTTCACTCCCCAGACCCCTGCCCTCGTTCTGATTCTTGGTAATCTTTCCTCTTGCACCAGCCTCCTCATGGTCTCCCTACTGCCAGCCTCTCCATCCCAGCCCACGCTGGCCTCCCTCCCCACGGGGTCCCAGCTCACCCATAGCGGGTCTCTTTCTTCCGCCGGTGGACGAGGAACATGGCCAAGATGAGGACACAGGCAGCGGCCACAAGTGCTCCCAGCAGTACATACCACCAGGGCCACGAGAAGGCAGGGGCTGGGGGTTCACTCACTGTCAGGGGGTAGTGGGACAGGTCAAGGTTGAGGTCTTGGTTCCAGCTCCCTGGCCCCCAAGAGGGTGATGTCGCAGGGAGGTAGATGTGGGTGTATTTGATGAGGCATGTAATGGCTACAGTCCCATCTTTGGGGAGACTGGGCTGGGCTGCACAGGGCAGGCAATGGATGGGACGTGAGCGTACATTAAAGGAGAAGCGTGAAACTTGTTGGATGAGTGCAGTGAGTTAAGAGTGGCTGGGTACCTGGGGAGTGTGTGATGAGTGTGGAAGGAGTGTGGGATAGGAGTGAGAGACGTGTGCGGGATGGGCTACGAGTTTGCAAGGAAGGCTGGATGAGAGTGAAATGGTTGTGAGTAAATCTTAAGTGGTATAAGGGTGAGTGATATGCGTGATGACTGTGCAAGGAAGGCAGACTTGGGTGTGGAAGACAGATGAGTAGGGAGAGGGTGCACGCACAGAGGATGGGGGCAGGAAGCATGTGTGGTGAGCATGCAAGGAGTGTGAGGCTCAAGGGACAAACGGCCAGGTTATATTTTTGAGGCATGTGTGAATACTACGAAGGGTCTTCACAAAGCGAGGGATGAGAATGAAATAAATGTGCAAAAGGGCATGGCATGCAAAGAAGTGTGCTCAGAGTGTCGGATGGGTGTTGGAGAAATTTGGGGTATGTGGGTATTCAAGGGGTACTGGATACAAGAGGAAGCACTGATTTGTAAGGATGTAATTTCAGTGTGAGAGGAGTGTGCAATGAGCATGCAAAAGATGTGGGAAGGGAAAATGAGGCACAAGGGATGAGTGGAAAGGGTGTGCAAAAAGGTGGAAGTGGGAGTGTAAGGAATGGAGGATTGGTATGTGCTGAGTGCACCAGGGGTTTGGTGTGGGTGTGTGCAGAAAGCGGGCTTGGGTTAGAATTGGCTGGGGCGGAGGGATAACATGTAAGGAGTGTCAGGCGAGTGTGCAAGGAGAGTTGCAGAATGTGGGATAGTGTGGACTGAAAGTTTCTCAGTGCTTTGCAATGTGGGATGTATGGTGAGTGTGTAAAAAGTCTACAGAGTTTGTGAATGAGCAGTGTGGGTGTGCAATGGGTTTGGGAGTCATGTGTGAGGAAGAAGGGTTATAATGGGATGAATGTGAAAGGAAGGTGGGATCAGTGCAGAAAGGATATGCAGAGAAATGCAGGGAGGCATGGAAGGAATATCTCAGGATAGAAGGTTGAATTACAAGAGGTGGGCTGTACTAGAAACAGGAGGGTACAATGGGTGTAAGAGGAATGTTTGAGAATTGTTGGAGAAATATTTGAGAAGGATGGATGTGAGGGGCAAACTCATCTGTCTGTCCATTTATCCATCCATCCACCCACCCACTTATTCATTCATCCACCCATCTACTCATCCATTTATCCATCCACTCATCCATCCATTCATCCATCCATCCTTCCATCCATCCATCCACCATTCACTGAGTACCTACAATGCACTGGGCCATTCCAGACTCCTCCATCAAAGGCCACACAAACCCAAGAAGCAGAGGATTAGAGTGATGAGTCTGAGAAACATGAAAGGGATGTACAAAGAGTACGTGTGGTGATGGGGTCCTCCCTGAGCACTGAGGGAAGGAAGGGAGAAGAGGGGGTGCAAAAGCCCTTACCCAGATGGTGGACTGGCTGTCCTTGTCCTGTGAGGAGAAAGGACAGGGGGAGGACAAGCTCAGAGAGGGCAAGACTGATGAGACACGGGTGAGGGAGTGAAGCTCTCAGTAATGTTCCACGTAGGAACAAAGCGTAGACTTGGGTAACACTGAAAGGTCCAGGGAGCAAGTCACGGGCGTCTGAGAGAGACAAGGTCCCTGTGGGTAGGCTGAAGGGGGCTGAGCACAGCTTTGGAGTTACCTGGGCGCCAGGGCTCCAGGGGCACAGGGAGGCTCCAGGGTCCGTCCCCAGCAGCGGTGTAGGCTGCCACACACACCGTCAGGTTGGGCACAGCCCCGTCCCCCCGCAGCTCCAGGGTCACCTCTCGCTTTAGCCCTATGTCCATTAGCACCTAGGACGTCCAGACGGGGCATGAGAGTAGAGCCCCAGGCCCCTAACTCTTAAGCTGCACCCTCAGCCTCAACTCCCCATCTTTCTCACAGCCGTCTCCTCACCTCCAGCCTCTTATCCTCTACCGCTTCCTACTCTTTGTCTCTCCCCCCGCGGCCGGTCCTTTCATCTCCACTCTCCATCCCCACGCACACTGAAGTACCAGCTCCACCGGGCCAGGCACCTTGTCTTACTCACCGCCATGCCCTCAGTCTGAGCATAGCGCGTGGAATGCAGTACTTTTGTTGAAGAATGGAATTCTCAACTTTTCACCCTCATTGCTCCACCCTCTTCTCACTCCCAACCCTCTCTCTCACCCCATTTCTCCCCCACAGGGGTCCCACTCGCTAGCTTTCGTTCAGACAGTACTTTTGTGCAAATTAGGAGGAGCCACCCCTTCCTCAAGATGCTATACAATTATCTGCTGTAAAATCATCATAGTAAATGTATAAGGCTATTGAAACACTCTGTACAATGACTTATAACCCTCTCCTGGACCCGTTTAACCTCCCCAGAATGTGCTCTCCTGGGCGCAGTGTGATCGCGCCCAACCTGCACAACTGTCTGAGTCTGCCCTGTCTTCTCCTCCTGTCTCCCTCCTCCACAGCCGCTCTGCCCCAACCCAGCCAGCAGCACCCACCTCAGGGGTGTCCTGGCCTCGATAGGCCAGTCGGTACCCTAACAGGGTGCCCTGCAGGGGTGCCCTTGGCTCCTGCCAACGCACAAGGGCTTGGCTCCCATTCCGCATGGCGCTGACGTTCTCCGGAGGGCCCAAGGGCACTGGAGGACAGGCGAGAGGGGAAGCTGGCATCCCCACCTCTTCCTGACCCCCGTCCCCTGTTCCCAGGAAGTGGGAGCAGGGTACGAAGGGCACGCACGTGGGCCACTCGCGCAGGCCTCCCATGAGCAGATGCACAGGGAGGAGGTCTGGGAGAGGAGCCAGTGGGCCTTGCTGAGGAGTCAGGGATTGGATGGGAAGGTGATTTAAGCCACGTTGGGTAAATGGGTGAGAGGAGATGCTGGGGGTGACACTGATGGAAGCAAAGTTCGGCAGGGCGGTGAGCAACGCCTCCCCACCACCAGCCCCTTCTTACCTCCCTCTGGTGTCTCCACGGGAAGCCAGTGGGTCCAGGGTGAGGGGCCCTGGCTACTGACACACGCCACCCGGATGTGATAAGGGGTGTGAGGATGAAGGCTTCCCAGCCGAAGTTGGTGAGGGGGAACGGATGCTTGTAAGGTGAGGGGTTCCTCAGGGGGGTCTGGCTCTCCCAGCCAGGTGCCCACCCCATCGTCTGACAGCACAGCCTGGGGAGAGGGAGGGGGCACGAAAACACGGTGGCAGTCACTAGAGGTGGTCACACAACTCTCGATGGTGATGAACCTGGTATAATGACACAACTTTGCCAGGGTGTGTGTCTGTGTGTGTGTGCGTGAGACAAATCCAGGTTAGTGCAACATAGGCACCTGCATTTGCAAAGCAAGGAGACCACCCAGCTGCACGATGTGGCTCTGTCATCACTCGCAAAAGGCACCTCTGACAAGACATTCTCTCTCCGAGCCTCAGTTTCCTCATCTGGAAAATGGGAGCTTAGAGGAGCAAATGCCCTCCAGGGCTGCTTAAAGATTAAATGTAGGACAGTTGCACAGCGCATGGCAGGCGATCAGCATCAACAATAATGACAATGACATTCGACCACAGGCAAAAGCAATGTCCTACAATAGAAGTCAGAAGAGTGAGCATCTCTAGGGGCTGACGGAGCCTCCCAGGGAGCTAGGAAGTGCCTGCGTCTTGATTTGAAGGCTGGTCACGTTGGTTAAACAATCTAGGTGTGCACCAAAAATTATGCACATTATTTATGTTACATATTAATCAAAAAAGAAAAGAAAAGCCTTTTACAAATCTGAACTCATTTGACCCTCACCTCAGCTGTGCATTGTAAGTATGTGCTGTGTTTATCCCTGTTACACAGATGAGGACACTGAGGCTTGGAGAGATGGAATTGCTCACCCAAGGACACCAGCTTGTCACTGATGAAGCTGGGACCTGAACCCCATCCTGTCTTCAAAACCTTTGCCCTACTGACGATAAGAATGTCCATATAAGGACATCAGCAATAGTAACAACACTTCTGTCCAGAGAGACAATGCAGCTTAGTGCTGAAAAGCACAGATATTGGATCTGGACTTCAAAACCAGCCTCTACTACTCCCTAGTTCTGTGCTTCAGTTTTCTCATCGTAAAATGGGATGACAACAGTGTTACCCTACTTCGCAGGGTTAAGTAGACTGATGCTTGTAAGACTGTAGAAGTGTCTATGCCTATTGAGTGTTTGTCATTAACTGCTTCGTATGTGCGAGCTTGTCTGGCAACGAGTGTCAAACTTGGCACACCCTGCACAGTGACACAGGCTGGTACACCCACCTGGTCCCCAGGACTGGCACCATCAGGATGGCAGGGGCCACAGTGGAGGAAGACGTCTGTACAGCCCTTCCCCACAGAAGCACAAATCCGTCACAGTCCCCCAACACACAGCCACACAGCTCAGGATTGCTGCCTTCACCCTGGGGAACACCCAGGAGACCCAACTACACCGCACAGTGTGTTATGAAGGAGTTTACTGCTTAAGACTCTGAAGCCAGATTCCTTGGGTCCAAGTCTTGGCTTGGATATTGTTTGCTGAGGGACCAGATTGAGTGTCTTAAACTTCTGAGTCTCAGTTGTCATCTCTGGAAAATGGTCTTCCAAGAGACCTTACCTATCAAACTGTGAGGTTTAATGACACGATGCACGTAAACGGGTGGGCACATCCTGTCAACAGCTGACATTTGAGGGCCAACTGTGTACCAAGCAGCTTGCCAAACACATTCCTGGATGACCTCATTGACTTTTTATCACCACCCTATGGGGTCAATTTCTTTTTTCTAGTCCCATTTTGCAGATGAGAAAACAGAGGCACAGAGAGGTTCAGCAGCTTGCCCAAAGTCACACAGCCCCCACGTGGGGAGATGACACCACCACAAGACCTGGGGAGGTGATGAGCAGATGGTTGGTAGGAGGCTGGGGGAGGCTGTCTCCAAGCCTGCTCTCTGACCCACAGCGACAGACAGGAAGGGGAACCTCTGCCAGGAAAGAGGGGACACGAGTGCAGACAGTCAGCCGCCCCCTACCCACTCCCACTTCTCTTTTCTCTTTTCCATAGGATGGCTGTAACCCTCTCATTTGAACCCTTAGCCCCAAGCCCATGAACAGCAGGAAGTGAGACCCGGAGAGGGAAGAGGACACACTTCTGCTTTCTGGCAGACACTGGATGGATGTGGGTTGGGGGGTACAGCTGGAGTCTGACCCGGCATTTGAGGTCTCCCCAAATCAGCCCAGCCTCTGGAATTGAATAGGTTTTGTCCTTTTTAGCCATTGAGGAGGGCTGGTCACTTCCCCCTCTCTGGGCCTCAGTTCCTTACCTTGAAAATGGGAAGATTAACAGATGCTAGTTTCTGGGGTTAAAATGACAAGTGAATGAGTTGTCTCCAGGACAGGGCTTCTGTTTCATCAAGCACTGGCTCTAAACAGTCTTTAAGGAGGTGGGGGGGCCTTTGGGTTTCGTGATACAGGGGTTCGAATCCCATCTCTGCCATTTCCTGGCTGCGACCTTGGGCAAGCCGTTTAATTACTCTGAGTCTGCGTTTCTTCATCCAGAAAATGGGCGTATCCACAGACCCTATTTCACAAACACTTGAGGGAGTGTGTGCAAAGCTGTAACATGAAGCCTAGCACACAGCTGGCACTCAGAGTTGGTCATTATTAGTTACTGTCATCTCCTTCACAGGCCCTGTCCCGTCCTCATTTAAACTTCCAAACCTCAGAAAACTTCAGGCCAGAACTGGACTTTGTATTCAGAGATGTGTGGGGGTTGGTTTTTCTTACTTGAGACTAGGAGCAACTTCAGTGTCGAAGGCTGGGTCCAGTCCATCTCAAACTGTCAGGTGTTCTTCCAGCAAACATTCCCTCCTCAATGTCTGGCCTTGGGCTGGGCCATAATGGGGACCCAGTGGTGGCTGAACCAGCCCAGCCCTGCCCTCCTAGAGCTCACAGTCCAGTGGGGAGACAGACTCACTCCCAGACAGAGACAACCCAGGGTGCTTCAGGGCTGGGACGGAGAAGCCCAGGGCTGTGGGTACCCAGTGAAGACAGAGATGGCTCGGGGCCCTGCTGTCTCATGGTTCCCATTCCAGCTAGAGTCAATATCATTAACACTAAAAAAAAATGAAAGCAGCTAAGTCTATTACATATGTCCTAAGTCCCGGATACTCATTGCATTCACTCATTGAATTCCCACAGCCAGGCTACCAGGTAGGTACTACCATTATGCCCATTTTATAGATGAGAGAACTGAGACTCAAGGAGGTTAAGTCACCTGCCCGAGCTCATGCAGCCAGCAGCTGGCAGAGCTAGGATTTGAATCTAGGACATCTGGCTTAACTGGAGGCTCCACTGCCTCTCAACACACGAATGGCTGGGAGGGGCCGGTTTCCCAGGGAGAGGATGGGGCTTGTGGCTGTGAATGGAAAGAGGGCTGAGATCCAGGCGAGGAAAGTCTGAGGTCTCACCTGCAGGGTGCAGTGGGTGAGGGGGTAGATGCCGCTCAGGCCTGGGGTCCAAGCCACCTCCAGCTCTGTCGGCTGGCTGGCAAGCAGGTGGAGGTCGCGGGGCCGCTGGGGGAGCACTGTGGACAGATGAGGGGAGAGACTGACCCTGGGGGGCTTTTGCCCAAAGCTCCCCACTCTGCCCTCTACCCTAGCTCTGACCTTTGACCCAAACCCCACAACCTCAGACACCCAGCTCCCCAGCTCCCTCTTCTGTCACCTGTGATGGTGGCCGTTCGGGATGTGGTGACCCCTTTGGCGTTATGGGCTTCACAAGAGAAAGAAGCAGTCTTGTTCAGGCCTGGGAGGCATAAGGGAGGGGCCCAGTGTCAGAGAGGGAGGGAGGGGTTCCCGTGCCATGCTGGGCAACCCCCTACCACGCTTCCCCGACAGGGTCAGTCCAGCCCCATGGGCACCGCCTTGAAGGGAGAGTGTGAGAAGGAGAGGCAGGGCATTGGGAACACAGGCCTCCGTCCCCAAACACAAGGCCAGCTAACAGCCCAGAGAGAGACACACATCCATAGACACACACTCACACTCAGAACCACATACACAGACACACACAGGCACACACACATGCAGAGAAACACATACATGCTCAAACACACACATATACATAGACACACCAGACCCACACCAGCACCAACACACAGTTATACACACAGACACACAGAAACCCACATACTCAGACAAACAGACACATACGCAGACATAGACACTCACATACACTCACAAACCCAGACACAATCACCCTGAGCCACAGAGACACACATAGAGGCATATACACGTAACAGACACACACTTAAGAAACAGGCCCTCATGTGGGGTGGATGTCGAGGTGTCTGTTCATTTATAAGCTCAGCTGCTCCCAACGCCTCTCCCCTTCACTCACTCACTCATTCATTCCAGCCCCACTGGCCCCCTGGTGTCTCTGGAACGTACCAAACACCAAACACACTTTCCACCTCGGGAACTTTGCACTTCCATTCCCTCTGCTTGGAACAGCACACTCACAGATGTCCACGTGGCTTCCTCCAGCCCTCCTTCACATCTGTTACTCCAATTTGTTCCAATCACTCTGCCCCTGACCACCTTGGTGGAAATGGGAACCTCCCCTCCGTCTCCAGCCTCTTCCCTATGTACTCCTCTCACCACAGTGTACTTGACAGTCTTGTGGCCCTCATCCCGTGTGTCAACTCCACCAGCATGTCAGCTCCCAGGGCATCGGTTTCTGTCCGTTTTGTTCCCTGCTGTATCCCCCTCGGGGCCAGAAATGGCCTGGTACACAGTAGGTGCTCCATAAACGTTTGTAGCATGAGTGGATGAATTTGTGTGGACACATGAGTGTACTTATGAGCGTTTATCGGTGTGTACGTAGGAACGTGAACGTGTCATTCTATGGGTAGGTGAGTTCGTGTATGGGTCTTGAGTAACTGTTTTTGAGTGTCTGGGGGTGGACTGCCTCCCCACCCCAGTGTGGTGGTGGCGGGGACACAGACAGACACACATACACGCACACAAAGGCACGTACAAGAGAAAAACATAAGAGATGCAGACACACACAGATACACAACACAGAGAGCTATACAACACACACAGTCACACACAGAAACAGGCGCGCACACACAACATCTGGGTGCCAGGGTGTGGGAAGGACCGAGGCTTTAGTCTGTATGTGGACTGCAGATCTGCGTCCGTCTGTCCGTGTTCCTGTGCGGGTGTGTTTGCGGCCTCGTGTGACTGTGGATGCTGTCCCCTTGTGTGTGTGTCTCCTGCGTTTGTTCTGCGCGGGTGCTGTGTTCCTACCACCCCCGGCTACCCGGCTACACGCAGACACAAAGTTTCCTTTTCTCCGTCAGCAGAGGGAGTGGAAGGAGGGCAAGGCGGCCGGCCGAGGCCGGAAGGGGGTGGGCAGGGGAGCTCCTGGGCTCCGCTGCCCGGGCGACAGTTCCCAGCCAAGGTCAGGTGCCCGGCCGCAGCCCCCGCGGCCCCGGGGAGGGACAGGCCAGCCCGCGGGCGGCTGTCCGGGGTAGGGGGGGGCTGGGTCCCGTCCAGCCACCTGGCACGTGGGGGCCCGGCAGGGTCACCGCGCGGAGCTGGCGCTGCCCGCCGCCGGAGGAGCCCTGGGGCGGGAGGGGGTTCTGGAGCCGGTCCCGGTCCCGTTCCCGTTCCGACCGCAGCATTCCTGCCCCCGCGTGAGTCACCAGGGCGCCCCCTCCCGCTCTGGCACTTCCGGCCGGGCCGGGATCCCCCTTCCCTGGCCCAAGCGGCGTGCACCTTGCGGGGGGGGGGGGGTGGGTGGAGGGGGGACGGACACCTACGAAGGGGCCTGGGACCCCTTCCCTCCGGCGGGGCTCTTCCTCCATGACCCAAGCCGCCCGACTCCAGATGTGCTTTCCAGATGTCCCGTCCCTCTCCCCCTCTGCACCCTGCTCCGCCTTCCCCCACCCCTGAGCGCATTTTGCTTTTTCCGAGGGAATGGACTGGATGGAAGGAGAGAAGGGACACGCCCTGAGTCAGATCCTGGAGGGGCAGACACAAACGGACGAAATTCCTTGACACAGCACCCACAGTGAATTCCTCCACACGCACAGTGAATCAACACGACACACAGAGGCCGTTATTGGCCCCAAACTAAAATAGGGCAGCACTCACTAAAGCTACACACAGGACTGATGCTGTGGCAAACACGCATTGACGCATTACACACTCACTGTCTTACATGTACACACACTGGGCTGACACTGACACGCACACACACAGACACACACATACACTAATATAAACACACAAAGGAGCACACATTGACTACAAACAGCTAGCAGCACTGTATAAACCTAGGCTGAAGCTGACAAACACAAACTTCCCTGCAGATTGAGATACACCCACCAAGCAGCAGACATACGCTGGGGTTTGAAGTGGAGGAACAGATACACACCAGGACACACATAAGGCTGACGTTGACTTGCTCCACACGAACACAGCGAAACCTTCAGAACACAGCTGGACACACTAGGTTGCTTCAGACACATTCTTCAAGATGCAGATGGATACAGAAACACACACTTGCATAGACACACTGGGCTGCTGCAGGCACACAAGGTGGAGACACTGCCACATGTCCATACGCAGCACAGACACACACCTATACACTGGCTAGTAAGCACCCCAAACCCCCAGGTTCTCCACCAAGAGGCAATTGGGGTGGGGCTGATACACCAGGAGACCAGACAGACGAGGGTTTTGTTACTGCCTCCTGTGGATCACACACACACACACACACACACACACACACACACACACACACACATTGACAGCCCCTGAGAAACTTACAGAAACATGTCATAAAGACCCAAACACACCCAAGCCAACAGAAACATACCTACTCTCTCTCTCTCTCTCACACACACACACACACACCCATACACACACACAAGCTGGCCCTCACTAAGGCACACCCTCATACAAAGGGGTTGATGCTGACAGAACCACTGAGACACAGATCCAGAGACACACCCAGACCCTCCCATCCCGCCCCCCTACACTGAGACCCACACAAAGACCCTGCCTGATGGCTCTGCCACGGGCTAATACAGACACAGACCCTCCACACCTGTGCCTCCCCCCATTTCTCCCTCTTCCTGGGATGGGTGGGGGAACCATCTCCCTCCCCCTCCAGGGTCCTGCCAGGCTGACTCAGGTCCCAGAGCCGTGGGCCTGAGTCACCGCTCTGGAGGCCGGCATGGTCACCACTGCTTCCTTGCATACTCAGGGCCCCCAGAATGCTGGGAATGTGGGCACCTCCTTCCACCCTATGAGACCCTCAGTCAGGAGTCCCCTCCGGATGCCAGCAGATGGGGGCAGCAGGTTGGGGATGCTGGAAGCTGATGCCTCCAATGTCTAGCCTCTTGCCTCTGACTGACTCAGCCTCCCCGATCTGTGTTCCTCTGTCTCTCTTTCCTCAGTGAGGGGAAGCCCCTGTGCCCAGGGTCCCCCAACTCTGCCTCTGACCGCTGAGTGACCCCAAGCCAGGTCCTGCCCCATCTATGTGGTGCAGAAGGGGATGATCCCACTGAGGCTGGGAGGGTTTCTCCTGTCACTCAGATCTCCCTGTCCTGTCTCTCTCCATCCTGGGTCACCTCTGTAAGGAGGTGGAGGAGAGGAAGGCACAGCTGGTTCCGGTGCCCAGCCTGGGGTCAAGGGCTGACAAAGGGGCATCAGGCCCACACACACTTGGCCACAGAGCAGCTCAGAGGAAACCCAGGACAAAGAATTCTATTCAGAGAGGCTGGGGTGAGTGGAAGGAGAAAAAGCAGAGAGACAGAGGGACAGGGAGACAGACCCCCCCCCACACACACACAGAAAAACAGAGAGATAGAGAAGAGAGAGACAGAAAGAGACAGAGAAAGCAGGCAGAGAGAAATGAGAGAGACGGGACAGAGGTGCAGAGACAGAGATACTCAGAGACAGGAAAAAACAGAAAGACTCAGAGACAGAGAGAGACAGACAGACAAGGACAGAGGGACGAGCAGACCCTTCCATCCGGTCTGGTCCTCTGCACTGAGGTGGCCACGTCCCCTCACTCACCTGGAACACGGAGCGTGTGCTGGGGGCCGTGGTCCACACCTGGGGACAGCGGGACAGCATCCTGGAGCCAGAGCAAGTCCACGGGCTCTGGGGGCCCCTGGGCCTGGCAGCTCAGGCTGAAGGGAGTATTGGCGACCACAGTCCTGTCCTCAGGCTCCTCCAGGAAGTAAGGCAGGCCTGGGGGCAGGGGCGGTGGTGGAGGCTGGAGTCCCTCTGAGCCCCCGGGAGTCTGACTCACCTCTGGGAAGTTGTAGGCTGCAGGGTCTTTGATCCCTCTGTCTGACCCTCGGGACACCTCTAGCCCCAGTGCACAGGGTCCTGATGTCTGATTCCCACTCCAACGTCTAACCCTTAGGATACCTGAGCCTCTCATGTCTCTTTGCTGGAATGTCTTACTCCTTATTCTACTCTACCAGTGAGAAAAGCGGGGCCCCCAGGAGCGGGGGAGAAGCTTAAATTGTGCCTCTGATCCCTTATCTGATCCCCAGATGTCCTGCCCCAACCACGTCTGACCCCGGGACATCTGACAACAATCAAGATATCTTTTCCCCTCAAACATACAATCCCACCCAGGCCTGCCCCAATAATTTATAGACTCTCCAGCTGCCTGACCCCCCCCCCAAGATCTCTGACATTCCTCGACTGCGTGTCCCCAGTGGACACCCTGAATCCTCCAGCACCCTCTGACCCTTCAGGGTTCTTGCCTTCCCATGACCTTTGAGGCCAGGGCTCACCCTCCAGCCCAACGTAGCCAGGCTGGGACACGAAGGTCTTTCCTTCCAGGACCACGGAACACTGGTACCATCCCGCGTCCGAGAGCTGCAGGGATGAGATTCTGAGGGGGCAAGAGGAGGGCCGGAGAGGTTCAGGGTCAGAGCTGGACACAGGGAGAGGGTCATTAGAACTGAAAAAGGGAGGGGTCTGGACTGGAAACTCATAAGAGCTAAGCGGTGGGAAGTGTTATTAACTCACTTTACAGAAGAGGAAAGTGAAAGCCAGGGTTACATCACAGGCTGAAAGCCACGGGATGGCCACCCTGGGGTCCAACCCAGGTTGGGCTCCTGCAAGTGACTTTTGACCCCGCCATGTGATGGAGGTGGGGGGTGGGGGGTCAGAAGAGATGTGGGTCGTGGCTGGTTGGGGAGGCTGGGCACCTGAGTTGGCTGACCACTTTCCAGTCATCCTGCCCGTCTTCGCCCAGGGGCACCTGGGTCTGGGTGCTGTCGGCCAGCTCCAGAACCTGTCCATCCCGAAGCCAGGTCACCTCGGGGGGCTCCCCCTGAACCTGGAGCTCACACCGAAGGGCCCCCATGAGTCCTCGGGCACCAGTGATGTTCCCCGGACTCCCCACAAAGGGGTGCACCTCAGCCTGTACACCTGCAGGGAGGTGGGGAAGAGTTAGCTTAGGAACCCGGGCTTCCCTCTGACGCCTCAGTTCCACCTCTCCCGCCTGCCCACGGCTGCCAGGACCCCGCCAGGCCCTTAGGCCCACATAGTTGTAGAGTGACCTCAGTGGGGGGTGGAGGGTGGAGACTTTGAGGAGAGGATGGGAGCCTTCCCAGGGGACTGGGTCCGGCCTCCATCCTTCGCCGTCTGTTGGGAAGGAGGCCCCGGGGCCTGGCAGCCTCCCACGCCCTGACTGCCCGGCCGGACTGCTCCCCTCCCCTGTCCTCCCCCAGGGTCTCTAGAGGCTTGACAGATCAGACTGGTGGATGGTGGGGAACAAAAAGGGATGAGAGGGAGAGGGGAGAGAAACAGGAAAGGAGAGACAGAGAGAGAAACCAGAGAAAGGCAGACAGAAAGGAACAGAGACCTGGAGAGACAAAGAATGAGAGATGGAGACCCCCCCACTTCCCGCCCAGACGGGAAAAAGTGGGGAGAGACACGCAGAGGAAAACAGAGAGAGGCAGAGAAACAGAGACACACAGGCAGAGACACTGACAGAGACCCCTAGAGAGCGGGGAGAGAGAAAGACAGAGACAGGGGGAGGGAGAGAGAGAAATGGAGACCCACAGAGATGGCAGGGTTGGAGGCAGAGCCAAAGCCCCCAGCCCCAGAGGCGGAGCACACACAGACCAGCAGCGAGGGGGAAAGGAGGGTGGGGGGTGACAGTGGCCAGGGTTTTCCCCTAGGGCTCCGGAGCCCTCCCCATCCCTCTGCCTGACTTAGGGCTCCTTTCCAGAAGGTTCCTTTCCGGGCAGCCCCCAGCTCAGCCCCTCTCCCCAAGGCCCCCAACTCAAGTCCAGCCCCTACCCTTGCCCTCAGCTTCTCCTGTCTGTCTGTCTCTCTGTGTCCATCTCTTCCCGTCTCTGACTCTCCTAGTTTCTGTTTCTTGTCCTTCTGTTCCTCTCTCCTGTCCCTTTTTCTTTCCTGGCCTCTCTGGGCTTGTCTCTGTGTCCCTGTCTCCCTCTCTGTCGTCCCAAGGAAACTCCTTGAGCCAGCCCAGGACTCACCACCCCCTCCCAAAACACCTGCCATCCATCCCCCTCCTCTCCTTCCTGTCCCAGCCCCTCCACCGGTGGTCCTGCCCCACAGGGCCCCCCATCACTCACCCTTGGGGGCCACACACCCCCAGTAGCACAGCGCCCAGCACCAGGCCAGCAGGACCCTGCCCATCCTCGGGGCACCGAGCAATCAATGCCAAACTTTCCTCAGAAGTTGCTGGGCACCCCGCGGGGGAGGGGGCAGGGCCGGGTTGTCCCCGGCCCTCGGCCCTCCCCCCAACTCCGGGCTCCCTGGATTTGGCACTGCCCGCCTGGCACGGCAGGGGGGCCCCTTGCCGGCTCTGCTCAGCGGCCGCCTTCCCTGCTCCCCTGCCTCCTTTGCCTCCTTCTCTCCCTCCCAGACTTCGGGCAACCCTTTCCCCGCCCCTGGCTCCCCCCCCTGCCTCCGCCCACCACCGGCCGGAGCCCAAGGGGCCACCTGAACTTCGAGGGGTTAAAGTGGAGAAAAGAAGACCAGCTCTGTCTTAAAGGGGCCCTGGAGGGAGGCTGAGGAGTGGGAAGGGGCCCCTAATCCTGAGCCAGGGAGGCAGGGAAGCTGTGTGTCTCTCTGTCCCAGCTCTGGGCGCTGTCCCTCTGGGCTATCTCTGTGTCTGGTAAACATTCCTCCAGAACTCCATTCCCCTCTGCGACCCCCCCACCCTGCCTCCACCCCCAGCCCAGCCCAGCCAGGCACTCCCCCTCACACTCAGGGCTCCTCGACAAGGACACACTCTCTCTCTTTCTCTCTCTCTCTCTCTCTCTCTCTCTCTCTCTCTCTCTCTCTCTCTCTCTCTCTCTCTCTCTCTCTCGCTCACTCTCTCGCTCTCTCTCTCTCTCTCTCTCTCTCTCTCTCTCTCTCTCTCTCTCTCGGATGTCATCCACACATGGAGGCTGGACAGGAGGAGACACGCAGGGGCACGCTGCTGGCCCACACTCAGACAAGCTGGGTCTGGAACTCCATTCCTGGAGAAACCTCAGAAACCAGGACACGGCCTCATGGGCATCCCCGGGCTACACTCAGGGAGACGTGGATCCTCCTACAAAGAAGACCCACATGGGCCCAGAAACAGGACACCAGTTGAGTTGACCAGGGTTGGAATCCTGTTTCTGCCACTAACTGTGTGATCTTACAAGTGACTGGCCTCCCTGAGCCTCGGCGTGTCCATCTGTAAGGTGGGAGTAAGAACAGCGCCCACTTGGCAGGCTACAGGGCGGGTGTCCCAGGGCAGTGCACGTGCAGTTCTTTGCACGTGGTGACGACAGCTGACAAGGTGCCCTTGATTTTTTTGCATCTCATCTGTATGTCTCCCTGTGCACTGGCATTGCTGTCTCCCTCTGGTGGATTGTGTGCCCTGATCCTTGCAGATCCGATGCCTGTGTGTTGGTTCTCCTGCTTGTCCATCTCCTTGCCCCTGTGTGTTGCGCATATGGAACGGGGTCTCTTCAAGCCTGGGTGCCTGCAAGAGGGGGCTGGGCACCATCTCTCTGCTCTTGGCCGTTCTGTGCACTGGCATCCCTACAGCTCCTTACAAACTCCTCTCCTCTCCACCTGCCCATGTCTCTCGCACCTGCCTCTTCTCCCCACCTCATGGAGTCCAGCCCCATCCTTTCCCACCAGGACCCTGCCCTGGCCTCCTCCCTGGCCTCCTTGCCGGCCTCCTCGCCTCCACTTTTCCTCCCTCCAGTCCATCTCCCATTCTTAAGCAGAGGGATATTTCTGAAACTCAGATCTGACCCTGTCCCTTCTCTGCTTAACCTCAGCTCCCCTGCTGCCCTCCAGGTGAGCTCCCAGCTCTCAACCTGCCACTTAGGGCTTTTCACCATTAGCTTCCCTGAAGCTGTATCATTTGTGTCCCACTGCAGTGACAGCCTCAGTACCTAGATCCTGTCACCCAGCCCCAACCCTCAGGGTCTTCTTGGATACCCTCCACCCTGCAGTAGGTTTCCAGGTGCCATGGGGGATTCGATTCACAAAGCTCTCTCCCGCCTCATCCTACCCTCCTCCCGGTTACCTCACCCTGCTCCAGCTTGGTCCTCTCCTCTGGCCTCCTCCCGCCTCCTCCCGGGCCGCCACTCTCCTTCCCTCTAACCTGCCAAACAACAAGAGGAATGTGTCTCAATCCCAAGTCAAACCCTTTCCCTCCTTGGCCTCAAACCTTCCAAGATAAACTCCCAAACTGCTTACCTCATGCCCCCTGGTGTCCACCTGGCTCTTATCCCTGGCTCACGGGCCTCAGGGCCTCCTCCTGATATACATGTACAGACTGTGAAATGATTACCACAATTAACTTAGTTAACACATCCATCACCTCGGTTACCATTTTTGGTGCGTATGGTGAGAACATTTAAGATCTACTCTTAGTAAATTTCAAGTATACATCACAAGATTAACTTATAGCTGTCATGCTGTACATTAGAGCCAGAACTTCATCTTATAACTAAAAAATGTGTACCCTTTAACCAGCATCTCCTGATTTCTCCCACCCCCAGCCCTGGGCAACCACTATTCTTTTGTTTTTTAATTTAACTTATTAATTATTAATTTTTATTGAGCTATAACTGACGTAGAACATTATATTAGGTTCAGGTATACATAGCAATTCAGCATTTTATACATTGTGAAATGATCACAATAAGTCTATTAACATCCATCACTACACAGTTACAAATGTTTTTCTCTCGTTTTAAGAGAACTTTTAAGATCTACTCTCTTAGCAAATTTCCAATGTTCTATAATATAGTGTTATTAACTATTGTCACCATGCTGTACATTACATCCCTCTGTTTCTATGAATTCGGCTTTTTTAGATTCCACATATAAGTGAGATCATGCAGTATTTGTCTTTCTGTGTCTGACTTAGTTCACTTAGCATAATGCCTTCAAGGTCCATCCACGTTTATCACCAAAGGCAGGATTTCCTTCTTTTTTATGACTGAATAATATTCTGTTACATAGCTATGTCATTTTCTTTATCCAATCATCTGCTGACAGACTCTTAGATGGTTCTGTATCTTGGCTATTGTGAACAACGCTGCCATGGACATGGGAGTGCAGAGATCTCTTTGACATATTGATGTGTTTCCTTTGGATGTATACCAAGAAATGAGATTGCTGGGTCATTTGACAATCCTAATTTTTTGAGGAACCTCCAAACTGTTTTCTATAGTGGCTGCACCAATTTACTTTGCTACCAGCAGTGCACAAGGGTGCCCCACTGGGGGGCTTTGAGCAGGGGAGAGACCTGATTGATTTGGTTTTAAAGGATCCCTTTGCTAAGGCCAGTAAGTGAAAGGTTGATGGGAAACTTTCTAAAAGAGGGATCAGGACCTGGACACGCTATATGAGACCATTTATTATTGAGATATGATGTGAAGAGTTCTTGCCAGAATGAGCCCGAATCTGGTCTAACTCCCACTTTACAGGGAATTCCAGACAATGGAAAGACATCTTGAGTGGCACCCCAAAGAGGCCATCAGCCGAAGACAGGATGTGAAAACCTGCACAGGGCAAATAACCCAGTTTCTTTAAGAAATAAGTGGCATACAAAAGGTTGGGGACCGGTTACAGATTTAGAAGACCTGCATGTTCAAACAAAGGCACTGCATGGTGAACCTTTGGGTTCTGATTTGAACAAACTTGACTATGAAATACATTTCTGGGACAGCCAGGGAAACGTGAACACTAACACTGCAAAATCGGTAATTGTAATAGGTGTGGAAATGGATATTATGGTTGTGACTTTTAAAAAGTGAATTGTAAAGGAGGAGTTATCATTTTAATAAGTTGAGTATTTGCTGGGGGTAATGAAAGTTTGGGGTATAGACAGTGTGATGGTTATACATTGTGAATGTATGTAATGCCACTGAGTTGTACACTTACAAGTGGTGAGAATGAGAAATATTATGCTATGTATATTTTAACCCCTCCCCCAGAATAACCCTGAAGACCCTACTAATTGTAAATACTTTTACTTTGGGGTCCAATAATTACTGGTTAAGCCATTTTGAGTTTATGCTTTCTTTTGCTTGCTACTCGAATCATCTTAACTCATGTCAACTTTCATTTTGATACAATCCTAGTTCCATTCTTCCTTAATAAATGAGGTTGCTGCTATTTCTTTTTTAAAAATTCTTTTATTAAAAAATTCTTTTTTTACTTTATTTTCTTGGGGGGTTGCATAATTAGGTATTTATTTATTTATTTATTTATTTGGAGGTGCTGGGGATTGAACCCAGGACCTCCTGCATGCTAAGCACGTGCTCTACCACTGAGTTAAATCCTCCCCTGCTTTCCCCACCTGTTTGCTGGTATTTCTGATCCCAAATTTCCCTGGGTGTGAATTTTGAGCACAAAGGAAAGCAAGTCATTGCCTTAATTCAAAAGGAGGAAACCTGAAACCTCATTTATTCCTTTTCACATCACAGACATATGAAAAGCAGTAACAATAATAAATTCAAGAACTCAACGTGTACTTCGTTCCTATTAAGTTCCAGAATTGTTCACATCTCTTCTTTTAAATTTGGTCTTTTAGATGCTCAACCCTCAGTGAAGGAGTCATTAGCTAGAAAGTGGCAAAGTCAGGGTCTGATCCCAAGCTCGTCTGTTTTCTATTGTATCGCTGTTCTGTGCTACCTCTATAGAACTTAAGCCAAAAAATAAAGTGATAACATTGTGGAAAATTAAAAAAAAAAAAAGCTAACGAAGCATTGCTGAAACATTCAGAGACAGATGTCTGTAATTTATTTTGAAATGCCTAAAAAAATGAGCTGGATGGGCAGGTGGCTAGAAATGTGCTAATACACGTGGCAAACTGCCGTGGGAGAATCCAGAGGTGGCCCATGGGCCTTCCCGTAGAATCCCTTCAACTTTGAAAATTGTCCTCATAAAATGTCAGGGGGAAAATGTCCTTTTACTATTAGAAATGTGTATTCAATTATTTTCTGAGATTTGCTTTAAAATAATCGGAAGATTGTGATCGACAAAATAAAATTAGCAGAAATTGGATGGTTATCCAATGAGGCTGGGTCAAGGGCCCAGAGGTTCATCGCACTATTCTACTATCGTGGGTCTGAACACTTCCTTCGTAGATAACTGACAAGTAAAAAGATGCTTCTGGCTTCCTTACGAAGAGAAGGGAGGGAAAGGGTAGCAGAAGAGGCCAGAGTGAGGGTAGAGTGAGGGCTCCTGTTTCAGCATCTACTTTTAGTTTGGGAGAGCGCCCAGGGCGTGGAGGGGTCACCTTCAGGCTTTTCCTAACTGAGGCCCTCCACCCCTCCAACCCCAGCCCCAGGCCTGCCCACCCCATCCACATCAGCCTCACCGGAAGTGAGGCCCAGGACCGCTCCCCTCCCCCCCATCTCCACATCTGCTACTGATGTCAGCAGCCAGGGTGGGCGGGGGCCGTGTTTTTCAGCTCCCGCCTAGCCTCGAGGGAGGGGTGGACCCTCCCCATTCCCACCCCTTACTCACAATGATGGACACTGTCACACTCACGCTAGGCCCTGCCCTGGGCCAGACCAGGGTCTAGAAAGGAACTTTTATTGCAAAACGGGGATCTTCGGAGTCACAAAGACGTCAGACCTGGCCTCTTCCCTGACCCAGGGAGTTGGAGTCTGGTCCCTTCCACGAGGTCTAACTGGGACTTTGACACAGAGTAGGGGCAGTGCGTCAGTGTGTGTTGAGGGGGACTGGGGAGCAGGGGAGGTTTTTCAAGTTATATAAGCTGGAGTGTGTGTGTGTGTGTGTGTGTGTGTGTGTGTGTGTGTGTGTGTTCCTCTGTTCTGAGGGTCCATGTGTGTCCAAGTTTGCTTAGTCCACAGGCTTGTATGCACAACTGCACATTGGGGGTGTGTTTGTATTTGGGAGCATCTGGGGATCAGGGTGCTTGGAAAGGGGTGTCCCTGAGGGCTGAAGGTGCACAGGAGACCATGGCTGTGTCCCTGTGGGAGTAGCTTGTCTCAGTGGGCAGGCCAGTGTCACACTTGGGTTGACTGTGTGGTTCACTGGTTGGGGGCATGTAGCTGGAGAAAGCCTTGTACAAGGACACTGGTACCATGACCTGAGGGCCGCAGATAAAGAGGGTCTCTGTGAGGTGACGTGAGCCAGCATGGGACATGTTCTCTGCACCAGGCTCCCAGAGATGGCAACACTGGGAAGTCTGAGGAGTGAAGAGGGCACACGGGCCGAGAACACTGGTGGCTGAACTTGAATGTGTAGGTTGTGAGTCCAGGGGGGTCGTGTGGTATTTGAGTTGGTGGGTTATCTGGGCATGTGGCTGTGATTCCTGATGGACTAAATGTATGTCTGTAGAAAGCTGTGTGGCCACATTGCCTCACGGCCCGCATGGTTGGGATCTGGGTGTGTGGTTCCAAGTCTCAACAGCTGTGTGGGCCGAGGACCCCGTGGATGTGGAGGCTGAATATACGTGTGACTGACTCTAGAAAACAGCTCCAGGTGCATGAATGTGGCTGCCTGTGGTGTAGACGTGCGGCTCTGGAGTCCCAGCCATATCCATGCCCACTGTCGAGGCTGCCTGCCCCCTCCCAAGGTGCCCTCCTTCATCCAGTCCACACGGCGGGTCAGATGGAGGTCAGTGGGGCCGAAATTGCATCTGGAAGGCTTGGGGGATGTTGAAAAGGCCGCTGACGGCTGGCTGGAGGCTCAGGGCACCCGGTGGGCAGGGGCTCTCCAGCGAGAAGGCCTGCAGGACGGTGGTGAACAGGAGGAAGATCTCGGCCCGAGCCAGGCCCTCCCCAAGGCAGACGCGCTTACCTGCGAGGAAGAGAGAGCTGGAGCCGGGCCTGGGGGAGGACCTGGGGGAGGACCAGCGGGGGGGCAGGGGCGGCCCAGCAGATACCTAAGGAGAAGGGCAGAAACGACTCCTGCTTCTTGAACTTCCCTTCTGCGTCCAGGAATCGGCCGGGGTTGAACTCCTCCGGCTGCTGGAAGACCTTGGGGTCATGCAGGATGGAGCCAAGGAGAGGGAGGACCTCTGTGCCCTGGGGGGAAATCATAATAAAACTATAAATATCCCTCACAACCCAGGCCTTCCGCTCAGAGTCGGAGCACATGAGTCTGGTGTGTTGGGGAAATCAGTTCACAAAATACAGGGGTTGGGAGGAGGGTATAGCTCAGTGGTAGAGCGCATGCTTAGCATGCATGAGGTCCTGGGTTCAATCCCCAGTAACTCTTTTAAGAATAAACAAACAAACTAACCAACAAACCTAATTACCAGCCCCCCCAAAAAATAAAGAAAAAAAAAAAACACAGTGGCATCTGAGTGATTATGGGTCAGAGACTTTATTAAGCCTTATATCTAACTCACCTCCTTTGTAATAGGTACATGTGTTCTACTTACATACACACACAAACACACACACACACACACAAACTCGCTAAATCTTTCTAACAAGCCTAGGAAACAGTTACTAATATGGTCCCCATTTTATTTATTTATTTATTTTTTTTAAAGATTTCTTTCTTTTCTTTTTTTCTGATCCCCATTTTTAAGGATGGGAAGAGGCCCAGAGAACTTCAGCAACTTGCCCTAAGGCAACACTTGGACACGGCAGAGTTTGTTATTTTTACACAGTGTTTTAAACTTTGGGGGTACGCTGGGATTCAGCTGTGGTTGTCCTAAGCAGCTTGGCTCAGAGTCCAGCTTTCTGCCACTATGGTATTCCAGAGGCGAAGTGTGGGTGGGTGATGGCTGTCCACGAAGGCTTCCCCTGCCCAGGTTTGGGGACAGTGGCAGCCCCTTCAGCTGAGATCAGAGTTATGGTATTCCCAGGACTGTGGTGCACGGTCAAGGTGGGGAGTATGAGGAGACGAAGAGGGACCTCCTTTGCTAGGGACTCTGGTTAATGGGGCTCTGAGTTGGGAAGGTGAGTGAGGCTTCAGGAAAAGGTCGTGTAACTGCCATTAAAATAAGAGAAAGGCAGAGAGCAGTGGTTAAAGCACAGGCTCTGGGTTCAAATCCTGCCCCTGCCACTTGTAGGCTGGCTGGGGTTGGCAAGTCTTCTAACATTTTAGGGACTCAGTTTCCTCATCTGTACAATGGGTGTGATAATGGTAGAGGGTGGCTCTGAAGATTGAATAAGGTAATACGTGTAGAGCATTTAGACTAATACCTGGCACAGAGCAGGTCCTCAACCACTAATGCCTGTTATTACTGTTGTCATTAGCAGTAGTTGTTGCACTTGCTATAGTCATTGCTTTAGCAATCGTTGCTTCGGGGGTGTACAGAGGAGCCCCACTCCCTGTACAAAGAGCTCAGCTGGTGTTTTACAAGCATTTTTTCACAGATTCCTTATAATCTCCAGTTGATGCTATTACTGCTCCCAGTTTAGAATAGGAGTAGATGGAGGTTCAGAGGGTGAAGTGATTTGCCCAAGGTCTCAGCCTGAAAACAGCAGGGCTGGATTCTAACTGCTATGGGTTGGATTCTACAACCAAGCTCAAGGAGGGAGCAGCTGGTGCGGAAGGCGCCTCAGGTTTCCAGGGAGACATCGTCCCCTGGTGGTGATGGCTCTGAATTGCTCTCGAATCAAGGGACAGGAACTGAGTGAGAGAGGGTGGGGCTGATTCTGTGTGTTTACAGCAGGGACTGAGGGTGAGGGCCTCTGTTAGCCCTCAGATTGTTCCCTGCCTGTCACCTTATTTGATTGTCCTAACCACTTTGGGAGGAGGAAGAATTAGGATACCCATCTGAAACATAGGGAAACCAAGGCTGGGAAAGTCAAAAGGCAAGAGAAAGCAACACAGAGAGAGAGATGCAGAGACAGACGGGGACATAGAGAAAGAAAGGGAGATGAGAAGAAAAGAGGGAGATATCAGCCAGGGAGGAGAGAGAAAGAGGAGGAAGATGTAGAAACAGCGAGAGAAAGAGAGACAGACCAAGATCTGGAAAAAGTCAGAGACACAGATAGCAGCAGACTCAGGCTCGAGGCAGAGACAGCTGCTGGGCAGGGCTGACCCGCATACCCACCTGGGGCAGGGTGTACCCCCGGAAGCGGGTGGTCTTGGTGAGGGCTCGGGGCATGCTCATGGGTACCAGTGCCAGCAGCCTCTGTGCCTCGTGCAGAACCGCATCCGTGTAGGGGAGGCGGGCTCGGTCTGCCAGACAGGGTGCCCGGCCGGCCCCCAGCTCCCTAGTCAGCTCCTCCTGCACCCGCTCTGCACTCAAGAGGAGGGGGGTGGGAGGTCAGGGGTGGGGCGGGGCACTGTGATCCTCTGCTTGGACGGTCTTCTGGAGCAGCCAGTGTGCTGGGCATCCCATCTGTCCTCTCATTCCCCACAGCAGTCCTGCGAGGTGGGTACCACTGTATAGCCCCATCTCCCAAATGAGGACCCTGGAGCCCAGTGAGCTGAAACCACAGCTGACTCCATTCCACCAAGGCCACCAGGCCCCAGGTCCCATCTTCCATCTTCCAGGTCAGCCCACCCCACCATCTTGACAGCACTTAAGGCAGCTGCCTGACCCTGAACCGCTGGAGTCCCCTGGGGCAAATTCCCAGCCCTGCCTCACCCCACATCCTCCGTCACCATCACAGCTTCAGGTCTTGCCTGTCCCCTGATAACTCCACTTTGTTTTTTTTCTCCAGCCCTGACCCAGGTGTCTTGTGGCCTCCCCCTGGTGGCCCCAGGCCCCTCACATTCAGATTGTCCCAAAGCGGCCTCAGCATCTCCCCTGAAACAGCTCCTCATCCCTTCTGGCCTCACCTCAGGGTGGCTTCCCAGTCCCCCAGTCCTCTGGTCAGAGCCCTTGGCCTATCCCTGGATGACCCCCTCCCTTATTTTTCTCCACCACCTGCCTACGTGGCTCCCTCTCCCCTCCCCACAGCTTGGCCCAGCGCTGTCTTCCCCCACCCCAGTCCTTACCCTGAGCTCCTGGCATCCTCTTTCACACCTTACAACCTACCTCTTCATGGCAGACTAAAGGGTTTTTCTAAAATGCTAATTTGACCCTGTCCTTCCCCTGCTCAACAACATTCCATGGCTCCCCATTGCTCAGGATTAGGGACACAAGTTACCACCAAGACAGCAAGTCTGGAGATGTCTCCTGCCTCATTTCTCATTTCACTACTCACACTGCAACCAGCAGTCCCCAAACAACTGGCTCCCCAGACACCCTGGGTGCCAGACCCATTGTCGCCTCCAGGCTCTGGCTCAGGAGGACTCTCCTGATGGTTCTTCCTCTGAGCCCTGCCTCCTGTTCCCAGGGCCTGGCTGGTGGCAAAGGCTCCTACCTTGGACCTCAGGGTATTTCAGCAGGAGCAGGAAGGTGTAGCGGATTGTGGTGCTGACTGTCACTGTCCCAGCAAACAGCAGATTAATGACCGTCATCAGCAAGTTCTTGTCAGTGAATTCTGTGTTTGGGTCTTGCTTCTCCTGGGAGAAACCAGGCAGAGGGGCTTAGAGAACATGGGCTGCGGGGAGTCGAGGCCCAGCACAGCCAGGTTGGGGGTGCAGCATAGCAAGTTAAAGCTTTGTTAGGAGTTTAAACAAATGTTTGGGAAAGTTGGAAAGTGGGCTTTTGATATAAGTTCTCTCTGGCTGAAATGTTTTAAAAAGGCAAGAGAGTGGCTGCTATTAAAAACAAACACCGATAGAAAATAACAAGTATTGGTGAGGATGTGGAGAAACTGGAACTCCTGTCACCAGGGGGACATATAAATGGTGAAGCTGTTACAGCAAATGGTACAGCGGCTCCTCAAAAGCTTAACATAGAATTGCCATATGACCTAGCAATTCCACTTCTGGGGATTTATCCAAAAGAACGGAAAGTGGTGGGGGAGGGTAGAGCTCAGTGGTAGAGCCTGTGCTCAGCATGCATGAGGTCATGGGTTCAATCCCCAGTACCTCCATTAAAATAAATAAGTTAAATAAAAACCTAATGACCCCCCCCTCAGAAAAGTAGGGTCTTGAAGGACATTTGTACATCCATGTTCAAAGTAGCATTATTCACAATAGCCAAAGAGTAGAAGCAACCCAAGTGTCCACTGATGGATGAACGGATAAAGAAAATGTGACATAGCCGTACGATGGAATATGAGGCAGCCTTAAAAAGGAAGGAAGTCCTGTCACACGCTACAACATGAATGAACCTTGAGGACATTAAGTGAGATAAACCTCAGTAGGACAAATACTGTGTGATTCCACTTACAGGAGGTTCCTAGAGTCATCAAATTCATAGAGACACAAAATAGAAGGGTGGTTGCCGGGCGCTGGCAGAAGGAAAGGTGGGAGTTTCTTTAACAGGTATAGAATTTCAATTTTGCAAGTTGAAAAGCATTCTGGAGAGCAAAGGTGGTGATGCAAATGTCATGAACACTACTGAGCTGTACACTTAAAAGTGGCCAAGATGGGAAGTGTTATGTGTATTTTACTACAATTACGTTCTTTTTTAAATTAAAAAAATGAAAAGGGGGGTATAGCTCAGTGGTAGAGTGCATGCCTAGCATACATGAGGTCCTGGGTTCAATCCCTAGTACCTCCATTAAAAAAATAAATAAATAGGCGGGGAGGGTAGAGCTCAGTGGTAGAGCGCCTGTTCAACACGCACAAGGGCCTGGGTTCAATTCCCAGTACCTCCTCTAAAAATAAATAAATAAACCAAATACCTCCCACACTAAAATTTTTTTTAAAGAAATAAAGAAACCTAATTACCTCCCCCACAAAAAAGAAATACAAATTAAAAAAATGAAAGGGAAAATAAACAGGGCCACAGAGTTAAGAAAATTGCTCTCTCCACCAAGAGGGTGGCTGCATTTATTCAAGGATGTGGCCCTGAATATCTCCCATCATTGCAAAATCTGTACAATTCAAAACTAGGTATTTCCACAGGGGTCATCTTAATTCTAATTTTCTCACAAGTTGATTGTTCTCACCTAATTAATAAATTGAACTTTATTAGTATAATTTGAGATTGAAGGGTTTCATAAGCAAATGATTGTAATTCACAGGAAATGTCCTGTGTGGGAGGCGAGAGGTAGGGATGGGGAGAAGGGCTGGTGGGGATTGCTGGTGGCAGGTCACTGGGCAGGGGGCCTGAGCTGGGCCTGAGATTGGAGGGAAGAGGAGGGGGAGAGATGCAAGAGACTCAAACACACCTGAGGTGAGTGTGGGGTGGGGGGAGGCGGAGAACAATGTACCAGAAAGAAGAGCTATGCACACCCAGGCAGAGACACAGATCCACAGGGACACGTGCAGAGAAGGATGGAGGCTGACAGTATGTCCCGGCTACACCTGGCTGGGGACCAGCCAGGCCGCCAGTGCCATTCAGGAGGACCCCCCAACCCACAAATGCCCCCACCTTTGCCATCTTCAGCAGGAAGGCATCCACAACATCACGTGCGGGGCTCGAGGTGTCCAGGCTTCCCTGGTGCCGCTGCACCTGCTGGACGGCAAAGGCAGCCAGGGTGCCCAAGTGGCCAAGGAGCTGTGTGTGGGGGCCTGGCAGGCGCGGCAGGAGCCAGGAGAACATCTCGTATGTCTGTGGGGAGAAAGACAGCTGTTTTCACGGGGACCTGACTTGGCACCAGGGTGGAGGGGCAGGCGGACTGAGCGCTCTGGGGTTACCTGGAAGAGGTGGACACAAGCCTTTGGGGAAAGTGGCTGGAGAGGGGTCCCACCCACTTACCTGACCCCACGGGGAGCTGACCCCCATGGTGGTGCCGCCAGCTGCCCGGACCATGGCCTGGAATTCCTCACTGTCGTAGGGGAAGCGGAGGCCGAAGACAAGGGAGCAGATGATGTTGGCGGTGGCCTGGGCCAGCAGCAAGGAGGGGTCAAATGGCCGTCCTGGGGAGGAGGAGCAAGGAGGAGGGCTGGATGGAGTTGGGAAGAGGGGAGCTGACCTGGAGGTGGATTGGATATGGAGTGGGGACCAGACACGACTGGAAAGAGACAAGCACAGAGAGTGAGACAGAGACAGATAGACAGGGAGAGACCAAGAGACACAGATAAGGAAGGGGTTGTGGGACAACAGATAGTCAGGAAAAGAGAGAGCCACAGGGAAAGAGAGACAGGGAGAGAGACGGACAGACTTGCAGGAGAGAAAAACAGAAAAACAGAGAGAAAAGAGGCAGAAAGAGTGATATGACAGTCCCAGGGACACAGAGACAGCAGGACAGAGATGGAAGGTGGAGAAGGAGAGAGAGGGAGGTGACCAGAGTCCCCAGCCCAGCCCCAGAGGGAAGGCCATCTCTACACTCAGGCCACTGGCCCCGCTGACCTTTTGTCCCCTGGAACGACTCCACCAGATGCTGGGCCTCCGCCTGGATCAGCTCCTCGCCTTCTGGCTTCCCCATGCCCAGTTCCCGCAGAGCCAGCGTGGTGAATTTCCTCAGCTGCCTCCATCGCTCTCCATTGGAGAACAAAACCCCTGCACAGAAGGCTAGGCTCAAGGAGGGACCGGCCCCTCTCCCAGGACAGTAGCAGCCCTTCCTCCCAGTGAGGTGCCCTGTCCTGAGTCCATACCAGCCTAGCCCAGGGATGAGGACTCCGGAGATGCTCAATAAATGCCTAACCTTGGGTCACAGGGTGACCTTCTCCTGAGAGGCTGGTAACTGGAATTATCCAGGCTCCTTGAGCCTTCTATGATTAAGCAGGGTGAGTGAAGATTTCTTCCTTCCTTCCGTTTATCCATATATATATATATTTTATGGAACGCTTCATGAATTTGCATGTCATCCTTGTACAAGGGTCATGCTAATCTTCTCTGTATCATTCTAATTTTAGTATATGTGCTGCCGAAGCGAGCACTATCTATCCATATTTTTATTCCTCTATTCATCCACCCATTCATTTATCCTTCCTTCTTCCTCTTTCCTTTACTCCCTCCCTCCCTCCCTCCCTCTCTTCTCTCCAACCATCTATCCATTCATCCCTCCACCCCAGCATTTATGGAGTACTGTTGGGTCCCATGTCCCACGTCGTTAGGAGGTTGAACAGGGAGGGAGGAGGGTGGAATCGCACCGTTTCCCTCCTTTATCCAAGAGACTTGCTCTGGATGGACACTTCCCTGCTCTGAGCTGTTCCTATTTGTAGAATGCCAGCCCATAATGGCCTCCTAGACGCCTCCTCCTGGGTATCCCGTCTACCCACCCCTCCATTTTGTCCCAAACTGGACCCAGCATCTCTCCTCCTTGTCTCAGCCACTGACCAGCCCCCTGGCCAGAGCCCTGCATTCCTCTCCTGACCACCTCCCCTCCCCACTCCATGGCCCCAGTCCTGGTCCAGCCCAGTCCCCTGCCTGGACTTCCACTCCGCAACCAGAAGATCTTTTTAACTCCGACCATATCCCTTCCCAGGAAAACCCAAAGTCCAAACGTGCTGGCTTGACTCAGGTCCCATGTAATCAGGCTCTGCAGACCACTCCAGCTTTGTTACTCATCTCACTACAGTCGCACTGGTCTTCTCTCACGTCCTCAAGGATGCCAGGATGTCCCCTCTAGGCCTTTGCCCTTGCTGTTCCCTCTGCCAGGATCATTCATCTCTTCGTCCTCACTGAACTAACTCTACTCAACCTTCGGGTCTCAGCTCAAATGTCACCTCTTCTGGGAAGCCTTCCCTGATTCCTCCCATTCCTCTCACACCCCAACTCCCTCTGCTCCCTGGGCCAGGAAAGGGCCCCATGTGTCCTGCTCTCAAGGCTGTCCCTCTCATTTTAGAATTCTATTCTCTTCCCTCATGTCTTACGGCAAAGCCCCACTCTCTCACAGTAAGACATGTCACCACAGCTGTCTTGGTCACTACCGTGTCCCCAGTCCCAAGGCAGGCGTAATGAAAAGTTGTCAGTTGATGAATGAATGCGTCTTCTCTCACCTCCATGCTGGTCCCTCTGCCTGGAACACCCTTCCCAGTCCCCCTGTGAGTCTCAGCTCAGACACCCCGTCTCTCAGGAAGACTTCCTGGATGTCCTCCACTGAAGAGGCTGGGCCGGGCGCCTCCTCCAATTCCCACCGTCTCAGGGCTTCCCCCAGGCCGGCCCTGACCTTTCTGGGCTTGTCACTGTCTGTCTCCCCACTGGTGACGGGTCTGTCTCCCCACTGGCGACGGGTCTGTCTCCCCACTGGCTTGTGTGCTCTGGGGGAGCAGGACTGAGGTGGTTTAGTCACTGCTGTGTCCCCGCACTCTGGCCTCCTGCTTTCAGTCTTAACACAGAGAATAGTTTACACATTTTGAGTGTTTGCCTACTCATTCTCAGTGCTTCAGATGTCTTCCCTCTTCCTCCCGGCCCTGGGGGGACTTTGCCTGGAGCAGTAATAAGACTATTACAACCGCGTATTCTTACCTCGTGCAATCCTTACTACAGTCCTATGTAACAGGCACTGTTATCACCCCATTTTACAGATGAGGAGGGGGAGGGTAGAGCTAAAGTGATAGAGCTCATGCTTAGCATGCAGGAGGTCCTGGGTTCAATCCCCCGTACCTCCTCTAAAAATAAATAAATAAACCTAATTACCTACCCTCCACAAAAACAGAACAAAACAAACACTAACTATAGATGAGGAAACAGAGATCCGGAGACACTGAATCATGCATGGAAGGTTGCAGAACAGTAAGAGCTGGCAGGATCTGAGTGCAAGCCCCAGAAGCCTCCAGGCTGCTTATGACTCACCATGGCCATCAAAGGTCCCATCCAGCGTCGCCACTATCCCTCGCCCGCTGAACTCCTCTGCCTGACCTCCCAAGGCCTCTTGCACAGCCTCGCGCCCAACCAGGACCACCACACGCCGCCAGGGTCCCAGGTACACAGTGAAAACTGGTCCGTACTTCTTACCCAGCTGGGGGCAGGGAGAGAGAGGGGGGCAGGTGCTGTGGGGGGAGGCTACTGCCTCTTAAAGTCTATGTGTCTCCATCGTGCCCCTTGTTGCTGGATGAGCCACCTAAGAGGAAACCCTCCTGCTCTGCCCTAAACCGAAATAGTGAAATAGTCACGTTGGGGGGCTTAGTTCTCTTTTTTTCTGTACCAGGCTCCCAGGTGCCCTCCCCATAGAGTCCTCCTTCCCCAAACTCTCACCCAACACACTCTCTGGGTCCCATCCCCTTACCCCCTGTAGAGCCCCAATTTATGACTCTGGGGCAACCCAGAACCTACCCCTATGCCCACAGCTCAGACATTCAGCAGTAAAAATGGGCAGCTATATCTTTGGTCTCCCCCAATCCCTCAGCTCCCTCCCCTCAGAACTAGCCACCCTTTTCAATCACCGCTAAACCCTCAAATTCTGGAGCAGATAACCATGGAGCACTGGAACCATCTCTCCCCAAGAACACCACCCTCCTTGCCATGTCCTGGAAGACCCCAGACTCTTTTTGAATGGGGATCCTCTGGCCTCTTCCCAATCCCCCAGAGGGTTGGGACTGTCTCAGCCTTCTTGCTCTCCTTCCTTTCCTCTGTTGCAGAACTTCCAGCTCCCTCCTACCCCCCTCTTCCCCATTCCCATCTGTCTCTGCAGATAGATTCCTAGAACCCTCCAGCCTCTGCCTCCCCCTCCTCTGGGGGTCCCACCCCCTTTTCTTCTCTGCCCACTCCTCTGGATAGCTCACTTATATCTCCCCAGGACCTCTGCTCGGGACCAGCCACCACCATCACATTATCAGTTTCTCTTCTACTTGAGGACACCTATTTCTCTCAGTTTTTGTTCCCTCCCTGCTGCCTCCATTCCACCTTCCCAGGATTCTGGGGGCCTCTCTAACTTCAGGCTCCTGTCACTCTGGGTCCTGCTCTCCACTCCGGATCCCTCTCCAGGATTCTGTGGGCAGGATTCTGCCCCTCCTGGCCCTGGCCCCGCACTCCAGGATCCTCTCTTCCCAGGATCCCCTGACCCTTTTCAGCCCTGGACCCTTGCTCCCTCCCCACCCCAGGGCATCCATAGCCCCATCCGGGACCCTTCACCTGCCCGCCTCTTCTAGGACATACATGACGGCCGCTTTGCGCTGGCACTACGGTTTCTCTCCCAGGGGTGCGTCCCTTCCCTCTCTGGGCCTTCGACCCCCGCATCTAGCCAGGGCGTGCGGGAGGCCCCTCACCTGCAAAAGCCCCAGGTACAGCGCTCCAGGCCGGAGCTGCAGGAGGTTCCCCAGCAGCGGCAGCGGCGTGGGCCCCGGGGGCAGGTGGCCTCGGCGCCGGGTCCCGGGCAGCGCCAGCGTCAGCACCAGGAGCAGCAGCAGCAGCAGCAGCAGCACCCAGGTGCCCGCCTCCTCCATCTCCGCGGGCTGACTGCTTCTCTTCGCTCCCAGACGCTCCACGCGGCTGGGCCTGTGGGGGGCGGGAGCCGGGAGGCTCCCTCCCCGACGAAATCTGGTGGAGGGAGGCGGGGCAGCGAGCCTCTCCCCCTGCCTGCGGGGCTGGGTTCTCTCCCCGCCGCCGGGTATCTTTCTCCCAGATCGCAGATGCCGCCGGGTGTCGGGGACACACCCTTGAACGGTTTTCTCCCCGGTCACCCAGGTTCGAGGGGGCGGAGACAGGTCTTGGACCCCAGGTGGTGCGCGGGCCGATCAGGGGAACCTGGAAGCCAGAGACTTTGGCCTCCTTCTGGAGGCCACACCCCGTGCCAGCTCCTACCTCCCTCCGCCCTGTAATCGGAGTGTGCATTCGCATGAGCCTGCGTGTACGGTGTCTTTGAGCCAACCTCCTCCAGCATCTTTTATCTTCACCACGGACTGGGAGGAGGAACGTGACTTTTAACAATAAAGGATCCGAAATTCAGAGAGGTAAACTGACTAGCCTTAGGCCACACAGCTAATAAAGGGGCAAAGCTGGGATTTGAATTCCGGCCCCGCTGAACGATTGATTCAATCATAATTCACTTAGCAGTATAGTATGGTGGTTAGAAACCGGAGGTCTGAAGCCAGACTACTTGAGTTCACAGCCTAGCTTCTCTGCCTCTGTTAACTCTTCTGTAAAATGGGGATGTGTTTCAGGATTAAGTAAGTAGGTGTGTGTGTACACAACTTTAAACAGGGCCAGGTGCTTGTATAACAAGTGTTAAATATGTACTGGCTAAGATTCTTTCAACTAATTGTTACTGAAGTTTAACTGTAAAGAAGACTTTGCTCTAGACCTGGGAATGCCGCTATAAGTAACAGAGAGGACCCTGTCCTCCCGGAATGCTTATCCCCATGCAGATGAAGTTGTAAAGTAAGATAATTTCAGGAAGTTCCAAAAGTCTGGGCAGATGACAGTGACCGTGTCAGATCCATGTTGTATCCTGAGCATCTAGAGCAGTGTCTGGCACACAGAAGATGCTCAATAAATATTGAGGTGGGTGGGGGCATATAGCTCAGTGGTAGAGTGCATGCCTAGCACGCACAAGGTCCCAGGTTCAATCCCCAGTACTGCTACTAAAAAACCCCCAAAACCTCATTACCTCCCCCCAAAATAATAAAAAACAAAATTTTAAAAAACGAAAGGGAAAAAAATTTTAATAAAATAAATATTGATTACACCAAAGGCTGAATGTAGGAATGAGGTCAGCGAGGTCAGCAAGGACATCATGCCAGGCCCTTGAAAAGATTTTGCATTTTATTTCTCATGCAAAGAGAAGCAGTTGAAGGATTTCCAGCAGGAAGTTACTTGGTTTGCTTTGCATTTTCGTTTAACATTTTATTATGAAAACTTTCAATATTCACCACCTAGCTTTCACCAATAACGTTTTACTGTCCTCACTTGGTTAGGTATCTTTTCATCTTCTCTCATCAATCCATCTTTTTTTTTTTTAATGTGTTCGAAAGAAAGTCGCAGACACCAGTACCCTTCACTCCTAAACACATCAGCATGCCTATCACTTGCTAGATTTAATATTGGTTTACGAGTCACTCCCGGCCACCTCCCAGGTTAATTTGCACATGATGAATTGAACAAGCCTTAACTGTCAAGTAAATTTTGACAAACACATACAACCGTGTGACTCAAACTCCTCAGGGTTTGGAGAGTTACCATCATGCCAGAAACCTCTCACGTGACCTTTCCTAGTCAATTACCCTCACTCGTGCCAAAGTACTGATCCCCACCCTTAACACATACACACAGATTAGTTTTCTCTTTGCATTTATTTCTCTGGTTGCCCTCTGAAGAAGGAACTGTGGGGGATGGGGATAGGGGAAGAAAAGGCAGGGAACCTAGTGCCAGTAAAGTCCGGGCAAGGGATGACAATGGCTGGGAGCAGGGTGAGTAGCAGTGGGGAAAGAAAGAAATAGATGCATTTGGGATATACTGGGAGGTAGAGCCAGCAGAATTTGCTGACAAATTCGGTTTGAAGGCAAAGGAAGGCATCCAGGTTATTATTTCTGTCAAATAAAAACAATTCTGATATTGGGGGAGGAGAAACTTTATTCCAAAAGACTATTGCCACAGAGGCACAGAGATGATTGCGAAGACAGGGAGCAACACCAGAATACGATAGCCCAGAAAGATGTGTTTTCTAGTGAAATGAATGTTTTCCCTTGTCCTAGATTTTTTGTTTGCAGCAAGTGGAAATATGGCATTCCCTTTCCCAGAGACGAGGAAGGAGATGGGGGCCAACTGGGGTGGAAAACTGGTGAAGCAGGTTTTGCAGGAGGGAGGGGAATCAGGAATTCTCTTTTGGAGCCATGAATTTAAGGTGCTTGTTAGCTATCCCGGGAGAAGAGCTGAGTGAACTGACAGGTTGGAGTTTGGATTTGGTACCTCCCAAGACTCTCCAGAACAAGACAAAGGAGAACCTAAGAACTGGTACCCACATCATGGCAACAAAGTGTAGGCCAGCCTCCCCACATCTCTCCCCAGTTTCAGGGGACAGCCCTGGGATGTCAGGAGGCTAGAATCAAGGCCAAAGGAGACTATAGGCAACATTCCAGCCATGTTTTGAGAGAAGGGGCTCTGGTCTAGGAGAGAAATGACAAGATTACAAGAGCCTAGTATTTTAAGATGGTCTTGATTGCAAAATCCTATGGATAAGAAAGTTTAAAAGTTGCTCAAATTCTGAGGATTCCAAGACAAGACTTCTCATTACTTTGGTAATAAAATTCAAGCCCCTCCTGGTGACCTACAGTGATTAAGGATCTGTCTACTGGCTGCTGAGTTTGACATCATCTTGGCCCCCCGCTGTTCTCTGCTCATGATATTCCACTTACACTGGCCTTTCAGTTTCTTGAACACCAAGCTAGCTTCAGGGCCTTTGCACTAGCTCTCTGCCTGCTGTGTTTGGCCTAGAGATTGAGATTGGTTCATTTTTCTAATCCCAGCTCAAAGGCCAGTCCCCTCCGGAAGAGACTTTCCCAGAGCACACAAACTGAATTAGCTCCCTCCCCCATCTCAGACCCTGCTTTTTATTATTAAATAAGGTATTTAATAAATACTAAATGAGTTAACATTTTCTAAGCACTTACAATAGTGCCTGGCATGTAGTCAGCTTTGAATGTGTTTGTTAAATACATACAAACTTTCCTCCACAACCTCTTATCAGCACCTGAAAGCATCTTATATGTTGATTTACATTTTCATTCTGCCTTCCCCTACCAGCAGATGCTCTCCATGATGGCAGAGGCTTCTGTCTGGTTCACTGATGTGTCCCCAGGGTCTGGCAGGTCTGGCACCCAGCAGGTACTCAATATATATTTTGCTGAATGAATGATTTGAATATTATCGGCTAGGCTCTCAAATTTATTGAAAGAACAATCAAGATTTCCAAATTCTCAGTCTAAAGAGAAAGATTCAGAGGTTTCCCAACATCGATTTTGCAATAACTGAGCCATTTGTGGTGGATCCTGGCCTCTCCTCCCCTGGACCTGGAGATGCCCATACATCCAGTTCAGTGGCTGACAGCTGACCCTGTCCTTCCCCACCACCTACTTCCCATCAGACCATCCTCTGATCCGGGCTAGGTGAGGCCCCAAGTGATCCTCTTTAAATTTAACCTCCTATGATGGATTTTCTTAAGCCACTCTGGGGGCTGCCAACCCCAGGGTTCCAGCAGGCTGAGGGGTAGGTGGCTTCTGGAAATTGCTGGGGGTTTATTTTGCTTGAGTTTCTCTAAGCCTTACTGTTTTAGAACCTGACTTGCTGTCTGGGGATGAGCTCCTCCGCTCTCTGGCCTATGCCTTTCCCCAGTGTTCTTCTCCCAGCCCTGCATATCTCAGTTTCTTTGCTTTCTCTCCTTCAGAGCCACCTCACCCAGCACCCAGAACTGGGCAAAGAGGAAGTTTAAAATGAGTCTTGCTTCCTTCCTGCTAACCTCGGGTCTGAGGCTTCCCCGGATTCTAAGAGCACCCTCGGCTGTGAGTAACACCAGGGACTGGACTATGTCACAGACCACAGGCAGCAACATTCTTTGGTCTGTGACCTGCATCCCACCCCCACATCCACCACTTCATCCTATGCTCTTGAAACTGAGTCCCCCTAAATCTGAGTTCCCCTGCTGAGTGTATGATTACCACCTCTATCCTAAACTCTATTCCCTTTCTTGTCCCACCCTTGTTCCCCTCAGAATTGAGAAGTATCAAAGAAAAGGGGAGACTGAAACTGAGCAGGACTCTATGGGACTTTCCTAGGTACAAAAGCCCTTCTGTGTCCCCGTTTCTTGTTTGTAGAAAAAGGCTTTAGTCTCCTAGGCCTTCCTTGAGTTCCACAGAGCAGACTCAAGCAGTTGCTAACTGGGGAAGTGAGGGAATGCAGACACAAAGGAGGAGCAGTTGAACAAGAAAAGTAGTGATGGCTTAAACAAAAGTTTTGTTTAGAGATAAAGCAGAGTGCTAGTTCCTCCTCAGGTGATGTATAGAACAACCTGATGCTTATCTTTTAGTTACTCTGCAGAAACTGACCCCTCCCTCCTCACCCCGGTGAAGAATGGTGACTATGTGCTGACCATAAGCAAGTAGATCCCAGATGGCTGGAACCAGGATGATTTAGATTCCTGAAACATCACTCCGTTATCTCACCACCAACCAATCAAAAGAAAGTCCACAAGCTGCAACTGTCAACCCAAATGTTGCCTTTAAAAACCCTTTTCTGAAAGCCATCGGGGAGTTTGGATCTTTTGAGCATCAGCTGCCCATTCTCCTTGCTTGGCACCTGCAAATAAATGCTATAATTTCCTTCATCACACCCCGAGTCATAGATTGGCTTTGCTACATGGTGAATGGGCAGACCCAAATTTGACTAGGCAACACCCTCACCCCATCCTCTCTTTTCTTGCAGCTTTCTATGTATCATACCCTCTAGTAGGGCAGGGAGTTAAAAAAAAAAAAAAAGGCACCCACAAATTTACATCAGGAGGGCAGCCATGGGCCAAGAAAAATTAAAAAATAAAAATGTAGGTCTTTCTGCTGATGGCTCTTGCTCCCTGGCCCCCATCTATGACTGTGTCTGAGCATCACCTGGTCCCATCCCCTTTTTCTGTTTTAAAAATAATTATTTCAAATATGGAGACAGAACAGATTTTGAAGACTTGTCATGATGAATTGTGTGTGCACACCTATCTTTATCATATCTCACCATCTTTAGCATTTGTTTATTTAGAGAAATAAAATATAACTGACTGAGTCGGGGTCTCCTGTGTCCCCTCCCAGATGTCATATTTCTCCCTCCTTCCCTCCTCCAGGGAAACCACTCTCTTACAGTTAATATTCTGACATAGTTTTTTATTTTATTTTATTGAGGGGGGAGATATTTAGGTTTATTTATTTATTTACTTAATGGAGGTCCTGGGGATTGAACCCAGGACCTCATGCATGCTAAGCATGCACCCTATCAATTGAGCTATACTCTTCCCCCCACCCTGCTTTTCATTCTTTTACTACATATTTGTGCAACCCACACAATATCTGGGAAGGTATTCTTTTGCAGATTTAAAAACTGTGATACACAAGGCAGCACACAGCATACATATATCTTTCTGCAACTGGCCTTCTTCAATTTTGGGGATCATTCAAATCCAGTACATGCAGCTCTGGTTCATTTGTTTTAACTCCTAGGAAGTATTTCATGGAATGGCTTTGACACAGATACAGAAAGCACTGTATCTGTCTTTTCGTTAAGAATTTCCTCATTTCATGTAAATCAACTAAACTTCAATAAAAATTTTTTTTTAAAGTTGCCTCATTTCAAATGTCTGAGTCATGGGGGCCTGGTTCCTTCTGCCTGAAGCATTTGGCTTCAATCTGCCCTGTCCCCTCCTCCCTTTGGGTCCAACTTAGTGTCGTCCCAGAGCTCCTGGCATCCAGGCTTCCAGGCTCATTTCTCCCATCCACCTTCCACTCAAATTGTCCATCTTTGATCATTTGTCTGATGCTTGTTGCCCCCCAAGCCAAGAGCTGGACAGGGTCCAGGGCAGGGACAGGGTCCGTCCTCCCCACTCCGCAGCACCTGTCGGGGAAGACACAGATGTTAAGTGGGATGAAAGTGTACCGGCTCAGCAGGTGGCTTCCAAATTCTCACAGGGGAAGACCTTCCTTGGCTGATGAAAATGTGTGGCTTAGCCAGTTGGTGGTGGGGTGGGGATGGGGGTTGGGGTGGAGTTGGGTAGGGGGTGAGGAGTGGAATGCTTGATAGTTTTACATTCAAAAGGGTAGGGAGTGTTTGGGGAGAAGGGATGGAGTGGAGCTGGAGGCTCAAGCGTGAGCTTTGAAGGGCAGGGAGCCTCCGGTTTGGAAAGTTTTGGGAATGGGAATTACTTGAATTCAAGTCTCTGCCCTGCCACGGCCACATCTTTCTGTGTGACTGCAGCGAACTATTTCTACCTCTCGGTTTTCCCTATCTGTAAATGGGGCTCATAACTGCACTCACTTCCCAGGGGTGTGGTCACCACCAAATGTGATAAGGGGGCTACTCTGTACGGGGGCTGTACAGAACCATCGGGTGAGCCCTGAGAGCAAGGGCTGGGGTTTTTGTTCACCTCGGCATCCTCAGGCTTTAAAGGCTCAGTAAATAGTAAGCCCAGACCCCTCGTCACCGCCCCCCCCAGGCTGGGTTGAGGAATCTCCTTTGGGCTCCTTCTAGAAAAGGCATAAATCGTATTATCCCCCATTTATGCTTTGAAGATATAATACATCATCTACATCTGATGAGGAAATTGGGGCAGAAGAAAGTCACGGTCACCTGCTCAAGATCACCTACCCTAAGGATCAGTTGTTCTGGGTTGTTTCTTCATTCTCCTCTCTGGAAGGACTGTTTTGCTCCATCCCTCCTCCTCTGCCCCCCATCCTGCCTGCTAGACTGGTTGCTCTGGGCTGTGATGAAGAAATGAAGGAGTGAGCCCCACTGATGCCCACTCTCCCATATCCTGGTAGGACCCGCCACCCCCATCGGCTCCCACCCGCCACCCCTTTAGCTCCCTGAGCCGCTTACGCACCGCGTCCACCAGGGGCGCCCTCTACACCACAGGTCACTGGGCTTTAGCGCTGCGGAGTAGAGAAGGAAGATGACTGGAGAAGGGGAAGAAACACTAGACTGGAGGGAACCTGAGAGGGACAGACAGTAACCTTCCCTCTCCTCCTTCCTCCTTCTCTTCCAGCCGCCACGTGTGGCCAGTAGCGACCTGGGTTCAAATCCCGCGCTGACTTCGAGAAGCCGCGTGACGTTCCCCAGGCCAGCGAATAACCTCCCTCTATTCCAGTCTCTCAGCAGTGAAATGGGATGTTATTTTAGTACCTCCCTCAGAGGATTAACGGCAAATCCTGGCGGACAAAAGTGTGTGCCAGAGTTTACTGCCGTCTTGTTCTGGGTGTGTGTTATGTGCCAGGCGTGGCACCCAAATCTCACAATAACCCAGTCAGTGCCATTATAGGTTTTCATAGAACTTCAGTCACGCAGGTAGTAGGTGATTACTGGCTCATTAAAAATCTCAAAGACTGCAGAAAAAGGATTCTTTTTATCCCTTCAAATCCTCACTCCCTGGCCCTGCCCTTTTCAGCCCACATGCCCAGCCCTTGATCCCAAGGAACATCCAAGGTTAGTCAGGACTCAGGTTCTCAGTTCTGCTGCCCAAACTGGTCCAGGCTGGTTCCATTACTTTCTATCTTTCTACCTAGTGAGACCCACCCTTAGATAGTTGACACAAGGCCCTGCCCAGACCCAGCTGGGCAATGCTGGGGTCACAGTGGAGACAGAGACAGCTTCGCCCTCATGGGGCTCACAGTCCAGTGGGGTGGACTGGGCTGGGGGAGGCACAGGCAGAGAGGTCAGGGCCCAGATAGGGGAGGCACAGAGGACTGTGGGAACCCAGACTAAGTGGCTGCCCCAGCCTGGGAGTGGTGGGCGTCAGGGAGGGCTTCCTGGAGGAGAGCATACGTGAGTCTGAAGAATGAGTACTGGAAGATCATGGGGAAGAGTGTTTCCTGTAGTGAGAACAGCATGTTGGGAGGCTCAGAGTGGAGAAACTCAGGGTTGTTGATGATGTTTCCAGCACAGAGTGCTGGGAGACTGGTGTGGGAACTGGTTTCTCACCTCAAGGAGGAGCAGGACTTGGGAGGAAAGAGGGGAGCAAACATTCCAGGTGGGGAAACAGACTGTCCTGAGACCTGAGAGGTAGCATGGAGACAAGCAAGGCCCTTGTGGCTGGAGTGGGAAGGGGGCAGGCAGGGGTCAGATGATGCCAGATCAGGGCAGTGGGCATAGCTCTGGGGTCCTTAGCAGACAGACCCAGTGACTTGAAGAGTAGTAGTCTTCTAACTATTTGCTTCATGTAGCACATAACATTTTTTTTTGAAAAAAGTTTGTGTCTCCATACATTTTTAAGTTGATGACAAACTTTTTCATAAGTTTAAGTTGTGGGGATTTCTGGTGTATTGCAAGTGTTGACATTTAAAAATAAAAGATATGCCACTCTCTTAAATATGTGCAGTGGAATCTTCGAGACCTGAGATCCACTACCATTTAAAAAAAGACATAAGCATCTTTTTCTTTAATTTTACTTTGTCTTTTTCTCTTTGAACTTGTATTTCATTCCACTGCCACCACATAATTTTATCCCAACATGCTTTTATGCTTAAATGACGTTTAGTGATCATATTATCATATTTCTGCCCCCAAAATATATGTAAATACATAGAAATTAGATTAGATAATTTTTTTCTTGTGATCATTAGGCTCTAAGAAGTTAACATTTTCCCTCCTTAATTAGCTGTTTATTACAGCTCTTACTTGTACATAAGTGATCGAAATAGAAGCCCTTACATAATCTGATATGCAATTATTAAACATAAAAAGCAAAATTATATTTGACATTTCTTAAGGAGATGAGTGGGCTTTTTTCCCAACTGAGTTCTTGTATCTGTGAATAACTATGACTCATTTTACCAATAGAATTCATTGATCTACAGATCAATGGAGCATTGATCTTTCAACAATCTTGGCTTATCTGATTCTCTCTCTCTCTTTTTTTTTTTTTTTTTGGTGGGGGGAGGCAATTAGCTTTATTTATTTATTTTTAATTTAAAAAAAAAAGTGGAGGTAGGGGGGATCGAACCCAGGACTTCATGCTTGCTAAGCAGGCACTCTACCACTGAGCTATACCCTCCCCTCTTATCTGATTCTTGAACATGGCATTCCTTTCCATTTATTGTCTTTTTCAGTTTCCCTCAGTAACCTTTTGTGGTTTTCAGTGTAAAGGTCTTACACATGTTTTATTAAATTTATTCCGTCGTATCTCATGATTTAGATGTGATGGAAAACTACATTTTGTTTCAATACATATGAAAAGTACTCAGAACAAGTGAGTATCTGCTCAGTTGTTACAAAGTGAAACCCAGGTTAGGAGACAGAATGTTGCCTGCATCCCTGAAGCCCCTCTACTGCCCCTTCCCATGACTACCACCTCTCTCCTCCCAAAGAAAAGCACTTTCCTGACTTTCATAGAGTTTTAGAGCCTTTAGCATTTTACATCCTAAGCATGCATACTTAAATGCCTGTTTTTGTGGACTTTGCATAAACGGAATATGTAATAATATTGTTCTGTGTCTGGCTCCTTTGCTCAAAGTTATATTTCTGACATTCATCGTTTTTACTGTATAAAACTGTAATTCATTCATTCTCCTTGGTTTATAGTAATTTGTTTTATGACTGTAACAATTTGTTCTGATCTGTTGCCTTCATTATTATGTAGGCATAATTTACATACAGTAAGTGCAAAGCTTTTACGCATACAGCTGAATGAGACATGTTTGTAATAGATATAGAATTTTTTTGGTAACCCGGACAGCTCTGTCCTGCCCTTTTCCATCTGATACCCACCAAATGGAAACGCTATTCTGACTTCTGTCATCTAGACTACTTTTGCCTGTTTTAAAACTTCACCTAAAGGTGACGATTTTTATTTATTTTATTTTATTTTTTGTGGGGGGAGGTAGTTAGGTTTACTTATTTATTTTTAGAGGAGGTACTGGGGATTGAACCTGGGACCTTTTGCATGCTAACCACTTGAGCTGTACCCTCCCCACCCCCCTCATTTATTTTTATTTTATTTACTTAGTGGAGGTACTGAGGATTGAACCCAGGACCTCCAGCATGCTAAGCACGCACTCTACCACTGAGCTATCCGCTCCTTATTTTAAATTGGGGGTTGTAAGTTTTCTCATTACTGGGTTCTGAGAGTTCTTTATAAATGCTGAGTAAAAGTCCTTCTATTAGATTTTTTTAAATTCACCTAAATGAAATTATACACTATATATAATATGCATTTCCCCTAAATTTTAAAACTTTTGGGGCAAAGTAATTTTAAATGCATAGAAACATTTCAAAATTAAATATAGTGCAAATAACATCCATTTTGTGCTCTTTACCCAGATTAACATTGGGTTCACATTTTATTTCATTTCCAATATCATTTGTCTCTTCTTTCTCTTTCATCTAATACTTTTACCAAATCATTTAGGTTACATTACACACAATGTAGCCCTTTACCCTAAATACTTCAATGTGTATTTCTTAAAAACAGAGACATTCTCTGATATAACTGCAGTCAAGTTATCAGCTTTAGTAAAGTTAACACTGTAAACAGTACTTTCATCGCTACTGTTTACATTCCAACTCTGCCAATTGGAGAAGCAGTTTGACAACTTTGTAAAGTGGCTGACTTGTACTGCTGCCTGGGTGATGCTACGTTCCAGAGGCATCACGGTAGCCAATGGCAAAGGCGCTGGAGCCAGACTGCTGGGGTCGATCCAGCCTCTGCACCCTATCAGGTTATGTGACCTCTTCATGACTCAGTTTCCCCAACAGCAAAGTGGCACTACTTTTAGAAATTCTGTAATTAAAAATACTTATAGGTGAATTGATACAATGTCTAGGCTTTGCTTCAAAATAATCCTGAATTTTTTTGCTGGGGGGTGGGAGTGAGGGGAGGAAAGGGGATTGTTGAGAGTACAGATGAAACAAGATGGCCACAAATTGATCATTGTTGAAACTGGATGATGGATATATCATTATATCTACTCTTGTGTATGCTTGAAATCTTCCATAATAAAAAATAGGTTTTTCCAAAGAAAGTAGAGTAAAATAAAAGTGGATTAGGGGGTGGAGATGATTAATTATTAATTAACTGCCTTAAAGTGTTTTTAGGAGGAGGAATTAAACAGATTAATATAAATTAAATCTAAGTACAATGCTTAGAACAATGCCTGGTACATTGGAAATGCTGTTACTTTTTTGTCTTGTTCTCCCTCCTCGTCCAGAAGCAGTTCACACCATCTACCACCAGGTGGCGCTGCTTCTCAGCTCCACAGGGAGCCCGGCGCAGGAGATGATTAGCCCTGAGTATGAATCCAGCTCTGCCGGGCCTTTGGGAATTTGCTATTTCTGAGCCCCATTTTATTCATTTCTGAAATGAGGACAGCTTTGATTAGCATTTCTCTGATAACTGGCGATATGGAGCATTTTTCTCATGTGCCTATTGGCCATTTCTATAAGACAGGAACTTTTAGAAATCCTGTTTTCTTAAGAGGTGATTTATATTTGAGGCTACGGAAATCGGACTTGGGTTAGAATTCCTGTTCCACTACCTATAACCTATGTGACCTGACCAGTCTGCCCCTCAGTTTCCTCCTTTATAAAATGAATACCTGTATGTAAAATACACCTCTCACAACAGTTTCGTGAGGATTCAATATAATCTTGTAGGGAAAGCATTTAATACATGGCTGGGAACAAACAGCAGCTCTTACCAACATTAAAATTTAAGACGATGAAGTTAATATTTTGAGGGCTTATTATGTGGGGACACGCGGTAACACTGTGAATTCCATAGTTACGCCATGAGATAGATACAGTAACCATCCTCACAGGAGAGGGAACTGAGGCTCAGAGAGGAACAGTTCATTGGCGGAAGTCACACAGCTGGTACATGGCAACTTCATGGAAACTCTGGGATTTAAACCCAGGCAGCCTGTCTCCAGAGTCCCTACCACTAACTATTATGCCAGACTAGACACTCTCCCTGTCTCAAACCACATCGCGTGCCCAGAATTCAAGTTTTTTCTTGGCCTGAGGTTTTTGAACAGTCAGATGACTTCCGTCCTGGCCACCTCCTGGATAGGAAGGGATGATTCAAGAGGCCCTTCCTGTCCTTTGACCATGAAGATCAGGACCACGCCATAGGATAGCAGTCTTCCACCTTAAGCATCCTTCAAAATTACTTAGAGGCCTTGTTGAAACACAGATGGCTGGGCCCACCTCTAGAGCTTCTGATTCAGTAGGTCCAGGATAGGGTCCAAGAATTTGCATTTTTAACAAATCTCAGACGCTGCTGCTGCTGATCTCAGCAACAAGACTGAAGGAACTTGGGTCCTTGATGGACCACATGGAGGGGAGCCACTTGCCATCTTGAACAACCTGCCTACTTCAAGAGGGTCGCAAAAGAGAGGAAGAACCTTTTATTGTATTTAAGTCACAGTATTTTGGGATCTGTTGATTACAGCAATTTGGCCTTTACATTAATTAATACAGATATTTTCTAAGCCTTGTTTTTGGAGATGCCTTGATAAATACCCTTGGTCCCATCAGCCATCAGTTATGTGGCCAGCATCTGTTGACTCCCTTCAAGGGTCTAGAGCTCCAATGACTGTTGTTGAGAGTCAAACTCTGGAGGGTGGGGGTCCAAACAGTGAATGGCTGTACAGTTATGCTCACAAGGAGTGAGCAGAAAACACAACCTGCTCACACTTCACCTGCCAAGCTCTTCATCTTGGTGCAGAGCTGCATCCAACCATAGGAAGACACATCCCCCCCCCCGCACCCCAAGAAAGTGGCAGTCATCAAACTTTACACTCTAAGCATTGGATCTGCCCAGATGAGATTCTTTTTCTAATTTATTCATCTAGAGGGAACGATTAACACAAAAGCACCTTATTAGCCCTGAGTTCAGATTCAAGAATCAGGAGTGGCCAAGCTTTCTGGTATTACAGACAACCTCCATGGATTTTCTGTAATGGAGTGAGGCTTGTGTGCCCGTGGCATAGAAAGCCAAACTCTGACAATGGGCGTTTGCGGAAAAGTAAGGGTTTACTTGCAGGCCATTGAGAAAGGGATTGGGAGACAAGTCTCAGAACCACTCCATCTTGGTCTTTGAATCAAGGATGTTTTAAAGGAGAAGAGCAACGGAACTGGGATTAATTATCATCTTGTAACATTTCTTAATCGTGGTTCTGGGAGGCAGGATGTCTCTGGTTTAGGATTCTCTGGCCAGGTGGTCCATAGCTTGGGAGTCTGTGAGCTCATCTTCCCCTGGAGAAAAGAACCTGAGTTTGTACATTAATGATGAGATCTATAATAGCAATTTTAGTATATGAATGATGTTCTTGAGAACAGCAATCTTAGTCATCTGACTCTGGTCGATTAGTGTTCAGTTAGCACAGGATTGAGGTTAGAGGGGAGAAGAAAGGCATTGAGATCAGAGGAGACAAGCAAGGGAATCAAGTTTTGGATGGAGAGATTAATCATAAACTCGGGAAGGGAACTCTGTTTTAGGGGAACTCAGTTTCAGTCCCAAGAATGGAAACATCTTCTAATTCACATTTCAGGGAGTTGTCCAGATAGACCCTGAGGCTTTGGTTGATCGAGACAATTGTAAGACCCCAGGGATGAGAAGTAAAGCAGCACAACCCCAGGAGGGAAATCCTCCTTTAAACTCCCTTCAGGCTGGACAAGGAGGACAAGGTGGAGAATCAGCTTTCAGAGAAGAGGGTTAGAGGCAGCCACGCTGGTTATTAAAGGGAGTCACTCCACGGCCAAGAAGTTGGCAGGTAGAATGCTCTCCATTGCAAGCAGCCAAATTACTGGGAAAGGCGGTCCCCTGTGTGCAGTTTTTCAGTGTCACCCCTGCCCCCTCATAAGAATGGGCCTTGACATAGCCATAGAAACAATAAAAAGATCGTGGTTTCCAGGGGTTTGGGGAGAGGGAGGGAGGGAGGAATGAAGAGATGGAGCACAAGGGATTTTTAGGGCAATGAAATTACTCTGTATGATACTATAGTGGTGGCTACATGTCATTATACATTTGTCAAAACCCATAGAACACACAACATCAAGAGTGAACCCTAGTGTAAACTATGGACTTTGGTTGATAACGTGTCTCTGTGGGTTCATCCATTGTACCAAATATGCCACACTGATGAGGGATGTTGAGGGTAGGGGAGTATATATGTGTGGGTGGGGAGGGCTATGTGCGAACTCTGTATTTTCTACTCAATTCTGCTGTGAAACTGATACTGCTCTAAAAAACAAAGTCTATTAATGAAAAAAAAAAAAGAATTACTGAAGGTGATAGAGGTTATTAGCTAACACTATAGTGGTAAGCATATTGCAATACATAAATTTATCATATTAATAGACTGTATACTTTAAACTTACACAATGTTATATGTCCATTTTATCGTAATGAAAAAGAGAAGCAATAAATTTTTAACAGTTAAAAAAAAAAAAAAAAAAAAAAAAAAAAAAGAACGGGCCTGAAGCCTGGAACTTCCTTTCTGAGAGATAAGGAGCCCTCGCAGCCTGTGCTGGACTTAGCGCCTTGCAAGGAAGAACCAGTTCTGCCTAGGAACACGAACCAGTTCTGCCTAGGAACACGAACCAGTTCTGCCTAGGAACACGAACCAGTTCTGCCTAGGAACACGCACCTGTCAGCGGTCCTCAGGCGCATCCCCAGCTTTGCGAATTCCAGGCGCATCCCCAGCTTTGCGAATTCCAGACCCAGTGGGGCGGGTCCCTTCCGCGGCAGCACCAAGCGAAGTGCGGGCTGTTCCGGGGGCCTGGGTGTTGGCGGTGGAGCGGGTCTGCCATCCCAGGGCACTGCCGCACTCCCTGGGCCTGCATCTCCCACACTCTGCCTCCTCCCTCGCGGTAAACAAAGGCTATTCCTCCTGCGCCTGGTGTGCGTGTTGTCTGTTCTCCGTGACCTCGAATCACGCACAGGTCTCTTTCCTGGATGGCACATATTTGCTTCCTCGCCTTGGCTGCACGAGAACCTTAGATCAACAGTGGAGTTAAAAATAAATATATTTAATTATCTTATAAAACAAGAAGTCTGGAGGTAGGCAGTGCCAGAGCTGATTTAGTAAATCAACTGAGGAAATAAAAAACTCAGTTTACTCCATTATCCTGCTTGTTGACTTTTAGGCCTCGGGCTAATGAGACAATGGTCTTACGATTGTAGGTGGCTGCCATGGCTCCAGGCATCACGTCCTTGAATGACATTCTCCAAAGAAAGAAAGCAGAGGGAAGTCTGCACTGTTGAGGAGTCTTCTGGAGTTCTACCCTCTTTTTATGAAAGGGGGATAATCTTTTTTTAGAGCACCATGGCAAAGAATTCCCCCTACATCTCACTGACCAAAACTTTGACATATGGATACCCCCTAGCCAAAAGGCATGCTGGGAAAATGAGTATTTCCAAACTCTCTTGTGGGACACAGGCCCTCACCGTCTGAAGACAGTGGGAATATCTGGGGTGTTGGCAATCAACAAACTCCACTGCAGAGTGAAGAGTGGTTTATTTGATTTTATTTTATTTTTATTATTTTTAATGGCGGTGCTGGGGATTGAACCCAGACCTTGTGCATGCTAAGCATGTGCTCTACCACTGAGTTATACCCTCCCCCAAAGAATGGTTTATATTGTCAGTTGGCTATTGATTTTGGACATCTAACTGACATCTCACCCTCCCGTGTGCCTCACACGTCACTCTGAGTTCCTAGATTAGACACTGGCACAAAGATTAGACTTAATTTGGGGGCTGAGGGTAAATGAGTTTTGGTTGTGTGTGGGGGAGTCGCTTTTTGTTGAGTGGGGATGTTTTTGAGCTGCCTGTATGAGCAGATAGGTGTGTCTGGATTCTGGTCTTCTAAACATTGGAAAATAGCAGACTAGGACTGAGGGATCTAGCGTTTATTGTCATTGGAGCACACGTTCATTTCCTTCCTTGTCTGGTCACCAGCTGATCTGGGGAGCCTCCCCCACAAGGCCTCCTCGCAGTCGGACTGTCAGTCACACAGTCCTGGCCCTCCACCATCCTCAGGGCTGAGCAAATGGCTCTGGCTGCTGCCATCATAAAATCATTGGTGATTGGACCAAGGATAGGCATGTGATCTCAGTAGAGCCAATCAGAGTCCCTCTTGAGTTATGGGAAACTGGGACTACTGAGGACCATCTTTCTCACCAAAACATGTGAGGATGATGGCAGAATGAAGTCATAACAGCAAGTTGGTGGAGGGCGAGGCAAAAGAGGGAGAGGGAAAGAAAGAGGTACTGAAGCCAAATACGCTCGTGGAACACCCAATATGGGAGCTAATAAGTACTGCCTTTTTGTTCCCTTTTTGCTTTCGTAACTGGTTTGAGGTGAGTTTCTGCTATTTGTAACTGGAAGAGAAACAATATTTACATGTTTATTTTTCAGTCTCCTCTACAAACCTCCAAGGTCTGTGAAGGCAGGAACTCTGGTTCCCAGCTGAATTCCAAGTACGTAGAAGAGTGCCTGACACATTTTAGGAGCTCAGTAAATAGTGATTGATTTAATAAACAAATCCTAACTATTGAATCCCCATAACCAGAACCCTGGTGTGGCAGCCAGAGAGAGCTGACCACAGAGAATTCGTGTTCTGTCTGGGAAGTGGCTGTCCCTTGGTATTATGTGGATGAGACTATGTGACCAATTCTCAACAAAAGAATGAGACCAGAAATGGTATGTATCACTTTTGGGTCAAGATGATTACGTATTTGGGGTGAAATCCTATATAGTCTTTCCCTCCATCAACAAGAAGATAGAAGAGCCACAAAATGAGGGGAAAACAAAAACAAGAAACTACCCCACGTTTCCTTAAGCCACCACTAGGGGGAGACCTGCTAAACCCTCATCCAAATGGGGTGTGACCTGAGAAACATTTGTTGCTTCAAACTGCTGAGATTTGGGGGGTTCTTTATTACAACGGTTAACCCACCCTGATAGTTAAACTTAGGGGCCATCCTAGCCTCCTCCCTTTCCCACATCCAGTCTCATCTCCTCTAATCCAGTCTCCAAACCAGAATGAATTCTTTTAAACACAAATCTGATTGTGACCCTCTCTGCTTAAAATCCTCCATGGTTCCCCAGGGCCCAAAGAAAAATTCAGAACTCCTCAGTGGGACATTCAAAAATTTTGCTAACAGCCCAAAGGACCTCTCTGGGTCCATTTTTCAAATTTTTTTCTGATGGGCCCTCTGACCTAAGTATTTTTTCTTCTTGTCTCTAACCAAATGCAACACAGCTTCTTGTCTCCTGGTCACTGCCCTGGCCAGTCCTTCCCCCTGAGATGCCTTTCATGGGCCAGGCTGTGCTCAGGACCAGTGCGGGGTCAGCAGCTTGGATAGGTCCTGATGTGTGACAGGGATGAGCATTGACTGAGCGACCGGGATCCAGGTCAGTGCCCAGCCTGAAGCAGGGCTTGGCTCAGATAGTCAATTTTTCATTTTCTCAGAATATCTGAAGACCTGTTTTTAGATGGTATTTTGAGGTATCCAAGCCCCGGCCCCTTCATGTACCAGAGAGAGTCCAGGATCTAGGGTCTTGGGACCCTGTATCAGACCTAAGTGCCTCAGTCCCCTGTCCACCCCTGGAGCTCAAGGACCCCGTCTTTGTCCAGCTATCTCAGTGCCTCAGATCCTCCCATGGATGCATTTGGTTTATTAGAATGAGGATAGGGAGAGGTGAACTTTTTTGAGTGACTTATCTGCCCTGGTACACCCACATCCTCACTGAGGCTACAGAACCACCCTTTGAGATGGGTACTATTATTGCCTCATTTTACAGATAAGAACACTGAGGCAGAGAGGTCAAGACATTCGTCCAAGTTCACACAGCTAGTAAGTGGCTGGTCCAGATTTTGAATTTAGACCAGTTGTTTCAAATCTGCTTCTCTGTGCATGACCCCTCGTATGATCTCTTTTTACAGCTGGGGAAACTGAGGCACAGTGAGAGGAAAGGGCTTGGCCAAAACCTTGATGAGGGCAGAGCTGGGTTCCTCATTAGAAGTCATGGACACATACCTGGGGTATTCTCGGCTGGAGTGGAGGCACTTGCCTTGGCAGGAAGAGTACACAGGTTGGGGAGGCCTCAGAACACAGTTCCAGAAGAATTCCTCAGGAGATTAATGGCCCGGGCCTGGGCCTGCTTTGTCCCCAGTGTTTACAGCCTTCTAAAAAAGGGCGTGAAAGAATCATGCACAAGAATGTGTACAAACACAGGGCTCTGATTCAAGTCTTCCACCTTCTCTTCCTCAGTGCGATGCTTTCCCTCGGCTGCAGTTTGCTGGGGAAACCTACACAAGATCTTTCCTTCTCTGGCCCTCAGTCCCTTCATTTTCAAGTTCCAGGGTGAGCGAGGAGTTCTAGGCTGGATCTGGGGGACAGAAATGGCTTGGGTTCAAGCCACACCTCTGCCACCTACATGCTGGATGAGTGGCTTAGCATCTTTGAGCCTCGGTGTCTTCCTCTGCAAACTGGGGCTGAAGTCACACAAGTCCCATCAAACATCCAGCCAGTGCAGGCTCACTACAGGCACGGTCATGAGAGCATTCTTGTCGCAGCAACAATTGTTGCTAAAAAAGTATTAATATTGGCATCAGTATGAGGAAAGCTTCTTGTTTAAAGGGTTTGGGGTTGGGCAGAGCTGGGGTCAAATCCATCTCTGCCACATTCTAACCCTGGCTGGAGACCACCCTTTCTGAGCTGTTTCTTTCTCTGGAGGGCAGGGATAGCCGACTCAGAAGATGACAAGGGTCATGGATGTAAATTGCTCAGTGCAATGCTTGGACCAAGAAGGGCCCTGTCAACGTCAACTATTATTATTCTCTGACTCTAGGATCCTGCAGCACCCATCCTTCCAGCCGCTCTGAATGGCTTTTCCTGCAAACGAAGATGCTCCAGCCCTAACCCCCTCTCCCAGAACAGTAGCAAGATCAGAGCAACCCCAGCCCTTTGTGTGTCTGGGAATGTCCCCTCCATCCACTGTCCCAGCCACAACCCCAGCTCCAGCCTCCTCCCCCTCACATCTCTCCCCCACTGCCTGTGTGCAGCTCACCACCAAATCTTGTCCATTTTACCTCCAAAACATCTCCTGACTGTGTCCACTTCTCTGCATCACCATCACCACTGCAGGCTGAATTATGTCCCCACAAGAGACACTGAGATCTTAACCCCTAGGATCTGTGAATGTGACCTCATCTGGATATAGAACCTTGCAGATGGTCAGAATGAGGTTATTAATTGGACTGTAATCTGGTAAGACTGTGTCTTTATGAAAAGGGGAAATTTAGACACAGAGAGCTACACCAAGGAGGACTCCATGTGAAGGTGAGGGCAGAGTCTGTGGTGCTGCGCCTGGAAGCCGGGCTTCTAGCTAATAAATTTCCATTGCTTAAGCAGCTCAGTCTGTGGTGCTCTTACGGAGGCCCCAACAGACAAACCCATCCTCTGGTGTGCTGGCCTCCTTGCCTGGCTCCCCGCAGGGCTCTCCCAAGTGGTCTGCTCACCTCCTCTCAGCAGCCACAGCTCTCATTAAAATGTAAGTCCCAGTACAGCTTAAGCGGTAGAGCGCCTGCTTATCATGCATGAGGTCCTGGGTTCAATCCCTGGTGCCTCATCTAAAGTAAACAAACCTAGTTACTGCCTATCCATAGATGTTTTTAAAAATAAAGTCCCTTCGTGTCCCTACCCTCTGCTCTTGGGACAAAAGTCATGGCCAGGTCACTGCTGGGCCAGCCTTCATGTCTGGCCACCAGGTATTTTCATGATTCACAAGCTCAGGGCCTGTGTCTGACTTGCCTGTGGCCCCACATCTCCCATCCTCCACCCGGCGTTAAAGACAGTGCTTCGTGTTGGCTTGTTTACTTCTTGTCTCTCTCCCACTAGAGCGCAAACTCCATGAGGACAAGAAATGGATCAAGGTCTGTGGGATAAATGAAGGGAGGGATGAGTGGACTCTGAGGCTGTCTCTGAAAAGCCTCTGTATGTTTCCCGGGGCTTCTGTAACCGAGTACCACCTGCTGGGTGATGTCAATGACAAAGATGTCTTCTCACAGCTCTGTTAAGCTAGAAGTCCAAACTCAAGGTGCTGGCAGAGCCGCTTCCTTCCGACGCTGTGAGGGGCAATCTGGTCCTCTCCCTCAGCTTCTGGTGGTTTGCTGGCCATCTTTGGCAATTCTTGACTTGCAGAAGCAGCACCTCGGTCTCTGTCGTCATCTTCACGTGGTGTTCTCCCTGTGTCTGTCTCAGTGTCCAAATTTCCCCTTTTTATAAAGACACCCGTCATGTTGGATTAGGGCGCACCCTACTGCAGTATGACCCCGTCTTAACTAATTACATCTGCAATGGCCCTGTTCCCCATTAAGGTCACATTCTGAGGTACTAGGGGCTGAGACTTTTAACACATGAATTTTGGGGGGATGTGAGTCAATCTCCAACACCTTCTACCCAGTCATTTTGTCTGTTATCGCCTTGGGCTTTAGTTAACAATTATGTTATCTCTGCCTCAGAATTTCAAAGTCTCTTTGGGTTTTAAGATCACTCCACTCTCTGGGCCAAACCACGGCCCCCCCAGCAAGAGGCCTGACGCAGGCTGCCAGTGGACTCTGCCAGAGGCACCCCGAGCCTGTCCCACATCCTGACCCAGCAGTGTGGGTCCGGTTCTGTTCAAACCAGAACCAGCCAAGTTCAGGCAGGTGTATGGGCAGAAGGGGAGGGCCAGATTGTTCCTTTTCAAAAATGCCCAACATTTCCCCAAGCATTTCCTCTCCTCTCCTCGAATCCAGACCAACTCTGTCAATTTAGGAAACAGAGTTGACTGTATTCAACAATCTCTAGTCTTCCCACTGAAATGATTACTATCCCACTGTAGGCTAGGTTTTGGAAACTCAAAAGCAAAGAAATAACTCCTCCTTCTCTGTTTTCTCCCGTGTTATCCCTTCCATGAAGCAGGAATGAAAAAATATCTTTATTGGCCAACTGGGCAAAGGACCAAAGTATGGAAAGAAATAGAATGGAATGAAAATCCTGGTTACAGTTTGTCTCAGTCAGGGCCCTGGCCCCAAATGGTTTCTTTTCTTTTCTTTTCTTTTCTTTTCTTTTCTTTTCTTTTCTTTTCTTTTCTTTTCTTTTCTTTTCTTTTCTTTTCTTCACTTCTCTTCTCGTCTCCTTCCTTCCTTCCTTCCTTTCCTTCTTTCTTTCCTTCTTTTCTTTCCTCTCCATTAAGACACTGGGGATTGAACCCAGGACCTGGTGCTGGCACACTACCACTGAGCTCTACCTTTTCCCCAACCAGATGGTTCCTTTAAAACAGAGATTCTCACATGCAAAACAGCTGGTGGCTATGCTGGAACTCCTCCCCCCGACCCTCAACCCTCCACTCTCAGTCTTCAGGTTAGACGGGCAAGTCGGGCAAGGGCAAGTCGGGGAAACCAGCTACCACTCAATCATCCAAAGGGACTCCTTCCCAGCGTGGCACCCATCCATATTCGCAGAAGGTGGAGCCCATGACAGCAGCATGGGGAGAGCCTCTCTTTACCAAACAGCCTGGGAAGTACACAGATAGTCTACCAATATCATAGCCATGTCAGTCTTGGCTCCAAGATCCTAAAATGCTGAAGTTCCGTAATTTAAGGACTCCACAGTCCCCTGTGTCAGTGGAGCAACAGCTGCGAAGAACATGAACTTAAACTTCAGCCAGGCTGCCTTCGATTCTGCTCCTGCCTGTTCCTTCACCTGTTGGAGTTTCTGTTTTGCCACATGTTGAATGAGGCTCATGCCAGTAATGTATGCGCACAGGATTGGCACAAAGTACAAGATCACTTCATGGGAATTGTTGCTGGGTGTAGTGTAAACCCTGACAGGTTTTTATTTCTTTTTCTTTTTCTTTTTTGTAATGCAAATACTTGACTAAGGCTTGTCAGAGGCATTCCATTTCAGAGGTATCCACTTCCAAGGTGATCTCAAATAATCACAGTGTCAGCCGCAGGACTAGGTAAAGAGCCAGGTCACCTTCCCCTGACCCAGGCTCTTTGTTTTTGAGGTCTTGTTTGGCTTCAATAACAGACCATTTGGGCTACTTGCTTTTTTCTCTTCTTATGCTTTAAATTCCTGCTCTTCGGTTTTATTCATTTATTTGGTAATTAAGTTTTATTTATTTAATTTATTTATTATTATTTTTAAAATGGAAGTACTGGGGATTGAATCCAGGACCTTGTCATGCTAAGCAGGCACTCTACCACTGAGCTATACCTTCCACAGCCCACTCTTACGCTTTAAATTCACTAATAGTGAGCCAGTGAAACCCTAGGCCCCCACCCCTGACCCTAATAAAAGCAGAACCTCAGTCCTGTTCTCTCTTTCCCTTTCTCTGTCTCCTTGAAAAACTGCTATGTGGCCCTGCTGTCCTATGTAATTTCCAGGTCTTGTAAATAGTAACTGTCTATTTTTACAAAGTTTCCTGATGGTTATTGCTGAAGGGCATCTTGCAATCATAATAAGAACCCCAAGGGCTGTTCCAGCTACAACATTGCTTATTGATAGGCTGAGACCAGCACAAAACACTGGGTTATCTGTGAAGCAAAACACTGCTGAAGTTAAGAGCTTGAGCTCTGAAGTCAGACAGATCCTGTTTAAGTCACAGGCCTGGGTGACCTTGAGAAAGACCTTTTGCCTCTCTGAATCTCACTTCCCTCATCTCCCTTTCTCCCTCTTGTTCACTCAACTCCAGCCTCACTGGTTCCCTCACTGTTTCTGAACACACCAGGCCCACCCACCTCAGGGCCTTTGCACTGGCTGGCTCTTCTGCTTGGAATGCTCTCCCCTAGTGTAGCCAAATGGCTCTCACCTCCTCTAGGTCCCTTGCCCCCTCCCTGCTTTATTTTTGACCACAGCACTTATCACCAGCCGGTATACCACATATTTTGTTTTTCATTTGTGATGTTTCCAAACACACCAGAATGTAAACACTTTGAGGGCAGGGAATAGTGTCAGTTTTAGCCACAGCCATTGTGTTGGGTACATAGCAGGCACCAAGTAAAATTGGTTGAGTGAGCAAGTGAATGAATGAATAAAACGGACATGAAGATGACTGGATAAACAAAATGTGGTATATCCATACAATGGACTATTATTCAGCCTTAAAAAGGAAGGGAATTTTGTGTTACCGTGGATGAACCTTGAGGACATTATGCTAAATGAAATAACCCAGTCACAAAAGGACAAGTGCTGTATAATTCCTTTTTTTTTTTTTTTTTTTAGGAGGGGGAAGTAATTAAGCTTATTTATTTATTTTCAGAGGAGGTACCGGGATTGAACCCAGGAACTTGTGCATGGGTAAGCACTCTACTGCTTGAGCTATACACTCTCCCCCATAAGATTCCTCTTATGTGAGGTACCTAGAAACAGTCAGATTCATAGACACCACAAGTGGAAGGCTGGTTGCCAGGGGCTGGGGAAGGAGGGTAATGAGGAGTTGTCCTTAAGCAAGTACGGAGTTTCAGTCTAGTAAAATGAAAAAACGTTTTGGAGACTAGTGGTGGTGATGGCTACACAACATTGTGAATGTGCTTAACCCCACGGAACAGTACTCTTAAAGGTGACAGTGGTAGGTTTTGTGTTATGTTTCTTTTACCACAATTAAAAATAAATAAATCAATAATTTGAAAAAACCTGAAGGGCTCACGATGTCTACTCCACAGGCTTAAGTAAGATGGTCCATGTGAGCAAGTAATAAATACAGGTTGTGATTATCACTGATGGAGAATTCTAACCTGTGGCGTCTCTGTGACAAGAGAGACAACATAGCCTTGTGACACAGAACATTACAAGTCCTGGCTTCCCCTCTTACCAGTCAGCAACTTCTGTACCCTGGTTTCCTCAACTGTAACATGGAGATAACGGTACCCACTCTTTTTGTTTAAATCGATATATAGTCATTTTACAACTTTGTGTCAATTTCTGGTGTACAGCATAATGTTTCAGTCATACATGTACATACATATATATTCCTTTTAATCTTCTTTTTCATTATAGGTTACTACAAGATACTGCATATAGTTACAGTTCTCACTCTTAAAGTTGTAGAAGGATTAAATGACTTAATAACTGAAATATTTACATCATTGCCCAGCACAGAGGAAGCAGTTAATAAAGGTCGGCTCTTTTGGTTGTTTGAAGAGTCCACGATTCTAACGTTCAGCCAATTTATGATGCAAACTACTTGCTCTTTATTGCACCTAAATTTATTTCCCCCCATAGACACCTGGGCTGTAAAATCATTTAACCTGGAGACCATATATTTTATTGTCCCCCCCAGGATTTTTTTGACAGTGAAAGGGGCGCTACTGATAATTAAGGGCTCCAAGGATCATCTTTGCTATAACTTGTCCCTCCACAGGGGGCAGCAGAGAGCCAGCCTTTGGACTGATGTTACAAAACTGGGCTTGCTGTTTGCCCCACTGCGCCAGCTTCTTTTGCGTAATTGGTTTACGCGAGGACAGAGAGTTATGCAAAAGGCAGGTGAAAGAGTGGGACCCCTTATGCCCTCTCTCTCCCTCTCTCTGGTACAGGCTCTGGCTCAGAGGCAGGAGCGTGGGTGGGAAGCCAGCCCTGGCACCTAGCTTGTCTGGGCCTGGGTCGTGGCAGGTGGTTGGAGGAAATGACCTCTGGCCCAATCCTACCCCACCTCCTGCACTTGCCTCAGAGAAGATTGTCTGAGGACTCACAGGTGTGCAGCTAGCAGGATCCTTTAAAAATAGGTCAGATCATGTCTCAAAAATCTCGAAAGGCTTCCATGTGTTCCATCTTTTCCCAGGTTAAAGTCAAAGATCTCCACCATCTATCCCATCCCCTCTTGGCAGCATCTCCTGCAACTTGCAGGCTCACTCATCCTGTGCTAGCCACACTGGCCTCCTGATTGCTCCTCCCAACGCCAGGCATATTCCCACCTCAGGGCCTTTGCACTGGCCTTTCCTGCTGCTTGGAATTCTCTTCATGCAGACATCTGCACCAGTGCTCTCTCATTTCCTTCATGTTTCTGTTCGAACATCTCCTTGTCAGTAGGGTCTACCCCATCACCCTACTGAAAACTACAAATGGCCTTGTTTTACACTCTTGCCCTTTTAATTTTATTTTCTCACAGCTTTTTTTTTTATCACCTTCTAGCATCCCCTACAATTTAGTTATTCCTGTCTCTTGATTATTATTTATCCTCTTCCCCTCTCCCCTCACACACATGAAGGTCGACTCCACAAGGGCAAGTAGCTTTTACTGTGTGTTTCCTGCTGTGTTCTCAGTATCTAGAAGAATGACTAGAACATAATATATGCTTGATAAATAATGCATTGAATGAAGACTAATAATGGCCTGTGAGGCAGGTTATTTTTATTACCCCATTTTACAGATGAGGGAATGGAGGCTGTGAGAGGGAATGTCACTTGACCAAGTTCACACAGTAGAGTATCAGAGCTGGGATTTATTTTGAAAACTCATTCTGAGGGGGGGAGGATGTAGCTCATTGGTAGAGTGCGTACTTGGCAGGCACAATGTCCTGGATTCAATTCCCAGCACCTCCATTAAAAACAAACAAACAAACAAACAAACAAGCCTAATTACCCCTCCTCCCAAATAAATAAAATAAAAATTAAAAAAAACTCACTCATTCAGCAAAAAAATTTCATTCATTGAGCATCTACTGTGTGCCAGATCCTATTCTAGGAAGCTGGGGATACAACAGTGAATGAAGGAAGTCCCAAACCAAGATGTCAGACTCCAGAGCCTATATGTGGACCCTATAAAGCTTCTGTGCTGTGCATGTAGGGAAAGTGAGGCCAGACAATGGAGAGAAGGCACAGGATCCTAGCCAGGTGATGGCTGGTCAGTGTGGGAAGTGGGCTTGGCTCTGCAGGAGATTCCGTGGTTGCAGGATGAGCTGGAAAGGAGGCAGCTACTTCCCGAAGTCCCTGTCCTGGGACTGCAGGTCCAGAGCTGCAGGAAGCAGTGGCGAGATGGGTGAGAAGTGCCCTGGCAGCTACATCAGGTAAAGGAAGAGCTCAGTCCAGGCTAGAGACTCCCTGGAGCATGCTCGGCATCCTGGGGGAGCAGGGAGACACGAGATCAAAGATGAAGGGGGAGAGACAGAGACAGGGAGAGGGAAGAGATCAGAGATGACCTCTGAGCCACTGTCCAAGCCACTGATGGTTTAAGACTATGATTTTAGCAAAATCTTTCCTGATTTCCTCCTTGAACACGAAACCCTCATTCTCCTGTAAGCCGAGATGCCACATACTCTTGTCCACCTGTGAAGGCAGGTACCTCCCAGGTGGTCATAGAGAGTGTGGACAGCTCCATCTGAGAAGGGAAGCTGCCCCTCAGTTTGAGGAAGAGATAGACTGAGGCCTTTCCGTGTCTTCCCACAGTGACCATGTCTGAAGTGCTGTGGCTTTCACAGACCCCGAAATTACCCATGTTTCAAATACGCTGAATAGTCAGATGGGAATGCCGTGGATCAGCCCTGCTTTAGATTTTAGATATCCTTGGGTCTGCGTTCTTCTGTCTTTCAGTAGCAGCTCATAAAATCAGGCAGTTGCTTCTTCTTCTTTCCTTTTCTTTTTTTATGAACTATAGTTGATTTACAATATTGTGTTAGTTCCAGGTATATAGCAAAGTGAAGGCAGCAGCTTCTTAAATGAATGCATGTGACCCAGGAGTTTAATCCTAGAGATTGCTCCTTCAGCAGTACTCCCAGAGGAGGCCCAACACCCACGCAGAGCAATGTACACTGGAGCAAAGTGAAAAACTGGAAACAGTGCAATGCCCATCAGTATGGGAATCAGTGATACATGATGGGGCATTAGCAATGGAAAGCTATGCAGCCATTAAGAAGCATGAGTTAGAACACTGCATGCTTTGATGGTACAATATCCAACATGGATGGTTAAAAAAAAGAAGCCCACAATGGGAGGCTAGGATGACCTACTTTTGTAAAACGTATACATATATTCATATTTATGCTTGCATTTGCTTAAACAAGTTTTGAAGGATACCCAAGGAACCATTAATGTGCTTATGGCTAGGTTTAGAACTGACAATCTAGAAACAGGATCGAGAAGGAAGATGTTACTTTCATTTCACATACTCTTGTTCTGCTTGACTTATTTTTTACCAAGTGTTTGCATTGTATGTGTAATTAAAGACTATTTTAAATAGAAATCTTAGCCAGTACTTGCATAGCTATCTGTCTTTTAGGTAACTACAACAAAAGTGATCATTTAAAAAGTATTTAGTATTTTGAATGATTGAACGTGCTGTTTAGAATTTGGAGGATTATGCTTAATTAAAAACTTTTTTTTTTTTAAGCAAACAGACATTTTAAAAATACCTTTCTTGGGGTGTTTTTTTTTTTTCTTTTACAAGCCTGGCTCCCTCTACAGCTCCTGGGTGAGGATTGACCTCAGGATTAACTGTGCTTGAGGTTATCTGTGCTCCCCATCCACACTCTTCACTTGAGCCTGGCCTGTGCCATGTCTTGCAAATCAGCAATCAGAAAACTACTTGCTTATTTTATAGGAGGAGGTGCACAGAGGGAAGGCATCCTCCCTGGAGCCACACAGCTGGCCCAGCCTAGACATAGGCTTGGACACTGACCTGCAGAGAGGGGCAGATTTTTCAGAGAGGCTCCTCTGAAAAGCTCCACTGGCATCCAGGAAACTCTCGAGCTGGAAGGAGGATGAATCTTGGAATTGGTCAGGGTTGTGGAGGACAGAGTGGAGCAGCAGGAACACCATGGTGCCTTGTGGAAGGAGTCTGCCCAGAATTTCACAGCTGCTCATCCAGGAAAGCACCCAGAGATGTGCTTCTGGTCCAAAGCTTCCTGGTCTCCTCGGCCCTGGGGAGCAACAGGGTGGGGAGACTATGGTCTCTGGGGTCTGTGAACCTGGGCTCAATCCCCAGCTCTGTCACTCCCCAGCTGCATGACTGGGCAAGTGACTTCTCTTTGAACCTCAGTGTCTCCATCTGCAAAATGGGCACAAGAATAGTATCTATTCAGAGGATTCCGTGCTATATTGAGAATCACTTGGCACATAACAAGTGATTATTATTACTCAGGGCTGCCACATGAGGTCACAAAGGTTGTGCCTTGCACAGCAGGATGAAAATCCCAGATGGGCCCTTTTTCTTCATACCATGCATTCCACAGGCCACTTGCCTGGAGAAGGTTCCTTTTTTATTTTCCCAAATGTGCATCAGAAGGGGCTAGTGGCCCCTCTGGTATTATTCACATCACTTCTAACCACAAAAGCAGATTTCAGCCCGTTGTGAGAACTTTCACATATTTTAGATCATCTTTAGCGATTTTGACTGCTTTTGAGCAAGTCATAGATTTCTTAACCTCTCCACCTAAGGTCACTTTTGCTATTCATTCAAGCAAACATCCAGCCAACACTAAGGACATTCGGGAACTTTCAGGCTGCTGAGGACCAAGATCTGGGCACTCCCCTGGCAAACTTCTCTCCTTCCTGGCACCCCTCACCAAGGCCTGTGCATTGTGGGCTCACTGAGATTTGGTGAGATTTGGGGATGATTTTGGAGGTGCTTGAAGCTCAATATTTCTGCTGCAACTCAGGCCTGGAGAGAGTGTCTGAAAGGACTTCTCAGAAACAGATCCAGACCTGGGTATGTACCCAAAAGATTTGAAAGCAGGGACTTGAAGAGAGAATTGTATGGCCATGTTCATAATGGCGTTATTCATAACAGCCAAAAGGTAGAAACACCTCAAGAGCCCATCAGCAGATGAATGGATGCATGAAATGTGCTATATCTGTACAAGGGAATATGATTCAGCCTTAAAAAGGGAAGACAGTCTGAGATGTGCTACACCATGGATGAACCTTGAGGACATTATGCTAAGTGAAATACATCAGTCACAAAAGGATGAATACTCTATGATCCCACTTATATGAGTTTCCTCGAGTGGCCAGATTCATAGAGACAGAAGCTAGAAGAGTTGTTGCCAGGGGCTGGGGGAGGGGAATAGAGAATTGTTTAATGGGGACAGAGATTCAGATTTGCAAGACATGGAGTGTGGGAGACGCGTGGTGGTGATGCTTGCACAAAATGTGAATGTGCTTAATGCCAGTGAACTCTACACGTAACAATGGTTAAAAGGGTAAATTTTATGTTGTGTATATTTTACTACAATTTTTTTAAAAGGAGGAAAAAAGAGAGAAAGAAACAGATTTAGGCCCTCTGACCCTCCTCCAGCCCTGCCTGTAAAATGGGGGGAGTGGCCTGTGGGCTGAGGGTCCCTGGTTTCTTGGTGTTCATGACTCTGCTCTGAAGGTCCCTTTGCACACCTGGGACTGCAGAATTCTCTGTGCAATGGCTTCAAGTCCACATCCAGAGCCCAGGAGTCCACTTCCCTAGGCCCATCCTCCAAGGACAACCTGCATCCTTGCTGTGTGCACACCCCTGATAGAGAAAAAATGTGGGGCCAGAGGAGGGTCCTAGGTCTTGGTTGAGTCCCCGGGACATGACTCTATCCAGTGTGGGTCCTTGGCTTTGTGCAGGAAAGAATTCAAGAGCGAGCCACAGTTGAGTAAAGGTGGATTTATTCAGAGATACATACTCCATAGACAGAGTGCAGGCTGTTTCAGAAGACAAGAGAAAGGCCACAAGGTGTTGGGGTAAGGTGCTCAGTTTAAAGTAAAAGTAGTCACACACTCCAAAGAGGAGGGAGCGACAGAGGCAGCCGTGAGGCCCTGCCCCCTTCCTTCTGGTCTCAGCTGGTGGTGGAGTGGCTGGATATGGGCATGGATGGAGCTTGGCACATGTGGGCTGGGGTTCAGGATGGACCCGGAAGTGGGAAGGAAAGGGACGTGGGCCAGGTACCTTGGGCCAGTGCCAGCCCTCCTTGAACTGTTGCATTCCTTTGAGAAAGTCTGAGAGTATCCAGGTCAAGCCTTGCTTTCCAGGTCATTGGGAAGGTCTCTTTGTCAGAGAAGGAGGAGAAGGCAGGCTTTATTTGCTGATTGTTAGTTCATCTCATGCTACCAAATACTGAGACAAAGTTGGACCTCCACTGGTGTCCTGCCCTGTGTAGTGGACAAGATGGTGGCCGCCCAGACTTCCTTGGCTGACTGAGACATTCACTCTTAGCTACTGAGTGTGTCTGCGGCTAACAGCTCAGACCTGATCGCTTTCCACGAATTGCCTTTGGCCAAAGGGAGGTTCTTGGCCTCAGTCAGAGCTCCTCCCTGAGGAAAGCCACATCCAACCACTGGTTGATGCTGGAGTATGAAGCCAGCTCTTTGCTCCGGTTTGGGACAGCTCTGGGGGGCAGCATAGTCCCAGAGTTCCCTGTGGGACTGGCTGGGTCTTCTGTGTAGCTGTGTCACCGTCCACTGCCACCTGCTGCCCCATCTTGCTGCCCCAGCTTCCCCGCAGGTGTCACTCCCTAGAGGCTTCCCCTGTGAACCTCCTGTGTGCACACTGCCATCTCACAGTCTGTTTCTAGGAAACCGACTTAAGATCCTCTGTGATCACGATGGTAGGCATAGACCTGGGACTTCTCTCCCCAGACATGGTTCCCTAGGAGCCCCATCTCCCCTTCATGGTGACATCTCCACCCATGCCATCCCTCTGACAGACCAGGCAGACCCTTCCCTATACACTGTGCAACTGTTCACTGGGGGGCCAGGGAAAGCTTCCTGGAGAAGGTGACTTCTGAGTAAGTTCTGAAGGAGAGGAGAGAGTGAGCTGTGAGCATCTCTGAGTAAAGGGCTTTCCAAGCTGGGGAACAGCAGCGCAAAGGCCCTGAGAATGAAAGAAGCCCTGGAATATGTAAGGACACTGAGGGGGTCAAGTGGGTTGGAGTGAGCTAGGAAGAGAGTGTAGGAGATGAACATCAAGTGGGAAATTGGAGAGCAGATCAGGCAGGGTCCCTTGATTTTTACTTAGAGTGAGATGGGAGCCATGGAAGAGTTTTGAGCAGTGGAAGGACATGACCTAACAGGTTTTATAAGACCACTCTGGCTTTCGTGTAAAAATAATCAGAACAAGAATAATCAGACATCTGGTTGTAAAAATAATCAGAACAGTAACATTTTTCAGAATTTACTATATACCATAAACCCACTGGATCCTCACAACCACACAGCAGAGGTATGTTTATTATACCCATTGTATAGAAGAAGAGACCAAGGCTCAGAGATGTTGAGTCACTTGCCCAGAGTTGCACAGCTGGGAAGAGGAGGTGCAGGGATTCTAGATGACTCCAGAGTCCTAGTTCTCAACTGTTGTGCTTTGGTGTTCCATCAGGGAGCTGGCAATCCCAGACTTGCTTGGGTTGAGGGAGGTGGGGTGGGAATCAGGCTATGAAAGGACTCAGGAACCTGATACTGCGAGGCCCAGTCTTGCCTCTCTATCTAGCAGACCAGAAACACCAGCTGAACCCAAGTGTCTGTACCCATACTCAGTCTGTACCCTGGGGATGTGGGATCCCCGGAACTGGGTGTTCTGGGTGACAGCATGGGGCACCTCCAAAGGTAGGATGTCTGCAAACCTCAGGATCTCACGGAGGACAGCATCTGTGTATGGCGTCTGGGCTCTGTCCCCCAGGCAGGGCCGTCTCTCTGGCCCCGCTGTGAAGGAAAACCCGGGCTGGACTAACAAGCTAACTCACAAATCTAAGTGTAACAAGTGTCAGTTTACTGATTTGAGTTCTGCTGGGGTAATTCATAAATGTAAGTTAATAAGTGTCAGTTTGCTGATTCCCTGTTCATGTTTTCTTTGCTAGCCAGCTGGATTTTCAAAGAGACATGTCTGGCCTTGAAATGTTGGTTTGCTGCCTCCCTGCCTCTACTTTTGTAATAATGATGCTGCTAAAGCTGTTCCATGCCTATTGGCCAAATACCCCAAGCGTGTCATTAACCATATAAAACCCCATGCACACGTCTTGGAGGTGCTCAAAGCTTCGGAGCAGAAGCCCCTCTGAGCCTGCCGGCGTAATCAATCTGAGTACTCCAATGCTCTGAGTCGTGCTTGTTTCTTGGCTGGCCTGTCATTTCCGTAACATTTCTGGAGGCCCTAGCGAGGTTCAACTACAACAGCCCCTTGAGCCGCTGGACTGGTGGCTCCGGCCGATTGGGGGACAGCGAATGATGTGGCGCCGCCCGACGGTATTCCGGGTTCTTTCGTGATAGTGACTCGGGCCCCCGTGTGGCTGGGCTACAACCAGAGCCAGACTCCGTGGAGGGACGGACAGACTCACCCGGTGGCCATCCAGACAAGGTAGGAACCCCCGGGAGGAATCAGGTCCTGTCCCAGTGGACAGAAGAGGAGGCAGATCCCCTCCTACAGGAAACAGGATATTGGGATTGGTGGGAGGACTGTTGTTAACCTCTGTGTGTGTAAGTGAATGTGCGTCCTGTGAAGCATGAGATCAGGCTCGGGTTTGTAGCTCCACAGCATTCCGCTACGGAGTTCGAATGTGTCCCAACCTGCGGTTCCATGGTGACCTTAAATGGCTCAGAGAGGTATCGGTCCCTCAGGGTCCCGATGTGAGTCAGCAGCTTATACTGACCCGCCAAAGCTAAGAGGCACCTTCGTCCCCGCGAGGGGAGCGGCCAGGCGGACGGAGCGAAAACCCTCCCTTGTCTTGTCTGCAACACAGGCACAGGGTGGCTACACTGGGAGGGAAAGGGACATAAAACAGCGTACAAGTAAACGACCCCTGTGCCTTTGGGGACTAAAACGAGGCTACTTTAAAATGTTTCAGACACGACTTTGTCACCAGTCCCCTGGAATATCCAGTCGTGATTAATAAACCAGCCTCAATAATGCCCCTCTGTCTAAAATAAAGCCGGCAAGACCTGAGCCACAGGGAGCTACCCCAGGACTGGCTGGAACTCTCTTTTGAGGTCCCCTTTTGGTTCATTTATTCTGCCACCGGCCGGCTATCCCAGCCTCATATTTTGTCAATTTAGGCTATAGAGAAGGCTTTGTGCAGGGACCCCCTAGAGCTCATCCAGGCCCAGGGGACCCTCTGGGACAAGTGCCTATTGTGAAACCCTAACTCACTGGCAGCTCTTCCAGCCAAGCAGATAGATATTAGGCCCAGCCAGGCAGCAGAGTTTAAAAAAGCAAAAACCAAACCAAAACAAAACCACTGTTTTGAGGAGTGGAAAAAACAAAAAACAAAAAACAACAGAAATACTGGAGTCACAGTCCTCGGTGCCAGGAGCAGACCCACACCTCTAGGCCATAAAATCTGTCAACTAATAGTAATGAGAGCCTCTAAATCAAAGCTAACAGTTCTGGACTGCATGATTGAAAATTTCAAAAAGGAGTTCTCAGAAAACTATGGAGTTTAAATGAGCTCTGGCAGGCTTCATACTTTGTATAAACTTAAATGGCCACCCTTTGGAGTCGGGTGGCCCTCAGGAAAAACTTTGGATTGAACAACAGTGCGAGCAATCTATTGAATAATCACCGGAGCCGCAGGCCACCCAGATCAATTCCCTTACATTAACTCCTGGCTAAATATTGCCCCAAATCTACCCCCATGGAATCGGTTCTGCTCAAATGGACCTGGACAATGCAAGATATGAGCAGCTCAGCCGGTCCAGGCCAAAAAGGACAGATTAAAAAAAAGCCTATTTTCCAGGGAGACACAGAGAACAAAATGTGCCTACCCCCTCCGTACGCCCCCGGGGCACCAACACCTCCCCAACCTGAGGACCCAGAGGCAGAGCCCAGCCCCCAGCCTGAGCCGGTAGGAAGGAGACTCCGGTCAGCACAAGCTGGGAGGCCAGCACCACCGGCCCTCCAAATACCGCTGCGGGAGACACAAGGGCCACAGCAAGTTGGGGAGGACAGGACTGTTCAGCCCAGATACCCCGTACTCTGCTACCAACCCTTTAGCACTACAGCCCTTCCCAATTGGTGCCATCATATTCCTTCCTACTCTGAAAAATTGCAGGCATTTCAATCACATTATGGTCTAAACAAAATTAGGAAGAAGAGCTTCCACAATAGGATTTTTGGCCTGCCCTCCAAAGAAAAGGAGTGAAAAGTGTCAGAGCGGGCCATGGAAGATGTCAAGGGAGCCATGCCGAGCGGCGGCAGACAGAGCAGCGGCCACAGCCGCCCAGCAACAGCAGCAGCAGCCCCCGCAGCCCCGGCACCGCCTCCACCTCGACCGCCGCTGCCTGCATGGCAAGTGTCGGGGAGCGCCGGCACCTGCCCAGTCCCGAAGCGATGCTGGGACAGTCATGGGGCTCTGTCGCGAAGACATGTCAATATGTGGTCTCTGTCCAGCCCATAATGATTTCTAGTTGGTGGTGTGTGACGACTGTAATCAGGCCGTCTAACCGCAGGCTCTGATTGACCTCGTAGAGTCTGTCTTTCATTCTCACCGGCCCACCTGGGAAGATGTTCGCCAGCTGCTTCTGACTCTTTTCAATACGGAGGAAAAGAGACACATTCTCACTGAAGCACGAAAATGGCTGCAGGGCCGAGCCCCCAGGGACACACTGGATGTTGAGGGGTGGGCCATGACACGGGCCCCTGACACCAGACCAGACTGGGACATTCTCTCGGAGTCCTGGCTCAAAATGTGGGGCCATGGCAGCGCGCTATGGACTATTTGTCTAGAAGACTGGACCCTGTGTCATCAGGATGGCCACCCTGTCTACAGGCCCTCACTGCCACAGCCCCTTGGTCAACGAGGCAGACAAATTCACACTGGGACAGACTTTAAATGTAAAAGTGCCCCATTCTGTGGTGGACCTGATAAACGGTCCAGGTTACAAATAAATAACTAACACAAGGATGACCCACTACCAGGGGCTTCTATGTAAAAATCCAAGAGTCGGTCTAGAGACTGTGTGAACCTTAAACCCAACCACATATTTTCCTGAGAGGGAAGGGCAGCCTGACCACGACTGTAAAAAAAAGAAAAAAAAAAGTTTACGCCAATAGGCCTGATCTAACCAACGAGCCCCTACAAAACCCAGACCTGGAACTTTTCACAAACGGCTGCAGTTACGTGCAGGATGGACACCGGCGAGCAGGTTACACTGTAACAACAACCCGAGAGGTAATAAAGGCGGAGTCCCTTCCCCCAGGATGGTCTGCTCAGTGAGCAGAGATTTGGGCACTGGTCCAGGCACTAAGGGAAGGGAAAGGAAAATGAGTGAATATATACACTGATTCCAAATATGCATTTGCAAACTTGCATGTACGTGGAGCCATCTACAAGGAGAGAGGACTTTTGACTGCTGGGGAAAAGGAAATCAAACCCCCCCCCCCAAATTTTACAGTTACTGGAGGCAGTATGGGATCCAAAAAAAGTGGCCATTATTCATTGTAAGGGACACCAAAAAGAAAATGACCCTGTGAGCCAGGGGAACAGGCTGGCTGATCAAAAGACAAGAGAGGCAGCCACCCAGGAACACCCAGTAATTAAAATTATGGCAACACCAGAGCTCCCCACTGCCCCAGAGTATAGCCACGATGAAAACAAGTGGGCACAGGCTGAACAAGGGAAGAAAAAAAGGACGGATAGTGGATCATGACAGATGAAAGGGTTTTCATCCCGGAACGACTAGCTTATCGCATAGTCCAACAACAACATGAAGCCACCTATATGGGAAAATCTGCTTTGGAGGCCCTCCTAAAGCGATATTTCCTGATTTCTCATCTCCCTACTCTGTGTGCATCAGTTTCCCAACGCTGCTTGCTCTGTGCTCAAAACAATGGCCCACCGGGCCAAAGGGAGTACAACGATGTGGATTGGCTCCCTTCAAAGATTTAGAAGTGGACTTTACTGAACTTGGGCTCAGTAAGGGATATAAGTACCTGCTGGTTTTTGTCTGCACCTTCACAGGGTGGGTAGAAGCCTACCCCACCAGGACGGAGAAAGCAAGGGAGGTAACAAAGGCTCTCCTCAGGGATGTCATCCCTCGGTTTGAAATGCCCACCTCCATTGCATCTGACAGTGGACCCACCTTCATGGCAGAGATTGTACAGCAAGTGGCAAAGACACTGAGCATCCGCTGGCACCTACACACAGCATACCGGCCTCAAAGCTCAGAAAAGCTATTAAAGTTGCAGGGATCCACCCTTGGATCCACCACTCCAGGGTTAAGAGAGCGACTCCACCTCAGACAAAGGGTCCCTAAAGAACTGAGAGTGTCCCAGGAGACCCACTCAAGATCAAGATCAAAAGGACCAGAAAAAGATTGACGAGCCCTGCTCTAGCCACACCCAGAAGCTGTCTAGTCAACGCACGGCCGAAGCTTGAGGAAAGTTCAACAAAACTGTTAAATGTATTCCTCTTGTGCTCCCTCGCCTCTTTCCCTGTTTGCTATACTAGCCTGCGTATTAGCAGTGGGGCTGGCCAGCACCGCCCCTCCTGACTGGAATATAGGCCATAGGATCCTGATAGCTATTATATACCTTGTTATAACTAGTGCCATCACTGCAGCATCATGTCTAAGATAATCATAAGGCTGATGTTACTGATGCTAATGCCCTCACTCCCCTTGCTAGCGGGGCTCAGAATGGCAGCAGGGGTAAGCACAGAAATTGGTGGCATAGCCTCATGCTCTTATTACTATTACCAGCTTACAGGTGAGTTCAGCCAGGATCACCAATGAGTAACAAAAACCCTGGAAGCTCTGCAAAGCCAGATTGACTCTCTGGCTGGCATGATCTTACAAAACAGGAGGGGCCTGGACCTGCTCATGGCCAGAGAGGGGGGACTGTGCCTCTTCCTAAACAAAGAGTGCTGTTTTTATGCCAATCAACCAGGAATTGTCAGAGGGATGGTTCAAGAGTTATAAGACCGAGTGAAAAAAAAAAAAAAACATATTTTAAACAAAAGCCCATGGACAGGCCCCTGGGCCTGGACCTCCCGGCTGGCACCGTTCATAAATCCCTTGCTCCTGATTTTTGCAGTCTGCTATTTGGGCCCTGTATCCTAAACTTCTTGACCCACTTTGTCTGTGAGCAAACAGAGGCTATAAAACTCCAGATGTTAGCCTCCAATTATAAGCCCCTGCAACAGGTAAATGATGATGCTTACTCCAACAAGGGTTGTGAAGAGGGGGTAATGTGAAGGAAAAGCCGGGCTGGGCTAACAAGCTAACTCACAAATCTAAGTGTAACAAGTGTCAGTTTACTGATTTGAGTTCTGCTGGGGTAACTTGTAAATCTAAGTTAATAAGTGTCAGTTTGCTGATTCCCTGTTCATGTTTTCTTTGCTAGCCAGCTGGATTTTCAAAGAGACATGTCTGGCCTTGAAATGTTGGCTTGCTGCCTTCCTGCCTCTACTTTTGTAATAATGATGCTGCTAAAGCTGTTCCATGCCTATTGGCCAAATACCCCAAGCTTGTCATTAACCATATAAAACCCCATGCACACATCTTGGAGGTGTTCAGAGCTTTGGAGCAAAAGCCCCTCTGAGCCCACCGGCATAATCAACCTGAGTACTCCAATGCTCTGAGTCGTGCTTGTTTCTTGGCTGGCCTGTCATTTCCGTAACACCACCACACACTCAGTCTCTTGCTGTATGAGTTCTGCTCCATTCAGAAGAGGGTGGGAAAGAGAAAGTTGTCGCCCTGGGCGTCTACCTACTTTTGAGCAAGCATTTCAAAGATGTATTAGCCAATTCTACTTATACTGAAGAAATGTGTATTTAGGGAATTGGCCTCACTTTGAGAGTTCTGGTAAATCCTGAAGCGGACGCCGTGACGCACTGCCCAGATCCGTCCTTAGGAATAGAGGACTTAAATCGCTTGCTGCTGGGCTGCCCTCAGCTGTCAGCCCCTTCCCAGCCAGCCCCTCTCTTGGCTGCTCCGTGCAGGGGTCAGACATCTTGCCCAAACGGGGACAGCGCTGAAGGGTCACTGCACCTCCAGAATGCCTGGTGGAGTGTCCGGGAGATGTCCCCAGAGACTGCATCATGGTTTGACTTCTCCCTCTCCCCAGTCCCGCTCCCCTTCCTTCTCTCCCCCAGGTGCCAACCCCCCAGACCTAATAGAGGTCATATGCACTAATGTCATTTCAGAGTTGCTTCCCATAGACTCAGTTTGCAACAAGAGGAAGGTCACGTGTGGTAGCTGTCATAATGCCCTTCCCCACCCAAAGATCTCCATATCCTAATCTTCAAAACCTGGGAATATGTTGCCTTTCATGATGTAGGGAACTTTACAGATGTGATGATGTTAAGGATCTTAAATTGGGGAGATTATTCTGGATTATCTGGATGGGCCCAATGCCACCATAAGGGTTTTTATAAGAGGTCATATTCTGAGATACTGGGGGTTAGGACTTCAATATATCAATTTTTGGCTAACACAGCTGAAACCCATAATACAGTCATTCATGCCGCGATCATCTTCTGAGCCCCTCCTGTGAGTCAAACACCGAACTGGGCGCTGAAAACACCAAACAGATTTGGTCCATACCCCATAGGAACTGGAATTTCTATATCTTAAATTTTTTCTGCCTCCTGACCTTTATTTATTGTTGTTCATTTTGTGGCGCATTTCACTGAATGGGTGGAACCTGCAATTTCTTGACCTTGGAGAGATGCCAAAATGGACTTTCCTGACCCCAGGTCCTGGCTCCTGCCCTCCTGGGTGATCTGGGTGATTCATTCACTATCCTCGTTCTTGTTTAATGCTTATGATGATTTGCAAAAAATTTTATAAATCGCTATTTTATAGATGAAAAAGCAGAGGCTGAGGGAGGACACCACTTGTAGAAACTTACACATGGCAGAAATAACTTTTAAATCCAGGGTTACAGGACTCCAGGACCCAGGTATGAAGCCTCTAGACCAGGAATTCTTTAACAAGGGTCCAGGCCCCACTAGAATTCAGGGGGCACATGAACTTAGATGGGAAACAAAATTGTATCTTTTCCACTGACCTCCTTCTGAAATTTAGCCTTTCCTTTGGTTATGAAGGCAGATCACAGGGAAAGTCGTGTCAACAGCGATGGCTTAATCACCAGTGGAAACCACAGGTATTTTCATAGCACATTACAGCTTCAGTCTTGGAAACTTCATTCAGACTCATCACCACTCTAAAATTACGGTGCTTACAGACTTGCCTCTAGGTCTTTTTTATTTAACATGTTCATGAGAAGAACATAATACAGTACAAATTTTAAAAATTTTTATAAGATCCTTTTTCACTTTTTTGGTGGGGGGTAATTTGGTTTATTTATTTATTTAATGATGGTACTGGGGGTTAAGCTCAGGACCTCGTGCATGCTAAGCACGCACTCTACCACTGAGCTATACCCTCCCCCCAAATTTGGTTTATTTTTTTTTTTAACAATCTGGTAACTATTTTAATAAAATTGACTTTTGTGGGAATTTATAAATTAAAAAATGTTTATTGTGGTAAAACACACATAAGATTTACCGTTTGACTACTTTAAAGTGTACAATTCAGTGGCATGAAGTACATGCATGATGTACAACCACATCACTATGTAGTTCCAGAACTTTCTCATCACCTCAAAGGAAAGCCCTGTGTACACTGGGCAGCCACTCCCCATTCTCTCTTCCCTCAGTCCCCGGCAACCCCTAATCTGCTTTCTCTGTTCATGAATTTGCCTATTCTGGATATTTCATAGAAAAGTAATCATATGCAATATATGACTTTGTGTGCCTGGCTTCTTTAATGCTTTTAATCCTATGCAGCTAAAAACATTATTGTGAGACAACAGCGCATTGTCACGTGTAAATGGGCAGAAGAGGACTAGTAGCAAACCTGTCGTAGGAATTGGCTTTAGCAGAAAAACAACGTTTATTAAGTATTATGTGCCTGGGTCTAAGTGCTTTAGATCTGTCACCTGACTGAATTCTCACAGCATCCCTGGGGATGGGAAGTGGACATTATTCTCGTTTTATAGGTGAGAAAAAAGAGGCACTGAGGCTAAAAAACCCACAAGCAGTCATACAGACAGCACTGGAACCAAGATTCGAACCTGGGTCCTCTGGCAGCAGCCTTCAGGCGCTTACCCACTAGCCAAGACACTTCCTCCAAGGGCCTTGCTGGGGTGAACTGACCCAGAGCCCAGCGCCCTCCGAGCGGCTCGCGGCCCGGCCTCCCCGCAGCCCCGCGCACCGCCTGGGAGCCGCACAGCGCGCCCGCGCCCGCGCCCGCGCCCCCAGCGCGGCCCCGGCGGTGGGGACCGGGCCGGTGGCCGTGAGCCCCGCCAGCCGCCACGCGTCCATCTGTCCATCTCTGGTTGTCGCTGGGGCTGCCCCTGTGTCTCCATGGCACTGTTTCTGGGTCTCTCCAGGCATCTCTGTGCCTCTGTGTCTCTGATCCTGAGCGTCTCTGTGTCATTTCTCCGTGTCTCCCAACCTGTTGCTCTTTCCGACTGGCCTTTTCTCTCGGGGCCGGCTTCCTTGGGCCTCGGCCTTTTGCTCTCCTCACCTCTGTATTTCTGTCCCCCTTGGCCTCGGTCTCCGTGTGTGTCCCTGTCTTTCTGTGACTCTCTATTCCTGTCTTGTTTTTTTGTTTGTTTGTTTGTTTTAATAAGTTTCTCTTTTTTTTTCTGATTGGGGAAGTAATTAGGTTTATATATTTATTTATTCTTAATACATAAATTAAATAATAAATAAGCTGGATATTGAACCCAAGACCTCACATGTGCTAAGCATGCACTCTTCCACTTGAGCTATGCCCTCCCCCCTGCTCCTGTCTCGAGGGCTCTCTGCCTCCCTCTCTTGCTTTTTGTTCTTTCTCTCCCTGAGTCTCTGTCTCCTTCTCTCTGTCATAATCTCTCTCTGTGCCCTGTCTCTGCATTTCTCTCAGGGATTCTCAGAGTCTGTCTCTGTGTCTCTTTCCCTCCCCTTTCCTCTCTTTGTCTGTCTCCATCTCTTGCTGTCTCCCTGACTCTGGGTGTCTCCATGTTGCTGATGAGGAACTCTCCCCATGCCCTCCCCTCTCTCAGACCTCATCCTGCCCCTGCCCAAGCCCACCACGGTCTGCAGCCAGGAGAGGGCGGGCGACGCAGGGGGAAGCTAGGCTCCCGCACACTTTGCTCCCTCCCTGCTTGCTGATCCTGAGCAGACCCTGCAGGAGGTTGCCCAGTCCCAGGAGGGATGGCAGGCCTGGGGGCAGGCCAGCTTGGGAGGCCCGGACCTGGCTCCAGAGGGGCAGGCCCACAAGGAGGAGAAGAAAGAGGAAAGATGGCAGAGTCACTGGCAGGGCCCTGGGGACTGGATGCTGAGGACCTGGCCCAGGCTGGGAAATGGAGGAAGTGATCAGTGCAGGCTCCCACAGTCTGGGGAGGAGATGCCAGAGGCCTGGCAGGGCGTAGTTTTGATCCTTCACCCTGTGATCCTTGTCCCCGCTTTTCCTTCAGCCTTTCAGCCTGGCTTAGGTGGCTCCTGACTTTTCCTTCATCCCCCTTACTAGCTCCTTCGGCCTCTCACAAGCTCCCTCAGGCCCTCACCAGCTCCCTCAGTCCTTTCCTGTCTCTCAGTGTGCCTTCATTTCCCCATGTGTCTATGTCTGTCTCTCTGTTCTTCAGTCTCTGAGCTTCCATGTTTTCTTGCCATCTTTCGTTATCTCTTCGCCACGCCTGTCCTCTTAAAGCCTCCAGTATCACAGTTTCCTTCTTTGTGCCTCCTAACCCTGCTCCACTTGCCACACTCCAAGGATGATGATCAAACTACCTTGCACTCTGTACACGTAGACACTGATCAATCAAAGTGAACGCTGGCAGAACAACAACCAGGAAGGGAAACCTGGGACTTGATGCCTGAATATTAACTGTCGCTCTGTGAACTACTGTGTTTTCGCTGTTTCCTTATCATCTGTCCCTCCTACAGAATGTTAGCTCTGTGAAAGCCAGGGTATTTACCTGTTTTGTTCACTGCTGCATCTCCAGTGCCTAGAATAGGGCCCAATAAATGTAGGTAACCAATAAATGTTTGTTGAATGAATAAGTGAATGCTTACTGTGTCCTTCATGGCCACACTATCACCTTGTCTTGAGTTTCTCACTCTCTTTCTGGGTCTGTCTGTCCCTCTGCCTCCCTCAGCCTCGGTCTCTGAGTCTCTGTCTCTCAGCGATGTATTCACTGAGCACTTACTGTGTACCAAGCTGCCTGCGTACTGGGTCTCAGTTCCATTCTCACAACCACCCTGTAGGGTAGGTACCCACATTTTCCCAATGAGGAAACCTGAGGCTCAAAGAGGAGCAGACACTTGCCCAAGTGTTGGGCATGACAGATAAATGATGAAGCTGAGGTTTGAGACTCAGTCTGTCTGACTCTAAAAATTAGTGCTTAATTCTGACATGTGAACACTTCCTGGAGTGTGCTCCCTCCACCTTGACCTGGGAGATGGTGATGGGTCCTGTAAAAAAAAAAAAAAGGAAGAAAGAAAGAAAGAAAGGGAAAGTCAAATGGCCTGGGAGCTGCTGTAAATTCCGAAGCCGCTCTTGGTGAGTTACTGACAGCACACATTAGCAATCTAAAGGCCCTGAGAAGTCCTGCAGGAAAAATAAACCGCTTTACCTTTGTTTAACCCAGTCTCTCCTTTGCTTATTTATCTATAGAACCCTTTCCCCCAGAACTTATATCCTCTTCTGCCTCTCACCCTTTCTATCTGTTTTTCTTTCTGTTTCTCAATGTCTCATCTCTGCATGAAAGAGATGTCTTTGTTTTTGTTTTGGTTTTTTTTAGTGATAAGATCTACCACTTCTCATTGTTTTATTGATGTTTTTACTCCAGGATCACCAATTAATGTGCCTTCATGGTCTATTTTACATGCATTTATTTTATTTTATTCACATTTTTCTTGGAAAGGCAGCACAGTGAAGTGGTTGAAATAACAGGCTCCGGAACTAGATTGTCTGTGTTTGATGCCTGATTCTACCTCTAGATTGCTGTGTGACCTTGGGCAAGGTCTTAACCTCTCTGTGCTTCACTCCCTTCAGCTATAGAGTGTAGGTGATAACACCACCTACCTCAAAGGGTGAGGATTAAGTGGAAAGCACTTCATGTTCCCCCATCAGTGATTTCTGGGCCTCAAAAAAGGACCCAAGTTCAGTGCCAGGTTACACAACACAGCAGGAGCCAGGACCAGGGGTCAGGAAAGTCTATGTTGGCATCTCTCCAAGGTCAGGAAAGTATAGGTTCCACCCCTTGGAAATATCATGAGGTCTTGTTCAGAGGAACATACTCAACTGCTGGGGTCAGAGTCCTGGTTCCAGCGAGGGATTAGCCTAACATTGCAAGCAAGATGCTGCCACCTCCCTTCTATAAGGGAAAGCCAGGCCCAGGCCACGGCAGGGGGACACAGATCCAGTCATTCACATATTCAGCAAATATGGGCTGAGCTTGCTAGAGGCTGGATGGGGACAGGCTCAGAGGGATGCTGGAGATAGTGGCAAGCCCAGTGGACATAAGTCAAACTGGACCCAGTCTCTGTGCTCCTGGAGCTCAGAGTCTAAAGGGGGAAACAGAGACACTGAGACAGGGAGAGATAGCAGGAGAGATGGAGAGGGCCAGAGAAAAGTCTTGCGCTATGAAGACAGAGCAGGAAGCAGGTCAGAGCGATCCAAATTCCAGAAGACCCAAAATGCTCTACCTGCCAGGTCTCAATCTCTCTCGCCCTGACCCCCGCTGCCTCTGCCTCTGAGTCTCACCGGTTCTGTGTCTCTCCCCGCCTTGTTCTGTTTCTCCCATCACCCCTATATGTGGCTGTCACAGAAGGGAGGGTGAAGGAGGAAGGGGGATAAAAGAGACAGATGCTAAGAGCCTGCAGGTTCTATAAGGACAGGGACTGGTTGATGCACACACACACATTCACATACACACACACCCTCACACACATGAACACACACTACCACCACCACCACGAAAATGCACATACAACCTTCAGGTATGAAACCGTATAAATACAGAGAAGTCTGCACACGTGCAAAAATACAAACATCAGCACGTGCAGACTCACATGCAGAAACAAAATGGGCACAGTCACATCAGTGCAAACACTCCTTCACATGTAAGAATTGTGCAAGCACACATGCATGCAAGCAGGCGTGGACCAGCATGTGCAAGCACACACACACAAACACGACCAAAACTAGGGACAGCGCATGCCCTCCTATAGCCACAAAAATACACACACACACACACACACACACACACACACACGCACACACGTGGACCTTGGAGTGTCTAGCATGGGATCTCTGCCAGCACCCAGGTAGAGCAGCAGAGGTAGGGGATGAATAGGTCGCCTGGCAGCCAGAGCAGGAAGTATGGGCTCCTAGCACCTCTCTGTCAAGTGCATATTCCTGGGTGATGTCAGGGAAGGAATGAAGTTACACAACTGGGTGGGGAGGCAGGCTCAGAATAAAAGGCTCAGCTCAGAGGCTGCAGTGAGGGGGAAGTCTACCAGACCGGGGCCATGGACCTCAGCGTGCTCCTCCTCCTTGCTCTGCTTGTGGGATTCCTGCTTCTCCTGGCCAGAGGCCGCCCAAAGGCCCATGGCCACCTCCCACCAGGCCCCCGTCCTCTGCCCTTGCTGGGGAACATTCTGCAGGTGGACAAAAAAGGCCTGCTTAAATCTTTCCTGAAGGTGAGATGAAGATGGATGGTGTCTGAGGGTGGCCCCCTGACTTTGTACCTGGGATCCCTCCCCTGAAGGCATGAGGTATCCTTCCAGGCTCAGGGGTGGGGTGTGGGAAGGCGGGTGAGGAAGGTGCATGGAGCTGAAGCATGGTGCTTGGTGGTCAGGCAGCCAGAGGTGTCCCTGCTCAGTTGGAGGTGTACGGGCCCTGTCCCTGGAACAGGCAAGTGGGCACGAACAAGTGTCTGGATGTGAGCCAGGGGAGTAGAATTTCACATTCCTCTGCCTCCCTCCACCAAGTCCCTGGGTGTCCGCCTGCCAATGGAAGGGAGAGAAAAAGGGCTGATGGCACCAATCAGATAGGTTTCTCCTCTGGCAACAGAAGACAGCAGATACCCTGAAAGATGCAGGTGGAAGGTACCAGGGAGAGACAGGTGTCGGTGCAAGGGCCCTGAAGCAGGAGCAGGCTCAGCATGTTTGGGGACAACAGGGAGGCTGGATCTGTGTGAGCGAAGGGGGTGCGTGGGAGGAGAAGTCAGAGAGGTTTATTTATTTATTTAAATGGAGGTGCTGGGGATTGAGCCCATGACCTCACGCATGCTAAGCATGTGCTCTACCACTTGAGCTGTACCCTTCCCTCGCTTAAGCCAACTTCTAATTGAAGTTTCACATTTAGGGTAAAAGTGCACAAATCGTAAGTGCTCAGCTCAGTGAATTTTCTCAAATGAGCATAGTCACATAGTTGACATACAGATAAGTAACAACACATTCTGTCCCCAGAGACCCTCCTTATGTCCATCCCCTTTCTAGTCACTATCCTCCCACTATTCTCACACCATAGGCTCCTGTTATCTTTTTGAACTTCATATAAATAGAATGATGACACATGGAGTCTTCTGGGTCTGAGTTGTTTTCACTCAACATGATGCCTGTTAGTTTCATTTCTGTTGTGGGGTTAGTGGTAGTTTGTTCTTTTTGATTGCTGTATAGTATTCCACGACATGACTACATGACTATTTATTTATTCTCTACCTATGTTGCTGAACGTCTGTGAATCTCCTCGTTTTTTCTTTTGGTGAACACGTGCACACATTTTTGTTGGGTGTGTATCTGAGTGAAGTTGCCAAGTCACTGAGTATACCTGCGTCCAGCTTCAGTAAATACTGCTGAGCAGTTTCCCAAATGGCTGAAAGGATATTATGATTTTTCATATTTCATGATCACTCCCAGAAGGCCATCACTTTCCCTTCATGTTCTCCATGTGGGTGGGTAATTCAGGGTAGTTCTCTGGGGAAATTGTCAGGCGGCAGCCAGAGGTTGAAGTTGGGTCACAGGAAGGATGATTCTTTAGTTGAGATGCAGGGGGAGATCTGACTAGACTCAACTAATATCACCTGAGTAGGGGTGATATGAGGGCTATGTAACCATCTGGTCTGCTTAAGGCACCAACCGATCATGTGGACAGGGCTGGTTCACGGATTAATCCTTTAGTTGCTGGGTCCTGAGAAGCAGAAAGGCAGTGAGGTGGAAGGTCTTGGGGCAGTGGCTAATCACCAATGTATATGGAAGTGTTTTAATGGTTTAAAACTGGGATGGCCACGGAGGGGCATACTGACAAAAAGCAACCCTGGCCATGGTTATGCTTGGCAGCTGCAAGAAAAATACGGGGATGTCTTCACGGTGTACCTGGGACCAAGACCAGTCGTTGTGATATGTGGGACAGATGCCGTGCGGGAGGCCCTGGTGGACCAGGCTGAGGCCTTCTCTGGCCGGGCGCAAATCGCCGTCGTGGACTCAGTATTCCAAGGATATGGTAAGGGACTCAGAGGCATAAGGAAGGAAAGAGGGAATGGGGATGGGGGTGGGTGAGTCTGGGAAGGAGGATGAGGGATTGAGAGGGACCCGGAGTCTCCTTCCAACTTCTTCTGCAACCCATGCCTCTCCTCAACCCCCAGGTGTGGTCTTTGCCAACGGGGAACGTTGGAAGGCCCTTCGACGATTCTCTCTGGCCACCATGAGGGACTTTGGGATGGGAAAGAGGACTGTGGAGGAGCGGATTCAGGAGGAGGCTCAGTTTCTGGTGAAGGAGCTGCAGAACACCCAGGGTGAGCCCCAGGGGCCTGGGCAGGAGAGCAAGACAATGAAACTGTGGGTGCATAGCAACTGAAGGAAAGAGGAGTACACGTGGGCAGAGAAAGAGACGTAGAGAAAAAGCCAGAGCTGGGGGGACCATCGGACTGAGGAGCAGGGACAGAGAGCGGGGCCGAGAGTTGGATAGAGATGGGTAGGAGAGAAATGCAGGGAGCAGGAAAGATGCAGGGAGTGTAGCCTTAAGAAGCAGACTCGCAGTGGGGGTCTGACAGACATAGTAAAAAATCTTATGGTTACTGTGGGAAGGGATAAATTTGGAAGCTTGAGATTTGCAAATGTTAACCACAATATATAAAAATATATTTAAAAAATTCTTCTATATAGCACAGGGAACTATATTCAATACCTTGTAATAATCTTTAATGCAAAAGAATATAAAAACCAAATATATGTATTTATATGCATGACTGGGACATGATGCTATACACCAGAAATTGACACATTGTAACTGATTATACTTCAATAAAATTTGAAAAAAGAACAACTCAAAGACATAAACTCAGATATTAATTAGCATGTTGTTACTTGTGTTCAGGGAAACCAACTCATGGTTGATTGCTTCTATTAAAGGCTCAAACAGGACTTATATAAAAAGAAAGTAAAGAGAGAAAAGGGAAAGCTACAGATATTTTGAAAATGATAAACTGAATGTTCCCTTCCTTGAGTGAACTGCTGACGAGCTGGTAGTGAACACGGGGTCAGCGGGGATTTTCTGCTCTTGGGAAGATTGATGGGCACTTCTGGTTGATTTTGGATTCCTCATAAACGTGTGTGTGTGTGTGTGTGTGTGACATAAGGGGACATGGTCCTTTCTTTAGTGTAGAGGCTGGGAGGGAGGGGCGGAGGCAGCCACAGGGAGCGACAGTGGAAGAGGGACAGAGGGACTGAGAAGAAAGGAGGAGACAGAGTGATTCAGATGGAGAGAAGAAAGGGACAGAGATGAGGAACCAAGACAAAGAGGGAAAGAGTGGAAGAGACTCTGAGAGGCAGAAAGAAATAATGGCAGATTTTATGTGGAGCATTTAATCCATTTACATTTTTTTCTCTTTTTTATTGAAGTCTTGTTGATTTACAATGTTGTGTTAGTTTCTGGTGTATAGCACAGTGATTCAGTTATTCACATATATATGATCTCTTTCATATTAAGAATAGATAAACAAGTTCCTGCTGTATAGAACAAAGAACTATATTCAATATCTTATAATAACCTCTAATAAAAAAGAATCTGTAAAAGAGAAAAAAAAAAAGAAACAATGGCAGAGAGAAGAGGCACAGAAAATTGGAGACAGACAGGCTCAGGAAAGGGTCTGCAGGGGCACAAGAGAAGATGGACGGGTGAGACCCAGGGAGAGAGGCTGCACCAACCCGACGTTCTTGGCTCACAGCCCATCCTCCCTCCAACTGGGGCAGGCCTGGCAAGAATAGATGTCAACCAACAAGTGCAGAACGATTCCCTGGAGACCAGAGAGCTCCTGAGGTAGACAAAGGAGATGACAGATAAAGGGCAGGGAGAGCAGATTTTTTCATTTGCACACACAGTTGATCGAACGCCTGCTTTGCGTCTTCTAAACACATTTGAGGTGAGACTTAAATATTATGTGAAGTGCTTAGAATGGGGCCTGGCACATCACATGGGCTAGCGACTGTTAGCTGTTACTATTCTTGTTTTCTTTGTCATTACTGAGTGGCGGAGGAGAGTCACACAGAGATGGGGCAGCAGTCAAATGCTTCCAGGCATCTGAGTCCGTGTCCTGTGACCCCCGCCTCTTCCCCCTAGGAGCTCTCAGAGACCCCACCTTCTTCTTCCAATCCGCCACCTCCAACATTATCTGCTCCATCGTCTTTGGAGAACGCTTCGACTACAGAGATCCCGAGTTCCTGAGGATGCTGGACTTGATCTTTCAGTCCTTTTCACTCATCAGCTCCTTGTCCAGTCAGGTCCGGGAGAGGGAGGGTGGGGAAGGGGTGGACATCCAGGCAGGGGAATGAGGGTGATCTGCTTTGGGGGAGCCGAAATGCAGCTTTGAGCTGAAGGAAGGGCAAAGACAGCAGAGAGAGATAGGGACACAGAGACCTGGAGGGAAGGAGAGACGGGGGAAACAGGAACTGAGAGACTAAGAGGAAGAAAAGGGAATGATGGAGGAGGCAGAAACAGAGAATCAGAGAGAGAGACACTAAATCAGACTTTCAGGCTCTCTACTTTTCTGGTCTACTCTTCTGCCCCTGATTCCTCTGAATCTTCGCCTCTGTCTTTGGCAAAGTCCCTTACTTGAAGAAATTCAAGGATACATGAAAATAAGGAACCACATTTCTTCATTTTCCCCATTTCCCTTCCATCTTTCTGTTTTTAAGAAAAATGTCTCCCAGATTACAAAGTAATATGCTCCTCTTTTAAAACAAAATAATAAAATTTCTCTTTCTCAACTAACCGGGAAATACCCCTATTGTATATTAAGTTAAAGAATTAAACTATAGAACAGTATGCCTGGCTACTGTGCTTAACCAGGACTGTGTGTCAGATTCACACATAGGATTGTCACAAATACAAATGCCCATGACCTCCTACTGGAAAGTCTGCTCTGGAAAATCTGGAAAGGGGTCCAGGCTGAGTATTTGCTACAAGCCCAACAGGTGGTTTCAATTTTCTCCTCCCACAGAGAACCATGGAGAGAGAAGTCTGAAAAGAGTTCCCAAACAGTTAACAATGGTTATTTCTAGAAAGATTAAGAAGGAATTTTATATCGTACTCTATACGTTTCTGCATTTTTTGTAATTGTTTGTGACAAGTTAGGTATTACACTTCTCATCAGGCAAAGCAAGAGACATACGCTGCAAAATAGATAACTAGTCCTAAGTAGTCAGCAGCTTTGTCTTGTATAAGCATCATGTTATCAGTGTCTGACCAAGCAAGGGGGATGTGAGAGGTGGAAAGGGTCAGAGAGGTTTGAGCAAAACAGATGAACCGGCTGAGGTAGAAGCCCAGAGGGAGGATGCGAAGGAAACACATGGAGAAAAGGAGAGGTGGAAAGGAGAGAGACAGAGAGAGGCGGGGCAGAGGCCAACAAAAAGACTTGAGGATGGGGCAGAAAGATGCAGAAAGAGGAAATGTGAGAATAACAAATCAAAGGAGACATAAAATCAATGAGTGAGGGACTCCAATACAGAGAGAGAGAGAGAGAGAGAGAGAGAGAGAGAGAGAGAGAGAGAGAGAGATGGAGAGACAAAGACAGAAGGAGACAGAGATCTCTTTTGGAGGTACTAGGGCAGGGGTAGGGTGGGGGCGGCGGGCTGCCCCTCCCTGTGATGGGCTAGCTCAGCCCTAGGAGGACCTCACAGCTCCTTCTTTCCCGCAGCTGTTCGAGCTCTACTCCAGCATCTTGAAGCACTTTCCTGGCACACACAGGCATATCTACAATAACCTGCAGGAAATCAAAGACTTCATTGGCCGCAATGTGCAGAAGCACCGTGAAACCCTGGACCCCAGGGCCCCCCGGGACTTAATCGACACCTACCTGCTCCGCATGGACAAAGTGGGGTTTGGGAGAGGGCAGTGGGAGGGGGGAGGAGGGAGGAAAAGATGTAGGGTGAGAAGAAGGGAGGGGAAGGGAGTAGAAGAGTGAGGAAAAGGGGAAGGGACGATCAGAGGGTGGAGATGGGAGGGGGAGTCAGAAGGGAACAGAGCAGGAGAGGAAAGGAGGGAGAGGCTAGGGAGGAGCGAGAGAGTTACAGGAAATACAGGACAAGGGGGCAAAATACAGCTACATGTGAAAAGACCTGCAGAGGCAGAAAGAGGCTGGGAGAGGAAGGGAGACAGAAACACCAAAGAGATGAGGAGGTGGGTTGCAATGGAGTAAGACAGAGCAGAGAGAGACTAAGACAGAGACGGAGCCCCATGGGTGGACACACGCAGCATAGGGAGAATGAAAATGGACCAGATGGGGTGAGACCCAGAACAGGAGGAGGGACCCCAAGAGACGTGTGAGCGGCAGGGCTCCAGCCTCCCCTGATGTGAACCCCACTCCTCTGGATCCAGGAGAAGTCCAACCCCAAAAGTGAGTTCCATGAGGAGAACCTCATCAACAATTCTCTGTCGCTCTTCTTTGCTGGCACCGAGACCACCAGCACCACTATCCGCTACGGATTCCTGCTCATGCTCAAATACCCCCATGTCACAGGTCAGTGGGCTGGGGACAGCCACTTAAGGGAGGGGTCTTCTGATCCTTTTTGAGGCTGCAGAAATGGAGCTAGGGGTCTTCTGTGAGTGAGAGAGGCAGTGTTCCCCTCTTAAGCCAAGAGCACTGCAGGTTTTGAATGACCCCCAACTAAGCCAGCCTTGTTGGTGGATGGAAGAATGGAGAATCTGACAATCTGTCTTCCCACTGTTTCTCCCATCACTTAAAGATCTACTGACCCATCCATCCAGCTGCCCATTCAACAGTCTGTTCATTCATTCTTTAACCTATATGTCCAGATTCTTTCATCTGCGATTCATCTAAGGACATGTGCTTCCTTTCTTTATTGGGGTTGGTTGATTCATTTGTTGATCCTTTGAAACAGTTCTTCATTGAATGAACTATTTGTCGTTGATTCATTGGCTCATTTATTCATTCATGCATCCATCTGTTTTTCTAAAACTAGGTTACATACCTTAATCCTTCCATCAGTCAGTCTTTCAGTTCCCCATCCATCTATCCTTTTATTTATTTATTTAATAATTCACTCATTTATTCATCTACCATTCAATCCACCCATCTATTTATTCCTTTTTTACCTATTTTTTAAATTTATTCTTTCATCATAAATTTAGCCATCCAACCATTCATGTGATTTATTGGTTAATCAGGTTCATTTATTTATTTGTCTATGAGCCATTTATTAATTAATGATTCATTAATTAATCTTTGATTGATAAGTACTAATACATCCATTCATTAATGTTCTTCCATTCATCAGCCTTTCCATTCATGAATTAATCCACTGAGTTATTGGCTGATTGATGTATTGATTGATTTATCCAGTTGTTCCTGGGTTAATCTATTGATCTGTTTTCCTTTAATATTCCTGAGGACCTAGCTCAATGCCTCATCTGTAATACACACACAATAAATATTAGCTCATTTTCTACTCATCTTAGAGGAGGAGATTTGACAGATTCATAGCCTTGAGTTTTTAATCTGAAATTCTATGCAAAATTGTGGTGTGTGTGTGCGTGTGTGTGTGTGTGTGTGTGTACCTGTGCGTGTTGGGAGAGAATCCGTAACATTCATCAGACATCAGTGGGTGAGAGTTCTTGTAGCTTTCTCCCCCCACCCCAAGCTGGTTACTCTTGGGGATGGCAATGATCTAACCCTCTCCTACAGGTTTTTTCCTGGTTCACTGGCCCATAGAAATGAGTGTCCTTACTGAAATGCTTCTTTAAATGAGGTTCACTCGTCCCACTCCTCTGCAGAAAGAATCCACAAGGAGATTGACCAGGTGATTGGCTCACACCGCCCACCAGCCCTTGAGGATCGAGCCAAAATGCCATACACTGACGCAGTCATCCACGAGATTCAGAGATTCGGAGACCTCATTCCCATTGGCATTCCCCACATGGTCACCAAAGACACTTACTTCCGAGGCTACATCCTCCCCAAGGTACATCATCCCACTGGGCTCCTGCATCTCCTTTGTGTGGGCATCCTGGGATCTCGATCTCCAAACTTGACCTTTTGGTTTTTTTTGGTTTTATCACTCTCATTTCTCTTTTTCTCTCCCTTCCTTCCTTCCTTCCTTCCTTCCTTTCTTTCTTTCTTTCTTTCTTTCTTTCTTTCTTTCTTTCTTTCTTTCTTTCTTTCTTTCTTTCTTTCTTTCTTTCCTTCCTTCCTTCCTTCCTTCCTTCCTTCTTTCCTTCTTTCTTTCCTTCTTTCCTTCTTTCTTCTTTCTTTCTTGGAGGTGGTGTGGGGAAAGAATGGTAATATCTTTTAATCTTGTGACTCTCCCTCAGGGCACAGAAGTATATCCCATCCTGAGCTCTGCTCTTCATGACCCCCGTTACTTTGAAAAACCAAATGCCTTCAACCCTGACCATTTTCTGGATGCCAACGGGGCACTGAAGAAAAATGACGCTTTTATGCCCTTCTCCCTAGGTAAGCTGGATCTGCATTCCAGAGGGCAAGTGCCATCCCCTCCTTGAGACTATCAAGGAGAGTTCTTTGTTTATTGAGCAATTAGTATGTGCCAGTTGCTTTCCCTGCATTAATTCATCTCATTTTCACTACAGCCTTAGAAGGGGCTTGAGAAGTGAGATCTTATCTCCAAGGCACATCCTAGTGAGCTGGACCTTGGGAGACTATATTTAACCTCTTTACACATTGGTGTAAAATATCTCTTGCTTCAGAGGGGACTGAAGATAGCACATCAGACAAGTCACATCAAGACATAGTTCCCGCCCCAGGAAAATTACAGTCCAACAGGGGAGATGGGCATTAATCATATGGTCACAAAATAGTATCTAATTAAATGAATTACAGCCTGCAATGTACTTAGAACTGCTGGGCACAAAGTAAGTGTTCATTGGGGCAACTATTATTAATATAATTAATCACAACTGTGATAAGTGCTCCAAAGGGGACTTTGGGAACACAAAGTAGGAAGGACTGACTACTCTGGGTGGGTTGGTGAGGAAAAGCTTACCTGAAGCACTGGCTTCTAAGCTAAGACATCATGGGTGACCATCAGTCAGCCACTGGAGGCTTCCATCAGCAGGAAGAGCAGGAGCAGAGGCTGAAGGTGAAGACAGCATGGTCCATCTGGAAAACTAGAGCTCAGGAAGACATGGGTGTGGATTACAGAAGTGGATAAGGGTGAACTGCTTAGCTGGGCAGGATCTTGAAAACTGGGGGGAGTCTGGATTTGTCCTGTAGGCACTGGGGAGGCAGGGAGGGTCTTGACATGCTCTGACTTGTCTCTATCCCCATTCTCTACTCTTTGGCCCCACCCAGAAAAAATCCCAATGCCCAGGGTCCTCATCCTTTGGGAGAAAAGTGGGACCTTACTTTAGCATCAAATCCCTAGTCTTGAATTACACCAGTGACTTCAGAGACCCAGGGCCCCTGGCTCTGCCTAGTGCAATGGCCACCTCCTTCATTTCATATTAAGTGAGAGTTAGGGGGCATGTTGGGTAGTGGGGTAAGGGTCAATTTCTGTGTTCAATAGTCCTGTCCTAACTTTAGAGAGAAGCAGAGATGTGGTAAATAAAGACAGAGACAGACAGAGAAGGATAGAGTGAGTGAGAAACAGAGAGAGAGAGCCAAAGAGAGACAGAGGGAGAGAGAGACAGGAGAGACAGTGGCAGAAAGAGACAGAGAATGAATGTACCCTAATAGAGGGAGATGGAGGGAGAGGAGGAGGAGAGAGAGGAAGAAGGGGGAGAGAAACAGAGAGAGGAAAAGAAGAGTTGCCTAAGCAGAGAAGGAGAAACACTGAAGGAGAGAAAAAGGAACAGTAGAGGGAGATGAAAAATAAGAGAGAACTGCAGACAAAATCATATCCAAATAGACAGAGACAGAGAGTTAAGCAAGACTGAAAGCAGAAAAAAAGAGGAGAAACAGAGAAACAGAGCCTGACAGGAAGTAAAGACAGGGAAAAAGACTGAGGCAGATGACTGGGGACAGAAAGACAGAGCCAGCCAAAAGGTGTCAAAAGAGCCAAAGGGCATCCAACTGGACCACCCCAGGGATGGGGAGTGCGGGGTGGGAGGGAGGGAGCTGGAGTCAGGCTGCCCGGGAAGAGTTGGGTTGCAGAACCAGTTACAGGAGAAGAACCAGCTGTGGCCCTGTATTTCTAAGTTCACATGTCCCCACTTTTGGATACGCCAAAGAGATGTGGACCCTTCCCCCAGACACCTGCACTCAGGTACAACGTCTAACAAATTGGAAGGCTTAGGAAATGTCTGGAAATGCATCCTTGAAATGACCTCCCCAAGGTTGTCGGCTTGCAGATTAAGAACCATGAAAACAAGGGAGAGGCTCTCAGTGTTCCTGTCTGTTTTTCTGGCTCCCCTTGTCCTCATTTCTCTTCAAGCCAGTGGTTTATAACTATTGAGGAGAAGGGGGTGGTCTTCATGCCTCTGAGAATCTGATGGAAGCCAGAGACGCGCATTCCCATGTGCATCAGTCCTATTCACAGTTTTATGTACAATTTGGCTCTTTCCAGAACTCTTGAGGCCATGACTCTCAGGCTGAGATAAGAAGAAAACCCAGAGATACACAAACATAGACAGTCCAGATACAAACCTCGCACACACATGCCCCACCACACACACCGAGAAACATACATGAGGTACTAACTACATGTATAGGATCCTTAGTCTGGGCCAGGTGTTATTCTAAGAATTTTAACAAACATTAACTTCTTTAACCTCACAATAGCCCTACAAGATAGATACCATTCTTCCCATATGAGATATGAGGGACATTAAAAATGTTAAGTCAGACGTATGCACACAGCTACATGTGGACGCAGACACAGACACACACACACATACCCAAACGGAAGTGGTTCCTCATGTTCTGTGGGGCCACTGAATGCTTTGGAAATCTAACTGTATCTACAAACTCTGTCCCGGAAAAATGCTCAAGGCATACCCACCCAGCGATTTGCACCTGCTTTCAGAGGGTTTGGGAATGCTCTAAGAGTCTACCATGAATTGCAGGTTAAGGGCCAATCCCATGCGAATCTATTGCAATGGACACAGGTGTCCGGGCTTTGGGATGCAACAGGGCAAAGAATGTGCATCCGCCCCCTGTCAACACTGCAAACCTCTGTGCCCACAGGGAAGCGCATCTGTCTTGGCGAAGGCATCGCCCGTGCCGAGTTATTCATCTTTTTCACCACCATCCTCCAGAACTTCTCCGTGGCCAGCCCCATGGTCCCCGAGGACATCGACCTCACACCCAAGGAGAGTGGTGTGGGCACAGTGCCCCCGACGTACGAGATCCGCTTCCTGCCCCGCCAAAGGGGCTGAGGGAAGGGGGTCCAACCCTTTCAGGGTCATGTGTGTCCCCACCTCTGCAGAGAATGGCCCTTTGATTCTCTCCCTCTCTGCTGCCTCTGAGAGACCAGCTGTAAGCCAGCATCCTCCCACTCCTTGGGTGCCACCTCCCTGGGAAAGTCCCATCTGCAGTCTCACCCCCTCTCATCCTGCTGCAGCTCTTCTAAGGTATCAGAGAAGTTTTCCTTTCCCCTGTTAATAGAATCCAAGAAGTGGTGACAATAAAGAAACTGGGACTAAAGGGGGAATCTTAGCTCAGGGTCTCTCTGTCGTTCCGCCTCTCAGGTCACAGCTCACCCTGAGTGACTTCTCTCTTCCTCGGAACAGTGAGAACTTCCATTTATTAACTCCTTATGCACCATGATCTGTGCATACACAATCTCACTTGAGTCCTCCTTCCAGTAGCTCCATGTGGTGGGCACAATGGTCATGCCCATCATACAGATGGATAAACAGAGGCCGGACAATGGCATCAGTTGTCCAAGGACACATGGCTAGTGAATAGAGAAGCAAGATTCACACCCTGTCTCCCTGGCTCTTGACCTCAAATTCTTCACACAGCTCCTTTCTGCCCCTGACATACAGTTTAAAATGAAGTTGACATTCACATCAAGTAACTAACCATTTTAAAGTGTATAATTTAGTGGTATTTAGTTCATTCGCAATGTTGAGCACTCACCATCACTAGTGCCAAACATTTTCATGACTCCAGAAGAAAACCCCGTCCCCGTCAGTCCTCATTCCCCATTCTCCTTTCTGCTCCATCCCTGGCAACACCCATCTGCTCTCAGTCCTTCTGGATTTGCCTGTTCTGCATATTTCATACAAACAGATCATGAAATGTGTGCTCTTTAGTGTCTGACTTCTTTCTCTTAGTGTGATGTTTTCGAGGTACATCCATGTTGGGGACCATGGTTATACACAGCGGAGTCCTCCCTCATCCTCATCTTCCTGCCTCTCCCCACCTTTTCCTTCTATGATGGACCCCTACGCCCACTGCCCCCTGAGCTGTGCAGCTCTACACTGGGACCTTGGATTCCCCGATACTCCCTTTCATAACCCCTGAGACTCAAATAAACACCCAAAGCCTGGCATCCCTGGGTCAGGTGGTGATCCATGCCTTTTTACGTGGGACCCATTTATTACCAGGTCACTGGTGATCTTTTCAGAAGGTGAGAATGGCTCCTTCACCTCAATGCCTGTTCCATGAAGGAAAACTTGTCTTGTTTATCACTCTGCTCTCAGCACCTGGAGCAGTGTGTGGCATGTGACAGGTGTTCAAAATATTTGCCGAGGAGTGAATGAATGAATGAGTCAGAAAACCCCCAAACCTAGGCAACATGGAGTTAGGACTCCCCATCAGACCACGTCTCTTTCGCATACCTCAGTCTGCACAGACGCCCAGATAAATCCCCACTCTCCGTGGGCTCAGGATGCCTCAATTCTGCTGGCCAGCTCATCCCAGCCCCTCCTGACGCAATGTCACTCTCTGTCAAAACTGGCTGAAAGCCACCCTTGCAATGCAATCAGCCCAAACCCAGCCTCCGCATATTTCTCCAGCTGACACCACCTCCCTTCCTGGCGGGACATGCTCCCTGCTTAAGGGCTGTGACCACTAAGATATCTCCAGCCAGTCAGGGGTCCGTAGGACGCTGGCTTGGGGTCCATCTGATGTGCTAAATTTCCTGACCTCTGCAAGGCCTGCTGCCCTGGGCTCCCTGTTGCCTCTGGAGACTCAGCAGGAGCTCCGCTGAGGTAGGTTTCTGACACAACCTCCACCAAGCCACAGGAAAATAAACAAACAAACAACAGAGCAGCCTACCTTTTAAGAAGGGCAGCAAGGCGGAAGGCAGGCGAAGGGAGGACCATGGCGCTTTCTGTCATCCTGTTTCTCATCCTCATTGGCCTCCTGCTCCTCTGGGGCCACCGCAGCTCCCAGGCCGCCTCCCTCCCGGACCGTGGCCTCTGCCCTTCCTGGGAAACATTTTGCAAATGAGCCACAAGGGCCTTCTGAAGGCCTTACTGGCGGTGAGATGGAAGAGGGGGTGGAAGGCAGGAGGTGGGGGCGTCGTAAACAGCTCACAGGCAGCAAGGGAGCCGGGGCTCAGTTACCGCTGGGGTTTCACAGCCCCTCTGGGGACTGTCTTCTTCCACTTCTTCAGCCACCATCTGGTCCTGCGTGCCCTCTAGAGAAGCTTGTAAGTGTTCCCATGAGAAGGAATGGAGGCCAGGTTGACTGGAGAGAGAAATTCTGATAGACTCGAGACTCTGAACTGCAGCCTGCGTGGGATGGGAGGGAGAGGTCCTAGAGCCGGGACGTGAGGAGTCTCTGGAATTCTTAAATCCAAAGCTGGGAGGGTTCCTGGAAAAGCCAAGAGAGGAGGATGCTTGGGGTGAGGGGGTAGGTGTGAAGCTTGGAGGGGACCACAGACTTCAAGTCTCTGTTCTTCCCAATGGGGCTGCAGCTGGCAGGTTAAGATACGGTGGAAGGTGTGACAAGGTGTGAGCATGGACACCCTTCTCTAGGGTCAGAGAGTGATCTAGACTCTTCCAACAGCTGTGGGAGAGATATGAGAATGTCTTCACCATCTACATGGAGTCACGGCTGGTCGTCATCCTGTGGGGGTACGAGGCAGTGAGGGAGGCCCTGGTGGATGGCGCTGAGGCTTTCTCAGGCTGAGGGCACATCACTGTCCTTGAGCCCATCTTCCAGGGAACTGGTGAGTGGAGTGGGGGTGAGGATTGTGGAGAGGAGGAGGGGACATCTTGTTTGTCTTCTCAACCTTTCCTTCACACCCCACCAATCAGGTGTGGTCTTTGCCAGTGGAAAGAATTGGAAAGCTCTTCGCCGATTCTCTCTGGCCACCCTAAAGGGCTTTGGGATGGGGAAGCGGAGGATCGAGGACCGAATCAAGGAGGAGGCTCAGTGTCTGGTGGAGGAGCTGCGGAGATTCCAGGGTGAGCCCAGGGCAAGGAGTTGAAGCTGCGATGAAGACAGAGAGAGGATGTGACTGCTGGAGAGAGATTCAGAGACAGAGAGAGAGAGAGAGAGATGCAGAGACAGACTGAGGGAGAGAGGGGAGAAGGAGACAGAGACAGAAAAAGAGAAAGAGGATAAGGGAGACAGAGTGAGAGAGAGACTTGGAGGGAGAGAGAGAGAGAGGCAGAGAAAGCAGACAGAGAGAAACTGAAGACACCACCAAAATGAACCCAGGAGCAGAACGAGCAAGGAAAAGACCTAGAAAGAAAAGGTAAAGAGAGACAGAGAGTCAAGGGAACACAGAACGTCAGTGAGGCTGAGGAGACGGGGCATCAGGACAGACGGCATGAGCAGAGAGAGAACAGAGAAGAAGGGGCTGAGTCTGAAATAAAGGGCCAAAGACCAGAGAAAGTCCGACCAAGACAGAGACCAAGGGAAACAAAAAGAGACGCAGAGGTGGAGCCTCTCAGAAAGAAAAGGTGAGATGCAAAGACTCGATGAAATTCGAGGTGGCCAAGAGAAAGACAGAGAAATCAAAAAAGCCAGGATGGCACCAGCCAGGTCAGAGCCACCCAGGAGGGCAATGCAGGGGACCCCCCACCCCACGACAGACTTCTCCTCCTCAGGGGCCTATCTGGATCCCCACATCCTCTTTAACTCCACCATGGCCAACATCATCTGCTCCATTGTCTTTGGAGAGAGCTTTAATTACCAGGACCCCAGATTCTCACGGCTGCTACATTTACTGAATGATATCTCCACCATTTTCAGCTCCTCCTACAGCCAGGTGAGGCCAAAGATTCCACAGTGGGACAGGGTGGGTGGACTCTGGGAAGAGATAAGATGCTTTCTGTCCTGAACACCAAAACCAGAAGGGATCAAGAGGTCAGGTCTATGTGCGACACTCTAACCCCTGCACCCTCCCAGGTGAGGCCGTCAGTCCATGTTGGGGTGGAAACCAGGCCTCCGAGAAGAGTGGACTTTGAGAGAAGAAGCCTCAGCAGATGTGAGAGTGACTGGGGCAGGCTGCAGAGGTTCATGCACCACTGTGTGTGTGTGTGTGTGTGTGTGTGTGTGTGTGTGTGTGTGTGTTTGTGTGTGTGTCTGTTCGGCTGGGATGCATGTTCTCCAAGCCCACGGGGTGAATGATGCAGCGCACAAAACCTACACCCACGGCACCAGCTCAGAGAACAGAACGGGTTCAGGGTCTTCCCTGCCGCCTTACAGGTGTTCGAGCTCCTCTCGAACATCATGAAACACTTTCCTGGCACACACACTCGCTTGCACAGCATCATTCAAGAACTGGGAGATTTTGTCACTGAGAACATTGAGAGGCACCGGAAGACGCTGGACCCCAGTGACCCAAAGGACTTCATTGATTCCTTCCTGCTCTACATGGACAAAGCAAGGGCTGCACCGGATTGCGGGTGGGTGGGAAAGAGACTGACGGCCGCACTACTGCCACTGAGTTCGTGCGTTTGGGTACGATGTACGTGTTCTTTAAATGTTGAAATACTTCCTTAAGGATTAGCAAGAAAGCCAGTGGTCCAACCCCTCTGCTGCCCATTCCTCCCTCAGCCTCCCCAAGTCTTCCTCCTGGAATATGCCTTTAAAGAGGTAGTAACGAACTGAGTGAACCTGTGGGCCAAGAAGTTTTCCCTGAGTCTCTGCTCAGCCTTCCCCCGAATTCTGACAGGCCGAGATCCGACTCTGTTCTGACTGGTCAGAGGCCCAGGTCTATTCCGATTGGCTGGAGGCTGACGTCTTTTCTGATTGGTCTGGCAAGTGCAGGTAACAGCTGTTAAGCATCTTCACTAGGACCGCTGGAGTGACAGCAGCAAGGGCCAATCAGGAGTGCAATGGTATCCGAGGACAGAGAGAAAAATAACAAAAACTTAATTCCTGAGGAAAGTATAGCTCAAACGGTAGAGCGCACACCTAGCATACATGAGGTCCTGGGTTCAATCCCGAACCTCCTTAAAAAACAAAAACAAAAAAAACCCCTAATTACCTCTTCCCCAGAAATTTTTTTTTTTAAATTAATGCCTATTGTTCTTTGAGCACATCATACATTATATCCAAACAACCCCAGGTGACGAACTAAGGTACAGAGAGGTTAAGTTCCTTGCCCAAAGACACCCAGCTAGTGCCTGAGTTTGAACCCAGGTATTTTGGCTCTCGAGCTCATCCTTTTGGTGCATTGTCAGCCTTGATTAGAGAAAGAAGGACAAGGAAAAAGAATAACGGACACAGAGTAACATGGTGTTCTCAGGGAAATAAGAAGACCCTGATACTGGGAATCTTTGCAAGGAGAGATGTTAAGGAATGTCCGTTGCCCCATCCAGGAGCGCGCTCCACCAGAAGAATCTCGTCGACACGGTGCTCTCACTGTTCTTCGCTGGCACAGAGACCTCTGGCACCACGCTCAGCTTTGGTTTTCTACTCCTTCTTAAGAACCCAGATGTCTTAGGTGAGCTGGGCTTATGGTAAGTGGGATCTAGGGAAGGCTGAAGGTCTTTGAGGCCATGCTAGAAGGTGCTTGGGTGATGGGTGAAGACATACGCTTCTGTCCTGAGCAGTCTGAAAAACAAAAAAATCCACCCCTACAGGGATTTGTAACTTACAACATAGGTTTGCTGCAGACAAAGTTCTTTGAAGTTGACCAAGCACTCTTGGGTTTGCAAAATATTATTCATTCAGTGAAATACCCTCTGGTTTAGAAGATATTTGTACTTATGAAGTGTCTTGTAATTTGCAAAATTCTTGGGCGATTGTTTAAGGTGATTTATGTTTTACAAAGAATGTTCCGGTCATAAAGCATTAGTATTCACAGCGCATTTTGCTATCTACAAAAGTACATGGCTCTTGACGCAACTCTCTGGGGTTGTCACTTTGAGGATGACAAAGAACTTGACTTTGTGAAGTATATTGCTGGTGTACAACTAATTAAAAACCCCTCCATTGGTTCTCATGCTGATGGTCTGCAGGTCAGCCTTGGAGAAACTCTTATCTGATCAAACTCCATTATTTTATAGGAATGAATTTAAGGCCAGAGTGGAGAATGACTTATCTAAGATCACATAGCAAGTCAGCGGGACAAAAGGATATGACACCAGTTTCAGCCACTACTCATTTTTAGTTGGAAAAAAAAAAGGCGTCCTTAAATGTTAAATAAATTTCCACCCACACATCTTTACCCAAGTCCCTCCCATCATAAGTAGACTGGAACATCAGACAAAACTTCCCCACAAAGAAGCCGTCGACTTTCTTTCTCAGAGCTTTTATTGAGAAGGAACTATAACCCAACATCTTAGTAAAGAGTTTACAAGACCCTCCCATCAGGCTGTAGGTCATTTTTTAGGGCACTTGGTTGAGCCCACTGTTTATGGGCATTTATTGATGTCTCCCCTTCCCACCTTAACCATTCTTAGAGAAAATCCAGGCAGAAGTTGACAGAGTGATTGGTGAACACTGTCTCCCAGCCCTTGAAGATCAGGCAAAAATGCCTTATACAAATGCTGTCATCCACGAGGTTCAGAGATTCAATGACATCTTCCCCTTCAGTATCCCCCACTCAGTCATCAAGGACACTCACTTCCGGGGATATTATCTCCCTAAGGTGAGACCATCAGGGGTATGGAATCTTGGTTGGAAGGTGCTGTCTGCCCGTAGTCTTATGTTTCATGTCTCTGGTTGGTGGAATTTCCAGATTATCACGGGAGGGAGGGAGATGTTAGAAGTATAGACAAGTCCTTTCTCTTTTGTTCTGTCTTATTTATTTTTACCTTTATACGATGTTAGGTTTGCTGAAGAATGTACCATATACTTATTGAAACTTGTACAATGGTTTTTAAATAGTTTTTTTAAAAGCTATTTTATCATCTCTCCTACCTTTCTTCTTCATGAGAAGACATTCACAATTCGATGTTTCTTCTTCCACATTTACCTTAAGTTTATATGAACATATACAACAAATATATCCATATACACAAAGATTGGTTCATACTGTGTCTATCACTTTGCAACTTGTATATTCAGTGTGCATGTCACCTTCCCCTCCTATTTTTATGTCCAATTTGCAACTTGTTTTATTTTGTGTGTAAGTGTGGCTTTCCTTTTTTTTAATGTAACAGTATGCTGTAGATATATTGTCAGATCAACGTTTATGATACTAACTCATTTTTCCCACCATTGCAAATGTTCCCAGTGTAGATGTACCTAGGGATGATATTTATAATGTGTAATCACCCAAGAGGCAGCGTCCATCAGATTATATTCTGGCCCTAGTCCTGGAGTCAAGTCCTTGGAGGCTTCTGCTGGGCTAGTTGTGAACCATTTAGTTGATGAATCACAAAGAAGTCCATAGTATCTTGGGGAAGACGGTGAGGATCTCTAGAAGGTGGGACACAACTATTGTAAATGAGGCAGAATTATTTCAACACTTCTGCCTCTAACTGTAGAGCCATACAGTGGGTGAGGCTTATTATTAGCTGTAGATGTGAATTCACCACAATAGATTCAGCTACTCCATATGGGTGGCCATTTGAGTCCCCTTGTCTTTGGCGTCCTCGTAGGACACTACTGTATACTGCATCCTGAGCTCTGCCCTCAAAGACCCACACCACTTTGAGAAGCCAGATGCTTCCTACCCTGGCCACCTCCTGGATGCAGAAGGCAACTTCAGGAAGCAGGAAGTCTTCATCCCATTCTCCATGGGTAAGCTATGCCCTTCCTCTTCCTATGGGAACCCCTGCTCACCCCGCCCCACCGTGTGTGATTCCCTTTGTCCAACCCCAAACACTGTGTGAATATTTCAGAAAGAGATGAGGATTCTGAAGGAAAGAGAAAGCAAAACATCTACAGAGACAAAGATGGTGTGAGGTGGAAGGAAAAGGAGGAGGTGTGATGTGGAAGGAAGATGGAGACTAACTGAAAGAGAGAAAGAGAGAGACAAAGACACACAATGCAGGCACTTGCAAACACAGAACAGACCAAAATTAGATCCATTATCAAGCATCTGCTATGTGCCAAGAATGGGGAAAGGCATTTTCAGTTTTTCTTTTAAAATTAAAGTAACTATTTTTTTCAATTTTTAATACAAACAAGGAAGTAAAAGTTGAAAGTGAAAAATCATCAGTAATTTACCACCAAAACCAGACCTATTAATATTCCGAAGATGTCCATCAGAATTTTAATTAATATTTGCACAGACACAAAGGTAGATGATGGATAGATAGATAGATATGTAGGTAGGTAGTAGAAAGAACAGTAAGAAAGAAGAAAGGGAACAGAAGGCAGGAGAAAGAAGGAGAACTCATTGATTTATTTCTTGTTAGCCAGTTTCATTGTTAAAATCAAGTCCTGGACTAGAGTGACATCCAGGAGGCACTTAGGGCCCCCAAATTTAAGGAATATTCGCTTACAGGGCTGTGCAAGCACCCTGATTCAATCACTTTTCAAACAATTCAACTTTCAGCCACTGACTTGAAATTTATGTCTCAATTTTTTAATCTATTTAGGTCTATTTCTGTTTTTAAAAAAATATCCACACTGATTCACTGGTCTGTCTTTTCTAGCTATATAATACTGTTTGTTTGAATTATTATATATGCACATATGTTTTGATATTTTACAGGTGCTAATCACTCTCCATTACTCTTCTTTCTTTCACGTACACACACATGTTATTTTTCTTCCAGGTATACTTTAGAATTATTTTGTCAAAATCTCAAAAAACTGTATCACTGGGATTTTATCAAGATTAACCTGAATTTGTAGTTTGATTCCGGTAGCTCTGACAAATCTGCATGTTTGATATATCCCAGACAAAACAAGAATGTGTCCATTTAGTTCTTCTTGTATCACTTGGTGACATCCTAAACTTTAATTTTTTTAACTAGGTTTTGCATATTTCTTACTAAATTTATTTCTAAGAAATATGGGAGGAGTTGCTGCTATTATTCATGGAATCTCTTTGTCAACTCAGGCCACCATAACGGAATACCATAGAGTGGGCTGCTTGAACAACAGAAATTAATTTTCTCCCAGTTCTGGAGGCTGGAAGTCCGATATCAGGGTGGCAGCATGGTCGGGTTCTGGCGAGGTCTCTCTTCCTGGCTTGCAGATGGCCGCCTTCTTGCTGTGTCCTCATATGAGAGTGAGGTTCTGGTATCTCTTCTTCTTCTTCTTTTTTTTTTTTTAATTGAAGTATAGTTGGTTTACAACGCTGTATTAATTTCTGGTGTACAGCACAGTGATTCAACTATACATAAATATACATATATATTCCTTTTCATATTATTTTTCATTATAGGTTATTACAGGGTATTCAATATAGTTCCCTGTGCTGTACAGTAGGGCCTTGCTGTTTATCTCACTTCCTGTTCTTATAAGAACTCTATCGCATCATGGACGCCCCACCCTAACAAGCTCATCTAAACCCCATGACCTTCCAAGGCCCCTTCTCAAAATACTATCACATTAGGGGTTAGGGCTGCAACACACACATTTTGGAAGGACACAATTCAGTCCATAATACTCTTCTAACATAGTATTTTACATTGTTTAATAGTATATCAGAAATCCACTGGGCTTTTGGGGTGTCTATTTCTGTCAAAACTGAGCAATTTCCTTATGTTTCTTTTGTAACTAACAGTTTTTCGTTTATTCTCTTGGGTTCTCCAAGTAATTGGTGTTAGCGTCTGCAAATGATGATATTTTGATTTAATTGTTTCTCAGCTTTCTTAGGTTAAAGTCACATGGCATGTTTTTCCTAATGTCATGAATTAGCACTTTCTGGAATCGTGTGAAGTAGCAGTAGTCATAGTGAACAATCTTGTCTAACTCCTAACTTTAAGGGGAATATGTTTATCTTCTCTATTAAGCTTGTTGATGGCTATCGCCTATTCCAGGTATTTAATGGTTTGTTCTTCCATATACTTCTCTCCATTTTAAATCAAATTAGGGAACTATCCCCTCCACCCCATTTTACAACAGGATTTAATCAGGATTAGGTGTTGATATTCTCAAATATCTTTTCAGCTCCCATCATGATGATCAGATTGTTTTTCTCCTTTGAACTCTTGAAGAAACGGTGGATGTCTTAGTGTTGAATCATCACTCTCTTGCAGAATTGGAACACGGGAGGCCCAGAGGGCAGAGGGAGGGCTTTCCCAAGTTCCCTTAGGAAGTCATGATCTGTTTGTCAGGACAGGCTGGGCTGTGACAGACACCCTGAATACCTCAGCAATAAAGCCAGAAAGTTATTTTTGTGCTCAAGCAACATGCCCATCCCAGACTATCACAGGCATGTAGAGATAGGGGCAAATGGGGACTCTATCCTGACACTTGAAGAAACAGGGAAAACAGCACGACCTGTGTCAATTTAGCCCTCATCTCATTGGACAAAGCAAGTCCCATCCAAGTTCAATATGGTAGACATGTTTATGCACCCAGAGATGCACTGTGAATACTTATGCACTGTAATGAACTTTACCACGTATGCCGGGCAGCTCTCTGGCCTCCTTTCTTTCCCAATGGGATTGCAGGTCAACTGGAGGAAGTTCAAACTGTGGCCCAGTCCAGGGACACATTGGTCCCATCCTTGGATATTCCAGTGGACACGGCCTGTGCTGAAATCAGTAGTGGATACTCAGGGCTCCATGTAGATGGGACTTTCGTGATGGTTAACCCCATCTTGCAGGAAGATATGAATAGAGCATATGAGAGTCAGAAAAATGAAGGCAAGGGTGGGTGGGGTGCTTTTAAAATCTTTATCAAGCATGACGTGGCCATGAGCAGTCAGAACTTCCACTGGTTGTGGTGTGGGAATTGGGTCTGGGAGGCTTACTCTGTTCGCTGCTGATTGTGGGCAGGACTGCGGAGGGGCTGGGAAGAGGGCCAAGGGGACCAGAAGAGGGAGGGCACTCAGGAGCTGAGAGCAAAGGCTGTGCACCAGCTGATCAGAAGTAGGTCACTATTCTAACAGCCAATGCAGATACAAGTGTCCAACTACTTAATGTGTATCAGTCCAGGATGCGCCAGAGGTTTCAGCTCCCCTATACCTCTCTCTCATGGCTCCTCGTAGTGGGACAGGCTACCAGGGGTTTTTCCCAGTTCACATTTTCTCATAAATTGGCTTAGTTGAGAGTATACTTAACCAGAGAAACAGAGAATGAGAGAGCGCGAGACAGGCAAGGACCAGGTACCAGGAGCAGAGGAGGGCACCATATGGTGCAGATTGAGAAGAGGTAGGACTGAGATAGAAATGCACTCCCCTCCAACACACACGCAGACAGGCACACTGGTGGTGTTGGTATTGAGGACAAGAAAGCACTTCATATGCAAATTTATGTAAACGAGCATGCAAATATCTCAGAATCATGGGGATGGGGCAGTTTTCTCAAGGACTCCCCACAATGACACACCTTCCATTTGTATCCTCAGGAAAATGCCTCTGTCTGGACGAGAGCTTGGCCCACGCTGAGCTCTTCCTCTTCTTGACCTCCATGCTGCAGAACTCCCTGGGCCCTCCCAAGGCCCTGGAAGACATCGACCTCACGCCAAAGACAGAGGGGCTGGGGAGAGTGTGCCCTCCATTCCAGGTCTGCTTCCTGCCTCACGGTGGAGGGTGAGAAGAGATGCAGATCCTCTCGGAGTCCTTCCACCCAGCCCCTGCCTCTGTCCGGAGTTAACGTGTACAGGCCTCCTGACTCCTCCCTGCTCACTCTCTCCCTGGGAAGGTCCCTTCTGTAGTCTCTCCTTCATCCAGCCTGCTGTAGATGCCACTCATCCCCAGATGACCTGCATTGTTGACTGAGGACTCTTCAGGGTCAAGAAATACCTTCAGTAACTTAGTGTTACCACCACCTCTAGCACAGTTAGGGAAACTGAGGCTCCAAAGAGGGAAAGATTTAGATCCAAGCTTACTCCGAACAGCAGCATCAGAACCAGGTCCCCTGCCTTCCTCCCTTGTCCTCATCTCCACTCCTCACCCCTGCCCTCCTCTTCCTTCCTTGAATTAAAATTGCCAGTCCAGCCCTCCACTTCTGTGATATTTCCCTTACTTATGATTGTATCCTCCCAAACCAGTGAGATCAAAATAGTGTTCTTCTCTTCCTGGGCCAGTGGCTATCTGTGCTGCATTGCTCTTTTTTTTGGGGGGGGGGGTAAAATTCACATAGCATAAAATTAACCATAACCATTTTAAGGTGTGCAATCCAATGGCATTTAGTGCAATCATGTTGTGTAACCATCAATTCTATCCCAAAATATTTTCATCATACCTTAAGGAAACTCTGTCCCATTAAGATGTCAATCTCCATTCTCTCCTTCCACTGGCCCCTGACAACCACCAGTATGCTTCTTTTTGTATAAATTTACCTATTCTGGAAATTCCACATAAATGGTATCACGCAGAAAGGAACTCTGTCTTCTCTCATTTAGCGTCATGTTTTCAAGAATCATCCACATTGCAGCAGGTATCAGTACTTCATTTGCTTTATGGCTGAATAGTATTCCATTGCAGGGAATCACCACATTTTGTGTGACTTTTCATCCCTTGATTGCCATGTGGGTTGCTTCTACATTTTTGCTACTGTGAATAGAGCTGCTATGAACATTCGTGTACAGGGCTGCCTGACTTTTGTTTCACTCTGTCGGGATAATGAAAGGAAGGTGTTCTTCATATTTTAGTCTCTTCTCCTTTGGTCTGATGATTTTCTTTAGTGTTATGCTTGTGTTCCTTTCTTTCTAGTTTTTGTGTATCTGTGGTAAGTTTTTGATCTGTGTTTATCATGGAGTTTGTATGTGTTGACCTATAACTAGATCTATGTGTTTTAAACTGATAGTCATTTAAATTCAAATGCTACAAAAACAGACATATGGATCAATGGAACAGAATAGAGAACCCAGAGATAAATCCACAAACTTTTGGTCAATTAATCTTTGACAAAGGAGGCAAGAACATACAATGGAATAAAGACTGCCTCTTCAGCAAATGGTGCTGGGAAAACTAGAAAGCTGCATGTAAATTGGTGAAGTTAGACTACTCCCTCACACCATACATAAAAATAAACTCAAAATGGCGTGAAGACTTAAACATAAGACAAGACACTGTAAACCTCTTAGAAGAAAACATAGGCAAAACATTATCTAATTTATTATCTCAGCATTGTTCTCCTAGGGCAATCTACTCAAGCAATAGAAATAAAAGCAAAAATAAACAAATGGGACCTAATTAAACTTATAAGCTTTTGCACAGCAAAGGAAACCATAAGCAAAATAAAAAGACAACCTATGGAATGGGAGAAAATATTTGCAAAAGATGAGACTGACAAGGGCTTAATCTCCAGAATATATAAACAGCTCATACAAATTAATAAGAAAAAAACAAACAACCCAATCCAAAAATGGGCAGAAGTTCTAAACAAGCGCTTCTCCAATGAAGACATACGAATGACCAAGAGGCACATGAAAAAATGCTCAGTATAGCTAGTTATCAGAGAAATGCAAGTCAAAACTATAATGAGGTATCACCTCACAACAGTCAGAATGGCCATCATTCAAAAGTCCACAAATGATAAATGCTGGAGAGAGTGTGGAGAAAAGGGAACCCTCCTACACTGTTGGTGGGAATGTAGTTTGATGCAGCCATTATGGAAAACAGTATGGAGATTCCTCAAAAAACTAAAAATAAACTTACCATATGATCCAGTAATCCTACTCCTGGGCATATATTCAGAAGGAAACTTAATTCTAAAAGACACATGCACCCCAATGTTCATAGCAGCACTATTTACAATAGCTAAGACATGGAAACAACCTAAATGTCCATCGACAGATAACTGGATAAAGAAGTTGTGGTATATTTATACAATGGAATACTACTCAGCCATAAAAAATAATAAAATAATGCCATTTGCAACAACATGGATGAAACTGGAGATTGTCATTCTAAGTGAAGTAAGCCAGAAATAGAAAGAAAAATACCACATGATATAACTTATATGTGGAATCTTAAAAAAATGAATTTATTTACAAAACAGAAACAGACTCACAGACATAGATAAGAAATTTATGGTTACCAGAGAGGGAAGAAGATGGGAAGGGATAAATTGAGAGTTTGAGATTTTCAGATACTAATATATAAAAAATAGATAAACAAGTTTATACTGTAGAGCACAGGGAACCATATTCAATATCTTGTAGTAACCTATAATGAAAAAGAATATGAAAATGAATATATGTATGTTCCTATACAACTGAAGTATTATGTTGTACACCAGAAATCGGCATAATATTGTATGACTATACTTCAATAAAAATATATTTTTTAAAAAGGTAAAAAAACAAATGCATCCTAAAAGATCTACATTTTTTTACTCCCTTCCCTCACGTTTTGTGTTTTCTCATGTCATATTTTACATCTTCATGTCTACCCTTTAACTGTTTATTATAATTATAGTTGATTTTACAATTTTTTTTTTTTGGTCTTTTAACCTGCATACTGACTTATTTAAGTGGTTGATCCACAGCCTTTCCTATACCAGTAGGATTTTTCCTTCCCTATTAAGTCTTACTTCTCATTATGAACTTTTCTTTTTCACTTAAAGAAAATCTTTTAACACTTCTTGTAAGGTCAGTTTAGTACTGATGAACTCTATTAGTTTTTACTTGTCTGCGAAGCTCTTTATCTCTCCCTCAACTCTGAATGATAACCTTGCTGGGTAGAGTATCCTAGGTTGTAAGTTTTTCTCTTTCAGCACTGAACAAATTTATCATACCACTCCCTCTGGCCCGCAAAAGTTTTGTGGAAAAATCAGCTGATAGCCTTATGAGGGTTCCCTTATATGTGACTCTTTGTTCTTCTCTTGCTGCCTTTAAAATTCTTTAACTTTTACCTTTTTAATTCTATATCTTGGTGTGGATCTCTTTGGGTTCATCTTCTTTGGGACTCTCTGTGCTTCCTGTACTTGGAAATCTATTCTGTCTCTAGCTTTGGGTTTTCAGCTATAGTTTTATCAAATACATTTTCTACCACTTTCTCTCTCTCTTCTCCTTCTGGGACCCTATAATATGAATGTTAGTATGCTTGATGGTGTGCCAGAGGTAACCTTAAACTATCCTCACTTTTAAAAATTTGTTTTTCTTTTTGCTGTTCTGTTTGGGTCATGTCCATTATTCTATCTTCCAGATAGCTCATGCATTCTTCCATATCACCTAGTCTGCTGTTAATTCCTTCTAGTTTGCTTTTCACTTCAGTTATTGTGTTCTTCAGCTCTGACTGGTGCTTTTTTAAATATTTTCTAGTTCTTTGTTAACATCTTCACTGTGTTCATCTATTCTTTTCCCAAGTTCAGTTAGCCTTATTACTATTGCTTTGAACTCTTTATTTGGTAAATTATTTATCTCTGTTTCATTTAGGTTTTTTTTTTCTTGTTCTTTCATTAGAAACGTATTCCTCTGTCTTCTCATTTTGTTTCACTTTCTCTATCTCTATGAAATTAGGTGAAACAGTTGTCTACCCTGGTCTTGAAGGGATGTCCTTGTGTGGGAACTCCCTATGCAGTCTGCATGTGCCCAGTGGCTTTGGTGGCAGAGGTGGATCTGAAGTGAGCACAGGCCACATCCTCCCCTGTGGTGTTCTTTCAGCTACCACTTGCCAGTGGGAGGTAGTGCTGGAGATAAAGGGGTTAGAGACAGAGCCAGGTGTGAGATTGGGTTCCTCCTGTGCTCAGTGGCAGCCAGTCCACTACTGGAGACTGGGTCAAGGTCCAAGGTGCTGGAGCAGAAGCTCTGAGGGTTGGGTTTCTCCCATGTATAGGTGGTGGCATTCTTTGTCTTGACTGGCGTCATGGCAGGGGCCTGAGGGCTTGAGGCTGCACTTCTGTACTGGTTTCACTTTTCCCCCAGTGTGCACACCTTGATTAGAGTCTGGATCAGGACCAGAAGGCTTTGTGCCTCACTACTGAACTGGTTTTGCTCCCACCTGCAATGTGGGTCTCTGCCCTGGAGCTACTTTCACTCCTCCTAAAAGTGGGCAGGGAAGTTTGCACTGGCAAAGTCTGCCTCTGCCTTTGTCAGAGGCAGGGTCAGGTCCAATCTTGCTATGTTCCCCCTAAGTGTGTGCATTCTCTTTGGCAATGGCAGCCTGCCAGAGTATGAGGGGCTGGGGCTGTAGTGTATGTTGGGACAGTCCTGGCAAGCTGATCAGAGCCCCAGGCAGTTTTCATTTTGCTGCCTCCGTGCTGTAACCAGGAATAAGCAATCATGTGGATGCTCTTCAAGAGCAGAGTCTTAGTGTCTTACAGACCTCCAGTAAGCCCCATTGGTTTTCAAATCAGCTAAGGGGACTTGCCTTACCAGTGTTGGACCTCAGGGCCAGAGTGCCTAATATGCAGCTTGAACTCCTCACTCTCCAGGGAGGATCCCTAGCCCATGATATCTCCCTTCTCTTCTGCGTCCCATGCTAGGGATGCAGGTCCCAACCAGATTGCTTCTCCTCCCTTCCAGACTCAGTGTGGATCTTTCATTATACCCTGGTTGTGCAAGAGCCTTTCTGCCAGTATCTTGGTTGTTTTCACTGAGAATTGCTCCACACATAGTTGTATTTTTGATGTGTTCCTTGGTGGGGAGGTAAGCTCTGCATCCTCTTTACTCTGCCATCTTGAGGTTTCCCTACATATTCTTCAGTCTCTGCCTTTAGACATAAGGCTCTGGAAGGATGGAGTCAGACCTCCTCTCTCAGATATTCTTCAATGGTGGTTTTGAAAATGAAATGAGAGAGCACTGATAGAGTGGCTAGCACAGTGTGTGGCACAAAGTAAGTCTTATTTAAGTGACTGATAAATAAATAAGTCCTCATTTTTGAGTTGAGGCTGAAAGGAGTGAAGTCGCTGGCCTGAGGTCAGAGCCTGACTCTCACCCCAGCCTGATGACTTTCAACTCTGAGCTCTTAGACAAGGAAAACACTGGTCTATATGGTGGGAAGGTTGGGGTGCCATGGAGGCGGGGGGCTTTCTCATCAGCTCCATGCCTTCATTTTTCTCCTGTCCCATGCTGAGGGGCTTAATCAAGGCATGTGTGGAGTCAGGCCTTTTCACAGAGAAGGATGGTAGGGATAGCTAGTTCTTATATTTGGGAAGATGGATGGGAATAGGGTCTTCCAAACAGCCAAAGTAACCACCTCCCCTTCTCCATTCTATCCTCTGCCTCAGATCCGGGCAGGCAATATGCCTTATAGGTCCCGGTGCTCAGGAGAAGGGAGGCTCAGGGCTGGAGTGGGGTGAGGGGGCTCATTGCATCTCAGATTATGGGTCTTTAGACAATCCAGGCTATACCCTAACAGCTGAGGGAAGAGGATGCGCTTGAGGGCCACATGGAGCTAAAGAATGTTCCTATTGGAGCCACAAACAGCAGGATTCGGGCTTGACTGGAGGAAGTGGCCAGAAGGAGAGTTGTGAAAGTTGTGCTATTAATTTAGGAGGAAAATAGGGCATTGGTCCTTCTGCCAAGGGCTCTGGCCTATGGTTGTGCTATGTGGAATTGAGGTTGTTTGGGAAAAGCTAATGGAGCAAACAATGGATTCTCCAAAAGGGATGAGACCAAGTTGCTTCAGCCAGTCTCATGGGGAGTCAACGAGTGGAGGGCAGATCAAAGTGTCCAGGGAGCGAGTCAAGTGGAAACTGCACTGCCTTTCACGACCTCACCTTGGAAGTCATGCAGCATCACTTCCACTGCATTCTATTGGTCAAGATAGTTACAAATTCACCGAGACTGAAGGGTAGAGAAAAGAGGTGGCATCTCAGTGGTGACATGTCAGTATCACATTGAAAGGAGAGTCCAAGAGACAGGAATACACACACACATACACACACACACACACACACACACACACAGGTTGACCCTTGAACAATGTAGGAGGTTGGGGGCACTGACCCCTTCCACACCCCCCACAGTCAAAAACCAACAGATAACTTTATTTATTTCTTTATAGAAGTATAGTCAATTTACAACATTGTGTTAATTTCTGGTGCAAAGCATAGTGCTTCAGTCATATACATATATATATTCCTTTTCATATTCTTTTTCATTATAGGCTATTACAAGGTATTGAATATAGTTTTCCTGTGCTATACAGTAGGACCTTACTATTTATCTATTTTATATATAGTAGTTAGTATCTGCAAATCCTGAACTCCCAATTTATCCCTCCCTACCCCGTTCCCCTCCTGGTAATCATAAGTTTGTTTTCTACATCTCAACAGATAACTTTATAAGCATCCCTCTGTATTTGCGGTTCTACTTTAAAATTAAATGTAAAATATACACAGCCGTTTACAAATACTTTGTCATTTACAAATCACTTTAGCAGAATTGATTTAAAAAATCATTAACTGTTTTAAAAGTCTTTTACGCTTCACCAAATATTTTATGCTTCACCATGCAGTTGGCCGTCTTAAACCACTTCAGTGTGTATGCAGGACTTTAGAAATAAACTGGCAATTTCTAAGCATCTAGGTATTTTCCAAGAAAACCTACCAACACTGTCCTATAGATGTCCGAGGGCATAAAAATGACAAAATACTTTATAATTGTCAAAGGTGCAGAAACAGCCAAAGTAAAATCAATGAATCACTGTAGTAAAAAATTGGTAATGTTCACTGTTCACATACCAAACATAGAGTTTGCAAACGTGGAGCACTCAAAGCAAAACATGGAATGAGGTTCAGGGATACGTTGGTACAAAGCAGCTTATTATAGTGAGAAAGTGGTGACTATTTTTTCTTTGCAGTGATGAATTATAACATTTGAATTTTTAGTGGTTACCTGATATCAACCTTGGGAAACAGTTCAAATTTTCCTTATGCTTGCAAAATAAGATAAATTAAGCTTTGTTTGGATGACTAAACTGGCTTGTTTGCTCAGGGAATTTTCGAGATTGATCTCTGTTGGTCCTTGATTTTAACACAGTCTACAATCAATCAGGGATTATCAAACCTCATACATTACAATCTATAGGATAGCTAATGTAATTTATGGGCTCATATTTAAAATCATTCTAGAGTTTTCAAAGTATTTTAGAGTTTACAAGATATTTATTCATTCAACAAACACTTGTTGGGCCTCTGCTCTGTGCCTGACACTTGGCGACAAAATGCGTCAGGATGTTCAAGACCATTTCTGAGGTGATCATGTCCTTCACAAGGTATACTCTTGAGAATTACTTTTAATTGCTTATTAACAAAGGTTATCAGCAACAAACATACTGCTGTTTACAAATTACTTTGTATTTAGTGAGCTCAGCACTTGACAATCTATCAGAGACTTTGCCTCTTGTAAATCATTTATTATAAAGTGTAGGGGAGGAAAAAATTTCCTCAACCATTCTGGGTTCTTTTGACTGGCTTGATAAAATCAAACTAACCTGAGATGGATTAACAGGAGAGTAACAGACGAATTTAATGTCATACATAACACAGGTCTCATAGGTATGGGACCTAAGAAACGACTGAAGCAGACTATTTATATTTCTTTTTAGAAAAAGACTTATTTTTTTGGTGAAGATTTGACAAAACAAAGGGGTTTTTGCTTGGAGTAGCAAATTAATGAAGAAGTAATAAAGATTGCTTATATAGCTTTCTCTGCCTCAGATTCTTTAATTCCAGGGACAAGGATGGCCTCCATCTTCCCAGCATGTGGAAGATACCTTCCCATGGGAGCTTTTTTTTTTTTTCTCCCTACTTTCAGGAGAACAAAAGAGTGTCAGAGTGTTCTTGTACTGACTGTTTCTTGAGTAACTTTAATTAAAAATAATCGATATGCCACTTTGGCATATTTTGGGGGTGGCCTACCCTCAGCACCATCAGTTTCCTCCTCTGAAACTTCCCTGGAAATTTCACGTAGGAAAAACTGAGCCGATAGATTGCTTCATTATTTCATCGAATTAATCTCGTAGTTTTGAAAGTACATCAGGTCAGTTAAGCAATCATGTTTCATTTTAGGAGGTGGTGATGCAACAGTGTTCCCAAAGTTAGGTCTATATTGTGCATGAAATTAGGTGTTTAACAAGACACTCCTATGGAAACAAAAGAAAGACAATGGTTAATGATTAAAGCAAATTATAAATCAGTTTCTAAGTTCGAAAGGCAGCCAGTCAGGAATATTTCTAGGTATCAGATGTGAAACATTCTTCAGATAGAGTGAAGGCAGATGGTGGCAATTTGACAGGTTTTCCCAGTTTGCAGTTTCAGTGTCTCGGGTTATCGTTTGTATCGCTTACACAGCAACAGGCATGAAAATTGTCTGCACATGAGTTGTTGGGGTGATTCCTCTAAAGTTTATATCAAGTTGTCCAAGTTTAGTTTGCAAAGCTTTAGAAAAAGGGCAGTTTTAGTTCTTAATGTTTTCAAGTCAGAAGATTGGGGAAAAAATTAGAAATGTTAGTTTGGAATGTTGTAGCCAAATTTTGAGAAAACCAAAAGAATCCAAGATCAAGTCCAGTTTATAGGCAGAAAACAAAACCTCAAAGATAATTAACAGAATTAGAATTTGACACCCATGAAAATTTATTACTGAAACAGGATGTTTTCTCTCTGCAATCACCCCCATTTCTATCAAAGATAATCATAATAAGACTAATTTGTTTGCAAATTAAGTCTAGTTTCAATAAACTGGGCTAAATTATTTACATAAGTGCAGCAAGAATAATCATTAACCATATAGAATCTTTTAATCTGCTTTGCTGGAACTTTTCACAAGGAATAGCACATTAGACTTATAAAAGAATTTTGAGGTTAAGGAGCCAAGCCAAATACTTGCCATCAGACTTTTCCTGCAGTAACTATAGATTTGAGTGAATTCCTCTCTTCGCAAGTCCCCCAAATATCCTGAGATTCCTGTACTTCCTAGGAAGTGACCTTCTTCTCACCTGCCAGGAATCCTGCAAGTAAGATATCAGGTCAATTTTCCAAGATACTTTACTGGCCCAATCTTAGTTCCATAAAGCTGTCTGGTCCTATCTGAGTCTACACATACCTTTCTTAAATATAATAGTCCAGTCAAAGCCTTGGTAACATGGCCAATGTTTCCAGTTGTGTCCTGTTACAAGGAGAATAGATTCTCATTGGATTCATGCAAACAACTATATTGCCATGAAAATAAGAATACACACTGAGAGTTTCTGAATTCTGGAAGGATTAGGCAGAGAGAAAAAGTAAATGCTTTATCTTTGCAAAGACACATTTCATCAAATTGCTGTAAGTCATAGCTCAAGAGAAAGTTTTCTTAGTCTGGAAAATCAAAACATTTAAAAAAAACGTTTAAATTTTAAAAGTCATAAAAATAATTATAATCCTCATTCTCAGTTCATTTCACCCTGTGTAATTGATTCTTACTGATCTTGAACTTTTGTTAGAAGTTTTATGAAGCCATCAATTTCTCCATTACAGTTCTGTAAATTCTTCCTTAGTTCACTGATACTATCTGAAAAGTTATCAGAAACCCATATTTTAGGGTACTTTCAGAGTCCTTTCCATGTATCTCTCTGAAGACAAAGCACTTTTGCAGGAATACTTTACTAAAGCATTAGAAGAAAATAATAACTGTAAATGACAAAAGACTTAAAAATGGCCCCAGTTGAAGATCTGATGAGAGTTGCAGTTGAAAAAGAAATCTGGCTATTTCTGTGACACATAGCACTTCAAGATATAACAAGAATTACAAGTGAAAACATACCAGGGTATGTATTTCTAGGAATTTCATATAATTTCTGGAATACTTCTGTAAATAACATATATCTATACAAATATAATCTAAGAAAGGTTTAGCATCACTAATTTGACAATGCTTCCCATGCAATTTAAGGTATTTAAGAAGCCTAATTATTGTAACACCTCTCTTTTTAAACTTTATTTATTTATTTATTTATTTTACAATATCATATTTTAAAAATTGAAGTATAGTTGATTGACAATATTATATGTTACAGGTATACAATATAGTGAAGGTTAAAGGTTATACTCCATTTGTAGTTATTATAAAATATTGGCTCTATTCCCCATGTTTTACAGTACATCTTTAAAGTTTATTTTATGCCTGATAGTTTGTATCTCTTAATCCTCCACCTCCATCTTGCCCTTCCCCCTTCCCTCTCCCCCTAGTAACCACTAGTTCCTTCTCTACATCTGTGAGTCTGTTTCTTTTCTGTTATATTCCTAGTTTGTCCTATTTTTTTTTAGATTCTACATGTAAGTGATATCTTACAGTATTTGTCTTTCTCTCTCTGAATTATTTCACTTAGAATAATGCCCTCCAAGTCCACCCGTGCTGTACACCAGAAACTAATACAACATTTTTTAGATCAACTGTACTTCAATTAAAAAGCAAGCAACCAACCAAGCAGCCCATTTTAAATATGGGCAGAAGAACTGAACAGATATTTTTTAAAAAAAGGAAATGCAGATGGCCAACAGGAACTTGAAAAGCTGCTCAGCATCACCAATATCAGGGAAATGCAAGTCAAAATCACACTGAGATATCATCTCATAGCAGTCAGAATGACCATCATAAAAAAAAAAAAAAAACAAAAAAAAAACCCAAATAACAAATGTTGGCAAGGATGTGAGGAAAAGCGAACCTTTGTGCACTGTTGGTGGTAATGTAAATTGGTGCAGCCACTATGGAAAACAATATAGCGGTTTCTCAAAAATCCAAAAACAGAACCACCACATGGCCCAGCAGTTCCACTCCTGGGCATACAACTAAGAAAAACAAAAACATTCATTCAAAAAGATACACACCGCTATTCACAACAGCACTATTTACAGTTGCCAAGACATGGAAGCATCCTAAGTGCATATCAATAGATGAATGGATAAAAAAGCTGTAGCACGTATATGCGATGGAACACAACTCACCCATAAAAAAGGATATTTTGCCATTTGTGGCCCTTCATTCACTTTTTTTTTTCCAGCTCAAAACCCAGAATTTTATAACTGGCATAAACATTTCCATTGCATCAAAAACAACAAAATACCTAGAAATAAACCTAACCAAGGAGGTTACCTATAATCTGAAAACTAAAGCATTGATGAAAGAAATTGAATATGATATAAAGAAATGGGAAGACATCTTGTGCTCTTGGATTGGAAGAATCAACATTATAAAACTGGCCATAATACCCAAAGCAATCTGCAGATCCAGCGCAACTCCTGCCAACATACCCACGACATTTTTGACAGAACTAGAACAAACAATTCCAAAATTTATATGGAACCATAAAAGACCCCAAACTGCCAAAGCAATCTTTTGTAGGTCTTTTTTTTTTTTCTCTTTCTTCTTTTTGTTCTCTTTTCTTGTGGTTTGATGACTAGAGAAGTTCCTTTAACATTTCTTGTAAAGCTAGTTTGATGGTGCTAAATTCTTTTAGCTTTTGCTTATCTGTGAAGCTTTTGGTTTCTCCATAGAATCTCAATGAGAGCCTTGCTGGATAGAATATTCTTGGTTGTTAAGTTTTTTCCTTTCATCACTTTAAATATATCATATCACTCCTTTCTGGCCTGTAGAGTTTCCGCTGAAAATCAGCTGATAATCTTATGGGAGTTCCCTTCTATGTTATACATTGTTTTTCTCTTGCTGATTTTAATATTTTCTACTTATGCTTATTTTTTGTCAATTTGATTACTATGTGCCTCCACATGTTCCTCTTTGGGTTGATCCTGTGTGGAACTCTTTGCACTTCCTGGACTTGGGTGATTATTTCCTTTCTCAAGTTGGGAAAGTTTTTGGTCATTATCTTTTCAAAATTTTTCTCAGGTCCTTTCTCTCTCTCTTCTCTTTCTGGGGCCCCTATAATGCAAATATTAGTGTGCTTCATGTTGTCCCAGAGTTCTCTTAAACTATCCTCATTTCTTTTCATTCTTTTTTCTTTTTTTCTGTTCTGCAGTAGTGATTTCCACTAATCTGTCTTCTGGCTCATTGATCCATTCTTCTGTCTCATTTAGTCTATTCTTGGTTCCTTCTAGTGTGTTATTCATTTCAGTGATTTTATTTTTCAACTCTGTTTGGGTATTCTTTATATTTTCTAACTCTTTGCTAAAAACTTTGTTCTGTGCATCTATATCTCTCTTGAGTTCTCTAAACATCTCTGCCATCATTATTCTAAACTCTTTCTTGCATAAATTGCCTATCTCCTCATCACTTATTTCTTCTTCTGGGATTTTTATCTTGTGCCTTGGCCTGGAAGATATTCCTCTGCTGCCTCATATTGTCTATGTTTCTATTTGAATTTTTAGGTAGGTTAGTTACATTGACTTTAGAGAGGTGGCCCTCTGTGGGTCGTCCTATGCATCCCAGCAGCACACCTCTCTCTTGTCACCCAAGGGCAAGGGTCCAGCTGGTCTCAATGTAGAGTCTGGCCTGTGTTTGTGGATTCCTTACACAGGCACTGGGATTGTTGTTTTCTTATTTCTGGTATCTTCCCCCTGGTGGATGAGACTGGACTAGAGGCTTATGCAGGTTTCCTGGCAGGAGGGAGCAGTGTCTGCACACTGCTGGGTGAAGCTTAGTACTGGACCTCTTGTGGGTAGGATTGTGTCTAGAGGCTCAGGAAGTCTGCTGAGGGGTGGGGCTGTTCCAACTCAGTAGGTTGTTTGTCCTGAGGCTTCCCAGCTGTTGGGTGGGGCTTGGTCTTGGTGCTAATGATCCAATCAAGATATTAGCCTTCAGGAAAGCTCATATAAATGAACACTCCTGGAATGTCTGCTACCAGCTTTTATGTCCCCTGGGTGAGCCACAGCCATCCCCCACATCCCCAGGAGACCCTCCAAAACCAGCAGGCAGGTCTGGCCCAGGTTTCCATGAAATTACTGCCTTGGGCCTGGCTCATGCGAGATTCTGTGTGCGCTTCCTAAGTCTCTGTTTCTCCCATTCCCAGGGGGGGTCCCAGAGCCAAGCCCCACTGGCCTTCAAAACCAGATGTCCTGGGGTCTCCTCCTCCTCCCAATGCCAGGAGGCATGTCAAGGGAGCTTGACGAGGGGCTCAGAACTCTCACTCCTGTGGGAGGGCCTCAGCGAGTTAATTATTCTTCAGCTTGTGGGTTGACCACCCGGTATGGGGCCCAATTATATCGCGAGCACACCCCTCCTACCATCCTGCTATGGTTCCCTCTTTATGTTTCCAGTTGAAGATCCTTTTTGCTAGGTTCCAGTTTCTTTTTTTTCCCCCTGATGGTTGTTTAAAAGTCAGTTGCAGTTTTGTTGTAGTCATGGGGCGAGGCGAGCTCGTGGTCCTATTACTCTGCCAACTTGACCGGAAATCTGTAACATCTCTCTTTTTATAAGGAAGAAAGAACAAATCTTTTGAGATGTTCCAAAGACTCTCCGAAAAATCCCAAAATTAGTCTGAGGTCAAAAAGGTTTCATTTAGAATTTGAATTCTCTTGATTGAGTAGGGGGTGAGTTTGTAAAAAAATCAAAAGGTTTCAAAACACTTGGTCAAATAGAATCATAAGCCACTGTGTCACCGTACTTAGTTATCTAGTTAAAGACTTCACAGGCAAATGGAAAAAGTTACATAGTTCTGAGCAAAACTTAGCTCTTTGAATGTAAATTGAAAAGGCTAGAATTCCTTATGTAACCAAAGACCTACCTATACAGTGTGATGCACTATAAAATCTTTGCTCTCAAGCAGATTACTTAAAATGGTAAGGAAAACCCTTTCATAATCTCTTATCAGGAGCTAATAGTTCACTCAAACTTTGCCCTTTTAACAGATGAAAGAAAATTAAGTTCCAGTTTTACGTAAGTACAGTGTTGATACTAAAGCTTAGTTTAAAAATCCCATATCTAATCCATTCAATCTTATTCAGCTTGATCACACATATAATTCCTTTCACAAGGTTCTCTTCCACCATCTTCTACAACTTTCTATGTCCATTTAGGTTTTATCCTATCTTTTTCCCTTCTTATTCTGGAACAATCTTTTTTCTTTAGGACAAAATTATTTTTTTCACCCTTACCAAAAAGGCACCTTCATTATTTATACTTCCTTGAACCAAAAACATATATCCTATTTTCATATACAGTCATTTTCTTTCATCCTTATTATTTCTACTAGTTTTGTTAAAGAAGGAACCACAAAAACAACAAAATAAAACAAAACAAAACAAAACAGAAAACCTTGGCTCTTTTAGAAGACAGGTTTGCAGTAAAAAACAAAAAACAGAAAACAGAAAAAAATCTTCCTGTTTTTTTTTTTTGCTGACAGTTTCAACTTTACTGGTCAAATATTACTTTCTAAATTTCAAAAACTTTACAAAGCTTCCTAGAAAAGAAATGATGCAACACAGTTGTTACAGAATAATTACAGATTTACTCTGGGAGGATAGCATAATTGCCTGTGCACTACAGTGAATCAATATAAACTCCTTCTACATAATATAGTTAAAATAATCCACAGGCTCTTGGAAAATTTCAGTAGGAGATTTACTTGTGTCTACAGGTTCATCATGACATTGCTCTGCTAGACTGGGAATGACAGAACAGGCGGGGGCAGCAAGATCTCATTATTGTTGAAAAGGGTTTCTCTAAGTTGAGTAGACAGAATAAAGATTTGAAAGATGAGACAGTAAGTCCTAAACTTGTGGCAGAGCCATAAATATCTGGGAAGCTGCCAGTTGAATTCTTAACCATGTAGTAGTTATAAGAAATGGGGCATTATTCTTTTTAACAAAGACTGCTGCCCGGCTGCAAAATCTAAAAAGACAAGGCAGTAAAATATGAGCCTCTCAGGGAGTGATTACAGCCTGTGTGTGTGCAGGACAAAAAGGGTGTTGTTTTTTTTTAAACTGAAGTACAGTCAGTTGCAATGTGTCAATTTCTGGTGTACATCATAATGTCCCAATCATGCACATACATACATATATTTGTTTTCATATTATTTTTCATTAAAGGTTATTACAAGATATTGAATATAGTTCCCTGTGCTATATAGCAGAAACTTTTTAAAAAATCTGTTTTTATATATAGTGGCTAACATTTGTAAATCTCAAACTCCCAAATTTATCCCTTCCCACCCGCTTAGGGTGGTTGTTTCTGTATTGGCCTTTTTAGCTGGATGCTTAATCCCTTTTGTTGCTCAGTTCCCTGTGGTATAAGGGCAGTGGTTTTCAAATATGTTGTTTCATTTTACAGGAAGAGAGAGCACTCATGGGTGGCCCATCACCTCCACCCTCCAAAAAGGTGCCTATTGCCCCAGCTGCAGCCTTGCAGCATCAGTATACTCAGCCAGTGCAGAGTCAATCCATGCTTCTCACTTCAACTGTCCCCATGCCCACTCCTGGCCTGCCCTGCACTCTCAGCTCTTCCTTCAAATTTCCCCTCACTGTTTGTAATCGTTGCCCTCCAGCCAAGATGAGAAAGCAGAGAGCCAAAAACTATCTGTTACATCAGCATTCTCTGGACTGGCAAATCTATGAACGCATTTCACAATTTCTAGAAACACACATTTTCCCATGGCACAATTTTTCAATGGGGCCTGAGACATGTTTACTAACAAACTCAAACATCTTTAGTTCCTCTATAGTTAGAGATCAAAAGTAGGTAAATTTAGACTTGTCCACCAATCAGTGTTTCAGTAGTTAATGCTATTTGGAAATGATCCAGACATTCAACAAATTCCCAACATTTAATCCAATTTAGCAAAATTAGAAGGGTAGAAGTTACCAAAGATTTGGGAAACTGTTTTTAAGTAGAGATACCATAAACGAGTCATTAGGGAAAAAAGGTTCACCCCAAAACTCTTATTCCATTTCCATCCCTTCATATCACCTATTCTCAATAATCATCTACAAAAACTATTAGACACTAGGCAAAATCAGTTATCATCTTAAGCTATTTTTCTGGCTTTTTAAATTTTAATTTGTTTTCATTTGTTATGGTACTCTTTTTTTTCCTTAAAAATTTTGTATTTAAATGTTTTCTAAGTTAAGTTTAAAGACAGTAAACAGATCAAATGTTGAAAGAGATTATTTGGGTGGGAGGTTGACTAGGAAGGATTTTTTTTAATAGACTTCATTTTTTGAGTAGTTTTTTTTTTTTTTAATTGTAGCATAATCAGTTACATTGTGTCAATTTCTGTTGTACAGCATAATGTCCCAGTCATGCATATATATACATACATTCATTTTTATATTCTTTTTCATTAAAGGTAATTACAAGATATTTAATAGAGTTCCCTGTGCTATACAGATGAAATTTGTTTTTTATCTATTTTTATATATAGCAGTTACCATTTGCAAATCTCAAACTCCCAAATTTATCCCTTCCCACCGCCTTTCCCCCAGTAACCATAAGATTGTGTACTATGTCTGTGAGTCTGTTTCTGTTTTGTAGATGAGTTCATCAGTGTCCTCTTTTTATTTTAATTTTTTTTGATTCCACGTGAGTGATATTATTATAGTCTTATTGATAATAGCCATTCTGACAGGTGTGAAGTGATAGCTCATCATGTTTCTGATTTGCATTTCTCTGATGATTAGTGATGTTGAGCATTCTTTCATGTACCTGTTGGCCATCTGGATGTCGTAATTAAAAAAATTTCTATTCAGATCTTCTGCTAATTTTTAAATTGGGTTGTTTGTTTTTTTGATTTTGAATTGTATGATATTGTTTCAGATATTAACCTCTTGTCAGTCATAACATTTGCAAATATTTTTTCCCAATCAGTAGGTTGTCTTTTCACTTTGTTGATGGTTTCCTTTGCTGTGCAAAGCTTTTAAGTTTAATTAGGTCTTATTTGTTTATGTTTGCTTTTGTTTCCTTTGCCTTAGGAGACAGACCCCCCCAAAATATTGCTATGATTTATGTCGAAGAGTATTCTTCCTATATTTTCTCTTAGGAGTTTTATGGTTTCTGGTCTTACTTCTAGGTCTTTAATCCGTTTTGAGTTTATTTTTGCATATGGTGTGGGAAAGTGTTCTACTTTCATTCTTTTACAAATGGCTGTCCAGTTTTCCCAGCACCACTTATTGAAGAGAGTGTTATTTCCCCATTGTATATTCTTGCCTCCTTTATTGTAGATTAATTGACCATAAGCGTGTAGGTTTATTTCTGATCTCTCTATTGTGTTCCACTGATCTATGTGTCTGTTTTTGTGCCAGTAGCATGCTGTTTTGATTACTGTAGCTTTGTAGTATAGTATGAAATCAAAGAGTGTGATCCCTCCAGCTCTGCTCTTTTTTCTCAGATTTGCTTTTGGTATTCAAGGATTTTTGTGTGTCCACACAAATATTAGATTTGTTTGTTCTAGTTCTGTGAAAAATGCCATTGGTATTTTGCTAGGGATTACACTGAATATGTAGATTACCTTGGGTAATACGGTCATTATAACAATACTGATTCTTCCAATCCAAGAACACAGTATATCCTTCCATCTGTTTGTCTTACCTTCAAAATCTTTCATCAGTGTCTTATAGTTTTTAAGGTACAGGTCTTTTGCCTCTTAAGTTAGGTTTATTCCTAGGTATTTTATTCTTTTTGATACAAATGTAAATGAAATTGTTTTCTTAATTTCTCTTTCTGATATTTTGTTGTTAGTGTATAGAAATGCAAGAGATTTCCATGTATTAATTTTGTATCCTGAAACTTTATTGAATTCATTGATGAGTTCTAATAGTTTTTTGGTGGTGTCTTTGGGATTTTCTATGTATAGTAGTACCATGTCATCTGCAAACAATGACAGTTTTAGCTCTTCCTCTCCAATTTGGATTCCTTTTATTTCTTTTTCTTGTCTGACTGTTGTAACTAGGACTTTCAATTCTATACTGAATAAAAATGGTGAGAGTGGGCATCCGTGTCTTGTTCCTGATCTTAGAAGAAATGCTTTCAGCTTTTCACTGTTGAATATGATGTTAGCTGTGGGCTTGTTATATGAAGCCTTTATGATGTTGAAGTGTGTCCCTTCTATGCCCATTATCTTTTATGGATGTTGAGTTTTGTCAAAAGCTTTTCCTGTATCTATTGAGATGATCATATGGTTTTTATTTTTCAGTTTGTTAATGTGATGCATCATATTGATTGATTTGTGGATACTGAACCATCCTTGCATCCCTGAGATTAATCCCACTTGAGCATGCTTTATGAACATTTTAATAAGTTGTTCACTTTGATTTGCTAATATTTTGTTGAGGATTTTTTACATCTATGTTCATCAGTGATATTGGCCTGTAATTTTCTTTTTGTGATTATATTTGTTTGGTTTTGGTATCAGGGTAATGCTGGCCTCTTAGAATGAGTTCAGAAGTGTTTCTCTGCAATTTTTTGGAATAGTTTGAGAAGGATAGATGTTAACTCGTCACTAAACACTTGGTAGAATTCATTCATGAAGCTCTCTCATCCTGGACTTTGGACTTTGGTTTGTTGAGAATTCTTGTTATATATGTATTTCTTGTAATATATATATTATATATATGTATATAATATATAATATATGTGTGTGTGTGTATTTTTTTTTTCTTGAGATATGTATATATATATTTCCTAGAGCTGGTGGCCTGCTGGTGGGGAGAGCCATGACCCAGGGGTCCCTGGGCTGGTCCTGGTCTTCTGGTGGTTGGCTCGGTTCTGACAAAGTGGGCTGTTGTGTTGCGGTTGTCCTGGGTCTGGTGTCCGCTTGCTGTTAGGATGACTCAGGGCACAGAAGACCATTGTTGATGCCCACCCACTGGCAGATGAAGCCAGGTACTGGGGCTAGTGCTGGCCCTCTGGTGGGCAGAGCTGTGTTCTGGGGTCCCTGGCTGCAAGGCCCAAGGGTCTCAGAGCTGCTGTTGGACTGCTTGTTGGTGAGGCTGAGGCCCAGGGTTATCCCAGGATTAGTGCTGGGTCACTGGTGGGTGAAGCTGGGTCCTGGGATCTCTGGCAGCAGGGCCTTGTGGGTAATGGAGCTGGTGTTAGCCAACTGGTGGGGTGGGGCTGGTTCCTGACACAGCTGGCTGCAGGATCTGGGGTGTCCTGAAGCACCCCAAGGATGGGGCCAGACCCTGGGGTGGCTTGCTGAGGGGCTGTAAGTTGTCTCAGAGCTGGTATTGATCTGCTGATGAGTGTGGCTGGGACCCAAGTTCTCAGGGCTGGCTCCTTCCTGATGGTGAATGGGCTTGGTCCCAACTCAGCAGGCTGTGGGGTTGCAGTAGTCCTGGTGCTGGTGTCTGCCACCAGTGGGTGGAGCTGGGTCGTCTCATCTCTCCCTCCAGGGCCCCAGGTGCCCTGGGGCTAGTACTGGCACACTGGTATGTGAGGCTGATACTTGTGCCCTTTGGTGGACAGGACCATGTCCTGGGGAGGCTGTGGCTACAGGGGATCTTGAGGCAGCCTGCCTGCTGGTGAGTGGGGCTGTGTCCCGGAGCCAATAATCCAGATGGAGGATTCCAAAACAGCACTTGCCAGCACCAGTATCCACGTGGTATAGCAAGCTCCCAGAGATGGCTGCCACCAGTGTCTGTGTCCCCAGGGTGAGCTGCAGTTTCCTCCTGCCTCCCTGGGAGGCTAAGATCAGCAGGTGAATCTGACCCAGGTTCCTTTCAAATGCCTGGGTCCCGGAGCTTGTGAAATCTTGTGCTCATCCTTTAAGAGTGGAGTCTCTATTTCCCACAGCCTTGCTGGCCTTCAAAGCCAAACGTTCTAGTTGCTTGTATTCCCAATGCAGGACCCCGGGGCTGGGAGCCTCATGTGAGCCTTGGACCTGCTGCTCCTGGGGGAAGCCTCTACAATTGTAATCACCCTCCCATTTGTGGGTTGCCCACCCTTGGGACTTGACTATACTGCATCTCTGCCCCTCTTATCCTTCTTCTTGTGGTTCCTTCTCTATAACTTCATCTGTAGAACATCTTTTCTGCTAGATTCCAGTCTCTCTCACAGATAGTTGCTCTGTAAATAGTTGTAATTTTGGAGTGCCTGTGAGAGTAGTGAGCTCAGGGTCTTCCTGCTCCACTGTGCTGGCCAACTCTCTGTCTGGAACCTAAAGTTTTTCACTCGCCCAATTTCCAAATAGTTCCTTTTATTTTTTTTTTCAGTTTAGGCAAAGTTTTAATTACCCCTTGGTGTGTTTACATTTCAAAAAACATGGTAAGATTTATATTCAAGGGACAGAGAAAGCATGCAAGTTTTCTCCTAGGAATTTCAGAGTAATTTTTGTTTAAAATTGTTCTTCCTAGAGGGGAGGGTATAGCTCAGTGGTAGAGCACATGCTTAGCATGCACAAGGTCCTGGGTTCAATCCCCAGCACCTCCTCTAAAAATAAATATATAAACCTAATTACCTCCCCCACAAAAAAAGACATTTTAAAAAAGTGTAAAAAAAGTTCTTCCTTTTTAAAAGTATAGGACCCTTTTGTTTTTAATATCTTGATCTTTTATAATATCTATAAGTATTTTGAGAGGAGAGGTGAGGTCCTGGGACTCGTAAAGTTAGGTGGGCTTTGACTTGTTTCTGGAGTTGTATTTGTGGTTTTGAAGAGATTTGCAAGATAAAAACAGTTGTTTTTATCAGCCCTTTTATATTGGTCTCCAGCTGATTTATTTTCTGATTGTCTGTAGGAAGGCCTAAGGAACTGCTAAGGAGATGTAGCAGCTTTTTAAAAATTTTTTTTAATTTAATTTATTTTTAAATTAAATTTAATTTATTTTTAATTTTATTTATTTTAGGTCTATTTATTTATTATTAGTTTTTTTTTTTTAATGGAGATACTGGGGATTGAATCCAGGACTTAGTGTGTGCTAAGCATGTGTTCTACCACTGAGCTCTACCCTCCCCCTCCAGCAGCTTTTAAGAAGGGGCACTTATGTTGGATTTTTGTTTTAGTCTAATTTTTTGTCCTTTTATTTTGTTAGGGGTTCCTCAGTCTACCTGTTACGTCATTATCTTTTCCTCTTTTTTCTGTTGAAGTATGGAACAATTGTACTTCTAATGTCTTGATCTTTTACAGTATCTGCCAATGTCTGAAGGAAAATAGGAAAGGGTTTAGAATAGACTTTGATTTTTGTTCTAATATCTGTCCCTCCATGTTATTAAGGGAGTCTTCATGGTTAGCTGTCATATCAGTATGAAAGCTCTCTAAATTTCACTTTTCAAATTTATTAGCAGTTTTTCCAGTTCAAAGGATCCATCATCTAAATTTGGCTGTTGACAAATAAGATCTTCTTAACAGTAACTCAAACAAACAAGCCTTTTGATGGCTTAACTAAGGACACAAGAGGTGTCTCCAAAAGAGAGTTCAAAATGATGCAGTCCTCATCACGTGCAGGAAGTTTACTCCCAGAGTTAGCCTAACAAAGCAAAGGCAGTAACTATGAGGGCAGGTTTGTAAACAGCCGTTTGAAAGCACAGGGAATCATGTGTTACCTCTACCCTCTTATAAACAGATTAGTGACTGACCAAGAAAAGTTCACCCATTTCTATAGATTTCCCAAAGTTGGATCCACAACCTACTCAGCTGCCTGCCTGAGGCATTTACATCTTCTGGCTGATAGAGACCAGAGGAATATTCTCATCAGTCATAAATAAAACAAAAGACAGAGACAAAGAAAAATAATGACCCTCTCTGGGAGGGAAAGGATCAATAAAAATCAAGAGTATTCATTTACCAAATACCAGAGTTGGTATGTCTGAGAAACTGGTTCCACAAATATTTCCTCCTGTTAATCTAAATTTAGAAAGAAAGAAAAGGGCTGTCATCACTTTTGCTTCCATGGGACCCCACAGAGAGAGATCCAGGAGACTGGTGTGGTAAGAATTTTTACTTGCCCCCGGGTCTCAGCTCCAGGCATCCTGGGAGAAAGCAGCTTCCAGCCAGTGAATATCCCGCTGATGATGCCAACAGTTGGTTCTAGGTTCTTTTGGCCGAACTAATAATCCAGTGGACACAAGACAAAGTAACAGGAAAGAAACAAGCAAATTTAATTTTGTGCATACAGAGGCCCCACAGGTATGGGACCCAAGAAATGATGGAAATAGGCTGTTTATATACCTTTTTAGACAAAGAATCAATTATTTGTGAAGACTTGACAAAACAAAGAGGTTTTTGTGGGGGGTAGCAAATTAATGCAGAGATAACAAAATTTGTTTATGCAGCTTTCGTGGCCTCAAATTCCCTATCTCCAGCAATAAGGATACCCTCCATCTTCCCAGGGGAGTTTTGTTTCCTGCTGCCAGGGGAATAAAGGAGGGGCAGAGTGTTCTTGTACCAAGTGTTTCTCAAGTAGATTCAAAACAATCAATATGCCACTGTGGCATATTTTGGAGTAGTCTGTCCTGAGCCCCATCAAAAGCATATGGCAATTTCTTTATTTTCCAAATTATAAAGTGTTTTATAGTCTAAGAGCACTTTGCACTTACAAAACAATTCCATGTAGATGGACCACTTCACATTAAAAATAAATAACACCTTTGCCCTAAGGAAAACCTTGTGATGTTTACAGAGTATATTTGCAGTATACAGAACTCCTTATTGTCTATAGAACACTTTCGACTTTTTCAAGTATTTGGAAATTTACAAAGCACTTTAATAGTTACAAAGATTCTAGGATGCACATAGGATAGAGTATAAATAAACACTGTGTGGTTTACAAAGCATTTCGTAACTTATAACAAGTTTTCAGTCTACAAAATACATTAGAAGAGTGCATTGTTATTAAGTGATTTTCCACATTACAAAGTATGTATTTTATCAGTTCCTCTGGAATGTTCACACGGAAGTTGCTATTCACAAAAGGCTTTACTTCTACGTTCAGACACATCAAAATAGAACAGATCTTGATGACGGCTTAAAAATTTCCAAAGCACTTGAAGGGAGTTTACAAAATCCTCCAGCATCCAGATGATAAATATCTGCTGAGTGCCTTCCATGGAACAGGCACGGTGCTGAGGTTGGGATTAAGCAGTAAACAAGGGAGACGCCCCTATTCTACTGGCAGTGACATCAACTGGGGGAGAAAATAAACAAGTGAGATAATGGAGCCAGTGATAAGCGCTGTGAAGAGAGAGCACAACTGGCAGTGGTGGGAAGTGAATAAGAAGGGGTGCAGAGTTAATTTGGAGCATAGCTTTTCAGTGACAGAGAGCTGCATACAAAATCTTTTCCCAAGCAACTGGCTATGTATAAACTTTCCCATCTGCAAAGCACTTTTGGAGTCATCACTACACTTGGCTCTTAAAATAACTTTGGGAGGTAAGCAAATATCATAAACTAGTCTTGATTCTGAAAGATGTTATCTAATCCAGCCCCATATCTCAGACATTAGGAGACTAAGATTTAAGAAGGGAAGTGGGTATCCAGTATCTCAAAGGAGATCAACAGGTGGGCACAACTTGTAACACAGGTTTCAGGCTCCGCATGCTTCCCCCTCTCCATCACAAATGCTTGCTCACAAAAATAACCTGAATGAGGTATCCAAGAAATGTCCATGTAGGACTTTTACTCTCATGACACTTGACGGTCTCACTAAACAGTGCATCTCTGAGATACGGCTTTTGATCCTACTGGTTAGATGTGGAATGAAAATGACTCAACTATTCATTACCAATCTTTCCAGACTCACCAGCCTTTCTGAGGGTTTCTTGGAAAGCTGCTCCTTTGCAATGAGGTTTTCTAAGACTTAGCTTGTCCAGGAGAAGTATAGGAAGAGATTTACAAGGTGATTGGCCAGCTCACCCACAGACACTTGACCACCCAGAAAAGAGTATCTGAACTGAAGCTGTTACTTGTGAGACCAAGAGACCCTGTAGCTCCCACTTGATGAAGTGCCTCACCATCCCCCAAAGACCCAGTTTTAGGAATAGTCCATCCCCAAGGTGAGACTAGTTAGGGCCAAGAAAACTCAGAATGAAGGTCTTTATCTAATGAGAGACTCCTTTGTTCACTCAAATACACCTGCATTTTCTCACAGCGTTTTTTTTAGAAGGTGCCGTGGTGTAACTAACTCTCCTAGAATCTTCTCTCAACCCCAAGATATCTTCTACCCCAAGCTCAGCCCTTCATGACTTCCCTGCTGTGAGAAGTTAAGCACCTAGTCTCCCAGCTACTACCTGGATGAGGAAGAGACATTTGAGGAGGAGTCAACCTTTACTCCCACCTCTTGAGGTCTGGGGACCACATCCACCCTCCACACATATGGAGTTGGTGTGGGACTGACTTCTGCAGGATCAGGGAGAAGAATTAGACCCTTGTTTCCTATTTATTCGGTCTCCCCATGGGAAAATGATAGGATAGATTTTAAATAGGGGAAAATGAGGTGTAAATGATAAAAGATATAGCTGGTCTTTGTCCCTGGTTCCTGGGACTTTGTTTATGCTAATGAGATGACTCATGGTGGGCCCTTAGATAGGATGCTGACTGGTCAACCAGAAAGACCAACCGCAGAATTAGGATTTGGATCTTTGGGCTAGCCTGACTTCTGGGCATAGGAGGGAGCTGGAGACTCAGTCCAATCACATGGCCAACAATTTAATCAATCATGAAACTCTGATTTAAAAAAAATCTTGACCACGAGGCTCATTGGAGCTTCCTGGTTGGTGAACATATTGAGGTGCTGGGAGGGTGCCCGGATCCCATAAGGGAAGGGCAGAGAGGCTCTGTATCCCCCTCTTGACCTTGCTGTTTGTGTTCCTTCCTCATTTGGCTGTTTTAGAGTTGTATCCTTTATAATAAAACTATAATTCTAAGTATAGTACTTTCCTGAGTGCTGTGAGTTGTTCTAGTGAATAAATGATTGATGAAGGGTCTGTAGGAAGTCCTGAATTTGTAGCCATCTGGGCAGAAGTGAGGGTGGCTTGGGGACACCTGAAACCTTCAGGTGGCACCTGAAGTGAGAGCCGTCTTGTGGCGCCTTTAAGCCTGTGGACGCTGACACTAACTCCAGGTAGTCAGACTCCACATCTGACAATCTCCAGGTTGGTGTCAGGATGGAACCGAATTTCAGGATGCATGGTTGGTGTCAGAGAATTGATGGCAAGACAGACACGGGGCCAAGGGAGGATGTGAGGAAAGACTCGTGGGAAGAGGAAAGCGAGGAGGAGGAAGATGACGAATGAATGAATGAGTGAGTGAGTGAGTAAAACGATCTTTTACGCACCGGCAGTTTAGTGGGCGAGCTCACTACAGCACAGCTGGTTTGACCATGTGTATTATACCTGGAAACAGGAATATCTGTTCGTAAAACCTGAATCCGACTGAAAGCTGGGAGTTTTCAAGCTGAGGCCCAAGCTGGGGGGGGGGGGGGAACATCAACTTACAAGCATCACCGAAGCAGAGAGAAGTTGCAACTGTGTTGCCCTCTGCCGTATCACCCGCTCCTGGCACACCGCCTGGCATGTGATAAGGTCACAGGTTTTCCCCTTTGATCTGCGCTTATGATGACTTACATTAGTAAACATCCTAATATTGAAACATTTTCTGCTTTTTTATATTTCAGAGCACTGAGGCCCGGATATCAAGGAAGAGACTTTTCCAAAGTCACACAGTAAGTCTATTCTGGGGCTCTAGGTCCCTCCCTTTCCCACTGGGATCGTCGCAAGAGGAATGGGGATAGAGCAGGAAGAAGTCGTTAAGTCACGTGACTTAACGTGATTAAGTCATTACCTTCTTCCCCCAGGATCCACTATTGCGCAGGAGGGACCTTGGTGGAAGAAGGTAATGACTTGGTCACGGGGAGCAAAGCAAACCTCTTTCTCTCTCCTTCCGTCCCTCCTCTCCCTGCCCAAGGAGCTTCCTCACTGCTAAGAAATCTAGACGGTTCTTCTGTGTGTGGCTGACCCACACTGACTCCGTTTTGTCAGCTCCATCTCAGGCCCCCAGTCCTACCCGCTCCCCTCTCTGCACGACTGAGCTTTAGCCTGTTCATGAGGACTGTGCCCAGGCCAGGTAAGTTCCCTACCCCCTTTCCTCTTGCCTTCATCTGATGTGGAAACTGGAAAAGTGCCTTTTGCTGATGCAGATGGTTAATGGTCATGAGATTCCCCACCTCCCAAGGGAGAGAAAAAACCCTGGTTCCTGTCAGAGTGGACGTGCTTCTCACTTGGTAGTCAGATTCCATTTTTAGCTTTGGCCCTTTTAAATCCCCTGTTCCCCTTCTGGCATCTCGGAGTGCAGCTGCGAATGCCTCTGGGTCATCCATCTGTCTGATCCTGCCTGGTTGTAAGTTACTCGCAATACACTTCATAATTGCACTTTATGGAGTTGCCAGCATCGTTTTTCAGTCTCAAAGGTCCTTTACAAAAGATCAGAGGATATTACTCAAGATCTCCACCTCCCAACATTCTGTAATTTGTTTGTTCACTCCATGGGAACTCTGCGTGGACAAGCAGTGCCCAGAATCAAGCAGGAGAAGAAATTCCACACTGATCCAGACAGGGAAAGATAGAAGAGACAGAGTCAGAGACAGGAAGGGGGAGAGGGAGAGAGAGAATTAGAAACAAAGAAATAAAATCCTAGGCAGTGACACAGGACCTTCATCGCTGGTGAATTGGTGGCTGCCAGGATCAGGGACCCTGTAATGGGTACAGGGTTTCATTTTGGGATGATGAAAATGTTTTGGAACTCAATAGAGGTGGTGGTTGCACAACACGGTGAAAATACTAACTATCCCTGAATTAATTCACTCTAAAATGGCTAATTCTATATGAACTTCACCTCAGTTAAAAAACAAAACAGAAACTTTGGAGCCAAGCTGCCTATGTTTAAATCCCAGTTTTGCCACTTCTTAGCTGTGTGATTTGGGGCAAGTTACTCAAGCTCTCTGTGCCTTATTTCCCACTGTGTGACATGGGGATAAAAATAGAAACCACCTCACAGGGCTGCTCTGGGACTTAAGTGAAAATGGAATGCCCAGTGCTTAGAACAGTGCTTGGCGTGAGGTAAGTGCGTGCTGTTGACTCTTACTGGTTTTGACTCCTGTCACCATGTTGTAGGGCTGTATTGGTTAATATTCTTTGGATTTCAAGTGAGCAGACGTAGGCAAGAAAAAGAATAAATTAGAAAAATACTGGGTGTATAAGTCAGGATTAGGCTCAGCTGTATGTAAAGGAAAAAAAAAAAAAACCTGACAAAACAAGAATGGTTTGAATACGTTAAAATCTTATTTCTTTTCTGGGTAAAGGTTGTCTGAGGTGGCTAGTCCGAGGATGACAGCAGCATGAAATCTTCTAGGACTTAAGTGCTTTCTTTCTGCTCTGCCACTTTTATCAAATGGCTTCCAATCCTATGTTGCATCTTTATCCACCAGGTTTCACTTTCCCACATGGTTCAAGGTTAGAATTAGCCATGATGATGTGCAAGATTTGGGAGGCAGGAATGAAGCTAGCGGACAGTGCTGTTTGAAGGTTGTCCTTAGTCGGAAGCAGAGTCAGTGATGGATTCTAATCTGTCCTCCATCTTATTTTTCTGCATCCATCTCTCCTTCTGGAATGCTGGTCCTGCTGATCAAAAGTGGCCCCCCAAGCCCACTACCAGGTACTTCATGGTGAACTCACAAGGAAGGTAGCCCTCAAAGCCAACCATCTCCCAGAGAAATTCCTCCTCAGCCCTTTCATAGTCTTTCTGTAATGGTGGGTGAGCGTAGCACCCAGATTTCTGCAAGCTCAGACTCACTCATCCCTGCCAGGACTGGTTAGTGTCCCTTCTCTGATTCTTTGATTCCCTGTTCAAATCTTTATCTTCCTGTCCCCTCCCACCACTGTGTAAGATCTAACCCCTATAATGAATTCCTTATTCCATAATCCTCATGGAGTTCTCTTCCCTGATGGAACTCTGATACAATTCTCAAGGTCACCTCATGGCTCAAGACAGCTCTTGGAGTTCTGGCCACCATCTCCAAACTGCAGGCCAGATGCAGGGTGATGGCTGGTGGACAAAAGGGTGCTGTGGTAGCCAGACACCAAGGTGACCCCAATGATCCTGCTTTCTGGTATTCACTCCCCGGAGCACATCACTGGTCTTTGGTGGTTCCCCAAGCCCTGCTTACCCATCTGTAGACAGTCTCACCATTAACCTCCCTTTGGTTAAGCCCTGTGAGTGTGCCATCTACATCCTGCTGGGGCCTGATGGATGCAACAAGAGGGGACACTTCCCTAGGTGTACCCAATTCGCAGACTCTTTAGGAGTGAAGGCAGATGTGAACACATGGGAAAATCCCATCTTTTTTTTTTTTCTTTGCCTCGCTTCTAGGATCTAACTGACACCTTTGAGAATGAATGCCTGGATTCCTGGACAATTTGGGAAAAAGAGGTAAACGCTGGATTCTTGCTAACATGGGCATGTGTAATCTCAAGTGATTAACTGGAAAATAAAGATGGTGTACCATTTTTGTCCCCTCAAAATGAATAGGTTAAAGCCCTAACCCTCAATGTGATCGTATTAGGAGATGAGGCTTTCGGGAGGAAATTAAGTTTAGGAAGAGGTCATGAGGGTGGAGCCCCTATCATGAGATTAGTGCCCTTATAGGAGGAGGATATGGGGAGAAGGCAGCCATCCACAGGCCAGGAAGTGCACCCTCACGAAGAACCAAATCTACTTACATCTTGGTCTTGGACTTCCCGACCTCCAGAACTGTGAAAAATAAATGTCTGTTGTTTAAGTCACCCAGTCTACGGTCTTTTGTTATAACATCACGAGCTGACTACAGCATGTACCGTGCTTCTACCTCACTCTGGTGAAATGAGCCACACAGGTGTGACTTAGCTGTACCCATCAGGGCACATTTGTTTGTATGTTTTAATGATCAAGTTTCCATCTGTATCAGAGCTACCCAGTTTACCTAGTCTCAGCTGTGTCGTACTTGGTATAGCTTTACAGTTTACAATAGCTCAGGTTATGAGAACAAAACAGCACAGAGTGGATGTTCTTGGCACAGTTCACCTGGGCTCACCTGACTCCAGAGAAACACTTGAGTCCAGGCCAAGGAACCTTGGTGGCATCTGAAGAGTCTCAGTGGTCTTAGGAGCTCCCCAAAATGTACCAGTCTCTGAATCCCCCTCCAGGTGTCTCCAGTGATTTCTGCTGCAGTCTATGAAACAGAGGTGGCATAAAACAACATAACAGACACATAACATGTGGTAGGCATGTCCTGAATGGACATCTGAATGCACCCACCAAAAGGGATGCACTCCCAGTGGAACACATGGCTGGCTTCCAAGCACACAGGTGACTGTGTTCACGCAGACATGGCCATTGCAGGTTGGGTTCTTGGGAAACGGACTCTGTGATGGAGTTTGGTGGGCAGGATATCTATTAGCCAGTGTTCCTGGGCTCAGCCAACACCTGTGGAAGGGAGAGGAAGAAAAGGCAGGGGGCAGAGAGAGAAGTTAAGCTGCCGTGTATATACAGGAAAAGTTGGCATACGCCATGGCTACAGAAACAAACACAATACTGGAAAGGGATGAAAAATGAGTGTGATCAGCTGATTCTCTTTCCCTGCGTTCAGCACTAGACACCCAATTGGCATTAGCTACAAAGTAGAAGAAAACGAGTCTGGGGTTGACATAAAAGTACACACACTGAACACCAGCATCAGGGAACTTCACCTGTGGGCCCACCGAACAAAAAGTAACTGCAAACGAGTACAGCTAAACAGGTGGCTTTGCTAAACAGACTATTTCATTTTTTACAGTTTTATTTTTCTCTTTCCCCGTTTTTCCTTTTAAACTTTTTTTCCCCTCAAGTCAACAGCTTACCAAAAAGGCTCTTTTTGTTGCGGTGGACTCTGAAGGAGGCTGAGGACCATCCCACAGTGGGGATGGGGGGGGGTCGGGGAGGTGATGCATCTTGTTCACCAGGATGGGTCACATCTAGGGGGTAAATATTACCGTGCAGTGTGTCTCTGCCTCATTGGCTTAGATGTTTCTGATCGAAGATAAGTCCTTGGCTTTCCTTTCACACAACTGAAGGCCCCACTGAAGCATTTTTCCCCCTAAAGAGAAGACAGAAGAAGGGAATGTAAGAGGCTTAAAGAAGAGAGAGAGCCTGTCAGTAGAGCCTGAGGTTGAGTATGGTTCTTCTAGAACACTACAGAACAGCTAAGATGGTAGCCCCTCTTCAGGGCAAATCCTGTCAGCCGGAGAGAGGCAGAAAGGCCGTTGTAAGCAGTGTTTGGAGGTGAGCATTTTCACCTCCCAGCTGGCCTTGCAGTTTCAGCCCTTGTCCTGCAGGGGGAGCACCAGCGCCAGGGTGACCAGCTCTGGGTCCAGAGCCGCGCTCTGCCCGCAGGTCCCCTACCTAGTCAGAGCCTGCGGGGGCATCTGGCCAGAGCTGTAGGGCTCAGCCACCCCCACCCCCAACCTCTTCCCCGGGCCAGATCTGTGTGGGAGTGAGGAAGGGGCCGGCCTCGCCAAAGTTAGCTTTTGTTTTGTTTCAAAAGGAAACAGTTTCAACAGCAGGAACCAGAACTGAGGTTATGTAATGGGAGGTCTGGCCAAGATGGGTATGGGTGAGGATGGGGAGAGGGAGCAGGGAGGAGGAGATGGAGGAGCAGGCAGAGGAGGAAGGGAAGGAGGAAGCTGCCTTCACCCTGAAGGTCTCTCCAGCCCCAGTTCAGGCCTCTCCCCTGGAATATTGCCCTTGCCTGTTCTCTTTTTAATTAAGTTGTCCTTTAGTGACTATTTATTGAGCAGCCTCTCAAGGGCTGGGGACACAGCAAAGACTGAGACAGTCCAGTGGGAGAGGCACCTGCCCTGGAATAGTGACAATCAAGCCAATATTTTCCCAGTCCTCAATCAACCCAGGACCAGGTACCAGTCACCCAGGACAGTCCCTGGGCCCCAGAGCCCACTGAAAAGGTTCCATTAGCCTCCTGTGCTGCTTACTCTGCCCGCCTTCCCCAGTACGGGCTGCGCCTGTGCCTTCCTCTCATTCCTTCCTGCCTCTTGACCGGCACTGCCGCTTTTCCCTGTGGCCCCGCGCGCTGTGCCCCTCATCTCTGGGCAGATGTGGCTGACGCTGTACCCTTCTTTGGTGGAGAGGGTATAGCTCAGTGGTAGAGTGTGTGCTTAGCATGCATGAGGTCCTGGGTTCAATTCCCCGCACCTCCATTAAATAAGTAAATAAACCTAATTATTGCCAAGAGAAAATAAAGCATAGGTGGAGGATTAAAAAAAAAAAAAAAGAGATCTCTAAAAAAAGAAAAAAAAATTTTTTTTCTTTGAATGATGTTAACCTCTTCAGCGCCTGGCCGTCATGGGGCTCAGTTGATCCGCAGGGCTGAGCAAGGGGCTGAGCCCAGTGCTGAGTTTGAATCCTGAGCCTGCCTTTGTCCAACACTGTGAGTCTGAGCGAGTTTCCTAAGCTCTCACTTTTCTCACCTATGATCCGCTCCTGCAAGAGCCACTGGAAGATTAACTGAGTTATTCTAAGAGAGGAACATGCAGCCTCCAGTGGCCCGCGGGGAGCGTGAGGCACGAGTCAGTTGTCATGACTGATCCACCAAGGTTTAGTGAGCGCGCGTGACATACTTATGTAAGCACAGGGACTCTGGCAAAGAACAAGAAAATCAAAGCTCCTCCCCTTTTGGAGTTGGTAAATTCTAGCAGATAAGACAGACTTAAAGCAAGCAGCGTACTGAACAGATAAGATGACCTCAGCTGGGGATAAATGTCATGAAGCAAATTAAACAAGGAAATAGGAGGGATACTGATGGAGGAGGGTGCTGCTTCAGACTGGGTGGTCAGAGAGGGCTTCTTGGAGGAGGTGACTTCTGAGAGTCAGTCACAGGATGGTGTGGAGAGACAGGAGACAGCATTTCCAACAGAGGGACCAGCAAGGGCCACAGCCTTGGGGTGACAGCAAGCCTGACAAACTCCAGGAGCAATCAGATGTTGCCTGTGACAACGACTCCTCTACCCAAGAAACAGCTGAGTGAAGACAAGGATTCTCACTGATTTGTTTATTATTGCGATTGTTTGCTTTGCTCCCTGAGATCCCCCATCCTCCAGAACAGTGCACGTAGTGGGGTTCATCATAACCACGTGTGGAATTAAAAAAAAAAAAAAAGAGCCATCTCTTCCAGGGATCCAAAACACTTGGGTGCAGTCTCTCCAGGTGGGCATGCTGGCCACACTGCACGGTCATAGCGGGGTATTCATGGGCGCCAAGCATCTTTGGACTCCAGGAGAAGAACCATCACTTCTCCAACTTGGGAGTCACGTCCTTAGGGTCCTCAGCAATCTTTCTTGGGAACAGAGGTGTTGAAATGATGGATTAGAGCCAGATTGCCTGCGTGTTGAATCCTGGCTACTAACTGGTGACCTGGAGAAGTGACCTCACCCCTCTGCATGCCTCAGTCTCCCCCTCTGTGAAGTGGAGATAATAGTCGCACTTACCATGTAGGGCTGTTGGGGGACCAGGTGAGATGTTGTACAAAGGACTTAGAACGTGCCTGGGACACAGTCAGTGCTCTCTAAGTGTTAGCCATAATCATCACTTTTGAGACTTGTTGCTGGGATTAAGAGAGATCCAGTCTGTCAGCACCTGGCATGAAAATTGTACTAGGAAAATATTGACTGTGCCGGCTGCTCCCGAGGCGTAGCCAGGGCTCCTAGCCCTCTGATTGGATTATATCTCTCCTCCCAGCTGCCGCCTCTGTTTCTGCCTCAGGCATTTCTCTGTCTCCCTTGCTGACCCATTTCTCTTTTTCTTTGTGTCTCTTTGTCCTGCTCTCTCACTTTCTTTCTATCTCAGTCTTTCTATATTTCTTCGGCTCTTTCCTCCGAATCTCTATTGCTTGCTTTTCTAGATCTCTCCAGGTCTCTCCCAGGCTTTGCCTCTGTCCACACATCTCTGAGTGAGTGTCTCTCTCTAGCTCTGTCTCTTCCTTTCTCTGTTGTCTCCCTCCATCTCTGGCTCCGTCTCTCCCTCTGTCTGTGTCCTGTGTCTTTCTCTGATGCTTTCTTCCTGTTTCTCCGGGTCCCAGTTCAACACTCCCTCCCCCGATGCCTCCTTCACATCCTCTCCCCTCATCTCTCTCTTCATCCCTCTCTGACACTCTGTCTGTTTCTCCCTCTCCCTCTCCTTGGCCCTTTCACTCTTTCTCCGCCCACTGCCACTCCTTCTCTTGCGTTCAGTCACCCTGAAATTGCTTAAATTACTGTCTCTTGCTCCCTTCTGACTTACACACCCTCTTTGCCCAGACACCTCCCCTTGGCTTTCTGCCCACCGGAGGGAGGAAGGTGGAGCTGATTATATAACTGTTCATTATGAATTCAAGGGGGTGAGGGATGAAGAGGAAGCCAGGGAGGAACATGTTCTCCCTTCTCACCCTTATTAACCCTCTCCTTTTCCTCATTCCATCAACTTGGCCTCAGACACGCCTCTCCCAGTTCCATTCTCCCTGGATTGGGTGGAGAGATCAGATAACCGCCCCCTCACGTAGAGACAGCCAGGGAATGAACAGTAGAGGATCAGAAGCGGGGAGGGGGCTTAGAGGAGGAGACAGAGGCTGCAGTCAAGGAGAGCTTCCCACAGGAGACAGGCAGGGACCCGGGCACTCCCCTAGCCCCTGGGAAAGGTGCGAAACCACGGAAACAAGTTGTTGATGGAAACTTTGGGGGAATCGTCCGATCCAACTGAGTGAGGCCTGGAACATCCAGCTACTGAAAGCCAAAACTAAGACCTCTCAGGACAGAAGGGGGATGCCCGGCTTCCTCCCCACTCCACAGATTTTGGGCTTCAACAAGAGAGAAAAATGACTGCCTATCCCCTTCCTGGGGATTCTTGGGCACATGGTGCTCCTGAAAATCCTGTAGGTCACTTCCCCACCTACCAGAGAAAAATATTAAGCATCTTACCCTCCCAACACCTACACTTCAGCACCAGGGCTCTCCTTACTCCACTCACAGCCTCACCACTTCTTATTCCCTCCCTGATACACACCAGCTGGTCCCATCCATAGATCTTCCACCCACAAGGCAGCAGAGGAAACCGAGGCAAGACACCGGTGGGAGACAGTTCCTGGAGGGACAAACTGGTGTGCTAATCCTAACTCTGCCCCTTGAGAGCCCAGTGACCTCGGGTGAGTCTCAGTCCATTCGTATATAAAGTGGGGATGACCTCAAGGACCTGAAGACCCACAGGAGTGCGAAAGTAAAGACCTTAGCGTAGAGCTGGCGCATGGACGAGGCTCAGGAACAGGCACCCCCCCCCCGCCCTTCTCCTCCCTGCCTCCCCTGCTGGTCCAGCACCCAATCGACAGTCCATGCGGTTGTCTGCCCACTACCTGCCATTAGACCCAGTCCATGCTCAACCCCACTCAGCCTCATATCCCAACCATCCGCCCCACTTACAGTAAATTTCTCCCAGGGAACAGATTTCAAAGGGCTGAGGAGCCCGGGTTAGAGGATAGCTTCTTGAGTGATAGTGATGGTACCACGCTGATGGCTTTCAGTATATTTAATCCGTACAACAACCTTGCAAAGGAGGTACTGTTAATGGTATCCTCATTTTTTCAGAAATGGAAACAGAGGCTCAAAGAAATGAGGCGTCTTTCTTGTTCAGGATCACACAAACCAAGAAAGTAGCAGAGGCAGGACTTGAATCTGGTTCCCACTGACGCTAGAGTGTTCCATGCTCTCAGAGGACAAAGTTGGAGGGTGTGGACATGAGCGAGGAGGGGGCTGAAGGGAGAAAGACAAGAGAATCGTCTCATGAGCTCATTCAGTGGTTGCTCAGCGGGGGAGACTACAAGTTATATAAACTCCACACCTTGGCAAGCTCCCCAGTGGGATCCAACCCCCAGGAAATCTAATCTGAAGGTGCTCAGGTTACTGAAGAAGCTGAATCCCAGAATCTTTGTAGCCAGGGCCTATGGCCAAGGGTAGTTCCTTCTTCCTTGTTACATGGAGATCTGAGAGGTCGTCACCCCCTTTCTGTTTGCCGTGTGTCCGTCCTGGTGATCTTTACCACCTGGAAGCACATGAACTAAAGCAGCAAGATGCCCAAAGGTACTTGTCTCTGCTAGTTTGGGAACCTATCTGGGACCACATTCCCCATCCCACAGTTTCATAAAGATGAGTGCATTAACTGGGTATCAACCCTGTTCTTTGCAGAGTGTTTCCTTTTGTTTCCCCATCAGCTGAGTCATTCCCTATGGTAGACACTGTTAGTTGTTCCCCTGCATTCATTTATCCTTCCTTTCTTTAGTAATAGAATCCCAAATTTGAGCTGAGTTCAAGATCATCCAAGATAAAGACTACATTTCCCAGCCTCCCTTGCAGCTAAATGTGACACTGAGACTGGGAGCAAATGAGATCTGAGGGGAAGTGATGCCTACTGCTTCCAGGTTGTGCCACTCCTGTGTCCCATCATCCTGCTGGTTGGAATGTAGACCTGGCACATGAGGTGGAAGTCCATCTTCAACTGTAAGGATTAAGGCGATGCCCTGGGAAACTGTGGTGCTAGAGATAGAAGAAACATGGTTCTTAGCACTGGAGCTGCCATATCAGTCTCTGACTGCTTATACTCAGACTAGTATGTTGAGATAAACTGCTATCTTGCTTAAGCCACTGTTATTTTGGGGTCTCTGATACTATCAGATACAACATCATTACCTCTTATGACTTCCTAATTGAACACCCCCCAACCCTAAATATGTAGGAACTATACACCTCTACCCTGACAGAAACTTGCCCATCTAAGATACATCCATCCATCCCCACCTGCCCATGTGCCAATTTCAAAAAATCTTCCCCATTCAGGGTGGTTCATTCAATCTTTCCTTTTTCAGTCTGTCATTCGGACATTCTTCCATCCATTCACATCCAACCAATTATCTCAAACTACAGCTTTGTACCCTTTCAATAGCATCCATTCTTTTATCATTTGTCCTCTAATACATTCATCCATCCCTCCTACCAAGCCTCCATTTACCAGCCATCCACTCTTTCTTCCATCATTGCACCCTTACATTCATCCGTCCATCCTCCCATCCGTTCGTTCTTATCCCTGTCATTCAATCATACATCCTTCTAAACACCTACTTTCCCTCTACCCATGCCATCCTCATCAGGAAATTCCACAGATTGATTCATTTTCACTTCCTCCCAGTCTAACCCTCTCAATGAGTCCTGACCTATCTTTTGATTTTTTTTTTTTTTTATAGGAAGGGAGAGGTTGGGATCTGATCTACTTGTCCAACTTTAGAAGAAAACGGGAAGGTAGAGGAGGAACAATGAACTGGGCCCTTATGGGGAGAAAAAAACAGTGGGAAGACTCAGAAGTGAGCTTTCAATTATATTATAATTTTGTTATATTTAGAACTTAGTACTTCATTTTCTGGGTACTAACTTAAATAATATTAATTTTTTTTAAGATTCCAATTTTTTATTGCTGTTATACAAGAATACCTTTGACTTTTGTATGTTGACATTATATTCTGTGACCTTGCAAAACTCAGTTATTAGCTCCAGGTTTTTTTTGGTGTATTCTTTAGGATTCAGGAAGCAATCTGAGTGTCAATCAACAGATGAATGGATAAAGAAAATGTGGTATATATACACAATGGAAGATTACTTAGCCATAAAAAAGAATGAAATTCTGCCACTTCAACAATATGGATGGATCTAGAGGCTATTATGCCTAATGAAATAAGTCAGACACACAGAGACAGATAATGTATTTTATCACTTACACGTGGAACCTAAAAAATAAAACAAATGAATAAATATAACAAAACAGAAACAGACTCGCAGATATAGAGAACAAATTAGTTGTTTTCAGTGGGGAGAGGGAAAGGAGGGTGGGGCAAAATAAGTGCAGAAGATTAAGAAATACAAATTGTTACATATAAAATAAAGATGCAACAAAGATACGTTGCACAGCACCAGGAACTGTAGCACAGCACAGGGAACTATAGCCATTATTTTGTTACAACTTTAAATGAAGTATAGTCTATAAAAATATTGAATAACTATTTGTACACCTGAAACTAATATAATATTGTACACTAAGTATACTTCAATGTTAAAAAGAGAAAGCAGGAAGAAAGAAATATGATTGGACTAAGCCACGGATAGAGGTGATTTTTCCATTTAGAAAGGAGGAATTACTAGTAATTAGCAATGGAGGGATATTCACAGGTTTTATGGCAGGGAGCCGAATCATTTCTTCAGATTATCTAATTGATTTGTAGCTGGAGGTGATCATAGCAGAACGCCAGACAATTGTGAGAGCCAGTGGGGTGTCTGTGACACTGTAACTAGCCGTTTCCGGTATCTTCATCACGCACTGGCACAGGTGTAGCCGTGTGAAGGGGAGGTATTTGGAATGATCTGTGATAAGCAGATGTGGTGAAATGTCGTGGGAACATGACAGTTTAGTTCCTGTGTATATGTTGAAACATGAGCGAACCAGACCTATAAACTGAGGGGAGGAGGGGTGAAGACTTGGAGGAGGGGTGGAGATTCTCCTGTCGGGAGAAACTGGGCATGGGGACTGGCTGTGTGAACACACTGAAAGGAGAATGGTTTTAATAAGAGAAAGGGGGCCTCTGATCATTAATGTGTGAGGGGACATTTCCAGGTAATATATAGGCTTGACATTTAGCCCTCAAGAGAAGCATGTTTAAGAACTTGAGACTTAGACAGGGGGGAGGGTGTAGGTCAGTGGTAGAGTGCGAGGTCCTGGGTTCGATCCCCAGTGCTTCCATCAACATAAGTGAATAAATAAACAAACAAATCTGATTACCTCCCCCCTACCAAAAAAATTTTTTTTGACTTAGAGAATACAGATTTAAGTTTAAATTTTAGCTGTGTCATTTTATAGCCAACGTTGTTTCTTTCATTTTAATAAAGAGTTCTGAACCTAAAAAATAAAACCAAAAATATTTCTTGTAAAATTGGATTCCATTCTTTTATATTATTGCTATTATTATTGTTATTGTTATTATTATCATCTTGCTTGTCAGTAAAACTTTTGATCTCTCCATCAAATCTAAATGCAAGCCTTTCTGGGCAGAGTATTCTTGGATGGAGGTTTTCCCCTTTCACCCTCTGGCCTGCGGAGGTTTTGCTGAGAAATCGGCTGACAGCCTATGGGAGATCGTTTGTATGTAACTTGTAGTTTTTCCCTCGCTGCTTTTAATATCCTCCCTTTACCTTTAATTTGTGCCATTTTAATTATAATGTGCCTTATGTGGTCCTCTTTGGGTTGATCCTGTTTGGGTCTGTCTGTGTTTCCTGGACTTGGATGTCTGTTTCCTTTCCCAGGCTAGGGAACTGTTTAGCTATTAGGTCTGCAAATAGGTTCTCTGGCCCTTTCTCTCTCTCTTCTGGGAGACTAAGAACGTGAATGTTGAAATGCTTGATGTTGTCTTAGGGGTCTCTTAAACTGTCCTGATTTCTTTTTTTTAGTGTTTTGTGTGTGTGTGTGTGCGCGCGCGCATGTGTGTGTGTGATGGGGGAAGGTAATGAGGTTTATTTATCTATTTGTTTTTTAAATGGAGGAACTGGGAATTGAACACAGGACCTCATGCATGCTAGCAATACACTCTACCGCTGAGCTCTACCTTCCCTCCTTGTCCTCATTTCTTTTTTTTCCCCTCTTTTTTTATGTTTAGCGTCAGTGATTTCCACTCCTCCGTCTTCCAGCTCAACGGTCCACTCCACCATATCATTTAATCTATTGTTGATTCCTTCTAGTGGATTTTTCATCGCAGTTAATATATTCTTCAGCTCTGTTTGGTTCTTCTTTATATTTTCTAACTCTTTGTTAAAAACTTCTAACTTCTCACTCTGTTCATCCACTCTTCTCCTGACTTCTTCCACCATCTTTGTGATCATTACATTGAACCCCTTATTAGGTAGATTGTTTATTTCCACTTCACTTAGTTCTTCTTCTGGGGTTCTGTCTTGTTCCTTCATTCAGAACATATTCCTTTGTGGCCTCATTTCGCCTAAGTCACTGTTTTTCTTTCCATGTGCTTGTTAGGTGGGTTGTATTTCCCGATCTTGGCAAAGTGGTCTTTTGTAGGAGATGTCCTCTGTACCCCAGCAGTACACTCCCCTCTGGTCACCAGTACTGCCTAATCCAGGGGTGCCGCTTCTGTGTGCTGCACGGGACTTTCGGTGGTCGCGGGCTGCGGGCTGCTAAGCGTCTGGTTGGTTGCCAGGCTCTTACATGGAGTTGCTGGCCCCTAGTGGTTGGGGCCAATTCACAAAGTGGCTGCAGGGTTGCGATGGTCCTAGGGCTCATTTCTTTATGTAAAACTTAATCATATTCTTTCTGCCTAAATATCTTGCCTTAGTTATTTCTTTTAGGGCAAGCATGCTGGCAATGAATCAACCCCCTCTTGCCCCTTTTTGTCTAAAAATTTAAAAATCATTTAAAATTTTTGGTAAGATAGTCACAACATAAAATTTGTCATTTTAACCATTTAAAACGTACAGTTTAGCAGCATTAAATACATTCACTTTGTTGTACAGGCATTGCCACTATCCATCTCCGGAACTTTCTTATCATCCTGAACTGAAACTGTGCCCATTAAACAACTCTCCACTTCTCATTCATTTTTAATAACTTTTTTGCTTTATATAGACTTCTTGGTTAACAGTTCTTTTTCCTTTTGACATTTTAAAGATACCATTCCACCGTCTTCTTGCTTACATGATTTGTGATCAGATGTCTGCTAGAATACTTGTTTTTAGTTTTCATGGGTAAACATGTATTTTTTTTTTTTTTTTGGCTGCCTCCAAAATTCTCTCTTTGTCTTTGGTTTCCTGAGGTTTGAATATAATATGCTTATATGTGGGTTTGGGGGTGTTCATCCTGTTGGTGTCCTTTGAACTTCTTGGATCTGTGATTTGGCTTCTGTCACTACTTTTGGGGAAAAAAATGTCAGGTGGTATTTTTTTTTCTAATATTTCCACTACCTCATTATCTCTTTCTTCTTCTGGTATTCCAGTCACGCACATTTTACACCACTGGATACAGGAGTAACTTTATCTTAGCGTAACCACTAAGAAAGTTCTTCCATCCCTATGGAAGAATGGAGAGGATAAAGAAGGAGGGAGAGGAGAGGAGAGGAAAGCGAAAAGTGGTGATGGCAGAGGCGAGGGAGAGAAAATGAGGGAAGAAAGAAGGAAGATATGGAAGGGAGAGTCTTTGAAATAGAGAAGAGAGAGAGAGAAAGGGAATACAGAGAGGAGGACTTGAGAAAAGAGAGGGGGGAAGGAAGGAAAGGAGAAAAAGTGAGGGGAAAGAGGAAGAAAGAGGAGGAGGAGGGAAATAAAAAAGCATAATTCTCAAAATAGATGACCATGAGTCAAAGATTATCTAATTCACAACTGAGGGAATCAAGTGTAAAGAAAACTAGTCCAAAAGATAAATGAAACACTAGGATTTTTATAGTAAATAAAGAGAAAAAAAAGTGGGGGGAAAAGAAATGCTGAGCTAACTACAAAACTGGTTAATGTCTAATTTACTGCTTTTTTTTTTTTTTTTTCATTTTAGGGGGAAGGTCACCTTCTCTAACAAACAGGAAGGATCATCACCATGAGTTAGTTTTATGGGATTGTAAAATGCTTAGATCTGATCAATTGTGTAAAGGAAATTACATTCTATTTTGAAATGGGATTATCGTTAAATGTGCCTGTTGGGAAATATGCTTAGCTTCACATGAAAAAGTCCCATAATTACTTTTTTTAACTGAAGTACAATCGATTTACAATGTTGTATTAGTTTCTGGTATGTAACAAAGTGATTCAAGTATTCAATATATATATTGTTTTTCATATGTGTTTCCATTATGGTTTATTACAGGATATTGAATATAGTTCCCTGTGCTATAAAGTAGGACCTTATTGTTTGTTTTATATAAAGTCATAATTACTTTTTAAAAATTTCCATGTTTGGGATAATTTTTCTTAGCAGGAGAAAAGAAATCCAGAACCTCCATTCACTATCCTTTTCACCCTTTGATAGGAGAGTGACCCCATGCCAAACTCAACTTCTAGAATTCAGTTTCTAAGATTCTCCAAGTTTTGTTTTTGTTTTTGTTTTGTCTTGTTTTGCTTTCTGGAACTGAGAGCGACAGCTGTGCACTGGCTGTACCTTCCTGCTCCCACTGAAACTATCCAGGGGGAGGTGAAAGGTCATCCTGCCCCGCTCCCCACAGCGCCTCCTTTTCCTAAAGTTGATCCTCCGCTGCCGGCTGGAAGAATCCACAGAGCACTGGGAGCTTAAAATGATAGAAGTCTGGAATCCTCAAACTTTAGAACAACAGATTTGGCGAACCACAGAATCTTAGAATAATGCCACCTGGTGGAGGCTGTTTAGCTCGCTCTTGGAACCATACCATAAAACACCTCCTTATTATAACAGGTCTCCTTAGACTGTGCATGAGGATCTCCCAGGCTCACCTAACTTGCCTCCCTAGAAAAAAAAAAAAATTCAATTCTAGCTAGCCTCCCGTCTACTTAACCAGAAAAGAAGACAACAGAGTGGGATGGTGAGAGGGGCTGTTCTAAGAATGCTTTCTCTTTCATTTCCTGGCTGAATGGGAAGACCAGACTCACAGCCACCACCATCACAGATAATTAAGAGACATTCTGATTGGGTATAAGTTTGTGTGTTCGGAGGAGGTTAGAATGGAAGAAAGAGGCAAAAGAAGGAGGCAGCCGAGAGCTGACTTTACTCCATGAAGGACAGTCTAGCAGCAGATCCGAGATCCAGAAGGTGATGCTGTGTGAGTCGCTCGGTTTCCCCAGAATTCCTGCCACTTCTGGACATGGGCTCGGGCTAGACAGCCAAGCCGTGTTCCAGAACTGCGGGCTCCTTAAGGGATTCGTTTTCCAAGTCTGAGAATCCAGATGCATGAGAAGGGCTTTGGATCTCATTTAATAACATGTATAGGTAAGATGTAATACCCAGGAATTTTGTTTCAGGTCAGTAAAGAAGACTTACAAATATTTGGTACAAAAAGGGTTGAAAACCATTTATTTAGATGATTACAGAGAGCAATCACTAGCCCGTGTCTCTAGAGGTGGCCTTCTAGATTGGAACTCAGAGGTGGTCCCTGCATCTTAGACTTTGAAAATGAATGTGTGCACACACACACACACACACACGAAAAGTTCTGATAAACCAATATAGGCAATTTCTGGTTGTTACTATTTAATATTATCCTCAGTAAAAACAATAGAACATGTTGGATTAAGCCCTTTCAATGGAGTTATTTCTTTTGCTATTCTAAATCTTCATTTTCCTGACTTTATTTTTTTTAACTGATTAATTAAGACCCGGTAAAGAGAGAGAAGCCACCCCTGTTCTCTATCAAGACTTTCTAAAAGAGTGTGGTTATCCTCTCTACAGACAGAGAAGCTGGGGCCAGGAGGGCTGGGTGATTTGCCCAATGAAGAAAAAAAAAATTGGAACTGAAATTTGAACTCAGGTTTTCTGATTCCTTACTGAAATAGCCTAAACATGTTGTTCGTCTGCTTCCCACGTCCTACCAGACATGTTGAACCAGAGGCTGAGCTGAGGGAGAACCGAAGGACTGGAAACACGAAGAAAGGAGAATGACCCGAGTGGATTTCCCTGGGTGAATTTAATCCACCTTTATTCAGGTGGGAGATTATAGGTTATATAACCACCCCCCAGACAAAGCAATCTCTTCCCTGATGGTATCCATACCCGGAAACCTTGAATCCCAGGGTGTTCAGATTTCTGCACAGCTGATTTCCCAGAAGGTATTTAGGCAGGATCTGGTGCCCTGGATACCACCCCTCCACCTGGCACCATGGAGCTGGGAGGGGCCTTCACCATCTTTCTGGCACTCTGCTTGTCTTGTCTCCTCATCCTCATCGCCTGGAAACGGATCAGCAAGGGGGGAAAGCTACCCCCTGGTCCCACACCGATACCTTTCCTGGGGAACCTGTTGCAAGTTCGTACTGATGCCACTTTTCAGTCTTTCATGAAGGTGAGTCTGTCTACTCCTCTCGCAGAGCTGGAAGCAACTAATTCTCTAAACAGATCATGTAGGACTTTCTGACTTCTAAAACACAGACTCTTGGAAACACAGACTTTATGAGCCGTAGATTTCTGGAATTCCAGAATCTTAAAGTCTTGGAAACGCAGACTCCTAGCACATTGGAACTTAAGACTCTCAAAATCTCAAGACTTTGGAAGGAAAGTATTTTCTATCTTTAAACACAGAACTCTTGCACTCTGTTGGTCTTCAAACTTTGAGACTCAGTATCATGAAATCTTATGATTCTAGAAATTTAGCATTTCAGAGGGAGAAGCATGGATCTTGGAGTTCCATCTCATCTAGGTCCATCATTTTACAGACGTGGAAACCAAGGCTTGTGGAGGTGTTGGGGGAATTTGCCCAGGATCACAGAAGTCAAGACTTCTGTATCTTTTTCTCAATAGTCTTTCCCAGCCCAGGACTCACCTTAACTGTTATTTCTGCATTTTTATCTCCTTGAAATCTCCATCCCCTAAAATCCTCAATTGGTTGTTACTTGGTACGCAAATCAGCCCCCTCCTCTTATGTCTTCCTTCACTTCCAGCTCAGGGAGAAATATGGTCCAGTCTTCACCGTGTACATGGGTCCCCGGCCAGTAGTTGTTTTGTGTGGACATGAAGCAGTGAAGGAGGCCCTGGTAGACCGAGCAGATGAGTTCAGTGGCCGTGGAGAATTGGCTTCAATAGAGCGAAACTTCCAAGGTTATGGTAGGTAACATCAGCAATAAAAACAAAATGTAATCACATGGTGTAATGCTCTTCCTAAGTCCTATCCAGCTTCTTTGGTAAGTACTCTAAATGAATTATCGCAGTGACTCCTTTGAGAGAGCTATTAATGCCCTACTAATTTTGCAAATGAGGAAGTTGAGGATGAGAAAGTTTAGGTTATAACAGTAAGTGGTAGAACCATTTTATTTCAAACCTAAACCATCTGACTCCAGAGTATCTTCTGTGTAACTTGTGTTCTTATTTTTAATGGATTAGTGACATTGTGCACTCACTCAAGCCCTCACAGCCAACCTTACTTCTTATTTTCCTAAACATACACTTACACCCAATTCATTGGTCTCTACCTCCTCCATTCAGACAGACACCTTTCTAATGTTACCTATTCATCCATCTCTAACTGCCCACATCCTTCAATTCCAAGCAGCCTCACACTATTTTTTTGATACTTCCATCCTTATACTTTCCCTTCCATCCATCCATTTTTCCATTGATCCATACATCCACCAAAAAATCCATTCATTAATCAGACTTTCTATACAAATATTTTCCATCCAATTTATCTATACAGCTATCAAGTAACTTTCTGTTTACCCATCTATCCATCATTCCATCATCCATTTATCCTTCCATCATTTATCCACCCATTAATATTTCAGTCATCCATGTTCCTTCCAATGATTTATCCATCCATCTCAGACCATCCATCCATTAACCCTTTGCCCATTCTTTAAATTTTTCATCCACCCAACCACCAGTCATTCTAGTCATAAACTCTTCCTCCCATTCATTAATCTGCCAAAATTATTTCATTAAACTTCCAAACATTAATTCACCTATCCACGCACATCCAGGAATTTCTAAATACTTCTTACTGCCTGGTAAGTCCTTTTGTTTAGATATATTGAGGTACAGATGTGATCTTCTAGAGAATCCAAGTAGTATGGAGAAAATAGGCATGTCCCCATTCCAGGGCTCTCTATGTGCCATTCTGTCTATAGCTCCCTCCATGTTCCCATGCATCTATCCAGTGATTTGTCCAGTGCTAGGTCTCTATCCTGTAAGAAATGCTCCTTGATCTCCCCCAGTCATCACTAGCCTGATTCCCTGTCCTTCACCTCAGTCCTGGACTGTTTTTGAGGGTCCTCTAGGGATGGAACTTTAGTCTCCCCACTAAGCCTGGGAGGTTGAAGGGGCTTCCTCAAAAGCAGAGTCTACAGATGCCACGTTCTAGCACCTTCCCAGTCCAGCACACAGTTGGGCACAAAAAGGAGAGGAGACAGGAGCCTGACACTGAGACTCTGGCAGGTGTAGCTCTGGCTAACGGAGAACGATGGAGGATTCTCCGACGCTTCTCCCTGACCATTCTTCGGGACTTCGGGATGGGAAAGCGGAGCATTGAGGAGCGGATCCAGGAGGAGGCTGGCTTTCTCCTAGAAGAATTACGCAAGACCAAGGGTATGGGGGATGCAAGGGGGTGGGCTACAAGGGGACTGGGTTGCTGTGGAGCGCTCAGTCGTGAGAAGATGGGCCTTGGTGGGAGAAAGCTTTGAGATGGGAGAGGATGAAAAAGATTAAAGATTTATTGAGGTTTCCAGCCAGGTTTCATGTTAAAAGTTAACATGGAGAGCAGTCCCTCTGAGCTGAGAAGCTGTCTCCTGGGCTTGAAGTTCTCAGAAAGTCTGCAGAATAAAACATAATTCTTAACTTAAAAACAAAAAAAGTTAACATGAAAGATCCTTAGAAACCACTTGACCAGAAGATTTAATCAATGGATCTGCAGGAGTTTTTGAGCTCCTGATATCACTTGGGCAATATGTGAGTTTCTGCCTTTTTCTGGTGACAAGATTTAAATTTTATTACATCGGTCTACCTACCTACCTGTCTTCTACCTAGCTGGGTAGATATTCACACATACACATACAAAAACACGTAATTTTGGGAAACACTATTTCTAAGTGTACCGTTCAGTAGTGTTACATATATTCACAATGCTGAGAAACAGTTCTTTAGAACTACTTTTCTATCGTGCAAATCTGAAACTCTATACCATTTCATTATATTTTTAAAGGAATCCATTGCCCACACAAAAATAAGGTCTGGAAAGGCTGGGGTTTAGAGAAAAAAGACACAGAGGTAGAGAAATACAGAGATGAATAGATTAGATACAGAAATCTAAATTAAAGATTCCTCCTCTGGGCTCCCTGGAGGCTAAATGGTCTGCACAAAGACTCAAATGTCCATGTACCCCCAGAAACTTATATGCAAAACTGCATATGTGTGAATATATGCATTGTCCTTGAGAAATTGTCCCCAGATCCACTGACCTGACTGGTGTCCTGTTCTACAGATGGTGCAACTGAGACCAAGGGAAGGATTTTCTTAATAGCTCAATCATAGAGGTAGACAGAATCCAGCCATCCTTTTTTTTGTTTGTTTTAATGTGCCCTTTACCACTTCTTTCCCAAATCTGTGAGTCTCCAGTACAAACAATTAAATACTAATAACAAAAAATAATGATTAAGCTCAATCAGCATTTCTTGGGTGTTTACTACATGCCAGGCAAGGTGCTAAGCATTTTACATGGATAATTACATTGAATTTTCATGAGCCAATGAAGTGGCTACTAAATTAACTTGCAAATTAGGAAAGCTAGATTAAAAACCCAAAAATGAAGTAACCAACCAATGCTATTAAGCAGTTGAGCCAGGATTCCTATCTGCGACTGAATGATTTCACATCCCATGTTCCTAAGCATGGCCCCCAACAAAGACAATTTCCATCACCCAGGTACCCCCATCGAACCCACCTTCTTCCTGAGCCGCACTGTCTCCAACGTCATCAGTTCTGTTGTCTTCGGAAGCCGCTTTGACTATGAGGACAAGCAGTTCCTGAAGCTGCTGCAGATGATCAATGAGAGTTTCATTGAGATGAGCACACCCTGGGCCCAGGTGCCACCCGCCACCTCCCTGCCCACCCCCCCACCTCAGCTAACTAAGCCCCTGCCTATACCTCACTTAATCCTCCCCACAGTCCTGGGAGGCAAGTATTGAAATGCCCTGAGTCTCCAAGAAGCAAAGAGCCTCCTCCAATTCTCAGACCCAGTGCTGGATGTTGAGCCCAGCTATCTGACTCCAGACCCAGCCCCTGCTGGCCTCCAGGGCCCATTGCTGACAGCCCTGCTCTGCTTATCCCCTCCAGCTCTATGACATGTACTCTGGAATCATGCAATATTTGCCAGGAAGACACAATCGCATCTATTACTTGGTAGAGGAGCTCAAGGACTTCATTGCATCTAGGGTCAAGATCAACGAAGCATCCCTTGATCCTCAAAACCCACGGGACTTTATCGACTGCTTCCTCATCAAGATGCACCAGGTACCTCCTCTCCTTTCCCAACCCTTTCCTCTCATGGCCTCAACCCCTAGCATCTGCAACCTTAAACTCTTCTGTAAACATGTTGGTGACAAAAGAGCAAGCATTCTTTCACATGGTTTACTTTTATTTATAGACGAGATATAGAAACTATAAAGGCATAAACTCTTAAACTCTTAAACTTTGAATCAAAAAATTCTAGGAACATGGAAACTTAAATTCTTAACACCTTTCTAATCATGTGTGCCAGAGACTTACAACTGTAGAAAAGTAGGATGAATCTTCTACTTAGAATCTGAGGAGCTTAGACATTTATAGTCTAAATTTTTGAGTTTTTTACTCAAAAGCTTTTTATATTTCCAGACTTTAAACTCCAACTTTAGTGGGAGAGGCTGTAGCTCAGTGGTAGAGTGCATGCTTTGCATACACAAGGTCCTGGGTTCAATCCCCAGTACCTCCTCTAAAAATAAATAAGTAAACCTAATTACCTTTCCCCCCGAATAAAAAATTTAAAAAGTAAACTCCAAGTTTAGAGCGTAAAGCCTTGGAGATGTGGAGGGGAGAATATAGCTTAAGTGGTAGAGCACATGCTTAGCGTGCAGGAGGGTTCAATCCCCTAATTACCTCACCCCACAAAAAATTTTTTTTAAAGTCTTGGAGATATAAAAATTTAGAAGCTTAGTATCTCTGTATCATAGAGTCTCACAATTTTAGAAATTTAGAAAATTGTATTTTTCTATATTTCTTATTTCTGCAAAATTTGTATTTTATAGACCCTCTGTACTTAGCAGTTTAAAATTATGTCCCCTAATATTCTAGAACTTTCTTTTCTTTTTTTTTTTTAATTGAAGTTCAGTCAGTTACAGTGCATCAGTTTCTGGTGCACAGCACACTGTCCCAGTCATGCACATACATACATATATTCATTTTCATATTCTTTTTTGTAAAAGTTATTGCAAGATATTGAACACAATTCCCTGTGCTATACAGAAGAAACTTTTCTAGAACTTTCAATTCCGTCAAGGCAATCTCTACTTTCTTCTCCCCCATCCTCCCCATTTTTCACTATACTCCAACTACACTGGCTTCCTCTTTGTTGTTCCTCTGGCACACCAGGAGCACTTCTGCCTCAGGGCCTTTGCTCTGGCTGTTTCTTCTCCCACATACTCACCTAGTTTTCCCATCTGTTGTGTTTTCCCTAAGGCCTACCCTCTACACAGAGAGAACATAAGGTAAAGACAGAGGAGGGTGTTTCTCTTCATTATCCTTCTCATTTTCAGGATAAAAGTAATCCCCACACGGAATTCAACCTCAAGAACTTGGTCCTCACCACTCTCAACCTCTTCTTCGCCGGCACCGAGACTGTGAGCTCTACACTGCGCTATGGAATGCTGCTAATGATGAAGCATCCTGAGGTGGAAGGTGAGTGTGCACCTGAGCTGCTTACCTGGTAACTCTCATTCCCAATGGGAAAGAAGACATAATCTTGAAAATTTACACCCCACAGCTTTAGACTCTTCACAATTTGGAATCTCAGGATCTCTGGCTTGGCAGGCCATTTAATTTAATCTTGTGCTTGGTGCCTGTATTGGCTTCTTACGGCTGCTATAACAAATTACCAGAGACTTAGTATCTCATTGCTTCCATTGTCACATCTCCTTCTCTGACTCTGACCCTCCTGCCTCCTTCTTATACAGACACTTGTGAGTACATTTAGAGCCAACCTGGATTATCCTGGATAATCTTCCCATCTCAAAATCCTTAACTGAATTATATCTGCAAAGTGCCCTTGGTCATGTAGCATTCACAGGTTCCAGGGATTAAGAGGTGGATATCTCTGATGGCCGTTATTTAGCCAGCTGGAGTGCCAGAATCAAATAGAATCCATCTCCAATAAATTGCCATCTGGTCTAGTTGGGTAACTCCAGTAAATGAGGAACTCATTACTCGCTTAAGGAAAATCCCCAATTTTGGCCCCTCTCCCTTCTAAGGCAGTTGAAAACAAGCCAACAAATTTCTCTTGTTACAGATGATGGGAGAGACTTAACTTGTTTCCACTCCAGCTCATCTAGTCTTTCCTTCACTGAGTTGTCTTTTACTAACCTAAATCATCAGATATTTAAAGGACGCCTTCTGTGTGCTAAGCACTGACCTAGCTACTTGCACACTGGATTTTATGTAAATTTCATAACTCTATGAGCTTATTAGACATTTTGAAGATGAAGAAACGGAGGTTCAGAAGGTAAAGTCATTTTTCGCAAGATCATTCATCTGGGAAGTGCAGAGAGGAGTAAGTGCACCAGTAGTGTTCTTAGTCACTGTCACATAATTGCTGTCATTGGCTTCAGTCCTGTCTTCGTTATCGATCGTGCCTCTTTCCCATCCTGAAAGCCCAGCTGGGACCAGGACACTGTCCTCACCATCAGCCTTCCGTGGTTCCTCAGGGTTTTCAAGATAAAGATCAAACGTCCCAGCTAACATTCAAGTCTCTGGGTTGCGTGTCTCCCAATGGTCTGATGAGGATTTATTAGCCCCACTAACATGGCAAGTGTTAAGAATTAAGAGACAATCCAAACACACATGGCCTGCTCCCTCAGGGTCCACAGGTGCTAAAGGTAAAATCCCATGGCCCAACCCTGGCCTCCAAAAACATCTCCTCTGTCATTGTCTGTTATGTTTTCTGGTCTCTTCCAGCCAAGATCCATGAAGAGATTGACCAGGTGATTGGACCGCACCGGATCCCAAGTGTAGATGACCGGGTCAAGATGCCCTACACAGACGCCGTGATCCATGAGATACAGAGACTGACAGACATCGTGCCCATGGGTGTCCCCCATAATGTCATCCGGGACACTCATTTCCGAGGCTACCTTCTGCCCAAGGTGGGGCTGCACCTTCATTGTCACCCCTCCTTCCCCTGTATCCTTCTCTTCTCCTGGTTCCCTACTGTACTCCACACTTCACACTCCAGCACTGATTTCTCCTAACTGCCCCCATCTTCACCCCAGGGCACTGATGTGTTCCCTCTGCTTGGCTCGGTCCTCAAAGACCCCAAATACTTCCGCTACCCAGATGCCTTCTATCCCCAACACTTCCTGGATGAGCAGGGCCGCTTCAAGAAGAATGAAGCCTTTGTGCCTTTTTCTTCTGGTAGGTGTTTATGATCTGAGTTTCCCTACCCCCACCCCAGGAACATGCTAGAAATGTCCTCCAACCATTGATCTGTATTTGACATTCAGGTGTGAATGGGAAATTCAGTGCTATTTCATAGAATCATAAAATCCTAGAATCCCAGAATCCCAGAATGCCAGAATCATGGAATATTAGAACCACTGACTCTGATCATTAGAAGAATAGCACTAAACAGAGCTCGGCAAACTTTTTCTAAGGACCAAATGGAATATATTTTAAGTTTTGCTGGTCATATGGTCTCTGTCTGAACTATGCAGTCTGAATTACTCACCGCCATTGTACTACAAAAGCAACCATAGACATTCGTAAATAAATGAGCATGTCTGTGATGCCATAAAAACTATAGATACTAAAATTTGAATTTTGTTTAATTTTCGCATGTTACAAAAGCTTATGTTTCTTCTGATTTTTTTCAACCACTTAAAAATGTTCAAAGAGTCTTAGTTTGCAGGCAGGACAAAAACAGACAGCAGGGAGGATCTGCCCAATGAACAGTAGCTTTGTGACTCATAATATCTTGGAACAATTGTATTTTAAGTATAAGCCACTTTGAATCTGGAGACAGTGCAGTGATTAGGAAACAGGACCCCACTTCACCATTTACAAACGGTGGGGCCATGGTTGAGTTGCTTCAGCTGTAAAATGGAGATTAATCTCTCCAAACCATTAGAAAGGTGACTGACAAACAGTAAACACTTTTTTTATCACCATGTCTGGCATCCAGAAGGCGTTTCGAAAACCTTTAAGAACTTGAACAGTCTTCAAATTCGCAGATCCTTTAGAACCATTCCATCTTAGAATCTGATGGAATTCAAGCCATCAGGGAAGTCGTTTCCATGTATTGAGCCCCATAAGTGGCAGTTCTTAGCAGAACACCAACTGTAGAAATTCACTGTATCTTTATAATAACCCTAAACAGTGGCTATTATCCCGATCCCAGAGATGCTGAGGAAAGAGCTGAGGCTCGGAGGCGTGGTGAGGCCAGAGCACTCCCCATGCCCCCATTATCCGGTGCAGGTGTAACCCTCCCTCCCGCCCTCCCCTGTGCCCACAGGAAAGCGCATCTGCCTGGGTGAGGCCATGGCTCGCATGGAACTCTTTCTCTACTTCACCTCCATCCTTCAGAACTTCTCCCTACGCTCGCTGGTGCCACCCGCTGACATCGATATCACCCCCAAGGTCTCGGGCTTTGGCAACATCCCTCCGACCTATGAGCTCTGCCTCATGGCCCGCTGAGCGCCCCTACTGGGCGCAGAAGGAATCGCTGGAAGGAATCTGCCCACGTGCACAGGCGCACCCATCTCCTCTCCCTAAACTCACACAACAGCCCTAAGAAAAGGCACTCTTACACTGTCATGGGACCACAGGTCAGCAGGGGTCACCCCAAAATATAGAGCTGTCTATCTTCTCTACATCCAATAGAAAAGCAATGTCTCGTCCAAGACTTTGGTAAAAGCTTGCAGATTTTTACGTTCATTTGTCCACCTCCAGTTAGGTTTCTGTCTGTACCAAATTCTTGTTGTAGATTCCATGTCTGTATGTTGTTCCCTTGTCTTTTCACTGATAATGACCAAAATCCGAGTCACAATGCTTTCTCTTTGATTCTCATATTCACCACTCTCAAAAAGGCAGCAAAGAGCTCAAGACTGCTGCGAATAGTAAGTTTATGGCGTATTTGTGTGACATCAGTAAGCACTGCAACAAAAGCAAAGTCATAAAACAGTCTTTTCAACTCCTTTATCTTTACTGATCCTTTCCTCCTGCTCATCACCAGGGGTTTCCCACCGGTTGGGCCTTCCTTGTAACACCTCCACCACCTTGCTGGGCTCATTGCCTCTTCCTCCCCTTCATCTCACTTTCTAAACCTGGTTTCCTGGTTGTTCTTATCAGAACTCCCAGTTCCAAACACTCTCCCATCCATTCTGAGGCATAGTTAAATCGCCCACAGCGCTGTCATTCCATTTCTAAACTCCTTCAACTTGCTCAGCTGATTAAAGCCCTCCTTCCTGTTTATTTTATTCAATGAATGTTTTTCAAATACCCAACATGTGTGGGCACGCTCTTCAGGTGAACAAGAGAGACGAAACTCCTGCCCTCGTGGAACTTACATTCTAGTGGGGAAGATAGACCACGAAGAATCAATCAATCAATGATACAGTGCATTAGAAAAACAAAGTAGGGAGACGGGATAGGGAATTCCAGAACTGGAATTTGAAATTGGTGGCATGGGTGGTTTCACAAGGCAGTGAGGAGCGAGCTGTGCAGATATCCGGGAAGGGAGTGTTCCTGGCAGAACAATTAAAAGAGCAGAGAGAAGAGGGGAATAGCTCAGTGATAGAGCACGTGCTTAGCATGCACAAGGTCCTGGGTTCAATCCTCAGTACCTCCATTAATTTTTTTAAAAGAAGAGCAGAATTGTAAGACAAGGCTGTGTGTGCACTCAAGAATCCACAGGGAGAGATGTGTGGCTGAAGTGGAGGAGGAAGGAAGAGTGTAGGTGTAAATGAGATGAGCGCAGAGGGTTAAAGGGCCAGATTGTGTGGGATCTTGTGGGCCTTGGTGAGGACTTGAGTGCAATGGAGGTTGGTGAACATAGGGTGACGTGTATTGACATGTTTTTAAAGGCTCACACAAGCTGTTGTATGATGAATAAACTGAGGGACTGAGAACAAAAGCAAGGACCAATTAGGAAGCTTCAACAAGCAGTGATGTTGGCTCAGCAGAACCCTGATGCCTGAAGATGATTGATTAGCTCTCAAAATGAGTGGGAATTCTGGAAAACCAGGCTAAGAATATGATTGAGGGGAAAAGAGTTGTGCCTGGAGAACATTAGCCAAGATAATGGGCAGAACCACCCAACTAGGGGCTGCTGCCACCACTGCCACCCCACCCAACCCCCGGGGAATTAACACTACTGTCTTGGAAGCCTTGACCCATCGTAGCCACTGTGGACGACTTCCTAACTGCCCCTGCATTTTTGTGTCACTTCCTCAAGCCAGGTTCAAAGTTCCCAGCAGGATGGACCCAGTTAGCCCAGCCATTATTCGATGTTAAAACTTTAGGGCTCAGAGTGTGGTGAGGAAGAAGTCATGGCACCCCTTCAGCTGCTGTGGTGGGAGGCAAAGCCTTTCCCCTGATGAGGAGTCACTCAACAGGGGCTTTTCCAAAACTGGAAGGGAATTTTGAGACTGGGTATGTGATAAACAACAAATGCTATGAGGGACAAAATGTGTGTTGGGTCTTCTGGGAAGCAGAGGCTCAGACAGAGCTGGGAGGGTGTCCTTTTACTGGGGGGTAATGTGTGTGAAGGATGGAAGAGGATGGGTCAGGAAAAGTCTTCAGACCAGGATACAGATCTGATACCCATGAAAGGAAAGAAGGGAGGAAGAAAAATTGGGCAGTGAGAGACTTGGAAAGATAGCTGACTCACAGCCCCATCTGAAGTGAAGACTGCTATTAGGCATGTCGCACATTGGGCTAGAAATGGTCAAGCCTTGTCTCCGATTCCTCTTAGTTACCGGAAGGACGTGGATGCTGCTGCAAGATGAGGCTGTCAGCTGACGGCACTCCTGAGGCTGAATGGCAAGTTCTCCCTTGAAGGGAGATCTTAGCAGCACATCCCTGTGCCTGCCACCGTCACAAACATATATCAGTAAAGCTTTTTGTGAACACAGCGCATCAGAGTTACAGGCACCACTCTAAGTCCAGTAGTCATCTAGCATGCTTAGCTGTGAAAAACCTTGCTCAAATTACCTGGTATACAAGTCTAATCCATAAGGCAGGGCAGAGAATGGCTGGATTTTCCCTGGGTAAAGCATGGAAGAGCTCTAGACCCTCAAAAGAGCCTTGACCTTATTGATAAGGCGAGTCGATTAGAAATTTCCTAGAAATTCCGAGGGCTATAAGGCTGGAGTTGTTCAACACACGTCCCTATTTTAATGGGGCCCTGTGGGAGGACCTGATGACCTACTGGTGACTAGAATGGAGTCATTCACTGACCACAAGGGGCTCAAACGGTCCAGAGAGGAAGACTGACTGATCTCTGGACAGTGACAGCCCAGGGTGGCCAGAGCCTTGATGGAAGGACAGGATACGGTTGAAGATTACGATGCAAGAAGAGGAGCCCGGGGGTTTGGGGTGACACCAGGTGGTATGAGACAGGTTTGAGAAATCGATATCCCTTTCATTTCCTTGGACTGAATTCTTTCTCAGAAATTGGTGAATCAATTGTCTTTATACGGTCACTGTTAGGACGAGCCAATCAGGATATACAAGTCAGAGAGGACATTGTCTTTACTATGGGTATTTGGATTTCTTTTCTTTTCTTTTTTTTTTTTTTTTTTTTTGATCTTTTAAAAAAAGTTGATTGAGATATAACTCACATGTCATAAAATTCCCCCACTCAAAGTGTAGAACAAAATGGTTTTTGATACCTTCATAGATAGGGGCAACCATCACTGCAGTCAATTTTAGAACATTTTCATCACTTTGTTCAAAAATAAGCCTCAGACTTTCTAGATGTCACTCCCTTAACTCATCACCCAACTCTCCACCCTAAGCAACAACTAATCTATGTTCAGCCTCTGTGGATTCTCTGTTCCTGACTTTCACTTAAATGGAGTCATACAACATGTGGTCCTTTGTGACTGGCTTCTTTCACCAGGCACAGTGTTTTCAAGGTTCCTGCTAGTGGTTGTATGTATCAGTACTTTATTCCTTTTTATGGGCGAATAAAATTCCATTGTATGGCTATACCATATTTTGGTTATCTATTCATCTGTTGATGGATGTAATAGCTTCCTAGGGCTGGTAGCCCTAGGTACCTATCAAAGTATCACAAACTGGGCAGCTTTAAAAAAAAAACAACAGAAACTTTGGCCATGGCTCATGACTTAGCTTATTTCCACTGAGATGCTGATGAACATAAGGGCTGGTGTTTGCGAGACAAACTTGTGTTTGAAAGAAGTTTTCCAAGTAGATAAGGTATATTTGAACATGTGACAATTGATATATACAGAACAGAGGGTTTTGTTTTCTTTGTCTCTGTCATGGTGGTAGCAGGGGTGAATTTCGCAAAGGTGCCAAATATCTGTAGGACATACTAAATCTGAGAATTTTTTTTTTAACTGCTGCCCCATAGAGAATTTCCATAGAATTCAATTTCATTATTTAAAGTCACTTTTCTATCAACCAGCCTCAGTCTGAAACTTGAGACAGTAACTAGACTAGCTATTCTGAAACTATCTTAAGACAGTTTTATCAACTGTGCTTTAATTTACAAAGGTTATTTTAAAGTCCTGTTCTTTTGACTATTCTAAAGATTACATGTTCTTTTTATGGTATACCCTTTTTTTTTTTTTTAACTGAAGTACAGTCAGTTACACTGTGTCAATTTCTGGTGTACAGCACAATGTCCCAGTCATGCACATACATACATATATTCACTTTCATATTCTTTTTCATTAAACATTATTACAAGATATTGAACATAGTTCCCTGTGCTATACAGAAGAAACTTATTTAAGATCTATTTTTATACATAGTGGCTAACATTTGTAAATCTCAAACTCCCAAATTTATCCCTTCCCATCCCCTTTCCCCAGTAACCGTAAGTCTGTTTACTATGTCTGCAAGTCGGTTTCTGTTTTGTAGATGAGTTCTTAGTGTCCTTTTTTTTTTTTTGGTTCCACATATGAGTGATATTATATGGCATTTTTCTTTGTCTTTCTGGCTTACTTCACTTAGAATGATAATCTCTAGGTCTTCCATGTTGCTGCAAATGGCATTATTTTATTCTTTTTTATGGCTGAGTAGTATTCCATTGCTTTTTGTGGTGTGCTCTTATTTAGATATTACTGTTGAGGTATATATATGGCAATGGTGGGCTTAATTCTTAATTTAAGAGATCAAAAACTTTAATCATATTATATCATATATATAATCATATGATATAAAATATGATTAAAGTTTTTGATCTCTTAATATCAAATGCATTTGAACAACCCTGAATTTTTACTCTCCTCTCCTCATGACTGCTGATTCAGACATCATATTTGACATCTGACTGTTTTGTGTACCCTTCACTGCTTATTGTGCATAAAGATGCTTTCACTACTTTTGTCTTTTAACCTTCCTACGAGCTTTTACAAGGTTGATTTACTACCTTTACTGTATACTTGCCTTTGCCTTTACAGATGAGCTTTTTCCATTCATAATTTCATGTTTCTAGTCATGATCTTTCCTTTTTCTCTTAGGGAAGTATCTTTAGCGTTTCTTACAAAGCTGGTTTGGTAATGCTAAACACTTTTAACTTTTGCTTCTCTGTAAAACTTTTGACCTCTCCATCAGATAGGAACGAGATCTTTGCCAGGTAGAGTATTCTTGGTTGTAGGTTTTTCCCTTTCATTACTTTTAATATATCAAGCCATTCCCTTCTGGCTTGCAGAGTTTTTGCTTAAAAGTCAGCGGATAGCCTTATGGGGGTTCCCTTGTATGTGACTCGTTGCTTTTCCCTTGCTGCTTTTCATATTCTCTTCTTACTTTTGATTTTTAATTATAATGTGCCTTTGTGTGGTTGTCTTTGGGTTGATTCTGTTTGGGACTCTCTGTGCTTCCTGGAGTTAAATGTCTATTTCTTTTCCCAGATCAGGGAAGTTTTCATCTATCATGCCTTCAAATATGTTCTCTGCCCCTTTCTTTCTCTCTTCTCCTTCTGGGACCATTATAATGTGAGTGTTAGTATGCTTGATGTGGTCCCAGAGGTCTCTTAAACTGTCCTCCTTTCTTCTTATTCTTTTTTTTTTTTTCCTATCCAGCTTCTGTGCTTTCCACTACTGTCTTTCAGCTCACTGACCCATTTCTCTATATCACCTAATCTACTTTTTATTCCTTCTAGTGTATTTTTTATTTCAGTTACTGTTTTCTTTAGCTCTGTTCAATTCTTATTTGTATTTCCTAACTCTTTGTTAAACTTCTCAGTTTGTTCATCCATTCTTCTCTCATGTTCTTTGACCATCTTTGTGATCACTACCTTGAACTCTTTATTCGGTGGATTGCCTGTTTCCACTTTACTTAGTTCTTCTGGGGTTTTATCTTGTTCCTTCATTTGGAACATGTTCCTCTGTCACCTCATTTTGCCTGTTTTGCTGTTTTTATTTCTATGTATCTAGTAGGTTGGTTATGTTTCCTGACCTTGGACAAGTGGCTTTTTGTAGGAGACATCCTGTGGATCCTAGCAGTGCACTCCCCACTGGTCACCAGAGCTGGGTGCTCTGAAGGCGGCCCCTCAGAGTGGCCTGGGCCCTTCTGTCCTGGTAGACTGACTACTGTGGGTGGTCTGGTAGGCACCGCCAGCCCCATTCTGGTTGGTTGTCAGGCTTTACTTCATGCAGAGGCTGCCACTTGCTGGCTGGTCTTGCCAGATCGTGAAGCAGCTGGCTGTGGAGCCCTAGGTGGACCTGGGGCTAGTGTTGGTCCACTGGTGGGCAAAGCTGGGTTCTGGGTTGGCTGGTTGCAGAGCCAGAGTTCCCAGATCTACTGTTAGCCTGCTTGTGGGTTAGGCCAGTTCCTGACATGGCTGGATGCAGGGTCTGGTGTGTCCCATAGCTGTTGTTGGCCTTTTGGTGGGTAAGGCCGTGTCCTAGGGCAGCTGGGGACTCAGGGGGTTCTAAGATCACCAGCCTAATGGTGGGTGGGGCTGTATCCCTGCCCAGCTAGCTGCTTGACCTGAGAGTGTCCCAGCACTGATGTCAACAGGCTGGTGGGCAGGGCCAGGTCCCAGCACTCATAAGCTAGAGGGAGGATTCCAAAATGTCACTTGCCAGCACCAGTGTCCCATAAATAGCTGCCACCAGTGTCTACATCCCCAAGGTGAGCTGCAGTTGCCTCCTGCCTCCCTGGGAAGCTCTCCAAGATCAGCAGGGGGTGGGTCTGGTCAAGGCTCCTTTCAAATGACTGCTTCTGCCCTGGGTCTCAAAACATGTGAGATTCTGTGTGTGCCCTTTAAAGTGGAGTCTCTATTTCCCACAGCCCTCTGGCTCTCCCGAAAGTAACCACCACTGGTCTTAAAAAGCCAAACGTCCTGGGGGCTGAACTTCCTGGTGCAGGACCCCCTGGCTGGGAAGCCCAGTGTGGGGTTTGGAACCCCTCAATCCTTTGGGAGAACCTCTGCCACTTTAATTATCTTCCCATTTGTGGGATGACCAATTGGGGGTGTGGGTCTTGACCACACTGCATCTCTACCCTTCCTACCCATCTCATTGTGGTTCTTTCTTTACAGCTGGTTGTAGAAGATCTTTTCTGCTAGTCTTCAGGTCTTTCTGATCAGTAGGTGCTCTGCAAATCATTGCAATTTTGGTGTGCCTATGGGAGGTGGTGTTTTTGGGGTCTTCCTACTCTGCCATCTTGGCCACTCTAACAGGTGTTCTATTACTAGCTGTTTAATAAGTGAACCACTTGCCCAAATTTTCTCTCCATTTCTTAGTCCTACTCTGAATAGGCTCTCCTCTCAAGAGCACAGCTTTCTCTAGCACTTTCTCCAATGAAGGTTATTCATTTAATCACTTTCAGTGAGACCTAGGGTCAGAATTAGGGTCAGTACCTCTCGCTTCTCAATACCATTTTGACATCCTTGAGCATAGACATCATAGGTGCTTTTAAAACTCTGTCTGCTAAATTCCAACATTAGGGTCATGTTAGGGTTGTTCTCCACCAGTTGTCTTTTCTCTTGAGTATGGTCATATTTTCCTGTATCTTCAGGTACCTAGTAATTTTGGATTTTATTCTGGATATTGCAGTGATACATCATAGAATCTCTGGATTCTGTTATGTTCTGTTGAAGGATATTGGTTTCTTTTGTTTTCATGGAGCAGTAGTCTCCCGTCAGTTCTTTTTGCCTTAGCTGGCACAACTTGGAGTTTTCCAGCACATAAATAGTTCATCGGTCAAAAATTTGGACAGAGTTTATACGTGGAATTTGGATGTCCCACTCTCTGTCGCTCCCTTTTTTGAGATTCTACCACCACTACCATCAGGTGCTGTTATCATCCTAAACTCTGTCCTCTGGTTCTTCAAGTCAGAAAATCTCCAATGTTTCTATCTGGGTTTTAGCCACGTGCATGGCCCCATCCAGGGCCTGCCTTCAGGCTAAAATCTCTATTAAACAGGAAATTCTCTTCCTCCAGCTCCCTTCAGTACCTGCGTGCTTTTATTCCCTCTCCAGTGATTTCAGGGAATTGGGTTTTAAATGTCTTATTCTGAGGTTATAGTTGTTATTTTGACCCAATAGGAATTACTCAGCTGTTACCGAATCAGAAACTCCTCAGAGCACTTCTAGAGTATGACCCCCTCCACCCACTTATAAAAATCCTTTCTTTTTTGAGTCTGTCCCCTTCATCCCTGTCATCTAGCAAACCTTTCCCCCTCTCTCTACTCTAAGACCCAAGATTCCTCTGGGAAGGAGTTCCTTCAGTGGCCATGGGCATGAGCTGGCCAAATAATCAAAAAGAACCTTGACTTTCTTCTTCACTCTGTTTCAGTCAACACTCCCACCAGCCCTGTCCTAATCCTGTCGTCACTGAAATCTGAAACACAAACATTTCACTCCCTGACCTCTTGTTCTCCTGGCTCACTCACCATCTGCTGCCAATAGCCTGGGCAGTAACACTGGTTGACCAGGTCTTTGGTCAATGTTCCAAAGAATGCAAAAATGACAGAAGGTCAAGTCTCCCTCCTAGTAAGAGATTATATATATATATATATATATATATATATATATATATGTATGTATGTATGTATATTTAATATTTTGGAATGTTTTGTTTCAGGCTTACAGGGAAGTTTTTCAAAAACTACAGGGATTACCAGGGGCAGTTTTCTGATGACTCATAAAGTGAAAAAGTTGGGGCTTGGCAGTCCAGAGCCAAGTGGCAAAGAGCATGAAATTTAGTCACACAAAGCCATGTCCAGGCTCTACCTTTATTGGCTGTGAAACCCAAAGCAACTCACTTCCAACCCTTTGGGTGGGCTTTAAGTAAGTAAGCTTAACTCAGGTGCAAAATGGAGGTGAAAAAAACCAACCTCATAGGCTTGCTAGGAGGACTTCAATATGATCACACTCATAAAAAGCTTCACACAGTAAGATGGTAAGTTTGATGAATGATATCATTATTGCATAGTATTTAAATTTAAAACAAGAAGGCTCACTTAGGATTCTCATTTGGAAATGAGCTGGAACTAGTTAGAGACGGTGCTTTCCCAACACTGAATGTGCCAGATGCCGCTGAACGCTTTGCTGTAAAGGGTTCATTTTATGTTAGGTCAATTTCACTTTAATTTCTTGAGAAAGATTTTCATCTGGACAGGGTCATAGATTTCAGGCACACTTACGGGCATGAATCGGGTTTTTCCTGAGAGTTTTGGGTCAGGCTTGTGGGTAGAGAATAGAGAGTTGACTGACGAGGTTGGCAGAGGGAGCAGGGGGTGATGCTGTCAAATATATCGGTTCTGTCCCATCCATCTCGAGTGTCTAAGACCTAGCCTGTGTAGCTCTCTCTGCCTGGACTGCCCTCCTCTCTTCCCTTACCTGTGAACTCATCCCACAAGACCAAATTCAAATGATGCCTCCTCTATGAGGCCTTCTCAATCCTCAACCCTAGGTAGTAATTTATTACTAATAATTATTAATTAATACTAATAAGATCATTGAGGATTTTAATTGATCCAGGTCTGCCCTCCCAAGAGTCTAAGAGCAGGAACTATGCCTGGTTTGCCAACATGTCCAAAGTTGAGTTCATTACCTCCTGTCTCAACCTGTTTCTGATCTGTGTCCCCAAACCAGTAAACAGCACCCCCCTCTCTCCCCAACTCCTCCCTCACACTTACCCCCACAGGGCCAACATATAACCAAGTAAGAAACAGTTCTTCCTTCCATATGTTTCATATCTTTCTCCAGCCCACCGTCTCTCCCCATCCTCATGGTCCTATCTTCTCTCACTTGGTCGCCTATAGAAGTCACTTCCTCATCTCTTGGCCTCTAGTCTTGTCACCAAAAATCTGATGAATCTTTCTGAAGCACAAATCTGACCATTTTGTTCCCCGCTTAAAGCCCTTTTGTGGCTCCCCATTGTTTCAGGACAGTCCTGAAACTCCCCACCAAGTCCCAAATGGTTCACCAGATCTAGCTCCTGCTCACAGCTCCAGACTCATCAGTGAACATGGCCCCAGATCTCCATGCTCTAACAGCTCAACCATAATCCACTGGCCTCAGGTTCCTCGGCCTGGAACTCTCCCTCCCAACTCTATCCTTCCATGGAAAACTCCCTACTGAACCCTCTAGTGGCTCACCCTGAATCTACAAGGCTGAATCAGGTGCCATTTCTGGACTCCCATAGACACCTATGCCTCTCCAATCCCAGCTCTGACCCTTCTGTCTGTTCCTTCTCATTCCCAGCCCTGACCTCTCTGCCTGTGCCCTTCATCTTGACCCTGACCCCTCTGCTAGCCTTGAGCCCTCTGCCTGTGCCTTCTCATCCCAGCACCATCCATTCTAAACTGTCATTGTCTGGTGACTGGTCTGTCTCCCCTCTAGAGTGACAGCTCCATGAGGGCAGGTCCCAGGGCTGTCTTGGTCACCTCCATGTCCTCAGCATCACCCAACACAGTCTGGCATGGAGTAGTGGGTTCAGTGAACACTGACTCTTTTAAATGGCTTAGGAGCCTGGGGATAATACCGTGGGAAAAAGAATTTTCTGAGAAGCTGATCCAGTGGGAGTGACCTACCTCAGAATGCTCTCAGGACACACCTGTCCTATGGAGGCTTTTTCTACTTAGTATGACCCTTGAAAACTGAAAGAAGTAATACCCTGAAGAATAAGGTAACTTTTTGCTTTTTTTAAGAAGGGAAATGGGGCAGGGCCAGGGCTGTTGGAATACAAACACAGCAGATTTCAGACATTCCAGTGTTTACGACATGGCTCATGTGCCTACATGCTATACCAGAACGTATACACAAAAACACCCATGCACTCATATACAGTCGTGAGTTGTACACGCATACACACAGGTGTGAATACATAGTCACATATCAGGTTGGACCCAGAGACACACATGTAAATATCCCCCAGCAGACATATCCCGAAAGCACGTACTAATGTTATCCGCAGACAGACGCAAAGATTGGCATGCATTCGGGCGCACTGGCAATGTATACGTGCACGTTCCATCATGTACTCACACAGGTGTGCCCGTACAGCCATACACAGGTCTGGATACTCACTTATGTACAGACACACCCTCCACAGAGATGCATGAATTCAACACCGACCTGCTGAAACATACATGCACACGCACAGACACACGAAACATGCAGCCAGAAGGACACACGTATGCAGATGTATAAATAAGAAGAAACAAGACAGAGGCATCTAGGAGAACTCATTGGGCAAGATGGTGCAAACATAAAGAGATTAGAAACACACAAGAGGGTTGAAGGGCTGGCTGACTTGCAGGGAAGGAGAAAGAGCAAGACACACAGAAAGTCAGAGATGAGGGGAAGGAGAGAGAATGGGATGGATGGGCAGGTTCCAGAGGATCTAATCCTGACCCACCCATCATCAGTTATTGCCTAAACTACCATCCCTGCAGGAGGCACCTAGAATATCAATTTCCTAAGCACAGCTGTAGAGGGTAAGGCCAGGCTGTACTGAGGAGAGAATGGGGTGGGACATTCCCCCGAAACGTTTTCTCTCTTCCTCCTTTTCCAAAGGAAACATTTTGGAACTTTATACCATGTTTAGAGAAACTTTTATCCATTGCCTTCATCCCTCTGATTAATGATAAGAACAGCTAATATTTATTGAGTGCTTATATTGCCATGGCCTTCATGTGCATTAACCTATTGACTCCTCCCCAAAACGGACTACTGTCATTGGGCCCATATGGTTCAGAGTGGTGAGGTTACCTGTTCAAGGTCACACAACAAAAAAGGGGTAAGGGATTCCAATCCATGTCTTAATCTTGCTCCTAACCACTGTTCCATTGTCCAGAGAAGGAAACTGAGCCCCAGAGAGGGAAAAGGATTTTCCTGGGTTCACCACTGGATACCCTAGAAGCCGAGACCCAGGCCACCATATGCTGGCACGTGTCCTGCCCCTAGGAGATAAGGCATGTGATGACTGGCACTGACCTCTCGTTCCATGTTGCAGGATCATCAGTAAAGCCAAATACCCTTGACCTCTCTGTCCCAGGTGCTTCTCCTGGTCTTATCCCCTCACCCCCTTCCCCACCCAGCTCCCAGCAACCTGTCTGAACACTCAATGCTCTTCCTGGTGTCCACCTCATTAAAAAACAAACTCCCCAAATTTCTAGCTCCCTCCCTGTCGGGGAAGAAGCGGGAAGAGGAGGGGCCGGGCTTCCAGCCAGCCCAGGTGCGAGCTGCTGATCAGGATTAGGGGGGCTGATACCTGCCAAGCCTGTAGTAATCCTCCTCTTCTCTTCTGGCTCCAAAACCAACAAACAACTTTTATCTCTCTGTTTTGTTCTCTGCCCTTTGTCCCCTCCCAACAGGACTCAGAGCTCAGCCGCCTGGAAAACTTTGAGCAAGATGCCAGCCCTGGGAGTGCCAACCTCACTCACCTGGCCTCATTCAAGTTTAAAGGTGGCACCTGAGCAGGGCTGTCCAACTGTCGGAGCCTGCCCGGTGCCCATCTGTGGCACCCCTCAGGCCCACCTAGGACCAGTCTCAGCACCCACACGGGGCTCATGTCAGAGGCTGCTGGGACCAACCTTAGAGCCTAAATGAGTGCCACCCTCATGCCCTCCTGAAGGCACTGCCAACGGCCACCTGTGCCTACTCTTAGAGCCCTCTTGACACCAGAGGTGGTTCTATGACTGTTTTCCTGGTATCGAGTTCAGTGTCAACTTATTTTCAATTCTAGCGTCTACCCTGAGGGCAAGCGCGATGCCAACATGACAGTAGGGCATGCTAATGCAATCCCTGTGTCCAATGCTGATACCAATCTCAGCATCCACCCACTAATCAGCTTGACCTCCACTTGGCCCCCAGGGTGGGCTGGGCCAGTCAATGGAAGAAGAGGGAAGGAGGGTTCAAAATCCCAGCTCCCTCACTTAATACCTATGTGACCCCCAGCAAGTGGCTTTATAGCACCTCGGTTTTCTCAACTGCAAAATGAAGCTGATAATGAACCAGCCCCACTGTTATAAGGATTCAGTAAGATCATGCAGCCATACCCTTAATCTTCACAGTTAGTGCTTGCCAAGGGTAACCGTCATCATTAAGGAAGCGTGTCGGTGAAGGAAGGACAGCTCCCACTTTTCAGCATCCCAGGGCCCTTCTCTCTTCCTGACGCTGGAGTTCCCTCTGCCTGTCAACAGCAGCCCTGACAAAGCAAGAATCACCCCTAAAGGGGATTTCACACACCCTCAAATACAATGTTCTCTTCCCAAATACTCCCTTTCCACTGGGGGGAAACCCAGCCCCAGGAAGGAGAAATGAGAGCAGAGCAGGAGAGACAGCGGTCCCACATGCCCACTCTGTTTCCAGTCCCCAGGATACCCATATATGTAATGGGAAACATCAGTCATATTAATCATAATAATAACAATAATACTGGAAATGATACAATCAACCCTAGCGGGCTTCCCTAAGGATCAAGGTAGGGACCCAATGGAGCCCTCTGTGAATTCTGACCCTTGTGACAACTGGGATTTTCTGGGGATCATATCTGTGGTTATTACTATTTCCTAAGCCCCAGCCAGTCCCTCTGCCAACTGAGATCATGAGTTACTCTCCTCCAATTCTGTGGAAAGTTCTACTGAAATGCAGCTCTGGTTTTCAACCAGAGACAGGCAGTTCTGTGACACCCATCCTGACCTCGCTTTGAGGCTCCAGCAAGGATTCTGGGCATCAAGAGGCAGCCCTGCGTCCAAAATTAAAGCAAGTCAACACCTGGCATCAGGTGCTGACTCCATGATCCAGCTGGACCCTCCTCCCATGAACCCTGATCCACAGCCCAGGGTTCTTCCTCACTTCAAGACCCTCAAATCCATTCCCTGGAATTTCCCCTCGCCCCAAGACCCTTATCCATCTCTTCTCACCAAAAGACCCCCAAATCCACAGCTGTACCTCTTGTCTCATTCCAATATCCTTTCTTTTTCTTTTTTATTTTGGTTTTATTCTCATTCCAATATCCTGAAATCCAGATCTTTGAATTCTTCTTTCCCAAGACTCCCAAATCAACAATTTTGGGGTCCCTTCTCACTCTGAGACCCCAAATCCAAAGCCTTGGGGCTCCCCCATGCAAATATTCCAAAATCTTCAGTTCTACTGCCCCCCAAAGTCCACAGCCCAGGGGGGATGGCCCTTCCTGACCACAAATTCCATCTTGAGGTTCACATTCTGTTAATCTCCTTCCTTGCTGGCTGTGTCCCAAGCTAGGTGGGGAGCCTAGTGGAGGGTGCAGTTGGGAGGTGAAATGAGACAATTACATAATAAGGATCAAAGTCTGCCCTTCTCTCCTGGTAGTATAAAAGCAAACAATCACAGACATCACCATCTGACTGTCACTCTCAGTGCCACCATGCTGGCCTCAGGGCTGCTGCTTGTGGCTTTGCTGGCCTGCCTGACCATAACAGTTTTAATGTCCGTCTGGCATCAGAGGAAGCTCAGGGGGAAGTTGCCTCCTGGACCTACCCCACTGCCTTTCATTGGGAACTACCTGCAGCTGAACACAGAGCAGATGTACAACTCCTTCATGAAGGTGTCACGAGGCTGGAAGATGGGTGGAACGAGATGGGAGTGGGGACCTGCTCAGTTTAGCTGGGGCTTCGTGGAAGGGGACTGATAATGTTAGACCAGAGTCTTTGAAGACACAACATCGAGGTCCTAGCCAGGAAAACTAGATCTCAGGATGTCCAGCCCCCTGACTGTCAGAACCTCTGGAGAAACGGATCCTAGTATGTGAGGTCTGGGTACGGGGCCAGTTCAGAGTAGCGGCTGCTCCCTCTAACCACCTCTGTCCACCTCCATCAGATCAGGGAGCACTATGGCCCTGTGTTCACGGTCCACCTGGGGTCCCGGCGGATTGTGGTGCTGTGTGGATACGAGGCTGTGAAGGAGGCTCTGCTGGATCAGGCTGAGGAATTCAGTGGGCGAGGGGATCAGGCCACCTTCAACTGGCTCTTCAAAGGCTATGGTGAGGGGAACATTGTGGGGGGGCAGGGGGATGTGGTCAGGCAGACTTGATGGCTTCAGTGTTCCCAGTCTTCTCCAGACTCACCTTCCCCTGGTATTCTCTGTCCCTGTTGCACCATCGTTGCCTTTGTCTCTAACTTGTCTTAGAGTTTCAGCATCTCTACTTCTCCCTGCCTCTCTCACTAGATGTCTCTTCTTTCTCTGTATCTCTTAGAAGCCCTGGGGATTTCTGATTCAGAGCCCTTGTCCTCTAGTTCCATGTGCCTTTCTGGTTCTCTTCTCCTTTTCAGCTTCTGTGCTTCCCCATGTTTCTCTCTCCCTCTCCCTCTCCCTCTCCATCTCTTCTTCTTCTGCTTCAAAATCCCCATGCCTCCATCTCCAGGGAACAGTCTCTCCGCCTCCCAGACCCTCTCTGTTTCTGTCTCTATTTTTCTCTCTTCTCCAGCTCAGTTTTAGAATCCTTCACAATTTTTATATCTAGTCCCCAGATCTCCACATTTCTCACTCCCCCTCTTTCCCTCCTGTCTCTTTCTCTTCCTGTGAGTGTCTCTGTATCTCTCTTTTTCTCAGTGTCTCTGTCTTGCCTCTCTCCTGATATTTCCTTCTCCTGATTCACTCTGTATTTCTGACTCTGAGTTGTATCTCTCTCTCTCTCTCTCTCTCTCTCTCTCTCTCTCTCTCTCTCTCTCTCTCTCTCTCTCTCTCTCTCTCTCTCTCTCTCTCTCTCTCTCTCTCTCTCTCTCTCTCTCTCTCTCTCTCTCTCTCTCTCTCTCTCTCTCTCTCTCTCTCTCTCTGCCCTGCCCACCTTTCTCCCACCCACTCTCTCCGCCCACCTATCCTCTACCTCTCGGGGATCGCGTGGGGCTGGTCGGGGCTTCTCCAACCCTCTCTGCCCTCCCCCGACTCCGCTCCCTCCGCAGGCGTGGCGTTTAGCAACGGGGAGATCGCCAAGCAGCTCCGGCGCTTCTCCATCACCACGCTGCGGGACTTCGGGGTGGGCAAGCGCGGCATCGAAGAGCGCATCCAGGAGGAGGCGGGCTTCCTCATCGAGGCCCTCCGGGGCACGCGCGGTGAGTGCGGGCCCCCGGGCTGTGCGAGAAGGAGGAGGAAAACACCAGGCGCCAATACGCGCGTTCTGGCCCGGGAAGGGGGCTAGGACCGGGGGAAGGCGTCCGGGCTCCCAGCTCCGGTGTTTTGTGCTGGAAGTTCGGCTCATCACTTATGGGCCCTCCTCAGATTCTCTGACTGGCATCAGACCGCCGAGTTGACTCTCCCCCAAATCCCCGTCTCTCCCCAACCCCACCCCATCCCCCAGGAGCCTTCATCGATCCCACCTTCTTCCTAAGTCGATCCGTCTGCAATGTCATCAGCTCCATTGTCTTCGGGGACCGTTTTGACTATGAGGACAAAGAGTTCCTGTCACTGCTGCGTATGATGCTGGGAGTCTTCCAGTTCACAGCCACGTCTACCGGGCAGGTAATTCGTCCCAGCCTGGCCCTACCACGCCCCTACCACAACCTGCCAAGTGCTCTCCTGCACGGGGACAGGTGCTCCAAATTCCCATCCTCCTCCAGACAGGGTGCCCTCAAAACCAGCCACCCTCCCAACTCTTGGACAACTGAACAGTTGCACCAGAACCCAGGACAGGTGCCCAGTACTCAGTTTCCAAGGACACCTGGATATCTCAAAAGATGCTCCCACCAAAAAAAAAAAAAAAAAAAAAAAAGAAGGAGATGGAGAAGGAGAAAACAGAGCCTACAGGCAAAACACATGCCCTGCACGCAGCTTTCTCACGGGGCAGATGTTCTCACCCCTCATTACCTTAATATCTAACAGCTTCTCTCAGTTAAGATACTCCATCTTTCCACCTGAATTTCTTAACCCCTGGACAAGTGACCACCTCAGCCCCTTCCTGACCACCTGAACACCTGGTGCTGCAAAATTCAGCCCACCAAAATCATTTGCTATCTACACAGGTGTCCCAAACTAGCCCACTAGAATATCTAGACAAGTGTCCCCTACCCAGCTCACTTAAATATCTGAACATTTAGACAGTGGTCCTTAGGCAAGACCCCTAAACACCTAAGTAGATTGTTCCACAAACACCCAAATAATTGTCACTCAAACACCTACAGAAGTACCCTCTCAGCCCATGTGAATATCTGAATACCTGAACAGGTATCTCCCCACTTTAACGCCTGCACACTAGCCCCACTTGAATACCTCAACACCTGTATAGACTGCCTCAATCCAGATCCTCTAAATATCTTAACAGTTGTCTCCAACTAAGACCACCCGAGTACCCAAACACCTAGACAGGTGACCCCTCATACCAGTCCCATCTGAATGGCTAAACAGCTAGCCAGGTGTCTCCCAACCCAACCTCACCTGAATATATGAACACTCAGATGTGTGCTCCAGGCTAGCATCACCTGAACATCTGAGACCTGCATATGTGTCCCAATCTATCTCACCTTAATTTTTGGACAGGAGCCCTCACATTTAACTCACACGAACACTTAGGTCTCTATTCCCATCCAGCCCCATCGAAATACCTCAACATCTGGACAGGTGCCTTTCGCCCAGTGTCTTCCTGAGATGGGTCCCACACCCCCACTGGGTCCTGCCCTCTGACAGCTGTCCTTCCCTTCCCTTGCCTTCTCTCTCCACCCTCAGCTCTATGAGATGTTCTACTCAGTGATGAAACACCTGCCAGGGCCACAGCAACAGGCCTTTAAGGAGCTGAAGGGGCTGGAGGACTTCATAGTCAAGAAAGTGGAGCAGAACCAACGCACGCTGGATCCCAACTCCCCACGGGACTTCATCGACTCCTTCCTCATCCGCATGAAGGAGGTACACCCCAACAGCCAGGACGGAGCGGTCCAAAGCCAGGCAGAGGGAAATCAGGCTGGGAGGGGGGCAGAACAGAGGTACATTCAAATCATCCCCCACCCTAATAATCCCCACAATCCCAATTATAATTAGCCATCACTGTTCCAAATACCGAGCCCTTGCCCACAAGCAGGACTTGTGCGTGCAAACCGTAATGACAAGCTTTTCTGTAACACTACCGTGCACCAAGCACTACTGTAAGGGCTTTCTGGTATTCACCTACTTAGCACCCACAACAGCTCTTGGGAGTAGGCTTTATTATGACCCCAATTTTACGGATGAAGAAACTGAGGCCCAGAGAGAGAGAATAGGATGTTGCTTAAAATTCTGCATCTGTGTCTCAGAAAAATCTGCCTCTCTTTAACTCTGTCTGATTCGTTCTAACGTGCCATCTCTGTTCCTATTTCTCACTCACTGTCTGTTTCTATCCCACTTTTTATTAAAGTGACAATGAAGCTGATAATTAAAGGACAGATAGTAGACTGGCAAAGATTGTGAGAAGGGCATTTGGGGCAAACCTGCAGTCTGGGCAAAGGCTCGGAGACCTTGAGAGAGCCTGGCAGAACTAGGGTCCCTCTTTCCACCTTTGGTCTGGATCTAAAAGAGGCAGGTCCAAAGGGAAAAACCCCAGAAGGGCACTGAGAGCACCGGGGTGGTGAGCTCAGCCTGAAGCCCTCTCTCCATGCAGGAGAAGAAGAACCCCAACACCGCATTCTACATGAAGAACCTGGTGATGACCACAGTGAGTCTCTTCTTTGCGGGGACCGAGACGGTCAGCACCACCCTGCGTTATGGCTTCTTGCTGCTCATGAAGCACCCAGATGTGGAGGGTAAGGCTGGATGGGGCAGGGAAGTGGGGACCACAGACCCACAAAAGTCCTCTGAGCCTGCTGCAGTGGTCCCACCTCTCCTGGGTCCTTGCACTCTCAGACACGCCTTGCTACTCAGAGACTAGGTGATACTTGGCTGATAGGCACCAGCTGAGTTTCAGTAGCTGTTAAAATATTGAAAATATCGGAACTGATTGGTATATAGCTCCTGTGCCGAGCCCACCACCACCTGCTCCTCCAGACCATCCCCCAAGACTCCTCCCTTGCACCTCCCCAATGATTCTGGAAGGACCAGGTGAACAGGACCCTGCACCAACAGTGCATAAAGCTGACATCTGGTTGGAACGGTCTATGTCTATGTCCACATGGACATCATGCATGTCATACATCCAGTTGTACGTATTTGTACTATCATCCCTGCTCTGAGACACCTAGAACCTAAACACATGCCCCCTTTTCCGCCAGCCAAAATCCAGGAGGAGATTGACCGCGTGATTGGCAAGAACCGTCAGCCCAAGTTTGAGGACCGGGCCAAGATGCCCTATACGGAGGCAGTGATCCACGAGATCCAGCGATTTGGAGACATGATTCCCCTGAGCTTGGCCCGCAGAGTCACCAAGGATACCAAGTTTAGGGACTTCCTCCTCCCCAAGGTGCTGCCCCACTCAGCCTAAAGGGTCCTCCAACCCACTCCCTGTGACCCAGCACACATCCCTCTTAGAAACTTCCCAAGCCCTGTCCCACTCTCTGTCAAAGACTTTCCCAACCACTATGTCCCTTCAGATATGAACTGCATGTCCCCCAAACCTTTTGTGCCCCAGGAGACACAGAACCCGTGTTCCTCAAACTTCCCTTCTCAGGGGACCTAAACCCATGTCTGCCAAACTTCCTGTCTCAGGGACATGAATCTCACGCCCCCCAAAGCGCCTCTGTCAGAGCACCCCAACTCCCGTGCCTCCCTTTTCTCTTCCCCTAGAACACCTGAATTCCCCCTCCACCCACCAGGTGTTTTCAGCACACCCAACCCCCACTCCACTTTCTCAGAGTTCTCTCCCTTCTCCCAACCAGGGTACCGAAGTGTTCCCTATTCTGGGCTCCGTGCTGAGAGACCCCAAGTTCTTCTCCAACCCCCAAGATTTCAACCCCCAGCACTTCCTGGATGAGAAGGGGCAGTTTAAGAAGAATGATGCTTTTATGCCCTTCTGCATTGGTAAGAGATCACTCCAAGCCATCACTCACACCAGCAGGGACCTCCTTCATCACTAAGGTGTAGCCTAGTATCTTTGTCCAACTTGGAGGTCCCTCTTACCATCTACTCTGGAGCCAACTAGCTGCAACCACCATAACTGGTAAGAACCTGGGCCCAGGCAAAAGAAAAGTGATGATCGCACCCATTTCAGAGATGGGGGAAACCTCTGGATTTTGTCAGAGATTTGTCCAAGGTTACTTAAATTCTTCAGATTCCTAGGAAGGCCATGACAGCAGAGTAGCCATATTTGAGTGTGTATTTGGAGGGAGGGGGCAGCTAATGGTCCCACTGCTACAGCCTGGTGTGGCTCAGCCCTATCCTATGTTCCAGGGAGACACGCTCAGAGAGGGTTAGAGACTTCTCTGATAGTCTCTCAGGCCTCGATATTCCAGCCCCTCCTCCCTGGGAGAATGCAGCTGGGATTCGGTAGTGGGGCGAGGCAGCAGCGAGAGTAGGCCTCATCCCCGGGCCACTCCCATCTTGTCCCTACAGGAAAGCGGTACTGTTTCGGAGAAGGCCTGGCTAGAATGGAGCTCTTCCTCTTCCTCACCGCCATCTTGCAGAACTTCCGCTTCAAGTTCCCGCAGCCGCCCCAGGACATCGATGTGTCCCCCAAACACGTGGGCTTTGCCACCATCCCACGAAACTACACCATGAGTTTCCTGCCCCGCTGAGCCTGGGCTGTGCCTGGGCGGGGCTGGTGGGAGGAGCAAATAAGAGGGGTGGGGCTATGGAGGGCGGGGCTAGGGAGGGTTAGTGAGGGCGGGGCTGTGGGAGGGACTGGGGGCGGGGCTAAATATAGGTGATGAGGACTGTAGGGGAAGAGAAGGAGCAAGGTGGTTGGAAGAGGAAGAAGCAGAACAGGCTCTGTCTGTTCACCTTGCTAGAGACAGAGCCCTCAGAGGTGGGATGAGAGAGACCTTATACTATACTTTTAAGAAGAATAACGTATTATTTATTAAGCAAATACTCTGTGTCAGCTCTATGCTAAAAGCGTCATACGTTCATCTCCCTTAATGCTCACGAACCTATGTGACGGGGAACAGTGGTCACACTCATTTTACAGGTGACAAAGATGAGGCTCAGAGAGTGTTTTAAGTCTCTGTCTGAGGTCCCACAGAACACAAGTAAATACTCAGCATGTACGTGAACCTAGATTTGTGCAGGGATGGCTGTACTTAGCCCACAGTTCTTTGGGTCGATTCCTAAAAGGTACCCCTTCCTCCAGTGGGAAAAAAAAAAAACTGATGATGTTACACAACCTGAACAGCTCTGTCCAGGGCACTGTTGCAGAGCCCTGATAGGCAGCCGACCTGGCTTCACTAACTTCTCTATACACTTGCCCACACCTTACCCACACGGGCACACTTTGAATGCCAGGGCATATTTTGTGCCCACCAACAGATAAGGCCAATCAGAGTCAGACCCAGGGACAGGAGATGGCATCTTAATGAAACGGGTAGGGGAGAGAAACTCTTTCTGGGAATGCTGAGATAAGTTTGGTCACAGCACAGCCGTGTGTGTGTGTGTGTGTGTGCGCGCACGCGCCCACAAGCATGCAAGTATATGATTGCATAATCTCATGAGTATATATACATGAACTCGTATTTCCTATGAGTTTCGGAAGGTGAGGATCTCTCTGACGGATCTGGGATCTGCGGTAAGATTTAGCTAAGAGTCTCCGAATCACCTGCTGACTCTCAAATAAGTTAGTGGATGTTCCCTTCACAGTGGTATCCTTCAGCATTGCCCAGTCTGAACATTCATACACATCAGCTTTAGATCTTTGTGTTAGATCTAGATTTAGATCCACAAAATTTGCCATACTTGAAGGGCCAGTGATTGAGATCAAGTGACATCAGTGATCCTTTGAACTCTACAAGTTTCATAACAGGCTATGATGCTCAAGTTTCTGAATTGCCATTATCTGCATTTGGTAACTTGGGATCCGTGAATTGGCTGCTTTCAGTTTATTGGAGAGGAATAAGGATCCATGAGGTCACACTCTTTATTATTACAAACACACTATTTAACAATCCAGTGTCAGAATTAAACCTTATCCATCTATGTGCATGTCCCTTGAAGAGGCTTCTAGAAACCTCAACTAGGGGAATCTTAGAATTGTGGCATAACTAAATGGCCGAATCTTGGAACTGCAGAGTCCACAATTCATAACCTTGGAACCTCGGATTCCTAGAGCTTTATACTCAGAGTATTTGAATTTACTGATGGTTGGAACTCTTGATGCTCAGACTTTTAGCATCAGAGATTCTCCCTGCATGCATCCTTGAGAACGGCATTCCCAGTCCCTCTGGTGGCAAGCATCAGTTTTCCAAGCTGAAAGTTCCTTCTGATAAAGGAAGGGAGGGGCTGGAGCTAACTGGGTTCGGCCAATGAGGCACATCTCCAGGGGCAGATACAGTGGCTAGTAGGTCTTTGCCCAGGAAGGAAGAGAGAGAAGAGAGAACAAGTATTAATCTCCAGAATCCTCAAATTTACACCTGAAAGGGGGAGAGTCCACCAAGGCATTACCAAAGGTGCCAAGAGAAGTCACACTCTAGCCACCAATACCTCGATCACAGCTGTCCATATAGGACACTCTCAGCTTTGTTGCTCTGTAAGGGCTAATCACTCAACCCAGCAAAGAGATGGTGCAGGGGCAGAGGCAGGAACAAGAGCCCTGGATTCTGGCCCAGGCTCTGCTGCAAACTCCTTGGGCGTTCTTGAGCCTCTCTCTGGCCTCACTTTCTCATCTGCCCTCTTCCTCACAGGAATTATTTGAAGATTGAAATGTAACCTAGTTTCTAGTTTGGTGTAGTTTTCTTGATATGTCTGGTGCTTGGGATTTCCATTGTTTTTAGTTTTTATCAGTTCTGGACTATTTTATCCACTCTTTTTTCATTTAATTTTTCTGTCTCCTTTCCTTTATTTTGAGGCTTCTAATTGCCCAGATATTAGGCTATTTGAAGTTGTATCACAGTTTGCTGATGCTGTTTTTGCCCTGTGTTTATTTTTATGGTTTCAATAACTGTATCTTTGAGTTTCCTAATCTTTTTTTCTGCAGTGTCTAATCAGGTATAAATCCCTTTTATTATAGCCTTTATTTCAGACATTGTATTTTTCAGCTGTTGAAGTTCAGTTTGGTCACTTTTCTATCTTCCATGTCTCTCCTTAACATGCCTAGGGATTCGTTTATCTTCTTGAAATTATGGAATATAGTTATGGTGACTGTTTCAATGCTCTTGTCTACTACATCTATCATTTGAGTCATTTCTGGGTCATTTTAGATTGATTGACTTTTCTCAACATTATGGGTCATAGGTAGCTCTCTTAAGATGATCCCCAATGGTCCCCACTTTCTGGTTTTTATGACTTTGTGTAGTCCTTCCCCACATTGTATCAAGGATGATCTGTGTGATCAATAGAATAAGAGAAAAATCCTGGTATGTCATTTTAGAGATTGTTATAAAAGGCACTTTCAATTCCATCTCAGGTCTCTCTCTCTCTCTCTCTCTCTCTCTCTCTCTCTCTCTCTCTCTCTCTCTCTCTCTCTCTCTCTCTCACACACACACACACACACACGCACACCACTCACTCTACAAAATGCCACCTGCCACATTGTGAGTAGCTCTATGGAGAAGCCCATGTGCAATGGAACTGAAGGCTACTGCTAGCAGCCAGACGATTGGGGTTGAAGCAGATCCTCCAGTCTCAGTCAAGCTTTCAGATGACTTAAAGCCCTGACCAACCTCTTGACTGTAACTTCATGGAAGACTCTGAACTACACAGTGAATGTTGCTACATTTCTGACTCTTAGGAACTGTGAGATAAATATTATTAAACTCTTTAGTTTTTGGTGTGATAACTACTTCAGTCATATCTTCCTGTCTCCTTAAATGTTTGGTAATTTTTGATTCAATGTCAGGCATTGTTGGGTGGTGGATATATTTATGTTTCTACAAGTAGTCTTAAGCCCTAATATGGGACATGGTTAAATTATTTACTTTATTTTATTTTCATTGAAGTATAGTCAGTTTACAATGTTGTGTCAATTTCTGGTGTACAGCATAATGTTTTAGTCATACATGTACCTACATGTATTCCTTTTCATATTCCTTTTCATTATAGGTTACTACAAGATATTGAATATAGTTCTCTGTGCCATATGACAGAAACTTGTTGTTTATCTCTTTCATATATAGTAGCTAGCATCTGCAAATCTCAAACTCTCAATTTGGGATATGGTTAAATTACATGGAAACCATTTTTCCTTTTGAGGCTTGCTTTAGGCTTTGTTAGAAGGAATTAGAGTATCTTGTAATCTAGGGATAATTGCTAACAGCTACTGAAGCAATACCTTTCAGAGTATGCTACTTAATGTCCCACACTATAATGTTTTCCACCTGGATGGAGGAAACATGAACTCTCTCCAGCCTGAGTGAGCTATAAGGATTATTCCTTCTGCTTCTTTCACGTGGTTCCTGGCTTCAGCACATAAACATATGCTGAGCAGTCTCAGCTGGACCTCTGAAGGTGTTTGGAGGTCTCAGTTTTTGCAGCTCTCTTCTCACCAGGAGACTTCGCTGATAAATATAGACACCTTGGCCTTCCTGAACTCTCAGCTCTGCTTCCTCAACTCAGACCAACTCTTGGGCTGCCTTTGGGCTCCCAATAGTTCATATATTTTGTTCATTTTTAAGTCATTTCACATGGAGGTAAAATCCCATTTTTGCTACTTGACCAAAACAGAAATTCAATAAACGTTATTTAAATGAGTGCTTAATGCTTTCCTTGTATTAGCTCCCAACATAGTGTGGATGAGCACACATTTTGACTTGGTTTTGAATCCTTTTCCCACCACTTCCTGACTGTGTGATTTTGGGGTAGTAACTTAACCTCCTGGGCCTCCGTGTCCTCCATTGGTTATTGTGGTTATTGGTTATTATTATCCTATGTGGTTATTGTGAGTATGAAATGATTTAACATGTGTAAATTGTTTGGCACAGTGACATACAGCAAGCACTCAGGTAAAAACAGGTGTTGTTGTGAAGACAATATCTTAGAAGTGTACTACACTGGTTGAGTGTGAACTCTAGTGCCAGCTCAACTTGGGCTTGCATCCTGATCTCTCCATCAAGTGGCATTATGATTTCAGTTATTTGGTTATTTGATCTCTTTGTGCTTCAGTTTCCTTATTTGCAAAGCTGATGATTGTGAGGCTTATGTGAACTGATGTGTGACAAAATGGTTAGCATAGGACTTGACACATGGCAAGTGTTCAAAAGTATCCTCATCATCATCTCATTCACAGTTACATATACTGGACTCCAAATACCATACTGACAGATAACAGGACCAAATGACAAATGCTATTGCATCGAGCATATCTTGCCATCATACATCAAGGGCACACGACATCACAAACTAGGGTACTTACCTGCAACACTCCAGGATAAGCTATTCACATGAGTCTAAGTGAATGAAGTCTCCAGACATGGTGCACTGCATAACCTGCATTCCCAAGCAGAGTAACTCTGAAAGAAAAAATAGAATATCCAAGAACCAGGACCAGGGCTGACCTTCAGCTTTCCTTAGTTCTACCATCAGGAAGCTGACTTCTTCCAGGATTTGCTCCATGAGGCTGTTTCCCCATCCTAACATTATGTGGGACCTATTTACCAAAGTTTCTTCAGACTTTCTGCCTGTTGCCATTGGAGAAAGTAGTGCCTAGGGAAAAGTCTGGGGGAGCTAACGCAGTTGGCATCCATTTCTGGAAGCCACTGCCCTGTGAGTCTCCCTTTTCTGACACCTGCTTGGAGAAACACAGAACGTAAACATCCTTCACACTAGGAGGCCTTCCCTGACCTCCAAGCCAGACCAGGGTTATTCTCTGGGCTCCCACAGTTTCCAGGGTTTTCCCATCACAACCTGAGTTCAGCATGTCACTGCCTGGTGACAGAGCTGTCCCCCCCCCCCACTAGACTGGGAGCTGAGAGAGCAAGGTCCAATTATCTTTGAAGGCTGGTCTCAAAGTACATTATCTCATTGAATCTTCAGTCTTGGAATAGCAAACAGAGGATCGAATTGGGAAGGATACCTGCCAAGAGTACACAGCTAGTAGTAAGTGGCAGACTTCAGGCTGTTTTCTTTGTGCTATGTATGGAATACTTGGATGGTGGCTATTTTTAACAATACATTATGTATGTTCTCAGATGTTTTACTGCCCCAATTTAATAAGGTGAACTATCTCCCTTCTTCCTCTCCTCTTTCAATATATGTGGACAGTTGTAGTCATAAGCTCAAGCCAGAAGGAATAAATGAAGGTGGGGAAGTGACCTTGACATTAATAGAAAGGTTTTTGCCCCCAGATATCTCTGATGCAAGTAAGACATTTGTAACCCATCCAGAGGCATGGGTTCCTCTTAAGATTCTGCAGGATTGAGAAAGCAAGACTAAGAGGCAGGTCCCCAGATCACTCAGTCAGGCACCTCTCTTTTTTCAGTCTCATATTAAACTTCAATATAATATATTGAATAAAGAGCCTATGCTGTAAAAGTTTGAAAACCACAGTAACAGTAGATTTCTCAAATCCATCTAGGACTAGCTGTTGAATTGTCAGTGAGGGTGAGAGCTAGGGTTTGAGATGGATATGGATGGCATTTACAATGGAGTTGATAAGGGCACAGTTTGGTTTAATGATGTGGTTGGCAAGGGATTGAAGCAATGTGATTAAGTTAGATCAAGCATGAGATTCGTGGATTGCATGGTAGTTGGTGATCAGAATGCTGCTGGGTCAGCAAGGGTAGTAATATAACAGGGTTGGGTGGAGGAATTAAAACTTACTCAGCCAAAGCCCACCAGGGACAAAGTGTAGTGTGACAAAATCAGATTAACTGACTTCACACGTAGAGGAAGGAGACTACAGAGGAACCATTACAGAGGAATTACTGATCACATCCCTCAGAGGAACATGAGCCAGTCATCACTTGAGATGGGAGAAGTGCCCTGTGTAAGATCGGGATTCCTGCTGAAGAATCCTGAGGGGAGTCTAAGGTAAATGGGGATAAATTCTGGATCAATTGGTCTTTCTAAAGAGGAATTAGGAGGAATGGGGATTAGCTAGGGATTGGGTGCCGTCATGAGGTGAGGGTGATTTAACAACATCTATTGTCGGTATTCTTAGCAATAGATGGTTTCTTTAAAAGAAAAAAGTAGTCTTGAGGGGGGGTTCATTGGTTTAAAAAAATCAGTCCGAATTCAAAAGAGGGAGTCCTTATGGTATTTTAGAACTACTGCATAATGCTGGGAGAAACAATGCTTCTTGCTAACTTAGTGGCTGGCTTTCTCTGTGTCTGTCATTCCAGGCTAATTAATGAAAGGTCTGGATTTTCTTCTTGAGTCCATGCTGATTTCACTCTTCCCATTTGGTTTGTATGTTTCAAGTGAGAATGAGGTTGGGGATAGGTTTGGTACATTGGCATTAAGGTTGAATTTGGGTTTGGTTTCAGTTTGGATGTGGAGATTGGATGTGGATTTCCAGGATTTAGATGGAAAATAGATATTGGAGACTGGCCAAATTGGACAGTATTAGGGGTAAAAGATAGAGCCAGGGGTTAGGAAGGAAATGTATGTTCATTTTGATCAATAGGATTAGGATGGGATTGATGAGGGAAATTTATAATGAGGATTGGGTTGAGGTTTAGGTGGACAGTCAAGACTGGTTCTGGATCATTTGACTTGTCAATTGAGATGGAAGGTGGGTATAAGGTTGATATTAAAGTAAAGACTGGGCTAAGATTGGGGTTGAGCTTGAAATGGAAATGAGGACTGGAACAAAGGTGCAATTTAAACTAGTGATGGCGTATGGAAATGGTGAAAGCTGGACAACTTCATCCCAGGTCCTGGACTGTGCAGTTTCCATGCCATCTGCTGTCACTAGCAGGGTCAAGGACCCTCAGGGACACCAAGAATGGGAGAACTCTCCCTCTTTCATGCTACAACAATGGAGAAAGTCTTTTCTGGGCTGGAGGAGAGGAGAAGCAAGCTTACCATTTCTGTTGTTGAACCTGCAAAATAAGGGGAAGTCACTCAGTCACTGAAGTTCTTATCATGGTCCATCCACCCGAGCCTCCTTCACAGCTTGGCGCCTGCTGAGAACCACTACCCACCTGAATCCCAGGTACAAGGTGTACACAGGGCCATACTCCTTACTGAGCTGTAGGTAGGAAAATAGAGGTTACATTTGGCTTCCTCATTCCCCTCTCCACAAGCTGAGGAACCAGTGCCTCCCTAAGGGATGTCAGCGTGCATGGGGTTGTTTGCTGGCAGGCTTGACGTGTAGAAACTTCCTTCTGCTATTTCCCTTCACCTTTTCATGCCATTCTGTGAGTGTGTGTGTGTGTTATTCCAAATTTCCCTCTTTTATAAGGACATCGGTAATGTGGAACTAGGGGCCGACTCTTCTCCAGGTTGACCTCATCTTAACTAATTACAACTCTAATGGCTCTATTTCCAAATAGGGTCACATTCTGAGGCACTGGAGGTTAACATTTCAGCATATAAGCTTTGGGGGAACACAATTTAATCCGTAACACTAGGTATCCCCTGCCTAATTGCTCCTGGGAGATCTCTCATAATTGTCCCACCCTTTCCAGGATCCACCTTTACCTGACCTCACTCCACGTATCCCTCGGTTGAGTCCCCCATGCCTGTACTCCATAGACCCCCCTCTGACTGTGCTCAGATAGTTCTGTGGTCCACGCTTAGTCCCTCCTTCTAACCGTCTTTCAACACACCTCAGGGACTGTGGTTGCTTGCATCTGCCAGTTTTCTTCCTTCTTAGCTTATATTTTCCCCCCAAATTCTTCTGGTATCCGTTTCTCTCTCCAGCACGTCCCATTCAGCCACCACATCTAGATAACTAGTGGTGTGTTTTCTTCTCCGCGAATCTGCATGGATACATGTGACAACCCCACTCTAGATGGGGGCTCTGCTTCTCCAGGCTTTTCTGACTCACCTTGTTTCAAATACCCTGCTTCTCTGGCCCAACTCTCCTCTTGCCCCCATCAGGTCCCCATGCTGCTCTTTCCTCAAGTTCAGCTGCTCAGATCAATGATCCCAGAGATGAGTAAATGAACCACATGCTGGATGACATCATAACCCTTTGACAAAATGTCCAAGGGCGGCAATTATGAAATCCCACAGCCCCCAGGAGAAAGCTCTGGAGGAGTGTAGGTATTTGGGGTTTTTCCAGGGCGCTCTTTCCGCCTAGTAATAGAGGGGAAATTTCAAGTGGTAAGTAGGGTAGACTGTAGACTCCCAAAAGGACTTAGTGAATAAAAGGACTTTATCTACTACATTCTGCAGGGATACAGGTACTTTTGGGTGTGGCTTAATGTGGGGTTGCAAGTTCCTGGAAGGGAATTCTCCTTCCTTCTCCTCCTTGCCAAGGTAGGATTTGGTGTTCTAGGAGCCAGCCTGGTCCTTGGGTCAATTGAAGTTCTGCTTTCTTCCCTATCTTTGCTCCTCGGCCTTGCTAATCACTAAGTTGGAAGACAGGCTGAGGACTGGCATGCAATCCAGCCTCCTCAACTAGGGGAGCTGAACACAAGCAGAGCTGGGCTGCCTTGTGATGCATTGTTGAGGCCCATCGGGCCTCTGTTATGGATTTAGCTTATTCAGGTTGAAAGTTCCACAAATTAATTGTCATTTAGGGACAGGACTAGGGGTTGGGACCTTCTTACTGTGGCTAAGGATTTGGCCTGGATTTATTTGTGTGTGTTGACCTGAAGAGACTACCAGATATTTCTCCATCAGGGATGGGTTTATTTGGGATCAGCAGAGAATTGCAGTCGGGATCTGCAATCATAGTGAGCTATGTGCAAGTCCCCAAATGGCAAAGGAAGGAGCATGCTTTTATGGACAGAAAAAGGAATTTGGGAGGACAAAAGTAAACAAAGAGTCCGTGGCTTTTCATTGGCTGAGCCCTTGCCAGGAGAGACAAGTAGTCTTCCTTCTTGTTTGGTTCCGCTTTCATTGCAGGGTGTGAGAGCTCCCCTTCTGTGGTCTCCCAACTCCATTTAATTGTGGTTTCTGTGTATTAATTTTCTTTGTTTACATTTCCTTCTTTTGATCAAGATCTTCCTCTGAAAGCATCATTGATCAAGAGTCAGGTTTTCTACAGAAACAGACTCACAGACATAGAGAACAAACTTATGGTTACCAGGGGTTAAAGGAAGTGGGAAGGGATACATTGGGAATTTGAAAATTGTACCTCTTGGGGAGTGATGGAAATGTTAGCTGTCCTGATTGCGGTGGTGGTTTCACGGGTGTATACATCGCTCAAGATTCATCAAAGTGTACACCTGAAATATGTGTAGTTTACTGTACAGGAACCACACCACAATAAAGGTGCTAAAAAATAAAAATAAAAATAAAAGCTGTCACAGTAATGCGAGGAAAAAAAAGAGTCAGGTTTCCTAGTTTCAGCGGCTTTTTGTCTCTCAGTGTCAGGAAAGACCTTTCCTGGGTGTAGTGCCTCCCGTCGGAGGGGACGTGCATAAACCAGAAGCATATTAAGGTCACATTTGAGTCATGGGGAGGGGTAGGAGAGAGAACTCCCAGGCCAGTTTTATCTAAAATCCATTTGTTATCAAAATCATAGACATTGGAGATTATCTGAAATGTTATCATCAAAGGATTGTGACAAACTTCCACCAGTCCTGGTCCAGATATCTTGGGAAAGCTGTCCCATCAGCTGTCGTTAGCTTAAATCGTGGAAAATCTTTACTTTCAGGTCCCTGGGTGATGTGCAGGTCCGGTCAGGGTTCAGAGCTTTCTTTAGGTGTGTCACGTGACTCCAAGAGTCTATTCTTTGGAGTCTGGTGGCACAAGGGTTGGGTAGCAGTAATGATGGGAGTCTTGCCAGTGAGGCTGAACAGCATTCTTCTTGAGGTGCCTTTCCAATTGATGAAATCTCCAGGTTGCAAAGTATGATGCTTAAGGTCTTCCTCTTCCAGGGTTGCACTGTAGAAGATTGCACTACCAAAACATGGTTCTTTTTAATAGAAACATTTAGGCCATTGCAACAGTGAAGAATCTCTCCTTTTATCAGTTGTGGGTCAAAAGAAGCAAGAGTCAAGGGCACTTGGCTTCCTATGATTACCTCAAAGGGTGAGAATTTATGAGTTCCAAAAGGGGTGAATTTGAGGTTTAGAAGGGCCAAAGGCAATGCTTTTGACCAGGGTATTGGGAAGTCCACTACAAATTTTGCTAACTGAGCCTAAATAATGCCGTTAGTGCATATGACTAAACCAGAGGATGGAGGATGGTGAGTGCAGTGCAAGTGTGTATAAAACCAGCCAAACAGCACAGCCTTGTTGAAACACCTAGCTGGTAAATTGGGCTCCTTGGTCACTATGGAAGAGTTCCGCAGGTAGGGATAATCTCTTCCAAAAAGGACTTTATCCACAGAAGAGGCAGTAGCCTGCCTGCAAGGGAAGGCTTCTGTCCGGTATGAGAATGTACAGATCATGACAGAAATATATTTCTATTCACTAGATGGGGAAAGTTGTATGAAGAACATTTGCCAGATGTCAATGGTCCATTAGGCACTATGAAATGTCCAGGAGCAGTGCAAACAGTCTTACCTGGGTCGTACTTCGGGAAAGTGTTTCCCAACCAATATTGATTCACGAAAGCTATAATTTTGTCAGTAGATCAACGGTTTAATGCATGTATAGTGGTGAGGAGTGGGAATTTTAGAGTCTCCAGCAGCACTGGAATGTTATTCAATCCAAACCAGAGCTTTCTCTTTTTATCAAATCAACAGTTGTTGAATTTCCAACCTTGTTTTCCCTTTTCTAAGGCCAATTTTGGGCTTATCTAGCAAGCAATCCCCTAAGGATACTGAAGAATGACTGGTATTCAGTTTCTCCAAATTCATTAAACCACACACTTTGATCCATGTACTTTTCCATACTTATATTTCAAAAAAAAAATGTAAGTGTAAGCCATTCTTAGAGAAAATAATTATGTCACTGTTTATAATTCCAAACCACCTGAGAGGAACATATAAGAATAAAGAAAATGCCATTAATATAATCACTGGCACAAAACTGAGGGTCAAGACAAAAAAGTCATAGCAAATAGAACCAAAAAAAAAAAAAAAAAAAAAAGATGGCAGAAATAAATTCAAAGGCATCAGTATTCAAAATAAATGTAAACAGCAACACTGCTAACAGGCAAAAGAGACTTACAGATTGGATGAAAAATCAACCTCATATAATCTATTTGTAAGAGGTTTAGCCAAAAAAAAAAAGATGCTAGAAGGCTGAAGGTAAAGGAATGGAAAGGGTATACCAGCTAACGCTAACTGAAACAAAGGTGATGAGGCTCTAACGTAAACCACATGGTATTAGTCAGGGTTCAGTTGTCATCACAGAATTTTAAAAAGCTGTTTACTGGATATTGGAGAACTGGGTACTAGGGGTAGGGAAGATTGGTTCTGGAAATGTGAGAGGAAATTGAAAGCTTGAGCTTCCTCCCGGCGTGCTATCAGCTGCAGAACCATTGCTTGAGTTGTTCTGAGAACAGAGTCCCTTCCTCTTTCTGCCTCTCAGGTTCCCTTTAGTGCCTCAAATGGCAAAGCCCAGCTGGCACTAATCAGCAATGGAGAATGGGGTTCTAGAGTTCCAGGCCCACATCACAAAACAGAATAGAAGGGAGGGTTGGAGCTGAGAGACAACAGTTTAATAACTAGCAGAGTCTGTCCCTTTGACTATCCAGCATCGTCCACATCCACGTGAAGTTCTGTACAGCAAAAGCAACACTGCACGTTTGATGAAGAGGAAGAGACCAACCTTTACATAAATGAAGACTTCACATAAATGATGACTCATTCCATCCTCTCTGGAAAATGAGGAGACATGAAGTCCCAGCATTTGTTGTATTCGCCTCTGGATATTTGCTATCAGGAGCAACAGAGGAACACAGCAATAAGAACTTAGTTTTGACTTGCAGGAAGTTTGGTGATTGCTTATTGTTCACAGTGTCACTGGTTTTATATGACATGAGAAACTCCATGTCCGGTGGCCAGAAATTTGAATCTCTACATAGAGAGTCATCACCTTTCACTCAGTTTCCAGATCTATGACAGCGCACAGTTTTGGAGTTTCTTGATTGCAGTGGAGGTTGGGTCCCCTTGCTCCTGCCTAAGACACCAAAGAATATCAAAGCCCTTAGAATCCAACCTTTCCAAGATCCCTAAATCCCTAAGACACTTTGAAGATCCTGAGGCCCTCAGAGCCCTATAAAATTGTCTAAAACCTTAACTGCACCATTCGTTCCTTTACAGCACGGAGTTGCAAAAGATTGTCATGTTCAGATTTCCTTGGATTTCAGTTAGCTTCTTTGAGACTCTAGAGAGTTTTTGTCCGTCCCTTTGTGACGGCTAGTCTAGAGATCCTGCAGATCCTTTCACACTGAAACCTCAGAGTGACAACCCAAGATCCATGAAAATACCTGAGACCCTTGAATTTCTACGGCATCATCCAGCCTCTCAGACCCACAGAATCTCTGAGAATCCATAAGTTCCAGGACCCCTCTACATTCCAAATTCGTGCAACCCCTCACACACACTCAGATTCCTGCAATTCCCTTCCTTTTTCCTCCAAGATTTCTCAGTTTCTACTAGGATCCCAAATCCCTCAGACCTCACAATTCTCACACCAAACCCAGTTCCAGGTCTCCATTCATTTATTCTCCAACCAAAGTCCATGAGGAGATCACCAAAGTCATAGGGCCAGAACCCAGATTTGAGGATCAGTCAAGACTCCCTCCATGAAGTGTGTTATTCAAGATGTTCAGGGATTGGAGGACAGTGGGTTGGACTGCAGGGAATGGAAGAACATCCAGATAGAGGGTTTCCTCATTACCAAGGGCATGTCCCTGGAGCCCTCCAATCTCCATGTCACTTCCTTCCCTGCAGCATAAAATATTCATCCCAAACTTTCTCCCTCAGGACCTCCCAGCATTACACATTCTCCAAAACCTCCTGCAATAGAGGCCACTAAAAAATTCAGTACAATCAAATACACATGACCCGACCTCAAAACCCTCTCCTGATGTGCTCAAATTACCATGTTCTCCTATGTAAACTCCTTCAAGGCAGGATTAGTTTGCAGGTGTCAGCTCTTTGTGATAAGCAGAAAAGCCCAGGAAGGACAGAAATTGGTCAGAGAATAAACAGGTGAATGCCCATCACGTACCCTAATTAAATGGCCATTACTTCCAGGATGTCGTCTTCTTCCTGGACTCTTGAGCCAGGCTTTCAAGGAGGGACTAAATATGGAGGGTCAAGAGAGGACAGTCAGACAGGGAGGAGATCATAAGTACTTGGAAATAATAACAACAGCTCCAAGATGTCGAGGTTACCTGTGCCTGGTGCTGTACTAAGCAGAACTTTGCATGGAATATGTTATAAAATTCTCCCAAGTCTGTGATAAAGGTTTTCCCATTATTCACGTTTCAGGTAAGCAAATTGATACTCAGAACCACTAAGAAATAGCTGATAAGTAACAGTGCCGAGCACAGATACAGTCCCCAAAACTGTTTGTCTCTTTACTACAGCTGTTCCCCTCTTTACTACAGCTGTTCCCCTTCCTTGTCCTTTCCCCCATCTACAGACAGACAGCTAAGGCCATGTGGGAAGAAATTTGAACTCTGGAGTGCTGTGTGTTTCATAACAAACCACAGATCTCAAGTTTCAAACATTTTCCAATACGTGTCAGCAGCTTAGCTGTCATAGTTTGGCTGTTTTCTACCAAGCAGGGGTGGGGAGAAGGTGATGCGAAACACTAAAGCCGTATCTTGTTTTGTAACAAGTGTATGAGTCAACAAACAAATGCTCATGTCAGATGGGAACCATTCACGTGTTCTTGCTCATGGGAAAGGCTGAAAACTTTTGACTCAGAGGTTCATCGGGATCAGAAACTTAACAGATATTAGGACCACAGTCTCAGAATCAAAACTTAAGCTCAAATTGAGATCATTGGGCAGGAATCATAGTCCCTTAAAATCAAATCTGAATTCTAAAAATCTTACTTTAATACTATATGATCAACTATTCCAGGTTGGAGAACAAATACAGTCACAAGATTCACTTGCCAATCAGTTACTCAACACCCAGAGGCACAGTCACCAGAAGTCTAGTTTCTCTTGTTCCCTTTTGTGTGCCCTCTCTGCAACTCTCACATACCAAGATCCATATAATTAGGATTTTGGACTTAGTTCAAAGGAGCAGTCCTTACTCTCAACCATGATCAGTGGGGCTCTAAACTGCACACCTTCAGAGGAGAGTAATTTGACATTTGTTCATTACAAAAGAACATACCTTTGTTGGGGAGGGTATAGCTTAAGTGGTAGAGCGCATGCTTAGAATGCACAAGGTCCTGGGTTCAATCCCCAGTATCTCCTCTAAAAATAAACAAATAAATCTAATTACCTCTCCCATCACCCCCCCAAAAAAAAAACTTTAAAAAATTTTTTAAAGAAAATGTAAAAAAAAAAAAACTTTTGACTTTATAATTCCACATCTAGGTCATCTCTCCTAGAGATGTACTTGAAAATGTGCAAGGTAACCTCTGTGTGTGGTTATTCATTGCAGGGCTGTTCACAGAGTGAAAACTTGGAAACAACCAAAATGTTCATTCAAAGGATACTGGTTAAATAAACTATGATACATCCATACAGTGGGATATATCCATCAATCCCATCAGAAAATATGAGAGCTTAATGAAGGTACTATTGACAAATTTGAAGACAGTGCTGAAGAAAACCTACAAGACGTTGAAGTGCTCCAGGGCTTACAAAGAGCATCTATTACCACATGTAGGCCTGAAGCCGCTTCTGAAACCAAGACAGACAGTACAGGGGTCAAAGAGAGCCCCCAGTAGAAGTCATGGTTTCTGGTAGAGGAATACAACCACTGCCATCCCATGGCCCAGAATAAAGAACGCCAGGGAATAAACAATCCAATATTGCTCCCACTGGCCAAGCCCAAACAACAACAGAGGTCAAGGGAGCTTGGGTGACAGTTTACAGAGGTCCCCTAATAAAAGACAGGTTATGGTAAAGATTGGCGGTGGCAGGGCAAATAGAATATCCAGAACAAGTATCATGCAGCCGGAAAAACAAATTTGGAAATAGAACATCCTCCAGGCTATGCTATCAAGTGAATAAAGGGAGATGCAGAAGAGCAGTGGGGCCAATAGTCCTGCTCTGTGTGCTATCTGGTCCTTCTTCCCTTGCAGGCACATGGAAGACTGAACTTCCTGGCTCCCTCACTGTGGTTTAGTAAGGCCACAGTACTATTTCTGGTCGATGGGTGGTGAGAAATAATGTGTGTGTGTCTTCTGAGCAAGAGAATTTAATTGCTGATATGAGACCTTCCAGAGTCATCTCGCCCCTGCCAAGGTGATCATGGAATTATATGTCAAGATGGAACCTGAATGATCACAATGAACAGAGTCACCAGCCAACACACATTGAATATGGGAAATGAATTTTGCTCTGTTAGGCAAAACCTAGCCCATCCTGACTGATGCAATGGATGTAGTTAGTTATCATTTGTGTGTAGAAGAATACAGTGGAAACTAATAACATTTAGTATCCTCTGGGTGGGAATTTTGGTTTGGAGAATTTATTTTAAATCACTTTGCACCTTCTGAGTCTTGAATAATGTGAATGTATTACCTGTTTGAAAACGGGAGAAAAATTAAGCAGGTAGGAAGGTGATCTATATCTGCTTCCAAATTAAACCAAACGAAATATAGTGTGACCAGCACAAATCTGTTACTGTATCTGCTGCGGTTGAAGTTTAGTCCCACACAGACTGGGGGATGCTTGGCCACAATGGTAGTGATGGTCTTTGATGGTTGCAATAATAATGTCCACATAACTCCCACTGTGAACAGGCAGTATTCTATGTATTTAAAATACGTCATTCCATGAAGGGCTACAAATGGCAAAATACCCTTCTTTCTTATGGGTGAGTTGTATTCCACTACATATATATGCTGCATCTTCTTTATCCATTCATCTCTTGATGTGCACTTAGGGTGCTTCCGTATCTTGGCAATTAACTATGAATAATGCTGCTGTTAGTAGCGGCATGTATGCATCTTTTTGAATTAATTCTTACTTTGTGGTTGGCTTTATTCCTTTGATAACTATGTAAGTTTAAAAAGCTAAAGCTCTAAACATTCTTATAAACAATGAACAGTACATATACATAAATTTTAAAAACCTGTGCAGTATAGTGTGTATATGTATTTACATGCAATATATTGTATGTGTGCAGTCAAATTGTAACAATTCTACCTAATAAAAATGAAAAATGAAAAAAAAAAGAAAAAATATGTCTTTCCAGTCAATCCTCACAGTATCCCTCTAAGCTAAGTACTATTGTTATATCTATATTATGGACAGCGACATTCCAGCACAGAGATGAGCTTGCCCAAGGTCACATAGCTAGCAACTGGCAGCCTCGACAGCTTTATTACAGAGGCCAGGCTCGGGCCCACTGCACTTTGCTGCCTCTCTCGCTAAGAGTTGCATGAGTTTCCCAGTACGTCCTTCCTTCCTTCCTTCCTTCCTTCCTTCCTTCCTTCCTTCCTTCCTTCCTTCCTTCCTCCCTTCCTCTTTCTTTCTTCCTCCCTTCCTTCCTTCCTTCCTTTCTCTCTCCCTCTCACTTTCTCTCTTTCTTTCTCTCTTTTTCTCCAATCTTGAGTTTGCAAGATTGGTTCATGCTCATATGTTCAGCTGTGGTTCCCATATGACTATGGAAAAAGTGAGGTTGGGTCTGATCTGAAGGTTTTTTAGTCTCAGCCTCACCCTCTGCCTGGACCAGTACCTTTTCACTAATTAACAAGCTTTGGTTTCAAGGAAATCCTCTCCACATTCACTCTTTCTTCTCAGAACTCTGTCCTAGCATCCCAATTGAAAATAAGAATAATAGTTCAAAGAATAATCAACTTCAAAAGAGTGGAGATTAAAATTCCAGTTCTGAATAGGATGTAGTAGGTAAAGGCAGTAAAACATTCCCACTTCCACAGAGTAGTAAAATTTACATTACAAAAAAAAAAAAAAAGTATGAATGAAAGAGCTGTAGAAGCCATGAGAATGAGATGAACTGAAACTACAGAGGTCAGGAGCCTTCCAATTACGAGAAATGTTCTTCTCTGTTGGGATTTTCTGAATCTACCTAGAATTGAGGGGTAGACTTGGCTTGTACAGAGGGTCTCTGATAGGGGAAAGAGAAACCAGTAATACGCTGGTAGTAGCACAGGGATGGTATGATGGACGGGGAATTTGAGGAACCTCAAACATACAGCATTACTCAGAGAACATTTGCTGAATTCAAGGGTCATGGCATGAAGGTGGGGAATAAGCATTTTTAGAAGAAAGTAAATCTCATATATTCTCACCACGAATAGAGGTTTAAAACCTCAGTAGGCAAAAGGGACCTGCCTCAGACACCCAGCCAGTCCCACCTATATTTGTGAGAGTTTTATTCGGGGGGTAGGAACAGGTAGCTAAAAAGCTAAGCACAATTTCTCCAACCAGCATCACTTCTGAAGAATTTCAGGGCTGAGTAGATGGAAACCCACCAGATTCTAATTGAAAGCGCAGGGTGGGGATATGCGACTCCTGATGAATGTGGAAGAAACAATGATGAACGGAGTCTTACTAAAACTGGAATTGTAGTTCCAACACAGCTCACTCCCTGCTGTTTTGAAATCATCGGCTGTTCATCCTATCTGTCGACCAGAAGAAATGAGAAAGCCTCTGGGATGGTAACTGTCTGGCGCACCACTGGTTTGTTTAGTCATTATGTCTGCCATACAAAATTACACTAGCTAGATACAGGAAGAGGAAAATGAGAATGATAATCTTGCAGAGAAAACAAAATAAAAGACCTATAAGCAATTTAGATATGAGAGTAAATGAACAAGGATAGTAACGTGGCTTTCATAAATATGGTAAAGAAAGTAGAGGATAACATAGATAAATGTATGGGAAATGGAGAATTCCCAAAGAGGACTGGAATTCAAAAAAAAAATCAAATAAATGCTTTACCATTACTGGTTTATGCAATTGTCTTTTAAACAGGAGAAGGAAAGAGAGAAATATTTTCCCTGTATTCTATATTTACCTACATAATTACCTTTATTGATGCTCTTTATTTTTTTAATTAACTAATTTATATTTTTATTGGGGGAAAGTAATTAGGTTTTTATTTATTTATCTCTAATGGAGGTACTGGGGACTGAACCCAGGACCTTGTGCATCCTAGGCACACTCTCTACCACTGATCTATACCCTCCCCACTGCTCTTTATTTCTTTATATGGGTTCAGTTGTCTTCTGGTATCATTTCATTCAACCTGAAGAATTTTTTTAGTGTTTCTTGTGAGGCAAATCTACTAGCAATGGATTCTCTCTCTTAATCTTTTTAAATCTGGGAATGTCTTAATTTCACCTACCTTTTTGAATGATAGTTTTTGCTAGGTTTTTTTTCCCCCTTCTTTCTTTCTTTCAGCTCTTTGGATATGTCACCCTACTGCTTTCCAACCTTGAAAGTTTCTGACAAGAAGTCAGCTTGCTTGATGTGAGTCACTTTTTTCTCGCTGCTTTCAAAATCTTTGATGGCTAACAGTTTGAGGGTGTTTTGTCCGAGTGCAGATCTCTTAGGGACATAAAAATATCTAGCACCAACAAGGCAAAGTTTACAATGACTGGCATCCAATCAAAAATTACCAGGCATACATGCGTGGGAGATCTGTCATTAAATGTCACCCATGTGCCAGGAACATTCCTGACATTATTCATTTGTTTTATAACAAATTTTGAGTTCTGGGCCAGGCACTGAATTACAGGCTGGGATGTAAAGTATTACTTCCATTTTGCCCATGAAGAAACTGAGGTATAGAGACATTCAGTAAATCTTTGAATGTCACATAGCTTTTAAGTGATAGAATCAGGATTTGAATCCAGATCTACTGACTGCAAAGCCCAGGCTCTTTCTATATATTACACTGGAGGGAAAAGCAAAAGAGTATAATTGGTTAACAGGTGTAAAATAATCTAGCCCCATAAGACCCTAATTTTTTCTGAACAAAACATTTCAGAATCAAATTACACTAGCTGCCATTTTAAAATATTTCCTTTTTTATAAATTGACTTTTTACAGACGATACGAGTTAAATTCGCATCAACAATCAGTTCTTGACACTGGAGACTAATTTTGTAAGTGGAATATTCTTGAGATCAGTGATCCCATATTAAGAAAAATTGTGCACATTCTCTGTCTTCATAGGGCTTTGGATGACACCGGTGTAGGCATTCAAAACTCTGCAAATGTTTGTGCAAGATTTGTATCTTTCATGACATCTTAAATTTTAACCTCAAAAAATTGTAAACTAGGGGGAAAAAATCCATCTACGCACAGCTACACAAAACATGATTCAATAAACAGAAGGAAAGTCATCCAGTTGGTGACAGGAAGAGGATGGCCTTTTCACCTTCGGGAAACATTGCCCTTTCTGTGTCAGGAAAGACGGCTTCATCTGTGGCTCAGATTCTTGCAGGCAGGCAAGCATGGTTTTAGAGAATGAGCTAGTTTTGTTTTGTTTTGTTTTGTTTTTTTGCTCTTTTCTCTATGGGATGAAAAATGGGGTCATCAACAGAGTGAGATGGGAGGAAAAGATCTTGGAGGTTTGAGGGGGCAGGAAAAAGCATGAGAGTTGGGGGTCAAGGAGAGGCCAATTAAAGATGAGGAGGGTTCAGCTGCCCTTGGTGTGTGTGTGTTTCAGTGCCTTCCATTACACCAGCGCTTCCCAACAAGGTTGGACTTTGCCCCCCAGTGGATGTTAAATAATGTCTGGAGTCATTTTTGATTTTTACATCTGGGGGCGGGGCTGCTACTGATATCTAGTGGGTAAAGACCAGAGAGACTGCTAAACGTCTTCCCATGCCCAGCATAGCCTCCCGCCTCTGAAGAACTACCTAGCCCCAAGTAGTGCTGAGGCTGAGGAAGCTCCCAGTACATCCCTCCCCACTCCACGTTCCCTCTGCAGCTGGAGAGCAAGTCAGACTGCAAGAAGAACTCAAAGCCCCTTAAACCTCCCCTTCTCATGAACCCCAAGTTCCCCAGTAAGGCAGTCCGATCAGGCCCCTCTCAACCCAGTTCTAGGGTCAGGGAAAAGTCACTTGCCGGGTTCAGGTAGATCCAGTACTGCCTCTCTCCGACAGAATTATAGATGCCAAAAAAAGTAGAGAATTAATCATAATCAAGGCTTTACCCCTCTTTCAGGACGTGCCCTAACCTGCCTTTCTGGGACTTAAGCAATACCATGGGCCCCACCTCCATCCCAGCATGTGCCTGGGACCTTGGGTGTCAAATTCCCCAGAATCTCCAACCACTTCTTCCCCACCCACCACCCACCACCCACCCCCTCCCCATGGGAACGACAACCATGGTGTACACCAAAGGACCTGTGGGGGCACCCACACCTCCACTCCCAGGCCCTTGAATTCTGGGGCTCTCTGCCCCACCCCAGCCCCACCCCAGGAACTGGAGTCCTCATCCAGCTTCAGGTTTTTGCAGTCTGCCCTTCTTACCTGACTAGGAGTTGAGTAATGATGGCTAGTTTCTGGTGCAGAAGCCAAAAACAGACATACCAGGTGGAGAGCTTGGGAGAGTGGCATCATTCCATCTGGCTGTGAGCCCTGGCCGCACGCAGGGTAAGGCAGGAAGACGGGTGGGATTAAAGGCCACTGGGAGAACTAGGAGAAAGTCGGGCAGGGAGGTGTGGACAGAGCAGCCCCCGCCCTCAAAGCACACACAGAGCTCCTGGGCGCACACTGGCAACAGCCACTGCCAGTCCAGCCAGTCAGCTCCAGAACCCACCTCAGCTGCCCCTGCAGCTCAGCAGGTAAAGGCAGGGTGCTGGTCACAGAGGAGGAGGTGGCTTTCAAGAGAGGGGATCGCTGGCTCCATCTCCTGTCTCTGAGATGGGTTGGGGCCCTTCTTGTTATCTCCTCCGCAGGTTCTCAGGGTCTCTGGGTCTGTCTCTCTGGGGTGCCCTCTGGGACTCTGTTCTTTCACTTGTCAAGGTGTTTCAGAGCTCCTGGGCACTGTGTCCTGGCGCTTTACCCAGCAGGTGGCATCTCTCTCTGGAATGTGACCCTTGGGTTCATAACACTTTTCTGTCTGTTTCTGCTTCTGCCCTCCCTACGTCTCAGTCCTTCTTGGTCTTTGTCTCTGCATGGCTCTGTCTAATGTTCCCTGTCTGTCTGTCTCCCTGACTCTCTCTTCCTCCATGTCTCTCCTTTCTGTGTAGCTCTCTTTTCTATCTCTGTCACTGTCTTCGCCAGCAAGCCCTGTGTCTGGCTTCACCTCTTCCTCTCTCTGTCTGTCCCTCCACACACACTTTATCACTCTTTCAGTGTCTATCTCTGTGTCTCTCAGTGAGTATCTATCTCGATCTCGCCAACTCTCTCTCCTCTCTTTCTCTAGCTCTGGGTCTCTCTACTTTTGTCTCCTTTCTCTAGTCTCTGTCAGCCTCTCTTTCTGTGATTATTCTCTGTCTGGCTCTCTATCTGCACCCTGATTTGTCTGTCTCTGTCCCTGTGTGTCTCCATCTCTCTTTATCACTGTATCTGTGTGAGAGTCAGTCTCACGAAAGATGGTAGATAGATGGATGGATGGATGGATTGTTGGACGGATGGGCGGACGGATAGAAAGATGGATAGACAGGTGGCAGGCAGGTATCTATAGATATTTAGATGTCTCACTTTGCTTTTCTGTGTCCTCATTATCTCCATGTGCAATTCTCTGTCTCTCTTAGTCTCTGTCTCTGTCTTTATCTCCTTTCTGCCCTTCTCCATCTGTCTCTGTCTCTATCTCTGTCTGTCTCTCTGTATTCTGACTACCTCTGCCTGTTTTCTGACTGTCTCCATGCCCTTTCTCTCTCCCCTCCTCCCCACCCCCCTCCTCTTTCTCCCCATCCCCTGGCCTCTCCATATCTCTGCCTCTCTCTGCTTCCTTTCTTCTCTCCATCGGCCCCAATTTCCTGGGGAAGGCAAGTTCCAGAAGGAGATGAGGAATGAAGGGATTCCACTCTCCCCAGCCCTGCCTTCTCCCTTTTTGCCCACTTCCAACACCTGCAGCTGCCTTCACCATGGACAGTATGAGCACAGCCATCTTGCTCCTGCTCCTGCTCCTGGCTCTCGTCTGTCTGTTCCTGACCATCAGCTCAAAGGGCAAAGGCCAGCTGCCTCCAGGCCCCAGACCTCTCCCATTCCTGGGAAACCTGCTGCAGCTTTGCTCCCAAGACATGCTGACCTCCCTCACCAAGGTGCAAAGGCCTAAGCCTGGGTGAGGGGGAGGGACAAGGGAGAGGGATCCCAAGGTCCCACCCCGACCCTGTGACCTCTGTCTTCCTATCCTCAGCTGAGCAAGAAGTAAGGCTCAGTGTACACAGTGTACCTGGGGCCCAGACGGGTGGTGGTCCTCAGTGGGTACCAAGCCGTGAAGGAGGCCCTTGTGGACCAAGAGGAGGAGTTTAGTGGCCGTGGCGACTGCCCTGCCTTTCTCAACTTCACTAAGGGCAATGGTAAGCCTGCTCTTCATCTCCTCCACCTCCAACCCATTCCACAGTAAGGGAGAGGATAAGGGTAGGAGACTGTCCTCCCAATTTTGGTGACACTCAGGGCCTCTGATCTCACCAACGACATCAGATGGGATGCAGCCAGGCAGTACTCGTCTAAGATCAAGTCTGTCCCACCTTTGCCACCCCCAAATCCCACCGCCATCTTGAATTACACTTCCACGCCAATTTTTATCTCCATCTAACTCCAGCCCCACTCTCATCCCAACCCCTATCTCCATCCTAACCATGTCATCAAATTTCCATCTCAGTTAAGTGGCTAAATTATTTGGCCCCAGCCCACACTGTCCACTTCTACCCAATCCCCAGCAAGCATACCTCCACATTCCCCATTTCAACCTCAACTCCATCTCTATCTGCAACACTGACTACATCTCATTCCAACCTTCATTCCCATCATTAACCTTCTCCCAATCCCCATGTTAAAATCTATGATCAAGCCCATCCTAGTCCTTTAGTCAAACTGAACTCCACTATCATTTTTCTCCCCAGCCCCAGCCCCATCTTCTACCCCCAATCACCTACTGAGGTTGTCGGTCCCCAGTTCCCATTGTCAACCTTAACTTCAATCCCACCACCAAAACCAATCCCACCACACATCTACCAAACCCCAAGCTCCATCTCAACCCCAATCTACCAATCCTTCTTATTCTACCTAACTCCATCCCTATCACCAACCTCAAACCCAATTTATCATCAATCCCATAATCTCCCCTCATGCCCCATTTCTATTTTCACCCCATCTCACACCCAACTTCATCCCCATCCATCCAGCAATTCACATCACCAACTCCAAACCTCTCCTATCTTGGGATCCTGTCCTCCTTATGCTTGGAAATCACCTAGTCTTGTAGGAGTTTTTTCTTTTTTTTTTTTTTTTAACACAAATCTCTTATTCAAAGGAAGTCATATGGCAAGGCCAAAGAAAGAAAGTAAGAGAGAGAGAGAAAGAGAGAGAGAGAAAGAGAGAGAGAGAAAGGGAGAGAGAGAAAGGGAGAGAGAGGAAGGAAGGAAGGTAGGAAGGAAGGAAGAGGGGGGAGATGCTTTGATTAAAAAGGGGGTCCTGGAGACCGCATCCTGGACAATTCCTCTCCCCCTAAAGAATCTCTAGGGTTCCCTCTTGCCCTTCACTAGATGGGTCCCAGCTGCCCATGATTTGGAGTCAGAGCATTCTGGTTAAAGAAAAAGGAGGGGTATGGGTATAGCTCAGTGGTAGACATGCACGAGATCCTGGGTTCAATCCCCATTACCTTCATTAAAAAAAATAATAATTTAAAAAATAATAATAAATAAATATTTTTTAATTTAAAAATAAATGAAAAAGAGCAGCTATTGTGTATTCAATACACTTTCTACCTCCATGTCCCCTGGGCTTAATCTTATGACCTCAGCCATCCAGGTACATCGGATTCAAGGAGGTGGAGACAGGGCAGCTGAGAAACTCACTTTGCTACTTTTACACAGAAAACATCAGGATATATACATCATCTGTTACTAAAAATAGCTACCATCTAACTACTCAGTACGCAGCACAGAGGGTAACAGCAGGATTCTGCCACTTAACAGCAGGTACCTTTGGGTGAGTGATCGCCCCTCTCTGACCTTCAGTCTACCATCAGAGAAAGTTTTGACCAGAGGTGGATGAGATAATGCATACATTGTAAGAGCAACACACTATACCTTTTTCCTCCTTACATCCAGTTCTCTGCTAGTTCCAGAGGAATCAGAGATGAACAAATCTGTAACAATATCCTATTGTAGCTCCCGGGGCAGTGAGAGACACAACTCACTCACCAGACTGTGACCACAGCGTGGTCAGGATGGGGAAAGTCGGGGGAGCCATAGGAGCCCAGAGGAAGCACCTGAGCTGGCTAGTGGAAGAAGGGCCAGCAAATGCTTTCTAGAGGGAGGAGTGACCTCTAAGCTGACACCTAAAAGATAAACGTGACCGGTCAGGAGCACTTGGGGGGAAGAGTGTTCTGGAAGAAGGACCAGCCTATGCTAAGACTCTGTGAGTCCAGGGAGAGAAGAGACCAGGTCTGTCTTTTTCTCCCTCCTTTTTCAGTTTTATTAGGTAGAATGATTACAGTTCGACTGCACACACACCAGAACCAGGTCTGTCTCGCTCCTGGATGAGTTCCCAGAGTCTCAGTGCTCATTTTTCTTGCCTCTCTCCCGCATTTGTGCACTCACAAATCAATAAGCAACCACCAGCACCTCTTGTGGGATAAGCCCTGCACTGGATGATACTCGGGACACAGTGGTGATCAAGACAGACCCCCTACCCTGCCTTCACTGTTTAGTGAAGGAGATAGCCCATTGCCAGACAGTGACAGCCCAGAGTGGTCAGGTCTGTGATGGTGGAAACAGGAGCAGAGTGATCAGGACTGTGGTGAGGGAAGCCCAGGGCCCTAGAAAAGCTCAAAGGAGGCACCTGATCCAGCCTGGAGGGTCAAGAAGGGCTTACCTTCTTGGAAGGGCTTGGGGAAGATTCCAAACTTTCAGTCTGTCTCTTATCAAACATCAGGGAAGGGGACTCAAGACAGCAGCGGTCTTGGGGACAAGTCATTGGTTGATCTGGCCCTTCCTGTTCTCCCCAGGCATTGCCTTCTCCAATGGGGACCGATGGAAGGTCCTGAGGAGATTCTCTGTTCAAATTCTGCGGAACTTCGGGATGGGGAAGAGGAGCATTGAGGAGCGGATTCTGGAGGAAAGCAACTTCCTGCTGGCGGAGCTTCGGAAAACTGAAGGTTGGGGTCTCGGGATGCAGCCATATCCCTCATTCACATCTTTCCTACTTAGTGGTCAGGACTGTCAGATCCCACAGCCATATCCCTCATTCACATCTTTCCTACTTAGTGGTCAGGACTGTCAGATCCCACAGCGTGGGTATGAACTCAAAACTGGTGGCTTCTCACTTAGTCCACGATAATAGAGGCGCCCCCTGGAGGCGCCCCAAGGAAACACAGCTGTGGTGCTGTGTTTCCTTGAAGAAGGTCGGCAGAATATTATAGTTGCTTGGATGGGCTGTGTCTGTGTGGTATTCTGAATGCTGCTCGTGTAAATGTGGTGGATGACATGATGATGCTGCTCCTGAGAACTCACCACATGGTGGGGGGCCTGTGCTAAGCACGTTTTCATGCATAAGCCCTTAAGCCTCAGAACAATCCATTTTGCAGATGAGAAAATCAGGGCACAGTGTGGTTAAGTAACTAGCTTGAAGGGACAAAGCTAGTAAGTAGAGGAGCCAAGATTTAAACCCTTGTTTCACTGACACCCAAGTCCATACTCAATGTATGAATGTCCATTTAACAAGTGCTTGTTGGATACCAGGCACTAGGCTGAGCTCTTTGCATGTGTTAACAAGTTGCACCCTCCCAGCAAGCCTAGAAGTTATTACAGTTGATGAAGCTGAGGCCCAGAAAGGTTGTCATGTGGCCAGGAAGTGGCAGAGTTGGGATATAAACCCAGTCAAACTGTCAACCATGAAAAAAAAAGTTAATAAAATAACCAGCACTTAGATGGTGCTTACCATAAGCCAGCATTGTTCCAAGAACTTCGTGTATATTACCTCCTTGAGAAATCACCCAAAGCTAAGAAGTAGGTACTATTATAAGCCATAATTTACAGGAGAAGAAATTGAGGCAGAGATAGATAAACAGCACTCTATCCTGATCTCCAAATCTTGCTGGCTTTGGGGGCAGGGGTTGCTGCAGGGATTACATGATGTGATGTTAAGCAAAAGGTTAATAACTGCCTGTATACTTCCTGTTGCTGCTGCAACAAATTGCCACAAATCAAGTGACTTAACACAAATTTACTCTCCTATAGTTCTGGAGATGCAAAATCTAAACTGGGTCAGTGGGACTGGTCACCTTTCTGGAGACTCTAGGGGAGAATCGGATCCCTTGCCTTTTCTAGCCTCTAGAGGCTACCTGCGTTCCTCAGTTCATGGCCCCTTCCTTCATCTTCAAAGCCAGCAACACAGCATCCTCCAGTCCCTTCCCCAACTTTGCCTTCCATCATCACCTTTTCTTACTCAGACTCTTCTTTATAAGGGCCCTTGTGATTACATTAGGCCCACTCAGATAATCCAGAATAATCTTTCCATCTCAGGAGCTTTAATCACATATACACAGGTGCTTGGAAATTGGACATGGACATCTTTGTGGGGGGGCATTATTCAGCCTACCACACCACCTTGGTTTGTAACAAGTTCATGATAGGTAAAGCCCTTAGCTAATCACTTCCCAGCCACCCACTCGCTGACTCCTTGTAACAGTCCCATGAAGAGAAGACTATCCTCAAGCCCATTTTACAGGTGATAAAACTGAGGCGCAGAAAAGGGAAATCAGTCCACTCATGTCACACCTAGACTAAGAGACCAAACCATGATCCAAACTATGTCTACCAAACTCCAGACCCAGTTTTCTGGGCGGTGCTATTCATGTTGGAATGTGTTGTTTTTGTATTATTTTCTGTAATCTGTTCGGTTATCAGATCATTGGGTGTTAGGTATTTTGCTGTGTGTCGTTGCTGGGTGAGGATGTAGGATCGTCAGGCACTGCGTCTAATGTGTTGTATGTTGTGCATAGGTGGTATTGTATTGTGTATGCTGTGGGTTGTGTCGCTAGGAATAGCTGTCCTACTGTTTGGCATTGTTGTGCATGTACTGTAGGGTGGCGTGGGTTCTGTGCTGTCTGTTGCGTTGCCAGATACTTTTGCGATGTTGTTATGTTTCATGTTAGGTGGCGAGGAGCGTCCGTTCTGTGCTGCAAGTCACGTTGTCACGGTTGGGTTGGATGTCGTGAACTCTAGTGCTGTCGCTGCATGGGGTCTGGTGTGTTACACACTGTGTCTCCCTAGCCGCGTCCCCCGACCCATTCCCACCCTCACCCTCACCCTCAGGTGAGCCCTTCGACCCCACGTTTGTGCTGAGCCGCTCCGTGTCCAACATTATCTGCTCTGTGATCTTCGGCAGCCGCTTCGACTACAAGGACGAGCGTCTGCTCACCATTATCCACCTCATCAATGAGAACTTCCAAATCATGAGCAGCCGCTGGGGGGAGGTCAGGAGGCCTAGTTACACGGGGGACAGGGTTGGGAGTCCAGACAGTCCAGGGATATAGGGGAAACAGTGGGCAGGAAAGGAATTGTGATTGGCCCTGCCTGGCCCCGCCCCCTTTCAGTCTGATCCCGCCCCCGAGGTAGACGGCCCCGCCCACTCCGCAGGGGCTCTACCTACACATAGCCTTCCCCCGCCCCATGCTCCGCCTCTCCAGAACCTAGATGCCCCTCAAGACCCCACCCTGCCTGTCTGACCTCGCTGGCGCGCGCGCGCGCGCACACACACACACACACACACACACACACACACAGCCTGCCTACTCCTCCAAATCCCTCAGACTCTGCTCCATCCCCAGTTGTACAAGATCTTTCCGAGCCTCCTGGACTGGCTTCCCGGGCCGCACCGATGCCTTTTCCAGAACTTCGGGCGCATGAAGGACCTCATTGCCCGCAGCGTCCGTGACCATCAGGCCACCCTCGATCCAGAATCTCCCCGGGACTTCATTGATTGCTTCCTTACCAAGATAGCACAGGTAAGCCCTGCCTGGACGTCCCATCTCTGGTCTGACCTGCTATCCTGCCTCAAACCAACAAGGATCCCAAACCGAGCGGGTTTGGCTCTGATCTCCCCACAGGTGGAAAGTGAAGCCGGAACATCTGTCTCTGCTAGGCTGGCGCCTGGAGCCATTGGGGCCTCCGCCAATTCATTAAGAAATCCTTAAGGATCTGTTCCTTGCGGGCCCTGAGGCTGAGATTTTCCCTACCTTGCACCTTGCGCGCTCCCCAGCTCCCGCAAGGAAAGGAAGTTAAACAGGAGGGACTGCACTGGCACCCAGTAGCAGTTGTGTAGGTCTGTGGGGAGTGGGTCGCACAGGCCGGCAGCCCACAGGATATCCCGGCCCTGGCTCACATCCCCACCCCTTAACCCCCTCAGGAGAAGCAGGACCCGCTAAGCCACTTCCATATGGACACACTACTGATGACCACACATAATCTGATATTTGGCGGCACCGAGACCGTGGGCACCACGCTGCGCCACGCCTTCCTTGTGCTCTTGAAGTACCCAAAAGTGCAAGGTGGGAGCGCCGGGAGCCTGCGGGGTGGGGAGACCCGCCCCACCCAGCGCGGTGGAGAACACCCGCCCCGCCTGCCTCTAAGCCCCGCTCACAATGAGCTCCCGCCCAGGACGCCTTAAGTCAAAGCCTCCAGCTTGTGCCTGGATCCCACAGCCAAACCTGCAAACCCACCGGAGGCCGCCGCACCCACGTAGTTCCCAAGGTCCGCACAGCCTACCTGGACCCAGACTTCGCCCACACAGCTAGGAAATCCCGCCAAGAGCCTCAGCCACTGGACCTGCCCCTGAACCCATCCCCTCCCACACAGTCTGACCCTCTGGCACGGCATTGTCTGCAACCCCGCCTCCCCAAATCCCGCCTCTGGGTCATTATTCCTGCCTGGAACCCTGGCCTCCAGGACACAGTATAGACACCGACAGGATCTTTGCTGCCTGCCCCACCCCCGATTTCTCAGCTCTCCCGCACAGCCCACTCACTCCATCCATCCTCCTGTGGGCCTAGTCCTTAAAAATCCTGTTGGCAATTTCATCAGGGACCTGGACTCAAGGGAGTCCCAAAGCCCCGCCCGCACAACCCCGCCCTTAGGATCCCTGGCACAAACTAAACTTTCGCCCTCTCCTATATTTCTGAACCCAACCCCTCCCTCTGAAGCTCTGGCTAACCTTCACATGCACCCCTGCAGCGGTTCCCCACTGGAAAGTGCTGACTGGACTCCTTCCACACGCATGCACACACCTCTTCTTAACACAGTCGAGCCTGCTGATACCCTCAACAATGCTCCCCTCTCCATTTCCAGCCCGCGTCCAGGAGGAGATCGACCGCGTGGTGGGTCGCGAGCGGCTGCCGGCGCTGGAAGACCGAGCATCCATGCCCTATACAGATGCGGTGATCCACGAAGTGCAGCGCTTCGCAGATATCATTCCCATGAGCTTGCCGCACCGGGTGATTCGGGACACGGCCTTTCGAGGCTCCTTGCTACCCAAGGTTCGCTGGACACCTGGCAAATGACACTGGAACCTTAGGAAGAGATATCCCAAGCTCTTATAATGGGCATCGGCGGCTCTAGCAAGGAAGATTCCAGGCCTAGCAATCAGCCCCCTGGACCTTAGCAACTGGCATCCCAAGCCCTAGCAACAGACATGAAGCCCTTAAATCCAGAACCTCAGCCCCTTTGCAGGACCCTGTTCTGAACCTGGAGCAGACCCCCTATGACAGGTCCTCATCCTAGGACCCCTCTCCCAAATCCTCAGGGTCTGAGACTTCATTCTGGGGATCCTCTGAGCCTGAACACTGTTGTCAGAGACCTCACCCCCTCCCCAGAACCCCCAAATCTGTTCCTACAAGGAGGGTATCCAGCATCCTGCCTCCGACCCAACAAAACAGCTTCCAGTACCCATCACTGGCAATCCTAGACACTCACACACATTTCTTGGACCCCTGGTGGAGTCCTATGCTCCACCACCCCTTATCAAGTCCCCAGGACTCCCAGCCCTATGGCATGGAAATCCTAGTTTGGGAACCTCCTAGCCCTTCTACACCGCTAATTCTGCCTCCCCACCCACACAGGGCACGGATATCATCACCCTCCTTAATACAGTCCACTGTGACCCCAGCCAATTTCTGACGCCTCAGGAATTCAACCCTGACCATTTTCTGGATGCCAGTCAGTCCTTCAAGAAGAGCCCTGCCTTCGTGCCCTTCTCAGCAGGTGAGAGCAGTGGGGACAAGAATCAGTCTTTCTGGCCTGGTATTCCACTTACATTCCCCAGTCCTAATCTCACTCCCCAAACCTCGCTTCTTCATCCCACCCCTCAGGTTTGGATAAGCAAAGACATTCATTCTCCTTCCCAGCTCTGCTTCTACAGGCGGATAATGACTGAAATCCTTGAGGAGCGAGGCAGGGAGACAGGATGATAATTTAACTTGGATGTGGTCACTGTCAGTCTCTCCACTGGGTGGTGCAGTTGAAGTGGTTCTAGTTTTTCTTGGCTTTGGTCTTTACCCTTCTAAAAAAAAAAAAAAAACCTTTCCTGCTTAACTCAGTATTAGAAAAGGGGGTGGGGTGGATAATAATAGGTAACTTATCGTATTGCCTACTGTGTGTCCGGTACTGCCTCTGAGAAGGACTATCAGAGTGATGGCTAAGAGCTAGGCTTTGCAGCCAGACCTTAGCGTTGTGAGCTTCTAGCTGTGTGGTCTTGGCTGTGTTCCTTCACCTCTGTGTACCTCGATTTTTACATCTATAAACTGGAGATCATAAAAGGGCCCATCTCTTGGCGTTGTTATGAGGATTAGATTAATTAATAGCAGTTTGGTGCTCAGAGGAGTGCTACCACCTACTAAAACTGACATGAGCATTATATTCTCACTGCTTCAGCGGCCTTTGCCATTCACGACAACCTAATGAGGCACTATTATCATCCCCATTTCAGATACCTAACCAGAAACTGTGGCTTGATCAAGATCGCAAAGCTAGTAGTGGCAGAACTGAGATTCAAACCCATGCATTTGCACTTGTAGCAGGTCCACTTATTACTTAAACTGTCTTTCCCAGAACTTTAGATGGGTGGGTCTGCCATGTCCCCAACAGTCGGCTTCATACGTTTTCCTCTAAAAGTTTGAAGAACCCCTCACCCCATCTTAACTCCTCGCTCCTCCCCACCCTTTCACCCTGCAAAACGTCGGCTGTGCCTGGGCGAGTAGCTGGCGCGCATGGAGCTCTTCCTCTACTTCACCCCCATCCTGCAGAGCTTCTCTCTGCAGCCGCTGGGGGCGCCCGAGGACATCGACCTGACTCCGATCAGCTCGGGTCTCGGCAATTTGCCGCGGCCTTTCCAGCTGCGCCTGCGCGCGCGCTGACGCCGCATCCTTTCCAGATTCGCCTGGGAGCGATGAGGCCCGCACGGAGGGCTTGTTCCCTCAGTCTTCTCGTTCCACTGTGCCCCATCCTCTCGCCGTCACACTTGCTTCCCCTCACGTTGCGCATGCCACATGCCCATCCCCCATCATTCCTGTCTTTACTGGGTCTGCGCCCCTAGAGGTAGAGAAAGCTGCGGGGAAGAGGAAGCTGATGCCGTGTTTAACCCACAGAACTCGTTCTATATTGCACTCCTTTTGGGGGGCTTTTTGTATCATTTCCCAGTAAATTATCTTTATAATAGATTCAAAGCTGCCTTGGCTGAATTAAAGGGAGGAGGACAGTCCTCTGGGATGGGGAGAAGGAAGGTCTGGCTGCAGAGAGAGGAGGCACCTGGCTGTGCCGAGTTCGACCCTCACCCTCAGGGCAGCTGAAATTGTTTCCTAGAGACAGACTGGAATGTAAAGACTCTGAGGCCTGAATGAAGACAGAGAGGCAGAGAAGCCACGGCTGAGAAAAAGACAGCAGCCTAGAGAAATGTGGAAGATACGATCCAGGGCCCTGTACAAAGATGGAAGGTTAAGCAGGGAGAAAGTGAGAGCCTCGGAGAAATAAGCAGACACAGAGCCTGAGAAATAACAATTACTAACACTTAAAAAGTGCTTCCTATTCACGAACTGTTCTGAATGCCTCATTTAAATCTCCCTAGACAAAGCACTGTGATTATACATTTTTACAGATGAACAAACTGAGGCTCAGAGAGATGAAGTGACTTGCCCAGGACCACATAGCCAGAAACAGGCAGAGCTGGGTTCTGAGCGCAGATCATCTGCTTCCAACGATGCTCTTGTCAATCTCATGAGTCAAAGACTCGGAGGAAAGCAGAGAGATACTAAGACTGAGAACTGGGGAGGCAAACAGAGCAGAAGATAGAGACAAGGAAAGAAACAAAAATGATCAGAGAAAGACAGACAGGAAGGGCAATGAATGGGAAAATGAGGCACCAGGAGACTGAATCTCTCCCCTATTTCTCACCGCTCTCATTTGACTATTCCTTTGTCTTGCAATTCCCTCCCTTTGGGGTGGGGATAACAGTCCCAGGCATGGGGCCTTGCAGCCTGGGACTGCATTTGACAAGCTGACATCTTGCTGACAGTAGCTTTTCTCAAGGAGCAGGCATCTTAAGCTTCATTGAGTCAGAGTCGGACAGAATGAGGCTGGCCCCTAGCCCTGGGCAGAGGTGGCCTAGGAGGCCCTCCCCTGGGTGGAGTCCCCCCAAGTTCATCCAGAAGCTGGGACATGCTCTGCTGAGTATGGGGCCAGCTGGAATGAGGCTTAGAGGCAGTCCCCATATGGGGTGACGGCTCCCTAATCCCCACGCTGTTCCCACCACAGGCGAAGCACAGAGTCTGCCCTAGGGCCTAGGCAGGAATGCAGAGGGGAAGGGAGGACAGGAGAGACTCAGAGGTCCTGAGAAAGAAAGACAGAGAGATGGCAAAGAGAAACACATGGAGATACTGAAAAAGAGACAGACAGAGATGGAGAGAGGCCGGAAGAGACAAAGAGATACATAGAGAGAGGTCCCGGAAACCAAAGACTGGGAGTCAGAGAGACAGATGAGGAGAAAGAGAGGGACTGAGTAAAAGGGAGAGACAGAGATGCCCCAAGAGAAGGAAGATAAAGAGATGCTAAAGACAAGATAGAAATTGAGAGAGGCACAGAGATGAAGGGAGACAGAGATATGAGAGGAAAGAAAGAACTAGAGAGACAGAAGCCTCAAGAGATGAAGCAGAGACAGGCAGGCAGGGAGACAGTCAGAAGGATTCAGGAAAGACAGAGACTGAGAAAAACAGAGTCCGACTTAGAGAGAAGCAGAGACAGAAGAAAGTCGTGTATTCATTCCACAGACATTTACTGAGCTCCCGCTATGTGCTGAGCACTATTTTAGGTGCTGAGGATGCATAAGTGAGCAAGACAAAATGCCTGCTCTTGAAGAGAGCCTAAGAAAGAGGCTCTATCAGAGAGCCTGGGATGGGCTAGGGAGGGATGGGGTCCGTGAGAGCACGCTTGCTGCGCCCCACTGCACCCCTGCTGTCTGCGGAGTCAGTGCCTCTGAGCAGCGCCTTGCCCTGCAACCCCTGCCAGGCACTGGGTTCCTGGGCAGAGGAAGGCTGACAGGCAGGCATACGTGCTACACAAACAGACAGGGAGAGGCGGCAACAGAGACAGAGGGAGATGAAGGTAAAAACAAACTGGAAGAGGTACTGGGAGGGAGAAATAGACATTGAAAAGAGAGAAAACAAATAGGAACAGAGGCAAACACTGAGAGTAAAATGGAGAGAGAGAGAAATGGGGAGAGAGATGAACAGAGAAAACAGGGAAATTGAGGGTCAGTGAGACACTCCCAGAGACTAGCCCAGTCCCAGGCTTTGCACAGCCCCCCACTGTCTCCCCAGGTCTGGGCCAGGCGCCAGGCACCTGGCGGAAGGCTGGATCCGGCAAGACAGGGTGGGCGGGAGGGTGGGCCGCATTCCTGAACTGTCTGTTCCAAGTATCGACTCAGCCACATCCCCCACCGCTGGCCCATCCAGGCCTAGATCTGCCCCCCTCCAGCCCACATCCCCAGAGATGGCCGGAATGAGTACCAAGTTTGTCTGCCATGGTGGCCTGGCCTCAGGTCGGGGTGCACACTGAGGGGCCTTGGGAAATGGAGACCAGGAGGTGTAGCAGCATGGGTAGAGGACATCTGGGGCATCTGGGAGCTAGAGCATTGGCAACAGAGATGGCAGAAGTTCAGGGCAGGGCATAAGTATGGAGATACAAGGGGTCTACTGTGGGAAGGCACCCAAGAGTCATAGGATAGATAGATACGGAAATGCCAGTCTGATGGGTACCAGGGGGCTAGGGGACTTGAGTTGAGCATCTGGGAGACAAGCACAGCATACAGGGTTCCAAAGCAATGGGCACAGAAGTGACAAGGGCTCAGGGGTGAGTCCCCAGGAATCACAGGTACAGGGCACAGGAATGCCAAGCTAATGGATGCATCACCAGGAGTGTTACAAGAATTGTATTAGGAGTCAGAAGTGTATTTAGGAGTCAGAAGTACAGGGTAGAGCATTCAGGGTTCACAGGCCCACAGGTGGCCAGGGTATTCTGAAATGCACACCTACAGGCCAAATACGATGGGGTTCAGGGGTTCAGGAGGGTGCACCTGTCGACCAGGGGTGCTGACATGAAAATGCTAGTGCATTTAAGACTGCCAAACAGGACAGGCTGAGGCAGGCACAAAGAAAAGGCCAGGAGGAGGCAAGTGCAGCAATTAGGGCTGCGGGCAGGGTGGAAACTTTGGGTTGGAGAATTACAGAGTGAGCATCCCGCAGGCGCTCATCCCTCCCACTCCTAGCGTCTGCCCTGCTCCACCCAAGACCCAAAGGGAATCAAATAAAGGTAAAGGGGCTCATCGAGGATCAAAGGCATGATGATTACTGGCGTCACAGCGCTGCTGTTGCTGGTCTTGGTACTGGCACTAGTCGGGCAGAACTGGGGTGCCTCGGGAACTCAAGGCACAGAGGGCCCTACCCCCTGGGCCCACACCACTTCTGCTTCTGGGGAACTTACTGCAGCTGGAGTCTGGACGCCTGGACCGTGCACTCATGGAGGTAGCCCCGACAGTGGGTGGGGAGACAGAATTCTGGATTTGTGGAGATGGGGCTGGGGGCTGGAACTCCTGGTTCTCTGAACCAGCTCTAAAGACAGAGCTGAGGGCTCAGACCCTGAGAGTCCTGAGAGAGGTTGAAGGACCTGGAGTCCTGTGATCCAGGTAAGGAGACTTGGAGTGGAAAACCTTGGTGCAGGACATCTGGTTGTGACAGACGAGGAGACTGGGGTGGGAGTCAGATCTGGCGGGAAAAGGGGCTGTGGGCCTGAGCTCCTGGTTCATGATGGAGCCGAGCTGTCACCCTCCAACCCCCCCACTTCTGGGTCCTGAGGGAGGAGGAGCCTTGGGGAGGATGGTCTGATCCCAGGGGAAGGGTAGCAGAGAGATCTGTTCTGGTTCAAGGCAGGGAGGTATTGTGGTCCAGGACGCCTAGTTCTGAGAGTGCTGGGAGCTGGGGACAGGGACTTCTAGATCTTGAGAGAAGACAGGGTGGAGTGGGAGTCTGGACTGCTGGGTCTGTAGGAGGAAGAAGCTGCGGGCCAGGCTCTGGGGTCTCGATGGAGGAGGGGTCAGGAGTCCAGAACGGGACCCGCTGAGCACCGGCTCCGTGTAGCTTTCTGGCCACTGGGGCCCAGTGTTCACAGTGTGGCTGGGCTGGCACCCTGCAGTGGTGCAGTGCGGATACGCAGCGCTGCGAGACGCATTAGTACTGCAAGCGGATGCCTTCTCTGGGGCCATGGCAGTCTTCGAAAGCTTCACACACGGAAACCGTGAAGCCCTGGCAGCGGAAGTGCGGGCCTGGACCATCCAGTTTGGGCGATCAAGAGTGGGACGGAAAAAATGGAGCGGGGCCTAACAAGAGTCAAGGCTAATGAGGACAGACTGCAAGGAGAGGTCGAGGTGCAGCTACAGTGTAGGGGTCGAATGGGCGGGGGGCGGAGGGGCTGGTCCTTCATGCAGCCAATAGAAGTGAAAAGTCTAAAAGTCCAAGTCAAGGAGAGCAAGCACTTGTCAGGGATCGGGACCAGCAGAGGTGGGGCCAATGCGTGTACAGGGCCGAGAAGGCTGGGGTGGCAACCAAGAGGCCTGGAAAAGAAGCAGAACGAAAGGTTGCGGGAAGTCGTCTCCACTACTGGAGATGCTTCCGGGTTGGGTTGGGGCTAACTCCCCGGCCCGCCCCCTTCTCTGTCCCACCCCCAGGCATCTAGTGTTCCAACGGGCAGCGGTGGCAAACCCTGCGCAATTTTGCACTTGGAGCACTTAAGGGGTTCGGTCTGGAAACGCGGACCATCGAGAAGCGTGTCCAGGAAGAGGCAGCTTGTCTGCTTGGCGAATTTCAAGCCACCGTTGGTGAGGCCTGGTCGGAAAAGGACCTGTTGTGGGTGTGGCCTTTGGACAAGAAAGGGCCGAGGGAAAGCGTTTAGGTGGAAAGAAGCCAGTAAGCCCAAGAGCTAGGTAGGGGTGGAGCCACAGCGTACCACCTTGTCTTGTTCCCACTCCCAGGAGCCCCGTTCGACCACCGACGGCTACTGGATAATGCCGTGTTATCTGTTCCGTGGTCTTTGGGAACCGCTATGGCTACGAGGATCCGGAATTCCTGAAGCTCCTGGACCTCTTCAATGACACCTTCCACATCACGAGCTCCAGATGGGGCGAGATGAGAGGGTCGGCACCAGTATCTCCCTCGTGTGCCAAATCTGCCAAATCCCTAGTCCACGGACCTACATTGGATCATTAGAATGGGACAGTTTTAGAATTTTGGAATTCTGGAACGTACAACATCAAAATTCTGGTCCAGTCTTCCCATGGGTAAACTAGTAGTATTGTTCAGTGTCGTATTGATTCCCTATCCCCCTCAATGTACATTTTCCCCTCCCTCCTGGACTGGCTCCCGGCCTGCACCACCAAATCTTCCGAAACTTCACGGACCTTCGGGTTTTCATCTCTCAGCAAATCCAGCAGCACCAGCAGAGGCAGCAGCCTGGGGTGACTCTCGATTTCATCGACTGTTTCCTGGATCAGGTGGATAAGGTGAAGGGTCATGCTGCCCTAAACTCTATCCCTGCTGCCCACCAGCATAAGCCTGACAAGCGCAGCACCTATCTCCTCTGCCCACAGGAACAGAAGGACCGGGAGAGCCACTTCCAGGAGGAGACGTTGGTGATGAAGACACACAACCTCTTTGGCAGCACTGAGGCCACAAGCACCAATCTGCGTTATGGGCTCCCCATTCTGCTCAAGTATCCAGAGGTGGCAGGTCTGGGAGCTGGAGAGTCAGGGATGAAGGCGCCAGGGTTTGGGGATGGCTGGGGGCTGGGGCATACTCAGTTCATACTCTGCCAGCTCCAGCCAAAGTGCAGGCCGATCTGGATGCCGCGGTAAGTCGGATACGTGCCCCACACCTGGAGGACTGCCACCGCCTGCCTTACACCAACGCCGTGCCGCACGAGATCCAGCACTTCATCAACGTGCTGCCGCTGGAGCTGCCACATTCCCTCACCCACAACGTCCACCTGCGTGGCCACTTTCTGCCCAAGGTGCCCACTGAAACCCGGGGGGTCTGCGCAGGGACAGGGGAGGGCCTATTAATGAAGATGAGCAGGCATGATCACAGTACTCACATAGCCCTGGGACCAAGAAAGGCGGCTTGCTTTGCCAAGAGCTTCTAAAATGGGGTTTTAGATGAGTGGAAGGCAGTCGCTTGCCAAGTTTTAGGGTAACCATTGCATATCACCCCAAAGCATCTTTGTGATTCCTCTACTTGTGTCTGTGCACTGGGACCCCACCCAATTCAAGGACCCAGAATGCTTCAACCCCACCAACTTCCTGAACAAGTGCTAGTTCCAGAGCAACAATGCATTCATGCCCTTTGCCCCAGGTATCAGCCGGGCAGGGAGGTGACCAGTCTGGATGATCCTTGGGGCACAGGGGTTTCTCACCCTACATGTGCGTCCCTAGGAAAGTGGATGTGCCTGGGTGCAGGCCTGGCCCTATTGGAGACCTTCCTCTTCCTCACCTTCATTCTACAGCTGTTCTGCCTGCAACCTCTGGGGAGCCCCCCCCCCAACATTGACCTCACCCAGTGCACTGGCCTGGGCAATGTCCCCCCAGCCTTCCAGCTCTGCCTTGTGGCCCACTGAGGTCAGGCTCAGCCACTCTCTGCTCACTGGCTCTCAGAGCTCCTCAACCCCTTTGGTCAATAAAGGCTCTGAACTGCATATAGAGGCTTCTCCTTACCCAGAGGGAGCCAGAGGCAGATGTGTGCAGCTGAGGTAAACTTTTATTTCTTGGCTGACAGGACTTTCACACCCATGCTCCTCCCAGCACCTTTGATTCTGCCCAAGCAGCGGCAGCCAAGTCCAAAAGGTGCCACGGCCAAAGGGGTTGGGGAGTCACTTCACATTCCAGGCTGGAAGAGTGGGGGGCTCGGGGATACTCCCCCCACAAACCTTTGCCAGCAAGAGGCCATGACTCACCCCAACCCCAAATCCTGCATCCTGGTGGGAGGTGGCAATGCCTCCTTCCAGCTCTCCAAACCTGAGAGGGGCACAACCAGACAGAGCAGGACACAAGCCCCCGAATCCAGTAATGGTAGCCCCCAACACTGGCCCCTGCCCAGGTCATAACCCCAGCCCCCAACCCAGGGCAGCAGAAGTCTCTCCTCCTTGGTCCTCAGTGATGGACGGAGCCCTCCACACCAGGCAGGACAGAGGCAAAGTCAGAAGCAGCGGCAGTGGCGGGGAAGGAGCAGGCACCGAGACTGGTGGGCTGCTGGCCAGGAAGCACCAGGCCAAGGCTCTCTCGAAGTCACAGCAAGCTGTCTGTCCATGCAGCTCTGGGGCTGGCCACTAGGTAGGCGTGGTCGGCTGTGATACAGGTACTTGGACACCTTTCTGTCCTGATGCTGGGGGTGACAGGGGACAGAAGATGGTGATGGTGAGTCATCAGGGAAGGAACAAAAAGGCCAAGGAAACCTGGGAATATGGGGAAAGGAGCAGAAGAGATGGGACTCATGCTGGGGATACCAGGAGAGTGGTCAAAGATGGGGGAAAATGAGTGGCAGGACTCAGTGAGAGACTGATGAGGTGGCCTGAGGCCTAGTGAAGTACATGGAATAGGGAGGACTTAAGGAAGGGGGATGCCATTTGGGAAGGAGGTACCTAGCTGATACTTGTCTTTGGCTGCTGCTCGCTCCTTGGCATCAAAATACCAGACAGTGATGGCGTACCTGGGGACCAGAGCAGCCCCAGAGGGCGATTAGAGATCACTCTTCTTTAACTCCAGCCACCAGATCCATAGTGACACTAGAGTCCACCTTCTGAGCCTGGTTCTGTTACCACCTAGGCCCCTTCTCAGCATTTCATTACTTCCTAGTCACTCCAGGGATCTGACAAGACTTTGTTGACACAGTGGGAGCACCTGGGCATATCCCCAAAAGTATGGATCATACCTGGTGGCATAGGCTGGCTTCACCTCATGAGGGTTCCGCCGATCCGACCAGAAAATGAGCAGGCGGTCAAAGAGTGGCTCGATGTTGGCTACCACGGGCCGGCCCTCAGGGAATATCTGCAGCAGGCCGCCATGCACCTGAGGGCAGGCCAGAGGATGAGGCAGGAGGTGGCCAGTCCGGCCTTGCACTGCCGGGCCCCCAGGAACCCATCAGGGGGCATAGCAGCCACACACATTACCCCCTCCCCGCCATTCAGGCTCTTAAAATGAATGACAGCCCAGAGTCTGCATCACCATGGAGATCTGCAGGAAGCTACCAAAAACAGGAAATGGGGTGGGGGAAGTGTTTATTAGGCTGGGGGCTGGGCGGACAGCACCATTCCCCATAGAGGGGGAGCTGCCATCAGTGAGCTGGAGAGAGAGGTGCGAGAGGTGCCACTTCCTAAGAAAAGCCATCAGGCAGACTACACAGCCCAGAATGGGTTGAGAAGAGGAACAGGACAACGCTAGGAGCGGAGCTGGGAGTGGAAAACCAAGCCGATGCACGCCACCCCACCCCCAACACCCTACCTTGACGTCCCAGTTCTGGTTCAGGTAATAGATACAGGTGATGCAGCGACCATCGCCATGGGGGTTGTCCACATGTCTCACGTACCCCAGCCCGTTGCCTGGGTAACACGCCACCATGGCCTGGCAGAGAGGATGGAGGTGGGTTTACTGAGGCTAGCAGTCAAGGACGTTTGGCAAAGCAGCCATTACCTTCTTTCTCACCCCTCATTTCTCCCTGACTCCTCAAGTGTTCTGGGCTTCGACGGTTCCAGTGCTCAGATTTTCTTTTTCAGCCAACCCCCCATCTGCCAGAAACCTCAGCTCCTGGGCCTCAATAGCCCACTACACAGAACGCACACACACACACCCCCATCCACACCTGGAGTCTGGCACCAACATGCGGCTCAATGAGTAACTAAGAGTTTGGTTTCTCAAAGATGTGGTGTGAGGGAAAGGGCCCAGGTGTTCCTGCAGACCTGACTCCTGGGTTCACGTCTCAGAGCTGCCATATGAGCTGTCATGTTAGGCAGGTGACTTAACTTCCCTGTCTCGGTTTCCTCATCCGTGAAATGGAGCTAACAACCATTTCACAGGTCACGAACGAGATAAATGCCTGGAAGAGCACCCCGCATAGTGCCTGACATGTGATGGAAAGCCAGAGCAGGGGCTGAAATGACCCTCTGCCCCTAGCTACTGGGAGGGCTGAGGAGACAAACAGGGGAGCACTGGCATGAAGACCCCCACCTCCTCCCCAGCTAGGGACCATCTGTCTTGATCCACCCCACCCCACACTGATGCCAGGAGGGGCTCCGCTGGCCACTGCTCCTCACTAAAGCTGCTACACCTGTGGGCCACAGCCAGCTAAGACAGCCCCAAGATAAACACTCTCAAACAGATCGGCATGTGCTGCCAAACAGGAGGCTTGCCAGGCACCCCATGGCAGGCCAGGTTGACTCAACATCTCAGCCTCCTCCCCACTTATTATTCCCCAGGGCTCACCCCCAGCAAAAAACGGAAAATGGCTCTACATTAAACATGTGCACCTGGTCTCCCATAGCACCTGCCCTGGGAAAGAGAGGCCAGAAGGGCTGCCACTTGGTATGGCCACCTAGTAGAGAGCCACACTTCTGACAGCAAGATGACAGCAAGAACCTGTCCCCCAAGTTCCAAAGGAGAACCTTTTTTCCACTGCTCACTCCCTGCAGACGGGTCAGTGCTCTGAGAAACTGCTTCACTGGGAGGAAAGAACACAGCTGTGGTGGGGGGGGAACATGGAGGGGGGCAATCAATGAGTCACTGATTAGGGACGGGGAAGACCTCCCCAGTTAGAATCCAAGCAGAGATTCTGCTGGTTCTGCATGATGGGGTGGGGCAAGGGGGTCCAGTGCCGCAGCCACTTCCCCCACACAGCAGCCAGAGACCCTTTACTCCAGCTTGCCACTGCTCAAATCCCTTCAGTTCCTCACTGCATCCCAGAATAAATTCCTGACCACAGCCTCCAAGGCCACTGGCCTCATCTCCATCTCCAGCCTCGCAGCCCTCTGGCTCTTGTCTGACTAAGCCAAGCTGATCCCCAAGGCCTCTGCTCCTGCTTGGAACATCCCCCTTGTTATTCAGGTCTTGGGTCAAGGAGCACCTTGAGTGCTCTAGCAGAAGGCACCTGGGCTTAGTTCCCATTCCACCCCTCTCAGTGCAAAATCAGTACAGGTACTTGTTTCCCTAGTACCGGCCCCTAGGGCCAGGTCTGTCTCCCTAGTGCCCGGGGGTAGCTCCTGACTGAAAGCGCACCTCTAGGTCTCAAGGCCTCCCTTCCATCCTGCCCTGGGCACCCTTCCAGGGTCTCCCACCATGCAGGCAGGGACACCCTCTGTAGTCTGGCATGGAATGGGACTTGTGCCTGTAAAGGGCACAGAAACAGGCCCTTTAAAGACCTGTTACACTCATCTGTATGTGTGTGTGTGGCAGGGGTGATGTGTGCATTCTCTGGTCCCAGAGAAGCATCTGTATCTCCTGCCCTCACAAGGGAAAGGGACAAGGAGAGTGACATGGAAACTTGCTCCTCACCCTCCCATCCCAGGGAAAGGGCAACCAGGATCAACGTGCCAAGACCCCCTCAAAAGCATTTGCACAAGCATACCCCCAAGTCAGAATCTCAGGACTGAGCCAATGACAGCAGATCCCACCTCCAAACTGCTTTTAAAAGGGCCTCCTGGGGTCCCATATGGTGGTCGTTGATGCCAGTGGGAGTCAATTCCCTCCCACCTGCAGGTCGACTAAGCGGAGGAACTAAGGAGAGGAGCAAAGGCAGAACACATAAGCTGCATCCAGGGAAGACCCAGAGGCAGGTTGTTACGGGCTGCAGCCACATGGGGAATCCGTGCCACCACCACCACCGTGGTCCCCCACCTCAGCACCCCACACTGTCTTACTCCAGAGCCTGGGGAGGAAGCCCATATGTTGCCCTGTAAAGGTGGGGAAGCCTGAAGTTGCTGTCTCACTGGGGCAGGGGAGGGTCTGAGAGGAACTCCAGTGACTGGGTTGGCTCCTCCTCTCCCTTCTCAGTCCAGCCAGGCTTGTTCCTACCTCCCAGGGCTAAAAAAGTCCCAACCCCCACCCCCTCCCTCCAGGACCCATTCCCAGCCACATCAGAGGCACCAAAGGAAAAGAGATCTGCTCCCTCCTCTCCCCTCCTAAAATGGCCACAGACTAGCTGGGGACTTAACCTGGTTTTCCAATTCTGTGGATGAGCCAAGAGAGGCTCAGAGAAGTATCCTGCCCTGGGCCACTCAATCTTGTGGTCTCCCCTCCATCTCCCTCCTGTGAGGATTGGTGACCCTGGGGAGAAGGTGCTGAGCACCTTGTGGCCAGAGAGATTCTCACTGCTCTCTCCTGCCCCTGGCTCTCCAGCTATCAAGTAACAGGAGGCAGAAGGAAGTAGGACAAGTTCCAACTGGGGTGGGGAGGATACTGGCCTCGGCCCCGGGGGAGCCCTGGTCTCTGAGCCAGCTTCAGCCTGAGACAGAAGCTGCACAGAGGCAGCACCCGAGATGGGATCTGAGGGAGAGGAAGGAGGGAGGGGACAGCAGCAGCACAGCCTCATGCCCGCAGGGCAGAACACAGTCTGTGCCGTCAGCCAGGCATCACTGGTGCTGTGCAGTGGGCACTCCCTACAGGGCCTTGTCCAAAAATCACCAAACCTTGGACTTAAGGCCAGGGCCTACACCCTACACGAAAAGAATTAACATTTCAGCAGACCAAAAAGGCCCTATGGACTATTGTCTTGTGCAGGGCTCCTGATCCCAGGTTCTCGAATGGGCTGCTGGAGACCCAGAAGGTCCTGATGACTGCCCGTGAACACCGATCAAATGAGCATTTTTCTTAAGAGAAGGTCTGTAGTTTTTGGCAGATTCTCAAAAAAAAAAAATACAAAAAACAAAAAAACCCAGGTTCCAAAAAGAGATTAATAACACTACTCTAAAGCAAGACAAACGGGCCAATAAGAAACACAAAGGCAGAGAGTCAAGGAAACAGATCAGAAACAGACAAGATGAAGGGATAGGCAGAAAAGGAAAGATGGAGGGCAGGAACTAGGGCAGGGAGGGTCAAGAAAGATGAAGACATGACTTCCACCTGGGCTAGCACATGGCCACCCCCAAGAAGCTGTCCTTAATGCAAATGCCAGAGTATGGGATACAGTGAACAATGCAGCTCAGCACCAGTGCCTCCTCCCGCTGCCTGGCATCAGCCTCCCCATGGCCACCCTTCACCTCCTGGTTCTCCTGCCTGGGAGACAGAATGGACAGTCCAGAGACAGATAGTGGATAGGATGGAAAAGACAGGTATGGATCAAAAGATAAGGAAACAGGGGAGAATGAAGACAAGGACAGACAGGTGCAGATGGACAGACGGAGACAGAAACATGTGCCTGTCTAAACTGACCACCCTTGGTCTAGGACCCATGCACAGACATCAGGGAGCCGGGAACTACACCATGACCCATGTACAGGTGTGGAGCCATGAATGTCAGCACGTCTTCCCAGGTTCTTCAAGAGGATTCCTGGCAAGGTGAAGAACCGACTATGACTACAGGTCAAACCCATGGTTTACAGGTGCACAAACTAAGGCTCACAGGGAATGAGAGCCCACATTGAACTCCAACACCCCCTCCACTGGAGCTGCCTAAACCCCTTTGTTACCTCAGAAGCCTGTCTCCAAACCCACTGGTGCTCAGAGACCAAGAACCCAACAAACAAGTGCTGGGCAGCCCCCTACCCCACCCCCAACACCCCCCCCACACCAGGTCCCTGCAGCCTCACCTTGGTGCGCCCGTTGATGACGTAGCTGCCCAGCCTCCCAGCACAGTGGCGGATTACAGCATCCACATGGGCCATGAGGGCACCGATGCTTCGGCAGCCCGGCTCATGGCCTTCCACCCAGGCAATCTGGTCCCCACGGATGCTGCGTGGCGGGATAGCCCGCTGGCTCACTAGCTGCCCATCACGCAGGCGCCCTCCCCGCTTCAGGGCCTCCACCTCCGCCAGTACGCGGCTGCCCAGTGCCGCCCCCAGGAAGTTGTCCTTGACGCAGATGCCATAGTACCGCATGCAGGGCACAATATAGTCCAGGGCCAGGCGCTCAGGAGCAGAGGGCAGCACCTCCTCCCTCAGCCCAGCGCTGCCCTCACCATTGCCACTGCTGCAGCCCTCCCCTTCTGCCTCCACCTCTTGGTTCTCCTGCCTGGCCCAGGGCCGCTTGCTGGGTGCAGGGGCATCCCCACCATCCTCTGCCCATTTCCGTTTGGGAGCCTCAGGCCGGGCGCCCTGGGCTGCCAGTCGCTGGCACCCCTTGGTGACCAGCGCCGCAGCACCCTCACTCTGCAGTGGCCGCAGCTCCCCGCCATCCTGCCCACCAAAGCCCTCTGGCAGGGGGCTGGCTGTGGTGGAAGTAGCTGTGGCTCTGGGGGTCCCACTCCCCGCCGAGGCCTCACCAGGCGCTCCTGGACGGTGGTAGGACAGCAGGGGACAGGGCAGATAACTCTCCACCCCCATCCTGGCCCGGCTAGGCTCCAAGGGCTCTGTCACTGAACCCGGCAACTGAGGGAGAGCCTGACTCAGGGGCTGCGGCTGGCACGGGCTGTCCATGGTAGCAATGTCTTCATCTCCCGGGCATGGAGGGCACGGCCCAGGCCCATGGTGCCACCCTCCTCCACCTCCTCCTTCTCCACTTGATGCAGCCGGGGGCTGGGGCGGCTGGGCCTGGCGTGCGGCAGGGTGAGGCAGGGCAGGTGGCAGAGGCTTTTCCCGTGCCCTAGGGGTGTTTGCTGGTCCCCAAGTCCTCTGCTGTCCCTAGGGACTTGACAAGGGACCTGTCAAGGTGGCTGGAGAGAGAGAGAGAGAGAGAGATAGAGAGAGAGAAAGGAATGTGAGAAGAGCTACAGGCAGGTAGGTTGGGGGAAGGGATACGGAGTGCTAAGGGCAGTAGAAAGGAAGATACACAGTTACAAAGACCCCAAAACCTGAGGCCACGTGGGGAAGAAAACTCTGGGAATTTGGGAGGAATCACTGACAGACAAGGGTCAATGAGGGGGGCAGCTGGAGGAGGCTGGGTAGATGACCCAAAGACAGAGGGCTGCAGTGGGGGCTGTGGAACAGAGCATCTTCGGACAGACACAGACCCACAGACAGAAGAGAGAACCTTAAGTAGAAAACGATGGCGAAGGGGGGAGTAGGAGAGTTAGAAACAAACAGACGGGGAGGAGGGGGTGGGGATCTGCCTGGAAGACCATGAGAATGTGGGGATCCACAGGCAGTGGAAACTGGGGAACCCAGAGAAAAACACACCAGAGAGAAGATGGGAGGGCGGGTCTGAGACAGCCGGACAGAACGGGGTGGAGGGGTCGACCTGGGCCCAACAGGAGGAAGCTTGTTGGGGGCTGACACACACCCAGACGGAAGGGAGGTCCTGAGACAGAGAGAGACGGAAGAGAGCCGTGGGAGCAGGGTCCACAGCGACAGAGGGAAGGGTGGAGGAAGGTTCACGCTTTGGGGACAGGACTAGGGTAAAAAGCGCTCCCCTCCCAAGTCCCTTCAGTGCGGGCCTTGGGACCCCTCAGGGCGCAGCAGGCAACAGAGGTAGGGCCTAGGGACCGCTTGGACCCCATGCCACCACCCCTCCCATCCCCCTCCGCCCGCCGCGAGCTCCTCGCTCCCACCCCAACCCCCCCCCAACGGCCGGCGCTCAACGTGCCCGGCGCGCGTTCCCTCCCCCACGCCCCACCCCCACCCTCCCCAGGGTCTCCACGCTCCACCAAGGCGTGCCCCGAGCGGCCCCCAACTCCCCACTCGGCTCCCACCGGCGCCCCGACTCGAACGCCTTCTCCTTCCCCTCTCCCTTCCCTCTCCGCGCTCTCCTTACCGAGCTTTTTCCTACGGCCGCGGCGCCGCCGTTTGTGCCAGCCGCCCTGCGCCGCACAGCGCGCCATACCCCGCCCCCACCACCCGCGACGCTCCGCCCCCGCCTCGCCCGGTGGGCACGTGATCGCGCCCGGGCGGAGAAGGAGGTGCGCGCGCAGGCGCGGGCCACACGGGGCGGGGCGAGGAAGTTCAGAAGACCCCCATCCTCGGGAAAGGGGAAGTGGGCCCGTTACCGATGCAAGGCTTGTTTGCGTCCTCTGCTCCGCCCTTTTTGCGCGAGAGAATGAACGCCGTTAGGAAGGGCTGGATCCAAAGCTGGGGGTGGTTTCTGCACATATATTGCCAAGGAAGGGTGGGAGAGGATGCAAATAATTATATTTACATAGACAGGCCCACCCCCCTCTGAGCCAAGAGCCCTGCGCAGAAAGAGGAGTAGCTTGATCGGGGAGTGGCATGCAAATCGTCGATATTATTTACATGGACAGCCCCGCCTTCTCACAGCCCAAGAATAGGAATGAGATACTGAGAAACGTCTGCGCAGTTAGTTGGGAAATGTATGTAAATTTGCACACCAGTAATTTACGTAAGGACTTTTTATAACGGAGGGAAAAAGGGAGGAACGTCCTTGCGAGGAGGGAGAGATGACCAGAAAGGCTGTGCAAACGTATCCTGACCCATTCTGCTGTGTCCCATCGGGACAATTATGACGAAAGCTACGGAGAGAAGACATTCGCATGACAGCCTTCAGTCTTTTGAACATTTTAGACGACCTAGCCTGGGAGGACTATGCGGATGAGATTATTTAAATACCCTGCCCTCTTCACCACCAGCCAGGCTGAGCCAGGACTCAGGCCTCCCGATGGTTTAAGGACAACTTGGTGGTGGGTGAGCAGTTGGGAGTGTCCTGATGTCCTGAGCGCGCTGCACCTGTCTCTGGTACAGCATGTGCAGTTATCTGAGGTTCACCTCGACACAGGAATAACATACCGATCTCAAATTTGCACAGGAGTCAGGGTTGCAGAAAGACCCACACAGTCTTCAGGGTTCATGGTCAGGTATCAAAAGAGCCAAATTCACACCAAAACTCACACAGATCTCAGGGCACACATACACAGTCACACACCAAACATCAGTCACTTCCTCGGATTTTCAGACATCAGACATGCATAGATAGCTATCACCCACCTGGCCCAGACCCAGGGCTCACGAACAGGCCTGAATTCTCATTCCCTAGCCTTGGTGTCTCAAACAACACCAGCCTCATGGACACAATTTCCAAGGACACAGAGTAGTCACAGGCAACAGTGTCACACAAACACACACACACAAGCAGCAGACATTCCTACAGATCCCAACACACACACATCACAAAGGGACATCAGTGTTACATATGCAGGCAAACTCCCTCCATGACAGACACCTAAGCCACAGAGTCATGGTAGACCCCCACACCATGTCCAACCCCAAAACATGGCTACAAACACCATCTGGAACCTCTTCAGTCTCCCCTCCCTCCCACCCCAAAATGACAGAGGCCATGACACAGGTGTAAACAATGCTTTATGGGGGCAGGATGGGGACAGGACAGGCCTCCAGGTAATAAATAACACGTACTCGCAACAGCAGGGCCAGGGGAGCTGAGGCCAAATGGCCCTGGTTTCAGGCTTTGGGAACTCTTTGAGTATGATCAGGAGTTTGGGGGAACAGGGGTTAGCCAAGACAGAGGAAGCAGCAGCAGGTATTGATTCCCCCTTCCCCCGTGGCTCAGTCTTGCCCCTCAGCCAGGCCCCACCAGGCCAGGGAAGGGGGACAGGTGGCAGGGCAGCTTCTCTGGGGCCAGGGCAGGTGAGGGCCTCGGCCTCCCAGGGCCTGGGTCTGGGCCCCAGCCGGAAGGACAGGGCTGGTCCTGGAGAACAGCTGAGCTGAAAGAAAAGTGTGCGGTGAACTGGAGGGATCTTGGGCCTGTCCAGTTGGTGTCTGCCTCATTTCTGGGTCTCTTCCTGCCCTCCTGTCTGGGCTTGTCTGTCCATGAAGGTGACTTGGGGCTCTGACTCTGAGGGCACGTGCACCTCTCTGTTTATTCTCCTCAGAGAGTTGTCTCCTTGAGTCTGTAGAAGGCCATGGCGATTTCTAAATTTTGTCTCCTCACCTTTGCATCTGTGTTTGTCTGTGTTCCTGGATCACCCCAGCTCTAGGTCTCATTCCAGTGTTTTCCAGACTGAGGAGACACATTTTGGTTCTTGCTTTGGCTCCAGATAGCATTACCTGGGAGCTTCTAGAAATCCCAAAATCACTTCAGAATCTCTGAGGTAAGGCCTGAGCATCAGTTGCTCATAAAGCTCTCCAGGTGATTCCAATGTGCAACACTGTATTGGGGATTGGGAAATCAGTTTGGTGGGCCTTGAGCAATTTTTAAAAATTGAAATAGATAAAATAGAATGGAGAATAACAGAGCGCTTCATATGTAATAAGAATGTTGGTCCACAGAGATAAAAAGGAGGTGGGTGGGAGCCAGATGCTGAGCAGAATGGAGAGTGGGTATGGGGTTTCATTTTAGGGTCATGAAAATGTTTTGGAACTTAGACGGTGGTGGTAGCTGCACAACCTTGTGAATGTACTAAATGCCACTGAATGGTACACTTTAAAATGGCTACACTTATGTGAATTTCACCTTGATTTTAAGAAAAAGAATATTAGTACAAGGAAAACTTTGGTTTATACATGTATGACTGTATTAGATCAACATATAAAATATATTTCCCCCTGCAGACTGCAGTCAACAAAGTTTGAAAATGCACTGTCTTATTACACTGAGGGCAAACCCGAAAACAGACTCAAAATTAAGTCTTGAGGTGACGAGTACACAGCCCAGAGTCTTTAAATGGATAAGAAGAAAACTAATAAACAGCCCTCATTTATCACGTCTTAGTTGGGCCCTGTTCTAAGCACTTTACATGAAGTAACTTAATCTTTTCAACACCCTCATGAAGTTGGTACTACTTTCAGCCCCATTTACAGGTGAGGAAACCAAGACCCAGAGAGGTTAAGCAATTTGCCCAGAATCACACAGCCACGAAGTGACAGAGTTGGAGTATAAACACAGGCATCCCAGCTCTGTAGACTATGATCTCTCACCTCCTTCCCTTCTCAGATGGGGAAGACAAAACTGTACGGATAACAATGATCAAGTGTACAGAGTTGAACACTTTAAAAAGGAGGAGCAGTTGTGAGACCGCCCGTCTAGAGGGAGTGACCCCATTTGGGAAGCCAGTACAGGTTCCCTGCAGGAAGAGTCATTTTAGCAGAGACCTGATGTTGGATGGCAGAAAGGAGGCAGGGGGACAGGCACACCCAGGCACTCACAGCAGATGCAAAGGCCTGGAAGGAAAAGAGGGCACTGCCCAGAGAGTTCACCCATGACTCCTCTTTCTCAAATTCCATATCCATTCATCAGGAACTTATGTTGGCTCTGCTTTCAAAGTACATATATCCCAAGTCTAACCACTGTGCTCCAAGGCAACCCTGGAGCTGCCAATGGCTGGGGAAGGGGGTGGGCATGAAGCACAGAGATGAGAATCAGCAAGATGTTCCCCCCCCCCGGAGAAGTGGGGATGCGACCAAATCCTGTGGGATCGTTCAAGCCTGTCAAGGAGTTTGGACCAAACACAGGGAAACAAGCAAGGATTCCTGGAGGAGGGGGAAGCAGTTACCAGAGACGAGAGGGAAGGAAAAGTGTTCCTGGTAGAGGGAACAGCAGGAGCAAAGACCCAGAGAAAGGGAAAGAACTTCAGTGTAGCCACAGTGGCCTGTCAGGTGGGGAGAGGTATGAGTTGAGGCCAGTGAGGCTGGCAGGGGACAGCCCCTGCAGAGGGTCAAACACCAGGCTGAGGTGCTTCAGCTGTGTCCCATGGACCCTGGGAGCCATGGTGGTTTCCAACAGGGAAGGGGCAGATCAGATTTGTGCTTTAGGAAGGCTCAGTGACTATATCAAGAGGGGACAAGACTGGAGACAGAGATCAGGGAGAATACCAACCTACCCACTTTCTCAGCCCCTGCTCTGCCCCCACCTTGGTCCTGTCCACCACAGCGGTTCACCTCAGCTTTGCAGTGGCTTCCTCCCTGGCCTCCCAGCAACCACCCCTGTTCCCCACAGTCTCTCCTACATATGCAGCCAGAGGGACCCTGTGAACATCTGAATCAGATCTTGTCCCTCCGTTTGGAGCCCTCCTATGGCTCCCATCCCACCCAGAGTATAAGCCAGAGTCCTCCCCAGGGCCCACAATGCCCTAACTCATCTGCTTGCCTCCACCCCAAACTCATGTCCTGCTCATCTACCCGACAACACACACCCACACACCCACACACACACACACACACACACACCCACACACACCCACACCCACTCCAGCCACACTGGCCTCCTTGGACTTCCTCACCCAGGCCAGGCACAACCCTACTTCAGGGCCTTTGTATTGGCTGTTCTCTCTGCTTAGAACACTCTCTCCCCAGGTCCCCACATGACCCTCTCCCTCACTTCTTTCAGGTCTTTGCTCAAATGTCACCTTGTCAATGAGGCCTCCCCTTATCATCCTGTTTAACATGCCACCCCTCCCCTCCCCACCCTCCTAGTCCTGCTTTATTCTTCTCCACAGCTCTGATCTCCCTAACTACACAGTTTACTTATGTATCTTGTTTATTGCCTGCCTCCTCCACCAGGGCAGGGATTTTTGTCTGTTCTACCCTCTGCCATATCCCCAGTGCCTTGAACAGGGCCTGGCACATAGTAGGCACTTGAGAAATCTTTCACAGATTATGAATAGGAGGGTCAGAGATCCAGGGCAGAGAGCCGGCAGTGGGATGGAAAGGAGGGTGGATTTCCTGTGGCTGGGAAGGTGGCTACTTTAACTCAAGTGTTCTTGTACCTTTCTTTCTCACTCTTGTTTCTCTTGTCATCTCTCCTTTTCAGTGTCTCTGTCTCTGCTCTGTACTCCCCTTTGCCAGGAGACCAGCCCTGCAGTCGCTGAGTCCCCAGTATCCCACCTGGCTCCGTAGGTCTCAGCAGCCACAGGGCTGAGGGGCCACGGCCTGGGCACTCCGAGGCTGCCGCAGCTGACGAAGGGAAGCATCACCATACTGGATGCCAGAGCCCATCCTCTCGGGGTCAAGCTCACCTGGCAGGAGGGGAAAAGTCAGAACTGGTCCTTTGGAGACCTCTGGACCCTGCCTTTCACTCCCACCCTGGTCAGCTGGGGGCCTCACCTGAGTCAATCTTGTTCAGAATGGTGCGGGCACACTTCAGGAAAGCCTCCTCCACGTTCTCACCAGTGAGAGCACTAGTTTCCAGGAACATTAGCTCTAGGGGAAGACACTCGGAAGGTCAGGGCCTCAGTCAGTCCCCAACCTCTACTCTGACTTGGACCTGCTGCATCTCATTTTGTTCCTCAGATGTTCCACCTAAGTTATTTCACTTAGCATAATACCCTCCAAGTCCATCCATGTTGCTGCAAATGTCAAAATTTCATTCTTTTGGTGGGTAGAGGGTGTAGCTCAGTGGTAGAGTGAATGTTTAGCATGCAAGATGTCCTGGGTTCAATCCCCAGTGCCTCTGTTAAGGGTGGGGAGGGATTTAAAAAAAAAAAAAAAGAACCCAAAATTTTTTCATTCTTTTTTATGACTCAGTAGTATTCCAGTGTGTGTGTGTGTGTGTGTGTGTGTGCGCGCGCGCGCGCGCGCGTGCATTTACCACATCTCCTTTATCCAGTCATCTGTTGATGAACATTTAGGTTGCCTCCATATCTTGGAAATTGTAAATAATGCTGCTATGAACATTGGGGTGCATGTATCTTTCCAATTAGCGTTTTTGTTTATTTCAGAAATATATCCAGGAGTGAAATTGCTGGGTCATGAGGTAGTTCTATTTTTCGTTTTTTGAGAGACTGCCATACTGTTTTCCCACAGCAGGTGCACCAGTTTACATTCCCACCAACAGTGTAGGAGGGTTCCCTTTTCTCCACATCCTCACCAATATTTGTTATTTGTGGTCTTTTTGCTCATAGTATACTTGCATACCTTTTGATGTGGCTGTCAGTCCCCTAATTAGTCTACTCCCCTAATGCCAGCGCCTGCTAACCTGGGGTCTACCCTGTCCCATCTCCCTTATTCACGAAATGTGCCTGTCCCCTAGGGCCATCGGAGTTTGCAGTCTCCACCTTATACCAATACCCCATGCTGTCTCCCCATGATGGTCAAAACCTTCTGAGCAGCCAACATTAATCAAGCGCCCATCCCTCCAGGCAGTGCTGAGGGCTCCCCATGGACCACCTCCCTTAACCATCATGCACTATGTGAGGCAGAAATGCTACGGCCCTGACTTTCCAGATGAGGAAACTGAGGACCAGGCTGGTCACACAGCTCACATGTGGCAACACTCAGATCTGAACCCAGACTTCTAAATCCCCACTTTCCCCTGTTGAGCAGAGCCACAGAGAGCCAGGAGGCCCACAGGCCCCCCTGAACTGCCCCCATTCCTGGGAGGATCCCCCTTCCCTGCTGGCCCATTGCATGGCCCTCACCATTCTCCTGGGCAAAGCGGGAGGCCTCCAGGAAGGTAACCTCACGCTCTGGGTCCAGGTCCTTCTTGTTGCCACAGAGAATGACCACGATGTTGGGGCTGGCTAGTGTGCGGGCATCTGTCAGCCAGGCAGCCAGCGAGTTGTAGGTCTCCCGGCTGCGGAGAAGGGAGAGAGAGAGGGGAGGCAGATGTAGGAGAAGGCAGCCCGGGCCCCGCCCCACCCGCTCCGTGCACCCACCTGGTGATGTCGTACACCAGCAGGGCTCCAGCCGCCCCTCGGTAATAGCTCCGCGTCACCGACCTGTGGGGCCAGGGGGACCCAGTCACCCCCGAGGCTGGGGTCTGGCCCAAGACTGCCCCCCTCTGCGGAAAGAGACTGGTGGTTCGGAGGCCCCCTCTTCACCGCTGGGCCATCACCCTCAACCTGGCCGTGGTCTGGTCTCACTACAATTTCTCACACTCGTGGTCTCTCTGTCTCCCTCAATCTCTCACTTAGCCGCCCACCTCTGTCTCCATCTCTCCCTCTCTCTGAGGCTCTGTGTGTCCCTGTCTTTCTATACGTCTTCATTGGTAGGTGTCTTTCTCCTTCTTTTATGTGTGTGTGTGTGTTTAACTGTCCTTTAATCTTTGTCTGTCTTACTCTGCCTCTCTCATCCTCACCCTTTCCCATTCATTCATTCATTCAGCCGGCATTTTATGTTCACCCCTTTTGCCCAGTCCTGGCCAAGCACTATGCAACTACATCCCCTTGGCCTTATCCTGCTCTGTCTAGGGGAGGCCCCCTTCCCAGAGTGGCCAACTGTATGCATCTCCCTGTGTCACCAGGCTGGGTCCCTCCAGAACTCACACAATCACTGCGCAAGCATTTGTTGAGTACTTACTGCAAACCTGGCCCACGTCTCACACCTGTCTCCCCTGCACTCTCTCTCTGTCTCTGGGCTCTAAGTACCTCACACAGAGAACTAACACACAGATATTAACTTGGCAGCTATGTACTGCTGCCCAGGGACCACATGTCCCCATGGCCTGGATTCCCTTGTTTCTCTCTCCCTGCTCCCTATTTCTCAGACTCCAGGTTTCTGGGTGTCTATTACCTTTTCTGCAGACATTTCCTGAAGGCATACGAGCCCCACACATTTCCCTTTCTTCCCAAAACATCCATTCCTCCATCTCTCTGGCCACACCTGTCCCACTTTCCCTGTCTCTGTCTCTCACCTCTGTTTCTCTGAGTCCCCTTATCTCCCGATCCCTCCTTCTCCCTTTCTGAGTGTTTGTATCTCTCTTTCAAGTTTCCCTTTCTGTTCTACTCATTCTCTGCCAATCTCTACCCCTTGCCCCACCCCAAGCATCTTCAGGCCTCGTTTCTCCCTGGGGACAAGTCTCCATCTCTCCAGCCCATGAGTCTCTCCCACATAGTCTCTGTCGGTCCCTCCTTGGCTCTCTCACTGCTTTTGTTTTGTTTTGTTTTGTTTTTTCTTTAAATTTTTCTTTTTAATGGAGGTACTGGGGATTGAACCCAGGACCTCAGGCATGCTAAGCAGGCGCTCTATCACTGAGCTATACTCCTGCCTCACTTTTCATTAGGCTCCTTTTTCAATCTTTTTCTCATTGTCCCTGTCATCCTCTCTCTAACATGCCTTCTTTCTTTGACTCTATCTACCTGCTTATCACAATCTCTTATCCCGCTCCCTCTGTCTTGCCTGCCCTCTCAGTGTCTCCTTGCTTGTATCATTATGTTTCCAGGTAACTCTGTACACTCCTCCCCTCTCCCCAACTCTCTCTCCTTGGGAGCCCAGCCCACCTACCGAAACCGCTCCTGGCCAGCTGTGTCCCAAATCTGTAGCTTCACGGTCTTCCCACCCACGTTGACCACCCGAGATCCAAACTCCACGCCGATTGTGTGGTTGGAGTCCTGTTTGACTGGGGAGTGGGAGGGAGAGAAGAGGCAGTGCAGGGACTCAGAGGATTCCCTGTCCCCCAAGGCCTCCTCAGCCTGTACAAACCCATTGTCATTGCTGGGATGACTGAGGCTCAAGGAGGACCTAGCAAAGAGCACATACCAAGGTAAGGACCAGGCAGCCAGCACTGGAGTTGTACCTATAGCCAGCCCTGCCCCTGCCCACCCCGACAGCTGCCTATTGCCCACACCACACCCATGCCCACAGTTTAGTTCCCAGGACCACTCCCAGAAACTCACACTTATTCTCAATGAATTGATGAAGGAGACATGATTTGCCAGTTCCTGCACTGCCAATCACCAGGAATTTGAAGAGGAAGTCTGAGAGCAGATGGAGCCAAAATCAAGGAAACCCATGTGGAGAGAAAGATACATAGGAAAAGATGGAAACGGAGAGAACATCACAATGACGGGGAGAGAAACAGACACAGGCAGACACAGGACAATGGGTAACAAAATTAACATAATTCTTATATAGTGCTTACCACATACTAGGCACAGTTCTAAATATCTTTACTTACATCAACAACTCACTTAATCCTCAGGAAAACTCTGTGAGGGAGGTATACTAATAATCATCCCCATTTTCCAGATGAGGAAACTGAAGCTGGAAAGGTTAACTGACTTTCCCAAGTTCCTGCAGCTAGGCAAAGCTGGGATTCCAACGCAGACCAACTGGCTCCAGAGTCCAAGATATCAGCTATTACACTGCTAAAGCCTTCTGAAAACCGTTTCATCAAGGACTACAGTCTTGCCCTTGCCCCCTACGACTTCACCTCCTACCACTTTCTGATTCATTCATTCCACTTTAGCCTCCAGCTTTCAGTCTACTCCCTGAAGATGACAATCTGGTTCCTGTCTCAGGGTCTCTGCACTTGTTCCCTCTGCTTTTCTCTATTTGCTGAGTGAATGCAGCTCCCTGTGACTCCCAAACCAGCGCTCTTTCTTCCGCATCCTGTTCTCCCACCTCCTATCCATCTATCTGGATTTCCCAATTCTCATTCCCTCTTTCCCTCCCTCTCCCCAAGACCCTACCCCTATTCTCAAGCTTAAGCCCCACCCCTTGCCACTAGCCCAACCCCCTGATTCAAGGACAACTCACCCCCAACCGCATTTCAGACCTCTCCAGAGTAGTCCCAGGGTACAGAGCATCCCTTCAGGGTTCCCCTAGCCCTTCCAGTTTGACCCCTGCCATTCACACAGCCAGCCCCGCCCCATCCACTCAGGCTCCGCCCAGACATATTAAAGCCCACCCCTTCCCTCAAGGCCCACCATGATCCAACAAGACTGGTTTCCTCAAATCCCGCCCCAGATCTATTTCGCCCACACACCAGTCACTCAGGCTCCGCCCAAATCGATTAAGCTCAGCATCAGACTCACTAAGCCCCTCCCAGCCTCCACCAGACCCCGCCCCCTGAGGTATAAAGCCCCGCCCCATACCCACAGGCCGCATCCTCCCTGGGCCCAGACCCCAGACCCTAACTTCAGCCCACCACCCTTACCGTAGGTCTCAGCCATGACTCGGTCACGGCCACTTAGGGCCGCAATATGGCGACGCGGCCGCGCCTGCTCCTCGGCTGGCAGCCGCTCCACTCGGGCTGCAGCCCCGGCTCCTTCCTATTCCCGGGGCCGGCGCCGCCACTTCCGCCTCCACCCCCCTCCGGCGCGACCCGCTGGGGCTGCGGGATACCTGGCCACGCTTCCCGAAGGCAGGGATTGGTGGACTCAGTGGACACGGGGCGGGGGCAATAGAGCCGATTGGCGGTGAAAGAGGGGCGGGACCAAGACGAACGATTGGCGGAGCCAGTGGGAAGGGGCGGCACAGAAATGCTTCGCGGAGCAGAGAAACGGATTTGGTCAGAAGTCCTGGGGGCAGGGTCGAGGTTCCAGATTGGGTAGGAGCTAAGTTGGGGGCGGGCATACGGATGCAGAGAAGAGGGTAGGACTGACAGAAAGAGCCTCGAAGAGGAGTGATCTTGGGCTGGAGAGTACAGCTCTCAAAGGCAGGAAGGATGAAATTGGGATGATACCCAAGTTAACCTCCCACCTCCCTTTGCAGATAATCTTGTAAGAAAACCTAGAAAAACCTCTCCTCTGCATTTTTTGTCTTCCTCATGATCCGACTGACTCATTGCCAATAGTTCAATAGTTCTCTTATTGGTCTAAAGAGGACACTACAATCCCCCAATTTGGCTGTTTAGGTTATTCCCCCTTCTCATTTGCTTGTGATATCTAAGCCTAGGTGCCCACCTATGGTACCCAGCTTGGAGCAAAGAGCTTTTAGTACGTGAAACTGCTTAGCAACCATTGACGTTACTACAGTCAGTGGGGTGATTGGCTAGATTCAGAAACCTGGGGAAACGTTTCCTTTCTAGATCCCCACCACAAAGACCACAGAGACCCACAGTTTGCACTTGACTGGTGTATTTGCATAAAGCCGGAGAGGGGAAAAAAAAAAAAAAAACAGCAGGGACAGCGGTAGGCTCTCACTGGCAGTAGAAATCCCATTTCTGAAAGAGAGAAAGGGGAAACAGTGGGAAGAAAACCAGCGGTCACACCACAAAGGATCTAGTGGTTTTAGCAAATGCTGCAGCCGCAGGCGCCAGGTTTGGCCACACAAGTGCTATACAAATTAGCCTAGAGCCCTCTAATTTTTTCACCTGTTAATTGGACTAGGACTTAGAAATCATTCCCCATTTTACAGGTAAGAAAAGGCAGGAAATTTGTCCCCGAGCACACAGCTAGTATGCCGGGGAGCCAAGGGTAGGAGCATCTTTGCCCATCACCACAACCCAAGGGTCCTCCCTCCACATCCGTGCCAGCCCCCAAGACACTCACATCCGTCTTCACATCGATTTTGCCACGTTTCAGGGTCTGGTCTTCGCGTACAATGCTACTGGGGAAATAGCCCAGGCGAGCAGCTAGGTCTCCATAGTAATCTCCCTGAACCTGGGGAAGAGGAGTTAAAAGCCAGGGTCTGGGAAGATGCCAAGCTCACTCCTGCTACAAACCTCTGCACTCTTTTCTCCCTGATCTACACTAGCTGGCTCCATCTTTGTCATTCAAATCTCAGCTTCAAGTCACCTGCTAGAAGGTCCTCCTTGACAACCCCTTGCTAATTAGTCACCCAGTCACTTTATATTAATTCTCCAAGCAGCACATACTTGACTTTTTTTTTTTTGATGGCTTGTCTCCTTCCATTAGAGTAAAAGGGGTCATTTTTGTTTTACCTTCAGTGTCTAGAACAGTTTGGCACTATAGTAGATGCCGTAATAATTGCTCAACAAAGTAAAAATTGAGTAGATAACAAAAGCTCCCCGCCCCCTACAAACTCTATTTCAGTTCACCCCCCTCACATTTTCCCCTTAGGTGAAAAATTAGGGTGCACCCACCCCAGCCCCACACCCTTTCCTCTTCTGTTCTCCCAAGACTCACACTGCCTCCCCAGAAGAGCCGCCCTCGGCCCTTCAGCTTGGAGAAGACATACACGACTTGGCCCCTGTGTATGGTCAGGAAACGGCAGTCGGGGGCCACGTAGTCCTGAAGGGCCACAGCCATGGAGATGGGGTCTAGGGAAGGAATAAAGGGGAATGACAGCCCCATCCGCACAGACTGGCAACCCAAGCCCCAAGCCCTCCAACCCCCAGCTCTTACGGCTGCATTCCTCATCAGCACACAGCTTCCTGTCAGCCAGCTTGGGCATTAGGTGGCCCCCGACACTAGGCCCCGGGAAGGCAGACAGAAAGATGATACCAAGAAACACCAGGGACCAAGCCATCATGGACTCTGAGCAAGAGAGTGACCAAGAGAGGAATGGGGTCTCGTTTCCTCCTGCCCTCCCTCTCCAACAACACAAGGAAACCTGTGTTCTTGTCCCCGCCTTAAACCAGTCCCAAATTTTACCCACACCACCTAGAGGCTGCTACACAGCCAGAACCATTTTAAGGACAGGGTGAGGAGAGCCAACACTAGGAAATGCTCAGATAGGCCCCAGGCAGCCCAGGCCACTCCAAGTGACAGCCACCCCCTCAGCAATCAGAGAGGCCCAGTCGGGCAAGTTAAGATATTCAATTCCATCTTTCTTGAGTCAGCTTGGGGACCTGAGCCCCTTTGCTGTCCCCCTAGACAGAACGAAAGAAGCCAGTATGGAAAACCACCTTGGAATTTCCTGTGCTGAGGGGCAGGAGAACAAGGCAGCCCTTTGATTGCCAGGAATAACCCCAGTTCCCAAGCGGAGTATTGTATGTTGGGCCTCAAGCTAGGCAATGTCCTGCCACAATTGCTACTTATCCTCATAAGCCACTTCCTGATTGGGTGACCCAGGCTAAGTTATGTCTCCTCTCAGAGCCTCACCTTTCTTCTCTTTAAAATAGGAAAAATAAAACTCTATTGTTTACTATCCCAGTGGTTATTTATAGAGCATTCACCACACGTATCTTTATTTTATTAGCTCAAATGTATAGTCTGCCTCCCCTTCAAAGGGGGCTATCAAAACACGCTTTTATGTGGAAATGGAAGTGTAGAGCCTTAAGGAATGTGTCCAAGGTGGGAAGCGGTGGGGCCAGGTTTGGTTCCAGGTCCACACCCAGCACTACTGAGCTTGGAGCTCAGTCAGGTGCCCAAGGTCAGAGTGGCAGGATCTGAACTCAAGTCTCATCTCTAAAACTGTGCTTCAAAGAGATCCACATGCCTCAACAGCCACCTCTTCCCTCAGAAGCATTCTCACACTGGCTCCAAGTCCAAACTTTTTTTTAGTTCAGGGGGAAGTGGAGGAACACACACAGGCTTGGGATGGGGAAATCATCTCTAGCAAAGATGGGGCCTAAGCCACCTCTACATGCTCAACACCCAGCACCAAGTACAAGAGTATCAACAGCTCTCCTCAAATGTCACCTCCTCAGAGGGGCTTCCCGTGACCACCCCGGTTACTGGTCCCCAGCTCCACCACCCCATCGTCAGTTGTTTGTATCAGAACACAGCAGTTGAAAATAGCTTGTCTATTTCATTCACACTGCATATCCCATGCCAAGGACAGTATTTAGCACATAGTAGGGGCTTGGCAAGTTATTTGCTGAACTTATTAAGTGCTTGCTAAATGCCTGGCACAGGGGTTGGGGAGGGTAAGGGGGTGGGGGGAAAGGCTTGTAGGCTGGAGTAGCGAGTACAAAAACACCACAGTATTAACAAAGATTCTTCTTTACGCAGGAAGAAAATGAAGCTCAGAGTGCAGACATCAATCGCCTGTGAGGGCAGCAGCCGGGGAGCACCCCCAGGCGGACAGTAGAAACTAGGTGCGACCCATAAACCCGTGGCTGCTAGTGTTCCCTCGCGCCGTCTGCAAGAACACTGTGCCTTTTAGGGAAGGCGGCGATCGCCCTCTTCCCCTTTCAGTCTTTCAGATCCTACAAGAGTGTGAGTTTGGTGCCACAAGTCTTCAGTGTGTCAAACACTGATGTTCGCTTTTAACGGAGAGAGCAGAGCTGGGGCTTGAGTCTTGGCACACTCAAAAAAATATCCAGAGAATTTAACAGTCTCTCTGTATTTATTTTTGTGGTTAATTTTCTGCTTCTGGCAAGTGTTCTCATTTTCCCATCTATATGGTATGACAATGGGTTTTAAGCTATATATATATTTTTTTTATTTTTTATTTTTTGAGTCAATTTAAAACTTTCCAGGTCAGGTGTGTGACAGATTGCTAAGGTCCCCCTGTTCAACCTCCCCTTCTTATCCACAGCTTCAGCTGGGACATGACTGTCCAGCCAGAAACCACACTTCCTAGAACCCCCCACAGCTAGGGCACCAGAGAATTGGGTTCACCCACCTGCCCGAAGCTCCTGGTTGGAGGTTGGCCGGCAAGGGAGAGCAGCCGTGTGTGAGGCGGCCACCTTTCTGGCACCAGCACCTGGTCAAGGGCCCTCCCCCTGTGTGATCACGTCAGCTGGGGCACTCCTAGTAGCAGCAGTGACATCGCGCTGAACTCTACAGACTGCAGCTCTAGGCTGCAAACTTGGACAGTAGAAACGATCTGTGGACCAAGTGTCTCCAACCCAAGCTGCCATTCCTACTACCCTTCCCGTGACTTCATGCACACCCATTTCCCTTCTCTTTCTTCCTGAAGTACTGAGAGTGGTTTCTGTGGGACCCTTCGTAGGACAGAAGGCATTTTTGTGTAGAAAACACTGAAGAAAAACCTCTTCCTTAACACTCTATCATGTTAGAAAATGATTGGAGTAAACATACAAATCTAGAGTGAACGGTGAGCCATGAAAGGTGGCATCCTTGTGCAGTACAGAACCTGCCCGACAGTACCTGGCAGCCTGAGTTTCAATTTCCTGCCCTGAATGTTGATTGAGGTAAAATAGAAATCTGCCAAAGTAGTAAGTGATTTTAGTTTCGACAATGTTGTTACACTATTCTGTGTATTTTCCCAAGGTTGCAATCCCCAAACACCCAGAATATTCTCATGTGCAGAGAAGGGAAACACAGAGGACAAGAAAATCAAAACAACAAATGTTTGTGAAAAAACAAACCTCAAAAAACACTTTAATTCCAGCCTAACAGCGCCAGGTGCAATGTCTGGGGACAGACTCTGGGTACAATGCTGTGTGGCGACCATTCACTCACACACGGCTCCAAGGCCCCCGAGGGGGACTTACCTTCAGGGGACTGAGCCGAGGGAGGGAGGGGTGGCCCCAGGACAGGGGGCAGGGGCAGGCATGGGAACAGGGTGCTACTTCTTGGCAAAGGAGATCTTCATGGCATTGTTCTGGGTGATCTTGAAGCCCTGCAGGGCGTCACGAGCGGCCCCTGCCTGCACTTCATTGTCAAACTCCACGAAGGCGATGTCGTGCCGCCCGGGGACCAGGCGGACCTCCTTGAAGCCAGGGAACCTGAGGGAAAGGGAGAGACCTCAGGGATCCAGACTGGGCACTTCCCTCTAACATTTTAGCCTAACATTTGGTGGGTAGGGGCCAGGAATGTTGCTAAACACCCTATGAAGCAGAGGACAGCCCCAATAACAAAGAATTATCCAACCCAAAATGTATGACACTACGTTGATAAATTCTAACATAAACAAGTATGCACAATGTAAACGTATCATATAATGACAAATTTTAACATGAACACACCTGCAGCCATAACTAAGGTCAAGAGACAGAACACTGCCCCTCCCCCCACATCCTTCCCCAGTCACAACCCACCCACTTCGGCTCCAGAAATAACCATTACCCTGACTTGTATGATCTGCTGTTTCTTTCGTTTCCCTCTTCTCATTCCCTACTTCCTTCCCCATTAGGCAACCATCCCCATGTTTCCTGGCTATCATTTTTTTCCATCAGTATTCTTAAAAAATACACATTGTTCTGTGGATGTGGTACATTATGTGGTAATATTTTTCTCTTTTACTCAGTTTTTCAAAATTTCCTCTCGGTAGGAGCATCAAGAACTATCATGCCACCCTTCCCGTTCCCTCTAATTGCTGAGCAGCATGCCTTTTTGAGCGTCTGCATTTTTTTTTTAAATGGAGGTACTGGGGATTGAACCCAGGACCTCATGCATGCCAAGCATGCACTCTACCACTCAGCTATTTCCCTCCCCCAACAGCATCTGCATCTGACCCCTCCCTTCTCCCAGGCTGCCTCCAACTCCCCACATACCGTGAGAAAACACCCCAGCTACAGCCCCTTGGGACTCTTGTTAAGAATTTCTGTAGGATATCCAGTCAGAGCAGAGCCACCAGGTGAGTATATCACTAAACAGAGGACAGTTACCCTACCCCATGGCCCAGGGCTCTGCATCCCATCCGCAGGGCACGAGGGGTCAAGCATCCCCACCGCCCACGCTTGCAACAAACGGGCTGACTTCTGCCAGCCTAGCCAGCGCTCGGTGACATCTCACTGCTGTTTTACTCGCACCTTGCCTTTGTCTAATCCAGAGACTGGAAAGATGAGGCCCAGAGCATGGCCCCCCGCCCCACCCTCACGAAGGTGGAGGACGGCTCGCACGCCCTGGCTACTGCTGACCTCCAGCCTCATCACCACCCTTCCCTGCTGCTGTGGGCCCGGCCTCTTCCTCCTTTTACACCTGTAGCTGCTGTCTCGCCTGCAAAGCCTAAGCAGGCTCAGGGCTCTGCCAGCAAAATTCTGAGGCCCGTCTCCACGGTGCCACCTCCTGGCCATCACCCCCCCCAGCTCCTGCCCAGCCACAGGCCCTACTTACTGGTTGAAAAGCATGGAAAGCATGAGCTCGTTGGTCTCTTCCGGCAGGTTGGTGAGGAACAAGATGTGATTTGGTGGATTTTCTGAAAGCTGTGCGGGAGATGAGAGCCCATGAGTCTGGTGGGGGATCTACGGCCCTCCTGCTCTCCGGCCCCAACCCTGCTTGAATCCTTCTAACCCGTCACCTGACATACCCTATGCTGTTGCCTGTCTACCCCGCCTCACCCTCCACTAGACCGTAAGCCACAGAGAGCACTGCTGTGCCCATAAACGGGTGCTCAGGAGTTCACTGAATGAACCCAGGTGCAGCCCATCCCTGCTCCAGCCTCCCCTTGACCTTCCAAAGCTGCTCCAGCAAACACACTAATTCCTCTGTCCCGGTGCCTGACCCCACTGCTACATCCTCATTCTCCGAGAGCACCCCCTCAGGGAGGCCTGCCAGGCACACACAACCTAAAACAGTGCCCCCACCGGCCCCTTTCCATTCCTGTATTCTGACTGCATGAGACCCCAGGAGGACCAGACACTTACAGGCTGGGCAGGTGGCATCTGCCCGGGCATGAGCTGCTGTGGAGGCATGGCCCCCGGTGGGATCTGGCCAGGTGCGAGGCCGGGAGGCGGTATCATGCCAGGGGGCGGCATGTAGGGAGGCTGCCCTGGCATGTGGTGCATGATGCGGGGTGCCTGGGTCATCGGCGGCATGCCCTGCGGGACAGGGAGAGCAGGACTGAGATGGGTGCAGGCAGGTGGGACGGGGTGTGCTTTCACTGTCAGTAGGAAACTGAGAGGAGAAAAGGCTGTTCCAGGAAACTCATGGTGTGAGAGACACAGGGAGAAAGATCCAGACTTGGAAAAGGCAAAAAAGGCACCCAAAGAGAGGTGGATGGAACAAAACAGACCTAAGTTCACAGGGGACATTCAATCAGAAAGAGTTAAAAAAAAATTTTTTTTTATATATATATAAAAGTTGGTCAGAATGGCCTAACGTTGTTCACAGACATATACGTAGGTAAAAAGTCTAGGAAAAAAATAAGAACACTGTCAACGGAAAGTGGTGGAGATAAACACCATAATAAGCATGCTGTACTCCTGATTCTAAAAATAAACTTTACGGAAAAAGAGACAGATCCAGAGAACAGACAGTGGAAGGCAGAGATGGACAGGGACGGTGGGTGTGGGCAAGTGCAGAAAGGAGCTGGCCCGATGGCACAGAGCACGTGCACCCAGGGGAGACAGGGGCTGCCAGAGCTGGAATCACACCTAGAGTCAAAGGTGGACAGAAAGGTGGGCACAGAAGAGAGGAGAGGAGAAGAGTGGGGAAGCTCAAAGGTAACCCAGACACTATCGCTGATGCCAAAGTGTGAGGTCACACAAACAGAGCACCACCCATCAGAAGGCCCACAAGGAGGTTTGGAGACCTAAAGCGTGGGTCCAATTCATCCAGCTTTAGTACTTTGTGCTTTCTGTATCCGGTTTAGAAAACAGGATGTTTCCACTCTTCATGCTCCACCAAGGTCATGAAGACATTTTCCTGTTTTCTAGAAAATATTGCTGTAGCTGTCACATTAAGGTCCATGATTCATCTCAAATTAACTTACATATAGTAAAGGTAGTGTTAACTTTTTTTCTTACATATATCCAATTGTTTCAGTATCATTTACTAGGGGAAAAAGTCCTTTCACCGCTGGACTGCAGTGGTATCTTGATTATACATGGAGTGATCACATACACGTGTGGACGTTTCTGGACTATTCTGCCCCACTGGTCCATCTTCCCAGCCTTATGCCAACACCGCACCATCTTGATTACTATATAGCAGGCCCCCGCTTTGCTCTCGTCTGCCTTCTTTTGCCTTTCCAGACATTTACTGACAGCCTGTCAGTGTCCTCATAAATTCGTTTGGATTTTGATTGGAATTGTGTTGAATTTTAAACCAATTTGGAGAGAACCAACATCTTAGCAGTAAGTCTTCCCATCCATTTGCTAGGAACATCTCCAATTTCTCCCAGCAACGTTCTAGAGCTCCGGTGGGTGGTCTTACACACCTCTTGTTGAATTTACTCCTTGGAGCTACTTTTCAATTTGAAGACTGATTGTTTGTTGCTAACGTATAGAAATAAAACTGAATTTTTCCATGTTGATTTTATATCTGACAACCTTGCTAAATTAAATTCACTTTTTAATCCTAACAGTCGATTGGTAGCTTCGTCTGGATTTTCTACATACACATTGACCTAAAAGACATGGACAGCAAAGTCAAAGTCAAGGAGAGAAAGAAAAGAGACTGAGACACAGAGAAAGAAGATCCTGAGAAATAGGCAGGCACGGAGAGACATTTCCCAGTGGAGATACCATCATCCAGGTGCTCAACCCCCCAGACACGCACATAATTCTCATAAGAAAATGGAAGGGGTTGAGGTGGAGGAGTCCTCTGAATCCCCAAGGGGAGACCCCTCCTCACCCTGCCCCCAAGCCAGGCCATGTGGTTGAGGAAGGCCTGATGGTGAGGGGGCCACATCTCTGGGCCCTGGCTTACCGGGACAGGCCCCTGGACAGCACCTACTACGGGGGCAGCCGCCCCGCCCTGCACAGCCTTCTTGGCAGCTGGGGTCTCCTGGCTCTTGGGCTTCCTCTTCTCCCGCTTGCGGTCCCGCTCCACGAATGTGCCCTTCATCTTGGCGATGATATCTGAGTCGGTCTTGGCATACTGAATGCGCTGCCAAGCAGAGAGCAGAAGGGTTGAGGTGAGTGAGCTTCAGAGCCAAACCACCTGGATGCAAAATCAGACCTTGACGGGCTTGGTGAGCAATGTCACAGAAATTACTTGGTTTCAGTGCCTTCATCTGTAAAACGGGGATTGAGTGATTTTCCACTTCAACGGATGATTGCGAGGACTAAATGAGTTAAGCCTCCAGACAGTGTCTGGCATGTAGCAAGCGCTCAGTAAGTGGTTGCTGGGACTCTGAAGGGAAGATCGGACAGCCCTGAGAATCAGGCCCAAGGCAGAAGCAAGAAAACAAGGCCAGGACACTAACTCTATGCAGGGGGCCTTTCAATCACACAAGAGAACTGAATCTTCAGGCGAAATCTCATTCATTTAGCAGTTTACCTAGCACCTATCTGTGCCTTGGGCGTCCAGCAAGGAGTACATCAAACAGAAGACCCCACCCTCCCAGAGCTTGTTCACTGGGGAAGGTATGACAAATGACATTAAAAAGTGAACTACAGAAGTGTTGAGAAGAACTGAAAGTTTTAGAGTGTGGTCGGGAAAGGGCTCGGTGAAGTGACACTGGGGAAGGCGGGCAATGCAGACATCTAGGGAGAGAGCGCTCTAGCAAAGGTAGCGGTCATCAGAGAGCGAACGAGTGCAGCGGGGATTCAAGCCACAGCAAGGAGACCGATGTGGATGAGGAAGGAAGAGACAAGGTCACAGAGGCAACAGGGGACCTTGGGAATGATTCTTTTCCTGAGAAAGCCAGGAGCCGTGGAGTGTCATAAGCAGGGGAGTGACGCCCTCTCATTGGCATCTCCCAAGAAGCGCTGCGGCCATGGGATGGAGAAGAGGAGCAGGAGTCGAGCAGGGAGGCCAGTGGGCAGGCCGCTGCCACCATCCTGATGAGAGAGGGTGGTGGCTGGGACCAGGTGGGAGGCAGGGGAGTGGATGTTTTGAAGGTAGAGGTGACAGAATGCCCTGACAAGAGTCCACAGGGCTTCACTGCTTCCTATGGTCCAACTTCGGAGAAAAGCAGGGGTCAAGACAAAAAGATTTATGGTTTTTAGTCCTCAAAAGCGAATTTCTAGCTGCTCCAGAAAAGCAATGGCAGATGTGGCAACTGTGGGCTCGCACACCCAGAGGCGACCACAGGCCGGAGTTGGAGAGCGGCCCTCTCCCAATGGAGGTGCGTGCTCCAGGCTGCCCTGCCACCCCTGGGCCAGTGTCCTCCACATGAAGTGACCTGCCTCGGACCCGCAAGCTCTGACACCTGCTGTCACCTCTCCAAGGGAACGGGTTCAGGGAGGCATATTCCAATCGGGTGAAACTGGAAAACTGATTGAGGGACGAGGGAAAAAGCCCAAAGAACCAAAGATGTCTGCCAGTGATATGACAGGAACTCTAGTCCAGGGCAGGGACTTCAAGCCACACCTCACCTCCTAGACAGCAGTCCCCGTGGCCATCCACCTGGCCTCCCGAACCTCTGCAATCCCTTTCCTCCCAACCCATGGCCCCTGCCCTGGTCCTGGCCCAACCCTCCAGCCTCACCTCCACAACTGAATCCTAATCTCCCTTTCATCCATCCTACACGACAGCCACAGGCATCTCCCTAAACCCTCCCATGGCTCCCCAGCACCCTTAGAATTAAGTCCACTTTCAGGACAAACTCTAGCTCCTTAACCTGACTTGATCTGCTCTCCAGCCAGGCCCTCCTCACCACCTCCCGTCCTTCACCCCAGCAAAATGAACTTGACTCACTTCCTCAATTACATATGCTCTTGCTTATCTCCAGGCCTTAGTCCACTGTCTTCCCCACCCCCTCCCCCAGCTACTCTTCTCCTTCGAGTCTTACTCATCCAGAAAGCCTTTGCTGCAAATTCCCACTCTGGGTGAGATGCCTCCCCTAAGCTCCCCCAGCCCTGTGCACTTCCCCAGTCCCAGCCCTGACCGGTCTCGGTCATTACCATCTGGAGACAGCCATGTCTCTCCGACAGGACTGTGGGTCTGAGAGGGCAGAGCTGGGGGTTCCCTTGGTCACTGTGTGTCCCCACACCCCAGTACAGGGAACAGTGAATGCTAAGGAACAGCAAGAGAAGCTCCCATTCTGTGCTCGCTTCGGCAGCACATACTCAAGAGAAACTCCCATCCTTTAGAGCCCGGACCACAGGTGACAGGAAGTCTAGTCCCAACCAGCTGGCAATAGCACTTTACCCGGGTACGCACACCCACTCCTCTACACACAGTGCTCACCATGGGCTTGTCGTAGAAGGGGAAACCCTGCATGGAGCGCAGGGCGTTGGTGGCGCTGCTGACCTCCTTGAAGATAACAAAGGCCTGGCCTCTCATCTTCAGGCTTCGTGATACCAGGATATCCAGGATCTGGCCAAACTGGGAGAAGATGGCGTACAGGGACTTCTTCAGCTCTGCAGTGGGGGAAGGAAAGACCCATGGGTGACTAGAGGCCTTGGTACCATGTTCTGAGGCTGGAGCTCCATTGCTCAGAGGAAATGCAGCCCAGAAGGGAAACATCAGGCAACTGACAAGAGTACCCAGCATGCTGTTGGTCAGCAATCCCAGCAGCAGCCAAGCATTCAGTGTGTGTGCTCCTCTGTAAGAGGTCAACAGTAACAGGATATACCCAACAACGCTGCTGCACAAGGAACACGAGTCACACACACACAAAGGACACGTGGCCAATGTACAGTAAATGGGAGCACCTCTTTTCATCTTCTCTAGCACCTTGACATCGGCCTGTGTGATGTGGCCCTGGGCCAACTTCTCCAACCTCATCTCTCCCCACACTCCACCTGCACTCCTGTATCTCCAGCCACATTGGCTTCCCAGTCCTTTTTCAGGCCCATCACACCGACTCTGTTTCAGGACCTCTGCACTACCAGGAGCTACTTACTACTCCGCCAGGAGCACCTTTCTCCCAAGGTGTACATGGCTGCCTCCTTCAGTCACCCAGGGCTCAGTGGAAATGTTGTGACCTGAGGCCTTGCCTGACCACCCTGTTTAAATAAACATCTAGTATCACTCTCCCCTCCAGCCTGGGACCCTCCTTGCTTTTCCTTCATGGCCATTTCCCACCTCCTGACATCATGTTTGTTTACTTGTTTAGCTCTCCTTCTGAAGAGCTACGAGCCTGTCCAATTTGTCTACCACAGTATTCCCTGGAGCAGTGCAGTCACCAGCACACAAACCTGCAAAAACATCTGCACAAATAAAGATACCATCAAGTGATTTACAGACATTAACTTCACCAAATTCTCACAACCACTCCATGAGGTAGCAATGATAAATGTCCCAATGTTACTAACATGGAAAGAGGCTCTCAGAGGATTTATCACTGCCAAGGAGGAGGGTCCCAAGGGCACTGGGAAGACCCTGCAGAGCTGGCACCGGGACCAGGACCCAAGTCCATCTGAACCCAGTACCACCATACCTCACTAGCAAACGGTCTGCCACATCTGACAGCCAGAAAAGGATACCAATCTTATGCAAAGACGATATGTGAACTGAAAATGCTTGGTGAAAGAGACAGTAGGAGGAAAAAGGGGTGTGGTGGGGGGATGGGGTAAAAAGGGAAGGAAATAGCCAAAAAGTCTGATGACAGTTCTGGTTTTTGTCGCCATCCACCATCCCCATGAACTCAGTTTGGCCCTGAGTCATTCCCCTGGACCTTGGACTTTGGACCTCTCCCCAGTCTCCTCTCTGGCCCATTCAAGTTCACCCTCCACAGCTGGGAATATCTTTCACAACTGATTCTGTCCCTTGCCTGGCTCCCCAACACCCTCAGGACAAAGTCCAACACCTTACCCAGTCCACAGGCCCCATGAGCCAGAATGCACTGCTCACTGGAAGGCTCTCCATGAGGCACAGGCTTCTAAGTCTAAGGCACACAAAACTACTCGTTCCCAGAATTCCATAGACTCTGTTGCCCCTAGACATTTGCACATGCTGGTCCAGGTTAGGAACTCTCTCTTCCCTCACCATAACACAAATACTGCTTCCTCTACCTGGAAAGCTTTTCCAAAATGTCTCCTCTTCTATGAAACTGAATGAATACCTCTTTCTAGATGCCCAATCCCAGCCCTGACCACTCGGCCTGTGCTTCCTCAACCACGGCCCTGGCTACTCTGGGATATCGCTGTCTGGTAGCACATCTGTCACTCCCACTGGACCGTGGCTCCATGAAGGCAGGACCAGGACTGGTCTCAGTTGCCAATGTGTCCCTAGGTCCACAGAATACTGGCTGGATATGATACCCTAAAAGAGTATGAGGGATTTACGTAGCTTGTTATCTTCAATAACAACTTTATCAGTAACCTCAAGCTTAATCCCAGCAAGCTCCTCTGGTTCTCCTGACAATTTTCTTGAGGTGATAGTAAGAACTAGCACTTACCCCACTCTTACTACCTGCTGGGCACCAGAAAAAGAAGCTGCACAGAAGTTTAGCTAATATAATCCCCATAACATCCATGCAAAGACCATGTTATGATTCTGCCCAGTAGATGAGGTTCAATAAAAGTATAACTTGCTCAAGAAAATGGACAAGTATATCTGATGTCAAGAATCGAGTTCTTAAGTAGAATTCCATGCTGGTGGCCTCAACCACTTTTCCTTGGTGTGTGACCTTGGGCAAACAGTATCACCCGAGTCTCAGTATCCTAATTTGAGAAATGGGAATACGTTCTTCCTGCAGGGCTGTTGTGAAACTTAATGAAATCAAGATTCATATATTAGCGCCTGGTAGTGTTAGCCATCACTATTCACTTCTGTGAAACATTTGCATTGTGGACCGATCTCTGAGAACATGATAGTGAACAAGACAGTTTCAGTTCTTACCCACATGGAGCTCACAGGCCAGGAAAGAGCCCCATGACAGCCCAGAACGACCAAGGTTTGAAGGGGGATGTCCAGGGTCATGGGAAGTCAGAGGCTGGCACCTGAGTGGAAAGGGGAGGGGGCAGGCTTCCTAGAGAAGGGGTCCGGTGAGCTGAAACCTTGAAGGATGAGGAACAGTAACCAGGTTAATGAGCAGAGTGTAAGATGAACTGAGGAAGTGTTAAAAAGAGAGGAAGCAGCATGTGCAAACGCCGAGGGGTTAACTCTAACAATTTGGCTGGAAAAGACTGAGGAAAAGTGAATGCTGGGTACAGAAGACGGGGGCCGGCTCGTGCGGGATAGCCTGGAGTCCGGACCACCCCGAGAACTCACCATCCTTCTTGATCTTCTCGTTGAGATTGTTGATATAAATAGTGTGGTTGGGGCGGGTCTCGGGAACTGCCATGGAGTGAGTTGCTGAGGTAGGACTGAAAGAATGAAAAAAGTAACCTCAGCCCTAGGTTTCTCCAAATCCTTGTCCCAGTGAGGGTTGCTAAAGGATCTTCCTTACAAGAGGAAGCCGGGTAAGGCAGGAGAAGGGAAGAGGGAAGCACAACTCAGAAAACAAAGCAAACGCAGGAGACCACTTCTTTCCGCGTGGTGAGGGAACTCTCGAGAGGTTTACTACTAGTCCCAGAATGCTCTACGCGACTCAGTAGGCGGAGCATCCTAGGGGGCGATTCCCACTGGCCCACGCGCTCAAAGGGCGGCCCAGGACAAAAGGCCCGGATGTAAGAACGCGTTAAGAAAGGAGGCACGACTTTACGGCGCCCTGGCCTGGCACAGCGGTAAGATGATTCCCCCACACAAGGCGCGGGAAGACCCGGGCGCCAAGAACTCCGCCCGCCTGGCGCCGACGGTCGCCTGCGCCTAAGAATACTCACCGACAGAGTCGCAGCACCCGTAAGCGCCCTCCGCTGTGTTGCTGAGTGCCGACCAGAAAAACTTCCTCTCCTGGTCCCGCCTTTTTCTTTCTACAAGCCAATCCCCGCGTGGAAACCCGGTAGCTTAGCCAATCAGAGTAAGTCTTGCTCCCGGACCCAGATCTTGCCAATCAAAATGACACTTAGGTTCCCGCCTCAGGAGAAACTCCGCCCACTCCTGCAAGCCCTACGCCTTCTGCGACTCTCGGGGCTACGGACCAATCAGTGAAGGCCGCGCCCCCTCACGCGCTTCTTGCCAATCCAGACGCGGCTCTCTCAGCAGTCTCCCCGGAGGCAGTTCTTTGGTAGCTCCGCCTCTCCCCCACTGTTTCGAGTTCCCTGTCACGTGATCGCTAAAGGGGCGGACACGAGTTTCGTGTCTTACCACGGGATTTGGGAAAGGTCATGCGCTTCGTCCGCCATTTTGCGGGACCCGGAGACGCGTTTAATTTCCCACTCTGGTCCCAATTCCAGCCGTATCGTGGCTCCCAACGAGCTCCGATCTCTGAGCCTTCCCCAACCCACGAGACTCTTCCTGTTCCCTCTGATTTCAGGACTTTTCTCCACAACTAGGCTATTTTCCCTGCGAGGTGACCTTTTGATCTCTGACTAAAAGGTCAGCTGTAAGGTTCCAAAGTCGGGTCTGGGATATGAGGGGGGAATCTATCCCAAATTCCCCTAGTCTTTACTTCTGGGACCCTGAATTCCGAACTTTAGGCGTCTCACCCCAGGTCTAAGCCTTTATGTCCTGAAATTCAACTCCAAGTTGCCAAATCTAGCCCGAGATAAGAAGTTAACTCCTCGCTCCTTGAACCTTGCAACTCATCTCCAACCGCATATCTGGTTCCAGATTAAAGGACCCCGTTAACCCTAAGATTTCTTATGATTTGAGTTAGCCTCAATCCCTGCTCCCAAAGTTCCAAATTTTAGCCCCGGTTTTTTCAGTCCCACTGCTCAGCGCGCAGATTCTGGAACTCAGCTCCAAAACCTTCAAAATCCCCATCCCTAGACCAACACATTTTGGAGGATCCTTCTATTCTCGACCTTCCAGTCCAAGTCACAAACCCCAAAATGATTTCTCCATGCTCTCCTCCCTTAGAGCCACCAAGAGCCCCTGCACCCCAGGCCCCCATCATTCCACCTCCTCCCCTACCCCCAGATCTCCCGGATTTAACTTTTCCACCCTCTTCCTCGAGCTTCCAGACCCCTATTCCCCCACCACCCCCAATGCCGCCTCCACCCCCTGCCAAGGTGTTTGCGCCCCCTCATGTCTTCGGCCTGGAGAAGAGCCAGCTCCTGAAGGAGGCCTTGGAGAAGGACGGCCGGGTCCCCAGGGGCAGAGAGGACGTCCAGAGGCTCCTGAAGCTGCACAAGGACCGGTAGGGTCCCCATGCCCCCACCTGGGGTCACACCAAACCACCTGTTCCCAGATCACTTCAGCCATCTCCTCTTGGGGTTTCTTATTTCCTCAAGGTCAGAGGGCCTGACTGCTACAGCCCCCTACTTAGACCCCTTCAGTGCCGGTGTACCTTCAACAATGAAGAAAGATCCTGCCCTCATAAGCATCTAGGCCAGTGGGAGAAACAGATCCCTCCCTTCACCAGGCAGTGACCACCCAGAGTGGTCAGAGCTGTGAGGAGGGAGCCCAGCGGGTTGAGAGTCAGTGGGGCCTGCCTGGAGAGGGTGGAGAGGACCCTTGAGTGCTGTTCAAGTTGCAGGGGTGTGTGGTAAGAGGAAACAGCTTGTGCCCAGGCCCAGAGTGAAATGAAGAGATGTTCTTTTCAAGGACCTGCAAATATTTCTTTAACAGGACCAAGGAGGTGGCAAACGTGGGGTTTCCCAGGTGGGCAGACCACACGGGGCATCGGAGGGGCCGTGTGAAGGCAGGTGGACTGTCCTGAGGGCCCTGGGAGCTGTGGAAGGGCCTTGTGCCCTTCTGGGGAGGAAGAAAGGCTACCTTTGAGGAGTGGAGGTGAGGGACTGGAGTCTAGGGGTCCAGGAGGAAGCTGGGACACCCAGAAAGCGAGGCAGGACGGGTGGGGAGCTAGACCTGGGTTGGGGCTGAAGGACAGAGAGAGAAGTGACCTGCCCAGACTCAGAAGAAACTTCCAGCCCTCTAGACAAGTTGAAGTCTGCACTAAACGGCCCAACCATAGTAAGACAAACATAATGCAGATAACCGCCACCCATTACTGCCCATCTACCATGTGCCAGGCGCTGCTCTGAGTGTTTTTACTTACTAATTTATTTAATCTTCTCAACGATTCCATGAGACAGGAACTATTATTCCATTTTCCAGATGAAGTAACTGAGGCTCACAGAGGTAAAGTCACTTAGCCACAGTGCTTAGAAGAGGAAGGGCCCGGTTTCAACTCTGGCATGGCGGCCAGGCTCCAGGCTTTTGGCCACTGGGCCATGATATGGTCTCCTCTCATCAGGAGGGTGCCCCCCCCAGGCCTTGCTCTTTCACCGGCCTTGAAATAAGAGTATAAGCAACTTACTCTACACCTCCTGAGCCCTGGGAGGGTGGGAGGTGGGAGAAGGATTGGAGTCACCAGAACGTTCTGAGTGGCCTCCCTAAGGAGGGGCTGGGCTGACCTGTAAGGACTCTGTCAAGGTGATGGCTTAGGCCTGGAGCAAATGTTACTTGGTTTTGCTCAAGGCTGAGTGAAGAGATTTCAACGCTGTCTAACTGCCTGAGAAACTGGCTTGAGGGGGAAAAATTTCCAGAGTTTGGATATTGATGAAATAAAATTCCTATTTTATGGTAAACAGAAAAATTTAAACATAAAGTTTTTGTTTTCCCTTTTGGGCCTCCTCCCTCCCGTTTAGTGTATATTGTACATCTGCATTAACCAAACCTCCTTAGGGAAGAACATTCTTTCTTAATCTCATCAAGGATCACAACTCTTAGGGGAGACAACCTTTGTTCTTTTTTTTGTTCTTTTTCTCTTTTTTTTTTTAAACAACCTTCCTTGACCTTGTAAGGGGCCACAATGACCTATGACCCACAGCTTGCTTTGTACTTACAGATCTGGATTGAGTAAACTGTCAGTAATATGCCATTTGACATGTAACTAACCCTTCGTCTCAAAAATTTATGTAACTGCTTTGACCTCTAATGGTGGGAGTTATAGTCCTGAGTTATAGTCCCCAGGTTGGCTTGAATAAAAATTTCCCTTCTTAGATTGACTATGGATTAAGCTTTTCATCAATGATGTAGAGACAGCCCTTCAAGAAATTTCCTCTAATAAATAAATCTCCCTGGCTGCTAGTTGCGGCTTTTGCACAACTGCTCTTTGCCCCATCAGTAACTGAGAGAAAGAGCAGGCGGAAGAATGATTCCCACTGAGCAGATGAGGAAGCTGAGGCTGCAGAGGGGAAGTGTCTCATCAGGGGTGAAGGGAGTCTGACCCAGCTAAGGTGTCTTCAGGCCTCAGGACAGCCAAGCCTGTGTTCCTCCCCTTCACCGTCCCTCGATCCCACCACTTCGAGCCAGACCTCAGTGCGGGGACTCTAGGAGCTGGTTCCCGCGTGACCTAAGTGTGGCTCTGATTCAGTTTCAGAAGTGACCTGCAGTGGATCCTCTTCTGTGCTGACGTGCCCTCCCTCATCCAAGAAGGCCCTCAGTACGTGCCCTGATCCAGGACCCCAGCCCTTTGGCAGGCCGTGGTTCTGAGCCTCTGCCCTTGCCAGGCTCTGTGAGGATTGACCCAGGAGGGTGGGAAGAGTTGGTTCATCCCAGGCAACCTGGGGAGAAGGTGAGAGGAGGAGGAGGGGAGGGAGAGGGGAACTTACAGGTCAGGGTGCACATGCAGTAAACATTTGGAACGAAGGAGCAAGTGAACAAACGAATCTGGTCCATCATCTCTCTTCCTCCTGGAAGCCCAGGTGATGTCTTTCCCTACTCGGCCTGGGAGAGGAGAGGGGAGCTCCCCTAGGGCATCAGACCTGTTCCCCACACTCCAGCTTCCAGGGCAGAGGGGGCCCAGGAAAGACACGACTTAGGGGTTGAGGGGCTGGGCCTGTCTCTCCCCAGGTGCGGGCTAGTGGCCTTGTGGATGGCAGGCACCCTCCTGGCACCCCACAGCGACATACCCCTGGAGAGAGTGGTGCAGGTGGCCATGGAGAGGGGTTACACGGCCCAAGGGGAGATGTTCTCTGGTAAGTTGGGTGTGGAAGGGTCTCAAGCCAGGTGTTCTGCAGGAAGGGACTGGAGAGGTTGGCTGGGACATACCAGGTGCATGAGGGGCCTTTGTTCCATTCTCTGGGCCCTTCCCCATCCAGTAGAGCAGAGTGTTACGAGGTGGACTCTGGAGCCAGGCTGCTTGGGTTCCCAGCCCATCTCTGCCACTGTCTGCTGTGTGGCCATGGACAAGCAGCTTACCCTCTCTATGCCTCACTTCCTACATTTGTACAGAGAGGTGATGGTCAAGGTGAAGGTTATGGGCACTGATTCCAGAAAGCCTTTGGCATGCTGCCAGGCCCACGGTGATCCCTCTTTCTCTGTCTGTTCTGTCCCTGCAGTGGCTGACATGGGCAGGCTGGCCCAGGAGGCACTGGGCTGCCAGGCAGAGGTGCTCTGTGGTGGCCTGGGTGGTCCTAACAGAGACCATGTCCTACAGCACCTTGTCGCCGGACATCCCCTGCTAATCCCGTATCCTGCAGCTGGGATGGGAGCTGGGCAGGGATGGAGAAGGGTGGGTCCCAGGGCCACACCACAGCTTTGGTCTTAACCCCAGTGCCAGCTACGATGAGGACTTCAACCACGAGCCATGTCAGCGGAAGGGCCACAAGGCCCACTGGGCAGTGAGCACAGGTGGGTGCCCCCTCCCATATCCTGTGCCCTCACCCAGGATCTCCCCAGCCCAGTCATCCCTCCTCACAGTCTCACCTCCTCACTGGTCTCGAGGCAGGAACCAGGGTTGGGCCATCTCTATCCCCATAGGGTCCTTAGAGGGGGCCTGGCTGGCAGCAGGTGCCTCAGTGTCTGCCAGTTGGGCTTCCCACAGACAGGAACTCAGAACGAGGACAGGAATCAAACAGTCTGAGCTGCAGGCTTGGTCCAGCCACTTCTAGGGCCTCCATTTTCCTATCTGGAAATCCTGGTGACAATAATACCCATCTCATTGGCAGAGGAAGTAAAACTGTTTGAATGGTACCTGGTATGTCACACGTCCCAATAAGCGTTAGCTATGATTGCCATCGTCATCTTTCCATCTGCCTGAAAGAAGGCCAGATTGGCACATCAGGTGGCCTGGATGGAGGCCCCTTTGTGTGCATGGCTGTCTGACTTTGAGGGCGCCTCTCTGAGCAGCGCCCTCCTGGACACCTGGAGGCCAATGGGTCACAGTGTTTCCTCTGTTCAGTGCCGCCCTGCCACCTCCCTGTGCTGACAGGCTGTAGAGGCAGGATGTAAAATGCCTGCAGCTCTCGGAACTCAACACCTTGGGTCCAAATCCAGCCGGCTCTCTGCCTGCTGACCCCTGCTGACTTCTGCATGACAATGGGGTGATCGAGGCTGGGCAACCAGCACCTCATCAGTGCTCAGCTCCTACTCACAGCCTCCCCTTCTCCTCCCAGGGGTCCTGCTGGGTGTGCAGGCTGTGCCTGGCCTCGGCTACACGGAGGACCCCGAGCTGCCAGGCCTGTTCCACCCAGAGCCCGGCATGCCCCACCAGCCACCATCCGTGCCGGAGGAAGGCTCCCCAGGAGCCGTCTACCTTCTCTCCAAGCAGGGCAAGAGTTGGCACTACCAGCTGTGGGACTACGACCAAGTCCGGGACAGCAACCTGCAGCTGACGGACTTCTCGCCCTCGCGGGCCGCCGATGGCCGGGAGTATGTGGTGCCCGCTGGCGGGCTGCGGGCCGGCCTCTGCGGCCAGGCCCTGCTCCTCAGACCACAGGACTCCAGCCACTAGCCTGCTGCAGCCCCGAACCAGGGTGACAGGACCTGGCCACAGCCCAGCTTTGACATGTTTGCAGAGCGCCCCCGCTTCTCCCCCTGTGCCACAGCCCGAGGGTTGGGCTGGATCTCTGAGGACCTTCAACCAGAGCTCCTTCTTACAGGGTCCCCCTGAATCCATCCAGTCCCATTCTTGGGCATCACCCCAACTCCCCCTCCCCGAAACCCACCACCCACTTACTCTGTGGGCTGGGGTTACAGCCAGGAGCCAGACAGGCTCCATCTACACAGAAGAGACTGATTAGCTCAGTCCCCAGACCTTGTCAAACCCATGTCAGTGTTGCTTCCACCTGTTTCTCACCAGTGACCACCACCTTCTAAAACACTGCCTTCTCTCTGCAAGAGCCTCCTCACTGGACACCTTGCTGCCTCCCAGTGTCTGTTCACATGGAGCTGGGAAGCCATTAAAAAGGCAAACCAAGGTCTCACCACTCCCCTCCGGAGAAGCTGCCAGCAGCCTTGCCACTTCTGGCAGGATAGGGATTAAACTCCCAGCCCCAGCTCACCTCCCTCACCCCAGGCTGTTCCTCCTCACACTTTCTGCCACCAGCCAGCGATACTGGCCTTTCAGGTCCCTAGAGTGTTCTGTTCCCCTTGGAGCTTCTGCTAAAGATAGCTCTGAAATTTCTCTATCCTGGCTCCTTCCTCAGGGAACATTCCTCAGCCTTTGGGCCGGACACCTCCCCAACCTGTTCTGATTAAAAACAAAAAGCAAATGCCTCTAAGACTGGTTATTTGCGCCAATCCCTTTACCCCTGTTAATTCATCAAATCCTCCAGCTTCATAAGGAAGGTACTAGATCCTCTCCATCTGACAGATGGAGAGACTGGCCTGGGGAAGTGCAGTCACTGGCCTAAAGTCACATGACTGGCAAGTGGCAGGGACAAGATTCAACCAGATAATACCAATACAGTTAGATTATCATTTAATGAATACGTGTTGCATCCACTCTGAAAGGGGAGGAACTGAGCTGTCTTGGCCACCGCTGCGTCCCCTGCACAGAGCCAGGCACCAGAGTAGCAGCTCAGTGATGCCAGTGAATGAACCTGCCCGCCCTGAGCCTGCCTCCACCCCAAACCAGTCATCCCCTCACCGCCCCATCGCTAATGCTCAGATTATGAGTTCTGAGCCCACACACCCATGATGCAAAAGAGAAGACTCCACAAAACTGACTGTGCTGTTTATTGGGGTGTCCTCATGGGGGGAGACAGTGCAGTGATTTTGCCTCCTGTTCCCCAGCATTGCCCCACCTAACAACTACCTCCCACGTATAAATAAGTGTAAAGATGGTCGGTAGAAAAGGAGCGCACCTTGGCCCTGGAAGACCACGTTAGAGCTTTGGCTTAAGGAGAGGGAGGTGCCTGTCCTCCCCACGTCCAGCCTTGCAGGCCAGGAACCCAGAGTTAGGTGCAGGAGAAGGACACCTCAGGGTGCTGGGGTCTTCGGTTTGGACCAGGTTGCAGGCCCGAGGTCGTGGCCAGTAGCCCCACCCACCCTGTGCCTCAGGCCCAAGCAGGGCCTCTTCAAGGCAGAGGTTAGGGATGGGTGCCTCCCGAGGGAGGCAGCTGATTCCCAAGCCTGCTTCTCCATCTGAAAGCCCTCCCTGCCACCTCAGTCTAGTCCGCTAGGAGGAAGGAGACAGAAAAGGGTAAAGGGCAGATGAGGAAGTCCCGAGGCTGAGGTTGGTGCCCGAGGAACGAGGTTGTGCTTGGTCACAGTGCTGACGCGGGACTTGGCCGTGGTTTTGGTCTGCAGGGGTCAGCAGAGTTCTCCCAGGAGTAGGGAGGATGCCATGGGGCCAAAGGTGGAGAGGACAGGGTGAACGAGGCCCCGCCCAGCAGTGTCAGCTCCCCGGCCAGTCCCGTGGGGCCACACCCTTAGAGCCAGTCGGCACTCTGAGTGCCCACCGCCCCCGGATGAAGAGCTGGGGCCATAACTAGTCTGGGTGGTGAACCAATGGCTCTTACATTTGTTCACAAATAAGGTCTGGTTCTCCGGGGCCCCACAGGGAGCCAGCTTGCAGAGGGAGGGGCTGACAAGGAGGCAGTGATCACAGTCATTCATGTGGTGACAGGCCCAAGGTCACACCTGTGCCTTGCGGCATCTGCATTGTGTTCTTCCAAGGCGCGTGGTTTAGTTGCAGCCTCTGCAGCCCCTTCCTGGCTGGTCAGAGGACCCAGTCTGGTTCTGACTCATGGTGGGACCCAACCAGGTCACGCTGCCTTGCCAGTTCTTAACAACCCCTGTGTCATGGAAGATTAGGCGCTCCCTGATCTCCAAAGGCCCTTCGATCTTCCACACTGGTCCTGCATGGTGTGCAACACAACCTCTCCCATCCCTGGACTTCAGCTCCCCCGTGGCCAACCTCAGGCCTCCACGCATCTCGGGGCCCCTCCAGCCAGACGGTCACCATCCAATAAATAAACCTGGGGATGGGCGAGCGGGTCAACTCTGAGCCAGGCCCTGGAGGAGGTGAATCATGTTGTCCAGGCCCCAGAGGTAGCCGTCCTCACGGTTGCCCTCAGCCCAGGGCAGCCGGTGGCTGAGCGTCTGGTGGTCAGGCAGGGCCACTGTCTTGCCGAAGTCAATCATCCAGACCTTGGCCAGGCCGGTGTGGTCGTGCACAAAGAGGAGGGAGCTGCCTACCACCTGCAGAGGGAGGGAGAGGCAGGAGGTTAAAGGGAGGAGCAGGCACTGGCCAAGGTCCTTGCTTCTCCAGGCAGCTGAGCAGGGTATCTGACAGCATGAACTTTGGAGCCAGGCTGCCTGGGTTCAAATTTGAGCTTTATTTTCCTTCCAGTGAAGAACCGATTATCACAGAGGTTCACGGGATGAAACTCTGGCCCACGGGTCTTACTGTAGTTTACATGTGCCTATAAATTATTTAGGAAAAAAAAAAGAGAGAAAAGAAAAGGGAAAAAAGGGGAGAAAAATGGTGTCTTAACCTGGCAATTTACCAAACTATCTTAAAAACAGATGCTGGTGGCAGGAGGGTATAGCTCAAACGGTACAGGGCTTGCTTAGCATGCAGGAGGTCCTGGGTTCAATCCCCAGTGCCTCCTCTAAATATAAATAAATAATTTACCTACCCCTCAAAAAACAAACAAACAAAAAACCCCAAATGTTAGTGACATAGTTAAGTAGCAATGAGCCTCATATCTATGGTCTGTCTGTCCTGCTGTTTCAAAACCATTTCACATACGTACACTACGGAGGTAAGTTAGTAACTTGAAATGTGAAACCTTCTTTTTGGGGTTAAGAACAAACTATATGAATGTTAGGAAAAAAAAAACTTTCCTGAGTTCTCTGTTTTCAAACATGCTGGCAGTTTAGTTGTTAAGTTGCTTTGTATTTGAAAAGATTTTTAAGTTTATTTAGACCTTGCTTCATTGACAGAACATTGTTAGGATGTATGTAGTGAATAAAGCTTTCTTTAAAGAAAAAAAGATCCTAGCTCTGCCATTTACTGGCTCTGTGGCCTTGGGCAAGTGACTTAACCTCTCCTTAATCTCTGTGTCCTCATCTACAAAGTCAAAATGATGGATTGAGAGCACCATTTACCTCAAAGGTTGTGCTTACTGTAAGTATGAATTAATCCAGATGAAGCTCTTAGAAGAGTGGCCCACATAAACAAATGCACAACTAGCTTAATTGTTACCCTTTTTCAAGCTCGGGTACAACTCAAATGCCAGCAGGATCCTGATTGGGTCAAAGGAGCCCGGTGGGGACTGAGAAAGTGGATAATACCTCCCTGTGGCTAAAGGGCATCAACTATTAGCCCCAGTGGATTGCTGCTGGGGACCCCAGACCAGTGGCTTCCTTTCCCCGGGCCTCAGTTTCCTCATCTGTAGAATGGGGATGATAATAGCCCCTGCATCCTGGGGTCAGGGCAGCATTCCATGATCTGCAATTCACAAGGTGCCTTGTGGGGTCTGGCACACAGTCCTCAGTAGACACTGGGGTTTTTAGTTTTTGTTTTTGTTTAATTAGAAATACATTTTTTGGGGGGAGGGTATAGCTCAAGTGGTAGAGTGCATGCTTAGCATGCAGGAGGTCCTGGGTTCAATCCCCAGTACCTCCTCTAAAACTTAAGAAATAAATAAGCATAATTACCACCCCTTCTGGCCAAAAAAACAAAATAAACAAATCACTCTTCAGAAATACATTCTTGCCTTTCATGTAACTCTATGTTTGCAAGCCCGTCCCTTTCACTAGTTGGGTTTCAAACACCATGATTCCCAGAGAACCCAGACTGGGCAGGTGAGCAGGTGGCTGTCAGAAGAAGGTCAGCATATGGTGAGTGGCCCAGCGTGGCCACGTCTCCCATCACGCCAGGGGAAACCGGAAATCTCAATTTTGGTGTGAAATCTCACACGTTTTAAATGTTGGCAACTCATCTCTTAAAATGTGAAGTCACCGGGCAGGTGAAACTAAACAGGGGGACAGAAGAGATGGGGTCCCCAGGCCTCCTCTTTGTGACTTGTGTGTAAAGCCCGAGGGTGGTGATGAGGATGATGAGGGTGACTTTTGGTGATAACAAACATGACAGTAAAAGTTGGCACATACTGAGGGTTTACTGTGGGCCGGGCTTTAACTGTTTATTAATCCACTTAACCTTCACCACACCTGTGAGGCAGGTGCTGCTGTTTCCCCATCCTGCGGGTCAGGAAACAGGCCTGCAGAGCCACTGCCCAGGCTCCGGTGGCTGGGAGTCAAATGCCTGCCTCCCAGATCGGTGCCCTTTCAGAAGTCAGTGATAGCAGGAAAGAGACAGGGGCTTGGAGGGAGAGGTGGAGATACACAGCGAAGTCACCCCTTCCCAGACTTTCTGAAACAGCCCGGAGAGATGAATGTTTCCAAAGAGACACAGGCTGCCAGAGGGAGACGAGAGGGGGAGGGGAGAGCCACTAAACCAGGAACACAGGGAACAATCATTGTAAATGATTGTGATTATAAAATAATCACAAGAGCTGGGCGCCGAGAGCAGGTCTACACTCCCAACAACGCTCTGCAGTCTTCTACCTCGGTGGCTCTGTAAGGAAGGTGCTATTGTTCCTCCCATGTTAGGAGGAAACTGAGCCCTGACAAGGTAGGTCACATACCCAGGGTCACACAGCAGAGCCAGCCTTCATCCTCAGGCCACCTGGCTCAAGTCCACGCTCCTAACTGTCCCACCTCCCTGAAATCCCTAAGGCTGCCTCTACCGTAAAGAAACAAACCCTCAAACCAGGCCTCCTTTGGCCTGTGACCCTGCCGGCAGTTTCTCCTAAGTGCCACCTGGACCCCGACACTGCCCCCAAACACAGGGCCCTTTGTCCCCATGGCGGCCGGGGCTCGCACCTCGTGGGTCTTGAAGAAGGGGGAGTTCTCCAGAGCTTCACGAAGTTCTTCTAGGCGTGCCACGTACTTTCTCTGTGCATGAGAGGGAGGGTTTTTTGGTTAGCTTAGGGACTTTGTGGGTCCTTACCCACCTTGAGATCTGACCTCATTCCGCACCCCCAGAAGAAGCAGGCAGACCCCAGCCAGGATGGGATGAGGGGAGCCATGGGGAAATGGCAGGTGGGGGTGGGCGCATGGCACAGACAAGAGTGTGCTCAGTAGATTACAGAATACCCACAATTCCTAGCAGCTCCTCTCACCAAGAGGTGGAGGCTTTCCCTTAGAATCTAGGCTTTGGTCATTATGACTTGCTTTGGCCAGAAGAACATGGCAGGAAGGATGGTGGCCATTCTGAGCCTAGCCATCGAGAAGCTTGGATTTTTCACTTGTTCTCTTGGCAGGTTGCTTCCAAAATGAGAACAAGCCCGGGCTAGCCTACTGGATCAAGCCATCAGCTGAGACAGTGAGGCAGCCACCAGACGTGAGTAGAGCCCTCCTAGACCAGCCAGCCCCGGCCAGGCCACAGCTGGCCAGACAGTGAGCAACGCCAGCTAGTATCAGCCAGCCTCGGCCCGCAGCAAATGACTGCTGTGGGGAGGGTATGGCTCAGTGGTAGAGTGTGTACTTAGCATGCATGAGGTCCTGGACTCAATCCCCAGTACCTCCATTAAAATAAATAAATAAACCTAATTACCTTCCCGTCCCCCTCCCCCAAAAAAGAAGATATCCCTAAAGAAAAAGTCATAGTGGCAATGTATGCATGGCCCTAAATTAGGCACCTTAATAGATCATGAAAGAGTCCCATTAAAAAAAAGAAATGGCATGATAAAAAAAAAAAAAGAAAGAAAAGAAAAAGACCATTGACTTGGGAGCAACCATGACAGTGGTGGTCCTAAGCTGGGTGCCCCGCTCACCAGGATGGCACGGTTTCCGTCCACAAAGTCCTCCAGCACCTTTGTCACCTGCTCCAGCTCCTGGGTTTTCTTGAAGTTAGTGTTGCAGGTCCCGTCGGCTTTCTGCAGGATGAGGGGTAGCATGACTTTTTCTTCCCACGCCCGACACCAAGCAGCCTCAGGCACCTCTGGGAGCCGCCTACCTGCCTCTATGCTCACCTGCTGCCCAAGGGAAGCCAGCCCACCTGCCCAGCCCTAAGTCATACTCCTGAGCAACCAGTCCTTCAAGTCTAACCTTGAACTCCCTGGTGGAGCCAGTCTAGCCAAGAGGGCTTTACAGCAGGGGTGGATCTGGCCTTGAATCATGACTGCTACTTTCTAGCTGGGTAGCCTTAAGCAAGTCACTTCACCTGCCTCAGCTGTGATTTCCTCAACTGGAAAATGGGAATTGTGTTAGTATCTTCCTCCTAAAGTGATATAAGGATTAGAGGAGACTGGGTGTGCAGGATACACCGCACAGTGTCTGGCATGTAGTAAGTAAGCACTCAGTAAATGAGACTAATATTTTGTTATGTCTGAGAGAGGCATAGAGAAGCCCCCTGAGCCATTCTGCCATTTGGTGCCAAAGTGCCATGTGGGCACTGGTAACATGGAGATAACAGGACAGGTACAAGCAGATGAGGGAGGCAGGTATTGAATAAGGTCATCACAAAGGGAGATAAGAATAATGGAGTAAAGGGAGTTACGAAGAGATAAAGAGACGCTGTGATCTAGTAGGGTGGAAATCAAGGAGGGCTTCCTGGAGGAAATGAAATTTGTAAGGAGACATGAAAATAACTGGGAGTCAACCAGGGGAAGACAGTCCTGGCACAGGGAACATCATGTGGAGAGGGCCTGTAGCAGGAGAGGGCAGGACTCTACCTAACAAATGAAAGTACTTCACTGTGCCGTCTACAGGGGACTGTGGCACAGCCACAAACAGCTGTTATAGAGCTGTAAAAGAAGGAAGGAAAGAAGGAAAGAAGGGAGGGAGGGAGGGAGGGAGGGAGGAAAGAAGGAAGGGTCTCCTATCTCTCTATGAAATGATATGGAAAACTCTCCAGGACTATACCACCTTTTGTAAGAAAGGGAGGAAAATTTAGTATGTACAATTGCATTTGTTTGCATATACAGGAAAAAATATAAAAAAATGATAAAGTGCTTTCCCATGAGGAGGCGGGGGTTGGCGGGACAGAATGGGAAGGACAGCAACAGGGCTGGGAGAGAGATTTCTCCTATATACCCTTTTATAATATTATTTTGACTTTCGAACTGTGGAAATAGCTATTCAAACAACTAGATTTAATTCACGGAAGGAAGGAAGGAAGGAAGGGAGAAAAGAAAGAAGAAAACAGAAAATTTTTCTCCATAACGAGGAAAAAGCCCCTCCAGCTGCTGTGCTGGATGATGGTCAGAGGGGGTGCGGCCAGGGTCTGGAAGCCCAGGGAGACGAGGGCCGGAGAAGATGGGGCCGGAGGCAAACAGAGCCTTGGGAAGGGGAAAAGAAGATGGAATTGAGAGATGCTCAGGCAGACAGATAAACAAAACTTGGTCACTGATGGACACGTGGGTGAGAGAGAAGCAGGGCCTCTCCTAGCCCCAGTCCTTCCATCCTCCGAAGTCTCCTGCTCTCTCTCCAGATCTTGCTTCTTTCCAGCTTTCTCTGACACCCTGGTTCCCTAGGAAGCCCTGCCTCAGATCTAGCTCCAAGCCCTCTAGAGACAGGCAGGCTAGCAGCTCCTGGCCCTCACCTTGATGCCCTCGATCCGGAAGCCCAGGGTGGAGGTGGAGCTCATGGTCTCCCGCCACTGCATGTAGCGGGGCTTGGTGACTGCACCCTGGGCATGTTCCTCGGGGGTGGGGGCCCCGGGGTCCACAGCCACCATCTTCTCATACATGTCTTTGCGGGGCCGGGGCCGTTCTCGTGCCTTCACCAGCTCCTCCTCCAGGTAGGTCCTGGGACAAGGAGGGTGTCACAGAAGAAATTATGAAGAACAAAGCTGGAGGACTTATACTCCCTGATATCAAGGCATATTATAAAACTACAGTGTGGCACAAGAACAGACAAATAGATCGATAGACTGGAACAGAGTTCACAAACAGACACACACATCTACATTCACCTAATTTATGACAAGGAAGGCACTGCAATTCAGTGTAGAAAGGGAAATCTTTTCAACAAATGGTGCTAGGTCAATAGGATATGGGGAGGGAGAAAAAAAAAAAAAAGAACCTCGATTCCTACCTCACACCATATAGAAAAATTCATTCTAGATGGATTGCAGAGCTAAATGTGAAAGTTAAAACAAAGCTTATAGAAGAAAACATAGGAGAAGACCTTCATGACCTTGGAGTAACAGATTTTTTAAATACAAAGCTACTAATCATCATGGACAAAATTGACAAACTGTATTAAATTTAAAGTATTAAAAAAAAAAAAACCACCAAGGACCTACTGTATAGCACAGGGAACTATATTCAACTTCTTGTAATAACATATAATGGAAAATAATCCAAAATTGAAAGTATGTATATATATAACTGAATCACTTTGCTGTACACCTGAAACTAACATTATAAATCAACTACACTTTAATTAAAAAAAAAAAGTTCATGGACATAAGGGTAGACAGAAAAAAAAAAAGGTACGTCTGTTTATCGAAAGATATTATTAAGAGAATGAAATGGGAGAGTTGTAGGATGGGTGTGTGTGTGTGTGTGTGTGTGTGTGTATCTCCAGCAAAGGACTTATTTCTAAAATATATAAAGAATTACAAATCTTTATAACACAAAGAAAAAGACAGACAGCCCAAAAGAAAGGTGGGCAAAATATTAAAATGGACACTTTTCCAAAGAGGATATCCAAGTTGTCAACCAATGCTCCACTTCTTTGGTCATCAGAGAAACAGACATTAAAACCATAATGAGACATTCACCAGAAGGGCTAAAAGTGATATAACAGGTAATATGAAGTGTTGATAAGAAGACAGAACAACTGGAACTCTCACACACTGTTGGTGGGAAAAGATGCTGGTAGAACCATTTTGAAGATCAGCTTGGCGCTATCTTCAAAAATGCCCACCTGACCCTCCACCTCTGCCCCATGGCTGCCCCTGAACCCACCTGCTGCCCATCTTGCAGTCCATGATGGAGGGGTTTTCAAAGTCTGCCAGGAGATCTTCCATCTGGTTGAAGGCCTGGCCATCCCGCTGCACCATGCCATAGTAGGCTGGCACGAAAGGCCGCAGGGGGTCCCGCATCAGCTGCTCCAGGCTCCGCTGCTCACACTGACAGAAACGCTTTAGAATCCAACCATCCTCTCCTGCCTGGAAGTTCCCTATGAGCAGCAGTCAAGGAGAGGGTTAGAAACTGGATGAGCAAGACTCCCCCCCATCTCTCATATGTATCAGATCCTCGCCATCATCATTTTGCCTGACCCTCCCACAATACTTCCCTTCCCTGCAACTCTCAAAATCTGGGCCAGAGGTGGTGAAGGAAGGGCCTATTTCTGCATTTTGTTTAAACAGGGTCCTTTTCACAACACCAATGATTGTGTCATTGGTTTTATAATTTTGGATTATGAACTCACCATCAGCTGTGGGAATTTTTTGTGAGATCTGAGTTAAGAGCATGACTCCCCAGAGCAGATTTGCATTTGCTTCTGCCTGAAGTCCCAGAGTGCTAACAATCAGGACCTTAAGTTAAGTTACAAATCTGGCATTTCCTGAGCCATGTAGATAGTTAGTGTAGCTTAGAATTACAAATTCTCATTGAGGCAGATTGTATTTTCAGATTATATTTTCCAAAGACGGCTGCAACAGTAGTTCATGTCCCACATCATGCTCTTCTAGAATTCTGCCACTCACAGCAAGAAGTGGAATCTATATACCGGAAATTAGCACAACATTGTAAATCAACTATTTCAATTAAAAAAGAAGTGGAATCTAATTTTTCTCCCTTTGAATCTGAGAGGGCTTATGCCAGAAGTAACTTCAGAGTCTAAGTCTTAAACAGGGGATCAGCTTCCACTTTGTTGGCAGAGACACCTTTGCAGCTCTGAGCTGCCATGTAAGAAACCTGACTGCTCTGAGGCCACCTCATTGTGAGGAAGCCCAAACAGCCACAAAGAAAAGCTACATACAGGCTTTCCAGCTGAGAACCAGCAAGTAACCAGTATCCACTGCCTGGCATGTGAGTGAATGAACCTCCAAACATTTTCAGCTTGCAGCCTTCAAGTTGTCCTAGCTGAATTCCCAGGTATTGCAGAGCAGCCACAAGCCATCCCTGCCATGCCCTGTCTGAATTCCTGACCCCAAACCTGTGAGTGTAATAAAATCCTTGTTTTATTCCACTAAATTGTGATTTTTTTTTAAAACGCTGCTAAGTTTTGAGTTTTCCATTTTTTGTTTTTTTGTTTTTTTAACTCAGCAATAGTAACTGGGATACATACAGACGGCTGGCCTGTGTTTTCAGTTTGAGGGGGCCCTTGCCTTCCTCTGGCTCAGATCTAAGGATGAACAGGCAGATAAGTTCCCTTCCTGCCTCCCTCTGCTGGTAGGTACAGTCTGTCTAGTCCAGCCCACTGCTTGTTTTTGTAAACAAAGCTTTATTGGAACACAGACACGCTCACGTTTCTGAATTACCTGTGGCTGCTTTCATGCTGCAATAGTAAAGTTGAGTAGTTTATACTCATTGTCCAGCCCTTTCCCAAAAGTACTATATGCTCGGCCTTGTGCTACAGTGTTATAGACATTGTGCTAGGTTCTGGAGGAAAACCCTTATAGCTGTTTCTTACTGGGGGCCTACCCTTCTCTGACACAGGGCGATGATAGGGACTGAAAATTGTCATTTATGAGGGACCTGTCTCTCAATCTTGATACACATTTTGATGTTAACCCTTCAGTTTACCCTGCAAGGGGGGTACAATTATCTCATATTACAAAGGAGGACACTGAAGACCGGTGAGGGAAAGTAACTTGCCCAGGGTCATCCACTAATAAAGAGCACAACTAGGATTTGAGCCCAGGCCCGTCTTTCCCCCTGGTTGAAGATTTGTCCCCGATTCCCAACACAGGAGTAACAGGGAACAGCCCTCCATCCTGTCTCTGATGTACGAATGGCCCAGCCCAGGCCTAAGTACTTCCAATAACAGCTCCCTCAGCTCCCTGGAGACGGTCACCAAGCCCATTTTACAGACGGGGAAACTAAAGTACAAAGAGCAGTCCCTTCCCCAGCCCAGGCGTCTCTGCCTAGCCCTGCCTGCCCCCTGCCCTCCCTTCTCCCTAATGCTCTTACCAGAGTGTCCAGACAGCTGGACCCAAGGGTAGTGTTTTCGGAAGGAGACCACAAAGGGCGAATATTTCAGAACAGTCTTCAGCTTCTTCCATGGTTTGTTCTGTGTGGGGCAGAGAGTCTGGGGTCAGGGCAAGGCTGAGGAGGGAAGGGGATGGGGCTGCTGCCATGAGAGGGAACCAAGCTGGACCTGGGGTCTTCCCACAGCCGGGGGTTTCCTGGGATCCCTAGTCCCAAGCTCACTGGGGTGAGCAAAGCTCACTTACTTTAGCAATCATGAGATCGCCAAAGGCCTCAGCAAAGGCGGGGAAGAGCCTCTGTCCATTTCTCTCTGTGTCTGTCATCACTTTGTGTCTCTCTGTCTTTCTTGAAGGACTAAAGATAGGCTAGGTTTTGTTGCATTTACCAGCAACCCCCAAATCTTCCCCCAGACATATACACGCCAAAAACATGGAAGCCTTCTCTCTGTCCCTGAATTAAGTCAGATCTTCCAAGGAAAATGATACAGGCAGGAATTGATGGATGGAGGCTGAACCACAGGGACAGACAGAAACAGAGACAGATGACAAAGTGATGACAGAGACAGAGAGACAGGGACAAAGACAGAGATTGCGGCAGTCATGACAGCTGGAACTTAGCTTTGGCCAATGACATGTGAGCACTCCTGGGTGGAAGCCTTAAAGCCAGTGCATGACTCTCCATGTTCTGTTCCCTATTGTAGAAAAGGGTTGGGGCAGGGTATAGCGCAGTGTGCATACCTGGCATGTGTGAGGTCCTGGGTTCAATCCCCAGTACCTCCATTAAAAATAAATAAATGAATAAATAAACCTAACTACCTCCCCACACACACATACACAAAAAGAAAATTGTTGGGGGAACTGTGGGAAAAGAAACAGAGGCTGAGTGAAGACAGCACAGAGCAGGGCGCCCTCACCCATCATTTACCAGGTCAATGTGAAGTATGAACAAAAATAATCCTTTGTTGCTCAAAGTCAGTAAGTTTGGGGGATGGTTGTTACTGTAGCAAATTCTGATCTCTTCTGACAGGCACAGAATTACTAGAAGAGAAAGATAGAAAGACAGAAAGGGAGACAGATACAAAGTAATGACAGAGAAAGAAAAACATAGAAGCAGAGAAAGACAGAGAGAGAGAGACAGGAGCAACAACAACAACAACAACAACAACAACAAACAGAGAAGTAAACAGAAAGCAAAGATTTAGTTGTAACATGTTGACTGAACCAAGAGCTTCTTGAGACCTGGTTAGTGTCTGATTCACCGCATGCACACACGCAAACGCGAATACCTTCTCTGCTCCAAGCACATAGCAGGCTCTTAGCAAGCACTGGGAGAATTGGTCGACCCCAGAGGAAAAAGCTGTGTGCCTCATCTCCTCCGACCCCAGGGCTGAGACCATGTTCTCTCCTGCCTCCCAGAGCCCAGCTACCTAGCAGACATCTAATTGACGGTGGGAAGAGGCAGGGTGTTAGACTGCAGGATTCAGGAAGGGCTATTCCCTCCCCTCTCCAGCTGCCAGCCCTGGAGAGGAGGTGATTAATAAAGGTTCCTGTTTACTAAGCACCTGGAACATTCCAGGCACAATGACAAAGGTTCAGTGTGCCACAACCTACTTAATCCTAAAAACACAACCCCAGGAGGATTGTTGACTGTTACAGAAGAGGAATCAGAGATGCAGAGGGGTGAAGTCACCCGTCCAAATCACATAGCCCAGTGCTGAGGTCTTATCTCTGGTCCAACCCCACTGCCCTGGGCTTACCCACTACAGCCCTGCTGGACTACAAGCTTTGAGGGCAGGTCTGGGGTTGTCATGGTTACAACCGTGTCCCCAGGCATGGCCTGATACACAATAGGTGCTCCAAAAATGTTGTTTGGATTGAAGAAGGTTGGTTGAAACTGTCTCTTTTTTTTCCCATAAGCATATTCAGTATCTTCTCTCTCTTTTCTTAGATCTGATAGTTAATCTGGGCTTTCTCAGATGGTTTCATGATGGCCTCAGCCCACGTGCCCCCTTTCTCTAGGAAGCCCTCTCTGGTCTGGCCAGTCACCTTCTCTAGACTCCCACAACCCTCTGGGCTTCCCCTATCCCTGGCCTGACCACTCTGAGCTGTCACTGCCTGGTGATGGGTCTGTCTCCTCCATCGGCCTGGGTGCTCCAAGTAGGCAGTGTCTGGGTCACTGCTGTGTCCCTAGCAAAGCCAACATAGGGCCGGACACATAGTAGGGATTGGGAACTGTTTGTTGTCTGATTAGGAGGACAGGATGGGTGTAAGAAGGAAGGACAAGGGGAGGAAAGGAAAAAAGTAGCTGGGCCTTTAAGGTCAGATGGGATTTCAAAACGAAGCGGGAAGGAAGCGAGGGGTATTCTGGGTGGTGGGAACAGCTTGAGCAACGCATGGAGGCAGGATGGCAGCAGGGTGTTCGAGAGAACAGTGTGTACTTCAGCTTCCCTGCAGCAGAAGGAGTCAGGAGGGGAGCTGAACTAGGAAGGAGCTGGAGACAGGAAGCTCTGAACACAGGACTGAACTCCTGATCGCTATCAGCAAGGCCCTGGGGAGCCATGGAAGACTCTGGAGCAGGGAAAATTCAAAAGTTAATCAAAGCTGGGCTCTGGAGACAGATTCTGGAATGATAAGGAAAAACTGGAGATCAGGAGACCTGGGAGGAAGTCAAGTTAGGGATGGATCCACATGCTGCAAGGGTTAAAAAGACTGGGTTTTCAAATCAGCCAGAACTGAGTTAGAATCCGGGCTCCCACTAGACTTGGCCAACTCTCAGCCAGTGCCCTCACCTCTCTAGGCTTCAGTTTCCTCTCTGTAAAATGGAGATAATAAACAATCCCACTCTTACAGCCCTGTTATGAGGATGCAATGAGTTAATACGTACACAGCACTTGGGAAAGTGCCTGGTGTTCAGTAAGGGTTTGAATTGCAGTTCTGTGTCTTCCAAGGTCTGTGACTTTGGATGAGTCTCTGTGCCTCAGTTTCCTCATCTCTAAAATGGGGATAATAGGACCTCATAGGGCTGCTGTGAAGATTAAATGAGTTAATACGAGCAAGGAGCTTAGCACAGGGCTGAGCACAGGCAAATGATAGCTGCTATATTTTTTTTCTTCATGCACCTCAGTGCAGCTGTTCTCAGATGACAAGGAGGTGAGGGAGTAGGCAGAGAGAGCAGCATTGCAGAAAGCCCCCAGGGTCAGCTCCTTAACTCCAGCACAGGCAGGTTGAGGCAGGTCTGTCTCTTACATCTGTGGCCACATGTGAGAGCACATTCCTAAAGGGAAGCATGTGGGGTGAGGGGGGCTCAGGGAAGACTCCAACCAAGGGCCCCAGGACAACAGGAGGAGGACCCAGCAGGCAGACCCAAGTCCATGTGAGGCTCTTGCACCTGCCTCTGTGCTGACCCTCCCTCCCTGAACCTGCCCTGCCGGCCTCCTGATTCACCAGAGGAGAACCGCACCCAAGCTAGAGGTGAGGGTGGAGAATGTAAACAAGAGTCTGCAGGAGCGCTCCTGGGGGCCTGGGGGGCAATGGGGAGATGGGAGAGCCCCTGGCTAGGCTGGGGGTCCCATAGCATTTGGGGTTCACATAGCCCTTTGAGAATCTGATAAAAGCTGGGAGCTCACTCCTTACAAAAGTGAATGAGCTAAGGGGGGTGAAGGTTGGTGACCCCTTAAGGCAGCCACGGGCTCCAGACTAAGAAATGCAGGGTAGAAAGAAAGTGCACCCTTTCTGTCTCCCTATACTAGTGCTCTTCAGAGTTTGGGGTCATAGACTGTCTAGAGGATCCAACAGAAGTCATAGACCCTTGCTGCAAAGCATGTCTATACACACACAGACTCACACAATTTCAGGGGTTCCTGGGTGCCAAGAAGTCAGCCAGTGACCATCCATTTTAGACCCCAGGACTGGAGGCGGGAAGGGGGGTGCGTGAGGGGAAAGGAGAGCATTAACTGGAGAGTGCCTGGAGAGCATTAGTAGCCCTGCTGTCAGAGGGAAGAGGTGCCCAGAGATGAAACTGCTGGCAGAGTTCTAGAGAACTTCTCAAAGGAAAGGCAGGGAGGAATCAGGTTTTGCGGGGATGAGGCTCAAAGGCAGGATGGGTCCCACTCACCCCAGACCTGTCCTCAGGGTCGCTGGCACCTCCGCCCCCGGCCACCACGTCATCCTCAGACTCGTCGAAAGAGGAGGCAGAGGAGAAGCCACCACTGCCCACCTCAATCTGGGAGGGGGGTTCCACCGGCTGAGCCTCAGGCTCAGGGGTTTCAGGAGTGATGATGAGGCGGGGCACAGGGGTCAGGGGGCTACATTCCAGGTGAGAGTACAGGTGAGTCACCAACTCCCCGTGTTCTTGTTCCTCTAATGGGCCATCTTGGTTGTTCTCCCCCAAAAGGCAGTCTGTCCCAGGCTCTGTCTGGGGACCATCAGTGCCAGGCTGTGTCCAGAAGCCATCGGTATCTTGTGTTGAGAAACCATCGGTGCCAGGCTGTTTCCAGACTGTTTCAGTATCCTGCGGTATCTGGGAGCCATCACTGTGCAGCTCAGTCCAGGGGTCTTCAGTATCCTGTTTTGTCCTGGAGCCATCAGTGTACAATTCTTTCCAAGAGCCATCAGCACTTGGCTCTGTTGAGAGAGAGGCTCCCTCTGGTTGAGTCCAGGCGTTGGACCTGTTCTGGTGGGTCCAGAGGTTAGCCCAGGGCTTGGCCCTCGCTGGCTGGGTCTGTGACCCATGTATTTCTAGCTCTGTCCAGGGCCCATCAACCCCTGGCTGTGCCCAGAGGTTAGCCCTTTCTGGCTGAGACTGGAGGTCGAACCTGTGTGGATCAGCCCAAAAGCCATCTGTCCCGGTGTCTGTCCGGGCACCGGCTGTCTCCAGCTCTGAACAGTGGGTGCTCCTTTCTGGAAGTGTATGGAGGATGGACCTGCCTGTCTTTTGGCTGGGCCGCTCCGTCTCCGCTCCGAGGCCAGCTGCTTCAACCTCAGCCTGTCCGTCGGTCCCCGACTCAGGCCCAAGGCCGGCCCTCTCGGGTTCGGTGTGGATATCGGATCCCTCGGTCCCGACCCGGGGCCCGCCCCTCTCCAGCCCCCCCACTGGACCCCCTGCGCCGGGCCCAGGTCGCTGCTGCCCGGGTTGCCGCCGCCGCCCCCCTCGCTGCGCCGCCAGTCCCATGCGGGCCGCCCCCGGCAGCGCCCCGGCCTCCGCCTCGCTCAGGCTTCCCCGGCACGGGCAGCGCCTCATGCCCGCACCCTCGGCTCGGGCTTTGACCGGACCTGGCCCCTCCTGTCCCTTTAAATCCCTCGAGGGGTGTGGCTGGGGAGACACAACTCGCGGGTTCCGGCCCGGGAGCTCCAGCCCGCCCAGCCACGCAGGGGTTAACCGATACTCTCCCCCCCTCCTTTCCCGGGGAAAGCCCCGAAGCCCCGCCTCACCGGACGTGACGTAAAGGGGCTGGGCCTTGCCTGGCCCCTCCTATCTCTGTTGGTGGGGTGGGCTCCGAGCGCCTGGTGCTCTCGTCCAGGTCGGATTTGGGGCGTTTGTGTGGTGCTCTTGGGCCAGTGGACCCCCCCACCCCCGCAACTAATCCAATCTCCTTACACTCTCGAATGACTACTTTAGTCTCTCTCTAACCCCTGGCGACGAGTCTAGAAGCGTGCCCATTCTTTACGCAGCGCCGGGAAGGACTTTCAAATACTTGGGAATTCCACTTATGTGGGTTTGAGACCCGCCTCTTACCTTGATTGAGTGACTTCCGCTCCCAACCCCCTGCCCCAGCCCTAGACTCTGTTTTCTCACTTGTAAAATGAGGACACATTATGTTATTTTATTGTTTTGAAAAATATGTGTTCAGTGCCACAAGAGCCAATCACTTCTACCAACTGGGAAATTAAGGTCCGGAGCAATGAATGAATGTGTCTAAGGTCAAGTGGGGTTTAATGAGGGGTGAAGCCATGTTCTTAATCTCTGAAGCAAGGATGCCTGGTTTCAAATGCTGGCTCCAACCCTTACTTCCGGAATGACCATTCCCAACAGACCTGTCTCCTCTGAGCCTCAGTTTCCCCATCTATAAAAAGAGTTTCTATGGGGATTTTTATTTATTCACAACAACGTTTACATTTGTGCACTTGCTTTGTGCCAGGCGTTATACTTACTACTTTACACCTCAAATTTTGTGAGGTAGGAGTCATCATCATCCCTGTTGCACTGTCAGGGAAACAGAGGCACAGAAAGGCAAAGCAGTGAGTCAAAGATCACCTAACTAAATTGTGTAAATTTGAACCAAAATTTGGGCTTTTGATCTCTATTGAGCGATATAACTTGCTGTTGAGGCTGGGGGTGTTGGAGGAAGAGCCGGAAGTAAGAATATTTTCTGTAAGTCAGTCCTGCCTCTGCTCACAACCCTCCGTGGTTCCCATCCCACTCAGGGAAAAGCCAGTCCTCACCGTAACTCACTATAGTCTACCTGACCTGGCTCCTCTAATCCTTCTTTCCCTCCTCACTCACTCTGCCCATTGGCCTTTTTGCTATTTTTCTGAGACCCTTCCACCACAGGGACTTTGCACTGGTTGTTCCCTCTGCTTGGAACATCCTTCCCTTAGATATTTCAATAGCTCCTTCCCTCACTTCCTTCAGGTCTTCCCTCACCTCCTTCAGGCCTTTACTCAAAGGACATCTCAACCAGGACTTTCCTGATCATCCTGTTTTTATTTTGGTGGGGGGAGGTAATTCGGTTTATTTATTTATTTATTTGTACAGGGGGTACTGGGGATTGAACCAGGACCTTGTGCATGCTAAGCATGTGCTCCACCACTTGAGCTATACCCTTCCCCTGTCCTGACCACCCTATTTGAACATACAGTCTTCCCTCCTCTTCCTGCCCTTCCCTGGTTCATTTTTCTCTTTAACATGTGCCACCTTATTACATATCCTTATTTATTTTGTTTATTGTGCCCCTCACCAGAAGCCAGCACCAAGAGGGCAAAGTTTATTTGCCTGTATTGTTTCTTGCTGTGTCCTTAGTGCCTAGAATAGCATATGGTAAGTGCTTAATAGAAATTTTAAAAGAATGGGTTTTCCATAAGAAAATTATCTCATGTATAGAGCTCTTGTACTGTCCTCGCCCAGGGCCAAGCTCTTTACAGAAATTGTTTGACTGAATCTCTCTCTCACTAACACTGAGCAGGAGGGGATGCCATGGCCCCATTTCACAAATGGTGACACTGAGGCTCAGAGCTCTCCCACCCTGTAGCTTTTGCTTGTAGCCACCAGGCTGTTTGATATGATCTCACCCATGTGAAACAGGTGGCGCCAGGCTTGGTACCATCAGTCACAGCCCTGTAGGATTAGTTATTGTCATAGGTGCTTTTTATATATTTTGCCCCCAAGGGTGAGCTGTCACCTAGCTTCTGAGTCAGACCTTTATGTCTGGAGGGGTACAGGGGTGGTTTCTGTCTTGAAACTGAGTCACCTGGAAAGGGGCATTGGGCACAGACCCAGGGATCCAAAATGAGTCATCTCTTTACAGACCAATGAGAAGTCATAACAGGTGTCCCCTAATGCATCATACAGGCTGAGAAGCTGAGATCCAGAAAGGGATGAGGTTCTTCTGAGGTCACACAACACAGGGACAGAGACAGAGGGGTCTGATTCCTAATAAAGAGGGTTAGTCAGGGTCGGGGGAGGAGGTTCTATAGGAGAAGCGTCACATCCCTTCTCCCAGTAGTGGGAGAGATGCCCCAGCCAGCTGCTTCTATTCCAGACTGTGAGAAGAGGGGTGAGTCAGCCTACTGTGGGGGGAGCAGGCTTTAAGCCTGTCCTCCCTCCCCCACCAATAACACACACACACTCAGAATGGGCTGGGAGCTGGTTTCCTGGGATGCCAAGGCTCCTGAGTCAGCACTGGGAATCTTGGCTGAGTGTGTTCTGGGAAATGTCAGGCTGACAGGAAACAGAGGGCTCCCACTCACAGCATCCTGCAGGTGGGTGGGGAGCAGAGAGAGCAGGGTGTATGAGGGAATGGGCCCAGTGTGCAAAGAGCTGAGTGTGAGGGGATTTATGCACACGGAGGGAAACGGTGAGCAAGGCAGGGGGGTTATGCGTACAAGGGAGAAGGCTGGGTGCCAGGATGTGGGTACTGAAGCAGAGGGTGAGTGTGCAAAGTAGAGGGGCTCCATGTGGAAGGGAAATGCTTCCTGGGAAGATGGGTGTTCAAAGGAGAGATGTTGAGACTACTGGGGGTACAAACAAGGGAGGTTCACAAAATGTTCGCGCAAAAGAGGGGTGTGGAGTTTGTAAGGGAGAGGGATATTTGCAAAAAACGACGTGTAGGAAACGGAACGGTCCGCCGCATACAAGGAACTTTGAGGTGAGTGGAAGGGCATAAAATGGCACGTGTGTGCTCCGGTAGTGCTCTAGCCCACCGTTAGGTCCCGCCCCCTCACGCACAGCGGAGCGTATTCTGTGTCAGTCAGCGAGCTGCTCCTCCGCCATTGGCTATCTGACCGGAGGGGGCGGGCGTATGGAGACTCCCGGAAGCGCAGGAGGCCCCCGGTCGTGGCGGACCCAGAGCCAGAGAGCTGTGGGTGCTTAGCAACCGGGGGAGGTGGCCCGTAGCAGGATGGAAAGGGGGGGAGGGGACACAAGAGGAATTGTGGGTGCCTAGCAACGAGGGGAAGGCGGTGCCTAGCAACGAGGGGGTGCTCAGCGGAGTGGAGGGGTAGCTCTGGAGGATCTGTGGGTGTCTAGCAACGGGAGAGGACCCTAGCAACGGCGGAGGGAAGTGGGACAGGGGAAAGTGGTTTGGGGAGGTGTGCGGAAGAGCTATGGGTTCCTAGCAACGAGAGAGGGAACGAGGAGAAACTGGAGGGCCTATTAACAGGGGAGAAAGTCTTTGGTTGGTAGAATTCTTAGGGTGGACACAGAGGAATGTGAGGGCTTGGAAAAGAGGGGCAAAGCAGGGAGGTCAGTCCCACAACTCCTGTCCAAATAATCTCTCCTCATCGCCAGACAATGTGGCTGGAGGTAGGGGGCCTACTGCAGAGGACCTGTGGACAGCTGGGCCGGACTATTGGTTTGCCTTGTGGGGCCCTGGGGCTTGGGCCCCGCCGCTGGGTAAGAGGCTGAGGAGGGGTCCCCGAGGGGAAAAGGCTGAGGGAGGCTTCAGGGAGTAAAAAGGACAAGGAGGGGTCTAAAAGAGCCAGGCAGACCCCATGTCCTCTACTCTTTACCAGTGTTCACGTCTCTTGCAGGGGCCATTTCGGGGTTCTTGGGCCCAAAAGCTTCATCAGGATGGGCCTGGCAGGGGGCTGGGTGAGGAGGACATTCGCAAAGCACGGGAGGCCCGGATCAGGAAGACACCCCGGCCCCAGGTATCCCACCCAGTAACATCCCATGGAGGCAGATGGCCTCCCAAGCTTGGGAAGGGGTGTTGTGGCAGATTGGTTGGATTCCCTGGGCTCTCTGTCCACCTTACCCCCCTTAGACCTTCTCCCCATTTCCCAGCTGAGTGACCGTTCTCGAGAACGCAAGGTGCCCGCCTCCCGCATCAGCCGCTTGGCCAACTTTGGGGGTAGGTATGACCTTGGGAGATGGTGACCTAGATCAAAGAGGTGACATTTACAGAATGAAGCAAGGGAGAGAGTGAATCAGAGACAGGGGAGAGAGAGATGGAAAGAGAATGAAGGCAAAACCAATAGAAGTAGAGAGGAACGTAACGTTTATTGAGAACTTGGAATGTGCAAGGTCCCATACACCTGTGATCTTTCCGCACTGAATCAATGAATGTTTATTTCCATTATAAAGATGAGGAAATGGAGGCTAAGGGAGGTGAAGTGACTTGACCCCAGGTCACCAGCAGGATTTTTCAAATTTCATGTTACCATCAGTATGAAATAATTTAGTAGGCTGCAACCAGCATTAGAAATAATAGAATGGAAAATATGAGTGCACATGTAGAGTAAAGGAAAGTCTTGCTTCATAAAACAGTATATAATACATTGGTCTCTATTAATTATAATGCAAATGCCTTTACTGTGGATCATGGTAGATTTTTTTTTTTGAAGTATAGTCAGTTACAGTGTGTCAGTTTCTGGTGTATAGCATGATGTCCCAGTCATGCATATAGATACCAATTCACCTTATAAAGAAGGCGTCAAATGCACTGGTTAGAGCTTTGACACCGGGCTGTCCAGGGTGCAAGGGGGTGATCCTGCTGAATCTCACTTTGTGACTCCAGATGAGTTACTTAACTTCTATTAGCCTCAGTTTCCTTTTCTGTCAGAGGGAAGTTTTTCTGTAAAATTTCTTTAACGAGGGGGTGAGGAGAAAAATGAGTCAATGCATATAAGGCCCCGGGAACGGTTCCTGGCGTGGACAAAGTGCTCAGAAATGTCAGCTACGATTATTTATGGAGATGGTGACAGGGAGAGGGGGAGAGCGACTTGAGATGTCTTTAAGGACAAGGAGACAGAAGAGGCAGAGGAAATCAGAGCCGGAGAGATAACATCAAAAGGAGGAACCGAGGAAAAGAGGCCTGGACAGCCGTGCCAGGTGGAGGGTAGGGGAGAGATGGAGAAATAACTGAGCTAGAAAAGGAGAGGTGACCAGGAAGGAGAGGAGATGCGGACAGAGAAACAGGGGTCATAGGAGGACAGAGAGACCTGTGGGGATTGTTTCGGGGCCTTCTCACCCTTGGCTGCACACTAGAACCATCTGGGATGCTTAAAAGAAAAAGAATTCTAAGGCCTTATCTCAGGTACATTTAACCAGAACGTCAGCAGTGAGGCCTGGGCATCGTATTTACAGAAGCTCCTCACCTGACTGTGTGCAGCCAAGGGTGAGAACTGTGGACCCGGGAGCCAGAAACAAGGAGAGGAATAGAGAAGGAGGTGGCCTCACCTTGAAGGGAACCTCAAGCAGGGAGAGAGTGAGTAAGAGATTGAGTTGGAGACAGAGATGCAGAGAGTTGACTACAAACAGCTGGGAGGCAGGTGTGCTTAGAGAGAGAGAGGAGAGAGGGTCAGTGAGGGTGGGTGCTGGAGGGGAGGAGATGCCCAGGCAAATGGGTGCTTAGGCTCCTCTCTCACTCCCCAGGACTAGCTGTGAGCCTGGGGCTGGGGGCACTGGCTGAGGTGGCCAAGAAGTCCCTGCCGGGAGGAAATCTACAATCAGGTGAGTGACCCTGGCTTTGCTGTGTGACCTGGGGCAAGTGGCTTCACCTCTCAGAGCCCCAGTTTCCTCATCCAGAGAATGGAGGTGATGATAATACAGGCACCTCTTAGAGTCATGTTGGAGTGCTTGGAATAGGGCAGAGCTGCTGTCTGGGTGGCCATGTGTCACAGCATGTCAGGTGAGTAAAAAATGTAAGCCGTGTGGAGTTGACTTCCTAACTGTGAGCAAGAGAGGAAAGCTGAACATAGGAGTGCCGATGGGGGTCTGGGTACAACAGAGATGGACCAAGCTGTGTAGAGATCAGAATTTATGGGGAAGATTCCCCAGTCCGGCGACTTTGGGAAACAAAGACAGGGGTGGATATTCTAGATTCAAAAGAGACTAGAGAGATACTAACTGACATTTGGAATGTGTGAGCCATGACTGGGTATGAGTCTGAAAACAGTGACCCTAAAAGACTTTTGGGGACAATTGGGAAAATCAGTATGACTGTATTAGAGAATTAGTGTCAGTTTTCTTGGGTGTGACTTTGGCACTGTGATTGTGTAGGGGATTATTCTTACTCTTAGCACAGGTGGAGTGCAACTGCATGCTAATCGGTCAGCCGAAGTAACACTGTCTATGCATAGATAAGCCAGGTTAAGGCAGAATGTTAAGATGTTGAATCAGGTGTGCAGCTATTTGTGATACTGTGAATGCAACCTTTCTGTCTGTTCGGATTTTCAAAATAAAAAGTTGGAGGGAGGTGGAGGATTAGGGTAAGGCCAGACTGAGTCTACACCCTGCTCTGCCACTTTTGTGCTGTGTGACCCAGGACCAGGTACTGTACCTCTCTGAATCTCTTGCTTCTTCATCTTGAAAATTAAAGCATTGGTAGTTCTTACTTTCTGGGGAGACTGCGGGGGTTCAGCCAGACAATCCACAGAGACACTGAGAATTCTGCCTGGCACAAGGTGAACCCTCAATAAAGAGCTCAATGAATGTTTTATGAAACAAAAGCTTAATAAATGCTTTATTAAATGATAATGTAATTTGCATATAGAACCGTGCACACATCATAAACATACAGTTTGGTTCATTTTCTTTCTTTTTTTTAATGGAGGTACTGAGGATTGAACCAGGACCTCATGCATGCTAAGCATGTGCTCTACCACTGAGCATACCGCTACCCCCTTGGTTCGTTTTTAAAAAGTGGGCATATCTGTGCACCCAGATCAAGAAACCCTTGAACAGCCATTCTCAAACTCTTTAGTCTCAGAATCCCTACACACCCTTACCAAACAGAGGAATGGATACACAAAATGTGCTATATCCACATAGAAGGATATTTATTCAGCCATAAATAGAAATGAAGTACTAATCTATGGTATAATGTAGTTGAATCTTTTTTCTTCTTCTTCTTTTTAATCTTTTATTTATTTATTTATTTATGTTGGTGGGGAGGTAATTAGGTTTATTTATTTATCTATTTATTTATTTTTAATGGCAGTACTGGGGATTGAACCTAGGACCTTGTGCATGCTCTACCACTGAGCTATACCCTCCCCCTGTGGTTGAATCCTGAAACGCTATCCTAAGGGAAACAAGTCAGATCCAAAAGTCCACATGTTGTATGATTGTATGATTCCATTTATCTGAAGTGTCCAGAAGAGGAAACTCAATAGACACAGAAAGATTAGTGGTTTCTAGGGGCTCGGGGGAGATGGGTGGGGGACATGGGAGGGGGTAACTGCTGACAGGTACGGGGTTTCTCTTTGGGGTGATGAAAATGTTCTGAAAGGAGGTGGAAATAGCTCAGTGGCAGAGCGCCTGCTTAGCATGCATGAGGTCCTAAGTTCAATCCCCAGTATCTCCATTTAAAAAAAAGAAAGAAAATGTTGTGAAATTGGTTGTTGGGACAGTTGCATGACTCTGAATATACTAGATGCCATTGAACTGTGCACCTTAAATGGGTAAATTAAATGTGAATGATCTCTCAATAAAGCTATTAAAAAATAGAATGAGAACCCCAAGAGCTTGTTTCTGTGGGTTATATTTAAGGATATTTGCTGTATTAGAGATTAAAACTGAAAAAAATTTTAAACACAAGAGGGGACACACACACACACACAGATTCATTCTCTCTCTCTCTCTCTCTCTCTCTCTCTCTCTCTCTCTCTCTCTCTCTCTCTCTCTCTCTCTGCTGTCAGAGCAGTGGCATCATCACCAGTCCCAGAGCTTCTGGAAAACTCCACTGAACATTTGTGGGTGAATGGGAATACAAAAGGGGCAAATAATATATTAAAAATATAGTTTTGATCTCACAGACCCTCCTGAAGGGTCTCAGGGATTCCCCAGATCACTCTTGGAGAACCGCTGCCCTGGTTCTCCAGAAGCTCCTCTCGGGTCCCATCCTGGCCACTCCCCCCACCAAGGGTAGCTGTGGTCTTGGCTTCTGACCCCCCGAGATTAGTTTTGCCTGTTTTTTCCTCCTTATGCCAATGTCATCGGACAGCGTACCCTCATATGTGTCTGGCTTCTTTTGCTCAATGTTCTGTTTGAGAGAGAACAGCCTTGTTGCTGTCGTGCTTGCAGGTTGTTTAGTCATTACTGGAATAGTCACCCTGTGATTATTCCCCAGTTCCTCTGTTCCTTCTGCTGGTGGTCACTTGGGTTGTTGCTAGTTTGGGACTGTTATGAATAGCACTGCCGTGAACCTTCTTGGACTATTTGCTGGTGGACACATTTATGCATTTCTCTTGGGGACAGACCTCTGAGGGAAACTGCATTGGGTATAGGTGTGTGCCTTATAAACTTCCCCACTGTTTCCCAGAGGGCTTGGGTCATGGCACTCTGATTGGCGGTGTGAGCGTTTAGGGTCTCCATGCCTTTGCCAACACTTGGTATTGTCTGTTTCACTTGAGCCCTTCTGGTGGGTCTGCAGTGGTGTCGTGATGATGATCTTTGTGGTTGCCATACTAATGATTCTTCTCTCCACCCCAGAGGGAGGCTCCTGGCCGGGATCCAGCCTTTTCCTGTCGGAGGCCAATGCCGAGCGGATTGTGCAGACCTTGTGTACAGTTCGGGGGGCCGCCCTCAAGGTTGGCCAAATGCTCAGCATCCAGGGTACAGCATGACCCTCGACTCCTGAGCCCTGACATTAGTTCCACCCCCACCCCATCCACCACCAAGCCCTGACTTCAGATACTCCCACAGGGGCCCCTTCTGGCCTCCTACTTCACTCCTTCCCTCTTCCCACTGTCTCCCAAGACAACAGCTTCATCAGCCCCCAGCTGCAGCACATCTTCGAGCGGGTCCGTCAGAGCGCCGACTTCATGCCACGCTGGCAGATGCTGGTGAGTGCCCAGCCGGGGAAGGCTGGCGAGGGAGGCGTGCTCGACCTACCTCACCCTCCGGGCTTCATAGCCCTACTCCCTGTCTGACTCTGAGCCTCAGTTTCCCCATCTGTTTAATGGGGATCACTCAAGCACACATCTCATAGGATTACTGTGATGCTTAAATGAGAGAATGGTGCAGAGCACTTAGTCCAGTCCCCGGCAGGCTCAGGGCTCCATCAGGGCTGTTGAAGAGGCAGCGAAGGGCAGTGGTCAGAGGCCAGACTTCGGGAGTTCAAACCCCAGCTTTGCCACTTATTACCTATGTGATCTCAGACATATGGACTGTGCCTCAGTGACCTCATCTGTGAAATGGGGATAGTGAAAGCAGTGCCCCCATCGTGGGGTTACGGAAATCAGCGTATGTAAAGCACTTCGAAGGGCCCCAACACACCATGAGTGACATGCGTGTGTTAACTGTTATTATTACTGTTTTCTTAATTAAAGGAGAAATTGTCTGTAAATTGGTTGGCACAACATCTGGCACTGAGTAAGTGCCCGAGACATGAGCTGTTCTAGTAAGGGTGTGGAATCCGAAATCCAGCTGCCTGCCTTCCTTCTGATGTCTGTTTGCTCCCTTGCCATGAGACCCTGGGCAATCACTGCCCCTCTCTGAGCCACTCGGAACAGGACCCTGTCCACAGGAAGCTCTTTGTAAATTTTAGGTCTTCTTATCACATTATCTTTTGAGTTAACAACACAATATACGAGTATAATGAAAGATTCTTATCAATCTTAATTATATATAATAGCAATGCCCGTAACAACCCGCACGGCCTCGGGAATGTGGGCTCAGGTCTGCTGGCGCCTGGCTCATCACCTTGGCCAAAGACCTCTCTCTGAGCCTCAGTGTGCTCATCTGTAAAGTGGGGTAGCAGCGAGAGCTCGGCCTAGGGCCCAGTGGGTGGTGAATGGGGTTATTCACACGGAAAAGTCTCAGCATGGGGTGTGAACTCAGCTGCCTGAAACCGTGATGATAATGGTTATGACCACCCTCCCCAGAGAGTACTTGAAGAGGAGCTCGGCAGGGACTGGCAGGCCAAGATGGCCTCTTTGGAGGAGATGCCCTTTGCTGCTGCCTCGATCGGACAGGTGCACCAGGGCGTGCTGAGGGATGGGACAGAGGTGGCTGTGAAGATCCAGGTGAGAAGGGAGGCAGGGCGGGGGGTGGGCACCTGGTTGCCCCAGAGTTGTGACTTTCTCCCCCCTACCCACCATAGTACCCAGGTGTTGCCCAGAGCATCCAAAGCGATGTCCAGAACCTGCTGGCGGTGCTTAAGATGAGCATGGCCCTGCCCGAGGGTGAGGCACCCACTCCACCCCTGACCATGGGAGGGATGCCCTGGGGAGAGAGAACGGGGCTGGACAAGGGGAATGGGCAGCTCAGGGCAGGGTGTGACTATGTGTGTGAGGCTGGGTGTTCGCGACAGAATGAAGGGACACTAAGGTGGGGAGGGACACCCAGGATAAGGGCGTGTGAGAAAGAGACAGACCAAAAGATTCTGACAGACCCAGAAACACCAAAGCCCAGGCCCAAATCCAGAAACAGACACACAGAGGGTGTGCAGAGGGGGACTGAGGGTCTGGAAAAAGGCCACAGCAGCAGGAAGGGAGAGTTAGTGGGACCTCACGTTTGTGTTACAGCATGTGAGACAGCGCCTGAAGGCAATGGAGTGGGGTGGAGGGGGTGTGTGTGTGTGTGCACGCATGTGCAAGAGGGAGACAGAGAGAGTGAGGAAGAGTTGGGCCTAGAAATAAACTTAAGAAGCACAGAGAGACATGTGAGAGGGTATGAAAAAGGGACAGAGAGGAGGTGGCACGTGTGACTATGAAATATGCCAAAGGACTGGTATGTGTGTCTGAGAAAGAGACCCCAGCAGAGAAGCTTCTGGAGAGCCCGCCATTGTACGAAGGATGGAGGGGCAGCGTGTGGACCAACAAGGCAGGTAAAAGGCGTGAGGGACAGTGAGATGGTGACGGAGAGTGAGAGACACAATTGGCAAGAGAAGATGCCCCTGAGTGGGAGCCTGGGGGTCGGGCAGGGGCCGGGGGAGGGGGCAGGCTGTGGCCTTCCCTGACTGACATGGCTGCCCACCCCCACCCCCCACTCCAGGCCTGTTTGCCGAGCAAAGCCTGCAGGCCTTGCAGCGGGAGATGGCTTGGGAGTGTGACTACCGTCGTGAGGCGGCCTGTGCCCAGAACTTCAGGTGAGCTGAGACCCCTACAGGCCCCTGGAGGCCCCCTTCCTTCCTCCAGCTCTCCTCCCAGCCTGAGAAGGAAGTGGGTGCCCCCACAGCCTCTGGCAACTAGAGCCCTGGGGTGGGGCTGACAGACTCTTTTCATTCATTTGTTCATCCATCCATCCCTTCCCTCACTACTTCATTCATTCCCCTGTGTCCTTGTCTGTGAGCTCAGGCAGGTCACTTCTCTCTCGATGTCTCTACTTACTCATCTGTCAAATGGGACACAGAACCCCTGCAGGCTGGTGGGGGAGATGGACTTGTCCACAGGCACTCTGTCACACGAGATACCGTTACGCCTACTGGACTAGCAAAGATGAAGCAGTCAGTCTGTGTCAAGAGTTGGAGAGAACAGGGCTCCCAGGCATCCCTTATACACTGTGGACAGAAGGAGAATTTGATACAAGTATTTCTGAGAGTGGTTTGTCATCATCAAGGCTCAATATTCCCATATGACCCAGCAGGTGCCTCCCTGGCTAAATACTCTAGGGACATTTATGCCAGTACACACCTTCATATTTTTCCAGAATACTCAGGGCAGCAGTAGCCCCAAACTGGAAACAGTCTAAATCTCTCAGAGTCATTTAGCAGGATAGATGTATGAATTGTGGTCTATTCATCAGCAAAATATCATACAGCATCAAAAATGAATGAACTGCATCTTTGTGGAACAGTGGTTGTAACTTAGAAGCATCGTGGTAGGCAGCAACTAACTACACCCCAGTGACGTCTGCCACTGTGTGGAGCGTGGCCCGCACGTTGAGCCAAGCTCCGTAGGTACGAAGCAAGACAACGGGCAGTAGAAGGCAGCGGTTAGGGGCATGGGCTCAGATGTGGGATCCAGTCGGGATCCAGTCCAGGGTCACCCTTTACAGGCTGGACAGCCTTAATCTGCAGAGTGGCCCCAGGAGAATATCCTCCTTAGGAACAGCAAGGATGAATGGTCTGACTCAATGCTCAGCAGAGGGCTGGCCCATGAGGAGCGGTTCAAACATTAGAGATTTTATAAACAAGGACGACGGGGGAAGAATATAGCTCAGTGGCTCAGTGGTAGAGCACATGCCTAGCATACATGAGGTCCTGGGTTCAATCCCCAGTACCTCCATTTAAAAAATTAAATAAATAAATAAAACCAGAAACAAGGACAAAAAATACAAGCCCCCAAAGCAAGATCTGGCGAAGGAGAGTGTGAAGTGGGATCTGAGGAGACCACCTCCCCCACGGATTCCCCAGGGCTCTTAGAATAAGCCCCACATCATTTCTCTGGCCCCTCCCCATCTCCCTGTCCCCCCCTCCCCCCAGCTCCAGCTGTCCCACAGGTAGATCCCTACTCACATTCTTTGCCTCCAAATCCGACGTTGACACACTTACCTCAGTCTATTACTGGTCTTTTTGTTCGTTAGCATGTGGTCTCTGGTGTGTGTGGGGGAGCACACCTGGGGCTCATCACTGCTCTGTCACCCAGCATCATCCAGCACAGGGACGACACCCAGAAGGGTTCTTTCCCTTTATTAGCCACTGTGCAGAGTAATGACTTCAGGGAGTGGCCAACAAGTATCACTATGGACTTGGAGATTTGTACCTCAGTGACTGTTTTTTGGATGGACTAATTAATAAGTTGATGAGAAAGTAACACTCATCAAGCTTAATACACTGAGCTCCTCTTGGGGTGGCCAGAAGTCAGAGAAGTGTTTCCAGTAAGAAAGTGGTAACTGAGTCTCCAACAGCGCCCAGCTTAGGCGGGGGCACAGAGTAGGTGATGTGGAGATATTTGTTGAATGAATGAATGAGTGAATGAATGAAATGTCTGCATGAATGTCAGTCCAACCAGGTATTGGCCATCAGTCAGGGCAGACAGAAGAAAGAGGAGGGGAAGAGGGAAGGCAAGACATAGACTATTCATGGAAGACTTCTTGGAGAAGAAAGTCTTCTCCAAGCAGGGCCACAGGGGCCCAGAGCATGAAGTATTGTCGCCTCCCTCCCACCTGCCCCAGGCAGCTGTTGGCAGGCGACCCCTTCTTTCGGGTGCCGGCCGTGATTCAGGAGCTGTGCACAACACGGGTGCTGGGCATGGAGTTGGCCGGAGGAGTCCCCCTGGACCAGTGCCAGGGCCTGAGCCAGGAAGTCCGGAACCAGGTACATGGTCTTGTGGGACAGTAGGGAGGGTGCTGCCCCAGGGCAGGGCTGGCAGGGCTGGCCAGACCCACAGTCCCTCTCCAGGCCACAGAGGGTTTTACAGGGGCACGTGACTCTGAGATGTCTGTTACTCCTCCCCACCCTAGATCTGCTTCCAGCTCCTGAGGCTGTGTCTCCGGGAGCTGTTTGAGTTCCGATTCATGCAGACGGACCCCAACTGGGCCAACTTCCTGTATGACGCCTCCAGCCATCAGGTTGGTTCCTTGTGACGTGTATCAGGCAGGGCACATTAGCTGTTGTAACAGATATTTCCCGATATTTCAGTAGCGCAACACAACAATAGTTCATTACCCACATAATAGGCCAGAGTGGCCCTCCCCCAGGCAGTGATTCAGGGACCCAGGCTCCTTCCCTTTTGTGAGTGTGCCATCTCCTAGGTTTGAAAGGCTCTCCTGCCAGTGGAAGGGGAAAGAGAGGCTGACAGGATAACCCCCTGGCTAACTGCTTTGGCCAGAAATGACCCATCATTCCCTTCACCATTCCATTGATAAGAACTGGTCACATGGCTAGTCTAGGTGCCAAGGATGCTGGGAAATGGAGTCCCTGGCTAAGCAGTGGCTTCCTAATGGCAGCAGAGAAGAGGGGCACAGCTTCTGGAAGACAGTCATCATGACCCCACCTGTCCTTCATTTAGAACATACCAAGCACCTACTGCCTCTTGACAATGATGCCAAGACAGCCCTGATCCTTGCCTTCCCAGAGCTCCCAGTCCAATGCGGGGACCCGTCACCAGGCAATATGACCTAGAGTAATTAGTACCTTGATGGGGAAGCACAAGCCAGAGGGGCCAGTGATGCAGGAGGCACAGGAGGCACAGGGGGCAGTGGGAAGCCAGGGAAAGTGGCTGACCCAGCCTGGAGTGGGTGGGGACAAGGAAGCTGAAGCCTGAAAGACCAGGGGAGGACAACCATCTGGGGAGCAGGGAAGAGCATTCCTGGCAAAGGACACGGGCCTGGGGGGTGAGTTTGGACTAAAAGACTCCCAGCAGGCGTGACTGCCAAATGGCTCTCCAAAGTGGTCTGTACCATTCGGTCCCCAGACAGATCTTTCTAAAACACGAATTTGGACAAGCTGTCCCTTCCACAGCTCCTAACACCCTCAGGATTAAGTGAGCCCTGTGCCGAGTGTGACATGGCCCCGCTGAAGTCTAGCCTCAGTCCCTTGCCACCCCTTCCCCCCACGTGCACAGACACGCAGCATCCCGCCAAGGCTCACACCCCAGGGAGGTGTTGGGGTGATATGAGTCCTGACGTCAACTTACTGGGTCTCAACAGCAGATTTTGTTTTTAAAGGCATAGAATGTGTTGCAGATGGGAGGGATCTGTATTATTCGGGACACTTTTATTTTATATTTATATGTGCAGGTGCATTGGTGTGCAGTATAATCTGCATTTCTTACTGTGAGTTGTAATCAACAGTTTGAACTCCACTGTCGTAGAGAAACTTACACATGTGTTCATGGAGCACTGCTTCTAATAGCAAAACCCAGAAACAACTACAGTGCCCGTCAACCAGATAAAGTGATATATTCAGGCAACAAAATCTTACCTGGTGGTGAAAAAAGTGAATGAATGAGCTGGAGCACTGAGGCTGATGAACTGCCAAACCTTTTTGAGACGTTGCAGGATAACTACCATAAATACCATTTATATGAAGCTTTAAAATACGCAAAACATTGCTATGTGTCATTCACGAGTCCACATCTATGTAGAAAATGTAGCAATGCATGCATAGGAATTTCAGGAACTAACTTAATAATAATAATGTCAGGAAAGTGATGACCCTGGAAGAGAGGGTGGGGACATGGGAGAGGTAGGATCAGCCGCCACTTAGATTGGTAGTATATCGTATTTTAAGCAGGGTGGTGGGATTTGTGGGTGTTCATTTTACTTTTCCATATATTTTATTATTCTCCAGATTTTTTTCTCTGTGCCTAAAACGTGTTAATGTGAAAACAATTAAGACCAAAAAAAATCAAAGCCAGGTCCCTTTGGCTTCATGTAAGGGTAGACTGGAAGCGTGGAGATCAGAGGCCAGTAGCTAAGGAAGGCAGCTGGCAGGGACGCTGGCAGGAGGGACAGCGTGTGGGGAGAAAGAGACGGACACCCCCAACAGACAATGGGGAGCACTGGTGGACTCCTAGTGTTCCTTTCACCACCCCTCATTCCCAGGTGACCTTGCTGGACTTTGGTGCAAGCCGGGAATTTGGGACCGAATTCACAGACCATTACATTGAGGTAAGTCCCCCCAACTCTGACAGGCCGAGTCTCAAGCTAAACACTAAGGTTTGTCAAAAAGGAGAAATACAGTCTGGGAGTAATAAACAAATAATAATGATATTAATAGCAGCTAACAAATCCTAAGCACTTAATAATTATGTCAGGTCCTGTTTTAAGTGCTGTGCATGTGGTAACTGATCTACACCAGACAGCAATTCTAGGGGGTCAGGACAATTTTTAGCCCCATTTTACAGATTAAGTAAGAAGGGCCCAGAGAGGGTAAGTCACTTGCCCAAGGTCACAGCAAAGCTGGGATTCACACTCAGGGAGTCTGGGTTCCGAGTGCATGCTCCCAACCCTCAACGAGCCCCCACCTAAGAGAGAGGCCCACAACGGCCATCCCGTCCCCTCCCGATGCCTGATGCCCGATGTCCGGCGTGCTATCCAGGGCCTTGGCCTCCAGCCCTGTGCTCACATACCTCCCCGCTGGGGGCTCCCTAGGGGGCAGCTTTCTCCTCAGGAAGTGTTTCCTCACTTTATGTTGCCTGTCCTTCCCACCTGCTGGGGTTGATCTGTCTCAGAGGCCACAGAAAACACCATCTCATTAATTTGTGGAGATCAGACATTGGAGCTGGGTCTTCTAATCATGGAGTCATCAATTCAGACATTCTCTGACCCCGCTCTGTGCCCAATCCTCTTCTGGGCGATATCGGGGACAACAGTGACCAATCCAAATCCAGATCTCTGCCTTCACAGAACTCACAGTCCAGTAGGAGGACAGACAGAAAGGACCCAGGGTGATCAAGGCTGGGGTGGGAAAAGCACAGGGGACTGAGGAGACTGGAGGAGGAGCCCAGCCAGCCTAGGGGGTCAGGGAGGACTACCTGGAGGAGAAGACAAGAGTTGAGACCTGAAGGATGAGGAGACCAATCAAGAAGAGGCTCGGAGGGTATTCCAAACAGATCACATGTGCAAAGGCCAAGGGCTGAGATGGGATATTCCCATTAGAGCAGCACTTCTCAAACTTTAATGTGGATGAGAACCCACCCCTCACCATGATCCTGTTAAAATGTAGATTCTGGTCTGGAGTTAGGCTTAAGATGCTGCCTTCTGACATGCTCCCAGGTGATGCCAGAGCTGCTGGTACAAGGACCACACTCTGAGTAGTAAGGTCCTAGAGGACCAAAAGGAAGTTCACTTTCAGACTGGGCAGGCAAGTGGGGATGGAGCAGGAGCCAGCGGTGAGGCTGGAACCCACTGCTCCAGGTCTCTAAAGCCATGCTCGGCAGCTTGTACTTCATCTGAGTGCCCTGGGAGGTCATGGAAGGGACTGGAGCAGGGGAGGGACATAGAATTAGAAAACCCCTGAATAACAAGTGGTCTTTTAAGACAGGCAGGGAGCCCAGGGAGGTGGTGTGTGGGGAAGAGAGGTGTCAGGGACAAGGCCCAGGGCTCTGGCTTGAGGACTGGAGGATGGTGGGGCCACCCCTTAAATGGGGACAGGAAGGAGCTGGTAACACCCCCCACACACACACTCACAGGTTCCTTGGGGGCCCTCTCTGCAGGTCCCCTTGAGGTACAAAGCTGGGGCCTTTCTAGGTAGCTGGGACATCCCGTGCCCCTCCGCACTACAGGCCTGTTTAAGTGTGGCCTTCCTGCCACCGTCCCAGCCTTTACCAGTTTAAAAAAGCCCTGTCACACTGGCCCCCGAGGACCATAGGCATGACAGATGGCCAGACAGGCTCAGGCAGGGGGAGCTGGGACAGAACAGAACTGCCAGATTTAATCCTGTGTTCCCCTTCCTCCCAAGAAGGGACAACTCCGTGGTGCAGGGTTTGTCCCAGTTCCACTCCCCGCCTTGCTAGTCCCTACTCCAGGCCTATTTCCTCTTCTGTGAAATAGGGACCCCCATGTCCACCTCTTATTAACAGTAGTAGCTCATATTATTTATGGTGTTTCCTACCCAAGTGTACTGTGCTGAGCGCTCTGCAGACACACCTCCTTCATCCTCCCCAAATCCCGCCAGGAAGATCCTTTCATCATCCCCACTTCACAGATGAGAAAGCGGAGGCCCAAAAGGCAAAGTGACCTGCCCGTAGTCAGCTGGCAAGTGGCAAATCCAGGATGGAGCCAAAGCTGGCTGGTTCCCTCATCTGTGTGTCTGTTCCTGTGTCCTCAACTCCAGTCCCTCCCACATGGCTGGAGAGCTGCTTAGCTCCGAACACTGATTTGCTAAACAGTTTTCACCAAGGGCCTCCTGAGTGCCAGACCCTGTGCCACTTGGGACTAAACCGAACCAGGATCCCTGCCCTCATGGGGCTCCTAAGTCCATTGCAGGAAACATGATCACAGAGGTGGGCCCAGAGGCACTTCTGGGTCATGGTCACATTCTTGCCCAATTGAGTGTTTATACCCATGGGCATCACTTGACATCCGTTTTCCTCTGTGCTGTTTCACTGTTGTAGTTTCCAGGCAGACTCTGCCTTCCCAGCCCGGTGGGAACCCCTGATCACCCCAGCCCCAGGCTCTGAAACAGTCTTGAAAGAGACACAGACAGTAAGGTGGGGAGGGAGAGGCCTCTAGGTGAGAGGGCTTTGGTAGATGAGAATGGAAGTGGGTTTGGGCTGGGCCAGGCTTCGGGCTCCCATCTCCAGACCCTTCCTTGAACCTCTCTGACCCTGGGCCCCACATCCATCTCCCCAGGTGGTGATGGCTGCAGCCAATGGAGACAGAGACCAGGTCCTGCAGAAATCAAGGGACCTCAAATTCCTCACAGGCTTTGAAACCAAGGTTAGGAGAGTAGGGACTGGTATTTCTTGGGGAGGAGCTCCTTGTCTCTACTGGGGATGAATGGGGAACTCTAAGGGGGCTGCTTATCTCTACTGGGGGCTCTGGGGAGGAGAGGGGGGTGGGGGCTGCTTCGCTACTCAGGAACCCTGAGAAAATGGGCACCACTTACCTATTCTAGAGGGAGGGAGTGGAGGACTGCTGGTGGATACCGGGGGTCTGGGAATGGAGGCTGCTTATTACTCTTTGGGGAGTTGGGGGCTTGTGTTTATACTGGGGGAATGGAGGGCTGCCTGTCCCTGGGACATATAGTCCCAGTGGGCTGTATGTCCACACTGGGTGCCTCTGGTCTCCCCCACCCTTAGGCATTCTCAGATGCCCACGTGGAGGCAGTGATGATCCTGGGGGAGCCCTTCGCCACCCAGGGCCCCTACGACTTTGGGGCTGGTGATAATGCCCGCCGTGTGCAGGGCCTCATCCCTGTGCTGCTGCAGCACCGGCTTCGCCCACCGCCTGAGGAGACCTATGCCCTGCACCGAAAGCTGGCAGGCGCCTTCCTGGCCTGCGCCCGCCTCCGTGCCCACATCGCCTGCCGGGATCTCTTCCAGGACACCTACCACCGCTACTGGGCCAGCCGCCAGGCATAGCCACTGCCCAAAGCCTCCAGACCAGAGGGGACATCTGCTCAGACCCCTCAAAGAGCCTGCATCTCGGGATTCTGGCCCCATAGCAGGCCATCTCTGGCTATGAGGCCTTCTTCCCACTCAGCTTCAGGTCTGGGGACCCACCTTGGGCTTTCCAGTCTTGCTCAAGGGAACCCTGGGACTAGGGAATTCCCAGCTTCATACCCCCATATCCTGCTCTCCCCACTCCAAAGTGGGGATCCAGAAACTCTACCCAGGTAGTAATTTATTTCTGCCAACAATTGAGAGAGCCTTAGGCCCCTGTGCACACCATCATAGACAGCCAGACTCCTCAAGAGGAGAAGCCCCTCACCCCTGCCTTGGGTCTCCCACAGATGTGGCTAGTGAAAGGGGAGGGATGGTGGTTGGTGGAGGCAGCCCTCACCTTTGCCTCCCTCACCCTTCCACCAGCTGCCTTCTCCCAGTTCCACCCTGTGTGTTGGGGAGGGCTTGAGGGGGGCAGTGTTTGAAACTTCAGTCCTAATAAAAGTGACCCTCCCCTTCCCCAGCTCTTTTCTCTACACTAGGTGGGGGGGGGGGGGGGGCGGAGGAGGAGTTCGCAGGCTGCCTCCAGGTGCAGATGGCCAGCCTCCTCCCACCCTCTTGTCTGAAAGCCCCAGTCCTGCCTGGGCCATCTGTTGCCGGGAACCTCCTTCTCCCCTTTCCCTATCCACCCCCCACCCCACCCCTCCCGCACGTGCTCACCACCTGCTCTGAAGGCTGTGGCAGCTGAGTAGGCCTCCCCCCCCAAAACACTTACACACCACTTCCCAGCCTCCTGGCTACCCTCCCCCCTGCCTTGGCTCCCAGCAACCACGCTTTTGCTAATGGGCCTTAATGCCACTGGCAGCTGCTATGCCAAACCCACAGGATCGGGCGGGAGCGGGGGCGCTTCTGTGGACCGAACAGCGCCCGGGCCCAGCCTGGTGCCCACGCCCCCAAAGCTAAACCGATCTCGCACCAGGACACTGGGGTCTGTTCACTCCCCCTCCCCTTCCTTGCAAAAAATGCCTCGTCACCGCTTCTGCCCGCCCCCGCTGGGCTGGGAGAACCGTGGGGTTAGCTGGAAGGTTTGGGGATGTGGGACGGAGAGGCGCCTCCAGAAGCAAATCTTTCGGACGCGGAACATAAAAGGATCTGAGGTCAGGGGTCACAGGGGAAGGGACCCCACTCCGGGATGGCCCTGGGGGAAGGTGTCAGCGCGGTTCACGTGCGTGCTCAGCCCCAGGTCTGGCCAATGGGCGTGGCGGGGTGGTGGCCACACCGGGAAGGTGGGGTCATATTTGCCTGCAGGCGTGGCCTGCTAGGCAAGGGGTGGGGTCTCTTTGCATATCCAGTAGGCGGCGGGCCAATGGGCGGGGCTGGGGCGGGGAGCAGAGGTGGGAGGGGCGCTCCCCCGCCCCTGGAACGGAATCCTCTCGGGAGTGGAGCAGGCTAGCGCGCGTGCATCCCGCACCATCCCCCGGCCCCCGGCCCCGGCCCGCGTCAGACCGAGCTGCCGCCGCCGCCACAGCAGCAGCAGCAGCAGCAGCACTCGGGGATCCAGGCCCAGCCGGGGCCGCGGGAGGCGGGGGCGCCTGGGCCCTGGATGTCCCGCAGCGCGACGGCCAGCGTGAGAAGGGCGGGAGAGGGGGGCTCGGGTGGGGGGCGGCGCCGCTGCTGATGTGGCGTAGGGTGGGAGGCGGCCGTGGCGCCCGGCTGAAGAGAGGGTGCCAAGGCTGGGGAGGGTGGTCCTGGGTGGGGGTCCAGGAACAGGCTCCCGACCAAGCCAAATCTTGGGAGACAGGGGTCTCAGGCACAGGCCCTCTCCTGCCAAGGCCGTGGAGACCGAGATCCCAGACTCAGACCTCCCCCTCAAAAAAAATCAAAGACAGGGGAACAGATTCTAGGTATAACTCCCTAGGCAGGGTTTTGGGTCTGGGGTCTGGGACACAACCCCTATTTCAAGACAAGGCCTCCAGGAGGGGATTCCAGACGAAACGCAATCCTCCCCCTCCCTGCCTGAGGAAAGGAGGTCTCTGAGCACAACAACCCTCTAGGCAAGGTCTTGAGGATGGGGTCCCTGGGCAGTTTCCCCACCAAGCCAAGGCCTGGGAGATTCCAGGCACAGTCTGTCCCCAAGCCTCAGAGGCGTCCTGGGCATAGCATCCCCCCCAATCGTTGGGCGGCGTCCCAGGAACAGCCCCTTCTCAAAACAAGCTCTCTGTGCCTGGGACTCCCCGCCTCCGCCCCATCAAGCCTAAATAAAATAAAGGAAATTTCAGGCAACCCCCATCAAGGGCTTAGTCAAGGGTCCCAGGGCACGGGTCTCCTGGGCCACCCCCTTTGTCCCTGGGGCTTCCCAGCTGTCTGGGAGGGGCCCCACCCGCAGACAATGCGCCGCCTTCCCCTCCTGGTTCTGGCCCCCCAGGCTTTAGGATTCAGGCTGGGCCAGGGGGCGGCTCCCCAGGGACCCGGTGCAGCCCTGTCTGTCCTGTCTGTCCGCAGCGTCTGCGGTGTCGGCGGCTTTGTGTGTTCTACCTGGGGGGAAGGGGAAAGCAAGCGATGGGGAGGTGGCTAAGAGTGTGACCCTGTGTTTTTGTGACTGTGACTGCCTGTGTGTGTATGTGTGTGAGCTGTAGTTGGTGACTATGAGGAATCTTGTATGTGTGTTTCGTGCTTGTGGTTGTGTCTGATAGTGTCTGTGATTGTGTGTGACCCCAGCATTTGTGTGACTGTGTATGTGCGTATGATAGCTCCTCACTGTGCAGAACCCTATACTTTTTAGTCTGTCTGTGTTTGCATGTGGGCATGGCTGTGGCTATGTGGTTGTGTCTGTGATTATGTGTTTTGTGAACCCATGTATGTGTCTTAGTAACTATAAGTAGGTATGTGACAGTATATCTGTTGAGTCTGGGGTTGGGCATGTGTGTGGCTGACTGAAGATGTGAGTGGAGTTGTGACTGTAAGTGGAGTTGTGTCTATGACTCTATGTCCATGTGCGACTGTCCTAATGACTTCAAATGTTTGTGGTTGTGTCTATAACTGATTTTATGTGTGTGTCACACACGTGTTTGTGGGACACACAACTGTGCTGGCAACTCTGAGTGTATGACTGCCATTGTATACGAAGTTACGTTGTGCTTACGTGACAGGTTGTGTGCTGGCACTCTGACTTGTATGTTTGTGTTTGTGTGTTCACAGCCACATCTCTGTGTGACCAGGGTTGTGTAAATGATTGCATCTAGCTCTGTGTGTTGATACTGAGTGACTGTATGCATTTATAGTTGTGTATGTGTGATTTGGGTTTCATATTTGACTTGGGGTCTGAAACCCCAACGGACTATTAATAGTGGGTTATTTCGTTGCGTGTGACTCAAGCTGTAGGTGTCTATGTGTGGTGGCACCAGGTAATTGTGTGTGTTTCTGGGGGTGGGTGTATGTGACTGGCTTCCATGTCTGTGTGTGACCTGCATGTCTGTGACCCTGGGTGACTCTGGGTACTCGTATCTGTGTCGTGGTCTATAAGAGTGTGTGTCTATAGCTGTGTGGCTGTTTGGGGCCGGGGTGTGTGTGTCCCTGAATGTGTGCTGGGCTACTTACGTTTGAATCTGCGTGATTTAGTGACAGAGTGACTGTTTCCTGACTGTATACGTGGCTCTATCTGGAACCCTGTTCTGTGTAAACACAGCTATAAAAGTGCTCTGTCGGGGTCACTGCATTTAGAGCATATACCTGACTGTGCACTTGTGTGTGGGGAATGGAAATCATGTGCTGTGTGAGATCTTGTGTGTTGGTCCACATGGGGCCCCATACCTGTCTGTGGGACTTACGTGTTTGCAGGAGGAGAGACTGTGTTCCTCTGTGATGCTATGACATGGTACAGCTGGGGACGGCATGTTGGGTGACTGTGGATAAATGCACTATGACCGGGATATCTGGCTGGGTACTGTGGACACTGATGCTGTGTGACTTTGCATACGTGACTGCTTCTGAAATGTGTACGGCTATGACTCTGAGCCACTGACTGTCTGGCTGTTGTCTGAGGGTGGCTGTCCTTGGGGACAGCTGTCTCTGAATGGTTGTTTGTATGTCTTGAGTGTGCATGCCCGTTTCTTTCTAATGCATGAGCCGTGGCCACTGGGGTCTCTGTGTGGGACAGAGTCTGGAGGACCGTCCATCTAAGTGTGGCTGAGACGGTGACCAAATGTGTGCCTCTGTGACTGGGATGTGTGACTGTGACAGTGTGTCACCAAAAAGGTGTGCTGGCGTGACTGATCCAGTTGGGGTTGAGTGTCCTTGGGCAGTTGTGTGTCTGCTGATGATTAAACACATGTGCTGGGGCTGGGTGTGGCTGGGTGCAACCACGTGTTTGTCAGTATGTCTGCATGCATCCATGACCAGATGTCCACAGGCAGCAGGGGAGCTGTGTGTGACCAGTGTATGTGACTTGGTGCTGACAGGTGACCTCTGGCTGGGTGTGCTTCTCCTTGGGTGAGTCTGTGACATGAGTATCTTGCGTGGGTACCTGAGGAAACAACTATCCTTGGGTGTGGTTGTACATGGGCTGCCCCACTGGGTGTGCCTGGACCCAGCTCTTTGTACGTGGCAGAGAAAACAGAAGTGACCAGATATCAGTGGCTGATATGCCCAGATGTCTGTGGCAGCACCAAGGCAGGCTGGGAATCTAAATGCCCATGGACAGACATCTGTAGTAGAGACTATGTGTTTGCAAACATAGGTATGTGGCCATATATTTATAGTGGCTGTGACTGTTGATGCGTAGCTGTGTGATCCGATGTGTGTAGCTGTGGTTGTGTCTGTGTGTAACTAAATGTACAGGGGCTGGGGACAAGTGGAACCAGGAGTTGCCTGGATACACGTGACTGTATGTGTGTGTACAGCCCTGGACATGTGTCTAGAGGGCAAGGCCACTCCCTGTCACACCAGCCCCTTGGGTACTGAGGGCCTCCTGAGGCCAGGACATCCCCAACACATGCCTCCGAAACACATCTACTCATTGCAACCAGGTGGCTGATCGCCTTAGTAGTAGTTGCTATGACAACCAGGGCTCTCGTAGGGTATCCTGAGATGGAGGGGGGTTGCTTGATGTCCAAAGACTGGGTGAGGTTGGGGACTGAGCCCACCCCAGGCCAGCTTCTCAACTTTCCTCCCTCCTTTGGGCAGGGCGGACCCAGGAGGCCTGAGCAGCATCTGCCCCCTGCCCCCTTTGGGGCCCTGGGGCCCCCTGAAACCTCCAGGACGGAGCCAGGTGAGTGGCCAGCTGGGAACAGGGCAAGAGCTGAGTGAGTGGGTGGGTCTGCCTAGCGCTGCCAGAGGAACTGTCCCTGCAGTCACACAGGCTTAATCACATTCGTGAGTGGACACCCTCACATGTCTTCCCTGCACACTTGCTGACTGCGTTCATAGACACACTCACACTTGGACACTCAGACACACACCAACATCCCCACACCCACAGGTGCAGGGTCACACAAATATACAGACACAATCCTAGACAACACCCAGACTCCCTCACAGGCGACCACAGACACTCACCAGATACAGACTCAGTGAGTTTTAAGGGAGCACTCTCACACAGATTCCCTGACAACACACACTGACCCGCACTTTACAGACAACAGCCACACTTTCACCAGCGGACACAGCCTCCCAGACAGCACATGTGTGCTCCTGCCTTCACAAACGGCTACACTTTTGCACACAGACACAGTCTCACAGATAATACTCAATGGAATACTACTCAGCCATAAAAAATAATAAAATAATGCCATTTGCAGCAACATGGATGGACCTGGAGATTGTCATTCTAAGTGAAGTAAGCCAGAATGAGAAAGAAAAGTACCATATGATATCACTAATATGTGGAATCTAAAAAAAAAAAAGACAAATGAACTTATTTACAAAACAGAGACAGCTCACAGACATAGAAAACAAACTTATGGTTACTAGCAGCGGAAGGGGGTGGGAAGGGATAAATTAGGAGTTTGAGATTGGCAGATACTAACTACTATATATAAAATAGATAAACAAGAAGTTTATACTGTACAACACAGGGAACTATGTTCAATATCTTGTGGTAACCTATAATGAAAATGAACGTGAAAAAAATATATGTATGTATGTGTATGACTGAACTGTTATGCTGTACACCAGAAACTGACACACCATTGTAAACTGACTATACTTCTATAAAAAAAACAAACAAAAAAAACAAATAATACTCAGCACTCTCAGACCACAGCCACATTCTCACATAATCACCCCCTCAAAAGTAACATGAACACACTCTCGAAGACAATAAGCTCACAGTCTTACACACCCTCACAGACACAGGGACGCATACAGCCCCACCCACAGAACCACACTCATGGAACCATACTCTGCAACAACAGCCACATGATCTGACTCGGACACACCCTCACAACCAACAGCCACAGACACATAGCCTCACCAACAACAACCACACTCCTGAACAGACACGGTGCTCTGGGTAACTCTCACAGACACACACTGTCATGGGCAACAGTCATCAAAGACAACTGCCACACCCTCACATGGACACACAGCTTCAAAGACAACAGTTACGGACACACTTTCAAAAACAACAGCTCCATGCTCAAACACAGATCCATCCCCACATTCACATAACATTCATACTCACCGCCACTCTCACACATAGATACTGTACAGCAACAAGCCTCAGGGTCCTATACTCACAGACAACAACCACGTTCTTGGACACAGACCACCCCCCGCCATGGGCAGCAGTTCACAGACACACACAACAGCCATTCTCAGACCTGCGTCCTCCTGTACAGCCTTCAGATATACACACGCTCACAGACAAGAGCTGCGTGCTCAGATCTAGACACCCGGGAACACACCTACTGCACACTTGCTTGCACATGCACAAAGTCCCCATCTCCTGTTGGTGCTCTGTTTGGGGTTTCCCCTCAGCCTCCTAGGACTGTCAGGATGGCTTATCAGTCAGCGAAGACACTCTTCGTCAGGGAAGACTGTCTCAGTGGCTGGCCACCTCCACCCTCACCGCTACCTCTGACATTGCAGGTGCAGCCCCACCCTGGGTGCCTTGGGGTTGACACAGTTTTCAGAGGGGAGGAAGCTCAGGGTCCCCGAGACCAGCTCCTGCCCCCGATACCCTCTGGCTTGGGCTCTGGACCTCAATCTCTGGACCTGGGTTCCCCCACATGGGACCCATGCAACTCCCAACACTTTTGCCCTCTGACTACCTCACCCCCTGACCCCAAACCCCTAAAATCCCTGACTTCATGACCTCTGACTTCTATGCCCTCTACCCCCCGTGCCCTCTACTGCCTTAACTTCCTGTTAGTTTGGATCCTCATGCCTCTTGCCTGTCACATCCCCAATCTCCAGACCCCTCAAACCTGTGACTCACAGCCCCTCCACCCCAGACCTCCTTTCCCCTTAGTCCCACATCTTCTGAATCCCCACTGCTGATTCTCCCACTCCCCTGCCTTAGCGTCCCCTTTCCTGGTGTCTACTGACTGCTCTTGGTCCCCTGAATGTCACGTCCTCTGACCCAGTGATCCCCTAACCCTCTTACCCAACTCTCATGTTATCTGACCCCATGCTCCCTGAGCACTGTGTCCCCCCACCTTGAGCCCCATGACTCACCCTCGCCTTGACTCTCACCCCTGTCCTTTGTCAGCAGACGGGGTGGGCACTATGAACAAGCTACGGCAGAGCCTGCGGAGGCGGAAGCCAGCGTATGTGCCCGAGGCGTCGCGCCCACACCAGTGGCAGGCGGATGAGGACGCGGTGCGCAAGGGCACGTGCAGCTTCCAGGTCAGGGTGAGTGGGCGGGGCTCGCGTGGGCGGGGCCGCGGCTGTGTACCAGCGGTTCGCTGTGCGCATGCGTGTCTGTGCCGGGTGAGTTGGCTGAGACCTTGTTCTATGTGGAAGAGACTTCACATCCTCATAGAATTGTGGATCCTGCAGAAGCAGGACCCCATGACGTGGGTCCTTCAAAGTTGGGGTTAAAAACCAGGACACATTCTCTGGTACCAGGAAAATATTATCTGGGGCGGGGTTGACAGGGGAGGGGTCGCATTCTGCCCGGAGTGACGCAGTTATGTGGGAGCTCACAATTTACAGGGGGCACTGGAAGGTCACAAAAATTATGTAGCATTTGCAAAACCCTCTGCTGTTAAGTGCTTTCTGGTTTAGACCACCATGATCCTTCACAACACAGACTATACTTTATAAGGAAGACAGCAGGATTTAGGTTCAAATCCCCACTCCATCCCTTCCTGGCTGGGTGACAACAGAGGATGCCCCGCCTTAGTTTCCCTTCCCCTAGAAGCGGACCTTAAGTGTGAAGAGTCCACTGAGAAGTACAGGAAATGCTGGTGAGAGTGAAGAAGGGAAGGCAGCTAATAAAGGGTGTCTCACTAAACTATAGTTGTTGGTAACTGAGCTTGATGCCACTAGAGAATTCTGGAAAACAGAGCCTCCCACCCATGGGGTGAGGGAGCTGGGACATATGTACCCCAGCTCCCATCAGTCATTGCATGGGGTCAGTCTTCAGGTATAGATGCAGACACTGGCACTCTGAAGGACACAAGTGACATGTTAAGAAGGCCTAGGGAGAGAGGCAGGGTGGGAATCACTACTACATGCTGTGCTTATCCCAGTGTTCCTGGGATAAGAATGAGGTACCCACCTTGTAGAGCTGAGGTGCAGAGTAAATGAGGCAATACATATGATGTGCTTAAGACATTGTGTGATGCATTGCAGTGGCTCAGTGAACACCAGGAATTATTAATTACTGTGCTTATTTCTCCCATCCCCTCCCCACCAAGTACCTGGGCCACGTGGAGGTAGAGGAGTCTCGGGGGATGCATGTGTGTGAAGATGCTGTGAAGAAGCTGAAGGCGGTGAGTGAGGGGCTGGAGCAGGGAAGGGGCAAGGTCAGACTGGAAGAGGCAGCCCTGACCATGCCCTCTGTCCTCCTCCTCCATCCAGATGGGCCGGAAGTCTGTGAAGTCCGTCCTGTGGGTGTCAGCCGATGGGCTCCGAGTGGTTGATGACAAGACCAAGGTAGGAGGCCCGTGGGTCTGGGAGTGGGCACCAGTGGGTGCCTCTCTTCAACCAGCTTCATTGGGGTCAAGGACGCCTTCCCACCCACCTCTAGGATGTCCCTCCCTCGGGGACCTTCTGGACGAAGCCATGTGCTCTGGTAACTTCTTGGCACATCTCACAGTCATAATTCAGGATTGAGTCCTGTGGCTATTTGTGAACTGGCATGGATGGTGGGTGAGAGCACAGACTAGAGCAGACACCTCAGCTCAGATCCCAGCTCACCCACTTACCAGCTTGGTGACCTCGGGTATGAGGGGGTATGAGATTTAACCCTTCCGTGCCTCACTTGCATCATCTGTAAAATGGGGATAAAAGTGGACCCTACCATTAAGTGAGAAAGTATATGCAAATAGTTTAAAACTATGCCTGGTACAGTGTAAGTGTTCCAATCAATAAAGTTTAGCTATTATGTCCTTATTGTCGGTCTACCTGGCCAGACGGGGGCACCACGGGCCAGGATCTGGGTACCTGTTTACTCACCAATGAATTCCCTGCCCTTAGCCCAGAGACTGCCCTGGGAGGCAGCCAGCACATGATGACAGTTATAGGTTAATGACTGAACAGGATTGATGCCTTTGCACAGGCATTCCCCCCAGCCTGAAATTCTTTTCCCTGCCTTTTTGCCTAGTTAATACCTCCTCCAGGAAGCTTTGCCTGACTCCCCCCAGCCTGGGCCAGTCACCTCCTCTTGCTCCTGAAGGCCCCTGTGCTCCCCCGATCCCAGCCCTGACCCCTCAGCCTGTGCCTCCCTCATTACAGCCTGGCTGTGACTCTGGCCTGTCTCCATCTGGTGATGGGTCTGATTCCCACACTAAACTGGGAGCCCCATGTGAGCAGGGCCCACAGCTGTTTCAACAAGTGCAGGGTCCCCACCCTGCTCAGGACAGGATATAGAGCAGACACTAAAGGAATGTTGGATGAATGCATGAAAGACAGTTCACGTTCCTTTCTTGGCCTCCCCGGCCCCTCCCAGGACCTGCTGGTAGATCAGACCATTGAAAAAGTCTCCTTTTGTGCTCCGGACCGCAACCTGGACAAGGCTTTCTCCTACATCTGCCGTGATGGGACTACCCGCCGCTGGATCTGCCACTGTTTCCTGGCGCTCAAGGACTCCGTGAGTATCACCAAACCCCCAAAACCTGCTGACTCTTCTCTCCCGTGTCCCAGCATCCCAGCCCCACCCCCAACCGGCTGTGTGCAGTTGGGCAAGTCGCTCACCTTACCTGTCCACGTTATCCGTGCCGTGTCCTCATCTGGCAAAGGGGGTGTACTCACAGCCCCTAACTTACAGGATTATTGTGAAACTTGAGGGAGTTAATACAGAATATTTGGAATAATGCCCGGCACTTAGGAAACACTCAGGAAAACATTAGTTATCCTCCTCCTCCTTGCTATCAATAGTTCTTCATGTTTCTCAACTTTTCTCATTGAAGATTATATACATACACTAACATGCACAGATGGCCTGGGCAACAGCTCCATGAATTTTTGCTTATTTTTGAACCCCACCCAGGTCAAGTGGTAGGGTTTCCTGTCCCCGGCAGCCCGTTTGGGCCCACCTGAAACAATACTCTCCACCCCCATACCCACTCTTCCCTTCAGCCTCGATTCATTTTTCCTGTGGTTCTTTATATTTGGGCGGGGGTGGGGGGAAGGCAAGGTCCCCTCTGAGAATCTGATGAAAGTGACAAATGGACTATCTTCTGAGGAGCATTCTCACAGGATTCTGAGGTGTGTGACAGAAAATCCCCAGATACCAGTGATTTTGGTGAAATAGAAGTTTGTTTCCGTTTCATGTGAAAGACATCCATAGGCAAGCAGTGCAGCACTGGTGTGGCTCCTCTCTCCTTTTATCTTCTTGCTATGCTGGAGTATGGCTTCCACTCCATGGTCCAAGATGAATGCACATGCTCCAGCCTTCTCGTCTTCATCCCAACCATGTAAAGGAGGGCTGCAAGAAGAGGGGCACACCCTCTGCTTTTTTGGGAGGTGTGTACCCACTTCCAGTTACATACTGTTGGCCAGAACCTAGTTACATGGGCATCCCTGGCTGCAACAGGTGGAAAATATAGTCTTTATTAAGCCTCAGAAGGAGCAGAGAGCCGGGCAGACTGGGTCAAATTGTAGAGTTTCCTGCCCCCAGTGGATTCCCTCAGGCTCTACCAGGGGACAGTTCCTTTAAGGCACCACTGCAAAGATGAATCCACCTCTCAACGCTCAGGGTTCAAATTCTAAAGAGAGGGTATGGGATTCACCTAGCTTGGGTCACTGTTTTCTCGTTGGCTGAGGAGGATGGAGCACCCAGACTGATTTATCCAGTGTTGAAGAGGAGTTCTCCAGAGGGTATTTGGGGTGCTGTTATCAAAGCAGGGGGAATGGTTAAGTAAAACAGAAGCTGTCCATCTCAAACCCAAACAGTCTCCACTCAAAGATTTCCCATCCTTTCCTTCACTTTCAGAAATTCCAACTCCAAATAGCCCTGAGCTCCCAAAACTTGTTGATACCCCCCACTTCCTCAAACCAGGGGAGAGCAGACTGAGCCAGGAGGCTGTGTTGCCTTTCTCAACTTGGTCTTGGAAACTGCTCAGCATTGCTTTTGGGGTATTCTGTCTGTCCAGGCAGTCACAGAGGTCTTCCAGGGCTAAGGGAAGAGAATAAAGACTCCACCTCTGATTGGGGAGTGACAAGATTCTGGAAGACCACGTGGGGCCAGAAATTTGTTGTGGCTATTTTTGGAAAATACACTGCCTCATGGTTAGTGAGATTTGGTATCAAATCAGCTGGCTGCGGGACCTTAGGCACAAATGGCTTCTTCTTGCTGGGACTCAGTTTCCTCCTCTATAAAATGGGGATAATAACAGTGGCTGCTCACAAGAAAGCATTCATTACGGTCACACACAGAAAGCTCTTAACAGTATCCTGTAATAAGTGTTTAGGAAATAGGAACAGTTGCTGTCCTTTGAAAAGTATCTGGAGGTGAGAATCAAAGCAAGAAAAGAGCAGGGCTGTCTCCTCTGGGTAGAGTGTGACAGTGGCTGAATTCCTTCCCACTTCTGAGCTTTGGGTTTTAAGCATGAATCAGTAGAATTCCCAGGATTCCCCAAGTTTAACTTTTGTGTGTGTGTGTGAAATTCACGTAAAATTAATCATGTTAAACTGTACAATTCAATGGCATGTAGACATTCACAATGCTGTTTAACCATCACCTCGATCTAGTTCCAAACATCACTCCTAAAAGAGACCTCATGCTCTTTAAGTAGTAGTCACTGCCCCTGTCCTCCACCCCCACCCCAGCCCTTGGCAAATGCTAATCTGATTTCTGTCTCTATGGAGTTAGCTTTTCTGGATAATTCATACAAATTGAATCATACACTACGGGATCTTTGGGGACTGCCTTCTTTCATTTAACATAGTGTTTTTATGATTCATCCATGTTGTAGCATGGATCAGTACTTTGTTCCTTTTTCTAAACAAGTAAGTCCATTTTATGGATAGACCACATTTTACTTTATTCATCCACTGAGGGATCTTTGGGTTGTTTCTACCTTTTGGTTATTGTGAATAGTGCTTCTCTGGATATTTGTATGCAAGTATTTGTTTGAATACCTGTTCGTTTGTTTGTTTTTTAATTAAAAAAAATTTTTTTGCAAGGCAGGAGGTAATTCTGTTTCTTTATTTGGTTTTTTCAATGGAAGTACTGGGGATTGAACCCAGGACCTTGTACATGCTAAGCATGCGCTCTACCACTTGAGCTATACCCTTCCCCCATGAATACCTGTTTTTAATTCTTCTGGGTATATACCCAGGAATGTAATTGTTATTAAATAATATCATATAATATAGTAAATTTATATTTATATTATATAGTATTAAAATATATTATATTTATAGTATAATAGTATTTACAGTATAAATTATATTACATAGTATAATATAATTAATTTACATTCCTGTAGTAAATTTATGTTTAATCTTTTGAGTAATTGCCAAGTTGTTTTCCATGGTGGCTGCCCCATTTTACATTCCCACTAGCAGTGTATGAGGGTTTCAATTTCTCCACATCCTTGCCGATATATATATTTTTTATAACCGTCTTATAGGTGTGAAGTGCTATCTCATTGTGGTTTTGATGTGTATTTCCCTAATGGATAACAATGTTGAACATATTTTCATGTACTTATTGTCCATTTGTGTATCTTTTTTTGAGAAATATCTATTCAGATCCTTTACTCATTTTTATTTGGGTTGTTTGTCTTTTTGTTAAGCTGTAAGAGCTCACTATATATTCTGGATACTAGACTCTTACCAGCTATGTGATTTGCAAAACTTTACCCCCTGCAATTTTGCTGAATTTATTTATTTGCACCAATTGTAAATCCTTTATGATTTTCCACATATACGATGTGCAGATGGGCCCTGAGGCCCAGAGAGGTGAAGGGACGCATCAGGGGTCACCCAGCACCCAGCTGCTGGAACCCAGGGCTCCTGCCGTCCAGTCCGCACAGCGCAGCGCCGCTAAGCCCGCCCCAAACTCTTTCCCCAGGGCGAGAGGCTGAGCCACGCCGTGGGCTGCGCGTTCGCCGCCTGCCTGGAGCGGAAACAGCGGCGGGAGAAGGAATGCGGGGTCACCGCCGCCTTCGACGCCAGCCGCACCAGCTTCGCCCGCGAGGGCTCCTTCCGCCTGTCTGGGGGTGGGCGGCCGGCAGACCGCGAGGCTCCGGACAAAAAGAAAGGTGGGTGCTGCCCGCTGGGGAGGGCGGGGCACAGGCTCAGAGGATGGGCCCGGGGTGGGGCCAAGGGATCCCGCTGGGGGTGGGCGGGACGGCTGCCGAGGGGGCGGGACTCTGCAGTGTACACAGCATGGCACCAACCACAAAGTTTTGCTACAGTTTATAAAGCATACTTCAGTTTAAGGAGTCCTTTGGGCAATAATCTGTCGGCCACAAATCCCGGCAAAGTTCACCGAGCGCTTTATTATCCGCTAACCCAGGGAGAGGTTCCCAGACTTTTCAAATTGTGTATCCAGACCTGTTAATGGGTTGTGAAGTCAGCTTGCTGGGTTGTGGCTGGCATTTTAAGGATTGAAATGGAAAACAATAGAAAATATCAGAGTAACTGAATGTAGTAAGGGTAAGTATAGTTAAACAATGCTTTTGTGTCAATGTGTGTGTGTGTGTGGAACAGGTTACTATGTAAAAGGTGTTTCTTATTCTGGGTTGCCATCATGAAAGTCTGAAAAATACCTGGAAAATTCTGACATTCTCAGTCAAAGGCAGACAGGTTGTAAGTTCTCAAACTGTGTCTTTTAAATGTAAGTGTATTGTGTGCCGAATCAAAATGTAATTTTTTTAACTTAATTTTTTTTATGGCGGATTCTAGTTTTTAAATTTTTGGAAAACACTGCTTAAAATTTACAAAGAATTTACCATTGAGATCCAGATTAAAGGAGACTGAATATATTTGACAGATATTAATAAATGCAATGTGTGATCCTGAATTGGATCCTGGATATTGTAAGTATACAGATATACATTCTGTCTATATAAGTTGAATATATATGTATATATATCAAAAATATGTAGAGATATGAACATCCATAAAGGGCATGAGTGGGATAACTGGGGAAATTGGAATATGGACTGCAGATTAGCTAATAAATAGTATCATATCCATGTTAAATTTCCCAAGTGAGAAATTGTACTGTGGTTCTGTAGGAGACTGTCCTTGTTCTTAGGTACAAGCTGAAGGTTTTAGTGTTGAGTAAGCTGTCTGCAACTTCCTCTTTTTTTTCTTGTTGTTTATCTATTTTATATATAGTAGTGTGTATCTGTTAGTCCCAAACTCCTAATTTATCCCTCCCCTCTCCCTTTCCCCTTTGGTAACTGAAAAGCTTGTTTCCATGTCTGTGAGTCTATATTTGTTTTGTAAATAAGTTTATTTGTAACATTTTTGGGGATCCCACATATAAGTGATATCAAATGATATTTGTCTTTCTCTATCTGACTTCATTTAGTATGATAAACTCTAGGTCCATCCATTTTGCTGAAAATGGCAATATTTCTTTTTTATGGCTGAGGAGTAGTCCATTTATATATATGTGTGTGTGTGTGTGTGTATATCTGTCTCACACCTTCTTTCTCCATTCATTTGTCAAGGGACATTTAGGTTGCTCCCATGTCTTGGCTATTGTATGCAACTTACTCTTAAATGGTACAGAAAAAATATTATGGAAGGAGAGACATTAAATATGGTAACAAGCTAACACTGAGGAGCATAAGTTAAGAGAACATGTGTACTCCTTATTCCATTATTACAACTTTTCTGTAAGTTCAAAATATTTCTAGCCAAAAAGTTAGGAAAATAAGTTTTTATCACTTGCTAGAATATTAGAGTTTACAACTTATGTTTTTCTTTGTAAAGTATGTGACCATTTACAAACCTTTTGACAAATTTAGAGTTCTTCACAGCTTACAAAATAGTTTGCGGTTTACATCATCTATTAGAATTTGTTAAGAATTTTATTATCAGCAAAGCAGATTACAAACTGTAGTTAACAGGGGGCCTGAGTATATGATGTTCTATTGTTTGCAAAAGAACACACTGAGTACACAGCCCTTCACAGTTTACAAATACTACTTATATAGGATCTTAGAATTTACAAAGAATGTCATATGCTTCAGAGTTTGCGAAGAATTTTTACTGTTTCCAAAGGATATTATCATTTGAAAGGATATTATAATTTCCAGGTGCTTTGCATTGTAGAAAGCACTTCAGAACTTACACGGCAAAATTAGAGTCTACAGAGTGATGTGTGATTTGCCGAACACATCGCACAGTGTTTTGCCATTGAAGCACTGATTCAGTCTCAAGGCACCCACTTTTACAAAGAACTCTCCCCAGTTTAGGAGTTATGGAGCAGTGCACTGTCCCACAGTTGTTTACTGTGCTTTTGTGGGATTCCAGAGCATCGAACATTCACTGCCTCAACTATGACTCTCTCAGGATTCCTGGGGAGGCAGCATGGGGATGTTTCTCCCAGGTTTAGTTGGGGACGCTGGAGCCCAGAGAAGGGAGGGGACTTCCTGAGGCCCCAGGTGGTGGGGGCAGACGTGGTTTCCCCTTTCCAACCTGTCCCGGGCTGTTTCCACTGCCCCAGCCAGGCCTGGGTGAGAGCCTTACCACCCCTCGTGGAAGACGGGAGAAGTGCTGGGTGACCTCCCTGCCCAATTTGGGCCTGAGTTTAACCTCACCAGCATTCAGGCTGCGGCTCAGCTGAGGCCCGGATTGGAGGATGGCTGTGGGTTTGTGTGTTGGCAGGGGTGGGGAGACCCTGCCATTGACAAGCCCACCTCTCATGCTGAATTGAGAGACCAGCTACCTGCAGAGAACACCCTGGGAGGAGGGGGTGGGGCAGCGAGCCCAGGCTGAGGGGCTGGAACAATCTGGAAAACTCACAGGAAGAAGCTGGGTCTAGAACAAAGGGTAGCAACTGGAGGGAGGGAGGAGGTACCTGAGGTGGGAAGAATGGTGGGAGGCAGAGAGAGAACAGAGCAGATGGAATGATGGAGGAAGACAGCATGACGTGGAGAGACAAGGCCAGAGGGAGAGACAGGTGAGTGCAGCTTCTGCAGTCGGCCTGCCCCTTCCTAGCACTGATGCTCAGGCAAGTCACTTGCCATTGCTGGGCCTTAGTTTCCACATGTGGAAAATGGGGCTTATGGTAGTATTGACCTCACTGGGTGGTTGTGAGGACTGAATGAGTTAATACTTGCAGGGCACTTGGAACAATGCCTGATACATTGGTCAAGCACCAAATAAGCCCTTAATCAGAAAGGGAGACAGTCGGTCTCAGAGGGAAAATTCACAGGTGTAGTAAAGGAAGACAGATGGGGGGCAGAAAGCTTGAGATACACAGAGGGTCAGGGTAGGTGATGACTCCCCACGGGCCTGCTGGGGAAGCTGGTCTTGGCTTGGATAGGGATGAGGGACATTTCGGGGCTCTGACCAGCCTGTTTTGAGGGCAGGACACATGGGGTGAGGAAGCCAGCATTGGAAAACAATCAAAGGGACTGGGTAGGAGAGGCCTCCAATGCCAAGGTGAGGTATCTAACCACCTGTCACCCTCATGTCTCCAGCAGAGGCAGCAGCTGCCCCAACTGCAGCTCCTGGCCCCGCCCAGCCTGGGCATGTGTCCCCAACACCGGCTACCACATCCCCTGGCGAGAAGGGTGAGGCCGGCACCCCAGTGGCTGCAGGCACCACGGCGGCTGCCATCCCCCGGCGCCATGCCCCCCTGGAGCAGCTGGTTCGCCAGGGCTCCTTCCGTGGGTTCCCGGCGCTCAGTCAGAAGAACTCACCTTTCAAACGGCAGCTGAGCCTACGGCTAAATGAGCTGCCTTCCACGCTGCAGCGCCGAACTGACTTCCAGGTGAAGGGCACAGGTGAGCCCGGGGCTCCGTGGGAGGGAACGTCAGGATCAATGCCACTGTCTGTTGTAAGCAAGAGATAGAGGAGGCAGCGCACGCCATGATTGATCAGCACTGTCTGTCACAGGCAGAGGAGAGAGAGGTGGAACACAGCATGATCAATTAGCCGTGTCTGCCATCAGCAAGGGAGAGGAGAGAGGTGGTATAAGTGGTGATCGATTAGCAATGTCTGCTCCGGGCAAGGGATAGCAGAAAAGTGCAAAAAGTCATAGCATTTAGTAACGTCTGCTGTAGTTAGGGATGTGAGAGGTGGCATACAGCATGATTCATTAGCAAAGGGCATAGGCAAGGGAGAGGAGAGAAGCTGCCCAGATGTCATGTTTTCAGTCAAGAGGAGACTGCGGCACCACAGGCTGATGCTTCCTCCAAGCGTTTGGCCAGTAGAGCCATGAGATCTGGCCAGGGGAAAGATACAGGTTCAGAGAAAAGAAAGATTGTGGTAGAGTAACAATATCTGCCTAGGGCAGGGAGGACAGAGTAAAGGCAGACATCATAATCTCCTTACAGTGTCTACCATGAGCAAGAAAAAAGTGAGGCAGCATGCCACATGGTTAATTAGCAGTTTTCCATGGGCAAGCGAGAAGAGAGAACAGGAGTGTTCTGTTTTGCTCAAGGGATGACTCCCAGGGTTTGGCCTATGGAAACATGAGGTGAAGGGTGAAAGTGAACATGGGGATCATGGGGTCATGGAGCGTAATGATAGATTCATGATGTCGCTTGTGGGCAAAGAATTGGGCAGAGGGAGCACCCAGCATCACTGATTAGCCATGTCTTCCAGGGATAGTGATGAGGCAAGAGGTAGTACATCATCATTGATTAGCAAGATCTACCACGCTGGTGATAGGAGAGAGGCCGTACAGATGTCCTGTTTTGCTTAGAGGGAAGATGGAATTACAAGGATCAGTCCTTTCTTCCAGCATTTGGCCAGTAGAGCCACGAGGTCTGGCCAGGTGAGGGGGAAGGCAAGTAAAGAGTTCAATAGGAAGAAATCGTATTTGATTACTCATGTCTGCCATGGGCCAGGAAAAGGAGACAGCATATGTCATGATTTAAAAACAGTGTCTGCCATGGGAGAGAAGAGAGAGGTGGCATGGAACCATGTTTTGCCCAAGGGAGACAGGCAGGAGGGCTGCCTTTCCTCCCAGCTGTCATTGAAGTCATGTGGTCTGGCCCGCTCTCCTGCTTCCTGATGCCAAATCGAAGACATCTACCCCTCATGGTCCCGGGGATTGGTGTGGGAGGTGTTGATCAGTATCCAGGAGGCTGAGCCTCTCTGAAAGGTGACTGCTGAGCAGATGCCAATGCTTGTTGAGAATGACACACACTCACTCCATGTCCTGCACACACCCTCAGATCTGCTGTCCTCATTAAGCAGCCTGCCATTAAGCACACCCCCAGGGCTGTCACACCTGTTCCCTGAGAGGTGGCAGGGGCCCCCGGCTTTATTTGGATGCCTCACACACCTGTAGCCACTTGCACACTTGCTTAGATGTGACTTGCCATGTAGAAATGTCATGGACTCCCACAGATGTCACACACACTCAGAAGCACACACTTGGAGTCATGAGCACCCAAAAATCGCACACACTTGGAAGTCACAGAACCTGGTGTTACCATTACACACACTTAGCACATATCCAGACATCACACTCAGAAATCACACCTGCAGATTAACACACCCTCATCAGCCACACACCCAGATTCACACAAACTTGGAAGTCACGTATGATGACTAATGTCCGGTTCCACACATCACGCAGGTGGATTGGCTCACGCTGGGGAATCACAGTCAGGATGCCCCACACCTGGATTTCAGTCACACTCAGGTGCCACCCTCTCAGAAGCTGCACACCCTTGTGGACTCACAGGCACAATCATCACAGAATTGACCTGGAAGCCACTTACCTTCCCACCTGGGCACCCCCATGTCACACCTGCCAACTCCTACAGCCAGTTTCTTTCTGATGCTCACTGGAGCATCATGCCCACTCCCTTGGATACAGGCCCTTGCTGAGCTGTCACAGGCACTGGTCACATGCCACCCTCGATGGTCCTCTTGTCTATGTGGTGCCTTTGCTCATCCCAAACCCTCATCAGGCCTCCGCACCTGCTCAGTGTCTCCCGTCTCACAGGCACAGGTGCATCTCTGCCCTCATGATGTATGTTACATGCTAGGCCTGGTTGGGGGACAGGACCCCACTTCTCCACCCAAGCAAGACAGATGGCCCGAGCCAGTGAATGGCAGCGTGGCCAACATCCATTCTGTCTAGTTGATGCTCATGCCATACACGTGGTTGAACATATTTTTTAATTAATGTATAGTGTTAAACATTTAAGGTATTTCTTCTGGTTTGTGGCTACACATGACTCCTGAGGTCCTCCTTGTTTTGGGGTCCCTATGATTGTCAGCCATCAGATGTCACACACTACTTGGCTGTTGTACCACTCAGCTGTCTCACACACACATGCACAGTTACCATGTTTGTGGCCGTGGCCACTTAGTTACTGCAGATTGGACCCACCAACCCACACATCTGGTGGGAGCCACTTGAGGGGATGGGATCCAGGGCAGAGGCTGGGCCTGTTCACTGACCTCTGCCCTTCCCTGACCTCCTAGTGCCTGAGATGGAGCCTCCTGGTGCCAGTGACAGCGACAGCATCAGTGCTCTGTGCACACAGATCAGCTCGTCTTTCGCCAGTGCCGGAGCACCAGCACCAGGACCGCCACCAGCTTCAGCAGGTAAACTCAGCCCTTCTACTGGGGCAGATGCCCTGCAGCCCCCTCCTGCATTCCCCTTCTCCTTACAGGGCTACCGCAGAGAGGCTGGGAATCTTGGAATCCCACAGGCTTAGAACCATGGGTTATCTAAGAGCCATGGACTACCATAGAACCATGGGTCATTTAAGAGCTATGGGATGGGGCTGGGGGTCGGGGGAGGGCATAGCTCAGTGATAGAGCGCATGCTTAGCATGCATGAGGTACCAAGTTCAATTCCTAGTACCTCCACTGAAAAAAAATTTTTTTAATTAATTTTAAAATAATAATATTATTTTTTTAAAAAAGAGCTATGGGATCATCCTAAAATCATGGCATCAATCACTTTAGAACCACGGGGTCATCTAAGAACCATGGGTTCATTAGAATTATGGGGTGCACCTTAGAACCATAGGATTATTTTATTTTATTTATTTTTTTAGGGTTTACCCATGGAATCAATTTTAAACCTTCCTGTTTTAGAATCATAAAATTTGGAAACTTACAGCCTTAGAATGACAAGATACTAGAGCCTAGCAGACTTGGGGCCAGGAAACCTTGGAATCTCACAGCCTTAGAAGAGTGCTTGCTGAAAAAATAGCACCATGGAATCACCGTAGAACCATGAGCTTATCCTAGAACCACGGAAGCACCTTGAAATTACAAACGATGTAAATGTGGAACTCCAGAATCTTAGAAAACACAAACTTAAAACTGCTGAAACTTCCACTGTGATGGAAGAGTATACTCTAAGAAAGACCCTGGCAGACCCTAGCCTCCTAAAACAATACATTGGCAAAATATTCGAGCCAAGGGTGATGTTAAAAATGTTTAATAACACATTTGGCACTGACCCATCAGAAGGGAAGCTGGCCTGGGTGATTGTCAGTCTTGCCTCTACTTTTCCATCTCAGGACTTTAGAATCTCAGAAATCTATTTTCTTAGCCCTGCAGGACCCTTGTGAGGTCCAGGACGGTCAGGCCTTTTGCCCAAAGTCTGCTCAGCTAGTGAGGGGCGGAGCTGGAGGCAGGGCAGGCAGCCTGGCTGCAGAGTTGGCTCCCGGCCCAGGGTTCTCTCTGCTGCAGCCCGCACCCCCTAACTGCCCCTCTCCTCTCTCCAGGGACTTCTGCCTGGGGGGAGCCCTCTGGGCCACCTGCAGCTGCCTTCCAGCCTGGACACAAGCGGACCCCTTCGGAGGCCGAGAGGTGGCTGGAGGAGGTGTCCCAGGTGGCAAAAGCGCAGCAGCAGCAGCAGCAACAGCAGCAGCAGCAGCAAGCGGCCTCAGTGCCTGCCGTGCCCCCTGGCCTGCAGCCCTTCCCTGCCCCCATGGGGCCCTTCGACACCGCACCTGCTCAGGTGGCCGTGTTCCTGCCGCCCCCACACCTGCAGCCCCCTTTTGTGCCCGCCTACCCAGGCTTGGGCTACCCGCCCATGCCCCGGGTGCCCGTGGTGGGCATCACACCCTCACAGATGGTGGCCAACGCCTTCTGCTCAGCCGCCCAGCTCCAGCCCCAGCCTGCCACCCTGCTCGGGAAAGCCGGGGCCTTCCCACCCCCTGCCGCACCCAGTGTCCCTGGGGGCCAGGCCCGTCCACGCCCCAATGGGGCGCCCTGGCCCCCGGAGCCAGCACCTGCCCCGGCCCCTGAGTTGGACCCCTTCGAGGCCCAGTGGGCAGCATTAGAAGGCAAACCTGCCGTAGAGAAGCCTTCCAACCCCTTCTCGGGCGACCTACAAAAGACCTTTGAGATTGAACTGTAGCCCAAGCCACCCTGCCCACCCCATCATCTCCAGGTGCCTGACGCCTGGGAGTGGAGGCCCAACCTCTCCCCTAGTCCTCCCTGGAGCTGAGGCCCCCAATATCCCCTCTATGCCCTTTCTCTTTACCACCTCCCACAACCACTACAGAACCGACATTGTGACGCCCAGGTTGCGACGGGATGGAATTCAGGGACGGACCCAGCCTGGCTAAGGGACCCATTTCACTGCCACTGTCTGGCAGAGCTCCCTTTCCCCCACTCCAGACACAGGGGGATGGCCACAATCCCACCGAGTGCTCTCTGTCCAAGCTACATTTCCCAGTTTCTGTTATTGTTCTTCTACCTTCCAGTGTTGGGTGGGATGGAAGGGGGACCACCACCCAGGAGCCCTCCTGGGCCCCAAACGAGCACCCAGCCCAAGCCTGGTCATTCCTCAACCCCATACACAGCACAAGCAAAGGGCTTCCCTCTGCCCACCTGCTGCATTCACTGCCAATGCTGTGCTCACCCCTGCCACCCCTCCCGTCCCCTCGGGGACCCACATCTTCCTTGGGCCAAGGTCTCATGGGGGTAGGGGCCAAGTTGAGGGCCCAGGAGGCGGGGTAGGGGGGAGGAAGGGAGAGAGGATGCTCAGTTACCTCACGTCAGTGCCCGCTGGGGAGGGGTGTCCAGGAAGAAGGAAGGGGTGCCTGGCGGGTACTTTTCTATCTTTTATTTCCAGATTTTTTTGTATCTAAACTTGCAGATTTGTATTATACAAGGACAGCCAATAAAGGAAGAATATAATGGTGCCCCTCGAGAAAGTAGGCTGTGTGTTCAGGGGGATGATGTGGAGATGGAGCCTTTCCTCCTGAGCCATCTAAAACCCAAGGGAATAAAAAGGGTCTCTGCATATTAACCTCTGAGTCACAGCATGGTAGCAGGTAATGCTGACCCAGCCCTTGAGAGATGGATATTAATGTATACTCCAAATGAATCACCCTGTTTCTGGTTCTTACAGATTTTGAACCAAGGAATTAAAAAAATTCTTAGCTGCTGCTGCTAAGTTCAGTATTAAATTTTTAATTATTTTTTGGAATAGCATATCTTTGAGCTGGTAAATTCATGTTTTGTCAATTGCATTTTCATAACTTAGGCTAATGTGTCATCTGATGTGGCAGCATGTTAAGGTTCTATTATTTCTTGGGTTCCTTAATATATATAGTCTACAAAGTTACCTATTTTTAAATATATAATATATAAATTATATGTTTAATTCTTTATAGCTCTTTAAAATGAGGTGATTGGTTTTGTGAAATCCACCATTATATCCCCATTTGATAGATCAGGAAGTTGAGTCACTTACCCAAGGTCACACATCTCGTTAGTCTGGGAGCTGGAACTCAAATCCAGCTTCTGGCCAACCTCAAGGTCAGTCGTTGAACAACCAGGCTGTGAGGGAACAAGCCTAAGATCAGCCCTCCAGGGTTTACGTTACAGCCCATCCACCAGCTGGATCCTGGACTAGGGGACCTGTGACAGATGGCTCAGCCGAGGCACCAGGGGGCTCCCCAGGGAGTGAGCAACGGACTCTGCTGGAAAGGAGCCACACGGTCTCAATCCAAGTCTGCAGATGCCATTTCCTCGGCCTAGAACACCCTTTCCTGGCACTAACCCTTCCCTCAGAAGAATGCTACCCACTCTTCAGGCCTCAGTTCAAATAGCTCCTCTTCTAAGAAAAGGAGATTCTACCAAGCCCCGCCCTGCCATCCTTTTAAAGCTCCATGACCCTTCCGGCTGAGTCGGGAGCACCCCCTCCTCACTTTGATCCTACAGGAAGCTGTGTTTCCCCTTTCCTCGCCCTAACTCCTCTGCCTGTTTCCGCTGTCGCAGCCCTGACCCATTCTGGGCTGTCACTATCTGGTCCCCCACTGGCCTGTGAGTGAGGGGTCTGGGTCGCTTGGGTGTCCTAGCACAGGTCCTTTCACAGAAGAGGCAACTTAACCTCTGCAAACCGCTGGCGAGTGAGATGGGCAGAAATGACCTAGGGAGACCTCGTCCCACCTAAGATTAGGTGATGTTCCCTTCTCCCCATCGAGGTCATGTTTTGGGGGACGTCCAGCCCAGGTTGCTTCAGCGCCCCTTCCCCTTGTGTTTTGGAAAGCTCCGACCCCTGAGCCGCTTTCTCTCCGGAAATCAGCCTCAGCGAGAGGCGAGGACCACTTTGGAACATTCCCCGAAAGACAGCACTTAGCACCCCGCCCCCTTTCCCTGAGCTCTACGGGAAGCTCCGCCCTGCGCTACCGCCATCAGGCGCCCGGGGCCCTCCAGGCTGCCTGGACCCGCTGGCGCAGGACCAAGAACAGCCCGCCCCCCAGCCCCGCCGGCGATCTGCTGCTCCCGGGGCCGGATGCTTCCACCATCCTAAGCAAGGCCGTTCGCCGCCCCTGTTGCTGCTGTCTCTTTGGAAACGTTCCTCCGGCAAACAATCCGCCCCTCACCGCCAAACCCCAACCCCAACGCGCCCCTCATATCTCGGGCTTCTGCAAGGCCACATGGGATCTCAGTGGATTCTTCCAGAGCACGGTAGAATAGCACCCCCGTGTGGCCCTGCCGGTAGGGCCGGGTTAGTAGCTCTGCAGGAGAGACCCGCCAGAACTATGCTGATAGAAAAAGTGTTTGCTTTTTTTAAATTGACCTAACGGTCATGAACAACATCATCCTTTAGGATCTGTCTCAGCCATTGTCTAGGGAAGTCCTCCTTGACTCCTCTTGTTACCAAACTCAGGTTTGGCTGCTCACCGCTCAAAAACCAGAATTGTGGGGCAAGTGACAATAGAAAGGAAAGGTGCTTTAATAAGAAAAGTGGGCAATCTGGGGAGAAGGTGGACTCATGTCCGGAGACCAACTCCAAAGAGTCTTCTCAGCCATGATTATTTTTAAAGGGAAAAAAAGAGGAAGAATCTCAGTGAATCATTGAAGCAAGAGGCTGGATTCTGCATCATTCTCCATTTCGTGCAGACTGGCTGACTCTTCAGATATTATCTTATCCATGTGATCCGCCTGCAGGATTGCTAAGAGGGCTGGTGGCAGTAGAGAGCTAGTTGTTCTTTAACTACTAAATTCTTGGTTCTTACTTCTTTCAATCTAGATCTTTATTTATCAATATCTGTATACATATCTATATCTATCTATATTTCTTTCTATCTATCCATTCTAGCCAGCTAGCTATCTAGCTATCTAGCTACCTAGAGAATGCTAATTGTTAAAACCTATGAATCCACATCATAAGAATGTGGATAGCCCTTGTACTTTTCTTGCAATTCTTGGACATGTTTAGAAATTTCGAAAATAAAAAGTTGGAGGTGGGGGGAAGCATCTGCTTTGGAGGTAAGCACGACCCATTGATGGTTGGCTCTGCATGAGGAGGGGCAGGTGCCCTCTATGTTGCCCAAGCTCCTGGCTTGAGTTCCTCTGTGGAGGGTGGAGCTCTGACCTGAGATGGGGAAGACTCTAGGGGTGGAGGAGGACAGGTATGAGGGGGGAAATTGACAGTTCAGGTAAGATCTACTTGGTGTCAGTCAGAGGCTTGTCAAGAAGACAGAGACCAAACGAGGTATTTTAACAGAGGTAACTGAACATAGGGTTCAGGCTAAACAGACCTACTTTGACCTCCGGAAATCAGTTTGTCCTGAAGATGTTGGAATGTGGGGCTGGAACTCTGAGGAGAGGGCTGGGCCTGGTCCAGACACCAGAGACCCTAGGGATGTATTCACTGGAAGACAGGTGGCTGAAGACAAGGCCCTCTCTGTGTACATCTGTTCAGGTCAGCTACAGTTGAGTGATGAATAACACAGGCCTGTAGGGGATTGGAAGTCCCTGAGGCCTTCTGTCCACAATGTTAAAACTTGTGGACAAGTTTCATAATAATACTAGCACAGTCAGACTTCATAATAATACCAGGATGTCATTGGAGGATGGGTATTGCTCAATGGTAGAGCACACGCTTAGCATGCATGGGGTCCTGGGTTTAATCCCCAGTACCTCCATTAAGAATCATGATAATACCAGGGTGGTTTTTTGCCTAGTTCACTCTCATTGTCTCATGAGTGTACAGTGGAGTTTTCCAGAGGCTCCATGACATGTGTTGATGTCATTGCTCTGCCAGCTAATGGAATATGTGCTTGTGGATTCTTGTATTTTCAAAGTATCAGCTTTAAGTTCTAATATGGTAAATGTCAACAGTTATAGCTCACATAAATAAGAGCCCCTTGGGGGTCCTCAATATTTTTAAGAGTGTCAAAGGGTCCTGACATCAAAAATTTCCAGAACAGCTACCCACAGCAACCCTCTCCCAAGTCACTGTGACAATCACTAAATATCCCACACATTTCCAAAGGGCCCCCAGGCACCGCACCGGGGTAAGAATCACAGCCATCAGCTGCTGAGAGCCAGCTGTAATCTCTGTCTTTCAGGTTTCTGTAAGAGGATGCTGAATTGGATTTTTCCCAGGACCTCCAGAATTGGTACTAGGCCTAAAGTTGGGGACAAAAGCAGCCAACTACCCCACAGCCTAAGTTCAAGGTCACCATGATTGGAACCATCCACCTACCCAAAAAACTCATCGAGAGGACAGAGGTTTAGCCTGACTTCTACCATGCGCCCCAGGAAAGAGTGGAGAATGGAAAGAAAGTGCCAGCCTGTTTGGGAGGAAATGAGAGGGCAGAGTCCTCAGGAAAAGCAGCTAGACCTTCCCTCCCCCATGAACTTTAAATCAGGTTTCGGTTGAAGTTTTTTTCCCCTCAAATACTTGTTATGAAAAAGTGGAAATCTATGGAAAAGTTGAGAAGATGCTACAATGAACTCCCACATACCCTCCACCCAGAATCAGCAGTCGTTAACATATCATGCTGTTTCCCTTCTCTCTCTGAATACCACACGCTCGCACACATGTGAATATTTGCCCAACCATCTTGAGTCTTGGCTTCTAAATACTTCAGCACTTATTGTCTAAGAATGAGGCCATTCCCCTACAGAACCACACCATTATCACACCTAAGAAACCAGAGCAATCTTCCCATAAAATTATCTAGTGTCCAAGACTGTGTTTAAAAATGAACAAAACTGAGAGAAACAGAGAATCTGGTGAAATTGTCATTAAGGTTCCCTGTAGCCTTTATTTGGCAGGATAAAAGGAAATTTACAGATAGCAGGTGGGTGCAGTCACTAAAAACCAAAAGGAAACTATCATGTTTTTGATCCCAAGGAGTTAAGACTTCTCAATAAATTATTTCCATTTAGAATTGGGATTTGGTGGCTGTGACCCAGGTGGATCTTACTGAGCACTGATTGTACAGAGGTGGGGCTTATTACATACAGGAACCAGATTGTAATTGCCAAAGATGGCTGCAATAACGTTTCCCATCCCACAGACTTTTCTAGAACCCTGACATCCTTCCCATTAAGAAGCAGGGTTTGTGTGCCCTTTCTTTGGATCTGAGCAGGCTTGTAAGTTGCTTACAACTAATTGTATATGACAGAAGTGATGCTGCATGATCCCCAAGGTTAGATCAGAAGAAGTGAGGTTGATTCTGCCTCTTGTGTGAAACACTGACACTAGGGACCAGAGCTGCCATGCATGAAGTCTGACTGCCCTGAGGCCACCTGAGAAAGCCCAGACCAGACCACGTGGAGAGACCACATGGAGAAGCCCTGAGACTACAAGGAGAAGGAACTGTCCACCTGCCCCCAGCTGCGTCACTGTCCCAGCTTCAGCCACCAACTAATTACATCCATATGAGATCCCAAGCCAAAACTGCCCAGTTGGATCCTTCCCAGAAATCTGACCACAGACATGGTGAGAGATAGAAGGCTGACTGTCGTTGTTTTAAGCCACCATGTTATGGAGATATTTGCTACCCAGCAATAGCAACCAGAAAGAGAGTAGAGTACAGAAAATAAGGAGCTTGCAGAGAACTATAACCTGGAGAGCATGAGAATAATTATCTAACTATAGCAACAGTAGCTAACATTTGAGCGCTTTCAGTATATGAGCACCATTCCAAATGCTCTGCATAAATCAACTCATTTAATCCTCACAGCAACCCTAGGAGGTGTTATCAGTATCTCCGTTTTACGGGAAACAGGGCAGAGCGGGGAGCAGCGATTGGATAAAAATGGAATTTGAATCCTGATTGTGACGTCAGCAGGGGGCGTTACCAGTGAGGAACATGTGACTTGACTCAGCCAATTTGTACATTCGGGTTCACCCCAGGCCACAGTGATTGGCTCTGGCAAGGGCATGTGACCTTAGCCTGCCAATCAGAGTCAGCCTTATTACTTTGGTGTGAAAATCTGACCCAAAGGGGCTCTCCTTTACCTGTGGTATATGGAAGAGGTTCCCTGTGGCTCTAAGGCTGCTGGCAGCCTTCTTGGGAGCTACCACTGAAAGGATGGAGCAGAGGAATGAAAAGAAATGAGGTCCTTGGTAACATTGCTGAACGGCTGTGTCAGCTTTAGCTGAAGCCAGCCAAGTGTGGAATTCCCAGTTACAAATTTCCTTTACAGTTTAAGCCATCTGAGTCAGCTTTTCTGTTACTTGCATCAAGAACTACTCAAAATACTTAACAACCAGTACTTTGGGCACTGAGCCATCAGAATGGTTTATTGCTGTGCCTTATATTAAGGCTTTTTTTTTTTTTTCTTCGCTGCTGCTGCATTGTGAGGAGGTCTGGGAAGTCCCCAGGGGGAGGGTCCAGGGCAGTTGGAGTGGTCATGGTGAGGAAAATGTGCAGATCTTGAGACAGCATGATTTACCATCCAATCCAGAAATATTTTAGTATATCAGCAATCAACATAACAAGATAGCTTGTCCAAGCTCTGAAATTAACAAACAGAAGCCTCATTTAAAATGAAGTTGGGGAGCAGGTTATATAGCTCAGTGGTAGAGCGCATGCTTAGTAGGCACAAGGTCCTGGGTTCAATCCCCAGTACCTCCATTAAAAAATAAATAAATAAACCTAATTACCAACCCCCCACACCATGTAATAAAGTAAAACAAAATTTAAAAAAGTTAAAATGGGAGGCCAGAAGGGGGAGTTCTCATGCACTTCCTCTCTAGGGCAATTACAGTCTCAGACATGACAGGAAGGGATACTTTTTCATTTCCAACAGGATGAAGGTTACTGCTCTACTGCCCAGCAAGAGGAAGGAAGAATTTCTTCTTGCCTAGCAACAGCTCAGCCAGTAAGAGACTTACAACTTGGCCAGTGAAAAGCCAGTAAACTTCAAGCTCCTAGTTTCCTCCAATGGACTCTATTTATAACAGCCCCTCCCAACTCCCCTTGCTCCTCTATAAAAGAACTGTTCCTCTCCTTTGTTCTCCCCATCTGCCTGTGGTTTGCCATAGGTCTATGTCCCAAGTTGTAATTCTTTGCTGTTCCCAAACTCATTTTCCTGGTAAAATAGTTGGCTGTTGTATTGTTTTAGGTCAATAAAGCTGAATATTAGCTTTACTTGCTGACTGACATAACTCCCTTTTGACATGAGTTAGTGTGAATGGATTTCTGTTTCCTGCAACTGGAAAAAAAAAATCCTCTTGTGAACCCGAGTCATGAATCAAACCTTTAGGAAATAACAAATAGCAGTGAAATCTCACTTTATCCGTATGAGGTCATTTCAGCTTTGGGTCAGGCAGAAACACTATGGAGATTTTGACTGTGAGCCGCCAAGGGGTCCACACCCTTTGGCCCAGCAATCCCGCCTCTGGGACCCACAAGGATGTGCATCGCGGCATTATTTATAATGGGAGGAAATTGGAAACAGCTTCAATGTCTGGCAACACTGCCCTGTTGAGTAAACACCATGCAAACATTAGAGATTGTGTTTACATGATGATGTTTTAACAAGGGAACAGCTTACGTTTTAAGAAGGGAAAAAGCAGGACTGTATAAACAATTTGCTCACACAGTTATGCAAAACACATACACACACACACAGACACACACACACACATATTTTTAAAGCCCAAATAAAATAGAAAAGGCTGAAAGGAAATATATCAAAATGTTGACTGCAATAGTGATGTGGTGTTGGGGAAAGGAGGGGAGACAGGGGTATCCTTCTAGTCTTCTGTATTTTCCAAATTGTTTTTAACAACCAGTGAACTCTTTTTTATTTTTAAAAATTTTAACTTAGATCATGAACATTTCCAGACGGATACCAAAAGCAGAGAGAAAATAAACCCACACGGGCCCATCACCTAGCTTCAAGAACCATCAACATTTTGCCATTTCATCTTCTTTCCCCTCCCCATTGTTGGGGAGTACTTAAAAAAAAAAAAGTCATGTACATCATGATCATTCTTTTTAAAAAAATTTTTAAGGGGGAGGTAATTAGGTTTACTTATTTATTTATTTAAAATTGAGGTACTGGGGCTTGAACCCAGGACCTCGTGCATGTTAAGCACTTGCTGCACCACTGAGCTGTACCCTCCTCCTATGATCATTCTTAAATACCACAAAGAGCATCAAAGTAAGGGGTTGGAGGTTCATCTCCTTATATAACTACAATGCCTTATCACATCTAACAATATTAACATATTTCTTAATATCATCTAATAACCAGCCCTTATTTAAGTTTCCCCTAATTTGTCTCAAAAACGTCTTTTTACAGTTGTTCTGTTTGAATTGGAATCCAGACAAAGTATATTCACTTTTTTTTTTTTTAACATTCTTACAAGCAGTAAAAGTCATGGGTGTGTGTTTGTATTGTACATAGTTTTATGAGTTTTGACAAATGCATAGTCATATAACCACCACTGCAAGCAGGATTCAGGGCAGTTTTGTCACTCAAAAAATTCCCTCAGGCTTTATAATCAAGTGTGTTTGCTTTTATGTTTCTGTATATTTTTTTTCTAAAGGGAGAAAAAGCAATAATCAGGTGGTTTAAGCCCTGAGGTTATTTAAGATTTTGAAGAGCAGGGTTAGGTAGGGGAGCTGGGCTCCAGTCCTGCTCTCCGGCTTGGGGTCTTCCTCTCTTGGAGCCTCAGTTGCCACATCTGTAAGGTGGGTGCAGTGAGGACCCAGTGAGTAAGGAAGGGTGCCCAGGAAGCTCTCAGTGAGGGCAGTGGTTGGTCTCATCTGCCCCTCCTTCATTCACAGCCCCCCCACGCTCCCAGCACTCATTCCGCCTGTCCTTCTGCTCCCTCACAGCCATTGCAGCCAATGTGACACTAAGTTCTGTGGTTTCTTCTTTCCAAGAGACTTGACTTCATCTCCCTCAGAGGCTGGAGTCCTCAGGGCCTGTCCCACCTGGACCTCTCACCTTCCCTTGTGTCACTGGGCCCCCTTAGCACCCCCCCCAACATCACCAAAATGTCACCACACCCTCTGGGGCATTGTGGGACATCACAGAGGTCTGCCAAGTACTTCCATTTCCTATAGGACAAGATTACTTCCATTAACAATCAGGAACTCAAATGAGCAATATTAATGGCCAGAAAAGAAATGCAAAGTCTGAACTGTTCTTGAACCTCATATATATAAAATCATGCCAGTAAAAAAGAATTTAAAAATAAACAACACAGTACAAAAAAAAAAAAAGAAGCACTACTATTTGTTCAAAGTTTGTTGAAAGATTCAGAGTTGGAACTTAGGTCCTTTGGTTACAGTCTGATGTAATAAAACTTTATGTAAATAATTTGGGGGGTTCTTGAGGAGAGAGAGATTGGGAGGGAGGGAGAAAGAGAGAGAGAGACACAGAGAGAGAGTGAGCTTGGAAATAGGATATATTTCTAATGGCTACTTTACAGGAAAGCTCAGCGCTGAGTCCCACCTCCTAGATACAGGGTCCTGAGCACTTGCGGGGTGGCCTGCAAAGCGCCCCCTGCCCCAGTACTTAGGGCAAGGGCACGCGAAACACTTCCCACTGCCCTGGCAGAGGATCCAGAAGTCTCATGCTTCCTGCTCCCCACCATCCCCCACCAACCACACATCCCCTCCACACAGCACCCTGCCCCGGCCCCTGCCCGCTCCCCGCCTGAGTTCTGAGTACGAAGATGTGCTTAGTAAGCTGTAGAAAGGAACTGGGGCGGCAGGGCAGGGTATGCGGAGAGAAAAGCGCCTTGTGTTGGGAGAGAGGGATCTGAGAGCTGGGAATGTCTTGTTTCTTAAGCTGGGTGGTGGGAACACGTAAGTTCATTCCGTTTTATTTTGTTTTTTCTTTAATCTATTTATTGAAGTAGACACACATGCAAAACAGTACAAACTGTAAGTGTACAGTGGGGTGAATTTTCACCAACTGAACTCACCTCTGTCACCAGCTCCCAGATCAAGAAACATTTGCAGCTGCCCCACTCCCCCACCTCTACCCCCAAGCTCTCTCCTGGATCCTTTCAATCCATCTGCCCTCCTATTAGGGTCACCCTCATTCTGACTTCTGACAGCCTAGACTGGTTTTTCCTGTTTTGAATTTTACGTAAATGGATTCAGAAAATAAATTATCTTGAGTGTCTGGCTTTTCCCACGCAACACAGTGTGAGACACCTTCCTGTAATCGTGAGTAGTTAACGGGTTATTCTCATTGCGGATCCCATTGTGTGGCTGTACCCGGTTTATTTATCCATTCTCCGCTGGTGGTGCGGGAGTGAGCCAAGTGGAAAGAGGCCCCCAGGCAGAGGGAACAGCAAGTGCAAAGGTCCTGAGGTGGGAAAGTGTCTGTTATTTTAAAGAAACAACAAGGAGTTGCATGTGCCTGGAGAGGACTGAGCAAGGAGAGAAAGAAGGGATGAAAACAGAAGCAGATGGTGCCGAGTCCTAGGGGCTACAGTGGGGACTCTGGCTTTTACTCTGAGTGAGATGGAGCCATGGGAAGGTTCTGAGCAGGGGAGGGACTGGATCTGACTTGGGTGTTGAGTCTCTCTAGCTGCGTGAGAAAGTGACTCGAGGGCAAAGGCGGGAGCAGGAAGCCCAGGGAGGAGGGTGGGACACGGGTGAAAGCAGGGGATGTGGCCAGAAGTGTTTAGACTCAGAATGCACTTTTTCTGAGTGTGATTAATGATATATTTTACCCACTCCAGCCATCTGTCTTTGTGATTTTATTGTCCCCATTATTTCTACGCTTCCCCTACCCCACCCCACCCCCCATTCAGGCTTCTCTGAAGTGATTGCATTTTTTTTGTTTGTTTTGTCTTATGTTTTCTGACTCTTTTCCTTATACTAATTTTGAATCTATACACCATTTCCATTCTTTTAGTGGTAGTCCTTGAAATGTTACCAGGGACACTATAAAAAGTCAGGTCTGAAGTTTAATGAAAAGTTTAATCAACAGACCAAACACTATCTGGATCATAGAGCACTTTATCTTTCTCTCCCAATTCTACTTATATTCATATTGTTGTCCAGAATTTTAGATCTCTCATTTCTCAAAAAAAAAAAAAAAGTTTAACCTTTTTTTGGAGATAATTTCAAATTTATAAAAAAAATTGCAAGACTAAGAATAGTATAAAGAACATTTGTATACTTTTCACTCAGAGTCTTATTTTGCAGGGAGAGAGGTAATTAGGTTTGTTTATTTGTTTATTTAATGGAGGTACTGGGGCTTGAACCCAGGACCTTGTGCATGCTCAGCACAAGCACTACCACTGGGATATACCCCCACCCCAGATTCACCTATTGTTAACATTTTTACCCTCTTTGACATTTGCTCTATTCCGTGATTTTTTTTTTTCTGTATAATTTGAAGCTAAGATACACACACCATGGCCTTTTATTCCTAAATAGTTCAGTGTGCATTTCCTAAGAATATCAATATTCTCTTACAAAACCACAGTACAATGACCAACGTTAGTGAATTTATCCCTAATTTGCAAAATTTTCCTAATCTACTATTTGTATTCCCATTTTGTCATTGACCCCATAATGTTCTAATTTATAGCATGATCTTCCTCCAAGACAGGATAGGACATCTTTTATAGGTAGAGTTGACAGAATTTACTGATAGATTTGATGTAGGATGTGAAGGAAAATGTGAAATTACTGAAACATTCTGGGGATTCACTGGACCCAGAGGCACAGATAATATATGTCAGGAACAGTCTCTGTTCATCTCCTAGCCCTGCTTTCCCCTGTGTTGGCTTCATTTTCAGACTAGCTCTTCTCTTCTGGAAGTCCCCAATGCTCCAGGCCTATGTTCTTCCAGCCCAGTAAGCCTAGGAGGCCCCTCCCCCACAGTCCAGCAATAGTTCCAGGGCTGACTCTCATTCCTTGAGCTCCAGGGACATGCGCAACACTGAGCCAACTACAAAAGCCAAGCGGAAGGATTCACTCACTGGCCAGGCGTGGAGTCTTCCAGTGGGGTCAACCCTATGGACTCAGACTGAAGAAGGCAGTTGTCCCAAAGAGAGAGACTGCAGGAATGGGTATAGCTCAGTGATAGGGTACATGTTTAGCATGCCCAAGGCCCTGGGTTCAATCCCCAGCACCACCATTTAAAAAAAAAAAATGTGTTTTTTACGGTTTTACTATGCTTTTTAATGTTCCTGTGAGAGAATAGATAGTCCAATAAAATGCATCTGCCAATAATGAAAAATTAATTGTTCACCAGTTAAAAGCAAAATCCACCTATCTCCTAAGGAGCACACTTTTTACAAGTCTCATTATCCATATTTGACACAAAACATTCAGAAATAGAACACAAAAACATAGATTAAAATATCTCATTTTTCAAATTAGAACTACTTTCAGGTAACTGCGGTAATAGAGATAAAGAAAAATGTGAAATTACAATATATCTAGAGAGTGATGACTTACGCAAGGTGTAGGCTTGTCTCAAAGGTATCACAGGACTCACAGGACACGCTTCCCAAAAGGGTTTTTGACGTAAATCATTTTCTATGCTTTGAGAAGGAAAGATCTCTGCATTCAATACAAGTGGCTTCACAACTCTAAGCTTTTACCTTAAAGCAGCTTCAACATTTAACTTGAAGGAGGGCGGGCGCCCAACACACTCTTGCAGACGCAGACAGGAAACTCAGCTTCTGTGGACAGATCGCATCTCAGTACCTACCCACCGGAGCAGCCTTGGTGGCGGGGCCAAAATTTTTTTTTAAAGGGAGAGAACAAGTGCTGAGCATACAAAACAATACCTAGTAAAGACCTGTATTACTTGGGGTAGTGTTTCTCAAAGTGTGGTCCCTAGATCAGCAGCAGACCCTGGAAACCTACTTGAAATACAAATTCTAGCTCTACTCCAGGCTTTCTGGGGGTGGAGCCCAGCAGTCTGCCATTTAACAAGCCCTCCAGGTGATTCTGGTGCCCTTGTTTTAGGATTTAAGCTAAGTGCCTATAACAAAAAGACTTCAAAATATGATGACCTAAACAAAAAAACAAGTTTATTTTCACATAACACTCTCTCATAATACCCATAATACTCATAATAGAGGTGAAATGATCCAGGCTGGCAATGTGGTAGTCCCTGGACCCAAGCTCTCTCCACTTTGACCCTCAGCTGTTCTGTAGAATTATTTTGAAGCAATTCCCAACTATCATATTACTTCACTTCATTATTTTTTTTAACAGTTCAGAAAATGGACCCAGGAAACAAAGTACCTAGTTTCACTCCAGACCTTGCCGCTTGGTAGTTATGTGATTTTGGGTAAGTTTCCTTACCTCTCTGTGCTTCAAATGAGGAAAATGGAGATGATAACATCACCTATTTTGCAGGGCTGACGTGAGGATCAAATGATGTGACGTATATAAAGCAGCATAGTGCTTAGTACATAGGATGCGCTATTTATGTATTAGCCCTGATTATGATGATGATGATAATGATAATGACGACGACGTTGATGAAAATAAGGTTGACGAAGGCGACGATGATGACTCCAGCTAGCCGACCAAAGACGAATCTGCAGTCGATGCTCGCTGATGACTGTATGAGCATCGGCCACTAGGGGGCGCGGGCGTCTTGGGATGCACTTGCTCGGTGACCGTCTGGAGGCGCTGCGGCGCTTGTCTCGCGAGCTCGGTAACCGTCTGGAATATTTCCCTCTGGACATTCCAGAGGAGAACGCGTTGGTCCAGAGGCACGTGCCAAGGGCCCCACAGCGCTGGGGCTAGAGCTTGGTGCGGGGAATGTAGGCAGGAAAAAGCTAGATCTTTGGCAGGCCCAGCGGGGCTTGAGAGGGATGTTTGGGACTCTACAACCCCACATCCAGGATGCTGAAATTCCATCTCGAAGTTTTTCACCGCTCTTGTCCATCCCATTCCCCATTCCTGGGACATTTATACAGCAAGGTGGTCGTGGAGGGTCGTGGAGGATGCCCAAGGGCTCTGCCCAGGCACAGGCGCTTTAGGGAATGCGAGTGTTTAGGAATTGCCTACGAGATTTGTGTGTTTTTCTTCTGTGAATGTCCAAAGCTTTCAACAAATTCTCAAAGGGATCTAGAACCCTGAGCAGAGACTGTTCAGAAGTCTATCACTTCTTCTAGAAAGCCTTCCCTGATATTCTCTCAGATTGAGTCAGGTGCCTCTTCTGGGCACCCACAACCTCTGATCTTCCCTATCCCAGCCCTGACCCCTTTTCTGTACCTCCCCAGTTCCAGCACAAATTGTCACGTCTGGCAATGTGTCTGTATCCCTCACTGGATCTCCATGAGGGCAGGGACCAGGGATTTCTTGGGAACAAAAAATGTCACCAGCATTGTCCAACACAGGGACTGACATACCAAAAATAAAGGGAGGGGGCATTTAAAAGATATTTGCCATCCTTACCTGTAGGCCTTTGCGGATACTGTTCCCTCCACCTAGAACATTCTCCTCCACTGCTTCCTTCGTGGCTCATTTCCCCACATCGTTGAGGTCTTAGTTCAGACATCTCCTCCAAGACCCCTCCAGAGCTCCCACCCCTTAGGGCTAGGTTAAAGTTTGTGTTCCCAACACTCGTTTATTACAAAGCAGATGTTATATAGAAAGTACTTGATGAATGAAGTAATGACAGGTCAGTGTTTGGGTCAGTCTCCCTGTATCAGCTGGATCATCACTTCCTGACCTCCCTTTGTAGAATTTTTCTTTTTAACTGCTTTATTGAGTGACAATTCACATACCATACAACTCACTCATTTCAAGTGTATAACTTGGTGGTTTTTAGTATAAAGTTGTGCAACCATTGTTCCCTTTGTAGAGCTTTGTGCCCCTTGCAGACTGACACCCCTCCCTGCCCAGGGCCCTGTGCTAGCTGTTTCTCACTGTCCTGTTGAAAGAGGGTCTGGCATCCTCCATCACCCTGGGAGGGAGATCAGGTGAAGAACAAGATGTAGCTGTTTGCCATCAACACCCAGCCAGCCCCAGGTCTCAATATTTACAGGGAGGCTCGATCACTGAGCCCTTGCCATGTGCCAGGTGACATTCTCAGCATTTGACATACAGAATGATTCATGTAGCTGCCACCAGCAATTCTGGAGAGAAGGCACTATTTGTGTGATCCTCCATGTGGCACCAGTGAGAAAGTGACCCTCCCCAAAGCTCGGTGTTGAGTCAAGGAGCGCCCATTCCCCATTTATACAACTTGAGCTGAACCTGGGAGATCAAAATTGGTCTCTCATGGGCCAGATAAGCTCCACAGGGTGGTTATAAAAATCTTATTTAAGATGGGGTAAGTTTCCCTCTCTGTTCCAGTTGACTTGTAAGCACAATGTCCCTGGTTATGAAGCCTCACTTTTATGCTTTGATTTTCTTACTCTGCACCTGCTTCTTTCTAATATCACTCACATGGGCCCCAAACCATTTGTGTTTGAGACCCTAACACTAACAAGTGTGTGAAGAATGACTCAGGCTCAGTCTTTTGTATTGATTTGTTCCAGTGCCAGTGAGCTCCCCCACTCCTGACCCCTGTCTCCTGAGCTTATGCCCATCCAGGATGTTTTTGGTTCTTTTGGGGGGGGGAGAACTGTCTCCTCCCCATGGCCCACTTGTCCTAGAGAGTTTTTAACTTCTTTGGGGAGCAGGGGAAATGTGGGGTTCCCTCTAGCTGAGAAAAGAGGTAGCTTCCTGAGCAGGGGCTGAAGCTAACACATCCCATGACTTCCTGGGGCCCCACACGGGGGGAAGCAGGGGTTCCACAGGATTTATTGGGTGGGTCAGGAAAATTAAAAATCCAGATGTGAGATCTCACTCAAGTTTAGAGAGATAATGAAACAGAGAGCTAGGGAAAGAGAAAAACATAGACCAAAAGACAAAGGCAGAGAGACATGGAGAATTAGGTAGAGAAAACAAACAAAGACAAGAGGCACAAGACCGAGATAAAGAAACAAACCTAGGAGAAAAACAGAGACCAAGAGAGGCAGAGATAGACCAAGCAACAGAGGGATGGGAGTGAAGTAGCAGGGATGGGGAGAGGATAAATCCAAGAGGATTTATTGGCTCAAATAATAAACTGGAGCCAAGCTTTGAGAACAGGCAGACAGAGGCATAAGGTACAAAAGAGGTGTTTTTTAATTGAAAACTTTTATAAAACGGAGCGGGAATGTAAAGGGGACCGTGGGCTAGGCCCAGGCCAGGGGCGTTGGTAGGAGGGGCGCTTCTCCTATCCGTCGGTTTGTCTGACCGTCCCTCGTTTTCCGCCGAGTCCGGTATCCCTGTGCGCATGCGCGCAAGCGGGCGTGAGGGTGCGCGCTGCAAGGGCCCCGCGTGCGCAGGCGCGGAGTGGGCAGCCCGGGGCTGCAGGGGCTCAGGCCCGGGGCCTGGCGGGCGTGCAGTGGTGCGGCTCGTGTGAGGGTGCGAATCCTGGGCGGCAGATACAGCGGAAAGAGCCATCGGTGTTGATGCAGCGCGCGTTGATGCAGAGCGGAGCGGCAGCCTCGGCCTCGTCACACTCGTTGATGTCTGGGAAAGGAGGATAACAGGGGCGTTGTTCAACGCTGGGGACCCGGGAGCCCGCCTCCCTGGCCCCTGAGGCTCTCCTGGTGCAGAGGTGTGTGGATGCTGAGCCTCCTGTTGGAGTCGAAACCAGCCACTATCACCTGCTGGCTGTGTAGCCAGGGCAGGTGCCTTAACCTCTCTGTGTCTCAGCTTTGTGTTCTGTGAGATTGGTATGTAAGCCCCTAGGTCACTAGGTTTTTGTTAGGAAAACAATATTGATGATGATTTCAACAACAATGAATGCTTATTCTGTAACAGACATTGTTTTAACCGTATTACATGTGTTAAGTTTATCCTCCTAATAACCCGATAAGGTAGGTACTGTAATCCCGCTTTACTGTATGTGCAAACTGAGGCCCAGTGTGGGGAAGCCCTTGGCCCAGTGTCACACAACAAGGCCACACTCTGCCCAGACCAGTTCTCAAAAACCCGGAGTGCCCAGCTCCCTGCTATTTCTTGGCTGTGAGACTTTGGGGAATTCAATTCCCTTTTCTGAACCTTGGTTTTGACACAGGTCTCACTGTCAGTGTAAACTGATATTCACCACTCTATGAAATGGGAAAAATTAGATGAGAAAAATTGAGCAAGGGAAAGTGACCTGTCCAGGGTCACATAGCCAGCTGCTGGATTGAGCCTGAGGTCTATCCAACTCCCCCAGAGTCCTTGATTGTAACCACCCTGCCCTCCTACTGTCTAAACGAGGCAGACATGATTCATATTCCCATTTTACAGATGGGGAAACTGAAAGCTCTTCAAAGAGGTCAAGCAAATTGCCCAAGGTAGCCCTGGGAGTCCTTAGTAATTACACCCGCAGAATTCTACCCTTCCATCCTGCTTCAGGCCTGACCCTGCCCTGTGGTCAAGCTCGGCTGTCCTCCCAGCCTGATCTCTCCTTCAGGCAAGCCCCATCGCTGAGCAAGAATTACTTTCTGCTCCCCGCAGGCTGGCTGGTTTCCTTCACGTTCCTGATTACTCACCTCTAGTTAAGGTTTCCACCTTCTCTCGCACCCTTCCCCCCACCCCATGCTGGCCCCAGCCTGCCCCTTACCGACGCAGGCCATGCGGGTCATGTCCAGGCGGTAGCCGTCGAAGCAGTCGCAGGTGAAGCCCTCGGGGACACGCACACAGCGGCCGTGGGCGCAGCCGTCCAGGATCCCGCACTCTTCCGCCTCCAGCCCCTCATAGGGCCCGGCCTGGGCGCCTGTGGAGAATGCGGGGACTCTGGGGTTGAGGTCTCTGCCTTCTATTCCTTATCCCTCCACGGATAAGTGTTCCCTACTAAACTGTCCATCCCGCTCCAGGGCCGTGGGGGGGCGCTGTGGGGCCAGGATGTTTACGTCACTCCGCTCTCCTTAGCTTTCCCTGGGTCCTCTTCTCTTTCCCGTCGGTCTATAGGTATGTCTCTGTTCCTCTTCATCCCTGCTCTTTGTCACTCTCTCCAATAGTGGCTCTGCCCATCTCTCTGAGCCTGTCTCTCCCCCGCTTCTCTTTGTTTCAGTCTTTCTCTGTCTCTCCCCCCTCCCCCTCCCCCATCTCTCTGCACATTTCCCTCCTAATCTTAGTCCCCATCACTCGGTCCACAGTACTCACCAGCATAGCTTCCACCTTCAGGCGACTCCTCAGGTTCTGGGAAGGAGCCACGGGTGTCGCGGGGCCGATACCGCCAGCGGGTCCCCGGGCCGGGTGGAGCAGGAGCTTCGGATTCACCGTAAGGGCCACCATCGTCCTCAAAGTCGGGCAGGTCGAATGGTGGCGTCCCGTAGGGGGCCTCCCGGCGGGCAAAGGGCCCAGGTGGCGGAGGGTAGGGGTCATAGGGTAGCACGGGTGGCGGGTACAACTCAGGCCCATAGGGAAGGCCCTGGTAAGGTGGACCCAGGTCTGGGCCATACTCGTAGGGGAGTCCAAAGCCACCTGGCCGCGGGGGTCCATACGCAGGGGGCCGCAGAACATTGCACAGAGCCTCAAAGTCATCTGTGAAACGGAGCCGAGCCTAACGATCAGCCCTTGCTGGGAGCTGGGACTAGGGGCCTATGAAAATGGGGTGGAGGTGTTTTAGGGACCAGGACTGAGACATACTGGGGGCCCGAGGGGTCAGGATGTACAGGAGGGGATCTGAGCCATGGGACCTGGAAGTCAGAGGATGAGGGGTCTGGGGCTGACACTGGTTTCCCAAAGGCTGAGAATTGGGGGGACTCAGGGGTTTTAGGAGCCAAGACATGAGGATATCTGGTGCTGTGTGTTGAATTCTCAGACACCCAGATGTGGGTGTCCAAGCCCGTGGAGCTTGGAGGTCTGTGAGCTATGACCAGAGAGTCTGTGGGCCAGGATGGCAGGGTCTGAGCATGTAAAGGTCCAGGATTTGGGGGAGGAGGTCTCATGGGCTGTCTTGGGGGTCTAGAGACCAGGAGTTGAGGGTCTGAGAGACCAGACTTCAGAGCTCTATGGGACCTGCTGAGTCAGGCCTTGGGGTTTCTGTGATTGAGGCTTGGAGGTCTTTGGGTTGTGACTTGGGGTCTAAGGGACCGAGATTTAGGGATGGGCTGGGACATAGTGGTCTGAGGGGCTGAGTTTGGGGAAATCTTGAGGTCTAAGACTGGGAGTCCGAGGGCCTGGATTTGGAGTCTGAGGGGCAGGGTCTCTGAGTGTGGCCCAGGCAGGTGGCAGTACCTGAGTCCTGGGCAGGGCAGAGGGCACAGTCCATGCCCCAGGCCTCTCCATAGAGGCAGCAACACTCTGTGTAGGTGGCCTGGCGATCCAGCCTGGGGCGACTGCACACAAGGTCAGCCCCTACTTCCTGCCAGCACACTCCCAGGTTGTCGTCTAAGGGCAGAGACAGCATGCATCAAGGTGGGAAGACACTCTGGTCCTCCCAAATGCTCATTCTCCTCCCCTGCTGGAGCAGCCCAGCCACCCTGTGCCTATCACCAAATCCTTCCCATCAGCTGTGATCTGACTCCTGGAAGTCCTCTGGGGTAGCTCCATGTGAGTACAGAGCTTGGTCCAGCACAAGGCTATCATATAGGAGGAGAGAGCAGAAGGGGTCCAATGGCTTGGAGATAGGGTCTGAGAGGAGGGTTCTATCCAAGTCTGGCCTCTGGAGGGCTCTGCGACCCCAGGGCTGTTCCTTTTCCTCTCTGAGCATTGTTTGAATGAAGTCTCAGGGTGTGGGAGGATGTTGTAGGAACAGGAAGTGGAAGAAGAATTTGGGTCAATGGGCAAAAAGAGAGAAAGGACCAAAGAAATAGAGAGAAACACATCCAAAGAGTCAGAGACTCAAAGAAGCACAGGACAGCAAAGATGCAGAGAGAACAGACCTAGGAGCAAAGACAGTCGCAGTGGCAGAAATTCAGAGAAAAGCCTAAAGACAGAAACCCAGAGAGATGCAAAGAGACAGAGACACGCAGGGAAATAACAGGAAGCACGCTTTTAGACCAGGTCCCATACTGTCCTTAAAAATAAAATTCCTCACAGCACCCTGTAAGCTAGGGGCTACTGCGAGTCCACCCAAAGTGCAGAAAGGAAGCTGGGCCCCAAGAGGCGATAAGCAGCGTGCACATGCACTCAGGGCCAGCAAGTGGCAGGGAGGCTCCTTTAAAACCTTTGCCTTGAACCAGGCCAGCTGGCCTGTGGATCTGAGTCAAACACCAAGACTAGAAGCTAAATGGGGCGTAAAGGGGCGTGGCCGAGCCACGCGCGCGAGGGGCGTGGCCCGGGTGCCGGCGTGAGGCCGAGCCCAGGGAACCCGGGGCCGGATGGTGTGGGCGGGGCTGGGGCGGGGCTAGTCGGCTGGGAGGGGCGGAACTGGGGGGAGGTTACCGAGGCTCTGGCTCTCGTTGGAGACACAGCGGCGCCGCGAGCCGTCCAGCATAAGTGGGGGCTCGCACGTGCAGTGGTAAGAGCCTATGGTGTTGACGCAGCTGCCGCCCTCACAAGCCGGCTCCTCGTCAGCGCATTCGTCATTATCTAGGAAGGCATGGAGGAAGTGATTAGGAAGACTTCCTCTCCCCTTTCCGATTTCCCCAGTGCATTGACAGTGTGATAGATTCAGTCTAGACTCCAGGAAGGACTTCCTGCTGGTGGTGGCCACATTCCAAAGAGAAGCTGGCGTGGCCAAGGGTTGGGGAGAGTCCCAGGCCGGGGGGAGGGAGGGGGGTGATGGTGGAGGTGGGGCTCCTACCGATGCACTCCAGTCGCTGGGCATGATAGTAGTAGCCATTGCTGCAATAACATGAGTATCCTGGGGCCGTGTTCACGCACACGCCGCTCTTGCACACCTGGTCTCGGAAGAGCTGACACTCGTCCACGTCTGCGGGAAGGATGGTTAGGGACGCGCCCCCCACCAAGAGAGATGGGAGCAGGCCAGGTTGTGGGGAGGGCTGTGTAGAGGGAGTGTGCGGCTTGCGGGGCATGATCAGGGAAGAGAAAGACAGAGATGGTGATAGAGACCCAGGAGTAGAGATCAGGGAAAATGGAGACGGAGAGACACAAGTTAGGGGTGAGATGGGGGAGACAGAGAAACAGGGTGAGAGACAGAGATAAAGAAAACAGAGACAGGGTGAGACAGAGCTGGGCCTGGGGGCTGAGGGTGAATGGGCCTTACCTCTCCGGAGGCTTAGGTCTCCACTGGGCGCCAGGTAGCCCCGGCCATGGGGGCACAATGACTGGTACTCGGCTGCACACAGAGACAAGGCTGAGCCCAGACACCCTTGTCCCAGCCCCTGCCTTGGGCCTGCTTGTGCCCACCTGCCTCAGTGCTCAGGCTGGCCCCATGCCCACCCTCCACTGCCCAAGACTTCAGCCCTCGCGCCTGTTTGTATCCACTTCTCAGCCTCATGCCCACCTGGTTGGCAGCTCACTCTTGTCCACACAATGCCAGCACCTCAGCCCTACGTCCAAATGTGTCCCCTTGTCCCAGTCTCATGCCCACTTATTTTTATCCAAACCCTCAGCCCTGAGTCCATCCCTTGGCCCATGCCCACCTGTCTCGGTGCTCGGGCACTGCTGGATGCGGCAGCCGCTGCCCCAGCCCTCACCCACCGTGCAGCAGCACTCCTGCCATGTTACGTTCCGAGCCAGGATGTTGTCACATGCATCTGGAGCTGCCGTGTCAAAGTAGCACTCCCGGCGCCCGCTGCCCACAGGGCCCTGCCTGGGTGGGCTGGGCCGGCGGGGTGGGGGTGGTGGGGGTGGCCTGGCTGGCAGACCAGGGCTGGCAGGTCCGGGGCTGGCAGGTCCATGGGGCTGTGAGCCCGGGAATGTGCCTAGGGAGACAAGGGGCTTTAGCCTCCAGCCCCTATGTTATGGATCGGGAAACAGGCCCAGAGGGCCCCCAGCCATTAGTGACAGAGCTAGATTCCACATCTCTCACCACCTGTCCTCACCCCTCTTTCTCCCATTACTACCTCATCTCATCTCTGCACCTCTTGCCTCCCCACCTCCCTCTCCCAGGCGTCTCAGCTGCCATCACAGCTGCAGTTCAGGTAGGAGGAGAGGAGATTTTGCCGGCCTCTTGGAAGCCTCCCGGGGTCCTTACATCCAACGTGTCCCAGACTGGTCTTGGGATCTTTATATCCAACCCCCTGTCTAGGCCTGGACACCTGTCCCTGACCCAGGCAGCCCACTAGCCTGTCCACTTGGCCTCTCGGGCCTCTCCCACCTTCCCTCTCCTCCCCTCCCATGGCCCCTGCCTTGGTCCAGTCCTGTCCTCTCTGCTGGGGTCCCAGCCCCCAGGATCACCCAATCCAATCCCCCTTTACGTGGCAGCCAGAGGAAATTTCACAATCTGATTATATCCCTCTCCTGCTCAAACCCTTTCCATGGTGCCAGAGTGCCCTCGAGAAAAGTCCAGCCTCCTGACCACAGTAAGTCAGTGTGGTCTGGTGCCTGCCTCCTTCTGTGGCCTCACTTCACTTCTCCCTGCCCCCTCCCTTGCTCTGTAAAGCACGTCGCCCTGAACTTACTGCAGTCTTCCAAACATGTCAGGTACCCTCTTGCCTTGCCAGGCCTTTGCCCTTGTAACCTCACCCCAGAATGCCCTCCCTTATCCACTTAGCCTGGCTCATTTCTACTCATCCTACTGCTCTCAGTTCAGAGATAACCCCCAAACTCTCCTTTAAGGCTGGGGAGGCACCTTCTCTAGATTTCCACAGCCCCTAGCCTTTCCCATCATAGGCTTGTTCCCTCTGGTCTGCGCTTCCTCCATCCCAGTGCTGATTTCTCCGGGTTGTTAACTGTCAGGTTATATCACTATCTGCCCCTACTAGATTTTGAGTCCCTTGAAGACAAGGTGGTCACTACTGAGTCCTCAGTGGACAGAATGTGGCCTAAACACAGTGAAGGAATCTGGTCAAGTCAGGACCAAGATCTACTTCTCCTGACGCTGAGTCCCACACCCAGGTTAACTCATGTTTTCTGAAGTTTTTTGTTGTTTAAAACAGCATTTAACTGATGGCAGCTGTCCACATCAAGAATGGTTAGACTCCATTATTTTTCTGCGGGGCCAGCAGCCATCAGTTCAGTCGACACGGATCTCAGTCTCACCAGCAGAAGTCCGAGGGGAAACACAGCGCCCAGTCATGGGGTCAAACTCCTCAGGGCTGTTGGGGCAGACACAGAGGAAGGAGCCTTCCACGTTCTCGCACAGGGCTGCTCCACACACACCCTGTAGCGTTTCACATTCATTCACATCTGTGAGCAGGAGAAAACAGCAAAGAGGGAGTCAATGGTTGTAAACCTCTGGGATTCCGTAAGTCTAAAGAGTCTCAGCTTTCAAGAGTAATTTATTTATTTATTTTAATGACCTAGACCTCATCATCTACTTATCTTCTGGTGACAAACCCTGAATTTCTCTTGGAATCTCTCTGCTGCTCCATTTTCAACCCATGTGATCTGAGCAGGCCAAACAGAAGTCTGCATTTCTCTGGTTCAGAGACAGGCAGTCACCAAGCTGGGCCAGTCAAAGCCAGTCCTGAGACTTGTTCTAGAATTATTGAGAAAGAACCTCCCTCTGTAGCTAGGGATGTCAAGCTGAGGATGTCAGCCAGAGGTGCCTTTTGTCATTGTGAAAAGAGAATCTGCCTGAACATAAATGCAATTGAGGAGAGCAGAGCTGGGAGAAAGCTGGCTTTGTTACAATTCCTATATCCATCTGTGCCTGAAGTTCAGATATTTCCCAGGACTTCACAGTTTTAATTCCCTTTAAAGAAATAAAGCTTGGTGTGTTTGCATTTGTCAAAACTAAGAAGATGTATAATTAAGACTCATGCATTTCACTGTATGTAAATTGAACCTCAAATAAAAATATCTGTAAACACATATTGAATTCTGGTTAATGATATGCAGACTGAAGAATTTAGGGGGAAATATATTGATGCCTACAGTTTAATTTTAAATCTATCCAAAAAATTAGATGGAAAGTTATGTGAGGAAGCAAGTATAATAAAATGATAATAGAATATAGATCATGGGTGTGCAAATGTTCATTCTACAGGTCTTTTAATTTGCTGTATGGTTAGAAAATTTCCTCTTTAAATGTTGGGAAAAAATAAAGAATGTGTATGTACACTTAAGATTAGTGCACTTTTACTACTTTATGCATGAATTTTGTAAGCACCCACAAAATCAAATATGAATCAATAGGGTTTCCTGACTGACATGAAGATGATCTTATATTCCGAGGTCTGAATTTCATACCTCTAAAGTTTACAAGGATTCAGAGCTATGGAGGGGAGCAGGGCCTGACCAACCTCCTCCCCACCCTCTGGCTCCACCCACCCCTGGGAGCCCCGTACCCACGCAGTGACGCCCGTCCCGTGCCCCCTCGTATCCCTGGTCACACAGGCACTGGAAGGAGCCAGGCAGGTTCTGGCACACGGCATGGGCCCCGCAGAAGGAACGGTTCCGGCATTCGTCCACATCTGCAACCACCAGACAGTTAGGCCATTGCTGGACATTCTGTCCCCTCCAAATCCCTTGCCCCAGGGACACCCACCCTGGCATCCGCCCCCTGGCATGGGCTGGTAGCCAGGGTCACAGGCCGGTGTGCAGCGGTAGGAGCCAGGGGTGTTCTCACAGCGCTGGGCTCCACAAATCGCTGGGCCGTATTCCTGACACTCGTCCACGTCTGCAAAAGAGTGGGGAGGGGAGGAGAGTCACAGGCCTAGATTCACATGTTCCTGATGCTACTGCCAGTTCCCGTGACCAAGAAGTCTTTGAATCTGGTATTCTAGCAGTCTGAGCTTCTAAAGATGGCCTTCATACTCTTAAGGCCACATTACTATATCTTGAATAGCCTAAACATGGCCCCACCTCAGGGCCTTTGCACTTGCTGTTCCTTTTGTCAAGAATAGTCTTCCCTCAGTTATCTGTGTGGCTCCCTCCCTCACTTCACTCAAAGGTCTAGGTCAAGCCCTCCTAGTGCCCCCACTGCTACTGCTCTTTAATCTCTGTCCATTTATCCTGCTTTATTTTCCTTCCAAAACTGGACATTATATTATACCCATGCATTTATTGACATGACAACTGTCACCTTTCTACAATGCCAACATGTCGGCAGGGATTTGTGTCTGTGTTGTTCCACACTGTATCCCCAGGGTATAGAACAGTGCCTGACACCCCCAAATTGTTTGCTGAATGACTGTTGAATTTATCTACATATTTATTGTCTGTCTCTCCCCTAGAATGTCAGCTCCATGAGGACAGTGATTTTGTTTGACTCATTGCCTGTTCTGCCTCCAGTGTCACACACAGTAGGTGCTGAGTGAATTCTTGTGGAATTAATGAATGAGATCCCATGAAACTAGATTTCCATGAATCAGAAGTCTGGCAACCCGAGCACCAAAGGCAGCCCAGAGTCATTTCATCTGTTTCACCCTCTCCTTCCCCCAAATCTTAGATTAGTCCTAGCCTCCTGTCTTGGTTAGTACCCAGCTGGCACCTGGTGGGGAAGGAGGAAGGTCAGGGGTGGGAAACCATGGAAAATGAGAAGAGGCAAAGGGTGGTCTGAAGGCAGAACAGAGACTGGAAGGAGTGGGCCTGTACTTTCCTGAGACCTGAAGAGGTCTGAGGAGTGGCAGAAAACAGAATCTGAAGAGTCCTATTTGAACTTGGAAGGGTGGAGCTTAAGCAGGTTGGAATCAGAGCTTGAAGAAACCTGGGAATTTCACACTGGGAAAGGATAGGGCCCAGGACAGCCAGGGTAGAGCCTCTATGGAGGGGCAGCTGGAAGTAAAACAATTGGTCAAAGGTGGAAAGAGGGTAGGTCCAAACTGAAGGGGTCTGAAGAGGGAGAAATGGAATTTTAAACCATAGGCTGATTGGAAATGGGAGGGAGGCTAACAGTTCTTTCTAGTAGATGTCTAACCGGGTATAGCCTAAAATGTGGCCTGTGCTCAAATTCAGAGGAGCATGCGCTGCTTCTGAAAGTGAGGCTTGGCCTGTTTCCTGATAGGAGTGTCTTGCCCCATCCTCTGGCCTCCCCTCTGCAAGAAAGTACACTGGTGGCTTATTTCCACCACAAGGATGGGGAGAGAATTAAGTACACTGGTTTGGAGCTTTCCCCCCCTCCCAAGTCCGTGAGGCCTGGTGCCCCTTCTGGGTCTCCAAGAGAGCCAACTTATACAACTTTTTGTGGGAGCGAGGGCAGTGGTCTCACCATCACAGGTGCCCTCAGGGCCCGCATGGTAGCCAGGGTCACAGTCGCGCACACAGCGGTAGGAGCCGGGGGAATTTTCACAACGCTGGGACCCACACAAGGCGGGGCCCCGCTCTCGACATTCATCCACGTCTGAGGGGGGAGGCAGGACAGACAGTCAGATAGGGAAGCAAAGGAGGCAAAGAAGAAGAGGAGAAAAGGCTGGGGAGTCAAGGAGGGGAGTGGAGAGTCAGAAGGGGGAGGAGGGAGACACAGGAAAGGGAAAGGGAGGAAGCAGCGGAGGGAAGGGAGCGGGGGACACAAATGGGGGACACCAGTGGAGGAGTCCAGGAGACAGAGGGGAAAGAGATCAGGTGGGGCCACTCACCAAGGCAGGAGGCGAGGTCTGGGCCAGCGCGGTGTCCCGGAGGACAGACGCACTCGAAAGAGCCGTCGGTGTTGGTACAGATGCCACTCTGGCAGAGGTCCTCCTCGCTACACTCGTCCACGTCTGCGGGACAGTGTCCGAAATCAGGGGCCCATCTCCTTCTTGGCTTAACATTCCAGGCCACTCCCCTCCACCGCCCTTTTCCTGCCCTTCTGGCTCCAAGACCTTGACGTCTTCTGCACCTGCCTTAGTCTCCTCCCTTCCCTGCAAGCTCCACTTCTCCAACAGGTTTATCTCAGTCCTTTCCAATCACTGCCCAATTTTTCCGACAACTGCCCTTTCCCCATTTCCACTCCCAACTCCGCCCCTAGGAGATTCCACAAGCCCCGCCCTCTTGATGCATTAAAACCCTGACCAAAAATTCAGACTCCTTATTCCACCTTCTTCTCCCTGACCTGCCTTTTCCTGGCATAAGCCCACACTTTCCCGGTCCAGGCCCAACCCGGGTACAGACCGAGGCAAGAGGATCCGCGGGGTCCAGGCCGGTAGCCGGGAGCACAAGTACAGGCAAAGGAGCCGTCGGTGTTGAGGCACTCGCCGTGGGGGAAGCAAAAGTCGCCCTCCAGGCACTCGTTCACGTCTAGGGTAAGTGAGAGATAGGGCTGCGGGGTCACCAGTCCCGGCTCCCGAGACCCAGGCCCCGCCCACAAAGCGGCAATCCCGCCCCCAAGCCACACCCCAGATGGCTAGTTTCTAAAACTCCACCATCAGTCCCTTAGTTCAGCTCCCAGCTCCCCAGCAGTCTTTGCCCAGGAAGCCAGGTCCCACTCCCAGGTTCTCCAGCCCTTTCCCCGCCCTGCAAACCTGCGCAGGGCCCGGGCCGACCAGATGGTGCCCGGTAGCCTGGCGCGCAGGTGCAGCGGAAGGAGCCTTCGGTGTTAGTGCAGTGGCCGTGGGGGCCGCAGGAGGCGCCCGAACTGCATTCGTCCACATCTGTGGGAATGGGGATTACAGAAGGGGTTTAATCTTGGAACACACTGATGGATCCCACTGGGCAAAGGGGTCTGAAGGAGATGATTGGAAGTTGGATATGGGTATGGATTTTGGGTTGGATATGTGATGAAGGCTCCATGGCATAAGTCTGTAGGGGAGACCAGGTTTCCTTAATTCTGGGGACCATGATTGGGGGTCCTTTGAGTCTGGGTTTCTTCAAACTCCCTGTGCCAGGATCCTGGAGTCAAGTGAAGGAGCTCTGGACTGAGACAGAGGTCTGACATTAATTATAAGGGGTCAGGTATTATAAATCAGGATCATTGGATGGGATTCTGCCGAGTCAGGAGTCAGAGTGTCTAGTTAGGGGTCACTGTTGAGGATCATGAACCCAAATCAGGTCACAGGGAAGGGACTCTGAGATGGGACAGTGGCAGTGAAAGAGACAGGATCAAGCATCACACAGAGTCAGGGGTTGTGGTCAGGGTTATGGGCAACAGTTATGGTTAAGTCAAATGTCACAGGCAAGTTTAGGGATCATAGGTCACATACAGGACCAGGGGACAGGCAGAGTCAGGAGGGTCACAACTGCTATCATGGTTAGGATCAGGGGTTATCAGCAGGGGTCATGGTTAAAGTCAAATGTCACAGTTGAGTTGAGGCAGAAATCACATGCAAGGTCGTGGTCCAGATCAGCAACCATAGTTTGGTCAGTGGTGTCTGCAGTCTAAGTCAAGAGTCACAGTTAGGCTCTGGGGGTTGTGGTTCAGGTAAGGTGACTGAGATCCAGGTTAGGAGGTTATGGGCCAGGTCAGGGTTGTAGCTGAGGATAGGGGTCACAGTCTGGGTCAGGAGTCATGATGCAGGTCCAAGGTCACAGTCAGGGCCTGGTCTCACCAGTACATCGGCCGTGGTGCAGGTGGTGACCAGCAGGACAGGACCTGCACTGGAAGGAGCCCGGTGAGTTCACACACTCCTGCCCAGGACAGGCCAGGTGGTTCTCACATTCATCCACATCTGGGAGGCAGGGAAGAGGGTGGTCTTGAAGGAGTGGCCCAACAGCCCCCTCACCCATCCACACTCCTCCCTCCCTCCCCGGCCTCACCCTCGCACTCGGAGCCAGCAGCATTGGGCTGGAAACCCGTGGGGCAGACGCACTGGAAACTGCCTTCTGTGTTCTCACACCGGCCATAGGCGCAGGGCGGGGGGCTACGGGCACACTCATCCACATCTGGGGCAGAGGAGACCAGTGGGGCTGAGGAAGGGGCCTGGACTCCCTGCCATCACCGTGCACCACAACATTCCATCCTGGGGGCAGCATCCTGGACTTTGCTCAGGCTGCTCCCTCCTCCCAGGACAGACCCTTTCATTGTTTCCCCATTAATTGTCTCTGCAGCTGCCCAGATGAGGCTAGGGCACCACCTCCTGTATGTTGCTTTCCCTGCCTCAGAGTTGTCCCTTCCTAAGGGTTCTCACAAGCACATCCAAAGTAACATCCAAAAGGGAGGAAGAATTCTCCATATTTGGAGAAAGAGAAGAAGACTCTGAAGCCAGACACTCCCCATCCCTTCATTGCACCCCCTCCCTGTCCTCCTTCACTGAGCCTCATCACCCTGCCTCTCTGCCCCCCAGTCGTGTCTCTCTCCAGTCCTCACAGCAAATGCAGGTGGAGTGGGCTTAGACTCAGCACCCTCACCTTGGCAGGGAGCCCCTGGCCCTCGGGAGCGGAAGCCAGCTGGGCAGGCACAGTGATAGGAGCCCACTGTGTTGTCACAACGGCCTGGCCCACAGGGCGGTGGCTCCTGGGCGCACTCATCCACATCCTCTTCGCACGCCGAGCCCCGGAAGCCAGCCGGGCACACACAGCGGAAAGAGCCAGGCAGGTTCTCACAGACCCCTCGGCCACACAGGCCTGGGCTCTGGATGCACTCATCCACATCTGCCCGGAGCAAAGGACCCAGGTCACACCTTCTTTATGAACCTCCCTGCAAACCAACTGCCTCCGTGCTCTACTCAGCTTCCCTGACCTCCATCTCTTGGAGTTTCCACCCTCCATCACTCTGCCACCTTATCCCCCATCATTCTAACTCTCCATCCTCCATTCGTCTCATTTTTCAATCCCTATTAAGCTTCCTGTCTGCCTCTTAGAACTCTATCTTTCTAGTCCATGTCAGTTGGCCTCCTTATACTCCTCCATAACTCTACCCCTTCCCCCATTAATGACATCTCCATCCCCCATCCCTCTGCTTCTCTATTCTCTATGGCTCAGCCTTCCTATTTTCCATCATTTGACCTCTCCATCCCCAACAGGCTCCATGTCTGGTTCTCAGAGCCTGTCCTCTGAGAACCCATCAATCAGCCTCCCTCTTCCTCATTGCTCTGTCTCTTCATCTCTCCGTCCTTCACCATTGCTGCTCTACCCTCCCCCCTACGTCCCCAGTCCCTCACCCTGGCAGCTGGCTCCATGGGGCGCAGCCTGGTACCCAGCGGGGCACACGCACAGGAAGCTGCCTGGCGTGTTCTCGCAGCGCCCACGGTCACACGGTGGCGGTACGCGGTGGCACTCGTCCACGTCTGCGGGCACAAACCGAGTGCCTGGGACTGGGGCAGACACTCCGCCTCCTCCCCTCCCCCAGACGGTTTGGCAGAGCGGGGACGGCGGGGGCGGAGCCAAGCTTAGGCGGGGGCCGGCTGGGGCGGGAGCCCGGGGCGGTAGGGGGTTCGGAGTGGGTCGGTTCAAGACTAAAGCGAAGCATAAGCGGGAAGGGCAGCACTGTGGCTGGGGACCCAGCCAGGGCCGAGGTAAAGAGGAGAAACGTGAGGGGGGCCATTTGGGGAGGGCAAGGCCTGGGGAGGGCAAGGATGGGAAGGACAGCTTTGGGGGCCAAACAAAGGGAAGGCAGAAGCGAGGGAAGGGTTGGTTTGGGGACCTGGCACTGGGTGGAAATCAGGAGTCGTGGTCAGGAGATAGGTTGCCACAGCTGTCTGACAGGGGAGGGTCCTGGGAGAGGGCAGGAGCTAGTCTGGAATATTGTAGGGGCGGGGCAAAAGGAGGGACAGAGCCGGGACCTAGTCCCGGAGAGTCCCGGCGGTAGTAGGGCAGGGACCTGCCCCGACGGGAAGGGCCCGCTGGGCCAGGAAGAGGCAGTGGTGGGGCCGAAGCGAGAGCCGGAGCTGTTCTGGGGACTGGGCCAGGGCCAAGGCAGTAGTTGGGCCGAAGGTGGCGTGGGACAGCAGCAGGGGTGGAGCCTGTAATTCTCACCCAGACACTCCGCAGCGCGCGGGCCGGCTCGGAAGCCCGGACCGCACACGCAACGGAAGCTGCCTGGCGTGTTTTCGCAGCGCCCGGGAGCACAGGGCGTGGGCACACGGCGACATTCATCCACGTCTGAGGGTATGGAGGGGTCTGGTCAGGAGGTGACCAGGTAGAGCGCCCCACCTCCGCCCTACCTCCGTCCCCTCCCTCCGCCTGGCTCACCCACGCAGTGTCTGCCCTGCGGGCTGAGCCGGAAACCGGAGTCGCATAAGCAGGTGTAGCCACTGGGCCGGGGGATGCAGCGTCCGGGGCCGCAGATCTGGGGATTGCGCTGACACTCTCCCGCAGAAGAACCTGTGGGGATCGAGTTAGCCAGAGTTCCCCCATCTATAAATCCTCTGTCCCTTTCATCCCAGCACAATCCCCTCAGATCCTCCGCCTAAAACACCCTCATGGATGTCCCTCCTCAAATCCAGTCTTCCCCCTCTGACACCCCTGTCCTTCATCATGGGACATTCTCATCAGATCCTCTACCTAATCCACCCCCAAGGTCTCCATTTTTGAGTATTTTGCTCCAGTCCTCTGCCTGAGATATGTTCTTAGTGTTGTGAAAACTAATTATTTGTTTAACGTTAACTGAGCACTTACTATGTGCCAGGTACTTCAGAGACAACTCCGCATTTTATAGATGAGGAAACTGAGGCTCAGAGAGGTTAAAATGATATGCCTAATTGATAGAGAACTTGCATCCAGACCAGTCTGACTCCAGCTCCTGATGTAACAGCACCCCACCCTTCAAACCTTTCTTTTCTCACCCACTCCATAACTCCTCTGTCTGTCACATCCCTATTTGTTCTACTCTGCAATCTTCACTTTGGAGTTTCCCACCCCCAACTCCTGCCTGTAATACCCCCATTAACGCCCTCGATTCCCTCTACCACACCTGATTCTGGGATATCAGGACCAGTCCAGGCAGGGATGCTGGGCAAGGGAAGCTCAGGGCCTGGCCGGGGCTCTGGCCAGGGCTCTGGCCGGGGCTCTGGCCGGGGTTCTGGACGATGAGTGGGCAGAAAGCCTGGTAAAGAAGGGATATCAGCAGTGGAGACCTGTATTTGGGTGTCCTCACTCATCTCCCCTTTTCTCTATAGGGCTGGGGCAGCCCCTTGGAGATGACACTCCCTCCTCCAGAAGCCAGCTCACCTGTGGGTGGCCGAGAGGTGGAGGATGGGACACGGTGCTGGCTGAGGGACACTCGGGGTGGCTCCTGGCCCAAGGGTCTGGTGTTGTAGCGGAGATCGGAGGCTGAATAGTGGTAGCCAGGGCCAGCTGGACAGATCTCCCGAAATCCCTCTGGGAACAGGAAAGGGAGGAAGATCAGCAGAGAGAGGTCAAGAGAGCAGGAGGGGATGAGAAGGAGGTGGGGAGGGAGAGAGGAAGGGAGTATAGTGTCTGGCCCTGACTGAGGATAGAGCTTGGCCTGGGAGTGTGTCAGGAGTTTGGGTTGGCTGCTGAGATGGGGTGGTACCCTGGCTAAAGAATGGATGTCTCAGGGGCTAAGGGTAGGACCAATGATGTTTTTCTCTTTGGGATGAAGGCAGGGACAGTAGTTTAGGGCAGGTGGTTTGGTGTCTACAGGGACAAGGTTGAAGGCCAGGAAACAGTAAGGTCCATTGTGGGGTTTGGCTTTATGCAGAAGATTGCCAGGGAGGTGTCTCTGGGAGGGGCATATCTGGGGCGGGGCCCAAGGTGGAGCCTAGGGCCAAGGCAGTGTCTCAGGAACTGAGGACTTGGCCAAAGCCTGGGGAAAAGGTTGGAAGGCAGCACATCTCAAGGGCTAGGGGGGCAGAGGCTGGGGGTGACATCCAGCGGACACAGCCTAACTTCAAGTTCGTGTGTCTTAGGTGTGGGTGTGGCCAAGATGGGGTGGGGACCCAGGCTGAGTCCTGTCTTAAGATAGGCTGTCTCAGAGGCTGAGGGAATGGCCAAGGCTAGGGTCTAACCGGGTTGGAGGGGCGAAGACTGGAATTGGGGCTGTTTGCATCAAATCTAGAGCAGGGCCTGACAGGAGGAACTCACCTGAGCCGAAAGGTGGGCAGAGCTGGCAACCCCGGCCCCAGGCTTTGCCTACACGGCTACAGCAGCAGATCTGTTTGGTGATGTTGCGAAGAATGGGTAGTGAGCAGCCACCATCGCGGAGTACGCGGAAGCAGGGCCCTTTGGCCTCTGAGATCACATGTTGGGCTGGGGGAAAGGGAGAAAATTCTTCAGGGTGGGGTTGGGAATGTAGAGGAACTAGGGGATCTGTGAGGCAGGGGAACGGTCCCAAGGAGGGTTTGGTGGGTGTGAGGGGCACTTAGGAGAGCTCTGGGAGTCTAAAGGAGAGCTGAGGGGTCTGAGGTCTGAGAAGAGTTTGGGGCCTGAGGAGAGCCTGAGGGGTGGATGAGCCAATCTGGGAAGGATCTCAGGATCTGAAGAAGGTGCGGTGGTCGAGACAGATGAGGGTATTTGGGAGCCCGAGAGGAGCTGATGAAAGTCTGGGGTATCTAAAGAGATCTAGATCCAAAAAGTTTGGGGAGTTCTTAAAGAAATTGAAGAAGGTCCAGGGAGTTTGAGAGTGTGTAAGAGTCTGAGAGGATGGGGAAGGGGCAGTCTAAGAGAATTAGACCCAGGGATGCTCTGGCATAAAAGCAGGTGGACATGGGACCCAGCTTCAGGCCCCGGTGGCTCACAGATGCAGCTGCTGCGGGACGAGTCGAGCAGGAAGCCGTCGGGGCACACGCAGGTGTACCCTCCATGCGTGTTCGCACACTCGCCGTGCTGGCAGCGCCCACCAGTCGCGCACTCATCCACATCTACGAGGTATAGGGTGATCTCAGTGGGGTCAGGGGCAAGCTCCTCGCCAGCCCCATCCCTCGAGCCAAGCTCCTCCCACCCCGGCCCTGGCTCACCTTCGCAGGACCCATTAACCCTTTCAAAGCCAGTTGGACACGGTCCATCTGGGGCTCCAACTTGGTCGGAGCTACCTGTGGACAGAGGAGAGGGGCAGGTGAAGAGAGGACGGAGTAAGCGGGGACGAAAATGGAGTGGGAGGAACTAAAAGATGTTTGGTGTGGTTTGAGTGCTAGGTCAGCCTTATGTTGGTGATCTGCATGAGTGGCGCTATGGCACAAAGGTGGGGTGAGAACAGGTCAGAAGTCAGAAAGTCAGGTGAGTGGTCCCAGACAGTATGGATAGGCCTAAACTGGAAAAGATCCCCACGACGGGGTAGGAGTAGCTAGAATTTGTGTACAGGATATATCTATGGTCAGAGTACCAGGAGCGGTGGGGTTTTCACATCTCCCCAGCTCCAAGCACCTTGGGGACGTCCTGAAGCTTACCCAGGTGCTCCGAGCACAAGTGACAGTCGTGAACGCCCCAGGCCAAGCCGTCCCCTCTGCAGCAGACCTCCTGCGTCCGGAGCCCAGGCAGCGGGGACGCACACTGTGGGGAAGTGTAGGGTGAGCGCGCCCCCGCGCGGTGGCACGCTCCGGGCCCCTCCCCACCAGCCTCCTCTCACTTCGCCTCCGCGCAGCTCCCGAAAGCAGTAACCGAAGCCCGAGGCATCTGAGTAGCTGTCCTCGCGCGGCGCACTCTGTGCCAGCACGGTGTAGGGCGCTGCCGCCTCTGCCCGCGCCGCCGCCTCTGCCCGCGCCACTGCCTCAGCGTCCGCCTCTTCCCAAGGGCCAGACACACGCTCCACCTGGTGCACCACCACGGACGCCTCCTGGGGGTGCTCCACGTGGACGCTCACCATAGACGCCACTCCTGGAGAGAGGCACGGAGGAGCAAAGTGGTGTCTGCACAGATTCTTAGGGACTGGGACTAGGAATGGGGAAAAGGGCAAGATGGAGAAAGGTACTCCGGGGAAGGCAGGAAAGATGTGCATCAGAGGAACGCTGAGGTGGTGGACAGAGGGGTCGGAGGGGACTCAGGCTGTACTCTCCTCACCATGCTCGTCGTCGCGGTGGTTGGCCAGTGGCATGGTGTACACAGAGCGGGTGAAGCCTGGCATAGCAGGGGCCGGGGGCCGGGCGCCGGTTGAGTGTAACTGGCAGAACTTGCCAGCGAAGTCCGGGGGACAGAGGCAGCGGTCAGGCTTCACGCACACACCTCCGTTGTGACAGATCAAGGGACACAGGACTAGGGGGAGAGTGAGGACACTCAGGGAAGGCAACCCTCTGGGCAGCCCTCCTAGGGCCAGTGCACTCAAGCTAGCTCAGTGCCTAACATTATAACTACACCCTAAAGGCATCAGTCAGTTCTAAGTCGTTCCGCCATGAGCTGTCACCTCCCCAGTAATCCTGGCCACTTGCATTGCCTGAGTCCAGTCATACAGCCCTCGATGGTAAAGTTCCTCCCACTGGATCCGCTCGCCACGCCCTCCAGCTCTTGATTCACTTTCCTCTCACCCCGCCCTCCCTCTCAAGTCCCACTTTCTGGCTGAGTCCAGGCCTGCCCAGACAGCGTTGTCCCCGCCCAAGGGCTCAGCCCCGCCCACTCTAGCTCGTGCCTTCACATCTAGCCCCACCCATTTTTACTGTTCCAGCCCTTCAGTCCCAGCGCTTGTCACTTCTATTGACTAAAACCACATTTTAGCCATTCCCTGGCTCCATTCCCCTCTAGCAACTATGTCTCCTTGCCGTTCTAGGAACGCCCACACCCCGTTTGGCCAGGTCTACGACGTTCAAGCTCCGCTCATAGGCTATGCGTCCCCCGCCCCATCTATGCACCCCGCCCACATCACCTTCTGCTACCCGCAGGATTGTAAACCTCGCCTATCAAGACGTCTAACCTGCTGCCTTTAGCCCCACCCACCTTCCTTTCCTCACGTTGATTTGCCCTGGCTCACGTTCCTCTCACCCCACCTCCTGGCGATCTGGGCTCCTAGACCCACCCACCGCTTTGTCTCCGCCCAGTTCTAGCTCTGTCTTCCCGCCTCCGGTAGCCCCGGGGCAGGGCCAGCGAGAACGAGCCTCCTTTCCCCTCTGCGCGCCCTCGCTGGGCCCCAGGCCACCTTTGGGCGGGGCACTGCCAGCTGTGCGGCGGTGTAAACAAAGGGAGGGGTGCGGCGGGGGCAGGGCGGCGGCTCCGCATTCCGGACCCTTGGGGAGCACTGGACCCGCTGAGCCAAAGAAGGCTGGACGTATCCTGCGAGGACACCCCCTCCCTTTCTCCCCCAGGGCTGCCGAGAACAGCTGGAGACAGCTGTGCTGAGGGGAGGAAGGGGGCAGGCGTCCGGGGCCGTCCAGGAAGGCGTGTGTGGGTTTTTGAGCCACACACTGCAGAGAGAGGAAAGCATAGAGGGACCCTCCTCAATTTAGAAGGGTAAAGAGACTGGACTCCTGGGAGGAGTTAGAGGGCAGCACTCTGGGGTTCAGAGACCGCTCAAGTTTTCTGGAACAGAAAAGGAGCTATCCCGGAGGAAACTGAGCACCCTTCAGCAGAAGAAATCCAAGTCTTTTTAGGGAGAGTTACCTAAAAAACAGGACTCTATTGTCTTCTAGGGAATGGCCAGTTTGAGGGTGCTGAGGTTTAGATGGGAAGTGAAATTCTTGGGAGTCCCCAGCACATGAGAGCCTCAATTGTCTGGGAAGGCTCTAAGATACTTGGAATTACCTTTCCCCTCCCAGCTAAGAGATTAGGTACTCAAGTCATTTGATTAATGGCTGCTTGTGGGGAGAACAGTATCTGGACACCTCTTGGGAGGAACAGCTGATCAAGACCAACTTTGGTTTTCTCTGAAGATGGATGCATCAGAAGTTCCTGGGGAGGGAGTCAGCTGGAAGAGAACGACTTGGCTAGACAGAAATCAGGGATCTCTGATGGGATTCGCTTGGAAATATAGGAAAATGGAAGCCTTTTGTGGGGAGAGAATTTGGCTAGGGAGCAGAGATATCACTCTGCTTATTATAGAGCTTGTAATCTGGGGTTTCCCCTGGAAGCGGGGAGGGGTAGCTAAGGGACAACACTACAGAGTTATCTGGTGAGGGGCACAGTTTGGGGAGATTATATCAGAAGAATGGGAGCGAATTTCACTGGAGGGGTTGGTCCGGAGTCTGCTGATAGAGGTGCGGAGGGGTTTAGGGCCTGAGGGTAGAGACACTGGGCTTTGCTGGTGAGGAGAGTCAGGCCAGGGTTCCAGGGTGCTCTAATAAGGGTCCTTAATTGAGTGGCAGGTCTAAGGAGAGGCTGAACTAGGAATCAAAATTCCAAAATAGGGTCTCTGCTAGGAGTGGTGGTAATCCAGCTAGTTCTGGGGGCACTTCCTAATCTCCAAAGAAATTTCTCTATCTTTTCTTGGCCTGAATGTAGGCCCCCCACCCAGCTCCCTGAGGGCTCCCACACCCAGGGCGGGCTGTTAGATGGGCACAGGCAGCTCCATGCCCCACGCCCCTATAAGAATGAGGAGCTCAGGACACCGAGGTCCTCCCGAGGTCAGTCCCCCTCCGGAGGCCCCTCCTTGTGCCTCCAGGGGCTTGGCACCCTCCTGGGCACGGCGCCTGGCACGGGCGCGTTGGGGTTGGGCCGGGAGGGAGTGAAGGAAGGAGGGAGGAAGGGGAGGAGAGAGGGAGTGGCAGTGGGCGGGGGCTCAGGCGGGAGATGAGCTCACGCCGGCCAGGGCTGGGTTGGCTGGAGGCCAGGCTGGGCGAGTTCTCAGCGCCAGGGGCCCCTACTCCCCACTCCAGACGGCCTCCGGGGCTGGAGGCAGGTAGGGCCGGACCCTGAGAGCCCACCCATCATCACACCCGGCGGCCAACAGGTGTCCGATCCACCCCCCACCTCACCTGAACCCCTCCCAGGGGCTCCCCGTCTCTAGGGGAGCCTGGTGCACAACCTCCTTCTGTCCCCTCTGCCCCCAGGGGGCGCATTTCCTCCTAGGCTTCCTATCTGGATTGCTCTTCCACGTGCGACCCTTGCAACTCAGGGTCCTGCAGAGCCCAGCTTCTATAGACTCTTCCCTCTCAGCTCTCCGGACCAACTTTCCTCACCCCAATCTCCCTCTTTCCAGGCACTCCCATCCTGGACTTGCCTAATCCCTCCCATCCAAAGATGCAGAAATTGGGACACCCTTCACAGCCCTGGAACTCCCCCTTGGATTCTGGGGACCCTTTACTCAGTCTCAGAATTGGGACCCCTTTCCCTCAAGCTCCCAAACCCCTCAATTCTGGTATTCCCCAATTTGACTCAAAGGCGTGAAATTCGGCCCCAATCCCCTCACATGGGACGCCACAGGTCCCTGAGAACCCTTATTGCTTGCGAAATCAAGACCCTCAGGACCCAACCCCAAAAGCCAGGAATTTGAGGCTCTCTTCCTTAAATAGGCTAGGGATTCCCCAGCACTACTGCACACGGAATCTGGGCTCCCTCCCCCTAGCCGACTGACTCCCCCATCCCAGGGATCCTCCTCCCCCTGGGAACCCCTCCCTCGGGACCACCACCCCGCACTCACAGGCGCGGAAGCCGGGTCCCCCCGGGGCCGCCCCGCCGGGCGCGCCGCTGTCCACGCTGGTGGCGTTGCGGAGCGCGCAGGTCGGGGTACAGCGGGGGCCGGTGGGCCCATGGACGCAGCTCAGGCCGCACACGGCCGGGGTGAAGAGCACGCGGAGGCGCTCTCGGGGCCGGCACAGCCCGGGCTGCGGCCGGAGCAGCGCCAGCAGTACCAATAGCGACACCCAGAGCAGCCGCGCGCCGCCCGCCATGGCTGCAGCGCCGCGCTCCGCCGCGCCGCCGCCCCAGCCCGCCCGAGGGGCCCGGCCGCGCCCGCCCGCCCGCGGGGGAGGGCGGCCGCGCCCCCGCTCAGGCCCCCCCATCCCCACCACTCCCTCCCCGGCGGCCGCGCGGGGGCGCGTGGGGCTGGGCGCGCAGCCAGAGGCGCGCAGGCTGGGCGCTAGACTCGCAGGGGGAAGGGGAGCGCCCCCTCTGCCCCCGCCTCACACCAACAAGTGAATGGGGCCCGCAGGGGAGTGGCGGGGAAGGCAACAGGTGGGGGCGGCCCGGTTCCCCCCACCCAAGACAGGGCTGAATCCATAAAAAGGAAAGAGTAGTGGGGGCCACATTTGGGGAGAAAGCTAAAGGCTGTCTCTGCGTTAGGCACAGAGAAAGGGGCTTCATGTGGGTACGGGGCTGTCATGGCACATCTGGGCAGCCAGGTGGCACATCTAGGGGAGAGGAGAAGGGTCGTTGTACCAGGGCACATGCAGGAATTGGGGGTCTGGATGGTGGGCAGGAAGCTGGAGGGGCACATCTGAGGACGCAGTCACATCTGACCAGGACCCTCACACCTGGTATAAGTCGGAATGGATTAGGGGAAACGGTGGATTGAGATTGTGGGCGGGGGTCCTCACATCTGGCCGGAGGCCCACATCTGGAAGACTTTAGGGAGGAGGGGACACATCTGGGCTGAAGGCCACAGCAGGAGGGGGACTTTCGAGGGTGGCTGAGACTAGGGGGTGTGCTAGCTCAGGGGCCGAGCGCTGGAGCCAGAGGAGGGCAGAAGGAGGGTGGGGAACGCAGTGGGAGGCCTTTGGCCCCTAGCCACCCCCCTCAATTTTGGGCATTCGGTGACCGGGCAGGCGCCAACCCGCACAATCGCTTTTGTTGTCTGGGCTAGTTCGGCTGCACTCTCTGCTGGGACAGCGCCCCCCTCTTCGGCTGCCGGGAGCCCGGACACTTGGCTTCCCGGCCCCACCCCCTCGGGTCAGTGCCTCTGGCCGGCGTCTGGTCCTGTCCCGGGCTCACCTCGCGCGGCCGGACGCCAGGGTCCCTAGAGGGGGCTGCAACCTGGGGAGGGGTGCCGAGCTACAATGGGGGGCGGCTAGGCGGCGGCTGGACCGTGGGAACCAGACAGCTTTATCTGGCCCGGAATCCTCCCCCCCCCTCCCCAAGGAGGAAGGGCGGATGTTCTTACCCCGGGCCTGGGCGGCGGGGGCGCGCTGCGGGGGCCTCCTCCTCAGCAGTGCCCGGGCCCCCGGCCCGCGGGGCCGCCGTCGCCTCAGCAGAGCTCGGGCCTCCTGCAGCCTGGGTTGGAGGGGTGCAGAGAAGGAGCTGTCACCGCGGTTAGGCTGGCTCACCCTCGGCTGGAAGGGGCCTCCCACACCAGGAGGTCTCCTAGTGGAGGCTCTGTCCTTCCCACCTCCATCTCCTTACCGGGACCAGGCTTTGAGTGCTCCGTAGAAGCTTAAAAGAAACAGAGAAAAAGATGGTGGGAGAAACAGAGATGAGGAAAGGAGAGAGAGAGAGAAGAGAGACACAGAGGAAATGAAACAGGTAAGTACGAAAAGGAGCAGAGACAGATGGAAAGAACAAATACAGAGAAGGGGACATGGAGATAGAGACAGAGAGACAGAAACTGAAAGACCCAGAGACAGTGATAGGCAGGAAAAGGAGAAATAGAAACAGATACAAGTTGATAGACAGAGAGAGAGCAAAGGAGGGGAGAGAAAGATGTGCTGGAAATGGTGGAGGAGTTGGGAGCTATTGGGGAGGGTTACACACTCACGTAAGTGGCTGCCAGTTAAGGGACACTTGTCTCTTCTTCACTCCGGGGCTGGGGCTGGGCAGCTCTGGGGACACTGGAGTCAGGCACCGCCGAGGGCCTGCACACTTTTTGGGCTGGCAGCTCAGGACCCTGCAGGAGGCTTCAGAGACAGCTAGGGACTAAGTGGAGAAGGAGGTGACTGAGTCCCTCTTTCCACAAAGTGCATTCAGCTCTCCAGCTGGAATAAGGGGGTGGGGAAGGGAGCCCTCAGCTCCTCTGCTCCTACCACCTCCCCCCCACACACCTATACCCCACCTACAGGAACCCACCTCTGAAGCAGCGGCTCCTCCTGGGCGACCGGCCTGGGCAGCAGCGACAAGCAGCAACACTATAAATAGAGGAGAGGAAGTCACTCAGGCCCCTAGCACTGTAGAACTCCCCAAAGGAGGGAAATGAGGGATAGGGAAGGGAAAGCCAAGGTAAGGCTTGAGGGTGCTCAAAATTGAGATGTGACCAATCTGAGGCACTGCGCTGGATGCCTCGGCTTCCCCATCTGTACAATGGGAAGCAAACTGGTTTCGACTCTGCAGGGATTAAGGTCACAAAAACCTCAGTTTTATTTTACTTTTGAATTGTTTGGGGTAAAGTATTATTGGAAACGACATTTTAAAGTCTTTAAAAATGATTTTTTAAAAAGACTCAAAGGATTTCGAACCGCATTTCCAAGCCCGAACTAGGAATCTAGAACCCCGCCCTCCCCGCACGTCCCTGTCCTGGACTCAGCCGTCATCCCGAGATTGGCCGGCAGGTGACGCCACTTCCACAGGCCTCAACGGCTGGGGAGGGAGGTCCTCTTTTGACTGTGGGTCCAGCGGGGTGCTGAGGTGGAGGGGGATACAGGAGCCACAGCCCAGGACTGAGAATCCCGAGGCCTGAGTTCTAGCCCGTTCCTGCCCTTCCTCGCTGTGTGTCCTGGAGCCAGCGTCTCCTGGTCTTTGAACCTCAGTTTTCCGCCTGACCAGGAGGAAGGAGTCGTTCTTGGAGAAATCTCCGCGCCCGGAGGGTCTCAGATTCTTGCTGGAGAAGCCCTCAGCTCGGGCGCAAGTGCGTCGCAACCAAGGGGCCCCCCAGACAAATCCATTGTCCCCAGGCTAAGGGGGACGAGGGACGAGGGAGTGCGCGCAGGCCTGGAGAGAGGGGCAGTGGGGGGATGCTGTGAAGGGGACTCTGGGCGTATGGACTCTTTTCAGACGGGTGGGGCCCAGTAGGGGAGGTGGCTGCCCGGGTGGGAGACTCCGGGACCCCTGATCCTGTCGTCATCCCTCCCGCCTTTTCTCCGGGTTAACCCCTTCCCAGCCCCGCCCCCGGCGCGGCTCGGGTTACTAAACGCATTCGCAGAGACCGAGGCGGGAGCGGAGCCCGGGGCCTTTGTAACGGAGCTCTGGCCGCAGGGCGGGGGTTGGGGGTACTGGGCAGACTATTTCCTTCGATCTCGTCACCCGTGGACAGGAAGGGTGGCTATAACCCCAAATCTATAGGAAATTCTGGATTTCTTGCCGCAAAATCACTGGTACCTCATTCAAGCCTGGAATCCTCTAATTCTAGGAAACTAGAGCATCCCCATCCTTCATGAAACCTGGAGGCCCCCACCTCCGCACAGTTTTCCACAGCCCCTCCGCCAACAACCCAAAAGTCCACGTTTTCCTAACTTATTAGGAAAAAGTCACTTTAATTATTTCAGGCGTTCCCAAACCCTAGAAAACCAAGACGTCTCAACTCCCGCATAAAGTCCCTTGATAACCTCCCATACTCTTCCTCCTTAAGCACCCAAGAAGCTTGGGGAACCCCATCCCAGCTCGGCCCCGCCCATCTATCATTTTAGGAGAGTTCAAAGCCCCATCCGCATATAAACTGGGACCCTTCTCCGAATAAACTCTAGAATTCCCTGGAGCCATATCCGTCTCTACCACACAGGAGGAGAATCCTTCCCCTCAAAATCTCAGTACACCTCGGATTCTAACCCCTACAAAATAGAGGGAGGGCCCTAATAAATCCAGGAGCTCTGGTCTTCATTCCTATCCAGAGGCAGTGGGCTCATATTCCCCTAAATCCGAAAGTCCTGGTCTTTCAGGACCGCCAGACTTATTGGGTGGAGGGGGCACAAGGATGAGGGGTCCGCAGCAGGGCTTACCCAGCCGGGCGGCCCGGGATCACCGCAACCTCGACGGCCTGGCTGGGGCTGAGGCCCGCGGCGGAGGCGGCTGTGGCGGCCGCTGCAAGGAGCGGTAGCAGCAGCAACAGCAGGAGGGGGCGGCGGCCGCTGGGGCCAGGCAGCCGCATCGTGTCCGGCGTGGAGTCGTGCTCCAGGCGGCCCGTCTGTCCAGCGGGTCCGGCTCGGAGCGGCCCCGCCTTCCGCCCCCGCCGGAGGCCGACTCATTTTCTCCACTGTCCCAGTCGCGGGCTGCGAACTTCCCGCCAATCAGAGTCCGGTGCCGCCAGGGGGCGCAGCCCGCGAGGCCAATCGGGAGACGACAGGGGAGGGGCCAAAGGGACAGGTGCTGGGCGGAGGGCGCCGGGGCCTGGAATTTTCAGTGCTGTCTGGGGTACTGCCTCAGTGAATCCTCTCATAAAGGAGAGGCCCCACCTGTGGAGGTGCTGGGACCCCTCTCACGACTGAGAGGGATGCGTAGGCTGTGGGCAGGTTCCCCTAAATTAGACTCCCACTTGAAGTCTTCAACCCTCTGCTTACAGTCCTGGGAGAAATCCATCAGAATTTGCTTTCTGACTGACATAGATGCTGAAAGGCATCACAGGTCCCCACTTCTCACATGAGAGACTCAGAATTCTGGGGACGGAGTGCTAATCCTGCACTGAGCCCCAGGTCCGGCCCCTCTGGGGGCCCCAGGACCTTCCCAAAGATTTGCCACCTCTCAAGGCCCTGTGTTTCAGCCGTTCCAGGCTCAACAAACAATAGCCCTTCCTCAAAAGGCTGTAGCCTCCCGTCCTGGACCCATAGACTCCACTCCCACCCCTGTTCGCTGTCACCCCTAGAGGGTAACACATCCTTTCCCTGCCTGAGTCTTTAAAGGCTCCCAAGAGCACCCCTCCCACTCCCAGAATTGTAGATTCTTTCTTTAGAGAATTTCAGCCCCCTCTACCAGGGGGAGCCCCAAGCCACAAGGTACCTTACTACCCACCTGCACCTGCTTTCGTGGGTTCCAGGCTCCAAACCCTGCTCACAATCTCCCAACACAGAGGGTCTCAAGCCTAGCCACTTCCTTTCATTATGAATTCAAGGCCCCAACTTCTTTCTTAGAAATTACAAACCCCGCCTCCCTTCTCCTAAAGACATCCCCAGAGTTCAGACCCCGCCCCCTAGTTGCCCATTTCTCCTTTGAATTTCAGGCCACACCTTTTGGTACAGAGAATCGGGCCACAGCCCTACACTTAGGCTCCCAGTCCCTAGCCCTTTTATGTTTGCCCCTTGTCCGGGGATTCCAAACCCCATCTCTCTCAGCAGTTTGATGCTTAAGGTTTCCAGTTCTGTGTCGTTAGCCCCGCCCCCAGTGGATCCCAGGCTCCACCCACACTAGGCCATTAGCCCTGACCATAGGGCTGACGCCAGACTAAGAAAAGCAATCGATTCAGCTTCGACCTTATCCCCAACTCCCGCTCCTTCTTCCAAACGGAGGGTGTGCAAGGAGGACAGGGGATCCCTCCACCCTGTGTTACCATAAGGCACACGGGGTGACTCACACAGCCACACTCATACCATTACTGTCACCTACAGCAATCTACGCCTCCACCCAACACTGACACCCAGAAGCCTGGGCCCACTCACCATCCAGGGACACACAGCCCCTTGGAGCAGAAACCACGGTACTCAGGCCCCACTCACAGTCTTTCGTGGTTTGTCCCAGCTCAGTAATGGAGTGTCTGGCTCTGCCCACTGAATGTGCTCAGTGTCCCTGTCTTTGTGTAGCTCCTGAGATCCCTGCTAACGTGGCCCTGCAGGACAGCGTGTCCCTGCCCCTGTTGCCCCCCTCCCCATCTCCTACCCTGTGGCTGGATCATTTCCTGGGGGCGCTGCCGAATTTCTCCCTTCTGCTTGGGATCCAGGGCATCTTCAATGCTCGTTGCTAGGCAACAGCCTCTGGCTCACCACTGCAACTTCCGGGGATGGCGTTGGCTTCCCCTCCCCCCAGAATTTGGAGTTCTCGGCTCCCAATCCCTCCTTATCAGCGCCACTGTTTCCCACGGTCATTTCTATGTCACTCCTGGATCCTGATCTGATCTCAATCCTTCAGAATCCCTGAGTTCTAGAGTCATGGCATTCCAGAAGCTTCCTCCCATTGTATGCGCTCACACACAGTTTTACCCTTGTATTAGCAAACAAACAAATCTCTTCAGTGTTCTAGATTTTCCAACATTCTCTCTCTCTCTCTCTCTCTCTCAGTTCTAGCATCGCTAGCATCCCAGAAACACAAGCATTCTGGATTCCCTGGCATGGAAAGAATAATCTCAATATTCTAGATCTGTGAGCATCTGTAAAAACACTCCCATATTCTAGATCCCTCACATCCCAACCTCTTTCTACATTCTAGACTTCCTAACGTTCAAACATTTCCCCAGTGTTCTGAATGCCCTGAAATGTCAAAACATTTCCACAGTTTGAGATTCACAGACATTCCAGAACACTCATGTTTTAGAATCACTCACATTTTAGGTCTCCCATTCACATTCTAGATTCTCTGGCAAACCAGGACTACTTGCCATTATGGATTTCTTTGAACACAAACACATCCTCTAATGATCTAGAAGGGCTGACATTCCAGAATACCCCTATGCTCTAGATTTCCTAGTAATACAATTTCCTTTCTGTGTCCTATAAGTCTCAGCATTCCAGAATCCCTGGCTTGTAAAATATTCCTACTGGTATAGATTCACAGGCATTCTAGAACACTCTTCCATTCTAGAATCACTGACTTTCTAGGTCCCTTTGTCAGAAACTTTAACAGTCTGGATTCTTTGCTATGCAGGGGAGAATCCTAATATTGTTCATCCACTAGCACTCTAGAATATGCCTGTGTTCCAGATTCCCTAACATTCTAGACCCCACTCCATCATGTTAGAGAAGCACTGGCATTCCAGACACTCTGGAATTCTGGAATTAGCATATCCTAAAATCCCTTGTTCTTTGTTGGCCCAATTTCTCTTCTCTTCATTGACCCAAGGAAAAGATGCAGAAAACTTTCCTGAGGAGTTGCCATAGAAACAGGTATTATCTGGGGGAAAATCTCAAGGATGTCAGGCTGGGGTGAGCTGATTCTATTCTACATACCCTCTCTGGTGTGGTCAGGAGAGAGATGAAAGATTGGACAGCCAGGGATATGGGCAGTATGTTTGCAGTGGTAAGGTTTGGGATACAAACCTTATGTTAAGGACGTGGCAATCATTTAGCTGACATCTGTGTTCCTGTCAACCTGTACCCATTTATCCCAGCTTTGGTAACAGTACCCTGATTCACCTTTCAGGAACTCTTCCTCCACTCTGAAAACATGAGGCTGACCTCACTGCCTGCTTTGTGAGGGCACATGAGCCCTGGAACAATGGAAGGGCATAGTGATTGGCTCAGGAGTGGCCATCTGACTCAGTTTAAGCCAGTGAAAATCAGTCCTGCCATTTTAGCTGCTACTAGAGAAAAAAAGTTGCTGAGGAGCTGCCTGGAGTCATCTTGGCACAGAGTGGAGAAAAGGTGACTGAGAATGATCCCAGAGGACAGCTAAGCCAAAAGATGAAAAAACGTTCTAGATGAGTGTTTGAGCCCTGGATCCTGCCACACCTGAAGCCAGTTATAAAAACCAAGTTCTCTTCTCCTTCTCCTTCTTTTTTTTTTTTTCCCCAGTGGGTGGATGTGATTAGCCTTTCTTTCTGTCTTTTCTTTCCTTCCTTCCTTCCTTTTCTTTCTTTCTTTCCTTCCTTCCTTCCTTTCTGGAGGTACTGGGATTTTTAACCCAGGACCTTGTGCATGCTAAAATGCTAAGTATGCACTCTACCACTGAGCTATACCCTCCAGCCCTCTTCTTTACTTAAACCCGGAGAGACAACTGTTCTTGAAACTACAGCCATGGGCCTGGTTGGGAACCAGATCTCTCCCAACATTTTCCTAGGGGTCCCCAAACCCTCTAAGAATGTAACCAAGGTGTTGGCAGTGAGAACTTTATTAGGGAAGTATGACTTTGGCTCTAGAAAAGGGAGATAGTGGGGCCTAGTAACAGTAACCACTCCAAGGAGGCCCTGGCCCTGAACCCAGGGCTCTGACAGGAAGTGGGGGAGGCACCTGAGTCCCCCAGGACCTGGTACCCCAAGGCACCACGGCAGCTGTGTTCAGAAGGAAGTTTCATTGAGCTTCATCTTGGGGGGTGCAAGGGGAGCCCCGAGACCTGAGGAGGGCCGGGGGGCTGGTGTTGGTGGCCGCCGGGGCTCCGGCCCACTCCGCACCAGTTCCTGGCAGCGTTCCACAAAGCTGCCTCCTCCGCGGCGCCGGGCTTCAGCCTGCGGGGGGCTCGGGCTCCCACGGCGGCTGGACAGTGAGGAGTTGCTGAAGGCTGAGTGGAGACTGAGGGGGTGATGAGGGTTGATGCGGATCATCAGGGTGGAGCTGGGCCAACCCCCTCCCAAGGCCTCCCTGTTCTGCCCTCTCCCCCATTGCTCATAAAGGAAAGTGGAGTCATGCCTACCTGGTGAGAGAGGCATGGGGTGAGGGGCTGGGGAGAGAGGCCCTCGAGGAAGCCAGCGGGGCTAGTTCACACTGCTCCAGCTGTTCCATCAGCTCTTCCTCTGTCAGGCCGCCTGCTGGGGGAGGGGGGATGAGGAAGCAGGATCAGGGGCAAGGCAAGGGTCATAGGCCAAGGGACAAAGGTCAAGTGCAAGGATTGAGGTTGGGATAATAGAAAAGATGCAGAGGTCAAAGGACAGGGGTCAGAAGCTAAGAGAGAGCGATTGAAAAGCAAAGGCAAGGAAGGGTTGGTGGGCAGAGAAGGGGGTCAGAGGGCAAGGGCTTGGGGAGGGAGGTTGTGATGAAGGAGGCTGTAGAGAGGAATTCAGGGCAAGTCTAGGGGCCTTGGGGAGAGGAGTACCAGGGGTCTGGCCAAGCCCATCCATGGCGGTGGTCAGGTCCCACATGGCTAGGCTGCCGTTGGCTTGGCCTGTGAGCAGATAGCGCCGGGGCCGAGACCCAAGCCGCCGGGAGCCCTCACATTCAAGCACCGTGAAGGCGGTGGTGGGTGAGCCATCCACGGAGCGCACGGAGCACACCCTGAGAGGGCAGGGGAAGGGGTCACCTTGGCCACACCAGGGCCTGGCCCAGTCCCTCTTATCCTTACTCCCTTCCCGGCCTCAGTCCCCACCATTACGGTGGCAGTACCTGCCTCTCTTCTTGGGAGAAGCACCCAAGCTTCTCCATCCCTCCCAAATCTATGATACCCCAGCCCCTAAACCTAGGACCTTGTGCTCCCTCCCAGCCTTTGCTCCTGCCGTGCCCCTTGGCTGGGATGCTCTTCCGACCTCTGGGACCAAGCTGGCATTTTGTCCTCTCCTCTGACCACCCTCCCTGTTTGACGGGGTGGTCCTCACCGCTGACCAGTGGATGAAAGACGCACAAAGAGCTGGCTGGCACTTGGCACCACCTTCTGAATGAACACTTGCTGGTCATCCCGCTCACCATAGGGGCCTGGGCAAGTCAGAGGGGGGCAGTCAGGGCCAGCTGGGGTCCCTGGGACCTCCAGACCCCAAGATTCTGCCCCCTTTCCTACTGATGGAACATCCCCTGCAGGACCGGGTCCCCATCCCAAGGCTGCTGGAGTTGGGCAAGGTCCGAGAGGGTTCAGAGGCAGGGGTTAGCAACAGTCAATGGCGTTCAGGCATGTCAGGGATGAGGGAGGCTCCTAGGTCAGGCAGCAGTCAGCAGAAATCAGTGGGAAGGGTAACAGAATTCAACATGGGTCCGGTGGTGGTGGGTGGAGGTCAACCACATTAGCTGGGTCAGGAGAGGTCTACAGAGGTCAGGTAAGGGATTGGTGGAGGCCCATGGAGGTCAGGCAGGGTCTGGGGGATGGGGGACCAGGGGCCAGGAGGCACCAATGTCATTGCCGGCACTGCAGCCGCCATGCCCGTCAGCTGACTCCAGCGCCAGGATCTTGAATGAAGCGAGTGGGGTGGAGCCAGGCTGGGTGGAAATCATGCCGCGGAAGCGAGTCACAGACCAGGTGCGCACATGGTTGTTGTCGGCACAGACTGAGAAGCGAGGAGGCAGCAGAGGGTCAGGCTCAGGCACAGCATCACCAGTGCCCTACCTTCCCGAGCCCCGGGATGACCCCCTTTCAGAGGTGTTGGGATTCAGGCCCCTCGGAAGTCTTCCCCTTCAGAGAACTCTCTCTTCCCCAGAACTATTCCCCAAAATGTCAACAATCCTGTTGGCTCTGCCTCCAAATCATTTCCAAGCCTGATCTCACTTTACCCTGTCCACTGCCCCACCCCCACCCTGGTCCTGTCTGTCTCATCTCCTGCCTCAATGGATGCTGCGGCCTCCGCCCTGGCCTTCCTGCTTCTGTCCTGCCCCACAGCCTGTCCCCATGTGCAGTTAGAGGGAACACTGGATGCTTGCGTCAGGTCATGGCCCTCCTCTGCTCAGAGCCCTCCCGTGGCACCATCTCACTCAGGGTCAAGGACAAAGTCTTCTTCAAGGGTTACAAGGTCCCACTGACCTGCCCCCATCACCTCCCACCCTCTTACTTGTCCACTCCACTCCCAGCACAGGGGGGTCCCTGCTCTTCCTTTGACACACCAAACATCCTCCCACCTCAGAGCCTTTGCAAAGCCCTTTCCCTCTGCCTGGAACACTTGTCCCCACTGATCAGCACTGCTCATTTCCATCCAGAGCTCCTTCCTCATGAAGACCTTCTCGGTACCACGCACTTCCCAGTAACCCCAATGCTCTCTAGCCGCTCACACGGCTTTTTTTAATTCATGGCCCCCATCACAGTTGGACTGTGATTTACATTTGCAGTGATTTATTGTCTGCCGCCTCTGCTAGAACATCAGCTTCATGAGGGGAGGGACTTGGCCTGTCTTGTCCATTGCTGTGTCCCATGTGCCTGGCCAAGTGCTAAATTGATGAGTCCTCCCCTTTCCCCTGCAAATTCACTCTCCCCCAGACTGGTCCCCCTCACGGTATTCTCCAGAGGCCACCCCCACACAATGTCCCCATCTGCCTGGCTTCGTGGTCCCATCTGAGCCATCCCTCGGCTGCAGGCAGATGGGAACCCAGGGCAGCCCAGCACAGCTCACCAGAGATGAGGTGTTTCTCTGACAGCATGATCTTGGTGACAGGGCTGCGATGCACTGTGAAGGTCTGGAAGAGCTGAGGCCCCGAGCCCACTGTCTCGGGGTGTTGCACGATGACCCGCACGCCCCCTGAGCTGGTGCCGTAGGCGATCTCAATCCAGTTCCCACTGTCACCTGGTAGGGGGGCCGGCCGAAAAGGGAGAGTGGCACAGGGTTAAAGACAGACAGAAACCAAGGCAATGAGAAAGAGGCAGACAGACAAAGAACAGACACAGAGTCAGAAAGCCGGGAGAGAGGGGGAGATGGAAATAACCAGGTAGTGAGATGTGGGAAACGGAGGAACGGGAGACAAAGGGATGGATCAGAGGGAGAATGAACAGACAAATTCATAGAGACAAAAAGAGGATTAGAGGTTTCCAGGGCTGTCAGGAGGGAGGACCTGGGTGTGACTACTGTGCATGGGGTTTCTTTACAGGGGTGATAAAAATGTTCTGGAATTAGACAGTGGTGATGCCTGCATAATCTTGTGAATCTACGAAAAATGGCTAAATTGTAAATTTTATGGTATGGGAATTATATCTCAAAAACAAACAAAAAATTAACTTACTTTTTGCATTTGAAATCAAGAAAACAAAGCAAAACAAAAACAAAAAACTCTCCCAAGTGAGAGAACTCAGCTTTGTCCACTGTAAAAAACGCATCCTCTTTGTTTTAGGAGTGTGCAAACAACATGCCCTACTCACAGAGATGGTACAGAGACCCAAAGATCACATATTAGAAATCTATTTTGCCCCTGGTGGAGAGGCCTGCCATGGTCGAGCACCTAGAACAGAGCTTATACATAAGTGGTGCTCAGTGAGTGTTTGTTAAATGACTAAATGAAAGTTGAATTGTCTCCCTCCCAGTAGACCTCCCTGGGTCATGCTACACAGGTGGTAGGGAGACAGCTGTGGGCTGGGGTCAGAGCTGGCCACTGATGGCCAAGTGGGGAGCTGAGTCATAGCTTACTGGTCTTGGGGGTGAGGTAGACGCTGAGGGCTGTGACTCCATCCTCCGCTGGGTCCCGGTAGAGCTCGCTGACAAGGAGGTCATTGTCCTTCATGCGCAGGGGGAATTTCTGCACATCTGGGGTGGGCAGGGAGGATAGTGCAGGTTTGTTCACAGTACCCCAGTCTTTCTCCTCTTTCCCACCACCCAGGGGAGGCTCTCAGGCAGTGGGGATGCCCGCTGCTGCTCACCCACGTAGTAGATGGAGCCGTTGCTGCAGCCCAGGAGCAGGAAGGAGCCTGCCGCGTCGTAACTGGTGATGGGCTGCACCTCCTGGACCTGCGGGCGGGAGAGGTGGGGCGGGCTGTGACTCTGCAGTGCCCCTCCTGGCATGGCCTCTCCTCAATGCTCCAGGACCTCCCCCGGGGCTTTCTAGGCCCACTCCAGCCTTGCCTGCTCCAGGCCTGTGTCTCTCTGTCTCTGAATGGCTCTTGGTGGGCACTTCTGTCTCCTGGCCTCTCCTTGACTCTGTATCTCTGACACGTCTTTTTTCATCTCCATCTATCTCTCTCTGTCCCTGTGTCTACCAGTCATTCAGTCCTGGTTTCTCTCTATCCACCCTTCTCTCTCTCTCTCTGTCGCCTCTGGTTCTCTCCCTCTGTCTCTGTGTCTTTCTCTGTTTCCTCTGCTTGTCTGTCTGTCTCACCCACTCACACTTCAGAAAACAACACTGTAGGTGTATTTTTTTTTTCCCGTTGGACATTGCTTGGGTGTGTGCAGAGAGAATCACAGACATTTGTATGTCTATCTCTGGGTTCTGCCTCCTACACCAACTCCCAGGGCCTGGAGAATCTTCTCTTCCTTTCAAAACCCACCCATCCTTCATGTCAGCTCAGTAGCCCCTCTTCCAGGAGGGCCTCTTTGATTTTCCTTAGGCCTTTATCACACTTGCCCTCGCCTCCTTACTGGATCTGGCCCACTGCTAGGGTCTCTGGCTCTCTCCAGGTTGAGTCAGGGCAGAAAGGAACTCCTCCCTGGGTCTGACCAGTCTGGACACATGAGAAAAAGACAGGCAGGCTGGCCAGCGACCGGACCTGCCAGTGCTTGGTGACGGCATTCCACACCCCGATGCGCCCTGTGTGGCTTGTGGCGATGAGCTGGTTCCCAACGAAGAATAAGGCCTCCACGGGCACCCCCAGATGGAAGACTCCTGTGGAGGGTGAGGAGCACTCAGCCAGGAGCCCCCTTCACAGGGGAGAAGAAGGGTGACAGGAAAACCTCCAAGGGCCAGAGGATTCAATTGGGTCATGGAATCTTAACAGGATGGAGGATTCCAGCAGGAATTACAGAGGATTACAATGAGCCAGATGCCTGATAGGGTGTGGGACTCTAAAGGGGTGTGGAATTCTAACACAGCTGAGATTTTCAACGAAGGCCAAAAAAAAAAAAAAAAAAAAAAAAGACTATGGGCGGCACAGGCTTCTCACGAGGATTAAGATTTGTGAGGGAACAGATTAGCCTACAGAGTCAGATTTCTAATGGGAACAGATTCTAACAGGCCCGGGGATTTTACTGGCATGGAGAATTCTAACAAAGCAGAGACCTGAGAGGATGGTGAATTCTGATGGAGGAGAGAACTCTAGGTGGGTGGATTTTTCTACCAGGCCAAGGAATTCTAACAGGATATGGAATTCTTATGGGTGTGAGAACTGAGTAGGGTGGGTTGTTTTAACAGGCCACAGGTTGGAATATAATTCTAAAGGGCAAAGGCTGGGGGGAGGGGAGTGTACAGCTCAATGGTAGTGCGTGTGCTTAGCATGCACAAGGTCCTGGGTTCAATCCCCAGTACCTGCATTAAAAGTAAATAAATAAATCTAAAGGGCAAAGGGTTCTGGGAAAAGCTGGATGCCCTACCTATCTCAGAGCCGCCGCCTTCTGCCTGCAGAGCCCACAGCAGGATCTCGCTGCCCATGGCCGCTGCCACCATCTTGTCATGCTCACCCAAAGCCCCACCGAGCACCCGGGCTGTGAGTGCCAGTCGTTCAATGGGCCAGTCCAAGCGGGGACTGGAAAACACCAGCTGCCAGCCGGAGGCTTCCTTCAGCCTGGAGGATGGGGACATCGTTAACTCTCACCCTGAGCCCACCCCATCCACAGGGCTCAAGGCCTCCTGCCACCACCCTCCCTGAGCACCTATAGCAGACAAGGAATTGGGTATAGGCCACGGCGATCCAGTTGTGGTGTCCACACACCAGGCGCACCATCCCTGGCTCCTCGGGTAGCCCTTGTGGGGAAAAGCAGGGATCAGGTTGGGGTCCCAAGGGCCCACTGGCTACTCTAGTCTCTCAAGAGACAGATACGTACCTGACGGGGAAGGAGGGGCTTTCTCATCCAGCATTCGGCCCAGCAGCCCTGCATTGCCCAGGTTGGGGGGCATTGTGTTGCTCCGGCGAACAGGAGCTGGGCGCCCCCCTGCTTGCTGGGACCCTGCCAGGCTGTGCCGGTTCCGCCGCTTCACTGGGAACACTACGGCAGGGAAAAGGGACAGAATGACAATAATTGTAATAATCACCACATTATAAGCACTTAAAATGTGTCTGATACTGATTTTCCCACACGGGGAGCATCATCTCCTGGCAAAAAGATTTTAGGTGGTGCAGGGAAGTGGCATTACATGACACTGAATCACACAGAGAGCTACTCCCTTTGCAGTTTCTTGGAGCCCATCACAAAGTAAGAATCAGTTTGGTGTGGCCATGATATCGATACCTCTTCAATATTTGCTAATTTCTCCTTTTTAAGAAATGGAATCCTGTCCCCTTGGCAGACAACAGCATCTACCCAGAGTTAATTACACTGTTATGTTTGGGGATTATTTTTCTGTCTACTAATTTGTGGCATAAAGGTAGTGATATGAAGCTTTTATTTTAAATAATTTTTTAATTTAAAAAATTTAAATAGAGATACTGGGGACTGAACACAGGACATCGTGTGTGCTAAGTATGCACTCTATCACTGAGCTATAATCACCCCCACATAAAATTTTTTTAAAAAAACAGGGTCAAACTAAGTTAAGAGAACAACAGTATTGGTCTTCATATTTCGCAAACTTCATGAAAGTAGTAGGTATTGACTGAGGTTAGGGAGATAAAGCCATAAATCGAATTTCCCCACTCTGTTCCTTTCACCAAACAGCAAAGCCTAGTGGACTACAATTTCTAAAACCACTAGGGCATATTTTCCATGGCCAGTGGGCTGGCTGCTCCAAGGTCTCATGGAGATTATAGTCAATAACTTTCCTTTAATATTTCTCCCCTCTGTGAAAAAGACACAAGTTTTTCTTAAGCCTCCCTACAAGGAAATCAAGCCTGGACTACAACTCCCATCGGGCTCTAGGGCATGCTTCTGAGCCTCAAGGGGGTTAAGCCTGGCCTACTGCCTCACTGGAAAAGCTGTTTCCTACTTCCTTTCCAAGCATCAGTCCAAGTATCTGCTATAGAACTACAACTCCCATAGCGTCTCAGGGTTCATAGCCCAGGCACCCAAGGGCTGCAGCCTTATGGGAAATATAGTCTTTAGCCGCCCCCTCCACCCCTTCCATTCCTTAGTAGTTCCCACCTGGCGGAGGCAGGTAACCATTGAAGAGGACGTTTCCACAAGAAGATCGATCCAACTCTTCCCTCAGCTGCAGACGTCGAACTGAGGTGGAAGGACTCAAAGGCTGGGACTTGGGGAACACTGAGGAAGATCCCTTTTTCCCTCCCCCCTTTCTTTCTCCACAGAACACCACCACTCTCCTGAGACCCAGAACCAAATCCAGTGCTCTCAGCTCTAACTCAACCTTCTTTCAGGAGAGAAGGGAAAGAGGGAGCATCACTAGAGAGCTGGTTTTCTATACAATGAGGATGTTAAGGGGGGCCGGCCCCACTTACCCAGAGGAGTAAGCCCATAAAACTGGGCTTCGTGGAGGAGGCTGGAACCGTGGACACCCCTGGGTAGCAGAATTGACTAGGGGTCAGAGTCTCGTGAGTGGGAGTGGGCAGAGAATTCTAGGAGGAAGTTTTCGAAACTGCACAGAGAATCCCAAGGGGCAGCAAATTCTAATGGGATCAAGATTCTAAACAGCAATGATTTGGGTGGTGAAAATGTGTGTGTGTATGTGTGTGTGTTTGCGGGGAATTCTAAGGACACAATTTAAATATGATCAAAGAGCTTAATGAACATTCTTAGAGGAAGAAGAGCCTTCTCAGGGGTGAAGACGGTGGGGGAATCCCCTTTATCATCCATGCCAACCTGGGGTCCAACTCTTTGGTGCGCAGGAAGTTGAGGATGGGGGCGAAGACGGTGGGGTCCCTGTCGATGAAGATCTGCAGGGAAGGGGAAGGGATGATGGATGGGGCAAACTGCGGGGCTGAGTGGGGATTCTGTCCCTCCTCCTACGGGCTGCCCCCTTTCAGCTTTACTCTACTCACGGCTCCAGTCTCATCCTTCAGTGTCGAGATGCGTCCGCTCAGAAGACTGAAGAAAGGGGACGCAGAACAGGTGTCACGGGCCGGAGTGCGTGCGTGAGGGCAAGATTACGTCTCCCCATGCCCTCTCCTCCCGCCCCCCACCCCAAACTCGCTCTCCCAATCACCTGGAAAAGAAAGAGTCCGGGATCCAGGTGAGAGTCTGGCGAGAGGTACTGAATCTTCAGGACGGTGAGCAGGCGCGAGGTGATAGGAGGATGAGAAAAATGCGTTCCTCAGTCCCAGGACCGGGTGAGTTCCCTCCACTACCAGGGCGCGGGTCTAGGCTCCCGCGCCTCCAGGAGGAGGCGGAGCAATCCTTGATGGACAGGAACACCCCCCCCCCCGGAGAAGAGGGTACTCCCACCCGACTTCCCGCCCACGAGAGTAGGAATATCCTACACTCACCTCTTGCCTCCCACGTTCAGATGAATCACCTCCCCGGGAGGCCCCCGACCTGGGACCCCATCTGCTGCAGGGGCCGCGGCTGCCATGGCCCCCCGGCTAGCCGGCCGGCCTGCACCCGCTTCCGGGTGTGCACGCCCCCGCCCCCACCGCGTGCTCATTGGGCCGGAGACTACCAGAGCCACCCGCGATTGGGCAAAGCGCTCACCCATCGCAGTTAATTTCTCCGCCTCCTTAAAGGGGCCCGCCTTTCCTGTCCTGGACGGGGCGCACCCAGCGGCTCTTTGGGAGTTTAGTTACTACGGATAGCAAAACGTCCCTCCATCCCCCTGGGGTTCCCGATTTAGGAAAGTCATCTAGGTGTTTCGTCAGGGGCACGTGTTTAGACCTGAAATTAGTCCACACCAAGAGGGATATCAAACTGTTCTCCGCAACTCAGTTTCTTCCCCTCGCCCCACCCAACCCTCTCGGACGCAGCCCATTAAACACGAACTAGCATAGACCGTCAAAGCCAAAGGATTTATTATAGGTACATAGAGTGTGCGCCTGCCACACCGCCCCCACACCCCTGGGCCCCAGCGGCTTCTCCAAGCGGCCATGGGCGCTGCCCACAACCCAGTTCCCCCACTCCCCAGGGAGGTGCTCCAGCCAGAAGCATGCAGGGGGAGGGCTTCCCCTCGCCCCTCCCCTCACGAAGTGGCATTTACAGTTGGAGGGGGGAGGAGAGAGGAAGACAATTTAGAGCTTTGACGCCCCTCCCATTTAAAAGCCTTCGCGGATGCGGGGCGGGGGAGGAAGAGGTCGACATTTTGCAAAAATAAACTAAGTCAGGAATTAACCGCATGGCTCTGAGACGGCGGAGTGCGGAGGCTAGGGCCCCTTCACTCCCCCTTCCCAGACAGAGATCAAGGCAGCATTGGAAGTGAGGTAAAGGCGGGGAGGGGGCGTCCCCTCCCCACCCCCTAGCACCCTGGATGGTCCAGGGGACCTCACCAGCGCCCCCATGCCCATCCCTAGGGCGGAGAGCGGGTCGGGAATTTCGCCCCTACCACCCCAGCTTCTTGGGGCAGGATCTGGGCATCGGGGCAGGGAGTTTGGCTCAACTGGCCCCTTACCGGCCCCTGCCCAAGCTCAGTTATTGCATAAAAATAATGAAGCCCCAGCACCTGGGGTGGGGGTGGCGAGCAGGAAGGGGCCGAGATATGGCTATAGGGGCAGCAATTCCCCCAGCACTTCTTGGGGTGCAGGAGAAATCCCCTCCTTTCCAGTGCCCGTCCATGGCGCGTCCGCAGTGTCGGTGGGACTAGGGGCTCCCGCCCCTGCGGAAGAGAATGTGTCTTCGTGCCCACAGTGCTGAGAGGAGGGGCGGGGAGGTGTCAGGCCCTAGGGGTAGGAAGTCACTTCCGGCGCCCGCTGGCCCTGCGCTCTCCTGCTTCCCTCTTAGGGTTGCCCTCATCTGTAGAAGACGTTGTGGGTAGTGTCTGGCCCCAGCGGGCGATCTCCGCGTGTTCCCCAACCGATGTGGCCACAGCCTCCAGCCAGCCATTCATCTCCTCCTGGAGAGAGAAACAGGGCACACAGTCTGTGTTTGGAAGAGAGGAGACTGAGTAATAGATGAGTCTGGAATCAGACTATCCTCTCTGAACTTCAGTTTCCTCATCTATTAAACAGGATAATGATGATGATGATGATGATGATGATGATGATGGTGGTGGTGATGTAGTTACACAGCACTTATTTTGTGCCAGGCTCTGTTCTAAGCACTTTTGTGGATTAATTCACTTAACCCTATGCAATCGGAGTATAATCTAACTCCCACTATAGAGATAAACAACAAGAAACAATAATATCAGCAGACACTTAGAGAGCACTGACATTTTCCAGACCCTGTAAGGACTCTTCCTATATCAACTTATTTCTCATATTAACCCTATGATGGAAAACTATTGTTATCTCCATTTTAAAGATAAATTGAAGAGGCATGGAGAGCATAAAGGCCTACTTCATAGCCTCTTGTGAGGATGAATGAGATAACAAATGTTACTATTTTCAGCATCTCTTCAAACTGCTTCCACATCTGCTCCTCCTCTTGCCCTGGCCCAGACTTGTGTTCTCCCAATTGGGCCCCTGCCCTAGTCACCTCCTGTGCTCCACACCTCCACTCTTACCCTCTCCAATCTACCCTGCACATGGTAGCTAAAGGGATCTTTCTTCTGCCTCACTGTAACCCTCCCTTGCTCAAAGAGCCTCTACCATGTCTCCCTAGTGCCCTGAGAATAAACTCCAACCTCCTCCGAATGGCCCACAGTGCTCTTGGAGATCCAGACCCTGGGAACCTTCCTCCTTGAACTCCAGCAGAGTTAACCCTTTGCAATTCTGTACCTCTGGATCTTTGAACTTGCAGTTCTTTTTTTTTTTTTTTTTTTTTTTTAAGCTAACTCTCTCCTAACTTTCCAGTCTCACCCAAGAAGCCAAGGCAAAGAAGGTTGGACTTTGTCCTGGGGCCTCCAGGCAGCCCTCCTGATCTTCCACCTCCCCCCAGCTGGATTAGGAACTTCTATTGGGCTCTCACTACCCATTGGCTTTCCCACTGCAGCCCTGGTAACTCTGGCCTGTGCTGCCTCTCTTCCACAGCCCCGTCCCTGGGTCAGGAGCCAGCCAGCTAGGTGGTTCCTGAAGTCTGAATACAGGAGAGAAATGAACAGATCTCACCTCATCTTTAGCCTGGAGCAAAAACTCACTGCCATCCTGGGTCCTGTGGGAGAGGACACAGAACTTGGGGGCTCTGGGGCAGGGGACCAGCCCACCCATCCACCAACTATCCCCCACTGGAGCAGGGTATTGCTGGGAGAGGGAAGCTGGGTCTTGGACCCTCCCTTTCGCCCATTGTGGGGGCTCACTGGAGCTTGAAGACGTGCTTCTTTTTCTTGTAGTCACTAGCCACCTCGCTGGTGGCCTTGTGCAGGCTGAGCAGTGGCTCCCCGCCGTGTGTGCCCCCGGATGCTGGGCCCTTGGCGTCCTTGTAGAAGCCCAGCTCCCCCTTGCTGAGAACGCAGTACAGGCTCACCCACGACCTGGGGTGACGAGATGGGGCTCAAGGCAGAGTCGCAGCTCTGCCTGGGTACTCTTCATCAATACCTTTCAAGGGCTGACTATACCTGAGCCTTCCTCATTCTAGGCCGTTGCCCCTGTAGGGCCTGGAGTGTTCTTGCTTTTGGCTGCTCCTGAGCTGGGGGGAGAGTCTAAGTCCCGCGGTACCAAGTCTTTGCCCAAGCTGGTCCCTGCTGGGGCTGCCCCTCCTTATCCTCAAGCTGTCTCTGCCACAAGATTTTGCTTGGGCATTTTCCTCACCATTCATCCAACCCCCACCCCAACCACCAGGGAATCCCCTGAAGGGAGATCTATTAGCTTACTGGTCACCCTGTCTGGAATGAGGAATTCTTGTCTCCCCATTCAGCCAAAGCCCCAACAGAGAAGGAAGTCTCCCACGGGCAAACCACACCCAGGTGCCCCTATTTATTTTCACCTTGGTCTCAGCGCAAGGAGGAAAGACTGCCTCCAGGCCCCAAAAGCAAAACCTCAATCTGTTCCCCTCCATTTCATTCTGTTTGCTCAACACTTCCCTTTTGGGCTCCACCTCTCCCTAGATTCAAAAAAGGTTGGACAACCTGGAGTCGGACTCCAAGAGTAGATATATCACTGTTAGACCCTCATTTGGAAACCCATATGACATGCCCCCTATCTCTTAGCCCTCAGTTTGGGATCTGCCCCTTATCAGACCCTCCCTCAATTTAAAATTGAATGAATGGACCCACCCCACTCATTGGTTGAAGGACCTCTCCAGGCTCCACCTCACGAGTCAAGAGAACCCTCCAGCTAGACCCCACATCCAGTTTGCTATTAGCTCTAGTTAACTCCTGGGTTGGTTTCCGTGAGATTGAGTTGCAATTTATTCACGTTCGTAACATTTTCTTCAGGTCCCGCCCCCATGTAAGCGCCACCGGCTCACCCATTGGACGCACTAACCTTAGGCCCCGCTCCTCCGGTTCATTGATTGATTCTTTGAAGTTAAGGCTCCGTTTTTCAGGCCCCGCCTACCCAGCCACCGGTTGGATGCCCTAAAGTTTAGCCCCACCCCCCTCCTCCGGCCCACCTATTCATTCATTGGACACTGAGCTTGGGACCCACCTTCCAAAGCCCCGCCCACACGCTCACCGGTTGGACGACTTGCGGTTAGCGTCGAGCTCGCGCTTGCGCAGCAGGAAGCCCTCGTGCTGCACTGTATGAGTGGGCGGTGGCGGAGGCGCGGGGGCGGAGCCGCCCTGGGCCGGGGCGGAGCGCGAGCGCCGGCTTCCCCCGCCCTCACCACCCTCTCGGGGCCGCGGCCGCCGTCGCGGCTTGGGCCGGTCCCGCGCCCGCGGCCGGTCCGGCCGAGGTGTCCGCTCGGGCGGCTCAAGCCCGTTGGGCAGGCGACCGGGGGGAAGCTCGCGAGGCTGAGGCAGCGACGGCTGTGTGAAGGGAGGGGGAAGAGGGGTGCTGTCCATAGTGGGGTGTGGGGGCCATCTGGGCGAACTCAGGGGTCTAGGGGTCCCATTTGTCTGCAGGGCCATCTGTCTTGGAAGCGAGTATGGGAGGACCTCAAGGTTGGAGGTCCAACTAACAGTTGGCTCCCCAGGTCTTGGGCATGGGTCCTAGGTTTGGAATCCCTCTCTATCTTGGAGGGGAGCTAGACTTATGAAGGTGGGGGTGTAGGCTGGTGGGTGTCCCAGCTGCCAGTTGGAGGAACCTGGCACCTCATGTGTGTGTGGCTGTCTGTAAGGAAATTTGAGATCTCCCCCACTGAGCTAGAGACAGAAACTAGGACAGATGTGGGAAGAGTCTGGAGTCTACTTGTGTGTGGGTGGAAGGGGTTAGGAATCTCTTAGGTTAGTGGCCTCAACTTTCTGAGGGAGAAAATTTCAGAGGCATCTGGGAGCCCTCTCCCATCCCCTGAGAGTCTCTGCAGGGTTCAGATGAGAGGGGCAGGGCTTGACATCAGTATTTCTGGGATCCTGACTCCAGCTTGGGGGAGAGGGGCCCCCATACCCCCACCCATGCCAAGGCTCAACTTACCCCAACAGAGAGCCCAGGGCCTGCCTCTTTCTCCTGCAGCTGCTCCACAATGTCAGCCAGGGTGGCCTTCCTGGAGGAGGTGGGGGGAGGCGCAGAAAGACCCAATGGAACTGGGATGCCTTCTCCCAGAGACCATCCTGGCTGGCTGGAGGAGCCTCAGCCTGAGATGCCAGGTCCCTATCCACTTCTGCATCTGCCTGTCTCAGGTGTCTACTTTACACACCACAGGTGCTCGGCACATGTCTGCTGAATGGAGGGTGGAATCTCTCTCCCCTCTGAGTTTTAAGCACCACAAAGACCAAAATGAAAACTGGTGCCTTCAAGCCTTTGAAGAAACTGTTGCCTTTCTCCACCCGCTCACTCTACCCCCAGCTGTCAAGCTCCCTGGACTTCCCTCATCCCCAGCCCCCATCATTCTGGGTCACATTATCTGGTGACAAGTCTGTTTCCCTCCCTAGACTGTGGGCCCCATGAATGCAGGGATGGAGCTGGTTCAGTCATTGCTCTCCCCAGCACATACCACAAGCAGAGTGGACACATGTTCAAGATGTACAAAATTTGAAAAGGGTCTGGTAGTCATTGTCACTGAAACATATTTGACCAAAGGCCTCCTCTGGGGACACAGCTGATTGAAGTGATCTGCACAATATACTGGTTAACTCTGGATTCTGAAAGGCCTGGGTTCCAGTCCTGCTTCACCCAAGCTGAATGACTTACCCTCTCTGAGACTCAGTTGCCCCATCCATGAAATAGATATGACTACAGCCTCCAGTTTATAAGGTTGAGACAGATTGTGATAAAGGATCTTAGCTCCAATCAGGCAGGTGATGGTTCCACCATTAGCCCAATGAAGAAACTGAGATGCAGAGAGGACAAAATCCCTGCTCAGGGCCACCCAGGGGATTTGGTGCAGGGGTCAGAACTCAGTAGCTGAGAACCTGCACCTGGAGGAGGCCACTGCCACTGTGGAATAATGGGCAGGACTCCTACCCTTTTTCAACCTCCGTTTACACCTCTGCGAAATGGGTATCACGAATGTATCTCCCTCCCTAGGCAGTTCTGAGCCCGGAAACCCTCTCCACTGGCCTGTGTGATTCCAGGAGCTCTCCGTGTCCCCCTTCCTCCACCCCCTGGGCACATGGGGCCTCACCCCTTGGCCAGGTCTCCTCTCGTGGGCATCTCCTGTTCGCTGGACTCCTGCCGCTCCAACCGCCGCTCCCGCCGCTCGCGCCGCCGCTCCATCTGCTCATAGCGGCCCAGGGTAAGGCTGTGTGCAACCTCGTGCTCCGCTGACTCCTGACGCTCGGGCCGCCGCCTCCGCGCAGCCTCCTCGGATTGATCTGCCGATTCTAGACGCTCGGGCCGCCGCCTCCTGGGTAGCTCCTCTGCGCGATCAGCTGACTCCTGGCGCTCTGGCCGCGGCCGAACCTGCTCTGCTGATGCGGGGGCCCCGGGGGTCTCCGCGGCGTCCTCTGCTGCGGCCGGCAGGGCCGTGGGCTCCACTATCCCCGGGACCTCCGGCAGCCGGTCGATGCGCGGCTGGAGGCGTTCCGGCTTGAGCTCCTGACGCACGTACCCCACCCGGGTCCGCACCTCGGCCGAGAGCGTGTCCGAGGCCCGGCGGGCCAGGGGCTCCAAGCCCCTTTCATAGCCCCCTGGCCGCAGCAGGGGCGCAGCCTTGGCCGCCAGTTCTGTAGGGTCTCCAAAGAACTTGCGCCCCAGCAGGGGGGTGGGCGGCTGTTTGCTCTGTTCAGCCTTGATTTTCTCAATCTGAGGACAGAGAAGCCAGACTCAGGTGGAGGGGCGGGGTGGGGGTCGGGGGTTGGGGGTAGGGCCTGGGAAGGTGGCTCTGAGTCGTCTGCCTCACCACCCCATTTATTAGCTCTTATCAGTGAAAAAGCAAGGTTGTCCAGGCCAGTACCCCTGCTTAGCTCTCTGCTAGGAGCTGAATTCCTACTTTCTCCAGCAAACAGTGTTCTTTTAAGAACTGGCTAAATCATCACTTTATGTGCCTTTCTCTCCTCTGGCCCCCAATTGCCTCCTTCCTTCAAGACCTTAAGACTTTTATTAAAATGATTCCTTCTCTTCATTCTTCAAGTCTCAGATCAGACTCCCCTAGGCCAGGACAAATGCTTCTGGGCTCCCATGGCCCCCTGTGCTTCCCCCCATCCCAGCCCTGGGCTACACTGTCTGGTGACAGATCTGTCCCCCCACCACACTGGACTGGGAGCCCAGTGACTGGCTTGGCCCTCACTCAACACAGTGCTGAGCCTGTGTGTTTGTCTTATATAGAGAGATGGGTGTGGTGCCACGGCAGGGGCCTGGGGCAGGATCTGGGGTGTGCTGACCGTGGTCAGGCGCCGCAGAGAGCTGAACCTTTCTTCCCAGGCTGCAGCTGCTTTACGGAAGGCCTCATGTCGCCTGATAAGCTGCTCCACCTCGTCCACGCTGCTGCCCAGCTCCCCACTCTGCAGGAGTGGCTCCTGAGCGGTCAGCCAGGCATCGGCCACCACCGCCTCCTGGGCAAACTGGTGCACTTCCAGCACTATGGAGAGACGTTTTGGGGGTAAGGATGTTAGGGGCACCTGTGGACCTTTCATAGTGGCAGTGGCTGTTTTCACTGGCTGTACACACACACAGAGGGCACTGGCTTTTCACCAGGGAGTCAATGATAGGGCAGCACCCTGCCCACCCTCCCAGGCCTTTATGTTTGCTGCTGGGCACCCATGGGGTGTGCAAAGCATGACTGAGTCACCCTCTGGGCTCTTCTGAACATGCTGGAGCATGTCCCTGTGCTTCTGAGCCGCGTGTCTGGGCCCCCACTCACTCTGCTGCAGCCACTCCCAATGGCGGTCCCACTTGTCCGACACCTCCTCCTTCCTGGTTCCCAGCTTGTCCAGCTGTGCCTGGATCTGGGAGTGGCAGGTGGGTGGGAGAGGCATCAGGGGTGGCTCCCACCCCAATAGGAACAGGTGGCAGAGGAGGACCCCTGCACCCTCCCCACCTCATCAGCCATGGCACTCTTGTTGAGCAGCAGATTGCGCCCCAGCTCCTGGCAGGCCGTCAGCTCGGGCACCCGTGCCTCCAGCTCGGTCTTCAGGCCCTGATGGTAGTTCATGAGCACCTCCACCGACGACACGTCCCTATGGTGGGTGGTGGGTAGGGGTCTGAGCCACGGGAAGCCTCCCTAGATTCGCCCTATATATGCAGGTCCTGATAAGCCCAAATCCCTGAGGCTGGGATTCCACACCATCTCAGGACACCCACCTCCCATGACCAAGTTCTGAGGGGCCAACATTCTTCACTGATTCAATGACTCCAACTTTTCCCCAAGTGCTAAAATGTCACACTTCTGTGATTCTAACCTAGAATTTCAAGATCCAATTTTTCTAATTTTCTAAAGCTATACTTCTTCTTTCTTTCTTTTTTAATGGAGGTGCTGGGAATTGAACCCAGGACCTTGTGCATGCTAAGCATGTGCTCTACCACTGAGCTGTACTCACCTGTGGCAAAGGTATACTTCTGAAGTTTCCACTAGCCAATGATTCTAACCTTCTCAGTCTGTGCTGTCCCATATGGTAGCCACTAGACATGTATGGCAGTCAAGCCCTTGAAATGTGGCTAGTCTGACTTGAGATGTGTTCAAGTGTAAACTAAACACCATATTTTGAAGACTGAGTATAAAAACGAAGGTAAGATATCTCAATAATTTTCATATGCCTATATGTTGAAGCAATAGTATTTTGGGTACACTGGGTTAAATAAAATTAATTACTAAAATTAATTTTCATTTGCTTCTCTTTACTTTTTTTTAATGTGGTTACAAGAAAAATCTTCAATTATATACATGGCTCACACTGGTGGCTTGCATTGTGTAACTATTGGACAGCATCATTCTAAGCTATTATCTGTGCAAAACAAATCCCAAATTTCTGAGGGTTCAACCAGTCAACAAGTAGAGCTTTATAAGACTTAATATGTCCAAATGCATTTCTGATGGTCCCACATTGTGATGATTCCTACTTAAGACTTCATATGCCTAGAACAATCTCCCTGATTCTCCCCTATCTCCCAAATGTACCCTCCCCAAAATTCTCCAACTCAGTAAATTCACCCATCATTCATCCATGACTCCTCTTTTTTCCCCTCAGTCCCCGAAGCTAATCAGTCACTCAAGACTGGACATTTATAACTGCAAAATATACTCTGAAATGATATAAAATCATAGATTTGTTTTAAAATAACTCAGCAAAGGGTGGATGGGATGGGATGGGGAAGGGCAGTGTATGGATGAAGCAGGATTGGCTAAATGTTGATGGTTGTCCAAGCCCAGTGTTCACTCTACACATGTGGGTTCATTATACTGTTGCTGCTACTTCTGTATATTTTTGAAAATTTTCATAATAAAGAAGATTTTTTCAATTCCTAAAGCCAATCATTTCTTGCCATCTCTTCAACCACCACCCTGGGCCAAGACAATATTACCTCTTACCTGGATTATGTTAGCAGTCTCCTGACTGGTCTACCTGCTTCCACCTGGCTGTCCACAGTCCGTTACCCACTAGGCACCTGGAGTGATCGTTCTCAAATGTACATTATATTACATCGCTCCCTTGCTCTACGCAATCCTGTGACTCCCATCTAAATCCAAGAAAAGGCAAACTCCTCACCATGCCCTATTTCTCTTCTAGCCTCACTTCCTACCATTCTCCACTCTCCCCTACCACTCACTCCATCCAGCTACAATGCTTGTCCAGCTTTCCCTCAAACATGTCTAACTACAACCCACCTCAGGGCCTTTGCACTTGCTGATCCCTCCACCTGGAAGACTCTTCCCCCTAAAACTTTACCCAACTCACCATCCTTCACTCAGGTCCCCTTACCTTGCTTTATTTTTCTTCAGAGCACTACGACTATCAAAATAATATTAAGTGTTTGTTTATTTACTTAACTGTTGCCTGTCTCCTCTCTCAGAATGTAAGCTGCATCAGGGCAGGGGTTCACCTTCTGGCATACAGTAGGCATCAATACATATTTGCTGAGTAAATGAATGCAGGCCCAAGGCCCCACAGTCACAGACACAATGCTACGCATCCACAACTCTCCAGGTCCTTGTCTTCTTGGACACATGCCAGGCTACATTTCCCAGCCTCCCAGGCAGACAGGTTGGGGCCACTGGGCCAATAGAACATGAGCGCAGGTTTAGTCCCTAAAACCTCCCATGTGATCCTCCTGCTCTCTTCTCCTCTGCAGTTGGATGCAGAAGGTCCAGCAAATGAATCCCAGGGCTGATGATGGAAGGACAGTGGCTCCCAATCAGTGCAGGACAGGCTTCTGCTGGACACTCACATCAAGCCGTTATGTGAGCAATATGTCAGTTCCTACTAGATTAAGCCACAAATACGCCTCCCTTTCCCAACCCTGGCTTCAGATCCCCCCCATGCTGTGACACCCCCACAGAGGCAGGAGGATGTCCCATGCTCTGAGCCCCAATGTCTGGCCTGACAAGGGGTCTTAATACACAAGAGGCATTAAAACAATGCGTAGCAGGCAGAGGTACTGCACAGGTATTGGCTATTGGGGTTTTTTATGGGAAAGGAACTGCTGATGGGCAGGGGTGGCTGCCCGGAGGCAGGTAGGAAGCCCGAGGTGGGATGAGGGGCACCTGGGCTTGTCAGCTGCTCCAATCTGGCTGGCGATGCCATCCATCCAGGAGAGCAGGTCGCGAGCCTGGCTGTGGAATCGCAGGGCGTCGGCCGTGGAGCTCACGTGCAGGCGGGCGTCCTCGCAGGCTGCCAGCAGCTCCTTCCAGCCCTGCAGCACCTCCTGCTCCCGGCTGGCGATGGCCTCCGCGTGCTCGCCCGCATACACCGTCCGTAGCTGGGCTGCCCCTTCCTGGAGCTGCCTTACCTGAGGGGCATGCCAGGTCGAGCACCAGCCCTCCATGGGCTCCAGGCTCCACCCACTCCTTCCCCCATCTGCTGGCTGGGTGCAGAGCCTAAAAACATAAGGAGCCTGCACCCTTGAGATTCCACACTGGGTTTCATTCCTATCCGCTGCCTGATTTCTTTTTTACTTTCCCGCTTTCTGACTTCTTTTAGACCCACTACCATATTTCTCTCATGTCTGCTGTCTGATGTTTCTTTAACTTACCTGCATTCTGACTTTCACACCTACCACCTCTATAGGGTCAGCCACCTGATTTTTTTGGAGTAACTCCATATTTATATCAGATCCACCACGTAATCGCTATCAGTTCCTCTGCCTAATTTCTAACAGTCATCTGTATGATGTATATAAAATAATTGTCCAATTTTCACCTTCCTTTAGACCTGCAACCCAATTTCCTTCAGGTCTGCTGCTTGAGTTCTGTTAGGTCCACAGCTTCATTTCTATCTGGTTTCTCAGATCCACCTCCCAATGTCATCAGATTCACTGCCTGATTTCTATTAGCTCTGATTTCTATTCGTTAAATTCAACCCCATCAAGTTTCTTTAAGGAAAATCATATGATTTCTATCTGTCCCACAGCCAAATTTCTCTTAACCCCCTCTCAATTCCTTTTAGACTCCCAGTCCAGATTGGGGTAAGATTCACTTCACAGTATTTAGGAGAATCTCCTGCCCAAACTCCATTGGAAACACTGTCTGATATCTGTCAAACATTTCATACCACCTTTTTTCTGTCATTGTCTGATTCTGTGCACCACGTGATCAATCCATATTCTACCTGCCCCATCATCTAATTTCTCCCTGTTCCATGGTCTGTTTTCTATCTGTCCCATCATCTAACTTCAACGTGGTCCACAGCCTGATTTTTGCCTGCTCTGCTGCCCTATCCTTTGGTCATGCTGCTCAGGCCCTCCCACCTGCCTCTCTTGGCCGCCAGCTCCCCACCTGGGACACAAGGAGCTGCAGGTCATGTTCAAAGGTGCGCAGGGTCCGCTGCATGGAGCTGGCACTGGGTCTGGGCTCAGGCGGGGCAGTCAGGCGGGGCAGTCGCCTCCGCTTCTCCTCGATCTGTCCTTGAAGCTCTCGGGCATCACTGAAGAACTTGTGCAACTCCCGAGAGGCGGCCAGCAGCTGGGCCCGTGTGCCCATGAGCTCCAGCAGCTCGGCCCAGGCCTCGTTCAACCCGTCCTTCCACTCCGCCATGGTGGCCGCCGCCGTGTGGCCACACTCAATCAGCTCGTCCACCATCTGGTTCACAGCCGCCAGCCGCTCCCGCCCTGCTGTACCAGTCTCATTGGCAAACTCTGAGAATTTCTCCTGCAGCACCTGCCAGAAGTATGTTGGGGATGGGGACATCATGGGCAAAGGTGCTATACATGAGAGCCCCCTCCAACCCAGCATCTTGTGGCAGGTAAGAGTAGTAACAGTACCAGTGATGATAATAATAACAAAAAATAACACCCAACACTTACTGAGTACTCACTCTGTAGCAATAATAGTAACAACAATAATGAAAATAAGAAAATAATACTTAACTAACACTGTGTTAGGCCCTGTGGATGCTGAATACTGTCCTAAGTGCATTATATTACATTATATTAATTCATTTGTCTCACAGCATAGCCATGATGTAGTGCTATTATAATCCTCTTATTAAGGATGGGGACACTGAGGCCCAGAGAACTTGGTAGCATACGTGGTGGCCACTGGAACCATTGTTTATTCCTAGTGATGCTCAACTTACCGTGACATGCTCAAAGTCCTGGCCGAGCTCAGGTGAGCCGGCCACCACCTCTTTCTCTGCAATCCAGTGCTCCAGCTCGTCCACCTGGCGGCTGAGCTGGTACAGCCAGTACTGCTGCTCCAGGCCCACCCGGCGTTCCTCGCCCAGCTCCTTGAGGGCCACGTACAGGCGGTCCACCTGAGACTGCCGCCGGCTGATCTGCTCGCTAGTAGGGGACAGGGAGGAGCAGAGATGGAGCCCCCTGAGATTTCCAGGACAGAGCTCTGACCCCCCTGCCACCCCTTCCCCCAAGGGCAAGGCTGTGCCTCCTCTGAACCTTCAGGCAGGGTTGAGTCCCCTCAGATTCCTCCATGCAGGACTGTTTTCCTCAAGTTTGGGATGCAGGGAGGTCACATGACCTGTCACCCAGGAGGTCTCAGGCCATGCCCAACCTCAGCACTCAGGGAAAACTGTTTCCCTCAGCTTGATAAGCTCACCACCCCCTACCCCTACCCAGCCTTTCAGTCTGCAGTCCCACATCTGACCCGCCAGCGACTTGGGTGGCACTCCAGACCCCCCACTTGGTCCCCAGCCAACCAACCTCACTTCCAGGCCTGATCTCCAGGCTCAGGCGGACAGAGGTCTAGCCCTGTGCCTCTGTCTCAGCTCTCACCCCTGATCCAAGCATCTCAGATGTGGCCCCTACACCTGATCTCATGGAGGTCACATGACCTGTCATCCAGGAGGTCTGAGGCCATGCCCAATTACAGTGCTCCAGGCTTTTCTGTCCTCCCTGATACCAGGTAGGAAGAGGACCCTTCTCTGTCCTGAGCTCTTACTTCTCACCTTGGTCTTAGACATCGCCCCCCTCCCCTACACTTAAACCTCAGTGCTCCTGGCCCCACTCCCTCAAACATCCCTGTGCAGGGCTCCTCCATTCTGAGCCCCTCCCACCCCAATGCCCAATTCCGGCTCTGTCTCAATTTCCAACAGGGAAACTCCAGATTCTGCCGGACCATTCCCTAAGAACGGGCTCCGCCCCTGCCTGGCCCGGATCCCCTCCCGCCCGCCCACCTGTCCGGGTGCCCCATCTCCAGCAGCGCCCGGCACTGGCGCGACAGCTGTGCGATGCTTTCCTCGTAGTTCTCCACGCCCTGCTCCAGCTGCAGGTGCTTCTTGAGCAGCTGCAGGGTGCTCTGTTCGTCCTGGGGGCACACGGCGCCCGAGATGAGGCGGCAGCAGCGGGCCCCGGGCTCCAGCGCCCCCAGGCCCCCCGCACCCCCAGCCTGGGCGCACCTTGCCCTTGTCCTCACTCATCATGAGCAGCTCCTGCTCGCCCAGCCACGCCTCCACCTCGGCCACGTCGAAGTAGTACTGCTCCACCTGGAAGGCGGCGTCCAGGACTTGCTGCCGCCGCTCGGCCGCCTCCCGCAGCCCGGCCCAGGCGCTCTGCAGCTGCTCCTGGCCACAGCGCACAGCCTCTGCCTCGGGGCTGCGCAGCGACGCCAGCGCGCCCGCACGCTCCAGCACCTCCTCCAGCCGCGGACCGTGAGCCTGGATCTCCCGCCGCAGGCCCTGGGGGTGAGAGCCGAGAGGAGAGTTCAGACGTCGGGCGCCCCCGCGACTGGTACCGCCCAGGAGAGAATACAAACAGTCGCAGATCGCCCACCACGTGCCGGGTACCACGTAAGCATTTTGTGGTTCCTCGCTCAGTCATTCCCCTATGTTGCTGTTGGGAAAACAGGCACGGAGAGGTGAAGTACGTTGCCCGAGAGCAAGTAGCTATAAGGGGCGATGGGATTTGCACACAGGAGGCCGGATCCAGAGACTGCTCTCAAACAAGATGCCTGCTAATACAAGATACCCGCTCATGGTTGAAACACGGGGCCTGAGAATCAGGCAGCTTAGGAGCAAGTGGGGTGTAATTTACATACAGTGAAGTGCACAATTCTTAGGTGTACAGCTCGACACGTATGTTTACACATTATATATCCGTGTACCTAGATCAAGATACAGAACAAGTTCCATCACCCCAGAAGGTTCTCTCAACAAGCTCTGTACTTGCTGAGTACCTGAGTTAACCTCTCCCATGCCTCCATTTCCCCAGCTGGTAAATGGAGATAATAATACAATAGCCAACACTGAGTGCCTGCCAGGCACTTTGCTAAGTAAGGGCTTTGCCAAATATAGTCACTCATCTGATCCTCACTCCAACCCCAGGAGCTACACATCATTATCATTCTCATTTTACAGATGGGGAGACTGAGGCACAGAGCAGTTGAGGAACTTGCCAAAGGCACATGGCTAGTGGCAGCCTGCTAATATCTACCTTGCTGGGTTGCTGCACCGTGGAGCGCTGAGAACTGTGCCCAGCATGCACTAGGTCATCAGTCAATCTTAGCAGCTATTATTCGTTCAACAGCCCCCGTGTATCCAGAACACTCTCTCACACATGCAGCTGAGCTGCCCCAATTTTAAGCATTAAGTGAATTTGATCAATTTCCTCAACCATGAAATTGATGGGCCAGTCCTGTTTGTTCCCAACACGGCTGACAGCCAGGAGTATTTTCATCAAGACGGAAAAACAAAATCTAAGAAAATGCCCCGCCTCTTAAAGAACTCCACCTAGTGCAGCATGATCACAAACTTTTCAAAATAATTTGTGTGTCCACCTGCCCACCATCCTTCAGTGCTCCATTCTTCCAACTTATATTTTTTTGGTAAGAGAGGTGAATGACAATTCCTATCTGGTAGGGTTACTGTGGAAATTAAATTAAATAAGAGGCATAACCCCCCTAGAACAGTACTTGGCACATAATAAGTCTTTAACCAATGTATTACTAATATTATTATTGTTCCTCTTTTATACGTGTTACTTTGGGCTTTGGTGAGAGTTGGTTTGATCAAGTTTCCTCCACTGAGTGATTGGAGAATCACTGCTCAAGATCAAGAATCTACTCATTAAGGTGTGGCAACTAAGGCTCAGAGAGGTGGATAGAGGTCCAGAGATATTAGGGGCTGAAAACTCCCCACTGTGCTCAGCCTGAGTCAGCACTCTCACTGTCTCTGTCCTCTCTCCCCACGGGTGTCTGGAGAGCTTGGTTTTTGTTTTTGTTTTTGTTTTTGTCATTTTCTTTTTCATGGCCAACAGACATTCTCCTTACTTCTAGTCATGAGGTCCTGACTTTCTTTTGGGGAACACCCTTGCCTCCATCTCAGCCCAGATAATTAAGTGAAGGCTGACCCCACCTGCTGGTTCCAAGGTGGGCCCTTAGCCCAGATCAGGCCCTTCAGAGCTGTCTAAATCCCTGGCCACCAGGATGAGTTCAGGGTGGACATGTGACTCAAACTGAGCCTAAAAGAGTTACTCCTGGGACTACTGCTGAAATTACTGAGAGAGAAAAAATCTCCTCAGTTTTATGAGTGGGATGTAAATTTGAACCTGTCAGAGCTCTTTTAACCAGCAGGAGAGGGGAGTTGGCCTGAGAACAAAGCTAACAGGAAAAAAAATTTGGAAATGAGAGATTCATGACATCTTGGAAGCATCTGGATGGATCTGTATCTGCTGTCCACAGTCTTCTCAAACACAAGAGCCAATAAATTCACTTTTTTGGCTTTAACCAATGATAGAGCTGTTTTTCTATCATTTGTATCCAGATGTGTCCTAACCCACTCTCCGGCCCTGGCTCTGCTCACCTGGTTCTTTTTGATGTGCTGCTGGACAGCTTGCAAACCACTGCCTCGTTCTGTCTGCATGGCCAGTGGCAGCCGTTCCTGGACCCATGCCTGGAGAGGAATCAGGGAGCAGGTCAAGGGAAGGACACAGGGAGCAGGGCCAGGACCCCTGCATCCCCCAACTAAACTGTAAGCCACCTCTACAGCATAAAAGGCCCCTCCTCACCTAAGAGCCTGCTCATGTTTTCAGCCTCCTCTCTGGACATGCTCTGTCTTGCTCTCTGCACTGGAGCCGGGCTCATGCTTACCTCTGGCCTTTGTCTGGGCAGGTCTTGCTTCCTGAATTCCCTTCCCACTCCCTCAGCAGGCTCATTTGTACTCTTCCTCCACGTCTCAGCTCAGACATCCCCTCTTCCAGGAAACCCTCTCTGACTTCAGACCTTGGCCAGTTGCTTCCTCTGGGCTCCCATGGCCTCCCAGCTTCTCCCATCACAGCCCTAATCACCCTGGGTTCTTCTCACTGACTGAGGACAAGTCTGTTTTCCCCTTTGGACTTTGAGTCCTCTGTAGGCAGGAACGGGGTCTGCCTTAGTCACCCCTGTGACCCTAGCATCACGTAAGCACAGAGAGGGGCACAGAATGAGCAAATTCTTGAATGAACGAACAAGCAAACCAGGAGGTGAGAGACTGACTGAGGAAGTGACTGGATGAGTGACAAGTGAGTAAGTGAATAATAAATAAATGAGTGAAGGAGGGAATAAAGGATGAATTGATGAATAAATCAACGACTTCATGAATAAAGCAAAGAGTGATTGAAAGTAAATTAAATGTAAAAGAGTGAACGAATGCATAAGTGAATGACTACATGAAAAAATTAAGGCTTGAATAACTGAGTCTATCAGTGTATCAGTGGGTGGGTTTCTCAGCCATTTCCACCCTTGAACCCACCGAGGTCCCACGGCCCCGACCCCATCCCAGTCTCCATTCCCTCTGCCCGCTGGCCCGCCTCTGGCCTCACGCCCCGCCCCCTCCTCGCTCACCTCTCCTCTTATCCGGGCCCCGCCCAAATCCCCCGCGCGGGTCCTCACCAGCTCGTCGTCGAGGTCGTGCGCCACCTGGTGCAGCTCCTTGGAGGCTAGCAGCAGGCGGCGGCGCTCCTGCAGCGGCTCGAGCAGACGCACCAGGCGCTCGCCCACCGCGTTCTGCCGCTCGCCCACCAGCTCCTTGCTCGCCGGCTCCAGCGGCAGCGCGGCTGTCTGCGCCTGCAACTCTCCCACCTCGCGGTACCACTCCTCCACCTGCGACTCCATCGACTGTGGGAACAGGGGCCGGGTTAGCAGGCCCCACCCTCCCTCCCCATCCTGCTGTGGCTGGCTCTCCAGTACCTTTATGGTGACAGCCAAAACCCTGGTCGAGGCCCACTGTTCCACTCTCCCCTTGTTCAGTTCCCTCCAAAAGCGCTGCCCTCCTCTCTGTTCCTACAACCCACTAAGCTAGTTCCTGCCTCAGGGACTCTGCCATTTCTGTTCCCTCTGACAGGCATGCTCTTGCCTGTCAATCAGATTTCGGCTCAAATACTACCTTTTCAAAGGGGCTTACCTGACCCCCTTGGACTAAAACGGTCCATTAGTTCATTAATCTCAGAAAAACCCTTCAAGGTTGGTGGTATCTCTGTTTTACAGAGGAGGAAACTGAGGCCCAGAAAAGTTATGTAATTTGTCCGGAGAGTCAACCTTTCCAAATACCAAAAATAAATACAAAGTACAGTGATTTAAGTGGATGATGTGCCATAGGGATGGACAGAAAGTGCAAAAGCAGACCCGAATACACAGGAGAATTCATATAGTTATAGATGCCATTTCCAATCTCCAAGGAAAAGATGGATTATTCAATGAATGGTCACCAGCCAACTGGCTGACCAATTTAGCTGGATCCCTTCCTTGCTCTTTATGCTGAAAACAATTCCAGATGGATTAAAGACTTGAGCGGAATAAGTAAATCCATAAGGCATACAAAGAAAACCTGGGCAAATGATTTAATACTCTTGGGATGGAGAAAATCTTTCCAAGCATATAAACCATAAAGGGAAAGATTTATAAATTTGGCCACATAAAATACTTTTGCGTCAACCAAAATTTCTAGCTTTAGTTAAAGGCAAATGACAAACTGGAAAACTATTTAATATGTGTTAGAGCAAGGAACTAGTTTCTTCAACAGTAAAAGAATTCCCTTTGATCCTGCTTCCTTTGTCTCTACGAGACTTAACCACCATCGGATAACTCTGTCTTTACTTGTGAGGTGGTCTTTTTTTTTTTTTTTTTTTTTTTTTGGATTGACCTCCTGCTCCTAGAATGGGAGCTTCATGAGGGCAGAGGCTGTATCAATCCACCTCTGTATTCCCGAGTGCCTAGAACAGTGTCTGGCATGTAACAGGCCTTCAACTGAGATTCATTCAATGCACAGATGAATGACATCAGCAAAGAGAGGTTGCCCAAAAGAGAAAAGGGCCTCTCATGTGAACAGGCAACACAAGAAAAAATAAGCACGTGAAAAGCTACCCAGTCTCACTAATCAGCAGGATAATACAGATCAAAACAAAATATCCTTTTCTATTCATCAGATTGGCAAAAATGTAAAAGATGGATAATATCTAGTATTGGCAAAGACACAGGGAGATGGGCACACTCAACCACTGTCAGTGGTGGTGTAAATTAGTAGAGCCTTTCTGGAAGACAGTTTGGCAGGTCCTATCAAAATGCAAAATGTGTCAAAATGCTTTGACCCAGCACTTGCATTTCCACTTCTAGGAATGTATTTAAAGAAACACTGGCACATGTGCACAAAGATGTTTGTCCAAGAATCTCATTGTAGCAGAGTTTATAATGGGAAAAAAATGGACACATTGATGTCCATCCAGGGTGAAATGGTTAAACAAATCCATGTCAGTATGGAATAATACTCAAGACTTACTGATAAGAGGGGGAAAAAAACCAATTTAGAACGTACTTATGGGGGGAGGGTATAGCTCAAGCAGCAGAGGAAATGCTTAGCATGCACGAGGTCCTGGGTTCAATCCCAGTACCTTCTCCAAATGTAAATAAATAAATAAATCCAATTACCTCTCCCTCATAAAACAAAAGAAACAATAAATAAATAGATAAATAAACCTAATTACCTCAAAAAAAGAACATATTCATGAATATATACGTAGTGGATTGCGTATGCATAAAACTTCTCTGGAATAAACAAGAAATTAATCACACATGGTACCTATTGAGGCAATGGGAATTTAGTGAATGGGGACAGGGATGAAGGAGAGATTTTTCACATGGGATTTTTATATAGTTTTTGACGTCCTAACTGTAATATTTATTTGTTCAAAAATTTAAATTAAACATGAAAAACAAAGAACACAAAACCATTGATAATCCATATAGGTACATCTGTTACTGCATAGATAGGGGTCTAGAAGGATGCAAGCCAAATAATGATTGAGGTTCCCTTTGGGGTGTGGGATCGAAGGCATGTTGAAGGAAGCCTTTATGTTTTACTGAAGATTTCTAGGTTAGTATCATCTTTTACCAAAAGAACACATTTATGTATTATTTGTGTGATTATAAACAAAGAAAGCTAGAAAAGAAAACAAAATAACAATAATGAAATTAAATGGTAACAGATTACCGCAAAAAACTGCAAACCAAAGCTCAAAACTTAAGAACCAAGTCAAGACTTCTGTTGCAAGGTTCTGCAGTGCAGAGCTGTTGGTTTTGCCTGCCCAACATCAGCACCTTTCTTCCCAGCACCTGAAACCCCACACTCAGGTCCTGAGCTTCTTGAGGGACTAATAAAACCTAGGGGGTCCAAAGATGGCCCCATGATCCAAATCTGGCCAATCAGAACACTGAAATAACTCTTGCCACAGGGATTGGATCAGGGATGGTCATGTTACCTAAGCTGGGCCAATGAAAACTCTTCCAGATTCCTGAGGGCTGATGAAACCCAAGAGCACAAGAATGGCCATGTGACTCAGGCCTGGCCAATGAGAACACTGAATCACCCTGGCCACAAGGATTGGGTACGAGATGGCATGTGACCTAAGATCAGCCAATGAAAACTCTTCCCACTTTTGCTGGAAAAGCATGTGAGCTCAAAAGAGGTGGTCTCCTCATCAGGTTCCTAAAGCTGGTAGAATATAGGCCTGGGACGCTAAGGACAATTTTGCCACCAAGAGGGAACAGGCTTCCCAACAATGAGGCCAACACTGAGGAAAGCAGGGTGCAGAAACAAAGACAGAGATTCCTGAGGGCAGAATTTGAGTAACTGATCCAGCCATGCCCAAAGCTCTTATCCTCTGGATCTTTCAGCTCCATGAGCCAACAATGTCCCCTTTTAGACTAAGTCCTATGAACTGCACCCCAAAAAGTCCCAGCTGACACAGTTCACAATGTGTAGGAGTCATATACATGGGTAAAAATCAAACCTTATAACAAGTCAAAACCATGTATGATGAAAAAATTTTAAAGGCACAATTATAAGTGGCAGAAATCAAAGAAAAAGGAAATAGTCATCCCCAAAACTTTTTCACTAAGAAAATCATCATAGTGATGTATAGAAAAATAAAATGCACCAGAATTCAGGAAACTTTCAATATAGTCTGTAGTCTGAAATGTTAAAGTTATAAGTTCCAGTTCCCCATGAAATGAAAACCTCTTCAGTAAGTGGCCGTGTGACCTGAGATGAAATAATTCCAGGGACTGACATTTTTCTACTTCTACAAAATTGCTACGTACTTTGAACACTCATTTAATGTGTATCCTTTCCTGCAAACACATGCCAAGGATACAGAAGTACAAAGGTGATTAAACACATCAAAAGATGTTCAGCCTCCTTCAATGTTCAAGAAAATGCAAATGCAAATTAAAAGAACTGCAAAACAGTACCTCTCCTTTCGCAAATTAGCAGAGTTGAAAAAGCTTTCTAATGCCTAATAATGGTGACCTTGCAGGCAGATGGCTGGCTGTCATGTGGCAGGTGGGTCCACTGCCTTTTCAGGGGGATACTTGGCAATCTCTGCCAAAAAAGTTTAATGCATACACCTTTTGGCCCCAATATTTTACTTCGAGGATTACCTTCTGCAGAAATATTTGCACATGGGCATAAACACATATGGACAGGGATGTCTGCTGTGGTATTATTTATACTAGCAGATTGGGAACAGCCCAAAGGTTTCTCAACAGAAGACTGGTGAAAGACAATGTCAAAGCACCCTCTGGAATACCATGCAACCGTTTAAAAGGACAGGACATATCCTAGACTTTGTGACTAGGAAGGATGCCTGGGGTGTTTTGTCAAGTGAAAAGTCAAGCTTCAGTCTGATCTATATGTCGTGTGTCTGTGTGTGGGTATGCACAGAATATTTCTAGAAGGGTAGAGAATACACAGTTGAGAGCAGTTACACCCCTGGGGAGTGGAACTGTCCATGTGGAGGGGGAAGGAAGACTTTTCACTGTTCACATCACACCCTTCTGTTTGAACTTCTTACCATAACAGCACTAATGAGTAACACATCCTGCTGTTTGCTCTAAGCACTTGACAAGAATTGATTTAATCCTCACAACAGCATATGAGGTCAGGGAAGATGGGGACATTTGTATTGTTCGCAAGTGGAGCCAGCACCTGACTCCACGCCTGGCACAGAGTAAGTCTCCGTCAGTATGTGTTCACTTTGTTTGCTGGACTGGTCACCATGCTATTCTACTTCTCTTAGTATTAAAGATGAACATTAAAAAAATTAAACTGGCTTTAAACATTAAAACCAAAGGAACCATGAAGTACTCACACAGTCTACATAAAACATGGATGACTCTTGCAAGCACTGTTAAGGGAAGGAAACCAGACACAAAGGACCCTATGTGGTATGATTCCATTTATATGAAATGCCCAAAACAGGCAAATCTAGGAGAGGGTATAGCTCAGTGGTAGGGTGCGTGCTTAGCATGCATGAGGTCCTGGGTTCAATCCCCAGTACCTCCATTAAATAAATAAATGAATAAACCTAACTTCCTCCCAACCCCTCCCCCGCAAAAGAAACAAAATAGGAAAATCCATAGAGTAAAGGGAGCTGATGGGTACAGGGTTTCTTTCTGGAATTAAATAGTGAGGAGAGTTGCTCAACTTTGCAAATATACTAAAAACCACTGAATTGTTCAGTTTAAAATTATGCATTTTAAAGCATAGAATTATGTCTCATTTAAAAAAAAAAAAAGGTATTAAAGGTGAAAACCAAAACAAACAAAGAACAGAGGCACCTACTTCCAAAAAAGCCTCAGGCATTTTGCCACATGGTGACTGGCAAGCCCCAACTCCCACATCAACCTGATTCCTACTTGGGTCCACCTGCTGCCTTCCCATATTCCAGTTGTGGAAATTGAGGCTCAAAGAGGATCAGTCTCTGGTCTAAAGTAAAAATTGCCAGCACCAGAATTTGTACCCAGGATCATGTGACCACAAAACCCTAGTGGCCCTCAGTCACTCTGCTGCTCTGTGATCAGGGGTAATGAGGCTCAGAAAGATGGGGTCCCCTGCCCTCAGTCACATGGTAAAAGAAGGGGCATTCTAACCCTGGACTGTGTAGCTCCTGTCCCTGGGCCATGCTGAGCCAGATGAAGAAAATGTGGGACAAAGAATGAGAAGTGGGGGAGAGGGTGTTTCCTTGGCCAGAGAAAGAGCCTCGCTTAGGTTGGGGGTAGTAAGGCGTCCCCAGGGACTCAGCCCAGCAGCTGCAGAGCCTCCAGTGCGTTTTCCCCTAGCTGGTCCCTTCGGATGGCAGGAGACTAGCTCCCCACTTCCCTCCTGGAGCAGGAGCTGGTGGCTGAGCCAGACCAGCTGGTCAGGCCCTCGAGGACTGGGAAGGCAGGAGCTTGGGACTCCACCATCTGGCCCCTCCGCCGCCAGGAAGGACAGTTGGACAGCAGGCCCGAGGGAGGACTCCGGGAGGTGGGGTTCCAGGCAGGCTGCTGCAGGGGTGGGGGACAAGAGGAAGGACAAGAGGAGGACACAGGCATAAGGCGAGATCAAGGGAGAGAGGCCGGGATGGAGAAGTGAAACAGAAAGAGACAAAGAGAAGAGAGTGAGAGAGTCAGAGGAAGAGAAAGAGGCCCAGAGATGGAGATAGAAGGGCAAAGAGAGAGAGACAGAGATGAGAGAGAAAAAACTAAGAGAAACAGAGACCCAGAGGAACTGGGGGAGCAGGACTGGGAGACGGGCCCAGGGTGATGCAGAGGGGAACAAATACCTCACACATCCACACTCCCTCCGACCCAGGGCCCGCACCTCCCGCAGCCCAGCCTGGCCCCGGTGGCCTGAAAGATGGGGCAGCCAGGAAACGCGCCCGTCTGGACTGACCTCTCCCTCCTGCCTACGCCCAGTGTCTGGGATCTCAGGCGGGCCACAAAAGACAGTGGGGCCTGGGGAGGACCCCCTCCCAAGTGGCAGCTCGAGAGGCCCCAGCTGGGCTCCATCTGGGGGCCTTGGCCCACTGAGTCACGAGCTCCCTCTGCTGGGGAAAGAGCCCAGGAGTCCTGTGCTGGGGCCTGCCCATTGCTGTGTGACCCCGAGCCAGGCTCTAGTCCACCCTGGGCCTCAGTCTCTCCCTTAAACAATGGGGAAACCTCTCCAGGGCTTGGTGGGGCTAAACCCAATCTATGGAGGGAAGAGCCGACCCTGCACTTGTCTTGGGCAGGAGGCCCCAGATCCTCCCTCTGACATCTAAATGCCAAAAAAGGAGCCAAGAACACCCAGGGTCACCAGTTACCCACCCAAATCCAAATGCAGACACCACAGTGAGATATGCTTCCTTTCCATCAGAAAAATCTAAACAGTCTGACAATACCAAGTGGTGGTGAGTACAGGTGGAAGCAAGAGCTGTCATTTGCTGCTGGGGACAGAGCATTCAGTGGCATCAGGACTCAGGCAATCAATCTGTCACCATCAGGTGAACTGCAGACAGTTCTAACTTTTAGCATTTGTGTTAATGCTTCATGTATCACCCCCCAAAACATTTTTTAAAAGTATATGGATAGGAGGGAATACCAAAATGGAAGACAAACAGAAACAAATGAAACAAACTGTTTCACATCAATAACAATCTGCCAGAGGTGGGAAAATAATAACCCAACTTCTGAACACAGCATAGTGATGATGTACCCTCCGGATGGAGACAATTAAAAATTTAAAACCTGTAAACAGGCATTATCTCTTAGTTAGATTTGTTGGGTCAGCGATTCTGAAACTACTTAATGCAATCTGTCTTGTAATCTTTACAATGTCCAGATGAAATCACTACTGTTATTCTGCCCATTTTACTGAAGAAGAAACTGAAGCCAAAAAAGAGGAGTCGTTCTAAGTCACCCAGCTGGTATAAGTCACAGAGCTGGGCTTGACCCCAAGCAGCCAGGCTCCAGCATCCATGGCCTTGACTGTGGATGAGGCTGCATATCGTCTCCCACAGTCCTGCTGTCACCGAGTGGCTTAGCATCAGGGTCCTTCCCATCGCACAGAGGAGGCGCCTGAGGCTTAGACCGGGGGTAAAGTCATGTGCCTAACATCACACACCTTGCACGTGGCATGCTAAGCCCGCACTCTACCATTGACCTATACCCTCCCCGCCTTGTCAAGACTCTTGATAACGCCCTCCTCAAATCATCCTTGGCGGACAGTGCCTTCTGTTTCCGGCTGGGACCCTGACGGTCAGATTCCCATTCTTTGGGAATTCACCACATCTCAGTGCACAGCTTCACCTGGGAGGCCCACAAGGATTTCACCCTACTTAAGATGGGCAGACAGAGGCTCAGAGAGGGACTGAACTTGTGCCCTGACTGCGATTTGAACCCAAGTCTGTCTGCCTCCCCTACCCAAGTCTCTGTCACTGGCCCCTAGCTGCTTGTACTGCTTGCTCCCTCCTCTGTCTGACTGTCCAGACCACCACTTGTCTCTGCCGACATTCTGGGCGATCCCTCAGAGCAGACTTGGGGCCGAGTCACCCTATGTGACCACTGCCTGCTAAGACAATGAGGTCTGGACCTCAGATAGTGATTGATTATTCAGAGGCCAGTGAGAGGGTCATCTTCCCCACTGTGGCCTGAGAGTATCAAGGGAAGAGGTGGGATGGGAACTAAACGTGGTCCTGAATGGCCACTTGGTGGCTGTGTGACTTTGGGTGAGCCATGGACCCTCTCTGTGCTGTGGTCTCCTCATATGTGCAGTGAGGGTAACCATAGCACTTCCCTTGTAGGGCTGCTGGGAAGGAGAGACAGGGTTCAGTGGCCAGCACAGAGCACATATCAGCGGTTCTCAAAGTGCAATCTGGGGACTCCTTGAAATTCCCGGGATTTTTTTCAAGAGGTCTGCAAGGTTACAACTCCTGTTTTTTTAAAAAAAAATGTTAATGGTTATTTGCCTTAATCATTCTCATTGTCTCCCAAGTGCATAGTGGGATTTTGCAGGGACCCCATGACGTGCTATTGCAAGAGACTGAATACAGAGGCGGACATGAGAATCTAGTGCTCTCTTAAGCCAGACGTGAAAGGGAGCTGCAACACTGAAAATGACGCCAATCTTCTGCCTAAACTTTTTGTTGGAAAATATAGTTATTCTTCATAAAAGAATGCTTCAGGGTTAACATGCGATTGATTTATTATTGTTTTAAAACAAATCAATCACTTAAATATGTCTCAGTTTTCATTTTTAATACAGTTTCAATAGGTATAATCCACACAAACAAGCCCTTTGGGGATCTCAACAGTTTGTAAGAGGTAAAGGGATCCTGGAGACCAAGGCAGTGGAGAACCACTGGGGTATATAAAGCAGTGACGTCCCTGGCATCCTATTCAGATCTGTTTCTCTCTTTGCTTCTTTGCCCATCTCCCCCACCAGAATGTGAGCCCCCTGGGAGCTGTGATTTTTTTGTCAGTTTTGCCCACTGCTGTATTCCCAAAAAGCACCTGGCACATTGGCATAGGTGTTCAATAGAGATTTGCTGTCTAGATAAATGAATAAATACTAATGAATGTCATACACATTTTTATCCCTTGACTTTCCCTCCCTGCCCCCCGGACACTACATCAAGTACTTTAGGAGCATAAGTATGCAGGAGGTTATCAAAAGGAGCAGAGAAGAGACGAGGGACCTGGATTTAAATGCAGGCTCTGCCACTTGCTACCCTGGGCTGGTAAGTTCACCTCCAGGAGCCTCAGGCCTTATTCCTGGGACATCCAGGCGGGAGCTGTCACATCCTGGAGGTGAGATGCAACACCTAGATTTGCACCTCCAGTCAGTGCATCGAACAGCCAGATACTGAGCGTCAACTGGCTGCCAGGCCAGGAGCAGAGATAAAGCAGATCCTGGGTCTGTCCTCTATGAGCCGCTGTTTCATAAGGGAGAAACTGGCTGGCTGTGAGCCCTTGGGCCAGGTGTTCTACCTTCTAACTTCTGTGCCTCAGTTTCCCCACTGGTCAAATGGGGGATGATAGTAGGAGTACCCCTCTCTTAGAGTTGCTGGAAGGAGTAGGTGAGAGCTGGGCACTGAGGCTGGTAGAGGAAGCGCTCTGTGAATGTTATGATTGTTCTGTGCAAAGCCATTGCCCTACTCTGGGCCTTGGTTTCTCTATCCAGGAACAGGTGTCAGGGTCCCGGGAAATCCTCAGTGTGCTGGTTATCTCCATACTGTTTCTTGGCTCTAAAGCCTTCCTCTCCACTTTGTTCTCAGGCCCTAGGGGTAGTGACTGCTTCCAACAGTGACTACTAGCTGGACTGCCTCAGTATCCCCTTTCTGCTTCTAGCCCATCTAACACCTTGGAAATAAACCCCTATCTTTAATACCCTCTGTTTGTAGTAACTTGAGTGGAGTCTGACCATGACTCAGGCCCCACTGTGGCTAAAAAGCCCCCATCCACATCAGCCAGGCCATACCTGCAGCTTCTTGAGCTGGCTGTTGACAGTGGCCAGGTCCCCACCAGGGTCCACGTCTTGCAGCTGGCTTTCCATGTGAAGGAGCTTCTTGTCCAGTTCAGCGAAGCTTTGCACCAACTGGTCGGCCTTGCTGGCCTCAAAGAGCTGCCTCGCCTTGGCCTGGGTGGTGCTCTCCAGCTCCGCCCAGCACTGCCGGATCTCCCCCAGCTTCTTCCGTACTGAGGGCGCCAGCTCTGGTTTCTCCTGCATCAGTTGCTGGCCCTCCTGCCCCAGATGATGGGAGGCAGGAAATGAGGGGGAGGGAGTAGATGGTGGGGAGGGACAGAGAAATATGGGGGCAACAGAACACAGGGGTAGGGATGTAGAGAGAGAGACAGAGGTGAGGAGTTGGAGACACAGAGAGATAGAGACATGAGGTGTGGATGCAGAGGACACACCAAGGCATGGGGAGAGAGATGAGGAGAGACAGGCAGAGAGACATAAGCAGAGGCATGGCAAGGAGACAGGGAGAGACAGACAGCCATAGAGTGAGGGACCCAGAGACAAGAACAGAGTCAGAAACATGGGAAGAAGGCCATAAGAAAGAGAAGGGGAGAGACAGATCGAGATGGAAGAAAGAGACAGAGAGAAAGGCAGAGATCACAAACCTCCATTAAAGTCAAAGTTGAGAAGAGTGGCTTTGCCCCTAAAGCTGTCAAATGAAGCCCCCATAACTATGCCACCATTTATGGGCTGTCAGTGGCATTTGAGGGTTTAAGGCCCATCTGGGTATCTCCGTTTGAGTCAGAAGAGTGCGGGGTCGGCGGGCGGGGGGGGGGGGCTCTGGGGCTGCAGGTCTTGGGGGCAGTAGGGGGGTTGATGCTTGGAGCAAATATCTGCTCAGGTCCCTCCAAGACTGAAGTCAAGCTAGAGCCACATTAAAAATAACAATACCATAGCAATTCCAGCTCCTAGGTGCCTGGCCTTGTGTTAAGCACTTTATGTGCACAAGAGCCCAGGGAAGTAGTTGTATTTATTATTCCCTTAATTTTAAAGTAGAGCAAACTGAGGCTCAAAGAAGTTAATACAATCCCCCCAAGGCCCCAGAGATGCCAACAGGCATAGATACAATGAGAACCCAAGGTTGTAGGAATCCAAAGTTCACTTGAACCCAAGCTTCCCAGGGCTGCTGCAGCCTGTCTACCTGACTTTCCCTTTTAGATACTCCAAATGATGTGGAAGGAAACCTGGTGCAGGAGGTTATAGGAAAGGGTGAAATATTTAACTCTCCAGAAGACATGTTGGCCATTTTACAGATGGGCAAACTGAGGCTCCAAGAGGTTACATGAATTGCTCAAGGCCACATAGCTAAAAGCGGATATGGAAATGATTTGAAGCAGTTCAGAGGTATGAGAACAGCAGGTTGGCAGTGGAGGGTGAAGGACGTGAGACGTGGGTTTCCTGGAGGCACCTAGCATGGGCCTGGCAGGTAGGAACTTTGGGTTCCTACAACCTTGGGTTCTCATTGTATCTACACCTGTCAGCATGGGCCTGGGTCTTCTGCATCCTCACCCTCTCGATTTTCTCCAGCCACTCCTTATTCTGAGCCAGCTCGGCCATGAATGCCTGGTGCCGGAGCCATCGCTTATGCAGCTTGTGGCCATCTTCCCGCGTGCTATCCCGCGCCATCAGCATCTTCTCATGGATCCAGCCATCCAGCTGTTCAGGACAGGGGGAGAGGCTTGGCCAATTCCCCCAACCTGGCATAGACCCCCATCCCCACCCACTCTGTGATGTCCCAGGTTCAGGGCCTAGGTTTCTGGGATTTCAGAAGGAGAGCAAGGTAGGATGGAAAGACCTTTGCAAGTGAGGCCTTATGGGGGCGTGCAGCTCAAGCCCTTTCCTAAGGGGTGGAGGATGGATGGAAGAGCCCCCAGAATGCCTCATCCCTTAGTCCCTCTATCCGCAGGGCAGCCCTTTTCAACTCCTCATAAGCTTTAAGCCCCAAGGCAGGGTTCCTGGGCCAGTCAGCCCCCTCCTGCCCACAGCCAAATCAACCCTCCAAAACAAGCCCTCCAATTTAGAATTTAGCTGTCTTCCAGTTCAACCATGCTCTCCCACCATGGCAACACTTAGATCCTTTGATTCAGTCTCAGCCACTTCCAATAAAGACCAATTCCAGATCCCTAACCCATTCCCAAAGGTATCAAGTGAAGCCCCCATATCTAACCCCAGGCCCCCAATATGGCCAAATGAACCTCTAAAAAAAACCCTCTTAACTAATGCCAAGTCTAGTTCCTTCCAAACCATCTCTCCAATCTGCGGTAGACCTATCCCCCACAACCCAGGTCCAGCCTCCCTAATGAGCCCACAGGACTCCCCAAATCCAGCCTTGAAGATCCAGCCCAAGACCACAGTTCCCCTAAACCATGACCAGCTCTAGCCCTCAAAGGCAACCCTCCAAATGCAAGCATCAGGGCTACCCTCTTGCTCCCCAAATGAACCTACCCTCAAATCTAGCACCAGACTCCCCAACATGGACTAGATAGAATCCCCGTCAAGTCAGCCCCCTGTCCCAAAATAAAGTCAGTTCTAGTCCCCCCATTCACCAACAAAACCAGTCATTCAAAATGTAAGTACCAAGAGTGGGCCCCTCTCACTACCTTCAGCAGGACCAGTCACACACCTGCTTTCTGAGCCACTATCCCCCTCCCAGTAAGACTTGTCTCCTAAGCTGGAACCTCCCCACTCATGACCAAACCTGGCACCTGGGACAGTTTGCTCCTCCCCCTTCTCCTCCCCCCCCCCCCCAACCCCAGTCACAAGATCCTCCTACTCCCTCCTGGAAAAAAAAAAAAAAAAAACACGGACTCTAGCTTGCAGTCATAGCCAAGGACAAATCCCCAGCTGGCCAAACCCCACTCCGTGTTCCCTGAGCATGCGCTCCCCAGGGGGCCAGGACAGCTTCAGACTCCCTCATACACACACACACACCACTAGAGCCAAGTCAAATGCTGAATCCCCCAACGCAATTCACAGGTTCCCAACAAGCCGGGAAGAGTTCGCTAATGGCAGCCACAGCTCACAGGGAAAGCAAAGCCCCTGTAGGAGAGGTACTCCGTCATCAAGGTAAAGCCCCCCAAAAGTGACTGAGCCCCATCACTGAGGGCAAAGCCAGAGTTCCCAATAACCCAGGAAAAAGCCTTCAAAAGTCAGAGCCTCCCAAACCCAGACCAAAGCCAAGACCCTTATCGCCCAAGGCAGACCCCCGCAAAAGTGATTCGCCCCCACCATCTAAGGCTGACAGATTCCGCAAGAACTAGGAAAGGACGGCTCCAAAGGTTGAGAGTCCCCCAACCCCAGGGCAAATCTCAGATCCCCCATTACCCAGAGGGGGATCTGAGAGAGCCTCCTAGAGAGGTTGAGACCCCCTTAACCTCCAGGACAAATCCACACTACCACAGGAGTAGCCTTAGAAGTGCCCCCTTTTTCGCCACGGTCCCTTGGGACCTGGCCCCTCAGTCCCGCCCGCAACAGCACCGCGGACAGCTCCCGGAGTCTGGGCCCCTCCCCAGGGCTGGGGTCCCTGCTCCTGGTCCACCCGCCCTCGCGCCGCCAGCGCCCCTCCCTCCCGCGGCGGGTAGGCGAGCACGCGCCCAAGCCCCCTCCCCCGCCTGCCTAGGCGGGGGCGCGCACCAGCCCCCTCCCCTAGGCGCCCCTGAGACCTGAAGTGGCAGAGGCGTTGGCAGGGCGTCCCCGTGGCGGGCGGGCGGGCTCTTGCCCCTCCACTGCGACGGCGGCGGCAGCGGTGGTGACGGCTGAGGCTCCGGCGGACGCGCGCCCCCGCCCCCCACCCCCGCGCCGCGGCAGCGCGCCCGCCCGCGCGCGCCCCCTGCCTGCCTCCGTGCCCGCCTCCCTGCCGGGCCCTCGATGCGGGTAGAGAAAGAATCACTACCCTCCCTAAATCATGGCGGAGTTGGGGGGGGGGAGTTGTTGTGCGCCATCTCAGACGATTGCTGCTTGGTCCAGAACAATCTAAAGAGAGGCGGAAGGGGTTCCTGGGCCAAATCGAACGGCTAGGGGTAGAGGGAGGCTGGGGCCTGGGCTGCCTCCGCTACGTGAGGGGGCTGGGTGGGGTAGGCACCTGAACCATCTCTATTGGGAAAGGGCTCAGATTTCTGGCTACCTCAGCTATATAGGAAATACTGGAGGGGGCCTGGAACATCTCCTATAAGACTTCAGTCCAGAATAATCTCCAGTGGAAAGGACGGGGACGGGGATTCCTGAACTCACCTCTAGTAGGCTAGAGTCCCAGACCCATCTCTAATGGGCTTGAGTTACTGGGGGTGGGGTGGGGTATGGAAGCCCTTGTCCATTTCATGTGTGGGGAACACAACCTATCATGGGTGTTCACATGGAGGGAATCAAATCATCTTTAATTGGGGGGATTGGGGCCTGGTTCCTGAACCATCTTTGGTTGGGGTAAACTTAAGTACTGTATCATCGTGGAGGGGGTGCTAATGATCCTAGGTCGGGTAACTAGATGAGGCCGGGACCATCTCTGTTTGGATTAGGAAAATATTTACTGGGTCATCTCTCATAGGGCCATCTCTTATGTGGTCAGGGTCCAGTACAGTTTCTAGGGAATGCAGGGGAAGGAGAGAGAAGCAATGTGTCTCCCGAACCGTCTCTAGTGGAAAAGGGGACCTGGATCACTTCTGATTTGGGGTGATCCTTATAGGTGTGTAGATCATCTCTTAAAGGGCAGAGCTTGATTTCTAGACACTTTTAAAGGGCGAATGCTTGGTCCTGGACCATCTCTGACTGAAGCTACGCTCTGGGCTGCTGGTCCACCCACACCTCCCCCCAGCTCTCGTGTCTCGGGTCCGTCCCCACAGCAGGGCGCTTCTCACGAATCTCCTGAGGGAAAGGTGAGATCACCGCGCGTCCCCGCGGGACCCGTAGGCGTGGACGCGCTCCGTTGCCAGGGGCGCCCAAGGCCCCTCCCTCCTTCCCCGCTGCCCGCGTGGGCGGAGGAGCGAGACTTGAGGGGCATGCGCACTAAGGCCAGGATCCGCGCGCCTCCTGGCGGCACGAAGTGAACATCGCTCCGCGACCCACTTAGACGGGGCGTCCCCGCCCCCACCGCGCCTCTGTCCTGGAGCACTTCCCTCCCTAGGAAAGAAGTCCCTGTGCTCAGCACAGCTGGAATTCCTACCTCGTGGCAGTCCCGGAGGAAGTGCTGCAGCCCAAGTTGGTCGTGTAGCTTCTGCATCCATTGCTGGGCCCGTAGCTGGTTTTCTTGGCTCCTGGGGATGGGGAGATAGGAGTTGGGGGGAAGCCTGGGTATGGGGGCACTGGCAGTAGGGCTGTGGGGGCATCGGGCTTGGCAGGACTAGGAATCTGGGGCATATGTACCAGCGAGGAAGAGGGGAAAGCAAGGTGGGGATGGGAGGAGAGGCAAAGAAACATCAGTAGGGTCAGAGCCAGGGACAGAGCTGGGAGAGGGAGACTGGGGGAGGTGCGGAGGGAAAGAGAGGGAGAGGAAGAGGGAGGGAGAGAGAGGGAGAGAGAATGGGAGAGAGAGGAATAGAGACAGACAGATACCTGGAAAGAAAGAAATACACTTAGACACAGATCAACAAAGGGACACAATCCTAGAGACAGAGATAACAGAAACACCTAGAGAGAAAGAGAGGTCAGGAAGGAGAGACAGATAGATTCAAAGAGGTAGAGAGATGCAAAGGCCTAGAGAGAGAAACAGAAACACACAGACACAAGGCCAGAGACAGAGGAACAGAGACCTCCAGAGGGAGAGATTTGGAGAGATGGATGAAGAGAGAGAGACTCAGGAATAGAGAGAACAGGAAAAGACACGAAAGAAATGAAGCATGGGTAGTGCCAGAGAGAGAGCAGAAGTCAAGGAGAGAAGGAAGCAGAGGAAGGGAAAGTGACAGAGAGAGTCAGGGGAGGGACAGCCCAGAAAGGGACAGGCAGAGCAGTGGCAAGATGCCACCAGTAAAAGACACTTCCAGACAGACAGAAGGCCGCGACAGAGCTGGAGAGAGGGATGAGAGGAGTGTGTGGCTAGATGGGGCTGGAGCCACCGGGAGGCAAGAAGGGGCAGGCCCTTGGCCTAAGTGAACTGGCCAGGCTGGACCCAGGCCCTGCCACCCCAGAGCCAGCCGGCACTGCAGCCCCAGGCAGCCTGGCCTCCTGCCCACAGTGCAGGGTAAAGTGCCCAAGAGGCCTGGTGGAGAGGGCTGGGGGGCATCCCACTTGCTGTGCCTTGAACAAGCAACTCACCTCAGGGCCTTGGTGTGGGCTGTTTCCTCTGCCTGGAATGCTCTTCCCCTCAAAGTGTACTCAAATGTCACCTTCTTAGCGAGACCCCCTCTTGACCACCCCCCAACGCTTTCTGGCTTTCTTTCCTTCTTTAATTTTCTCCTTTGCACTTAACACTAACACCTGTATGTGTTACATGTTTATCTCATCTGTCTCCCCCACTAGGATGTCATTCTGTGAGGACAGGAACTTTTGTTGGTTTTGTTCACAGCTGTATCTCCAATGCCTAGAATAAAGGTCTGGCAAACAGTAGGTGCTCAATACATAGCTGATGAATGAAAGAAAGCAAGAGAGATAGAGAGGCAGAGAGAAAGAGGGCAGAAACTAAGGTAACGTGTCTGACGAAGAGAGAGAGAGAGATGCAGAAAAAAAGACAGAGGATGCAGATGGAGGTAGAAGAAGCAGAGAGAGAGAGAGAAGGAAATAGACATATACAGATGTCCAGAGAGATGGAGGCAAAGGGAGCAAGTCACAGAGAGAACCAAGAGCAGAGCTGAATGGAAGAACAGGAAGGACCAGGACAAGCAAGATACGGACTCCCTCCTGCCCAGACTCTGCTCAGGAACCAGGAAATAGGAAATGCCTCTGAAATTGAACTGAACTCAGTCCCTCCAGGCCTTCACCAGCCAACTTGTCAAGCTTCAGTCCTAGGGATGAGGAAGATCCCTCATCTCTGGGAGAGTGAGAAAACAGCTATGACCTCCAGCAAGTCTGTTCCCCTCTGAGCCTCATGTGCCAAATGCAGACCAGGAGAGCACCTTGCAGGCAGGGCTGGGCCAAGGTCCAGGGGAGGTGAGGCACATGGAGAGAGAATTCACTTGCCCTGAATCTCACAGGTTGAGAGGCGGAGGTGGGACTAGGACTTGACCCTGTCTGACCCCAGGGCTCCCACAGGCCCCTGCGTCTCTCACTCCAGGCCCTGCCCAAGCTGCTGGTGCTTCCTCTCTCCCAGCCCTGACCATTCTGAGTCACCCTTGTTAGAGAGCCTGCGAGCTCTCTGAGCATCGCCCCACCGTGGCTGGAACACAGCATGGACTCAGTACGTGTTTAATTGGCCAAAGAATCAATGTATAAAATTAATGCAACACTGTAAATCAATGCTACTTCAATTTAAAAAATCAATGAATAAACAATAAAATTAAAGGAGCAATTAATGACCGCAAAGGAATGAAGGTGTGACTCAGAGGGAACAGCCCTCCAGGCCCCTCCTCCTCCTCATGCAGCAGAGCTCGGCATAGAGCAAAGACTCAAGAAATGTGGGATAAGGGAAGGAAGGGACCAGGCCTGGAGCTGGGGGCACTAGATCATGCATTTGCATCCTCAGGATGGGAAGCCCCATAAAGGCTTTGTTTAGAATAAACTCCAACCTTGTCCCAGACAAATTTAGGGGAAAGGGACACCTGAGCCCCAAATAGAGGCAGAGCTGGGGTCCCTGGGCTCTGGCTGGTGGTGGAGGGACCAGGTATGATTTCCATCAGGAGATGGAAGACAGAAGGAGGGGAAGTGGGCTCTCTTCCTGCCTCACTCATGCCAGAGAGGAGAAACCTGAGGTCACCAGAAGAGGTAGAAACAGTGACAATGACAGAAAGAAGTGGGCCTAAAGAAAACCCTGTAAAGGACTCTGTTTGAGGCCGGATTTTTTTTTGAGGGGCGGGGGCTGTTGCTGTTCTGTTCAGGGCCTAGAATCATGCCTGGTACACAGTGGACACTTAGTAAATGCCTTTGCTTGATTAGTGCAAGGACAGACAGGAGACAGGGCAGAGGTGAGAGACAGATGGTGATGGAATCAGAGAAGGATAATGTGCCAAAGAAGCACGAAAGAGACACACAAACACACACGCTCTGGGTGCTTCCTAGAGAGCTGTGTGGTTGCAGCCCGCAGGGAAGTTCTTTCCCCACATCTGACAACCAGCATGGCCAGGAACACCGTCCCATCTGGAAAGCTGGAACAGAAGCTGTGTATGGCCTTTAGCTGCCAGATCTGGGGACCAGAGCAGCAGCGCAGATGCTGGGGCATCTAGGAAAAGATGTTAATATTTTAACAACCAGTCCAGCTATCTCAGGCTGAGGGTAAGCTTTAGGGAGGAAACTTTTCATTGTGTATTCTTCTGCAGCTTTTGGGTTATCAACCACGAGTTACTTTTTCACAGAATGTCAGTTTAAATCTAATCTAAAATAATGTGGAATTTGGTAGAAATCAGAGAGGGGCAGAGAAGCAGAAATGTGATGGCAAGAAAGGGAGTTCCGGCCTCCTCACCCCTCCCCTGTGCCCAGATCCCACTCCCTGCACCCCTGGGATCTGAGGGACCTACTTCTCCAGCAGCCGAGCCACGGCCTCCTGGGCCTGCTCCCCGTAGGCGTTGCCCTGCCTCAGCAAGCTCTCGGCAGCCTGCACAGCCACCTGCATCTTCTGCTGGTTCAGCTCCATCGTGGTGAGAAAATCCCGGTGCCATTTCAACGCCTCCTCCACTGACTCCACGGTGCCGGGCAGCTCCAGACCCGACAGTGCCATCTCCTGGGAACGGGGGAGGGGTGATGCTCAGGTCAGCCCTGCTCCATTGCAGGGCCTGGGAGAGGCTGCCGACCATTTTGTTTTACCCTAGTCTCCAAAGTCTTTGTTGGTAAATATGCTTTAGGAAAGAAGGATCCATCCTACTGCTTCCAAGTCAGTGGGATGAAGGGCTTCCCTCCCTTGCTCACTGTGTTCCTGCATCAAACATGCCAGGTATGGTCCCATGTCAGGGCCTTTGCCCCTCCTGGTCCCTCTGCCTGGTAGTCTCTTCCTCCAGATATCACCATAGCTGGCTCTTTCACTTTCTTTGAGTCTCTAACCATCTGCCAAAAATCATTCTCTGCCTGAGCCACATTCCTTTACCTTGCTTTACTATTTTTCATAGCATATACCTGGCATGATATTATAGATGCATTTTCTTGCTTATCATCTCCTCCCCCACATATATTCACACACATCAGAATGCCAACCACATGAAGGTGGGGTTTCATGTTTCGTTTCTTGTGTGCTCAGCCCCAGAATAGTGCCTGGCACAGAGGAGGCACTCAGTAAATATCTGATTAATTTATGAAGACCAACCTGAGTGCTGTGTGACTTCAAGGAAGTTCTTTCCCTCTCTGGGGTGAGTTTTCTAACTGGTAAAATGAGTGGGTCAGAAAGGGTCTCTCAAAATCACCTCAGCTCCAATGTTTAGCAACCTCATGATTCCAGAGGGTCCCTGTCTGTTCCTCCAGATAATCCTCTAACTGGGTCATCTTTCTCTAATCAGCACAGGTAGTCACCCTTTCTAAAATGGTCCCTAAAAATCAGTACCTACTCTTGGACAATCTGAAAACTGGGTGTTCTATCTTGACCAAATCCTCACATTTGGTTTCCATCCCAGGGAGATCTCTAGACTGGATCAGCTGTTCCCAGATAACCCCGGATCGATTCCTCAGGCCATAAAAGCAGTTACCCTCTCCAGAGAATCTGCAAATTGACATCCCCAACAAAAAGAGAATCTGCTAATTTAGGCCCCCACAACTATTTAATCCACAGTCACTAACTGATCCCAATAATCTCTCAACCTGAATTACCTACTACTTACTTCATTCTCTGTTATCCACCCCAAGATCTTCTTTGACCCCCATTAACCATCACTCATCAACCTCATACTCTTATTTCCTTCCAGACAGGCCACAAACCCAGAAAGCCAGTGCAATGAACATCCAAGTGCATTACTCACTCAGAATATTCCACAGTCACCTCGGATGACACCAACCCACCCATCATAATCCTCAAGTTCTGTTACACACACACTCACGTATGTTCACACCAGTTGATCCACAAACCCAGCTGTCCATACCAAATACTACCCCCTCCCCTACTCCCAGTGACATCAGAGAAGCCACGAACCCAGTGACCCCCACAAACACACTCCTGCATACATTTTCCTGTCCCTGCAACACCTCCCTTGGCCTCAGACCCCCACCCGCATCAACCCCGAAGCGGGCACCTGGTTGCGCAGCACCGCTCGCGCCTGGCGTAGGTCGCGCAGAAAGAGCTGGTAGACATGTGCCTGGACCAGCGCCTCCCTGCGCGCCTCCCACAAGCCAAGCAGCTTGTGCCAGCCAAGTTCGAGGTGCGGCAGCCACTCATCCAGTGCCAGGCCTGGACCCAGCTCGGCGCCGTCGCCCGCCAGCAGTGCCTCGCTGGCCGCCACGATGCGCGCATAGTCCTCCTCGCGCTGGTCCACTTCCTCCTTGAGCGCGGCGTGGCGCGCCAGCAGCGCGTCGGCCTCCTCCAGGCTGCCCGGCAGGGGCCCCTCGCAGCCGCCAGCCATCTCCTGGGCGCGCACCAGCCAGTCCAGGAAAGCGTCCAGGTCGTGCAGGAAGCGCTGCAGGCGCCCGGCAGCCGCCACCGCCTCGCCACAGGCCTGAGCCGCGCTGGCTAGCGCGCCCCACTCGGCGCCCAGTTCCTCCGCACCCTGATGCAGCCGCGCAGCCTGCGCCGGGAAGCGCACAGCCAGTAGGGCCGCCTCCTCCAGGAGGGCCGCCTGGCGCGGCTCTAGCGCTTGCAGAGCCGCCTCCAGGCCGCTAAGGCGCCACTGCAGGGCGCCGCCGGCGCGGGGCGCGCTCTCCACAGCTCTCCGCTTCTCGCGCACCTGGGCGCGCACCTCCGCCACCTCCAGAACGTGGTTCTCCACCAGCAGCACCGCGCTCATTTCCTCTTTGCGCTGTTCCACCAGCTCCACGATGCGGTTCCACCTGCCCAGGGGAAGCAGGGCAGCTTAAGGAGGACAGGGCCCTCAAGTATGGAGGGCCCACTGACCCTGGGTAGAACCCAGCCACTGTGTGACCTTGGAATATCCCCTTATCTCACCAAGCTACACTTTCTGCCTGTGTGAAATGGACTCCACCCTGCACATTTGCTTAGAGTAGCAGTTCTCAAAATGTAATCTGAGCGAGGGCAAAACTATCTTCATCAAAATGCTAAGATGCTATTTGCCTTTTCACTCTCATTCTCTCCCGAGTGTACAGTGGAGTTTTCCAGAGGCTGCAGGACAAAGACTGATTGCAGAAGCAGACCTAAGAACTCAGCTGCCTTCTCTTAAGCCAGACATGAAAGAGATTTGTAAAAACGCAAAACAATGCCACTCTTCTCACTACATTTCTTTTGTTTTGAACAATAGTCATTTTTCATTTAAAATATTAGTTATGTAATATCATATGTTTATGATTGTTATTTTTAATGACAATATTTTAAAAACACCCAGTGTTAATTTCTAATATAGTAAATATTGATAGACATAACCTGATAGACATAACGAATTCTTTGGGGTCCTTAATAGTTTTTAAGAAAGCAAAGGGTTCTGAAATCAGAGTGTCAGAACATCAATGGGAAAAATTATGCATTGCTCTGTGTCCTCAGGCAAGTGATAATACTTCTCTGGGCCTCAGTCCCCATCATGGGCAGTGTATGGTCCAGGTTACAAGAACAGAATCTGAGTCGGACTGCCTGGCTATGTCAGGCTCAGAGTCAAATCTAAGTTGTGCATCCTTTGGCTAGTAACCCTCTCTGCACCTCAGTTTCCCCACCAGTAAAATGGTAACAATCATAGCACCTAACTCATAAGGGTGCTGTGAGATCCAAATGAGTTATGATTTATGAAGTGCTTCAGACAGTACCTGTTTGCTTCTGTTATTGAGTGGGGACACTCTTTGGGAACAGATCAAGCCCTCTTCTACCTCATAGCCTTTGCTTCGGCTGTGCTCCCTGCCTGGAATGCCCTGTCCCCTCTCTCCTCTTCCACATACATCCTCTGCCTGTGGCTGGATCCTTCTCATCCCCGTTGAGAGCTCAGCTCAAAATGCCATGGCTGACCACAAGATCTAAAATCACCACCAAGCCCGTTATGCCCTACCAGGTCACTCTATTTCCTGCATCCTTATCCTTACAATTCTCTAAATATCTCATTCATTTATTAGTTTATTTGTTAACCCCTCTTGTCCCCTCTAGAATGGACACCCACAAGGAAAGAGATTAAGACTCCGAAATCAGAAGGACTCAAGTTCAAGTTCTATTCTGGCCAGATTCACCATGTGAACTTGGGAAAATCATTTCTGTCACTGATACTGCTTCCTCATTTGGAAAATGGGGATAATTATGTCCACTTTATTGGGTGTTTAATGATACCATGTGGCTAAAGCACTTGGCACCTAATCTCACTAAATACTGTAAATCACTATTGCCATTATCACCTTTTTAGGCCCTGGCACCCTGGGATTGCTGAGGCTACAGGGGCTTGGAAATCACAGGACACTGGGATCTTACAGCACAGCAGTTATGGGCACAGACTTCGGAGTCAGACAAACCCAACTTCAAATCCAGGACTGACCCTACCCCCAACTTGCCATGTGACCTTGGGCCACTTTCCCCTCTCTGAGCCCCAGTTTCCTCCTCTCTAACATGGGTAATTTATACCCCCACAGAGTTGCTGGGAAGAACTCTGTGGGAGAATATATGTGATCAGAGCCCCAGCTCTGGATTCAAGCAGAGCTAGGTTTGACTTCTACTTACTAGAGTGAGTAATCTCGGATAAGGATTTCACCTCTCTGGACCTGTGTCTTTACATATGAAGCCTACCCACACCGGGAGAACTGCTGGTAGTATTCTGGGGGAAAGATTTAATTTGTTGCTATTCTTAAAGAGTTTCAAATTCTGGAAACTTTCTATGGACACTGAGATATGGGCAGATAAAACAAGGTATATAAAGTATTTGGAAAAATTCCTGGCATATAGTAGATACTCAATAAATCATTTCAGAACAAATGAAATAATACTCCATTGAAATGTACTGTATCCTCATTTTACCACATCATCACTAGCACTGGTTATCACCAATTTTTTCAAGATTTTGCTAATTTACTAGGTAGCCCTTAACATCTCAGTGATTTGAAATTGCACATTCTTGATTTCTACAGCAGAGTGGATGAGGAAAGGAATGATGGGAAGAACTGGTGTGGGATGCCCAGAAGGACTTCCAGCCCCAGGCCCCACCTACCTGCTGTTGAGGTGGTCCTGACAGGAGCGCACCTCATCTGAGCTGGGGTGGCCTCCTTCCACCAGCTCCTGGACCGTGTGGTTTACATCCAGGACTCGGCCCATCAGACTGTTCATCTCCTGGTCCAGGCTCTCAAAGCTGTGGAAGAAGGATGGACATGCTCAGAGAGGCCTGGACCCTGGGGACCTGCCCACTGGTTCTTGCAAAGCTGCCTCTTCCTGGTTCTCCTCCTAATTCTCCAACCTTACCTCCTCAGGCTCCTTTGTCAGTTCCTCTTCTTCTACCTGTCACTTAAATGTTACATTTCTCAGGGCTCTGTCCTGGGCCCACTGAGCTCTCCCCCACATCCTGCCTGGACCATCTCACCCATCCCCACAGCTTCAGTCCTCACCCCTGAACTCATCACTCCCACATCTGACTCTAGCTTCAACCTTGTTCCTTCTGAATCTGTCTCCAGCCTTAAACCCTGCTATGTACCTCCTCAGGGCTCCCTACTGTGACTCAAACTGGCTTCAGTATCTCCCCTGATTTGTTCTTCCTCTGGGTCCCCATCTCAGGAACCACCCTACTATATCCTAGGCCAGAGCCCTGGGCTCTGTTTTGGACATCACTCCCCTCAAGCCTGTCTTTCTCATGGCCTGTCCACTTGGACTCCTGCCTTGGTCCAGTCTTGTCCCCTCCTACCTAGGTCCCCACCCCAGTTCCCTCTCTGGGCTGCCAGCCACCGTTCTTACCCACTCCAACCCACCCTCCACCTGGCAGCCAAGGAGATCTGTTTTAAGCTGGCCATGGCCCTCCCTTATTTAAAACAATGCCCAAGGCTGTGGCTTGGGTAACCGTGGACAGTCACAGCAGGGACCAGGCCTGTGTTTCCAGCAAGGCCTGGAACAGAGTAGGAACTCAGTAAGTACCCACTGAAATAAGTGGATGGATGCACATGCTCAGAGAGAAAGGCACAGAGCGTTCATCCACTAATTTAAAAACTCATCACTTAACCTGCCAACAGACAAACCAGTATCTACTGTGTCACAGGGTGGTAAGTGCTATGAAGAAACATAAAGTGGGTGAGGGAATAGAAAGTGACAAAGGTCAGAGCAATTTTGTTAGCTAGGGAGGTGACATCTATGCAAGGGCAATGAGAGTCCCAGGGGAGGGATCAGGCTGGGGCAACCCTGGAGAAGCTTAGGTTAATTTCATGCCAGGTGACTATAAGCCTCATAGTAATAATAGCAAACGCTCCTGGGGTGCTCCCTGAACCCAGACATTTGGTAAGTATTTTGCACGTATTAACTCACTTACGGTTCTCCAGGAGTTTGTGAGGTTGGGACTAATATCGTTCCCATTTTACTAGAACCCCTGGTTCCAGGTGAGTGAACACGGAAACTGTTTAACCAAGGAAGGTGAGACTGTGTGCATGAGGAAGGGGGCCGAGGAGTCCCACAAGCGGGCGCTCACCGGTGCTGCACCACCTCGACGTCGTCGAGTGAATCAGGCACACGCATGGCGAGCAGCCATTTCTCCTTCTCACCGATCCACAGCTCGCAAGCGTGCACCTCCCCGAACATGCGGTAGACGGCGAGGGCATCCCGCAGCCACTGGCGCCGCAGCGCAGCCACCTCGGTCACCTCGGCGAACAGCTGCTCGGCCTCCACAACGCGCACCTGCAATGCTACCACCAATGGCCCGGCGCCACTAGCGCCCCCAAGTGTGGCCAGCTGACGCCGCAGGCCGCCCACTGGCCCGCGATGCGCCTCCACCTCCCCAGTGAGCGCGCGGTGCTGGCGGGCCAGGCGGCGGCTGGATGCTTCGTCGTGGCCGAAGTCGCCCGCGGCTGCTAGGCGGTAGGCGTCGCGGAGCCAGTCCAGGAGCCCGTCGAGGTCAGCGCCGAACTGATGCAACGCTCGCGCCTCCTGCAGCCGCCGCTCGCGCCGCGCCGCCGCCTCTTCCAGCCGCTGCCAGCGTCGCCGTGCGCTCGCCGCGCGCTCCGCCAGGCCCGCCAGGTGCACTGTCTCGGCTCCCGGGCCCACGGAGCCACCGGCGGCGGCCAGCTCCTCGCCGAGCCGCAGCGCCTGCTGTAGCAGTGCCCGCCGCCCGCCTAGCTCGCCCTGCAGGATCTTGTGTTGCGCCAAGAGGCGCGCGGTGCTGGACAGGTCATGTGCGCCGCCCGCGGAACTCGCCGCGCCCGCCGCGCCGCCGCCGCCCGCCGCCTCTAGGAGGCGCTCCTTGTCGCGGGCCCAGCTCTCGGCCTCTTCCAGCTCCTGCAGCAGCGCCCACAGGCTCCGTGAGGCCTCCAGATCGGCTCGCCGCCTTGCCGCCTGCTCCTGCAGCTCCGCCAGACAGCCGTGCACGTGGTTTACGCGGTTGCAGATGACCTGCGGATCGCAGGGCTGGTAACCTGGGCCAGGAGAAAGGGAGGATCCCTGGTTGGGCACAGGCCAGGGGGGCGCCCAAGAGAGGGTGGCGCAGGCTACCTGCCTAGACCTTGGCCTGACTTCATCAAATGGCAGGTTACACGTCGCCTTCTCCAGGCAGCCGCCTCCTCCAGGCAGCCACCTCCTCCAGGCAGCTTTCCCTGACATCCCAATCTGGAGCAGGCGCCTTCTCTGGTTCTTCCAGGCTTCTCTGCTTTCCCCATCGCAGCCGGGACTACTCTGCCTGTAACTTTGTCATTCCAGCTCTGACCCCTCTGGGTTGTCACTGCCAGTCTGTCTCCCCCACTGGACTGGGAGCCCCGTAAGGACAGGGCCTGGGACAGTCTCCATCACACAGTGTTCTCGCCACTGCCCAGCATAGGGTGGAGCCCAGAGCAGAAGCCTAGTGAAAATGGTGACTTATTGATTGAATGATGGATGGAAACTGAGATTCAGCAATTCCTAGAATCTGTATTATTTTAGTGTAAACATACAGTGTGTTTCCTTTAGAACTGGACCGAGTGAAACAACTCTTAAGCAATGCTTCTGGGTTCCCTCCCTCATCCTCGGTTGCCTTATCTATTAACTCAGTGATGATCTAAACTCCTTTTTGTGTTAAAATATTTCACCTTCCTCCTAGACCTTTAGTTTGTGGGATTAATTTTACTAGGTGGCAGCCAACATTTCTTTAATGAAATAGAATCGAATGAATAGAAAATATCAGAATGTAACACTCGAGGTAAGAGGAAGCATTGTTTTATAAAGCCTTCATGTCTGTGCATATCTCTCTGTGTGTGTGTACACGTGTGCCTGTGAACTCTGGGTCATGAGGTAAATGTACTTCTTACTGGGTTAAAACAGTGTGAAAGACACTGCCCTATATGGCATGCAGGATTTCTGTATTTTTGGACATTCACTGAAATTGACCCAAATACCAATGCATAATAAACATCAATGGCGTCCATGTATCCAGCCCTTACTCTGACACAACGTCACTGAATTCTTACAACCATCCTACAAGGCCAGTATCCTTACTAACCCCAACTTACAGATGAAGAAACACACGCTCAGGAAGGGAAGCTGCTTGCCCAGAATCAGTAGCAGATCAGGTCACACTCTGGACCATTCATCGGGTAGCACTGCCTCCCATCACCATGACAACACACAACCCACATTAGCCTCTTTGCTGTTTCCACGGTGCTGCTGGCACGTTGTCATCAGGCACCGAGATCTCACAAGGAAAAGATAGAGAGAAGCTCCCGGATGAACATCCATAAGAATGAAGGATGAAGGAGAGGGTTCCAACAATGTCTTGAGGGCTGAGCTAGGATGGGGATGTCTGCACCCAGGCGTGGAAGGAGACCTCAGCGTTTGCTCTTAGGACATGATCCAGCCCATGAAGGTGAGAAACTTCCCGACCATCCTGCAAGCCAGACAGCCTCTTCCTTTTCTAACAATGCTCCAGGATTCCCAAGGGCCGTGGCTCCAGGTAAAGGAGTGAGATAGAATAGCCTCAAAACCCTCTTATCAGCTCTGCAGCTCTGGGCCTCAGTCTCCTCATCAGGGAGAAAGAAAAAAGCCACCCTGATGCTGTCAGCGCTCATACACAGCTGCACAGGACACAACATCAGACAAGATGACTCTGTGATCATGATGGCGTGAGACAGAGACAAAACCGCTCCGCAGTCACGTCTGAGCGCACACAAAACAAGGTCACTGCGCAAACCGCAAAAACAGCCACTGACTCCCCCTTGCCTGGCCAAGGTGAACCACTTCTGCCAATCCTGTCCCTCCCACCACCTGGATAAAAATGATTAAGATGTGCAATCGTCTAATTACCTCCACTTCCTGATGGCATTCAAGCTGCAGCAAAACACACTACATTAAATCAAACCAAATCACTTAACACAGCCCACATCCTATAATAAGCCCCTCTTAACATCCTCTTACTGATGGGGAACCCCTTACTGGGTTCCCCGTGGTGTGCGCAAAGGGCCAACAAACTCAGCTTGGTTTGACTCCAGCGGGGCTCCTGGTGGTCTTTGGTTGGAAGGTATTGACCTCAGTGAAATGAGAACCTCATTAGAGCCAGACTGGGTTTTGTCTATCAGCATCCAAGCCCCTGTTTCTGCTAATGGTGCCCCACCCTTCTCCTTTTCTGTTCATGCCTTTGGAGGGAGCTGACCCTACTCTTGGCCCTGGGTGGATATGTTACATAGATATGGCCAATGATGCTTGGCTGAGCAATGGAGATGGAAGCCACAGTGGGCTAATGAAAGCTTTCCTTGAACCTTTTGCCAGAATACTGAGAAAGGGGCCTATCTCTTACTGACTGTTGGGATGTAAACATGGGGCTGAGTGATCCAGTGATCTAGATTTATACCACAAGGGGAGGGACTGCCCAACAGTGACACAAGCATAAAGACTAGAGTTGGAGAGAGATGGAATCTTAAAAGTATCATTGAACTATCCTTGGATCCAGCCATACCTAAAGCGAAAATCATCCTTTCCTGCACATTTAGTTACATCAGCCAATACATTCCCCCTACCTCCGTAAGTTAATTGAATTGAGTTTCTATCACTTGAAGCTGAACAAGCCTTGACAATAATTACCTTATTCAGTCTTTTTATGGTATTCACTGAGATCTGACTGTGAAAGGCTTAGCACATGACAAGTGCTCAACAGACGTGAACTATTACTGCAGAATCTGAAAGCAGGAAGAATCATGTGGCCCAACCTCCCACTCAAGGCACTAATTCCCCCCATGGTATCCCTGATGGAGTGTGATCCTAGTCCATGATTGGATACCTCTAGAGATGGGGAGCTCACTCCTTCACTCTCTCAGGAGACATTTGCTTCTATTAGTGGCAGCCCTGAAAGTCTCCACCCCAACCCCAACCCCAGACTCACCCTGCAACTGGGAGAAACGCAGGGCAGCAGCATTGAGTGCCTCCACCCGCTCACTCTGGGCAGCGATGTCCCCCTCCAGCAGCCCATGCTTCTGCAACAGGTCCTCTGCCTCCACCAGGTGCTGCCCACACTCCCGGGACAGCAGCTGAGCCTACAAGAAGGGGCAGCCCCGAGCATACTTTGAGCATCAGCCTTCAGGCCACTCCTCCCTCCCACTGCCCGTACCAGCCTCTGCTCCTCTACACGATCAGACTCTTCTGTCTCAGTCTCTGTGTCTCTGTCATCATTTCTCTCCATCTCTGTCTCTCTGAATGTTTCATCTCTCATTGTCTCTGCAGTTCTGGGCTCTGGCTTTATCACTCTTTCTCCCTCTCTATGCCTCCATCTGTATCTTCTTCCATCTCTCTGCCTTCACCTCTGCCTCATTTACACTTCTCTGTCTCCATCTCTAACCCTCTTTCTCTCCAGTCTCTCTTTGTGTCTGTCTCTCTCTCTCCGCTTCCATCCTTCTCATCTCCATCTCGCTCTGTATCTGTCTGTCTATCTCCGGTAGGTCTCTCACTTTCTCAGATGGATTCCACCTCTGGATGTGTTTTTCTCTGTAGCCATTTAGATTTCTGTTCCTACCTTTGTGTCTGCTTCTCCAGCTCTCTTTCTCTGATATCTCTTTCAAATTGTCACGATCTTCCTCTGACTTAATCTTTCTGTCTCTGTCCCTACTCTCTCTGTCTCCATTTACTGTGTCTTTTTATCTATTTCTCTAGATATTTCTCTGTCTCTTTCTCACACTTTCTTTTTCTGCATCTCTGTCTCTCTCCCTGTATCTTTCACTCTTTCTTTTTGTCTCCCTTTCTCTTTATCTCTTTCTGTCTCGCTCTCCTTCCCTCTCCATCTTTGACAACTCCTACATTGTAGATCCCTCCCTCCCTCCCCTCCCAGCAGGCCATCTCCATCCTTGGTCCCCGGTCTGGCTCCCACCTGCATCTCCTCCATCCAGTCCACCATGTACACCATCTCCTGGAAGACTTTCTGCAGGGCCAGGTTCTGCTCGAGCCGTGTCCGCCGGGCACCTACCAGCCCAGTCAGCAGGGCCCACTGGCGCAGGACACTGTCACGCTGGGCTGCCACTCGGCGGGCATCATAGTAGCCTTCAGTCGCCAATGCCTGGGCCAGCTCTGCCACGCCCTGCACCCGCTCCTCATAGGCTGCAATGTCCGCCTCAATCGCTTCATGCTTCTTCATGGCTGCCTCCACTGCTGGCAGTTCATACCCAAAGTTGTCCTGGGGCAGGGCAGGCCACAGACACTCACCCATGTTGCCTCAGCAGTCAACCTGTTACCTTGACTCTGTGTGACCTTTGAAACTCCCCCACCTGCTCCTGTTTCCCTGGAGACCAGTCCCATCCTTCCCTGTTACCCTGGAGATCAGCCTCCCCATCCCCAGTTACCCTGGAGACCAGCTCCTCTCTTCCCTGTTACCCTGGAGACCAGCCCCACCTTTCCCAGTTACTCTGGAGACCAGCTCCACCCTTCCCTATTATATCTCTAACCCTAAACTTGTTACCCAGGAAATAGTCCCCATCCTTCCATTTCCTTAGAGACTGGGGACCAGGCCTACCCTATCCTGTTACTTAGGAGACCAATCCTGAGTTACCCTGGACACCAGATAACAACCTCCTTTGTCACTTAAGAGATAATTAAATACTCTCCCGATTTCTGAAGAGACTGATTTTGGGCTCTCTAGTTACCTTGGAGACCAGCCTCACTCTCTTATTACCCTAGAGAGCAGGCCTACCCCCCTCCCCTACCAATCACTTGGGAGACCGCTTCTCCCTTCCCACCCTCGTTTGTCACCTAGGAGACTAATCCAACACTTCTCTGTTGCTTAGGAGATCAAGTCTCCCTCTCTGGTCCTTGGGCCATCAGCCCCACCCCCCCTCCCATTCCCCCGGAGCCAAGCCCTACACCCTGTACCTGGGAGACCAGGCGCTGGTTCTCATTCAGCCAGCTCTCGCGCATAGCCACCTTGTGGTCAAACCTCTGGGCCAACAGTTCCAGCTTCTCCTGCCGGATCAGTTCAGCCCGTAGGGCAGCCTCTCGCTCGTGTTCTGCCTTCTCCAGTTGGCCCCATGCCTAGGGAGGCAGGAGATTCCAACAACTCCCCACAGTTAAGTGGCCCTGGCTTCTCTGTCTGAGGTCACTCCCAGCACTTATGACACCTTCTGCACAAACTGGGGAAAAAATGTTGCTTCCTCATGACCCTTTACTGCTAGGGAACCATCAGAATAAATATGCAGGCCGTGATGTCTGCAATGTAAATGGCTCCCTTGAGCAGTGCACAACCTACACAACTTTACAGAGCAACCCTTCCTCTCTCCTACATCCTCAGCCTCACCTTATCGATATCCCAGATGCCACAGCCCTCCCGGGGCACGAAGAGGCGACGGTTGCAGGCACGCAGTTTGCTCTGGATGCTGAAGAGCAGCACCTCCAGGTTCCCCTTCTCCTGAAACCTGAAGGGGCCTGAGCTCAGGGACCCCTCCTCCACGCCTCCACCTGCTCCCCTCCCTCCTGCGCTGGGCCTCACTTGACTGGCTTCTCCAGTGTGCAATAGGCCGTGAAAGCCTGAAGCTGCTGCTGCACCCCACTCAGTGAGTTGGCGAACTTCTGGTTGCTGATAAGCCCCACGGTGCGGTGGATCCAGGCTAGCAGCTCGGCCGCCAGCTCCTCATAGCGCTCAATGATCTTCCCTACCTCCAACACCTGGTCCAGGACCTGACCAGGCAAAGGGAGGTGGGATCAGCCTCATCCCAGATATGCCCCCACACAGTTCCCAGGCTCCCACCCGCCCCATTCCTTGGCTCCTCATACCTTCCCGATCCGCTTCCCCTCCACAGCCAGAGCCTTCATCTTAGAGAAGTAATGGTAGAAAGAGACCACATAGGTAATGATGGACTTCTCATCTGGAGCCTCCATGTTCACATCTAGAGGGTAAAGGAGAGTGAGGAAGCATGATGGTAAGCACTCTGACAGACAGACTGAAGGTATTACAGGGAGCTGGGAGAACTCACTCTTAATAGCTGTGTGAACTTGGGCCAGGTAACTAACCTCTCTGTTCCTCAGTTTTTGTATCTTCCCAATGGGGCTCCACCTCATGGGATTAAACAGTGCCTGACACACATAAACCACAACAGAGAAATTTATTTATAATTATTTCTTGAACCATCATTCTACCTTCCACCTCAGGGCCTTTGCACATGCTGTTCTGTCTGGAACACTGTTCTCTTTTCTGTGTGCCAAACTCCCACTCATCCTTCAGGGCTCCACTAAACTTAAGTTTCCTCAAACAAGCCTTCCTGTTCATCCTGTCTAGAGTTGACCTCCTCTTGTTATTCTTCCTTATAGCAGTTTATCATTTCCTCCTAGAACATATCACAATTTATAATTAACTATTCATGTATGTGATTATGTTCTTACCTCGAGTTTCAGCTACATGAGGATAAGGGTTATGCCTATCTTTTACCACTGTTCCTGCCATGCCCTGCACACAGTAGGGGCTCAATAAATATTTACGAAATGTATGAATGGTGTCTGAGGTCAAGGACACAGGCTTCGGAGGCAGCCTGAGCTTGAATCCCACCTCAGCCACTTACTCACTGCATGTCCTTAGAAAACAGACCCAACTTCTATCAGCCTTAGTTCCCCGTTGTTACAGTAAGGATAATCACAGTGTCTGCTACCTAGGAACACCATAAGCAGTAGAAAGAATAGCCTGGCACAGAGGAGTAACTCAGTAAATCCTGTTATCATTTTAATTTACCCATTGAATGCACAACAACCATCCTCTTCCCCGCCTCATGAAACTGACATCCAGTAAACACCGACCACATGCCAGGCATTGAGCACAGAATACAGCTATAAGAGGCAGGGTAGAGGAATGATTAAGACCATGATTTCTGGGATCAGATAGTCCTGTTTACTAGTGTTCTTTCCTTTTTTTAAAACTATTTACTTACTTACTTATTTATTTTACAGTATCATTTTTTAAATTGAAGTATAGTTGATTTACAATATTATATGTTATAGGTATACAATATAGTAATTCACAAATTTTTAAAGGTTATACTCCATTTACAGTTGTTATAAAATATTGGCTCTATTCCCCATGTTGTTCAGTACATCTCTGAAGCTTATTTTATACCTGATAGTTTGTACCTCTTAATCTTCCACCTCCATCTTGCCCCTCCCCCTTCCCTTCCCCACCGGTAACCACTAGTTCCTTCTCTACATCTGTGAGTCTGTTTCTTTTCTGTTATATTCACTAGTTTGTTGTATTTTTTTAGACTCCACATGTAAGTGATATCTTACAGTATTTGTCTTTCTTTGTCTGACTTATTTCACTAAGCATAATGCCCTGCAAGTCCACCCATGCTGTACACCAGAAACTAATACAACATTTTAAATCAATAGTACTTCAATTAAAAAGCAAACAAACAATCAGCCAGCCAACCCATTTAAATAAGGGCAGAAGAACTGAACAGACATTTTTTCCAAAAGAGGAAACGCAGATGGCCAACAGGAACATGAAAAGTTGCTCAACATCACTAATATCAGGGATGTTTACTGGTTTTCAGTGTGATGCTGAGCAAGTAATTTTACATCTTTGAGCCTTTGTTTCCATCACTTTAAAGCAGAATTGATGACTTATATCCAACCAGATCGGTGTGAGGATGAAAGGCAACAACATTCATATAATTCCCAGCCGTGTGCTTGGCACACAGTAGATGCTCAGAAAAAAGGGAACAACCATTATTCCAGATATGGGGGAGTGGTGAGGCAAGATCATGGCCATTATTCCAGAAAGAGGGGGTTGGTATTCCGTGTGATCATGGATTGGGAATGAGGCTGAAGTCAGGAGTGGGAGTGGGGATAGACTGAAAATGGGGAAGGGGCTGGGATGGGGACAGAGTTGTGGATGGGGACAGGCATAGGGATGGGCTGGGGATGGGAATGGGGTTAGAAACAGGATTGGTGTGGGGATGGGGCTAATGTTGGGGATTGGACAGCATTGGAGATCAGGTTGGGGATAGTGTTGGCTTTAGAGATGGGGCTGGGGTTAGGGAGAGAGAAGGGGTTGGGTGTGGAGGGAGATGACTAAGGATGGGGTTGGGGAGAGGAGGTTAAGATGAACATAGGAATAGAGATGGGGTCCAGTTTGAGATAGAAATGGAGAAACTAAGGGACATGGGGATGGGAAGGGAGTGGGATTGGTGATGAGGAAGGAGAGGGGAGGGAGTTGGGATTTGAAACCTTGGGATTCGGGAAGGTGTTGCAGGAGGATGGGTCGAGTCTGGGATGGCGCTGGGAGTGCGAGCCCCTCCAAGAGGAAATCTGGGCTGGGGCCAGGCAGGGCTCACCCTCAGGGTCCAGCAGACGTGCCAGCCCCAGGTGCTGCTCAGCCGTGCGGAAGGCTCTCTGCAGGTTGTAGTTGGCGTTGGACTTGGTGAGTTTGTTGAAGTCCACGAGGTCGGGCCTGGGCAGGGGCACAGAGTGGGCAGGCAGCAGGCAGGCTCCAAAGCCGGTGAGCAAACAGGTGAAAAGACATCCTTGTCTGAGTCCCACCCAGGGTGAGGGAGGGAGGAGCACAACCCAGCCAAGGGAAAAGCTGTGTGTGCTGGTGTGTGTCTGTGCAGCATTTCACTGCGTGAGGGCACACGTACGTGTGACTTCACGACACACACACATCTACTCAGGTGTGTTTCTCTACAGTTATTATGTAGTGCTTAGAAGTATGAGGTCTGGAGCCAGCTTTCCTGGCTCAAACCCCAGCTCAGCCACTTCCTGGCAGTCTGGGTGAGCTCTCTGTGCCTCAGTTTCCTCATCTGTAAAATGGGGGATAATAATAGCCTCTGCCTCATAGGGGCACTGAGTATGAAAAGACTTACAGGAAAGCACTTAGAACAATGCTGGTACACTTAGCAAATGTTCCCATTGTTAGCACAACCCGGGTTACAGCTTATGTGTTTGTGGGTGTGTAGATGGTGCTGGGTCTCCCTGTACATGTATGAGTGTGTATGTGTGGGTTCTGGCTTCTGTCACAGCAGAACAAGTCCCTCCCAGTCTCTGGGCCTCAGTTTCCCCAATCTGTCACATGGACGAGGGTGATGTGGGGATAATTTGCCTGGATGCCCACCCCTCAGCCAGCTCAGTCCCAGGCCCTGAAGTATGAGCATCTGGGTGTGCAGGGAGCCAGGAGAGGATCTGGGGGTGCACAGTGAGGAAGGAGTTTCTGGTGCACACACAGGAGCGGATCCAAGCGGAGTGAGCTGCCCACCGTGGGGGCGTCTAAGCATCAGGACCAGGTACAAGCTGTATATGTGCATGAGTATATGGATGTTTCCATGTGTGCACACAGTATGCAGCCTGGACAGGGGTCTGTGTGTGTGTGCCTGTGTGTAAGAGCATGAGTGTGAACGGAAACATGTATGTGTGCAGAGAGGTGAAGTGGGGGTCCTGTGTCTACACGTGTTTATATACATCCCTGTACAAGTGTGTGCCCAAGGGATGTGGGGTTGGGGGTAGGGCCAGGCTGGGCTGCCCCAGGCCAGGTGGTACCTGTGCCGGTGAATGAGGGCATTGAAGGCCAAACCATCCCGCCAGCTGGTGGTAAAATTCTGGATGTTTACCTCAGGGTACCTGGCAGTGTGGAAGGGAGAGACAGAGGCAGAGATGGAGAGTCAGGAGGAAAGAGGGAGGGAGGGAGAGACAGACAGACAGGCAGAGATGGATCAGTGGATGGATGGATATACATGATATATAGATGGATGATGAGAGAGAGAGAGGGAGAAAGAGAGAAAGATAGATAGGTAGATAGATTGAGTGGACCAGGGAAACGAACAGAGAGAGAGATCGAGAGAGAGAGAGACAGGAGAGGAGCAAACAAGAGAGAGAAACAGAGGGAAGACAAAAAGAAGAAGGAAGGAAAGGACAGAGAGAGAGCAAGATGCAGATAGAGATGGGGAAAGAAAGGAGTGGGGAGAGAGAGATAGGAGGGAAAGAGAAGGGAGGAGGGAGAGAGAGGAACAAGGAAGAGCAGACACAGAGGTAAAGACAGACACATGAAAGAACTAAGAGCATCTCAAGACAGCCCCAGGAGGACGAGAGTCAGCGGAAGCCCAGTCTCCATCCACACTTGCCCCTCCCTCCTTCTTCCAAGGGCTTTGAGTCTCCAGAGGGCACTTGTGTCTCATGCCAGGCCCCTCCCCTCAGGGCAGAGAGTTGCAGGACGAGGGGACATACCTAGTGGGGTCTGTGCACCCCATTTCTCGACTCCACTGAAGGTACCAAGACCTGAACTTCCCACCCGAGCTACCAGAGCCCTGGTGTGTGTTCCCCTAGGCTGAGGGGTCGGGAAAGAGCTCAGGATAGGGCTGGGGGGTTCCACACAGGTGCACATGAGGCCTCTGTGGTGCAGAATGAGATGGGGGAGGGAAGGGAGCTCACCACCTTAGGCATTGCTCTCTGAGAAGTCCAAGTTCTAAATTTGAACCTGACCTTCTAGAGGTTTAGTCATTAAGTTTGGAGGAGTTTGTTACCAGTTTGTTAACTTCAGATGTAATTTTGACACTGAGGACTTGGGCTGCCCCTTGTACTCCTGTCCCAGAAGGAAGCCCAGAGGTCAGGGCCTGGCCTTCCTAGGGACTAGGGGGTTTGGGGGGCTCACCCAGCTGTCTTCATCTGACACCACAAGAGCAGTGCGTCCTTGGCTGAGCGAGTCTCTCTGTTGTCCTCAGTCTCAATTTTGATGACTTGAATCTGTGAGGATACAAAACATGGCTACTGGGACCTGGAGGGCTTGAGGCTGGGCAACAGCCCACCCCAACCGAGGGACGGCAGAGATGAGAGATGCAGCTTTAGGCCTGGGGGGTGGAGGCACCACCTTGTCCCCCTCCCCTTCCCCTACAGCATGTCCTTTCCCACTCCTGAGAGTCTTCCCTACCCAGCTCCCTCTTCACCTCCCTATGGCCCTACCCTGGTCCAGCTCCAGTCTCTTCCTCAAGCTCCTGGCCCCTAATTTTGGTGACCACCTCAAATCCAGAAGGATCTTTCTATGTCTGATTATGCCCTTCCTCTTGATAAAACTCTCTAAATTCTCCCTATCTCAGACAGAATAAAATCCAACTGCTAATCACAGATCACCTCAGCCCTGCCAACCATTCTGACCTCATCTCCTCTCTGTCTCCCCTTTGCCTCCTGTTCTCTAGCCTTACTGGTCTTTCTGTACCTGTAACATGCCAAGCTCACTCCTACCTCAGGGCCTTTGCATTTGCTGTGCCCCCTGCCTGGAATGCTTTCTCCTTTCATCTTCATGTCATTCAGCCATCAGCTTCTCTGGTCACTAAGGCTAAAATCTCAACACCATCAATGGGATATTTTATATCCCTTTTACTGCTTTATCATAATCTATTCTGTTTTGTAAAGTTATTTCCACTTCTCTGCCTAGAATTGTCCTTTTCCCATACCTTTCCTGTTTGCACACTGATGTGTTTATTATCTGTCTACCCTCTCCACCACGTCTTGTTCCAAAAACACAGAAAATGTGTCTATTTTGTTTCTGAAGTGAAGCAAGATTGCCTGCATTTGAATTCCAGCCCCAGTACGCAGCTGTGTGACCTTAAGCATATTACTTCACCTCTCTGGGCTTCAGTTTTCTCATTGGTAAAGTGGGATAATAAATAGTACCTAATTATTGAGGGGTTTGTGCATATTAAATACCAAGTGCTTAGAACAGATGAAAAAATAAATGATCATATATTATCACCACCATCACTATGATGAGTTAGAGTTTTATCAAGAGGAGGGGCATTACACTTTTTAAAAATCATTTTCACCCCCACCACCTGGAACAGGGTTCCCAGAGCATATTAGGAATATTTTTGGAGTGAATGAATGAATGGCTGAGGAACACCTTCCTATGGCTCCATTGTGGGAGCGGGGCTGGGCTGGGGTCACTTGAGGATCACCTGGAAGCGCAGGATGATGGTCCAGACCAGCCCCAGGGTCAGTCGGTGGTTTCCGTCCACAATGTCATGCGAGCCCACATTCTCCAAGTGCACGCGCTGCTCCTTCAGGAACTGCAGTGCCTTGTCCACATTTTCCAGGGAGTGGATCCTCATGCGACCACGCGTGGGCCTTGGCTAGGGCGGCAGGGGCATTAGGAGATCCAGAACCTGGCCAAGAGCACCGTGCCCTCTACCCTATCTCTTCCAAAGAAGGCCGCCCACAAAACTACGCACCCCCAAATTCCAAGTCCAAGCCCAGGCAATGCCCTTCAGTCGCCTCATCAAATACCCAGGACTCAATCCTTCTAAAGAAGCCCTACCCCATTCGTAGCCAGACCCTTTCAGGGCGTATTCAAGTTCCTGGACCCGCCCTTTCAATTTAAGCCCCACCTCCAACCTGATAACCACGCCTTTTACCATGCAGCTCCGCCCCCTGTCTGTAGCCATACTCTCGCCTCTTCCATTGGATCTCTGCTCCAGGCGACTAATGTTTTGCCACTAGTTCCATGGCCATATCCCTCACTTCCTCTTTTTCAGGTCCCAGCCAAGGACCACGCCCATTTCTATCAAGCCCCGCCCCACTCCAGGGCTCTCCCCTTGTTTATAGCTCTATTCCTTTCAACGGCGTTTGTTTCTATTCTATAGCCATGCCCCTCACGATTTCCTGAGCTCCAGACTCTGCTTCTTTAATCGATATCTAGCTCCAACAGAAAGCAACCCTTTGCGATGAAGCCCCATCCAAGCTCAGAAATACAACTGCAACCCATACAAGAAGCCACACCCATACAAGAGTTCCGTCTGGTCCCCCAGCCTCATCCTTCTGATGACAACCGTACTCTCATCCTTCATAGACCCACTGCAACTGAGTTCTGCCCCTGTTTTATAGCCATGCCTCTTGCTACCGCACTACCCAGGGCAGTTCCTTCTAATAAAGCTCCTCCCTTCTCCAATAAGCCCATCCCTTCCAACGGAGCCCCACTCAAGCCCGGAGTCCCGCACTGAATGACAATCCTCTCCTTTGACGGAATCTCGCCTCTGTTCCAAGCCACAACCCGCGGCTCCTCACAACCAAGCCCTGCCCCTGTGCCATAGCCCCGCCCACCCTAATAAGGGGCTTTTACCCACCTAGCCTTTCTAGGACGTTCCACCCAACCTTTAGCCAGGCCCTGTAGTAGCCCCGCCCGGGACTCCAGGGCCGCCCTCTTCCCCCAGCCCTCCTGGCCCTCTCACCAGCTGCTCCCCCGACAGCACTTCCAAGAGCCGCGTGAGCACGAAGCCATCCCTAAGGTCGGCATAGAGGTCCCCGATGTGGCAGCCAACGCGGGCGAGGTGCGAGTTCACCCACTTGGTGAAGGTTTTCTTCTGCACAGCCTCCCGCTCATCTGAAGGACAGACCCTAATGAGGCCCAGTCTCCTCCAGGACCTCTCCCTTCCAGCTTCACTCCAGCCCTCCCCTGCCAACCCCCAGCCAAATCCTGCTCAGGCCCAGCTCTCTGCAACTATCCGGTCTTTGTTCAGGCGGCTCTTCCTACCTGGGACAACCTCTCCGCCCCTCCTACCCCGCCTTCTGCCCTCCCCTCCACTGCCCACCTGGAGATGGCCTCCTTGTCCTTTAAAGTTTTCCTGGGATATTACTTCCCCAGGAAGGCTTATCTGTTTCTTACCCAAATCGGCTCTGTTCATTCCTTCAATATTTGAGCACCCGCTATGTGCCCCATGCTGTTCTAGGCTCTGAATACAGACAAAGCCCTTCTGTGGCAGAGCTCAGTTTAGTGGGGACATACATTAGGGAGCCATAGAGGGTTAGGAGGAAGAAGGACAGGATAAGAGTTGGGTTTCAGGGACATCTCTGGCTGCTGTGGGAAGGGTACCTCACAGAGGGCAAGAATGGCAGCCCGGAGCCCAGGGAGGAGATGAGGGAAAGGACCCCAGAGAGACAGAGAATGAAGTTGGACGAGGGCAGAAGCCGAGGGAATGGAAGAAGGGGGCATACTGTAGAGTTATTAAGAGTTGGCCACTGAATGTCTGTGGGGAATGAAAAGGAAGGAATATGCCAGAATGAACATTCCCTGAGGGCAGGAACCATGTCTCCCCTCTCTAGTAGCCAGACAGCCAGGTTTCCAACATCCCTGGGGCAAGGAGTAAGCTTGGGACTACCAACAGGAGGGTAGTGGGAGGATGTGCGAGACTTCTGCCTCACTTGCTTACAAAGAAATTGTTTGGGATCTATCTTACTGTCTTTTTTTTTAATATATAAGTTTTACTATAAGCAGTAATTCACACACTATAAAATTCAGCCTTCTAAAGTGTAAATTCAGTGGTTTTTAGCATAGTCACAGAGTTGTGCAACCATCACCACTATCGAATACCAGAAGATTTTTACCACCCCAAGAAGAAACCCTGTACCCACTTAACAGTCACTCCCCACTCCCCCTTCTCTTAACCCTCAGCAATCATTCATCTATTTTCTGTCTCTACGGATTCACCTATTCTGGACACTTTACATAAGTGAAATCATGCAGTATACGGCCTTTTATGTCTTGACTTCCTTCTCTCAGCATATTTTCAAGGTTCATTCATGTTGTGGCATGTATCAGTATTTTATTCCTTTTTACAGCCAAATAGCATCTCATTGGGTAGATATACTACATTTTACTTATCTAAATGTCCATCAGCTGATGGACATTTGGGTTATTTCTACTTTCTGGTGATTATGAGCAATGCTGCTATGAACAATCAGGTATAAGTTTTTGTCCGGACACATGTTTTCAGTTATCTTGAGTATAAACCTGGGAGTAAAATGGCTGGGTCAACTGGTAACTCTATGTTTAATCTTTTGAGGAACTTCCAGACTGTTTTCCAAAGTGGCTGAACCATTTTACATTCCCACCAGCAATGTACAAGGGTTCCAATTTCCCCATATCCTCACCACCACTTGTCATTTTCCTTTCTTTTCTTTTTTTTTTTAATTTTATTATGGTCATCCCAGCGGGTATGAAGTGGCATCTCAATGTTGTTTTGATTTGTATTTCCCTGATGATTAACAATTTATAACTAAATATTTAGCAGTCATACTTTTAAGTTCCCTATGAGTGCAGAAATTATGATTTGTATTACCAGTTTATTCCCAATTTTAACCATCTGAAACCTCACAATAACTTTTCTTCCTAAAATTCACTTTTTATAACATTTCCAAATATTACATTTGATTCTGGCAGTAGAGAATACACGTAACTAGAAAACTTGCAGTAAATTGACCTGTATTTCTTTTTGGGTGTGTGTGTGTGTTTGTTTGTTTGTTTTGGTGGGGGAAGGTAATTAGGTTTACTTATTTATTTATTTTTGGAGGAAGTACTGGGGAATGAACCCAGGACCTGGACCTCCTGTATGCTAAACATGAACTCCACTTGAGCTATACCCTCCCCCCAACTTTTTTTATCTTTTGTATTTCTTTGTGCTTCAAGTTGGATCTTTTTTTTTTTTTTTTGGAAGAGTGACATTTATTTGTTTAGGTTTTTTTTCAAGGGGGGAGGTAATTAGGCTTATTTATTTCTTTATTTTGAGAGGAGGTACCAGGGATTGAACCCAGGACCTTGTTCATACTAAGCATGTGCTCTACTACTTGAGTTATACCCGTCCCCGCAAAGTTGGATCTTGAATGTTTGCCTTTAGTTTGAAAATGAATATACAGAAACAAGCAGTAAATCCAAATGGCCTATCTCGTTTGTTTAAATGTGGGGTTTGTGCTGTTTGGATAGGATGATCATTGATCACACATGAGGAATCGATGACAGAAAAGACGCTGAATTGGGTATTTGGTGATTCTGCCTTCCCACAACCGATGCCCATAGCAGATTGTGGCCACTGCGGAGGCCCGACTGGAACTTTGGCACATCCCCAGTGTGGTGCAGAATGAGGACAACTGGATTCAGTCCTGTCTCTACTGATGGCCACTGTGTGACTTTGAGAGGCCATCCCTCCTCTTTGGGCCTCTATTTTCCCATTTCCAAAATGAGAGGTTTGGGGGAAGGGTATAGCTCAGTAGTAGAGCACATGCTTAGCATGGACAAGGTCCTTGGTTCAATTCCCAGTACTTGCATTAAAAATAAAGAAATAAATAAACCTAATTGGCCACTCCTCCCCCCCAAAAAAGAAAAAAAATCAATAAGAGGTTTGTCAGTGGGTTCTGGGGGACCCTGGACGTTTGGCAATTCATACTTGGAAGACAAGGATCCATGAGAATATTTTTAATTTTTAGTTTCATTTCAATGGTACCCAAGGAAAATTAATAGAAACAAATCCTGGACCATCTGGATGGTGACTTCATAGAGGGGACTATGCTGTGAGCGTTCAGGTTTTGTGATTCATTAACACAGAGCTGGGGTCCAGAGCTGAAATGCCCACAGGGGCCAGGCAACCAGGCCTTCCTGAAGTGGGGCAGTGGCCACACGGCCCCGGAGAACAGAGCCTCCCAGGAACAAAGGCTCAGTGTTGCCATAATATATTATAGTCCACGAGGAGCCAAAAATCTGGAGACAAAATCTCCCTATTTTTAAACGTTGGCAACTGATTTATGTTTTTATAAAACACAGTGGGGCTGAAACCAAATATGTCCCAGAGTGCCACTTCTGATATAAGATGACACTGAATGTTTACTGCGTTGGTGAGAGTGTTTGGCTGCCTTGCTGGGTATCTTTCGTCTGCCCCTCCGGTGCCGCCTCCACTCTTCTGCACCTGCTCTGGGCCCAGGGGAGTTGTCTGGTGTAGACCATGTGAATGGGCTCCCTGGCCCATACAGGCCTTAGACTGTCGGTTGGGTTTGGCTAGCCAGAGATGAGAGGAGAAAGAAGTGGCTGAGCAACTTATTCCCTCCCTGCTTGACCATCTTCTGCCAGGGCCTGGTGTCTCTCTCTACTCCGTGCTCCTCCCTCTCACTCCCTTCCCTGCCCGAGGCCCTAGAGGTCTCCATCACCCTTGTAAGCTCTCACAACCCTGCCTACACCTCTGTAAATCATCCTTTCATTAAACTCACCTTAATTTTACCCCTTTGAGGGAGCTATCCACTTCTTCCTGGCACTCAAGTTGGTACACAAACCTTTAAGCTGTCAAGACTCCAAGCCAAAAGATCATGGTCCTACCTCTGCCACTGTGCTCATATTGAGTTATTTTAGCATTTATATTTTCTTTTCCACTATGGTAGTCACCAGTCAGAAGTGAAATGCTTTTCCTTAGAATAAAGTTTTAATTTTTTATATCTTGAGATTTTTTTCATATCTAATACATTGAGATTTTCATGGAGCAGGGAATAGCTACTCCCTTCTCTACTACTGGTTAAGAAGGAAGCATAGAGTGAGACTTCATATGTAAATGATATGTTTGGCTATTAGTCTGGGAAAAGTTAGGAAGCCAGAGATACCAAGTATTATTAGAAATGTGGGGCCATCATAACCCTCATGTCTGCCAGTGGGAGTTCTGGACTAGGGCAGCCATTCAGAAGGTGATCTGAGTCAAATTAAATCAACATATACCCACCATGACCCAGCAATTCTTTCCCTATGTATCTGTCCCGTAAACTTTTCCAAACTGGTTTACAAGGAGCATGTATGATGTTGTTCAATACAGTGCTATTTGCGGGGAGGGAGCAGGGCAGGCTGGGGGTTGGAGACAGCCTGGTCTCCATCACTGGGAAAGTGGAACATGGTGAATGCACACCACAGACTCCATGCAGCAGTTAGCAGCAACAGAGTAGAGGCACACAGAGCCCCAGGGGTGAGTCTTGAGGCTAGAAGGCATAACGCTGAATGAGAAAATAATGCAAAAAATGCAATAAAGATATAGTAAAATACGCATCAATTAGCAATGCCTGCATTCACAAACCCACACATAGGGGGCTCCCAGATTCGTGACAGAGTGAACCTGAAGTTCAGTTGGGAAAGGGAAGTCTTCAATAAATGGAGCTGAGTCAGCTGGATGTCCACATGGGGGGAAAAAGAACCTTGACCCATGCTGTACACAGTAATAAATATAGTAAATACCATTTGGCTTATAAAGTACAAAAGGGATACAATAGGCTTTTAGAAGAAAACATCAAAGAATATCTCCAGGATCTTGGAGTAGTCAACGATTTCTTACACAAAACACAAAATCTTAGCCAAATAGGAAATAATTATTAAATAATTATTAAATTAGACTACTTGTAAATGAAGAAATACTGTTCATCAAAAGGCAACATTAAAAGAATGAAAAGGTAAGCCACATCGTAGGAGAAAATATTCATAACAAGTGTATCTGACAAAGGACTTGTACCCAGAATATATAAGAACTCCTGCAAAACAAAACAAAACAAAACAAAACAAAACAAAACAAAACAAAACAAAAAGTAAGAATAGTAATAGGAAAACAAGCACAAGACTTCACAGGAGAATATCCAAATACTAAATATATGAAGAGGTGCTCCACCTCATTAAATGTTATTAGCTATCAGGAAAATGCAAATTAAAACCACAATAGAATCCACACCTGTCAGAATGGCTAAAATTTAAAAGACTGACCCCATCAAGGGTCAGATATACAGCAACTGAATTGCTCATACACTGTTGGAGGAAAGTAAAATTATACAAACTGGAAGTTTCTTCTATAGTTAGATTTACACCTACCCTGTGACCCAATAATTTCACTCCCAGGTGGGTCTAAGCATCAGAAATGAGTGCTTATATCCACCAAAAACACGTACTAGAAAGTTTAGAGCGGCAACAATTTGTCAGGCGAATGTGATAACCACTGCACTATGGAAACAACGCAACAATTTGTAATACTACTAATTACCAGTTTGTAGTAATCTAGTTTGTGATATCCCCAACTCGAAGCCACCTCAAATGCTCACCAACAGGTGAACAGATAAGTTAGGGCACATTCGCATTGTGGAATACTATACAGCAATGAAAAGGGATGATATACAAGTAGAGGTAGACATGGATGAATTGAATCTCATAAGAGGAAGTGTAGAGTGAACGAAGCCAGTTGTCAGAAGGGTACCCACTGCTTGATTCTGTTTATATAAAGTTCAGTTGCTAGCAAATTCAATGTACACTCTTAGAAGTTAGGACAGTGTTTACTCTGGGGTGTAGTGATACAGAGGCAGCCTGAGTGGGGCTTCTCTGGGGCTGTCAAATTCTGTTTCCTGATCTGGGTGCTAGTTACAAAGGGGCACTAATTGTGGAAATCCTGGACACTCACACTATATCTGCCCTTCTATATGCATGTAATACTTTTAATAAAGAGTTAAAATATATGGATACATGCACACTAATTAGCAATGCACATTTCACAGTCATCCACATGCAAAGGAAAAGATCCGCATTAAAACAATTGGAAATGTGTCCATAGACAGATGACTGGCTAAAGAAGTTATGGGATATTTACACAACGGAATACTACTCAGCCATAAAACAGAATAAAATAATGCCATTTGTAGCAACATGGATGGATTTGGAGACTGTCATTCTAAATGAAGTAAGCCAGAAAGAGAAAGAAAAATGCCATATGATATCACTCATATATGGAATCTAAAAAAAGAAAAAAAGAGGACACTAGTGGACTCATCTACAAAACAGAAACAGACTCGCAGACATAGTAAACAATCTTACAGTTACCGGGGGAAAGTGGGTATAGCAAGGTATAAATTTGGGAGTTTGAGATTTGCAAATGTTAGCCACTATATATAAAAATAGATTTTAAAAAATTTCTTCTGTATAGCACAGGGAACTGTATTCAATATCCTGCAATAACCTTTAATGAAAAAGAACATGAAAACAAATACACAGGGGAGAAAAAGGAAAAAAACAGTTGTTGCATATAGGAGAGAGGGCACTGATGTGACATATGGGAATAAAACAGAATAAATGAGTAGGTTAAGAGGCAAGAGGACTCACACAGACGCCAGACAACAGCAAGCCACACACTGTGGAGCATGATTACAGGAACTCTTTGAGCATGGGATCCAGACAAATTTTTTAATTGTCTTCATGCAAAAACATGTTACTGAGAACTCTGCTTAGAGGTTTGGCCTTAGTTTGAATAGACAAAAACCATGAGAGAAGCGGGCAAAGGGACCCAAAAGAAAATGCGCCCTAGTTGTCTACATCCTATTAGCATTTTGAACAACAGGATAGCAGCATCACAAAGTTACTGTTATGTTGAAGTCAATTGGTTTTGTGGTTTGGGTCTAGAATCCAAATGATGTGTTTTAGTTGTAGAGAATTTAGGCAATAACAGATATAAACAGAGTTGTGTGGTTTTGTGCATTTAAGAAAACCATAGTTCTAACAGTTTAAGAAATTTTTTTTCCTTAAAGGAGGTTCCTACATTTCTCTGGACCAGATGCTGTCTGAGGTGTCATCCAGGGCTGGTGTTCTCTGAATCAGTGGTTCTAAGAGTTGAATAGTCCTTGATCCTCATGTTACTACATCCCACCTCTGCATTCAAATCGTACTGTAGCTCCCTGGGAGCCTCACACTCTCCAGAATGTACAAGGCCCTTCCAGATCTGGAATCCACTGGCTCCTCTCTCATCATTATTTACTCACCACCTCACTCCAGCCACTCCCAACTTCTGGAAATCTTACCTCTGCTGTTCCCTCTCTCTAGAATATTCTTCCACTCTCGACTCTAAGGTTCACCACTTTTTTTTGGAGACGGGGGTGAAGTAATTAGGTTTATTTATTTATTTACTTATTATTTTTTAATGGAGGTACTGGGGATTGAACCCAGGACCACTTGCATGTTAAGCATGCACTCTACTGCTGAGCTATTTCCACCCCCCTGCCAAGGTTCACTCCTGTTAATCCTTTAGAGCTCAGCTTAGCCATCTCCACCTCCAGAAAGCGTTCTGATTCCCTAGACTGGATCCGGCCCCTCACTTGGGCTCCTACAGTCCCCAGGCTTCCACATTACAGTCCTCCACCTTTGCCTCCCACATCTCAGCCCTGATACCTCTGTAGCATCACGATCTGGCTGGATCTAACTTTCGCGCTGGACTGGGCGCCCTGCAGGGGCAGGACCAGAGCTGCCTTATTCACCAGTATGTCCCTTATATTGTCCAGTACAGGCCAAACACAGAGCAGGCACTGAATATTTTGTAGATGAAATAAGAAATTCTAGGAATTCTAAGGTTGATATGTTCCCAAGTTTTCAAATCCAAGACTAGAAATTCAATTTTCAGTTTCCATGAGTATATGTTTATATCATTTGAGGTGTCTCAACCACAGGAAGATAGCCAACCATGAGTTGAATCTGGTTAAGATTTTGTGTCATATTCCAGTTTTTTTTTTTTTTTAATTATCTTGGTTTTTGAATTCTTTTTGTAGGGAGAGGGAAGTAATTAGGCTTTTTTTTTTTAAGAGGAGGTAGTGGGGATTGAGCCCAGGACCTGGTGCATGCTAGTCACACACTCTACCACTTGAGTTATACCCTCCCTGCTACATTCAGTTTTTTTGTTTTTGTTTTTTTAATTGGGAAACTGCATATAAACATCAGAGCCAGCAGCTCTGGGCCTGTATTTCCCCATGGCTAGAGCCAGCGACCAGGGTGCTGTTCTCCAGTTGACCATGGTCCCCAGTCCACTCACTTGTGTATGTCCCTTGCTTCCCAGAGACCCTTGACATCTTATAAAACAACCTGCTTGACATCTTATAAAATTCTAAGGATCTTAGTATTGTAGAGCCAATGACTGTCAGATGTTGAGTTACTAAAACTCTGAGATGCTGAGGGAATTGATTCTGACTTTTGGATTTTAAGATTTCATGACTATGACAATATATATTTTATGTGTATAACACTCCATGATTTTGAGATAGTAACATTCCCAAGGGTCAATGTGCTAAGGGTCTAATGTTTTAAAGGCTTATGACTATGGAGTTACATGTCTCTGAAGGGCCTTTGCTCATAAAGCTTTTTTTTCATTTTTTAAGTGGAATTATAGTCATTTTACAATGTTGTCTTAATTTCTGGTTTAAAGCATAGTGATTCATTTATACATATATGTACATTTTCATATTGGTTTTCATTATAGGCCATTACAAGGTATTAAATATAGTTCCTTGTGCCATAGAGTAGGACCTTGTTGTTTATCTATTTTATATATTGTAGTTAGTATCTGCAAATCCTGAACTCCCAGTTTATTCCTCCCCACCCCCTTCCCTGCCTGGTAACCGTAAGTTTGTTTTCTATGTCTGTGAGTCTGTCTCTGTTTTGCAAATAAGTTCATTTGAGTCCTTTTTTCCTCTCTCTTTTTGTTTTTTTAGATTCCACATATAAGTGATATTATATGGCATTTTTCTTTCTCTTTCTGGCCTATTTCACATAGTATGACCATCTCCAGCTACATCATAAAGCTTTAATGCTGATGATTAAACACCTCTGAGGTTCTAAAGCCCCAGGAATACAAAGTCCTAAGGATCAACGGCCTACAATTTCAAAGGTCTAAGGTCTGAAGATTCTGTAAGTATACAGTGCTCTGGTCTTCGCTTATATTGTTTTAAAACATCAAAGCAGGGTGACCAACCATCCCAGTTGTCCCAAGACTAAGGGTTTCAGTGCAAAAAGCATGAAGGTGTGGTCATTTTATCTCAAAGTTCTCAGGATCCACGCTTCTAATCTGAAATTCTAAAGGTTTAGAATTATAAAGCCCTAAGGATCTATCTGTATAAGAGTTTCGGTTTCTAAGGTTCTAAGATCCTAGGAGCCAATGATTAAAATTTCTAAGGTCTGTGATTACGAAAGTCTTTTTCCATGAGTCTCCATTCTCAAAGCCCTCAGGTTCAAAGAATTTCTGAGTGTGACGTTCCAAGGTCCTAAGATCCGAGGATTCTAAGGAAGTATGCTTACAAAGTCCCACATTTCTGGGGTTGTACATTTCTAAGGTTCTCTGGCTCCATACAGCAGCCACAAGCCACATGTGGCTATTTAAATTTAAATTAATTAAAAAGAAATTAAATTAAAAATTCAGTCCCTCAAGTAGCACATTTCCACTGCTCACAGCCACAAGTACTAGTGGTTAGTATATTGGACTTCACAGATAGAGAACATGTTTCCATCAGTGTGGAAAGTTCTATTGGCTGGTCTAAAGATTCAAGTTCTAAATGTCTGTAACTTTCTTCCCATCTTGCAGGCCATCAAGGTTCTCAGGCACTGAGGTACAGAGTCACCACCACAGCAGCATCCTCCCTCCCTAACCGCCCTCCCACCCCAGCTCTCCTCCAGGTACCTGCCAAGGCCTTGATCCGGGAGCACTCGAAGAGTGAGGCGCCCGCGGTGGAAGCAGCTGGTTGCTCCCGCTCCCAGCCCCGATCCGGACTCTCCCAGCGGGATGCAGGGTTGTTATTGTTAGGGGCTGGGGGCCCCTCCATGTTGTCCACTTCCCCTGGTACCTGCGCCATCAGGGAAGGTGAGCCTGGGGATGGGGAGAGGCAATGTTAGGGCTAGAAACAGGGCCTGAGTTCAGAGGTCCCACTTCTAACAGTGATTGGCTGTGAGTCCTGTCCCCTCTCTCATCGTTGGTTTCTCTGTGTTTAGAAGGGACATAATAATAATGACAGTAATGTTTACCCTGACCACATTGTAGGGCTGTGGTCAAGCACCCAGCTTAGCACCTAGCACAGGGTAGAGGCTGGGCAAATTGTCACTGTTATTTTTGTTAGAATGATAACATTGTTATCAATAGAAATCTAAAATACAATAATAACAATTATTAACTTTTATTGAGCACTTGGACTATGCTCAGAACTTTATATGCATTATCTTGTTTAATTCCTACAAATTTAATTCCCTAAAGAAAGGTATTATTAAGCCTATTTTACTGAGGAAGAAACTGAGGCACAGAGGGGTTAATTCACTTGCCTAAGGTCACACAGCTAGTAACTAGCCAGGGTTCAAACTTGGCACTGTGATCGAATTGCACTGATGCCCTCAATTCTTCATCCTTATAGCCACACCCTTTCCCACTTAAATCAGTGTTCTACTCTGGGGATGGGAGGAGTGGGAGAGTGAGGTGGGGAGATATGCCCCACCCCTTGACTCTGGGTTTGGTCACATGACTTGCTTTGACCAACAGAATTAGATGGAAGTGCTGGTGAGTTCTGAGCCCAGGACTCAGGAGATCTTGCATGCTTTTTCTAGTGCTTGAAAGTGGCCATGAGAAAAACACTGCTAGGCTAGTCCAGGTCCAAGGCCCTTATCACAGCCAAGGTCAGCTAGAGCAATCAACAGTCAGGATCCCCCTAGCCATTGCAACTTGTGAATAATCTCAGATGAGCCCAGCCTAAATCACTGACCTCAGACTTGAAACTAAATAAATGCTTAGTGTTTTAAGACACTGAGTTTGGGGGTGGTTTCTTGTGTTTTTTTTAAGTTTATTTTTTGGGGGGGGTGGTTATTGTGGCAATAACCAGCATTATTGTGGCAATAGCTAACTGACATTTTGTCTGACTCCAGAGCTATGTTCTAGAACACTGCCAGATTGTAAATATGAAAATTAAGGGGATGAGAGATATTAGATATAACTCTTCCACCCTCTGGGACCCCAAACCTGATTCTAAGACTAAGAAAGGAGGGAACTGGGAAGAGATCAATGTCCTCCTCAAAATATTCAGATAGTTGTCAACCCACCCGATTTTAGGAAGTCAGGATCTAGGTCTTGGTCAGTGTAGCAGAGGCTGTCCCTTTCAGTGGACACTCCAAAATCCATTATTATTATTCCCTTCTTCCATGGAAAGCTGTAAGTGGACACATAGCTACTTACCACCTGTGTGACCTTGGCCAAGTCACTTCCCCTCTCTGGGCCTCAGTTTGTTCATCTGTAAAATGTTAATTAATGATAATAGTACCCATTTCCTGGGGCATGTTTGAAAATGAGAGAATTAATAATGCAGGAAACATGGTATCCAGTTGACAGTAAGTCCTCAAAACACCAGCCTTGCTATTATTAGTCATCCTCTGGTCACATACCTTAGCAAATCAAAGTGCCTGTGCTGGAGTCAGACAGAAATGAGTTCCAAGTCCTGCTTTATTCTTGCTGTATCTTTAAACCCGATTATCTTTAACTTGGCGTCTCTGTGCCTCAGTTTCCCTCTCTGTTAAACGGTGAGCACAACTGTTTCCTCAATGGAGGGTACTTGGAGATGGGGAGGCACTTAGCGCTTGGTGAGCTCTCAGTCAGGCCGGCGGGGGAACAGCCCTGGCCATTACGTGATTCAATGGAGAAGGGAGAGCGGTGGGGGAGGTGGAAAGGGGTGTCCTGCGGCCCCAGAAAAGGCTGGCTCCGCGAGGCTAGGGCTGGAATCTAGGATTGGATTCTTTAACCCTTCCAAGGCCGCGCCTCTCTCTCTCCGCAGTCTAGTCACCGTTCCCAAGGAGGGGGGCCTGGAAAGGACAGGCTTGTCTGGAAGACCCACGTATGGCGCGCAGGCTGGACTGGGTTGAGGGGTAGGGGCTGATTCTGCCCTCGACCCTCTGCCTCCCCAAGCCGGGGAGACCCTGGGGGCTCAGGCCATGCCCACGGCGCGCGGGGGAGGGATGCTCGGGCAGGTGGGGAGATGCTGAAGGGAGGGGCTATCCGCCCCCACGCCGCTCACCTGGGCCCGCGGCCGCTGGTGCCGCTGTCCCCGCTGCTCGTCGTGCCCGACCGCCCTCCCTGTCGGCGTCCGAGGCCCGGCCCGGCCCGGCCCGGCTCGGCTCGGCCCGGCCCCACCTGCCCCGCCGCTCGGCCAGATCCGCATGCGCCGCCGCCGGCGCGCCTCCTCCCGCTCGCGCGGACGCCGCGCTCGGCGCGCCCCCGGGACCCCCTCCCGCCCGCGGTCCCCTGCCAACCCCGACCGCCTGCAGCGCTGGCCCACGCACGGACACACACTCGGCCACGGTGTGCGATGCACAGATGCAGGGGCCGGAGGTAACGTCACACACAGTCACACACTGCCACACACACGGGGTCATATACAGCGTCACAAACATTATCCACATCCACACACACAGTCACCTCCTCGTTTGGGGTCACACAGGGTCAAATATTCAAACTGTCTCACGCAGTAACAAGCTCACACTAGTTCCCACACTCAAGCTGTGCCCGACAGCTTCACACAACGTAAAACACTCAAATAGTGCCACCACCATTCACACGGAGTCATACATAAGCACACATGTGTCACACACAGTCGCACACTTCCATGGGGTCACAAAGTGTCATATACTCACACATCACCACGGCTTCACCATCACACAGTGTCACACTTTTATACACAAACTTATTACACCAGTTACACATTCACATGGGGGTCATACGTCCTGCACTGTCACACTCATGCATCACAGAGTCACAGGTCATAAATAGCATCACAACTACAGTAACACCTACAGCCACACTCAAATGGTGTTATAGTGTTACACACCTTACATGACACATGCAATGTCACACCCTGTCACAGTCCAACAGTGACACGCTCCCATGTAATGCATCTCACATGTCCCACACTCACACCATATCCCCCAGCATCATCGATGCTTACAGCGTCACAGATTGACACACTGTCATCCAGTGTCACCACAAGGTAACACAAGGACAGCACCAATGCCTGCCACACGTGGTGTCACACATAGTCTTACACTGTAATACAGTGTTACACACAGAGGGTGGCACATGGTGTCATCCACAACCATGCTCTCCCTTAGAGTTATTCACAGAATCACACAGGGTCACATGGGCACACAGATACGCAGTTACACCATGTAGCACTCACACACCTACACTATCCTCCCTCACATTCTCCCCTGGTAGCCTCGAGGAGACCCTGGGGTGTAGTGTTTAAGTCCGGGATCAGCCTCTTGGCCCTGACAGAGGGGGCGTGAGCCAAGAGAGAGCGGTGGGCATGGCCCACTCTCGCCCCGCCCCTCCCTGGGAGGTTAGAGCTCGGAGGCGGGGCACTGGGTCCGCCTTCGTAGAAGGCCGGATACGGCCACGCCTCCCAGCCTAAGTGGCGGGCGGAGAGGGCAGTGCTGGACCGCAGGCGAAGGAGGGGAGCGGACTCGCGTCCCACCCACCCCGTCCTTAGCTAGAGGCGTGGCCTTTGGCCCCGCCCCCGGCCTAAACCTGAGACCGGAGGCGGGCTGAGGCGTGTCCCTGTGAGCGGCCCGCCTCGTCTCTCCCGCTCCGGAAGGACAGAGTGGGTGGCCTAGCAGCCAGTAGGTTCCCGCGCGTCCTGCGACTCCGCGGCCTCGCACCCCGACGACCCCGCAGCATGACCGTCAAGAAGATTGCCATCTTCGGCGCCACCGGCAAGACCGGGCTCACCACCCTGGCGCAGGCGGTGCAAGCAGGCATGAGCTGGGGCGGGCAGGGGATGTCACATGGTGTACAGCCAGAACTTTAGGAAGGGGCATCATGGGGCCGGGCGGGGGTTGATTGGGGCTTTCAGTGCCTTAGCGTGTGAGGACATAGGGGGCAAAGCAGATGGCCACAGCAGCAGAAATGGAGGATACTATGAGATCCAATTTTATATAAGTCCAAGGAACAGGAATTGGCCTTGGCCCTGGCCCTGGGAGGCTGGGGGACTTCAGGGACAGGTTTAAATCCAGTGCTCTTATGAAATGTAGTTGTTATTGTGGTGGTGGTGGCGGTGGTGCTGGCAGTGGTGGTGGTTGTTTGCACACCCAGCAAGGGCTTAACTAAGCCGGGCACTGGGCTTGCCTCCCAGCTCTGCCCTCTCTTCTCATGTGTTTAGTTGAATCCTTAAAGCACTCAAGAGGGGTGGGAACTAGTATCACCTCACTTGACAGATGAGAAGACTGAAGCCCGCTGAGTGACTTGCCCAAAGATACACAGCTGGAAAGTGGCAGTGCTAAGAGTTTGTACCCAGCACATGCTCTTAATCACCAGAAGTCCACTGACTCTTGGTTTGGGCACCTGAGCTTAAAGCTGAAAAGGCTGGGGGGTGGGCTGCTGTGAACACCTAATGGAAAGAAGAAGATGGAAAGAGATAAGGGTGAAGACTTGAGAACACGGGTCCTGGGAAAGTCAGTGAGGCCTGAAAATTCAGAGTTGCTCCAGGAAAGGGAGTAAGTATCTCGCAGGAGCCCCCTGCCCCCACTGTCCAGACTTCACCAACCCCCAGTGGAGCCTGACACTCCCAGATAGAGGGCCCCACCCTGGCTGGTCTCAGTGACTCCGAAGATACTGACTATCTGGGTGCCCCAAAAGGGTGGAGGCCTCCAGGATCCCACTCTCTGCTGTCTCTCAGCCCAGCTGGAGGGACTCTGCCTGAAAGTTCCCCATTAAGCCCACTTCTCCTTCCCTCTCCAGGAAGACATAGTGAGGATCTTGACTTATGGGGACTGGAGAAACAAATTTGCTGATAAACATTTCCAGGGGAGGAAGTAAGAGGGAGAAGTTTAGAGATGCTGAGTCACCCTAAGGATCCAGATTCGGGTGTAGCTACCTTTCTCTTAATCGTGGATTCTATGAAATTCCATTCATCCGCCCTGCTGGTCACAGCTGGGACTGCACCTAGGGGAATGGATTGCTGAGACCTAGGGGGAACCCCCTGCCTTCTAACTGGGGCTCTGACAAGTCTCTTCAGAGCCACAGTGAGCCTGAGCCTCGCTGTCCCCCTCAGAAAAAGGAGGGGCTTGAATGAGCTGGGCTTTTATTTACTCAGTGATTCTCAGGACTGACTCCTGACAGGCACAGACTCTGGAGGCCCTGTACCTGCATTTAGACCACAGCCCTGCCACTCACCACCTGTGTGGTCAAACACTTTGTCATCCGTGTAAGTCGTAATGAAACTAATAGAACTTGACCTGGGGCTCTCGTGATGATAAAATGAGATGATATGTGGAAAATGCTTAGAACCATATCCAGGAAACAGTTGGTGCTCAATAAGCACTCCATGGCTGAATGAACTCAGATTATAGCTGTGTCATCTTGGCCCAGTTCACTCAAATTGCCTTAGTTTCCCCATCCTCAAAAATGGGCATAGAACACAACCTACCTTGTGGGGTTGCTGCAGTCTGGTACTTTTCAAACTGTGGGGTCATAGTGAGTTCTGAGATATATTTAACTGGTCACAATAGTGTCAGAATGTATCACATGTTAAATATTGATTTTATGAAACTTTAGTTTCAGTTATATAGGTATGGATTTGCATATAATAGGTTAGGCTGTGAAATCTATTTTGTATTCAGGATTGATATAAAAAAAACTTAAAAGGGGCATGATCTCTACAACTTACTCTCCCACAGTTACTAGAAAACTCTGAACACATATATAATTATATATGTTATGTGTATATATTATATACACAGAGAGAGAGAAAGATAAAGGAAATGTGAGAATCTAGGTCTTGCAACTTTCGTATAGGTCTGAATTTATTTCAAAATAAAAAATTAACAGGAAAATATAAATAAAGTAAGGGATTTTTAACAACAACAACAAAAAGATTGGAAATAGCCTTACAAATGCTCTGGTTCTTTGTAAAGGGTAAAATCTGTGAATTCTAAAAATCTAGTTTGCAGGGAGGGTATATTTCAATGGTAGAATGTGTGCTTAGCATGCATGAGGTCCTGAGTTCAATCCCCAGTACCTCTATTAAAAAAGAAAATCTAATTACCTCCCACCCAAATAAACAGATAAATAAATAAATAATAAAACTATAGTTTGGTACAGTAGCCACTAGCCACATGTGGCTATTTAAATTTAACTGTGGGTTGTGTTAAAATTTTGGGGAAAACAACTCATCTGTGGGAAAAGCTTAGCACAGCACTTGGCACATAGGAGACTCGATAAATGTCACTAATTATCAGTGATGTAACACTGATGGGTACTCCTTTGCTAGGCTTGTGTCAGAGCTCTCAGGGTCTGTGAGAACATGTTTCTCCCCCAAAATACCCACAGTTTACTACGGTCTGTTTTAACTAATACAGTGGTAGTTAACCAGTGCCTATACTGGCACCCTGAAAGCCCCATTGCCCCCCACCCGATGTGTGTGAGGGCAGCACAGGTTTGTTTCATTCCCTTATAAAAGGTGGTCACATAGGATGGGGATGCTGGGGATTCTGATCTTTAGAGAGGAAACTGAGGGCCAGTCAGGCAAGGTGTCTCCTCAGGTTCCTCAGCTAGTAAGAGGTGGAGCCAGAGTTTGAACCCAGGTCCCTGGGGCAGTAAAGCCTGGGCTCTTGTGTTCATAAGAAGTCAGGGAGGTGGTGGTGAGTATGACACAGTCCCTGGACCCACAGGGCCCTTGCTTTATTCCAGGTCAACATAAGTAGGGCCGTGACAGAGGAAGCATGATCAGCTGGGGCTTCTGGAGAAAGCGGGTAAGGGTGCTCCAGGCAGAGGGGCACGTGCCTCCTGCCTACAGGATGCAGGAGACAGCATGATGCATTTGAAGAAGTGAAAGAAGCTCAGTGGGTGAAAAGGGCAGTGGCTCCAGCGCAGACTGGAGAGGAGAGGCCAGATCCTGGGGGAACTAGAAGGCTGGCACCAAGAGCCTGACTATCTCAGGGCACTGGCGGGGGGTAGGGGTGGCATGGGAGGGATCTGAGCTGGGGGCGCTTTGCAGTAACTGTGGAAAGCTCTCTCTAGCTGCCATGTGGAATATGGATCGGAGGGGTCCAGATGGGCCAGGAGCCCGGGGAGGACTAGACCAGAATGGGAAATAAAATTGTGAGATGATTAACATAGTGACATATAACACAGTAACATATAACACAGAAACAGCCAACACCCATTTAGCTCTCTTTCCTATGCCAGACGCTTCTCACCCTTTCCTTTGTTTGTTTTGCATTTTTATAAGGGCTTTATTAACATATTATTCACATACCATATAATTCAGTGGTTTTTAACATATTCACACTTATGCAAACATCATCACAATCAATTTAAAGCATGTTTATCACCACAAAATAAACCCCTAGAAGTCATTCCCCATTTTCCTGCTCAACCCCTTCCCCAGCCCTAGGCAACCACTCACCTACTTTCTGTTTATATGGACTTACCTCTTGGGGACACTTCATATAAATGAACTCATACACTATGTGGCTTCCTTCACTTAGCAAAAAGAATATGTATTTTTTCAAGGTTCATCCATGTCATGGCATGTATCAATGTGTTGTTACTTTTATTGCTGAATAGCACTCCATTGTATGGATATACCACATTTTATTTATCCATTCAGTTGATGTAAATTTGGGTTGTTTCCACTTTTGGGCTATGATGAATAATGCCTCTATGAACATTCATATACAAGTTTTTGTGAAAACATATGTTTTCATTTCTCTTGGGCATATACCCCAGAGTGGAATTTCTGGGTCATATGATAACAATATATTCAACCTTTTGAGGAACTGTCTGACTGTTTTCCAAAGCAGCTGCATCATTCAACACTCCCATCAGCAGTCTAGGAAGGTTCCAGTTTCCCCACATGCACACCAACGTTTATTATGTCTTTTGATTATAGTCATCCTAGTGGTATGAAAGGATATCTCACTGTGGTTTTGACTGGTATTTCCCTGATGGCTAAAGATATTGAGTATCTTTTCATGTATTTATTGGCCATTTGTGTATCTTCTTTGGAGAAATGTCTCTTTACATCTTTTGCCCAGTTCTTAATATTCATCTTTTACTATCGAGTTGTAGGAGTTCTTTATGTATTCTAAATACAAATCTCTCATCAGATATGTGATTTGCAAAAATTTCCTCCCATTCTGTGGATTGTCTGTTCACTTTCTTGATAGTATCCTTGGAAGCACAGAAATTTTTAATTTTGGTGATGTCCAAGGTATCTACTTTTTCTTTTGTTGCTTTTGGTATCATAGCTAGGAAACCATTGCCTAATCCAAAGACACAAAGATTTATGCTTTTGTTTTCTTCTAAGAGTTTTATAGTTTTAGTTCTTACATTTAGGTCTTTGATCATTTTGAGTTAATTTTCATATATAGTATGAGATAGGGATCCAACTTCATTCTTTACATACAGTTGTCCCCAGCACCATTTGTGGAAAAGACTGTTCTTTCCCGATTGAATTATCTTGGCATTCTTATCAAAAATCACCCTACTCAATTAAACTTTTAGATATATTATTTAAACCTACAACAACCTTATAAGGTAGAGACTATTATTAGTGTCACTTGACAAATGAAGGCCCTAAGGCCCAGAGAGGTTAAGTGACATGCCCAGTGTCATGCAGCTAGCTAGTGGTAGGGCCAGAGGTCAAACCCAGGGTTACTTTGAGGATTTAATATGCTAATAAATGCAAGGCACTTGGCACATAGTGAGTGCTCTATAAATATTACGTGTCATTATCATCATCATCATCACCCCAGAGTGTACAGATCTTGAATCATTTGTTTTTCAAATATAGGATGACAGCTATCAAAAGAAATGGAACAATTTTGTTGTTTTTCTTTTCCTTTTTCATTTTCAGGGTAATGGATTAGTCTTCTGATAGATACTAATGATGATCAATGAAGTTTCTTAATATCATTATGAACTCCCAGAATTTTTATTGTATATTTGATGTTTCACTTCTTTGCCATGCCATCAGTATTCTTTTGGACAAATCATATTGCCCTTGATTTGCCCAGTGAAAACCCCTTCAAGTGGCTTCTGTGTTCTCTTGTCATCACCCCATCACTCTTTAAGCACTGCTTCACCAGCTGGTGGTACAAGATGTTCCAGGCTCATCTGGTCCCCTCCCTGCCCCAGCCCAGCAAGCAGCCATTTCTTCAAGGAGCTCTGGTTCATTTTTCATGAGAATGCTATTTAGAGGCTGTCTGAACCAGCTCAGGCTGCTATAACAAAATACTGTAGACCTGGTGGCTTAAACAACAAACATTTATTTCTCACAGTTCTAGAGACTGGGAAGTTCAAGAGCAAAGTATCGACAGGTTTGGTTTCTGGTGAAGTCTCTCTTCCTGGCTTACAGATGGCTGCATTCTTGCTGTGTGCTCACACAAGGAGAGAGAGCTCTGGTTTTCCTCTTCCCATCACGGGGGCCCTACCCTTATGACCTCATCTAAACCTAACTATCCCCCAAAGTCTTCATCTCCAAATACCATCACATTGGGGATTAGGGCTTCAGCAGACAAATTTGGGTTGGGGGCACAAGCATTCAGTCCATAACAGAGACTACAATTAATAATTTTTTTTTGCAGTATACACAAACATTAATATCCTTTACCATTTTTTCCTATTAACTCTTTATCTCCTTTTTTTTTTTCACTTTCTTTTTTTGGTTGGTGGGGAGAGGTAATTAGGTTTGTTTATTTATTTACTTATTTTTTAAGGGAACTACTAGGGATTGAACCCAGGACATTGTGCATGCTAAGCACGTGCTCTACCACTGAGGTATTTAAAACAAAGGAAGAAATATGTTGGCTATAAACTTTAAAAAGGGGGTGTATGTGTGTGTTGTGGGGGAACATAGTTATCCAAAGTTCTTTGGGTAGGTGGCATGCCAAGGTGATGTTCAAAGTCTTTAATGATCACTAAGACAGGGCCCAGCCCTTCAGAAGTAAGGAAGGCCTGGGGGACCAAACCCAACAATGTACAACCTTTGGGCAACTCATGCTTCCTCCAGGACCATGGATGGGGGGCAAAGACCAGTGTGATGCGGGCATTAACCCTTTAGTTTCTGGAGGGTGGAGAAGTTGCGTTGCAGGGGGGTACATAGAGGAGGCCCTTGGGGGCATCAGAGCCGGTTATTTATAAAGGTATCACCCTATTTTAATAACCATCTGGATATCAACTGTGAGTATGCCAGCAAAAATGTCTGAAGACCATTGTCCCAGAGAAAGGGATCTAGGGGATGGATTTGGGTGTTCATGGCACCCTCCAGGACCCAGCCCCTGGCACCTGGGAATGCCAGCCACAAAGCCACTGACCTGCCTCTCTGCCCCTCTCTGCCCCTCTCTGCCTGCAGGTTATGAGGTGACAGTGCTGGTGAGGGACGCTTCCAGGCTGCCCTCAGAGGGGCCCCAGCCAGCCCATGTGATAGTGGGTGATGTTCGGCAGGCAGCTGATGTGGACAAGACCGTGGCTGGACAGGACGCCGTCATCGTGCTGCTGGGCACCCGCAATGACCTTAGTACTAGGCCCCCCCTATGCCCACGGCCCACCCCTGCACCTCGGCCCCCGGTGCCACCCCCACCCCCGGCCCCGCCCCTGCCACCCCCACCACCGCCGCCACCCACCAGTGACAGCCACTCTCTGTCTCCTCTAAGGTCCTACCACAATGATGTCCGAGGGTGCCCGGAACATTGTGGCGGCCATGAAGGCCCACGGCGTGGACAAGGTCGTGGCCTGCACCTCGGGTGGGTGGCTGGGTCAGAGAGGTGGGGCTGAAGGGTTGGGGGGTAGGTCTAGGACCGGCAGCCCAGGGGCTTCTACGAGGTGGCATTGGAGCCATCCCGAGTTACCATGCATTTCTTGAGCACCAAGTACTCGCCTGAACATTGCTGAGTGATGCCAGGGACACAATACAGCCCTGGGCCCTGCACTCTGGGTCTCACAGATAGGAGGGAAGTGGCAACAGAGCCATTATCAAACAGTGACTGGCCAGAGTAGTCAGGGCCAGGATGATGGGGAGGGGGAGTATGGGCAGAGGGATCAGGGCTCAGATGGAAAAAGCCCAGAGGACACGGGGTGCCCAGAGGAGGTGTCTGACCCACCCTGAGACAGGGAGAGCATCCTAGAGGACATGACAGAGCCGTGGATACACAGACCAGATCTCCACCCTCACAGAGCTCCCAGTTTACGAGGAGGTGGACATTAAACAAATGGTTGCCCCGAATAATCTGAAAGGAAGGCTGCAGGGTACCAGGAGCAGTTAATGCCAACAGTTGGCATTTATTGAGCACCTACTGTGTACTAGGCACCATCTGAGCACCTTACAGATGAATGCCACTTAATTCTCTTAAAACTCCTTTGAGTTCTATTTATAGTGGTACATAGTAGGTGCTCAGTAACAAGTAGCTGTTCTTATTGCCTTCCTGGTATAGCTAAGGAAATGGAGGCACAGATAGGCCCATCAGCTTACCAGAGGTCACACAGCTTGTGGCTGGTCGAGCTGGGGTGTGGATGTGGGACCAGGTTGTCTGTCTCCACAGTCCATACTCCTCACCTCTGTTTCATCTCTCCCACTGCCTCCCAGGGAAGGGAAGTGACATGAGGGAGGTGTGGGGAGAGCAGGGGACTCCAGGTAGAGGGCACAGCTTTTGCAAAGGCTGTGAGGCAGGAGCATGGCCGCAGCAGAGCAAGTGAAGGGGAGATGGTTGGGCAGTGAGATCAGAAGTCTGATGTGGACAGATCAGGTGGGGCCTCGTGGACCCGATGGGGCCTTTGCTTTTACCTGGAGTAAGTGGGGCCACAGATGAGATCCAACCTCTCTGGATGTTCCCAGGCCCCCTCTGGCTGTGCAGGAGGAACAGAATGTGGGAGGCCAGGGCAGGGAGACCAGGGAGGAGGCTGCTGTTTTGGTCTAGCCAGGAGGTAATGTCCAGTGATGTGAGCTGTGAGAGAAAGACAGGCCAGGACGGCTCCCACATTTCTGCCTGCAGCAACTGGAGGGCAGTAGTGAGCTCCTGTCGGGGTTTGTCTGGGCATGAGAGGGGCGAGCTGGGGACCTGGTCGGGCTGTCCTCAAGCCTTGGCTGAGCCTGCCCTGTGTCCCTCCAGCCTTCCTACTGTGGGACCCATCCAAGGTGCCCCCAAGACTGCAGGATGTGACCGATGACCACATCCGGATGCACAAAGTACTGCAGGAGTCAGGCCTGAAGTACGTGGCTGTGATGCCGCCACACATAGGTGAGTGGGCGGGGACCCAGCTGCAGGGTGGCGGCCAGCCTGACCACTCCCGATCCGCCGGGCCTTTCCTGCCCCGTCTAAAATTGCAAACCTTCCCACCACACTTAATATGCTCTTTCCTGCTGGATCTTATCTCCTTTCTGACATGCTTTTCAGTTATCTCTATTGAACAAACTACTCAAAATTTAGAAATGCAAAACAAAAACCCTCATTTGTTACCACTGTCTGTTTCTCTCTGGACCGGGAGCTTCTTGCTGGGGTCTCGAAAGCCATGGTTCAGTAGCTGGGAATAGAGCCTTGTGGAAGGAAGCCTTCCTCACAGCAAAGAGGGTGGTTGATGCTGGAATGGCTGCACACGGCCTCTCCTAGCATGAGATTTCTCAGGGCTGCTTCCACCGTATTCTCTATTAGAAGTGAGTTATGCTGGGACTGGCCTGTATTCAAGGGAAGGAGACTTACACTTCACCTCATCTATCACATGGTTTCTTTCCTTAATTCTTTTTTTTTTTTCCCTAATGGAGGTACTGGGGATTGAACCCAGGACCTTGCACACAATAAGTATGTACCCTACCACCGAACGATACCCACCCCGCTTCTTTATCTTATTTAGTGTGTGTCTCCCTCACTAGAATTTTGCAATGTGAAATTTTGTTTCTTGAAGGCACGAGTTTTATCTTGTTTTGATCACAGCTGTGTCCCAAGTGCCTAGAATAGGGCGTGGCAGGTAGTAGGTGCTCAGTAAATATTTGTCCGATGAACTAATACGGAGGAAGATGCCTCACGTCCAGGGGGTGCTGCGGAGGGAACCACACCCTCTTTTCCCCTCCCAGGTTTTGAATCCACATTGAGAGAGATACAGAGGAAGACTGAAGGATGGAGAGATTCATTCATTTACAAATGTCTCTGGCAGGGGAAGTGTGTGTCGGGCCCCCATGACAAGTACTGACGATACAATCTCTGCTCTCATGAGACTTACGTTTCTAGCAGGGGAGACAAACCAGAGATAGATGATTTCTATTCTTGTGATGAATGAAGAAACAATAAAGCTCGGTGAAGGGAGCAATGGGGTGCTGCTTATACAGCAGAGGATCTCTAAGGAGATGGCTTGGCGCAGGGAGAGAGGGAATCGGGTGAGTGTCTGGGGGACAGGAGGACATCCTGGGATGAGGGAATTGCAGGGCAGAGGCCGGAGCCCGGCACTTACATCGCCTTTGCATTTGCCTGCCTGCGGGACCAGTGATTCTGCTGTGCCCTCTGCCTGCAGGAAGAGGAGGCCTGCACGCCTTCCAGAAGTTTAAGCTTCAGGGTTTAGCTTCAATTCAGGACCTTACTGGGACGAGAATCCAAAGCTTTGAGTCAGCAATAAAGCTGCATGGTGGAGAAGCTGGGTAAAAGTCCCAGCCCCAGCACCGCTTGGACTCAGGCCTGTGGCCTCTGAGCCTCAGTTTCCTCATCTTTAAACAGGGCTCATGATGTTACTTCTTGATCTCCCACGTTTGAAGTGAATATCCAGGGAGATCGTGCCTAAAATTTAATTATTTAACACAGAGTACTTTTTTTTTAATTCATTTTTTTTAATGGAGGTCCTGGGGATTGAACCCAGGACCTCATGCATGCTACCAGTATGCGCTTTACCACTGAGCTCTACTCTCCCCAGATTACTTTTTAGTTTTGCTTTTTTTGTATGTGTCTGAAAACTTGGAAACCTCCAGGAAAGCTGAAGAAATTAAAGGTTTAAGAATACCCATAGACCCTTTATCTAGATTCACCTGTTAACTTTTTGCCCTGTTTGCTTCCTTTATCTGTCTTTCTATCTTTCATCTGTGCATGCATCTAATGTGTATGTGCGTATATGTGAATATGTATGTATTATATATATATTTTAAAATAAGTGTATGTCTGTGTGTATTTTTTTTTTTCTGAACCATCTGAGAGTAGATTGCAGACACTGGCACACTCTACTCCTAGAACCTCTTGATAGGCATCTCCCAAGAAGAAATATTTGGGTATGAACCACAGTAACATCACTGCACCAAGGGAATTGACATTAACTCTGCCACATCACTTAGTATCCACTCCATATTCAAATTTTCCCAATTGCCAAAAAAAAAAGTCTTTCCTCCTCCCCCTCCCCTCAAAATCAGGATCCAGTCCAGGATCATGTGTTGTGTTTAGTTGCCATGTCAACTTTACCCTGGAACAATCCTCCAAATCTTTTTTATTTTTAATATTCCTCATAACAGGAAATATAACAGGCCATGTGTCTTTTGGGGGGGGGCAATTAGGTTTGTTTGGTTTTTTTGTATGTTTGTTTGTTTGTCTATCAGTCTATCTTTAGAGGCCATCCTGGGGATTAAACCCAGGAACTTGTATATGCTAAGCATGTGCTCTGCCACTTGAACTATACTCTCCCCCTGTCAGGTGTCTTTTTAAATATCCCATATCTGGATTTCTCTGGTGGTTTTCTCACAGACACAGATTAAGCACTTTTGGCTGAAATGCCACATGGGTGAGGGCATGTGTTTCTTACTGAACATGATTCCAGGTTGTCCCTGAATTGATATCCTGCATTTGACCCCCAAATTTAGTTGGTCACTGTCAGATGGTATTTTTAATTATCATAATGCAGATACTGGATGCCCTGGTAGCAGCCAGGTCATGCCTAGGTGAAGGGGGTTGGGGAGCAGAGCAAATCTAGCCTTTGCCACTGGGAAGTGACCCTTTGCAACCCTGGGACGTGACTTCCTCTCTCCGAGACTCAATTTGCCCACTTGTAAAATAGAATTAACAATAGTTCCTAGCCTAGTCTCTGGTTTATTTCTCTCCATCTGACATATTACCTATTTCACTTTCTTATCAGTTGCCTTTTCCTAGTGACTGCATGCTGAGGGCAGGATTAGCCCTCATGTCTGTTTTGTCCCTTGCTGGGTATCCAGCACCTGACACATAATAGGTCATCGGTAAGGATTTGTCGACTGAATGAAGTAAAGGGTACAGATTAGTGCCCTGCACGTGGGAAGGACTTCATACATTGTTAGCTCTTAAACCATCTGGGCTGGGCACACTGCAGACACCCTGGGATGGTCATTGGAGTGATCACATGTTGGGGGAGGGGGAAGGGACATCTGATTAACCTGGCCTCTCTGTCTTTACCTTGCAGGAGACCAGCCTCTGACTGGGGCCTACTCAGTGACCTTGGATGGGCGAGGGCCCTCAAGGGTCATCTCCAAACACGACCTGGGCCATTTCATGCTGCACTGCCTTACCACTGATGAGTACAACGGGCACAGCACCTACCCCTCCCACCAGTACGACTAGGGCTCTGGCCCTGTCCGGGAGGACAGCGTCCTGGGAAGTAGAGAACAAAGGAAGGGAGCAATAAATCTGGAGCCAAGAGCTTCAAATTATTCCAGAGGAGTAACTCTGTGACTCTTCCTCTCTCTGGCTCTGTCTGGGCTTCTCAGTGTCTCTGTCTTCCTCCGTGTAAGATTTTCTGGGTATTCATTCATTCATGTACTTACCTGGCTCTGTGCTGGGGACCCAGTGGTGATTCTGCCTTCAAGGATCTCACAGTCCAGCAGGAAAGACAGCCCTGCCTCTAACAGTGACAACATAGAGTGGCCAGGGCTCTGATGGAGGAAGCTCAGAGGGCTGAGGCGCCCAGCTTGAAGAGCAAACAAGGTTCTGTGGAAGAGGGGATGTCCCACCCAAAACCTGGTTTGGTGAGACTCCACCAGGAAGTTCTAAGGAGTGATGGCATTCTGGGCAGAAGATACCATGTGAGCAAAGGTCAGGAGGCAGGAGAGCACACGGCCCCTCTGAGGAACTAAAATCTATCCCCACAGTTAATAATACTTTGCTCAGAGGAGAGGAGCGATCAGCCCCAAGAGACTGTTCCCATGGACTCTTAACTGTACAGGGTCGTTGTAAAAAGTCTGAGCTTTAGTCAAAGGTTTTCTGCAAGGAGTGGAGCTGGAGAGGGGGCACAATCAGGTCTGTGTTTTGTAAAACATCCCTTGGCTACTGTGTGAAGGTGAATGGAAGGATGAAAGAGTAGAGGCTGGGAACCCAGGAGGGCCCAAAGGGCTTGAGGAAGAAAAAGGAGAGTGGGAGGAGCCTGAGTGGACAGTTGGTTGGGGAAGGAAGAAAGGCATCCAGAAAGAAGCCTGGGGCTGTATCCTGGAGATGGGATTACAGTGGGGCCACCGGGAGACCAGAACCCTGGAGGGGCAAGTTTGGGAGGGGAAAGAGGAAGAATTGTCTCTTCCTAATTATGCCCCTCTTAGGAATCTACTCTCCCCCACCTTTACTCCCCAGAGACACCTTTCCCAGACCTGAGCAAGCCACTCCTCTCTCTCTCTACCTCCAGCCTCCCCCCACCTAAGCCCCCAATGCTCCCCCCCCCCAAAGAATTCATTCCAATCATCTACTGCTTCTGCAAACACCTGGACAACTTGGTTGACAAATTCCAACCGGTGAGAACTAGTCTGAGGAGCCTTCTCAGGAGTGGCCTGGAGAAAATCATCCTCCTCCCCTTGGTGAGAACTTGTTGTGGGGGTGGGGCAATACTGGTTCAGGCTTTCGAGACACTAGCACTTATATTTCCACCCTCTTTATTTCTGTCACATTGTCTGGGCATCTAACAAACTTTCACTGGTCGTCTGCTTTGTGTCCAGCTCTGTACTGGGTGATGCTGGGAACCAAGCAGTGGGAGACCCAGATAACCTTGGTACATGTCCTCAGGGGGCCCACAGTCCAGACAGTGACAGCCCGGGGCCAGGATGGGGGAGGCCCGGGCAGAGGAGTCAAGGCCGCGTTGGACGAAGTACAGGACACCATGGGAGACCAGAATGGGTCCTAACCTACCTTAAATCCTCAGAGAAGGCTTCTGAGAGAAGGAATCCTTTGAGATCAGTTCTGATGAGAGGCATCTTGGAAACGGTGTATTTTCAGGATGGGGAAACAAGTTTAAAGATCCAAAAGCCTTTTATTTTTCTCATTTTTGAGTACTTGCTATGTGTCTTGTGGGCACCAGGGATAAGGCAGGGAAGAAAACAAGACAGAATTTCTGTGTTCATGGTGGTGGAGAACACTTGAAGTCATTTTAGAAAAACTTAAAGTCAATCTGTGTGGCAGGACTGTAGGGAATAAGGAGTGTGTATCAGCCCAGACCTGAAGGTCTGACGCAAAAATTAGGAGTATGGACTTTGTCCCCAGGACAGTGAGGAGCCACGAACGAGTTTCTAGCAGCAGGGGTGCCAACCTGAAAGAGAGATGGGACGTCAGGAGGAGGTAGGAGGAACTACCAGAAGACACGCTAAGGAGAAGTCCTTATAAGAAGAGAGCTGCGGGGGAGAAGCGCTGGGGGCGGGAGGACAGGGGAGGCGAAGGGCGGGGCTGCAGTCGCCCAAGCAACATAGGCCGCGACACTCTATTGGCTGATCTTCAGTACGTCATCCTCCTCCGCCCCGCAGCGTCCGCCCTCGGAAACCAAGGGGCGCGGCATCCGCGAGAGGCTCAGCCCCGCCCTCCAGGAAAGCGGTACGGGTGGGGAGTGCCAGCCACTCTTGTTCCGCTATGGGGTCCAGGTCTGGTATAAAGGGATCGCAGAGAGCCACGATGACGATCTTGGAGCAAGGACAATAGTTGAGTTGAAAGAAAACAGTTTTGATACTCCCCCGACCCTAGAGACTTGGCCTCCCAACTCCCAGCGAGTCGGAATTCTTTAAATGGTCCGCGGAGCACTGTAGGGAAGGGCGAGTCGGGCGTCTACTGGAGACCAGTGGGTGGCTCCGCCCAGCCAATCCGCCCCCAGCGGCGGGCAGGGCTCTAGCCAATCGTGGCTCGCGGTTCGGCTCCCGGGCGAAGCTGGGTGAGCCTGAGTCCAGACCGAGAGGCCCCGGAGAGGTGAGCAAGGCTCCTGCTCAGTGCTGGAGGGTCGAAAAGCTGCGGGCGTTCCCGGAGGTGGTCATTGCGAATCTGGCAGTTGAGGTGAGGTGTGGCTGCCTGGCTTGGGATCTGCCTTGGGTTGGGGGAGGTGGAGGCGCGCCCCCGAGAGTTGTGGAGGCGGGATATCGGCGGGACTGAGGGGCGCAGATTAAGGGTGATGATAGGGTTTGGGGGGAAGGTTAGAGACCGGAGACTGAGTTTCGGGATCCTGGACGAAAGGCGAAGTTGGGGGTGGGCAGGATCTTCAAGGGAAGGAGTTTGAAGCTGAGACATGGGGTGTTTGGAGAAGCGAGAGAACTAGAGAAGGAACTTTTGAGGCAGGGAATCTGGAGATTAGGACACTTTGGGTCTCCGAGACGGGCTGAATTCGGGGCTTCAGTGTTCTGGAAAAGGTGTGCAGGTTTGGGCTGGGATCCCGGATATTTGGAGAAGCAAGAGGACTGGGGGGGCAAGGACTCTTGATCTCCCAGCGGCGGAGATGGGGTGATGGGGAGAGTTCCCTGTCAGGTCTTGGAGACAGAGGGGGAGACTGGAGGTGAAGTCGAGAGGCATTTGAAAGACGGGAGAATAGTGGAAAATTGACGGAGGAAGGTCTCAAAATTGAGATACCTAGTGTCCCGAACGGAGTGGGTCGGAGAGTATTGTTAAGTCTTTGAGCGACGTGTTGGGGCCTGGGTCTCTGAACCCGGGGGCAGTTTGCGGGAAGAATCCAGGACCTTCTGCGGTCCGAAGGACCGGGAGAAAGCAGTTTTAGAGCCAGAGTCTGGGGTGGGGGAGGGGTGTTCAGGGCGTGGAGCTCAGACTCACCGCCCTGGAGGCAAAGGAGGGCGGGGCTCGGCAGGCGTCCGGCAGCTGGACGTCCGGGTTCCCTTCCCCCACCCACCCCAGGCTCCTCTGCGCATGCCCTGAGGGAGGGTGGGGAAGGTTCGTCCCTGAGGCGTGCGGAGCCTTCCGGGGATTGTAGTGCACGCTCAACGTCAGTGCGCGTGCCTGGTGGCTATAGACCCACATTTCCCAGAAGTCCCTGGGCCAATTTGTGGCGTGTCTGGGTGCCGAGCGGGGAATCCTTTCAGGGTGCCGAGGTTTGGTTGGGATGGGCCGGTAGGGGCGGGACTTGGCGTGAGTCGTGTTCCCGCAAGTTTTCTTGTGGGGCGCGGCCAGAGGGAACCTGAAGGCACCCACAGAGGGAATGAGGAAGTCCCCTTCCTGGTTGTTGGGAGCGCTCCCAGTTAGTTAGGAAGAGGGCATGAGCAGATAATCTTCCCTGTGAAAGGAGAGTCTCCACAGATAGGTACCCTAACAGGGTTCCAGGTGGCTGGAATATCGTAGACTCTCAAATAGAAATATTGAATGAATAAATGGCAGTTAACTGTTGTTCATTAAGTGTTTCCTGTGTGGTGGACGCTGTCTATGCATATCACTCTTAGGATCTTCTAACGGGGGTGAGCATTTTTACAATCCCCTTAAGGCCCAGAGAGGTTACGTTACATCACTTCCCAAGACCCACAGCTGAGCAGCATGAAGGGCAGAATTCAAACTAGGATTCGCTACTTTCAGGCCAGGTCTCTGTACCCAACACCTATCTTGTGTATGTCCCATTTGAAGAAAAGAGTATTGTGGGAAGATTAGCTTTAAGACTTAGAGGGGCTTGAATTAGGATTCTCATTTTGTAGATGAGGAAATTGAGTCTCATGGAGGTAAATTCACTATCTGAGGCCACACAGGCAAGTAAGTGGGATTCAAACCCAGCTATGTTTAAGTCCAGATCTTGTTTTCTTAATCACATACATTTACTCTCCTCCTTAGCCTTGTGGGATTCATACTGTCTCCATTTTATAGATGCAAAAACTGAGATTTGGATCATTACAAATCAACAACCATACAGGAGATTCGGGATTTGAACTCGCCCTGCTGTATCTGACTTGCCCCTCTTCTCTCCACAGGGCATCATGGTAGGAGGCTTGAAGAGGAAACACTCGGATTTGGAGGAGGAAGAGGAGGATGAGAAGTGGGCCTGGGGCCCGGCAGGCCTGCGGAGCTACCAGCAAGCCCTGCTCCGCATCTCCCTAGACAAAGTCCAGCGAAGCTTGGGCCCCCGAGCACCCAGCCTTCGCAGACATGTCCTCATCCACAACACTCTCCAGCAGCTCCAAGCTGCTCTTTGCCTGACTCCTGCACCTGCCCTGCCTCCTGAGCCCCTCTTCCTGGGTGAGGAGGACTTCTCCCTGTCAGCCACCATCGGCTCTATTCTTAGGGAGCTCGAGACCTCCATGGACGAGACCGAGCCCTCTCAGAATCCAGGGGCTCCCCCCGGCTCCCAGAATGAAGTGCTGCCCCAGCCTGATCCAGTCTTCTTAGAAGCTCTGAGCTCCCGGTACCTGGGGGACTCTGGCCTGGATGACTTCTTTCTGGACATTGACACATCCACAGTGGAGAAGGAGCCCGCACTGGCACCAGCAGAGCCTCCTCACAACCTTTTCTGTGCCCCAGGGTCCTGGGAATGGAATGAACTAGATCACATCATGGAAATCATTCTAGGATCCTAAAACTTTTAGAGGGGGCTTCCTTCCTCATCTGAGCCTTGGTGGGCTGAACCCCTGGATGCAATTCTGTGGGTATGTTTTGACAGGGGCTCTAAACAGTGACTGTGGCCTCCCTTCTCCCATTTCAGGGTTCCACAAACTGTCTTGCATGTGTGTGTGTGTCTGGTTATTGCAGCCTTCTGTGAAGGTGGGTCTTCCTGAATTAATTTATCTGTTCCAAATGCCTTAATGAGACTCTGTTTCTGGGAGTCTGATTTCCCACTTCCACATGTCTTCTTGCCTTTCCCTCCAGTTCCTACTCCCCTGTGTCCACTGGGGCCTCAGGGAAGATAAGCTGGGCCTGTCAAAGGATGACAGGTATGTGCTGCCTGGTTGCTATGGAAATGCAGCCTCTGCCTCTTGGCACCTCCAGGGCATGGGAGGGGCTGGCCTCCTCCCCTCAGACTGAACCCCACCTCCTTCACAGGACCCCAGTCCCAGCAGCCTCCTGATTCATGACCAGGCCGGACCACGTGCAATAGGGTGGAAACCAAACTGCTCCATGCCGCATTATTTAAAAGAAAGGCGGGTTTTGTGGTGGGTTTTTTTGTTTGTAATGATTTTTTTTCTAATAAAAGTATTTTGGAAGGGATGGTGTTGTCTAAATTTTCTAAACTTCAGTGGGTCAATGGGAGAGACCTAGTAAGTTCTGTGGATTCCTGTACCCCTTCCCTGTCAAAGTTGAGGCAGGTATATTATTAAATGTAACATTTATTGAATGCTTGTTAAGAGCACTGTTCTACTTACTTTCTTTGAATTAAGTCATTGAATCCTTATGATTATATAGAAATAGATACTGTTAACCACGTTTTACATAGGAGAATCCTGAGGTTCAGAGAGGCCAAGTCACTTGCTCAGGGTCACACAGCTAGGAAGAGTGAGTACCAAGGAGCTAGAACTCAAATTCAGTCTACCTCCAGAGCCTACTTAACTGTTTTATTTGTTGTTTCTTGGTAGACTTAGACTCCCCAGACACAGGTGGACACAGGAGGTAGAAACTGGGTCACGTGAATTAAAGTCAAAGGATAGGGCTCTCTTTTGGGGGAGGGTATAGCTCAGTAGTAAAGCACATGCTTACCATGCACAAGGGCCTGGCTTCAATCCCCAGTATCTCCATTCAAAAAAAAAGGGGGGGCTCTGGCACTTAAAAAGTCAAATCTTTCATTGTATGAAATGTGTTGCTGAGGCCCAGAGGAGAAAAAGTGCCCAAAGACCCCCAGAATTAAAAGCAGATCTTTCTAGAAAACTGTTGGCTAAGAAGCAGAGCCCAGCTAAGTTAATGTTTCAGATGATTAGGAGGTATAAGCCCAGGGTGGTGAGAGTGAGGGGGAAAGACAGGAGGCCAGGGAAGATGCGCTATGATACGCTGCTGCAGTGGCTAGGCCCCCACAAAGACCTTTGAAGACATGGTAGCAGGTAAGTTTACACAGCATTAGGGACTTTTCTGGAAGGATTGTAAGGAGGAACCATACCTGGGTGTAGCCCACAGACAGGGAAAGGAGAGGGAGTTTTGCCTTTGCTTTCTGGCTCGAAGCAAAATTCTCACCCTGAAAGGAGCATTGCCTCTAAATCTAAAATCGGCTAGGTAACTAACAGGTGGGTGCCAATCTGGAGAGAGAGGAGGAGGTGGTCAAGGAGATCTTAAGGCACATGAGGTCCATATTTCAGTGTGGATGCCCATTCGATCATGTCTTCCTCCCACTTAAAACATCTGGTGACTTCTCACACTCCGAATAAAAACCCCAACTTCACCAAGGCCTGTGAGGCCTGGCAATCTTGCTCCTAACTTCCCCAGTGTAATCTCAGTTCTCTCCTTCCTCATGTGACTCCAGTTAACCCCAAGGCCTTTGTACTTGCTCTTAACTGCCCAAAGGACACTTTCTCCATAGTTTCACCAATCCAAATGTCCCCTTCTCAGGTCTTCCCTGCCCTTCCTGGCTCAACGTGTTGAGGTGCCTATCCCCAATCCCACTTCATATTGTTTGATTTTCTTACCAATCTCAAATTATTTATGACCTCTTTATGGTTAGCCTCCTGGTCTGCTGGAATCTCTGAGAGGGTCATGTTGTAGTGCATAGAACTATGCTTGGGACCAATGAGAGGGGCACTAAAAACAATTTTTTTTTGCTGTTGTTGTTGAGAAGATGAACTCCCAACCTTGCAATGGCCAACCCTCCATCCCACCTTTCTGAATTCATCTTCCTCACACCATCCTCTGCCGTTCTTCAAACGCACCATGTCCCACCCTCAAGACCTGGAGTAGTACCTGCGTCACTGAGCAAGCATGCAAAGTGTGTAAGAGGGTGCCTGCTGCACACCAAGGATTCCAATAATTGCTCAAAATGAGTGCCTACTGTGGACCTGGCACTCTCCCAGGTGCATGAACAAAACAGAGTCCCTGCTCTTGGAAAGTATCACAGTGGGAGAAGGCTGAAATAAACACGAGTGTGTACTGTTTACTAAAATAGACAGTAAAGTGTATAGTCTGTCAAGTGGTGATAAATGGTGTGGAGAAAAAGAAAGCAGGAAAGTGATGGGGGTGTCACTATTTAGATGGATGGCCAGAGAAGGTCTCCCTGACAAGATGACATTTGAGAAAGACTGGAAGGAAGTGAGAGGTGAGACGTGTGAATCTGTGGGGAAACAATCCCCACAGCAGGAACAGCCAGTGCAAAGGCCCGGTGGTCTGAGGATGAGTGGAATGTCTGAGGGACCCTTCGGAGGTCTGTGTGGCTGGAGTAAAGGGAGCAAGGGGAAGAGTCCTAGGAGATAGGGTGAAAGAGTTGAGGGAGACAAATCATGTAGTGTCTTGTGGGAGTCCCACAGGGAGGACTTGAGCTTTACCCTGAGTGAAATGAGAGGCTTGGGAGGGTGTTGAGCAGTGGAGGAAGGAGACCTGAGTCACTTTTACATAGGCTCTCTTTGCCCTAAAGATACAGGAGAGAAGCGGGATCGCCGAGCCTGTTAGTATCAGTGAGGCCAGTATGAGATGCACCCCTACTTTCCAGATGATCAAACTGAGGTTCAGAGAGGCCCAGAGAGAGAAGTCAGGGAACTGGCGAGAGAAGTAGAAAGGCTGGCCCCGCAGAGGAAACCGGGTCCTGAGGGCAGAGTCCACGTTCCCAAACCTGCCTTCCCCCGCCGTCCCGTGGTGGGGGATGGGCCTTGGCCACCTCGGTCCCTCCCACCTGCTCACCCTCCGCCCCGAGCTGGCAGGCAGGCTGCCGACCCGGGAGCCCAGCCGGCGCCTCCTCCCTCCCCAGGGGCCGGGTGGGGCGGGCGGCTGCGGGAGGGGCGCTCCCCGAACCCCCTCCCTCCCCAGCTGGCGGAGGCTCCTCCCCCGGCCTGCCAGGCCGGTGGCTTCGCTTCTGGTTTCATTTCCCGAAGCCTGGGCTCTCTCTTTGTCCCTTCCCCCAACCCTTTGAATTCCTGGCTCCTTCTCCACTTTCAGGTCCCAACTCCAATGTCACCTCCTCTGGGAAGCTCTCCCGGACCACCCTAGCTACAGGTACCTCTCCCCTGACCTCTCTGTTTTCCCGTCCTATTTGTTTTCTTCAAGTCGCTGAACAGAAGCAGAAATTATCTGCCTCATTTATTCATCTTCCAGGGATTCCTCATCCTACTCAGAATGAAAAACAAAGGTCCGTAGGGTGCTCCAAAGGTCCTAGAAACTTCTCCGACCTCCTCCCCGGCAGCATACAGTCCGGCTACGTTGGCCTTGCTGTGGGTCAAAGACAGGTAGCACCCTGAGCCTCAGGGCCTTTGCACTGATACCTCCTTCTGGTTGGAACACTCTTTTTACAGAGCTTTACTACCACTCCCATTTCATCAGGTTTCTACTCAATGTCACCTCTTCAGAGACCCCTCGATCCCCACCAGCTCCCTGTCCAAAGTGCACACCCTTTCATCACTCTCCTCCAGCTCTGCTTTTCCTTTTCACTTGTCACCTTCTAAGATACTAAATAATTGCTTTATTAAGTTTATTGTCCACCTCCTCACATTAGGGATTTTTGTTTATAATTTTACTGCTATATCTTCAGTGCCTAAACAGTGCCTGGCCCATAGAAATTGCTTGATTCGTTTGTTTTCATGTTTCTTTTCTCTTTCCGCCTCTCTCCCCTGATCTGTGAGGAGAGAGACTCCGTGAAGCATATGCAGTGCTGTGCCCTCATTGTCTGCAACTGTGCCCGGGACATAGTAGGCTCAATAAATACATGTTGAATTCCTCAGACTTCTGTGAGTTCTTCTTCCCTGTATGACCTGGAAAGAGCCACTGGGAGACTGTGAGCCTCCCTTTTCCCAGGCCAAAAAGATAGGGTATGAGGGAAATTATGTGAATTTGCCTAGCAGGAGCCTGGTTCTACTTAGCATTTGACCCTCTTTTTATTATGAAAAATTTCAAGCACATAGAAAAGATTTGAATACTCTCCCACCTATGTTTAATTGTTAACATTTTAAGTTTCCTTTAATTGCATATGTATATGTGTATATGCACATTTTTTCTTTTGCTGAACTATTGGAGAGTAAAGTGCAGACATCTTGACACTTTACCCCTAATATAATAGCTCAGCAGGCATTTCTTAAGATGGACACTCACCTACAAACCACAAAACTATATCACATCTAAGAGAAACAAAAATTCCATAATATCATCTACTATCCAGTCTATATTCAAATTTCCCCAAGAATATCTTGTATAGAAGTTTTTCCCCCCAAATCAGGATCTAATGCAGATTCACATGCCTATTTGGTTTAATAATTAAATTTTACAGTATCTTTTATTCTGCAACATCCTCTCCCCTCCTCAACCCTAGCAATCCCTTCCTGTGTCTTCTTGAAATTGAATTTTTGGTTAGAACAACACAGTTGTGCTGTAGATATCTCATGTTCTGTATTTGTCTGATTGTGCTTGTGTTTAATTTGTTACTCTGTTCCCTATAAGCTGAGGTTGGGTCTAGACACTTGATGAGACTCAATTCATGCAATTTAACATGGAGGCTCCACCAGGAATGTTTGTACTTCCTAATGCATTTGTATCAGGTGCTACCCAGTGTCAGGGTATCCCACTACTGTGGATACAAAGTTTCACTACATGGTTAAGGTGGTGAGCACCACATTTCCACATCATAAAAGGACATTTCCCTCTTTGCAGTTAGCAAGTCATCTATGCATTGATGCTTTGGAAGCTATCAAGATTCTGTTCCCCACTAACTTTTCACCCTAAGGGTTGAGCATCCATTGATAATGGCTGCCTGACTCAGCAAGTCTGGTTAGCATTTCTGCTAGCTTACTTTGGTCCAGAGCTTTATTCACAAACAGTTCTTCCCAAAGCACCAGAGGAGTTAGCAGATGAGCTACTTGCAGGTAAGTCCCATTGTCAGTTTATGGGACAAGTATTAAATTCCCGTCTGCCTGCAGCCCACCCTGCATGTCTGCCCTTGAACTAAGAGCCTGTGCTATTACCACAACAGCCACTACTACTAACAAAAGGATATGTTACACACCATTCTGAGTACTTTGTACGAATTGTTCTAGTTAATCCTCAAAACAATCTTCTGAGCCAGACGCTGTTTCTCTTCTTTTAAAGGTAAGGAAACTGAGACCCTCCTAAGGGATTAAAACACTTGCCCAGGGTCACACAGCTACTCAGGAAATGGAGCCCAGGATGGGACTCCAGTGGCATCCCACCCCCACCCTCCTAGTCCCACTTGTAACCAAGATTGAGTCCAACCGCCCAGCATTTGCTGAATCTGATACGACCTTATTTTAATTTTCCTAACTGTCAAGAAGTAGGCTAAAAAGATCCCATTTAACATGCTTTGTGTGGCTCAAAGATGTCAAACATTTTTCCAAGGTCACACATCGAGTCAGAATTTGAACCTAGGCCTATCTGGCCTAGAGTGTAGGCCTCTGTTGGCGCTGGATTCGTACGAAGTTCAGTGCTGGGTTTGGCAGGTGCGTAGGCAGGTGTAAGGGGCCCGCGCCTCGAGAGACAAAAACCCCACCCGCCACTATCCCACAGGACAAATAGTTACTCTACTTTCTCCCCCTCGCTAAGTCTCCGGAACATGCGCCCTGAAGCCAACTTCTCTCTTCGAAACGGCCCCCTATAGGCCCCGCCCATCACCGTCTAGGACCAATCCCTGGGTGGAGGGCGGAGCCACCACGAAAGTGGGCGGTAGCTAAAGGGAGTCAGGAGCCTGGAGTCGTGCGCCGAAGTCAGAACTGCGTCTCTCGACCCAGGTGCCGGTTGCTGAAGGAGAGTGAGCGAGCAATGCTGCCGCCACCGCTTCCTGATTGGCTGCGGGTGGCTCCCTCTTCGTTCTGATTGGCAACTGGTGAGCTGGGTATGTAAATAAAGGGAAGAGGCCTGGGGAAAGTAGAGGTACTGGCCACGGGGTCCTTTAGCAGGTTCGATCCCCGGGTCCGGCAGGTGCGCGCCAGGGCTACCCGGGATCGAGACGCGCGGGCCTCTATGTGCCGCCCGCCCCGGCTGGGCCGGGTGAATCACGCCGCAGCCGGGGAAGGGGGCGGAGGCGCCGGCTCCCTGGCTCCGGCTGCGTGACTCACCCGCCCCCGCCGCCGCCGCAGCCGCTTCGGGAGGAGACGCCTCCACTGCCTTCCGGAAGTGAGCGGAGGCCAAGAGGGCAGAACAGCCCTCCGGGGATCCCGGCCCTCAAGTTCCCGAGCGGCAGGCAAGAACGACCGCGTCCCGCCGGGCAGTGTAAAGGGTCCCTGGGTTTGAGGAGCCGGAATCCCCGGGGGAAAGACGGCCTGGCGCCGCTAGGGGGCGCCGGGACCAGGGGGCGGAGTCGGGGGTGGGGGCTGAATTCCTGTGGTTCCGGACTCCCGGGTCGGCTAGGAAGGAGGGGAGACCCAGTTTTGAGTAGTGTGAAGGGTCACTCCAAATGAAGGGTCTAGGTACTGTACCCTGCAGGCTGTCTGTTTTTTAAAAAGCAGATTGGGCCAGGGGCACCCTCCCCGGGAAAAGTGGGTCCTCAAACTTCTCTCATTGACCTCCGTGCCCATCAGGATTTTCCGGCAAGCTCTGTCCACTCTGCTTCGCAAATAAATCCTAAATCCAACTTCCTTCCACGTCCACTACTATTTTATACTCCCAAGTCTCCACCATCGCCCACCCCAGAGTGCAGTAGCCTCAGAATGGACTCCCCACCTTCCCAACAACCTTCCCCACTTCCTCGTAACAGCCAAGGGGATATTCTGGAAACCTAACCAGTCCACAACACCGCATTCCTTCCTGCTTAAAATCCAAGTTCCTTGCCTCTGCCTACTCTCAAACTTGCCCCCTCACCCCATACTGTGTCGCTCTGCGCACTGACCATGGAGTCTTTTTTCAGTTCAAGCTCATCCAGCCTCTAGGTCTCTTTGCCTTTGCCGTCGTTCTTTATTCCCAGAATGCCTCCCCCCGGTTCCTCCAGGGCTGATTCCTTCTCGTACTTGAGGGCTCATTTCAAATGTCACCTCCTCAGAGGAGCCTTCCCTAACGACTCTCCAGAACCTTTTAGTATCTTCCTAGCACCATCTGTACATTTCCTGTATTTGTTTATTTATTTATTGTCTGATACAATTAGACAGTCAATAAATATTAGATTAAACCATATGAAACAGCTGCTTTTGTAGGTTAAAAAAAGGTTAAATATTGGACATTTCACATGGTTCATTGAAGAAATAAATAATCATAGTTATTATGAATAATACTTATTCATAGGAGTAATTGCTATGTGCCAGACACCGTTGTAAAGTGCTTTTTGTATATTATCTCATTTATTCCTTAAAACAACTTTATGAAATAGATACAATTATCATTCAGCTCTCAAAGTTTCCCTAAGAAAGCCTAGGCTCAGAGAGGCTAAGTGATTTGCCCAAGATCACACAGGCATGAGAACTTCACATTGGCTTTCCATAACTGAATGACTTCTCCCTCCCCACAGATGATGCTGAGCAAGGGCCTGAAGCGCAAGCGGGAGGAGGAGGAGGAGGAGAAGGAAGCCCTGGCAGTTGACGCCTGGTGGCTGGAACCTGGCCACCCAGCAGTGGCACAAGCACCCCCGGCTGTGGCCTCCAGTTCCCTCTTTGACCTTTCAGTGCTCAAGCTCCACCACAGCCTGCGGCAGAGTGAGCCAGACCTGCGGCACCTGGTGCTGGTAGTGAACACACTGCGGCGAATCCAGGCATCCATGGCACCAGCAGCTGCCCTGCCGCCTGCGCCCAGCCCACCTACAGCCCCTGGCATAGCTGATAACCTGCTGGCCAGCTCGGACGCCGCCCTCTCAGCCTCCATGGCCAGCCTCCTGGAGGACCTCAGCCATATTGAGGGCCTGAGCCAGGCCCCCCAACCCTTGGTAGACGAGGGGCCGCCAGGCCGCCCCAGTGGGGCAGCCCCACCCAGCCTGGGTGCCTTGGACCTGCTGGGACCAGCCACTGGCTGTCTGCTGGACGATGGGCTTGAGGGCCTATTCGAGGACATTGACACCTCCATGTATGACAGTGAATTTTGGGCACCAGTCTCTGAGGGCCACAAATCCAGCCCTGAGGATGGGCCAGGCAAGGAGGAAGCTCCAGAGCTGGATGAGGCCGAGCTGGACTACCTCATGGACGTGCTGGTGGGCACACAGGCACTGGAGCGGCCACCAGGGCCAGGGCGCTGACCCCCAGGGCTGGGATGTTGATCTTCTGTCCAAACTGAGCCTGATGGCTGGAGCAACTCTCCTTGGAAAGACATAGCTAGCTTCCCTAGAGAGGGGCTTTGGAGAGAAAGAATCCAGTCCTGGGCAATTTCACCTCCGACCTCTTGTCTCTGGCTGATGGGGGCAGTCTGGGATTGGCCCTCATGATGAAATGACAGGGCCTGGTGGCTGGAATGGGATTGGACCAGGCCCAGTGCTGAATCCCTGGGGGTCATAGCCTGGTATACACTTTTCCTGATGTACGGAGAGACCCCAACCAGTTTTTGAAATTAAAGCCAGTCCTGGGACGTCTCAAGTCTGTGTATTGCTGTTTCTGGGCTAAGGTGAGGGTGATATAATAACCTCTAACATTTATCCACCGGGTACTGTGCATCCAGCGTGGCTCTAAGCATTTGATGTGTGTTAATTCATTTAATCCTCTTAAGAAGATGGACATTATTATTATCCCCATTTTATTGTTGAGAAAGTTGAGGCTGCAAGAGGTCATCACTTGAGATAGGTTTCAAACTTTACTGCTTTTTGGTCTGAGAAGCAGTCCAGTTAGGTCTGGTAACTGGTCCTCTAGAAAACCCCCGGCATACACTCAACCAGGTTTCCCTGATGTGCCTGTGTGTATACATAGTGGTGGTGGTGGTGGTGGAGAAGAAGCCACAGGCCACTTTTTAAAAATGAAATCTAGTCCTTGCCTGGGGTGTACCTGTGTCTTGGGAGCTGGGTGTGGAGGCAAAAGGGAGCTTGAATTCAGAATGAGCCGGAAATAAAAGCACAAAGCTGAAGGCAAGATGGAGTCTCTCCAAGGAGCACTGAGAGCTAGCTCTCCAGGAAAATGGTGAAAAAAGGGAGACTCCAGCAAGTTTTAAAAAATAAAATCCACTCCGGGCCTCAAATCTCTCTTTGGGCAGGCAAGGGATAAGGCAGCTTAGAGGCTGATTCCGAAATAAAGCCACCAAGTTTGGTGGCCTGATGGAAAGGCAGGCGATCCTGCTTTCCTTCTAGAAGAAACTTAGGCCCCAGCGAGCTGGGGCCACCTGCCTGACAGCCTGGGTGATGGGGCCGGCCTGAGCGCCGGGTGTCTGCGCCGCCCCCGCCGTCCAGCCGCATTCCTGGCCCGGCAGGGAGGGGCCGCACACTCAGAGGCCTGGCACGGGACCCAGGCGGCGTCCTTCCTGGCGGCCGTGGGGGCAGGGCAGAGCCCGAGGTACTGGGCGGGGGGAGGGGCACGGTGAACGCTGCCTCGGGGGGGAGGGGGGGTTAGAGGGAGGAGCAGAGGTTCAGACGGTGGGTGACCTGAGGGACTGGCGGGGCCTCGAATGCGGGAAACCCCGGCAAAGGGACATAAAAATTGTGGGGCCCCGGCGCCTCCACTCTGGCCGGAAGCTTCAGGGAGGCTGAAGCCGGGGTGGAACTGGGGAGGGGGGAGCGGGGGCGGGGGAAGGCGGGCAACTGCGGCCAGCCCCTCGGGCCTGGAAGGGGCGGGCAGAATGAAGCTTCCTGGAGGAGCAGAGGAAGTTGTGCCCATTTCTGGAAGTGGCTGAGGTGGCCCGGGGAGGGGAGTGAAAATGGCCCAAAGGGAGCTGGTGCCCAGGCTGAGGGGCTTCTGGGTGCCTGATTCCAAAACCTAGTGACTCCAGACGCTGGGCAATGGGACTCAGACTCGATTTTGACCCAGACCCGGACCTTGGGAGTTTGGGCTGAGCTCAGCAATGCCCCCTGGTGTCTAGTCTTGGGGTCTGTCATGCCATCGTCTTAGAGTCCCTAGAGATCTGACCAGTGGTCAAGGAGTCCCCTGTGTGGGCTCAACAATGCCTTCTGTTCATAACACCCTGAAGACCTGTTTCTGATGTCTCTGGGTGCCAAACTGGGGGATAACCTGTGATACCTATTGAAGCAGACAGCTTACCCATCTGTCAACGACGCTCCCATCTGCCCCTGTGCCTGTTGGGCCAGCAATGTTCCCCTTTTCCCAGAACCTCTGCGTACAGTTGCAGGGCTTGTGCACTGCGCATAGGCTCCGTATTTAGGGGACTACCACACGTCTTAGGCATCATGCATTTCCATATTTATTACAACAGTTTCCCAGCAGATGGAGGTCAAGTGCCTTGGGGAAGGGGCATGCCTTTTGCACAAAAGCACCATATGGGCTTGATCAGCACTGGTTCCCCACCACCACCAGTGCCCTTAGGTTTATGAACAGCCAGTGCCTGAAGACCTGCCCCATTTTCCTCATGTCTGACCCCCGGGACAATTGTGCAGGCTCCCTGGCTCTGGTGTGCCCCTCCGCCCTCAGGCTCAACCCCAGGAGGCCAGGCTACCTCAGCCAGCAGATTCCAGGGCCCACACCATTCCTAACTGAGCTGCCAGCCCTGGTGCTGCTACTGCTTTTCACAGAGCCTCTCTGTGTTCCCATTACGACACTCGCCAGGCTAGCTCCTCTCCATGGGCATTCACAGGGACCATCACACAAACACTTCTCTCCTCCATCACCTGGGAGAGATGTCCTTGGTCTTCTCCCTCCTTCCTCCTTTCCTTCCCTCATTCAGCAAAGAATCATGGGTACCTACCCAAAGGCAAATCTGACCACATCTCTCCCCTGCTCTGGGCCCTCAGAGTTTATCCTGGTCCTCGGGGATCTGAACCCTCACCTTCCACCCCTGTCCCATTCACTCATTCAGTGAACATTTACTGAACACCTGCGGTCTGCAGTCCTGGTGCGGAAACCTAATGACACTTAGTCAATGATTATTAACTCAATAAAGAGAGATTGTGTTGAAAGCCAGACCACCTGCATTTGAACCTCTGCTTTGCCATTCTGTGGCTGTGTGACTCTTGGCCAGATACTTAATTTCTCTGGGCCTCAGGGTCCTCATCTGTAAGCTGGGACAGTAACAGTATCCACCTCAGAGGGTTGTTGTTCTGAGGGGAGAGTGTTCTAGGCAGAGGGAACAGCAGGTGCAAGAGTTAGGAAGTGAGGGATCCTACAATCTTTTCAGGGATCTGTAAGCTGCTGGGTTTGATTGGAAAGAGAGAAACTGCAGTAAGGGAAGTGATGGAGCTGTAGGGGTTGGCAGGGGCCAGGGCACACAAGGATGGGGACTTTCCTCTGAAGGCAGTAGGGTAAAGGAATCTAGAAGTAAATGGGTCTCTCTGGCTGCCATGTGGATGTGGTGGTGAGAGGGTGAGACTGGAGGCCAGGAGCCCAGAGGGGAGGCCAGGGAGGGACAGAGCAGCCTTGAAGAGTGGAGGGGACATGAGAGATGCTGGAGAGGACAGGCTGTGGGGTGATGAGGTGCAGTGGAGGAGGGGCCTAGGACAAGACCCAGGGCTCTAGCCAGGGAGCTTGGGGATGGTGGGGCCATGTTGGGATGGTGGCCCGGAAGAGGAGCAGGTCTGGGGTTGACACCGAGGCCAGAAAGGGACACAGTGGGTGCCAGGGGCTGGGGGGACACCCAGGGGAAGGCATGTAGGCTGCTGGGCCCCTGGGACCGGGAGCTCAGTCGAGAGGACGGGGGCAGGAACAGGTGTAAAGGACAGGGGTGAGGGAGATACCAGTTTCCCTGGGCTGCACTGGGTGGAAGCCGGTTCCTGCCCGACTCCAACTGGGTGGGGAGAGGGTGGTCCCTGAGGAGAGCTTTCCATCTCCTTCCCCAGCCCTGCAGGATGTCCTGTGTTTATTGAGGTGGCTTTGGCCGGAACCGGGACACTGGTGCCACCCCCTAAACTCAGCTTCCCATGGCCACACCCCCTAGGGTGAGGACAAGCAAGAGAGAGAGAGAGAGACAGAAAAAGAGAGAAACAGACACAGAGAGAATGAGACAGAGACACAGACAGAGAGAGAGACAAGGAATAAGGACACAGAGACACAGAGACAGAGAGGGAAACACATCATTCACCACAGAAAGCTCACAGCAAACTCGGAAAGGAAGCTTCCTGCACCTGCTAGAGGGCAGCTACAAAAAATGTACAGTTAACATCTTACTTCCTGACAAAAGACTGAATGCTTGTCCCCAAAGACTGGGAACCAGCAAGGATATCTGTCCTCTGATACACGGAGAGAGACAGGAGAGCCTGTAACAGCCTCCTTGTCTGTTGGACCCTGAGCAGGGAGGGGTGAATTTTCCTCCCGGCTCTAGCCTCGCCTGTAGTCAGACTCTTTCCCCCTCAAATACTTAAAACTCAGATCTGATTGTCCCTCCTGGAAGTACCCAAGGCTCTCAGGACAAAGTCTCAGCCCCTCCTCAGGGCCTTGCTGACTATGGCCCTCCCCACAGCTTCTCCTCACCCTGCAACCTACTCTCATTTATCCACCACCAGCATGAACTCTTATGTATCCTTCAGGTGCCAGCTCAAATGTTACCTCCTCCAAGAAGCCCTCCTTGCTCTTTCTGATAATATCAACGTGCCAGGCCCCTCTTATAGATCTGGTTCTGTTTCTCATAGCTCTTAGCTCAGTGTGTAATTACACTCTCGTTTTGTTGGTCGCTTCTTTAACGTCTGACCCCCCTTGGACTGTGAGTTCTGTGAAGGCACCGTCACAGTCACTGCTGTGTCCCCAGCACTGCCCAGCCCAGGGATGATTACAGCGGAGGTGTCTGTGAATAACTGGTGAATAAATGTATAAATGAGGAGATACAAAGGAAGGGGCATTTGTGGCCCTAGGGACACAGCCACGAGCAAGGACACAGTTCTCAGCTCATGGAAATTTCCTATGTGCTGAGCTCTGTCTGGATTCAGATCCTTTGCACAGGCTGTCCCTTCTGCCCATAAAGCTGTTCTACTCCCTCTTCGCTTGCCTGGTTCCTGTGGGCCACTCAATTCTCAGCTCACATGTCCCCTCCTCCAGGAAGCCTTCCCCGACCTCCCTTCCTCAGTTGAAGCAGCTACCTTTCCTGGGCTTCCCCAGCAAGGTCCTGACCTCTCTGCCTGAGATTCCCCCATCACAAACCTGGCCACTCTGAGTCTGGCTCCCTGTTGGACTGTGAAGTCTGTAAAAGCAGCCCCGGGCTATCTTGGTCACATTGTGTCCCCAGCACCATCCAGGTGCTCATTAACTGTTTGCTGACACTGGATGAAGTACTGCTCCCTCTCTGTGCTCTGATACTTTGCCCGTGTACCTCCCCCCCACCCCCTCCTGGAAGCCTCTTCCCTGCGTTTGTACCCAGCTCCTTCCTCCTCAGCTCTCCAGTTTGACTTCAGATGTCATCTCCTCCAGAAATCCTGTCCTGAACCTGCCCCCCCATACTGATTTAGCTCTGTCAGTGTCCCCAGTGCCCAGCCAAAGGCCTGCCATCAAGGGCCTGTGAATGTTGAATGAATAAATGAACAGATGAATGTTTGAATCAATCAATGAATGAGAGAGAGAGAGAGAGCCTACAATAGGGGGAAGTTCTCCTCAGGTCCATCAGCTGCCCTGACCACACTGTCCCTTCCACCCCTCCCAGGAGGAGGGTTCTGGCTGGGCTCCGGCCACACCCCAGCCCTTGCTGGCTGCCAGTCCTGGAAGGCAGTTTCCAGAGCTCAGCACATTCCTGCCTTCCCCGGTGGCTGAGAGTGGGCAGGGGGCATTTCAGAGAGAAGGGAGGAGTCCCCTAGCATTCTGGGATCCTGCCAACTAGTTCCTGGTCCCCTGTGCCCTCGGGAGTAGGCCCCAAATGCTCAGGAGGGGGATGGGGAGGGGGCCGCAGAGGGGCCAGCAGAGCGGATGTGAGGGGCGAGGGTGCCGACTGAGGTGAGGGCCTGGTGGCTGCACTAGGCTAGACAATGGGGCAGAAGCTGCTGACGTGCATTTTGGGGGTAATCCCCAACCTCATCCCAGCCCCGGCCCCAGGCCCCGACTCAGAGAGCCAGGAGCATCCGAGGCAGCGGCCTGGCGGGTGTGAGGGGCATGTGGGGGTACTTGTGCTCCCTGTGCCGCCCCCCGGGGTCTGGTGAGTCAGGGCAGGCTGGGGGCTGGGGGCCAGGGGATCAGGGTGAGGCCTGGTGTCCTTGGTTTGGGAGTTGGGCAGGTCTGGGTTCAAATCCTGGTGCTACCAATTAAGTGCTATGGGAGTCCTTGGGTGTCATTACCCTCTCTGAGCCTCCTTATCTGTTATATGAAGGGGACAGAAGAGTGTTGCAGGGTCTCTGGGGTCCAACAGAACTGGAGTTGGACCCCAGCTCCACCACCTTCTGTCTGTGTAGCTAAAAACTGGACATAATCTTTCTCTCTTGCATCCTTAATTCCCAGAGCCGAGCTTTGGGGGCCCAGCACAGTATTTAGTATGTGATAGGTGTCCCCCAAAATGCAACTTCATTAAACAGAGAAGTGGGGCTCCTCTGTGCCCAGTCTCACTCAGGCCAAAAGTCCTCTGACAAGTCTAGCTGGCTCTCTAATTTGTGTGAATAATACAAAATAGTATGAGTAGCATTCACTCTGTGCCAGGTGCTTTTTAAAGATTTTAGCCTCTTAACTCATTTTATCTTCACAACAAACCCATGATTTGGGCACTTTTACCCTCCCTGTTTTAGAAATGAAAAAACAGACCCAGAAAGATGCTGTGACTTGCCGAAGGTCACACAGCTAGGACATGGCTGAGCTGGGATTTGAACCCAAACTGACGGGGAGAGGGAGTGGAAGGAGTTTATTTTAGGGGCCCCAGGAACCAGTAGGGCCACACCTGGGTCTGGAAACAAGGAGATAGTGCTGGTGGGGTGAGTCTCGAAGTGGCACCTGCAAGTGCAGATCCCAGGAGTGTGGGGCTCCTGGTGGAGGTCTCAGCCCAGGCACAGGAGCAGCGGCTGTCTCAGCTTCTCTTCTGTGGCTCCCACCCTCTTGCGAGTGGATGTAGCTAGGAGAGGGGGATGTTTGTTCCCCCACCACCCACTCCCTGGTGATGTCATGCCTCGGCAGCCAATGGCTGGGGTCTCCCCCTCCTCCCCCTCCCCGTTCCTTTTCCCCCCCAGCCTGGGGCTGGGGCTGAGCAGACGGACGGGGAGCTCTCGAGGTGTCTGGAGGCCCAGTGGTAAGAGATCAGCTGGCCAGTTTCCTTCCTGGCCAGGCTGAGAAGCCGCTGAAATGAGACCCAGGATCCTGGGAGGTGCTGGGAGGCTGCCTGGGGCTCAGGAGGCAGAGTTGGGTAGGAGTTAAAGGCACAGACTTTGGAGCCAGACCCTGGATTCAAATCCCAACATTCTTCTCTTTCTGACTATGTAGCCTTGGGCAAGATCCTTCACCCTTTGTGCCTTTGCTTTCCCATCTATAAAATGGGCTGATGGAGGCTACCTCACAGGGCTGATGCGAGACTAAGTGGTTGCTGCTTGGAGAGAGCTGGGGCAGGATGCCTACGGTGGGACAGGCTTTTTTTGATCTGTGGACTAAAGTGCTGGGGAGACAACGCTGATTCTGTTGGTAGGAGGCTGGTGCTCGAGCTGGATTTTGTCCCTCACACAAAGGTTCTCTTGGGTAGAGGAGAAAGTGGGGCCACTGTGAGCAAAGGCTGGGCATGAGACACTTTGAGATGCATAGACCCCCCGACTCTTGCTGTCAGAGATTACTTCCTATTACTTGAGCACTTACTATATACTGGGAATATTCTAAGCACCTGCTATTATCTCTCAAATCCTCAAAGCCACTCTTGTTGGCTCCATTTTACAGATGAAGAAACTGAGACACTGAGAAGTTAAATATCTTACCTGAGTATTCACACTTGAGAAGTGCTGGAGAAGGGACTCACTGAGGCAGCTGGAGGCCACTGCCAAAAACCTCCCCCTCCTCAGATCATGTCTAGGGGCCCAGATGAGTCAGATCAACACCCCCTCCCATCACTAAGAGCACCAGATCACTGGTGATTCGGGGGCTGAGGCTCTGAGTGGGGAGAATTCCTAAATGAGGTTGGCGCCAGCCATGGGGGAAAGACAGTGCAGTGAGGCAAAGTTGGGGGAGTCCTCAGCAGGCTGAGCTCTGCTGAAGGGCCCAAGGCACAAATGACAACCCTTCACCGCAGACATCCTGAAGGGTGTGGGTGACATCTTAAGCAGGCATCTAAGTTGTGCCCTCCCCAGAGAGGTGTTTAAGTGTTTAATGAGTCAAGACAGGGAAGGATCTTTGCACATAGTAAGTGCTCAAGAAATGGGGACTTTCAGAATTCTGGAAGCTCAGGAATATACCAGGACAGAGCCAAGAAATAGGCTGTTGGGCTCTGGAGGGTCCCGCCTGGCCTTGATTCACCAGGGAGGCCCCATTAGATCTTCCTCTAAAACAAATCAGGAACCATCCCCCACCCTGGGCATCTCTCCCCACCCCTCCTTCCCCTGCCTAGTGGGACAGGCAGAGCTGGGAACACAGAGTTCCCGGGGTTCGGGGCGGGGGGCTTCCTTCCGAAGCTGCCCCCACCCCACCCCACCCGACTCCACCCCAGGAGCTGGGTACGTCTCTCAGGAAGGGCACAGTTGGGCTAAATATAACCTGGGCTGGGCAGCTGTCCCGGGCAGGGATGAAGAAGGAGGTCACTCTCTCTTGCCCCCACCCCGGGTTAGACTTCCTGTGCCACCCTCTGGGTGTGACCCTCTCTGGCCTGTCCTGGAACAGGGAGCTTGTGGCCCAGGAAATCCTCCCCTGCACCTCCACCAACTCCTACAAGTACCAGACTTCTCTCACCCCCAGCTCAGGATGCTACACTGTGCCAGGGACTCAGCTTTTCAGACCTAGGTTCAAGTCCTGACTCGGTCACTGTGATACTCTGAACCTTCATTTACTCATCAGTAAAATGGGGTACTATGAGGCCACATCTATAAAGTGCCACCTGGCCTCAGGTTGGCACCAAGGAGGTCCCTCTAAAAATGCCTGTTTATGGCACCTTCTGCCCAGCCCAACTCCTGCCCTGGCTATTTTGCTGTTTGGGGCTCCTGCAGTGCTCAAAGCCGCCAAAGCAAGTTAAGGTGCAAAATTGGGGTCAAGGGCATGGGTCCTAGCTGTGTACTCCCAGACAGGTCACCTCCCCTCTCTGAGCCTATTTCCAACCCTAAAACAGCCACCACATCCATTGTGATTTTGGGGCTTAATGGTGCCAGCATAGGGCCCAGTTCAGAGGAAATACCCCAGATGTGGGAGCCAACCCTATTTGGAGGGGCTGGGGGCTCATAGAGGAGGCCAGGGAAGGACACGAAGACCAGGACCGCTAGGAGAGCCAGAGAGGCACCCTCTGACAATGGTAGGGGGCAGGCAACTAGTGGAGTGGGTATGGCTGGAGCATTGAGGGGGTCCCTGTGTCCTCTTTCCTGGCCCATGGTGGGCTATGAAGGGCCATTGTGCAGCCGGGGATGGGTGGGCAGCGGCGGAATGTGACTGGGCACAGCAGATGGGCCATTGTTTGAGGGAATGTGCCGCGTGAGGCCTGACCTTTCTCTGTGGATTCGGGGTTGGCGGGTTGGCATGCCCCGTGGGGGCCGGGAGGACAAGGCCAGAGACCAGGAAGTAGGTAGCGGAGAGAGACAGTCTCCATTCTCTTTCCCCCAGAAGGACCTGTTGGAGGGGCTGAACCTGAATCCAGCTCTGCCTCCTTCTCTCTATGCTGTGTGACCTTGAGCAAGGTTCTTGGCCTCTCTGAGGGGCTAGGGTTTTCTGCGTTGGGGTGGAAATTGAAAGTCTTAGCACAGGACTGGCAAAGAGTCACCACTCAATGCCCATTAGATATTATTATCCATGTAAGTGGCTGGAGCTTTCAGACAAGTTCAAGTCCTGGCTTGGCCATTTGTGACCCAGGCAAGTGACTGCCCTTCTTGTAGCCTCAGGTGTCTCTGTAATGGGCTCAGTTGTGGTATTGACCTCACAAGGGTGTTCTGAGGACCACATGCCATGACCTTTGTGGGATGTTCGACACAAGATCAGCACCACAGGATGTTCTTAGTAATAATCGTATCAAGCAGTCATGAAGCGCCTGCCCTGTGCCTGGCCCTTTATATTTACAGATGCACTTGGCCCTCTGAGCAGCACAGTAAGGTGGGTGCTCTCATTCTCCCCTTTTTATTTATTTATTTATTTATTTATTTATTTATTTATTTATTCGTTCATTCATTCATCCATCCATCCATCCATCCATTCATTCGAGTTTTCTTTTGTTTGTTTGTTAGTAGAAGTACTGGGGATTGAACTCAGGACCCTGTGCTTGTTAAACATGCCTTCTACCACTGAGCTCTACCCTCTTTCGCCTCCCCACTTTATAGATGAGGAAACTGAGGCACAGAGAGGTGAGGTGTTTTGCTCACAGGGAGTACATGGCAGTGATTATAATGATTTCATAGTGAATTTGGCCCCCTGGGTCAGCCGAGGTTGTTGGTGTTGGGGCTTGCTGTCAGACAGGCCTAGGAGTCAGTTCTGGCTATGAGGTTTGTGGTCCAGCCGTGTCACCTTGGATAAAGGTCTTCTGAGCCTCCGTTTCCCTACATGCGCTATAGGGATAGAGCACTGACAGAGTGCAGGAAGGGTCAGGCACTCAGGAAGCCAGCAGCGGGGTCAGCTGACAGTAATGCTCACATTATTCTTCTTAGAGCCCGGGATCCAGGAGGCCCAAGGAGCTGGAGGTGACCCTGAGGTGAGCACTGGCTGGTGCCACATGCCCCTCCCTACCCCTCCCGGGCCCACCTGGAGCCTCACGACCTGGTCTCTCCCTGGCAGGCAGCAAGACCCCAGAGGAAGGGCACCAGGCCCACAGACGACTGTGCGGCATCCCAGGCTGGGCTCCGGTTAGGAGGGGGTGCTGGTGCCCAGGCAGCGGTGAGAGGACAGCTGGGATTGGGGGGCCCTTCTCCCTTTCTCATACCCACCATGACCTCTCCCTTGAAGCCTGGCCTTTTCCCCTCATGCTCTCCTGGCCTCAAGCCTTCATCCCTGCCCCTGCAGGCTCAGAGGCAGCTGCTCCATGCAGAACTGAAGCTGGTCCTGCAGCAGAAGGGAGAGAGGAAGCAGGAGCCTGGGGCCCAGGTGACTCCCAGCAGTGCCATGGAGGCCAGGAGCCGGAGTGCTGAGGTGAGCACCGTACACGTACTGCAAGGGGGCCTTGTGGGACCTTGGTGGAGGGCACAGGCCGGGGAAGCAAGGAGATACTTCCTGACTTCTCTGTGCCTCAGTCTCCCCATCTGTGAAATGGAAATAGCAACAGGGCCTATTTTCTGGGTCACTGTGAGGGGGAAAAATTAAAAATGTAAAGTATTTAACATAGTACCTGGCACAGAATAAGATTCAAAGAAGCTAATTCAGTGAGCATAATGGAATTTTATTAATAAGAAGCTAAAGAAAATAGAGTGGAAACCATTCATCAGAAGAAGCAGGATGGTGTAGGGGTTAAAGACATGGGCTTTGGACCCATGGGCTTAAATCCCAACCCTACCACTTCAGCTGTGCAGCCTTGAACAGATGACTTGATCTTTCTAACCCTCAGTTTCCCCATCGGTGAAATGGGCAATGGTCCCCAGCTCTGAGGGTGTTGAAGACTCACACTCTGTCATTGGCACAGGGACTGGTACCTAGGAAACTTCCTTGAATGTTAGCAGCTTTCACTATTATGGAGATAAAACACTAGCATTGACTGCATCCTACTAGACTCCAGGCACACAGTGGGTCTACTTTTACAGGAGCCAAGCTGAGGCTGAGGGGTGGCAAGCAGGGGGTAAAGTACAAGGAGGTCACTGCCTACAGGACAGCCTATGGTTTCTGAGGTCACAGACCTGAGGTTGAGGCCCCACTGTTTAAATTACTGTGTGGCATTAGGCAAGTCATTTCACTTTTCTGGACCTTTATGTCCTCCATGTGATTGCCCAAGCTGTGGGGAGGATGAAATGAGATGGCACACATAAAATGCTTAGCCTAGGGCCTAAGACCAGTGCTGACACTCATGCTTCCCCTGCTGCCCCTACCGCAGCTCTTTCTACTCCTTCTCACCATGCTCTGCCCAACTCTCTCTAGTCCTGGGGCCACAGCTGTGGGGCATCTGACCAAACCCACTTTCCCCTCTCCAAGACCTTAGCTCAACCTCAGTCTGTGCCAGCCTCAATGCACTGCCCATTACAGCATCCCATAGCATCCCTGTTGCTTCAGGTCTCAGCTCACAATCAGAGACTCCTTGTATACACCCACGTTACCCAACTTTACAATAGGAAAGCAGGACCAGAGAGGGCAAAGTTCTCCCCCAGAGGCACGCAGCAGGTTGGGTTCCTAGATGGCTGTAGAACTGAGGTCTTTCACTGACTCTCCTGGGAAGCCGGGATGCAGACCCCACAGTGTGCTGCTGGACCAGGGCCAGGTCAGCACCATTTACAGTAAATACCAGGAATACCACGTCTGCTGGTCCACCACTCATTACCCACGCACCCCTCTCCACTGGATTCCCTGTCCCATGGGCGTTATGCAGGTCTTGGGGTCAGAGAGTCCACAATAGGGCACAGTCTCACACACATTAAAGCCTTCAAGGAGGCCAGCCCCACCCCTACCCCTCCATACCTCACCACTTAATGGTCAGCCCTTTCTTCGGGACCCAATCCTCAATCACCACTCCTGTTCTACTATTAAAGCCCCTCTCGGTATCTCCTTTCAGTCCGGTCCTTAAGGCTATGGGCCCCCTCAGTACTTCCATGGATTCACTCTAGCCATACCCCTCTTTGGCCGCTCCTCACTGGCCACTGTCCTCCTCCATTCACCTGTGCTCTCCAAATCCTAACCCCGCCCTCTCGATATGGTCACGCCCCCTTGGAAAGCACAGCTTCGCCCTCACTATCAGGCCCACCTCTCAGTCACAACTCAGGTTCCCTCTGGCCTCCCTACCTCGTCCCTCCTTTACGACACTGCCCCTCGCCCCGCCCCTCCCAACAGCAGCCCTAGGATGCTCCCCAAAGTGTGGGTTCGCAAAGCCGTTGAACTCTTCCGAGGTCTCAGTGAACGAGTAGCCCTCGCGCCCTTTTAAAGGGGAGATGGCGGAAAGGGCGGGTCCGCACGACCAGTTTGAGCCGCGCCGAGGAGCCTGCGCCCTGAGGACCCGTTTAAGAGCGGCTTTTAAGTGCGATGGCGGGTTCTGGGCGAGGTCGGGCCCTAGAGCCCCATGGCGATCCCCCGCCACCCTCCACAGGAGCTGAGGCGGGCAGAATTGGTGGAGATCATCGTGGAGACGGAGGCGCAGACTGGAGTCAGCGGCATCAACGTAGCTGGCGGGGGCAAAGAAGGAATCTTCATCCGCGACCTGCGCGAGGACTCGCCCGCCGCCAGGAGCCTCAGCCTACAGGAAGGTGGGCGGGGCGGGGCATGGGGCGGGGGATTCCTGCGGGGGCGGGGTTAGGAATCTGCCCTGGGTCAAGAGCGCAGCCGGGGATCAGGAGGCGGGATTAAGGGCTTGGGGCAGGGCTTTGTGTCAGCTTTGTGGTTGCTCTCAGCAGGGGCTCTGGAGGTTGTCTCAGTTTGACTCCCAGATCTGCATTTTACTATCTTGTGATCTTTCTATGCCTCGGTTTTCTCATCTCTAAAATGTGAGCAATTCTAGTACTTACCTCATAGGGTTATTATGTGGATTAAATGAGTCAGTATTTGAAAACACAGCTAGTAGCTAAGTGGTACATGGTAAACGCCGTGTTAAGTGCTAGTTATTGTTTTGTTGTTGGGGCTGAAGAATAGAGGCGGAGTTAACAACCTGGAGGGGGTGGGGAGGAGAACTTAGTAAGGGACGTTTTAGGTAACATGGATGAGGCTGATATGATTTATTCATTCATAACTATTTACTAAGTGCCTTCTATTTCTAGATATTATTCTGGGTGCTTGGGCTACTGCAGTGAACAAAACAGACAACACTCTCTGCACTTATGGAGCTTACATTCTAGTGGGGAGAGACATATTTAAGCAAAATATGTAAAATACATAATACATAGTAAATTAAAAAGCAGTATATGCTTACAGATGCCAGGATGGAAGCTGCATTTTTTAAAGCGTTTTTATTTGGGGGTGTTGGATGTGATTAGGTTTTTTTTTTAATGGAGGTACTGAAGATTGAATCCAGGACTTCGTACATGCTAAGCATGCACTCTGTTACTGAGCTGTAACCTCCCCCAGAAGCTGCATTTTCAAATAGGATGAGCCAGGAAGGGCAGAAAGGCATAGGAGGTAAAGGAATGAGCCGTGTGTCTATCTGGAAGAACAGATGCTAGCACAACTGCCCCAAGATGGGAGTGTGCCTGGCTTGTTGGAATAACAGCAAGGAAGCCAATATGGATGGAATAGAGTTAGTAGAAGAGTAGCATATGATATGAGGCCAGAGAGATAAGAGAAAGAGCAGTTTTTAGAGGGCTTTATCATGGTGAGAACTTTCAATTTTAGTTTGGGAGGTTTGTGAGCGGAGAAACGACATGAACTGACTGTGTTGAACTGTTGTATTAGAAGTTGACTGTTGTGGGGCAGGATGTGCAACAGGGTGACCAACAAAGAGGCTACTGTGATTATCCAGGTAAGAGATGGTGATGCTTGAGGCCAGAACAGTATTACTGGAGGTGAAGAGAAGATTTGGATTCTGGATGTAATTTGAAGGAAGAGAGTTCCAAGAATAGATATGGGGTGTAATGGACAGAGAGGGGTCAAGGAAGACCAGGAGTACAGTTTGGGTCTGTCAAATGACAGGTGGACACCAAGGTGGAAATGTAGAGGGATAGTTGAATATGTGAGTCTAGGATGGAGGGGGGAGTGGTGCGCTGGAGATGTACATTTGGGAGTTGTCAGCATATTTATAATCTTTAAACTTCTGAATCTGGATGAGCTTCCCAAAGGGATGAGTGTAGCATGTAGATGGAGAAAAGAAGAGGGCCAAGGCCAAAGCTCTGGGACTGTGTCTTTAAGCGGTCTGGGAGATGCAGAAGAACCATCCCAGGAAGCTGAGAAGGAACCTCCAGGGAGATTCCAGGGGGTGTGACACCCTGAAAGCCAAGCCAAGCAAGTGATGGAGAGAAAGTGAAGCTGGGTCTCAAGTAGAGGTTCAAGCAGATGAAATCTGGGACTTGACCATGGGACTTAGTTACACAGAGGTCACTGCATGGGAACTTGAGAGGAGCAGTTCAAGGCTCTGGGAGGGAGTGTCAGAGATGTGATTAGAGAAGTGGAAACACTGCAGCTGGACAACTCAATGCATTTTGCCATTAAGATGGACAGATAAATGAGGCAGGAGCTCCAGGAGGAGTGAGGTCCACACAACCTTTCTTATGGGAGAGAGAACAAGAAAGAATGGCATGTCGTAGAAGAGAATAATAAATTGATAATGTGGAGAGAGAAGGAAGAATTGCTGGAGTATGTCCCTGAGAAGGTAGTGGAGGGATTGACCCCTAGCTAGAAGTGGGGGCAGTTGATCCCTAGGAACAAGTGGAGAGTGGAGTAAATAGCCACAGGAACAGGGGGGTGAATAATGGGGTGGGAGCTTCTGGAAGTTATCTTTTTGTGGGGTGAGGTAATTAGGTTTACTTATTTACTTTTGATGGAGGTACTGGGATTGAACCCAAGACCTTGTGAATGCTAAGCATGCGCTCTACCATTGAGCTATACCCTCCTCCCTGGAAGTTATCTTCTGATTCTGTTCTCAATGAAACAAGCTAAGTTAGTATCAGAAATGTGAGGATAGGGGAGGGGAGTGAGAAGGGGAGGGGCGTGGCCTGAAGGGTCTGTGAAGGAGGCGGGGCTAAGGCAATGGGGCGTGGTTTTATTCTTAAGTGTCAGAACCTCAAACAGGGAGGAACTTTGAATCTCAATCCTGTGCTCGGGTATAGGCGGGGCCAAATCTTTGGGCGGTGCCTCGCTGTACTGGCTCCAGGGAAGTGGGGTCGGAACCAGGCCTGGGCGGAGCCAAGAGATGCCCACGCCCTGCCCACCTCCACCTGGCCTGCAGGGGACCAGCTGCTGAGCGCCCGCGTGTTCTTCGACAACTTCAAGTACGAGGACGCACTACGCCTGCTGCAATGCGCCGAACCTTACAAGGTCTCCTTCTGCCTGAAGCGCACTGTGCCCACTGGGGATCTGGCGCTGCGGCCTGGGACCGTGGCCGGCTACGAGATCAAGGGCCCTCGGGCCAAGGTGGCCAAGCTGGTACGCGTGCTTAGCCCGGTCCTGGCCCTGGACTGCCCCAGCAATCCCGTCTCTGCGCCGTGAACCCCACTGCCCCACACCGTGGGCCAGCCTTGCCCTCTGTCTTGTCACTAACCTAGTGCTAATCCCACCCTCTGCCTCCTCTTCTTTGTTCCTAAACTCCTCCCTGGGGAGGGGGACCCACTCAGCCCAGATCAAACCCTCACCAGGGGTCCTGAATCAGGGGACTCTGGACCAGACAGGCCAGATTCAAGCCTGAGTGCTGCTCTCTTACTACTGAGTGACCCTGGACACGTTACTTTCCCTTCTTGGGCCTCAGTTTCCCTATCTCTAAAATGAGGGTATTGGGGGAAATCCTGGATGAGGAGCTAGAAGTCTTGGGTTCCAGTTTCTACACTGCTGTTGATTGTTAGATTCTAAAGGAAAGTCTTTGCCTTCTAGGGGCAGTAATGGTGAAATGACAGGCAGAAAGTGGGGGATGGTGTTTGGGGGACAAGATGCTCAATCCAGCACACCCCCAGCATGGTACAATACCACGTGGGGCTCCCCCTGTCCACCCCAGGCCTCCCACTGTCCCACCGCCTCCCGCCTCTCTCCTCTCTCCCCAGAACATCCAGAGTCTGTCCCCTGTGAAGAAGAAGAAGATGGTGATGCCCGGGGCCCTGGGGGCCCCTGCAGACCTGGCCCCTGTTGACGTCGAATTCTCCTTTCCCAAGTTCTCCCGTCTGCGTCGAGGCCTCAAAGCTGAGGCTGTCAAGGGTCCTGTCCCAGCTGCCCCCACCCGCCGGCGCCTCCAGCTGCCTCGGCTGCGTGTCCGAGAAGTGGCCGAAGAGGCCCAGGCAGCTCGGCTGGCCGCCGCCGCTCCTCCCCCAAGGAAGGCCAAAGCAGAGGCTGAGGTGGCAGCAGGAGCACGTTTCACAGCTCCCCAGGTGGAGTTGGTTGCGCCCCGGCTCCCAGGTGCCGAGGTGGGTGTCCCCCAGGTCTCAGCCCCCGCAGCAGAGGCAGTCAGCGGCTTTGCCCTCCACTTGCCAACCCTTGGGCTAGGAGCCCCGGCTGCACCTGCCGTGGAGCTTGCGGCTGCAGGGATCCAGATCCCCCAAGTGGAGCTGCCCACCTTGCCCTCGCTACCGGCTCTGCCCACACTTCCCTGCCTGGAGACCCGGGAAGGGGCTGTGGCAGTGACAGTGCCCACCCTGGATGTGGCGGCTCCTACAGTGAGGGTGGACCTGGCCTTGCCTGGTGCAGAGGTGGAGGCCCGAGCAGAGGCTCCTGAGGTGGCCCTTAAGATGCCCCGCCTCAGTTTCCCCCGCTTTGGGGCTCGATTAAAGGAAGTTGCTGAGGCCAAGGTGGCCAAGCCCAGCCCCGAGGCCAGGGTGAAGGGGCCAAAACTTCGAATGCCCACCTTTGGGCTTTCTCTCCTGGAACCCCGGCCCACTGCACCTGAAGCCGTTGAGAGCAAGCTGAAGTTGCCCACCATCAAGATGCCATCCTTTGGCATTGGGGTCTCGCCGCCTGAGGTCAAGGTGCCCAAGGGACCTGAGGTGAAGCTCCCCAAGGCCCCGGACGTCAAGCTCCCAAAAATGCCAGAAGCAGCCCTTCCAGATGTGCGACTCCCAGAGGTGGAGCTCCCAAAAGTGTCAGAGATGAAACTCCCAAAGGTGCCGGAGATGGCTGTGCCGGATGTGAGGCTCCCAGAGGTGCAGCTGCCAAAAGTTCCTGAGATGAAACTCCCGAAGGTGCCTGAGGTGAAACTTCCAAAGGTGCCGGAGATGGCTGTACCTGATGTGCAGCTCCCAGAAGTGCAGCTCCCGAAAGTCCCGGAGATGAAACTGCCAAAAGTGCCCGAGATGAAATTCCCTGAAATGAAGCTCCCGAAGGTGCCTGAGATGGCTGTGCCGGATGTGCAGCTCCCAGAAGTGCAGCTCCCAAAAGTGCCGGAGATGAAACTGCCTAAAGTGCCCGAGATGGCTGTGCCAGAGGTGCGACTCCCGGAGGTGCAGCTGCCAAAAGTCTCAGAGATGAAACTCCCGACGGTTCCCGAGATGGCCGTGCCGGATGTGCATCTCCCAGAAGTGCAGCTCCCGAAAGTTCCTGAGATGAAACTCCCTGAGGTGAAACTCCCGAAGGTACCCGAGGTGGCTGTGCCAGAAGTGCGACTCCCAGAGGTGCAGCTGCCAAAAGTCTCAGAGATGAAACTCCCTGAGATGAAGCTTCCGGAGATCAAACTCCCCAAGGTGCCCGAGATGGTCGTGCCGGATGTACACCTCCCAGAAGTGCAGCTCCCAAAGGTGTCAGAGATGCGATTGCCGGAAGTGCAGGCGCCGAAAGTCCCAGATGTGCAGCTGCCGAAGGCACCCGAGGTGAAGCTGCCCAAGCCTCCAGAGGTGCAGCTTAAAGCTGCCAGGGCAGAGCAGGCAGAGGGGATGGAATTTGGCTTCAAGATGCCCAAGATGACCATGCCCAAGCTAGGGAGAGCAGGGTCCCCACCGAGAGGCAAGCCAGGTGAGGCAGGGGCTGAGGTCTCAGGGAAGCTGGTGACACTTCCCTGTTTACAGCCAGAAGTGGACAGTGAGGCTCGTGTGAGTGTCCCCTCTCTCACACTGCCCTCAGTGGAACTAGATCTGCCAGGTGCCCTCAGCCTGGAGAGGCAGGTCCCAGTAGCCGAAGTGGGCAAGGTGGAGAGGGCAGAGGCCCCTGGGGTGGCAGCAGGGGTCAGCGAAATTGCTTTCCGGTTGCCATCTGTTGAGATTGTCACTCCACAGATGCCCACAGTGGAGGTTGAGGAAGGGCCAGTAGAGGTCATGGAGATGAAAGTCAAGCACTCCTCCAAGTTCTCCCTGCCCAAGTTTGGACTCTCGGGGCCAAAGGTGACCAAGGCAGAGGCAGAGGGGGCTGGAAGAGCTGCCAAGAAGGTGTCCAAGTTCTCCATCTCACTCCCCAAGGCTAAGGTGGGAACCGAGGCAGAGGCCAAAGGGACAGGGGAGGCAGGCCTGCTGCCTGCCCTCGATCTGTCCATCCCACAGGTCAGCCTGGATGCCCATCTGCCCACTGGCAAGGTGGAGGTGGCAGGGGCCGATGTCAAGCTCAAGGGGCCCAGGTTTGCCCTGCCCAAGTTTGGGGTCAGAGGCCGGGACACCGAGGCAGGAGAACTAGTGCCAGGGGTGGCTGAGTTGGAGGGCAAGGGCAGAGGTTGGGATGGGAGGGTGAAGATGCCCAAACTGAAGATGCCCTCCTTTGGGCTGGCTCGAGGGAAGGAAGCGGAAATCCCAGGTGGGCGTGTCAGCCCTGGGGAAAAGCCAGAGTCCACGGCTGGGCAGCTTAAGATCCCTGAGGTGGAATTGGTCACCCTGGGGGCCCAGGAGGAAGGGGGGGCAGAAGAGGGTGTAGCTGTCAGTGGAGGACGGCTATCAGGCCTGCAGGTGTCCACAACCAGGCAGGTGGGCACTGAGGGCCAGGATGGGGGACTGAGAATGCCGCTGGGCATCTCCCTGCCCCAGGTGGAGCTGAGTGGCTTTGGGGATGTTGGCTTAGGTACCACCCCAGGGCAGCAGGCCGAAAGTACAGCCCCTCCAGCAGAGGGCACAGCAGGCTTCAAGGTCCAGGTGCCTCAGGTGACCTTGTCTCTACCTGGAGCCCAGGGGGCAGGTGGTGAACTATTGGTGGGCGAGGGTGTCTTCAAGATGCCCGCTGTGACAGTGCCCCAGCTTGAGCTGGATGTGGGACTGAACCGAGAGGCGCAGGTGGGTGAGGCAGCCACAGGTGAGGGTGGGCTGAGGCTGAAGATGCCCACACTGGGGGCTAAAGCTGGGGCTGGGGGAGGGGGGCCTGGGGACCAGCCCCCAGGGGCCGAGCGTACCTTCCACCTCTCACTGCCCGACGTGGAGATCTCACCGCCTGCAGTGGGCAGCCATGCCGAGTACCAGGTGGCAGAGGGTGAGGGGGATGCCGGACACAAACTCAAGGTGCGACTGCCCCGATTTGGCCTGGCTTGGGCCAAGGAGGGGGTTGAGGAGGGTGAGAAGGCCAAGAGCCCGAAACTCAGGCTGCCCCGTGTGGGCTTCAGCCAGAGTGAGGCAGTCACCAGGGAAGGCTCCCCCAGTCCCGAGGAGGAGGAAGAGGAAGGTGGTGGGGAAGGGGCCTCGGGGCGTCGAGGCCGCGTCCGAGTCCGATTGCCCCGCGTGGGCCTGGCTACCACTTCCAAGGCATCTCGGGGACAGGAGGGCGAGGCAGCCCCCAAGTCCCCTGGTGGGGAGAAGTCACCCAAGTTCCGCTTCCCCCGGGTGTCCCTAAGCCCCAAGACCCACAGCGGGAGCGGGGACCAGGAAGAGGGTGGATTCAGGGTCCGGATACCCAGCGTGGGGTTTTCGGAGACAGGGCCTCCAGGCCCCACGAGGATGGAGGGGGCTCAGACAGCAGTCATCTGAAAGCCCTGGGCAGAGGGAGGCTCCCCTCCTGTTTCCCCCCCCCCCGACCCCTTGTTTTGTGTGTGAGATAACTAGCACTAACCCTCAGAGGGCTGGGAGGTGGGCGACTGACCAGGGCAGGGCGAGGAGGCCATGCCCAGCTCGTTGGCAGGACTGCCTGTATCTTGCCAAACCATGTGAATAAAATAATCCAGAGGTAGCGTTGGGTCAGGTCTCCTCTGTGAGTGTGTTTACTGGGGGGACGGGACAGTGGAGGGGGTGGGGGGGGCGAGTGCAGAGAGAGTCCCTAAGGAGGGGGGACTTGGCCTGAGGGGATCCTGTGCACAGGGAAGCAGGTCACCCCTGGTCTGAGGAGAATCAAGGAGGCCCTGGGGTGGGCCTGGTGGGAGGGACTGCCCTAGCCCTTCAGGATTCCCACGGGGTCCTCTGAGCCGGGAAGTTCCCCAGCAGAGCACAGCTGTAGGACCCCTCTGCCCGGGACTCTGCCTGTCATGGGTGACCCACTCCTGCCAGGATTACCCCAGGATCCCTAAGAGAGCGGCATACAATTGCTCCGTACCTGCCCTCTGCTGGCCGCCTCGTCACCTCCAAGAGCACTTCTGCATTCTGGCCCATCCCTTTCCTGTCTGGCTGGTTGGACTGCCCGGTTCACCCCAGCCCCACCCAGGAAGGCCCCTCCTGATCCCCTCTCCAGGATCACGGGGTCAGAACCTCCACCCCAGACCCCCGGCTGCCTTTTGGGACTAAGTCCCAGGGTCTGCAGCTCCTATTGGGGCTGGGACTCAGTCCCCAGGGACCCATCCCCACTCAGAATCTAAGCCCCAGCATCCCCCATGTCTCTCTGAGATGCCCTAGACAAGCTCTCTAGTCCCACATCTCCTCTGAGGCCCCTGATAGCTTCCCCTCCACTCCTCATCACATCTCCACCTTCCCGCTCTAAAGGGTGGAGGGCTGTGCCCTGAGAGGTCACAGATGCCCCACTTACTCCAGCACCTTCTCCCTTCAAGCCGGCCCCCCTTGGGTCACTCCTGCACCACATGTTCCTCTTTATCCCTACCAAACATGGCAGGAGTGACCTACATTCCTCGTGTCCACCCTCTGCCCAGGCTCCCAGCATTTGGGCTTTTCCTCTCACCACCGCTGATCAGTCCGTGGGCTCGATGAGCTCTCAGGGCTTCTCTCTCATGTGTCCTGACTTCTCAGGGCTCCTTCCTCCTTCCAAAACTCTCTCTTCTCTCTCTTCCCTCCTCTCTCCCCCTCACACCCCTTGGGCCCTCAGGGCTCCTCCCAGGCCCTCCACACCCACACCCTCCCTGGGTCATGTCACCCTCCCCATGGCTCCCAGACCTCATTTCTGTGCTGACAGTTCCCAAATTCCCTCCTGGGTCCACAGGGGCATCCAGTGGCCTCTGCACACACCCCTTGATGTCTCCTGGATACTGGGAGGTTGTATGGGGTGGTGGTTCAGAGCTTGGCTCTAAAGCCAGACTGCTCAGCGTCAAAACCTGCCTCTGGCACCCAGCTAGGTGATTTAGGCATTTAAACATTTTTTTGCCTCTTTTCTCTTCTATAAAATGGCAATATTAAAAAAAATAAAATGGCAATTTTAAGATGTATGTTGTAAGGATCAGATAAGACTTCTAAAGGCCTCAACATGTGTTTAAATGTTTCAATGTAAATTTCCTAACATCCTCTTCCCCAAACTGCTCCCCATTCCTATTCACGTCTCAAGAAACCATCCCATCGTTACCCAGGCCAGAGCCTTATCCTGCACAGCTCCCTCTTTTCCCCCATACCTGCCAGTTGCAGGGCCTGTCTTCCTGGCCTCCTGAGTGTCTCATCCACCTGCCTCTTCCCCCACCTCCGCCAACTTCTCCCACCTGAGCCTGCTGCAAGCTCTGGGCCTCCACTCTTGCCTCCTCGAATCCACTTTTCTTCACACAGTAGCTTTGATGCTCCAATCTGACCCTGCCCTCCCTTGCTCAAAGTCCTTCTGTGGCTCCCCACTGCCCTCAGAACAAAGTCCAAGCTCCTTTGCCTGGCATTCAAGACCTTTTGCAACCTGGTCCCATATCAGTCAGACCTACCCCATGGCAGCCACAGGCAGAGGCAAGTGTTTTCTGAGCAGAGACACACACACAAATCCTCTAGCTTGGGAAGACAGCCTCTCCCCACCTGTTTGGGAATGTCCCATTCCTCTCTGCCCTAGGTCCACAATCAGACTCTCCTCTCCTTCACCTGCCCAGCCTCTCCAGTGTTCCGCCCCTGGATGGGGGAGGGGGCACTACTTGCCACCCCACCCCCCATTCCAGCGTGGGCTGAGGGTCTCCAACAACAGAACCAGAGCCACTCAGCAACACTGGAACCCATTCGGGGGGGCCTGGGGCCCCTCGTCCCAAGCCAGGAGGGCTTCGGGGGGAGGGGTGCAGCCCCTGGCAGACTCGCTGTGTGGCCCAGAGGTCTGGGGGTTGCCAGGGAGGCAGGGGTGAACCTCACAGGGCTAGGGACGAGCGCAGTTCTCTTTCCCCCACTGGGGGAGCCTCAGGGCCGGCGTCGGGGCAGGAGGCTCCGGAGGCAGAGCCCGTGGGGCAGGGGTGGTGGCAGGGCAGTGTCCAGCGACAGGGGCACCATGGCCACCATCCAGTCAGAGACTGACTGCTACGACATCATTGAGGTGTTGGGCAAGGGCACCTTCGGGGAGGTGGCCAAGGGCTGGAGGCGAAGTACTGGCGAGATGGTGGCCATCAAGATCCTGAAGAACGACGCCTACCGCAGCCGCATCATCAAGAACGAGCTGAAGCTGCTGCGCTGCATGAGGGGCCTGGACCCGGAGGAGGCCCACGTCATCCGCTTCCTTGATTTCTTCCACGACGCCCTCAAGTTCTACCTGGTCTTCGAGCTGCTGGAGCAAAACCTTTTCGAATTCCAGAAGGAGAACAACTTCGCACCCCTCCCCGCCCGTCACATCCGCACGGTCACCTTGCAGGTGCTCAGAGCCCTGGCCCGGCTCAAGGAGCTGGCCATCATCCACGCCGATCTCAAGCCTGAGAACATCATGCTGGTAGACCAGACCCGCTGCCCCTTCAGGGTCAAGGTGAGTGCGACTGCCCAGGTGTGGCAGTGTCCCTTGTTCCTGTCCTCTCCCAGATTCCCCCAGCCCTGGATGCTCTCCTGACGCTGAAGTCTCCCTTGTCCCTCACTTGTCTCCCAGCCCTGAGGTCTCCCTCCCTGGCCTTGATGCCTCTCCCCACCTCCTGGCTCTGAAATCCTCTGCATCTCTCTATCCCAATTCTGACATCGTCTCCCTCCAAGACCTGAGGTCTCCCCATCCTTGTCAGGTCTTAGCTCAGCTAAGACCCCCGTAAGGGGCAGGAGCAGAAAGACAGTGAGGGGTGACTGAGAAGTGGGCCAGGTGGGAGACATGGGTGGGTGGGACCAGTGACAGGGTAGTGAGAAGAGGAGATGTGGGTGAGTTCTGGGTAGATTTGGGAACAAGACTTGCTGGTAAATCTTATGTGAAGCGTGAGAGAGGAGGAGAGGGCTTGAGGGAGGATGAAAGCCTGCTGTCCTAAGCGACTGGAAGGATGGCAGCTTCATCCTGAGTTTGTTCATCAATAAACCTTTTCCGAATGCATGCTCTGGGCCTGACCCTGTGCTGGGCACACAGGCACCTCCTCGGTGCTGTCACAAGTCCCTAGGTTCCCCAATCCCGGCTCTGACCCCTCTGTCTGCTTTTGGGTTTGTTACTATCTGGTGATGGGTCTGAACTAGGGGCATAGTGAGGGCAGGGCCAGGAGCATTTAGGTCACCACTGTTTCCTCAGCATCTCCCAGCCTAGTGCTGTCGTGTAGTCAGTGCTAAATGAATGGCAGAGATACAGGGAGATACTGAGACAGGAAAAGGGAGATCATTCTGCCCCAGTAGATGGAGGGACAGAGACCCAGTGAAGCAGAGATTCTCACAAACACAGCAGGAGACAGACAGGACAGATCCATGACACCTGGCCAGCACTGGTCTCCTGGCTGCATTTGTGGGATGAATGAAGGAATTCCATGAAAATGGACTGAGTGATCAGGTCATTCAAGCTCTCTAAGATTCAGGCCTCAGCTGTCTGTGTTCAGAGTCCAGGTTAATAACCATTTTGTCACACTGCCTTCTGTACACAGAAGGTGAGGGATGGCTGAATCAGAAGCAGAGAAATTCCAGGAGGGATCCCGAGGGAGGGACTGAGACAGGATCACAGAGATTCAGAGTGAAAATGGCAGATTGCTCCCCCGAGAGGCATCGGGAGAGACAAGGACCTTCCGGCATTCACCACGTTAGTGCAACAGGTGTTCATCAGCACCTGCATGTGCCAAGGGCCAGTGTGGGGTGTCACTAAGTGCTTGATGATGAAGACAGAATAGAACCTGGGCTTCAGGGAGGTGACACAGAGATGGAGAGAGAGACTGAGAGATGGGAGACAGACAAGTGATGAAGAGGCAAAGAAAGAAAAGAGAGAGACAAAGAAGACACAGAAAGAAAGAGCATGATGGGGTAAAAAAGCCCATTCATTCACTCTTTCCTGAGCCCCTGCTGTGTGCCAGGCGCTCTTTCAGGTATCTAGGGATGCAGCAGTGAACAGACAAAATCCCTGCCCTCATGGGACTGATGTCCAAGTTGAGTAGAGAAACAATGAACTCCATACAAAGGTAGCATATAGTATGTGAAATGGCGTTAAGTGCTATGGAGAAAAGCAGAGGGCCAGCAGGGTGGATAGAAAGGGTGGGCTGTGCTGTTTTTGATAGGATGGTTAGCAAAGACTTCCCTGAGAAGGTGACATTTGAGTAAAGAGTTGAGGTGAGAGAGGGAGCCATGTGGACATCTGGAGGAAGAGCATTCCAGGCAGAGGGAACAGCCAGTGCAAAGGCCCTGAGCTGGGAATGTGTCTGGCTTGTTCAGGGAATAGCGAGAGGCCCATGAGGCTGGAGCTGGGTGAGTGAGGGGGAAGGTGGGAGAGGGTGAGGGTGGCAAGGGGACCGGGCAGATTGTTGGAGGCTTGTGGGCCTGGGTGAAGACTTTTATCACAGGATGTGGTAAAGCCACAGGAAGATTCTGCGCAGGGGAGGGAGGTTGTCTGACTCAGGTGGTCACAGGGACCCTCGGGCTGCATGTGAGGGGCAAACTGGAAGGTGGGGGTGGAGGGGAGAAACAGGGAAACCGGCAAGGAGGCCCCTACATTAGTCCAGGAGGGGGATGAGAGGACAGGATCAGGGTGGGGCCGTGGATAGGATGCAGAGTGGGCAGAACAGCAGGAGGAATCAGCAAGATTGGCTGATGGCCAAAGTGTGAGGTGAGAGAGGAGAGAGGATTCCTGACCCTAATGGGTGTAAGTTCTAGTGGAGAGAAACAGAGACAGAGAGACAAACACGCAAACCAGAGACAAGGGCTGGAGGAGATGGACAGGAGCATTAACAAGAGATAAGACTCACAGACGCAGTGACAGTCAGATGGCTGATGAAGGAAGACCCTGGCGAGAGATGCCAAGGGAGACTCAGATCGGCCCTCCTGGCCCATGTGCCTCCCTCCCCACTGCTCAGGTGATCGACTTTGGCTCGGCCAGTATATTCAGTGAGGTGCGCTATGTGAAGGAGCCGTACATCCAGTCACGCTTCTACCGAGCCCCTGAGATTCTGCTGGGGCTGCCCTTCTGTGAGAAGGTGGACGTGTGGTCGCTGGGCTGCATCATGGCTGAGCTGCACCTGGGCTGGCCCCTCTACCCGGGCAACAATGAGTACGACCAGGTGCGCTACATCTGTGAGACCCAGGGCCTGCCCAAGCCCCACCTGCTGCACGCAGCCCGCAAGGCCCACCACTTCTTCAAGCGCAATCCCCACCTTGATGCCACTAACCCCTGGCAGCTTAAGTCCTCGGCTGACTACCTGGCTGAGACCAAGGTAGGGGGGAAGGGGGGGCGAGGAGGGCAGTCAGTGTTGGGGCTGCCACATCAAGAAAAAAAATCTAGGCTAGATCTCAGAGAGGACCAGGAGCTTGGGGGTCAGCTGCGGGGGTTGTCACAGCAAGAGGGCTCTGAGTGAGACCCCAGGTAAGACTGGAAGTCAGGGCAGCCTGTCTGCCACCTCTGTGGCTATGGTCATCAAACTTGTGTGGCAAGAGTCTGGGTGAGACAGCAGAGAGGACTGGAAGTTTGGGCCAGCCATGGGAGCAAGAGAGGAGTCTGGGTGAGACCACAGATGGGACTGAAAGTACATGGCAGCTCCTCTGATAACTCCTGGGCCAGTGGTTGTCAAACAATTTGGCAAAGATGGTCTGGGCTTGACTCCTGGGAGGCTCAAGGGCTGAGATCAGATGCAGAAGCAAGAGGGGTCTGGAATTGATTCCAAGGAGGACTAGAGGGTTAGGGCAGCCCTTCTACTAGCCGCTGTTCGGGACCGGACCCATGGCCTGGCGGGGGGGGCGGGACTGGAGGTCTGGGGCAAGGTGTGAAACTTGGGCCAGTGAGAGCAGAGAGAGAGGTGAGCCGGAGGGTGGCCAGGGTGTAGGTGGTGCTGGGATTAGGGCCTCCCCAGAGCTGTAGGATCAGGGCACAGTAAAACAAACGATTACAGTCAGCTGTCCTTCCTGCAGCAGTAGGAGGGCTGTGGATTAGACTAGAGGGTGTCTAGTGTTAGTGAGCAGGTATGGTCCTCCCAGCAGCAAGAGAGCGCCAAGTCAGATCATGGGCAGCACTGGAAGTCAGGGTTCCGGTGTGTGGACTTCATAGCCACAAGAGAGCTCTGGGCCAGACTGGAGGGCAGACTGGAAGCTGGGGTGGGAGGGTCATAAGTGGGCCCCACAGCAGGGGTGCCTGGGGCCCAAGGCTTGGACTCGGTGACAACCCCTGCCCCACCCTACGTCCCACCAGGTGCGCCCGCTGGAGCGCCGCAAGTACATGCTCAAGTCACTGGACCAGATTGAGACAGTGAATGGCGGCGGGGCAGCCAGTCGGCTGACCTTCCCGGACCGGGAGGTGCTGGCGGAGCATGCCGACCTCAAGAGCATGGTGGAGCTGATTAAGCGCATGCTGACATGGGAGTCGCACGAGCGCATCAGCCCCAGCGCAGCCCTGCGCCACCCCTTTGTGTCCATGCAGCAGCTGCGCAGCGCCCACGAGACTACCCGCTACTACCAGCTCTCACTGCGCGGCTGCCGCCTCTCTCTGCAGGTGGAGGGCAAGCCACCCACGTCGGTGGTGGCTGCTGCAGAAGACGGGCCCCCCTACTACCGACTGGCCGAGGAGGAGGAGGCTGTGGGCCTGGGCAGTGCGGGGGGCAGCGGGCCTTTTTTCCACAAGAAGGCACCAGGCATGCAAAGGGCCATCAATCAGCTGGACGACCTGAGTCTGCAGGAGGCGGGGTGTGGGCTGTGGGGCGAGACCCGTGCCGATGTGGTCCCTGACATGCTGGTCCCACTCAAGGCAGCTGCCGCTGGCTGTCGGGTGGCTGACCCCGGTCCCGAGCCCATCCTGGCCTTCTACGGCAGCCGCCTGGCAGGCCGCCACAAAGCCCGCAAGCCACCTGCAGGCTCCAAGTCCGACTCCAACTTCAGCAACCTGATCCGGCTGAGCCAGGCCTCTCCTGAGGATGACACACCAGGCCGGGGCAGTGGCTGGGCTGAAGGAGAGCACCTAGGGGCCTCCGCTGAGCCGCCCGCCATCCCGCAGCGGGAGGGGGATGGGCCAGACATCAAGGACATGACCATGGAAGTTGAGGTGAGCTGGGCGGCAGCCAGGGTGCAGGTGGTTCTGGGATCAGGGCCTCCCCAGAGCTCTAGGATCAGAGCACAGTAAAACCAGCCTTGCCTCCCACACAACTGGATGGCCTGCTGCAGGGTCCAGCATCTGAGGTCCGCCCTCAGGATGTAAGGAAGCTCAGCAAACACTAATCCGTATTCAGGCTGTGTAAGAACTCAGAACACAGCAGTCCACAGACAGGAAGTGATAAAGCCCTAGTACTCCCAACAAGCCCATCACAGCTCACCCACCCTCAGGAAGACATGACAGACCCTCAGCAAACACATCTTCAGGACAGAGGAAGGTCTCAGCACACATCATTTAAGCCTCCAAAATGGATGAGGGTTCAGCATGTACAAAATTGTCCTCAGGAAGTGACAAGGATGCAGTTGGGACCAGAAGGAGTCCATGAGGGGCAGGCTGGTTGTTCCTCAGGGCAGGTGGGGGTTGGGGTGAGGGGCACTTCTTGGCTGATGCCCGTCTCTTCTCCCCAACAGAGGCCAGGCCCTGAGCTCTTCGACCCCAGCAGCTGTTCCGGGGAATGGCTGAATGAGCCAGAGTGGACCCTGGAGGGCATCAGGGGGCCACGGGTTCAGGGGCTCCCACCACGCCACACCCACCCACACTGTCCGCCCCGGGCCACTAGCTTTCTGCAGCACGTCGGCGGGCACCACTGATGGTGACCCACCCCTGCCCATTACTGGGGGCTGTGCTAGTGGGGCTGGCATCCCCTTGTCAAAGCCATCCCCTGAACCGACAAATTATTCTTACAGAAAGATAGTTATCAAGAAATTCCCCACTCCCCCCACCCACGGCGCACGCCTGCACACACACCCCGAACACAGGAGGGTTTTGGGGTCTGGCCCCTGGCCCCCTTGGCCAGAGGGACACAGGAAGGGGGCTGTACCCCGCTGGCTCTGAGCACGCTCTTGGCCCTGCTGCCTCTGTTTATTTCAATAAAGAACTGTTTAGCTGTTCTGCCTCATGCCTGTCCTCCCTGCCTGAGGCCTGGACTGGTGTTGGGGTGCGGTTCAGGCTGGGGTCCAGGCCCTGCTCTCCAATGCTGCCCCCAGCCTGCCAGTGGCTCAGGCTGGAGGCTGTGCTTGGCGCACTGACCCATCCCCTAAAGAAGCTCAGTGCCTGGCACACAAGAATCCACCCTCAGAACATTCTTGGTGTTCAGCAGGTGCCAGGTTTAGCCAGACGCCAAATTCTCATCATCTGTTGGCCTGTGTCTGCCAAAGGTTACAGGCTTGGCATGCACTCATCCATGCTTGGGACATGCGAAGTGTAAATTCACTTGGCAGGTGTACATTTCACGCTCGGTACATGCTCTAGTGTCCAGACATGCGAGTCCACCCTGGGGATAATGCAGTGGCTCAGCACGTGCTCATCTGGCTGGGAACATGCTGAGCGTGCAGCACACGCTGCCTCATTCTGGTTATACGAGGTCACACGCGCATGCTCAGCACATACAGGCCGAGGGCTCAGCACTTGCCAGTCCACACTGGTCACCTACTGAGGGCTCAGCACATACCAGACACATGCTGAGGGCTCAGTGCACAGGAAGATGTCCCCACCAGAGGCCCATGCCAGCTGTCCCCTACCCAGACACCCTACCTCACACCACTCAGTCAGGCACAGGCTGTACAGATAAGTTATTTACTTCTTATTATGACCTTGGGCCCTCTTTGCCCTTGAAAGTGGGGTGGGCCAGGGGGCCGGGCCCAGCATGCACCCCCACTTCTTCGGGGGCTAACCCCTCCCCCAGCTCGGCTGGGTCCTCTGGGGCCACAGCGTCAGGCCAGTGGGGGCGGAGGTAGAGGTTGGAGAGCAGGGGGGGAGCCTGTTAGAGCCACAATGGGGCAGACAGAAGCAGGGGCACAGGGACGGGGACTGTCCGCTGGACCGGGCCTCAGAGCAGACGACAGGCGTTGCCCACGCTGTCGGCTGAGGTATCGAGGTCATGGCTGTAAGGGGAGTCCCAGTCCCTCAGGAAAACCGCCTCCAGCTGGCTGCGCAGGCCGCCCCGCCCGTTCTGCGTCACCAGCAGCGAGGTGCCCGCCGTCTCAGTGAAGTAGCTGCCGGACCAGTTGGAGGTTCCTATGGGGCGGGGGTGTGGGGGCAGAGAGTCAGGGCCTCTGGCGGTGCCTGGACCCCCTTCTGTCTCCCCGGCGGCCCTCAGAACACTCACCGATGTAGGTGGCACGTTCAGTAACCATGTACTTGTTGTGGTTGACACGGGCATAAGGGATTCGAGCCTGGGCCTCGTCCGCAGGGACCACAAAGAGTTTCTGAGGGGAAGGGGGAGATGCAGGGTGGGTTAGAGAGCCCAGGGTCTAGGGGGCGTGGAACCAGATCTTCAGGACTGAGGACTTGGCTGCTTCCCATGGGGCCTTGAGGGCAGGAACAGGGCCAGGTGGAGTGGGTGCTCAGTAAACACCGACTGACGGGGAGGACCTGGTTGCCTCATATGCCACCTCTTCCCTCTAGAATGGCTCCTTTTCCAGAAAGTCTTCCTTCCCCAGGTCTTACATCCAATGTCTCCTTTTCCAGAAAGTCTTCCATGACACCTTAACTTGGGCAGGTGCTTCCCCTGGGCTCCCCAAACCCGGCCCTGACCCCTCTGCCCACGCCCTCAATCCTGGCCCCGATCCGTGGTGCCCCCCAACCAGGCATAGACCACTCTGGGTGACAGGTGAGCACCACGAGAGCTGTGTCCTCAGTACTGCCCTGCACAGGGGCTGAGGGGTGGATCTAGGGTAGGTGCTTACCACCTGGATGTCAGAGTGGGTGTGGTTGTCACGCAGGGCAGCCAGGGACAGCAGAAAGGCCCTCATGGATGGCTCGGAGTGTCCCCAGCAGCTGATGAGCAGGCGCACCTTGACGCCCCGCTCGTAGGCAGCCCGCCGCAGCCCATCGTCAATGGCAGGCCAGAACCTTAGGGAAGGGAGTGCGGGCCACGGAGGAGGCCTCACCTCAGCTTTAGGGAGCCAGGCCTGGGAATCCCCAGGCTCCAAGACCACCCCATCTCTGGCTCCCAGTCCTGCTGCTGCAAGCCCAATCTTCCCATCATCTTGTCTGCTGACTCCAGACTACCTGCTCTGAGCCCCCAGAGCCCAGTCATCCCCACTTCCCGTCCCAAACCTGAATACTTAGTCCCATCTCCCAAGCCCCTCATCACATTTCCAGCTTAAACTCCTGCCCCTACCTCCAGAAATCCCACATCCTGCATCCTCTGCCTTAAGACTCCAGTCCCCCACCCCACCCCCAATATTCTCATCCTTTTCTCTGTCCCCTTTGCCCTATCTCAAGCATCCAGACCCACTCTCCCTGTCACCTGTCTCCTCTGCCTCTTGCCATGGTTCCCCCTCTGTCTGTCCTCTGGCCTTGGCCCCCTGCCTGCTTTCTGGGCCCCATCACCCCTTCTCCCAGCTCCTCTTTCACTTGCAGTGGCTCCCTTCCCCAAGCCCTGTTCACGCGCCCAGCAGTACCTGCGCGGGTGGGAGAACTCCATGGTGGGCAGGTAGTTCATGACCGCGATGTAGATGAAACTCCGGGCATTATCCACCACGTTGAGCAGGGCCTTCAAGTCTGGGGTGCGGCCACTCGGACACAGTGGTGGAGGCGCACTCTGGGGGATGAAGGGACAGTCAAGACACGTGTCCTGCCAGGGGTGCCGTCACAGTGGACTCCAGTTATAGACAGCTCGTCATGAGCCAGGTCCTGTGGGTCTCACTGAATGCTCAGCCTCCATGAAGGGGAGAGATAATTAGCACGTCCCTTACAGAGGTGAGAAAATGGAGGCGCAGAGAGGGTAAGTGACTTGTCTAAGATCGCACAGCTGATAGATGGAGACAGGATTTGTACCTAGGGTGTCTGGTTCCAGAACTTATGCTTTAACCCAGCGATTCTCAACATGAGGTCCCTGATCTGGCAGCAACAGCATCACCTGGGAACTTGTTAGAAACGCAGATTCTTGGGCCTTGCTGCACATGGCACAGGGAATCAAGGTGCTGGGGTGGGGCCCAGGAATCTGGGTTTTAACAAGCCGTTCTGGTGATTCTAATGCATGCTCAGGTTTGAGGAGCTCCGTTCTAGTCACTTTTGTCCCTGACTTGCTCACAGTTCACCCTGATGGCACTTCTCACGTGCCCACCCACACCAGGCTCTTCACGTAGCTCCCTCCATCCTCACGAAAGATGAGCAAACTCAAGCTCTGAAAGCAGAAGTGGTAATGGGGGAACCTTTCATCCCCCGTGGGAGACCACTGGAGCAAAGGACCCCAATGAGTCATCCCTGCATCTGTGCCTTAGTGTGGCCTTCCACCATGATGCTGGGGTTGGCCAGGTGACTTGCTCAGGAGAACCGAAGGGGACACAGGTTGGCCACCCCAATTAGTGAAAATATCAACAGCTAAAACAGCACTGCCTTGTCCAGAGTGCCACAGGCGACGGTCGGCATTGTCCAATAGAACTTTCCACAGTGATGGAAATGTTCTCTATCTGCCCGCCCAATATGGCAGCCACTTGCTGCGTGTGGCTACTGAGCCCTTGAAATGTGGCTAGTGTGACTGGAGAACTGAAGTTTTATCCACTTTTTATTTAAATTGATTTAAATGGAAAGAGCCATAGGTAGCTTACACCAAGGGCTCAACCCTGCACGGACTCTCCTCATTAGTCCTAAAAGATTGTAAATATTATGATACCCACTTCCTAGATGAGACCAAGGCCTAGAGATGTTGGGACATAGTCCAGGCCCCTGAGTGGGCAGGAATGATGGCTAGTGGTCAGGACCCTCCCATTCCCACCAAATTACTGAGCAGGGCTAGATGGAGGCCATGACTGAGGGCATGTGGCCGAGGTGTGACAGGTCCCTCTTCCCTCGGACTCACTGCCAGGTAGGCCAGAGCAGGGGTTCCGTTGAGGCAGATTTCCATGGGTGTCTCTTGATTGTAGCGGGTGTCATAAGGCCGGGGCCAGGTTGATGGGATGGAGCTGCCCGCCTGGCCCAGGAACCAGTAGGCCTCGAAGATCTTGGTCAGGTCTCGAGCTAGGCAGCTGCAGTTGTACATGACCACGCCCAGCTCCTTGACCTGAGGGAGGACAGTGCTGAGGGGGCTGGTGGCCCAGGACTCACAGGTGGCACGGACACTTGCAGATACTCCCCCTCCCTCCCCGGTCTCCCTTCCTGTCCCTCACCCCTCTATCTGTCTGTCTCCCCTCTTTCTGCCCCTTAGCTCCCCCTTTCTCCCAACTAGAGTCCTGGTATAGACATGAACTTGACCAAGACTGAAGTCTTGAGTCCAGTTTTGGTGACCATCATTCAGTTATTCTGAAGCTCCAGGTTGCCTGAACCTTTGCACATGCTGTTGCTTCTACCTTCTGCTGATTTCCTACCCAGTCTTAGGTCTTAGCTGGTAGTTTCCTCCTCCAGGAATCCTGCCTTGACTGTCCAGACTGTGTCAGGCATTCCTGGAGGCTCTCAGGGTCCCTTGGGCTTCCCTCATCACTCTTTCTGGTGACAAACCTATCTCCCCATTGACTGACTAGGAGGACAGGCACCGGGGATGTCTCAGCCACAACTGTATCTTCAGCATGCACTCTGCAGAGCTGGTGAGATTAGGGGCTTGGGAAATATTTGTTGAGCAAATAATCATTGCCTAAGCTGTACCCCTCTCCTGTCTTCTGCTAATTCTTGCAGATCCTCTAGGTATCAGATTAGTTGTCGCCTCCTCTGGGAGACTTTCCTTGATACCCCAGGTTGGGTCCCCCAACCTGGCCCTAAACCCCCGTGCTTGGGCTTCCTCCATTCCAGTCTTGACCCTTCTGGGAGGACACTGCCTGTGAGAAGCCTGTCTCTGTACTGGGAGCTCCAAGAGGTACATCTGTTACTGCCATGTTCCAGGATCAGAACAGGGCTGGGCTTAGAGAAGGCACTCAGGGAGGGAATAATGAAGGTCAAATAGGTGGGCAGAGCTTTGAATGGCCTGTAGACGGGCTGGTAGTTGCCACTGAGGGGCTTCCATGAACAGGGGGAGGGCAGCGGAGGACTGGATTGGTGAGGCCTGGCAGGAGGTGGGAAGGAAGCCATTGCAGAGGCTAGATGGAGAGGACTCTGGGGTTAAAGTGGGATGCAGTTGGAGGCTGGGGCAGGCAGAAGCCTAGGAGGGCAGGTGGGTAGGGTGCAGGCAGACCTGGGTCAGGGAGCGCCAGTCCATGTTGGCACTGCCGAGGTAGAAGTGGGTCTGGTCCACCACCCAGAACTTGGTGTGCAGGACGCCATGGGTCAGCTTCTGCATGTCCACCATGCGGACCTGGGCACCTGCAACCGACAGGGGTGGTGGTCAGGGACTGGCTTGAGCAGCCCCAGGCCCAGCCCACCCCCAGCTGTCCCCTAGCTCACCGCTTTGCAGCAGCGCCTGCAGGTCCGCCTGGGGCTGAGGCCCGTTGGGCTTGCTCACGGTAATGCGGACCTTCACACCCCGGGGTGCCAGGGCCTGTAGCTGCCGGAGGACCTCCTCACCCTGCAGGGAGGCGAGAGCCTCTGAGGGGCTGGACCAGCCAGCTCTCCAATCCCATGCCACACCCCCATGGAGTTGTGTTGAGATTTGGCTTCCAGGACTGATCAGGCTTTATATTAGCCAGTATACTTAGGGAAGGCTTTGCAGGTTAAGGTATTAAAATCTTTCTTTATCTGTTTTAATAACTGGCTGCTCTGAACCCTGCTAGAATCTCCCTGCTACTCCTGCCCTTCACAGGACCTTCCCAAGATCCTGACTTGGAAGCATCAATGCCTGACACCACGGGGCTTCTGGGCCCATTACAGGATGCTGGCGGCACAGCGCAGACTAGGGGTCTGGGAAGATATGGGTGAGGCTTGCTGATGCCAATAACAATCATAGTAACAGCCAATGATTCCCGGGTTTCAACTCTGAGCCGGGCCCCGCTTCTAAGCTTCTTCACATCTGAACTCATTGAATTCTCACCACCCTCACTGATGAGGCAGGTCTGAGTATATCTTAAGGTGCAGATGAGGCAACTGAGCATTGACGAAACCAAAAGTGAAGCAGGATTTGAACTCAGACCGTCTGCCTCCTGTGTCTGTGCTTTGCGCTTTGAACCACTCCGGTAGGAACCAGCAAGGTATGGGCACTCAGATAATTTTTAACTGGTTTATATTTTTTTCAGGCAATGCTTAAAGAGCCCCACAATTTTAATTAATTGAAGCCTACCTCTGACAAAGAGAGGCAGCAGGGAAAGGGGATAGATTCACTGTGCTTTTTAATGAAGGACTTATCCAACCACCCAGGCTGTTCCTTTTCAAATCCTGAAGTATTATGTTTAAGTTTCCAGGCCCTAACAAGGCTATAATAGCAAATGCTTATAAAGGGCTGGCTCTGTCAGGCACTGTGCTATAATTTGCAGGGATTGGCTTGTTTCATCCTTATAAGAGGTGGGTGCTAGGTATTGGCCCCATTCTACAGATGAGCAGACTGAAGCCAGAGAGGTGAGGTGACTTGCCCAAGGTCACACAGCTGGGAAGTGGCAGCCTGGCTTGAGACTGGGCTGGTACTCACTCCATATTTCCATTTCTTTGAGTGACAGGACTGGGGTGACTTATGGGCAAGTGATATCTGTCAGCCTAATCCCTTGTAACCAAACCCACACCCTGACATTCAGAGGCCTCCAGATGACCATGACAAAACACCCCCATCCAGAGGGCCATGTGAAGACAGTTGCTCCCAAACACCTGTGTCCAGCTTGTTGTGTGAGACATGCCCACCTGTCCCCTGAGCTTCAGGGGAACCCCCTTTGCCCCTACCCCATTGCCTCCCACCACCCCCTGCTGCCAGCCAGGGCCCAGGTTGCCAGGTACCTGCTGGGCAGAGGGCTCCTGAGTGTGGGTGTCATTGTTGGTGAGGGTCCAGTAGAAGGAGGCGATGTCCAGGCTGCTGTGGGCACCGGCGAGCAGGCCCAGCCAGGCCTGGCTGGTGGATGGGTTGCCCGTGGAGGCATTGGGGAAGTCTAGGCCCTCAGGAATGCTCTCCACCAGCACTGCTCTGGGGGGTGGGGGGAGGCAGAATCAGCCATAGGGGGCTGGAATGTGAGTGCTCACTTGTCTCCCCAAGGAGTATGGAAGACTGTGTATATTTGTGTGTGCCTATACGCAAGATTCTCTGCATGTCTGTGTCTTTGTCTTTTCAGAGGTGCGTATGTGGATGTCCATGTGTGTGCATGTGTGTCCACAGATGTGGATGGAAGATGCCATGTGTGTCTGTGTGTGCCTTTCTGTTCACTGACAAAAGATGATGCTGTCGCTGCCATGGCAACAGTGTGGGGGAAGCGGGTGAGCATGGAGGGAAGAACCTGTGACGATGGTCTACTTGGAAGTCTGTGATCTCCTCACTCTGTCTTGACTACTGGGTGCAGGCCCTGCTTATTGCGTGTTGACAGGTCCTCAGTTTGGCAGTGCTCCTCCCCCCACCATTCAAGGCTCCCTGCTCCCACCCTCTGCTGCCACTTACTCGCAAGGGTCATAGCAAGGGGCTGGGCGCTGATTGGGCCCGAAGAGATGCAAGTCGCCGTATTCCCATAGAAACAGCTGAGTCATCAGGGCACCGAAGCCCACAACTGCCAGGATGAGGACCAGCAGGACCCAACGGGCTTTCTGTGGGGAGGAGGAGGTGATCAGTCAGCCCAAGGCGGGCAGCCCAGCCCATGTCTGAGACAGAGTGAGGGTGGCAGTGGGCTCCTACCTTCTCTGCAGCCTTCCAAGCCTCGATCTCATTCATGGGAAGTTCGTTGGCGGGCTCCTCAGCAGGCACCTTCAGCTGGGGGATCAGGATGGTAGGGGGGTGACAGGGCAGTTCAGCAGGACCCCCTCCCTCCACTGGGCCCAGCCCCTCCCCCGAGGTCCCCCATCCACCTACCTCCTGGTACATCAGTTTAGGCTTCATCTTGCCAGGCAGCTAGAGGATTCGCAGAGCCCAGGTGGGAAAGTGGGTGTGTCAGGGTCTCCAAACTGCGGGGGAACAAAAGCTGGCAATGTGTGGGGGTGTTCTAGGCTTTTGGGGGACATCATAGAAAGCAGATCAGTCTTGGGCTCACAACACTCATTGGGTCGCCTTGTCTGTGATCACGGGGGCCACTGGCACTGTGCCTGTCACCCCTAAAGGAGGAAGCTGACTGCTGGTCAGCAGAGATTTCGAAATTCCTCAAGGTCCAACCCCTCTGCTTTCCTCCCTTCCCTCTGCAGTGCCCCCCAGCCCTACTTTAGTGCGCCCACCCTGCCCCTCATTAGCGTCCACACTGCTCCCCATTAGCACCTTCCCTTCTCTGAGCTCTAACCTATACAATTTCCAAAGTGACAGCTCCGGATTGGGTTAGCAGAGTCCCAAATCTTTGTGCCTGGCTTTTTCCAGCCCTGGGATTACCCAGAAGTCATTTTCCAGGTGGCTCCTCTGCCTCTACTCTCAGGTGCCCACCAGACAGCTCAGGCCAGGAGCCCAGGATCATCGGGGCCTCCGCTCCAGCCCTCAGCCCATCGCCCAGTCATCCTCCCTTACCCTACCCCAAAGGGGCATCGGCCTTACTCGGCAGGCGGCAGCTGCTACCTCCACGGGGCCCCAGCTTCTGCCCCAACAGGCTGAGCAGGGGCGGGAGGGAGGAGGGGACGGGGCCCGAGGGGGCTCCGCCCACTGCAGCGGGGAGTCTGCGCAGTGAGCCTGCCAGTCCGGGCTCACTGCAGGCAGAAGGGGGGCCTGGCCCTCCACATATGGTCCAGCCAATCCGGCCGGGGAAGGGGGAGAGTATATGGCTGAGCGATCGGCTTTGCTACACTCCACTCTAGAGACCCGCATGTGGGTTAGGGAGGCCACAGGTAAAGAGAGAAAACCCCACATCTTTTCTCGTCCACAAATCTTGTGGACTTTTGTACCATAGGCATGTATTAACTAGTCAGAAATAAATACATAAATAAGATTAATGATTTTAAAAATGATAAAATACAATGGAATGATCAAGGCGTAATAACGTGATGTAGAGATGTAGCGATAAAATCAGTTTAGAGGACACAGCCCACACTACGGGAGGGGAAGAGCCGGGTCAGGGAAGGAGATGGTGGGTGTTCCATTGGAGTCTGTTTGAATTGCAGTCAGTATTTGATTTAAAAAAAAAAAAAGCCAACTGACATTTTGATAGGGATTTTTGAACTTTTGTTTCTTAAATCCAGGCTCTCGCTGGAGGGATAAGGAGGGTTTCCCACCTCCCATCTCCGAAGCCGGGTTTAAGGCCACAGCTGGAGAAATAAACTGGAGGACTCCTCCCTAACCACCTCTCTCAGTGAAAGAGGGGCAAGATCCCTTCCGCACATCCAGGCAGGAAGTCAACAGACAAATGCAGAAAAGGATTATTATTGAGAGAAGCAACAGCGTCAGAAGTGGTTGCCTTGGCAGCGGGATTTGGGAGTGGGTCAAGATTGCTTTTTATTGTACGCCGCTTTCCTTTTTTTAAACTTGTGAAATATAAACGACTTACAGAAAAGTAGAGAAAACATCTCTGCGCACGATAAAAAATAATTATAAAGTGAACACAGGTGTTGCACGTCCCAGGTTTTGTCACGTTTAAGGATCAATCACGCGCATGCATTAACGTGATTTAAAGAAAGAAGGAAAAAAGAAAATTCCAAAAGGGAGCTAGGTTCTCCCCTTACCGCAATATCCAGCCTAGATCTGAAAGGATAATTTGGAAACCCCTCCCCCCGCAACGTCTGATCCCAGATTGTCAAGGGCAGAAGATACCCCCTAGGTCCACTTCTCTCATTGCAGGGAGCCCGCCAAATGAGGATGGGTCAAATGGATCCAGCAAGAAATAGCAACAGACTGAGGTTATCTGGAACTCCAGAGGTCACCAAGGGAAGCAGAAGATGTCTTAGATGTGGCTGACCGCAATGTTGGGGTGGGGGCGTGGGGTGGGAAAACAAGTCTGCCTTTTATTTATCTATTTGTGAAAGCCTTGGTGAAAAATGTTTTAAGAATATAGAGTTGGAACAGCAGATGATGGAACATTAGGGAAGCTAAGATAAAAACAAAACTGTGAGGGTTGGGACTGGACACAAGGATTCCTGGGAACTGGGATGGCCACTAATAAACCAAAAATAGGAAGAAAATAGACGGATTTCATTCAATTTGTTAGCGACCTTTTGCCTCTCAAATTGTGCAGTGATGACAGGTCTGTAAAGATGGGTTTAATTTTGACTTGTTATATTTTTATCAAAGCAATCTACTTAAGGTATTTAAAAAGAAAGCTAGAACTGGAGAGGTGGTGTGGATTGGATTACGCTGGTGAGGCAGTTAAAACTGCGGCTTCCAGAGCCAGATGCCTGATTTTAATGAGCCTCAGTCTGTATGTGACTGACCTCAGAGGAGTGACAATGCATCTGTGCCTTGGCTTTCCCATCTGTAAAATGGGTATGGTAACAGTAGTGCCTACTCTTCACAAGGCTGTTCATTCATTTTGCATACATTTATTGAGTACCTGTGCAGCAGGTATTGTTTAAGTACTCGGGTTATCACTGTGAACAAAACAGACATGAAGTAAGACAGAAAGAAAGAAGTTAGGAAATCAACTAAATGTTAGAAGGTAATGAACGCTACCGAGACTCAGGGAAGAGGGACAAGGGTCAGGGTAGGGTTGGGATTGCTTGCAATTCTAAATAAGGAGGTCAAGGAAGGCCTCACTGAGAAGGGGATACCTGAGGAAAAAAATTCGAGGGGAGGAAGGGAGCTACATGAAACTCTCAGGAAAGAATGATCTAAGCAGCGGAACAGCCAATGCAAAGGCCCTCAGGCGGGAGTATGCCTAATAAAGACTGGAAAGAGCAAGGAAGCCAGTGTGTTGGTAGTGGAATGGTGAGGTGGGGGGCAGGGAAAGAGAGGAGGTAGTCAGAGAGGTGACAGGACCGGATCATGTAGGGCTACCTGGACTGTGGCAAGAAGGATAGGGGCCATCGTGCAGGCTCTGAGCAGAGGAGGGAATGTGGTGGCCTCAAAAAAGGTTATGTCAGATGTGATTATTACTCCTGGCACTTATAAATGTGACCTTATTTAGAAAAAGGGTCTTTGAAGACGTAATTAAATCAAGGATATGGAGATGAGATTATTCTGGATTATCTGAGTGGGCCCTAAATCCAAAGGCAAGTTTCTATAAAAGAGGCAGAAGTGAAGACCATGTGACTAGGGAAGCAGAGATTGGAATGACACGGCTGCAAACCCATGTATGCCTGGAGCCACCAGAATCTGGGAGAGGCAGGGAATAGAATCTCCTCTAAAGCCTCTGGAGGGAGCATGGCCCTGCTAACACCTTGATTTTGGATTTCTGGCCTCCAGAACTGTGAGAGAATAAATCTGTCTTTCTGAGCCACCCAGTTTGTGGTACTTTGTTACAGCAGCCCCCGGAAACTAACACAAGCGTTTGCAGGCTCCCCCTGGCTGTGTCAGGAACAGACTGGGGGCTGTGTGCATGTGTGCAGGGGCACGAGAGGACAGAGGAGAAAGGGTGGACAGGACTAGGGGGTGGGCAACCAAGGGGAGAAGAGTAGATAGAGTCTGGGTTGCATTCTGAAGGTGGAGCTGATGGGATTTCTAATCAGACTGGACACAGATTCCAAGTGAAGAAAGGAGGCCAGGAGGCCTCCAAGGGTTCTGATCTAAGCATCTGCAAGGATGGAGACACCAACAGCTGATTTGGGGAAGAGTGAGGAGTTAAGTTTGGGGAAAAGGTCAGAAATATATATATTTTTAAATAGTAAATACATTTTTATGTGTTTGAATATGTAAAATCTGAAATGTCTAAAATCTATCCAAATGGCTCCTTCAAACTAAAGGAATTAATACCTATCAAGTGCATAGAATGAGCATGCAGGAGGTCCTCAATAGATGATTGTGTGAAGGATACTATAAGCCCAAAAGAAAAAAAGGCATGGTTCCCTCTGCCTCCATCCTCCCCACCCTTGCCCAGGCAAGATGGTTGCTTTTTATTATAGGCCTTCACTTACTATCTTTAAAAGTTGGGGGCCCCCTCCCCAACATCCCAGTCTCCAAAAAGGACTGTGGCCTCAGCTGGAGAAGTATCCAGCACCCTCAACCCCAGCTCCCTAGGGGGAGTGGACAGGATGAAATGGAAGGTGGGCACGGGCAGCCGCGCACAGAGCCTGGCTGGCATTCTCTGCTCATCTCAGTTCCTGGGAACCCACTCCAGGGCTCCAGTGCAATATCCAGGCTGGTCCTTATGCCCTGTCCCCTTGGCTTGTGCCCTGCTGACTTGGGGTGTGACACCACAGTCCACAGAAAAAGGAGGAAGCAAAACCCACTGGGCTTTTGAGACACGTGTTAGGTCACAGATCCCTGAACACTCTGCCTCTGGTGGGGGTGGGGGTAGGATATTTGACCCCTGTTCCACAGCAGCACTTTGGAGTGGAGAGTCCTGGGTTCAAATCCCACCTCTGTCAATTTCTTACTGAGTAACCTCACATATGGGGCTTTACTTATTTGAGCCCTGCTGGCCTCATCTATAAAAGGAGGATCATCTTACACCCGTCTGGGGAGCATCTGGGGAGCAGTGGCTGGGGGATCTCTGAATGGTTTAAGGGGGAGGGTCTGGCAGTCCCAAAGCCCTGGGTTCAGCTCTCAGCTCTGTGTGTTCCTGGGAGAAGAGGCTCCCTTCTCTGAGCCTCACTTCCATTCTCAGAACAATGGGGAAACTAAAATACCAACCTCACATTTGCAAGGAAGCGTCAATGAAACCATCCACGGCAGGCAGGTAGCACAGTAAACGCCTGGTACAAGCTGGCAGGTGAGGTGTGTCCCCTAGTACCCTGTACACACTTCTATCACAGATAGACTTGTATGTGTCCCTTGAAAACCTAAGTCTATGTCTAATTTATTCCTCCACCCCACCCCAGTACATTGTAACCACTCAATAAATGTTTATTGAAAACAGAAGAAATGAAGCAGCAGAAAGCCCTCCTTAGATGTCTCTCCAGATCCAGTGACACTTGATTCATACACAATGATAAGTGGCTTGTGTTCTGACCCCAGAGCAATAGGATAGGTGCAGGTAATGGCATCTCAGCCTGACAGTAAAATTCAAAGTCAATTCAAGGTTCATTTAAGCCATCTGGAGTGCAAAGGAGGGTGTGGGGCCAATTAACTGCTGCAGCACACAGGAAGCACTGGACAGGCCGCACCTCAGGAAACATTTACAAACCCTTGGACCTTCCATATGGCCCAAAACAGAAATGTTCTTGTGTTTAAAGGAGCTGATTTTCACTTGATTGCACAGACCCCTTTGGACTGAACAATCAATTGCCTGTGGTCAAGTCTACAGGAAACAGAACAGAGCACTGGTTTTGTAAACTTTGTTTTCTTTTTAGCAGTAGAACCTTTATTTCAAAGGACCCCTTTATTTCTAAATGTCCTTTCGAGGAAGAGAAGATGCTTGGTCTGAAAAAGTTAATTAAGTAAAAAACAAAAATAACAAAAACACTCCATCATGAATGGTGACAATTTCTAAATTGGAACTCTAAAATCTAAGCTGTCCCACCCTTACTTAAAACCCCTCTGTGGCTCCCCATTGCCTTTGGGACAAAGTGCAACCATCTTACCATGTCCTCTTAGGCCCTATATGGACAGGCCCCTGCAGACCTGCCCCATCATTACAGCTTCAGTTCTCCTTTCTGACTCCAAAGCTGTCTCCGACTCTCACCTCTCCCCCAAACTCCAGCTCTGGAAGTCTATGGCCTCCTAGATACCTCCCCCTGGCTATCCCTAAGCCCCTTATACCCATGTCTTCAACTGCCCTTAGCATCTCTCCCAAACCTGCTCCTCCCCACAGCTCCCCATTTAAAGGACAGCTGTCCTACCCATTCTTCAGGTCTTAGCCTGTGTGTTACCTCCTCCAGAAAGCCCTGACTCCCCTGGAGTCCTGGGCCTTGTCCTGGATGCCTCATAACTAACTTATCCATTTGGCTTCCCCAAGTCTCTCCCACCCACCCTCTTTCTCTCCCATCCACAGCTTCAGTCTGGCCTCTCCCACCTGAGTCCTCACTCCAGTCACCACCCTTGGCCCCCAGGCTTCACTCAACCCTTCCAATTCCTCTCTATCCAAGTCTGACTCTGCTCAAAACCTCCCTGTGGCCCCCCAGTATCCACAGGATAAAGTCTCAGCTCCTCACTGCGGCTCCCAGGGCCCCAAATGATCTTCCCTTAATAACCTGTTGGGCTTATTCTCTTACCATCCTTGATGGCCCGGCCATATTTAATATCTTTCGGTTCCTTGAACTGAAACCACACTTTTACCACCAAACCCACTCACAGCTGCGCCTCCTGCCTAGCATAGCTTTTTCTCCTCTTCATGTTGCTCATTCCTATCCTCTTGTGTACCACCTCCTTTAGGAAGCCCTCCCTGACCCCCTGGCTGACACAGGCACTCTCTTTGGCCTCTGGCAGTCTCCTGGGCTTCTGCATCCCAGCCCAGATCCCTCTGCCTATGCTGCCCCCAGCCTGGCTCTGACCACACTGGGCTGTCACTGCCTGGTAATGGGTCCATTTCTCCCACTGAACTGTGAAACCCATGAGGGCAGGGCCGGCTCAGTCACTGCCGAGTCCCCAGTAACACGCAGTGCAGGGACAGTACATGGCAGATGCTCAGTGGCCCATTCATTTATGTATTCATTTCAACTAGTATTTATTCAGTGACTATTGCTGACAAGCCCTGTCTGGCAAATGGAGGTACAGCACAAAACAGAAAAAAACAAAAAAAATCCCCGGGAAGGAAGAAATTCCTTTGAGGAAGTGAGACAACAGATAAATGAGTGAAACATACAGTATATGCCTTGGAGAAAAATAAAACAGGGGAAGGGAAGAGTTGCATCAGAATTGAAAATGGTTGATGTTACTTCAAAAATAACAACACATCTGGGGCAAACAAGCATCATTATCCCTGTTTTTCAGGGACAATCACTGCTCAGGTCATTTGTTGGCTGGGAATTTGAACCCAGAGCTCAGTTCTGTTTCAGGATGCTACACTGTGGAACCATTTCATGAACACAAAGTAAGGCAGAATGTCTTCTCCCTGCCACCCTGAGGGAGGCCTGAGCCTGTGAAAAGACAGGATGTGGTAGAAAGGGTAGGGCTCTTTATGTTTATTGAAGGAGGCGCTGCTCAAAACACTTGATATATTCAATCCTCACAACAGTATTTTTTTAGCCCCATTGAACAGATAAAGGAACTAAAGACTCAGAGAGGTTAAGTCACTGGCACAAAGGGACATAGCCAGGAAATGGCGGAGCCAGGATTTAAGCCCAAGCTGCCTTAGGGTCCCGGGTGTAGACAAGATGCCTCTTCTGTTGTTGAACATCTGTAGATTTGTGGCACCCTCCCTCCCTCCCCTATAGTGGCTGAACCCAGTGGTGGCTCTGGTCTCTCAAAACCTCTATGAACATCCCCTCCCCTTCCGAATCTTTGAGAGGGACGTTTAAGGCTTTCTCCAAATATAAAGGATATATGAGGGCAGCTTTAAGAAGAGGACTCTGGCTCTCCTTCCAACCAGGCTGCTCTTGCCAATCCATTCTTGGTAGAAGTTCTCCAGCTGCTGCTGCTGCTGCTGCTGCTTCAGGTCATATCACGTCACATCAGATCATGTCCCTTTTCTCCTCCAAATCCTCCCACCATACTCAGAATAAAGCCAAAGTCTTCTCTACAGCCCATGAGACCCCAGAGGATCTGCCCCATCCCTCCTCTAACCTCATCGCCCACCCCTCTCCACCCTCACCGGCCTCCTTGCTATTCCTTAAATATTCCATGCATTCTCCTACTACAGGGCCTTTTCATCTGCTGTTCTCTCTGCTAGAATGCTCTTCCCCCAGATAGCCATGTCACTCTCCCCTCCTTCAAGTCTTTGTTCAAATGTCACCATGTCAGAAAACCTTCCCTGACCACCCTACTTAAAACTACAACCTCTGCATTCCCCACGTCCCTTCTAACACATCATATGATCTACTTACCTGTTTGCTTATTGTCTCCTACCCAGGCTAGAATGTAAACTCCATGAGGCAAGGGATCTTTTTTTTAATATATATTTAATTTTTTAAAACAATTTTGTTTGTTTTGGGGGGGAGGTAATTAGGTTATTTATTTTTTAAAGTAGGTACTAGGGATTGAACCCAGGACCTCATGCATGCTAAGCATCTGCTCTACCACTGAGCTATACTGTCCCCCTATGGACCTCTGTTTTGTTCACTGATGTGTCTCCAATGCCCAGCACAGGGTTGAACATGTAGATCATGCTTAATAAATATTTGCTGAATAAAGAACTTGCGTTTTCATTCCCAGGTTGCACATGTAGCAACTGAGGCACAGGAACCTTAAGCCACCTCTGCCCAAGGTCATGCAACTGTTTAAGTACTAAATGCTAGAACCAAGATTGGAATCAGACTGTTCCAGGCCCCAAGCACACGTGGCTAATGACTATCCTCCACTGCCATGTTAAGGCAAGGTGAGTGACTAAGATACTTACCTTTCCACATGGGGATTCAGCGTTGCTGAGGTTTGACTAAGGTGTGGTGAGACCTGCCTCATCTCTCTGTACCCCCAATTCTACAACTCAAGGGAAGGCTGGGCCTAAGCTACCTATAGTCTTCCCCTCACCATGCCCTCCTTGACTCCTGCCATGGCTAAATGCTCTCAGTTTGGGGGGTGGGGATTCACTGAATCCAACAAGATAAAGAGATAGGCATTAAGTATTTACGTGAGCAAGGTTCGTGATGGCTGATGGGCCACCCCCTCAGGTGTGGTGACGTGGCAGAGGTGGGGACAACATGGAGATCGTGACGTGGGGCAGCGTGGGTTGGCGGCCATGGCAGAGCATGTCAGGATACGGGGAGTGTGATGACACCACGGGAATGATGAGGGCAGCTAGGGGGAAGGGGGAGAGTGACAATGAGGAGGTGATGAAGGTGACTGGATGAGGGTGAGATGGTTGATAATATTAGCCCAAATCGCCACATCAAGCCGGGCATATCACAAGAATAAGCTCACTGAATCCTCACACTCATCCCTGACATAGGTGTCCTTGGGTGCACTTTACAAATAAGGAAGCTGAGATTGCAAAGGTTTGATTAGGTGGTCAAGGCACACCCTGGGTAACAGCTGTAGTACCCGGTATGGTGGCCAGTATGTGAGGTGACACTGGGAAATGATGAAGACATGAAGGGAAGAAAAACAAATGTAAAGCAGGGTGGCTCCTTATGAGGAAAACTAGATGCATTAGGCACCGACAGTAACCACCAGAGGAGCAAAGGTGACAGGGAGGGAAGGAGACATATGGGGTGAGGATGACATACGGGAAGCATGAGTTCGATTTAAGGAGATGGTGACAGGAGGAGTGCGAAGGTGACACGAGGGTATGATGACAATTCATGAGAAGTGAAGACTTCATAAAGGAGTAACAGTAATACAAGAGGGGTGCAGGCGACATGAGAAGGCGACGACTTAAAGTGCGGCGGTTGCGACATTTGGTGGCAATGAGGGCTTAAAGGGAACGAAATCTTGTTAAGAGGGTTGATAGCGACTTAAGGAGGGTGATGGCGACATAAGGGGAGTGGTAACCATTTAAGCGAGATGCAACATAAGGGGAGGAATGGCGACATAAAAGGCCAGAGGACGATGTAAGAGGAGAGATACATTATAGACGAAGGACAACACGAGGAGGGCAGCCGAGGCGCCGCACCCCCAGACCACACATTACCTGCGCTCCACGGCTCCCACTCCGGGACCCAGCCCTGCGTGCACCTTCTAGGCTGGAGCCCCGCCCGACCGCCCCCGCCGCGCGCAGGCGCACTCAGGACGGACTGCGGCTGGCGGGGGCCAGGCAACTGCCTTCTTTATTGGCCGCGCTCCTCGCCAGCGCGGGGCGGAGGGAAGCGCCTGGGAGACTGCAGGCGGTCACGTGAGGGTTACGGCTGCGCTCTCGCTGGTGGCTCTCCTGCGGGCTAGAGCGGCCGCGGGCGACATGTCAGCCCGGCTTCCGGCGGCGAGGGCGGTGCTTCCGGGGCGGGCTGCCGGGCCGAGGGAGGAGGGTCTGACAGTTGGCGCCGCCGGGAAACTGGGCGGGCGGCGCGAGTGGGCGCGGGCCCGGAGGGCCAGGTGAGGCGCGGGTCCGGGACGTTGGTGGGACTGGGCTGGATGAGGTGGGGATGAATGGCATCCGGGGTTCCAAAGTCAGTCCTGGCGCTTCTGTGCGGCTCTGGACGAGTGACTTCTTTCTTTGAACCTCAGTTTCCTCCTCTGTAGAATGGGGGTCAGAATCTGACTATAGCATCATCTTCTGACTATAACATCATCTTTATGGGTTGGAGTGAGAAGTCAGCTCGTGCATGTTGGAGCCCCTAGCACAGCACCTGGCACACTGCTCACTTAGTTACTATACTGTTATTGTTAGTATTGATGATGATGTTTGCGCTTGATGTGGAAGATCTGGGTGTGGGAGCATGAAATTGGGGGCCAACAGATTTAAGTTCAACTCCTAGCTCCACTTTGTGGCAGTGGACCTATGCCTTCACCTATTAGAACCTCGTTTTCCTATACAATGAGGGCTAATAGTCCCAATAGCAGAGTCATTGTGAGGATGCTGATGAAGTGTACGTGTAAAGTCTTTAACACAGGGCCTGGCACAGTATTGAGTAGGAGCTTAATAGATTGGGCCTATAATAATGATTCTGAGAGTCATTGGTGTAAACAGAGAGGTAGAGAGGAGGAGGAAGCTCAGGGACAGGAACAGGAAAAACTTGGAATCTGGAGTTAGGCAAATCGACATCCTGCCACTGTTTGACCAGTTTTACCAAATCCCATAGTATTAGGTTCTCCTTTTTCTTTCAAACCACTGATGCATTTTCCTTCAGTTAATTCATTTGAGAAAGAATATTTGTATTGGTACCCTAATGGAAAACTACATTGCTGGCTATGAGAAGAAGGGAAACTTAAACTGAATTCCAAGAACGGAAGCAGAACGGTCTATTATATTGTAGACAGAAACTGAAAGAATTGAAAAGGGAATAACTTGTATTATGTGATGCCATGTTGTCAGATACCATGGATCCTGTTAAGTTACCCTCTGTTCTCAGTTCACATTTTGCCCATGACTAACATCAACTCAGTTGCCAGTCTACCCTTTCCCTAACTCACTGAAGATACATTTATTTTATTTAATGCACATATACATAATGGGTTGAGCATTGTTCTTAGGGCTTGGCATTTATGAACTCATTTAATCCCACTAAGCACTTTAAGAATAGATACACCTAGCATTTTTTTTAATTGGAGTATAGTTGATGTACAGTAACTCCTATCATTCTTATTTTATAGTTAAAGAGAATGAGATCCAGAAAGGTTAAGCCACTTGCTGCAGAGTCAGGGTTAGGAAGTGGTAAAATCACCATTTGGGGTCAAGCCTTCTAAGGGTCCATGATAATTACTTGGATTTTGGGAGCTGTCATTTTTCTATTATTAATGTTATACAATTTCCACTATTCAGAAATTCAGCACTGGAGATGGGCTTTTAATGATGGAGAGAGGAAATTGAATCCAGCAGGGAATTCTGCAGCTATAGTGGGAAGATTCCAGGACTTAAAGGCTTCTAGTAAGTATTTTTTAAATAAGTTTTATTTATTAATTTTTTTAATGTTTACTGAGGATTGAACCTAGGACCTCATGCATGCTAAGCATGTGCTCTACCACTGAGCTATACCCACCCACCCCATAAGTATTAACTGAGACTTTGTGAAGACAGACCATAGTGCCCGGCTCATAGTAATCTCTTGACCAGTGTTAATTGTAGCCATTGGACTGACTTAGGTTCAAATCCTGGCTCTGCAGTTACTTGCTGTGTGACCTTGGGCCTGCTACTCTCCTCTGTAACGTGGATAGCATTTTTACTTTTTATGGCGGGTGGTTGTGAGGAGTCACTGAGATGTGTACGTACTCAGTGCCTGGCACATAAACATTCGGCAGGAGCTACTGCATGGGCATTGGAATCAGGGAGAACTTGTTTTTGAATCCTAGTAAAGCTGCTTGCTAGATGTGGCATTTGGCAAATGACTGAACCACAATGAGTCGGTTTTTTTCATTGATTAAAATGGGGCTAATTATAGTCCTCACACACAGGGAGGTTGTGAGGCACCAGCATGATGCCTGATGCTGGTCCTGGCACACAGCGAGTGCTTGGTATGTGAGGTGTCGTTGTTCTGTCTGATTTACTGAAGCCCCTCCCTCCCTTGCTCTTTGAGAGGTGCTGGTTGTGTTGTCTTTGTCCACTGGTAAAATCCAGAAGGGAAAGGGGATCTCTGGAGCCATGTACAGGGTGGGGTGATGTCTGTGGTCATGTTCATCACCCTCGTTGAGAGTGGAGGAGAGAGTCTCACATCTGGGGACTTTGGGAAAGCTTCACAAAGCAGGTGGCAGTCAAGCAGAATGAAGGAGAGCTTGCCAGGAGGACAGGAGGAGGAAGCATTCCAGGCACAGGTGGCTTTCTGTGTGAAAAGTGGGAGGCAGGTGAAGCCCTTGGGTGCTAGTGGGAAGGCTGCGGAGGGAGGCCTGGCAGGGAAGAAGAGCCAGCACTTGTAGAGTACTTAGTACACACCAGGCTCTCTCCAGTGCTTTGTCCATAGAAGCTCATGCAGCCCTCACAGCAGTCCTCTAAGGTAAGTTGTGTGTATCATCCCAGTTTACAGATGGGGACACTGAGGCCTAACTGGTGAAGTAACTTGCCAAGATCACACAGCTAGTAGGTGGTGGAGCCAGATTTGAACTCTGCAAGTCTGGTTCCAGAGTCCTTACTCTTTTACCATCTCTGTTATACCATCAAATGGGGGTGTGGGGTGGGAAGGGGCAGATTGTGGGTGATGGTAAGTAGATAGGGGCTGGCCAGGGGCCTTCTTTGCCCTGGAGAGGAAGTGGAGGCAGGCTGGACGAGAAGGATCAGAATTGGGGGCTGGAGCAGACAGAAGGGAGCTGAGTGAAGGATGAGGACCAGAGGAGGAGAGAAGGAGGAGGGCTAGGGTGGGAAGTGTGGGCCAGGTAGTCCTGGAGTCAGATAGCGTCGAATCATCAGGTGAGGAAATGATTTCTTTGAGTTCTCATTCAACACTGCTGTTCACGCCTAGGAGAACATCGCCATTGATGCTAATATGTCTTTATCAGCTTTCTGGTACCCGCTGATCTCATCTCGGTGAAAACTGGTTTTCCATTTCTTCTCTGGGGACCCTCCTGACTGGTGCCCCACCTCTCTGCCCTCGGCTGCTCTCATCCACCTCCCCACTCTCTCCACCGCCGCCCCGCAGGCTGCCTGCCGCCCCGCAGGCTGCCTGCCGCCCCGCAGACGTGCCAGATGCTCTCCTGGCTCAGGGCACTGGACTTGCTGTACCTTCTCCCGGAACACTCTTTCTCTATAAAATTGCACTGCTCACCCCTCCACCGCCTTTGGGTCCCTAAACGTCACTTTAGAGAGCTCTTCCCTGACCGTCCATTGGGAATGGCCAGCCCTCCCTCCCGGGCCCTCCGTGTTTCCTCCCTGATGCTCAGGGCTTTCTGTCACATGATATTGATACTGTCCAGTGTTTTGCTTGTTGACTGTCTGTCTCCCCCTTTCCTGGGTCCCCACTAGGTGCCAAGCTCTGGGTTTTTGTTCACCTCAAAATTCCTGGCTCCTGGAGCAGTGCCTCACACACAGTAGGTTCTCAGGAAGTGGTTTTTGAACAGATGAATGAATGGCTTTTTATGGTTAAAGTCTCGGGCAGGGGATGTCCTTTTTCTGTCCCTCCCTTATCCCAGCCAGAGACGTTGGAGGTGTGTGGGACTGGCGCTGTGGACGTTCGCTGTCCCTGGGCCTTGTCCCAGGCAGAAGTGATAGTTGTGGTGGCAGCTCTGCCCCAGGCTGACTTCCTGGCAGCTGTTCCAGGCTATTCCTGGGCGGTGAGCCCCCAGCCCAGGAACTCTCCTCTGGCAGGCAGACAGACAGGCAGCGAGAGAGGGACAGACACTTCGCCGGCGGCAACTCATAGGCACTCTCCCCTTGTTCTCTCTTCCAGGCTCCAGGGAACAGCGTCACGGCCAGGGAGACAATGGTCTCAGTGACAATGGGTGAGTCTTCTCTCTGGGTCCCCTCTCCCCACTGCCCTTTATGAGGCATGACCTGGTGGGGGGCACAGGGGAGGGGAGGGAAGGCTGGGTCACTGGCAGGAACAGCTGTGCTCTAAGGAACGTGGAGGCAGGGCCAGGGCCTGCTCAGGGCCTACCCGTCTCCTCTCGGTATCTTGGCCTCCTGACAGCGTATTTTGGCTATAAAGAACTTGAGTTCTAAAGTCCAGTAGATCTCCCACATGGCCTCTCAGAGCCTCAGTTTTCTTACCTGTGAAATGGAGATACTAACACTCCCTACATCCTGGGATGTTGTAAGGAGAAAGGAGGTTATGGTATGTAAAATCTTCGGCATAGTTCTCAGCAAGTGTTAACTGTTATTAATCTCATGAGCCTTAACCATCACATTGTCTTTAAACTCTGTATTTTGGGATTGCCAAACCACAGAGGTTAGCTGGTAGCTTTTAAATGTTTGGAGATTTGTACATATAGAAAAGCACAGAAAACATATTTGTGTGGTCATAAGAGCAATTGAAGAGCAAACATCTGAGTACTTCCTTTACAATTCCACTTATATAAAGAACAGAAACAGGCAAAACCAATCTATACTGCTAGAAGGTGTTGCTGGCCCTTGCGAGGCAGGGAGAAGTGACGACTTAGGGAATGTGAGGTGGTGTGGGGGGAGGGGGCTGCTTCTGGGATGTTGGAAATATTTTGTTTCTTGATCTGGGTACTGGTTACATGGGTGTGTTGGTTTATGAAAATCTATCAACTTGTGTGTACTTTTGTGTGTGTACATTATAGTTCAATAAAAAGTTTTTAAAAGTGCAGTCCTCCTCTAACCATCCAGGTCAAGAAACAGAATATTGCCTGCCTCCACTGAGGGCTCCACCCCAATCCCGACCCCCTCCCTTCTCCAGATGGAATAAACCACTATTTTATCTTTGTGATAATCTCTCCTTACCTTTCTTTATTGTTGTACCACTAATGAAAACGTTCCTATTCTATAGATTTGGTTTTGAACTTACATGAATGAAATCACGCCGTGTGTTCTTTTGTGTCTCTGGCTTCCATTACTCTGAGCGATGTCTGAGAGTCGTCTGTAGTGCTGTGTGTAGCTGTGGTTCCTTCCTTTGCACTGCTCTGTGGTACTGATACAGATTTATTTATCGATGCTACTGTCAGGGGCTGTTGCATTGTTTCTAGTTTGTGGCTGTTGCAGACAAGCTGCTGTGAATATTTTGGTGCATTTCTCCTGGTGTCTGCAGCAAAACACACCTCACTGAGGCCAAGACACACACTGTGGCTCATATTAATATGTCTGAAAGGGTGGGGGTTGCATCTTACAGCTGGTGCTTATGATCATTTACTGGGCAGCATATTTTCCTCCTTAGTAGGACATGACATGATGGTGAGGGCAGGACATGGGGACTTCTGCAGTTCCATGACTTTGCTGCAGGCAGCTAGCTACCCCCAACCTATGTGGTGCTTTTATTCCCCTTAATAAGAGTTTAATTCAGGTACAATTCACATTTCATACAATTCACTAAAGTGTACAATTCAGTGGTTTTTATACTCTGTGTTCACAGAGTTATGCAACCATCACCACAATCAGTTTTGAAACATTTTCATCACTCCCCGCAAAACCTGCATACCCACTCTCTCCTCACTGCCCTCCCACCCAGTTCCTGGCAACCGCTAATCTACTTTCTGTCCCTACAGATTGCTACAGGTTTACCTTTTCTGGACATGTCACATAAATGGAACAATTATGTGATAGTTTTCGATACTTAGACAGAGGATCCTGCTTTTGGCTAATGAAACCCAGGGCTCCTCGTCTTGACAGGTGGATAGTACCTGGGCAAAGTAGAAAAGGCCCCCCTTTCCTCTGGGCTGGTAGAGGAAGTCCTGAGGGCATGAGCTCCTCACTTGTCTCAGGCCCAGGGAGTCAGACCAGTGGCCGGCGGGGCAGGGTCCTCCTCGGAAGAGGACGTGCCTGAGCCCTGCACCGCCACCCATGCAGCGCCTCACCCAGAGCGTGTCTCTCCCTGCTCTGAGCCTTAGTTGTCTTATCAGCAAAATGGGCATAGGAATACCAAATTTCTAATTATCTAAAGTAGCATGGACTGTTGAATGTACTGTTACGTATCAAGAGAAAGAAAAAAAAATGTTGCCAGTTAAACTGCAGCACACCATCAATTGTGCGGTAATCCTAGTTTCAGAGGTATTAAAATGTGAAAAAAAATTTTACTTGGAACCAATAATCTTATCTAACACTTGCCCTGATAGGTTAGGGTCAGTTTGAAGGTCACACCTGAGAGGCCAAGAATAATAATAACAATAACAACGATAATAATAGCTGCAGTGGGTTGAGGACAACCTCCGGGCCAGGTGCCTTTTAAGCCCTTTATGTGGACTCTCTCTTTAGTCCACGCAATGACCGAGGACGGCGCTGCAGTTATCACTAGGATGCCAGCTCCATGAGGGAGGGGACTCTGTCTTGTGCCCTGTGGTATCCCTAGTGCCCCAAACAGGACCTGGCATGTGCCAAGTGCTCAGTTCCCACATGTTGAACGTATTATCCCAAATTTACAGCTGAGGAAATTGAAGCTCTGAGTGATACCTTGCCCAAAGGCCCTCAGTCAGGAGTTGGCAGAGCCAGGATTTGAACCCAAGCTCGAAAGGCTGTACTCGTAACCTCCATGCCCCCAACTCAGAGGCCAGCCTGCTCCTGTGGGGTTGGGGAGGGGGCTTGCTGATGCCAAGGGCCGGCTGTGCGACCCTCCGTTCCCTCCACCTGTGGATCCTTACCCTGTGGTGCCTGCGCCTGCTGATGGGGACTGGGGCGGAGAACCCAGAGTCCTGGCTACCCCAAACCAGTCATTGTTCCCACGTTGGGGATGATCACTGCAGGTCACGCCCAAGGGCAGGGCAGAGCTGTCAGGAGAAGGGCAGTCCGGAGGCACCAGGGCTGGGGGAGTCTGCTTCTTGTTAGCAGTGTGGCCTGGGTCGAGTTGTTCAACCTTTCCTCACCTCAGTTTCCTCACTGGCTAAGTGGGGGGCGTCCACACTGCTTAACCCACTGGATCGTCAGGCTGGCTTAGTTCCACTGTGCATGGGAAGCACTCAGCCCAGAGCCTGGCATTGGACAAGCATTTAATTTGTGGGAGCTGCTGCTCTTGTGGTTTTGCTGCTGCTGTTCTCTAATGAGAATAATGTGAGTAATGAGCCCTGTCTACCACCCACCCCTGCCAGCCACTTCTGAGTGGATCCAGTTCTTTAAGGAAGCCGGCATTCCTCCAGGACCTGCTGTCAATTACGCCGTGATGTTTGTGGATAACAGGTAAGGCCACTGAGGGGACGGGGCTGAACCTGGGGAAAGGAGGGGAGACGGGGAGCTGGCTGGCTCACTCACCTGGCCCACTTGTGGCCTCACCACAGACCCTCCCCTGCAGGATCCAGAAGAGCATGCTGCTAGATCTCAACAAAGAAATCATGAACGAGCTCGGGGTGACTGTGGTGGGTGACATCATCGCCATCCTCAAGCATGCCAAAGTGGTGCACCGCCAGGTGGGTGCTCTGCTCGACACCCCTGTCCCTGGGTCTGGGGTGGGATGGAGCGGCAGTGGCAGAGCCAATGGGAGGCTTGGAAGCAAAGGCAGGGAGACCTGAGTTCCAAGGCTGGCTTCACTATTGCTGTGTGACACTGGGTACATTGCCTAACCTCTCAGAGCCTTACTTGCTCCACCTGTAGAATGCACATAGACAAACCTATTTTGCAGGGTGGTGTTAAGTATTAAGTTAAAACAAAGATCTAGGACAGTGCAAACAGCAGGGCCTCAGGAAAGGCTGTCTGTAAGCATTATTATTATTACTAGTTCTCATCTTTTTCATAATAATTACACTGACCAGGACTCTTGTCTGTCCCCAGAACAGGAGCTTCCTGTGCGGGACCCAGTTGGTAACTTGATCAACAACGTGGTTGTTCCATTCGTGGCCCCTCCACTTACAGTGACCTTAGACTAGCAATTCCACTTCCCCGAGTCTCTGAAACAGGCTTTTCACACACCCTGCCGTGTAGGGTAGCTGTGGCCGTCTGCCTGGTAGTGTATGTGGCACCAAGTGCCAGGCCTGGAGTGAAGAGCTTTTTTAGTTATGACTGCTAGCACTTACAGGCCTTTGCCACGGCCTGCCAGGGCCTGTCTCCATCCTTTGCCATATTAGCTCATTTACTCCTCCTTCCACTTGACTGAGGAGGAAACTTGCCCCAGAGCTGCACTCTCAAGCATTCTGCTTTACCAGATGGTGGCTGCTGGGGTTGTTCTCATCAATTTTTGTAGCTTCTTCCATCGCAGGGACAGGCCTTCATCATCCATCATCCAGGACAAGACCCCGCAGTGAGGGCTTTCTCAAGCCAGGGACATTTTCTGAGTTATCTTGGAGGTTCCTGAGTAAAATTCTTTCTTCTCTTTAAGCTTTTAAATTGGAGAACCATTTTGGATTTCTCGAAAAGTCCAAACAGTAGTACAGAAAGTTTCTGTATTTCCTTCACCCAGCTTCCCCTAATATTGACGCCTTACATAGCCAGGGTACATTTGTCAAAACTGTAAACGCTATAAACACTATATTATGAACTAAACTATAGACTATTTGGATTGCATCAGTTTTTCTACTAATGTCCTTTTTCCGTTCCAGGACATCACGTTGCATTTACTTCTCATGTCTCCTTAGTATCTTTTGATTTGGGGTGGTTTCCTAGTTTTCCCAGGTTTGGGGTGACCTTTACAGTTTTGAGAGTACCGGTCAGCTGTTCTGTAGCATGTCTTTCCGTTTGGGTTTGTCTGATGCTTTTTATGGTGAGGAGTGAAAGGTTTTGAAATCTCTTCTCAAACAGCTCAGCTCTGATTTCCCCCCTGCCTCCCAAGTTTTGCTCAGATTTCTGGGTCCTCTCTTCCCTCAGCTCATGCCCCTGCCCCCATGGTAACCCGGGCACCCCCCCCCCTTTTTTTTTTTTGGCAGGACATGTGCAAAGCTGCCACTGAGTCAGTGCCCTGCAGCCCCAGCCCCCTCCCAGGCGAGATTCGCCGAGGCACGGCTAGCGGTGAGTGCCATCTGTTCAGGCCTCCTTTCCTTCATTGGAACATGCTAGCGGTGAAGGGGGCACAGCTACAAAGTGCCAGAGGCCGTGGCGGGGACTGGGAACACAGCAATAAACAGACAGTGTCTCCTCATGGGGCTTGCATTCTTGTGGGAGAGGCTGCCAGTAAACAAACAAATGTAATTTAATGTCAAGCAGTAATAACGGCCTGAAGAAAAAGAAAGCACCAGCGGAGGGTAGAAGTGGTTAAGATCAAGGTGGGGGTCAGGGAAGTTTTCCCTGAGGAGATGCCGTTGGAGAGGAGATCTGAGTGAAGAGACAGAGCAAGCCCGTTGGTACTGGGGGACCACACGCCAGACAGATGAACAGCAAGTACCCTGAGGAGATCTGTACTTGCTGGGCCAAGAGGATCCTGGAGACCGGCAGCCGATGGGGAGGGGAGGGAAGAGCTCTGTGCAGGGATGGGTAACTGATGGGTGAAGTGTGATGGGAACCAACCTGGTCTGGGCCTCTGGAGAGGCCCCCAGGGCAGGGAGTGGTGGGCTATTCCTTCCCCGCTGGACTCCTCTTTCCTCCCTACAGCCGCCTCCCGAATGATCACCAACAGTCTGAACCGCGACTCCCCACCCGGCACTCCCCCCAGGCGGCCGGACACCAGTGCCTCCAAGATCTCTGTCACTGTGTCCAACAAGATGGCAGCAAAGAGTGCCAAGGCCGCCGGTGAGAGGACTCGGGCAGGTTGGTGGGGAGCTGGAGGTGAATGTGGGTTGGCAGACGGTATCTGGGGGACATATTCCCAACCTTGCAAGGTGCTTTGAAGGCCACGAGGTATCCACAGCGTTCAGCTTTGGTCAGGTCACTGCACCTCTGTGGGCCTCCCTCTCCACATCTGTAGAATGGGGCTGGTGCTGCCCTCCCCAGAGGACAGTCAGAAGCACGTGAGGTGGTGTCTTCAAGCAGTGAGGGTGCACTGCGGTTCTCACTCAGTGGCTGGGTCAGTCTTTTTGTATTTTTAAATTTTATTTTTTTGTGGTAAGAACACTTAACATGAGATCCACCCTCTTTACAAAATGGTAAGTGTACAGTAAAGTATTGTTGACTATGGGTGGTTCAGTCTTTTTTAACAGATGTTCATTGAGCCCCGCACTGGTGCCCGGCCCTGTGCTTGATGCCTGGGGTCAAAGGTAAAGAAGCTACCTTTCCTCTTAGCAGCCAGAGGGATCTTTTACAACCTCTAATCTAATCCTTTCACACCTTTGTCTGGAACTCTCCAGGGCTTCCTATTGTTCCATTAATAAAATCATCTTCCCACATGGCCCTACTGGGCCTTGCATCGTGGGGATTCAGGCTTGCTTGCTGCCTCAGGTCCCCTCCAGGCTCCTTCCCATCATGAGGCCTTTGCCCAGATGGTCCCTTCTCCGGAAGCCTTCTTTCTCTGCAGATTTTTCCAAGCTTGGCCGCTGTTCCTCCTCCAGGTCTCAGCTTGTAAGCTGGGAATGGGACTCTGGCCTTTGGGCTTCCAAGCCCTCCTTCTGTCCGTCACACACTCCTGTTTTTGTTGGATGCGTCCCCACAGCAATGATCTTGGCACAAATGGAAACTGAGGCCTGGGGAGGGGACTGGGCTATCCTGACGCCCAGCCCCGCCTAGCCCTGTCCACCTCCATCACACGTGCTCCTTTTCTGCCACATATGTCTGAAAGTGCGTCATTCTCCTTCTGACCTCTCCATTTGTGTGCCATGAGCAAGAAAGTTAAGATTCATTTCTAAAGTATGGAAAAGATGGGGAGCCTGGGAGGGACTGGCTCTCTTACCCCTCAGCGCATTTGAGATTTATTTTTAATTGAGGTGTAATTTCCTTATGCACAAATTGTAAGTATATAGCTCGATTAATTTTTTTTAAGTGATTACACCTGTGAAACCACTCTCTAAATGGCCTTTCCACTGCCCAGCAGTTTCCCCATCTGAGGGGATTCTGGCTGGGCTGGGAGGCGAGCAGGGACAGACCCACAGAGAGCCTGGGAGGCCCGCCACAGCCTTCTGCGACTCCGCTGTGGCCACACCCCTGAGTTTCTCAGTGGTCAGTCAGTGGCCATGGGGTGGTTGGGAAGATAAGGGATTCCAGTCATACAAACACATGGAGATAAAGGCACATGTGTGCCCTCTGCAGGGCATCCAGCCCCTACCCCAGGAGAATGTTCCATCCCAGAAGATGCTCACCATCCCCTCCTCCCCCAGCAGCCCTGGCCCGCAGAGAGGAGGAGAGCCTGACTGTTCCTACCAAGCGGCGCCGGGTCACTGCTGAGATGGAGGGGAAGTACATTATCAACATGCCCAAAGGCACCACCCCCCGGACCCGCAAGATCCTGGAGCAGCAGCAGGCAGCGAAAGGTACGGGCCTGGCAGAGGCTTGCTTGGGGGCAGACTGTGCTTCCCTTTTGCTGCATCTTGCAGGGTTGGTCACGTCCTACAGGCACTGGCTGAGATGCAGGCTCTGATGGGATCCAGGGGACCTTGGACCCAGGGGACAGCAAAGGTGACTGCAGAGGAGGGGGATGCATCACCACCTCTACCCTCTCACCCTGTAGTTAGCTTAGCAGGGCTCCTCCGGTGCCTCCTCCCGGAGGGGAAGTGGCGTGGATTCAGTGCTGGCCTGCCTGTTAAGTGAGTGACTGAGCCTGGCAGAGGGCAGGTGCCCAAAACAGTGGGAACTGTCTTTTTGAGCCAGAGGGGTCCGGTAGACTCAGTCCATAGCTGGGCTTCATGTTTGGTAATGCAGAGGTGGTCTTCCTTACAATGTTCCTCTTAGAACATTGCACATGTTCTCATGGAAAAACATCAGCAGATGCTTAAGAAGGAAAAATAAACTCCCCCCTCACTCCCATATCCCACACATATCGTTAACCTTTACAGACCAGCACTTACGAACTTAAATGCACCAATTTGTATGTTTACACATATAGCTGGGCATTTCTTTCCTTTTTAAGCTCCAATAGCATCATCCTACATGTATTTTTCTACAACTTTTTAACTGAGATATTTTCACATTAGTGCATGTTAATCTGCTTCATTATTTTTAATGGTCATTTAATATTTGCATAGTACTTCTGTATCATAATTTAGTAAACATTCTCCTGTTGATGGCTATTTAGGCTGTAATTTAGGGAGGATTCCATCAGGTTCTCTTAGAGGCTATGACCCAAGAAAGAGTGAAAGGAACCAGTAGGGACTAAGAAGTCTTCCTGCACACACTTCATGAATTTGTACTAAGGTGTGAGGACTAGAAGTGTCAATTTGAGTTGACTTCTCACATTTGACACCAGCCAAAAGTGTGTGGGTTAAGGTTGCCGTTAGCCAACATCACAGGCACAGAACCTAACTCGGCCCAGTCTGTGCTTGCTTGGACCAGAGCTGCCTGGGGTCTGAGCTTGCCATGTTGTCCCCTCCCTGTCTGCCTGGTGCTCCGCTGGGCCTGGGTACACATGGGCCGCCCAGAAGGTGCTGGCTGATGGCCTCTCTTCCCTCCCAGGTCTCCACAGGACATCCGTGTTTGACCGCCTTGGCGCCGAGACCAAGGCAGACACCACAACGGGGAATAAGGTAAGTTGGAAATGGGGGAGCCACTCGGGACTCTCACATTCTTGTCTCCCCTGGGAGTTGTTCCTGACGCTTCCCATACACATCTCACCATGTCTTACCCCACTTTCCAGGCCCAGTGCCCTTCTTTGTACTGGCGACTTCCCTGTCTGTCTGCTACCCTGACCTCTCTCCCAACTTCCAGCCCCCCGGGGTCTGGCAGATTCCTGGACACCACCCTTGGACCCCTCCCACCACCTCGTCCCAAACTGGCCTCAGCGTCTTCCTCCAAAACAAACCCTTCCCTGGGCCCTGTCTTGGGTGCCCCACTGACCCCATCCCAGGCAGTCGTGATTCTGATGCCGCCATGTGTCTCTTCCTGCTCTGCCCCCTCTCTCTGTACTGATGGGGCGGGGCCTCTTCGCTGGTCCCTTCACAGCTCCTGTGAACCCCTCCAGTCCCTCTCCCACAGCAGCAACATGTGCGCCCGCAGGACAGGCCCCTCCCCGGCCTTGCCCACCAGAAACCCTTCAGAGGCTTTTCACTGTGCTCAGGATGAGACCCTCTCTTCCTGTCTCTGCTTGCAGACCCTCAGGCCCCAGGCACGACGTGTGGTTGGGAGACATGGCCTGAGCCCGCTGCCTGGTGTTAATCTGGCTCTGCTACTGCCTGCCTGCGTGGCCTTTACCATGTCACTTAAGCCCTTTGTCCCTCAGTTTCCTGCTCTGTATTGGACCCACCTCACAGGGTGGTCGTGAGGACTGAGTGAGATCACGTGCGCAGTCAGCATATTCAAATGGCACCTCTGATTAATTTTGGCAGAGCCCCCAGCTGCATTTCCTTCCTTGCTCACCAGGGCTCATCCACTCTGGCCTTTTCTCATTTCCTCAATCTCACCATAAGCGTGAGAATAACATTCGGGTCACGTGGCTTGAAGATGCAGCCATGGAAAGAGCTTGGCACACGGTGAGGGTGCTGTAAATACAATTCCTATTCCTGACTTGAGACTTGGAGGGCACTCTTTACTAATTCAGCCTCGAGGGCCTGACTTAAATGCTGAGGCCTCAGAGAAAGCTTCCCTGTCCCCTGCTGTGCTCCAGAGAACACAGCACTATTGTTATTAGAGAATTACTCATGTCATTTCCGACATCATGTCTGTCTTCCTCACTGGATTGTGGGTGCCCAAGAGCAGGGCTGGGCCTTTCTTGCACCACTGGGTCCCCAGCACTGCCCAACATAGGGCCAGGTGTTGAGTGGGGGCTCAGAAAATGTCTGTCTGTCGAGTGAATGACCAAATTTATCTTTGCTCTCATGTTTACTTGTAGACCCTCCCAAACATTCTTCCCTATCTCCTCCCTGCCTCCTCCCCTCTTTATCCCACTCACTTCCAGTCAACTTTCAGATCTCACCTCAGGTGTTCCTTCTCCAGGGAGCCTTCCCCGAACTTTAGGCAAGGCAGGGGCCTCCTCTTGGCTCCCCTAGCTCCCTGGACTTGCCCTCTCATGGCTCTCACCACTGTCTAGCATGCCACCAACAGGTGTTTTTCCCAACTGTGAGCTCTGTGAGGCCAGGCATCCATGAGGGAGTTCTCCATGAATGCTTGTTGAGTGACTAAGTGACTCACTTGTCCTATCTCTGACCTCCACAGCCCACAGGAGTCTTTAGCCGCCTGGGGGCGACCCCAGAGACGGACGAGGATCTGGCTTGGGACAGTGACAATGACAGCAGCAGCTCTGTCCTACAGTATGCTGGGGTCCTGAAGAAGCTAGGCCGGACCCCAGCCAAAGCCAGTCCCCAGCCCGCACTAACTGTCAAAGCCAAGGCCACAAGCTCGGCGACAACGGTCGCTGCCCCAACACTGCGGCGCCTGGCCCTTTCCTCACGACCTGGGCTTGAGAGGAAGCCGGAGGCCCTATCCAAAGTCAGCGTCATCCAGAGACTGGGCAAGACTGCCCTTGTGCCCGAGGCCCAGGACAGCCAGGTCACGAGCACCAAGAGTAAGTCGGCTGAGGTCAAGGTCACCATTAAGAGGACTCTGGTGGGGCCCCGGGGGAGCAGCTCCAGCGAGGGCCTTGGTGCCCAGATGGACCACGCGGGCTCTGTGAGCGTGTTCAAAAGACTGGGCCACAGGACCTTCTAGCCCAAGGGCGGGGCACAGGCCCCCGCCCAGACTCCTGGCTCTGTCAGAGTCTTCAGCGAGGGTGCACCACCCCTCTCTGCCGGCTTCTGGATGACACTGCTTGTCTCCCTCAGACATTGTGCTGGCCCGAGCTTTCTGGGGATTCACCCAGTTTTTCTGAGTCTGAGGTGGTCATCGTGGCCTGGCCTTGCCACTCTGGGACTTTCCCTTCTCTCCTGTCCTCTGTTCCCTCCTCTCTGACCATGGCCTTGGCAGTACTCACCTGTCTACCTCTCCAAGTGCCAAGTGCCCTTTTCCTCTCCTCCATCCCCCTTCCTCCCTCAGCAGCATCTGCTGCCTCAAACCCCAGGCCTCCCTGTCACCCAGAGTGAGTGTCACCTGGAGAGGCTCCCTCGTTCCCCACCCCGCTGACTCCTCCCTTCCCCCCCCCCCCCCCCCGGCTGCTTTAACTTCTGTCTCTTCCTCTCTTCACTCTGTTCATTTCTTTTCTGTTTTCTGTCCCCGTGGCAAGGCCCGACTGTCCGCTGCGTCCTGCCTGACCCTCCTGCACCTCCGGCCTCCCAGCGGCCCCGTCGGCGGTGGCGTCGAGCCTGTAGAGACTGTTAGCCGCCCTCACTCCCAGGCTGGAGGGACCTCCCCAGACCCCGGGCTGTGGCTGGGGCACCTGCTCAGGCATCTTTTTCCCTGAAAGGCTGTGGCGGGTGGTGGGTCAGGGGCACTGAGAAGGGAGGTCAGCGCCAAAAAAGAAGAAAACAGCTGTTTTAATATATTTTTGTGACTTTCAAACTGTTTCCCTCCCCTCCTTCAGGGTGAGTCACAGGCTTGTGTCTCACACAAAGCACAGTGTGGGCGGGGGCGCCCACACAGCAGTGAGCTCTGTCTCTGAGGGTCAGGCTCCCCACACACATGAGGGCTTTTCCAGACCTTTTCCAGGAGCTGGGAATCCATCCGTGAGCAAGGCAGACAAACCCGTGCCCGCGGGGCTGACCTCTCTAGCCAGGGAGATGGGCAGTAAAGTTATCACGCTGCCCAAAGAATCAGAGGTATGAGGGAAAGTGACCAGGGCCTCTGGATGTTGTGGGTAAGAAGGCTTTTCAGAGGAGGTTACTTGTAGGCTGAGCTACGTGAAGTTCAAGAGATGAGTGTTCAGGCCGAGGAAACAGCAGGGGCAAAGGCCCTGAGGTGGGACAAAGACCAGAGAGAAGACCAGCATGGCCTGTGGGATCTGGACTTCCTCCCACGAGCATTGAGGAGTTTGGGAGGGTGTGAAGCGGGAAAGTGATGATGTGAGTTGCCTTTTATGAAGATCGCTTGGGCCACTGTGAGGAGGACAAATTGTTGGGAGGGCAGGGGCGGGAGCAGGGAGGCAGCGTGGGGTGAGGTGGTGGAGCGGGGAGGAGAGTGGGTGGACCTCAGGTGCGCTTCGGAGGAGGGGGAGCAGGGTTCTCCATGAGGATGGACTGGACACTGGGGCGTGGGGAAGATGGGGGTGTGGATCACACCTGGATGGGGGACTTGAGCATCTAGAGGAGGGTTCTGTTTGTGGAAACAGGAGGCTGGGGAGGCTGGGAGACAGGGTAGGGGCAGGAGGGCGCTCAGTGTTCAGCGTGTTGACTGAGCTGAGCAGGCCACTGGTGCTCAGGGGCCACCTAGGCCGGCTTCAGGGAGTGCTCAGGGAAGAGCATCAAGGGCCTGGTGATAACCAGCTGGGAAAGGGCGTAGAGAGAGGAGGGGGCCTGGAAGGGAGTTGGGCCCTTTTCCCATATAGAGAACAGGATCTGATAAGGAGATTGCGAAGGAGTGGTCAGGGGCTTGCAGGGGGGTTGCTAATGGCAGGTAAAGATGAGGTTAGACTTCATCCATTTTTTTTTTCATTGTGGTGAAATAGATGTAACATAAAATTTACCATTTGAACTATTTTTAAGTGTCCTGTTCAGTGGCCTTTAGTACATTCGTATTGTTGTATAACCTTCACCATATCATCCATCTCCAGACTTGTTTTTGTCCCCTCAAAGTGACCATCCACTTAGTTTTTCAGTAACATTGTGTTGGGAGGCTACTGTGTGTCAGCCAGTGTCCCAAGCTCTGGGCCTGCGCTGTGAGGGGCCGGACTTCAGTATAAGGGACAGTGGTAGAGAGACCAGCTGCAGACCCTGCTCCCAGTGAGGGCCCAGGCCATACCCTCGTGGGACTCCTTGAGGTTGAAATCTCAGGACAGCAAGTGATGGCGAAGTTGGTTCCAGAGGCTGCCCTTTTACATCAGGGCCACAAGGAGGCGCTCATACCCATACACGCTTTCCTTGCTGATCAACTCTTTCTCTCCCCCTAGTAATTTCAAGTTCCACGTCATGGATAATTTTAGCAACTGCCAGAATTAACTAGAAGAGTTCCAGTTACTAAGTTTATGAGCACAGGGTAATTTCTTGATGTGTAATTGGGACTAAAATGTTACAAAAACATGTATGGCTCACTTATCATGAGCAGCTTACCTGTTACGAGGTAAGTCTTGTTGCTTGCTCTCTCCAGAGGCTCAGAGGGGAGTAAACTGAAGGCCTCACCAGTTGGTGAGTGGCCGCACTGGGTTTGACATCAGGGAGGTGACCGAGATCCTCGTCCCTTAACCCCTGTCCTGCACTGCCTCAGTTGCTGATTTGAAACAGGGCCCTTTAGGAGAGGGGAGGGTGGGGTCCTAGGATAGTGGTTTTGGATTTTCTAGAGTCATCTATGTGTATGTGTTACTCTGCCCCACCCACTTACCCTGGGGAGCATTTGCAGCTCCGGAAGGCATCAGGCCTTAAGAGTCATGTGCATCCAGCCACCGTCTGCCAGACAGACCGGAGCCGGACACCTCCTCGGCCTCCTAGCCTCTCCAGAGCCACAGTGTCCCACCCATTTGATTTGGTGGTTCCCCCAAACCAGCCCCAACAGCTGTGAACCACAGGGGTGCATTGTTTTTTCTCTGGTTCTATGAAACATTTTTGAGCATAAATAGTACATACACATGGTTCAAAATGCAAAGATACAAAGGGCTTCATGGTGAGAAGTCTCTTCCTAAGTCTCCTAGTTCCCCCGTCCTTTCCTCAGAGGCCACCAATGTTACCAGTGTCTTGAGTAACCCTTCAGAGGCGTGTTTGTGTGTGTGCGTACACACAGACACGCATGCATACATACAACTGGAGGAGCACGTGGTACACATACACGAGCACACACGCATATTAACGGCCTGGCTTACTTAACCAGTCCTTTTTGGAAGGGAATTGAGGTTGTTTCCAGTTCCTTGCTATTTCAAGTCATGCTGCAGTGGATAACCTTGTTCACATGTGGGGTCCACTCAGGTGAACTTGAAGAACCCTGATTATATCACCTCAGTGCAAATGCTGATACTGGGTCAATAGCAGATCTGAACTAGGCTCTCCCCCAAGATGATTGGCATTCTTTAGATGACTTACTTATGCATACATCACCCCATCCCAGAAAGGAATTAAGAGCAGCTGGGCTCTTCTAATTGGAGACTGCTGGAGGAGGTGAGTCAGGGGGTGCTAAGGGTTAATACTGACCACCACCTGAGTGCCAAGAAGTATAAAATATGTGCTGTGCTAAGTTGATGGACTTGTCGAGTCCTCAGGTTGAGGGCAATACCACGAAAGGCAGGAACTTCCTATTCTCATCCCAGAAACACGTGGAAGTGGAAGTGCAGTGAGCCCAGGGCTCCTGCTAAATCGCAGAGCCCGATCTGGGCCAGCCCAGGCGGGTGATTCTCTTTGGATGGACACATCACCCCCTCTGGTAGCTCATACCAGTGGATGTTAAAGCAAGATGGGAACTTGCAGTGGCTGTGACAGGCAGCCTGGGGCCAGGCCAACCTCACTGCCCCTTCCTCCAGTACCCGAGCCTGGTGCCGCTCAGACGGGCCAGGAGGTGGGTGGCAGCCACCTTGACCCCTCCTTTGGGAATCAAACCTTAGTTTTGTGAGTGCTGCTCTTACAGACCTGCTTTTGAAGGCCTTACTCTTACCTATATGGAATTTTACCTGCTTTGTGAACTGCAAACTGGACCCTCGCAAATTTCTTCAATTAGGCAATGCCTCCTTTTTTTTTTTTTTAGTAACAGGCTATTTTCTTTTTTAACTTTATTTATTTTACAATATCATATTTTTTTAAATTGAAGTATAGTTGATATACAATATTCTGTGTTACAGGTACACAATATAGTGAGTCACAATTTTTAAAGGTTATACTCCATTTGTAGTTATTGTAAAATATTGGCTCTATTCCCCATGTTGTACAGCACATCCTTGAAGCTTATTTTATACCTGATAGTTTGTACCTCTTAATCCTCCACCTCCATCTTGCCCCTCCCCCTTCCCTTCCCCACCGGTAACTACTAGTTCCTTCTCTACATCTGTGAGTCTGTTTCTTTTCTGTTATATTCACTAGTTTGTTGTATTTTTTTAGATTCCCCATGTAAGTGATATAGTATTTGTCTTTCTCTGTGACTTATTTCACTTAGCTTAATGCCTTCCAAGTCCACTCATGCTGTACACCAGAAACTATTACAACATTTTAAATCAACTGTACTTCAATTAAAAAGCAAACCAAAAAAAAAAGCCCATTTAAAATACGGTCTGAAGAACTGAAAGATATTTTTCCAAAAGAGGAAATGCAGATGGCCAACAGGAACATGAAAAGTTGCTCAACATCACTAATATCAGGGAAATGCAAATCAGAATCACAGTGAGATATCATCTCACACCTGTCAGAATGGCCATCATCAAAAAGAACACAAATAACAGATGTTGGCAGGGATGTGGAGAAAAGGGAACCCTTGTACAGTGTTGGTGGGAGTGTAAGTTGGTGCAGCCACTATGGAAAGCAATATGGAAGTTTCTCAAAAACCCAAAAACAGAACCACCATACAGCCCAGCAATTCCACTCCTTGGCATAAACCTAAGAAAAACAAAAACATTAATTCAAAAAGATACATACACCTGGCTATTAACAGTGGCACCATTTATAATTGCCAAGACATGGAAGCATCCTAAGTGCACATCAGTAGATGAATGGATAAAGAAGATGTAGCACATATATGCAATGGAATACAGCTCACCCACAAAAAAGGATATTTTGCCATTTGCAGTCTTTCATTCACTTTTTAGGGGGCAGGGCATTTCAAAAACCAGAGTTTTATCACTGGCATAAACATTTCCATTGCATCAAAAGTAATACAATACCTAGAAATAAACTTACCTCTACTCTGAAAACTGTAAAATACAGATGAAGGAAATTGAAGATAATACAAATAAATGAAAAGATATCTTGTGCTCTTGGATTGGAAGACTCAACTTTATCAAAATGGCCACACTACCCAAAGCAATCTACAGATCCAATGCAACCCCTGTCAAAATACTCACATGTTCCATGGAACTAGAACAAACAATTCCAAAATTTATATGGAACCATAAAAGACCCTGAATTGCCAAAGCAATCTTTTGTAGGTCTTTTTTTCCCCTTTCTTCTTTTTGGTCTCTTGTGGTTGGATACCTAGAGAAGTTTCTTTAACATTTGTTATAAAGCTGATTTGGTGGTGCTGAATTCTCTTAGCTTTTGTTTATCTGTGAAGCTTTTGATTTCTCTATCAAATCTGAACGAGAGCCTTGCTGGATAGAGTATTCTCGGTTGTAAGGTTTTGCCTTTTATCATTTTAAATATATTATGCATTTCCCTCTGGCCTGTAGAATTTCTGCTGAAAAATCAACTGATAGCGGTATGGGAGTTCCCCTGTATATTATTTGTTGCTTTTTTCTTGCTGATTTTAATATATTCTCCTTATCCTTAATTTTTGTCAGTTTGACTACTGTGTACTTTGGCATGTTCCTCTTTCGGTTGATAACAGGCTATTTTTTAGATTTATAGAAAAATCAAGAAATATGCTTGGTACAGAGTTCTCCTATATCTCATATCCAGTTTCCCCTGTTATTCACAGTTACTAACATGTTACATTAATATGACCCATCTGTTACAATTAACAAACCATTGCTGGTACATTTGTATTAACTTGAGCCCATAACTGATTCAGACTTCCTTAGTTTTAATACCTTTTTCTATTCCAGGATACTGTATTAGATTTATGTTGTCAAATTTGACAGCATTATGTTGCCAAACGTTTATGTCCACAAATAAGGGGTTGTCGTGTCTCCGTGGACTCCTCTTGGCTATGGCAGTTTCCCAGACTTGTCTTAGATGACCTCGAAAGTTTTGAAATATGCTGAAGTATATTATAGGATGTACCTCAAATTGTGATGTCTGATGTTTGTCTCACTATTAGACTGGGGTTATATGTTTTTCAGAGGAAGAGCTCATAGGGAAAGTACCATTTTATTACATCGTATCTAGGGTGCATGCTGTTGACGTGATTTATCGCTTTTATGTTACCCTTGATCACCTGGCTTGGTCATCCTCTGTCAGGTTTCTCTACTGTCAGGTTAAACTTCTTCTTCCCTTTCCATATGGGACGCTTTGAAAAGAAGTCAGTCCCCTGAGGCGTGGGGTCCTTATACTCCACCTTCTTGAGGGCAAGGTACTGATGTAAATTACTGAGAATTATTCTGCAAGGGAGATTTGTCTCTTCTTTCTATTCATTACCTTATTTAATCATTTATTTTTATCAGTATGGACTCATGGATTTTTTAAAATTTTGTCAGGGGGAGGTAGTTAGGTTTATTTATTTATTATTTTTAGTGGAGGTCCCAGGAATTGAACCCAGGGCATCATGCATGCTAAGCACGCACTCTACCACTAAACTATGCCCTCCTCCCCCAATTCATGGATATTTATTTTGTACTTCGGGTTGGAATCCAATACTGTATTTATTTTGTTGGTTACATTATTCCAGCTTTGGCCATTGGGCGCTCTTTCAGTTGGCTCCTGTGTCCCTTTGACAGACTTTCATTATTGTGGGGTTGATTTAGGGTTTTAAAAATTTGTTTTCTTAACATTTCCTTACTTTCTGGCACTACAAAGACTTCAGGCTTGTCCTGTACAAGAAGCTCCAGTTCCTTTCACTGTAAAATGGTGTTAGAAACCAAGGTCTAGGCACAAGATGTATTTGTTGCTACTGGAGCAATACCTCCTTTTAAAAAATGTCACCTTAATATGGAACTCCAATATATAAAACATGCTTAAAACAGAAAAGCAGTAATTTCTTAGAATACATTTAATGTTTATTTTGAATTAATTCATGCAAACAATACAAAATTGTAAGGTACAAAAGGATACATATATACTAAGACTGCTTTGTTCCCAGTAGATTGGCAAAGAAAATTAAAGTTGGGGAAGATTTGCAGTAATAGGAGTATATATACTGCTGTTGGAATGTTTGTTGGTATCACCATTTTGGAATATAGCTTCATAGGCTGTGGTGTAACTGAAGATGACATACTCTCCAACCCAGCAATAACCCTTCTGGAGAAACTTACATGTGCACATAGGACATGTGTAAGAATGTTCATAGAATCACTGTTGTAACAGCATAAACTTAGGAGCAACCCAATACCATCAGCTGGAGAAAGGACAGATTGTGCCATAGGTGTTCTCATCATCTAATGCATAATGAACCACCTCAAAACGTAGTGGCTTAAATCAGTAACCATTATCTCTTATGGTTCTGGGGGTTGACTGTGCTCGATTAGACTGTTATAACTTGGGGGCGCTCAGGTGCTTGCTGTAAGATCTTGGCTAGGACTGGTGTCCTCTTGAAAGCAGCCTCAGTTGTCTGGTGGTTAACCAATACTGACACTTGGCTAAAACCTCAGTTTGGGCTGTCAGCCAGAATGCCTGCACATGGCTTCTCCATGTGGCCTGGGCTTCCTTACAACATGGCGGCTGGATTCCAAGAGCAAGCTTCTCAAGGGAGCCAGGGAAAACTGCATTGCCTTTTCTAACCTAGCATTGGAAGTCACCTTGCTTCACTTCTTCCACAGTCACTAGCCCACCCAGATGCAAAGGGAGGGAACATAGGCCCTACCTCTCAATGACGGGAATGTCAGTGTCTCACCGTATGAAGAGCGTATGGGATGAGAGATTGTTTTATGGCCATCTTGGAAAATTACACATCAGTATTGGATGTATTATCTTATGTATTGGATGTGGAGTATTATACTTCAGTGGAAATGAACTAAAGGTGCATGTTTCAATATGAATAAAGCAAAATATTGAGTGATAAAAGCAAATTACAGAAGAATATGTGTAGTTATAAAATATGCAAAATAGTGCATGTTGGTTATAGATACTATAGGTGCAGATAAGTGTAGATGTATAAAGTGCATGGGAATGAGAAACTCCAAACGGAGGACAGTGGAGCCCTTCAGGGGTGGGATGGGGTCTGATGGGGGAGGTGCACCTTCAACAGGATGGTCGTGGTTTTTAAAGCTGAATGGTGGGCACACAGGTTTTCATTGTGTTAATCTTAATGCTTTTGGGGGGCACCTATTAACCATTAAAAAATAATTCTCTCTCCTACTCAGGATCCCTCAGCCATCCAGGCCCCTCTCCAGGAGCGATCAGTGTTACCGTGGTTTGATGTGTCCTTCCAGAAATATTTCATTTATAAAAATATTTTCCCACTCAGATGGAAGCATGTATGTTAGTTTTGCACTTTGCTTTTTTAAATTTACTATATCCTGGAGATTATTTCATATCAATACATAAAGAGCTTTTTAAAAAATCCCACTTTATTGAGATATAATTCACATACCAATTTACCAGATCACCCATTTAAAGTGCACAATTCAATGGCTTTTAGTTAAAGACATGTGCATCCATCACCACAGTTTTAGAAAATTTTCATTACCCTGCAAAAAAATGCCCACACTCCTTAAGCATCAATCCCCAAGTCCTCCCATACTCTGCCCCCAGCTCCAGGCCCTTGGCAACCAATAATTTGCTTTCTTTCTCTATAGATTTCCCTTTTCTGGACATTTCAAATAAATGTTCACTGTGGTGTTTTTTGTTTTTGTTTTTTGCTGAAGGGGAGGTAATTAGGTTTATTTATTTATTTTTAATGGCAGTACGGTACTGGGGATTGAACCTAGGACCTTGTGCACACTAGGCATGCACTCTACCACTGAGCTATACCCTGCTCCCTGACATTTCAGATAAATGGAATCACACAATTTGTGGGCTTTTGGGTCTGGTTCCTTTCACTTAGCATGTTTTCAAGGTTCCTGATGTAGCAAGTAGCTGTACTTCATTTCTTTTTATTGATGACTAATATTGCATTCTATGGATATATCACATTTTGTTTAGCCAGTTGCTGGGCATTTGGGTTCTTTCCATTTGGGGGCTGTTATGAATAATGCTGCTGTGAATATTTGTGTACAAGTTTTTGTATAGATACATGTTTTCAATTCTTTTGGGTATCTACCTAGGAGTAGAATTGTTGGGTCGTAAGTTAATTCTATTTTTAACCATTTGAAGAAATGCTGGAATGTTTTCCAAAGTGGCTGTACCATTTTACTTCCCTACCAGCAGTGTATGAGGGTTCTGGTTTCTCTTTGTCCTTCGCGACACTTTATTATCTGTCTTCTTGATTATTGCCATCCTAGTGGGTGTGAAATGGCGTCTTATTATTGTGGTTTTGATTCGCACTTCCCTGATAGCTAATGATCTATAAACATCTTTTCCTGTCCTTATTTGGAAAGAGCTTCCTTTTAAAGTAACTGCATAACATTCCTTGTGTGGATGTACCTTTGAACTGGTCCCTTATTGTGGACACTTAGGTGGTTTCCAAATCTTTTTTTTTTTAAATCACAAACGGCGCCTCTTGCATCCCCTGCTCTGTGCTCGTGTGTGAACATATTTGTAGGGTGAACATCTAGGAGTTAAACTGCAGGGGCAAAGGGAATTTACCTAGTTTTTATAAGTTCAAATTTATGCCATTTGTGTATTTTTACAGTAAATATTGAGAATAATCAGATTTGTTTGAGGAACACTCTAATTTTTCCTCCAGTGTTATCAGCTAGCAGGTCCAGTGACATCAGCATCAGCAGCCATTTTATTTGCCTATTTTACTTTGGCTAAATCTTGCATAATTCAAGACTGACTTATATGGACTTGAAAGTCGGGTTGAGGCAGGGGTTCAGAGCACATAAAAACCCACATTCATTGTTCCAAAGTTTTCCCCTAAAGCTGCCTTTTCTGCTCCCTCACATTAAAAAAATTTTTTGGTATTTTTTGGTTTGTTTTTGTTTTCTGGGGGACAGGTAATTATTATTATTATTATTATTATTATTATTATTATTATTATTATTATTATTATTATTATTATTATTATTATTACTTTAAACAGAGGTCCTGGGGATTGAACCCAGGACCTTGTGCATGCTAAGCACATACTCTACCACTGAGCTATACTCTCCCTGCTGCTCCCTCACATGTAATACAGTGCTTGCTCCCTAAATGACCAACATAGCATATCCTGGCGATCTTTTGACCTTCCTGATGGTCTGTTGAGATTAAGAGCTTGAGCTCTGTAGCTGTGTGATCTTAGGTAAGTTACTTAACCTCTCTGTGCCTCAGTTTCCTCTTCACTAAATTGGGAGTAATAGTAGCATCTACCTCACAGGATGATTGTGAGGATGAAATGAGTCAATTCACGTGAAGGGCTTAAAACAATGCCTAGTACAGTGTGGTGTTCTAATTTATCTCTGAAATTAATGATTTTCAGGGAAGATTTTCAGCATCAGCATTAGTACCACCACTTAAAGAACCTTTTAATGACATTCTCATTGGCTACAAAGAAAGAGCATTGGGGGGAGCGGTAACTATTTTAATATAATTATAAACTTACAGCAAAGTAGCAAGAATAGTACAAGGGGTTCCTGTATACTCTTTATCCAGATTTGCCAACCGTTTGTTTCATTTGTCTTATGGGTCCCTCTTCTCTCCTCCCCCTCTCCATAAGCACACCCACATATACACATACATACACATGTGTTTTTGAACTATTTGAGAGTTAAGTTGAACATCATGCCCCTTTACCTCGTGGTACTTCAGTGTGTATTTCCTAAGAATAAAAACATTTTGCTTCCTGAGCATGGTACGACTATTTAAACCATGAAATTTGACATGGATACACTCCTCTTATCTAAATCCCAGTTCACATTCCAACTTCATCAGTTGTCCCAATAACGTTTGTTATTGCCATTTTTTCCCCTGGCTCAGAATCCAGTTCCGATCATGTGTTGCATTTAGGTGTCCTGTCAGAGTTTCCTTTCAAACTGTGAATGTTTCAGTAACAGCCCAAAGATCCAACTTGCTCCAAAATGGCCAAATGCAGGCAAGTCAGCTGAGTTCCAGCAGGGATGGCCAGCTCTGTGGCGCCATCTTGTGGCAATAGCATGAATAGAGTTTATAAATCTTTCCTTCCAGCAGCTGTGAAATGATTCCCTTCTTGACCTAAAAATGGTGGTATTCGTATTATCTCAGTTTTTCTTAATAATGTGGGAAGCTATGTTTTAAGTATTTCTCATATTCAATTCCACATACTTCAGCATAAAATGATATTTTGCTGCATCTCAAATCTGGACTGCTGCAGGTGAAGTCCAGTGCTGTGGGTAAAGCGCACTTGCTTGGCCTCAGACAGCTTTGGAAATGGATTTGGGTACCACAATATTCTGGCTATGTGATATCTTGCAAGAGACTTCACCTCTCTGAATCTGTGTTTACTTCTACAAAATAAGCCTTACAGAGACTTCTGCTTGCAGGAACATATTCAGGTCATGGATATAGTTCCCAGCACTGTGCCTGATATGTGGGAATTCTTCAATAAAGGTTAAGAGATTATTATTATTATTTGTTCAACTTTTTTGTGAGTAGACAAGTTCAGACCTGAAGTAAAATTCACCCCAGTACAGAGCTTTAAACTTCCTAATCAAAACCACATTCAGTCAACAAATTATCTAGTGATCCCCAACTCCCAACTATGTGTTAGGCTTTGTTATAAAGGCCAGGAATATAGTGGTGCCCAAGATGAGGCTTGCCTTTATGGGCAGATTCATGTTGTGATTTTGGGGGAAGATAGCAAATAAACAACAAAAATGTTCTTTAGTGTTAAGTGCTTAAGTAGGAAACTCAAATATGCTAAGAAGTGACAGCATGGGATTTTTGCATTTTGGGTGGACAGGGGAAGTCTCTCTAAAGAGGTGAGATCTGAACTGAGTTCTGAAAGACAAGAAGGAGTCAGTCATGCAAAGATCAGGACCAGAGGGGTCCAGGCAAAAGGAACAGCAAGTCCAAAGGCCCCGAGTTGGGAATGAGCTTGTCTTTTTGGTGGGGCAGAGAAGAGGTTAGTGTGTCTAGGACATGGTGGTCAAGGGCAAGAATAGCTTGAGATAAAGGTAGAAAGACAGGCAGGGGCAGGTTACACAGGTCCCTGAAGGCCATGGTGAGGCCTTTGGCTTTTATTTCACGTGATGGAAAGCCACCTATGTGATCAGAGCAGATCAATAAGGTGTTCAGTCTCAGAGAATAAAAAGCTTTATCCCAAGGTCTGCACGAAAGCGCGTTTAGCCTAGCGCGACCACTTAAACATTTTGGAAATGGTCAATGTGTTAAGAAGTTGAATGTGCATGATGCATGGTATCTTCTATTAGAATTTGTGAAAGATAAAACGTTTTATAAAAAGGAAATTGGAGCCAACATTTACAGAATCCCTGAGGCTTATCTGTCCTTCTGCCAAACACTTAAAATGACTCTAAAAGGATCTTTCTAACACAGTAGCATCTAGGGTGGGGCTTAGTAACTTCTGTCTGGGGACTCAAAGATATTATTTCAACATTTCTGTATAATGTGGGAAACTCTTTCAAATTAAAACTTTTTTTTTTTTAAGAGTTCCCGACTTTTTTGAGAATCTGATCAACGCTATGGACTTTCTCCCCTGAGAATGCTCTGCTTAGGATGAAGAAAGGGGGCAAACTGAGTCTTCCTGCTTGGACTTCCTGATTACCCAGGTAGCAGGGAGGGTCCCCTCCCCCATGGCCATCACCGCCAGGGAGAGACCCCCTCACCCCCAGACCTTACAGGGCAGAGTGGAAGCCTCCCCATTTGGGCTACCAAGAGGTTCTTCAAGGCTGGTCTAGGCATTTTGCCTAATTACCATCGAGAGCCCAGTCTCTGAGAAGGGTTGAAATGGACTCTAGGGGATGGTTTCCGCTCCTTGGGGACAAAGGGGGACTTTGAGGAGATGCTCTCTCCATCCCTCAGGGTAGGATTCTTCATCATTGTTTCTGAATCAAGAGGCCTTGGAGCAGACTTCAGATGAGAAGCTACAGGCCCTTTTCCCCAGCAAAGTGCCTGTGCAGCTCATATTTATAGTTACAGGCAGGAAGTTCACAGAATAGATTAGAGGGTAGAGAACAATTTGGGGTTTTAGGGAATTTTCTCTTCAATCACCCTTGAAGTGGAAATTAAGAGACTGAGGCCCCCAGACGATAATTAAGTGGTTGGCCAAAGCAGCACAAGGGACAGAAGTAGAGCCATTACTTTCCATTTTCCAGCATGATCTTAATTCCAAGCACAGCCTCTTGTATCAGATTTCCTGAGTTCAAATCCCGCCTCGACACCTAACTTGTCCTGGGACCTTGAGCAAGTCCCTGAAGACACTGTTGCACCTGACCTTCAAAGCTGCATTGACAGCAACAGGATAACATTGGTGGGACAATGTTGAGAACAGAACCTGGCCTGTAACAATTACTAAATATTTCTGTTGATACTTTTTTGCAATGAGGAAAGGCAGGCTTAGAGAAGTGAAGAGATTTTCACAAGGACACAAGAAAGGCATGATGAGACCTAGGGCCTAATTCCAAGGCCAGTGAGTGTTGTTCAATCCCAGACTAGTGTTTTTCAAACTGCAAGGGTCAAAAAATCAGTTCAGCAGGGTCTCAAACAGCACTGAAAAAAAAAAGTTAAATATGACACTTAAGGGTAAATAGTAATTGGTGATATTTTGTTTCATTAGGCTCTATGTGTACATCTGTATGTACTGGGTCTTAAAATAGTTTGAAGGCATTACCCTTGAGTACTAGTGCCCCAGTAAGTTCATGCACAAGCACATGGGACCTTTCGGTGAGATCTCTGTGTGTTATAATCCGTCGTGTGCCCCAGAGGGGCAGGGACTCGAGTTAGCCCAGGAAGACTGAGAGGTAGGGCTATGAGTAAGTCACTTTGAGTCTGGATTAGAGCAGAAGGGCTAATTCTGTGTGTGTGGTGTGTGTGTGTGTGTGTGTGTGTAGTCTTACTTTTTATTGAAGTGTAGTCGATTTACGTTTCAGGTGTACAGCAACGTGATTCAGTTATACATATACATACACACATATATATTTTTTCAGTTTCTTTTCCATTACAGCTCATTACAAGAAATTGAATATAGTTCCCTGGGCTATACAGTAGGTCCTTGTTGTTTATCTGTTTTATATATAGTAGTGTGTATCTGTTAATCCCAAAGTCCTAATTTATCCCCCTCCCCTTTCTCCCCTGGTTACCACAGTTTGTTTTCTATGTCTGTGAGTCTATTTCTGGTTTGTAAATAAAATTTTATTTTATTTTTTTTAAGATTCCACATAAAAGGGACATCATATGATATTTGTTTTTGTCTGACTTACTTAGTATCTCTATGTCCATCTGTGTTGCTGCAAATGGCATTATTATATTCTTTTTTATGGATGAGTAATATATACCATGTACTCTTTATCCATTTATGGACATTTAGCTTGCTTCCACGTCTTGGCTATTGTAAATAGTGCTGCTGTGAATATTGGGGTGCATGTGTCTTTTCGAATTATAATTTTTTCAGATTATATGCCCAGGAGTAGGATTGTTGGATCATATGGTAAGTCTATTTTTAGTTTTTTAAGGAACCTCTGTACTGTCCTTCATAGTGGCTGCACCAACTTACATTCCCACCAGCAGTATAGGAGGGTTCCAGAAAGGCTAGTTCTTGAAGCAGATATTCCTCAAAAGCCCACTCTGTGCCAGGACTTTTGCTGGGCAGTGTTAGGTACCCAGTGATGACTGAGACAGTTTTGGGTTTTTCCCTTCTGGGGCTCTCTGTGCAGTGGAGGAGATAGACCTGTCACCAGGCAATGAGAGACCAAAATGGTCAGGGCTGTAGGGCGGGGAGAAGGAATAGCTTAGAGTTATCAACACTGTGATGTGGGAGGACCAGGAATTAGGAACACAAAGCTGGGCGTTCCAAGCTGGAGACCCATTAGCAAGGGCTAGTTCCAGCGTTAGGCTTACCTCTTGGGAAACTACCACCCCTGAGCAGGACTTGCCTGAGACTAAAGTGGACCCAGTGTTCTTCAAGTCCCAGCCAGACCTTCTAGAAGTATGCACTAACCAATACATACTTGCCAAGCCGTGTGGCATTACTGGAATATCAGAAGGTGGGGAGCCCCACCCAACCTATGAGAGAGAAGGGACTGGGAGCAAGATGTCTCACAGAGGTCTAACACACTAGTTAGTAAACGGGCCAGGATCTATGCAAAGCTCTTTTTTTACAGGGCGATTTTAAGGCCTTTGAAGGCCCAAGTTGCCCTGTAAAAAAGTTATATCCCATATTTAATTGCAGACATATGAGGAGCAGATGGTATTAATATTTTGGAGCCATAGCACGTCTAATTGATATAAATCGTTCTGTTTATACAAAATAGTCCAACAGCCCAGCTACGCAGCCACGTTTGCTTCCATTTTGCAGGTATGGCTACTGAGGCACAGAAAACCAAGCTTTCTGCCCACAGTCACCAGCAAGGAAATGTAAAGCTGGGTTGGTGTGGCTTCAGAGTCTATGCTTAGCTAGGAGGGGATACAATGAGAAAGAAACCCTTCCTAATGGCAGCTCCAGGGCTCTTTAAGAGCCTCTGAACCGGGACGAAAGCCGAGAGCAGAGTAAAAAGAGATCAAAGCGTATGTAAATAAGGACCAGGGGCTGCCGGGAAAGATCACAGCGGCTAGCCTCCAGGGAAAGCGGGCGTCAGAATCCTACCGCGCCTGCGCGATCCTATCTCTTCTTTCCGTCTGGCGCCTGCGCGGGGTACATCCCTTGCCCGCACCGGCTTGAACTTGCCTAAGGTACGCAGGCGCCCGGCTGAGTCCACCGCCTCCCCTTCCTTGCGCTTGCGCTCTAAGCGCTCTCCAAAGCCCATCTCGCTTTTTTACGTCAGTTCCTGTTTGTGGCGGGAGAAGGCGGTATTTCCGTCTAGAGGGTGGGAGGGGGTGGTAAGCGGGGGCTGGGGGGAGGGGGCGGGGGGGCCGCGCCGCGCGAGCCGTTGGGCCTGGCTTGGCGAAGGCGTTGCCGCTGCTGTCTCTGCCGCCGCCGCTGCCAGGAAGCACAGGGAGCGGGATCAAGCGCAGCGTGGCGATGGGCAGGAGTAGAACCCCGCCAGAGAGGCTGAGCGGCCGCCGGTGACAGGTGAGTGCGCCAGCGCGTGTCCCCGAGCGCCCCCCCCCGCGATGGTCGCGTCCGGACCCCCCGCAGTGCCGCGCTGGGCCGTACCACCGGTGCCTGCCGGGTAGGGACCGTGGTCCTCGAGCCCCCCCTTCCGGGACTGAGTGGGGGTGGCTGCGCGGGGGCGGTAGGACTGGCCCTGAGGGGGCGGGGGCGGCGGGCTGTACCACTGAAGCGGCAGGGGGCGCATATCAAAGTGCGGGGATGCGACCCCACCGTGTGCAGGCTAGGGGTTGAGCCAGTGGGGTGGGAGGGGAGAGCGCGCCTGGTGTGCGAGAGCTAAGCCTTTGAAGGGGAGCACCTTACTAAGTGTAGGGGGCTGTACCTATACGGGGCTGTGGAAACAGCTCCTAGAGCTTGTTTAGGGAGGTGGGGGCTTCTGGGGAGGGAGCTGAACCAAGTGTGGCCGGGGTAGCGCCCTCTGGGTTGTACCACTGAGGTCCTGGGGGGGAGCCATCCTTAGAACGTAGAGCCTCGCTGTATCAAAGGAGAAGGGTTGTGAAGTTTGTAATCCTGAGGCATGGCGCGGGGCGGGGGGACAGGCCCAAGTGGGGGTCCAGGGGAATACTTTGGGAGCGCTGTGATGAGGAGAGGGGTTCTGTCTCCTGTGTTTGGTGGGTGGAGCTTGGGGGTCTACGCTGAGCTGGAGTGGAATCAGCCTTTATTGAACTTACTGACTTTGGGGGTAACTGGGTGGTCAGTCGGACTGCTGTCTACCCTTTTCATATTATTAGGCCTTATTTTAAGGTGTGTGGGACATCTCTGCGGTAAATTCTTGCCGTGGTTTTGGGGTGGGGAGACGTCTTAGAAGCCACTGAAGTTTTCTGAGCTTTCGGCTCCATATTAGGGAGGGAAGGGGATACCGAACTTGGTTTTGAGGAGCTGTGCACTTGGACCTGCTTAAGACTTGGGAGGAAGGAGTGTTTGGAAGGACACCTCTCCCTGAGAACAGGGTGGCTGGGAACGTCTTTATCCTTGGGATTTTGAGGACCCCTTTCCTCTCATTTGGGGGCCGCTTGTGTTCAGAGAGGCCTGCATATAATTAGGTCCTCCATGGTCTGCCTTTCAACCTTGTTTACTCTCCTCTCACAGAAGCATCAGGAACCCTGGCCTGATCATGGTTGGTGGAGGGTGCAAAAGGGCCAGGCACCAACCCAGGCCCCTCCATCCTGGCCATGAGGCCAGATACATGTTTGTGTCTCCTTGGTTGGCAGTCCAGCGCCTGTCATGTTTACGCTCCCCACCAGGCGATAACAGTTGGCTTCACCATTAAGCGGCAGTGAGGCTGAGTGCTGTTTTCCCAGCTGTTCCTCTCTGCATAGGCCAAGGGGACTTGGGGGTGCCTCTGGGCCACACTGACCCAGGAAGTCTGCTCTGAAGGACTTGGGGCAGCCAAGCCCTCCTGGGTCTTGTTTCTCATTGTGGTTACTGGGTGGGTTCTTGGAGCATCTAGCCCCAGACATGAGGCCACTACCCCTGCTCCCCAGGCCAGTTTGTGACCTTGGCTTGCTCCGTAACCTTTGCCCTGGGTCTGGAGTTGCTGGAGGGCTGGCCACAGTCCCTGATTGACCCAGCTAATGTGGGCTGGTGATGTGGTCAAAGGGGGCAGACAGTCGTTTCTGGTCCACACCATCAGCTTCCAAGCTGACTGGCTTTCATGGGTTGTGGTTGCTGGAGAGAATGGTCCCTGAGTTCTATGAGGCCATGGTGGCTCTGCAGAATTTTTCTGCACTAGGGGTTTGTGCCTCTGGTCTGCCAGCTTTTAGCGAGTTTGCCTGATGAGGTTAACACCATCAGTAAAAACAATAATCATGAGATCGATGGCTAATGTTTATTGAGTGCATTCTATGTGCCACATGCTGTTCAGAAGACTTCCTATGGATTAACTTGTTGAATACGCACATCCTAGAGCTGTGGGTACTGTCGTCATGATCTCCATTAAGAAGGGGAAACCGAGTCCCAGAGCAGCAAATCATTTCAGAGCTTGTGAATAGCCAGCATTTATTGAACATTCACCGTATGGCAGGCACGTGACAGGCCTTTTACACATGTGACCTCATTTAAATCTCAAAACACGCCCATGGGGTAGGTGTGGTTATGCCCATTTTTGAGACTCCTATGAGCTAGGTAGAAGTGTGCTGCCCATTTTTCAGATGAGGAAACGGAGATGCTTGCTATGAAATGAAATGATTTGCCCACATCTTAAAGCCAGAAGTGGTAGAGTTGGAATGTGAACCCCTGGCCTGGTTTGGCCTCAGAGTGAACCTCTTGTCAACATGTAACTAGAATGGTGGTTGAGTGGCACCCAGGGGTGGGTATGATGTTTCTGTTCATTTCTCAGAGTCAGAAATTGGGACTCAGAGGAGGAATTGCTTTGTCCTAGGTCTGTCAGACCCTAGGGGGCCAGGCTGCAGTTTGAACTCTTTGTTCACCAGGTCCCAAACTGGTGTCGGTCTCTGTCACCTCAAAGCTCCTGCCCTGGACCTTGCCAGCTGAACCCTGGGGCGTTTTCTTCCCCTCACCCTTGGAGCCTAGGGCTGCATCGAGCACCTCTGCCGACAGCCAGTCCAGCAGTTCTGGGCTTGCTGATAAAACTTGGTCCCTCCTCAGAGTTGAGCCAGGGCACCTTTTAACCCAGGGCAGAGTGTCTGCTGGGAGCTGGGAGGAGACAGCAGGCGAGACATGAGACATGCAGGGGGTGACATAGCTACCAGGGGACTGTGTTTGAAGTCCCTGCACAAGGATGGTGTAGTGGACACTTGTGCAAGTTCTGGTACTTCCATGTCCTGGCTTGGGCCACAGTGTTCACCTTTGTGCAGTAGGCTCAGAATGGCACACATCTTGGGCTGTTGTGAGGATTAAATGAGTTAGTCCAAGAGAAGCTGCTAGAATGGTGCTTGGTACTGCTCAATTGGCAGTCCGAGGGCATCTATCCTTCCTCATCCCCCACCCTCAGCCCTGTCCAGCATCCTGGAATCCAGCCCCCCAGCCAGCCTCCAGGAATCTGGTGTCCTGGCTTCTAACCTTGGTAAAGAGCTGTGCTGAAGTGATTCAGAGCACAGGGTTCAAATCCACCCCTACAGCTCACTGCCTGTGTGACCTTGAGCAAGTTCCTCAACTCTTCTGAGCTGTTTCATCATTTGTGTCATGGGAAGATGACAATTCCCTCTTGATAAGTTATTGTGAAGGCTAAATGAGTTACTTTGTGGAAATTAACCACATTTGTAACTGTGCAGGCCTGCAGTAAACATTTCCTGTTCTCATTTAAGCAGAGTGCTTGACACATGATGAGACTTCAGGATGTCTTAGTAATGGTAATTCTTATTATTTCTGCTAGGATTTAAAAGGCCCTTGCCAGGTTACAGAGCCTTATCAGGTAACACCAAGTTGAGGGCAGGGCTGAAATTAACATCTCCATTTTCCAGATGAGGAAATGGGGGTGTGGGGGGGCAGTGCTCTGGAGTCTTGAGGGGTGGGGGACATACATAATGAGAGACTGCAAATGCGGCCCCCAGGCCCTCTCCCTCTTCCGCGCAGTTGCTGCCTGGAGCCCCTCCCAAGGTCGAAATTCTAGCCCTTTTCCAGATGTCAGGCACTACTAGACCATTTTCCTGTATGTACTTTATTGACTCTCCACCATAGCTCCAGGAGTGATAGTAACGGCCTGGACCCAGGTGAGAACAGCCCTTTTGAAGGCTTTGAAGCAGAAGAGTGGTCTCGAGTAGGGAGGGTAGCAGAAATGCTCATGAGAGTCAGGGGCCAGGCTGCCCAGAGCCTCGTGAGCCTGGGCAGGAAGTGTGGCTTTGATTCCGTAGACACTGCAGAGCTGAGGAAAGGTTTTCATTCATCTACCACTGTTTATTGAACACCTGTTGCATGCCTGGCATTGCTGCAGGTGCTGGGGATACAACGGTGCACTTGACAAAGGCCCTACCCCCGTGGAGCTGAGGGAGACAAACCCTAAGTCCAGTGAATAAACAGGGGCAGGTTGAAGGGAGGTGATGGGCCGTTGGGAAGGCCTCTGAACTGATCCCAGATTGACAAGGTGACCTAAAGGAGAAGGAACGGCCTTGGGGCATGGCAGGGAACCACAATGCAAAAATCACAGTGAGGACTGAGCTTGGTGAGGTGCAGGGACTGGCTGCAGGGAGGCCTGTGTGGCCGGGCAGGGCGAACGATGGAAGGGGTGGGGGGGAGGCCAGGGGCTGAGGGCCGGCAGGGGCTGAGTTACTCAGCCTTGTAGACCATCTAGAGGAGCGGCTTGATCAGATTTGGGTTTTAGAAGATGCCTTTTGCCATAAGAGAGGTTCTCAGGCGTCTTCCTGGGGTGGGGGTAGATTTTAGAGCCAGTCAGGGAGTTTCACATGCCTCCCACTTCCCCCTTGAGTAGAATCTTTGCTGTAGAAACAGCGAAGGCCTGATAGTTGCCTCCCTACTCTGTGGTTTTCACACCGTGTTCCCCAGGGCCCATGGCTGTTCCCTTTAGGGACAGATGGGGGAGGCTCAATGGGCTGATTTTCTGTCCACCCCTCCCAACCAAACAGCTGGGCTAACATCAGATAACAGCACAGAATAGCAATAATACCTGATAAAAACCACTTGCTGATTCTGCCTTCCACTCAGCTTATGTGCCTGAAGGCCTGCAACATTCTTGGCATTGCTCTAGAACTTGGAAGTCTGGGCCTTGTGGGCCTACCTTCTAGTGGAGGCAGGTACTCAGCAAACAAACCTATGATAGGACGTCAGTTTGTGATTGATGTTACAAAGGCAAAATGAATGAGAATCATGGGAAGGAGAGTAGGGATGCTGTGTTTTAGCTGGGATCATCAGGGAGGGCCTCCTGGAGGAGGTGACACGTAGGTAGGGACTGGTGTGCAAAGAAGAGCCATGGGAGGACTTGAGTGTAGACCCCTCAGGCTGAAGAGGAATTAGTTCTGATTCCCACTTACCAGGGGTGAGAACTGAGACCTGGAGTCTCAGTAATCTGTGCTGGGTTTTCCAACACTGACAGGCTCTGAATTTGGGCAGAATGGAGTCCCCCCAGCCCAGGAAGCTACTTGGTAACCATGGGTGAGGGTGACTTTTAATCCCATACCTGAGCCTGGAACTTAAGACTTAGTGCTCATTCTGAGGTGTCTGCCTGGAAGGAACGGAACCGCTCAGAATAAACCTCCTCTGGCCTCCGGAAATCCCTTGGGATGGGGGGATGGAGAGGAATGTCTTTTGCAGTTGATCTCCAAGCCTCTGGGGACCCAGGGACTCCCCTCCTTGGGCCTCTCTTCAACTTCCCAAGAGCTCTCGGTGGAAGGCTCTCAACCACCAGGCCTGGGCTGCACGGTAGGGTGGTTCCGTGGCAGGCTCTTCTGGACAACCAGCCAAGCAGCAAGAGGCCCAGCTTGGGGAGACAGCCCTGGGAGCAGGACCAGGAGGGAGGGAAGAAATGAGGGAGCAGGGGTGGGAGGGGCGGTGGAGGGGAAGCTCAACCTGGCCCCTTGGGGGCAGGACCCACCACCAATTCTGCACCCACGTCAGGACTCTGCTGCTCTGGGTGCAGAAACAGGGGACAGCAAGCTGGGGCTGGCTGAGGGGAGACTACATGTCAAAGGTTCCTGCAGAAAGTTCCTCAAGCCCAGCTGTCCTGCCCAGGAAGCTTGTCCGCAGATGTTGTTTCTAAGGGTGAGGCCAGAAATCCAAGGCTGCCTTGGTTTGCCACCTCGTGGGCCCTTTTTGAACAGACTGCGGTGGCTGCCACTCCCTTGCCCACTTCTCTAGGCCTTTCCAGCCTGGCTTCAAGGTGTTCATTGTCTGGTGGGTTATCGTATAGTGATCTGGGCTGGGGGCAGCCAACCTGGGTGTGAACCCTGCTCCTGGTTCCTCCCGTGGTTGCCATGCAACCCTGGGGGCCTCATTTCATCTCTCTGAGATGCTTTTTGCTCAGCTGGTATGGGAACATACCTGCTGAGAGGGGCTGTAGGGAGGATTCAGGGAGCTAACGTGTCAGAAAGTGCTTGGCACGGGGCCTCTAGGGAAGGTGTTCGACGGATCTGAGCTGCTGCTGCTTCTGCTGCTGCTGCTGCTGCTGCTGAAGATTGTCAGCTGGGCACCTGAGAGCAGAGAAGGGGCTCTGAATGCAGCCGGCCTGGGCTTGTTGGTTGGCAGGGAGGCAGTGGCAGGCTGATTAGCGGAGGTTCCTGCTGGGGAGGACACAGGACGGGAATATCCATCATGCCCATCGCAGAGCTCCTGCTTGGCCAGACACTGAGCCTTCTGCGCACACTCCCTCGGACACACAGCAGCCTGTGAGGTAGGCAGCATCACCCCATTTTGTGGATAGAAAACCGAGGTTCAGAGCGCTGTGCGGAAAGCCTGTGTTGTGGTTGAGAGCTGGCAGAGCAGACTGTCTGTGCCAGGTGCCACCGCGGGGCTTAGTGCCTGCTCCCGCCAGTCCCGCCACAAGCTGGGAGTGCGGTGCAGCTCTTCTCCCCATTTCACAGGCGAGGAAATGAAGGCCCAGGGCGGGTTATTGGATTTAACCGAAGTTAAAGTATTGGTAGGTGACAGACATGAAATTTGAACTCTATCTGGGGTCAAGCCTGCCTTTTTAAGACTGGCCCTTCTGAGTGGAGAGTATAGCTCAGTGGTAGAGGGCTTGCCTAGTGTGCTTGAGGTCCTGGGTTCAGTCCCCAGTGCCTACATTAAAATAAACCAACCAACCTAATTACCTCTCCCCACTGCCTCCCCCCACCAAAAAAACAACACAAAAAAAGACTGGCTCTTTTGCCTCTGAGCAGTGCCATGGCCACTGTTTCTGAGATGGTTACCGTTGTTCTAATCTTTTTTGCTTTCTCTTCTAGATAGAGCTGGCACAAAGTAGGCCTTAGTTGTCCCAGAAATGACTAGATTAGATCCGTTAGATGCCTGCTTGGGAGATGGGGTGTGGCTGCCCCTCTCCACCCCCTAATGCCTGTGGAACCCTGGCGTTGGCCAGCCCCATCCTTCCCCAGAGGCTAGGGGAAGGGATGAGGGTGGAAGGCACTCCCCTGCCCGCCCGCCTGCCCCCCCACCCCCACCCCCCGCCTTGGGGTCTGATTTCTGAATGGCTCCCGGAGCCAGCCCTTGGCTGTTTCTCGTCATTTGTATATATTCCATTCTTTCACCAAATAACGTATTGAGTATCTGCTATGTGCTGTGCATAGTTCTGGACGCCAGGGAGCAGCACCTAGTCTAGTGGAGGAAACAGAGGACTTGCATTTACCTCACCAGTGCTCTGGATAGGGGAACAGAGATCTAGCTGGGTCTTGGGGAAGTCTCCTGAGGTGAGGCATTCAAGCCGTGATATGAAATGCCAGAAGGAATGGGCCAGGCAGGGGTACAGCTCGGGTAAAGGCCCTGGGCGGGAGATACCATGATGAGAGTAGGTCACTTTGGTGGAGCTGGTGGTCTCACTATGACATTGAGAGTAGGCCACTTTGGTGGAGCTGGGGAGAGGGATGGAAGAGAGAAGAGGGTGGCAGGGCCCAGGTCTGGGGTCCCTGCGCTTCTCAAACTTGTGTTCAAGAACCTGGGGGGAGGGGTGGCAGCGGGGTGTTAAGCATGTGTTTTAGGGTAGCATCTGAGCGTTGTCTGCTTTTTTAGCTGTGTGTTTTCATTTAGATAATATTTTCAAGAAGTTACTATGGACATGTTATGAATCATTTTTATGATTCTTTTTTTTAATTAAAGGTTATTACAAGATATTGAATATAGTTCCCTGTGTGGATGATTCCTTTTAACCAGCTAGTGACAGTATTAGGGTAGCTGCTATTTCCATAGCTCTGACTTAGGCTCAGGGTGGCCCTTGACTTTGGAGTTCCCCTCTGTGTAATTGCTGCCTGTCTTCTAAAGCGCCGGCCTCATCCCTAGCTGTGCTTGAAGCACATCTCATTGGATCTCCACAATGACCTTGGGTTGTCCAAAAAAAAGCATCTTTTGAAGTGTAAGTAAGTGCCTGGTCAGATCATTATTAGGATCCTGTTTTATAGACAAGGATTCAGAGAAGAGACCCTTGCAGCCGGGTGTTAGTTGGGATTTGAATCATCCTGGACTCCAGGTGTGAGTATGGGCCTCAGAGCCCTGTTTTGGCTCTGGGGTGAGAGCCAGGGCTCAGGAGAGATGGTGTATCATGGGAGCGTCTCGTCATCAGGCCAGTATGATCCAGCTTCTTGGGCCTGTGAACATCCATGGTGCTCGCCTCAACCCCACCCCACCCAACCCCTACCTTGAGGCTCCCAGTGCTTCATTACCAGAAGTTTTATAGAGCTGCACCTCCAGTATGCTAGGCACTAGCTATGTGTGGCTATTTAGGTTTTAATTAATTGAAATTGAAGTGAAAATTCAGTTCTTTAGTTGGACTAGCGCCAGTAGCCACGTTTTTGTCATTTCAGAAAGTTCTCTTGTCTATATCAGCCATCTCCTGTAGTCACCTGCAGTATAATCTTGGGCATGAGATTTGTTCTCTCTGGGTCTCAGTTTCCTGCTCTGAAGAATGGGGATAATAATTGCATCTACCTCACAGGGTTGCTTTGAGGATTACTGATATGAATCCAGGCCTGGCACATTGTGAGCACCCAGTAAATATTGGCCCTGGTTAGGACCCTGCTTGTTGGCTCCAGGGTGTCCTAGGGATAAGGTGGGGACTCACGCCACCAGGCCTCTCCTCATTTCCAGGTGGATGACGGTGATAATGGTATGGAGCCACACCTGTGAGGGAGGACCCCCTACACCAGACTGCAGGGGCCCCGTGTGCATGTGTGTGTGTGTGTGTGTGTGTGTGTGTGTGTGTGTGAGCAGCCCAGGTCTGCAAGGCATCAAGGGTGATAAGGGAGGGCTGGCAGGGATGTGGGATGGGGCTAGGTTTCTTGGGAGCGAGGCCAGAGGGAGGTGGAGAAGGCTCAGGCTGGGACAGCATTATCCAGCCTCCTTGGCTGTGTCCTAGCTGCCCCGCCTTCCTGTCCCTGGTTTTCCCCGTCTGTGAAGTATGAGTCCTCGTGGTCCCCAAGTGAGCCAGGTGGTGGAGTGTCAGGCCAGCGCACAGGGCTTCTTCTGGGAGACAGTTCCTGGAAGAGAAGACTGATCCCAGCCGCTGCCTCACTAGGGCCAGAGGATTCTGCACACTGCACCCCTCTCAAGCCGACAGTTCCCATTTCTCTCCAAGAAATAGCCTCAGCCCTTCCAGTGGACATCCAGGCCCTGCCCAGCCAGGCCCCCAGCTTCCTGGGTAGCTGCCTGTGCCTCACTCCCCTCTGTACCACCTGACAGTGTCTCTCGCAGGCCATGCTTTGGCACTGTTCTTCCTCGGCCTAGGCTGCCCTCCCTCAGGTCTCCATGGGGCTGCCTTGTCTCTTTCAGGTCCTGCTCAGGTGCCACCATCTTAGTGAGCCCCTCTCTGACCACCGTATATAAAACCAGAGATTTTCACCCTTTCCTACACACTCAGTCCTCTCTCTGCTTCTTTCTTCCATAACATTTGTCAGATTCTGACGTGCTGTGTAATTTACCTATTTATTTAATTTACTTGTGTTAATGCCTGTCCACCCTCCTCCTGCCCCACCCCTCTGTAAACTCCCCCAGGGCAGGGAGTTCTGGTTTGGTCATTGCTGTCTCCCTGTGACCAGAGCAGTGCTGACACAGCACGGGTTCCGTGTTTGTGGAATGAATGAATGCAGAGTTTTTTGTTTCCCTTCAGTTGGCAGAACTCTGAGCTCAAAAGCTGTGGTTCTGTTTGCCACCCCCATTCTGAATTAATGAAAGCTCTGGGCCTGGCCCTGTGCTGGGTAGGGCCAGGGACAGACTGGGGACTAGGAGAGACCCTGTCCCTGCCTTGTGGAGTGCCTAGTCCCATGGGGGAGGCACCATTACCCAGATATTTGTACAAGTGACAGTTGCGGTAAGTGCTGTGGGGGGAGAAAAGCCGAGCTCTGAAGGCCTGTGACTCATGGGGCAGGGTGTAGTCAGGGCAGGCTTTCCTAAGGAAACGAGGGTTTAGCAGGTGAAGATGGTCCCCCAGATGAGGGACAAGCATGTGAGAAGGCTCTGGGGTGAGAGAGAGCAAGGAGAAAAGGGGAAAGTGAGGGGGAGAGTGTGCTGACCAGTGAGGCTGGAGGACAGGCAGGGGCCACCTCAGGTGTGCCTTTGCAGTCTCCACAGGGGCCTGTGACGTGACCCCCAAGCAGGGGATGGACAGGGCCAGTGCTGTGTTTGGATGGTCCCTCTGGCTATGGCATGGGGTTCTCAGAGTATTTGGCGTCTGCGGCCCAGCAGACTGAGACGTTCGACATGTTTTCTGGGGGTGCTGTAAGGCCCTGGATGGCGAGGAGACGGGCGGTGTGGGTGGTGGCAAGAGAGAAAACCTACTCTGGTGCTTATTCTTGTCCCAGCATCATTCACAGCCCACCCACGTCTTCAGCCTGTCTCCTGTCCTACCTGCTCCAAGTAGGCAGATGGGGCAGTTGCGGGGAGCGTGTGGTGTTCAAGAGAAGAAAAAAAAAGGGGTCTTTAATGCCTCTTTCTTAGCAACGAGGTAGAATAGGTAAAAATTCATGTTAGAGAAAAGTGTAACGTAGGAAGTGACGGTCCCCATGTCTCCCCCTTCAGAGGAGATGATAACTCCAGGTCGGTGTTGAGTAGTTGCCGGATTGGGCTCTGTTCAGAGGACTTTATGTGGATGAACTCATTTAATCCTCACAGCAGCTTGGGAGCTCTGTCCCGTTGTTATGAGGAAACCGTGGTAGAGAAAGGGGAAGCGATTTGCCTGGTCACACAGCAAGTGGCGGAGCTGAGGTTGAAATGCATTTGGTTCTTGAGGCCACCTTGACTCCTGCTCCCATTAAATTTCTGCCTCTGTTGTCTCTTTGGCACAGTTCCTTCTCTGCACATGGCATTTAACATGCCTTGTGTCCTCCAGCCGAAAACTGTTCCCTGTAATCTCCATTCGTTGATCCTATAACCACTTTTCTGAAAAGGATGCTGCAGGTGAAGTTTATCTGTGGGTTGTGAGATGCATGTCAGTCTCAGGAACGTCAATCTGTGAAGAAAGCAGCACCTCAGAAGTGAGGCGATGAGGAGTGCCGTGAGCACGCTGAATGCTGATGGCCCGTCCAGGTTGGTTCTCACACTTGGGACGACTGCGTTATGTTCTGTCTGATGGGTGGCCCTCCTCCAAGGGCCGGGCGCTGTGCTGGGCTCCTCCCGTGCGTGCGCCTGTGGTGGTGAGGGCACTTCTGTCACCCCGCTTGCACAGAGAAGGAAGCTGAGACCCGGGAGGCTGTGCATCCGAGGCACGGGGACCTGAATCCAGGTCTGCCCGACTCCACGGGCTGCATGGTGCATGTGGTCCCAGTCCAGCTCCAAACTTCCTGAGCTGGTGATGCGACAGGTCTTTTCACGCTCGTGACTTAGTTTCTTCATTAAAGTGGAGATGATCAGAGCACCTGCCACAAAGGTTGCTGTGAGGGTTGAATTCCCCGGTAAAGCACTTAGGTGTGCCAGGCATGTACCAAGTGCTGTATGGGCACTGACTCTTTTTAGCACTGGTATCCCGTTGACCGTTGTGACCGTACTAGGCCCCTGTTGTGGGCATTTGGATTGCTTCCAGGGTTTCATTAGTCCAGCAACAATACTCTCAGAGTAGTGGTTCTCACCCAGGGGATGGCTTGACACCCAGGGGACATTTGGTCATATCTGAAGACATTTTTGATGGTCACAACTCTGGGGGAGGGTGTGCTGTTGGTTTTAGCCAGTAGAGACGTACCAAGGATGCTGCTAAAACCTCCTACAGTGCACAGAACAGCCCCCACAACAAGAGTTATCCAGCCCCAAATGTCACTAGTGCTGAGGTTGAGAAACCCCGCCTGAGAACCTTATGCACAGGCATAAGCTTGTTCTACAAGAGAAACTCCTCCAAGGACGTGTGCTTTTTCCGCTTTATCGCGTTCGCTGAAGCGCCCTCACAGAACGCAGGATCGGTTCGCAGGGCTGCGGACAAACGAGGGAGACGTTTCTCTCCACTTGCCCTGTGTGCCTTTCCTTCCAAGGTCCCACGGGCAGGCGCTGCCTGGCAAATGCCAGGTTCCTGTTGTGTCTGAATTTCTCTCCTGAGCAAGTCCTCCTCTGGGAGCTGTAGGTGAGGTGCAGATTAGAGAGTAGATGACAGAGACTCCCAGGGGGTCAAGGTGTCAGGAAGGAGCCCCCTCACTGTCTGCAGCTCCAGGAGACACAGAGCTTCCACCTCCCCCTCTTGCTTCCCTTATCCCATCTGTGCTGTCTGGCATAGAAAGCAGGTCAGGGAGAGGGGGTGAGAGAGAAAGGACTTGACAAGTGGCAAGGAAAGGAATTTAACTTATTTTGAGCCTGTTCTGGGCCCAGGGCTTCACTCTTATATTTATTCCACAAATATTAAGTGCCCACTGTGAACCCAGCACAAGTCGACAGTAAACTGATGAACAAGTAAATAGATACACTTGTGTCTGTGATGATAAGCACTTAGGAATAAAAGTAAAGGATAAGAGGACATCAGCTAGCTGCACTGTTGACCAGGGAGGGTAGGGAGGCTTTGCAGAGAAAGAGACATGTGAGCAGAGGCTGAAGAAAGTGGGGCGGGTCCCTATGGATACTCAGAGAAGCGAGTTCCAAGTGAGGGGGCAGCATGTGTAAGGGCCCTGAGGTAGGGGTGTCCCTGTGTGTCGGAGGCACCAGTGCCATAGTATGTGTTTGGAGAAGTGATGAGGGGGGATAGAGCAGACCTCATAGGGTCCTGGGGCTCCTGTAAGGACTTTGGCTACTTTTACTCTGGGTGAGATAGGGCCATGGGAGGGTTTGAGCAGAGGAGGAAGGGGCTCGGACTCAGGTGGCCACAAGGTCCTGGATTGTAGGAGGGGCGAGGACAGAAGCGCTAGGCCACACCACCCTTCTTAGCAGCAGGAACCACGACAACACTGATTTTACAGATGAAGAAAGAGGTTTGAAAGGACCCTTTCCCACCCAGTCCCTACTCAGGGCTGCTGGCTAGGACGAGGCAGTCATGCGAGGGCCTCTCTCCTCTTGGCCCTGCATTGTCCTGTCAGTCACTTCTGATGGACGTGAGTGACCCCAGCAGTGTGAGGTGAAGCTTCGGAGGGAGCTACAGTTTGGAAATCATCAAGAAACGGGATCCCCGAGGCAGACAGATGGGAATAGAAAGGGCTAAAATTTAGAAAAATAGTAACTTATTAGGATGTTTGAGGCAGAATGAAAGAGTGAGTAAGTGATACCCATGTACTCAGCAACTATTTAAAAAATAAAACCTTGCCAGTGCGGTCAGAGCCCCCTTAGGGACCCCTCTCCAGTCCCCTCGCCCTCCCTGCCCTGAGCTGACCACTGCGGGTGGTGATCTTCATTCCCCGTCAGCTTTCCTCTCTATTACATGTTCTCACCAAAACTCCAGCCCTGCCCACCATGGGCTACAGGGCTGGAAGCCTGGGGCCCTGCTCCCTCTAGGGCTGCGGGTCCCTCCTCCAGCCGGATCGTGTACAGATGGGAGCACTCAGGCGCACAGAGTGTCACTTGCCTGCAGTCACACAGCCAAGAAGCAGCAGCGCCTGGGGTTGAAATTTGGATCCTTCGGACCTCAGATTCCTCCTCTTTATTCACTGGTGACTGGCCTTGAGGTGAAAATCCAGGCAAGCCAGTCTTGGGGGTTTGGGGGTGCCCTGGAAGCCAGGAAGCCTGATTTCAGCTCTCTGTATCTTCTAGACTGCTACACCCAGGTTCTTTTTTAATGATACTTCTTTTGTCAAAAAATACTGAAAAATATGTTCAACATATTTTACACAGTATAGTGTAACAACTGTAAAGCTGTAATTCTGTGTGGTCACAATAGAATATTGTCTGCTCCTAGAAACCCCACTCCTCTGTTGCTCCCGAATGTAACAACTCTCCTGAATTTTGGACATTTGCTTCCGTGATTTTCTGCGCAGTTTTATGAGTGAGAAACTGTGTCGTGCTGCCTATTCTGAACTTGCTGTCTGTGGACTCATACTTGATGTGTTGTTTTACGTCTGGCTTCTTTCGCTCCACTTCAGGTTTTTACACTTCATCCCTGGGGCAGGTATCAGTAGTTCTTTCCTTTTTATTGCTGAGTGGTGTTGCGCTGTGTGAATTTACCTTAGGTTGTTTATCTGTTCTCCTCTGGGTAGACACCTGGTCTGTTTCCAGTTCTGAGGTTGCTGTGAGTATTGCTGCTGTGAACATGCTAGCATGTGTCTTTTGGTGAACAGATATGCTCATTTCTGTTGGGGGGCTGTGGAACCGTTGGGCCGTTGGGGAGGGATATATTGAGTTTTTAATTCCTGTTGCCCAGCGAGTTCCCATAGTGGTTTGAACCATTTTATACCCCCACCAGTAGCAATTCCTTTACTTTTTTGACAACACTTGGCATCGTCAGTTTAAAAAATTTTAGCCATTCTGGTGGATGGTTTCAGTTTGCATTTCCGTAATGAATGAGGCTATGTGCGTTCTTGGTTGTGAGGTTGTCCTCTCCTGTGAGGTGCCCTTGCGCTTTTCACCTTGCCTCCCAGCTGGCTAACCCCTAGCCAACAGCTACAGCTCCTGCTCAGACCCTCTGCCGATTGAGGCCCAGGCACCCTAGGAAGCAGCGAGTGGGGTGGGGCCGTGCAGGCATTCCCGACTGTGGGATGTGGTGCCTGCAGGTAGGCGGCCAGGCAGGCCCCTGTGGGCTGACACCCACTTCCAGAAGCAGGTCTGTGTCCTCCCGCCTGGGTGTCCTCCAGCGGCAGCTCCCACGGGAGCAGGCCATCTTCTTGGCTGCAGTGATGGTGTTTCATCACTGCAGGCCTGCGTCACAGACACCTCAGCGGAGGCGCCACCCTCAGTGGGAGGACATGCAGGATCCCGGGATCAGGATCCCGGCAGGATGCAGGGGATCTCCCAGTCCCTCCCCCTGTCCTCACCCAAACTGCTGCTGGCTTTTTAGTCCCCGGAGTTAGAATGTAAAAAGTGGCTCTGGTGTGTTGAGTAGCAGCCAGGGCCTCCACTACCCCTCAGCTGGGAAACCCAAGGTAAATGCCTCCTCTCTCAGAGCCTCTGCCCTCCCCTGGGCACGGTCACGGTCATGGTCAGGGCCCCAGCCCTCTGGTGGGGTGGCTGAGAGCGGACAGGAGAGACTCTGTGGGAGTACCGGCCCACTCAAGGCCACCCAGCTGGCATTGGCTCTTGGACTCTGCAGCCCTGACCACTCTTGACCACACCTGGCTACCTTCACTCCTCTCTCCAATCGTGGCAGCCACATGTTTGGGTGTCCACTGGGGGCCAGGCAGTAGCCACACAGTGGGTGCTTTAGTGCTACTGACAGCCCTGGTGCTGCTAATCTTGGAGGCTCTGAGAGATGAAGTTGCCTGGGAGAGAGGGGTCAGGGGAGGAGAGAGCTGAGATTGGACACCAGGCTGCTGTCCTTGCCTTCCATATCCACCTGTCCTTTGGACTCTGGGTTCCCTACCCCAGCCCTGTTTGGGAACCCAGGCCCATTCTGAACTGAGCTCGTACCAGGGGAAAGTGCAGCATGGGCCCCTGTGTTGGAGAGGAGTTCCCTAATTCCGTAACTGCCCACCACACCTGCCACCAGGCCCTGCGTGCTCTCCCCATCCACCCCAGCCCGGCTCCTTACCCTGTAGCCACACTGGGCCTGGGCAGTTCTCCACACTCCCCAAGCTCCTTCCTGCCTTGGGAGGTTTGCACTTGCTGTCCGCCCGGCCTAAAATTTGTTTCCTAATGTCAGCAAGTTTCACTCCGTGAGTTAATTCAGGTGTCAGCTCACATGTCCCCTGTACCACACAGCTAACAGCGCTCCTTGCCTGCTGTCTTCTTCCCCGCTTGCTGCTTCTTCACCACCACCTGATGCTGTTGCACTACTTGTATTTGTGCATCGTCCACCTCCCCCACTGGAGTGTGAGCTTCATGAAGGCAGGGGCTGTGTCTTAGGATGCTCTGTCTCTGGCACCCGGGACAGAGTCTGGAGTTTAGAACATAGTCAAAAAAAATATTGGTGGTGTTAATAGATTCTAGAAATGTTTCTGCAGCTGTGTCTAGTCCTGGACTGGGGATCTGTTGGGATGACTTGGGTTGGTTCATTGTGCATTCAACACAGAGCCGGACACAGGGCTGGTGTACTTACAGGTGCTAATAGGAATTAGCATTTATAGGTGTGGGGAGAGTTGGCCAAGGAGAGGTACAGAGAACACTCAACGCAACCTCTGAGGTCAGGAGGGCCTCCTGGAGGAGGCATTGATTCAGCTAAGACCTTGAGGAGGAGGGAGAACTCACAGAGGGTACTGGGGATGAGGCCAGAGGGAAGGGCCTGAGTGACAGAAGCCTGGCAGAGAGTAGAGGGAGGAGGGGTTGGAGAGGTGGGTAGTGGCTGGTGTAATGATCATCATCGTGGTCATTAGCCTTTCTAGAGGGCTTTCTAGGTGCCTCAGCTTATTCAGGGCCTTCTTGTGGTGGAAAGGACTTTGTTCTGTGTTCTGAGCACACTGGGGAGCCATGGAAGGGTTTTGAACAGGGAGGGACTGGGTCAGATTGAGATGGAGTATGGGGGTTGAGAGCAGAGGCTGGGAGCCCAGGGAGAAAGCCAGGGTGGGAGGGGAGGGGAGGGAAAGGGAAAAGGGTGGGGGGAGGGTGGAAGAGGTGGTCAGGAGGCCAGGCAGTCAGGAAGCTGGTGGTTGAGCAGTGATGGGAGGCAGCTGGAGTGCGGGTCGGCAGAGGCCAGGTCCTAAGGGGCCTGGAATCCCAAGCTGAGGAATCCCATGGCAGTGGGAAGCCACAGGTCAGGTGTGAGAGTCCCTCTAGCTGCTGAATGGGAGACAGATTGGAGGGTGGGAGGCCAGGGAGGATGTGGAGCGAGTCCTCATGGGAGAGGGCAGTGCTGGACCTGAGCCATATCATCGGGAGGCCGGAATGGAGACCCTGGTCACATTAGAGACTGAAGCACAGACTGGGGGTCATGTAGGATCCAAGAAACTGGTGGTGGTCCTGGGTGTGTTCCATCTGTGTATATGAGCCCCTGGGGTGCTGGCCATGCCTGCTGGGGGAGGGAGCCCTGTTGGGCCCTGTCTTTGCTGCTCAGAGTCCAGAATGTGATTTCTCACCCTGCTGTTTACTTCCCTGTCACTGTCCATCTTCTCTTCCTCCGCTTCTCTTCCTCCCATTTACCTCCCTCCCCTCTGCCCAGGGCCTGGGCAGCTTGCCACAGTCACATGCCAGGCAGTGGTGCGTCCGGCCCACCAGCTCCCCTGGGGCACGAGAGAAAGCTGATGCCCACGGTGTCCCCAGAGCCAGCTGCCACTTCTCTGGGGGCCACCATAGCTCCTGACCTGCTGTCCGCAAATAACCCCAAGCCAGGAAAGGCAAAAGGCGCCTTGGGCTCTATGGCCCCTGTCCAGGCCTGTGGCTCCAGGTAGAGGCCCAGCTGGTGGCTGCCTCCCCCCTTCTCCCCTCCGCCCCGGGAACCTGAGACGAAGCAGCGGCCTCGGCGTCTGTCAGTCTGTCGGCTGCTGGTCCCTGAGGACAGAAGCAGAGGTCTCGGGGAAGGGACGAGGGCCTTGGTCGAGCCCCCAGGACCGGCTCCTAGACCCCAGATAAGCACATACACAGTAGGTGGCTTTCTTGTTCAAGATCGGGAGTTCCGAACTTTGTTTCCTCTGTCATCTGTCGGGACGAGTGGACTGAGGCCGAGGGAGTGACATGGGGTAGCCTGGTGCAGGGGGTAGGGGGACTTGGTTTGTTAAAGGTGGCAGGTTGGTGGCTCCTTGGTTTGGAAAGGAGATGAGTGAGAGAAGGAGTATGTCTGTGTGTGTGTGATCGGGGGTGGCAGGCAGTTTCTGGTGGCTTCGAGCACTCCCTGAGGTGATTCATCCCAGGTTACCTCAGCATTGGGGCACGGGAGTGACGCGGGGGGCGGAGCACTGCTCCCTTGCCTTCCCCCTGTCAGAAATGAAGGTGGGTGGAGGGGGCTGCCTCTGTTCATGGGTGCTCGACGTGCAGGGCCTGGCCTGGACACAGGCCAGGAAGCTCTGCTCCTGCCAGATTAGGGCTCTGAAGGCAGGGTCGTGTCCTTTTCCCCCAGGATTGGGGTCCCCGGGGACACGGCCACGTCTCCCCCCCTCAGATTGGCCCCGAGGGCAGATCTCTCCCCACCCTTGCTGGCTCTACCCCATCATAGGGGCCAGAGGCAGGCTGTCTGGGATCGAATACCCCTCCCACTCTGATGGCTCCTCTCTTGTCTTGCAGACCGTGCTCTGTCCACCGTGCCTCCTGCATGTCCTGCTGCCCTGAGCTGTCCCAAACTAGGTGACAGCGTGTCACGCTGCCACCATGAACGAGGTGTCTGTCATCAAAGAAGGCTGGCTCCACAAGCGCGGTAAGGGGCTGCTTTTGCCCACGGGATCGCATGTTTCCCCCTCCTGGCCTGGCTCTCCTCCTGAGGCAGAGCTACAGGGTCTTTCCCATCTGAGGAGCCAGTATTCCGAGCCCTGCCTGCCTGCCCTAGGCCAGTAGCTCCTCACTCACCGGTTTCATGAAGTGTTTGAGAGTGGTCTGGGCAGAGGAGCTGGGGCTGTGTCTGGGCCTGAGTCTCCAGGCCCAGGCCCAGCTGGACCCCCTGCAGGAGCTCCCAGGCCAGGCCTCCAGTTCTGCCTCTGCATTAGTGATCTCATTCCTGGCCCCATTTTATAGATGAAGAAATGGAGGCTCAGAGAAGTCCCTTAACTGAAGTAACACAGCATTTATTGATTCAGCAAATACTCCTGGAACATGTGTGGTGTGCCAGGCCGCCCCAGGCTCTGGGGACACTCTGGTGCCCTCATGGAGTTTGTGATCCATTGTGGGGTGGGGACAGACAATAAATAGATGAACAGACATATGTGAGGTGGTGAGAGCTGTGAGAGGGAAGGGGCGGGAGTGAAATGGGGTGGTCAGGGGAAGCGGCCCTGAGGAGGGTGCAGTGAACAGAGGCCTGGAGGAGGTGAGGAAGTGAGCCACACAGAGAGCTGGCAGGGGCGTCCCAGCGAATGGGACAGCAAGGTCAGAGGTAGGAATGTACCTGCATGGAGAGTTGGCCAGTGAGGCTGCAGCAGAGTGAGTGAGGGCGGGCTGGAGGAGGTGGGCAGAGCGGCGATGCAGCATCGAACCATTGGGCCCTGGCGGCACAGAGAGAGCTTTAACTCTCCAGGCTGTCGTGAGCCAGTGTGTGTCCAGATCTGGTTGTGCTGGTGTGCGGCTGAGAAGTAAAGTCATTTACAGGGAAGAGACTAAGAGACTAGACCTGAGGCCCAAGGCCCCTGTCCCACACCGCCACACTTGACGGCCTCACTGCCATGTGCAGGGACGGCTGGAAAGAAGCACGTACTGAGAGTCAGCTTGTCCAGGCGTCAGGGAGTGAAGGGGGCCGACTGCCCTGGCTTCCGCGGACCTTCGCCCGGGGACGGGGTCCCAGGTCTGGGGGTAGCCACTCTCTGTCCTTTCAGTCACTCGGCAGACATTTACTGAGCAGCTACTGTGTTCCAGGCACTGTTCTAGACACTGGGGAGACAGCAGGGAACCAAACAGGCAAAAGTCCCCATCGTCGTGTTGATGTCTTACCTTTATGGGGAGGGCAGGTGGCAGCTGAGTAGACAAGCGTGTCCAGTGGTGGTGAGTGCCTATGGGGAAAAATCCAGCAATGTGAGGAGTGAGGGGTGTGAGGCGGGCTGGGGGAGCTGTTGTAAACGGGATGGTCAGGGAGGGCCTTGCTGAGAAGGAGGTGTTTCAATAAAGATCTGAAGGAGGCAAAGGAGTGAGTTCCACAGTTAACTGGGGCAAGGACGAAGGGGACAGCCCGTGAGTCCGTAGAGGGGAGTGGGTCAGGCATGTTGGAAGGAGGCGAGGAGGCTGATGGGCTGGCCCTGTGGGAACTGGGAGATGTGCCTGCCCATTCCTGCCCTGTCCCAGCCCGCAGACACGGAGCAGGGATGAGAGACAGAGGCGGCTTCCCAGGCCAGGCTTCCCCCATCAGACTGAGCCGGGGAGACCTGTTTCCTGCTGTCCTTTCCAGGCAGGATGACATTCATGGCACCTTGGCCTACTCGCCCAACTTGAGCCTTGAGTTTGGGGTTATTGATGGAGCTTTCTGAACCTTGGCAGGTGCCGAGGTTCTAACTTGGCTCTGCCACTTCCTCTCAGTGTGACTGTGGGCAAACTCTGTCACCTTTCTGAGCCTTGGTTTTACATTTGTAAAATGGGTTAACAACCCAGGCTGCTGGAAATTGTCAGCTTCATGAGGGCAGGGTTTTTGTCTGGCTCGTTCACTGAGATATCCCCAGTGCCCTAAAAAAGTGCTTGGCATGCAGCAGGTGCTCAATAACTGATTGTTGGGTGAATGATCGGGTTTGTGAGGGTGGTGGTGCATGTGTGTCAGGGTGTGCCAGGTCTCGGGCTCCCTAGGCTGGGGTGAGAGCTCTGGAGGTGGCCAGAGAACTGTGGCTGGGGCAGGGCTTTGTCTCTGGTCTAGGGTTGCTGATGGCATTAAGTGGACCAGCCCCCGCCAGGCCTTCAGTGTCTCTGTTCATCTATGTGGACCAGACGAACTACTGAGATAGCCACTTGCCTTGGGTTTGCACCATCCCGACACACGTGCGTGTGCGTCACTCTGCAGAACCCAGTGCCTGTCATTCTGAGCAGCAGCTGGCAGAGGTGGGCAGGCAGGGTGGCTCTTTGGACATCTGTGCTACCGCACCCCACTCCTAAAATAACAGCAGCTCTGGTTTACCGTGTGCCCACTCTGTGCCAGGCACGGGGCTCTGTTCTAGGCAGGCCTGGTTTTGTTGCGTTTCCATTACTGCCCTGTGATATGGGCACCATCTTGCAGGCCAGAAGCTGAAGCTCGGCAGGAAGACCAACTTGCCCAAGGTTTCAGCCAGGAGGTGGCAGCGCCGAGGTTCGAGCTTGAGCCCTCCACCTCCTTCCTGGACCAGCGCCCGGCTCACAGGCTGCTTGTCGCTCAGTGAGATCTGCTCCAGGGGCGGGTCTGTCATGTCAGGTGTGCTCCCCTTTCTGACACAGCCTCAGTATACCCTCTGCCAGGCCCCACCAGGCCAGGCCCCATCTGCCAGTTTAGAGGTGTACAGCATAGTGGTCCCGAGCATGGACTCTGGACAGCGCAAACCTGGGTTCCAGCCCTGGCTCTCCCAGTTAACAGCTGTGAGCCTCAGGCCACTAATGGAACCTCTCTGTGCCTCTGTTTCCTCATCTCTAGAAATGAGATTGTTGTGAGGACATTTTTCCTTTAGGTTTCTTTTTTTTTTTTCTTAGATTGTTACCAACATATAAAACACCACAGGTAATTGTCTGAATCATAAGCTCACTTTAAAGCCTGTGTTAAGATCAAGAAATAGAATAAGTCAGTCCCCAGAAGCCCCTTTGCCTCCCCCAAGTGGTAACCGTTCTCCTAACCTCCAATAGCATAGGTGAAGTTTTCAAGTTTTGCTTTGCTTTTAAAAATTGAGGTAAAATTTACATAACACAAAATTAACTGTTTTAAAGTGCACAATTCAGCTGCCTTTAGTACATTCACAGTGTTGTGTAACCACTGCCTTAGTCTAATTACAAAACATTATTATCAGCCTAAAAGGAAACCCTGTACTCGTTAAGTGGTCAGTTCCCATTCACCCTCCTCCCAGCCCCTGGCAACCACCAATTTGTTTTCTGTCTTTATGGATTTACTTATTTTGGGCGTTTCATATAAGTGAAATAAGCAGTGTGTGGCCCTTGTGTCTGGTTTCTTTCACTTAGCATAATGTTTTTAAGGTTGATCTATGTTGTAGCATATAATTCATTCATTCCTTTCTATGGCCAAAAAATATTCCATCGTATGAGTATACTATGTTTTGTTTATCCATGTATCTGTTGATGGACATTTGAGTTATTTTTACCTTTTGGCTGTTATAAATAGTGCTGCTATGAACATTTGTGGACAAGTATTTGAATACTTGTTTTCAGGTTTTTTTGGATACACACCTAAAAGTAAAATTGCTAGGTAGTATATTCTCTGTGTGGAATCTAATATATTCTATGTAATTAGATAATAAATACAATATTTATATGAATATATAATCTGGGTCATAATTCTATATGCATAATCTACAGCATATTCTATATTTAACTTTTTGAGGCAGCACCAAACTTCCACAGGGTTGCACTATTTTACATTCTCACCAGCAGTGCACAAGGATTTCAGTTTCTCCACACCTTCACCAACACCCGTTCTTTTTCTTTCAGTTTTTTTTTTTTTTTTCTTTTTGGAATAAAAGCCACCCTAGTGGATGTTAAGTGTTATGGTTTTGACTTGCATTTCCTTTATGACTAATGATGTTGAGCATCTTTTCATATGCTTGCTGGCCATTTGCGTATTTTTGGAGAAATGTCTATTTAAGTCCTTCACCCTTTTTTAATCAGACTGTCTTTGTGTTGCTGAGTTGTAAGAGTTTTTTACATACTCTGAATACTAAACTCTTATCAGATACATGATTTACAAATATTTTTGTCCATTCTGTTTGTTGTCTTTTAATTTTCTTAATAACATCGTTTGCACAAAACTTTTTTATTTCAATGAGTCCACTTTATTTTTTATTTATTTATTTTTTATTTTGTTGCTTGTACTAAGAATCTGCTGCCAAATCCAGGGTCATGAAGATTTACCCCAGTGTGTTCTTCTAAGAGTTTTATTGTTTTAGCTCTTATATTTAGGTAGATCCATTTTGAGTTAATTTTTTATATCATGTGAGGTAGGGGTCCATGTCTCTGCTTTTGCGGGTGAATATCCAGTTGTTGCAGCACCGTTTGTTGAAGAGACTGGTCTCCCCCCATGGAATGGTTTTGGTACTGTTGAAAAATCAGTTGAGCATAGGTGTGTAGGTTTATTTTTTCATTCTCAGTTCTGTTCCATTGGTCTTACATGTCTGTCCTTACACCACACTAATTTGATTACTGTGTAGTAAGCTTCAAAATCAGGAAGTATAAGTCCTTTTACTTTGTTCTTCTTTTTCAAAATTGCTTGGCTGTTGGAACCAGTTGCCATGTGAAATTTGAATTCTGTGTAAATTATTTGGATTGATCTTTTCCTCAACTGCAAAAAAAGCTGTTGGAATTTGATAGGGGATGTGTTGAATCTGTAGACTGCTTTCAGTGGTATTGCAATCTTAATATCAAGTCTTCCAGTCCATGAACACAGGATGTCTTTGCATTTGTTTAGGTCCTTAATTTGTTTCAGCAGCATTATGTAGTTTTTAGGATGTAAACCTTTTCCTCCTTGTGCTATTGTAAATGGAATTGTATTCTTAATTTCCTTTTTTGATTATTCATTGCTGATTATAGAAACAACATATTTTTGTGTGTTGATCTTGCTGGATTTGTTAGCTCTAGAATTGTTCTGTGGATTTTTTGTGATTTTTCTATATACAGGATCATGTTATCTGCAAATAAAGATGGTTTTGTTTATTCCTTTTCACTTGGATGCTGTTTGTCTCTTTTTCTTTTTCTCTGGCTAGAACTTCCTTTACCGTGTTTAACAGCAGTGGTGACAGTGGACATCTTTGTCTTGTTCCTGATCTTAAGGGAAGGCTTTGAGTCTTTTTCATTGAGTATAACGTTAACTGTGGGTTTTTCGTAGATGCTGTTTACCCTGTGGAGGAAATTCCCTTCTATCCCTAGCTTGCTGAGTACTTTTTATCATGAAAGGGTGTTGGGTTTTGTCGAATGCTTTTTCTACATCAGTTGAGATGATCTTGTTATTTTTTCTTTCATTCTATGGATGTGTATTGCATTGATTGATTTTCATAGATTTGAACCACCCTTGCAGTCCTGGGATAAAAGCCACTTGGTTATGGTGTGTAATCCTTTTATTGTGCTGTTGCATTGGAGGATTTGCTAGTTTTTGAACTTTATATATATCGGATCATTTAGTATCTTACATTTGAGAGAACTTAATAAGTTAAAACCTGTAAAATACTTAGGACAGTGCCTGGCACAGAGCTCCACTAGAGGTGGAGTTAATCATCAATTAATGGGTATCCTCATAAGAGGAAACAAAGACTTAGAGAAGTGAGGTGACTTACTGGCGCCCACCCTGCCATCCTGCCTCCCCGTGAGCCACGAGTGAGGGTCTGGCACACTCCTTGCTTGCCCAGTGGGCTGATGATAAAGAGCATTATTTATTTATTGGTGTGCTGGGCCCTCGCGAGCCTGGGTGCTTTATGTTTGCTTTATATTTACCATTTTATTTATTTTTTTTTTAGCAGCTTGAGATATAATTCACATACCATGCAATTTAGCCATTTGTAGCTCAGTGGCTTTTAGTATCTTCAGAGTTATGCATCCATCACCCAACCCCTTTCAGAACATTCTCACTACCCTGAAAGGAGCCTGGTCTCCACCTTGGCTATTGTACCCCCCCAGTCTCCTCCCAGACTCCCCCCACCCCTCAGCCCTAGGCAACCACTGATCTACTTTTCATCTCTATAGGTTTGCCTAGTCTGGACATGTTATATAAATGGAATCATATAATTTGTGGACATTGTGACAGGCTTCTTCCACTTAGTTTAAGTTATGGTTCATCCACCTTGTGGTGTGAATTCGTACTTCATTTCTTTATGTGACTGAATAATATTCCATTGTATAGATATGCCCCGTCTTGTGTATCCATTCATTGGTTGATGGGCTTTTGAGTTTCCCCGCCTTACTGTTATGAATACTATTGCTGCGGACTTTTATGCATACATTTTTGTGTGGATATATTTCACCATCTTGTGTGTGTGTGTGTGTGTGTGTGTGTGTGTGTGTGTGTTCAGGGCTCTTGGATGTTCATGGTCAGAACAAATGGAAGGGCTCAGGGAGCACTCGGAGGGCACCGCAGCAGTGACACCCCGCCTGGCACAGTGTTTTGACATTTGATCCACCTGCCCAGCTGTACCGGTGAATACCAACCCATGGGACTTGGCCTTAGAGGGCCACAGGGCGTGTGTGTTTGGAAGCCTGGGCCTCCCCTGGGACAGGGCCATGCGCTGGCAAGGATGGCTCCCTGGCCACACTCTGAGGCAGCTGGTGCCCTGGGACAATGCGGCAGGCGCCTTCCTGCCAGATCTGACCTCTGGATCACTGGGCCCAGCCTGCGTCAGCAGGGGCCACTTCAAGGGCTTCTCTGGGAGATGCACTCTCCTGCCCACCCTCTTGTCCGTCCTCCTCCCAGCGTGGCGCCCCTTGTGAGGCACTGTCACGCTGGATGACTGCCCTGACCTCTCCCTCCTGCCCTGGCTCGGTTCAGGTGAATACATCAAGACCTGGAGGCCCCGGTACTTCCTGCTGAAGAGCGATGGCTCCTTCATTGGATACAAGGAGCGGCCCGAAGCCCCCGACCAGACTCTGCCCCCCTTAAACAACTTCTCTGTTGCAGGTGGGTCTCTAGGTGGGCTCAGAGAGCAACTGGCAGGTCTTGGGGGCACATGGGGCTTGATCGTTCTTGGGCTGTGGGCCTGTCTGGGCCTGTTTGCCCTCAGATCTGTTTCCCACCCCTCCCTTGCTCCACCTCTGTGTCACCTGGGCCCAGGGGGCTGTACTGGAAAGAGAGAGGCTAGCGCATCACCCAGCCTTCCGTCCCCAACTCTGTGCTACCCGAAGTGGTGCCTTCTGGCTGGACTCTGACCAGTGAAAGTTTGTCAGGCACAAAGCCCTGGCCTGGGCCTCACAGTACTACAATCCTGCCCTCGACCCCTGCCACCTTCCTTCCCTGCTGACCTGATTGGTCACCATATCCTTGTCCTTTGACAGTCATCTCCCCTGCCACTCTGTAGCCCAGGCCACTGTCTTCTCCCCACTGGCTCCCTGCTCTAGGCACTTCTCCAGCCTCACCTTTCAAGGACACCCCCATCTGCTTGCTCTGGAATCCAGCCCCGCTGCCCTCTCTGTCCTGCCTAAAGCCTTGTCCTGGTTGCTTTCCCGTGTGTGGTGACCCCAGCTTGGCTGTTCCCAGACATGGCTTCCCGCCTGAACTCCCCACCTGTCCTGAGTGGCTTCCTGCATGTTTCTCCCTGGGTATCCTGTATCCTCTGTGTCCCATGTGGGATACCCACGATGTCCCAGAGTCCCCTTTTCCTCCCCAGTCTTCTCCCTGTCTTCTTCTCAGGGAGGGCCCGGTTGCCCCCTCATCCTAGATGCCTCTCCCCACCTCTCCTGTGGCCTGCCTGCCTGCCTTTCCCTCCCTTCCCCTGCCCCACTCTGGTGTAACCTCAGCCTCCTCCCTGGGCTCCAGCCTCCATTCTCTCTCACCCTCCACTCAGCAGCCAGAGGAATCTGTCTAAATCTGTTTATATCCCTCCCCTATTTAAAGCCTTCTGTGGCCCCCTGCTGTTCTCAGGACAAAGTGCAGATTCCTCACCATGCCCCTGAGCCCTGCAAGCTGCCCCTGCTCACCTCTGCCGCCTATCTCTCTCTTCTCCCTTCCTCACACCAGATTTGCTGTTCCCTAAGTATGCTGGACCTCCCTCACCTCTCGGCTTCTGTGCACAATGTACCCTTCTGCCTTCATGGCTCAGTGCAGAGATGCCCCTTCCTCTGGGAAACCCTCCTGAGCCCCTGAACTGGGTTGGCTGCCTCTTGAGCTCACCCTGCACCCCATCACAGCCCTGACCACTGAGCCATCACTGGTAGGCTGTCCCCCTTACACACACACAGGACCTTGAGCCCTGTAGGGGCAAGGCCAGGGATGCCTGGGTCACTAAAGTGTCATGGGGCTGGCACACAGGAGGAGGCTGGGGGAATGTGGGCTGCAGGCTGGCAGGGCTGCCCCTCACCCTCCCTGCTCTCACCCGTCTTCTGCAGAATGCCAGCTGATGAAGACCGAGAGACCACGGCCCAACACCTTTGTCATACGCTGCCTGCAGTGGACCACAGTCATTGAGAGGACCTTCCATGTAGACTCTCCGGATGAGAGGCAAGTCTGGGCCTCTGTGTGGCTGCCCTTTGAGAGGGGCCAGGCCCTGTGTGAGAAGGGGCACAGATGGACAGATTCTCCTGGCCCTGCTTAGGAGTTTCCCATTCAGCCCTTCTGTGAGCTAGGAAGAGCAGGGGTCTCAGTCTGCAGACCCCCTCTGTTTCCTCACACTGGAGGATGTGTTGGAATCACAGTGGGGCTTGTTCACAATGAGGTGTTTGGGCCACTTTAGGGCCCCTGATTGGAGGAGGTCTGCAAAGGGTCAGGGAGCTGCATTTTTATGAGCATCTCTACTGATTTTGAGCTGGGCGGTCCAGAGAGTCAGATTTAGATCAATTTAATAGTCAGAAGAGATATAGATCCACCTAGTTCAAAAATCAAACAGCATGAGGAGGTGTCTAATGAAAGCTTCACTCTCACTTCTGCTCCACACGCCCCCACCCCACCCCAGGTTCACTGCTGTTCTTGTGTGTCCTACAGCAGCTTCTTCCCAGTGGGCACAGACAGGCTCGTTCCCATAGAGACTTCTGTGCCCTCCTGCCTTTGTTCTTCCCTTTACACAAAAGGTGGCATTGTACACAGACTGTTCTGAATTTGTTTTTCACTAACTGTATCTTGGGGACTCTCTCTGCTTCAGTATACATGGAGCTGCTGCTGCTGCTGCGCTTTTTTTTTTCTTTCTTTTTAACAGCTGCACATCTGTGTCCCCGAGTTTGTTGAGCAGTTCTTTATTAATGATGACTGGGATTGTTTCCAGCCTTTGGGGCTCATTAGAAGCAGTGCCACAGGGAGATACCTTGTGCTTATCTTGTTTGACATATGTTCAGGTAAATCTGTAAAGTGAATTCTTAGATGTGGGATTGCTGGGTCACAGGGAATATGCATTTGTAATTCTGAGTAATGCTTCTATTAGGCCATGTCTGAGAGTGTCTTCACAGCCATGTGTTTTCAGATGTTTAAGTCTTTACCAGTCTGATCAGTGGGAGATGGCACCTTTGGGTGTTTTTAACTGTCTTTTTTCTTTGGTGAGTTTGGGTGTTCTTTCACGTGTTCAAGTGCCATGTGAGTTTCCCTTTCTGACCTGTCTGTTCATATCCTTTGTCTATTTTTCTTTGGGGTAATTGCTTTTTTTCTTATTTATTTCTCAAAGCTCTTTGTATATTAGGGAGCTTAGCCCTTTGTAATGAGTAGCAGATATTTTTTCCCTACTTTGTCCCTTTGAAGGCCCTCACTTTAAGGAACACTCTGTTAGTTTTTCTGTGGGGTGAGAATTCAGGTGATCCTCTGGAGAACCCTAAAACAGTGTGGTTCAAGAGAAGTTTTCTGCCATAACAGAAATGTTCAATGCCTGTGGTGTCCAAGAGGGTAGCCACTAGTCACATGTGCCCTTTGAGCATTTGAAATGTGGCTAATGTGACTGAGAAATGGAACTTTGGATTTTATTTAATTAGTTTAAATTTAAATAGTCATAGCTAGTTGCTACCCTCGTGGACAGTGCATATCTAGAACACACGCAAAACCGTATCATAAGACATATTGCTGTAATCTATACTGTAATTATCATTACATACCTTTGCAAGGTTAAAAATATTCTTGTCCCATAGGGGAGCACAATAACCATGTCAGGCCAGCTGAGGTGTTACTCAGATGAAAACTGGGCACAGGAAACATGGACTGCCAGTAAAAGCAAATTGAGATCAAAAGGTGCATAGAGTCTAGGTGCTGAGCTCAGTTTTGAGGAGTGCATAGGAGTTGGCCACGGAGATAGGAAGAAGAGGTAGCTTCAGGAAAAGGGACCAGCGTATGCAGAGGCCAGGAGGCGAGACAGCTTGTCATCTCAGAGATCACAGAGAATCAATAGCCAGGGGTCTTGGAAGAGGGGAACTGGAGGCCTTGAAGCTGGCGAGCTCAGCAGGTGCTGGACTCCAAATGGAGGTCCCCACAGGGCTTGGCAAGCAGTGAATCAATTGGGGTTTGTCACAGGGTTGCTGAAAGATTCCGGGGGATGATAAACAGGAAGCACTGGATTCAGCAATACCTGGCACACACTTTGCAAGCCTGTAGCAGGAGCTGTGGGGAGCTGGCAAAGCGCAAGAGACCTGCTCTGGTTTCCATTCTAGTGGGATGCCGTGCTCTGCGGTGTGGGGAGGATCCCTTTACTAAGACTGGAGTGGGGCTGCAGAGCCCCTGCCTTCCTCCTTTTCTTAGCACCTGCCGTTGCCACTGGAGAGAAATCTGCTGGGATTGTTCTGAGACCAAACCCCAGATTCCTGACCGTAACTGCAGAGAAACCTGGAAGAGGGAGACTGCTCTGCGCCTGGCTGTCCTCACTGCCCTGCTCGGGCCTGAACCTGGGGAGGAGTGGGCAGAGGGCCGACAGGGGCCACACTGGTGACTGGTCGTTGGCTGGGTGCTATAGCGGCCTGCTCGCTGGGCTCCCAGTAGCCTCCCCTTCCCTCCCCAGTTGGCTATCCCCAGGGCAGCTACTGCGATTCCGCCATTCCCTGCCCCCTGCCAACTTGGTGTTTCAGACAGACAGAATAGTGGAAAGAATAGGATAACAAGTGAACAGCTAGACGCCCTGCACCTAGGCTCAGCAGTTTGGCGTCTGCCACGTTTGCCTCCTCTGGCTGTATTTTATGCTTCTTGAACTTCTATTCACACTTTGGGGCACTTTCCTCCTTCATAAGTACATCAGCCAGCATCACCTAAGAATAAGGACTTTCTCCTACAGAGTCATAGTGCCATTGTCACACATGAGATGAATATTTATAATATATATTTATTAACATCCCCTCCAGATCCATGCCACACTTGAATTTCTCCAGTTGTCTTCAAAATGTTGTTTTTCAGACCAAGAGTTGAAAAACCAAGGTATACACATTGTTTCTGGCATATTTTAATTTAGTTCAGCTTTTGTCTCTCTGCCAACCCCCACATTTTTTTTTTTTTTTGACAAGTCAGGCTAATTGTCTTGTAGAATGTTCCACGCTCTGGATGAGTCATATTGTTGTCTTTTGGCACTGTTTTATTTGTTCCTCTGTGCCTACATTTCCTGTAAACCAGAAATTAGGTCTGGTGCAACGTTGGCGAACTATGGCCTGTGTTCCCTATTTTTATACATAAAGTTTTATTGGAACACAACCATGCTCATTACACATTATCTACGGCTGCTTTTGCTGTCTTGTGGCAGAACTGCGTAGTTGTGATAGAGACCATGTGACTTGCAAGGCCTGAAATAGTTACAGTTTGGCCCTTTCCAGAAGAAATTTGTAAACCCATGGTCTTGGCAGGTATACTTCACAGTGCATCACTTAGTGTGATATTTTTAATGTAAATCCTATCATGTAATTTCTCTGCTTAGAATTCTGAGTGACTTTTAGTCCCATTTGCAGTAAAGTCCAAAGTCTATGTCCTCTTCTACAAAGTCCTACATGATCTGATCTCCTCTCCAGGATCATTTCCTACCACTAGTTCCCTCACTTTAGCTACCCTGGTCTCCATGCTGTTCCTTAAACATACCAAGCACACTTCCTACCTCCGGACCTTTGCACTTGCTGTTCCCGTTACTTAGAATCCTCTTCCCCTAGATATCATTATGACTCTCTCCTTATCTTTGCGAGGTCTCTGCTCAGATACTACCTTCTCAGTGTCCTGCCCTGCCTTCTGTGACTATTAGCCTTACCCTGCTTTACTCTTCAGAGCACCTGTCCTTCCTACCAGGTGTGACATTTTATTTACTTTTATTGGGGGTGGTAATTAGGTAATTAGGTCTATTTATTTATTTTTAGAGGAGGTACTGGGGACTGAACCCAGGATCTTGTGCATGCTAAGCATGTACTCTACCACTTGAGCTATACCCTCCCCCCGCATTTTAAATTTATTTATTTGTGCCAGGAACATAATAAGGTGTTCAGTAAATGTTTGTTGAATGAATAAAAGAATAATTAGAATGTATTCTGTTCAACCAGACCCTGTCCTAAGGTCTTTACATATATTCGCTCATTTTATCTTCACAGCATTTCTAGGAGGGAGTTCCTCACCTGTTAAACAGGCACAGTGGTGAAACTGAGGCACAGAGAGTTATAGAATAAAAGAAGATCTTAAGAGCCTAGGTTTCCCTGCCAGCCAGGGCTGGGCCTGGATCGCCAAGTCAGCCCACCTGAGGGTGTCTGAACACAGAGGGACCCCAGCTGCCCTCCAGCTGTGAACACCCCTCTGGATCAGAGGAGGGCCCTGGTTAGGTAGAGAGGTCCCCGTCCACCATCAGGCTAGCAGTCAGCGGTTATTCCTGAGGCTGCGATGAGGACAGGCCCACCACCTCCAGGTCACTGAGCTCCCCTGTAGGTGCAGTTGGTCCTGCTCAGCAGGGTAGCCCAGAGCTGGGGCCCAGGGTCTGGAGTCAGACCAGCCACTGTGCCCCTTTTCAGTGCAGCTCAGTTCCCTGGACTGTCGTGAGGAGCGAAAGAGGAAATAGATGTGGAGGCACCTGGCCCAGGCGCCCCATGGAATTGTGCTTGTTGGTGCCTTTTCTCTCCTCCATCTCCTCTGCCACCGGCACCTCTGCCACGTTCACTGCCACAGTCCCCTTGTGCTTCCTCTCTTGACTCCCAGTCTGTACCCCACACGGCAGCTGCTGACTTAAAGCAGAAATCGGATCCTGACTCCCCCTGCGTACACCCTTCCACGACTTCCTGTGATGTTAAGGATTAAGACGTAAATTCCTCACACAGTGCCCCATGGAGCCCATTGTGGCCAGTCCTCTGTCCTACCCTCATCTCTGTCAGCTCCAGCCATGCTGGCACCTGCTGTGCCTTCCACAGACACCCTGGGCTCCCTCCTCAGGGCCTTCGAGGTGCTGGTCTCTCAGTCCGGATTCTTTTCCCTTTTGGCACTTCAGAGGGCTGCCTCCTTCCCTCCATTTCATTGATTTCACAGCCATGTGCCAAGTGCCTGTTCTTGGCACCATGTTCCACGGACATCTTCCAGGTCCTGCCTTACATGCCACCTCCTTAGAGAGGCCTTCCCTGACCACCCTCTGAGAAGGGGCTTCCTTTCCATTCCCTGCCTTGGAGCTTTTGCACACTTGTCTTCTCTGTTAGGCCCGGAACTCCAACAGAGCTTGTCCCCTGCTGCACCCTCAGTACCCAGAACAAGTCCTGGTGCACGGAGGGCACTCAGGATGAGTTGGCTGGCTGGCTGGGTGACATTCGCACAGCCCTTTGAGGTGTTTACTCTGTGCCAGGCACTACCCTCAGCGTTTTCTGTGTGGTGTCTCACTACAGACTTCTACGGTTCTTTGGTCCCTGCTCCACGTGGCAGCCCACTGAGGGCACAGAAAGTCAGATGGCCTGCCCAGTGTTGTCTCTAGGAAGGGGCAGAGCTTGGATTCACTCCAGGCCATCCAGTTCCAGAGTCTGTTCTCAGCCACTGTGCCATGCCCAGGGGACATGGGAGGCAGACGGAGGCCCCAGGAGTGAGGCCGCTTGGGGCCCCACGGCCAGTTTGCAGGCCAACTCCCTGCTCCCGGGCCTGCATTGCAGCCTGCCCAGTGCTGCCCAGGGGAGCGTGGCTGGGTTTGCGCCCCTAGGCCTCTGATTGCCGCCCATCACTGGGCAGATGCCAGCCCCTCTCTGCCTCATGTCTCCTTGTCTGTAGGATGAGGTGAATTATAGTACCTACTTCACAGGGTTGCGGGGAGGACTTAGGAGTTGCATCATGTAAAACACTTCCATCCGAGTCTGGCCACAGTGTGCTCTGCGTGCCGGAGGAGGGCATTTGTGCTGCTGTTTCATCGGGGAGGCCCTCTTGGAGAGGTGGTCCAGGTCATGATTCCCAAGAGACAGCTTTCCTTTGCCTGGCTCCTAGGCTCCATGGGATGGTGTCTGTTGCTCCCTGAGCCTTCCTGCCGCAGCGCCCTGCTTGATCCTCCGGGGCCTGGTCCAGGCGGAAGCTGCAGCTTTCATCAGGGTGTGGCGGTTTGGTGCCCAAAGGAGTGGAGCCTGGGCCTGGGCCTCCACTCCGCCAACTCATGGCTGTGTGACCTCCCACGTGGCTCCACCTCCGTGCACCTCAGTTTCCACGCCAGAAACACGCTCCCCACTAACCCTCTTGAGGAGCGTGGAATGAGATGGTGTTTGTGGAACTGTTATTTTTCTCAGCCTGTCCTGGCGGGGGGGCAGTAGGCTCTTTCCCCTGGGACTCTCCTTTGAGGGGTGGAAGGCATGTCAGCCCCAGCTCTGGGTGGGAGCTCCCCTCTGTCCCAGACATCATGTTGCAAACCCTTGAGGAGTGTCCTGGATGGGGGCCCTTGCTTTTCCTCTGGAATTCTGAGTGCTGCAACCTTGCCACCTTGGTCCAGTTGGAACAGGATCAGGGGCTTGTCAGGCAGCAGGAGTGTTACCCAGACCAGCTTCCGCAACCCTGTGGGTTCTGGCTCCAGATGGGATGGGTCCAGGCCCCACCGGCCCCGCCAGTGTCTTGAACCCCTTCTTTGAGTCGAGCACTTTGTCCAGGTGCAGGCTTTGCACACAGCAGCTCACCAGCGTCTCAGCGCCCCCAGCGTACCGAGGAGGGGGTTGAGCTGGGAGTCCTGAGCTCATTCAGGTGGCGGAGTTGCTGTTTGAGCCCCAGCTCTCATCACCAGCTCTGTGGCCGAGAGAGGCCCCAAGGCCTGCTTCTGGTGCTCCCTCCCGCGGTGTGGAAGCTCATCTCCCGTTCATTCAGGCCACTGTTGATGGACTGTGTTATCCCCCCTTGTAAACAGAGATGATAGCATGCTCCACGTCTTGGTCTGCAGGTTGCTTTTTTCATGACAGTCCCTCAGGATCTCTGTGTGTGAGGTATATACATACTTATTTATTTGTTTTGTATATTCAGCATGTCTTAGGGGGTTGACTTTTTTTTTTTAAATTCATGGTCATACACCCAAAGTCAGCATTTTAAACTTTCTAAGAGGACAGTGATGCTCTGATAAAGCATATCATGGGCTATGCTCCCCCAGCCCCCATTTTTTGAGAAACAGGAATATTAATGTAGGGATAGGAATTTATGTTATTATTTGTTCCAAAGAGGGTATGGGTGAAACAAGTTGGGAAATGCCAGCCTGAGGCACTGAGTCAGGGAAGGGAAGAGGCCAGCGCTGCTCTGTCTGGGTGTACACCGGGTGTCCGTCTGCACTGGGTGTCCGTGTGCCCTGGGCGTGCACCGGGCCTCGGTGTGCTCTGTCTGGGTGTGCACCGGACCCAGGGCCACTCAGGACTTTGGCTGCCTTGCTAAGTCATCCTCAGATACCTACCACGTACCTGCCTAGGTGCTGAGTTGAACTATGTATGAGTAGATGAAATCCTTGCCCTCATGGGCAGACGTACATGGCTTATGGGCTCCCAGATTCTGTGCCCGCCCTTGGTACTTGTGCTGACAGTACTCCCGCGCCTTCTTAGGAAGCGTGATTTCACACGAGTGAGGGCATTTTGAGAAGCAGAGCGTCTGGGTGTGAACTGGGGCCTATGGGCTTGGTTGCCACTTTGTTCAGCAAGCCCTGGAGCTCAGTAAGAACCGGTCACCTGGCTTTTATAGACATAAGCAAAATCCATAAGTGGGTCAACAGATACTGGGTTGAGCCACCTAACATTGTGTGGTGGTTCCCTAATGGGGGATGTGTGGACAGTTTAGTATCATTCAGCCTTTTTTTTTCTTTTTGGTGTCTGGTCTTTTTTTTTACTTATTTCTCCTAGGTACATTTTCCCTCTCTACAGATAGAACTATTGGCAAGTATCAAAAGAAAATCTTTCCCAGCAATTTCTCAGTCATGAGTGACAGAACTAGTTTATTGTTCTGAAAGCTGGCTCCCCTCTGCTGGGACCCAATTCCCTGTCCCCCGCCATCTCTTTCACACCCCTGCCCACCCTCCCAGCAGGCAGGCCTCCGGGGCAGCGTTGTCGGTCAGCTCTTGCCTTGTACGATCTTCAGCTTCTTTGACTAATGAGTACTTCCTTCTGCTCTTGGTTTTGTTGTACAAAATACTGGTCACTCGTGCACAAAGGCTTGTCATTCATTCCAAGAAACTTGGAGGGACCACTGTCTCTCCCTTGTTCAAGGCTTAGGGCAGCGGCTCATTTTCAAGGGGCTGTGAGGAAAGGCAGTCTCCCCTCTAATCATGAAATTGCTGCCTGACTTCAAGTGGCCCTCAGGCCAGGCCCCTGCTGGGACATAGATGGTCTCTCCTTATTCCAGTCTTGCCCTGTGCCACCCACCACAGCCAGAGTGTCTGTAAAATTTCAGCCTGGTCCCACCAGCTCTCCCCACATCAGACTGATCTTGGCAGAATGCCTGATGCTGTTTGTCATTTGCTTGGCCATTGTGGGACATGGGGCTCAGCCCTTCCTCCCAGGACCCAGGTTCCCCCGGACTCACAGCTCCCCGGACATGCCCCACAGGGAGGAGTGGATGCGGGCCATCCAGATGGTTGCCAACAGTCTCAAGCAGCGGGGCCCAGGTGAGGACCCCATGGACTACAAGTGTGGCTCCCCCAGCGACTCTTCTGCGGCTGAGGAGATGGAGGTGGCAGTTAGCAAGGCTCGGGCCAAGGTGGTAAGTGCGGGAGGGCAGGCGGCCAGGGGGTGGGGCGGCCGGTCTGTTAGCGCACCCCCCCCCCCAGCCCTGACCCTGCTGCCCTTGATTTCCATTCAGAGGGGCCCAGTCAGGGCACTTCATGACTGCCCTGTAGGATGGGTGATTCCAGGCTGTAGATGCCCCAGCACTGCTATGGGCCCATGAAGTGAAAGGCAGCCTCATCTCGGAGGAACATGAAGCCACGTCTACCCCCACCTCAGAGCCCTGTGCCTGGGAGAGGGAGAGCCGAGTGTGGGAGGGCCTCGATCTGAAGGCCGCTTCAGAACAAACGATTGCTGCCCAGAGCCTCCCTTCCTGCTTATGCCTGAGCACTTTGGCAACAGTGTCTTTTGATTTTCATATTTCTTTGTTAAAATTTCTTCCCATGGGCCATGTGCCAGGCACTGACTACCCCACTCTCTCCCCATTCCGGGCAGACCATGAACGACTTCGACTATCTCAAACTCCTGGGCAAGGGCACCTTTGGCAAGGTCATCCTGGTGCGGGAAAAGGCCACCGGCCGCTACTATGCCATGAAGATCCTGCGGAAGGAGGTTATCATCGCCAAGGTAGGCCCTCCCCAGGCTGCTGTCGGCTGGCCGCTGCTGGGGGCACACGCCAGGCTGAGACACTAACCTGTGTCTACTGCTGTCTCCCCCTAGCCAAGCCCATGGCTCAGTCCTGTGACTCTCCAGAGAAGGGGAGCCTGAGGTCCAGAGAGGGCAGCCCTGTCTGCTGAGTCCTGCACTCTCTGGGCACCAGGGATGAGGGTAGAGAGTCTGACTGAGGTCGCACCCAGCAGGTGCTGTCAGGCCTGAAGGAAGTCCCTGTGGTGATAAAGGGGAGGTTGGGGAGGCCGTGAGGGCTCAGGGCTTGGCTCAGTGCCTGGACCAGGAGTGGGATTCTATTCCCTTTTTTCCTTATTTAAAGTTTTTAAAATGGAAAATGCCTGATGTACATAAACATTTTTAAAGAAAAAGAAATATAATGGACTCCCACATAGCAATCATCCAGCTTCAACAAGTACTAACATTTGGCCATCTTGTTTCATTAGCTCTGCACTCCCTTTTTTTTGTTCTGGAGTATTTTAAAGCCTGTTCTAGACATCATATAATTTCAGCCATACATTCTTAGATGTGTCTTTAACAGATGATGATTTTAAAGACTATAATCGTGGTACCGTGATCATATCCAACAAAATTAACAACCCCTGATGTCATCGGGCCAAGGCAGGGTTTCTCAGCCTCAACACTGACACTTGGGGCCAGACCATTTCTCTGCTGTGGGGGTTGTCCCGTGCACTTTAGTAGCTTCTCCCAGGGCACCCCTCCTCCCCTGAGTTGTGACAAACGTCCTTAGACATTATTATCGTTATTATATTATCCCTTGGAGACAGACTCGCCCCACTGAGAGCCAGTGTCTGGGCACTGCAGGTGGTTCAGGATTTTAAGCAGCTCCCTGAGTGACTGCTGTGCACTCAGATACCAAACTAGCCCACGTTAGAGTCCTGGGAGGGCCCATGACTCTGGTGCTGGCCCCTGCTGCCCCCCGAGTTTCTGATTCAAGTAAGGGCTCAATAATTTACATTTTTCCAAGTTCCCAGGCAACCCTGCCAGTATGGGGACCACACACTGAGAACCACTGCTCGCAGCCTAGAGTCCTAATTAGATCCAGGGCCTTCTTTCTGCAAGAAAGTTTATAGATGGGGATTCCCACAGCCTGTAACATCACCTCAGAGGTCTCAGAATGTCTGCTTGCCCCCACTTAGGAGGTCAGAATTGGCCTCCTTTGGTGACAACCTGACCCTCCGTTGTAAAGTCCTCATCAGCGTCCCACTGATTGTCCTTGTCTGGGTCCATTATTTCATTAGCGCTTGCGAGTGATAACATTCTGCCCCTTCCATTCTCTCTGCGTGTTGACCAGAAATAGAATTGGATTTCACCAAGACATTGCTCCCCCATCCCTCAGTATAGGGCAGGGGGCGTTTGGCCAACATGGTGTTGCCCACCAGCCCCTCACTTAGCTTCTGTCTGCAGGATGAAGTCGCCCACACAGTCACCGAGAGCCGGGTCCTCCAGAACACCAGGCACCCGTTCCTCACTGTGAGTAGCCCTCTTATCTCAGGCAGGGCCTGGCCCCTTTGGACAGAGCTCGGGGAGAGAGCCTGACTCCTGCCACTGTGAAACACAGACTTGATGTTGGCCAGGTGGCTGGGGCACAGTGTTGCTGGGCTCCCCAGGTGGCCTGAACCAAGACACAAGGGGCAGCAGCTTCTTTATAGATGGTGGCTTCATGTCAACGCCTCAGCCGATTGATGATGTCAGATTGTAATCTGATGGCCCCAGGAGAGCACGGCTGCCATCTTTACGAGTTAGAGGTGCTTAGCCCAGCTAGTCCAAGTGGGAGCATTATTTTTTTGTTTATGTTTTCAGAGGTAATCCTAGAAGCAGAGCTATTACAATTGTGCTGCCTAGCAACTCAGGCTGAGCGGACATCTTTTTGAGCTACAGTCTCCATTAGGGCCAGCAGCCAACAGCTGAATGGACCAGGTTGAGGATGGCTAAAGGGTTGTTTCTCTAGCTCACTTACTGTCCAAGTGTCTTACTGCGCCACCACACTTGTTCAAATGAAATCTTAAGAGACTCTTCAGTGTAGAAGACAGAGCAGTAAGTTGCTGTAGGCAGAGGGTCACCTAAGGGTCCTCTGAGGAACTCTCTGTAGGGCTCCTTAGAGCACAGTTTCAGAACTGCTTGTTTGTTGGTGGATCACTTGTCCATCCTGTTTTTGGGGTTTTCTCCCGAGCCACTGCCAGCTCCCAGCCAGCAAACCGTGTGAGTGCATGTGCGTGTGCGTGTGCATGTGTGTGTGTGTTTAATACATTTGAGTGTAAAATAGGAAGAGAGATGTGAAACAGCTCTGGTTGCTTAGAACATGGTCTCTCCCTTGGCTGTGCCTCAGAGGGCGGGATCATTCGGCACTGGAACCTGTTCCCTTGTTCTCAGAGCCACACGCTCACTCATGTCACAAGAGGTGAAGCTGACATTTGAATCCTGGCTGCCTGATTCCCAGGGCCCAGGCCAGGACAGAGAGGCTGGGGCTGGGTCAAGAGTCCGCCTTCTTCCCACCTCCTACCCTGGCTGCCCACCTTCCCCACAGGCGCTGAAGTATGCCTTCCAGACCCACGACCGCCTGTGCTTCGTGATGGAGTATGCCAACGGCGGTGAGGTGAGCGGCCGCCACCTCACCTGCCCTCCTGGATGTCTCCATCCTGGGTGTGGGGGAGGCTGAGAGGAACTGTGGGTGAGAGGGGGTTTGGGGGCAGAGGGAGACTTCCTGGATGTCATCTCGTTCTGTCCACCCGCCTCCGCTTGAGGCAGGCATCATCAGCTCCACATTGCAGGTGAGGAAACAGATTCAGAGAGGTTAAGTGGCTTGCCTGCATTCACACAGCTAGTGAGTTGGTGGGCAGGGTACAGAGCTGTAGAGGGGGCTGTGTGGGTGGTTGGCCGACAGCACTACAAAGGGGGTTCTTAAAGGCTCCAAAGAAGGCATCTGTGGGTCAAGACCCCAGTCCTCTCCTTTCGGCGAGGTCTCCTGGGGAGAAATCAGCCACTTGCTGTCGCGCACCCCTCATCCCTTACACCCTTCTCTCTCCACACAGGTGCAACTCACTGGCTTCTGTCTCATTTGGTGTCACAGCTCATTGTCACTTGCTCGTGACCCTGCTCCTCTGCTTCCTTGCTGACTCTCCCTCGTTTGCTGTCTCCTCACGCCGTCTCCCTTTGGCACCTCATGCCTGTCCTTCACTCTCCATCCCTTGCTCGTTTTCCTTATTTTTTGGACTCGTGAGTTCTTCTCTACTCACTGGCCCTCGCTTGGTCTTGTTTGCCGTCACTTGCCGGTTCATGGAGCAGGTCACCATGTCGTTGGGCTGGGTGCCGGGGCCAGCCCGCAGGGTCCCATCCTTCTGTCCTCGGGTCGGGGTGTCTCACCTCCCCGCCCCCCTCTGCCGGCAGCTGTTCTTCCACCTGTCCCGGGAGCGTGTCTTCACAGAGGAGCGGGCCCGCTTCTACGGCGCGGAGATCGTCTCGGCCCTGGAGTACCTGCACTCACGGGACGTGGTGTACCGCGACATCAAGGTGAGCGTGCCGTCGCCTCCTGGCACGTGCTAGACTCGCCCGCCCTGCCCATCTGCCGAGCTTCACCCTGCAGGGAGAGTCTGTCTGTCTTGTCCTTCTGGGAGCTAATCCTCTCACGCTGGCCCACAGTGTGGTTCTGCTTCAGGCAGCCCTGCATGGGGCCCTTCCAGGCCTCCTGTGAGCGGTGCGGCTGTGCAGCTGGAGGGTGTGAAGTGCTGTCAGCGCTTAGCCTGGCGGAGTCCACCGTCACTAAGTGCGGGCGCCCCCTGTGAGCCAGCTGTTCTGCCTGAGGGCGTGCGTGGGAACAGGTGCCTGTGTCCATCTCAAAATGTGGACACACGTGCCCCTAGCAGCACTGTTGACACTAACCCTCAACTGGAAGCGGCCCGAGTGTCCACTGTCAGAAAACAGCTAAAAGGGTGGTGTATTCACGCGGTGGGACTCTGCCCAGCAGTTCAAGAGGACAGACTGCAGCCGTACATGGTAGCCCAGAGGCCTCTCACAGGCTAACACTGGGGAGAGCCAGAACAGACAGGACAGATCCATGTTGTTCACAGTGTCTACGTGGAGGTGGGGGAGACTGTAAAGAAAAGCAGGGAAGTGAAATTTGCTCTATTGGAGAGGGGGCGGTGGCTGAACAGGGAAGGGGCACATGGCAGATTCTTAGGGGTGCTGGTGGTCTTTCCTGACCTGGTGGAGGTTACACAAGGTCCACTGAATTGCTCATTTGTGTAAGTTTAGGAAAATAGAGAAGAAAGAAAGATAGTACTCCTTATACCCGGAGCCCTCAGTGAGGGAAGCAGGTGGGTCAGGACCCGGCTCCCATCTTGCCCTGCCTTGCTTTCTTCCAGGTCCCGGGGAAGGGCAGCCTCTTCCTGAATCTCAGAGGGTGAAGGCCTAGCCCTGTGCTGGGTGTGCCCTCTGGCCCCTGATATAATAGCTACCACTCCAGGCTACAGCACCCTCCAGGGAAGGGCAGGGACGTGTGGGGCTTCAGTGGGGTATCAGGAAGCCTTGGGAAGATGTATTCCTGACACATTGACTTTTCCTACAGCTGGAAAACCTCATGCTGGACAAAGATGGCCACATCAAGATCACTGACTTCGGCCTGTGCAAAGAGGGCATCAGTGACGGGGCCACCATGAAAACCTTCTGTGGGACCCCTGAGTACCTGGCACCTGAGGTGTCTGGGGCTGGAGGGTGCAGGGCCACGTAGGGCCGAGGGAGGAGGGGCCCCTCAGACCCGTGTGTTTCCTCCACCTACTCCCTCTGCGCGCAGGGCTCAGATTCCTTAGGTGGCCCTCCCAGCCCCAGGCAGGGCCATGCCCCCTGGGGCCCCTCAGCACCTTGGCCCGGCCCCTCATTGCCCTCCCTACTCAGGTGCTGGAGGACAACGACTATGGCCGGGCGGTGGACTGGTGGGGGCTGGGCGTGGTCATGTACGAGATGATGTGCGGCCGCCTGCCCTTCTACAACCAGGACCACGAGCGCCTCTTCGAGCTCATCCTCATGGAGGAGATCCGCTTCCCACGCACGCTCGGCCCCGAGGCCAAGTCCCTGCTTGCGGGGCTGCTCAAGAAGGACCCCAAGCAGAGGTGAGGGCTGGCATCGGCCCCGCCCCACCCAGTGCCACCTGCTGCCACCGTTCCCTTGGCCCGGAGGGGCGGCATCCCCAGCTGCCCTCACCCCGTGGAGTGCTTGGTGTGTGTTGTCCCCATAGCTGGGGAGTGCTCCCCTCGGCCGGGCCTGTCCTTAGCCCCCTGCCCACACTGCCTTGTTGTATGGGGACACTGAGGAACAGGATGGCCCTTTGCCTCGCCTAGGATGTGAAGCGACCAGGGAGCCAGGTTGCAATCTCCTGGCTCTGATACTGGGCACGTGGGCTCCTTCCCTGAGCCTTGGTTTCCTCCTCTGTGAAGTGCTGGGTCTGTGGCCGGGACAGAATCATCAGAGGTGGTTCAGGGCCTACACATTGCAGGCCCAGGCCTGCACCAAAAGCCCGTCTCCCAGAATCCGACTGCCTGGGGAGGCAGGTTCTCATGGCCGTCTCTGCCCAGGCTCGGCGGGGGGCCCAGTGATGCCAAGGAGGTCATGGAGCACAGGTTCTTCCTCAGTGTCAACTGGCAGGACGTGGTGCAGAAGAAGGTGAGCGCCACTGCCTGCCTGCCCCCACGCAGGAGCCCAGCCACTCACGGGTGACCTTGGCCAAGGCCTCCTCCTCAGGGTCCTGAGCCTGGGCTCCTCTCCTCCACAGCTCCTGCCACCCTTCAAACCTCAGGTCACATCTGAGGTTGACACAAGGTACTTTGACGATGAGTTCACCGCCCAGTCCATCACGATCACCCCCCCGGACCGCTGTGAGTGTCTGAGGCCCCCTCACTTGGTGGGCCTGGCTGGGCGTTGGAGGGGTGGGGTCCACTCCTCACTCAGTTCTCCAGGAGGAAGTTTGCAGGTCCCACTCCACGTCTAGGCAGTTTACCTCGCAGTGTGCTTGCCAGGGCTTTTGCTGTTGGCCCACCTTTGGGCCTGGTGAAGGTCACCAGGAGCCATTGGCCACAGCACTCAGGTGGGGTCTGGGCAGGAGACACTTGGGGAGTTGCCAGTACGGAGATGGCGGATGCATAGTTACCTTCCCAAATCGCCCAGGTCTCTGGGGCTGGGTGGGTTTATTGACTCTGTAGCTGTTTGCGTTCTAGTTCCCACCCGTCCAGTGCTGGGCTGTGCTGAGACACGGCAGTGACAAGACAGTCCTGGGCCCTGCCCTCGGGGAGCTTGAAGTCCAGTGGGGTGACTGCCCAGAGTGGTCAGGCCTGTGGACCTGGAGCTCGGGATCTGGAGAAGCCCAGAGGAAATGCCTGACTTGGCCTGTGGGTCAGGGAGGGCTTCCTGGAGGAGAAATGCAGCTGAGACACATTCCTGGTGGAAGGAATAGCAATGGGACATGCAGGAACAGAAGCATTGTAGGGTCAGGAACCATGGGAGCATTGCTGAGGTCAGAGTAGGTGAGGGAGGGTTGAGGGCATGGGGCCATAGCAGGAGGATTTGGGGGGCTACTGGGAGGAGTGAAGATTCATTGCATGGGGAGCCACGGAAGGTTTTGTGCAGGGGAGAGAAGGGCTATATCAGGGCTTTAGGGAGTCCTCCCCCTCGGCTGTGTGTGGAGGGAGGATTTTTTGGGGTGGAAGGCCAGGCCAAGGGACTGGGCTGTAGGGGCCTGGGCTAGACAGCGGTGTGGCCTGGGGCAGAGGACACCCAGGAGACTGAGTGAGCACCCCATGGGGCCCGTGGACCAGGGCTCTGGCCTGGGGGTGGGGCTGTGGCCAAGGGGCTATGGCAGGGAGGAAGTCGCTGAGCCTCTGTCCCTCCTGGGTGGCCTGCCAGTCGGGGTGCACTGTGGTCTGCCCTCAGTCCTTCCTGGGGCTGGGCGGGGTGCCCGGGCCCTCTGCAGGCGGTTCTCCCCAATCTGCCTCTACCGACCCCTGCAGATGACAGCCTGGGCTCGCTCGAACTGGACCAGCGGACCCACTTCCCCCAGTTCTCCTATTCGGCCAGCATCCGAGAGTGAGCAGCGCCGCCCGCCGCCGACGCCGCACGGGACGCACGCACGGCTGCCATCACCGCCGGGGGGCTTTTTCTTTTTTTTTTTTTTTTAAGTTTTTATTTTGCTTTTTTGTTTGTGTCCCCATCCCTCACCTCCTTACCCCCATTTCCAGTTTTTTCTTCAGCCCTCTGCCAAACTCACCTCAGCGGTCCCAGCAGCCCTGCCTCCAGGATCCTGTCCTGCCCTCACCTTTGTGCCCAGACCAGGATTGGGGAGACTCTCCACCGCCTGCCCTAGGACCAGGCCTTTGGGCAGTTGGAGAGATTCCGATTTTTAATCAACACAAGCCCCATTGACGGGTGAAGGGTGGAGCTGTGGGGCCTACCTGAGTTTTCTGGCCCGCGCCCCTGAGGCAGCCTGCCTCTGCGTTGCTGCTGTCAGAGGCTGCCCCCTTGTGGGCTGCCCCGTGGACAGCACCCTGGTGCTGCCTTCTTTGCCCTATCGTTAGGCTCCAAGAGGCCTGGCGTGGGGCAGTCCAGCCCCCTCCTCCCATGGGGGCAGAAAAGCAATAATGTCCAGGGACCGGGGGAGGGGATGGGGTGGGCTTTTGGAAGCTGCGTGCAGGATTGGTGGTTTAGGGCTCCCTCACGTGGATGGGGCCCAATTACCGTGTGGGAAACCAGGAGGGGCCCAGAGGACGAGCACTGCCTCCTGGCCCTGCCCCCCCTACCCCCCAAGCTGCTCTCCTGACCCTGTGGATGAGGCAGGAGGAACATTTGGCGGCTAACCTCCCCGCCCACTGGCCCCGTGCCTTACCAGGGCTTCCTTCCAGCCGGCCTTACCTCCTGCTGGACCCCGGGCCTGGCCCCGGCCCCGTCTGAGGATGGGGGCCGGGATCTCCCCCTTCTCTCTGCCTGGGGTGGAGGGGCGCCAGCCTCGGCTGTTACACATCTCGCACCGAGACAGTATTGGGCCCCGTGGACTTGGGTCGAGGAGGGGGTGGGGGTGGGTGTCTCTGGTACGTACTAGGGTGGGGGCCTCTGAGAAGGGAGGCTCCAGGCCACCTCATCCCCTCCCCATCTCCGGGCCCTGCATTCTGCAGCCTTAAGGTGAACGTTTGTCAGTGCCATGGGCACTTGTGTACGTGCCTCGGACTATGTGTCCGTGGGCGTTCCTGTGCATCTGAGAAGCAGATGCACATGGTGTGTGTGTGTGTGCGTGCGTGTTGGGTATGTGTGTGCCGGGGCAAGTGTGTCCTGGCCTCAAGTGTGTGTGGTATGTGTGGGCTCAAGCCCCACCCCTGGCCTGAGCATTTCATCCCCAGGGGAGGGGTTCTGGCCCAGCAGGGAAGCCACACCAGAGGTCCACTTGCTGCCCTGTCGTCCCCTGCCCCCCAACATCTGTGGGCGTTTGAAATTAGTTTTTCTGGTTTTGATCTCCCCACCCCATCTCCTGTGCTAGGTAATTCACAGAGAGACATCCTGGGGTGGGGTGGGGGTTGGCTTGAGTGGGTGGGGTCCTTTTTCCTTTCTGTGTGTGTATGTCGTTAATCTGACAATTCTTCCTCCTTCCCACTCGCCTTTCCCCATTCCTTGTATTTGTACGGTACAAGCAATAAAGACACTCATTTCAGACTGAGGGCCACCACCCTGGGCATTTTCTTGCTTCTGGAGTCTGGCCCCGGCCTTAGCTGCCTTCGGCTCCCATCACTCCCTTTGCAGGGCATGTTGAGCCAGGAGGTGGGGAAGCTGGAGGAGGAGGCGTCTGGAGGTGGGGGTGTGCTCAAGCTCAGGTTGGAGGGGTGGGGGTACTGGGGGGGAAGGCTACTGAAGAGTTTGGGGTAGGTTCCCAGGCCTGGGCTGGGAGTACTGTGAACACAGACCATTCCAGCCTCTCAGAAGCTGCTTAGGCAAAAAGATAGGGTGGAGGGAAAGGGCTGGAAGGGGGTCGAGGTGTCAGTGAGCCCTGGGAGAAAGTGTGGGAGGGAGTGGACCCATTTCCTGTGGCCCCTGAGCCCAGGAGGGGGCACTACCTGTATATTCCTTCTCCCCATTTCTGGCCTACAGTTCCAATACAGGACCCTTGAGGGATCAGTGGGTTTGTGGTGGCCGTCAGCTGGGAGCCCCTCAGGTTGGGTTACAGCCCTCAGCGCTGGGAACCCTCTGGCAGCTGATCCTTTAATCCTGGAGTTCCCAGGCACAGGTGAATTTACTGTCAGATTTTGCCAGAAGGTGTAGGGCCTCCCATGCGTGGAGTCTTTGAGATCTTAAGTAAGGGTAGCAGAAAAGTCAGATCCTACAGCCAAGACTCAAGGAATTTTTTGGTTTGTTTCCTGACTTCGTATGGTCTTTATGATTATTGAATTACAAAAGTATGTCCTGGAGATCACATGAACAGCAGAGAGGCTTGTAAAGAAAAGCCTTTAGTCCTCCCTGTAGTTGCAGCCCCTGGAGGTGACCAGTGCTGCAGGCAGCCCATGCTCAGTCTCCCTCAGTCTGTCGGGGGTTGTCTGGGTCTGGGGATGGGCTCCTGCAGGCTCCTGCCCTCTGCTGGATGGGTACGTACATGTAGTAGTGCTTCTTCGGAAATGTTCCCCCAAGAGGGAGTTTTAGAGGGAAGAGTTCTAATAATACAATTTCACCAATTAGGAAAGTTAAATTTTGAGTAGATTAGTCTGTCTCTTGCCATGTGCATGTAGATGGTTTCACAAGCTTTCTGAGTGTGTGTAAAGAGTAATGCAAACAAAGTAAAGGAGGAAAATCAAAACCACCCAGGCCTTGAGCAGTCATTCTAGTCCTCATGTCACCTCTGTGCAGACAAACACGGCCTCGTGAAAAGCTGCCCCTCTTTGTAGCTCTTTCTTCCCAGTCAATGCCAAGCCGCCAGGCTCTGCTCTCGCACATCTTAACCGCCCTCCTGCCAGTATCCATATGTTAATAGGTTGTGTTGGGTCATTGGTACATCTGGGGGGCTCATCGGGGACACCGTGCTGTCATGCTTCCAGCTGCTACATAAGCTTTCTTGGGGTAGATATGCCTCCGCTGATTCAGCTGCTTCTTTGGATAAGAATTCATTTGGTTTCCAGTTCGCTGCTCCCAGCAGTCCTGTGATAAACCTCAACAGGGGAAAAATCCATCTTTACTGTGTTTGTGCTTTTACAATTTTGTGGCTTATGTTCTGGGGTTGCTGTATTTCAGTACATGTCAGGTAGCCTTCCAAAAGTGTGTAGCGATTCACACACTTAAGTTTCATTTTGAAATAATTACAGACTTGTAGAAAACTTTGAAACTTTCAAAAATAGGACTACAGCGAATTCTAGGCCTGGAGCAGGAAACGTGTAAGATGAGGCTGGAGCACCTTGTGCTCAAAATGAAGGACCTGCTCAAACCAAATCAAATCCTCACTGGTGGGGGCATGTGAAGGGACACAGGAGCCAGCTGAAAGCAACACGATAAATAGCATAGTATTGGGTTATGTCCAAAGTATAAAATAAATGAGTCTGATTTGTGCTGAAATAAATGACAAATGGTGAGAACAGACATACCTGTACAGAATTTCAGGTAATTTCTGTAGATACTCTGCCTTCAAGGAGGGGAAGCATAACCCCCACTCCTTTGGTGTGGGCTGCAGGGTGACTTGCTTCCAAAGAAGACAGTGTGGGAAGTGGGGGAAGGCAACTCTAGAGCGGAGAAAGTGGAGCTCCCTCAGCCAGGTGATCAAGGTCAACATCACAGTGATGAGTCACGGCGGCAGTATGTGCCTTTGATAGGAGGTGATTAGAATGATGCTTTACCTCTGTGATCTCTCTAAAATGCATACTCTCGGTCCGATAAAGGGAAAACAGACATCAGACAAATTCCAACTGAGGGACATTCAAAAGATCTGAGCACTAGTTCTTGGAACTGCCAAGGTTGTTCAAAATAAGGAGAGCCTGGGAAGCTGTCAGAGCCAAGAGAAGCCTTAGGAGACGTGAGGACTCAATGTAATGTGTCCTGAGTGGGATCCTGGGCTAGAGAAAGGACATTAGGTAAAAACTCAGGGAATCTGAATAAAGCACAGACTTTGATAATACTGTATCCCTACTGGTTCCTTAAATCGTGACAAGTGTACCACACTGATGTAAGGTGTTAATAGGGGACCTGGGTGTGAGGTATATGAGAACTCTGTCCTCTATGTGACTTCCCATAAATCTCCAGCACTTATTTCTAAAAAGTACAAAGAATTTTCATCTACCCTTCATGCAGCTTCCCCATGATATTCTCCATTGACTTTATCCCCCCACCCTGATATTTATATGTGTGTCCTAAAACAAGAACGTTCTCTCCCATAACCACAGTCCAGTGATCAAAGTCAGGAAGTTGACATTGAAGGAATGATTTTCTCTTGGACCTTAATCAGATTTTCCTAATGGTCACACTCATGTCCCTGTATACAAAAGAAGTAAAGAAAAAAAAAAGTCCTGGCTAGAGACTCAGTCCAGGCTCACACACTGCCTTACGTTGTCAGGTTTGAAGCTTCCAGGGCAGTTATTTTGCACAATGTCCCTCAGTCAGGGTTTGTTGCCTGATGCTTCCTTCTGGTTACATGGAAGCTATTTTTGACAGGAGTTCCCAGAAATAGTGTGCCCTTGTCAGTGCATCCTGAGACAGTGTCCTGTTCCTGGTGGTGACTTTGATCCTTGGTTAAGGTGGCGTCTGTCAGGTCTCCCCTCTGTGAAGTCACTGCTTTCCCTTTGTAGTCGTGTGATACAGGCACATCTCGTCTTGTGTTTCACTTTATTGTTCACCACAGATCCTGCATGTTTTACAAATTGAAGCTTTGTGGCAACCCTGTGTTGTCAGATGATGATTAACATTTTTAGCAATAACGTGCTTTTTTTTTTGTATTTTTTGTTATTGTTGTTGCAGGGGGGAGTGAGGAGGTAATTAAGTTTATTTATTTAAAAAAAATTTTTAAATGGAGGTCTGGGGATTGAACCCAGAACTTTGTGCATGCTAAGCATGTGCTCTACCACTGAGCCATATGCTCCCCCCAGCAATAAATATTTTAAAATTAAGGTGTGTACATTGTTTCTTTAGCCATAATGTTGTTGCACACTTAGCAGATTACAGTATAGTGTAAACAACTTTTATATGCACTGGGAAACCAAAACATTTGTGTGACTCACTTTATTACGATATCTGCTTTACTGCGGTGGTCTGGAACCAAACCTGCAACATCTCTGAGGTCTGCCTGTATTGTGCAGAGATACTCTGAGAATGTAAATATTCAGGTTCTCATCAGGTGTTCGGGCAAAGGGAACAGCGAATGCAAAAGTCCTGAGGCAGGCAGGTGCCTGATGTTTTTGGAGTACATAAAGAAGACAGGGTGTCTCCAGCAGGGGTGAGGGAGGGGGAGAGTGGGAGGAAGTAAGGTTAGAGAGGTAACCATGGGCCAAAGGGACCTTGTGACCAAGGTAAGGAGCAAGTATGACAGGAAGCCACTGGCCTAGCATCACACTCCTCTTTTCCAGCCTCACTGACATCTCCATGCCTGAAAATAGCAAGTTCTTTCCTCCCTCAGGGCCTTTGTTCATGCTGTTCCCTCCACCTGGAATATTCTCCCTTCTCTTTGCATTTCTGGCTCCTCCTCTTACAGGTTTCAGTTTCAACATCACCTCATCACCAACATCATCAGAGAGGCCCTTCCAGGTCATCATTTTTAGATTACATCCATCCTGTTTACTCATTCATTCAACAAATATTTGAGTACTTACTATATGACAAGCCCTGTTCTAGGCACTGAGAATACAGCAATGAAAAAAGAAACAAAAAACAAAACCCAAACCTAGGTAAGCTTTGCCCTCATGGGGTTCACATTCTAGTCAGGAAAGAGTAAATAAGGCAGTAAGTGCTCAGGAGAGAATAAGTGCAGAGAATGGGGACAGGGAATGCTCAGGGCGGCACTATTCATGGAGAAAGTAACATCTGAGTAAACACTTTATGGGAAGTGAGGGCTCTCTGAGGTTTTGGGCAGTGGGACTAGCCAGTACAAAGGCCCTGAGGTAGTCGTGTGCCTTGTGTGGGTGAGGATGAGCCAGCAGGCCAGTGTGATGAAAGAGGGATGAGGGAGGGGGATGGGAGTCGTGTTTAGGTAGGGAGGTACTATAGGGCCTCTTGGACTTTCAACCTGAGGGACATGGGAGCCATGATATTCTGAACAGAGGCAGAGTGTGCTATGACTTTCAGGTGTCACAAGATCCTTTCTGGCTGCAGATAGGTACTGGGAGAGCAATGAAGAGGCCGCTGCACTAGTCCAGGCAGGTCGCTGGTGACTGGTCCCAATCACCACCTCCATGGTAGGCTGTGGGTTTGGGGAAAGGCAGCAACTACAGGTGATTTGCTCATTCTTAAGTACCCACTGCAAGGAACAGAAGCCTTCCATCGGTATTTGTTAAGTGACTTATAACTTCTATGCCTTGAGGTTTTACTGTGTTAAGCTCCATGCTGAACATTTAACAAATATAATCTTATGAAATCCTCGGGACAACTCTTGTCAGATGAGTTTTGAAATCCCTACTTTATAGCTAAGGAAAGTGAGGCTTAGAGGGGCTGCTTCTCATTATGTAGTAAGTAGCAGGACGAAGATTTGATCCAGCTGTCTGACCTAGAGGGTTTGGAGGGGGCCGGGCTAGCCTGTAGAACATTCGTCACTGCCTATGCACCTGGCCAGGTGCGGCGTGCTCAGTGCGCATGCGCCCAGGCGCATTTAAAGCGCATGTCACGGATCCTCTGCTCCAGCGGAGAGTTGGGCGCTTGGCTTGACCCTTGAAGCCAGCCTGGAGGATGCTGGTGAGTTTCAGGAGCCAGAGTTCCACTTTCCGGCTCAGGCCTCTCTCCAGGTGCTGACCCCAGTTCCTCTTCCTTGCAGAGTCCAGCTGCCTTCCTCGACCCAGAACCTCGAAGCACCCCGGTCCCTGACAGCGCCCCTGCGGGCACGAGAGTCTCCCCAGGGCGCCCGGGGAGGCCCCGGGGCGCATGCGCGCCACCAGGGCTGGAGGAGGCTCTGACCGCGCTGGGGCTGGCGGGAGAACGCGAGTACGCTGGGGACATCTTCGCCGAAGTCATGGTGAGCGGATACGGGGCGGGATGCTCCTAGACCAGAGACTGTAGGCAACTCTGGCGCCACCAAGAAGGCAGCCCAGGGGTTCGGGTTAGAGTCTAAAACTGTCCTGCTCACCCGATGCTCACTCAACAAGCATTTCTGAACTCCTACCTCGCCAGTCTCAGTTCTCATCTCTCTCCACTGACTTCCCAGTCCTTACACCACCGCTCCCCACAACTTCTTGACTTGTTTTTTTCTTGCATGGTTACTCGTGCTGGGAAGGCCCTTTGCCAGACTCCTCAGGCTGTTTGCAGCCCCTCTTTTGGTATTGCATAGCCCCTCATACTTGTCCCTCACATTTACTCATTTAGTAAATATTTAGCGATTTATTAACAAATGTTTCTGAGCATGTTTTGGGCACTGGAGATGCTCTGCTGAACAACATGAGACAGTCTGTCCTCATTGTGGGGAAACAAACCAACAAATGTAGGTGATAGTTTCAGAAGGGCCACAAAAACCAATACACAGGCCATGGTAATCCACAGATACCTGTCTGAGATAGGCCTGCCAGAAAAAATACTGAAGGAGTGCATTTATTTAACAAACATCTTGTGAGCATCTCTCCCAGGTCAGTGTCTCTGTTAGGAACCGAGACACAGCTGTGATCTGGACAGAAATCTCTGCCCTTGTGGTGCCAGCAGCCTAGTGGGGCAAACAGACAAAACATTCAAGGAGACACCGGATATCTCCAGACTGAAAAATCTATGAGGAAAATAAAGTGATAACATAGAAAGTGATGATGGGGTGCAAGGGAAAGTAAAGAAAAAGGGAAATTTTAGCTGAGACTTCAATGACTAAGTCAGCAATGCAAGGAGTGGGAATAAGCATTTCAGGTGGAGGGAAAAATACATACATGCAAAGGTCCTGAGGTAGGAGCGAGCTTGATGTAATCTAGGGCCGAAAGAAGCCTGCAGTAGCTGGAGTGTGGACTGTGAGGGGAGAGAGGGAACAGGTGATGCTGCACCAGGGCCTGAGGTATTCTGAGAGGAATTAAGATTTTCTCCTAAGGGTACTGAAAGCCATGGAAGGGTTTTAAGATGAGGAGTTCCTTGGTCAGATTTCTACTTTGGAAAAACCCTTCTGGGTGCTCTGAGGATGGGTTGAGGGTTGGTGACCTAGAGTGGAGTCCAGGAACCTAGGGGGAGATACTCAGGAAGTCCTGTGGCCAGACTGGAGAGATGGATAGGGAGTCGTTCACAACAAAGTCTAGGGTTCTAAACGGGGACTTAGAAGAGGAGCACATTTGGAGGAGACATTGGAGGCCTGCTTGGGTGTGACACTTGTGCTACATCCAACTGGTGTGAGGAGATGGCTGCACCCAGGGCTGGAGCTCGGGAGAGAAGCCGAGGCCCAGGTGTGGAGAATGAGGCCGTCCTCACCCCACACCAGGTATGCCGCGCGCTGCCCCGGAGGGCCCTGCCTCGCACCGTGACCCCGGAGATGCGGGCGCTAGTGGTGGACTGGCTGGTCCAGGTGCACGTATGTACCGAGGAGGGGGCAGGGCTGGGTCTGTATCGCGAACAAGAACCTTACTGGTCACCCGTGCCCCTCCCCAGGAGTACCTGGGCCTGGAGGGGGACACACTCTACTTGGCCGTGCACCTGCTTGATTCCTACCTGTGCGCGGGCAGAGTGCGCCTACACCGCTTGCAGCTGCTGGGCGTGGCCTGCCTGTTCTTGGCGTGCAAAATGGAAGAGTGCGTGCTTCCCGAGGTACTTACGGGGTGGGGCTTGGGAGGGTGGAGCCCTTCCTCTTTGCTTCACGGATTAAACGCCTATTGCGTGCCAAGCAAGCGCTATATCTACTCTTGGAATCCCAGCTTGTCTGTTCGTGGTAGAGGCTACTAATGTGTCCCCTTAACAGAGGAAGAGACTGAGGCTCAGAGAGAGGAAGACATTTGTCAAAAGTCAAGCAGTTGGGACTTGGACTCTTGAATAGTTATAGTATAGTCTTTCCTGAGTAGTTATAGTTAACATGCATAAACTTAGTGCCTTACTGGAACTGCCTGAAGTAGGGAGTAATACCTCCATTTTATGAAGAAACTGAGTCTCAGAGAGCTTCAGTGGATGTCCATGACACACAGTGAGTGGATGGTAGGGTTTGAACTCAAACCCAGGGCCAGGTCTGTCTGATTCCAAAGACTGTCTCTGAAGCTTTCCACAACTTTCAGACAACAAATCAATGACCCCATTCTGTAGTCCAGGAAACTGAGGTCCAGCAAGGGAACTGAACCGATCCCAGGCATTCAAGGGCAGGGAGTAACGAGCTGGGGTCCAACCCCACCTCTTTTCCCCCAATCCCCAGTCTGCCTCCCTCTGCCTCCTGGGCGCTGGCTCCTTCTCGCGGGCTGAGCTTCTGCGCGCTGAGCGCCGCATCCTGAGCCGCTTGGATTTCCGGCTGCACCACCCAGGACCGCTACTTTGCCTCGGGCTACTCGCTGCCCTGGCGCGGAGCAGCCCACAGGTGCGAGGGGCAGGGGCGTGGCCCGCGTGGTTAGGGGCGTGGCCCGCGTGGTTAGGGGCGTGGCTTGATGTGCTCCCCGCCGCAATGGCAGGTGCTGCTACTTGCCACTTACTTCCTGGAGCTGTCTCTACTGGAGGCTGAGGCCGCAGTATGGGAGCCCGGTCGCCGCGCAGCTGCGGCGCTGAGCCTGGCGCACAGGGTGCTCGAGGGGGTAGGCTCCGGACCCGAGCCGGCAATTTACAGGTATGGCCGCGGCGGAAGGTCTCTGGTTTCAGGGACCTGACTTCTTGGTCGCCGTCTTTACCATCTCCGAGTATATGAGACAACTGGAGGGGAGGAGGAGCGAGAGTTGTTTTCTGGGTGGGAGAGAATGAGGTGTTTCTCTAGACTGGAGGGTCCCACTTGCTTTTCTCTGGGGCTGTCTGAGAATAGAGTATTTGTCCAGATTTGGGGACCCTTAACCTTGGCCTAGGGTGAAAAATAGAGCATCTTCTGGGCCTGAGAAGATCCTAAGTGCGTTCCAGATTTGACAATGAGAGGTCTGCCAGCCTCTAATTCCCCAGCTCCCCATCTGGCTGCGAATGTGGTGGCCCTTTATCTCCTAGAGCCCTTCTTCTTGTTAGCCATGCCACCGGGGATGGAGGGTGGGGTGGGCAGGGTGAATCGTCTTTTCTTCCAGCTGGTGCCTCTGGAATAAAGCTGTTTGCCCATCCTGAGTCTCACTCCTTCTCTCTCCGTGGGTCCTGGCTCTCCCATAGCCGCACCCTGCGGGGAGAATCGAGGGTCTGCCCCTCCTCGGCGCCCATCATTCACTCTAGATAATGGGCCGCGTGTCCCACCTCCAGAGAGCTCCTGAGCAGTCCTTGGGGACCCGAGTCAACCTGTCTTCTCAGCCTCGAGCTCCCAGCTCCGAGGACAGGCTTTCTCCTGTTCCCCGCTACTCCTGCCGCTGCCTCAGTTTCTCTGTCTCCCTATCGCAGCGGGGCAGAGCTGAGCCCCCTCGAGCCTTGTATGGTCCGCGCCGCTCTCCGAGGCCCGGCTCCTGGCCGCGCCGCTATCTTCCTCAAGTATGCGCGGCCCCAGCGCCACGGCACCAGCCTCGCCGCCGCCCGCCTGCTCCGCCACCCCCTGCCCGGGCCTCCCTGAGCCTGGAGACATCATCAAAAAATACTGTGTGCGTCCGTCTCCCACTTTAATAAAAGAGTTTCTTTTATTCCGTGCGCTCTCTGTCCTCATTGGTCGAATTCTGGCCCATCTCTCGCTTTTGATTGGTCACTTCTCTGGCGTCTCGTCCACCTGATTGGATGTCCTCACCAAATCTCTTAAAGGCGACTGGGAGACGCGATGAGAATTCTGTATTCCGCCGCCAGGGGGCACTGGCGGGCTTCCAAAAGCGCCGCTCAGCGGGGTAAACCGGGGATCCCGAACGCAAATGCTTGAGGGAGTTCGAGATGCTGAGAGGAAGATTGCAACACAAGCTGAATGATCCTCGATCTTTGGGTTGGAGGGAAGGTAGGAGGAATGGGGGACTGTGAGAAACTTGAGAATCCCCGGCCTACTCATGAGGAAAGCTACCTTGATGTTGCCAGATTTTCAGACTTCGTGAAGCTGACAATCTGTGATTCTATAAATCTCTCTGCTTTTATATGTTAGCAACGAATTCAATCTGTTTAATGGTTGCACAAGCCCAGCACATCACAAATGCTGGCCTGTGAGGGTCATCCATTTGTGATAGCACGCACTTTTGTTAAATGGAATCTAATTTACTTAACCTCTGGAGTGCCACAGTGGCAATGGGTATAACTATAGCACCGACCTTGCGGTGGTGTGATGAGGATGTGAGTTAACATAAAGGTAAAGCTTTAGGACCGTGTCTGATACCTAGTAGGTGTTGTGAAAGTGCTAGCATTGCATCCCAGCAGGACTGTGAGTTAGGTACTACTGTCTCCTAAGCACCTAGACATTTAGTAGGTGCTCAGCAAGTAATTGTTATGAATCAGTGTGTCTCCATGTTTTTAATTAAAACAAAAACACGCCCGAGGTGCAGAAAGGTGACAGATGCTGTTCTGGAACCTAATCTCAGGAATATTAGACTCTTAACCAAGCCTGGGTTTGGAGGTGCAGAGAGGAAGAAATTTCCACCACTGAGGTGTTCAAGTTTGGAGGATCAGGGGTCAGGGAGAAACTCAGCAACGAACAATAAAATATAGAAACAGATGCTGCAGTTGAGATGGAAGGTGTCAAGTTCAGGTTTGGGCCTGTTGGGTGGGACCTGCCATGGGGCTTCCAGGGGAAGAATGGTGGGAGGAGGCGGGGATGGGGGAAATATAGTCTTGGTGCTTGTGAATGAGACCCAAGCTATGGCCTTGCGGGTAATGCTGCTAACACATTAAGTTACCCATTCACTCATTCATTCAACAACTATTTGTGAATGCTGGCTCAGAGTCAGGCACTTATTATCACATATCTCACAGTCTCGGGGTGATAAGCACCGGTTGTCGTTTGCCTATTACTGTACCAGGCACTGTGCTACGTGCTTTACCCGCATAATATAATTCAGTCCCTACAGCTACTCAGAAGTTAGCTCGCTTGTTATCTCCGTGTTACACAGAAGGAAGGTGGAGCAAGATCCAGGCGCTTGGACAAGGTCCCACAGCTGAGAAGGCGGCTAAGGAGGGTTGAAGGATAATCATTCACCATCAGTTTTTCTTTCAGAAGCCTTTCAGGTGTTTTCTGTACACTTTTCTTATTGTGCTCCTTACTCTGGGCTATCATTTGACTGCTTTCCCGGTGCTTTTCCTATCCAGAGACTGAGCTCAGTGAAGGCAGAAGCAGATCTCTCTAGTTCATACAGTTCTCGCCACCTCCAGGAAGTCTTCACTCACCACCTCTCCTAGGCCAGGGGCCTCCTCTAAGCCCTCAGAGCCTGTTGCGCTTCCCCCATCCCAGCCCCGACCCGTCTGCCTGGACTTCTCAGGCTGGCCAACTCTGGGGGCCCACTGTTGCATCATTGATCTGTCTCCCCACTTGTCCAGGGACCCAGTGACGGTAGGGCCTGAGGCTCTCAGTCTCTCCTATGTCCCAGCATCGTGCAGCCCAGATGAACACAGAAACATCAGTATTTGTTTGTTGCAGAGATAAACGAATGGGTTCCAAAGTAGCTATCGTAGTCCTGTGTTACTGATGAGGATACAGAGCTCCAGATAATTTCGGTGATTTGTCCAACCCATGTAACTAGTGAGAAAATAGTCAGGGATTTGAATCTGGGGCACCTTGAGTCCATGGCCTGTGTTCTTATCCACTATGCCAAATGCTTAGCGGGCTGAAACCAGCTTTCCACGAGATTATCTTCCTGCTCTTTTCCCCAGACTTGTTCTTTCTTTCTAGAAAGGTTTGTTGGCTTTGGGCATGGGAGAGAAGGGAAGGCAGGAGAGCGTGGAGGGTAAGGGGAGTGGGAAGAAGAGATTTGGAGGAGAGAGTGGGGAAGTATTGAGGGGTTTCTCTAGACCCATAGAGGGCAGCCGGAGTCGGCTGCTGGAGGTGCGGGGGCGGAGAAAGGGTGGGGACCGGCCCCGCGGGGGGCGATGCGGTAGCTGCAGCAGCGGCCGCAGGAGTTTCCCACAATGCAGCGCGGCGCGCTGTCCCCGGTGCTGATGCTCAGCGCTGCCCCTGAGCCTCCGCCGCGCCCGCCTCCCGCCCTTTCCCCGCCGGGTCCTGGGCCCCGCCATGGGTCGGCTCGGTCCAGTCCTGCCCCAGAGCCGTCGGGGGGTCTGGGTGCAGCGCTCGACAGCAGCCTGCGGGCCGCCGTGGCGTTTAAGGCAGAGGGCCAGCGCTGCTACCGAGAGAAGAAGTTCCGGGAAGCCATCGGCAAGTATCATCGGGCACTGCTGCAGCTGAAGGCGGCGCAAGGGGCCCGCCCTGGAGGCCTTCCCGCCCCCGCCTCCGGGCCCGCCACCAGCCCGGGGCCAGCCCGCCTCAGCGAGGAGCAGCGGCGCCTGGTGGAGAACACGGAGGTGGAATGTTACGACTCTCTCACGGGTACGAGGCCGTCGGGGGGAGAAGAGGGTGCATATGTGACAGGGGTAGGAAGTGAGGGGCACTCGTCAAGTCTTGCGGAGGGTAGCTGGAGGCTTAAAGGGGCCAGGGCTGGCGTCTGTGGTGGGGAGAACTCAGAGCTTGATCAGGGAGAGGGTTTGGGAGTCTAGGGATGGAAGGAGCTGGGATGCAGGAAATGGACTTTGGGCTGTCACCTGCGAACCTCAGGTGAGATAAACTTACCCTGGATAAGCCATTTAAGAACCCAACCCTCACCTCTGAGATCGCCCTTAGTACTCTCCCCTATAGAAACCTCCCAGTAAGCACTGGAGAGCCCCCTGTCTGTGTTTTTCGCGCCCTCTAGCGGTGGCGCAGATTTATTCTATCCTGATTGGTCGGAAGCTTGGCGGCCCCGGGTGGCCTGAGCAATCCCTTAGGCAGGGCTCAGCCACGGAAAAGGGTAGGGGTTCCCTGTAGTCTGAAGGCCAGGCTCCTCGCGGTCAAGTGAGGTCTGAGGGTGTCGACAGATTCTGAGAGCACCGATCCTGGTGCCTCCGCAGCCTGTCTGCTGCAGTCGGAGCTGGTGAACTATGAGCGGGTGCGCGAGTACTGTCTCAAGGTGCTGGAGAAGCAGCAGGGCAACTTCAAGGCTACCTACCGCGCCGGCATTGCCTTCTACCACCTGGGCGACTATGCACGCGCCTTGCGCTACCTGCAGGAGGCCCGCAGCCGGGAGCCCACAGGTGAGGGGCGGGCTGGGAGCAGGGAAAAGGGCTAGGGCGGAGGAAACAAGGCAGGAGGTTCAGCGCAGAGCTGCTTCAGGGAGTGCTGTACCACTCACCTCACGTCCACTCTCCACCCATCTACAACTTACACACCCTCTCATCCAATCCCCTGCCTTTCACTCATGTCCATTCACCTATCATTCCTCTAACATTCATCCAACCACCTCTCATCTATTCTGCCATTAACCCATCTTGATGCCTCCTGTTCACCTACTCAGCCACTTCCCTAGCCACTCACCCCTAACTCCATTTACCCTCCCCTCAGATTCTTTCATCTACTCACTCACTAATCCATTCACACACCTATTCACTCACTTGTTTCCTGGGAATGCCAGGAAATTGGTGGTGGGGGGGGTTTGGCAGAGCTGGAGGCTTGTCCTTACCCTGCGGGAGATCACGGGTGTGTGTGTGGTGGGAGGTTGGGGGCGGGCAGACACCCAACTTGGTTCTCTATTAAAAGCCAATGAAGAGGGAACACAACAGGTGCACGATACAGGGTGTGCGAGCAGAGGCAAGATTAGTTTTGCTAAGTGGTTTGATGAGTAACAGGCTTCGTGCAGATGTCACTAGAGGGTGAGAAGTGTGACAGGAGTCTCTGAGCAGATGCAAGCCTGGCAGAGGTGTGACACGCCGTGCTCTGCTTGTTTGGCTGGGGCTTCTGGAAAAGGGCTCTGGCAATACCAGCTGTGCAGGGGAGCCACTGAAGGCTGGGGACAATGAGGTGTGAACCGAGGTGATGCAGTTATCACCTGCTGCCCCAGGACTCCCAGATAATGACCTGCCCAACTCCCCTGCAGACACCAATGTCCTGCGCTACATCCAGCTGACTCAGCTGAAGATGAACCGTTGCAGCCTCCAGCGGGAAGACAGTGGGGCCGGGACCGGGACTCGGGATGTCATTGGCTGAGGCTAACCAGGGGGGACAGTCCCCACCCCACTCCCCACTCACCATGTAACTTCCCCCAACTAGTGTTCACTGGTAAAGCACTTGTCACTGGTGACCATAACCTCTTTGTGTGGTATTCTTATGGGGGCCCTGGAGGGGACATGGGCCTGGGCTCCACCCCTTGGACCTCAGAAATCCAGAGGCCTGTAAGGGAGCATGGGGTGGTGGGGGTGTCCCATTGGGGATGACCTAGGATCAGGGCCTGGGCCACGGAAAGACACACAGCCATGCCTGGTAGGGGGTAGGGGTTACCTTTAATGCTGCATTTTGTGCCGAATCTCCCCATGATGCCCTGTCCCTGAGTATCCCTGCCCACCCTCCCCCCCAACCACAGGGTGGGCACAGGGCCCCCCCCCCGGGGTACAAGGGAATAAATTAAGTGCCCTCCCACCCCCCTTCCCCAATAAATAGAGTGAGTATCCTGCCCAGGGCCTCCCCTGCCTTGTGGCATGGTGGGCTGGGGCGGGGCCTGGGGCGCTACATTCATGGCTGCCCAGGCGGGCGGTGGTGGGCAGGCCTCAACGGGAGCCGTGGGCCCCACACAGGGGCACTGTGCAGTCCTGGCTCTGCCCCTCCATGTCCATGTCAAGCAGCGTGGGCTGCATGCTGGGGGGCCCAGGGCTCTCCGGAGTGTCCGGCCTGCTGGGAGGCGAAATGCTGAGTGTCTGGCCAAAGGAGACCAGTTTCCAGGGGTCCAGGCGGGGACGGTTGGCAGCTGGCCGGGGTCTTGGGGCGAAGGTCAGGGTGGTGGGGCGGCCAGGGAACTCGGGGGGCCGTCGGCGGGTGGGGAACAAGGCCTGGGGGTCAGGCAGACGGGGAAAGTCCAGGGGATCCCGAGGGCCTGGTAAGAGAGGATGAAATGAGGTGAGTAGGGTCGGCCAGAGGGTGGTATTTAAAAGCCAGGAGCATGTACATGAAAACTGGAATCTGACTTCTCTTGAAAAAGATCTGGTGATTTTGTTGGGCCCACTTTCCAGCAGGGTTTAGACCTTTACCTAGCCACCCCCCGATTCTCCTAATTGCTCACCCATCTGGGTGCAACTCTGGGCACAATCCTTAATCTTTCAGAGCCCATTTCCTTGTTGCCACTCCAGACAAAGCCCTCATCCCTCACACCTCTTCTCCACTAGGCCAGGTTCACAAAGACCCACAGAGACACGTTAGGCATGCCACCACCTGTGACTGGGGATGACAGCACCTCGCTACATAGGTGAGGATAAAATAAAATAATAACAGTAACAGTAAAACAAGTAGCACAGTGCCTGATGGGAGGTACTTAGCTCCTCTCTGTTCTAATCATCTTTGTCATGTTAGTAAACGTACAGAGAAAAGTGCCTGGCACATGGGGGTTAACGCTAGTAATTACTGTTGCCATTAATGTCACCTGCCTGGCCCTTGTAGGCATTAGAATTTGTCACCTCTGCTGCATTCTGTGTCTCAATTACCCGGTGACCCACAAGGCCTCGCAAAACAGTGGGGGCCACGGGGACCCAGACCCTTCTTCCCCATGCTAAGCCGGAGGAGGCTGCCTTGGCATCCAAGGGGTCATTGCTGGGCTAGGACACTAGTCCTCGGCGGGGACAGGGGAGATGGGCATTTTTCTGTGCCCTGGGCGCGTGGAGCCTCACTCACCAGGGCCAGGGCCCGTGGGCTCGGGTGCCCCCCGCTGCCCCAGCGCGCCGTCCGAGGGCGTCCGGCGGTGACCGCGGCTCACAGCGCGCGCGGCTGTGACGTGAGTGGGCGTGAGCGACTGACGGGGGTCCTTCTTGAAGCTCTCCAGCTCCAGGTCCACCAGGGGGTTGGTGCTGGGCGGGGGCGCAGGTGGGGAGGGCGGCGGGGAGGGCGCGGCCGGCGCGGCCTCGTCGCTGTCGGAGCGCAGCAGCGAACGCGTGGAGTTGCAGTCGGACACGGACGACAGCGACACGAGGGTGGCCGAGGGCGCCAGGCCCGGGCCGGGGGCCGCGTCGTCGCGGCGGCCCGGGGAGCGCCCTGGCGGGCTGAGGCCCCGCGGAAAGCGGCCCCCGCGGGGGAAGAAAAGGCCGTCGAGCCAGCGCCGCTGCTCCTCGCAGTCGGCCGCGCGCGCCTCGGCCACGTCGGCGCCCAGGCCCACAGCGCCCAGCAGCGTGGCGCAGCCCAGCAGCGCGAGCTCGCAGCGCCGCCGGGAGCCGTGCCCGGGCCGGGCTGGCGGCGGGGGCTCCCACGGCGCCCGCTCCCCCGGGGAGGGCTGGGCGGGCAGCGGCACCGTGAGGTAGGACGAGGTGCTGTAGGGAGAGGGGGACACGCTGCCGCCTCCGTCCGCCTCCGCGAACTCCTCTGCAACCGGGAGAGGGCCGTCACTGGACTCGACTCACTGGGCTCCGGGGCTCGCCCCTGGCCCCTCAGCCCCCGGGGACTTGGAGGTACGGGGCTGCCCATAGTGACCCCTCCAACAGCGAAACCACCAAGTCCCACTAAGCATGGTTCTCGAATCTTTCTCCCCCCAAATCCTCCTGCCCTGGGAATGACCCCCAGAGACTGGCTGTCTGGAGCCCAGGAATGCGTCCTGCGGGCTGGCCCAGTGAAATCCCGCTTTCTCCCCACAACCTTGGGGGAATGATCACCCCTCCCTCTCCCTTTGAAAGGGGCCCTCACCCTCTTACCCATCTCATTGAGGCTGGCAAAGCCTGGGGCGATGGGTGTGTGTTTGGGGGATTTGCCCAGGTTGGGGGCACTCGATGACCACTGTTTGCTTCCTTCCCCCAGGGCCTTCAGCCTGCAGAGGGCACCACAGATGAGGCGGGGGTGGGGTCGGGTCATAAGCCTTCTGGCCGCCAAGGGCCTGGGGGAGGGGACAGGACAAGGCTGGGCTCCATGTGGCCAGTACCTCTCCTCTCCTCCAGCCCGCTCCTTCTGCAAGGTGGAGCTGGGCCCCCAGGTCCGGCCCTTCTTCTTGCCCCCAACCAGTTCTTCCTTCTTTGGGGGTCCACTGCTGCGGCCCCATGTCCCACTGCCACCACTGCTGCTGCCACTGCTGCTACCGCCACCACCATCCACAGGAGTCACTGGGCCAAGAGAAGCCACTTGGTTACTGGGTCTTGGAGAGTCTGTCCCCGTTGAGCTCCCAGCCTTCCTCTTCCCACAATGGTTCCACCCTCCAGCGGGAAGCCCAGTGGAGCTTGGATTCTAAATTGAGTCCTGACTCTTCCCAGCTCTACCTCCTCCCAGAGCTCCCCACTGCTGCCAGGGCAAGGGCCCAGCCCTGCACTCCTCACAGCCTGACCCTTCAGCTGTCCATTCATTCTCAAATGTTTACAGCACCTACTTTGTGCCAAGCCCCAGGGCAGGTACTGTGAAGACAGAAGTGGTCAAAGCAGACAAAACTCCCTGCCCTGAGGGGATTTACATTTTAGTGGGTAAAGACAGCCGGCCAACAAGAATCACACTAGGTAAGTCCTGTGGGTAGGGAGCTAGAAGGTGGTAAGTGCTGAGGGAAATATGAAGCAAGATGGGGGTTTGGGGAGTGAGGGAAGGCCTCATGTGTGAGGAGAAATTTGAGCAAGAATTTGAAGCAGGTGAGGGAGTGAGTCAAATAGATACAAAGGAGAGGAGCATTTCAGGCAGAGGTAACAGCAGATGCCAAGGCCCTGCAGCTGGACATGCCTGGAGTGTTCACAGAACAGCCAGGAGGCCAATGTGGCTGGTGCTGGAGAGGAAGGTGAGAGATGGCATGGGACACTTGGGTAGAGGGCAATAGTGCTGTGGTGGGACCCCGTGTCTTCCGGTTCCCAGCTTTCACACCTCCATCCTTTGCACAGGCGGTTCCCTTCAATGGAATTCTGTTCCCTTTCAGTCCCTTCTCCTGCCTGCTTGCCCTTCAGGCCTCCAGCTCTGGAGCCGTTTATTCGCTAGAGTCAGTTGCTCTCTTGCCTCTGTTCCTGCCACACTTTGAATGTACCCTGCTACTAGTACCACCTGCCACCGTTGGTCATTGTCTTTGCGTCCCCTCAGGAGAATGGCCTGGTACAAAGCAGGTGCTATAGGGGAGTGGTGTGTGGGGTGAGGACAGGGCTGAACAATGTGGCACAAGAAACTAAGGAGTCAGCCAAGTGCCCTTCAACTCATCAGCAAACCCTGACACCCGCATCTCTGCCACGCAGCTGACTGGCCACCTCCCCTCTCCCAGGCCCCTGCCCTGGTTCAGACCCCTCGTCTCACTTGTCTCCCGCCTTTACTCCTGACCTCCTACCATCCCTACTCCTCACAGCAGCCTGAGGGAAAAGGTAGATTTTATCTTATCATTGCCTTGCTCACAGCCCTCCAGAGACTCCCCCATCACATTTAAAATAAGATCCAGACTCCTTATCCTGGCTCTTATGGCCCAGTGTGATCTGGGCCCTGTCAAATCCTTGACCACAGACCTACTGCTCTCCCTCCCTGTGTTCTGCTCCAGCCAAGCCGGCTTTCCTGGCTGACGAACACCATGCTTGTTCCCACCTCTGAGCCTTCGCTTTTGCTGTTCCCTCTGCCAGGGACACTGTTCCTTCAGATCTCCACATATGTCACTTCTTACCATGCGGGTCCCCACTCAAACCTCAGCTTCTCTGACAGGCCTTCCTTGTGATGTTAAAATAGCAATTCTGTTTTATTCCCTTCCCTGATTTCCTTTACAGTGCTTCTCTCTACAGGAAATTATCCTGCCTACCAACTTGTTTACTCGTTTGTTATGTTTCTCCTGATGAGAATGAGGGAGGGGACCCTGCCTGTCTCATCCCCTGATGTTGCTCTGGGTTGGTACAAGGTATGTGCTCAGATAAGTTTGTTCACCGACTGACTGGTCAGGGCTTTGGGAGATACTCACAGCGAATGGCCCTCAGCCGGGGGATAATGCTGGGGCTTGCAGGGGGGCTGGCGCCATCGGATCCTTTCCGCTTGTCCAGGGTTGGAGAGGCCTGGACTGTGATCTTATGTTCGAAGCCTGCAAAGGGAAAGAGGCTTTCCTAAGCACACGGTTCCATGGGTAGCAAAAGAGCGGTTCCCTTTGTAGAAGGACAGAAGGAATATCACCATTTTGCATTCCTTAATGCGGTGGTTCTCCAAGTGTGGTCCCAGACCAGCAGCATCAATGTCTAGTGGAAACTGCTTGGAAATGCAGATTCTTGGGCCCTCCCTGAATCAGGAACTGTGGGGGTGAGGTGCAGCAATCTAACCTGGTGTAACAGTCCCCCAGTTCCCGGGGCTGTACACTCAGGTTTGAGAACTACCGCTCTGAGGATCTAGGCTTGAGTATCCAATACAGTGGCCATTTGCCACATGCGGCAGTTGAGTGCTTCACATGTGGCTTGTGCAGCAGAGGAACTGGAGGGTTTTACCTTTATTTGTTTAATTGCAGCTAATTAAATTTACCTTTAAAAACGGATACTCGGTTTGGTTACTGGAAACGTTTAAGTGTCTTTGGAACTACTTGGGTAAGTGAATCTGCTTTTTCAACTGTACATTTTATGAAATCTCAATTCAGGTCAAGTATTTTTGATGAAAACTTAGCACCTGGATTGAGATGCACTAGAAATATAAAACATACACTAGATTTCAAAGATTTAGTGTGAAAAAAAGAAGGTAAAAAATCTCATTAACAATTTTGTTCTTGTACTGATTATACATGAAACCATAACATTTGGGTATATTGGGCTAAATGAAATATATTATTAAAGTTAATTTCACTTATTTCCTGTCCCCCTTCTTTTAATGTGACTACTAGAAAATTTATAATTACACATGTGGCTCGAATTATATTTCTGTTGGCCAGTGCTGTTTGGGGCACTGCTCTGGGGCTTGTAACATCACAAAGGGAGAAACGACCAGCACAATATGCCTTGTGACATTACCTAGAAAGCAGTCTTCAAAAAAAAAATCAAACCTGAACTTGAAACCTATTAAGTCCTGAGATCCAACTGTTAGGTTGGTCCATGTGAAACTTCTGTTTTTGTAGGTCAAAAATGGCCGAACATCAGCAATTTCACATGGTTTGACCTAACACCAATTTATAGGAAATTCAGGGCACAGCGAGATATGTTAAGAGATACTGGGGAGATGCAAGCAGCAAAATCCAGACTGTGAGAAATGCTACAGGATAAATGAAGCAGTTCCTCAAAAAATTATTGGCAAGGAGGGAATAGAGGCAGATTAAAAGATATTAAACAAATAGCTGGGAGACAAAACTACACGGAGAAGTAAGGAAGTGATTGCCCTAAAAGTCAAGACAGGGGTTACTCTTGGGGTGGCAGGGGGATGTGTTTGAGGGGGCATGTGGAGGCATCTGAGGTGGCTATAGGCCCTCTGCTTTTGTGGGAGTGACTCTACTCACTCATTAAGCTGTATAGTTTTTCTGTCATCTTTAAATTTAGCAATAAAAAAGCATGAATGAATGGATGAATGAATAAATAAATAGAAGAGATAACCCCTGGGTTAGGGATGCTCCCAGCAGCCTCTTGGGGGATGCTCAGGGGACGCGGGCGGGTACCAGAGGGGAGGCTGATGTGGCTGCCTCCTTCCCGCAGCTTGAGCAGGCGGCTGCGCTTGAAGTTGCCCTTGCGTTTGCGGACCCTGGGCTTCTCCTGGCTCAGCTGACACATGAGTAGGTGCAGCTCACGCTCCACGATGTCCATCTCGCGCTCGGCCAGCTCCTGCTCCCGCCGTCGCAGCTGCTCCTCCTGGAAGCGCTGCTCCTGTGCTGCCCGCAGCAGCTCCTCCTCGCGGCTGCGGAGCTCCTGGAGAAGAAAGGGGTGGCTTGGGGAGAGGGGCTGAGCTACTCTTCCCCAGGGATGGATCCAGGGCTGCTGGGGCTGGCTGATGCTCTGCGCAGGGGCATCCTGCTGTGGGGCAAGTTCCGGGCACAATCTAACTCACTTCACAGGTCAGGGGACTGTGTTAGACCAAAGAAAGAGGTGGCTTTTCTTTTTATTTTCCCTTTTCAATTTTTAATTTTTTAAGTCTAATTTGGAAAACTTCAAACATCCACAAAAGCAGAGAGAGAAAGTGCACCCCACCCACCTATCATCTGACTTCAACAATTATCTATACTTTGCAAGTCTTTTTTCATGTTATCACTTTCTTTCTCTCCCCTCTCCCTGTCATTTTTGCTGTAGTATTTTAAAGCCAATCCCAGACCTCATGCAATGTCACTTGTAAGTACTTCAGTGCAGGGTACCTTTTTCTTATCAATCTGCAAACAGGAAGCTTTTCTTAATATGCAAAAAAGGGTCCCTTGGCCCTGCATGGACCCAAAGATCCTGGGCTCAGGGGAAGGGACTCTGCCCGGTCTAAAGTATCAGGACTCAGGGATCTTGCTCCATCCCTCCCACATTGCCCCCTCGGTCCAGGGGTTACCTTCTCCTTAGTCCGGAGGTCATCGAACATGTGCTGAATCTCCAGCTTCCAGTCTTCCTGCAGCGAGTGGAAAGACTCCAGTGGCATCTGGAACAGGGCTGACTGTTCGATGACTTCAAGTTGCTTCAAGATGCTGCCAAAATCTGGCCGCCCATGGGGGTCTGGGTCCCAGCATTCTGGGGTGGGAGTGGAAATGTCAGTGGTCACACTCTGGGGCCTCAGCCTGCTCAGTGGAGGAAGGACTTCAAGGGACTGTGGACAAATAGCTCCCATGGAGCTGAGGGGAAGGAATTAAAGCCAAATTCATGGCAGTGTTTCACTTGGTGAAACTCTGAGGAGAGAAACTCAGGGACCTGCTCCCCAAGAGGTGGCAGAATCAAGGATCAGGGAAGACTCCCAGGGCCAGTGAATCCTGACAGGTGGCCCTCAAGAGCTGTGGGTGTGGCCAGAACAAGGGTCTGGAGGCCATGAAGCCAAGCACTGGGGAGACTGTTCATGGTCCAAGGGTTCCAGCCGCTTCTCCCACACTCCCAGGCCCACTGGTATCGATGGGTGTGAAGGGGTGAGGTCTGGACCTGAGGGCGCCTGCCACCCCAAGCTGAGCCTACCCTCTCCACGGGGCCCTGGCTCACCCTCCAGTAGGCGGGCAAAGGGCTCGGGGCACGTGGAGGGGATGGGCAGCGTCAGCTTGTTCATAGCCACGCCATATGCCACGGCCAAGGCGTCGATTTCACGGTAGGGGACCTCACCCGTCAGCAGCTCCCAGAGCAGTACCCCGAAGCTGCAGGTGGGGGAGAGGGAGGGGTGATGCCACAGCCCACCCCAATCCTCACCTACACCCTAGCCCTGCCTCGAGTCCCATGGTGGGCCTCCCTCCTCCCAACATCCAGCCCTGGCCAGTGAGGCCACAAAAAACTGATTTGATCTCCAGCGGCCTGGTCTCAAATAGATGTGGTGGAGTTGGCTCTCTGATGTCTCTCCGTTGCTCTGCCTCTCTTCCCTCTCCCCTGCCTGAAAACCTTCAGTGGGTTCCCTGTGCCTACTGGCCAAATCCACCCTTCTTATCCCTGATCTTGACCCCTGAAGCTTTGCCTCTAAACACTCTCAGCCCTCATACCAACCCAAGCGTCATCTTGCAGCCACACTGAACAGTTGAACAAAGCCTGTTCTTCCTAACCTCTGGCCTCTGCATATGCTGTTCCCTTTGTCGAGAACACCCTTTCCTTTGTGTAACTGCCCTTTAAGTCACAACTCAGGTGCTCCCTCTGGCAGGAAGGCTTCCTTAATTCCACAGCCTCCAAAGCTGGGTTGGAGGCCTCTCTACTATGTTCCCATAGAACCCTCCACGCTTACCTCTAAAAACAAGTTAACAGTAACATTTACAAAGCACTTATGCCAGGCCAGCACTGCGTTAGGCCTCCCAATAGTCCTGTAAAGCAGATCGCACTGATATGACCCTCATTTTATCCAATGAGCAGGTGCAGGCTCAGAGAGGTTAAGTTGTTTGTTTAAGGTCTCACAGCCCATAAGTGATGAAGCCACGCTTGGACTCAGGTCTGCCAGATGCCCACAACAGCATCCTTAATAGCTGCACGATACCAGAGCATGCATCACTGTACCACAGTCACCTGCATGTCCATCTTCTCCAGTAAACTGTGCTCCTTCTGGATCCTGATCACTGTTTTATGCAGTGCCTAACACGTAAAAGATCTCCGTGTCTCCCCCCACTCATCCCCACACACATTCAGTCAACATATACTTATTAAGCGTCTGCTGTGTGCCAAGCACTGTTCCAGATACTGGAACATATAGACACAACCCCTGCCCTCATGCTGACAGCCTCCCCTTCTTTCTCAGTGACAGCACTGGTATATCTGAGCTGGGCAAATGCTACCTGAAATAATTTTCCATCCTCCTTTGCAGCTAAGTATGCCTATATGACAATGGTTCTGGCCAGTGGGATATAGGAGAGTGTGTAGTGTGCAATTGACTTCTAGGAAGTATCCTTAAAGGGGCATTTCTCTTTCCTACTGGTAGGAATGTAGACATAAAAGCTGGAGCTCAAGCAGCCATTTTGGACCATGAAGTGAACTGGGAATGAAGGCCATACAAGGTGGAGGAAAATAACAGTGGCTTGTAACTGGAGGTGGCCAGACACGCCCCTCCCCAACTCTCCCACGTCTCTGGAAACCTGTGGGGATGTTTTGATTGTCACAATGACTGAAGAGTGCTATCTACACTTGGTGGCTTGGAACCATGGATACAGAGCATTCTGAAAAGTACAGGACAGTACCTCACTAGGTACACACAAGGAAGAATTATCCTGCCCAATGTCAATGACACCCCTGTTAAAAATCCTAACATAGGACCCTGAATCCCTAACACTGGGGGCACCATTTCAGTCCTGGGCTTTACATGAGCACAAAAATATCAGCCTTTTGGGGGGGGGGTTTCTTGTTCTTTGCCACTAAAATATGGTTTCCATAAATGTTAGGACCATAAATGAATAGCTGATGTGAAACCAGCCTAAACTCTCCCCAAAAGGGCTGCACTGCTCTAGTTGGGACCTCCTGCCTGATCTATCTGCCCCAATACCATGACTGTGCAGCCTGGTCCATCTGGAGCCTCAGCTGGGGATTGATCTGGGTTTGGCTTCCCCCCAGTAGAAGGCTGAGTTTCTGCTGCCACCAGATCTCGCAGGTGATGAAAAGCCTCCTCATTGGCCTCCTGCCCCAACTCCTGCCCCCTACAACCTATCAGTGGAGGGAGACTTTGCGATGCTAAATCAGAACATGTCATTCACAAACACCCCTAATGGTTTTCCAACACACTTAGAATAAACCTGGAGTCTGGTCCCTCGTCTGCAGGGTCCTCTGGCTCTCTCTCCCATGTCATTTCCTACCATGTCCTTCCCTGCCTGCTCCACTCCAGCCACGCAGGTCTCGTGGCTGTTTCTGGAACACACCAAGCTCGTTCTCACCTCAGTCTCTCCTTTGTGGAAGCTGTACCCTCTGCCTGGGAAACTTTCCCCCACCAAACTTTGCATGGCTGGCTCCTTCTTGTCATCCAGAACTCAGCTCAAGTATCACTTCTCAGAAAAGCCTTCTCCGAGGTCACCACCAGCCCTCAAGAGTGCTTTTCGATCAACCCCTTAGTTTGTAAGACCATCTAATACTTTTTCTGATGAATTAACTTATTATCTGTTAAAAATTATTTTACAATTTTCTTAATTTAAAAACAGCCCTTTCAGCTTCTTGTGCATGATGTATGTTTATATGTATCATCCTTGTGGGCAGGAAATGAGTCTGTTTTTATATACTGCTGTATCCCTACCTCCCAGCACAGTTGGATGAATGAATGAATGAATGAATGAATGGTTGCCTCCAAAGATCTCAATCTCTTGTTTGATGAGGGGGGCAGCATACTTGATGGTGTTTGAGGGGCCTTGGGTGCTGCCAGCCTATCTTTATAATCTTTGGAATTTTAAACTGTAATCCAAGTCCTCCTCAGCTCACTTCTGCTAGCAGAGGGGACACCTGCTTTGGTGCCGGGCTGACGGTCTGACCTACTGGGCAGGCCTCTTTGCCAGGCCAGATTCCAGCTTCAGCCAGTGACTGTCCCTCCCACTCTGCCCTCTCCCCCTTCCTCCCGCCTCCATTTCCAGGAGGCCTCCCCGGTCCCACTGTCAGCACCTCCAGACGTCACTGCTTTTGGAGAAGAGGGAGAGACGGATAACCTCCGGAGCCATCCAGGCGTAAGTCCCTGCGGCGCTCATTTTGGTGGTCTTGTGCCACTCGCGGGCGAGGCCGAAGTCCGTGATCTTGAGCACCGTGTCTGCGAGGTTGTGGTTCTCGATGGCCTCCAGGATGAGGACTGTAGGGGAGGAAGAAAGGTGGGTCACCCTGGCCTGCGGGGCTGCAGACTCGCGTGTCCTGCCCCCGCCTCAGTGGGAAGCTCCTCCTTGTTCTTCCCCTGCTGCCTTGGGTGGCCCCCCTCTACCAGCTCCTTTCCAGGCCTCAAATACCATGAACCCTTCCACGCTGGTCTCATCCCTGCCCCAGGCTTCAGTGAACTTCTCCTGGATTCCTTGTCCTCCTGACTCTAACCTGGGCTCTAGGGAGCTCAGTGAAAGGTCAAGTGAAAGGCCAAGGCCTTGGTTCTCCTTGGTCCTGGCCTTGAATTCCCAACCACCCCAGAAGTGGCAACTACCAACCATGAGCAGAAGGGGATGGTCTTCCTTTTTGTCACCTGCTGTGGGGATAGCTGGATTCACAGCCCCCAATTCTCTTCCTTTCTGTGTCATATTCTTTGCCACGTGACTTCAAAATTCTTTCCATGAAAGATGCAGAGTGTATCTCCCTTTCCTTTACTCTGGGTTGGCCATGTGACTGGCTTTGCTGATAAAATGAGGCAGAAGTGACAAGAGTGCCAGTTCCAAGTCTAGGCCTTAAGAGGCCTCTCAAGCAACCCATTTAATTGACTAGCAAACTAAGGCTCAGAGTCACTTGGCCAAGATCACACAGCTAAGAAAGTGGTGGGGCAAAGACCCAAACTAGATCTGTCATCAGAGCCCAATCTCTTAACTGCTATGATATTCTACTACCTTCTGTCAAACAGAGGCCCCAAAGTGTACAGTGTCCTGCCTGGGTTTGAATCCCAGCTCTGCCACTTATAAGCTGCATAACTTTACACAATTTACTTTAACACTAAGATTTCTCTTCTGTTTAATGGAGACGATAATGGCATCTACCTTATAGGGTTGGGGATAAGATTTCTTGGCTGAAGCAATAGTAGGCCCTCTAAAAGCATTAGCTATTATTATCAGTGTGTGATATCATCAGAATTGTTCCTTATTTCTCCACCTTTGCGTTTGACCATGCCTGGCTATCTCTCCAGTCAGAATAACAATGAGGCAGTTCTTCGTCATGCCCATTTGGCAGATGAAGAAACTGAGTGTTAGAGAGCTCAGACCATGGCCCAAGGTAACACAGTTGGTAATCCTGTCTCTTTTTAAAAGCCCAACTCAAATGCTCCCTCCTCCTGGAAGCCTCCTGAGCCTCTAGCATGTGACTCCACCTCCTAGAAGTCCTCCCTCTCTGGGTCCTTACCTCTCCTGTTTGTGGAGTGACCCTGTGACAGAGGGAACACCCCATGGTCTTATACTTTATTTCTGTATCTCCTAGGCTGGTCCTAAATCAATTGACTTAAAAATATGTATATCTGATTATGTCACCCCAAGATCTTCTAATGGCTTCCACTACATTGAATAAAATACCCAGAGTCTTCACCATGGCCCCCGAGGTTAACATGATCTGGCCCGTCTACTTTTCTGCCCTGTCTCTTCCACCTCTGCCTCACTCCAGCTCTTCCAACACCTCTGGTCTCCTTGCTGCTCCTCTAACAATTCATCCTCACCTCAGGGCCTGTGCCCTGCCCAGATCTCTGTAAGGCGGGTCTTCTGGGTTGAGGTCTCTGCTCAAATATTGCTTTCCCTGACCATCTGATCTAAAGAGCTCCCTCTGCCCCATCCTTAATCTGCTTTATTTCCTTCAGAGCCCCTGAAGCTCTTTGAAATTTTATCTATTTAAATATTAACCATCTATTTCTGTTCACTGGAATATAATTTCCATAAGGCGGGGGAATCTTGCCTTGTTCACATCTGTAATCCCAGAACCCAGGACAGTGCCTAGAACGCCTAATTCCACTTCAGAGTTATTGGTTGAATGAATCAATGAATGAATGACATCAGTGAGGTGCTCCTTAGGGGAGACCTTGATTCCTCTGTCTCAGGCATGGAGCAGTTTCCCTGCCTGAGCAGGAAGCCCCGGCTAAGAGCCCCACTGACCTTTTGTCTAAGTGACACTGGCTACAGAAAAATTTGGGGGTGTGGGAGCATGTCCTGATATCCCACCTGCAGGCTGTGAATTAGCAGGGGTGAGGAAGGGCCAAGAAGGGATCCCAACCTTCAAGAGGAGTATGTCGGCAGTCCTGCCTCCATTTTCCCAGCATTTCAGGGGAGTTAGAATATGATGAACATCAATGAAAGTGGGGACCATCTGTGTCTGTCTTGTTCAATTCCCCATCCTTGGCACAGGGCTTGGCCCACCCAGGACACCTGGCAGCTCTCTGTTGAGTGTACGAATGCCAGGCCTGAGAGGTAAGGAAGAAATAGCCCCTCTGTTCTAGGGGCTTCTGGTTGTTGGTGGTGGGGAAAAGCAACTAACGTGGACACAGTGGGATGGAGTCAAACAAATTTCAAGACATGGAATTGACAGAAATCAGAAATAGAGGAGATGTGAGGGTTGAGGGCAAAAAGGAAACCCTCACATTTCATGTGAAGGCAGGGAACATGCTGGCTTTTCTTGCTTAGGATATGATCTGGCCCAGTAAATGCCAAATGAAAGAATGAACAAATAAATGAAGAAGTGAAAGGACGTGAGACGGGGCAGAGGAAGGACGGGAGAGCCAGGAAGATAGGATTTTTTCCCTGCTGTATCCTAAGGGTCAGTCAGGACAGGGTCTGGAACACAACAGGTGCTCGGGAAATATCTGGAAAAATGAATGAAATTCCTAGATTGTGAGCGCCATAAGGGCAGAAACCATGGCTGTTTTGGTCTCTGCTGGGCTTCTACTTGATAGGTGCTCAATTAATATTTGTTGACATCATGAGGAACCTTGCCTTCCATCTGGCCCCAGTCCACATTCAACCAACCAATCAACTTTGGAGAGTCTATGATAGGTCAGGCAGCCTGGAATCTTTTACATAAGCCACACCCCTTTCCCTCCTCCCTCATCTGTCCCAGTTTGTCTTGGTGAGCTGGGGTAGAGGCTAGAAGTACTCCAGAAGTGGTTCTCAACTGGGGGCTATTTTGCCGTCCAGAGGATATCTGGCAAAGTATGGAGACATTTTTGGTTGCGATAGTTGGGGATGGGAAGGTGGGGAATGTTAATGGCTTCTAGTGGGTAGAGGCCAAGGATGCTACTAAATAACTTACATCACACGGGGCAGCCCCCTGCAGTCATCTGGCCCCAAATGGCAACAGTGCTGAGGTTGAGAGACCCTGGCTACAGGCCAGGTTCTGTATCTGCCTGGTGGACTCTGGAAGCGCGGTTGGACAGTAAGCACCATGAAGCCAGGCACCGCATCTGTCCTGCTCACAGCAGGGAACACAAGGCTTGTCACAGAGTCCATGGATACATATTTACTGAGCTACTGTGACTGTAGCCTAGGAGGCAGGTATTCCTTCAACCTTTCTGGGCCTCCTTTTCCTCCCTTAATCGGGCAAGGACTGCCTCACCTGGCCCTAAAGGTATACTGCTGCCCCTTCTTGCCCCAGGAAGTGTCTTCTGGTGTCCCCATTTCCCGCCACCTAGGCTTAGCCTCACAAGGTTCTATGGTAGCAAGTATTTGGGGGAGGACACCACTTACTGTTGATGGACTTGAGGTCCCGGTGGATGATGGGCACAGGGGCATCATTGTGTAGGTAGTTCATGCCCCGGGCCACCTGCACAGCCCAGTTGACCAGGACGTGAGGGGGCACCCGGCGCCCTGCCAGCACCCTGCTCAGTGCGCCCCCCCTGGCATATTCCATCACCAGGCAGAGGTGTGGGGGGCTGAGGCAGGCGCCCCTGAGGGCAATGATGTTGGGGTGCTGCAGGGCTCCGAAGAGCCGGGCCTCCTGGCGCACCTGCTCTGCTGTCACTGCCGGGTCCCTTTCAGGGTCCAGCCGGGCGGCCTTGACTGCCACCTCCTCGCCGCGCCACAGGGCCCGATAGACCTTGCCAAAGCCCCCTACACCGATGATCTCCTCTAGCTGCAGCTCGTGGAAGGGGATCTCCTGGGGCAGCTGGAGGCCAGCGGGGGCGGCGGGGGTGCCGGGGGCCACGTAGTTGCTGGGGAAGACGCCCACACGGCCGCTGGGTAGCTGCCCGGTCCACCAGCCCTCGTCGCCCGACACGGCACAGTCCTGGGAAAGCACCTGGACTCGGTCGCCCCTCCGCAGGGTCAGCTCCTCGTCGCCCGCTGCCTCGTAGTCGAAGACCGCGGTCCAGACGGGCCCCCCGGGGGTCGTGCCCCACTCCTTGGCCACCGCCCCCTCCTCCTCCTCCATGGGGGAGGGGCCGGGGGCTGCGGGAGGCCGCTTCACACAGGCTGCCCGCGGGATGCAGAGGGCGGGTCTCGGCGGCCAGGATGGGGCGCAGTCCCTGCGGGTGCTAGGGAGCTCCTGGAGGCCATGGTTGGGAGGCCCTCCGCAGGAGCAAGAAAAAGCCTCTTTAAAAGGGCAGGGTCGTCCCCTCTGATTCAGCTGTCCCAGCAGGGCGGGGTGGGGGTAGGGCGGGGGTTTCACCTGTCCCCCCTATACGTCAGCGCGCTTAGAAGGCCTGGCGGTGCGGCTGCCGAATTCCTGCCAGGGCCCGCCGGTGGGGGACGAGGGCGAGGGAAGCAGGCAGCCCCCTTCCCCGCGCCTCTCACCCCGCGCAGCTCCACCGGCGGCCCCCGGCTCCGCATCCCGGGCCACGACTGCCGGGCGGGGCGGGGCTGGCGGGTCCCGGGGGGCGCCCGCCCCAGGACGGGGTGGCGCGCCCCTCGGCCTCCTCAAGCGCGGGGCGGCCGGGTGGCCCCCATCCTCAGCACCGGTCTCCCCTTCAGCTCCAGCCCCTGCCCCCGCCCGCGCCGCTTCCCGGGGCCGCTGGCGGTGCCTGAGTGACGTGCTCGCTGCCGCCGCGCCGCTGTGCCACCTGGGAGTTGTAGTCTCTGGCAGCGCGGCCTCGAGGTCCTTGCCCGGACCTCAGCTTCCAGAACCTGGCCTCGGGCCAAAGTGAGGGCTGCACGGGGCCGAAGGAATCCTCCCGGCGAGATACGCCTGGCCTCGGGCCCTCCCTGGGACGCGGTGGGCTGGACGCCTGGAAGAGGAAAGGAGAGGGCCCAGCGCTCCTCAGACCCTGCGGGGGCCGCTGCCCAAGGTGGGGTTGATGGCGACTGACGCGCTTCGTAAAGCGAAAAACAGGAGCTTCGTGAATGGTGGTTACTGCCCCGAACCTCTAACGCGGCCGGGAAGAGGTCCCCGCGGCTGGACTGCCCCTCGGGGCCCCGACCGGGGTGCACGCCGGGAAGTGTAGTCCGTTCTCCGACTCGCGCTTGTGGGAGGCAGCCCCCAAACCGCGGGCACGGGCTCCAGCAGGCTGGGGGGTCGGGCTGACGGTAAGGCCTCTAAGGGGAAAACGGGGCTGGGAGGATGTGTGTGGTGTCCCTAGGGAAATCACAGCCACGTCTGCTTTCCCCACCAGCTCTGGGTTCCTCTGCCTCCTCAGTCAGAACTCGAGAATCCCCCGCCTTCCGTAATGGAAACTTCAAATTTATTAACAGGGGCTTAACGTGCATCTTATGCTAAGTGCTTTGCACACATGGTATCATTAAATCCTCGCAAAGTCCCCATTTTACAGATGACGCATAGAGAAGTAAAGTTACTTGTCCAAGGTCACAATTATAAATGGCACAACAAGAATCAAAGGTAGATTTTAAAGTTACAAACCGCCACCACGACAACCATGATTTTTACAACACTGCCTTCCCATTTAAAGAATGAGGAAACTGAACCCTGCAGAGGTTCGGCCTTGCTCGTGATCTTTAAGCTTGTAAGCCGCAAAATTCTGGGTCTTTTCACCTAGCCTCTCCTGAGTGGCCTGGGGGTCTGGTTCGAGGAGAGAAGAGGGGAACCACCGTGGGCTCCGGTGCCCAAACTCCAGACACTTGCCGCACGATCTCCTGAGAAGTTGTTCCACACTCGGAGGGAAGTGGGTACCTGCTCTCCTGGCTACTTGTGAGGGAAACTAAGGGTCTGTCAAGAATGCTTGTTGAACGAGAAGCCCCATTTTATTCTAAGTACAGGCGCTTCTGCTGTAACCCGATACATGCTTTCCTGAAAAACCTGGAGTTGTGCAAGACAGTGCACTCAAAATAAAAGGCTTTATTTTATGGGAAAAATAGAATTAGGACGGATTGCTCAAGAAGTATGCAACTGTATAATCAGAGTGCTACAAAGCCAATAACGATTCTAATAGAAATACTAGACATTTAGATTTCCACCGGCATTTGAGCTTGGCGGTAACTTCAGTGCCTTCTTTGCAATCGTAAAGGCTGGGGCTTGTGCTTCTTCCTTGGAGATGATGGTCTGGAAATATTAACTTCTGATGGAGACCATTTGTTTCAAAATTAAAATTCGGATCCAAGGTGTAGTCTTCTTCACTAATCTGTTATTTTGAGAAAATATCGTTGCAGTTTCTTCATCAGAGTTCACATCTTTGCTACATACCATACCATTGTAGCAAGCGTTACGGTCTTTGAAATCACTAAACTATCCGCTGTGGATCTAAAGGAATGCATTTCTGTAGGGTTGCAGCTTTTCCTCTTAAGATCTTTTATTACTAAGGCTTCCTCTTTAACTGTGAGAAATCTTGCCCCAGATTGCTTCAAAACATTCCCTTCCTAGAGAAAATTGCATATTAACCAGTATGATTGTGCTTTGCTGATATCATTACTGTTTACCAATTGCTTATGGGGTGATGCAAGTCAAAGACACAGGAGAGCGGTAGAACAGGTGGTCTCCAAGCTGGTGCCTAGACTTGGGTGAGGAAAGGGATCTGACTTGGTTCTAAACCTGGTGGGCTCTGCAGTGGAAATGGGGCGTGGGATGGCATTTGTCAAATCCATAAAAAATCCTTTGGATTTTGATTGGAATTGTAATGAATAAATTATTAATTTGGAGAGACTATGACTTTGTAATATTGAGTCTTTTATTCTTGGACTTTGGTATAATTTTGTCCGGGGGTATCTTGTACCTGCTTTCTTTGGTCCGTTCACTGGAACTTTACTGTTTTTACTTATTTACTTATGGCTGGGATTTTATTATTTTTTTTCCTAATCAGTTACTGCTGTTGGGGTTTTAATGCTGATCTTGGATCTGGCTAACTTGTTGAACTTACTCTTACTTGTTCTAGAATAGCTTGACAGATAATTCTCCACACTGTTCTAGCTAGATGACATCGTTGTTGAAAAAAAAAAAAAGCCTTTAGTTTTTTTTAGTTTAGTTTTTCCAATCTTTATAACTCATTTCTCACCCCTTCCCCTTTGGCTAAGAGTTCCAGTACAATGTTGAATGATAGTGGTGATAATGGACAATCGTTGTCTTGTTCTAGACTTTTTAAAGGAATTCCCCTAAGGTTTTCATCATTAAGTGTGATGTTTTCAGTAGTTCTTGTGGAAGTCCTTTATCAAACTTTAGTCCTAATTTGCTAAGATTTTTTTTAAATTAGAGGTTGACTTTTATCAGATGCTTTTTTATGCATTTATTGATGTAATCAGATGACTTTTCTGCCTTAATCTGTTAATGCTGAACCGTCCTTCTCTCTTTCACTATTGCTGGATTTGATTTAATAATATTTTATTTAGGGTTGCTGTGCGTTTGTTTTTATGAATGGAATTGGCTTGTGGTTTTATTTCTTGTGCTTTCCTTGCCTGGTTTTGACATAAGGGGAATGCTCGCCCTGTTCTATGATTTGGGGGAACCACCTACCTTTTCCTGTAATCTGGAATGGTTTGTGATATATTGGAGTTATCTGTTCTTTGAACATCTGGTAAAATTTGGCTGTAAGATCATCCATGCTTGGTGCCTTTTTGGTAGGTCTTTGACTACAATTTCATCCTCTTCTGTGGATATTGGTTTATTCAGATTTATTACTTTCTCCTGGAATAAATTTTTGTAATTTATGTTTACCTAAAGCATATCTATTTCATCTAGGATTTCAGATTCATTAGCATAAGTTTCTGCACATTACTTCTTATGAATCTTTTGGGTCCAGAGTTATATTTCTTTTGGCTTTTCTGATATTTATTTGTTCATTCCCTTATTTTTCTGGATCAAACTTGCCAAAAATTTTATAGTTTTATTAGTCTTTTAAAAGCTCTCAGCTTTTTGTTTTACTGATAATCTCTCCTACTTTTTTGGGGAGGGGATTTATTTTATTTAATTAGTTTCTGCCTTAATTGTTGACTTCATTTTTTTTTCCACGTTAGTGTTTATTTTATTATGTATACCCCTGGTTTTGATACGCAGTGCTTTCATTGTCATTCAGTTCCAAAAAACCATAATTTTGGGGGAGGAGGGTATAGCTCAGTGGTAGAGTGCATGCTTAGCTTGCACAAGGTCCTGTGTTCAATCCCTGTTACCTCCACTAAAAATAATTTTAAAATAAACCTAATTTTCTCCCCCCTCAAAAATATAAAAGTAAAAAAAAAAAAACCTCATAATTTCACTCCCCCTTTACTCCCAAATTATTTAGAAATTCAGTTTTCAATATCTAGGTATGTGGATTTTTCCTGGGTCATCTTTTAGTGATTGATTTCTAATTTTATTTGGTGAATGTATTCTGAATGATGTAACTTCTTAGAAATTTGTTGAGATTTCCTTTTTGAGTTAGTATGCTGTATTTTTTGTTTTGTTTTGGAAGTGTTCTGTATGTACTTTTAAAGAATGTACATTCTAGTTATTGGGATCAGAGATTTGACTATACAAGTTTATTAATGATCTAGTTTTTAACTATTATATTCTTACTCTTTTTTTCCTGTTTGATCTATTGGCTTCTGTGAGGTGTAATAAAATCTCCCATTATGAGTGAGGTTATGTTCATTTCTCCTTTCAGCTGTATCAGTTTTTGCTTTGTATACTTTGAAGTTATGCTGTTAGGTGCACAAGGGTTTGTGATATTAGTATGACATCAGTGAATTATTCCTTTTGTCAGTATGAAATATCCTTTGTTGTCCTTCCTAATGATTTTTGCTTTTAATGTGTCTTTTTTCTTAACATTTCCTTGGCACTTCTTTTCCCATTCATTCATTCATTCTGCTTTTTTTTGTTGTTGTTTTTCTGAGAGCTAATTGTTACCATACTGTTTCATTTCTGACACAGTTATCAATAGTTTGTGTAAAGCTATTCTCTTCTGTTATTTTTTCTCCATATCCCCATTCCCACCTGCATTTCTTCCTCCACCTCAAAGACACACTTTCTAATTTGTGTTTAATTTATGATTCTTGGATATGTCTATATTTGTAAAAGATGTATAGTGCTTTATATATATATTTTTTTAATTTACAAAAATTGTAGTGAGTAAATTTCTGCTTTTACATTTTTTGTCCAGTATTGTTTCAAGAGCATGCCATGTTGGTATTTGTACATGCAGTTCATTGCTTCTGTTTGCTTCATAGCACTCCAGTTTATTCTCCATCCTTAATTACTCACCTATTAATGAAGAAGACCTACATTGCCTTGAATTCTTTGCTACTCACACAATATTTCAATCAACAATCTTGTACTTGGATCCTTTGGAACTTGTGTGAGAGTTTCTCTGGATTACATACCAAGATTGGGGTTACTGGATCATAGGATATACATATGGAAATATGCCAGCCAAAGGTTCATGATAGTTCCAAATTCCACATATCTCACTAATACTAGTTTCCCTCTAATTTTGACTCTCTGGTGGATTAAAAATATGTTGTAATTTTCTAACTGATTATGAAGGAGGTTGAGTGTCTCTTCAGACTTCTTAGCCACTTAGATTTCCTTTTATGTTAATCGCCTATTCATATCTTTTGCCCACTTTTTTATACTGGGATTCCTATTCTCAAATATTTGCAGTATTTTGTTGTATATTCTATATATTAATCACAATTTTTGGAAGCTGAAAATATCTTCTCTCAGTTTGTCACTCATTGGTTAATTTTTTCAATCATGTCTTCATTTGGAAGAAATCTTTAATCTTATTATAGTCAAATTCATCTCATTTTCACTATATGGTTTGCATTTTCTTGGTTTAAGCATCTTTATTCACTCCAACATCATAAAGATATTCTGCATTTTTCTACTAGCTATTCTGGATTGAATTGTATTCTCCCCAAAAGATATGTTGAAATCCTAACCCCTCGTACTCCAGAATGCACTCTTATTTGGAAATAGAGTAGTTGCAGATGTAATTAATTAAATTAAGATGAAGTCATACTGGCGGGGGGAGGGTATAGCTCAAGTGGTAGAGTGCATGCTTAGCACTAGTCCCTGGGTTCAATCCCCAGTAGCTCCGCTAAAATAAATAAACAAATCTAGTCCCCCCACAAAGATGAGGTCATACTGGAGGAGGGTGAACCCTAATCCAATATGACTGATGTCCTTATAAGAAGACAGCGATTTGAAGACAGACACACAGAGGGAGAACGCCATGTGATGAGAATGGCTGAGGTTGGAGTTATGCAGCTGCAAATGGAGAAACCCAAAGATTGACAAGAAATCACCAAAAGCTAAGAAGAGGCAAGGAAGGATTCCCCTGAAGGTTTCAGAGGGAGCATGGCCCCACTGACACCTTGATTTTGGACTTCTAGCCTCCGGAACTGTGAGACAATATGTTTCTGTTGTTTTAAGCCACTCGGTTTATGGTACTTTGTTCTGGCAGCCCTATGAAATGAGTATACTGTCTTTGTAAGATGTATCTGTCATATTTAGGTCTCTAATCCATTTATTTGACTTCTGTATTATGGTGAGAGGTAGGGAACCAACCTTTCTTTTCTCCTGATAAGGAGCCAGCTTCCCAGTACTTTTCTTTAACAATCCATCTCTTCCCTTCTGATTGGGATGCTAATTCTGAAATATCTTAAGGTCTTTTATGTATACGTGTCTCTTTCTTTTCTCTCTGTTCTGTTCCTTTGATTAGTTTGTCTGCTCACGTGCCAGTCCACCTTTGTTTTCTTTACTCTGGCTTTTTGGTATATTTTATCTGATACAGAAAATTCTTTTTTCCCTCTCTCTCTCTCTCTTTCTTTCTTTTCTTTCTTTCTTTCTTTCTTTTTTTTTTTTCCCCATTCTTGTCTATTTGTGAGTCTTGATTCTCCCACATGTACTTTTGAATACATTTATTGTGTTTCTAAAAAAAAAACTTTCTGGAATTTGGGCTTGCATTGAATTTACACCTTGATTTAGGTAGCAGAAGCATCTTAATAATATTAAATTGTTGCATTCATGAACATGGTTCATCTCCCCATTTGTTAGATTACTTTTATGTCCTATAGTAACATTAAATTTTTTTTCTTCAAAAACAGCTTTGTGGATTGACAGGTGAATTCCTAGATTGATGGATCAATCAATTGATCAATCGATTGATTATTTATTTATTTATTTATTTATTTATTTATTTATTTATTTATCCATCCTAGATTACTTTTAAACTTTTGTTACCATTATGAATGGAACCTTATTTTTTGTTAGGGTTTCTAGTTGTTTACTATTATGTAGAGAAATGCTGTTCATTTTTCCAATTTGATATTTCATGTGGCCAATTTGCTGACTCTCATTAGTTTTAATGGTTTGGAGTTTCTGTATGGAATACCAGATCACATCCGAATAATGACAATTTTGTCATCCTTCATCCCATTACTTATATACATATTTATAATGATTCATTGCAATGGCCAGGACCCCAAGGAATGAATAGTAGTAGGGATTGTGTTCAGCTGTGTCTTCTTCCTGATCTTGAACGGAATGAGCTTAAGGTTTTGTGTTAAGTGTATGATAGATTTTTGGTAGATAGCCCTTATCAAATTATGGAAGTTCCTTTCTACCCCTAGTTTTCTGAGAGCTTTTATCATAAACAGAAGTTGACCTTTATCAGTTTTTTTTTAAGTCTATGAAGGTGACCATGTGACTTTCCTCCTTTATTCCATAATATAGTGCACGACATTGTTCAGTTTCTAATGTTTACTAAAACCTCCTCAATGGTGATTTATTTTTATTTTTCATACATTTTTATATTTTCTTACCTAATATTTTATTTAGAAATTGTATTTACACTTAGAAAGTAAAATGGGTCTCTAATATTCATTTCCCAAATTGTCACTATTCAGTTTAGGAATCAAGGATATACCAGTTTTGTAAAGTGAATTTTTCTTCTTTTTTCCCTGTAATAATTAATCTGTATACCACAAGTGTTCCTTGTTCCTTGAAAGTTTAGTAGAATTCCCCTGTTAAACCTCCTGAGGCTTCTTTTAACTTACATTTCTGGTTCTTTAATTGTTGTTGGTCTCTTCAGAGTTTACTGTTTCTTGTTTCAGTATTGGTATTTTCTATTCTTGTGGAAATTTGTCCATTTTGTCAAGGTTTTCAAGTGTATTGGTTTATATATTTCAAAAATTTATTTTATCATTTAAAAATATCTATAGCTATAGTTTCTCCCCTTTTTAGATATTTATTTTTTAATTGCCTCTTTCTTTTTTCTGTCAGTCTTTTTAAAAACTTCTCATTTTTTTTTTATAGGGAGGAAGGTAATTAGGTTTGTTTATTTATTTATTTAATGGAAGCAGATACTGGGGATTGAACCCAGGACCCTGTGCATGCTAGGCATGCACTCTATCACTGAGCTATGCCCTCCTCCTTCTATCGGTCTTGCTTGAAGAGTGTTTATCTTATTAGAGTTTCAAATTGCCAAGTTTTGATTGCTGTTGATCTTCTCTATTTTTCTGCTTTATCAGTTTTTGCCTTAAATCTTTTTCTTCTTATTTTTTGGATTTTTCTCTATTGTTTCACATTTAAGTTCCTAAACTGAGGCTTCCTCCATTTGTTGTCAACCTGTTGATACAAATTTTCAAAAGAATACATTACTCTTGAAACATTGTTTTGGTAGTGCTTTTATTACCATTCAGTTATAAGGATTTATTTCTTTTATGTTTTATTTTTTAACTCAAGAGTTATTTGTATTATATTATTTAAGTTTTGAGCTTCTGTATTTTTGTTTTTTTAGAGCTGTCTACACTAGGGTAGATAATTATGATATAATAAAGAGTTCAGAACATAATGCCTCAGAAGACATTTATTTATTTCACAAAACATCCCTGAGTATGTAGGTGGCCCCACCCAAAGAAGTCATCAGGTCCTTTCTTTTCTTTTCTTTTTAAATTGAAGTATAGTTGATTTACAATATTGTATTAGCTTCAGGTACAAAGCAATCTTTCTTATTGCTCTGCTTTGAGCACTATGCTGACTCGCATGGTTGAAGCCTTCTTAGTGTCACCAAATCTGTGTTCCCCTCAGTGAGAAGACAGAATGCAGAAGTACAGATCAATTAGCTTCATTTTAAGGATATGAAGTTGCCCACTTCTGCTCATATCCCACTGGCCAAAAATTAGTCATATGGCTACAGGAGACAAAGTGTGTCAACTGGGGTTTGGCCAGAAAAACAGAAACTGAACGAGTTATGTTAACAGAGAGAATTTAATAGAAGAAATTGGTTGAATTGATGAAATACATGTTGAGATGACAAAATGGGAATATTGTCTTAATATAGACAGAAATAATAGATGCAGAAATCAGCTTTCATCCCCTAGGACCAGGGCAACAAAGGGAAGAGGTTGGGGTTATTAGAATCTAGAAGGTTGAAGGAATACTCCTGTAAAACCAGGACCCAGGCCTCTGACAAGGGGACAGCTGGTCCTAGTGTGTCAGTGAGAGAAAAATGAGACAGAATGTGGAAGAAACAGGAGTCAACTGCTGCCATCAAGGGGAAGGACTATTGCTGGGGTGATGCTGTCAGGAACAGGATGTAAAACAGGAAGAAGCACACAATTTCTCCTTCTAGCCTTTTGTCTCTCTTTCTTGTGCTCCGTCTCAGCAGAACCAAATAGGGAGCTGGCGGCCTCAGTGCCACAAAGCAGAGTGTAAAAGGGTCGGTTGGGCTAAGAACCAATGGATTAGTCACCAACACAGTCCATCTACCCTTTTGACTACTCAGCACCCGTAAGTGTCTGTCTACGCATATTTGAACTTCTATTTAACAACCATAAGACATCACATTTCACCTAATCTTGAACAAAGATGCTCTCATCTGTTCTCTAAAGAAGGGAGATGCAGAATTCTTCCAGTTATATTATCTATTCCTGTTTTGCTTTTCCTATTATTCTTCTTCTGCTTCTGGCATTTTTTGGATTGTCTCCTCCCAACATTTCCATTTTCCCCTCTGTGCTATATTGAAAGTTTAACAGTAACTTTCTTTTTTTTTTTAAGTGGTTACTCTAAAAATATTATCATATATTTTCAACAAAATCCCCTCCATTTGTAAGTTGTTCAAAATTTTAGTTCTTCTTTTAACACCAAAATTTGACATTGTTACTGTACTTTTGATAGAATTTTGATATTTTTGATATGTTTACCTTTCATTTTTGTTTACTTTTTTTTCCTTATCATTCCTTTTTGTGTTTCAGATCTTCATTCTAGGATGAGTTTCCTTCTTCCTGAAGTATATGCTTTAGAAGTTCTTTTGAGGAGAGTATCCTGGTAATCAATTCCTAGTTTTTGGTTTGTCTAAACAATAATTTTATTTTTGTTCTTGAAAGATATTTTGCCGGGCATATGGTTCTACTGTGACAGTTACTTTATTTTAGCACTTTGAAGATCTCGTTCCACTATCTTCTGGTTTCTGTCATTGCTGTTGAGAAATAAAAAGTAATGCTTTGGGGGTGTGGGTATAGCTCAGTGGTAGAGCACAGGCTTAGCATGCAGAAGGTCCTGGGTTCAATCCCCAGTACCTCCACTAAAAAAAAATAAAGTAATGTTTTGGCTTTTCTCTTTGGTGTGCTAAGGCTTACTATGTATCTAGTGTGAGTCTTTTAAAAAGTATTCTGCTTGGGATTCATTGGATTTCCTGAATTTGAGGAATAATCTTTCATCAATTCTGGAAAATTCCTGGATATTATCTCTTCAAATGTGCTTCTCTCCCTCCTAGTTTCTTTTTTTTAAACCACGAATTGGATGTTTGTTGGACCTTCCCACTCTATTCCATATTTCTTAGCCCATTATTCATTTACCCATTTTTTTTCTTTCTGTGCTGCACCCTGTGTAATTTCTTCATATATATGTGTGTGTTCTAGTTTCCTCTCCTTTCAGCTGTAATATAATCTACTTAATTTGTCCACTGGGTTTTAAAATTTTCATGTCTGCAATTTCTAGCTTTTCTTATTCAAGCAAATCTCCTTTTCCAATCTTGAGAGTCTGTTTTCCCTTCAGTATTTTTAAAATACCATCTTCGATTTCTTTAAACATTTAATATATTTATTTTATATTCTGTGCCTTATCATTCCAACATTTTTACCAATCGTAAGTCTGATTCTGAGGTTTATTGCTTCTGCTTGCATGGTTTGTAGAACTCATGTTCCTTGTGATTTTGTCTGTGGAAATTCTTTTAAGTCTGGGGCTTTAAAATGAATTTCCCTGAATAGAGTTAGTTTTTGCTTATGCCATGTCCTTGTGGGAATTGCCAGTGTGGGACCACTATAAAATTTTGTCTGGAGGTCTTTCAGGCTATACAGATAGTACAAATTTAGGCTCTAAATTCACAGGAATATGTGCTTATTGTTAGGAATTCTCAGGGGGAATTTTTCACTTGCTTTACTCATCATAAAGGCAGAGACAAACATATATTCCTAATATCTTTTTCAGGGGGAGAGCTTTTTTTTTTTTTTTTTTTTTTTTTTTTTTTTTTTTAAAAAGCACCAACTGAGGGTTTGCCCTCAGGTTCTAGAATTTTATGTATAGGTCTCTGGTCTTTCCTCTTACTCTGCTTAAGTCCTAGGATTTTTCTTCTTTGAAGATGGCCCATTAACACCCAAGTTTTATGCGGATAACTGCAGGAAAAGTTCTGAGTCTAGAGCTCTCTACTTTTCTGGATTCATGCTTTCTTGTTTTTGGTCTGCAAGGATATACTTAAGGCCCACTGTCTTTCCTTCAAGAGTGGCACAACCAAGAGGAAGTGTCTGGTTCCCAGGCCTCCCCTGCTCTCATTAAATTATAGAGCTAGTTTACATACAATTAATTGTACCTATTCATTTTTAAATTAGTGATATCCTGTCCCTAGTTTTCATGGACAACAAATTCAATTACTCATTAATCTAATAGTTACTTCTCTTATTCAGAGAACACTGAAGGACTGTTGATATCCTAAAACCAAGGAATGTCTTTTATGGGCTGAATTGTGTCTCCCCGACCCCTACCCCCAAATTCATATGTTGAAGCCCTAACCCTCAGTACCTCTAAATGACAGTATTTGGAGATAGGGCTTTTAAAGGGGTGATTAAATTAAAACGAGGCCTTAGGGTGGGTCCTAATTCACTCATGACCTGTGTCCTTATAAGAAGAGGAAATGTAAACACAGAGATACCAGGGATGCATGTGCACAGAGGCAAGAAGGCAGTCATATGTAGGCCAAGGAGAGAGGCCTCAGGAGAAGCTAAATCTGCCCATACCTTGATCCTGGGCATCTAGCCTCCAGAACTGTGAGAAATACATTTCTGTTGTTGCTTTAAGCCACCCAGCCTGCAGTACTTTGTTACTGCAGCCTAAAGCTGTCTCCAGTGCTGTAATTCAGACACCGTCTTAGCCTAGAGGGAGGAATGCTGGTTTGACTCCAGGGCCTTTCCAAAGCCGGTCCCATCAGGCCGGTAGCACAGCCTGGTTTGTCAGACGGACTTCACAAACCCCAGCCTAGGATGCGTCTCACTCATGCATCGTGTTTCTTTTTTTCAGGGTGTCATTCAAGTCTTTCTGTTCAAAAATGAATCTGAGGACAGGCAACTTGTCGGTGACGCTTCAGACTTTCCAGACTACTTGGTTTGGAGGGCCTGTGGGATGTGCTGGGAAGGAGGACTGGGGGAGAGGTGAGAACAGCAGGAGTTAGGGAGGAGGAAGGGGGACAGAAGCACTCCTCTCAGGCACGAAACCAGATTTCTTTCAATAAATGTGGGTGAGGAAGGCATTTCGTGAGGTCTAGAAGCACAGTGGGAAATGCAGGAAGGGAGTGATGTTCAAGGAGTTTAGGACTAAATGATTCAGAGGGGGCGCCCGTGTCGCAGCCCTCTTCTACCTCTCCTGATTAATTCGGGAGGCTAATTCAATCAAAAATAATTGCCTCTGTTCACCTTTATCATCCCCTTCCCCCAACCTTCATGTATCACAAATTCATTGTCATTGAAAAAGTGTTGAGGAGACAGTGCCTGCCTTCATGTGGCTCCAAGTCTGGGTGGGCGGCAGGGGCACTGAGCAAACGCTGAAAGGAGTGAGTGTGTCGGAAGGGGCAGTAGGGGGCGCTGCGGGAGCGCATGCGCAGAAAGAACCAGCTAGACCTGAAGGCCTCAGTGAGGAAGCTGAAACCTGAAAGATGAAGAGGCAGGGGAGGGAGAGAGTTTCAGGCGAAGAGAACAGGGTTGTGATAGCCCTAAAGTAATTACAGTGTCAGTTCTTGACACCGAGGAAGCCCCATGTGGCTGGACTTCGGAGTGACGGGATGGTGGACGGGGCAGCCTGCTGGGAAGAGCTTTCTAGGAAAGGGTGAGGCTTTTAGACTCTCCCTCAAGGACAATGGGAAGCTACAGAATGAGTAAGCAGGGGAGTGACGGTTTGATCCATCCCCGTTGTTGGGTAGATCATGAATGAATTGTAGGGCAAGACTGGGAAGGTTGCTGTTGTAATAGTACAGGTGAGAGATGATGTGGCTTGGAGGAGGGGGGCTTCTGTGGGGATTGAGAGAAGTGACAGATTTTGAACCTCTGGAACATTCTAAAGGATCTGCTCTGGAATGAGGGAGCAGCAAGAAGTTGTGACTCTCAGATTTCTAGGGAGACTGAAGAGCTAGTAGAGAAGATAGTAGAGGGTCTAGCTGTTACTCTAGGAGGTCTCTAAAGGGGAAGCAGGATTTAAAAAAATTTTTAAAGAGTGTAGAAAAGGCATAATAATATCTGGAAGCAGCATTGGGATGCCAAGTGATGGCAGATTGTATTATTGTATACAGTATTTGCCGTCTCTCCTGAAAGATACCCACTTGATACCAAGCTCAGCCATATGACTCACTTTAGCCAATGAAATGTGAACACAGTGATGTCTATCTCTTCTACGCTGAAGCTTAAAGAGCCACCTCATGGCTATCCGTATCTCTTTTTCCTCTGCCAGGAGATTGGCAGTGTTTCAGAGGCTGCCCCATCAGCCCAGGTCCACAAATGAATATGTGGAGCAGAGCCCAGATCACTCCTGCTCTGGGTGTGAGTGACTCTACATTTATGTGAGTCACAGGGATTTGGGATCATTTGTTTCCACAGCATATCCTGACTGCTCCCCACCTCCTCCAGACTTTGAGGTGTTTGGTGAGTAGAGGGATGAAGAACCTTCAGTTAGGATTGTGGGGGTTATCTTTGGGGAAAGATCTGGTTTTAGTTAAGGTAAGAGTTGGAGGGAACATTCAGTGAAAGGTTTACAGGGGTGACAGTGGAAGAGTTTGGGAAGGATGGAGGGAGTCAGGAGTAGGTAGAGCAAAAGACAACACAGAATGATGGAGAGGAGAGAACCTAGGATGATGAGAGGAGCTTATCTCTGGGGGGGTTACCAAGGAAAAAAGAAGATAGGAAACATGATGAGTTTGGTCATGACACCCCTTAGAGGACAGAGGGCTCTCAAGTTCAGAACCACATAGTGCTTCAGAAAGTAGCCTCCCTTGGGGAAGGTACAGCTCAGTGGCAGAGCACGAGCTTAGCATGTACAAGGTCCTGGGTTCAATCCCCAGGGGGAAAAAAAGGAAAAAAAAGAACTTAAAAAAAAAAAGTAGCCTCCCAGGCCCATCCACTCCCTGTCACCTCACTCTCTCTTTCTCTCTTTTTTAAAAAAGTTTTTTTTCTTTTCTTTTTTCTTTTTTAAATTGAAGTATAGTCAGTTTACAAGGTGTCCATTTCTGGTGTACAGCATCATGTTTCAGTGGTACATATACATACATATATTCCTTTTCATATTCTTTTTCATTATAGGTTATTACAAGATATTGAATATAGTTCCCTGTGCTATACAGAAGAAACTTGTTTATTTATTTTATATATAATAGTTAATATTTGCATATCTCTAACTCCCAATTTATCCATTCCCACCTCTCCTTTTCGACTGATAACCATAAGATTGTTTACTATGTCCGTGAATCTGTTTCTGTTTTATAGATGAGTTCTTTAGTGTTTTCTTTTTTCTTTTTTTAGATTCCACATATGAGTGATACCATGTGGTATTTTTCTTTCTCTTTCTGGCTTACTTCACTTAGAATGATGATCTCCAAGTCTATCCATGTTGCTGCAAATGGCATTGTTTTATTCTTTTTTATAGATGAGTAGTATTCCATTGTATAAATATACCATGGCTTCTTTATCTGGTCATCTGTTGTTGGATATTTAGGTGCACCTCACTCTCTTAATGTTCATCATCATCCTCATCATAATGGGCTTACTTCTCAGTTGTTGGTGTCCTTCTGATAGAATATGACTTCCATGCTACAAGAGTCTGGCCTGAGTTGTTTCATCACTCTACCCTGAATGCCAAGCACAGGGGCCCAAATTCCTGGAAGATGGATGAATAAATGAATGAATGAATGAAACTTATGGATCCACCCTGTTCATCATGGTCTCTCCCACCAGTGAAGGGTGATTCTCAACAGTCTGTAAGCCTAGGTTTGACTCCTGACTCATATTTTTCTGTCTTTGTCATTGTGGGCAACTTACCCAGCATCTCTGGCCTTGGTTTTCTTAGCTTTAAAATGGGATCGTAATGGTTATCTAAGTCATAGGGCTGTTCTCAGAATTAAATGAGATGATTTATCTCATGTGAAGGACTCAACATATTGAACAACTATCCAATTCGTTGATACTTGTTTCATCTTAATTTTAGAAATGACATCTATGCTGATGCCCAGTGCAGACAAATATGCCACTCCTCTCCACTAGAACTGCACACAGTTTTTCAATCTCCTTGCTCCTCAACCTTAGTCTAGAGGAAAAGTGGCTTCTCCAAAGATCCACAGGGTATATTGAAGACCCAACAAGGGCTTTCCCCACTATACCTTAGAAGGAAGTGGCTCTCTTGGCTGCTGAGGAATGTGACTCAAAGAAATATCCAGCAGGCAAGGGAGTGTGTTAGTTTCCTCCAGCTGCTGTGACAAATTACACTAACTTAGTGGCTTACAACAACACACATTTACTACTGCACAGTTCTGGAGGTTAAAGGTCTAAAATTACTCTCACTAGGCTAAAATCAAAATGTCACAGGGCTGCATTCCTTCTGAAGCCTTGAGGGGAGAACCCATTTCCTTGCCTTTTCCAGCTCCTAGAGACCACCTGCATTCCTTGGCTCATGGCCCCTTCCTCCACTTTCAGAGCCAGCACGGCATCACTCCAAACACTTTTTCCATCATCACATCTCCTCTGGCTCTCCTGCCTCCCTCTTTCACTTACAGGGACCGTTGTGATTGCATTTGGTCCACCTGGATAATTTAGGATACTCTCCCCACCTCAACATCCTTAGCTTGATCATAAAAGTCTCCGTTTTTCCATGTAAGTTAATATACCGACAAGTTCTGGGCATTAGGACGTGGACATATATTGAGGGTCAGTTTTCTGCCTGCCACAGAGGGCAAGTTGGAAGTGTGCTCCCAGGCATAAGAACACTCTTTGTGTCCCTCTCTGGTCTCCCCAGCTGTGTGCTGATCTCATCTCTTTCTTTGCCTCCTTTTCTCAGTCCTTACAGCTCATTTAAAAACAGGCGTTGGGGGGAGGGTATAGCTCAGTTGGCAGAGCACATTCTTAGCATGCACGAGGTCCTGGGTTCAATCCCCAATACCTCCTCTTTAAAAAAGTTAATTAAAAACAAACAAACAAACAAACAAACAAACCCAGTTACCCCTCCTCCCCAAAACACCCCCCCAAAATAAAAACAGGTATCATCAGATAGAGGCATTTGCCCCAAATTGCCTAATCCTTAAGAAAGGTGGTCCAAGTTAAGGTCTCCTCTAACTATGTCCACTAGAATGAGCTTGATCAGACAGAGTCTCCAGGTGGAGCCTATAGACCAGCACAGTCCAAGAGAAATAGAATGCGAGCCACAGATGCGAGTCACAGATGTAATTTCAAAATTTCTAGGAGTTCTGTGGGGGAAAAAGGGGAAAAAGAAATAGATGGAATTAACTTTAATAACATATTGTATTTAATACAGTACATTGAACATATTGTCATTTCAGCATGCATTTACTATAAAACTGATAGATATTTATATGTTATGAAACTTTTATATTAAGTCTTTGAAATCGGGTGTGCATTTTATACTTCAGCACGTCTCAATTCAGACTAGCTGTATGTCAAGTGCTTAATATTGACAGTATTATATTGGACTAGTGCAGGCCTGGAACATAAATTCTGCAAAGGCCCCAGAGCCTGGAACAGTCCCTGCCACAGTGGGTGCTCAGATTTGTCAAACACAGGAATTAATGGACTGTTCTGTTCAGATTTAGGCTGTTTTTCAAAAGCCCTGCCTGGGCCACTAACCCAAAGAAGGAAGCCTCTCTAGATGGGTTATTTGCATCTAATTTGCATAACCCCTCCCAGGCTGGCTTGCTTTCCAGGCAGCTTCTCTCAGGTGATTCCCACTGGGTCCACTCTTGTCTGGACAACGTTGAAAAGTGCACCATTGAGCTGCACTCAGTGCTTAGTCCTGTCAGGAAGGTAAAGGACAGAAAGAGGACTCTTCATGGAGCCAATTTTTGGGAGACCTCCATGGGTGGGTGGGTGAAGAAAGCCCCCAAACACGTCTCCCAAGGCCTTTTGTGATCTAGTTCTGGTCCCTAGTCACCTCTTGCCTTATCACCTTGTTATAGACTGAATCATGCCCCACTTCAAATCCATACACTGAAGCCCTGACCCACCCCCCCACCCAGTGTGACTGAATTTGGAGATAGGGCCTTTAGGGAGGTAGTTCAGGTTAAATGAAGTCACAGGCCTGGGACTCTAATCCAGTAGGACTGGTGTCCTTATCAGAAAAGGAAGAGATGCCAAGGGCATGTGTGCACAGAGCAAAGGCTACGTGAGGACGCAGCAAGAAGGTGGCCGTCTGCAAGCCCAGGAGAGAGGCCTCAATAAAAACAACCCTATCGGCACCATGACATTGGACTTCTGACCTCCAGAACTGTGAGGAAATAAATTGCTGTTGTCTAAGCCACCCAGTCTGTGGCATTCTGTTATGGCAGCCCCAGCAAACTAACACCTACCTTGTCTCTCACCAGTCCTTGGTGCTGCCCTTAAACTCCACTCCATTAGCTCTCCTGGCATAAGCCAGGTCTTGCTTTAGGACTTTGAACTTCTTTTTTCTGGGCAATACACAAGAAGTAGCAGAGCTAGCTGCTCAGCCAGGTGCCTTTTAGGGAGACAGAGCTGCCCATAACAGGTAAAGGAGACAAGGAGGAGTGTTGGCTGTGTGCCAGATCACTGCCAGTCACTGAACACACTACTCCTTAAACAAAACACTGTGAAGTGAGCACCACTCACCACGTTTCAAGGAAAATAATTCCAACAGTGAATATTTATGCTCTAAAGTCTCAAGCACTGTGCTCTGGACCTAACAAGCATCACCTCATTTAATCCTCACTGTGATAGAGGAGGTAGGAACCGTCATTACCATCCCTATTCTGTATGAAAGGCAGGCAGGCCCTGGGCAGTTCAGTCACTTGCCAAAGTCCACAGAGTGGGCAGCTGCCAAACAGAGCATTCTGACTCCAGAGCGCTCACTCCTGCCTGCTACACTCTGCTTTCCGTCCGCAAGTCATCAGAGACTTGGGCAACCACAGACTTGTCCAGCGTTAATAATTATCGTCTGGGGCTGCACTGGAATTCAGTTTTGTCAGAAGTGCTGTTACATTCATGCAACAAATGTTTGATGAGTGTCCACCCTAGGACTAAAAATCTGGAGTCTGAAGACCAGAGCCCACAGTTACTGCCTAACAGGAGGGTCAGCATAGTGGAAAGACAGTCATGCAAACAGTTATAACTCAATTAACTGGAGGAAGGTATTGAATCCAGTGGGATCCTATAAATAGCCCAGAGTTTGCCTCGACAGCCTTTCTTCACAAGGGAATTTATGCTAGAGAAAAACCAAACAAGACTGGCACATGTTGCCTGATTTAAAAAAAAAAAAAAAAAGAATTACAGTAGAGAGAAAAAAAGCAAAAGTGCTGTCTTAACCATATAACCACATAAGGGTCATAATATTCTTTGAATTTAAGAACAAGCTTAGTAAATGATTACTAAATCTTTTTTATCATCTGATATGATATGATAAACCATCCCTAAGTTTTACAGCAGTCATTGCTTTTCATTTATGGATTTCGTCTAAAAATGTTTCAAGCCTTAAAAAGAATTCAAGTATAAATATCTTTAACAGGAAAGAAAAACTAACAAGTTTCATTAGCACTGGGGATGTTCTTATCTTTTTTCTCCTTGGGTGTTAGAAGCTTGAGAACAGTAAATACTGCAGAATTCAAAAATACATTTGCTTTGAGATTGTCTTTGGCCTTCAAATATAGCTAACACTTTATTGATTGAAAACTAATTTCCATTCTTAAAGGGAAAGCATATATTCTGATCTTATGTTTTCCTCTAAAAAAGGGGTTTATGTGCTTTTTATCCAGATGAGGGAATAGCGTATTCAAAGGATAGCAACTTGAGAATATGTTTTGCTTTCAGAAACTCAAAGATTTATATACTTCTGAAGCATAAAGTTCGGGAAAGGAGATGAGACTGGGCTATAACTGAAGATAACATTGAAGAGCCTTTTTCAAAAAAAATTTTTTTGGAAGAGCCTTTTATGCTGTGTTAAAAAGCAGGAATTTTACCCTAATTGGCTGGTAGGCAGTGAAAAGGAAAAACTCTATTTCTCCCTTTACTTGCCACTCTGTTCTCAATGCTGGTCACCAAAAGTGTGGTCTTTCCCACACCAAGAAATTCTCCAGGTCTTTGGGGACACCAAGTGGATGTCTTACAATTCAGTTCAGTTCTGACACTACCTACCTGGAGTCAGCATGAGATCCCACAGGTTACAGGTTCAGTCCCACCAGTAAGGGGTCTCCAGGTTACCTGCAACCTCTGTCCGACTTGACTACGAGTTGGGGAGTCTCCCAAGCCCCTCCTCAGGTTCGATAATTTGCTAGAACAGCTCACAGAACTCAGGAAAACAGTTTATTTACTAGATGACTGGTTTATTAGAAAAAGATGCAACTCTAGAACAGCTGGATGGAAGAGAGGCACAGACAGGGCAAGGTGTGGGGTGAGGGATGTAGAGCTTCCGTGCCTTCTCCCGGCACGCCACCCTCCCAGCACCTCCAACAACAGGTGTTCACCAGCCTGGAAGCTCTTGGAACCTTTCAGTTAGTTTTTCAAAAATTTAAAAAATTTTTATGGAGGCTTCATTACTTAGGAACGGTTTATCAAATCATTGGCATTTGGTGATTAACTCAACCTTCTGTCTCTCTCCCCTCCCCAGAGGTCTAGGGGTAAGGCTGCAAATTCCAACCTTCTAATCACGTGATTGGTTCCCTGGCAACCTGCTCCCAACCCTTCGCTTTCTAAACTGAGGTATGGTTGAAAGGGGTTCATTAGGAATAATAAGAGACACTCATTTCACTTTTGTCACTCTTATTGTTTTTCCAGGGTTTTAGAGATGCTGTGTCAGGAGAGGGGACAAAGACCAAATATATACTTCTTACTTTAAATCACAATATCACAGGTAGCTGTTGAGAAATTTTGGGCAAAAAAAATTTGTTTCTTTGAAATGATCAATTATACCTATTTATAAAATTTCTCCTGATGGCAGCCCTGAGGATGGGTTGCAGAGGACCAGGAAGATCATTGAGAGTCAGCACAGATGATGAAGCTGCTGTTTCTGAGCTCCCAACCCACCCTTCTGGGCTTTGCTTTGTGATGCTGGGCTGGGAAATTCCTGCTTTGTCAGATGGTTCTGTGTTAGACCTCGGCAATGTGGTTTGTTGGAGTCTGCAGGAGGGTGATGAACTTGTCCTGGTTGGCTCAGGACTTCCCCAGTTTTAGCACTGAAAGTTCTGCTTCCTTGGGAACCTCTGTTCAGGATGGTTGGTCACCTTATGCAGAAGGGACTTGCCTGCTGTTCTTGTAAGTGTTACCCCAGCAACACTTCTTCGCTCTCGCGGTGGTGGTGGTGGCAGCGGCACTGCCTTCCTGTAGCAGCTGCTGAATCCAGTTTGTAGTTTTCTGACACTTGCAAAACCAGTTTCATCAGGAACATCAGCACCAGCTGGCTGGTGCCCCTTCTTCTGCCTCTTTGGTCCCCCAGCTCTAGGTGTGGCACCTGCTTCCTGCAGTTGCTACTTCTGTGCTGTCTTAGAGCTGTGGTTCTGAGTGTGGTCCCCAGACCAGCAGTGTCAGCATCAGCCGGGAACTTGTTAGAAATGCAAAATTCCAGGCCCCATCCCAGACCAGTCAGAGACTCTGGAGTCTGCCTTTTAACAAGTCCTCCAGGCGATTTGGCTAAACTTTAAGAATCCCTACCTTAAAGTTCTCTTTCAATTATCTTGATAACTACTTTATACCAAGCTGGCAATTCTTTATATTATAGTTTATATGTTAAATTCTCTCTGTTAAAGTAACTGGTGTGGTTTCTCTTTCCTTACTGGACCCTGTCTGATCCAGGGCCCACTTCAATAATACAAGTTAAAGATGAAACTGTCCAAACTAGAGTGGTGGGAGTGAGGTGGAGAAGAGGTGACACATAGGAGATATTTAAAAGGTCTTGGTTACTATTTGAGAGGAGGGAGGAGTCTAGGACAGCTCCCAGTTTCCCAGCCTAGGTTGCAGATGGACTGTGGTGCCCATTCACGAAATACAGGCACTATTGGAAGAGGGGTGGGTTGGGGGAATGATGGTGGAGATGACCGATTTGGTTTTGGATTTGATCAGATTCCAACAGAGATACCCAGGTGCGGACATCCCATCAGCAGTTGGCTATAGGTTCCTGAGCTCAGGAGAGATGTCTGAATGTGAGATTTGGAAATGATCAGCATCTAGATGTCAGCTAATGCCATGGGCCTGGATAAGCCTACCTGAGGATGCAGGCAGCATGAGAAGGAGGACCCCGAGCCAGGTGTCATAGGATTAGAGACCAGGACGCACCAAGAAGGGAAAAGCAGGCTAGTGGGAGGAGAGCTGGCGGGGTGGGAAGTTACAGAAAGTGAGGGCCGAGGGAGGTTCAAAGTGGTTAGACGCAGTGGAGAGGCCAAGGGGGTGTATTAACCAGGTCTCTTTTTCCCTCCTGTATTCTGACTCTTTGACATCTGGGGCTTTGCTGACCCTGTCAGGACTGCCCCTGTCAGGACTAGCCAGTTCTTACAGATAGCAAATAATTTACCCAGGAACATGCTTTCCAAATACAAACCAACCAATCCAGAGCCCACCCCCCAACCCCTCACCTCCTCTATCAGGTTCGCACACTCCAGCCGCTCTCTATCTGCCCGAATCACCCCAGGGCCAGGTCCCAGACAACCAGGGGAGACCTTTTGCCTCCTTATTCCACAAAAGGTAGCATACTGTGCATTCCAGTTGCACCTTGCTTTTTTCACTTAACTATATCTTGGAGGTCACTACACACACACACACACACACACACACACACACACACACACATGCATACACACCCTTTATGTGTATACTCCTAATAGATCTTACTTCTTTTTACAGCTGTAGAGTGTTCTATTTTTGTGGATGAAGCACAGTTGATTTAACCAGCACTCTATTCATGGCCGCTTCAATAGTTTCCAGCTTTTGCTGTTACAAATAGTGCTGCAATGAAGAGGCATGTTCTTAGGGCATTTCATCTTTCCATCTGTGTGTCTTTGCAATAGTATCTCAGACATGGGATTGCTGGGTCAAAGGGAGCATTCCATGGAATTTTTTCTTCTTTTCTTTTGCAAGGGGGAGGTAATTGGGTTTATTTATTTGATTTTTCAGTGGAGGTACCAGGGATAGAATCCAGGACCTCGAGCATGCTAGGCATGTGCTCTGTCACTTGAGCAATACCCTCCCCCACTTCCTCCATGGAGTTTACTCTTTTGCATTCTACCTGCAAGGTGTGAGATCCCCTGTTTTCCTAAAGCATTGCCGACAGAGTGTTGTCAAATGCTGGGAGTTTTGCTAATTGGATAGGTGAGAAAAAGGATCTTGGTGTGGTTTGAATTTGTGGTTTTAAAAAATTATGAGTAGGGTTGAGCATATTTTTGTATATGAAGGGGACATTTGCATTCCTTTTTATGTAAACTTCCTCTTCATAGATCTTGCCCACTTTCAATAGTTTTCTTGGTCTTTTTGGCCACAGTTTTTAGATGCTCTTTATATTTTAGGAATACTAGCCCTTTGTATATGATATAACTGTAAATTTGTTTTTCATTTTATCATCTGTAGTTTCTAGTTTGCGTATGGTAGGCTAACATTTCGAACCTGCAAGAGGTTTTCATTTTTGCTTGGTCATTTAACAAAATTCTCTTTCATTGCTTCTGGATTTTGATGAACATTTTGGCAAGTTTACCCCACTCCTGGGTCATTAGGAGACTCGTGGATGTTTTATTATTTGTGAGGTTGTAATTTTCCATTTAGGTCTTTGATACACTTTGAATTTAGTCTGGTAACCGATGCGAGGAATGGATTCAAGCTTTTCTTTTTATTTATCTAGTTGCTTCAACACGACTAAATTAAAAATTTCCCTAAAGTCCCTTCCCAAATTAAAAACTATTATATGAGCACATAAATTTCCATAAGTAATTGCTTCTACTTATGGATTTTCTAATCCTTCCCTTGATCTGTATACTCATTGATGCACCAATAACACATTGTTATATATGTATTTGGGAGGTGGTAATTAGGAATATTTATTTAATTAGTTTTTTAGTGGAGGTACTGGGAATTGAACCCAGGACCTCGTGCATGTGCTCTACCACTGAGCTCTACCCTGCCCCTTATATTATTTTTTAATATCTGGTAGAGCTATTCCCTTGTTTTTTCCTCCTTCTCCTTCTTTTTCAGTTTTTTCTCCATCTTTGCCTGTTGTACTTCCAAATGACCCTTATAGTCAAGTTGTCTAGCTCTAGGAAAAAAATACCCGATGACATTTTTATTAGGCTTGTGATACATTTATAAGTGATCTCAGAGACTGACCTCTTTATACTGTTGGCCGCCGTTTTGTTTGCATCTTTGGAATCTAGGCGCCATCTGGTGGCCGTTGTTCACAACAGCAATATTTTCTCTAAAAAAGCTGCTCAAAGCAATAAACATTTATCATCTCACACATACTCTGTGAGTCAGGTATTGCAGGGTGGCTTATCTGGATGGTTCTGGCTCAGAGCCCTGGCTCATCCTCACTGCCAGGGCTTCACTCATCCCAAGGCTTGACTGGGGGTGGGGGATCCCTTCCAAAGTGGCTCATTCACACATCTGGAAGGCCATACTGGCTGTTGGCAGGAGGTCTCAGTTCCTCACCATGTGGCCCTCTCCATGGTGTCCTCATGACATGCTTCTGGCTTCCCCTCCTAGAGCAAGTGGACCCAGAGAGAGCGAGGTGGAAACTGCAATACTAGGTAATTTTAGACTTAAGAGAAAATGTTCATGTAGTACAGAATTCCCATGTATCTTTACCCTGATGCCCTTGATATTAACACTATAGTACAATGATCAAAAACTGGAAATTAACATTGGTACCACATTATTAACTTAACTACCAGCCTGATTTGAATTTTAACAATTTTTCTGTCGATGTCCTTTTTCTGTTCCAGGATCAAATCCAGGATCCCCCACTGCATTTAGCTGTCAGGTGCCCTTAGCCTCCTGTGGTCTGTGACAGTTCCTCTGCATTTCCTTGTCTTTCAAGACTTTGACCCTTTTGAGGAGAAGTGATCAGAGGTTTTATAGAATGTCCCTCAATTTGGGTTTGTCTGATGTTTCTCCTGGTTGAAAGAAAGTTAGGCATTTTTGCCGGGAATACCACACAAATCATGTTGTGTCCTTCCCAGTGCATATTCTATCAGACATGTCAGTATATCTTATTACAGGCAATGTTGACCTCGGTCAGTTGGTTAAGGCACTGTGTGCTGCACTTCCCCACTGTAAAGGTACTGTCTTTCTCTTTGCAATTAATAAGTATCTTAGGGAAGCTACTTTTCAGACTACACAAATCTAGATTCTCCTCAACATTGTACCTACTAATTTTAGCATCCATTGATGGATCTGGTCTGGAACAGTTGTTACTGGGGCATTTGCCTAACAGTGATTTTTTCATGTCCCTTTCTCCTTTTACATTTATTAGTTGAAATTCTGTTGAAAAAAGGAGCCATCCCTTCTCCCCATTACTTATTTGATTATTGACTTAGATCAGCATGAGCCCATGGGCATTTGTTTTATTCTATGGGTTAAAACCTGATATTGAAAGTCTTTTAAATTTTTGACAACCAGCTGGATGTGAAATGGTGTGCTATTCTGAGGCTCAGACATAGGGATTCTGCCCTCCAGTGTATGTGCGGCTGGTTTCCTTTTCCACAGTCAGCGAGCTGACCTGTATCCCTGGAGGAGCGTGTCACCCATGCAGGACACCTCCCTGCGCTTGGTCCCTGTCCCTGTATACCACACTCCTAGAGCAGGCTGGCCGAACCTTCAGGGTAATCTGTTGCCAGAGTTGTAAGTTGAAGGGGAAGAGGGTATAGCTCAAGTGGTAGAGGGCATTCTTAGCACGCGTGAGTCCTGGGTTCAGTCCTTAGTACCTCTTCTCCAAATAAAGAAATAAATAAACCCAACTACCTTCCCCCTCATAAAACAAAAGGAAAAAAAAAAGCAAAGCTGTAAGTTGGGGACCTGCAGGCCCACACTGTTTCTAAATACTTCATTTATTTGCCACATACCCAAATTGGTCCTTTTCACATGAAAGCCCCACTTCTGTCTAATTGTGAAGAATTCTAAAATCTGGTTAATACTGGGCCCACGTTCCCCCATGGTGCCAATTCAAAGAGCTGGGTAGAGATCACCAACCTGACTTTTTCAGTTTGCCCCAGTCCCCCTCCCTCTTTATTGCCCTACAACTGTCTTTTTTTTTTTTTTTTTTAACTTTCTCTTTTTCCTATGGAGGTACTGGGGATTGAACCCATGACCTCGTGCATGCTAAGCATGTGCTCTACCACTGAGCTATACCCTCCCCCTAACCCTATGCCTGTCTGTCTTCACCCATTTACCTTTTCTCTCTGTTCTTTTTGGGCCTACCATTTTTTTAAATTGTGGTAAAATACATATTACATAAAATTTTACCTGTGACCAATTTAACCATTGTAAAGTGGCATCAAGTACATTTATAGTGTTATAAACCATCACCACTGATGGTTCTAGAACTTATTCTTGAGTCCCCAGTACCTCCATAAAAAAAAAAAAAAGAACTTTTTCATCACTCTGAATGGGAACCTGGTATCCATTAAGCATTTTCTCCCAATTTTCCTTCCCCGCAGCCCCTGGCAACCACCAATCTGCTTTCTGACCCAATGGATTCTAAATTATTATGAATTTTTAATCACTGCCCTAGATAAATCCTAACTAGTTTGGAAAGCAACATATATTAGCATGATTTTATTTTGGTTAAAGTATACTTGCATGTCTCTCTCTCTGTAACACGCATAGATGTCTGTAGATGAGTAGGAAAAAAATGTCTGAAAAAATAAGCCACAAATTCTAAGCAGGAATTCCCTCCAGGGATTGAGATCAGAAAACATTCACTTCTTGCTCTGCATAATTAACAAAGAGATGAAAGTGTGGGTAACTTATTTTTGTGTATTCCTTCCCCCGACTCTGTATAAAAAGGAAGACATACAGAAATACATCTGGGACCGCTTTGACTATAAATAGTGGAGCCTGCCCTACATATGGCCTGCTTATAAATGAGATAACCAAATAAATCCCTTACTGTTTTAAACCATTTGATTCGGGTTATTCTTGTTGTTTGCACCAACAAGAATAGCTGATATTCTTTGTAATAACCATAACAGGCAGGCGCTATTGTTACCGACCAGGGTTCTTGGCCTTCTTAATCAATAGAAGTTGATAAGAGGCCAGACGAGAAATTCAGACAAGGCTTTATTGCGGCTCGTGCTGCAGCAGGAGGGGGTGAAAACAAGTAACAGCTTCCCTGTTGCTCCCAGCTGGTCCCTTAAATGGGGTGAGTGTAGGGGCGGGTACAAGTGTGGGGCTGGAGGGGTGGTTTGGGTGGTCCGCCCACCCCCTTGGTGGTGCTGTGTGCAGGGACCATGCACAGTATCTTGCTTCTGTTCCTGGTACCCTGCTTTTGCTCCTGACACCTCAAAAGTAGCAGCTGGGTTTTAGGTCTTTTTGTATCTTATTCTCACAACTGGCCCCAGCTGCGCATGTACACAGTTCTTTTTTAGCTCTTTATAGTTTCTTTGTATTCTGGTGCTCATTGCCCTGCAAGCATTGCAGCCCAGGGTCCCAAGTCCCAGCGTGTCTCCCTATTATCACTTTCTACAAAAGGAGACTGCTGTTGAGTGATGGAAAAGTCACTGTCTAGGGACACCAGCTAGCAGACACACAGGATTTTTTCTTGCCCCAAATCATCTGCAGCTGGAAAAGGATCAGAAACAAAAGCATGGCAGAGCTTCCAAGATAAACACCTTCCTTCACTTAGGCTCTGGGTTTGAGAGGGGGTAAAGCCCAAGAGCGAGGTCACTAGTAAGGAGGGCTAACACTTAGGGCTGCCAACCTGATTTCCAGCCTGAGGCTCTAGGCCGGGTGGTCCAGGAGAGAATTCCCCTCCTCTAACCAGGCCTGAGTCTTTGCAGTGCTTGGAGTGTGTGTTCTTCTGCCGCCACATTCCAGCTGGTGTATGGCATCCAACTCAACCCAGGCTCTTTGCTGGAACTGGGAAGCAGTGAAGGGATGCCCAGTCTGGGTCTGGACCTTTCCCAATGATGTGTGCCTAGAGGCCGCTTCCATCCCACTTAACAGGAGAGGAAACCATCATAGAGAAGGAATGGACTTTGGTGGAAGGTTAGGTTATTGATTTGAGATTTTAAAAATGTAGTCATTTAAAATTTTCTTCTGGGCACTGCTTTCACTGTATCCCATAAATTTTTGTATGTTGTGTTTTCATTTTCATTCATCTCAAAGTATTTACTAAATTCCCCTCTTTAATTCATTGGTTAATAAAGAGTGTGTTGTTTAATTTCCATATTTTTGTGAATTTTCCAAACTTCCTTCTGCCATTGATTTTTAATTTAATTCTGTTGTTGAAGAACATGTTTTGTGTGATTAGAATCCTTACATATTTACTGAAGTTTGTTCTGTGATCTAGCTAGTGGTTCTGTCTTGGAGATTGTCCCATGCATGTTTGAGAAGAACATGTACTCTGCTGTTGGTGGGTGGCATGTTTTATAGTTGTCTATTATGTCTAGTTGTTTTACTGTGTTATTCATATCTTCTGTTTTCTTGTTGATCTTCTGTCTAGCTGTTCTGTTCACTATTGAAAGTAGGATGCTGTAGTGTCCAAATATTGTTGAATTGTTTATTTCTTCTTTTAATTCTGTTAGTTTTTGCTTTACGTATTTTGGGGCTCTTTTGTTAGGTCATATATGTTTATAATTGTTACGTCTTCTTTTTATTGAAGTATAATTGATTTATAATATTGTGTTAGTTTCAGGTGTACAGCAAAGTGTTTCAGTTATTTTATTCAGATTACATTCCATTATAGGTTATTATAAGATATTGAATATAATTCCCTGTGCTATACAGTAAATCCTCATTGCTTATCTATCTATTTGATGTATAGTAGTTTGTATGTGTTAATATCATACTCCTAATGTGTCCCTCCCTCCCTCCCTCTCTCTCCCCTTTGGTAACCATAAGTTTGTTTCCTATATCAATGAGTCTTTTTCTGTTTTTTATATAGATTCATTTGTATAATTTTTAGATTCCACATGTAAGTGATACCACATAGTATTTGTCTTTCTCTGACTTACTTCATTAAGGATAATATTCTCTAGGTCCATCCATGTTGCTGCAAAGGGCAATATTTCATTCTTTTTGTGGCTGAGTAATGTTCCATTGTGTACATATATTCCACATCTTTATGGGCATTTGGATTGTTTTCACGTCTTGGCTATTATAAATAGTGCCACTATGCACATTGGAGTGCATGCATCTTTTCAAAATAGAGTTTTCATTTTTTCTGGATATATACCCAGGAGTGGGATTGCTAGATCATATGGTAGCTCTATTTTTAGTTTTTAAAGGAACCTTCATACTGTTTTCCATAGTGGCTGCACCAACTCATATTCCTACCAATTGTGTAGGAGGATTCCCTTTTCTCCACAACCTCTTCAGCGTTTATTATTTGTAGGCTTTTTGATGATAACATTCTGACCAGTATGAGGTGATATCTCATTGTAGTTTTGATTTGCATTTTTCTAATAATTAGTGATGTTGAGCATCTTTCATATTATGTCTTCTGGATGGATTGATTCTTTTATTATAAAATATTCTTCTTGGTCTCTAGTAAAAGATTTTTGTCCTAAAGCCTATTTTGTCTGATATTATAGCCACTCCAGGCATGTTTTAGCTACTGTTTACATTGTATGTATTTCCATTATTTTACTTTCAGCCTATATGTATTGTGAATCTAAAGTATGTCTCTTTGTGACAACTTACAGTTGCATCATATTTTTTAAAAGTCCATTCTGCAAATCTGTGTCTTTTAATTGAAGTGTTTAATCCATTTGCATTTGTTATAATTACTAAAGGTAGGCTTCACGTCTGCCATTTTCTGATTTGTTTTCTATATACCTTTTGTCTTTTTTCATTTGTCTATCCTTCCATTACTGCCTTCTTTTGTGTTAATATATATTTTTTCTAGTGTACTACTTTAATTTCCTTGTGTGTTTTTTAGTATATATATATTTTGAATAGTTTCTTAACATTTCCCCTAGTCCACACTTTCTTACTCCTTTGCACGTCTTATATTTTTTGTTGCAAACTGAACATTTTGACTATTATAATGGGTAACTTTGGAAATCATATGCTGCCCTCTTCCTCAAGTTTGTTTTTGTTGCCATTTTTTATATTAGTTATTTGTTTAGTGATTTTTTTCCAACTATTCTTAACTAATTCTGTAAAGTCTGTTCTCTTTGGTGTGTGTAGATCCTGAAATATCTGCTCAGTTAGCTTATGGATCAGCTAATGATTGGACAGAGATTTCCTGAAATGCCTGGTACCAATATGCCTTCCAGTTTTTACCGAGGGACTCTGTGTGTATTTGGGGCATGCTTTCAACTCTGTTAGGCAGTTTAAAACTCTGCCTTAGCCTTCACTTTCTGCTTACACAGAGCCTCAAAGTCAGCACAAGGTGAAAGCTTAGGACTTTCTCAGGTCTTTCCTGAGCATGCACACAGCCTTGGGCATGCCCATACTCAGTGCATGTTCATGGCATTGAAAGCTTCTCAGAATGTGTTAGAGATTTTCAGAGCTCCTATGGACATCTCATTCTCCAGCACTCCCTTTTAATCTTTTTTGTTAGTATATTGTTTGCCTGTACTGTTATCCACAATTTCAGGCAACCGTGGAGTTAAACAATTGCCTATATGCCTGTAATATTTTTTAAAACAAATGTCACCTCCTGTGAGAACCCTTTTTTCACTGAGAAAACTCTAAGTGAGGTAAAATACAGCCAGCCTTGCAAGTAGGGTCTTCCAGGGACCCACTAGGCAGGTCGAATAATGACAACTCTTTGTGAATGCGGCTTTATAAGCGCTCCAGCCCTGTTGTGCTCCCTCTGGTGATTGCAAGGCTGCTGGTTTTCCCCCTGAATGAAGGCTGTTGTTTTTCAAGGCTACTGTGTAGGTGGCGAGTAGGAGATGGGACAAGGGTAGGTTGAAATGCTACAAATCTCACTGTTCTTACTGAGATCTGGCCATTTTTCTTGAATAAATAAATGCTCTCCATATTGCTGCAGGTCTTTGATTAATTTCTAGAATTCTGAGAGGGCTGATTCTGAACTATTTTTTCTTTTTGCAAATTTTCACATTAATTTTATGGAGGAGAAAAGTTTTGGTAGTCCTTACTCCTCATTCATATTGATGCCACTCCTATTATTTTTCTTATGATGTAGAAATATTAATATGCATCCTTGTCCCTGTGTAATGTGATGAGAGTAGAGATGAGAATGTCACATGCTTCCAGAAAAATATTGTAGTCATCTGGACTGCTTTTTAACTATTCAGTTTCTCCTTCTTCACACCCTGTTAGGCATAGCCACTGACATGCTTTGGTCGATAAAATATGAGCAGAAGTGACAATGTGTAATTTGTTTCTTCCCTTCCCCATCGCTGTAGTGATCATGGAAACACGTTTTGAGATGACTCTCCATCAGACTGGGTCTTTTAGTGATGAAAATGAATATAGCCTCCTGTGGATCCATAGTGGACATGTAGCATGAGCAAATAAATATACTAGTATTATGTTAAAGCACCATGACTTTGGGAGCTATTTGTTATTGCAGCATAACTGAGCCTATCCTGAGTGGCATAAGTGGATAAAAGCATACTTGTTTGTGGACATGAAGAGTATTTCTTCATGTTCTTTGTGCCTGGTGGGTTTGTGTTGAAAGAATGCAAAGTAATATGAAATAAACTGCAGTAAGAAATAATGGTCAGCAGAATACTTAAAATTCAATACGTTAAACTGAGGCAGGAAGCCCCATAAAAAGACCAGCAGGACCCCTAGCCAGGGCCACTGCTTTCCTCCCAGCACCGTCTGGTTCCCTGGCCCAGAGGCTCTATCTCACTTTTTGCCTCTAAAGCGGCTAACTTACCTTAAAATTCTGTTGGTTCCCTGAGCTCATTTCTGATTGGTTATTTCCTTCACTCCTGATTGGTTATTACTCTCACTTCTGATTGGTCCACTTCCCTAACTTCTGATTGGTCCATTTGTAGTACTTCATTTGCATGGAGCTCACTCCTGATTGGTTATTTCTCTTACTCCTGATTGGTTATTTCTCTCACTCCTATTTCTATTTCTACAAAGCTTGTTCCTGTTTGGTCAACTTCTGTTATACTTAATTTGCATATGATGTTGCAAAGTGTAAAATGGGCAGCCTATAAAAGGCCTGTGTAAACCTACAGATGGGGTCCAGAGCTTGAAGTGTTAACTTATCTGGCCGTGCTGGCGTAATAAACCTGAGTTCTCCAACTCTCCAAGTGCTTCTTGGTCTCTCACCCAGATCTATGTTGCTGTCACAACTGAGTTGTAATGCCAAGCTGTAACACATTTTTCCACAACAAAACAAGAGACATTATACGACCCACATGAAATGAACTCTATGAAATAATTTCTGAGAACATGAAACAAAATCTGCACAAAAGTAAAGCCATGCCATGCTTTTGAATAAGAAGCTTAATGACTTAATCATATAATTTGTAAATTCAACATGGTGCCAATTAAAATCCCCAAAGAACTTTTTAATTGAGTAAAATAATCTTACAGCTTATATGGAAGAATGATGTCTCATAAAAAGCAAGAAAATTATGACAATACAGAAAGCTGAGAGAAGGTTAATCTTATTAGATATTTAAACTCACCTTAAAGCCATTGAAATGCAAATAGTGTAGCACTGCCATGTGACTAGGCAGACATTAGAAATAGATCCTAAAAAAGATACGATTTTATCACACGTAAAGATGGTATTCGAATTTGGGAGGGGAATGACTTATTTTTAAAATGTTGCTGGTATAACTGGAAGAAAATAAAGTATGATCCCTGTATCATGCAGTACAGAAAAACTCCAAATGGTCAAAATATTTACGGATAAAAAAAATCAGTAAAGATCTCAGAAGAAAACTGAAGAAATTTTACATACAATTTTGTGATGGGCAGGTCCCTTTAGCTAAGATAAGGAAGCTCAAGTCCATATATTACAATATTAATATATTTGACAAAATAAAAATCACATGGCAGGTGATGACCATAAACAATGCAGATAGTTGTACAAATAAAAGCATACTAACCAAGTAGAAGATTGGGCAAAAGATATAAATAGACAAATTATAGAATAAAAAACACAAGAGGTGAATGAACATACGATAAATGGTCTGTCTTTAGTATCCAGGGAAATGGAAGTTAAAGCAGAAATGAGACATCATCATTGTATAGCCATTCATTGGCAAAACAGAAAGTGACTTATAGAGTGAGTGCTGGTTGGAATGCTGGGAAAAGGATCCTCTCACATATTGCTGGTGGCAGTGTGATTTGTTAGAGAAATTTGAGATTTTCAATCTGGCATTTTACATTGAAATAAAAAATACACATATCCTTCAATCCAGAAATATTCTGAGTCTACTGTATGACAGAAGTATCAGTACTTAATGATATATGTGTAAGATTTTCACTATATCAGAGTTTATAGAAGCAGAACACTAAAGCAATCATAATCACCATTAATGAGTGGTTGAATTAATCATTGTACATCAAGTTTATGAAATACTTTGCAGACAGATAAAAGAATGAGTTAAATACAAGTCAAAGTAGAGATATTACCATTATGTTGTGTTGTGGGAATATCAACATCAAAAGATGGGTATATAATATAATACTACATTTGTAAAACAAAGAAAATCCGTGTGTGTGTGTGTGTGTGTGTGTGTGTGTGTGTGTTTTGTGGGTGTGTATAGAGACATCCTGTCACAAATTGGTAGAAAAATCCCAGTATAAGACATAGAAAAGGAGACTTAGAATTATGCCAGAACTTCCTCTTATTTACACTTGTGAAGGTTATCACAGGTCTTTGAGTTGGAGGAGTTAGATCTGATACTAGAAACTATAGTATAGTTTTCATATTTAGTTACTTATAAGTACAGTAAATTCGTTAGCGTTCTCATAAAAATAAAAATGTATGACCAGCATATCAAAAATTTTGCATGATGAAAAATATAACAAAATAAAAATAATGGAAATTTTAACAGTTTTTTGTTTTTAAGAAACTTTTTAATAGAAAAGTAACAGAGAAGAATGCATGATTGATAAATGCACAGCTTGATGCATTTTCTAAACTGAGTATACCCATGTAGCCACCACCCAAACAAGGAATAGGACAGTAACAGGATCTCAGAAAGCTCCCCTCGTGTCTCTTCCAGTACTACCTCTTTCCTCCTTCTGAGAGGTAAACTTTATCTTATTTTCTAATAACCTAGATGAGTTTCGCTGGGGTTTAACCTTTATGTAAGTGGTATCATTCAGTATGTACTCTTTTGGATTTGCTTAACATTATATGTGGAATACTCATTCAGTTTGCTGTATATAACAGCAGTTCATCCATTTTATTACTGTGCAGTATATCACACAACTCATTGCTGAAGGAATTATGCACATTCTGTGTGGCTCTATTGGTAGAAGACTCATAAGCTTGTAGGTAGTTTCCTGCAGACCTTTTCCCTTTGCTAATTTTGCTTTGTATCCTTTGTATCCCTTAATGAGGAAAATAAATTACAGCCAAGAGTATGACTAGATGCTTAATCCTCTGTGTCCTCTTAGTGAATTGTTGAACCCAGGGGTGGTGGTCTTGGGGACCTCTGATACAGTTGGTGTCAGAAGTGGGATTCGTTAGATTCCCCCATGACTCACTGAAATTCAGCAAAAGCATTATTTGGGAAAAGGAAATGAAGATGAAAGGGTGGAGCATGATGAAACTTTGGTTCCTGGGTGACTGTGGAGTCATCCATGGTATGAAACAGCACTGAGCTGCAGTCTGTTATGAGAGGTAAAAGTTACTTATGTAATATGAAAAAATAGATCATCTCCAGGACAGTTGGCTTGCTGGATGCCCTGGCTGCTTTTGGCCATGCTGGCTGAAGTGAGGGGGGAAATGCAGCCTGAGTGATGCCTTTAGTTTTTGTCTCCTCCAGGAAGAGGAGAAAGGGCTCCTAAATCCTCTCTTCCCCTTCTCCACTTGCATTCCAGCCATGATTTTTTTCCTGAAAGCTGTAATATTAACCTGTAAATGTTACATGTACTTCTAGAGGTTTGAGTAAACTTTCAATGAGAAAGAAAAGGGGTATATTTTAAGTGCTTTGTGTCTTGTTACTCTTGTATATGGATGTATGAAAAATTTTGATATAAAATGTTAAATGATTTTAATTTCATAAATGCTAGAGGGATCATCCTTATAGAAAAAGCTGCAAAGAAGTGTTGAGGGACACAAATTCCTTTTTGCCACTGATGGGTGGACTAGGTTTAAATTTGCTGAGTATTGGAAACCAAACAAATTTCCATAGGTGATGATTTTTACTATGATTTTTGCCTGTTGGAATTTAAGGGAAAAAGAGGCAATCTCCATATGGAGGTACACTTTTGGAGCTTTAAGCAGCAGTTTTCAGTTTGCTAATGAGCTTTTATGAGATCATATATCTGACAACTTTTGGAGGCTGATGGTTTTCTGGCCTGAGGTGCACATTTTGAGTGGATCAATTTGAACTCAAAGTTTGACAATATAAAAAGGGTTTAGGGAAATCTTCCTTGTCAGTCATGCCTGGAACATGACTGTCTGGCCCTGTAGTGTCTTTGCTGCTGCTGAAGAAAACCTGCTGGCTTTTAAAAAATCTGAATCAACAGAGCCTTATAACCTGGTCCTGTGTCTAAGTGAAAACCTGCTACAAGCTGTGCTGAATTGAAGGCAGATATGGCTGAATAAATAGAATTCAGCCTCTAGGAGTGTTACAGATTTAGGGCATCCCTCTGTGGGGGCCAGAACTGTGAGAACATTGTGCATGCTGGCTGGACCATCTGGGTCACTTACAAGTGCTCACAGGAAAGGGCTTATTCTCTGAGAGGACTATCTAAAATTAAGATCAAGCAGTGGTGGATCGGTGGGTATAGCTTGGTGGTAGATCGTGTGCTTAGCGTGCAGGAGGGTCCTGGGTTTAATCCCTAGTATTTCCATAGAAAAATGAAATTAAATGAAATGGTTCCTGATCAGCTCTGTATTTCTGATGCAGAGTAATCGCTTCCGAACTTGTGATTCCTGCCCCAAAGCTGCATGTTGGAGGAGGACATCACAAGGACTGTGACCCCTCCACCCACTGCTGACAGATCTAACTTTTGACCCCTCTCTTGGGGGATGTCTCATTTCTGTTCACTTGTGTTCAGCTTTCTGGATTAGTTGCAGTTTGCAACAACAGACTGATAGCCTAACTCTACCATTTTCAGCTTTCTTCTGGTACAAAGACCCTAAGGAAGGCAGCTTGATTATTAAATGCACTTATCTCAGAAAGGGATTGATCTTTTGTAGATTACTTACTGAATAAATAGTCAGGAGTAAAGGGATAGGAGGATATGTAACCCAATTTTGAAATTTTTGAAAATTCAGGATTCTATCCTGACCAATTGCTGCATAAATGTGTCATTCTGTTTAAGTTATATAAAAATTTTTTTCTATGAAAATACTTTTGTTTCTGTTTCACACAACTTTTCCAGAGGAAGGATCTGAGTGAGAGTAGGGAATGAATAAAAAAAAAAAAAGTAATGTTTTGACTGTGGAGTGACACATTAACTCTGTATCAATGAAGGAGAAAAAACCCTCCAAAATCCCAGCATCCGGGGAAAGCATGAGAGCAAGGGAGGGCATTAATGGTCTTTTGTTTTTCAAAACTGTTCCTGGAAACTTTCCCTTCCTAAAGAAAAATACCCCTGCTCTTTTTTCCAAAGTGCTTCATGTGCTTTGAATTCTCACATTGGACCCTATGAACACACCTGACAGCTGATTAGGAGACAATGGGAGGTGGCCCTGACTATTGCATGTTCCATGCAAAACATCTTTAGACATCCACACTCATGAGGCAGATGAGCTGGTGTAATGGAAAAGCAAACTGTGGTAACTGACTGCCTGGGCATTCCCTCTGAAAGTGAGGACTGGACTGGCAACCCTGGAGCAGGAAGGCCCAGGGCAGGAGGCCACACAGGGGACTCTGTTAACCCCTCTGCCTGACCAATGCGTGTCCTGCTCAGGGCACCCTAACAATTGTAAACTCTGCTTCCAGGGGTACCATGTGTGTCCTCTGGGGTGGTTCTTTTCATGTGTGCTGTGCCCTGACACTGCCTCAGCCCTGGAAGGCTTTGGGGTCAGCTTCAGCTTCCCAGCCAGAGTGTGCTGTGCCTGAGTTGATGCCTTGGGCCAGGCAAAAATTTCATACAGAAACTTGAGGAAGAAGCCACTTGGATTTCTTTTTGAATTCTGGAGGCAAACTTTTGCCTGGAGTAAAAACCACAGTTTCTCAGCCTGTTTCTGAGTCTAGATTGGCAGGTAATCCAAGAGAGAAAGTCACTGTCTATCATCAGTTGCAATTTACCACACCCTAGAGAACTTCCCCATCTCACCTGTACTTCTCAAGGCCCCTCCGAGTAATGGGACTGTCTTCTATGTACCTGATACCATGAGAAATTCAACTCCAGTTTTCTGAGATTTTGGTTTAGTTATTTAGCCTCCTGCCTGGTCAAGTTTTGCAATTCAGCAAATGTCTTAAATAGGAAATCAGTTTCTTGAAGCCTCTCAGATCTCCAGTTGATCCCTCTACCCTCACACAGCTTCCAGAAGTTCTACTGGTTTCTCTATGTTTCAGAAGTGGCCCTGCACGAGGCCCAGATTCACCACCTTTGGACCATACCCAACATTGGCAAAGGACCCTAGAGAGACATGAGTATCCTCAGCATTTGTCTGAAGATTCTTCCCTCTCTGGAATTTTATTTCCTTAACTCTTGCTGCTGTCACAGCTCTTTAATACCTTTCAAATATGATTATAGTACTTGATAAGGCTTTTCCAGTTGCTTTTAGCAGAAGCATTGACTTGCTTCAAACTACTCCATCCTACCGAAACGTGAATGTCTTCTGATTTTTTTCTGTTTAAATCAACCTTATTGTGGTATAATTCACATATAGTAAAATGTACCACTCTCAGTATACAGGTCAGTGAGTTTTGACCAATGTATATACCCATGCAGTCATCACTACAATCAAGATATAAAATAATTCCATCACCCCAAAATGTTCTGTCATGGTCCTTTGTAGTCAGTTCCACCTCCTTCTCCAGTTACAAGCAACTAGGCAACCACTGATCTGCTTTCGGTCACTGCAGATTAGCTTTGACTTTTCTAGAATTTCACAGAAAAGGGATCATACAGTATGTACCTTCTTGTGCCTGGATTATTTATTCAGCAAAATGTTTTTGAGATTTATCTGTGGTAATTGTATCAGTTGTCCATTCTTGAGCAGAATTCCATTCAATTACATCATTGTTCATTGCTGAACAGTGTTCCAGTCTGTGACTATACCATAATTTGCTTGTCTATTCCCTGGGTTGTTGTCTATTATGAATAAAGCTGCTATGAACGTCATGTATAAGTCTTTGTGTAGACATACATTTTTTTTTCTTGGATAAATACTTAGAAGTTAAACTGTTGGGTTGTGTGGTAAGTATAGGTTTAACATTATAAAATATTGCTGAGCTGTCCTCCAAATTGCTTGTAACTTCTGCATTCCTGCCAGCAATATTTGAGAGGTCCGGTTACTCCTTCTCATCTGTCTTTTAAATTTAACAATTTGAGTGGTTGTATAGTGGGATCTCACTGTGGCTTTGTGTTTTCCTGATGACTGATGATGTGGAATACTTTTCCAAGTGCTCACTGGCCATTTATATATCTGCTCTGGAAAGTGACTGATGTTTTGCTCATTTTTCAATTGAGTTGTTTGGACTCTCACAGATTTGCAAGAGTTGTTTATATATTCTGTATACCAGTTAGATATAGTATTGTGAATATTTCATTCCCATCTGTGATTTGCCTTTTTATTGTCTTAATTGTGAATTTTGAAGAACAGAAGCCTTTCATTTTGATGAAGTCCAAATTTTTCTTTTGTGGTTTGTACTTCTTTTGTGCTATTTAAGAACTCCACACCTACCTCAGGGAAGTAGTATTTTCTCTTAGTGCATTTAGAGTTTTCACTTATATATTTAGTCCCAGGATCAAATTTGAGTTAATATTTGTATAATGTGTGAGGTATGGGTACAAGTACTGTTTGTTTGTTTGTTTGTTTGTTTGTTTGTTTGTTTGTTTTTTGCATATGGGTGTGGAATTGCTCTCTATATCTTTTTATGAAGTTAAAAAATGAATTCTTTTGTATAGCTAATGGTTGGGTCCTTTTTTTATCTAGTCTAGCAACCTTTACTTTTTAATGGAGTGTTTGGAACATTTATAATCTGATTATTGATACTGTTGTTTAAATCTACCTTAAAATTTTTTTTCTATTTTCCCCTTCTGTTGATTATTTTCCCTCCTTTTTGCCTTTTGGATTGAGTATTTTAAAAGGATTTCTTATTATCCCCTCTATTGGCTTATTAGTTGTTGTTGTTTTGTTATTGTTGCTGCTGTAAGATTTACAGTAGATGACTTATCATAGTCTACCATCAAATAATATTGGACCACTTCACATATAATATGATAACCCTACAAGCTATTTCGATTCCTCCACTCATTCATATGCAATTGTCATGTATTTTACTTCTACCTATGTTATAAACCTCAAAATAAATTGTTATAATTTTTATTTTAAAAATAATATTTTAAAGAAATCAAAGATTAAAACGTTTGCATTTACCTACATATTTCCCACTTCTGGTGCTTATTGTTTATTTGTGTATGTCTGGGTTTCCATCTGGTATTATTTTTCTTTCATTTGAAGAAATTCCTTTAACTTTTCATATAGTGAAGTTCTGTTGATGATGCGTTCTCTGTGATACATTCTCTGTTTTTGTTCATTGGATAAATTATTTTAAATTCACTTGAGAAGGATATTTTATTTGAGTATAAAATTTTAGGTTGACAGTTTTTTCTCTTTCAGCTCTGTAAAGATATACTATGCATGCATGATTTCTGATGAGAAATCATCAGTATTTCTTATCTTTGTTCCTCTTTTACTAAATGTGTTTTTCTTTGGCCACTTTTAAGATTTTAAGTTTAACTCTAGTTTTCAGGGATTCAATTTTTATGAGCTTCAGTGTGGTTCTTGGATCTGTGAGTTTATAGTTTTCATCAAACTTAGAAAATTATATACGTGTGTGTGTGTGTGTGTGTGTGTGTGTGTGTGTGTGTATATTTCCCCCTTTCCTTCTAGGATTTTAATTATGTATATATTAGCCCACTTAATATTATTTTACAGATAAATGAAACTCTGTTACTTTTTTAAGATTCAGTTTTTTATTTCTCTATTTTGCTTCATTTTGGATAGTTTCTATTGATATTTCTTCTAGTTAACTGATTTTTTTCTTCTCCAGGAAGTAATCTATTATTAATCCCAACTAATGCTTAAGTCAACACACAGAAAGAACGTATGGATCAGTTTTATTGACTATTTTTGCTCCTATTTATAGCCGTATTTTTCTGGTCTCTTGGCTTGTCTAATAATTTTTAATTGGGTGAAGGACATTGTCAATTTTACTTCATTGAGTGCCTGGGTTTTATTTTTTATTTTCTTTTTAAAAAGAAGTATTAGATTGTTTTCTGATATGCAGTTAATTTACTTGTGGTTCAGTTTGATTCTTTCAAAGCTTACATTTAAGCTTTGTTAAGTGAGTTTGAATAATCTTTTTATAGAGATACTTAGTCCAACTACTAAGGTGTAACCCTTCTGGTGTCTCTGTTGAATGCCCTAAGTAATCAGTGAAGATTCTGCTCTCTGGGTGGTCATATCTTGAATACCTTCCAGCTTTGAATGAACTCTGGAAACTGTTTAGTTCAAAGTTACCTGGTATGTATATGTGCAGTTTTATGGAGTTTCACCCTATGCATGCACAACTTAGTGTTCAGCAAAGACTCAAGGGAGCCCCAGGCAGACTTCTGGAGTTCTTTTTCTACATAGCTCCCTATTCTCTCTCATTGCCTTTTGAGCCCAATATATATATTCTTACTTTTCTGTCATGTCAATTTATACCAATATTTCTTGCTTTCTCTCTTTTGTGAAATTTTCTGGTCAATCCTTTCAGTCTCCTTCAATAGCCTTAATTCTTTTCTTATTTCATCCCATCACCCTGACCTGGAGAAACCTCGGCATGAATTGAATGTAGTGTCCATTTCTATCCCTATGGATACACTATGGTAGTTTTGTGCAGCTGAATACACAACTAGGTAGATTGATGTCAGTGTAAATATTTCATTGCTAATAACCTGAACTCCTCTTATGATTCTGCCCAACAGATCTTTTCTGTTTCATATCTCAACTCTTTATGCCATTATCTATTGCTATGCTTTCAAATATTTTTAGTTATCTTCATCTCTAATCTTCTCCCTCTCTTTCTAGATATGCTTGTCTCCTGCATCATAAAGAAGCTGAAGCCATCTGTTGAGAAATCCCTCCATTTCCTTCCACAATTCAGAATAATCCTCCCTTTCCATCTATTCTTTTTCCCTAATTTATATTAAATTGGTAATAGATCCCTTTTTAAAACTAAGGTTAATTTCTTGAGCATGGATCCCACTCTTTTTTTATTTTGCTAATAATAGACTTTGATCTCATGAGTATTGAATTTATATTTACCGTAATTCAACAAATCCTGATCTACTAGTTCTTACCCATCAGTATTTAAAGTCTCCCTTTACCTCATAAAGTGCTAGTTACCCTTTTACACTTACATTTATTGAGAGCATGATCGTACTCCCTCCATTTCCTCACTCCCATGCACTGTGAGTCCATAGTAAGCTGACTTTCCATCACACAGCCCTATCTATTTTACCTTTTATAATGGATTCTCTGTCAATACCTGCTACCTTACTTAGATGTCCCCCACGCTCTTTCTTTGGGAAGGCCTCTTTTTTTCTTACCAGATCTTTAATAGGTATTTAATCAAGGTATTTAGGAATCTAAGAATTCTCTTCCAGGAAATATACCCCTCAGAGATTTTCAGAGCATAGTCAAGGTCATATGTTTATTCTCTAAGGTCTCACTTTTTATGCTTCACAATTATTTGACCTCATCCCTATAGGGAGTACAGAAGAAATGTTTTCTTCCAGTTACTTCTGACAGCATCTTGGGATAGTTGCTTTAAACACTTATAATTATAATTTAGATAATTAGTGCTGAGAAAAAATGTTTAGAGATTTTTCTTGGAGGCACTGTCATTGATGCTAAAAGTAACATAATAATACACACATAATAATCACAGCTCTAGAGAGATGAGGTCAGGAAAACCAAAACTATAACAGGGTTCAGCTTTTCCCTCCCACAACAAATCAAGTAAACATTGGGTCCAGCATCCTGGAACAAAGGTTACTCAGGTGAGTGGAGTTTTATTTTGGACTTAGAAATTGTCTGGGAAAAAAAGAAGTGACTAGTTGAAAATGGGAATCTACGCAAGGTCTGGATAGTAACACCTTTTCGTGAGAATATACAAGAGTCCCTGAGAGAGCCCCGGTGAAGGGCTGTTCTCTGATCCTGCAGAGGTTCTCTCCCTCTCATCCATGTGCCTATAGTGTCATCTCCAGTCTTCCTCTGCATTAGTTCTGTCCTAATTTTCACCTGCGTCCTTTGATTAAACCTTCTTGGTCTGAGATTCCCTAAGCATGGGGTCAAGATGAATTAAATGTGTAATAGAGCAAATTATAGGCCTGGTGCACAGACTATCTTAAATGAATGTTTATGTCTTTTGTTTCCACTGGACCTCGTCTGGGTGAGACTAAATTTGGGGAATTAGTTTACTCTGAAAAATTCTATGTGTCCACTGTATGACGATGTAAATACATTGTCTGAATTTTCATCAGAATTGGTGCATTAGGGAATTATATTATTGTAAATTTTGATCTTCAGATCAAAATAATACACCTTGAAATAAATGCCAAACCCAATTACAGAAGATGTATGTTTACCAGTGAATATTCTCACAGCTGAATAGTCTCTCATTCCAAATAGCATACTTTGGTCCAAGACTTGGTTCTGAGATATTATATTGGTCTCACAATCAGGCATCTGATGTGGATCCTGTCTTCTGTTCTGTTTCAGAGGAACATAAAAATCTTGAAAGCAAATATGACAGATCAGGACAGTGGTCAGTACAGGGTCAGTGCTCACAAGGATTTAATAATTTAATGAAATCTTGATAAACCTCAAGGTAAATAGACTTGAGGGAGGCCTTGCCACACTTTTTGCTCAAGCACAGAGACTGTACAGGATTCATTATCGGCCACGGTACTCTCTTGGTCAGTTGCACCTCTGCTACTGTTTCTTTCTGTGTGTAGGTGTCTGGCTCCTGCTTCTTTTGATGATTTTTTTTTCAGCCCTGAAATTTATTTGTCTGTAAGATTTGATTTGGCAGTCCAACTTTATACTTTCCAAATCACTCACCAGTTTCAATCTCTTACACTGAGCAGTTATTTTCTCATTTGTTGAATTTCCTATTTATAATATTTTTCTGTACACTTCGTTCTAAGCCATTGTGTTTGATTGTTCTTATATGTACCATATACTTTATTTCTACTGAAGTATAGTCAGTTACATACAATGTGTCAATTTCTGGTGTACAGCATAATGTTTCCTATGTAAATACATATACATACATATATTATTTTCATACTCTTTTTCATTATAGGTTACTACAAGATATTGAATAAGTTCCTTATACTATACAGAAGAAATTTGTTTTTTTATCTATTTTATATATAATAGTTAATATTTGCAAATCTTGAACTCTCAATTTATCCCTTCCCAGCCCTTTTCCCCCTGGTAACCATAGTTTACTTATTGTGTCTGTGAGTCTGGTTCTGTTTTGTAGATAAGTTCATTAGTGTCTTCTTTTTTCTTTTAGATCTCACATATGATTGATACCATATGGTGTTTTTCTTTCTCTTTCTGGCTTACTTAGAATGACAATCTCTAGATCTATCCATGTTGCTGCAAATGGCATTATTGTATTCTTTTTAATGGCTGAGTAATATTCCATTGTATAAATATACCACAACTTCTTTTTTTTTAACATTTTTTATTGATTTATAATCATTTTACAATGTTGTGTCAAATTCTAGTGTTCAGCACAATTTTTCAGTTATTCATGGACATATACACACTCTTTGTCACATTTTTTTTCTCTGTGAGTTATCATAACATTTTGTGTATATTTCCCTGTGCTATACAGTGTAATCTTGTTTATCTATTCTACAATTTTGAAATCCCAGTCTATCCCTTCCCACCCTCCACCCCCCTGGCAACCACAAGTCTGTATTCTCTGTCTATGAATCTATTTCTGTCCTGTATTTATGCTTTGTTTTTGTTTGTTTGTTTTTGTTTTTTAGATTCCACATATGAGCGATCTCATATGGTATTTTTCTTTCTCTTTCTGGCTTACTTCGCTTAGAATGACATTCCCCAGGAGCATCCATGTTGCTGCAAATGGCATTATGTTGTCAGTTTTTATGGCTGAGTAGTATTCCATTGTATAAATATACCACATCTTCTTTATCCAGTCACCTGTTGATGGACATTTAGGCTGTTTCCATGTTTTGGCTATTGTAAATAGTGCTGCTATGAACATTGGGGTGCAGGTGTCATCCTGAAGTAGGGTTCCTTCTGGATACAAGCCCAGGAGTGGGATTCCTGGGTCATACGGTAAGTCTATTCCTAGTCTTTTGAGGAATCTCCACACTGTTTTCCATAGTGGCTGCACCAAACTGCATTCCCACCAGCAGTGTAGGAGGGTTCCCCTTTCTCCACAGCCTCTCCAGCATTTGTCATTTGTGGATTTTTGAATGACGGCCATTCTGACTGGTGTGAGGTGATACCTCATTGTAGTTTTGATTTACATTTCTCTGATAATTAACAATATTGAGCATTTTTTCTTGTGCCTATTGGCTGTTTATCATTTGTACTATATACTTTAACTGCTGTGTTAAATTTTAAGAAATTGGGTAGGTCAGTCCACTTAATCATTATTATTTTTTAAAAAAGACTTGGTTTCTGTATGTTTGAACATTTTGATAATAAAGTATTGGGGAAAATGAATTGAATTTTCTTCTGCAATTATAGTTAAATTTTAAGGCAAATTGCCTAGTTCCCCCCAAGTTATCTACTATTTTGATTGATATTGACTTGAATCTACACATTTGAGGAAACTTCAAATCTTGACAACATGTTATATCTTCCCATCCAAGAACATGGAATTTAGTTCCACTCATTAAGGATTTCTTTTACGCTATTTAATTTTTTTTTTACTTTCATATTTCCAACGTATCACTGACCTAGTTTATTCCTAAGGTTTTTGAAGTGTTTATGCACAGTCTATTTTAAAATTTTGCATATTTGTGTAATATCTGGGCAAATTACTAGCTTATTACTTCTAAAGTATTTCAGCTGGTTCTTTGAATGTAACACAGAAAGTAATCTAGTTTTCAAAGAGGAGTAATTTTTCTTGCCAAGTTTTTGGACAAGTTAGAAAAATACTGAATAACTGTGTGCCTGGGGTCATGTTAGTCTTTTCTTCCTAATGGAATGAGATTGCTTGAATGTTCACTGTCACATTAACCATGTATAGTCTTGGAAAATATCTTTGTTATGTTGTATTTTTATTAAGATATACTGCTCAATTCAGTCTAGGTTGACTCAAAAGTTCTATTCAAAGATTGAACTGGTTTATAGAAAGATAACTTTGGACAAAGAGTATTTGATAGGATCCGGTGCAGCATAAGACCCTTGATCATCTGTTTTTCAGGAAGACCACGCTTTTACATAAACAAAAACAAACAAAACCTCCCAACCAAGCAAGGATATGCAGTTTTGAATAACACAATTAGTGAGCTTAATGCACTCTTTAAATTATTAAGTAGAGAATCTGCATTCCATGTTAAGAAATCTATTAACATAAAAGACATATTAAAATAACTTTTGAGATGAAAATAATGACTCCATTCATTTATTCATCTAATAGATATTTGTTGACTGCTTACTAGTGACGGAATGTTCTCAACCCTAGACATGGACTGAAAACAAGGTAGACAAGATCCCTACTTTCATGGCCCTCATGTTTCTATCAGAGGAAATTGTCATCCTTCAATAAAATAAGATAATCCAATGAGATAATTTCAGTTGTTATAAGTATTATGACAGATATACTAGGTGATTAAGAGAAACAAACTTTAGGGATGGATTTTTATGCATGACAGTAGACTAGGGTCCCAGAAAGGAGATTTTAAAGAAATTATGGTGAGAACCATATTTCACTTGACTTGAAGAAATTCACACATGTGTTCTGTTTCTCCCCAGGTTCTGTGGATTTGAGCAAAATCATCATACCTCAGCCCCCGAGAGAAGATTTCTGTTGACATGGCAATGGGTATGGTCATCCTCGCTCAGAGTGGAATAGGGACTGTGGGGAATGTTTCACTCCTTTGTCATTACATCTGCTGTCTTTTAAGGAGGCATGGATTGAGACCATTAGAGCAAATAATCAACCATCTTGCTTTAGTCAATACTTTGACCCTTCTTTGTGGAGGAATCCCTCCAACAATGGCAGTCTTTGGATTGAAATATTTCCTAAATGATATAGGATGTAAACTTGTCTTTTATTTTCACAGAGTGGCCTGGGGAAGTTCCCTCAGCACCACCTGTCTTTTGGGTGGCTTCCAGGCCTTAAGTATTAACCCCATGAACTCCAAGTGGGCAGAACTCAAATTCAAATCCCCGAAGTATATCAATTCTCCATGTATCCTGAGCTGGCTGTTTCATTTGCTGATAAATGTCATGGTTCCCATGAGAATGATTGGACAGAAGAACAGCAGAAACATCAGTGTGAAGTTAAATTTTGGGTATTGTTCCTGTTTGTTTATGAACACAATTACAGAATCAATATGCTCAGTTATTTACTCCTGTGTTGATGTTATTTGTTTGGGACTCAAGATATGGGCCAGTGGATCTATATTTTTTCTTCACAGGCACAAACAGCAAGTCCAATACATTCATAGCACTAGGCAACCCCCAGAAATGTCCCCAGAGGCTAGAGCCACAAAATCCATCATGATACTTGTGAGCACTTTTCTCATATTTTATTCTCTCTCTTCTGCCTTTGAAATATACACTTACCTTTTTGACAATCTACAGTTGTGGCTTGTGAACACCAATGTGCTCCTAGCATCTTGTTTTCCAACCTTCAGTCCCTTTTTGCTCTTAAAAAGTAACACCCATGTCTCCAGCCTCTGCTTTTCCTGCTGAGGAAGTTATAGAATTTACCCAGTTACTGACAGCACTGCACAATAGTCATTCATCCATTCATCTCATTCTGTGAAGTACCCTCTCTGTACCACTCGTGTTTTAGACACAGTGGTGGACAGCAAGGGTATCTGTGGGGAATCCAGACATTGGACAAACAATTACACAAATAATTATGTAATTGTAGTTGTACAGGTGCTGCAATGAGGCATTCGGAATAGTATATCTCAGGATCTTGGAAAGCTTCCCTTTGTGTCTGCAGCTTTGGCTACTCCCTGAATATTTTGGAGGAGTTCATCAGCTTTGCGGGTGTTCTTGGCAAATGGAAAGCACATTCGAACGCCATTTGCAGGAAGGAACATAGGACATACAAAGAACTGAAAGAAAGCCCGTGTGCCTCAGGTGCCAAGAACAAGAGAATTTGGCATGAGCTGAGGTTACTGAGTTAGGGTCAGATGACAGTTTGCTGGGTTTTACAGGTTAGGTTAAGAATGTGTACCATGAATCCCAACAGTCATTTCAGGCTTTTATCAAGGAGGTAAAATGATTTAAGGTTTTTTATCAAGGAGAAAGAGAGCATTTAAAAAATTATCCAGTTTGCCTAAAAATTATGAGCATAGCTTATTGAATTGAGCAAGAGTCAACTTGAAAAAAAGAATTAGGAGACTTTTGAAGCAAACCAGATGAGAGAAGATGATGATTCTAATAAATATGATGAAAATAAACACAAAAGAGGAGCACATGGACTTGAGACACACCTCCTTAGAAGCATGCACTAAATTTAGTGACTGTGTCATAAGGGGTGGTTTAAAGCTGGTGTGGACAATGACTTACAATTCTCTTAAAACTTGAGCAACTGAATTGGTTGTGGTGGTATTTCTTGATATCAAGAAACCAGGGGAATTGTAGCTTGGGTTTAACGATATTGCACATTCTTTTTAGCACGTGGAGTGCTGAAAAGGCATCTAAGGCATCTGCATTATGCACATGTCTAATCAGAGTTCACGCACACGTATATGTGAGTGGAACAAAGATGGAAGGTTTGCTTTGGAAATACACACTTGGCTGTCAACAACATATATTGGTAATAGGAACTTAGGTAGGGTTGAAATAAGAGAAAGGGGAACTCGAGAGTGGTGAGCTTCATTTAAAGATCAGATGGAGAACATACAGCTATACATTCAGTTCATTAATTCATTTTTTCATTTTATCCAGAATATTCAATGATCCCCTACTATAGGCCAGTCACTGTTATAGGCAATTTGGATATAGTAATAAATAATATTGGAAAAAAATAATGGTCCTTATGGAGCTTACATTCTACTGGGAGTGGCAGAAAATGTTGAACAGGTAACACTGTAGTATTTCAGTTCATGGTTAAGTGCTCTGCTGGAAAGTAAAAAGTAAGGGATAGGAAGGCGGGGGAGCAGGAATGCCTCAGCTGGTTTGGTTTTAAATAATCTGGTCAGGAGATCCCTCCCTGAAACTGTGATATTTGAAGAGTCTAGAATGACTTGAGGGAGGAATGAAGGCACAGAGCTGGTGGCAAGAATGTAGAGGGTAGAGGGGACAAGTAGAGGAAAGACACAGAAAGGAGCATTACTTGTGTGTTAGGTGACCAGTGTGGCTGCAGGGAGACACAGGGAGGAGCAAGTAGTAGGAGTTAAAAGTGCCAGCTTATGTGAAGTGTTGTAGGCAGTGTCACTATTTTGACTTTCATCCCAAAAGAGAAAGGGAACCACTAGAGGTTTTTGAGCAGATGAATGACATGATCAGATTTATTTTTTTGGAACAAATGATGGTGATAGTGTTATACTGTATCAATTTAGCTAAGCTGGAACCATGTTTCCAAGAACTTCCCTCCTGAATGGTTTTGGGTTAGGGCTGGCAGAGGTGACATTGGCGCCATATTTAGAATTTAGCAGAGAAGCAGTAGCCATATGCTCTGAAGGGCAGTGCGGGCCCCGGGCTCCAGGTGGCTGCTCCTCTGCTGACTCACCCCGCTGGCTCCTGCCCGGTGTCCTCCTTCGGCTCCTAGTGCTGGGCCAGGTGTGTGTGCAGTCCACGGCAGAGTGCCAGCTTCTGCAGGTCCCCCACGTGGTAGATATCTGAGGTAGATCAATTAGATGTATGGAAACTATGTAAGCCACAATAGAAGAATCATAGGGTATTTCCCTGTGGTTGTGGGGTAAATCCATGTGACCGTAAGTGCATAACTTTCATAATTTCAAGAACAACTACTTGGTTCGTTGAAACTAAAAGTCAGACTCTGGGATATTAAAATTTCTCAAATAGCAATTTGTAGTCATTGTTTCCACATGTCACTTACTAGACTCTCTTCATGCTCTTATAATTGAGCATTCTTCCTCCTCATTCCACTAAAATAACACTTAAAAATTTTTTTTTTCATTATGGTTTTTATTTTTGGAGGGGCAGGTAATGAGATTTATTGATTGATTTATATTTGATGAAGGTACTGGGGATTGAATTTAGGACTTTGTATGTGCTAGGCACACACCCCACCACTGAGCTATACCTCCCCCCTAAAATTGCTCTTAAGAAATCATCAGTGACTGCTGTGTTTGCGGATACTATCTGCAGATCTCAGGCCTCACATTATTTACTGTTGAAGCAAAATGACACAACTGGCAACTCTTTGATTCTTGATACACTTTGTTTTCATAGTTTCTAAATTGCCACCTTCTCTGGGTTCTTTCCTGCCCCAGTGGTGGCTATTTCCCACTGTACTTTGCTACCCACTCCTTTTGAGCTAGATCTGTTAACTCTGTACTATACCAGGGACTGTTCTCCTCGCCTGTAGCTTCATATTCTCTTTGTGTGTGCACATCTGGTTATTTGGCTTTAAAAAATATCCAAATCATTCCCATATGTAAATGACTTTTACAACACTTGCAGTAATCTTTCTCTTCAGCTTAATACTTGCTATTCACTGGATATCTGATGGAATTTCTAATTTTTAACAAATTTTTATTTTTTTTTTATTTTGGGAGGGAGGTGACTATGTTTTTATGTATTTGTTTATCTTTAATGGAAGTACTGGGGATTGAACCCAGGACCTTGAGCATGCTAGGCATGCACTCTACCACTGAGCTATACCCTCCCCCAGATGTCTAATAGTAATGTATCTAAAAATGAATTATTTTTTTCTACTAGCCTCACCCATTTTCTCTTTCTCCTGTATCTCAGCAAATGACACTAGGAGGCCATACATTTTTCCAATAAATCCCTTAGAAATCAGTCTTGATTACTTCTTATGTGAGTGAAGGTCTTAAAGGATTGCTGAGAATTTGACAGAATGACAATATACAAATGTGTGGACAGGTTAAGGTGAAACAATAAAGCATAGTATGGTTTTCTGAGGCTTCCAATCATGAGGGAACCATTATAGTGTCCAAGCTTGAAAAGGCAAAGCAAGGAGCAGTTACTGGACCCAGAGGAAATAGGGATCCTCAAATAAGATGTGTGACCTTTGGTGGGGGGTCAAAGCCAACTTTGATAAGGTAGGGAGGGAGCCAGGGAATATATACAATCCAGTTTCACTCTTCCTGCTCTCCAGTCTTAAACTGGTCCAGCCTATTGATGGAGCCCATAATGATTAGCCTTGAAGGCACAGAACAAGGCAGAGATGGGTGGAGAGTAGATCTGGAGGGACACATGGAAAATACACATTTCAGTGATCTTTTCTTTCTTTTACAATCCAGTTTATTCACTAGTGCCTTTGGCTTTATTTATAAAATATGACCTTTCTTATATCAGTTTCTCTATATCTGTTACTTCCACATTCGTCTAACCCATTATTTTTGCCCTGAATTACTGTGATATCTTCCTAACGAATTTTCATTTTCTAATTCAGGCCAGCTTTCAATTCTTTCACATCAAAGAACCTAAGTTTCATATTATAAGTTACAGGCTATGAAAAATGTTCCTACTTAGAATTCAGTTTCCAAATCTCATGAGACTGGAAAATGATCATCCCATCAAGCCTAAACAAACTAGAAGGAAAGAAATAATAAAGAGCAGAAATCAGTGAAATAGAAAAAATGTGCAAGAGAAAAACCAAGTTAAAAATCCTGTTATTTATGAAATTGATTAGTCCAACAAAAAGAATGAAAACACAAATTAGCAATATCAAGAATGAAAAATGAAGCATTAACACATATTACAAAGATATTACAAACATAATTTATAAAACATAAATTAGCTACTATGAAAAATGTGAAGGTGAAAACAACCACACAAAATTTATGGGATGCAGCAAAGGCAGTGCTAAGAGGGAAGTTTATAGCGATACAGGCCTTCATCAGAAAAGAAGAACAATCTCAAGTAAACAATCTAACCCTCCAGCTAAAAGAATTAGAAAAAGAAGAGCAAAAATACCTAAAAGTCAGCAGAAGAAAGGAAATTGTAAAGATCAGGGAGGAAATAAATAAAATAGAGATTTTAAAAAAATAGAAAAAATCAATCAAACCAAAAGCTGGTTTTTTGAAAGGGTAAATAAAATTGACAAACCTCTGGCCAAAATCACAAAGAAGAAAAAAGAGAGAGCACAAATAAGCAAAATAAGAAAGGAAAATGGAGAAGTTACAACAAATAACATAGAAATACAGAATATCATACGAGAATATTATGAAAAACTATATGGAACCAAAATGGATAACCTAGAGGAGATGGACAAGTTTCTGGAAACATACAGTCCACTAAGACTGAATCAGGAAGAAACTGACCACTTGAACAAACCACATCACTAGAAATGAAATAGAATTAGCAATAAAAAACCTCCCTACAAATAAAAGTCTAGGACTGGACAGCTTCTCTGGGGAATTCTACCAAACATACAAAGAAGAACTCATACCAGTCCTTCTCAACTCTTCCAGAAGACTGAAAAGGAGGGAATACTCCCAAACTCATTCTATGAAGCCACCATCACCCTGATACCAAAACCAGGCAAAGATACCACCAAAAAAGAGAATTACAAGCCAATATCACAGATGAACATAGATGCAAAAATCCTTACCAAAATACTAGCAAATAGAATCCAACAGCACATAAAAAAGATTATACATCATGATCAAGTGGGGTTCATCCCAGGGACACAAGGGTGGTTCAACATATGCAAATCAATCAATGTAATACATCACATCAGCAAGAGAAAGGACAAAAACCACATGATCATCTCAATAGATGCAGAAAAATCTTTTGATAAAGTTCAACACCCATTTATGATACAAACTCTCGCCAAAGTGGGTATAGAGGGAACATAGCTAAACATAATAAAAGCTATATATGACAAACCTACAGCCAGCATAGTACTCAATGGTGAAAAACTCAAAAGCTTCCCACTAAAGTCTGGGACAAGACAAGGCTGCCCACTGTCACCACTCCTATTCAACATAGTCTTGGAAGTCCTAGCCACAGCAATCAGGCAAGAGAGAGAAATAAAAGGGATCCAAATTGGAAAAGAAGAGGTAAAAGTGTCACTGTTGCAGATGACATGATACTATATATAGAAAACCCTAAAAGGTCCACACAAAAACTACTAGAAATAATTGAAGAATTCAGCAAGGTTACAGGTTACAAGACTAACGTTCAAAAATCAGTTGCATTTCTTTACACTAACGATGAATCAACAGAAAAAGAAAGTAAAGAAATAATCCCCTTTAAAATAGCACCCAAAGTAATAAAATACCTAGGAGTAAATCTAACCAAGGAGGTGAAAGACTTACACACAGAAAACTATAAAACATTGATTAAGAAAATTAAAGAAGACTTTAAAAAAATGGAAAGATATTCCATACTCCTGGATTGAAAGAATCAATATTGTTAAAATGGTCACACTGCCCAAGGAAATCTACAGATTTAATGCAATCCCTATCATATTACCCAGGATGTATTTCACAGAACTAGGACAAATCATAATAAAATTTATATGGAACCACAAAAGACCTAGAATTGCCAAAGCATTACTGAAGAAAAAGAAAGAGGATGGAGGAATAACTCTCCCAGACTTCAGACAATACTATAGAGCTACAGTCATCAAGACAGCATGGTATTGGTACAAAACCAGACATATGCACCAATGGAACAGAATAGAGAGCCCAGAAATGAACCCACAAACTTTTGGTCAACTCATCTTTGACAAAGGAGGCAAGAATATACAATGGAATAAAGACAGTCTCTTCAGCAAATGGTGTTGGGAAAACTGGACAGCAGCATGTAAAGCAATGAAGCTAGAACACTCCCTTACACCATACACAAAAATAAACTCAAAATGGATCAAAGACTTAAACATAAGACAAGATACAATAAGCCTCCTAGAAGAAAATATAGGCAAAACATTATCTGACATACATCTCAAAAATGTTCTCCTAGGGCAGTCTACCCAAGCAATAGAAATAAAAGCAAGAATAAGCAAATGGGACCTAATTAAACTTACAAACTTCTGCACAGCAAAGGAAACCATAAGTGAAACAAAACGACAACCTATGGAATGGGAGAAAATTTTTGCAAATGAAACCAACAAAGGCTTGATCTCGAGAATATATAAGCAGCTCATATGACTTAATAAGAAAAAAACAAACAACCCAATCCAAAAATGGGCAGAAGACCTAAACAAGCAATTCTCCAAGGAAGAAATACAAATGATCAACAGGCACGTGAAAAAATGCTCAATATCACTAATCATCAGAGAAGTGCAAATCAAAACTATGATGAAGTATCGCCTCACACCAGTCAGAATGGCCATCATTCAAAAGTCTACAAGTGACAAATGCTGGAGAGGCTGTGGAGAAAAGGGAACCTTCCTACACTGCTGGTGGGAATGCAGTTTGGTGCAGCCACTGTGGAAAACAGTATGGAGATTCCTCAAAAGACTAGGAATAGACTTACCATATGACCCAGGAATCCCGCTCCTGGGCATCAATCCAGAAGGAACCCTGCTTCAAAATGACCCCTGCACCCCAATGTTCATAGCAGCACTACTTACAATAGCTAAGACATGGAAACAGCCTAAATGTCCATCAACAGATGACTGGATAAAAAAGAAGTGGTATATTTATACAATGGAATACTATTCAGCCATAAAAATGACAACATAATGTCATTTGCAGCAACATGGATGTTCGTGGAGAATGTCATTCTAAGTGAAGTAAGCCAGAAAGAGAAAGAAAAATACCATATGACATCGCTCATATGCGGAATCTAAAAAAAAAAACCAAACAAACATAAAATCAAAACAGAAACAGACTCATAGACATAGAATACAAACTTGTGGTTGCCAAGGGGGCAAGGAGTGGGAAGGGATAGACTGGGATTTCAAAATGTAGAATAGATAAACAAGATTATACTGTATAGCACAGAGAAATATATACAAGATCTTATGGTAGCTCATAATGAAAAAAAATGTGACAATGAATATGCATATGTTCATGTATAACTGAAAAATTGTGCTCTACACTGGAATTTGACACAACATTGTAAAATGACTACAACTCAATAAAAAATGTTTAAAAAAAAAAGAAAAGAAAAATGTGAAGGTGGTAAATTGGACAATCTGGTGAATGGACAAATTCATTGTAAAAAAACTTACAAATTTAGCAGAAGAAGAAATAGAAAATGTGAGTGGTCTGTTTAACAATTCATCATATAAAAAAGAAAAAAAAACAGTTTATCATAAAGAAAACCCTATGCCTAAACATTATGGAAGAAATTGTGTCAATCTTGCAAAAACTCCTACAGAAAATATAAAAAGGGAACACTTCCTAACTTTTTTGTAAGTCTAGAATAAAATTGTTTCCAAAATCTAATGAGGCTATTTAAGGAAAACAATACAGACCAAACTTTCATAATCACAAATGCAAAAATCTTTAACAAACTATTAGCAAATCAAAACCAGTGACATACAAAAAGATACTACATCATGAACAAGTGAGTTTTATTCCAGGAAATAATTTTTTTTAACATTTAGTACATTTTACCACTAACAAAGAAAAAGACAAAAATTATACAATCATCTTGATATGTGAAATAAATAAATAGCATTTGACAAAATATAAGACCCATTCATGATGAAAATTCTTAGCAAACTAGAACTAGAGGGTAATTTCCTGAGTCTGTTAAGGAATATCCCCCAAAACAAACAAACAAAAAACTACAAAAGACATCATACTCAATATTGAAATGTTAAAAGCATACCCTAACATTAAGGATAAAACAAGCATGTCTGCTATTACAATCTCCACTCAGCGTTGTACTCAAGGTCCTTGCCATTGAAATAAGAGGATAGAAAGAACTAAAAGACATACAAGTTGGAAAGGAAGGATGAAAACTGTTATTAATTGAATTTTCTTCTAGGAGTTTCAGTTTCCAGTCTTATATTTAAGTCTTTAATTCATTTTGAGTTTATTTTCATATATGGTGTGAGAAAGCAGTCCAGTTCGATTCTTTTGCATGTAGCTGTCCAGTTTTCCCAACACCATTTATTGAAAGGGCTAGCTTTTCCCCACTGTATATTCTCACCTCCTTTGTTATGGATTAATTGCCCATATAAGTGTGGATTCATTTCTGGGCTCTCTGTTCTACTAATCCATTATGTCTGTTTTTGTGCCAGTATTATAGTTTGATTTCTGTAGCTTTATCATATAATTTGAACTCAGCAATGTGATGCCTCCAGCTTTGTTCTTGCCCAAAATTGCTTTGGCTATTCAGGATTTTTTGTTTTTCCATACCAATTTTAGGATTGTTTTTTCTATTTTTATGAAAAATGCCATTGGAATTTTGACAGGGATTGCATCAAATTTGTAAATTGCTTTGGGTAGTATGGACATTTTAACAATATTAATTATTCTAATTTATAAACATGGAATATCTATCCATTTATTTGTGTCTTCTTCAATTTATTTCATCAGTGTTTTAGTTTTTAGTGTACACTTGACTAAATTTATTCCTAAGTATTTTATTGTTTTTGATGCTATTGAGAATGGATTGTTTTCTTAATTTCTTTTTCAGATGGTTTGTTGTAAATGGATAAAAACAATTTATTTTTGTATGTTTGTACCCTGCAACTTTACTGAATCTGCTTATTTTAACAGTTTTTTTGGTGAAGTTTTTAGGGCTTTCTATATATAAGGCTCTTTCTTCTTTAGTGGTTATGCTCAAGTGCATTTTTTCTCCATTAAGAGAAAAGAACGCTAGGCGATGCTTCAAGAAAGAGCAACTCTTCTCAGACAAGCGAGCCTCACTGTGGCAGCAGCTTGCGCCTGCGCACTATTCGTGGCAGGCCCGAGTTGCATGCTGGGATCAATCGGACCAGCCCAGTTCTAGGCTTGGGAGGCGGTCCTCTCGGGCTGTATTTCCCAGTGGCCACCGCGCTGAATTAGCGGCCCACTTCTGCTCCCCATGGTCGTTGACTTAGTGAGGTGAGGCCTTCAGGTCCTAGGAAGAACTTAGTGTCTGTGTGAGGCCTCTGCAGTCCTACAGACCGGTCAGTGTGGCTGGGAGAGAGGGGCGCTTAGGAGGAGGAGCCGGGGGCGATGACTGACGCATGATGGAGAGTGCTGCCGTGCTGCCGTGCAGCCCTGAGGAGAGGAGGGGCGGGGGTGGGGAGCGTGCCTTCCCAAGTGGCCGACCAGAGTGTGGGCGTGAGAGTGCACATCGTGCACCACACACGGTGTGCAGGGTTCCCGCGTGCTGCTGTGGCGGGGAGACTGGGTGTGCTTTGCTGTGGCTGTGTGAATGTCAGTGGGACCCGTGGCCCTCTTTTGTTTCTCCCTCACAGGCACAGGGGCTGCAGGAGAGCAATGGCCCCAGTAGGAAGGTCAGATATTGAGCCTAGAATGAAACGTTTTTTTTAAGAAGGCACAGACCTGGAACTGGGACGGGAATTTAAGAGCTGGAAGTGCCTCTGAGGGTCCCCCAGGAGGACAGCTATGCGTTGAGAACCACAGCATTCTCAGAGCTCTGTCCCCAGGAATCAGATGCGAACTCAGGGACCGATTCCTCTATTTACTTCCGTCCCATTTTGTGCAATGTGAGGGAAGGTGTGGCTCTGAAGGTGCTTTCATATTTAGTCTGGGTTGCAAGAAAAGCCTAGGGAGTCATGCTTGACTTCTCCCGCTCCAGTCGTACCATTATCCAAAAGAACCCCAAAGAGGATGAGTTTTATTGCTACACGTCTGAAAGTCAAGGGTGAGTTCATACTTGGTTTTTGTTTGGGAAATGCGCTTTTACTTTTTCAATATAGATGTTATGAGAAGTTTTGCAGCCCACCATTGTGGTACCCCATTATTCCTCATCTCTCCATTTAACTGTTAATTTAGTCATTTGGCAAATCGTTCACCTCTTCCAGTGCACTTGATTTTTTTCTAAGATGATATGGAAATAAACCGCCAGAGATGAATGTTAAAGCTATGTTTCAGACCCTGATTTGGTAAGGAGGAAATTAGTGTTTAGGCAGAATTCCACATCAGATATCTTGTTTTTTGAGGGCATACTTTTCAAAGCAAATGAAGAATGGAGATAGATGATTTCAATCAGCCTGTTAGTCTCTCAGGAGTGGGAAAGGAATAGCACAGAAGTTGGTATTAGTAGGAGGCAGGGAGTCTCATCAGTTTAAATTTGTAGTGCAGGTCTCCTTTGAGGTTTGGCAACTCAACTTATGTTTTGGACTTCTTTTTTATGTGCCTTTTTGAGAAGGAGTACAGTGCTGTGGTTAAGAATAGGGACTGTGGATCCAGAGTATCTGGATTGGCATCATGGCTCTGTCTCTTTCTAGCTATCTCAGGCTTGTAATGAACATTAGGTAAGTTAAATGTGTAAAGCCCCCTAGAGCATTGCCAGGCATATAGTAAGTTTTAGCTGTTCTTTATGTATGGCCATTAAAAATTTTTTTTATTGAGGTATAATCGATTTACAATGTGTTAATTTCTAGTGTACAGCATAGTGATTCAGTTATATATATAGTGAAAAGGAATATATATAATATATAATATGAAAAGCAGTATATATTTTTTTCATTGTATGCTATTACAAGGTATTAAATACAGTTCCCTGTTCTATACAAGGTAAGACCTTATTGTATAGAAAATATATATCTAGAAAAAAGTAGAAAATACATACCAATTTTATATGTATTAGTTAGTATCTGCAAATTCTGGCCTCTATTTATCCCTCCACCCCACCTTCCCCTTGGTAACCATAGGTTTGTTTTCTGTGTCTGTGGGTCTGTTTCTGTTTTGTAAATATGCTAATTTGTGTCATTTTTTCTTTTAGATTCCACATATAAGTGATGAATAATATTTTTCTTTCTCTTTCTGGCTTCACTTAGTATGACAATCTCCAGGTCCATCCATGTTGCTGCAAATAGCATTATTCTTTTTTATGACTGAGTAGTATTCCATTGTATAAGTATACCACAACTTCTTTATCCAGTCATATGTTGATGGCCATTTAGGTTGCTTCCATTTCTTGGCTATTGTAAATAGTGCTGCTATGAACATTGGGGTGCATGTATCATTTTTTTTTGCATGTATCATTTTGAATTGGAGTTTCCTCTTGATATATGCCCAGGAGTGGGATTTTAGCATATTCCCCTCAACTTTCTGCACAACAGGAACATTAGTAATATGTGATACATTGTGATTGCTGCCTGCATTTTAAGAAAATGAGTGAGATACTCAAGTGATTTAGAATAGAAATTCTTAACCTGAGTTCCTGTGATTCTATTTATGGTTTCAGGGGACCACAAACCCCTTGAAATAGTATATTGACATGGTTAGAACATTTTAAATGTGGGTTTTGAGGGGAGAGAAAGTATATAGTAATTTCATGAGAATATCAAAAGTGTGCATGACAGTGATCTAGTAGTTCTCAACCAGGGGTGATTGCCCTCCAGGGGACATTTGGTAATACTTAGAAACAATTTTTGTTGCTGTACTGGGGGGCAATGGTACTTGGATCCTGCGGGTAGAAGTCAGGGATGCTACTAAACATTCTGCAATGCACAGAATAGCCCTCTCACCCCAACTCCCCAAAAAGAACTGTTGGGCTCAGTATGTCAGTAATGCCAAGATTTAGAAATCTTACTCTAGAGTCAAAAGACTATGATACCTGGGGTGACATTTAAAATGATCTTGTACAAACTGAGTAGTTAAACAAATCACACTAGACTCATGTGGTAGAATATTATATGCTTAATAAAATTAAGTTTATAAGGAATCATGAAAAAAATATTTGATATAATGTTAAGCAGTATTCATGTTATGAACAATAGTATTCAAGAAAATGTTCCATTGTAGTTGAATCTTATTTACTAAATGAGGGTTTTATAAAGCATTTTGTAAGGATGATATCCAAAATGATATTTTAATTGGTTATTAAGTGCAGAAGAGAACTGAAATACTATATATTTCACGCATTTTCTTAACTCAGTCTGCAGATGCCACTTACTGCATTGTGTTCTTTCACAGAAGAATCTTGATAATAAAAGTGTCTAATGATATTGGTAAGATACAACTAAAGGATATTAGAACGGGTTAATATTATTTCTTTAAGTCACTTTGATTTCTCTGATGACCCTTGTGACAAGCTCAGTTTTTTAATAGTTGGAAGTATTGACTTCATGATAACTGTTCTTATTTTTAATTTGGAAGTAGCTTTATTGTGTATTTTTGATGATGTAATAGTGTGGAGCTGTTCTTACTAAGTAACTTAAAAAGAAGAAAGTTAGTATTATAGTCCCACTCTAGAGATGGTCATTATTGATGTTTTGGTTTATATTTTTCCAGTTGTATTTTCTGTGTGGGTATGTGAGAATCAGTTTGAAAAACGAATCCAATTCAGTCACGGTTTTCATTCATTTCTGGGTCTGTGGAGAGAAGAGCAAAGTGTCAGTGCCTCTCCCTCTGAAGCGTCTGTGCCAGAAGGCACCTTTTCTCTAGTCTCTGTGAGAACCCTTTTTGCTAATATTATTATTTAGGAATTGCATTCTCCAGGCAAGGCTCTGAATATTCTTGTGTAGCATTCGAGGAAAGCAGGCCTTATACTATATTTTACTATATGACATATAAGAAAAAGGAAAATAGTAGAATTAAGTTTCTTTAACAAATGTGACTTTCTTTATCCTCAATAATAATAATACATACAAGCAGTTACTAATATGTAGTTATGTATTTTAGTTGCATTTTCTTACTTTTCTTTCCGACAACCCTTTGTGCTACTCTTATTTTTATTTTCCTAATAAGGAAACAGGCACTGAGCAGTTACTAATTGTCCTTGTTCAGATTCACATCCTGAATACGAAAACAAAATTTGTTTGTTTGTTTTACTAATGACAGGGTACCATATCTGAAATTAGGTATACTTTTAAAATCCTGCTTGCCTCACTTTGTAATTCATCATTAACTTTTTTCTTCATCAGTTGTTTGGACATCATAAATGAAAAATGGCCTGATATGCCATCATATAGCAGACCATAGTTTATTTAACTATCTGCCAGCTGATTAGATATTAAAGTTTCTGATTTTTGGTTATCATGTGGTATTCTCTGATGGTCATTCTTGTGCATTTATTATGTGTGCTTTCATAGCTGTTTTCTATGGAAAATTCCTAGAATTGGAATTTGGGTTAATCATAAGATGGTCAGGTACCTGCAATATGGTGGATACTTGCAGTGTGATATTTGGAAGATGTAATGACTAAAAAGAAACTGCCACCATATTTAAATTTCTTATTATCCAGTAAAGAAGATCAAATCTGAATAAGAATGGCAGAGTATTTATTATAAAGTCCATTAGAGAAAGTCATCTATCATACTTTGAGAGTTTACAGGAAATTGACATTTTTTTTAGTCTATATTCACCAGACTTTGACCAAATTATAGTAAGCCCATAGGATTTCTGTAGAGTTAAATAAAATAATGTGGTAGGATTTGTACCTTACTTTGAAATTCTAAATATGTTAGATGCAAAGTGACCTAACAGAAGATGATTCAGCAGTTGTGAAGAGGACATCGCAGCTAAAATGTTAGGTTCAGAAACATAATAAACCTTTGTGAAGAAGACATGAAAGAAGCAGCAAATGAGACTGTCATTGACACATACAAGATATTGCTTATGGACTTATAGACATTTTTCCTAGAAATTATTCTAACAGATAAAAATAGACATCTTAGTGTTAGTTCAAGGATTGGGAAATAAAAGAAACAAAACCGTAAGTAGAAACAAGAACTCATTAGAGTCCTGAGTTTTTCCTGCAAGTTCCCATTTTTCCTAGTTTTACTCTATCTACATTTCAAAATAAATAGCCATTATATACTGTAATCTCATGTTAATAATCTTCATTTTGTGTTAATTCTGTATGAATGTATGTGTGCGTGATTGTATCTCTAGTCAGTCTGGTTGCTTGAACTTTTTTCTCTTCTAGACTCTGAAGTAAGTGGTCACAGGAACAGTATTCCCAGAGTATTTGTATCTTGATAACAGTTTGCAGTCTTATTTTTTCTAAATATAACAATTGAGATACAATTCACGTACCGTAAAATTCACCCATTTAAAGCGTACAATTAAATAGTTTTTCACAAAGTTGTGCATCTATCACTGTAATCAATTTTTAAACATTTTCATTCACCCCAAAAAGAAATCCCATACCCAGTAACTCCTCATTTTCCCTCAATATATTTTCTAATTTTCATGATTATTTCTTTGAATCAAGAGTACTCTTTCTTTTATTTCCCAGGTTTTTATATTGATAATGTTCAAACCTAGAGAAAAGTTAAAAGAATAATAATTGAATTCCATTTAAAACCATTATGTAGATTCACCAGTTGCTGACATTTTCCCACATTTGCTGTATGTACTTATGTATCTAAATGATTTAAACCTTTTTTGCTGAACCATATGATAGTAAGTCATGACACCAGATACTTAAATACTTCAGCTTGCATCTCCTAAGAATAGGACATTATCCTAAATAACCTTTCATTATTCCTAATTAATTTCATTATCCTAATTAAACTAAACAAGCTATCATTATCACATCTAGGAAAGTTATTCTTTCAGGGTTATGTTCTAAAGTATAGTTGATAGTTAAATTTCTCCTGTTTCCTTTTTCTTTATTATTATTATTATTACTATTATTTTTGGTTTTATGTGAGCATGTTTCAATTCAGGGTCAAAACAAAGTTCATGAATTGATTTATTGTTAGGTTTCTTTAGTCCTTTTTTAATCTAAAGAACTTTTGTACCTTAAAATTGTTTTATTTTATTATTTCTTTTACTTTGGCTTTTTTTTTTTTTTCAGTCAAATCCAGGCCAGTTTTCTTAAAGCATGGCATTCTGAATTGGTGTGATTTAAACATTTTCTCTTAAGTTGGTTCAGAAAACTCCATGGTGGATGCATAATTCCAATAGCATTCTGTGAAGAATCACATAATATCCTGTCTCTGTATAGATTACTATAATTTTGATCAACCACTTCCAAATAAATTAATAATAGCATGAATATATTATGGTCAATCAGAGAATATATGATTTTACTCCTTTGAAGTATGTTGAGACTTTCTTTATATTATAGTGCAGTGTATGTTCAAATTATATAAAGTGGTGTGTGATTGAAAAAGGAACATGTATTTGTAGTGTCAGGTTTGTTTTGTGTTTTATGTAAATTTGTTTATTTAATTTTTAAAAATACATACTTTTGCAAATTACTGAAAGAGGTATGTTAGAATCTCCCATTCAGTTTATGGATCTCTCTATTTTCCTTTGTATTTTGTTAGGAGCATAAGAATATTTAATATCTCTTTATAATAATGGCCATAATACAGGTACATTATAGAAAACTGGTAGAGACTAGTCCAAATTAAAAATTTAACCCCGACAATCACACTTTTTAGTAATTCCTACTTCAGCACCCTCCTCCTACACCTTTACACACACATATAGTTATTTCTGTCGAGCAAAATGAGATCATACTGAAATTGTTGCTTTATAACCTGCTTTTTTCAGTCAGTGGTTATCACATATCAATATATAGTTCCCTTTATGTTGTTCTTGTTTTATATGAATGCTATAGTAGCATTACAGCTACATATATTGAAAGCCCCATCACACAATGATACAGTTTTTCTTTCAACCATTGCACATGCTCTAAAGAACTCAAGAGAAAAAAATGGTCTATTAAATTTACTCAGATATTTACCATTTCTTTTGCTTCTCCTTCATTCCTAGTGTTCCACGTTTTCTTCTGATATCATTTCCTTTTGGTCTGAAGAACTTCCTTTAGCAAGTCTTTTAGAGTAGGCCTGTTGGTGACAAAGTTTTCTACCATCTAAAAATGTCTTTATCTCATCTTCATTTCTGATCAGTATTTTTTCAGGGTATAGAATTTGGAGTTGAATTTTTCTTTCAGCACTTTAAAATGTTGTGCCACTTCCCTTTGGCCCCCATGGTTTCTGATGAGAAGCCTAGAGTCATTTGAATCATTATTTGGATATTGTATAGGTAATGAGTTTGGGGTTTTTTAAGGTGCTTTCAAGTATTTTTTTCCTTTGCTTTAGTTTTTACCAGTTTGATTATGATGAGTAGGGGTATGGATTTCTTTAGGTTTATTCTCTTTGGGGTGCAATGAGGTTTTTGTCTGTAGGTTTATGAGTTTTGCCAAACTCGGGAAGGTTTTAGCCCCTTTTCTTCAACACTTTTTTCTGCTGTGCACATTTTGCCTCTTCTTCTGGGATGCTAATGATGTTAATGTCAGAACTTTTTTTATTGTCGTCCTGGTCCTTGTTGCTGTGTTCATTTGTTTTTCAGTCTTTTTTTCTTTCATTATGATAAGCCTCTCCCAGTAGCTTATTTTTTGTATTATAAACCTTTACTCTCAGCCTAATTTCCTTTATTTATCAGTAATTCTCCAATCTATTTAGCACATTATGTGCTATGGACTTATTATTCAGTGATGAATGCCATTAGGATTGTGTCTGCCGTTGTGGATTTGGGGATAAGACAATATGCAGAATAAGAAATGAGTTAATGAATGAATGAACGAAAATGTAATTGAAACACAGTTATGAAGGCAAGGAATGGAGCTCTAGAATAGAGAGTAAAGGACAGGGATTTATTTAGGTAGGGCCCAGCAGGTAAAGCTATTCTGAGGAAGACATTTACCCTGAGACTTATAAGATAAAAAGGATGTTTCTTACAAAGAGCACAGGCCAGAGGATTCTTGGGAGATGAAACGGTCTGAGCAAAGCATGAAGATATGGAAAAAAGGTTGTGTCATGTTCTAGGTACAAAAAAGAGGCAGCGTGAAAGACATAAGGCACAGTGGCTTGATATGAATTCTTATTATCCATGGTAAAGGTTTTGGATTTTTATAGTAAAAACGAAGCATTCAAACCAATTTTAAATACAGATTCTTAAACTAATCTGCATCAGAATCATCTGATAGAGATGTTAAAAATACAGCTTCTCAAGATTTATTCCTAAAAGTTCTTATTCTGTTTATCTGAGTTACTTGAATATCAATACCTGTAACAAGTTTATGAAATGATTTTGATTAACAGCTAAATTCCACAAAATTAATCTGCTCCCCTATTGTGAACATCACCATCTTACATAAATTATCTTTGTTATTAGAGCTCTTCTTAATCCTTTTTTCAAATTCTCTGAAAGTATTTTAGGTTTAAGCCATTCTTTAATGGATTTTGTATGTGTGTTACAGGAAAATATGTGTTTTCTTTCAGATCTTGAGTCAAATTATGGAGCTGAGAAGTTATCACCAGAAAATGAGATTTATGAAATAAATTTGCTCGAACAAGGTATAAAGCAAGTAAGTAAAACCCTTGGCCTCAAAGCCTTCAGTTTTAGAAATAACTCAAAATATAAAAGGAGATTTGAGAGACAACAGGGACATCAAGAGGGATCCATCAGTCAAAAGATAAGCAGCTATGAAAAAATGCCTACTTATTATGCTTCTCTTACTCACAATACAGATAAATCATATGAATGTAAGGAATGTGGGAAGTACTTTAGTCATGGTTCAAATCTTATGCAGCATCAGAGTATTTATATGGGAGAGAAACCATATGAATGTGAGGAATGTGGGAAGAACTTTAGACTTCATGTATAACTTACGCAACATCAGAAATTTCATACTGGTGAGAAACCCTTTAAATGTAAGGAATGTGGGAAAGCTTTTAGTCTTCCCACCCAGCTTAATCATCATAAAAACATTCACATAGGCGAGAAGCCATTTAAGCATAAGGAATGTGATAAGACCTTTAATCATGATTCATACCTTGCTCAACATCAGAGTATTCATGCAGGTGTAAAACCATATGAATGTAATGAATGTGGAAAAGGCTTTAATCATGGTCCAAACCTTATACAGCATCAGAAAATGCATTCTAGTGAGAAACACTTTTTATGTAAGGAATGTGGGAAGGCCTTTAGTCTTCTGATACAGCTGGCTCAACATCAGTACATTCATACTGATGAGAAACCATTTGAATGCAAAGAATGTGGGAAAGCCTTCAGTTGTGGCTTGAACCTTGTTCAGCATCAGAGAATTCACAATGGTGAGAAACCCTTTGATTGTAAGGAATGTGGGAAGGCCTTTCAACACCATTACCAGTTTCTCAGACATTACAGAAATCACACTGGTGAGAACCCCTATGAATGTAAGGAATGTGGGAAATACTTTACTGATGGTAGAGACCTTAGAGTACATCAGAGAATTCATACCAATGAGACCATATCAGTGTAAGGAATGTGGGAAGGCTTTTAGTCATAGCTTAAACCTTCAACATGTTAAAATTCATACTGGTGAGAAACCCTGTGAAGGTAAGGAATGTGAAAAGGCTTTTAGCAATAATTACAAACTTACTGTACATCAGAGAAGTCATACTGGTGTGAAACTCTCTGAATGTAAGGAATGTGGGAAAGCTTTTAGACTTAGTTAAGTCTTTACTGTGCATCAGAGAGTTCATACTGCTATGAAATCCTATGAATGTAAAGAATGTGGAAAGACCTTTAGTTTTATTTCAAACCTTGTTCAACATGCGAGAATTCATAGTGGTGAAAAACCTTATAAATGTAAGGAATGTGGTAAGGCTTTTAGACTTAGTTCAGTTTTTATTGCCCATCAAAGAATTCGTACAGGTCTGAAACCCTATGAATGTAAAGAATGCCAGAAAGCCTTTACTATGAATGATCAGCTTACTCAACATCAGAAAATTCATAATCATCAGAAGTCTTATGAATATAAGGAATATGGACAAGTCTTCACTGGGTATGAACAACTTACTCAGCATCAGAGAATTCATACTGGTGAGAAATCCTATGACTATAAAAGATGTGGAAACACCTTTCATCCTGATCTGATGTTTGCCCAACAGTGCAGTATTCATACTGGTAAGAAGTCAGATTAAGTAACGTTAAAAGACTTACAATCACAGTAAACACCTTAGAGTTCAGAAAAGACATTCTCTAGTGAGAATATAGGGTAGCCTTCATAGTCATAATTTACTAACCATAAATATATTTTACTAGATATGTTAATTTCATAAATTTGGAAAAGCCTTCAAATTCACTAGAGAAAAACTCACTGGAAGAAATGTAGGAAAAGGTCTACCTGAAGCACATACTTTATTATCATTGCCATTTCACTGCCTGTGTGATATGAGGCTAGATGTTTTATCCTCATTTTGCACTATTGGTAAATGGCAACAATAAAGAGTACTTAGTAGCACAGTTATGGGAATAAATGTGTTGTAGTACTTACGAGATCCTTGAAATAGTATTTGGCACATGCCTGTACTCATAAAGAATGGCTTTACTTTGTTGTTTCACTTGCATTACTGTTATTGATGTGAGAGAAAATTGTATTATTGTGAGTAGTTTAGAAGAGCCACATCCATTCATCTGTAATTAAATTTTAAATAACTTATACTTGATAAAATCTAGTGGAAGGTAAAGAACGTGAGAGGATTCTCAGTAAGGCCTCATTCCTTAAGTTACATCAAAAAGTTAATGCTGGAAAGAAACCCTGTGGATTTTGTGAATGGGAAAATGTTGAAAATAACAGCTGTTGAAGAATCTGGGAGAGTTTTTAAAATGATTTGCCTATAAAAGTTTCAACAGGCAGAAAATGTGTAATTTATGTTCTCTGTCCAGAAGTAAAGACAATTTAATAACAGCAAAAATAGAAACTATCCACATATATTATCCAGCTCTTTATCATGAAAATTGTTACGCATAAAGAATAAACACCCAAATACTCCTGTCTAGATTCAAAGTTGTTAGCAATTTAACATCTTTATTTTTCTGTGTATTTTTTGTTGTACCATTGAGAATATGTTTTAGACATCATGATACTGTACCCCTTATTACATCAGTATGTATTTCCCAAACATAAAGACAGTCTTAGATATAGCCATAGCACCATAATTACCCATAAGGAAATTACCCATAATTCAATAATAACTATTCTGTATGCAGATTTCTTCATTGGTGTCTAAAATGCTTTTTTATAGCTGTTTATTTTCTAGAGAGAATGAATTCCAGATTCTGCATTGTTTTTGGTTGTTAGCTCTCATTAGCCTCTTTTCGTCTGCAACAGTGACTCTCAAATTTTCTTGGGTATCAGAATCACCTGTGGAACTTGGTAAACTACAAAGGTCCAGGCCTTATCCTACCTCAGTGACTCTGAGCCTCTGAATATTTCACTAGCTCTCCAGGTGATTTTGATGGGCACCACTGTTAGAGAGCCATTGGTCTAGAACATTTCTCTTCATTTTAAAAAATAATGTTGACTTTTTGAGAAATCCAGGAAAATTATCTACCGTGTGCTTAGGTTTTTTTGTTTCTTTATAATGTCATTTAGCCTTACTCTGACCTTTGTTATTTTCTGTACAAAGGAAGTTATGTCTAGAGGTTTCATTAGTTTCACATTAAATGTTTGAGGGAAGAGTACTTTGTAGGTTATGTTTGTCATACTGCAACACATCAGAAAACATTTAAGGACAGGCCATCCCATTCTTAGTGAAACTGAGATAATGGCTCTGGATCTCCATTGTAAAGATGTGGTTTGCAGTTGGTAAGCAATTTGTGTGGAGAGACTTTGTCATCTCTCTGGAAATTTATAATCATGTGTATTTAAATCCTGGATCAAACAGAAATAAAAATTGAAATAGACTATTCAGGAATGAATGACATTAAGATGTCAACATAATTGAACTTATGGAATGTGGCTGAAGCTGCATTCTGTAAAAAATCTGTATCCTTCAAGTATATACAGGAAACCAAGATTCTTTTGACCAGAACCTTGTTTTGTCATTATTCAGTACTTGATCCCCAGTGTATGTTGAAACATCATTGCATCCCAGGGCTAGATCTTACTTGGTCATGGTATATGGTACTTTTAATTTGCTGATAAATTTGGTTTGCTAGTATTTTGAGAATTTTTACATGTGTATTCACCAGGAATATTGGCCTGTAGTTTTCTTGTAGTGTACTGATCTGACTTTGGTATCAGTATAATGATGGCCTAGTAAAATGAGTTTGGGAATGTTCCTTTTCAATTTGGGGGAGAGAGTTCAAGCAGGATGGGTATTAATTCTTCTTTAAGTGTTTGGTTAAATTCACCAGTGAAACCATCGGGTCCAGGGCTTTTCTTTATAGGGAGATTTTTATTATTGATTCAATCTCCTTGTTATTAGTCTGTTCAGATTTTCTATTTCTTCATATGAATTATGACCACAGTCAATCTCGGTAGAATGTATGTTTCTAGGATATGTCTGTTTCACCTAGGTTATCCAGTTTGTTGGCATACAGTTGTTCATAATACTCTCTTATAATCCTTTTTATATCTGATTAATCACTTGTAATGTTCCCACAGTCACTTCTGATTTTAGTAATTAGAAGTGTCTCTCTTTTTTTCTTAGTATATCTAAAGATTTGTAAATTTTGTTGGTCTTTTCAAAGAACCAACTTTGATTTTATTGTTTTTCTCTTTTGTTTTTCTATTCTGTTTTGTTTATCTCTTATCTCTATATATATATATATTTAACATTTTTATTGATTTACAATAATTTTACAATGTTGTGTCAAATTCCAGTGTAAAACACAATTTTTCAGTTATACATGAACATAGATATATTCATTGTCACATTTTTTTCTCTGTGAGCTACCGTAAGATCTTGTATATATTTCCCTGTGCTATACAGTATAATCTTATCTATTCTACATTTTGAAATCCCAGTCTATCCCTTCCCACTCCTTGCCCCCTTGGCAACCACAAGTTTGTATTCTATGTCTATGAGTCTGTTTCTGTTTTGATTTTATGTTTGTTTTTTTTTTAGATTCCGCATATGAGCGATGTCATATGGTATTTTTCTTTCTCTTTCTGGCTTACTTCACTTAGAATGACATTCTCCACGAACATCCATGTTGCTGCAAATGACATTATGTTGTCATTTTTATGGCTGAATAGTATTCCATTGTATAAATATACCACTTCTTTTTTATCCAGTCATCTGTTGATGGACATTTAGGCTGTTTCCATGTCTTAGCTATTGTAAGTAGTGCTGCTATGAACATTGGGGTGCAGGGGTCATTTTGAAGCAGGGTTCCTTCTGGATTGATGCCCAGGAGCGGGATTCCTGGGTCATATGGTAAGTCTATTCCTAGTCTTTTGAGGAATCTCCATACTGTTTTCCACAGTGGCTGCACCAAACTGCATTCCCACCAGCAGTGTAGGAGGGTTCCCTTTTCTCCACAGCCTCTCCAGCATTTGTCATTTGTAGACTTTTGAATGATGGCCATTCTGACTGGTGTGAGGCGATACTTCATCATAGTTTTGATTTGCACTTCTCTGATGATTAGTGATATTGAGCATTTTTTCACGTGCTTGTTGATCATTTGTATTTCTTCCTTGGAGAATTGCTTGTTTAGGTCTTCTGCCCATTTTTGGATTGGGTTGTTTGTTTTTTTCTTATTAAGTCATATGAGCTGCTTATATATTCTCGAGATCAAGCCTTTGTTGGTTTCATTTGCAAAAATTTTCTCCCATTCCATAGGTTGTCGTTTTGTTTCACTTATGGTTTCCTTTGCTGTGCAGAAGTTTGTAAGTTTAATTAGGTCCCATTTGCTTATTCTTGCTTTTATTTCTATTGCTTGGGTAGACTGCCCTAGGAGAACATTTTTGAGATGTATGTCAGATAATGTTTTGCCTATATTTTCTTCTAGGAGGCTTATTGTATCTTGTCTTATGTTTAAGTCTTTGATCCATTTTGAGTTTATTTTTGTGTATGGTGTAAGGGAGTGTTCTAGCTTCATTGCTTTACATGCTGCTGTCCAGTTTTCCCAACACCATTTGCTGAAGAGACTGTCTTTATTCCATTGTATATTCTTGCCTCCTTTGTCAAAGATGAGTTGACCAAAAGTTTGTGGGTTCATTTCTGGGCTCTCTATTCTGTTCCATTGGTGCATATGTCTGGTTTTGTACCAATACCATGCTGTCTTGATGACTGTAGCTCTATAGTATTGTCTGAAGTCTGGGAGAGTTATTCCTCCATCCTCTTTCTTTTTCTTCAGTAATGCTTTGGCAATTCTAGGTCTTTTGTGGTTCCATATAAATTTTATTATGATTTGTTCTAGTTCTGTGAAATATGTCCTGGGTAATTTGATAGGCATTAAATCTGTAGATTTCCTTGGGCAGTGTGACCATTTTAACAATATTGATTCTTCCAATCCAAGAGCATGGGATATCTTTCCATTTTTTAAAGTCTTCTTTAATTTCCTTAATCAATGTTTTATAGTTTTCTGTGTATAAGATGCCCACTATCACCACTCCTATTCAACATAGTCTTGGAAGTCCCAGCCACAGCAATCAGGCAAGAGAGAGAAATAAAAGGGATCCAAATTGGAAAAGAAGAGGTAAAAGTATCACTATATGCTGGCGACATGTTACTATATATAGAAAACCCTAAAAGGTCCACACAAAAACTACTAGAGCTGATTGAAGAATTCAGCAAGGTAGCAGGTTACAAGATTAACACTCAAAAATCAGTAGCATTTCTTTACACTAACAATGAATCAACAGAAAAAGAAAATAAAGAAACAATCCCCTTTAAAATAGCACCCAAAGTAATAAAACACCTAGGAATAAATCTCTCTCTTATCTATATTAATCTTTATTATTTCCTTTCTTCTGGCTTTGGATTTAATTTGTTCATCTTTTTTTTCATTCCTTTAGTTTTAAAGTTAGGTTGTTGATTTTAAATTTTTCTTGTTTTTTTTTAATGTAATTGTTTTTAGTTATAAATTTTCCTCTTAGCTTCACTTTTGCTGCATTTCATAAGTTTTGGTCTGTTGTATTTTTGTTTTTGTTCATGCCTAAGTATTTTATGATTTCCTTGTAATATCTTCTTTGATCCACTGGATGTTTAAAAATGAATTAATTTCTACAATTTTGTGGATTTTCCAGTTTTTTGTTACTAATATCTAGCTTTATCATGTTGTGGTCAGTAAAGATAGTTTGTATAATACCTGTTTTGTTAAATGTATTGAGACTTAATTTGTGGCCTAACATATAGTGTATCCTGGAAAATGTCCCATGTGCACTTGAGAGGAATGTGTATTTTGTTGTTGGGCAGATTGTTCTGTATGTCTGGTAGATCTAGTTGGTTTATTGTGTTAAATCATCTGTTTCCTTACTTATCTTCTGTCTTGTTCTATCCATTATTGTGAGTAAGGTATTGCAGTCTTCAGCTATTATTATAGAGCTGTCTGTTTCTTCCTTCAGTTCTGTCAGTTTTTGTTTCATATATTTTGATGCTCTGTTGTTAGGTGCATAAATGCTTGTAATTGTTATATCTTCTTTCTGTACTGAACCTTTTATTAATATATATTAATGTCCTTTGTTTCTTGTGACTTTTTAAAATTTGAAGTCTATTTTTTCTGATATTACTATAGCCACACCTGCTCTCTGTTGTTTACTATTTACATGGAAAATCTTTTTCTATCCTTTTAATTTCAGCCTCTTTGTGTCATTGGGTCTCAAGTGAGTCTCTAATAAAAAGCATATAGTTGGATCATGTTTTTTAATCCATTCTGCCAATACCTGTCTTTTGATTTGAAGAGTTTAATCCATTTATATTTAAAGTAATTGTTGATAAGTAGAGACTTGCTTATGTCATTGTACTATTTGCTTTCTATATGCCTTATAACTTTTTTGTCCCTCACTTCCTGTATTACTGTCTTCTTTTGTGTTTAGTTGATTTTTTTCTGTAGTGAAATGTTTAAATTCCTTTCTCATTTCCTTTTATGTATAGTTTATAGGTGTTTTCTTTGTAGCTACCATAGGGATTACATTTAACATCCTAATTTGAATTTATACCAGCTTAATTTCATTAACCTACAAAAAAATCTGCTCCTTTGTAGCCCTGCTCCACCCCTTTGAGTTGCTAATGTCACATAATTATGTCTTTATACTTGTGTGCCCCAAAACATAAGCTAGTATTCTTTTAAATGCATTAGTCTCTTAAATTATGTAGAAAATAAGATTTGAAGTTACAAACCAAAGTTACAATAATTCTAGATGTTGTGTCATTCCCAGCCTATTGATAGTGATACTGTTGGCTAAGAATACCTGAGATACTTGTCGAAGCCCATATGACTTGTAGTGAATCCTCACAGACATTTCCCCCACTAGAGCTACTGTTGTGACTAGACTGGTGCTTGTAGTTCTTATTATGTACACACCTCAGCAACAACTATCAGGGAACCTTGAAGAACAGTTTTATTACTCACAGGTCCTAGAGGATGCACGGCATGTCCAAGGGCCACATGGTGAGATCGCATGTAGAGAGTGCAGACCCAGTGCTCTGCCTTTATTAGGGATTGAGGATGGAGTGTGTAGGGTTTCATAGGTTCACTCTTTGTTGGCTAACATAAAGCCTAAGAGCAGAAATTAGGGCACCGAAAGGGAGAATTAGGCTCACTCAAGTGGACAGTTATCTAGATTACCCAGGAATTTTTGAAAGAGGGAACTTCATGGGTGGGGCAGCCTAATTCCTTATCTTGTTGTTTTGCTAGTAGTTGTGTCAAACTGCTGACAGTATATTTATTCAAGATGAATGTCCTTTGAAATAGATGCCTCAGCAATCAAAAGCCTTATGCCAGGCACTTACTCTGCAATCAGAAAGCTTAATCTCAGACACACCTCACTAGCTTTTATACCAATAATTTTTTCCTTTAAGTGTATGTGTCTTAAATCATGCAGAAAGCAAAAAAAGAACTATAAACCATTATATACTAGCTTTCATAATTGTCTGTATATTTACCTTTATTGAGATCTTTGTTTCTCTCTGTGGATTTGAGTTAATTGTTCAGTGTCTTCATTTTACCTGGCAGAACTCCCATGAGCTATTCTTGCAGGGTAGATCTACTGGTCATGAACTCCTTCAGCTTTTGTTTACCTGAGAATGTATTAATTTCTTCCTCACTTTTGAAGGACGGTTTTGCAAGATAGAGGATTCTTTAAAAAAAAAAAAAAGCAACATTATTTATAATTGCCGAAATATGGAAGCATCTTAAGTGCACATCAATAGATGAATGGATAAAGAAGATATAGCACATATATGTAATGGAATACAACTCATGTCCATAAGAAGGAAGGATATTTTGCCATTTGCAGCCCTACATTCACTTTTTTTTAATTCAAAAACCAGAATTTTATAACTGGCATAAACATTTCCATTGCATCAAAACCAACAAAATACCTAGAAATAAACTTAACCCAAGGGGGTTACCTATACTCTGAAAACTGTAAAACACTGATGAAGGAAATTGAAAATGATACAAAGAAATGGAAAGATATCTTGTGCTGATTGGAATAATCAACATTATCAAAATGGCCGTACTACCCAAAACAACCTACAGATCCAATGCAACCCCTGTCAGAATACCCACCACATTTTTCACTGAACTAGAACAAATAATTCCAAAATTTATATGTAACCATAAAAGACCCCAAATTGCCAAAGCAACCTTTTGTAGGTCTTTCTCTCTTCTTTTTGTTCTCTTTTCTTACGGTTTGATGACTAGAGAAGCTCCTTTAACATTTGTTTTAAAGCTGGTTTGGTGGTGCTGTATTCTTTTGGCTTTTGCTTATCTGTTTTTGATTTCTTGATGCTTTTGATTTCTCTATTAAATCTGAATGAGAGCCTTGCTAGGTAGAGTATTCTTGGTTGTAGGTTTTTCCCTTTTATTACTTTAAATGTATTATGCCACTCCCTTCTGGCCTGTAGAGTTTCTGCTGAAAAATCAGCTGATAACCTTATGGAAGTTCCCTTGTATGTTATTTGTTGCTTTTCTCTTGCTGATTTTAATGTTTATTCCTTATCCTTAATTTTTGTCTATTTGATTACTGTGTGCCTTGGTGTGTTCCTCTTTGGGTTGATCCTGTATGGAACTCTCTGTACTTCCTGGACTTGGATGACCTTTCCTTTCCCAAGTTAGGGAAGTTTTCAGTAATTATCTCTTCAAAAATTTTCTCAGGTCCTTTCTGTCTCTTTTCTCTTTCTGAGACCCCTATAATGCGAATATTAGTGCACTTCATGTTGTCCCAGAGTTCTCTTCAACTATCTTCATTTCTTTTCATTCTTTTTTCTTTTTTTCTGTTCTGCAGTAGTGATTTCCACTAATCTTCCTTCTAGCTCACTGATCCATTCTTCTGCCTCATTTAGTCTATTCTTGGTTCCTTCTAGTGTGTTATTCATTTCAGTGATTTTATTCTTCAACTCTATTTGGATATTCTTTATATTTTCCAACTCTTTGCTAAAACTTCACTCTGTGCATCTATACTCCTCTTGAGTTCTCTGAACATCTTCACCATCATTACTTTAAACTCTTTCTCAGATAAACTGCCTATCTCCTCATCACTTATTTCTTTTTCTGGGATTTTATCTTATGCCTTTGCCTGGAAGATATTCCTTTGCTGCCTCATATTGTCTATCTTTCTATTTGTATTTTTAAGTAGGTTAGTTATGTTTCTCAACCTTGGAGAAGTGGACCTCAGTGGGAGACATCCTATGCATCCCAGCAGTACACTCCTCTCTTGTCATCCAAGGGCCAGGGTCTAGCCAGTCCCAGGGTAGAGTCTGACCTGTGTTTGTGGATTCCTTCCAAAGGCTTTGGGATTGTTGTTTCCTCATTTCTGGTATCTTCCTCCTAGTGGATGAAGCTGGACTAGAGGCTTATGCCAGTTTTCTGGCAGGAGTAGTCAGTGCCTGCACACTGCTGGGTGAAGCTTGGTCCTAGACCTCTGGTGGGTAAGGCCATGTCAAGAGGTGTTTGTGGCTCAAGAAATCTGCTGGCAAGTGAGGCTGTGTTCCCACCCAGTATGTTGTTTGGCCTGAGGCTTCCCAGCACTTAAGCCTACAGGCTGTTGGGTGGGACTGGGTCTTGGTGGTAATGATCCAATCAAGATGTCAGCCTCCAGAAAAGCTCATGTAGGTGAACACTTACTTGGAATATCTGCCACCAGCTTTCATGTACCCTGGGTGAGCCACAGCCATCTCCTATCTCCTCAGGAAACCTTGCAAAACCAGCAGACAGATCTGGCCCAGGTTCCTATGAAATCACTGCCTCTGCCCTTGGACCTGGAGCACGTGAGATTCTGTGTAAATTTCCCAAAAGAATGAAGTCTCTGTCCCGTGAGGTTCCTGAAGTTAAGCACCACTGGCCTTCAAAACCAGATGTCCTGGGGTCTCCTCCTCCCACTGCCAGAACCCCAGGCTGGGGAGCCTGATGTGGGGCTCTCACTCCTGTGGGAGGGCCTCTGTGACTTAATTATTTTTCAGCTTTGTTGGTCCCACATTTGGGGGATAATGGCCTGATTATATTGCAAGCACGCCCCTCCTACTATCCCACTGTGGTTCCCTCTTTATGTTTTCAGTTGAAGAAGATCTTTTATTGCTAGGTTCCAGTCTTTTTCCCCTCATTGGTTGTTTAGCAGTCAATTGTAGTTTTGTTGTAGTTGCAAGGAGAGGCGAGCTCATGGTCCTGCTACTCCACCATCTTGACCAGAAAATCCCCAGTAGATAGTCTTTATATCAGTGGTTTCTTTTTCTGTGCAAAAGCTTTTCAGCTAATTGGGTCCCATTTGTTTATTTTTTCTTTTGTTTGTTTTGTCTTAGGAGAAAGGTCCAAAAAATATTGCTATGATTTATGTCAAAGAGTCTTCCGCTTATGTTCTATTTGAGGAGTTTTATGGTTTCAGGGCTTACATTTAAGCCTTTAATACATTTTGAGTTTATTTTTGTATTTGTATTCGTTGAAATTAGAACATAAGAAAATGTTCCAATTTCAGTCTTTTACATGTAGCTGTCCAGTTTTCCCAGCATTATTTGTTGAAGAGGCTGTCTTTTTCCTATTATATATTCTTGCCTCCTTTGTCATAGATTAATTTTCCATGTAAGTGTGGGTTCATTTCTGGGTTCTCTATGCAGTCCAACTGATTTATGTGTCTGTTTTTGTGCCAGTACAATACTGTAGCTTTGTAGTATAGTTTGAAATTAGGAAGTGCTATACCTCCGGCTTTATTCTTCTTCCTTGAGATTGTTATGGCTATTCAGGGTCTTTTGTGTTTACATACAAATTTCAGAATTATTTGTTCCAATTCTGTGAAAAATGCCATTGGTATTTTGATAGGGATTTCATTGAATTTGTAGATTGCCTGGTGAGTATGGTGATTTTAAGAACAGTAATTTTTCCAATTCGTGAGAAGAACAATTTTCTTTCTACTTGTTTGTGTCAACTTCAGTTTCTTTCAGCAATGTCTTATAGTTTTCTGAGTATAGGTCTTTTATCTTCTTGGTTAGATTTATTCCTAGGAATTTTTTCTTTTTGATGTAGTTGTAACTGGGATTGTTTTCAAATTTCTCTTTCTGATAGTACATTAGTAGATAGAAATGCAACAGATTTCTGTATCCTGAAATTTTACTGAATTCATTTATTAGTTCTAATAGATTTTTGGTGGCATCTTGAGGATTTTCTATGTATTGTATCACATCATCTACAAACAGTGACAGTTTTTCTTCTTCGTTTCCAATTTGAATTCCTTTTATTTATTTTTCTTGTCCACTTGCTATGTCTAGAACTTCTAATATATGTTGAATAAAAGTGGTGAGAGTGGGCATCCTTGTTTTATTCCTGATCTTAGAGAAAATGCTTTTGGCTTTTCACCATTAGAGTATGATGCTGACTGTTGGTTTGTCTTTTTGGCCTTTTTATTATGTTGAAGTATGTTCCCCTCACACCCACTTTGTTGAGAGTTGTTTTTTTTTTTTAATCATAGATGGATGTTGAATTTTGTGAACAGCTTTTTCTGCATCTGTTCAGAGGATCCTATGATCTTTATTTTTCAACTTGTTAATGTATTGTAACAGATTTACTGATTTGCAGATATTGAACCTTCCTTACATTCCTTGGATAAATCACACTTGATCCTGGTGTATGATTCTTTTAATATGTTATTGAATTCGGTTTGCTAATTTTGGTGAGGATCTGTTGTAACTGTTCGTCAGTAATATTGTTCATCAGTGATGTCATTTTCTTTTTGTTTTTTGGTGGTGTCTTTGTCTGGTTTTGGTATTAGGGTGATGTTGGCCTTGTAGAATGAGTTTGGATGCATTTCTACCTCCTCAATATCTTGAAATAGTTTGAAAAGGGTTATTGTTAACTCTTCTCTAAATGTTTGGTAGAATTCTCACACCCTAACCACTTCCCTTATTGGGTTCTCACACTCTAGGCCACTATCCTTTTGCCCTTATTGCCCTAAAGCCAGGTACTAGACAACTAAGGACAGACTGTAGTCCCCAGAGCTTACTGAAATTATTCAAAGTAGCATTCATAAGCATGACTACCTTACCTTGTGTCCATTCTTTTCCACAGAAACCACAATAAAGGTGCTTATGCACAGTTCTCTCTCCCTCTGCCTTGTGTATGACCCTGATGCTTCCCTAGAGTATGATCCTGCATGACCTGCTATATTCTCCCCAGGGAACTGTGGGTATACTAAACTGTAAAAAACTTTCCAGTTTCTCTCTGCATAACCATACATTTCCCAAGGTATTGAATACTTTTTTCCTAAAGTCAGAAACAAGGTCCTCTCTGGGTGCTTCTATGCAACACTGTCCTAGCCAGTGTGATAAGGCAAGTGGAGGACGTAAAAGAAAATGAAAATGAAAAAGGAACTATCTTCAAATATGTCTTGATTGTGTTTATAGAAAACTCTTAAGTAATCTTTAAAAAAATGAACCCTTCTAGAACTAAGTGAATTTATAGCAAGGTCATAAAATACAAAGCCAATATACAAAAACACATTATATTTTAAAAACAAGCTCCTTCTGTTTTTTAAAGAAGTTAATCATAATTCCAAAATCTTACCAATAAAAGAAAAAGGAAACTGTAATAATGTCTCACAAATGATTATAGGTAGAAAAATTCTATATATTACCAAATGGTTCCAGCAGTATGACAAAAATCACAATATATACAAGAATTGTTTAAAATTTAATAAACAAATCAATATTTCAGTAAATTTAAAGTGAAAATCATAAGATTATATCAACAGATAACAAGATGGTCTTGGACAAAATTCAGCAGTCACTACCAACCAAAGTAGGTATCCTCTGGTCCCCTACATATATTGAAGGAGATTAGTAGAGGCAACAAAGAGAATTTATCCACAGAGTGAACACTGTAGAAAATCATTAAATGTTGGGAAATTTCCATTAAATTTGAAGAAACTGATGACTGCTATCACCATAATATCTGACCTTTTCTCAAGCTATTGCAAGAAGAGTAAACAGTATAACAAATATAAATACTGAAAAATAACTTAAATTTGTTAATATGTAGATTATACAACTTATAACCTAAAATTCTGTCCAATAAAAATAGAATGAGTGTTCAGTGGTTACATAACTAATGCTATATTAAATGTAGAAAATATTTGCATCAAAATAGCAAATGAAGTATCCAGAATGACATTCAAGTCAATTAGAAAACAAGCAAACAAACAAACAAAAGAACAAAAATAACGGAGAAAGTCAAGAATAGGAAAGTCAAAGAAAAGAAATAATGATTGGCCAAGAAACATGTTTGAAAAATACGCTCAATTAAAATTGAAATTTATGAAAAAATATATTAAAACATATATCTAAGGTGAGGATGTTGGAATACTCAATTTGATAGGAGTCTAAGAGAACTATCTGGCAATATCTAGTACAACTGGAAGTGTACGTAACCCATGAGCAATTCAGCAATATCTAACATAACGGAAAGAGTATAAAATGTATGCTCAAGTCTACTCCCACATGTATAGAATGAGAGACATTCCAGCTCACACCAACCAATGTCACAGACAAGGATATTCACTGAAGTATATCTGAAATAGTGAAAAATTGCTAAACCTAAACACTAAAAAAAAAAAAGATGTTTTAAATACATTATGCTTTGTTCATATAAAAAACTGGACCAAGTGGGTTTTAATTTTGTAGAAAAGTATCAGCCCTACATTCGGTTAGCAAGCAGCTGACTGCAGAGGAAGATGTGAGCAGCAGAGAAGTATGTCATGCACTTCCTTTCTCAACATAGCTAAGCATCTGCCAGGATATCTGGACAGTCCATCCGTTGGGGTCACTTTTTGGGGGGTTATGGCAGCATTTTCAGTATTAGGTATTGTGAATGGGACTTCCTTGGTAAGGTATGAGTTACAGTAGAAGATAAACAAAGAACAACAAATTTTCTTTATTGTAGGACTCAAGTCCTTTGATAGCCTGAAAACAAGCATTTTTTTTCCCCTAGAAGGGCTTTTAGTATTCAGAACTTCCTAAGTCCGTGAGCACAGAACATTTTTTAAGTACCATTAAATACTACTGTTCCCAGAGACACTCTTTCCGATATGTTGGGTTAAGGCACTGGTTATCTGTCTGTAATATTATGGATTGTGGAATTGCTGTTAATATCCTTAGGTGTGCAGTTATATAGTGATTAAGTAGAACACAACTTTTATTCTTAGGCATTGCATGATATATGTAGAAAGGTGTAATGTCATGATGTCTATAATTTACCATCAAATACTACAGCAAATATATATCAAAAATATACAGAAGCAAACCAAATATGACAACATATTAATAATAACTGAATCTAGAGAAGGCATACCAGCATTTATTGTACTATTCTTTTATTTTTTTCCAAGTGGACAGTGGCCTTTTTCATTGTTACTTTCAAATTTATCATGAATTTGGGGCAGAAAAAGCAGACTGTAATATGTCTGCTTAAGGACATGTTACATGTTTCTTTTATAAAAGAAAAAACATTACAGCTCTCCCTGATTCTTCAAACGCTTTACTCTCTTAATGTCCACATTCATCAGTTCTGGAGATTTCTTTCTCACCTTAGTTTTCAGAAATGAGTGCTGTTTTTAGGAATGAAAGTTTGTGTTACTAGATTTTATCCATAATTATTCATTTAAGAAGTAAAAGGTAATGGGCAGTTTTTACAAATTCTTTACATTCATAGGGTCATCCTCTCACGTGAATTTACCTAATATCACTATTGATAAAAATAATGCATATAAACACATTCTCTTCTATAGGTTTTGTTTTTTATTAACACTTCATCCTTAACAAAAGTACTATTAGGTAGATATTCTAGTTACCTCTTTAAAATTGAGGCACAGAAGGGAGGAGTGTTTTGCCAATACCACACAGGCAGAGGTGGAATTATGAGAATTACAGTAAAGATACGCTATGGCTAACATCTTTCCCCACATCTGTTACATTAACAGAATTATTTTCTGTTATAATGCTATATAAAGTGTGGTCCACGTACTGATGCTGGTCCACAGATTGTTTGCTTCTGGTCTGCCATGAGTTAAGGTACAAACACTGAGAGCAAACATTTAGAGACATTTACATAAACACAACAGAACTAATTTATGTCTGTTAAATCCAGTCATAAAAAATTGGGACTTTCATTTTGTACGTCTGTTTGTCTTTCAATTTCATTTTTCATGGTTACCCAATTTCATTGTTCTTAGCAAAGTATTGGTCAACAACAGTTTTTTTGGGGGGAAGACATCCTTCATCTTGGTTTGCGTGCACTGTACCAGTATCAGTCTGCAAAAGTTAACCAAGACTGGGTAATGCTACAATTTTTCAAGCCCTTTAAATCTAGATAGATAGATAGATAGATAGACAGATAGATAGATAGATAGATAGATAGATAGATAGATAGATAGTGTAAAACTATTTCTCAGTTCAGTTTTGAGCATGAAGCAAAAGGGATTCCCACATGTTCCCTAACAAGCAAAATTTTTCTTAAATCAAATATGTATTTACTGTTGTTATAAAAGGCATTTTCTAAAGGCCACTGTATCCTTTTTACATTATGCATAGGGTTTCCTCACTAATATGATTTCTCTGATGTAAAGTGAGTTGATCACTACGAATAAAGGCTTTCCCACATTCTTTACATTTATAGGGTTTCTCACCAGTATGAATTCTGTGATGTCGTGTGAGTTCTGAATTAACACTAAAGGCTTTCCCACATTCTTTACACTTATAGGGTTTCTCACCAGTATGAACTGTGTGATGTCGAGTAAGTTCTGCTTGAAGACGAAAGGCATTCCCGCATTCTTTACACCCATAAGGTTTCTCACCAGTGTGAAGTCTAAAATGTTGAGTGAGGTGATACCGGCGACTAAAAGTCTTTCCACATTCCTTACATTCATAGGGAATCTCACCAGTGTGAATTCTTTGATGTAAGGTAAGTTGATAACTACAAATAAAAGCATCCCCACATTCATTACATGTGTAGGGTTTCTCTCCGGTATGGATTCTGTGATGTTGAGTAAGGTGATAGTGACGACTAAAGGCCTTCCCACATTCTTTACATTCATAGGGTTTCTCACCAGTATGAATTCTGTGGTGTTGAGAAAGATGATTGCTACGAATAAAGGCTTTCCCACATTCCTGACATTTGTAGGGTTTTTCACCAGTATGAATTCTGTGATGCTGAGTAACTTCTGTTTGAAAGCGAAAGGCCTTTCCACATTCTTTACATACATAGGGTTTTTCACCAGTATGAACTTTATAATGTTGAGTGAGATTGTAGCGACGACTAAAAGTCTTCCCACACTCCTTGCATTCATAGGTATTCTCACTGTTGTGAATTCGCTGGTGTGAAATAAGTTGATTGCTACGAATAAAGGCCTTCCCACATTCCTTACATTCATAGGGTTTCTCACAAGTATGAATCCTGTGATGTCGAGTCAGTTCTGCTTGAAGACGAAAGGCCTTCCCGCATTCTTTACATCCATAGGGTTTCTCACCAGTATGAATTCTGTAATGTTGGGTAAGATGATACTGACTACTGAAGGTTTTCCCACATTCCTTGCATTCATAGGGAATCTCACCGGTATGAGCTCTAAGATGTAAAGTAAGTTGATAGCCACAAATAAAGGCCTTCCCACATTCCTTACAATTGTAGGGTTTCTCCCCAGTATGAATTCTACAATGCCGAGTCAATTCTGTTTGGAGACGAAAGGCTTTTCCACATTCCTTACATTCATAGGGTTTCTCACCAGTATGAATCCTATGATGTCGAGTAAGTTCCGCATGAAAACTAAAGGACTTACCACATTCTTTACATTCATAGGGTTTGTCACCAGTATGAATTTTCTGATGATGAACAAGGTATGAGCCATGACTGAAGGCCTTCCCACACTCATTACATTTATAGGGTTTTACACCAGTATGAATCTTCTGATGTTGACTAATATGTCGTTGTACCCTAAAGGTCTTTCCACAAATCTTACATTCATAAGGCCTCTCACCTGTATGAATTCTCTGATGTTCAGTAAGTTGATAATGAAGTCTAAAGGCCTTCCCACATTCTTTACATTCATAAGGCCTCTCCCCAGCATGAATTGTCTGATGTACTCTAAGGTCTCGAACACGACTAAAGGCCTTCCCACATTCTTTACACTCATAGGGTTTCACACCAGAATGTATTCTCTGATGTTCAGTAAGGTGGTAATGAAGTCTAAAGGTCTTCCCACAATCGTTACATTCATAGGGTCTCTCTCCACCATGAATTGTCTGATGTACTCGAAGGTCCCCCATACGACAAAAGGCCTTCCCACATTCCTGACATTTATAGGGTCTCTCACCGGTATGAATTCTCAGATGTTGAATAAGGTATGACTGCTGTCTAAAAGCCTTGCAACATTCCTTACATTCGTATGATTTCTCTCTAGCATGAATCTTCTGATGTAGTGGAAGAGATGTATGTTTTTGGATTATCATTTGACTAACACATTTCATTTGATGTCCCTTTTGTCTCTCCAACTCATGTTTACACTGCAAATCACTTCTGAAAATGGTGTCCTCATGGGTGTAAGTTTTACTTTTGTCCATTGTCTGCAACTGAGATAAATATAGTTCACAAATATCCTTTTCTGGAAATAACTCCTTGGTGACATACTTAGACTCCAAGTCTGAAAAAAAAAGCAAAAAGGAACAAATGCTGTGATGGGATTTTTCTATATTGAAGGTGGAATAAGGGATTGCATCTCATAGTTGAAATGAAAGGCAAACTAAAACAACACACATTAGAAGTAAAGGTTCAGAGCAGGGTTCGGCAAACTTTTTTCGGTAAAGGGCCAGAGAGTAAAAATTGTAGCCTTCGTAGGGCACATGGTGTTTGTTACAATTACTCAGCTATGCTGTTACAGCTCAAAGGCAGTCACAGACAAAATGTAATTGAATAAGTGTAGCTATGTTGTAATACCACTTTATTTATGGACACAAATTTGAATTTCACAAAATTTTTATGTGTCACAAAATATTTGTTTGATTTTTTTTTTCATCCAGTAAAAATGTAAAAACTGGTTTTAGCCCCTGAGCCATACAAAAGCAGATGGTGAGCTGTTTGGCCCATGGGCCTTAGTTTGCCTGAATCTGACTGAGAAAACGCTAGATTATTGTAGAGCAATTTGAAAGAAGGCATAAGACTTCAGAAAATAATATGACTCTAAAAGAAGGTAAAATAAGTGATTAGCGGAACAAGTTAAATCAGTGGTCCTCCTACTTAGGGTGGATGTAGGCGAGTTCCTTACATATACTGCTCTTCAGGCACTGACCCAGACCAACAGAATCAAAATCTATAGGATCAAGTCCTGAATGTCTGCATTTTTAATCTTTCTCATAAGATGATTTTGATGCAGACCATTTTGAGAATCTGTACCTAATTCTTTTTCCTAAGGTTTCTCTTTACTCTTAGAATACAATTCAAACATATCAGCACAGATAAACAAAGTATCACATATTACTTTACTTATCTCTACTACCTAGCTCCCTTCCTACAATATCAACACCTCCGTGACAATAGAAACCTGTGTCAATAGTGCCTGGACTTGAGCACAGTGCTGGTTTCAAGTAAATAGGAAATAAGTGTTGAATAACATAATCATAGGCAATGGAGAAGTGAACAGAGGTATAACTATAAAAGAGGACTTGGAAACAAAGGTAAAATGGTTTCAATGGGGAAGAAAGAAGGCAGTTCCCTCTTTGAAATGGGAGGGAAACAGAAGAGAAACAAGGAGCATGGCAGATGGGGGTAAAGATGAAGTGCCTTTGGGAGGTCATGTTGGAGGATATTAATGTTTTCCCACATTTCAGGCCTTCACTCCACAGGCCTTGGACTTTTGAAAGGAGCTTTCCAAACATCTCAGGGGCGTGCCTCTCCCTGACCCAGGGGGCTATAATGTGTGACGACATCCCCCTCGCCTGATTTGCCATCACTCACCTGTGTACCAACTTCTCGTTCCTTCTCTCATTACCATCCAGGGCTCTTTCTCTTGCTCCAATAAAGTAATCACGTCTGGCTTAGGAGTGGAACATCCTACTCACAGGAAAGAAATGTCACAGGATTTAGAACAAACAAAGAAAACGTAAGTTCAAAAATGTCTTAATCTAGAATTGGTTACATTTATATTAAACTGTAGATCTGAATTGTATATTTTAAAATGAAAAAGGTCATTGAAGAATATTGACATTTAGATGGACTCATGATCAGAGGACTAAAGAGGCCAGATGGGGAGGGAAAAGGTCTGCTCTGCGTCTAAAGACAGTATAGAAAGAGGTTGAGAACACAGACCTTGGAGCCCCATGACCTGGGTTCAAGTCTTCTGTCACCCACTAGGTGTTACTCCTTCCATGTGTTATGCTTTTATCAAATGTAAATACTACCTACTTCATAGGGCATTTGTGAGAATTACATGAATTAATATATGTAAGGGCTTACAAGGATGCCTAACATGCAGTATTATTTTGGTTGTTGTTCTCATTAGTTTATTAAAAGAAAAATACTGTTTCCTAAAATACTTCCAACTTCTTCCTTAGAATTCTTTCAAAAGAAAATATAAAATTCAGACTAGAATTTTCAACCACAAAGTAGGTTAAAGAGACTATGTCTCTTTTAAGGATGGGATGTGTTTGCTTGAGTTTTAAATGGATGTTGTTAACCCAGTCCACCACTATATAAACTGTAGAGGCTCATTTGATGATCGAAAAATGCAGAACCCTGAGACTAGCTAATCTGTCTGCAGAAGGGCCAGACATGAACACAGAGCAGCTATAGGAATTCTGAGCATACACATTGTATGAAACCTGGCTTCTCTGAAAATGTTGTAGACTGGGAATCATTTAGAAAAAGAGACAAACCTAAGCAAAAAAAAAAAAAAGAAGAAGAAGAAGAAAAGAAAAAGAGACAACTGTAGGAAGGGCCAGAGAGAGGAGTGAAGGTCACTGAAGGGTGGGGAAGATGGTGCTTAACACATGGGCCCATTTCCAACCCAATAATGTTGGAACCATTTCTTTCGAAATAGGGGGCAGACATTCAGCTTGTACTTTAAAAGACGTTCAGCTAGAGCTCTGAAATTCAACAATGGAGAAAACTGATATTCCAAAAAACAGATGTAACTTATCTGCACAGATACCCTTACCTAATGAGACCAAGTTGCTATAGTTCTCCAACATCACATCCCTGTACAAAGTCCTCTGATCATGGTCCAGGCACTCCCACTCCTCCTGGGAGAGGTCTATGGCCACATCCTTGAATGCCAAGGACATCTGAAATGACAGACCCATGTATTGTAAACATTGTTTTAAATGTATTTTTAAGATGGAAAGCCACTTTGCAGGAAAGAGGCAATAATACAGCAAGCAGTAAACTGGGGTTCAAGCTCGTGACATGCAGGGAAGAGTAAGAAAATCAGTTATTTCTAAAGTGGAGTGCTATCTGCTTTTAAAGGATACTCTTGGTATGAACAAAAGGTCCTGTATACCATGGGATAACATGGTTCTGGGAATGAATAAAGTAGTTTTCAAAGTTTCCCAGTGAAATTAACTCAGATAAATAGGCACATTGCCTATCACATGCCTGCATTTTAAGCACTGAATAAACGTGAGTTCCATTCTCTTTTCCCTTCAAGAAACTTTATTTTAAAAAGAAGTAATGCATTGTTTTTCCCCAAAAGCACTCTAAAATCTGTGGCCTAGAAAGTAGGACTTGACTGACATTTGATTTCAACAAAATTCAGGTTTATCATTATGTAATGTCATAAGCATTTTCCCTGTTTAACAAATGACACACAGCATTGTAAAATGACTATTACTCAATAAGAAAATGTTAAAAACAAAAACAAGTGACAAAACCTTTAGTTAATTTATTTACTATCTGGCTAATCATCTATCTTGTGATTATGTCAGACGAATCTTTCTGTCACATTTAGGCATTTAGGTTGTACAAAGTGTGTGAGGGCTCCCCTAAACACGTTAGCCTCTCTTCATTTCCCACTCAGGATCTAGAGGGTTCTCCTATCTGCTGTCACCACCATCCCCCAGGATGCTTGTCTTGACCCGGAGCTGGAGGATGCTGATGAAGATGTCACCAGAGACCAGCACAACCTCTTCACAAAAGTGACCTTTGTCCTGTTGTTCATTCCTCTGGGTACCCCTGGATAGATCCCTGAAATCCCCACAAGCAGGCCCTCCATCACACTCCAATCTAGTCCTATAAGCCTCTCAAGGAATGAGATTTCACACATGCAGAACTCTCAACACGAAATTCCATCTTATCAACCTGCAAGTCTCAAGTCTAATGGGACTGTCATCTCTTTCATGGAATCATGACTCTAACGAGGGAAATTCAAGTATTTCACTCAAGCAACTTCACCCATCACAGCTCCATCAATGCTCCTGAGAGAGACTGAGTACTTGGAGAGGTGATGAATTAGTGGACACAGGAAGAGACAAGAGAGGCAAATGAGAAGACTAGATTGTGTGACACCATCCTTCACTGTGATTGGGGTAACTAGCGAGCAAGCAGCTGCAGCAATAGGGTTGTCTTAGGAAGAAGTCTCAGGATAATAAAAATGATCACAAAGGGGTGGGGAGGATATAGCTCAGTGGTAGAGCGCATGCTTGGTAAGCACAAGGTCTTGGGTTCAATCCCCAGTACCTCCATTAAATAAACAAACAAACAAACAAACCTAATTACCTTTCCCCCGCTCCCTCCCCAAAAAAGAAAATGATCACATGAATTCAAAACCACAGCATTTCAAGGAGGAGAAATGTGAACTTACATAGGCCATGGTTATAGCCCTGCAAGACCTTGTTAGTCCTCTTTGGGCTCTCTCCACTGGAAAAGCACAGAGTACAGAGAAGCCAGGGCTGAGGGAGGAACAAGAGACTTTGTGACCAGGTGTGTCTCAGAAATCCCCAAATGACTTACATTAATATAATCCAAGTTAATATCATCCTGTTTTGCCTTCTTTCTACTTCCATCCCCACAGTGCCCCACATACAAATCAGGAGAGACAAGAGGGAGTTTGGATGAAGCCAAGTCCTCACTATACCACAGGGAACCACCTGCACCAGTGTAGACACAGGCCTTTTTGTGCAGAGGCCTCCTGCATGCAGCCAGGCCAGGCACTCTAGCAGAAGGGTCTCTAGTTCACCCAAATTTCTGATGATGTTGATCTGCAACTGTCCCATTAGTCTCACTTTGAGTCTAACATAATTAGAATAAAAACTGTAAGATAAGAAGTTGTGCAGTCCAGTATGATAGCCAACAGCCACACTTGGCTATTTAAATCAAATCAAATTTTAAATGAAATAAAATTAAAAGTTCAGTTCAGTTCCTCTGTTGCACCAGCCACATTTTAGTTGCTGATGTGGCTAGTAGTTACCATTTTGGAAAATGTAGATACAGAACATACCCATCATCACAGAAAGTTCTACTGGACAGAGCTGGTATGAAGCATACAGCATAAAATCCATTTATCGCCACGGAGGTCCCCTGAGTTCAGAATAATTTGGTCAAAAACTGACAGAGATAGCTAGAGAAATAACATCTCCTTCCTATGAACTCCCAAGGCATGTGACCTGAATTTCCCCAGATGGCTTTATTACCTCCTATCTCATGCTTATTCAGTCTATTCTGATTTTATATTATGTGCTGTATTACAAGAAACTTAACGGCAGTAACAATGCTTTCAGTGCTTGTATTCCTCTAGTTACTATCACAAGATTCAGCATACTATGAGCCTTTATGTCTGATCTTTGACTAAAATTCCATTTTTAGGCAGTTTTTTCTTAGGAAATGGCTATAAACTCACATTAAGATACATGCACAAGATGTTAGAATAACTAACTGAGGTTATATTTCTAACAGAACTACAGCTACAGGAGGCAACAGGTTAAATAAATCTAGTCAGCTGTGATGGCACTCTAAGGCCTTATTAATACAGATTATACTGGTCCATATTTATTGTTGGAGAAAGACAATCATGATGAATTACTTATTGATACAGGCAAATTAAAGAAGTCTCTAAAACTATGGGAGGGATTATAATGTCATTAATAACACAGACTCTGCTGTCAGACTTGTAGAATGTGAATCTTTGACAGCTACTAACTTTTCAGTTTATTGATTGATAAACAAAGGGTAAAAATAGCACCTATCTCCTACAGCTGTCATGAAGATTGGGATAGTACATATATACCACTTAATGACATATAATTACTAAATTAGATAGTATTAAAGGACATGTAATGTCCTATATTTTAATAAGAATTACATATTATTAGATAAAATTATTTTCTATTTTCTTTTTTATGGTAAAATTTGAGGCTCAAACCCACTCTTCTTTATAAGGACATCTTAAATATTTTAGAGCCAATTTTGGAAATGCAAATATTTTTAACAATATTAGCCAAACAATTCTTAGAAAGCTAACCAAGAAATCACTCATTGTCCCTGCAGCTACCAAAGATGAGACACCATTCTTCAACATAAAACTAACAGAAAGAACCTAATAATGCCTTAAATGGAGAACTTTAATAAGGGATTCAATCTCATTCTCCCATCCTATGTAAAGATGTACATGAATATTTATAGTTATTACCATCTTATTCTGTTTTGTACTATTATAAATCTGTCTTACAAATTTTACTTGCATTAAAAGATATGTGGACTGGGGAGGGTATTGTGATGTCCTGTGAAAGCAACCTTAAAAATCTAGAAAAGTGTCATCCTGAAGGGCTACCTTATTTGACAACTGTGCCATAATAATTACTCTTAACTGATTTACATAACCCTAAATGGTGTAAATCTGGAGGTGTAAATACTTGGAAGGTTTATCAAACTAGAGGGGTTCATTGGCATTTTCCTCTTCTTCCTATATTCATGGAGGTACCTATGGTCGGGGGAGGGTATAGCTCAGTGGTAGAGTGCCTAGTATGCACGAGGTCCTGGGTTCAATCCTCAGTACTGCCATTTAAAAAAAAATAAATTAAAAAGATAAATAAGTAAACCTGATAACTGACCCCCACCAGAAAGGAAAAGAAAGAAACTATGTTAGAAATAATTTTTCTAAATAGGAATTGGATAGTCTGTGTCCTTTAAATGTTCAATTAGAACAATTTCTATTCTGCACACAAACACACACACCCACACACAAGCACATACACAGGTGCACAGAAAAATTTTGCTAAAATAAACCTCCCCCAAATATTAATAGTGATGCTGGTGCTAGTTTTAGTTTCTTTTTAATAAGTCCCTCAAGTAATATAACTGAGTAACTGTTTTTTTCCAAAAATGACCATTAATTCCAATTAAGTATACAATAAATTGATACTCAATTTTAAAATATTTTAAAGTCTTGAATCATTCAGTTTGACATGTGTGGGAATAGTAAGGCAATCAATGTGACCATTATAAGTAAAGCCTACCAATTTTTGAACATTCTTCTTAAAACAATAAGACCTTTTTACTGACAAGATTCTGTTCTGAACGGACATGTCAGGTGAGGGGCATCTGCAAACTAAATAAAATTTGGGCAAAGCAGACAGAACAGTGTTTCGTTCTCTTTCTCCTCCACTAAATAATCAACTGAAATATCACTTTGGATATAACCCTTGTAAAATGTCTCTGAACCCCAATATTAGTAAATGACATTCATATAAAATTTAAGTATTATTGTTCATCACAACGAATATTACTTTACTCATTACATGTGTTTTTTTCTTTTGACAAACTCTTTATAAACGTAAATCCAAACCCATTGATTCCTTGGAAAAAATCCCTGCCCATGATGGCAGGGCTCAAACCTGAATTCACATTTCTGTTTCTAAATCCTTAAAAAGTAGATGCCCATGTCACTCACTTACTGACACCAGTCAAACCACCTCTGATACTGCATTGCTTTAAACTGAGGTTCTGGAGAAGACGAATGAGGTGATTCCACCTAAATATTAATCTCAATAAAACAAAGCTTAACTTTAGACTCCAGGATGAGTATTTCTTATTACTACAAAAAAGTGAATGAGATTCACCTGCCTGACCCCTCATTCACTGGAAAGGAAGGCCTAGAATAGGCCACTGGACATTTCAGGAAAATAAAAGCAAATGTTTCCATGTTTCAAAAACAAAAATGCACTTATGAACAAAGAGGAAATAGAAACTCACCTGATCTGTACTTTTAGATGTGCAACAACAATTTTTCTGTCCTCCTCAGGATCCTTCTTTTGGAGAATGGCAGGACTGGGGTAGAAGAAAATCATGAGACATCAGGCTTTTCTTGGGACTCAGACGGAGAATGTCCCTTCCAGAGCCCCATCAGTCCTGACCTCGCACATATAACCAGATGGAAGAGGGAGGCTGGAACCCGCCTTTGAATTCACAGCAGATTCCGAGGATCAGAGGTATGGGACTACTGAGGTTCTGAAAAATGTAGCAGCACCCACAGCGCCGCTAAGTAGGGAGCCCTGCCATCATTTCGTCCCAGGAGTCTGTCTTGGAGACACTTCTAGCTCTAAAAGTCCCACCCCAAAACCAGGACTCTGCCTTCTTGCTGAGAACCTTCATTCTAGGGTTCAACATTTGACTTTCCTCTTGGGGACATAGCTCTGTGCAGACACTGGGACCTGAGATGGGAGGGAAGGGAAGGTAGTAGGAACGTGGGTTAGGGACACCACCACTGAGCCGCGCCCACAATCAGGAGGCCTGCCTCGGTCCTGGCAAGCGTGGGCGCGCGCGCTGTACACACACACACACACACACACACACACACACACACACACACACACACACACACACACACACACACACACACACACACCCTGACACACTCCCTATCACGCAATCCCCCTCCTCTGCTCCTCCTGCCCGCACAGGCCTGAGGCTCCGGGCACGATGCCCCCTGGGCTTCTCGCTTTGGATGGCAGCTCCATCCCATCCCTACCCGAGACGAGTACTGCTCCAGCTCACCTAGCACAGACTTCTTCCCAGGCTTCCACCAACTCCCGGGCGGGGGCTGAGCCACCCAGAACGCACGGTTGGGGGCCCTCAGGGTTCGAGACTAACACCGCCGGGGCTTCTGGGAAATGTAGTCCACGGCTGGTGGGCTTGTGCTCAGAGTGCGCAGGCGCAGGCGCGCGCGGACCCGGCTGCTGCCGTCTCCCACCGCCAGATCCGCGGACACGCGCAGTAAGGTAAGCTGAGAGAACTGGCCGCCGGGGGCTGTGTGGGCTGTGCCGCCTCGCCGGACCCCAGAGGGCTGGCCCGCGCAGTGCACCCATGGGTGCCACCGTGAGGCCGGGCGCGTGCGAAGTGTCTTCTGTCAGTTTCTTCCCCGAGGGAGTCCCTGCGCCTAGATTGCGGCGGGAGCTTTGCAGGTGTACCGTTGAGAACGGTGCGTGGCCCTCGGTCCCCGGCCTCGTGAGCGTGTGTGTATGTGTGAGCGCTGCGGGACCGACCGCGCCTCTTTGTCCGAGAGTGAGTCTTGCTTCTGCGTGTGTGTAATTCTTTGGGTGCGAGACGGTGTGTGCCTGCAGCGGCGCCTGACTGGAGGGAGGCCAGAGAAAGTAGCCTGGGAATGTGATTCGTGACTGAGCAGTGAGGTGAGAGGCACGGTGGGAGATTGTGGCTGTGCGGGACTGAGACCCGGGTGATTCGGGTGTGATGGGCGGTGTGTGCGGGGCGCTGTGTGACTGGAGTGGTTGAGCGGCCAGGTGCAAGCGAGGCCGTGTGAAGGTGGATCTGTGTGATCCTGAATGCGTGTGGGACATCACGGGTGCCAGTGGCCTCATGACTGGGTGTGTGTGCTATGTGTGATCGTGTGCAGCCATAGGCTTATCATATGAGAATACGTTGCATCTTCCTGCAGCTTCAGCTTTATTTCAAGATTTGGACCAAAGATTTCCAATCTGTCGAATAATTTTGCCTTTTTGTAGGAAATAAGATGAATTTTTTCATGGAGAAAAATGTAAATTATAGTAACTTTTTTAAAATATGAAGGAATCCTCTCCATTCTTCTGTGCTGTTAGGGGTCCCTGGCAGATAAATTTGAGAACCTTGAATGAGGAAATAGCTTTATGCTTGGGAAGGCAGTGTGCTGTAGGATAGGCCACAATTTAAGTCAGATGATAACACATTTTGCTTTTCCTCTCCTTTTTTGAAGAATTCAGTCCTAAAGCCATAAGGTGGGCTCAGAGCAGAGTCTTGGAGCTTGAGCAGGATGAGGAAGGTGTCCATGCAGGGATGGCTTGGTGCAGGGTGACCAGGCTTACTAAGGGGGCATTCCAAGTGGTGGAAAAGACTATCATGGTGTCAGCCTAACCAGGATAAGGAGGGTGTCCACACAGGAGGAAGGCTCTGAATGGTATTTCAGAGCCCAAGCAGGGTGAAGATGGCTTCTGGGAATGGGTACTGTCCAGTATTGGGTGTTGGAACCTAAATGGGGGTGTTGGAAACATTCATGTTGGTTGAACAGGAGGCGATGAGTGTCAGAACCCAAGTAGGGTGAAAAAAGCATGGGGGCGGGGTGGCAGAGTTATTGGAGTCTGTTATACACGATGGGGGTGAAGGTGCTTATCAAGTTAGTAAATATATGAAGGGCAGCGGGAGCAGGCAGGCTTCTCCCTGTCAGCGGGGAAGTAGAGACATGGAAAAGGAGCGAACTAGAGTGACCCTTGTGATGGTAGGTTGAAACTAGCTGTAATGTATGAATTCACTATTGTCTATATGGATTGATATAAAAATAAAAATAAGAAGGTTCTGGTTTGCGGAGGTCACCGAGCTCACTTATGCGGAGAACCCTGCTCTCCCTTTCAGGGCTCTGGGTTCCAGCATCTGCCTGGCCTGTTGTGTCCCTGCTTCAGCAGGAGGAGTCAGCGTGCTGAGCGTTCCACTGGAGCCCCCAGTCCTATCACATAAGACAACATATATATCTTAAGATCCTGAAGAAACGGCAAAATGTCCAAGTAATGTTTAGGGATAATTTGTGAGGAGAAGTAAAAAAAAAAAGTGATGCAGTCATCGTGGCGTTGAGCACCATCTTCTTCTGGCTGCTGCTTCTGCTTCATCATCTTCCTTTCCCTCTGAGGCTGACATGGAAGACGGTGTTTGAGTCTTCTGGGATGGCTGTGGTGTGGTCTGTGCCATCAGACATGGCTTCTGGTTTGTGCAGACAGTGGTGACATTTGTCATGTTGTTGTACTGGTACAGAGTCATTTTTGATCAACAGAGTCCTTTTTAACAACGTAGCAGTACACAGATTGTAGTCTCATCTGAGATATGCTAACAGATTCTGGTTGTCCTCAAAGGAAATGTTACTGAAGAATACATGAAACCTGGGGAAACAGTCGACATGTGTCCAGCTGTTGCTGTATCAAGCTGGGGTTCACTCACCATGGCAGTAACTGCAGAAGATGTATTCACACAAAGGATCATCACTGCCTGTGGGCAAACAGTTGTTCAGGAATCTCCTTCTCAGTGGAAACCTACTGCCTGCTCTTTGGATGATGCTTACACAAGTGTTCTATTTATAATAAGTTGTTACATCATACATTTATATTTTGGGCACTTTTATGTGTATTATTTTTACAATTAAAAACAAATAAAAACATTTACATATATTTAAGTTTTTTCTTCCTCTTGTCTTTGCAGAGTGGAACAGAGAAAAGGGATACATGTCTCCCTTGGCAGGGAAACACTTGCTTTAAAAACTCCACTTCCAAAATGTACTGGTGCCTGGGCTGTTCAGCAAACTGGCTTTACTTTTTCCCTCTTCACACAGTAGCATGTAATTGAGAACAGAAAAAAGCAGCCCCTGACATCCAGGAACTCACCTCACACTTACAGGTAGGCCTCACTGGTATTGAAAGCTGGCCTGGTGCTCACAGCTAGGCCATGTTATTCTCCAGTTGGACATAAACAGTCTCACAGAACACCAACATCAAAGTCACTCTGAGACCATAATGATGGGAGGCCACTTAATAATTTTGTCTAAGAACAGGCAAAAACAAGTTTGCTAGGCAACCCACAAAATATACCAAATACCCCCTCTCCCAGCTAATGTGAGTGGCTGCTACTTCTTGCCAGTTAGAGTTTTAGGCTCACTCTGGTCTGCTGTCATTTCTGGGGTACATGGTTCTGTTCTCTTCCCAGACTTTTTGCCCTTTATCGCTGATATTTAGGATGTGTTTTGTCACTTTAGCAATTTCCTTCCTTTACCCTCCTCCTTCCAAATACCAACTGACTTGCAAAATCCTTTTTTTTCCTCCTATAGTTTTGTGTTGTTGTTTTAAGTACCTAATTTGAAAGGTCAACTGTGTATAAGGTGTGTAACAAAAAGCATTCCCATGGCACCCTCACCCCGTAGTTCCCTGTCTACTTCCAAGAGGCAATGACTTCCCATCCTCTCATTTCTTTTGAAATTTACTTCCATCTTTCTAAATTATATGCTTTTGTACACTCACCAGTTTTAGATATTAGCTGCTACTGAATGCGAAAGATGTCTCCTAACAGCCTGCTTTCCTCTCTTTTCTCTCATGCTGCTTGGTTTCCTCAGAAGGAATCCTTCAATTGCCTGCCCAGGGCTCTCACTTCATTCCGTCTTCAGCATGGCAACTCCTCTCATCCATACTCCAGGCCCTCCAGCCCAGACATTGCTGGCCCAGCCTTTCCAGAGTAAATCTGAGGTCTTCAGCCAGGTTGGAGAAAGGTCACAGGGCCTGGAGTAACAACCGCTCATTTGTTTTCTGCACAACTGATGTATTATGAATCCTGGTTTTTATATAGCCTTTCAGGTAGTCCTCACCTTCAGAACCTGGCTCCTCTGGTTTCTGAAAGGGACTCTGTTTGTTTCTGGGCTTCCCTGTAGCTCAGGTTCACGCTTCCTCAGGTCTGCTACATCAGTGAGCCTGCTTCCAAAATTGTGTTGCTGCCATCTCCTCTCTCCTCCAGTGTCCTTGTGAATTTATACCTTACTCTGGTTTTAGTGAGGTTCCAGGAGGAAGGAAGAATTAACTTCTCTGCTCAACCTGCTTACCTACTGAGGAATCACCCCGTCCCTTCAAGGACCTACGATTCCCCATTTTTCCTCATACCTTCTTCCCATCTCACACCCAAATATATAGTGACATTTATATATTTGTTCAAAGGACATGAACTGAATGCCTACCACATATAGGTGCTGGGCCTTGAATTGTGATCAAGCTACAATCCCTGACGACTCCACATGAGGTTCTAGTCTGGAGAAGGCAATCACTCGGGGACGTAAGAAGTGCCAAGCAGAACGTGTGCACGATGCCAGGGCAGCACAGAAAGGTTACTTCCTGACTCGGCACCAGCAAAGGCTCCCCAGAGGGAGAAGTGTCTAAATGGAGATTTCAAGAGAAAGTGAGAATTGGTCCAACCAAATGCATCTGTGCCCCAACAAGACTATGGATAAGAGCAGAGACATTCACAGAACCCCCAGGCATCAACCTCCCCCCTCATCCCTGCTCTGGGAGACTCTGCGGGGCTGTCTGTCCTTGATACTCCCTCTGAGTGTGAAGAAGGCAGGAACTGCCCAGGACTCTTAACGGTCTTCTACCTGTAGGGAATGGGGTGGGGAGATAGATGTACAGGGGCTTTATTTTATGGTCAGGGGTCGGAGTCTGTTCATTTTCCACCCCTTTCCCCAAATTTGTGAAGTCAGTTAGCTCGAATTCTTTGCTTCTCTCTCAAGCTGTAACCCAGGCCATGTACGTCAACTGCTTATCTGCCAGGAGAACAGGATGGGCAGAGGATCCCAGGTTCTCCAAAGGAGTTAAACTTGTAAGAAGAAATTACGCAGATTCAGTCTTGTCTGTTTATTGAATAAATCAATCCTGGGTAAAGAGAAAAGAAAACTAGGTTTGAGGACAGAGGCTGGGGGTGAGCGAAGTCCTCGGCCCCTGTGGTGTGAGGGGAGGGGTCACTTGTAAAACTCATGCTCCTGTTCGTCCTTCTTGATGACTGTCTTGTATGCTTTCTCGAAGTCCTTGGCCAGAACAATGTAGCGGTTCTCACGGACAGCCAGCATTCCACTCTGTTGAGGAATGAGAGTTAAAATCTACTCCCTTCACTCCCCGCCCCTAGTGATGATGGAGGAAGAGACAGACTCAGCCCAAGAGCCAGGGAGGGAAGGAGGGACAGAAGGATTGCAGCAGAGTGGTCTCAAGGAGGAAGGGTCTTCTCACACCCTCTGCCCCATCCAGAGAGAAAACATTACTCACCTCTTGACAAATGGAGTTAATATCAGCTCCTGAAATCTTATCTGGTCGGGCCACATCTGTGGCAAGTGAATTAAGGAAATCACTCCCTGCATCGGACGCGGTGAATGCCTGGAGCCAGAAGTCATCCTTGGGGTGTTTTTGTCACCACCACTCCTCCCTGGACCTTGGCCTCCCACCTGCACAATCTGGGTGGTGGTGATGACAGAGGAGATGAAGATCCAATCCCCATTCCCAGCTGTGATCCTCCCCTCACTTCTAGAGCAGGATACAGTCTTCCAAGTCAACCTCCTCAGAAAGATTCATCTTGCTGGTGATAGTGGAGAAAATCAGTCTCTTCTGGCGGCGGTCAGGGAGTGGAAATTCAATTTTACGGTCAAGGCGTCCTGGCCGTAGCAGGGCAGGATCCAGGGTGTCTGCTCTGTTTGTGGCCATGATCACCTGGCATTGGGGGACAGGCCGGCTCAGACCTCTGTCCCCACTATACCCTCCATCCCATCGTGGTACCTGCCTCCTCATCTGCCAGCCTCCACCTTTCCCTGATTTTCACACCACACTTCCCCTTGCCCATCCTGAACTCCAAACCTTGACATTGACATTCTGGTCAAATCCATCCATTTGATTCAGTAGCTCCAGCAGGATTCTCTGAACTTCCCTGTCAGCTGGTGAATGAGTAACACGGTCAGCCAGCAGCTCAGCAAGCTTGCCCAAGACCCCAGGCCCTGTTTGGGCATCACTCACCCCCAGTCTGGGCATCGAATCTCTTGGTGGCGATGGCATCAATCTCATCTATGAAGATGATGGCAGGCGCGTTCTCCTTGGCCAGGCGGAACACGTCCCGGACCATGCGGGGGCCCTCGCCCAGGTACTTCTGTACAAACTCCGAGCCCACGACCCGGATAAATGCAGCTGATGGCAGGATGACAGGGGTTACATGAGGACAGGTCTCCTGCAGGGCCTGGTGCTGCTTTAACAAAACTGAGAACTCCCCGAGGATGTCCCTTTCTTTGGACACCCACTCCAAAGAGCCAGGTCATTCTCTCAAGCCCTGGGCTGAGTCTTAGATCCAGGCAGGAGGACCAGCTCCCTCTTGTACCCCACAGCGACCCAGCAGCCCAAATAATAAATTCTGCCCACAATTATGTCATTTTTTTGCCCAGAACTTAAAAATCAGGATTTTTTTTTAAAATGTGTCTGTGCTCCAATATGCCTAAAAAACTAGAGCTAGAGACATTCATGGAATCCAACATACAAAAAAAAGTAGATTTCCAGAGTGCTTGAAAAATCAATAAGAAACAGATTTTCCATACACTAAAGCATCTTGCCTCACCAAGAGCTCAGTTCCATTTGCTATAAGGACCCACTTTTGAATATCATGCAAGAGTCAAGTACACAAGTACTTATTCGGACATAATCAACAAGTGGCAATGGGGTTGAAGACAAGTTTGTTCTGAGCCTCCCTCTCCATTCTAATTCTTCTTAGATTTTAGCTTGTTTGTTAGTGACTGGATGTTGCAGGGAGCAACCTCCAGGACCCTCCTTCCAGCTACCATAGAGAAGGGACACACAAAGTCCACTATGTAGACCTGGTGGTTTTATGTCATAAACTAGGAGTTGTGCAAGTCACAGCCCTGCCCATCTCTAATATGGTGATCACTGGCCACATGTGGCTACTGAGCAACCAAAATGTGGCTGATCCAAAGTGAGATGTGCTATGTGAAATATACACCAGATTTCAAAAGCCTTAGGACCAAAAAAGTAATATATCTCAATAATTGTCCATCAGCAAATGAATGGAGTAGATAAAATGTGCTGTATACACACAGTGGAATATTATTTGGCCGTCAAAAGGAAATAAATTCTGACACATGCTATGACATGGATGAGCCCTGAAGACACTATGCTAAGTGAAACAAGCCAGTCACAAAAAGACAAATACTGTATGATTCATCCACATATATGGTACCCAGAACAGGCAAATTCATGGACGGAAAGTAGAAGAGATGTCGTCAAGGACTGCAGGGAGGGAGAAACGGAGTTAGTTTAATGGGTATGGGATTTCAGTTTGGGATGATGAACAAGTTCTGGAAATGGATGCAGGTGGTGGTTGCACAACATTGTTTATAAATGTTTATAAGTTGGTTAAAATGGTAAATTTCATGTTATATATATTTTACTGCAATAAAAAATTACAGGATGTAGAGTAGATAAACAAGATTATACTGTATAGCATAGGGAAATACATACAAGATCTTATGGTAACTCACAGCGAAAAAAATGTGACAATGAATATATATATGTTCATGTATAACTGAAAAATTGTGCTGTACACTGGAATTTGACACAACATTGTAAAATGACTATAACTCGATAAATGTTTAAAAAATTATAGGAAAACTCAAATTTTGTATCTGCTGTGTGTCAAAATAATATTTGAGTATGCTGGTTAAATAAAAAAATTATTTTAGACTAAGTTCACCTATTTCTTTTAACCTGTTTTTTTAAAACATGAGTACTTTAAAAATTTAAATTATATGTGTAGCTTGCAGTGTACAGTTGGCCCTTGAACAACACGGGTTTGGGGTGCCGACCCTCTGTGCAGTAGGAAACGGGTATAACGTTAGAGCTGGCCTCATAGCTACACTTCTGCATCTGTGGATCCATCCAACTTGGGATCATGTGAAAAAACCCGATGTGAGTGGACCCCTGCAGTTCAAGCCCCTGTTATTCAAGAGTCAACTATATTTCTATTGAACCCTACCTGTCTAAAACCACCTTGCTCTCAGGACATCAAATGAAGTCTCTTGGATTAGCACTAAGACCATGTCTGTTCACGCCCTTTCTGATCTCCTCAGCCTCGCCTCCTGGACCTGCACAGCCCATTCAACAGTTATTTTCTGAGCACCAACCGCAGTGCGGTTATTGGGTGGGCACTGGGGAAAAAATGACAAATGCACAAGATCCCTGCCCTTGTGGAGTTTAGTCACAGTCAACTCAGGGCTCCCCAAATGAGTTCTTTCCCACCCCCTGGCCTCTGCACAGGCTATTCCCTGTCTTGGATGCCCTCTCCCAACTGTGTGCCTGACAGAGTCCTCTTGCCTCGCCTCCTCTGGGAACCCCGACCTGAGAGGCCCAGGATGGACTGACAGCCTTCCTTAGGGCAATCCCACTACCCTCCCTGCTTCCCTGGAGCATTTGCTACTTTGCAGACTGTCCCCATTTGGGCTCACCTCCAACCATGACCCCCTTGCTCACTTGGCTTCAGCTGCAGGGGCCTCCTCACTGTTCTTGGAAAACTAAGCACACTCCTGCCTCAAGGCCCTTACACCACAGAGTCCCTCAGCCTGACACACTCCCACCCCCAGACGTCCATGGGACTTATTCCCTCAAGGCTTCTTCTGGGTCTTTATGTAAATGTCACCTCAGAAAAGTCTTCTCTGACCAGCCCCAGTACCAGCACTTCAAGTTGCAACCCCTGTTAATTCCTTATCCCCCGGCCCTGCTTAGTTGTTCTCTTCGGGCATTTAGCACCACACAACATATAATCTAATTATTTCTCTGTTTAAGTGCTTCCTCAACTAAGACATCAGCTCCACGAGGAATGGAGACTTTGTTCTGTTCACTGCCATGTCTTCTGCACCCAGAACACAACTTGGTACATATTAGGTGTAATAAATATTAACTGAATGACTGAGTTCTACATGTTTATTTCCTTTTTCCCCAGCCACACAGGGAGAGTCTCCAACGCAGGGGACATGTCTGACTCATCACTGTATCCCAGCACCTGGGAGAGCAGAAGTTCAGTGAAGTTCAAGCAAAGGAATAAGCGTGACAATGGCTAACACTTACGGTCCACTTACTACCTGCCAGGTATGGTTCTAGAAGCTCTATATTGATTAAATCCTCTGAATAATCCAGAAAATTAAGAAATGAGAGTCACAGAGAGGCTAACTTGCCAAGTAGTTACGTAAACTAACTTACATAAGCAGTTTTATGGGGGCCAGATTTCAAACCCAGGCAGCCTGGCCCAGAAAACACACTGCTCAACCCACTGCTCTCTACTGCTCCCTGGGTTATGTGTGCTAAGATTTTAAGATGCGCAGAGCCCTGTCCTTAGGCTTTGCAGTCACACAGTGACTTTCAGACATTTTCAGACACATTGTTGGAAACCTACAAGTAGAAGCACACTTATAAACCACCACAGCATACATGTGTGCATGTGTGTGTGTTATGTTTCACAAACAATACGAGCTCTTACTATGTGGGGTGGACTCTGAGGTTTTCTATTCTATCTCATTTTTTTAAATGCTGGTTGCAACCCAGGATTTTTTTTTTAATTTTTTGGAGGTAGGTAATTAGGTTTGTTTGTTTGTTTTTAATAGAGGTATTGGGGATTCAACCTAGGACCTTGTACATGCTAGGCATGCACTCTACCACTGAGCTATACCCTCCCCACAACCCAGGAATTTGAATTCATAATTACTAATGGGTCATGAGCTACTGTAGGAAAAACATGGCATTATTTCATTAATTCCTCACAATCATGCTGTGAAGGAGTCTCCTATTAGATGAGGCACAACAGTGCAGTCACCTCCCCAGTAAGGCACAGCCAGTTAGTAAGACCCACATTGGGGCTGTGACCCCAGAGCCCTTGCCACTGGGCCACGCCACTTCCTGGGGAGGATGATGAGAGCTGAAAGCAAGGTCAGAAAAGCCCCAAAGGTCAGAGCTTGGGGGAGAAGCCAAGCGGCTCACCTGTCGTATGATGAGCCACAGCCTTTGCCAACATGGTCTTCCCGCAGCCAGGCGGGCCATACATGAGGACGCCTCGGGGAGGGTCAATGCCGATCTGAAGCACAGAGGTGGGGAAAGAAGGATGAGCCAGGGGTCTGTCAACCTGAGCCCCAGTGGAGCCAGCCTCTCCCTCTCCCCTGCCAGCCCCAGCTCCGCACCTGCTTGTAGAGCTCGAAGTGCGTAAGCGGGAGCTCCACGGCCTCCCGCACCTCCTGCTTCTGGATGTCCATGCCCCCGATGTCCGCGTACATCACGTCTGGCTTCTGGTCTGGTGGGAGAGCAGAGCTGGGGCTCCCAGCCTGGCCCACAGGGTCCCTTCAGGCCTCCCTGGCCCTGGGCTCCCCCTCACCTGAGGTGAGCATCATGATGCTGCTGTCAGCCTCAGGAGGCAGCACATCCACTAGGGCATTGCTGTGCTTGTGGAGGGCCACCGAGGCGTTGGGCTTGAGCAGCTCCCGATCAATGGTGCTCAGGATGCGCACGTAGTAGTTGGAGCCTTTGCGAAGAGGACAAGGGAGGGGGAAAGTGAGAAGTGCCAGAACCTCAAAACTGTCCCCTTCCCCCGACCTCACAGTTGCACCTCCAGGCCACCCAGATTGCTCACGAAGACCCCAAATGGCCCTTCTGGCCCCTAGTCTTGCCTCCTCCAGTCCATCCCCCACATTCATGCTAACAACTTCCCCGTCTGTCTGTAGCCCTGAGATCTGGCCCTGAGTGACCAGCAGCCTCCTGAAATTCATCTCCCAGGATGTCCCTAGGGTATGTCTCACTCACTGTGTCTCACTCTGTTCTCAGTACCCTTCCCCTATTTGTGCTGCTCCCCTGGGTCTCTGTCTCAGGGAGGACCAAGGTCCCCAGTCACCAGCCAGAGCCCTAAGCCTCCCCCTAGATCTTTCTCCACTTCCCTCCACAGCCCATCAGTCACTATGACCTTCCACCAGCCTCCTGAATATCTTTCCAACCAACCCCCTCTCTCCTCCCCAGGGACCTGCCCTGATTCAGCCCCATCCTCTCCCAGCTAGGTCTCTGCACCAGACTCCTTGCTCACCCAGCCTCCAGTCTCACCTCTCCAGTCCACTTTCAACATTTATGTTGAAAAGAGACACCCATCTCTTTCTAGCCTCAGTTTCTCCCTTGACCTTCAGACCTGGCTGTCCAGCAGCCTCTCAGACACCTCCTTGTGGTGTCTCACACTGCCCTCACTGTCTCCCTGCAAACTTACTTTTCTGCCCATGTCACCATCTCAGGGATAGCCTCACTGTCCCCCTGAGTCCTACAGATCAAAGACACAGGCCTCATTTTAGATATCTGCCCCCCTTCACTACCTCACCACCAGACCATCAGTCCAAGTCCAGGCCCAGTCACACATCTTTCCCCAGAGGCTTTACAAGAATATGGCTTGGTCCAAAGGAGCAGAGGCCAGAAGCAGGAAAAGACAGACAAGACACAGGGACAACAGCCATCATGAAGGTAGAGCCCAGACCCACATTAATAAAAGTAGCTACAGTATATCGAGTCCTCACCAGAACTCAGTCTCTTAACACCTCACCCACAGTTTCAAATTTGTAGATCCCAACCTAGTAGTAGTTGTGAAATCAATTTAGAAGATTATGACCAGAACATTGTTTAAAACAAAGCAGACTAGAACAGAATGGAAAACTAATTAGGGCATGTCACACATAGTAAGGCCAACTATCGTCTGGTTTATTATATAAGTTATATACACATACACACTGAGAAAGAGAGAGAACATAAAATATATTTCCACTTTTGCATCAGGCTCATAATGTTCTGAAAAACACCATTACACTGTCTTATCTCCTTTGCCACTGTAAGTTCCGGGCACATGGCAGGAAACAGTTAACAGCTGATGAGTGAACAGATGGCTGAATGAGCCCACCCCCATCTCCTCTTTCCCACATACCTGTGGTAGAGCCCACGATGGCTGTATTCTGATCCACAGCCTCCAGAAACTGCCCGATAACCAGTGGGATGCTCTGGATTCGCTTCACCTCCTCCTGGGCATGGAGGAATTCCTTCTTTAGGTTCTTTTGCTCATCCTTGATGTACTCCTCCTGCACCTCCAGGAATTCTAGCTCTTGCTGCAGCTTCTGTGAGCAGAGAGAGGACAGGTAGGGGATGGACTCCAGGCCTTGCTGAGCCAGGGAGTGGTAGAAGGCAGAGGAAGTATGGGATACTAGGCCCTGTGCAGGGTCCGTACTGGGGCTGCATGTACCTTGTAGCGGCTGTACAGGTCCTCCAGGTCCTCAGGCTCAGGCCCCAGGAAGGACAGGCCAGTCTGGGGCCGTGACACAGACAGGGCTGGGATCTCATCCTAGAGTAAGGAGGGAAACTCAGGTTGGGAAAAGAGGGTCCCCTCGTGAAAGAATCTGAGATCCCTCTCCCCACTTCACCATGAAGTCACTTGGCCCCTAACAGGCTCCTGCTATCATTCAGCTTCCTAAATAGATCCTGTAAACCTCTCAGCCCCCTAAACAGGTTCCTGAAGTCTCCTAGCTCCTAACAGGCCCCTGTCAACCAGCCTTCCAAACAGATCTTTTGTTATCATATGCTACTTGTAACATGTTCCCAATGTCACCCAAATCCCAACTAGGGCCTAAATGTGTCATCAACTCATTACCAGACCCCAATACCCTCCACCCCTCCTCAACAGGTTCCTAATGTCATACAGCTCTCTCAATTGACTGCTGAAGTTGCCATATCTTCAAACAGCCCTGGCATTACTCCATTACCCCCAAAAGACCCCTCATGTCACAGAACTCCAACTCACATTAGGCCCTCATGTCATGCATCTCCCCAGGTAGGCCCCAAACATCACTCGGCCAGACCACAGATATTACCTGGCCCTCCAACACCAGCTGAGCCCCGATTATCAGTCAACTCCCCAGCCCAGCCTCAGATACCACTGGGCCCCATGGCAGGGTCCCATATATCACTCACCACCCGACCCATCCCCAATCCCGAGGGGCGACCGATGTCACTGAGCACTCCCAGTTAGACCTTGAAATCATTCAGTCCCAAACCACCTCTAACGTCATCCATTCCCAAGCCCCGCTTTCCAAGCCTTACTGCCCTCCTAACATCACTCAGACACCCAGCCCAGGCCTCGGGACGGCACGAAGCTCTTCCCTGAGGCCTCCGAAATCACCCAGATCCAGGCCTGGATCTCCGAGGTCACTCGGCACCCCATTCAGGAAGGCTTCGCCCTCTCCCCACGAGCCAGGCCCACCAGACCTGAGCTTTCTCCACCAGGATGCCTATCTCCTCCATAGTGACCAAGCCGGCCTCTGTGTGGCCCGGCCTAATCCAGTCACCGCTTCCGCTGACGCCACCGGAAAGCCAGGGCCTGAGTGGATTCTGGGAAACGTAGTTTAAGACAACGCTGAGAGCCGGCTGGATGGGCCGGATCGGCCGGAAAGGTGGAGGGAGGGGCGACCGCGTCCTGGGCCCCGCCCTTAAGATACACCCCTGCGCACTCCGTACCTCGCGGGAGCGTTGGAGGGCCGAGGGAGACGCGCGTGCGCAGTAGCGCGCAGTGGCGCCGTCTCGCGGGGCATCTTCAAGCGCGCGTGTTCTCGCCAGCAGGCGGCGCTGCCCTCATTGTTCTTTCAACTGAGGAATTTCTCAGAGATCTCAGTCTGATGGCCAAGTGCTCTTTCCTGTTTACTGGCGGGACTGAAGATACCTTGGGCTGGGTTCCGTAGAACAGGTCTTTTAGGGGGTCTCCACGTGGGCTGCGGCAGAGAATTGCCCCCATGCGGGGGCGAGAAGACCCGGGCTGCCCTGAAGTACTTCTTACTTGTCTCCATCCCGGGGGTGCTGAGCCCCAAGCCCACCATTACCGGGAATCAAGTAGAAGCCACGCACTAGGGATGGAGAAAGTGAGGCAGTGGTGCTGGGAGCTGGGTCATGCAGGAGACCTTGCAGATCTATACCAGGCCCTGTCTTACGTGCTCAACTCACTGAATCTTGACAGACACTATGTTCCCTCTTAAAGGGAAAGAAACCAGAACACGGGGCCCCACATCTGTCTGTCCCCAAAGCCTGTGCCTGACCCCCAGGGATACACTGCTGCTCATCGCACCAGCTACAGTTTTGTTAAGTAAACTTTTCATTCAAGTACAGATACATACTTACTCATATCATATCATTAGTGTACAGTTCAACGAATTTACACAATGTGAACACACCCATATAACCAATAGTCAGATAAGAAAGCAAATATTAGCAGGCCTCAAAACCTCCGCGCGTACTCTTTCTGCCACCCTCATCCCCTCTGAAATTATCGCTTACCTGATTTCTAACAGCATGAATTACTTTTGTCTGTTTTAAGCTCTCTATGGACCCATACAGTGTGTACTGAGTATTTAGCTTCCTTTACTTAACATTACGTTTGTGAGATTCATACTGTGTGTAAGGGATAGTTCTTTCACTTTCATTTCTATATGGTTTGCGTGGTGTGAATATGCCTAAAATTGAGTATTTTCCAGTTTGGGGCTATACTGGTGCTATGAATATTCTAGCACATTTCTTTGGTAAACGTAAAAATACACTCAAAAGCAGAATTGCTGGTCAGAGGACAGCTATGTGTTTAACTTTACCAGACACTGTTAAACCTTACTAACTTACACTCCCACCAGTTGAGCATACATTTGATATTCTTTGTCTTTATATTTTTTTTTCCATTCTCGGGGGTGTGATGGGTTGTCGCACCCTTTTGTGCGCTTACTTTTAGCCAGGCAATTTCCAAACCATGAACTCTGAATCCTTACAACACCTTCAAGGGTAGGTTTGCTTTTCCTCACTTTACGGATGAGGAAACTGACTCTCAGACAGGGGAAAGCCACTTTCACTAACTCAAAGAGAATTATTGGTTCCTGCTCAGTCCCAGCCCTATGCAGGGAGAACCCAGGATCAAATCTGGTCCCTGTCTTCCTTGTTTAAGTTCCCAGTGTCTTTATTTCCACAAAAAAAGGGAAAACAATGGCAACAACGCCTTCCTTTTTTCTCTGCGTTGACAACTCTCAGTTCTGTCTTTCAGGTCTCTACCTAACACCCAAAAGGCATCCCGGATTTCTACTTGAGCCTTAGAGCCTATACCTTAAAGTGGAATCCATTATCGGCCCCCCTGCCTCTTGTTCCCTATTCTCCCAGTTTCCAGACTTCAGATTCTAACCTAAGTGAGAGCTTTGCCTTTATTCCCCCAAGCCCAAATTGTCTCCAGATTCTCTCTGCAGCCTTTGTCAATGGTAAATCAATGTTTCCCTTTGGAATCTTAATGGAGAATAGTCATAAACAGCCATTTTCTGAATACTGACTATGTACTTGGTTATTTGCTAAACATTTTACCTCACTATCTCATTTAATCTTCACAAAAACCTTAGGAAGTGAGTAGTAAATGTACCCATTTATACAGAGTCCTTACCTTGTTCCAGGTATGCTTAAGTGTTTTACACATATCATAATTTAATCTCAGATTCAAGTGGGATTTGAAGTGGGAGCTATTGGCTTACATCCTTCTTTCTCAGGACCTACATGAGAAACCAGGCTTAGAAAGGTGAGGTCACTTGCCAAAGATCACACAGCAAGTAAATAGTCAAACTGGCATTCAAATCCAGAGTCTGTGCTCTTAACCTCACCTGATAGTTATCATTTGGATTTGCAGATGATCTTCGACAGGTAGGCTAGTTGTTCTCAAGAAGGAGGACATCAGATCAATTAGGGAGTTTTTGCAAGCTAGACCCGCCTTTCCCTGCACCCTATCATTATGCCCGTCCCTTCCACCTCCCAGTTAAGAACCACACATCTGGTCATCTAACAGTGGGCAAATGAGAGCCAGGATCAGCCCAGCTGACTAAAATTTAACTCTCTGGTTCAAGCCCAGGGCTTCCTCTCAGCTATGCTGCCTTCTAACAAAAGTCCCCAGCAGCTCCTTTTCTGAGTGAGGCTGTTCCTGAATCTGTGTCTTTATAGCCCTGCGTGAGGCTAAGTGCATTCAGGGGCCTGCAGACAAGTCAAGAAAGAGAACTAGAGTGGCAGAGAACCTATTCCTCATCTACAGAGAATGGCTGAAACGCAACTCCAGCCACAAGAGCCATGCCAAGGGTGTTGGCCCATTGTTGCCAGATCTGATGTTTCAACAGAAGTCAAGAATCCAGATTTTCAAGTCAAGTCTTCTAATTTCTAAGTGTTGAAAGTAAATTCAAACACTTAAAAACACCAGGCAGGCCAAATAAAACTCACGTGTGGGCCTCATACAGAAGATAGATGACACCTGTCCCCAGTATTACTATCAAAGGCCCAGAAATGAAGACCTTTACTTACTCCTAGGGTAGAAGTGGAGGGAGGGGTCCGAACCATTTAGAAGGCAGCAAGAATATGGAGTAAAGGATATGTAAGTATTAAATGCAGGGGAAAGCAAATATAAATGTCTGACAATAACTGATTGGTTAAATAAAACCATCCATTATAGGCTATTGCACAGTTTCAAAAAATGGTGTGGAATATTTAATGATATGCCATGTGTTCACAAAATAAGTAATACCTAAAAGAGAAAGATGACAAAGCAATAAACTATAAACCCTTCAAAAACCCTTTTTATTTTGAAATTTCAGTTACAGAAAACTTGTAAGAATGATACATACTCTTTGCCCAGACTCCCCAAATGTTAACATTTTAACACATTTGCTTTACCATTCTCTTTTCTCTATACATGCATTCTTATATGTGCGTGTATGTATACACATACATTATACGTATATCTAGCCATGTGTGTGTGTATATATATACACACACAGACATGCACACTGCCACAATTTTTTTAAACCACTCCTGGGATTTTTATTTTGATTGCATTAAATCTATAGATAAATACTGAGGGAACTGGCATCTTAATAATATTGAGTCTTTCCATCCATAAAAGTAGTATATCTCTCCATTTATTTAGTTCTTTGATTTCCTTCTTTAGCGTTTGTCCCTTTCAGCATACAGATACTGCACATATTTTGGTAGATTTATACCTATTACATTTTTTCAAGCTATTTAAAATAGGACTTTTATAAAAACAGGTACCATTGATATACCAAAAACTGCACATATTCAAAGTATACAATTTGATAAGTTTGGGCATACATGTACAGTACCATCACGAGAGTCAAGACAATGAACATATCTATTACCCTCAAAAGTTTCTTCATGTCTGTTTGTACTGCCTCCTGCCCTCTCCTTGCCTCCATTCCAGAAAACTCTCATTCATTTGCACTTTTTAGAATTTTATGTAAATGGAATCGTACAGTATGTATTCTTTCACTCAGCATTATTCTTAGATTTATCCGTGTTACTGTATGTATCAGTAGTGCATTCTTTTTTATTGCTGAATATTCCCCTGTATTGATTGACAGTCTTTGGCTATTACAAGTAAAGTTGCTAATAACTTTCATGTACAAGTCAGACATGTGCTTTTATTTCTCTTGGATAAATATCTAAGAGTGAAATGGGTCATGTGGTAGGTGGCTGTTTAACTTCTTAAGGAACTGCCCAACTGGTCTCCAAACTGGCTGTACCATTTACATTGCCATTAGCAGTGTGAGAGTTCTGGTTGCTCCACATCCTCACAAAATACTCCCTGATCCTCTCATCTATCTTTTCAGTTTTAGGCATCCTAATAGGAGTGGTTTTAATCTTAATTTATCTAATGACTAATAGTATTGAACCTTTTTTTTTTTTACAACCCATATATCTTCTTTGGTGGAGTGTCTCTTAAAATCTTTTGCCCATTTTTAATTGTGTTATTTATTTCCTTATTATTGAGTTTCAAGAGTTCCTTATTTATCCTGGTTATGGACTCTGCTTGGGCTGTAATTGTAACATATCACAGACTGAGTAGCTTAAACAGCAGAAATTTATTCCTCACTGTTCTGGAGGCTCTGGAGGCTCAGGATGAAGGTGCTGGCCAATTTGAATCTTGGTGAGGATGCTCTTCCTGGCTTATACATGGCTGCTTCTCACTGTGTCCTCACAGGATGGAAAAAGAGAGCTCTGGTGTCCCTCTCTCTTCTAATAAGGGCACAATCCTCATAGCACTAGGCCCCAGGCTTAAGACCTCACCCTCGTTAACCTTAACACCTCCTCACAGACCCTGTCTCCAAATAGAGTAACGCTGGGGGTTAGGGCTTCAACATAATGACTTTTGGGACAGACACATTCAGTCCATGACACTCAACAATTCTTAGAAGTAGTATGCAAAATTACCATAAAAATACAAAAATATATGTTTACATTCTTAAAAACACTTAATCTTGAGGCTGACAAAACTTTAACTCTCCTGAATAAGTATGATACAACAAAGCAACAGAGAAACAATTTTTTTCATGTCAGCCTAAATTGTCCATTAACAGTCTTGCTTTCCAGAAACAATTGGAATGCAGGTTTTGGTTTTTTTTTTTTTTGTTTTAGTATATGAGTGCTTCTTTATTATAGAGAATTTCATTGAGGAAAAGGTAAATGGAATGGGCTGGGTAACAGTTATTACTTATAATAGTGAGTCAGATATTTTAAAGCCTGTTCTGCTTCTAGTTTGCTTAGCTCCCAGATTAATAAGCTAAACATAAAATCTAAAACTGTAACTTGATCTCATCCATACCTGACATTCTTTTTAAAACAGTTTTTTTATTAATAGACTTTATTTTTTTAGAGCAGTTTCGGGTTCATAGTAGAACTGAGCAGAAAATACAGAGGGTTCACACACAGCCCTCCCCCCACCACATCTATACTCCCCTACCCTCAACATCCCTCATCAGTGTGGCATATTTGGTACAATCGATGAACCAACATGGACACATTATTATCAACCAAAGTCCATAGCTTACATTAAGGTTCATTCTTGATGTTGTACATTCTATGAGTTTTGTCAAAGGAATTCAGTTATTTTTATGCCCAATAACAAGTGATGCTTAAGTAAAAGAAAGAAAAGTAAAGTGGGCAATTGAAATTTAATTTTCTTAGCATCTCACAATTATAGGCATCAGGTTGTAGGCCCACGTTTCAACGTAACAAGTAAAAATGTGTTTTAATTGGAGTATTAGATATTTACTGACTTTTAAAGGTGATATCTGACCCAGAATCTTGTGCAAAAAAAAAAAGCCCTTTTTCAGATATCTTATTTACAAATATATTCCCATTATGTGGCTTCCCTTTTCATTCTCTGAATAGGATCTTTGAAGAGAAGATGTTCTGGATTTTAAATCCACTTTATCCATTTTTTAAATGGATCATGCTGTCAGTGTTGTATCTAAAAACTCTTTGCCTAATGGAAATTCACAAAGATTTTTCCTCTATGTTTTCTTCTAAAAATTTTATAGTTTCATATTTTACATTTAGATCTATGATTCATTTTGAGGGTTTTTTTTTTTAGTATATGGTACAAAGTATTGATCGAAGTTCATCTTTTTGCATATAGATACCCAGTTGTTCCAGCACCATTTGTTGGAAAAAACTCTTTTCTCACTGAATTGCTTTGAAACTTGGTCAAAATTCAGTGGACTATGCATATTTAGATCCATCTGTGGACTATTTGTTCTCCTGATCTATTTTTCTATCTTGACACCAAAATCACATTGTCTTAGCTTTATAAATCTTGAAAGTTTAGTTGTGGAAGTCTTCCAATTTTATCCTTCTTTTTCAAAATTATTTGACTATTTTAAGTACTTAGCATTTCTATAAGAATTTTGGAATCAGCTTTTCAATTTTTGTAAAAAAAAAAAATCCTTACAGGATTGGATTTGGGAACACATTGGCTCTATACATTTAATTTGGAGAAAACTGACACCTTAACATTAAATTTTCCAACCTGTGAACTTGGTATATTTTTCCACTATATTTAGGTATTTCTTAATTTCTCCCAGTACTGTTTTTTAGTTTTTAGTGTACAGATGTTGTACATGTCTGGTCAGATTTATCCCTATGTATTTCCTATTTTTAATAATCCTTAAATGGTATTTAAATTTTTTATTTCAATTTTTGGTTCCTAGTATATAGAATTACAATTTACTTTTGCATATTATCCTGTGACCTTGTGAAAATCACTTACTAATTTCCCTTACCTGAAGAGACATAACCAGAAAGATATTGCTAAAACTAATGTCAAAAAGCGCACTGCCTATGTTTTCTTCCAGGAGTTTTATGGTTTCTAGTCTTAGATTTAAGTCTTTAGTCCACTTTTGAGTTGATTTTTGTATGGTGTGAGATAGTGGTCTAGTTTTGTTCTTTTGCATGTGGATGTCCAGTTTTCCCAATAACATTTATTGAAGAGACTATACTTTCTCCACGATATGTCCTTTGCTCCTTTGTTGTAAATTAATTGTCCATATATGGGTGAACTTACTTCCGGGCTTTCAATTCTTTTCCATTGATCTATATGTCTGTTTTTCTGCCAATACAGTGCTGTGCTGATTACTACAACTTTGCAATATAATTTGAAACCAGGGAGTATGATGTGTCCATCTTTGTTCTTTTTTTCTCAGGATTGCTTTGGTTATTCAAGGTCTTGTGGTTCCATATAAAATTTAGGATTTTTTTTTTTTGTTCCACTTCTGTGAAAAATGTCCTTGGGATTTTGATAGGGATTACATTAGCCCTATAGATTGCTTTAGTTAATGTGAACAATTTTTACAATGTTCATTCTTCCAATTCATGAGCACAGAGTATCTTTCCATTTATTTGTGTCTTTCTCAATTTCTTTCAACAATGTCTTATATTTTTCAGTATACAAGTCTTTCACCTCCTTGGTTAAATTTATTCCTAGGTGTTTTATTCTTTTAGCCGCAATTGTAAATGGGATTGTTTTCTTAATTTCTCTGTCTGCTAGCCCATTGTTAGTGTATAGAAATTAAACAGTTGTTTTTTGTATATTGATTTTGTACCCTGCAGGTTTACTATATTTGTTTATTATTTCTAATAGTTTTCTGGTGGAGTCTTTATAGTCTTCTATTATGTCATCCATGAATAGTGACAGTTTTACTTCTTTCTTACCAATTTAGACTTCTTTCTTTTTCTTCGCCTAATTTCTCTGGTTAGGACTTCCAATACTATGTTGAATAAGAGTGATGAGAGTGGACATCCTTGTCTTGTTCTGATCTCAAAGGAATAGTTTTCAGTTTTTCACCGCTGAGAATGATAGTTGTGGGTTTGTCATATATGGCCTTTATTCTCTTGAGGTACATTCCTTTCATTTTATTGATATTTCTTTTTGTCATAAATAGGTGTTGAACTTTGTCAAATGCTTTTTCTGCATCTATTGAGATGATCATACCATTTTTATCTTTCATTTTGTTAATGTGCTGTATCACATTGATTTATTTTGCTGATGTTGAACCATCCTTGCATTGCTAAGATAAATCTCACTTGATCATGGTGTATGATCCTTTTCGTGTATTATTGTATTCAGTTTGCTAATATTTTTTGAGGAGTTTTGCATCTATGTAAATCAGAGATATTGGCCTTTGGTTTTCTTTCTTTTTTTTTTTTTTTTTTTGTATTGTCCTTGTCTGGTTTTGATATCAAGGTGATACAGACCTCATAAAATTAGTTAGGAGGCATTCCTTTATCTTTAATTTTTTGGAAGAGTTTGAGAAGGATAAATATTAAATCTTCAGATATTTGGTTGGATTCACCAGTGAAGCCATTTGGTCCTGGACTTTTGTTTTTTGGGGAGATTTTTGATTATTGTTTTACCTCCTTACTAGTAATCAGTTTAGTCATATTTTCTGTTTCTTCATGATTCAGTCTTGGACATTGTATTGTTCTAAGAATTTACCCATTTCTTCTAGGTTGTCCCATTTGTTGGAGTATAGCTGTTCATAATATTTTCTTATAAGCCTTTGTATTTCTGTGGTATCCATTGTTATTTCTCCTCTTTTATTTCTGATTTTATTTATCAGAGTCTTCTCTCTTTTTTTCTTAGTGAGTCTAACTAAAGGTTTGTCAATTTTGTAAATCTTTTCAAAGAATCAGCACTTAATTTCATTGACCTTTTCTATTGTCTTTTTTGTCCCTATTTCATTTATTTCTGCTAGAGGGGAGCAGTAGAAGCTATGTTGGTCTTTTATGTATTTTTTATACCTTTAATCATTCATTAGCTCTCTATGACAAATCCTTCAATGGATCTATTTTGGAATTTTGAAGCCTTTTGGGGCTTCTGCATACCAATTTAAATAGATACGCTTGTTTAGGATAAGAACTCTCTAAAAATTTACCAATTTGGAAAATTTTCAAGTTCATAGGATCCATCATCTTAATAGCAACTCAAACCAATAAGATACAAGAGGTGTCCCCACAAGAGAGTTCAAAGGATGCAATCCTCACAAGATCCAGAAAGTGCACTCCCCAAAACAGTGTAAACAAAGACCTTCATTGTACAAGCAGAAACAACAAAATTTGACATGCAGAGGCCCCTTATGGACTGAGATCCTGATGAAAAACTGCTTTGGGAGCTGACACAGTTAGATAAAGAACACTCCCAGCTTGGAAATGCAGTCTATTTAACTGACCACCAAATGTGTGTTGGTACCTGGAATTTCTGGATGGCAGAGACCAGAGAGAATATTCTCACTGGTCAACAAGTGAGATTCTTGGGACATACAGCAAGACAAAAGGAACACCTAGTCAGACCAATGGTTTTCCTCCTTATGACAAAGGACACAAAAGACAGAGACAAAGAGAAACAATGGGAGAAAAAGGGAGGAAAAGGATCCGCAAACCAAGAGTACCCTGCCAAATTTCAAACCAAGAGTCACTGAGTCCAAGGAGCTAGCTCTACAAATATTTTCCCCTGTGAATCTAATTTTTAAAAGAGAGAAAAACTCTTACCATTCTTGTTTCCTAAAGAACCTCTCTCAGGCAGAGATCTGGGAGACTGACTAACAAAATAAGAATTCTTACCTTTTGTTGGCTTTTGTTAGGTATCCCAGGATTTCTTAACTGCAGTAGCCTTAGGATGAGTAGTGTTCAGCCAGTGAAGTTGCATTCCATCCTTGTTGCCAACTGGGACAAGCAGGAAGGAAGAAATATTCCTCTACCTTTCTAGGTTCTTCTGGCTGGTCTAAGAATTAAATTAACGTGAGACAGATTAACAGGAGAAAATCAAACAAAGTTTAGGAACATGTACACATGGGAGAGACCCCAAAACCCCGAATAGCTCCTTAAATATCTTAATTATCTCTCTTCTACCTATGTCATTTCTAGATTTTTATCTTCAAGCTCACTAATTCTCTCTTTCATACGGTCTATTCTATTTCCAATGCTTTCTAATGGTTCTTCATCTCATTTATTGAGTTCTTCTGGTTCTAGACTTTCTGTTTGGTTAGTTTTTAAAGTTTCAATCTCTTTTTATAAAGTATTCCTTCTGTTCATTAATTTTATTCCTGAGCTCACTGAGTTTCTTCATGACAGCTATTGAATTCTCTCAGATTGCAATATTCTGTGATTTTAAGTTTGGTTTCTGGAGAACTGTCATTTTCTTTTTGTGATACCATGTTACCATGGTTCTTCATGGTGCTTTATAAGTTGTTACTCAGCTGGTGCATTTCGAGTAGTGAACAATTTTCTTCTTTAGGTAAAGCTTTAAAAAAACAAAAACAAGCAAAAAACCCCTTGATTCTGGGTTCAACAGGTTAGCAACTAGAGGCCTTTCTTTTGCTTTCCAGTAGGTGGCGCCCTGGCACAAGCTTTTGGGTTCTCTTACCTGTGCTACCTCTGGTTATACACATTCCGGATTGGGTACTTCCCACCCTCTACTGCCTCTGTCAGTCCCTCAGTGCCCTAGTTGTCACTACTTGTGCCTCTGGGGTCGTTGGTGCCTTGCTGCTGCCAGTGATGGTGGCATCACCACTTGAGGCACTGGGGTGGTGGGTGCCTCCACCATATCTGGGATCTCTTGGGTGGCAGGTTCTGTCTCAGGGTGTCATGGGAGCCAGGGTGGCAGGAGTCTGTTATGACCAGGGTTGCTGCTGTGAGCAAGGCAGGAGCTGGAGTTATGGGTGCCTCTGTAGCTAGATGGGCAGGGTCACAGGCCCTTCTGCTACTGCTGCTGTGGCATAGTGCCATGTGGCTGTGGGCATTACTGAAGCTAGGAGGCTGAGGTCATGCCCACTGCCTCTCCTGATACTACTGGGGTCTCTGGGGCTGCAGGATCAACCACCATGGCCGAGTTCCAGGGATCAGGTCATGAAACACCTCTGCCATTCCCACCCCCATTCTGCCTCCTCTATGTGTTCCAGTCCACTCACCCTTAGATGTACAGATGTGAGGAATTCTCCAGCATCCTAATGTGTTGGATAGAGGCACCTTTGTTGAGTTATGGATGTTTTACTGGTTGTGGACTGAAGAGGGCAGACATGATGCTGTAGTCACTCCTAAAGTCAGATAGCATATAGTTTTAATCTAACTTGACAATCTCTGCCTTTTAATTGGTATGCTTAAACCATTTACTTGTAATGTAATTATTCATAAGTTGGACTTAAGTCTACCATTTTACAATTTTTCTCTTTGTTCCCTCTGGATTTTGTTCTTATCTTTCCCTCTTTTGCCTTGTTTTGGGTTTGATTTTTTTTCCATTTAATTTCTCTATTGGCTTCCCCAACAACCTCCCCACAACCTGCCTCACACACACACACACACACACACACACACACACGGTCTTATAGATGATCCTTCCCTGTCCTCTGCTTATAGATGATCCTTCCCTGTCCTCTGACTGGAAAGTTTCTCAGAATTTTTCTGTCTTTATTTGCTGCTTTAATTTATTTATTGTCTGGGTTTTGGATCACCATCTGTTTAAAATAGGGAGATATAAGAGGGGAAAAAAACCACAGAAACTTTACTGCCATGTCAGCAATCTTTTTTTATTGCAGTATTATTAATTTACAATGTTGTATTAATAGTAATTTTTAGATGTTGACTTCCTTCCCCAATCTGCCTGCCCTCAATTACTTTTCAGTGGCCTCATATAGTTGCTTTATGTATTCTGGCCAGAGCTTTTAGTTGTAATCAGTGAGAGATTACATATAGTAGGCTTAATCAATCCTAATGAGAACCATAAGCAAACACACACACACCAAAAAATCTGCTAAGAAGATTGACATTGTTTTGAGTTGTTCAAACATGTTTAATGTCCTGCTTAGTAGAAAACAATTGGATTCTTGTTTCTGCTTCTGCACTCAGTGTGTTTTGGTTGAAGTATATGAAGAAAATCTGGCCTCACATATACAAGCAATTATAATATAGGGGTATAAGTAACAGTCTTTTTAGATAAATGCAAATCTTCTTTTTTAATACTACAGCAAAACTCTACACATGGTAGTTTCTTAAAGGTTCGTTGCAAGGTGGAGTCTGAAACCATATCAACAAACTTCTAAAAATCTGTTGATCTATCTTGCACTTTGAATAGATCTTTTACCTATTCATTGTTTCTTTTTTAACACCATGCATGAGACATTTGGAAAATATTGGTTCACTGAGTTATTCGACTTTCCCAAAATTTTGAAACATTTCCTTATATAATATCAAAAAAATCATAGTCATAAGTCTCTACATTGATCTCATCAGAAAACCTTAGGAAGTTGTTAAGCATATGGTGACAGATGCATTTTTTTCCCTTGAAGGCTTGGATTTTATCATTTGTCTCTAATTTGTCAGTTATTTTCCTTAAAGTGAAGGCTAACTTTGTTCTTTTTGAGGAAAAACTCTGTCAGATACTCAAGTCTATCTTTTTTTAAGGTCACCGAATGGTTTAATTAAGACTCATTGTTATTTCATTTTAATGATTTCAATTGTAATATATATCATTAGCATTAGCTTTCTATTAGTTTTTTATTATAGTCATATTGCTTTATGAAGTAATTTTATTAAAACTAATGTTCTATAATATAAAGGGGAATTGGTTTATTCTGGCTTTTCATGTCTCTGGAAAGATTAATTTTGGTAAAACTGGGTTTTTTTTTACCTCTTTTTTTAAAAATAACTTTATTGTGGAATAATTTCTGTACAGTAAATGACACATATTTCAGATGTAACAATTTGATGAGTTTTGATAGATGTATACACCAATTACACTACCACCACAATTGAGACACTTAACAATTCCATTCCTCCTCAAGAGGTGCAAATTTTGAATGCCCAATTTATCCCTTCCCACCCACTTCTCCCCGGTAACTGTAAGTTTGTTCTCTGTGTCTGTGAGTCTGTTTCTGTTTTATAAATAAGTTCATTTGTGTCCTTTTTAAAGATTCCACATATAAGTGATAATATATAGTATTTTTCTTTCTCTTTCTGGCTTACTTCACTTAGAGTGATGATCTCCAGGTCCATCCATGTTGCATTATTTTATTCTTTTTTATGGCTGAGTAGTATTCCACTGTGTGTGTGTGTGTGTGTGTGTGTGTGTGTGTGTGTGTGTGTGTGTGTGTGTGTGTGTGTGTGTGTCTGTATCCCAAAACTTCTTTACCATCCAGTCATCTATTGATGGACATTTAGGTTGTTTCCATGTCTTGACTATTGTAAATAATACTGCTGTGAACATTGGGGTGCATGTGGCTTTTCAAATTATATTTTTCTCTGGATATACATCCAGGAGTGAGATTGCTGGGCCATATGGTAAGTTTATTTTTAGCTTTTTTAAGGAACCTCCATATTATCCTCCATAGTGGCTGCACCAATTTATGTTCCCACCAACAGTGTGGGAGTGTCTCCTTTTCTCCACACCCTCTCCAGCATTTATCATTTGTGGACTTTTGAATGATGGCCCTGCTGACTGATGTGAGACAATACCTCATTTTTTGAAACATTTTTTTATTGAGTTATAGTCATTTTACAATGTTGTGTCAAATTCCAGTGTAGAGCACAATTTTTCAGTTATACATGAACATACATATATTCATTATCACATTCTTTTTCACTGTGAGCTACTACAAGATCTTGTATATATTTCTCTGTGCTATACAGTATATCCTGTTTATCTATTCTGCATATGCCTGTCAGTATCTACAAATTTTGAACTCCTAGTCTGTCCCTTCCCACCCCCTCCCCCTTGGCAACCACAAGTTTGTATTCTATGTCTATGAGTCTGTTTCTGTTTTGTATTTATGTTCTTTTTTTTTTTTAAGATTCCACATATGAGTGATCTCATATGGTATTTTTCTTTCTCTTTCTGGCTTACTTCACTTAGAATTGACATTCTCCAGGAACATCCATGTTGCTGCAAATGGCATTATGTTATCATTTTTATGGCTGAATAGTATTCCATTGTATAAATATACCACTTCTTCTTTATCCAGTCATCTGCTGATGGACATTTAGGCTATTTCCATGTCTTGGCTATTGTAAATACTGCTGCTATGAACATTGGGGTGCAGGTGTCTTTTTGAAGTAGGGCTCCTTCTGGATATATGCCCAGGAGCGGGATTCCTGGGTCATATGGTAAGTCTATTCCTAGTCTTTTGAGGAATCTCCATATTGTGTACTTTTCCACAGTGGCTGCACCAAACTGTATTCCCACCAGCAGTGTAGGAGGGTTCCCTTTTCCCCACATGGTGTTGGGAATACTGGACAGCAGCATGTAAATCAGTGAAGCTAGAACACTCCCTTACACCATACACAAAAATAAACTCAAAATGGATCAAAGACTTAAACATAAGACAAGATACAATAAACCTCCTAGTAGAAAATATAGGCAAAACATTATCTCACATACATCTCAAAAATGTTCTCCTAGGGCAGTCTACCCAAGCAATAGAAATAAAAGCAAGAATAAACAAATAGGACCTAATTAAACTTACAAGCTTCTGCATAGCAAAGGAAACCATAAGTAAAACAAAACAACAACCTACAGAATGGGAGAAAATTTTTGCAAATGATGAAACTGACAAAGGTTTGATCTCCAGAATATATAAGCAGCTCATACAACTTAATAAGAAAAAAAACAAAATAACCCAATCCAAAAATGGGCAGAAGACCTTAACAAGCAATTCTCCACGGAAGAAATACAAATGATCAATAGGCACGTGAAAAAATGCTCAATATCACTAATTATCAGAGAAATGCAGATCAAAACTACAATGAGGTATCACCTCACACCAGTCAGAATGGCCGTCATTTGAAGTCCACAAATGACAAATGCTGGAGAGGCAATACCTCATTGTAGTCATGATTTGCATTTCTCTAACAATTAGTGATGTTGATCACAGTTAGTGATCTTTTCATGTGCCTGTTTGCCATCTGGATGTCTTCTCTGGAGAGATGTCTGTTTAGATTTTCTGCCTATTTTTTGATTGGGTTGCTTGTTTTGTGTGTGTGTGGTTTTTTGTTTGTTTGTTTGTTTTTATATTAAGCTGTATGAGCTGTTTTTATATTTTGGAAATTAGTCCCTTATCAGTCACATTATTTGCAAATATTTTCTCCCGTTCTGTAGGTTGTCTTTTCATTTTGTTGATGGTATCCTTAGCTGTGCGAAACCTTTTAAGTTTAATTAGGTCCCATTTGTTTATTTTTGCTTTTATTCCCATTACTCTAGGAGCTGGTTCAAAAAAAAATATTGCTATGATTTATATCAAAGAGTGTTTTGCCTATGTTTTCCTCAAGGAGTTTTTATAGTATCTGGTCTTACATTTAGGTCTTTAATCCATTTTGAGTTTATTTTTGTTTAAGTGTTAGAGAAAGTTTTTATTCTTCAGTTTGTTAATGTGATGTATGACATTGACTGATCTGTGGATATTGAAAAATCCTTGCATCACTGGGATAAATCCCATTTGATCATGATGTATGTATAATCCTTTTAAAATATTGTTGGAATAGATTTGCTAATATTTTTTTAACATTTTTTATTGATTTATAATCATTTTACAATGTTGTGTCAAATTCCAGTGTTCAGCACAATCTTTCAGTTATTCATGGACATATACACACTCATTGTCACATTTTTTTCTCTGTGAGTTATCATAACATTTTGTGTATATTTCCCTGTGCTATACAGTGTAGTCTATTCTACAATTTTGAAATCCCAGTCTATCCCTTCCCACCCTCCACCCCCCTGGTAACCACAAGTCTGTATTCTCTGTCTCTGAGTCTATTTCTGTCCTTTATTTACGCTTTGTTTTTGTTTGTTTGTTTGTTTTTGGTTTTGTTTTTTAGATTCCACATATGAGTGATCTCATATGGTATTTTTCTTTCTCTTTCTGGCTTACTTCACTTAGAATGACATTCTCCAGGAGCACCCATGTTGCTGCAAATGGCATTATGTTGTCAGTTTTTATGGCTGAGTAGTAGTATTCCATTGTATAAATATACCATATCTTATAAAGAAGATTTGCTAATATTTTGTTGATTTTTGCATGTATTATTCATAAGTGATATTGGCCTGTAATTTTCTTTTTTTGTGATATCTCTGTGTGGTTTTGATATCAGGGTGATGGTGACCTTATAGAAAGAGTTTAGAAGTGTTTCTTCCTCTGCAATTTTTTGAAACAGTTTCAGAAGAATAGGTGTTAACTCTTCTCTAAATATTGGTAGAATTCGCCTGTCAAGCCATCTAATCCTGGATTTCCGTTTGTTGGGAGTTTTAAAATTACAGATTCAATTTCAGTACTGGTAATTGCTCTATTCATATTTTCTATTTCTTCCTGGTTCAGTCTTGGCACATTGTACCTTTGTAAGAAATTGTTGATTTCTTCCAGGTTGTCCTTTGTGTTGGCATATAGTTGATCATAGTAGCCTCTTATGATCACTTGTATCTCTGTGGTGTCGATTGTAACTTCTCCTTTTTCATTTCTGATTCTATTAATTTGGGCCCTCTCCCTTTTTTTCTTGATAAGTCCCTGACTAAAGATTTATCAATTTTGTTTATCTTTTCAAAGACCAGCTTTTAGTTTCATTGATCTTTTCTATTTTTTGTTAGTATCTATTTCATTTATTTCCGCTGTAGTCTTTATAATTTCTTTCCTTCTACTAACTTTGTGTTTTGTTTGTTCTTCTTTCTCTAATTGCTTTAAGTGTCAGGTTAGGTGGTTTGTTTGAGATTTTTCTTGTTTCCGGAGGTAAGATTGTATCGCTATAAACTTCCCTCTTAGAACTGCTTTTGCTGCATCCCAGAGGTTTTGGATCATTGTGTTTTCATTTTCATTTGTCTCAAAGTTGATTTCTTCAGTGATCCATTGGTTGTTTAGTAGCATGTTGTTTAGCCTTCACGTGTTTGTGGTTTTTGCAGTTTTTTTTCTTGTAATTGATTTCTAATCTCATAGTATTATGGTTGGAGAAGATACTCAATATAATTTCAATTTTCTTAAATTTACCAGGGCTTGCTTTGTGGGCCAGCATGTGATTGATTCTGGAGAATGTTCTGTGTGCACTTGAGAAGAATGTGTATTCTGCTGCTTTTAGATGGAGTGCTCTATAAATATCAGTTAAGTCCATCTGGTCTAATGCATCATGTAAGGGCTGTATTTCCTTATCGATTTTCTGTCTGTATGATCTGTCCATTGATGTAAGTGGGGTGTTAAGTTCCCCAACTATTACTGTTATTGCCGATGTCTCCTTTTATGTCTGTTAACAGTTGCCTTATATATTGAGGTGCTCCTATATTGAGTGCATACATATTTATGATTGTTATATCTTCTTGGATTGACCCCTTTAGCATTATGTAGTGTGTTTCGTTGTCTCTTGTATCAGTCTTTATTTTAAAATCTATTTTGTCTGATATAAGTATTACTACTCCAGCTTTCTTTGGTTTCCATTGGCATGGAATGTCTTTTCCCATCCCCTCACTTTCCTATATGTGTCTTTAGCTTTGAAGTGGGTCTCTCGTAGACAGCTTATATATGGGTCTTTTATTTTGTATCCATTCAGCCAGTCTATGTCTTTTGGTTGGAATGTTTAAACCATTTACTTTTAAGGCAATTATCAATACATATGTTCTTATTGCCATTTTGTTGTTTTCAATTTGTTTTTGTAAGCCTTTTTTTCTTCCTTCTTTCTGTTCTCTTCTCTTGTGATTTGATGACTGTAGAGTTACATTGGTTTGCAGTTACCATGAGGTTTTGGTATAGAAGTCTATATGTGTATGTGTATATATATATATATATATATATATACACACACACATACACATACACATACACATACACATACACATGATTGTTTTAAGTTGCTGAACTCTTAATTTCAGATGCATTTTGGATACCCTGAATTCATACCTTCCCCCCCTCATGATTACTTTTTATGTTTCTAGTTGTGGCTTTTTCTTTTTTTACCTAGAGGAGTTCCTTTATTGTTATAAAGCTGGTTTGGTGGTGCTGAATTCTTTTAGCTTTTGTTTGTCTGTGAGGCTTTTATTTCTCCATCAAATCTGAACAAGAACCTTTCATCACTTTAAATACATTGTGCCACTCCCTTCTGGCCTGTAAACGTTCTCCTGAAAAATCAGCTGATAACCTTTTGGGAATTCCCTTGTATGTTGTTTGTTGTTTTTCTCTTGCTGATTTCAATATTTTCTCCTTATCATTAATTTTTGTCAATTTGATTACTATGTGCCTTGGTGTGTTCCTCTTTGGGTTGATCCTGTCTGGAGCTCTCTGCGCTTCCTGGACTGGAGTGACTGTTTCCTTTCCCAAGCTAGGAAGGTTTTCAGCTATTATCTTGCCAAATATTTTCTCAGGTCCTTTCTCTTCTCTTTCTGGGACCCTTATAATGTGAATATTAGTACACTTCATGTTGTCCCAGAGGTGTCTTAAACTATCCTCATTTCTTTTCATTCTTTTTTCTTTTTTTTCTGTTGTGTGCTAGTGATTTCCACTAATCTGTCTTCTAGCTCACTGATCCATTCTTCTGCCTCATTTAGTCTATTCTTGGTTCCTTCTAGTATATTATTCATTTCAGTAATTGTATTCTTCAACTCTGTTGGGGTATTCTTTATATTATCTAGCTCTTTGCTAAAAACTTCGCTCTGTGCATCTAGTCTCCTCCCAGATTCTCTGAACATCTTCACCTTCATTACTCTAAACTCTTTCTCGGATAGATTGCCTATCTCCTCATCACTTATTTCTTCTTGGGATTTTATCTTGTGCCTTGGCCTGGAACATATTCCTCTCTGCCTCATATTGTCTAAATTTCTATCTGTATTTTTAGATTGGTAGTTACATTTCTCGACCTTGGAGAAGTGGCCCTCTGTGGGAGACATTTGTCCTATGCATCCCAGCAGTGCACTCCTCTCTTGTCACCCAAGGGCCAGGGTCAGCAGATCCCAGGTTAGTATCTGGCCTGTGTTTGTGAATTCCTCCCACAGGCTTTGGGATTGTTATTTTCTTATTTCTGGTATCTGTCCCCTGGTAGTGAGGCCAGATTAGAGGCTTGCACAGGTTTCCTGTTAAGAGGGGTCGATGCAGGCCCACTGCTGGATGGAGCTTAGTCCTGGCCCTCTGGTGGGCAGAGCTGTGTCTAGGGGCAGCTGTGGGGTCAGGAAGTCTGCTGATGGGTGGGGCAGCATTCTCACCCAGAATATTGTTTTGCCTGAGGCTTCCTAGCACTTAACCCTACAGGCTATTGGGTGGAGCTAGGTCTTGGTGCTAATGACCTAAGACGTCAGTCTCCAGGAAAGCTCACATAAATGAACACTCCCCGAATGTCCATCACCAGCTTTTATGTCACCAGGGTGAGCCACAGCCACCCCTTGTCCCCCCAGGGGACCTTTTAAAATCAGCAGGCAGGTCTGGTCCAGGTTCCTATGAAACCACTACCTCTGCCCTTGGACCTGGTGCACACAAAAGTCTGTGTTTACTTCCCAAGAGAGTGAAGTCTCTGTTTCCCCCAGTCCCATGGGGCTCCTGGGGTTAAGCCCCATTGGCCTTCAAAACCAGATATCCTGGGGTCTCCTCCTCCTCCTCCCACTTCTGGAACCCTGGCCTGGGGAGACTGACGTGGTGCTCAACTCTCACTCCTATGGGAGGGCTTCTGTGACTTAATTATTCTTCAGCTTGTGGGTCGCCCACCTGGGGGTTATGGGACCTGATTATATCATGAGCACACCCCTCCTACCATCCTGCTGGGGTTCCCTCTGTGCTTCCAGTTGAAGATCTTTTTTGCTAGGTTCCAGTCTTTTTTCCAATGGTTATTTAGCAGTCAGTTGTGGCTTTGTTGTAGTTGCGAGGGGAGGTGGGCTTGTGGTCCTACTACTACACCATCTTGACCAGAAATCTCTCAGATTTCTTTGCCTTTAAGCAATCTGTTCCCTGTTTGCCCTTGAAATCTTTTATTGTCACTAATGAACAAGTATTGTTTCACAGTGACCTATGGTCTTATCTGACCAAGGGTTTTAAAATTCTTTGACAAACTTCCCAAATATCAAATTTGAAATAAAGTTCTTTTACTTCTAGCTAACCTTGGAATGCTTCAAAGGGCCCCTGGAGCATCCCAAAAAGAGATTTTAAAATGATTGGGTTCCTTTGGTATATTAAGTTACATGGCAAGTATTGTCAAATGAGTGATAAGAAAACTTCTTAGCTTATACTGTATGAGTAAATATTATTAATATGCATATTCTAGTAATTATATGGAATTCTTAAAAATCTGGTATATCCTGATAAAATGTTATCAGTCATAATTCTAATTATTATAACCAAGTTTGTTAATTACTTTGTCATTTGATGTTTGTGCCTTTTTAAGTCTTTTGTCATTCGTAGACAGTTAAACTAATGCTTTGCAAAATTGCTTCATCTTCAGTAAGATTCATAGAAAAGACTTTTTGACAAGTACAGGTTTCTGATAACTTTTTAATCATACTGCTAAACTGGGTAAGAAATTTTAAAAGTCTAATGGAAACTCTGATTTCATAAAAAGTTAAGGAAAGGATTGGTTACTGGGTGAACTGGTAAATATGGTTTAAATGTTTATGGTTTTTGTCTGGAATATTACTGGTTTTGATCTGCGTTTTCCAGACATAGGGAAGCATTTCCCCTCAAGTTACTCACAACTTATAGCAATTTGGTAAATTATACCTCTGTGGGTAAAATTGAAATATTTTACTTTTCTCTCTGCCTGGTCCCTCCAGAAATTGGAAACTCTTGGTTTCTGACCAGCCTTATCAGGTGAATGGCAAAGACTGTCTCCTGGCATGTGCGGGAATCTTGATGTTTTGAGGACCACTAGAAGAGGCAGAATCCACTGAGGCAGAATCTGATAGCAGGCCTTTGGCATGGCTTTCCTGGTCTTGAGAGGCCTTTGGGGAATTCAGTCTGAGACTCCTTCCACCCCAGCCAGTTTGGAAGCGCCTTTGTGGTCAATTGACCAGGCTTATTTTGGAAACAAGTTAGCCTCAATTTGGCTGTGTTTGGTGATGAAGGTAACTTTAGAGGAAAAAATTGATACTAAATTCTAGTTCTGTTAACTAAAGTCTGTATTTATAAAAGTTATTGTGTTAGCCACATTTTTACCCCGATGTTCAGGAGAAAAAGAAAATTATCGAGTGAGTTATTGTTGCTGAAAAATCAGCCTCGGTACCCTGATAGCCAAACTGAGAGTCGGAGGCAGAGTTTTGGGAGGACAGGAAAGAGCAGCTTTACTGCTTTGCCGGGCAAAGGGAGTCACAGCACACTGATGCCTCAGAGACCACGAGCCGTTTTGGGATTGAGGTCTCGAGGTTTTATAGAAACACTGGATGGAACAGGAAGGTGATAACAATCAGGGCATTCTACAGGGAGCTACATTCCTCTTAACTTTGGTGAATTTTCAGGAGGAAATCTGTCCATTCTTCTGAGATTATCAACCTGTTATCTCCTTCCTCTAGCTTAGCCTCTGGGTTAAAGTTATTCTTAGTAAAGGATGAATCAGCAAGTAGTTCTGGCATCAGGGAAGTCAGTTTGTTAGTTTGCTTCCTACTCCTTCAAACCCCTGCTGTTAGTTCATTTCTTCCATTTCTATGGAAATAGGGGAACAGGAGTCGTCCCTCCTCCCTCTGCTTCCTGCTGAACTGGGGCATTGCCCGGGGCCGGTCGGTCAGGGACTTTGATACTCACTTCTGATGCACAGGCCTCTGCATCTCCTTTGTCCTGAATTTGATTCATCAGATATAGAAGTACAACAGCAAGTGTGAATCACAGCGCAAGCTCCTCCTTGTGAGGCAAGTGAAACATCTAAGGGCATCCGGTTTTGTGATGCCACTTTCCTCCTTAAAGACCCTGGTGTTCAGCAGAGACGGGCTCCACTGGCTGTCCTGCAAACCCTTTTGCATTAAACAGGCTTCGGTGTTGTGCTTACCCAGTTACCCCCACGAGATTGGAATGGCGGTCTTGCCTAAAGAGGTTAACTTACAATTTAGAACAGAGTAGGTGGCACCAGTGTCCACTAAGAAACCAACTAATTGAGACCCCACTGTTAGTTGAATCGACTGAAATAAATGCATAACCTAGAAGTTGGGAATGATGTTTTATTGGGCGGACATTTCTGAGGACTCGATGACAGCCTTTCAGATCACTCTGAGAGACTGCTGTGAAGAGGTAGGGGAGGAGTCAGGATATATAGGAGTTTTACAACAAATACCAGGTGGTCAGAACATCAACAAAAAATACTGTTAATTAAAGAAAACTAGATAGCTCAAGTTAAGGAATTTAGCTCTTTTCTATGTATGGGAAGGTGCAAAAGGTATGGGCTCATTGAAATCATTCCTTTGATGTGCACCTAGCTATCTAGGGCCAGGATCCTGTTCTTTCTCATCCGGAGTTCCCTCAGGATGCACCAAGGGGGTGGCTCCCGAAGCTGGGCTGCCTGCTTGTCTGTGTCCTGAGCTCACTGTCAGGGTTAGTGGTAGCAGCTGATGACTTGATGGCCTAAGCATTCTTTGTTTACTGATATAGCTTGCAATATTTTCCATTCACAGTTTTATCCAGGGTTCCTGAGAAGCTATAGTTACTGGGTTCTTTAAGACTGCCAGGAACCCTGGGTTTCCTTTATTAACTGTCATCATTCATTTTATCTCTCCAGGTCACCATGACCCCTCGGGAAGGCTTGTCACTTTGGGAGACTTAAAGCCAGGTAGTCGGTTGTCTAATGCTAACTTTTGATGTGGTGTTTACATGTACGTAATAGGAGCTATTGACCACTACACAGAAGTCTTTTCTGTTAATATCTGATCTAAAATAATTTCACTGTCTGAAACTTAGTAATTACAAGAGAGGACCTTGAAATCATAAGGTTGCAGCTGTAAGTTGCCACCAGACACTGCTTTGAGAATGCCTGGTGGTGTCCCTAGTCTGACATAGCTCAGAAAACTCAAGTTCTCAGCAATACAGAAACTTGTCTGAAATCACGTCCACAATGGCTACCTAGTTTTACCTTGGATGTCTGAACTACAGTTATTTCATTCTGACTTTCAAATGGATTCCTCTCCTTAATGGCCAGAGCAGATGTCACTGTTAATGATTGTAGTGTTTTTCTAGATATGAGAAGATGCAAGAATTTGGGCTCAGATAATCTTCTCCTGAAAATATCTAACTGTCTGAAGGCCTGTCCTCCTGATCTCTACCCTGAGTTCCTTTCAGGGTGCGCTGAAGGTCAGCAAGGTCAGCGACTGCAGTGGCTTGTGACTTATTCCTTGTAGAGGCAGATGGCAAGTGCCAATTGTAGTTGGCAGGGCTACTTATGATCATAAATTCGACCATAGCTTGGGAGGCATTTCATGCCCATTTCATCCCACAGTGTTAGGAATGCTCATTCCTAGGTCAGGCGAGGATTTCGTTGATAGGCCACTCAGTATGCTACTACTGGACTAGGCCTTGTTAACAGCCAAAAGTCTCTGGACCACCTGCCTTACTAGTCTGTTATATTCCAGGAAAATATTCCCTCTTGTTGCTTCTTCACAAATCTAGAGTTACACTATTATAATTACAAATCTTGTATAGAACTATATATCTGGTCAACTGCTTCAAGTTGTCTAGTCATTATTTTATCAGAGGTTCAGTCACATATTTGGTAATGTAAGAAACAATTTCATAAAACAGGCAATATGCAAATATTAGCAGTATAGTAAGGTCATAAGTAAGAATTTAAGTTAAGAACTTCCCTTAGGTGCAGCCTAGTTTATCCCCAGGTTGTCTGACTTAGTCTGTTCCACACCAGTCCTTATCTTTTAAGGGAAATTATGCATTGGCATTTTCCATAAGGCACCCAGCCCAATTTCCTAGTATTATTAGGCTGGTATCCTTAAGATTTAATTTTCCCAACATAAGAGAACTTAAATGACCATAGTCTGGTGTCAACCATGTAAGTCCATCCCGCAATTGATGAGGGAGGTTATATTCTTTGGCTGAAATTTTCTTGTTGCCTTTATTGAGCTTGAGTGATCTTATAAGAAAATTCATATTTATGGCCAGGATCAGAGCAGGTGTTATTAATTGGCCAGGTGAGGGGATGCTACCTAGTAATATCATTAGTGGCCTGAATAGGACTATAACTTCTTTCTTCTAAAATAAAGTTCCTAAAGGCTATCCAGTTAGAGCCTTGGAGTGGATAAATCCACCAAGGTTACCCAGAAGTACTGGATATAATTGACCATAAACCTACCAATTGGATTAATTTTAGCTCTACTTAAGATTGTGAGATACATTTAGTTTCTAAGCAAAAGTTTACAGTTATCAGAGTAACCAGTATACAGACCTGGTCTGGTGTCTTGGGCTAGTTGTCTACCTCGGATGTCATCTCCTTCTCATCCTGGTCTGGTAGCTTCTTCTCCATTTGAGCATTGTACTAACATGTAGCAGTCCTCTCTATATGCCAGTCCAGTGTAGGGGCCCTTTCTGAGTGGAAATTAATCTAAGAGTCAATTTCCTTCAGTTTTACTGTATATGAGCTAGTTAAGAGTATCTGATAAAGGTCCTTCCATCTAGGTTGGAGATAGACTTTAAATTATGTCATTCCCAGTATGTATAATTTCCTGGTTTCAGGTCATGGGGCATCTGATCTTCATCCAAAGATAGATTACTAAGCTTCAAAAACAAAACTAGATTGTCCTTCTAATAATTCAATTAAACTTTGCAACGATATACCGTAACAGCAAGGAATGGTCTGGGAAGTGAGTCTTAGTAAATACAGACCTCAATTAACAAAACTAGAATTTAATATCCACTGAAATATAATCTTTCTCTCTCTATAATTACCCTCATTTTAAATCAAATATAGCCAAATAAAGATTAATTGATCATAGGCTCTTTTAAATTGGCTGTATTGGAATTCCTCAGGAGTCTCAGACTGAATTCCCAAAAGGACTTTCAAGGCCAGGAAAGCCACATCAAGGAACTGTTACAGATTTTGTCTTACAGACTTAAGTGAATTCCTCCCTTTTTGAGGTCCCCAAAATACCTTGAAATTTTTGCACCTGTTAGGAGGTGGCCTTCCTAATTTACCTGGTATAGCTGCTGGGAACCTAAGAGTGTCCAGGCTTTGGAGGGGTCAGATAGAGAGAAAAGATAAATGTTTGAAATCTGCTTTCGAAGGTATAGTTTACCAAGTTGCTGTAAGTCATAATTTGCTTGAGAAAGGTTTCTTTATATCTGGAAAACACAGATTAAAAGCCAGTTATATTTTAGACAAAACCAAACATTATGACATATTCATCAGTTTACTTAGTCCCATGTAGCTATTCCTTTTTGTTAACAGTTTTATGAAATTAGAATTTCTATTAGACCTTTTAAATTTCTTACCTAGTTCAGCCATATGATTTAAAAGTCATCAGAAATCTGTACTTGTCATAAAGTCCTTTCTATAAATCTTCTTGAAGATGAAACAGTTTTCAAAGGCATCAGAGTAAAGCCATAACTGCCTATGAATGACTAAAGACTTAAGAAGCATGGTTGAACACCTGGTTACACTGTAATTGATAAAGAAACCTAGTTACAATAACCAGAATTATGACTGATAACATTTTAGACATACCAGATTTTTAGGAATTCCATATAATTTTTAGAATATCCATATTAATAGTATTTCTGATACAATATAACCTAAGCAGATTTATTTTTTATTTATAATACTTCTCATGCAATTTAACATACCAAATGAACCTACTTAGTTTAATATCTCTCTGTGGGATATTTCAGGGACTCTCTGAAGCATCCCAAAGTTAGCTGGAGGTCAAAATAACTATTTATTTAAATAGGCTTTATTTTTTATTTGTCTTTTTGGGGTATTTTGTTTGTTTGTTTTTTAATGGAGGTGCAAGGGATTGAATCCAGGACCTCATGCGTGCTAAGCACGTGCTCTACCACTGAGCTATGCCCTCTCCCTAGGTCAAAATAACTTTAATCAGAGTCTGGTATTGGGAAACTTGTTTAAAAGTTTTAAAACACTTGATCAGATAAGATCATAGGTCACTGTGAACCAACACTTACTCCCCAGATTACAATAAAATATTTCAAAGGCAAATACAGAGCAGATCACTTAAGTGGTAAAAGAAATTTTACAATCTGTTACCAAAAGCAGATTAACATCTTAAGAAAACTTTGTCCTTTTTACAGAGAGAATCAAATTCTAGTTTTACATTAGCTTACTTTTAATAACCAAATCCACTTACTCATTTAAATCAATCTAAATTTAATCAATCATGATCATTAACAAAGCACTTTTTTTTCAGGATACCTCTTTCACAAACTTTCATCACTTTCTGCATTCATATTAGTTTGTCCTTTATTTTTTCCATCCAGAAGCAACCAACTCTTAGGACAAAAATATTCCTTTTCCCTTTAACAAAATACAATTCATTCCTCATGCCTTCTTTTACTGAAAATACTCATCTTACTTTCCTGGCATACTGAGATGATGTTTCTCTTATTATTTCAGTAGCTTTAATTACATATATTATAATTTTAACCACTAAAAACCTTAATTTCTAATGAAAACTTTAAGAAGTAAGCAATTATTGAACTGTCTTTTACATTAGCATTCTGTAGACTGGCAAACATAAATACCAATAATAATTTCTAAAAACCATGAGCTTCTTTTTTAATAGAAGATATTTCACTTTGGCACGAAACATATTCATCAACAGTCCCAAATACCTTTAGTTTCTCTGCAAAGTGAAACCAATTCATGTTACGGTATCTTATTTTCTTTGAAAATTATCTAGCTAATAAGCCTTCATCATTTAATTTAATTTAGCACAATTCTAAAATTTAATGTTACTAAATATCTGGAGAAATCATTTTTGAGTAGACAGTCCTGAAATAATTATCCCTAAACAGTTTACCCAAAAGCTCTTTCTCATTTGCATTTGTTACTTACAAGAATTTCATCATATCAAGTTATTTTCCTTGCTGAAAAAATTGGTAACAGATATAAAATTGGACTTCCATTAAACCTAGGTACAATAGAAGTTTTATGCTTAACATTAATGACTCTAAAGACATGTCTATATTAATCAAACCAATAGATTTAAGCTAGCTTCAATACTAGGTATTGATTCTGTTGCCGAGTCCAAACTCATTCTGCTCGCCGCATGACAGGCCAATAAATCAAGAGACGAGGTGTTGGGGCAAGGAATAGCGACTTTATTCGGAAAGCCGGCAGATCGACAAGATGGCGGACTAATGTCTTGGAGAACCATCCTGTTCTAGTCAGAATACAGGCTCCTTTTATACAAAAAATAAGGGAGGGGGTGTGGTTGATTGTTGTAGTCTTCTTGCTGCAGGCATTCTTTATTCTTGCAGCCATCCCTGTCATGGTATCCCTGTAAACCTCCAACAAAACAAAGGTTATTCTCTACTACAATTCAATACTGAATATTTTCTAGATCATGTAAACTTGATTTTTATTCTGGCTAGTTTCTTTTTATATTCTGCATATTTATATAAGCACTTAATTTACATCAGTACACAATGTAAAACCCATCAGTTACAAGAGGTTTGATTCAAATTGGGTTTCTGGCAGATGGAACAAATCAAAATTGCCTGTCTAGATGGCTAAATATTTTTACTAACTTCTATGGAAGACATTTAAGATTTCTATTTGTCTTTAATTAAGCCAAGTTCCAAATTACCTACCCCCTTTATCAAAATTTACATTTTAAAAAGATGGCAGAAATAAAAATTCCTGGAGAAGACCAAGTAGAACACTTGCATTTCAAAGGCATAGAAAGGTGAGTTCCTCCTAGATGACTTCCTTCCCTTAAGGTTTGTTTGGGTTTTTTTCCCTCAATACTTACAAGTCTCTTAAGTAGGGGAGATTTGGGAGTGGTAAAAGGATCAGTGGGCCTTGGATTATTTCTGGAGCCTCACCTCCTGTCCTGCAAAGACTAGATTTATAAAATAAGGAGGTTTTTCTGTTTTCCTCAAAGAATTGGGTGGCCTTCATGATATCAAAGGACTGACACACCTATTCAAATATGTTGGATTGTTTTACTTTTCCTCATTTAGCTTAGGGGAGAAGGCCTCCCCCAAAATTTCTGTCAGACTCTGAATATCAGCTATGGTCGATGTAGTCAGACCAGTGGCCTCTCATTCTGGTAATCCATTTACAAACACTTTTCAGGATCCTCCCCAGGTCTTAAAATTTCTCTTAACTATGGCCCTCAGTTCAAGCCTTTGATCTGAAGAGGCTTGTCTACAACCTCACAGGGTCCTATTTAATAGTGCCTTCTGAGTAGAAAAGCAATTCAGAGATTACTAAAATTAGTACTCAAATAAAAGGTAGAGGGGAGCAGTAGTTAAAATTTTAGGTAACTTTTATATCATTGCTTTCATTGGCCTTCTACAACAAATCTTTCAGTTAAGCTGTTTTAGAATTGAGGCTATGGGGGGATTCCACAGACTAATTAAGATAGGTGCAATAGTTTAAGACAAGAGCTTGTGGCCCAAAGATCAGCCTAAATAACTCAGAGATAGGGTCTTGGAGCTTAGAAGAAAACAGACAGCTCTATTACTTAGCTGAGCAAAGAAGACTCACAGCAGGCTGGTGCCTTCAAAGCTGTACACCCCCCTTGGGGACGGGGCAGGGTTGGTTATACAGCCACAGCTCAAACAATAAACAATCAAGAGAATCATTTTCACTTCATAAGACTTAGAGTGGTGTCATGATGCCTCCAGGGCACCAATTCTATAGAAGCTAGAGGTTGTCACTTTTTCAATCTCCTTATCTCAGAAGCACCCAAGGTATGGTCCTCTTGGTATTGAGCCTACTTTGTAAGGTTACAGTTCTGTGACCTTATCCCTGGGGAACAACTCAGAAGCCAAGTGTGATTATTACATTTGATTACTGGCATAAAGCAGAAACCATAAAATTAACATTTAGTTTTAATAATGGGCCCGGACCTGTGAGTAGCAACCAGTCAGTCAGGTCAGTTAACCTTTTTAAGGGCAAGCATAAGAATAAGCAACCTGTTAGTCTAAATGTGGCCATTTTATTAATCCTCCTTCAAGCTCTCTAAAATATTCACAATTTAGGTGTTTCTCCATTTCAAAGGGTCCATGGAGTTAGCTGTACAAATATTTTTCCTTGCTAATCTTATTTTTAAAAAGAGAAAAACACCACTGTTATTTCCAGTAGACTCGACAGGCACAGAAGACTGCCAGCTTTAACTGCACACTCAAAATTCAGTTTTGGAGTGTCAAAAGAACCCCAACGTGGCCATTTTATGGCCTGATTTCCTTTAGTTCCCAATTAAGTACTTGCAAGCATATATAATTCAATGAACCATTCAAAGGCAGTTATCATCTGATTCTAAGTGATCTTAGCAACTAAAATCTTTCCATCCAGGCAGAATTCATCCAAAGGGCTCTGTGGAGGAACACAAGCAGAATTTCCCATTTTACAAGACAGAAGGGTAATCGCAAAACACAAGACACAAGATACAAAACTCACATGGCCATCACAAATCCAAATGACCAGTTCCGGGTCTTAAACAGACTTTTCCTTTTAAACAAAAGACTCTCAATAGCAGATGCACATCAGAGCCAACTGGCCCAAGTGGCACCCTGGCCCAAAGTGTACTTGGTGCCCACAAACGATCCTCCATGGCAAATGCACATCAGAATCTATTGGCCAAAAAGGAAAAGCTGCCCAAGCGCACTCTGGTAGATGAAACCTGTTCCTAGAGCTCATCAGCTTGTTCCAAATGAGATGCAGCCCAAAGTGACTCACCCCAAAACAATACACTCAAAAACACAAACAGCAGATCCAAAGGACTGTCCAATGGAATTGAAACAGTACCTCACATTTTGGTCTTCTGTGGGCATATGCTCCTACACACACCATGAGATCTGAACCTCAGCCAGCAAATGGAAGCCTCAAACCTCAAAGCAGGCACAAATTCAATGCTGACACAAATCAAAACAGCAGCTTCCTAGTTTCACTATGTGAATGCTATCCATCCAATCAGCACCTATCAAATGGGAATTCTCTCAAGGAGAGAGCCCCGTCAAGTGGGAATCCCTTGCCTGCCTTAGGGAGTCCCCAGATAGGGTCGAGGCGGCCTCTGTCATCACTGGGAAATTTACCCTAGTCCTGGCTGAGGAGTCTCGATGTCCCTAGCATTCTTTTCTCTCTCAAGTTTTCAAGTAGCCAGAGATCAGGACTGAGTTTGGAAGAAGGAATAGTCCTTGAAGCAAAGTCTTCAGCAGTTGCTGGGGCTCATTCTCCTCTGCTCCCGTCCTCCTGCCTCAGAGTCCTGGCCATTGGTTACAGCAACCTGAGTGACTGACTTGGACACAGACTCTCTCCTCTCCTATTCCAGATTACCAGGGTGATTTGGCCTCGCAGGGCTCCTTCAACTATCTGCCTTCCCAAGGGAGGGTGGTGCAGGGGTTGCCCTTAGAGCATCCAATCAAGCTGAGGTGTCTAGGGGTAGGAAAGAGGAAAGGGGATCCCTTTGTGATTACCAGAAATTGTTGCAGAAAAATCAGCCTCTGTACTCCAATAACTAAATTGAGTCAGAGGCAGAGTTTTGGGAGGATAGAAAAGAAAAGCTTTATTGCTTTGCCAGGCAAAGGGAGTCATAGCAGGCTAATGTCTTGAAGACTGTGAGCCCATCTTGGGTTCGAGGTCTTGAGATTTTATAGAAAAACTGGATGGAACAGAAAAGGTGATAACAATAGGGGCATCTTACAGGGTGCTACATTCCCCTTAACTTCAGTGAATCTTTGGGGGGAGCTCCAGAGGAGTTGTCCATTCTGAGGTTATCAGCCTGTTATCTCCTTCCTGGAGCATAACCTCTGGGTTAAAGTTATTCTCAGTAAAGAATGAATCAGCAAACATTTCTGGCATCAGGGAAGTCAGTTTGTTAGTTTGCTTCATAATCCTTCATTGTCACAGAGTGTAACTACTCATGACACATCACTGCTTGCTAAAGTCTTAAAAGTCTGCTGCTAAAAGTGCATGTCCAATGCTTGTGTAACAATTTGGTATAAATAGTAAAGTGTATAGCCTATAAAATGTTTCCCCTTTAACATTCCTCTGAGCCTGTTCATCATATCTGATCAGTTTTCCCCCAACATGAATAACTAGGCAAATATGAGAAAGGTCTGGCACTGAGGGACATGATCTAGACCCACAGCAAGCAAGTGATGGCCACCCTGACTGACTTCGAAGGACATGTTTTGGTCTGTTGAAAGATTTGCAATCAGAAGGGGAAATGATGGGAAAATGAGATATGGGGAAGTCTTTCTGGCTCATATATGGTTTAACTTAAACTTTACTGACCAAAGCATCCTGTTTTTGGCCTTTCAGACATGCATTGTACATCTGCTTTGGCCATTAAGGAGAGAAATGCATTTGAAAGTCAGAATGGAATAGCTGTGGCTCAGATATCCAAGGTAAAACTAGGTTAGCCATTTTGGACATGATTTCAGACAAATCTCTCTATTGCTGAGAACTTGAATTTTCTGAGCTATGTCAGACTTGGGACTCCACCAGCCATTCTCAAAGCTGTGTCATTGTGATTTCAAGGTCTCCTCTTCTAATTAGTACATTTTTAGACAATGAAATTGCATTATATCAGATATTAACAAGAGAGAATTAATGTGTAGTGGCCAGTAGCCCCTGTTATGTATAAATAATACCTCTAGAAATGTTAAAATCCAAATGTAGAATAATTTGAAAGGCTACTTTGTTACTAAATATACATGAAAAAACACTCCAAAACCTATTTTCCTGGTTGTCATCTAAAATTTCCCTTTTGGGAAATACTACAAAGATGCACTTTGACTATTACCTTCATTGTATATGTCTATTATTTTCAAATGTTTGTCTAGGTGCTATTACCATAATACAAATATTAATACTAAGCTTGGAATTTGAGACTATTTCCAACTCTGTATCCATTCCCCAAATTAGGCAGGACTACGCCCCAGCCGGAAGCAACCAGAGCTCAGTTGTCACACCATTCCTTCAAAGAGTTGGGGAAAGATTGAAACAGAGATGGAAAGTAAGACCAAGTTCCTCTGCCAAGTTTATGATTAACTTCTCTTGCTCCACACCTGTTCCTCCTCAAGACTGAGGAGTATCAAAGAAAAGGGAGGAACTGTAACTGAGCAGGACTCTATTGTCATCAGGACCATCTGATATCTCTAATGGTGTTTGTAACTGCTTAACTGTATAATGGCTTAAAGGGTTTTTCTCATGCTTTTTCTGACTAGGGTTGGGCTGGAGAGGAAGGAGGCTTGGGTGCTCCACCCAACCCCCTCGTGGTGCTGGGTGAGGGGATCATGCTTAGTGCCCTGCTTTTGCCCCCAGTGCCTTGCTGTTGACCCCAACACCTCAGAAATGACAGTAGGGTATTGTTCCGGCTGTAGGCCTCAGCCTGCAGCAGGAAGTCCTGGGCCTCAGTCTGCTTAAAAGGCTAAAAGCATTTACCAACCTGACTTTAAACTGCACAAGTTTTTCTCTAGAGCTCTTTTCCATGGAGCCCCTTCCTTCTAGGTGTAAGAATATTAAGAAAGTCCCAAAGCTGGAGATGAACTTCATACCCAGCAGAGGGAAGGAGACTATTGCATCCACAAAAACAAGAACAACTTTGCAACAATTTGTTACTGTGTGTACAATCTCTGTGGAAACCAGCTCTGCCCCTTGAGCTCTTGAACTTTTACTGTAAACCCCCTGCCTTCTCTCCCCAGCAGGCTCACAGTCTTAGAGGCACTAGCCCACTGTGACCTCCTTTGCCTGGTAAAGAAACAAAGCTGCCTTTTCTACTTCATCCAAAACTCTGTCCCTGAGTCTCAACTTGGTAAGTGGGGTACAGAGGCCATGTTTCGGCAACAGTGGTAGCACTTTTTGTAACAGAAAAATACTTGAAACCCAAATATCCATCAATAGTGGACTGATTGAAAAAAACAGACAACCCAGTAAGAAATGGGCAAGCAATCTGAACAAGTACATTACTAAAATTACAAATCCTGAGAAAGCTATCTAAATAGCCAATAACTATGTGAAAAGTTCTCAGCCTCATTGAAAATCAAGGAAATGAACATTAAAACCACAACCCAATACCACTACACCTCTAGAATGGCTAAAATTACAAAGCCTAACAAAACCAAGTATTGGTGAAGTTGTGGAGCAACCAGATTGGTCATACACTGATCACGGGAGTTGAAACATGTTTTGTAGCAGCTACGAAAGCTGAGCCCAATGATCCAGCAATGACCATTAGGAATGCCACAGCACATCCCAACAGAAACTGTGCACATGTGCATCAAAAGATAGTATTCATTAGCCCAAACCGGAAACAGTAGTGGGATAATACATAGTGATTTTTAACCAAGTGAGTACCATGTGACAATGAAAATGAACTATAGTTATGTGCAGAAGGATAACACTGAGAGAAGCCAATCACAAAACAATACAGGTGGGAGAGGGGCAGGGGAGAGGTATAGCTCAGTGGTAGAGTGTGTGCCTAGCAAGCACGAGATCCTGGGTTCAATCAGCAGTACCTCCATTAAAAATAAATAAACAAAAATCTAATTAGCTCCTCCCCCAAAATACATAAATAAATAATTTAAAAATAACAAATAAATATTTTTTAAAAACCAAACACTAAAAAAATACAGACATATGATTCCATTTGTCTAAAATTCAAAACAAACTAAATAATCAGTGGTGATTGAAGACAAAACAGTGGCTCCCTATGGGAGATAGAAAGTGGATAGTGATTAGGAAGGAGGATTAAGAGAGCTTTTGGGATGCTGGAAACATTCTCTTTCTTGACCTGGATGTAGGTTATAAGGATGTATTCATTTTTAGATAATCCAATGGGCTACATACACTGATGATTCGTGCACCTAATATGTGTGTCATACCATCCCCACTCACACAGGCACACACACCCACCACACTTAACACCCCGTGAGCTCTGAAAGGAGTGAGACAGTCCCAGGGGTGTCAAATCCAAAATATTAAATTGTGAGCCTTCCCACCACCACCCCACTTCTGGGGGCTCTGGCTGCAGAGAGCAACAACGAGTTTTGAAGGGGGAGGCTTCTCTCTGGGGTCAACCAGGGGAGACATCAAAGCTTAGAAATTGGAGGGCAGAATCACCCCTGAGTCTTAATCTAATCTTCTGCCCCCTCATCATTCATTTCACTAAGCCTCTCAGGCTAAACGAAGGGTATCTGACATAGAAGATTTTGGCATCTTGGTTTGCAGTAGCTAGTTTCCTCCTCAGGAATCCCAGCAACCCCTCCTCCCAGTCCTTTTCCTTAAGGACCCAGGCACCCCTCCCTGCAAAGTCCCCAATCTGCACGGGTTCCCTCACTCCTGCCTGTTTCTTCATACCCCTGGCTCTTATCCAGTCTCCTGTTTACTCACCTCATTTTCCTGGTTGACTTTGGGTTCTAGTAAACTCTTAGCCTTTATCTCTCCCTCTGGGAACCTGCCCTGGGTGGGGGCACTGACAGCCCCCACCCACCCTGGCCACCCAGCGGCTCAGGCCTTGGTGATAAGAGAGAAGTCCTGGGGGCAGCAGCTGCTGGGGTGTTGTCCCAGAAGACACACAGGCTTTGCAGCTGCTGTTTTCAAGGGAGACTCCTCAGCAAACAATGAGTCCTTGAGGTTTCAGGGAGGAGCAGGTCATGGGTCAGGCCAGCCCCTCAGGAGGAACAGACTCCATCTCAGAAAGCCCACCGCTGCTCAGCTGTCTCTGTTTCTGCTCCCGGTGTGTGACCTAGACCGCCGTCTCCTATCTTGGGCAGATTTTGGGATGATGGGGGCACAGAATCACCCAAAAATTGTTCAGCTAGTCCTTTCTCAGGAAAAACTAAACTAAACAAAACAAAACCACTTCCCGGAAAGCAAATTCTCCAGAAAGTACCCAGGCAGCCCTGCTGGTCTAGGCGTGGCGGAATTGTGTCCCACTCCACAGTCCTGGGGCAGGTGCTCAGATTCGCGCCTACCTCAGACACCTGCCCCCACCCTGAGTGTTTGGAAATAGGATATGGGTGGCTGGGAGCCAGGGATCAGCTTGTGGGGACTGGGACCTGGATGTGGGTCCTTTAATATTGTTCCTGGCAGGTACCAAAGGGAAAAAAATCTAGCCATTGAACCAGCAAACAAGACCAAATGCCACCTTCCCTTCCTGCTTCCTGCCCCCTGGGGACCCAGGTCCAGTCCCTCAGCACCCTGCTCCCCAGCTGTTTCTCTCAGGGACACCACCCTTCCAGGACTGAAATTTCCAGCAGGCTGCCTGGGCACAGCCACCAGCTGTTCTCACACCCCTCTCAGGACTCAGGTATTCAGGCTTGCCCTCCACCCTTCCCAGGCCTTCAGGGTCCCCATTCCAGCTGGCCCTGGGATCAGTAGCCTCCTCCAGGAAGTTGGCACCATCTGCCTAGCAGGTGACCCAGGGTGTGGCCTAAGGAATCAAGAGACTCCACTATATAGCCCAGCCCAGGGGCTAGCCCCACAGCTCCAAGAACCTGCAGGTGAGAGATGCTGGGTCCCCTTTGGAAGTGGGACATCAGGTCCCCTACCCTTGCCACTAGCTCCAGGACTCCCCACCCCCCATACCCACTGGATGTCCAATTCCCCATCCTGCCCCTGTCTTCTCCCTCCCCACCCAACCCCCAGGCCCACTGGATGTCCACTTCCCCTTACATACACACACTGGCTCTTGGGTCCAACCCACCTCAGCCCTGGTACCTAGATAGCCCTTGTCCTGAGACTGGGCCCTTTTGTCCTCTCAGGGACAGTCTCCAGCAGGAGGGGCAGACCAGCCTCCTATGACTCCCTCTCTTTCACCATTGCAGACATGGGTTCCTTTTGGAGCTGGTGGACACTCTGGGCTGGAGCAACCCTTCTGTGGGGTAAGTCAATCAGAAAGTCCAACTATGTCCTTGTTCCAGACTAGGGAACTCAGCCTGTACTCTCCACGTGAGCCCCCTCCACAAACCCACCTCCCAGAGTCACCCAAGGCCAGCAGAGATGGCAGAGAGGCCCCTTAGGTTTTGCAGAGAAATGTGGTGGAATTCACCCATTCTCTGTTTTAGGGGGAAGCAGGTAAAAATCTTAGTCCCCAAATTCAAGTAGGTAAGAACTACCACTTTCTTGATGTTCTGCAACTCAACTAAAGTTTTGACTCTGAGCCTTATTCTGAGAAGGTGATGGAAAATGTCACTAAAGCCTTTCTTGGTGGGGGGGCTTGGTATCTAATTCTCTAGGGTTATGTCTGGGACTGGAGTCTTAAGTAAAGCCAAAGTTTGGGGGGAAGGATGGGATATCAGGGCCCTCTGCTTACCAGTCAACATCTACTTAGGTTACTTTTGAAACGTTCATTGCCCCTGATCTCCTGGCCCTGTGGGACACTGGGATGGCCTTCAAGGCTCCCTTTATTTGGCAGATAGTCCTTCTGTAACCCCTACACTCTCTCTAAGACCCTGTAGAGCAATCTCTCTCTCCCTGCCCCTCCCCCTCTCTCCTCTCAGCCCGGGATAATCTCTTCCTAGTTGAGGGTGTTGAAAAGTGCCCACTCCTCTCTATTTCTAGGAGACATTTTGTCCATGATCTCTTAATCCCCCTTTTCCCTTCACAGAGCCCCCTAATCCTGTGAAGACAGAAATCACAAACTGGCACCTGAATCCAGGCCAGTTTGGGCCCATGATGCTTACTTAAAATAATTTTGATTCTTTTTTAATTGAAGTATAATCGATTTACAATGTTGCATTAGTTTTTGGTGTACAATGTAGTGGTTCAGATATACATATATTCCTTTCCATACTATTTTTCATTATAAGCTATTACAAGGTTTAAAACAATTTCAAATTGGAGATTTCACATGGAAGTTCAGGTAGCTAGTTTCTCTTGAAAAATGCTAAGATCTGGCATTAAAAAAAAGATAGAATCCATAAACCATCATGATGACAACGGGTTAAAGCTAGTGGCAACACCCCACTTGCCATGGCGTCTGAAGGCTCTAGAGGCACCGTCTGCCCGTTCTGTTTCACACATTTACGTCACTTGCCTGGTCCTGTCAGCATTTGAGTTTGAGATCCCTGTCTTAACGTGTTCAGGCTTTTGGAAGACAAAGGCTAGAAAGGCTGGTAAGTGAACACTGCATGAATAAGGAGAAAGGAAAGAGAAGGGAGAAAGTAGACGCCCCAGTTAGTCAACATGTGATCCAGGCACAGGGCACGCGGTTACTTCTCTGAGGGGGAGGATTGAATAAGTGGACCCACAACTACATTTTCTCACCCTAGGATTGACCCAGGAGGCCTCAGTGGACCCTAAGAACAGTGGTGGGGAGGAATTCCTCACGGCCTTCCTGCAGAACTATGAGCCCAGTTACAGCAAGGCCTATCTCTACCTCCTCCTCACCAGCCTGTCGGACAGCCCCACCTCAGTCTCCGTCCTCAGCCGGGTGGATGGCACCTCACAGAAGGTCACAGTGGGGCCCGGACAGTCAGTCATGGTCAACATCAGCGCCAAGGCTGAGATGGCCGGCAGCAATACCTTCCAGCATGCAGTGGTGGTCCACTCTGACCACACCATCTCTGTGCAGGCAATAAACGCTAAGCCCTACACAGCAGATGTGACCCTGCTGTGGCCTGTCCGTGCCCTGGGCACTGAGTACTTTGTGCTCACACCATCTAGCACCTTGAACCAGAAAGTCAAGGAGTTTGCTGTCGTGGCTGGTGCAGCCGGTGCTTCTGTCAGTATACAGCTGAAGGGGTTGGTGACATTCCAGGGCAAGTCCTACCAAGCAGGCAATGTCCTGAATGTGACTCTGGAGGCCTACCAAGTGGCCCAGGTACAGAGCATGGCTAACCTCTCAGGGTCAAAGGTCACCGCCAGTAGCCCCGTGGCTGTCCTCTCTGGCCACAGCTGTGCTCAGAAAAACACGAACTGCAACCATGTGGTGGAGCAGCTGCTACCCACGTCTGCCTGGGGCACCCGCTATGTGGTGCCCCCTCTGTCTTTCCAGACCCACTATGATCTGGCCTATGTCATGGCCAGCCAGGCCACAAAGCTGACCTACAACCTTGGGGGCACTGCTGGCTCCCGTGAACTCCAGGCAGGTGACGTGGCAGAGTTTGAGATCCAGCAGTCCCGGCCACTCTACCTGTCTGCAGATGTGGGCATCCAAGTCCTGCTGTTTGGCACGGGTGCCACCAAGGATGGAAACACCTATGACCCCCACCTGGTTCTGCTCCCAGACGTGGCGGCCTACTGCCCTGCCTATGTGGTGAAGAAAGTGCCAGGCTCTAAGGGTGTGGCCCTGGTGGTGGCGCCGACCGATGCTACTGATGAGTTGACCATGGATGGGCAGAGGCTGGGGGCCAAGCTCACCTGGGCCCCTGTGCCAGGCAGTGAGTTCTCATATGCTGAAGTGGATCTTGGTGTTACTGACAGTATCCACGTGGCCACAGCCACTGACAGCTTTGAGCTGCTCATCTTCGGGCTGGACCAGCCTGTGAGCTTTGGGACAGCAGCTGCCTGCAGCCAGAGTGAGTAATAACAAATGACCTCTGGCCCTGTCCACCTGGTGACCCCTTTGCCACCTCTCCTGCCTGCTCCCCTTTCCCTCCCTCTCTATGCTGTTCTGTGGCTTGGCTCAGCTGGGCTGTCCCCCTCCTCATCTCTACCCTCCCCGCCATCCTTCCTTTCCTTAGAGCTTCCTAGGCCCTCTCCCCAAGAACCACTGTACCTCCCCCTCAACCTCGCCCAGCAGGAACAATACTCTAAATGTTTAGTAACTGGTGTGATCCAGGGTCCCAGCTAGTCTGAAGAGATGCCAGCTGGAGCATGGCAGCAGGGTCCTAGAAACCCCCCAGTGTCCGGCATCAGCCCTTTGTCTTTTGCTTTTGTGGGGCAGGGGCATTGGGAAAGGGGTCCTGGGGAGGCCAAGGTGCAGTGAGGGAGGAATCTTTGTGGGTGGCAGGCAGGGTCAGGTCAGCAGCTTCTTACCAATCCATTTGGAAATATTTTGTTATTTTTAGCAACTGATATGCAACTATAGCTGTTGCTAACTATCACTTCCCCTACACCTCATATAAGGAATACCTGAACTCAGGAGGTCTAATAATGATGGCTACCATGTGCGGGGATTTATCTCTCAGTGTACCCACTCTAGGTGCCTTGTATGTGTAGGACATATGTAGGACCTGGCCCTGTGGGTACTCTCAGGTCCAGCCTGTTGAGGAACTGCCACCAGGCAGTGCAGTATTTGAGGGCACAGATGCTAAAGCCAGACTTCCCACCTCTGTGTGACCTTGGACATGTGACTTCACCTCTGTGGCTCTGTGTAAAATGAGGATAATAACTGCAACCACTCCCAGGATTGTTAAGTGACAGTCTAATGAGTTAACATTTGTAGAGCATTTAGTGGGTATCCGGCGAGTGAGTAGGGCTACCTAAGGGTAAGCTATTATTATGAGCAGACAGAAGGTAAGATTCTGGGAGGCAGGGGAAGAAGAGCTGTTTCTTCCATGTGGATCCCCATCCCTCCCCCTCAGAGCCAGGACCCTAGACTAGGAGTCCCAGCACTGCCAAAAATGCCCCTCCCACCCACTTTCCAGGGCATGGAAGTCACCCAACTTCAAAGGGCCATGTTGGGCTGGAATAGTAGAGTGAGGAAGGGGCAGGTGATTGGTTATAACAGGTAACACTCAACACCCACCTGGGATCAGTTCCAAACCCTACTTGTGTTTTAGCTTATTTAAACATGGCCACATCTGCTTCCCCAACTATCCCTGTGAAGAAGGTATTATTATCACCCCCATGTTACAGATGAGGAAACTGAGGCACAGAGTTTACAGTTACTCATCCAGTGTCACATAGCTAGTTGGTTGAGTCAGGATGCTAACCTAGGCAGCCTGACTCGACGGTTATTTCTATTCTGTTGAACAGTCTTTGTTTTCCATTTTCTATCCTTAAAAAAAGATTCCTCAGTGGGGGAGGGTATAGCGCGGTAGTACAGTGCATGCTTAGCATGCATGAGGTCCTGGGTTCAATCCCCAGTACCTCCATTAAAATAAGTAAGTAAATAAATAAACTTAATTACCTCCCCCCAAAACAAAAACAAACAAAAAATAAATTTAAAAATATTTTTTAAAAAAAGATCCCTCAGAAGAGGGAGACCACATGTCTGTTGACAAAGCATATAAGGAAAGTTAGTTGTTAATTTTTAAAAAATAAACGTAGCTCTAGAAAGATAGATAGGTTTAAAAAAAAAAATCCGTTACCCTTTTGACCTGAGTAGGAAGGTAGGGGAGGGAGGAGGAAATGGGAGGAAAAAACCCACAAATTAACCTTTCCATGATTGTTCCTGCCAGTGGTTCTTCACCACCTGCCAGTCCTTCTGGGCTAAGCTGCGCTAAACTGGGGAACCAGAAAACCTAAGATCAGATCAGGCCTGTGCCACTCTCTCCCTGTGAGATTCCAGACCTGTTTCCCCACTTCTAAAATGGGTAGTTGTGAGGCAACTGCCCAGACTCTCCAGGCAGAAGAGCTCCAGGATTCCCACCCGGGTGGACGCTCCTGACTCTTTCTCTGTGCCCACCCCCCTTCACTCCCCAGCCCGGATGACCCGGGAGAGGACCTCCTGCGAAGGCAAGCAGTGCGCCTCCAGGCAGCTCTGCCAGGTGGTGGACGGGCAGGCCAAGTGCGTGGAGGCCTCCGTGGCCACCTGCCGTGCCCTGGGTGACCCCCATTACACCACCTTCGACGGCCGCCGCTATGACATGATGGGCACGTGCTTGTACTCCATGGCCGAGCTGTGCAGCGACGACCAGACCCTGCCCGCCTTCAGCGTCGAGGCCAAGAATGAACACCGGGGCAGCCGCCGCGTCTCTTACGTGGGCCTCGTGACCGTTCGCGCCTACAGCCACGCGGTGTCGCTGGTCCGCGGGGAAGCTGGCTTCGCCCGGGTAAGGATCCAGAGGAGGCTTCAGGGTTTAATACCCATGAGCCGCCCGCCAGTCAGAAAGAGGAGGGAAAGCCTGGATGTCAGTCACCAAACCCAGGCCCTTTGCCATGGGGTGAAGGGTGCAGAGAAACGGGCCAAGGTAGTGGGACCTGGGGAGGGGGGATTTGAAAATCAATAGTAGAGCCTTAATTAACCCTTTTATCCAGTGATTCTATTTCTAAAAATTTTAAGAATGCTCAAAGATATTGTTAGAAAAACAGGTTTATGCCAATGTGTTTATAATGGAGAGACAGAGAGAAAACAAAATGTCCAACAATGAGGGGTTTCTTAAGTGACCAAACACTAAAAATTTAGTGAGCACCTACTATGTGCTGAGTTTGTTTCTTAGCACTTTCCATATTTAATACATTTAATGCTGACAGCAATCTATGGGGGTAGGCCATTAACATTTTTAGATGAGGAAACTAAGGTCCAGAGAGATGAATGACTTCCCAAAGGCTTAGGGCTAGTAAGAGATGGAACTGGGAACACTGGCAGGCTGGCTCCTGAGTCTCTGTGTTAACCTCTAGGCTTTTCAGCCTCTGGTAAATGCATTACTACTTAGCCAATATGAGTAAGAGCAGTATAATAACAGCAAAATAAGTAAAAGCAATCATTTCCCCTTTTTTCTACCATGTTGTTACAAACATGTTCAGACATCCAGAAAAGCTGAAATCATTGTACAGTGAACACTCCTCTGCTGATCACCTAGATTCTAAACATTTTACTCTCTTTAGTTTATCACACATCTGTCATCTGTCCATCCTTCTGTCCATTCAACTATCCCTCTTATTTTTTATGTATTTCAAAGTAAGTCCTGGACATCAGCACACTTTACCCCTAAAAACTTCAATATGCACACTGTTAACTAGAATATAATATTTTTATACTTCTTTTTGCTTGCATTTGATGTAAAATTTATACATAATAAAATCCACAGATCTTAAGTGGACAGTTCACTGAGTTTTGACAAATGTGCAAATGAAACCTCTGTTAAGATAGAATATTTTCATCTCTCTGGAAAATTCCCTCATGCCCTTTCCCGAACAATGACCAACCCAGCCCTAACGGCAATCACAGTTCTGATTTTTTTCCCACCGTAGATTAGTTTTGCCGGTTTAAGAATTTCATAGTAATAGAATGGTCTAGTGCAGGAAGCTTTTTGTGTAAGGCTTCTTTTGCTCAGCATAATACTTTCGAGTTTCTTCCATGTTGCTGCAGTTAGTTTTTTTAAATAAGTAAAGCATTCACAGTGCAAAACAAAAAGGCATATTGTGGAAGATCCTGCTTTTACACCTGTCTTCCCCTGCTTTCTCCCTGCTTCCCACAGGTAATTACTTGTACTGATTTCCTGAGTATTCCTCTAGGATTTCTTTATGCCAATACAAGCAAATATCAACATACTTTCTTACCTCTCCCCTTTCTTATCAAACAGTACTGTACTTGTGCTCTGTTCTTCACTTGAGTTCTTGCACTGAACAGTGTGTTCTGGAGCTGTTTCCAAAACAGCTGGGATGGAGCCTGCTCTTTCCTTTTTGTGGCTGCACGGCTTGCCGTCAAATGGATGCATCAGGATCCACCTAGCTCAGTCCCCTGTGGATGGATGTTTTGTCCATGATGGCAAGCAGTAGTGTAGTGAATATTCTTGTACCTCCTTCATTCTGTGAGAATGCAGGTGGCTCTGTGAGGTTAAAAACCAAGTGATCTAAGCAGATGTTCTTGGGATATAGATGGGTTGAGCGCGAGCTCAGAAGGACCTCAGATCCCTTGAACTTGTATGCAGAATTTCGCATAGGCTGTGCAGTTTTATAGGAAGGGGGTCCATTGCTTTTACCAGATCCTTACAGAAATCAATGACTTTGCAAAGGTTTAGAGTTCCTTGTAGGATTGTGGTAGAATGTTGACAAGATGTTGTTAGGAGAGAAGAGGATTTCATGACATGGTGACTTCAGCGTAGTCTAATTATTTTTTTTAAATAGAAGTGTATTTAAAGATAGGAAAAGAACCTGGCAGGATTTGTAAATATGAGTATGTGTGCGACTACAGCAATATGGGTGATTTTCTCTTTTCTCATTTTTTGCTCATGTGTGTTTTGGAAGTTTCCTGTAATGCACAAATACTACTTGTATCACTTAAGATGAAGATCGCTGGTCTTGGTGGTGAGACGGATTTGAACAGTGGACCCTGGACTGAGAGCCTATAGATGTGGGGCCGAGGCTGTCTTGGTCATTGCCCAGCACAGACCTGGACACACAGGAAGGCACTTGGAGGCGTTGCTGACTGACTGACTAACTGAACGAATGAATGATCTGTCTTACCTTTCGACATCGCTCATGCTGTCCTCTCTGCTTGTTACTCCTTTTTTCACACCTCATCCTCTTGACAAAGATGAGAATGTGTGAAGAAAGAATAAGAAAGAGATGCTCAGGAAGAGGAAAATAGGCCCAGAGAGAACACACTCCTTATCTCCTGGCCAGACTCTCTCTCCACTCCCCCTCCTGGTTTTCGTGACTCTCTCTCTCTCACTGATCTTTTAAAGCTCAGTTCAGCTGTCCCTTCCTCCAGGAAGCCTCCCCTGACCTGAAAGATTGGGTCTGGCCCTTTTTCTAGGCTCCCCTAGACTTCTGTGCCTCCACTATCCCAGCCCTGGCCACTCTTATCTGCCACTATCTAGTGATGGGTCTGTCTCCCTCATTGGACTGGGAGTCCCATGAGAATAAGGTCTGGGGTTGTCTTGGCCATTAGTGTATCTCCAGGATCTCCCAGGCCAGGGCCAGGCCCAGAGTCAGTGCCCAGTGAACATTATTTAATACAGCAGTGGCTTCATTCCCTTACTGAGTGCCTGCTATTCTACTGGGCACTGTTCTAGGCACTGGAGACAAAGCAGTGATCAAAGCAGACAAAAATCCCTGGATTCATGGAGCTGACTAGTTGAGTTAGCACATGATAAATATCAGAAATTTGCCAATTACGTTTTAGAAGGTTAGAATATATAGAAAAAAAAAATAGAGCAGGGAAGGGGACTAGGGAATACGGAGGGGTTGCTGCATAAGATAGGGTGGTCAAGGATGACCTCACTGAGATAGTGACATCTGAGCAAAGCTCTTGTAAGAGGTGAGGAAGTGAGCTGTGTGTCCATCTAGGGGAAGAATGTTTCAGGCCACAGGGAAGGCAAGAGCAAATATCCTGAGGCTCGGTCGGTGGCAATAACAGGAGAAAGGAATCCCCATGCAGCTAGAGCAAGGGAAGTGAGGGGGAGATGAGGGGCTGAGGGCCAGACCACATGGGAATCTGACCATTCCCTCCTCACTCCCTCTGCAGATTGACAACCAGCGCTCACGCCTGCCTGCCTCCCTGGCCGAGGGCCGCCTGCGTGTGTACCAGAGCGGGACCCAGGCCATGGTGGAGCTGGACTTCGGGCTGGTGGTCACCTATGACTGGGATGCCCAGCTGGCACTGACCCTACCCATCCGCTTCCAAGACCAGGTGTGCGGACTGTGTGGCAACTATAATGGTGACCCCACTGATGACTTCCTTACACCTGACTGTGAGCAGGTTGCTGACGTTGTGGAGTTTGCCAGTAGCTGGAAGCTGGACGACGAGGACTACCTTTGTGAGGACGGCTGCCAGGACAACTGTCCCTCCTGCACCCCCGGCCAGGCCCAGATCTACGAGGGCAGCCGTGTCTGTGGCATGCTGACCCAGCTCGACGGCCCCTTTGCCGTCTGCCATGATGCCCTGGACCCTGAGCCCTTCCTGAAGGATTGTGTGTATGACCTATGTGTGGTCAATGGGGACCGGGCCAGCCTGTGCCGTGGCCTCGGTGCTTATGCCCAGGCCTGTCTGGAGCTTGGCATCTCTGTTGGGAACTGGAGGTTGTCAGCCAACTGCCGTGAGTGATGTCCTGGTTGGGGGGCTGGGGGCACATGATGGGAGGCAGGAGACCACTTGCATCTGCTCAATATCTGAGCATTGACTCTGGTCCCTCCTGGAGCTGGACCATGCCAGGCACACAGCTATGGCCAAGATGGCCAGGCTCTGCCCTTAGTGAGCCTAAAGTTGGGGCAGATGTATCACTAGACAGTGACAGTCCCGAGTGGTCAGGGCTGGGATGGGGGATGTTCAAGGGGGGTATGGGAGACCAGAGAAGCTTCCTGACTCAGCCTTGGGGGGTCAAGGAGGATCTCCTAGAGAAAGGGATGCCCCATCTGAAGCCCGTAGGAGGAATGGAACTAGACAGAAAAAAAGGGGGTGTAGGCAGGAAGTGGGTTCCAAGCTGAGAGAAGGGCATGTGCAAAGGCTTGGCATGAGATGTAGTCTTCAGAGTCCCAAAGCAGACATGTGAACATCTCTTCATTTATAACCCTTCCATGACTCCCCAGTGTCTTCTGGATAAAGTCCAAGCTCCATAGCCAGGTATCCATCCACTGAATCATTCATTCACTCATGTATTCATTCAACATGCATTCCTTGAGCCCCTATCTGGCCCCATCCCTGTGCTGGTGATGGGCACAATGGGGGTCAACATGCACCTGTCCCTGCCTTTTTGAGGCTCCCAGAGAAATGTTCAAGAGGCAGAAAAGCTAGGGCAGGAAAGAGGAGGAAGCTTCCAGGCCCAGGCCCAGGGCTTGAGACAGGGACTCCAGAGAGGGGTATGTCTAGGTGAGACACTGACCAGTGCCTATGTCATTGATGTGTCCTCACTGCTCAGTAAAACTCTCCCCGCACATCTCCTCACCACCAAGTTCCCCAGTGCCTGGTGCAAAAGAGGAACCAGTACTTTCGTCTATCAACCGAGTAATTTCTGTGGTGTTTATTGGGCATCTCCTGTGAGCCAAGCCCTGTCCTTGGTTCTGGAGATTCAGCTGTGTTTGAGACAGATCAGGTTCCTGCTCTCACAGAATTTATAATCCTAGTGGGGAAGACAGACAGTAAGCAGTAAAATATGAGATAGCTTCAGAGAGCAAAAGAAACAGAGTTCGTGTGATAAGAGTAAATGGGAGGCTCATGAAGCGATGGCTCAGGGAAGGCCCTTCTGAAGAGGTGCTATTGGAGCAGAGACCAGGATGAGGCAGTGGAATCAGCTAAGTCATAATGCTGCTCATGGAGTGTCTCTACATAGATGACCCCCTGATCATATCAGGACTATTATTATGCCATTTTACTGATGGGGAAACCAAGGCACAAGGAGATTGGAGTCACTTGCTCACAATCACACAGCTAAGAAGAGGAGAGCTGGGATTTGAACCCAGCCCATTTGGGTTCCAGTAACCTTCTCTTGACCATGTATTACATTGCCTTCTGAGGAAAGGCCAGTATGGGCAGAGGGAACAGCGACTGCAAATGCCCTGAGGCAGGAGTGTGAGGACCAGAGAAGAGGGACAGAGTAAGCCATTAGGAGAGAAGATGAGGACAGAGGGGGTGATGAGGGCAGATCTGGCTCATGGGAAGCCTCATGGACCAACAGGAGGACTTCGGGTTTTACCCGGAGCAAGCCAGAGCCAGAAAAGAGCTCTCAGCAGGAGAAGGGTGTCCCCTGACTCACAGGATCCCTCTGGCTGCAGGTGAGGAATAGGATGGGAGGGAGGGTGAGAGCAGGAGGGAGACCAGACAGGAGGCTGCCAAGGTGAATAGGACTAGGGTGGGGACTGTGGTGAAAGGAGAAGGGGGCAGATTCTGGAGAGATCTTGAATGTGGAGCTCACAGGATTTACAGACAGGCTGGTTGTCCAGTCAGTGAGGGTAAGGGAGTCAACTTACTCAGTCAACAAACTGAAGTTTGGGGCCTATGCACTGTCTGGAAGGCTGGAAGTGCCTTTAACTGAGATGGGAGCTCTGAGGGAGGAGGGGGCTTTGGGGAGGGAAGTCCAGGCACGTTCCCAACTGAGTGTCCCCTGGAGGAATGGCTGTGCTGACCTGCCCCGCCCTCCCGTGTCCCCACAGCCCTGTCCTGCCCGGCCAACAGCCGCTACGAGCTCTGCGCCCCAGCCTGCCCGACCTCCTGCAACCCCTCGGCTGCGCCGTCCAACTGCTCCGAGCGCCCATGTGTCGAGGGCTGCGTGTGCCTCCCAGGCTTCGTGGCCAGCGGTGGCGCCTGCGTGGCGGCCTCGTCCTGCGGCTGCATCTTCCAGGACCGCCTGCTCGCGCCCAGCCAGACAGTGTGGGGCGACACATATTGCCGACAGCGCTGCACCTGCGACGCCGCCACCCAGCAGATGATCTGCAGCGACACGCAGGGCTGCCCGACGGGCGAGCGCTGCCGTGTCCAGAATGGCCTCCAGGGCTGCTACCCCGACCGCTTTGGGAGCTGCCAGGCATCTGGGGACCCACACTACCTGAGCTTCGACGGCCGGCGCTTCGATTTCATGGGCACCTGCACATACCTGCTGGCCGGCTCGTGCGGCCAGGTCGCTGAACTGCCCACCTTCCGGGTGCTGGTGGAAAACGAGCATCGGGGCAGCCAGACCGTGAGCTACACCCGCGCCGTGCGCGTGGAGGCCCGCGGTGTGAAGGTGGCGGTGCGCCGGGAGTACCGTGGGCGAGTGCTGGTGAGCAGGGGGCAACCGGGGCGGGTGGAGGGGTGGGGAATCCCCCTTAAAGACTAGGGATCTGGCCCCTGGGGCAGGTGGGGATCTGTTAGAGGACCTTATGGCCAGTGGATAGGCCGAGGCCCCCAAGCCAGATGGTGCTCTCTCTCTGGACACCTGGCTCTGTATCTCGGTGCCTCGTTCTGTCCTCTGTCAAATAGGATAATAAGAGAGTGCTTCCCCATGGGAGCAGCTTCATCAGATGATTGTGAGTTAGTATTAGTAGGATGTTTAAAAGAAATCTTGGCACCCAGCAAGTGTTTTTAACATTTTATCGTTATAAACCCTCCAAAGTTATAGATTTATGCATTTTCTGGAGAGTGATTGCATTTCAGAGAGTAGGATGACATGTGAAAAGTTGGAAACTAGAGGTATGTCTGTGGGATATAGAGTGTGTGATGGGGATGGGTGGCTCATAGATGGGCCCACATCATTCAATCTCTGTAACAACCCTGTGAAATAACTAATCTTATTAGAGGAGAAAACTGAGGCACAGAGAAGGTAAGTCACCTATTCAAGGTCACACAGCTAATGAGTGGCAGAACCAGGATTTGAAGCCAGGCTATCTAGCTCCAGAATCCTTACTCTTAACCTCTACATTCGGCTGCCTCTCTTGAAGAAAGAGATGGAACAAGTAGGGAGAGAAGTGGATGGAAGAGTATTCCAGACAGAAGGAACAGTAAATGCAAAGGCTTTAAGGCAGGAATAAGTATGAGGGGTAGAGGAACAACATGGAGGCCAGTGGGGCTGGAATGGAAGGAAGGAGGGGAGAGCGAGGTAGAGGATGATGTAGGGGATGGCTATGTTAGAGGCTTTTGATTTAAGCTGAAACCTGAAAGATGAGGAAGAGACCACCAGTGAAGGGTGATCCTGCTTAGTGGTCCACCTAGGCAGAGGGAGCAACAGGTGCAAAGACTGATGCTGGACTGAGCTTGAAGAGTATAGAAGAAAAGCATGGGGCCAAGGAGGCTGCACCTGAGACAGTGAGGCTGGGGAGATGGGGCAAAGAGGTTGGTAGGAGATGAGGTCAGAAAAGTGAGGACGGGGCCTGATGGGTAGAGGGAATTGATTTTAAACTGAAACTTGAAGGGTGATGGGGAGGCAGCCAGATAAAGAATAAAGATGTGGAAGGGGGTAAGAAAGTTGCAAGCAGAGGGTACAAAAAGTGCAAAGGCCCTGAGGCAGGGCTGAGCTTGGTGAGTTCAAGAGAATATCAAAATACCTGCATGGCTGGAGATGCAAGGGTAGGGAATGAGGCAGTCCGGGAGAATTCAACTGGATAGCAGTGAGGCTCGGATCGTGTATGGCCTTTTAGGCCATTGTAAGGGGTTTGGATCAAAGCTGACACCTAAAAGATGAAGTAGAGGTGGCCAAGGAAAGAGTAATGGGTTGTATTCCAGGAAGAGGTCACGGCAAGTGCAAAGGCCCAGAGGTGAGAGTGCACTTGATATGTCCTGGGAGATAGCGCAGGCATGTGAGTGATGTGGGAGGTGGCGCAGGCACAAATGGGGACAGAGCCAAGGTTAAGCAGGACCTTCTAGGAAAGGGGCTTGGATTTAAGCCAAGTCCTGGAGGATGAAGGGGAAGCATCCAGGAGGAAAGTTGTAGGCAGTGTTCTTGGCAAAGTGAAAGGCCCTATAGTTAGACTAAACTGGGAGAGTTAGAGCACTATCAGGAAAGCCAATGTGGCTGGAGCAGAATGAGGGGAACAGTGGGAGGTGAGGTCAGGGAGGTAATGAGGGGACAGATCCTATATGCTTTGAAGGCCATGGGTTAGGGATTTGGATTTAAGCTGATACTCGAAGGATAAACAGAGGTGGATGGTGTGCCAGGCAGAGGGAACAGCCAGTGCAAAGGCCCTGAGGTGGGATCAAACATAATGTGTTCAAGAGAATAGCAAGGAGCCCAGAATAGCTGGAGCTCAGTGAGGGAGGGGTGGGCCACAAAGCCATGAATACCCTGACCCCATGGCCCTCTCTCATCTCTACCCAGGTGGACGGCGTCCTTCAGTACCTGCCCTTCCAGGCAGCAGATGGGCAGGTGCAGGTGTTCCGCCAGGGCCAAGATGCTGTCGTGCGTACGGACTTTGGCCTGACTGTCACCTACAACTGGGATGCCCATGTGACGGTCAAGGTGCCCGGCAGCTACTCTGGGGCCCTGTGTGGGCTCTGTGGGAACTTCAATGAGGACCCAGCTGATGACCTGGCTCTGCGGGATGGAGGCCAAGCTGCCAACGCACTGGCCTTTGGGAATAGCTGGCAGGAGGAGACGAGGCCGGGCTGTGGAGCGGCCCAGCCAGGTGACTGTTCCCAACTGGACTCCCTGGTGGCCCAGCAGCTTCAGAGCAAGAAGGAGTGTGGGATCCTTGCTGACCCCGATGGGCCCTTCCGGGAGTGCCACGACACGCTGGACCCACAGGGTGTTCTGCGCGACTGTGTCTACGACCTCTGCCTGCTGCCAGGCCAGTCTGGACCACTGTGTGATGCACTGGCCTCCTATGCCGCTGCATGCCAGGCCGCTGGCGCCACTGTGCACTCCTGGAGGAGTGAGGAATTTTGCCGTGAGTACCGGGAGTGACAACTGGGGAGCCTAGCCTTGTGTATATTCATTAACGTATATATATCATTAACTCATTTAATTCTCGTAACAGCCCCATGAAGTAGGGTCTGTGGTTATATCCATTTAACAGGTGAGGAAACAGAGGCTCAGAAAGGCCATTACCTGCCTGGGATCCTGACATCTAGGAAGTCGCAGATGCAGTAAATATTTGTAAGATGACTGAATACATCTGGTGGCCCCAAGTCTGATTCCCATTTGGCAGCTGTCATTCAGAGATGAGCAACGGTGCTGCCCTTAGAAGGAGACTGGTCCCCTTTCCAGTTCTCCTTGGACCCCATCTGGCCTAGGTCCCCCACCCCCTCGGAAGCCCCTTCATGCCCCTTCCCAGCACACTAAAGTTTTTGAACTTCGTGTAAGTGGAACCATACATCTCTAGTTTTTTATCCTAAATAATTGCAAAAGCTGTAATTTCTAGCAAATAGTAACTTTTAACTTTTAAAAATTTTTTTCTTATGGAAAAAATTTTAACATACTCAAAAGGAGAGAGAACAGGCTAATAAACCCTCATATCCATCACCTAGTTTCCACAATTATCAACATAACATTGACATTTTAAAATAAAATTCTTCCTTGACTTATGTCACTCTTTTAACTGTGTTGAACAGGTAGACACCACACAATGGCACACATAGAAAAATACATGATAAATCCATGAATGTCACATCATTCCTCTTTCTCCTTCAACATATATTCATTCATTCATTCAACAAATATTTGTTGAATACCTGCTGTATTCCAGGTGCTGGGGATACAGTGGGAGAGAAAATAAGAAAAACAAACAAGCAAACAAAACCTTGCTCTCCTGAACTGACGTCCTAAGGGTTTCCAGTTCCAGCAGAATTTAACCTGATGTAATTATCTACCTACATTGAAAGTCTCAGTTTTGATCACTGCATCAGTTAGTTTTTGCTGGGTAACATCAAATTTATTTGGAGATAGAAACATCCCCCAAATTTGGTGGATTAACCCAACAAGTATTCATTATTTCTCATGATGCTGTGGGCCGCTGAGCTGTTCTCCTAGTCTGGGCTAGTGTGCACTGTCTGCAGGCTGCTGGTGGCTTCGTCGGGGCTGGATGGCCTACAGTGGCCTGAGTCACATCTGGCAGTTGTTAGGCTGGTCGGTTGGGAGGACCTCATTCTCTGCTCTGCCGGATCTCATTTTCCATCCGGCTAGCACAGGCTTCCTCACACAGTGGTCTGGAGGTTCCAAAGAGCAGCAAGAGCGGGCAGCCGCCAGTGGGTGAGCAGAGCAAGCATACGCCAGGCCTTGGCTTGGTGTCACATTTGCTAACGTCCCATTGGCCAAAGCCAGTACCGCAGCCAAACCCAGAGTAAGGGATGGCCATCATCAGTCTGTCACAATCCCCATCATACTTCTCTGCCATAAATATATACATGAGTGAGCAACATTTACTAATTTTTAGAAACACCTGAAACCATAGACTCTAAGTGTTAAAAAAAAAAAAGGATGGTGTGAGTTATCATTGCAAGTATCATTAGTACACAACTGATAAAAATATTAAGGATAAAAAGCAGAATGTAATGGAAAGGCAGCTCTTAATGAGATGGGTGGGGCTTTCTCCCCAGTCGTTCACGTCTGTTGTTAGAAGGAGACAAGGTTCAGCATCAATTTTTCGTTTTTGTAGGTAAGATGCTAGGAAGTGGGTGGAAGTGGCAGGAGTTCTGATAGGGCAACATCACTCCATCCTCTGAACTCCTTTTGAGTTGTAGGGAAGTCGGTCACACTGAGAGTCGCCATAAAACTTACTTTTTATGACCTCTGAGCAGCCGATTCTATGGGGCCTTCCTTCTGTTTTGTCCGGAGCAGAGTTGGAACTGATTGGTTACCAGTATTGATTTGTCATCCATTGTCTCCGACTTACAGCAATATTTGAAATTGTCCCTTCATGGCCCCAGAGGTTTCACACCCCCATGGCGGCACACCATGTGAAGATTCAGGATGGGTGGGGACTGCACGGTTCTCTTCTGTAAAGTGGGAGAAGCGAGTTTGCAGAAGGGACGGTGGGAAAGGAGATGCGCCTCCCAGGTGAATTCTCAGGCCCCTGGTTTCAGGAAGGACATGCATGATTAGAGCTAGCGCTTGTGTGGCACACTTCCTGCTGGGCAGGTCCTGTCTCAGTTACAGTTTACAGTTCTCATTTCATCCTCACCACCACCCAGTGAGGTAGGATTTTTCCTCTTCCTATTTTACAAAACGAGGAAATGGAACCGCAGAAATATTAAGTAACTTGCCTGGGGTTACACAGCAGGGCAGCACGATTTGAGCCCAGGCAGGTTGGCTCCTAAATCTGTACTGTTAATTGCTGCATTCTGTGACCTCTGTAGAAATTAAGAGTCTCTTATTTCCTTAAAACTGGTTTTGCCCTTGGACCCCTTGGAAGTTCTGGAAGACTGGGTTGTGAGACTTCAGGGAGAGGGAGGCCTGGGATGGGATGTAAACCCATACACCCAGCACCAGCTTCAACTACTATGGGTATTTTGCGATTCTCATTCCTCTATCCCCTCCACTGGCCCTTTTTTTTTTTATTTTGCAGAAATATTTTAAAGGAAATTCTAGACATGGGAGTTTTCCCACAAATACTTTAGTAAACATCTCCAACAGATAGGACTTTTAAGAAACACTACCACAGTGCTGTTATTACCAAATAACAAAAATAACACTAATTCCTTAACATCATCTAAAGCCCAGCCTAGGTTCAAATTTTCCCAATTGTCTAAAAAATGTATTTTTTCAGTTTACTCAAATGTGGAGCCAGACCAAATCCACACCGCTTTGGGTTGATTTCTCTTTAATCATTTTTATTTTGTAATAGTCCCATTTCTTTTTTCTCCATCATATTATTGTGAACAATTTCAAATACACAGAAAACTTGAAAGAAAATTGACAGTGAATACCCAATACTTACTACCTAGATTCTACAATCTGTGTTTTACTATACTTGCTTTATCACATGTCTCTCCTTCTATCCACCCCTCTCTTTGTTCACGCCATTTATTGGAAAAAACAGATCATTTCCCGTACAATTTCCTACATAGCTTACACACACACACACACACACACACACACCTTACATGCATATGCATGTTTAAAATACGTACCACAGATCCACAACTTGTTACCAATTTGAATATGGTCATTAAAGACACTACAGATAAGCCCGGGCCATGGTTAAGTTGGAATAGAACCTTAATGATCAGGATTAGATTAACTGTGTTGTAATCTGTGACCCAGGTCCCACTGAGCGAGGGGCTCCTTGCCACTGGACCGCTTACACGTGTGACTGTGTGTGAGCATGTGTGTGCACAGCGTGTGTGTCAGGGGCCCGCTGTGTCACTGGGGAGCAGGGATTCTTGATGCTGATGGTCGCTCTCCCTGCAGCGCCCAGCTGCCCGCCCCACAGCCACTACGAGGTGTGTTCCTACGGCTGCCCACTGTCCTGCGGAGACGTCCCAGTGCCCGGGGGCTGCGGCTCCAACTGCAAAGAGGGCTGCGTGTGTGACGACGGCTTTGTGCTCGACGGTGAGTCCTGCGTGCAACTGCCCTCCTGTGGCTGCGTGTACCAGGGCGCCTACCACCCGCCCGGCCAGACCTTCTACCCGGGACCGGGCTGCGATTCCCTTTGCCACTGCGAGGAGGACGGCCTGGTGTCCTGTGAGTCCTCCACCTGCGGCCCACACGAGGCCTGCCAGGTGTCGGATGGCGTCCTGGGCTGCGTGGCTGTGGGCTCTGCCACCTGCCAGGCGTCGGGAGACCCCCATTACACCACCTTCGACGGCCGCCGTTTCGACTTCATGGGCACCTGTGTGTACGCACTGGCTCGGACCTGTGGCACCCAGCCTGGCCTGGCCCAGTTTGCAGTCCTGCAGGAGAATGTGGCCTGGGGCAATGGGAAAGTCAGTGTGACCAGGGCGATCACTGTCCAGGTGGCCAACTTCACCCTGCGGCTGGAGCAGCAGCAGTGGAAGGTCACGGTGAGAGCTGGGGCAGAATGTGAAGGGGAGGGAGCCTGGGGTAGAGGGCGATCTGTGGGTGGGGCATGCGTAGCACTCAGCGGGGTGGGGGTGCAGTGGGTGCAGAGCTCGGCCTGGATGTGGGAGGCATGAGGTCCCTGCGGAGAGGAGGTGCCAGTCAGAGCCTACAGTGCGAGAACCAAGGAGGCAAGAGGCCTTGAGGACCTAGACCTGCTCCCATGTGGCTCAGGCTCCCCTCTCCCTGCCCCTAGATTATCACTTCTGGATGTCTCTCCCACTCCCTCCTTCCTTCCATCATCCCTCCCACCCCGGTCCCTGCCCCAGCCACCTCCTGGTCTCCTGGCCAGTGGTAGAACATGATGCAGTCAGTGGTTGGAAAGGTTCAAGGAAAGAGGACAATCTGTGAGTGACCCCATCACCCCTTAACATCCACAGCAACAGCAATAACAGCAGTGATGGTTTTTACATGGCCGACCCCAGACCCTGTTGGCTGCTAAGCACTTCACATCCCCAGTGTCATTTTATCCTCACAACAGTAACTGGAAGTACCATGATTTACTTTATTTTTTTAGAGGGGGAAGCTCCATCACTAGCCCAAGGCCTTCTAGCAAAGGCAAGACTTGAACCCAGGATACTGTGCCAGGAAACAGCACACTGGACCCTGGGCGGTCTGGGCTGACACTTTTCTGATGGAGAAGGATTTGGTCTCCTATGGAAACTGGCATTTCTCTTACACTAGACGGATTTCCCCAGAGATTCCACATAGTCATTGTACTAGTAGCAGTATTGACAATGAGGGTGCTGATCAGTAGCTGACTTTTTCAGGGGCTCACTATGCACTGAACATGTGTTAGATGCTTTTATATAGTCTCTCATGTAGCCAAAGCTCCTGGAAAAGTGCCTGCCATATGGTTGGCTCTAAATTAATATGAATTGTGAGTGTTCTTGTTATTTGCATCTCAGTGAATCCCGCAGGTTCTCTCTTGGGTAGAAATTATTGTTAGCCCACTTTACAGATGAGAAAACTGAGGCACAGAAGTTGCGTCACTTGTCCTTAACCACTACTCATCCCTGCTTGGGAAGTATGGTGGTTGACTGTGTTTTTAGGAGATTCAGTCAGGAGCGTGTCTTTCTCCTGCCTTCTCCTCTGATTCCTCACACTTCCAAAAGGATCTAATGCTCATCGCATCTGCCTTCAGGAAGGATGAGCAACTGTCTTAATCGGGGGTGGGTTTACGAGGCTTTGTTGGTGCCCAGCAGCCTTCAACTGAAAACCACTGGTTCTTGACTCATGGATTAGAAGTTCATTTCCCCCAGAAATTTAGCCTGACTTTCCTCCCATGGATGCTTAAAGCAAAAACTCTTAGCACTCATTTATTTCTCAAAATAAAAACTTCCAGCCATGACTAATAATAACAGCGAATGCTCCCAGAGCACCCATTCTGTGTCAGACACATTCCTCAGCACTTTACAAATTTCAATATATCTAATCCAAATGAGGTACCTAATCTATGGGGTAGGTACCTCATTCCCACACAGTAGATGAGGAAACAGAAACAGAGGTGATTCACCTGCCCAAGTTCGCAGAGAGTAAGGAGCAGAGCTGCATTTGAGCCCAGGCCGATGACTCTGGAGTCAATCACTGCACTGTCTATCACAGCAGTAAGAGGTGAATAAACGATAGCGGGTAAGGGTGGAGCTCCACTGAGACCTGCATCTGTTCTGCTGTAACAGGTTACCGCCAACTTGGTGGCTTAAAACAACAGAAATTAATTTTCTCACAGTTACGGAAGCCAGAAGTCCAAAATCAAAGTGTTGGCAAGAGCTGCACCCCCTCCAAAGGCTCTGGGGTAGAATCCTCCCTTGCCTCTTCCAGCTTCTGGTGGTTCCAGGTGTTCTTGGTTTGTGGCCACATCACTTCTGCCTCTGTCTTCATCATCACATGGCCTCCTCCTCTGTGTGTTTCTGTATCTTCTCCTCTTCTGGCTTCTTTAGGGACATTCTTCATTGGACATAGGGCCCACCCTAATCCAGGATGATCCCATCTCAAGATCATTACACTACTTGCATCTGCAAAGACCCTTATTCCAAAAAAGGTCATATTCCGAGGTTCTGGATGGACATATCTTTGGGGTGCCACCATTCAACCCACTACGAGACCCTATTATTATGCCCATTTTAGAAATAATGGAAACTAAGACCCAAAGAGTGTGGTCATGTGGATCTTCCATGTCGGGCAGGGGCTTGATCTTGGGTCTGCCCTCTCAAAGTGTACCCTCTGAAGCACAGCATCTCCCACCTCCCAGGTGAACGGTGTGGACATGAGGCTGCCAGTGGTGCTGGCCGAGGGCCAGGTCCGTGCCTACCAGCATGGCTCGGATGTTGTGATCGAGACTGACTTTGGCCTGCGAGTGGCCTACGACCTCATGTACAACGTGCGGGTCACCGTCCCAGGCAACTACTATGAACAGCTGTGTGGCCTGTGTGGGAACTACAACGACGACCCGAAGGATGACTTCCAGAAGCCCGATGGCTCACAGGCCGGCAGCTCCAATGAGTTTGGCAACTCCTGGGAGGAGGCAGTGCAGGACTCTCCTTGTCTGCCACCGCCCACCTGCCAGCCTGGCGGGGACTGCGACTCTGACTTTAATTGTGAACCTGAGCTGCAGGAGAAGTACGAGCAGGAAAATTTCTGCGGGCTCCTCACCAGCACCACTGGGCCGCTGGCCACCTGCCACGAGCTGGTGGATCCCCAGGGTCCCTTACAAGATTGTGTCTTTGATCTCTGCGTGGGGGGCGGGAATGAGAGCATTCTCTGCAACAACATTCATGCCTATGTGAGTGCTTGCCAGGCGGCTGGAGGCCACGTGGAATCCTGGAGGACCGAATCTTTCTGTCGTGAGTGAGGGGCAGAGCGAGAGGGAGGCAGAGGCACAGAAGAGGCAGACCCTGGGCCCTGCAGCCCCTCACTCCCGGGAGCTCTGACCCGCACCCCCTCTTTGCAGCGATGCAGTGCCCCGCTAACAGCCACTACGAGCTGTGTGCGGACACCTGCTCCCTGGGCTGCTCGGCGCTCAGTGAGTCTCCCCAGTGCCCGGATACCTGTGCCGAGGGCTGCCAGTGTGACTCCGGCTTCCTCAATGACGGCCAAGCCTGCGTGCCCATCCAGGAATGCGGCTGCTACAGCAATGGGATTTACTATGAGGTAGGAACCCAGTCATGCCGGGCAGAGCCAGGGGCTACATGCTGAACCCCCCTCCCACTGCCCATCAGCCCCACAGCCTGTCCACTTGGCCTCCTGTATGTCCCTCCCACCCATCCTTCCCCTCCCCATGGCCCTACCATGGTCCAGTTTGTCCTCTCCCAAGTCGCTCCCTCCCAGCCCTCACTTTTGCTCCCTCCCCCTGGACCGCTGTCCTCATGGTAGCTGGAAAGACCTTTCTGAATATGACCATAGGTCCTGCAACTTGAAACCCTCCCCTGGCTCCCCAGGTCATGTTTCAGCTTTGTATCCCAGGTCTAGATTTTGTCTGTTATACCAGTGGCTAACTCCCTTGGCTTCCCTCTCCTACTCTCTCAGAGTTATTCCTTTTCCTTGGATTTGAGTGTGTGTTCATCTAAAGTCAGTCTCCCTCAAGGATCTGAGGGCTGTGTGAGGGCATGGACCCTCTCTGTTTTTCTCCTACTATGCATGATAATACTGACAGCAAATAGGTAGATGATGCTTACTATGTGCTGGTTACTGCTTTAAGTGCTATATGTATAATATATGCATTACATGAATATATAAGCTTTGTATTATAAAATTTTTCACACATGTAAAAGTCAGGTACAATACTTCTCCATGTACTGTCACTCAGCTTCCAAAATAACCAACATTTTCCCAGTCTTGTTTCATCTCTACCCCTGTTTCCTCTCCAGTCTGGATATTTAAAGGAAATCCCTTTTCATTTCATCTGTACTTTATATGTATTGGTAATTCAGTTATACTTTCAGGAGTTGGTGCTTTTATTACCTGTAACTTACAGGTGAGGAAACTGAGGCAGAATGAGGTTAAACAATTTGCACAGAGTGATATAACTCAGAAATAACAGAAACAGGCTTCAGACCCAGGCAATCTGCTCCAGAATCTTTGCTCTTAATTCCTATAATGTATCATTTCTCCTACACAGCAGACATTCAGTGGATATTTTGGAATAAATAACTGAGTGAGTAAATGAATGAAAGTGAATGAATGAATTTGACCCCCAAGGCCACAGACAAGGGGCCATCCTGCTGGAAGATGTCCCTTTTATGTCCTCCAGACCCCTTTGTGCCCAGAACACTGGAGTTGCCAGAGCCCCTCCCACCCTGATAGCCATGTCCTCTGTCCCCCTTATAGCCCGAGCAAACAGTACTCATTGACAACTGCCAGCAGCAGTGCGTGTGCCACCCTGGAAAAGGCCTGGCGTGCCAGAACCACAGCTGCAGTCTAGGGCAGGTGTGCGAGCCCTCGGGAGGCGTCCTGAGCTGCGTCACCAAAGGTGCTGGGTTGGGGCTGGGGCTGGTGTGGCTGGGGAAAAGAGGACAGGGACTCTGGAGCTGAGGCTGGGGTGACCTGGATCTTCATGATGGGAAGCACAGAGGACTAAAGATTGAATTCTCAGACCTGGGGACCCTTAGGCTGTAATTCCTGGGACCAGGGGCAGAGGACTTCCAGGCTGGGAGTCAGGGACCCTTCTGGTAGAATCCAGGCTGTGGGGACCCTCAGGCTGGGTTTCCCAGGGTAGTTGGCAGAGACCTTCAGTGTAAGGCAGGGGCAGGCAGACTTTTTCCCTAAAAGGCCAGATGGTCAATATTTAAACTTGCAAGCCATATGGTCTCTGTCACGACTACTCAACTCTGCATTGTGGCACGAAATCAGCTGTAGACTATGTGAGTGAAGGGGTGTGACTCCAGTAAGATTTTATTTACAGAACCAGGCAGCTGGCAGCACATAGTTTGCTGACCACTGGTTTGTGGGGTTAGGCTCACAGCTTCAGACACCATGCCCCAGGGGTAGGGGAGACTGGGGCCTGCAGGGACAGGGCAGGAAGCAGAGTCCTGAGTTCTCAGGCAGAGACCCCACCAAGGCCAGGATCTTGGATACAGGACCCACCTCAAGTGGAGGGTCAAGATTTATAGGGACACAGTTTCAGACAGGGGACACCCTCCCCAGTTTAAGTCTAAGACACAGAGCACCCCCTAGGACTGTTTCTTAGGGTGAAGGGCGGGGAGTAAGTCCCTTATTCCCAAGGATAAGGGATATACCTCCAGAGCTGATTGAGCCCTCAGGGCTGATGGGCAAGATAACAGGGGCTCCCAGGGACCGGGGTATCATGGTCAGAGTCCAATCAGGAGGCAGAAGCCACACAGTAGCTTAAATAGGGAAAGTTTAATAGGATTCTTTGCTTGTAATAGGGATTGACTTCCAAGGGATAAAAAGAACGCTAACGAACACAAGAAGAGCAGAGGTAGGGAGCAGCCCTGGCCCCAAAGGCTACAGCAGAGGACCCAAGGAAGGGAGGAATTGGGAAGAGGGCTCCCAATCCAAGGCCAAGACACAGATCTTATTGAAGGGTGATAGGGAGCTTATGCCGGCTGGTCGGGAAAACTCCATTGGGATTTTTGCTGGTAAAACTCATTGGGAAGCTGCCTGCCAGAGTGACTCGCTGGGAAACCAGCTAGAACCAGTGGACCTCCCTGGGTGGGTGTCCCCCATACTACTGACCCGCTCGCCACCAGGAGCCACGAGAACAAACCCTGCTGGAAGCATGACCAGATGCCCCTTCCTCCAGCTATGACCCTTCAGCGCCCTCTGCTGACAAAGCCTAACTCTCTCCGTGGATTTGAAGCTAAGGGGCAGTCGACAGAAAATTGGCGCAGGGGGACAGAAAAGGAAATTTTAAGACTGGGGTTGGGCATAGGAGTTGCAAAGACTGGGGTCACAGATTCAGTAGCCCTAGGGACAGCATATTGGACAAAGAGTCCCTTGGAGGTAGGGCCTCAGAAATGAGATTTCCCCCAAGGCCAGGGTTTCTGGTGCAGCAACCCCAGGGAGATCGAGTCTTGCGTAGAGCGATCCTGAGGCCATAAGCCATAGATACAGGGACCCCAGGGTCAGGGTCTCAAATGCTGGGACCTCTGTGGTTAGTTTTTCACCAGAAAGTTCCTGCAGTACCTTGGTCTTGGGCACAGAGACCTCCAGGACCTGGTCTCAGCTGGTGGCCCCCAGGAGGCTAGGAGCTCAGAGATGGGGGAACCCGGGGCCCAGGCCTTGAACACAGAGAACCCTGGGCTGTGGGTGTCCTCATGGATGCCCACGGGGCTGGTGTCACAGACACAGGAACCCCTAGGGCTCTAGCCTCAGACCTCAGTCTTCTGGGGCTGAGATCTCAAGCCAGGGGACCCCAGAACCTGGGTCTCAGATGTAGAGACCCTAGACCCTGGGTCTTGGCTGCAAGGACCTTGGGGCCTAGGTCTCAGACAGCAAACTGCAGGGCCTGCATCTCAGATGTGGGGACTTTTGACATGGTCTTGGACACAGTCCACCACTTGGCCTGAGTTTCAGACATAGAGGGGCCTCAGCACCTGGTCTCAGAAACAGCAGACTGTAGTGCTTGCATCTCAGATATAGGGACCCTGCAATCTGGTCTCACACACCGTAACCCTTAGAGCCAGTATCCCTGGCACAGCCTGGGGCTGCTGCTGGGAAGCAGCTGGCCTTATGCTGGGCAGCCCCTGAAAGTCCTCTCTCCTCTGCCCCCAGACCCGTGCCATAATGTGACGTGTCGGCCACAGGAGACGTGCAAGGAGAAGGATGGCCAGGGCATGTGTGTGCCCAACTACGAGGTCATGTGCTGGCTTTGGGGCGACCCACATTACCACTCCTTCGACGGCTGGCACTTTGACTTCCAGGGCACCTGTAACTATGTGCTGGCATCAACCAGCTGCCCAGGAGTCAATGCCCAGGACCTGATACCCTTCACTGTCACCACCAAGAATGAGAACCGGGGCAACCCTGCCGTGTCCTTTGTGAGACTGGTCACTGTGACTACCCTCAACACCAACATTTCCATCCACAAAGGCGAAATCGGCAAAGTCCGGGTAAGGATGGTCCCTTGAGCCCCCCAGTAGGGTGGGAAGGGTCCTGCCAGTCACAGTTAGGAGCTCATACTCTCTCTCTTCCCTTGGTCCTGGAACAAAGTGTCAGCAAGAGCAACAATAATTATGGCAAAGACATCACCCCTCTACTGGGAATTAAATGATTCTAGCCCTTTGTTAAGGGCTATAATGTAGGACTTCAGAATTTGTCTTTTTAGAGACCTAGGTTAGTATTCCTTATGAGCTGGGTGATGTTGGGCAAATGACTTGACTTGGTGGGCCTCCATTTCCTTATCCATGAAGTGGTGATCATAGCAGGCCTTGCCCCACAGTAACGTGATACATGTATGTATGTAAAGTGCTCAGCTGAGGGCCTGACCCAGGTGAACACCCTTGAATGTTTGTAAGGGAACAAATGAAAGGCCCGGAGCCTCCAACATGGAGAGAAATTCAGGGAGATGGAGAGAGAGAGAGAGGTGGGCTGCCCTTTCTGCCCAAGGTAAGGGGGATGCAGGTTAATGGCAGCTCACAGGGAGAGAGAATGAGGTATGGAACAGGGTAAGCACTCAATAAACAATGGGGAGAGAGTGGAAGAGATGCCCAGACACACAGAGAAGCACAGGAAATGAGAGAGGATGGCAGTAAGTGAGTGAGACCCAGAGAAGGACCCAGAGAGAGAGATAAACCCAGAGAGCGAAAGTGACACACACACTGGGGGTTAGGGGGCTGGAGTCAGAGAAACTCAGAGAGACCAGAGTGAGAAAGAGAGGTCAAGATGTAAAAATAAAAGAAGGGCGGGGGAAGACAACAGGGAGAGACAGAGAAGAGAGGTAGATGGAGATCAAGAGAGAAACCCAGAAAAAGCAGCAGAGTGGGGTTTCATTCTCCAGGGCCTGGACTAGAGCAGAAGTCCGTAATGTTTGTCAAACGACTATATGACCGTCAGTGGTGAGGAAGGCCTTGGCAGCTCCCAGCCATGGCAGGATGAGGAAGGGAGGCAGGGGACCAGAGCTGGGCCTCTGCATCTCAAGTGACCTGTGTTTGCCTCCCTTCCCATCCTCCTGCAGGTGAACGGTGTGCTGACAGCATTGCCTGTCTCTGTAGCCGGTGGACAGCTTTCAGTGACCCAGGGCGCATCAAAAGCAGTGCTGACCACTAGCTTCGGGCTGCGGGTCAGCTATGACTGGGACTGGCGCGTGGAGGTCACGCTGCCCAGTAGCTATCACAGCGCGGTGTGCGGGCTGTGCGGGAACATGGATGGCAACTTCAGCAACGACCAAGCCTTCCCGAACGGCACACTGGCTCCCTCCATACCCATCTGGGGTGGCAGCTGGAGGGCCCCAGGCTGGGACCCACTGTGCTGGGACGAATGTCAAGGATCTTGCCCAACTTGCACCGAGGACCAAATGGAGGAGTATGGGGGCTCTGGCTTCTGTGGACCCCTGGCCCCTGGCACCAGTGGCCCCTTTGCCACCTGCCATGACCACGTGGCCCCCGATAGCTTCTTCAAGGGCTGCGTTCTGGATGTCTGCCTGGGCGGTGGGGCCCACGACATACTTTGCCAGGCTCTGGCCGCCTATGCTGCTGCCTGCCAGGCGGCTGGGGTTGTCATTGAGGACTGGAGGGCACAGGCCGGCTGTGGTAAGTGTTGCGGGAACAGAGCAGGAGCTAGGGCCAGGGGTCCTGCCTCTTCCAGGCTGGTTTGGGTTCACTCCAGTCCTTTTGGGTCTTTTTGTTTCTTTCTCTCTGTCTGTTTTTGTTGTTGTCTCTCAGTCTCTTGGCGCTCACATTGGTGTCTCCCTTTGTCTCTGTCTGTTTCTCATTCTCTCTCTCCCTGTCTCTGACCGAGTCTCTCTTTGTCTCTTGCTCTGTCTCTCTTGGTCTCTGTCTCCTTCTACCCTGTCCTCAGACCCCACCCCCTGACACCATTCTCTCTCTTTCTCTCTCTCCCACCCCTTCATCCACCCACAGAGATCCCCTGCCCCGACAACAGCCACTACGAGCTCTGTGGCCCACCCTGCCCGGCCAGCTGCCCATCTCCTGTGCCCCCCACAACCTCAGCCCCTTGTGAGGGCCCCTGCACCGAGGGCTGCCAGTGTGACTCAGGCTTCGTATGGAGTGCCGACCACTGCGTCCCCCTGGATGGTGGCTGCGGCTGCTGGGCCAACGGCACCTACCACGAGCCAGGCAGCGAGTTTTGGTCTGATGCCACCTGCTCCCAACAGTGCCAGTGTGGGCCTGGGGGTGGCTCACTGGTCTGCAAGCCTGCCAGCTGCGGGCTAGGTGAAGAATGTGCCCTGCTGCCCTCAGGCCAGCACGGCTGCCACCCTGTCAGCACAGCTGAGTGTCAGGCCTGGGGTGACCCTCATTACATCACCCTGGATGGGCACCGATTTGACTTCCAAGGCACCTGCGAGTATTTGCTGAGTGCACCCTGCGATGAACTACCCTCGGGGGTTGAGAACTTCACCGTCACTGTAGCCAATGAGCACCGGGGCAGCCAGGCCGTCAGTTACACCCGCACTGTCACCCTGCACATCTACGGCCACAGCTTCACCCTCAGTGCCGGCTGGCCCCGGCAGCTGCAGGTGAGGGGTCTATGGGTCAGACAAGAGCATGTGCCAGCCCCAGGGTTGCCTGGGAAAGCTAGGGATCCGCCAAATACCCCAACCACTTTTCACAGGTTAGTGGGCCAGATGGAGGGGTTCTAGCTTTGGAGCTAGATGGCTTGGAGCAGTGTCTTTCCTATCTCTGAGCCTTTATTCCTCTGTAAAATGGGTCTAAGTGCCTGCTTCAGAGGGTAGTGTGAGGAGTCAGTGACACCGTGTCTATAGATGCTCATCATTATTACTACGACTATTATTATTACAAGGGGGGAGGTCACGTGCTCAGGGTACCTGCCCCCCCACCCCAGAAAGTGGGTCCAGGATTCAAACCTGTGCCCGTGATGTTCACTACGCTAACCCCAACTCCGCGCCCGCAGGTGGACGGCAAGCTGGTGGCGCTGCCCTTCCAGCTGGATTCGCGCCTGCACGCACACCTGAGCGGCGCCGACGTGGTGGTGACCACCGCCGCTGGGATCTCGCTGGCTTTCGACGGAGACAGCAATGTGCGCCTGCACGTGCCAGCGGCATACGCGGGCACCCTCTGTGGCCTGTGCGGGAACTACAACCAGAACCCCAACGACGACCTGAACGCGGTGGACGGGAACCCCGGCGACTGGCAGGTGGGCGGCGCTGAGGGCTGCGGGGAGTGTGTGCCCGGACCTTGCCCGGAGCCCTGCACGCCGGAGCAGCAGGAGTCCTTCGGCGGCCCCGATGCCTGCGGCGTTATCTCAGCCACCGACGGCCCACTGGCGCCCTGCCACAGCCTCGTGCCGCCCGAGCAGTACTTCCAGGCCTGCTTGCTGGACGCCTGCCAGGCTCAGGGCCATCCGGGAGGCCTCTGCCCTGCCGTGGCCGCCTATGTGGCAGCCTGCCAGGCTGCTGGGGCCCAGCTCGGCGAGTGGAGGCGGCCGGACTTCTGTCGTGAGTACTGATCCTAAATGGGCAACATAGCAGAGGTCTCCACACCTCTCCCCTTCACAAGGCTCTAAGACAAGAGCCTTTTCCTCAGGGGGGCTTAGGCACCATCCTGCTTCCCCAGAGCCCAGGTATCTCCTGTCAAAGAAACACCTTTGCATTCACACATGGAAATACGCTAGGTCACATATTGTAATGGGGTGGCTCAGATACTCCTGGTCAGAATCCTTCGGTCCAGTTCACTCTCCGGGATTCATGAGCTCAGATGAGTGTGTCTGACCCTCTCCAAACCACACAGAGAGGTACACCTGGTCAAGTCAATTCTCTCAGCTACTCCTAGTCAGAGAGACCTGAAGAATTGCACCTGGTCAGATGCCCCTAGACAGGGAAATACACAAGGTCAGATAGAATTGGTCTGATAATCTCAGACAAGGGTTCCTCTGGTTAGAGATACTTGGTTAGATTTACACTGAGATACACTTAGGTACTAGATAGATACACTTATACCTAAGTAGAATCATGACCCTGACATAGCCCCAGGCAGATACATACAGATTCGTGGTCAGATCATGGGCAGGTCCCCTCAGGCCGATCTCCTGGTCACATTTATCCTGTCAGCTTCACCCAATCAGATTCGCGTGGTGGGAGTCACACGCTGACACAGACCCTGTCGGAGAGAGTCCCTCAGAGGCTTCTGGTCAGACAGGTGTACTTTGGTGGCATACAAGGTCCATCTGACCCCACAGCACAGCCAGATTCACAGCCTGAGATACAGTTGGTTCTAATCTTGCATATCTCGGTCGGATACACATGGTTAAATTCACCCAGTCAGATTGACTTGATCTTCAGAAATACTTGATCAGGTTGATACACCACTTGGACAGAGAGACTTGACCCCCAGATCCCCACACTGAATCCCCCACCTAGACGTACGGGGTCAGACACAGATCCCTGGACAGATTCACTCATGAAATATGCTCAGATTCACCTGGACAGGTTCTCCCACTCTGTGCCTCCCCCGGTCCTCCTCCCTCCCATCTGCCCGGCTCACTCCTCTCTTGTCCCCACAGCCCTCCAGTGCCCCGCCAACAGCCACTACAAGCTCTGCGGTGACTCCTGCCCTGTGAGCTGCCCCAGCCTCTCGGTGCCCGAGGGCTGTGAGCCCACCTGCCGTGAGGGCTGCATCTGTGATGCCGGCTTCGTGCTCAGTGGAGACACCTGCGTGCCTGTGGGCCAGTGTGGCTGCCTCCACGAGGGCCGCTACTACCCGCTGGGCGAAGCCTTCTACCCAGGCCCTGAGTGTGAGCAGCGCTGTGAGTGTGGGCCCAGTGGCCAGGTCACCTGCCAGGAGGGCAAGGCCTGCGGGCCCTATGAGGAGTGCCGGTTACAGGACGGCGTCCAGGCCTGTTACCCTACAGGCTGTGGCCGCTGCCTGGCCAGCGGGGGCATCCACTACGTGACCCTTGATGGACGTGTCTATGACCTGCATGGCTCCTGCTCCTATATCTTGGCCCAGGTCTGCCACCCACAGCCTGAGGATGAGGACTTTACCATCGTGCTTGAGAAGAACGCATCAGGAGAGCCCCAACGTCTGGTGGTCACTGTGGCCGGTCAGGTTGTGGGCCTGGCTCAGGGACCAAACGTAAGTGAACATGGCCTTGCTCTGGGAGGCTGAAAGCACCATGACCCCACCCTGGGAGCTCTGAGGGGGACAGGGCCCTCCCTAGGGGTTTTTAGAGAGGTGTGACCCCACCCCAAGGGGACTAAGTGAGACACTGCCCTGCCCTGGGGGCTGCGGCAGGAACACAACCCTGCCCTAGGAAGTCTGTGGGGGACATGGCTCACCCTAGGGGTCTGAGGGGCCTGCCCTACCTGTGGTTCTGAGTCCCTGACCTATCTGGCCCTTCCATCCAGGTCACTGTGGATGGCGAGGCCGTAGCCCTGCCTGTGGCTGTGGGTCATGTGCGGGTGACTGCCGAGGGCCGGCACATGATTCTACAGACAACCAAGGACCTGCGGCTTCTCTTTGATGGCGATGCCCACGTCCTCATATCCATCCCTAGCCCTTTCCATGGCCGGCTCTGTGGCCTCTGTGGGAACTTCAATGGCAACTGGAGTGACGATTTTGTCCTGCCCACTGGTGCCGTGGCCTCCAGCGTGGATGCCTTTGGAACCGCGTGGCGGGCGCCTGGCTCCTCTGAGGGCTGTGACGAGGGCTGTGGGTCCCAAGGCTGCCCTGTGTGCTCGGCAGAGGAGACGGCCCCATACGAGAGCCTCGAAGCCTGCGGGGAGCTCCAGGACCCTAACGGCCCCTTCTCAGCCTGCCATGCAGTGGTGAGCCCCTCGGAGTACTTCCGCCAATGCGTGTACGACCTCTGTGCCCAGAAGGGCAGCATTGCCGTCCTCTGCCGCAGCCTAGCAGACTACATGGCAGCCTGCCAGGCAGCTGGTGTGACCATGAAGGCCTGGAGGTCGGATAGCTTCTGCCGTGAGTGTCCATGGGCCCTAGGGAAGACTTCCACCCAAGCTTGGGGGCGCCCCCTATCCTGCTCCCTCTCCTGTCTGCATCTCAGGAGCAGCCCCCAGCTCCTCCCACCACACACCCTGCTGGCTTCCCTCCTGCCCACCGACTGACCCTTCTCAGACTCCTTTCAGGGGCCTGCTCTCCTGAGACCTCAGAGTTCTTCTCAGGGCCCATCTTGGACCCTTTCTGTTGGGACCTGGGAGGGCAGGTCGGACAGGCCAGAAGCTCACACAGTAAAGCCTGAGTCTGTTCCTCACCCAGACCCCCCAGGATGGGACCATATCCTCTCAGATTCTTCCAGACAAGGCTGCAGCTCCCTCAGACCCCCAAGACTCTACCTCTTAGATACTCCCAGTCAGAGATTATTTGTTCCCTTCATACCCCCAGGGCAGGGCCAGGTCTCCTTCACTCTCCTCAGGACAGGACCTAGGTCCAGGCCCATCATCCACCCCCATAGCCTTGATTTTGTCATCAGTGCTGACAGTGGATGCTGTCTATCTCCAGCTCTGACCTCTGTCCTGCCTGCCAGCCTCAGGGGTCCAGTGGCCTCCTGGATACTTTCCCCTGGGCGTCCCTAGGGTCCCTCACACCTCCTGTGTTCCCATATGACATCAGCATCTCATCTCAAACCTGATCCTCCTATTCCGTTACCCTGGTCTTCATCTCAAGGTAGCCGCACCATCCACCAGTTGCTCAGCGGAAGCTCACCCTGGATGCTTCCCCTGAGCCTTACAGCTCCCATCCTGGCCCTGACCCCTCTGCCTCTGCTTCCCCAGTCCTGGCCCTCAGCTTCTGTCTGTATTTCCCCAGTGTAGCCCTGGGCACACTGGGCTATCACTATCTGTCCCACTGATATGAGCTCACAGGGTAGGTCCTGGAGCTATCTTCATTGCTTGTGTCCCCAGCACCACCAGCCCAGAACTGGGTGTCCAGTACCCCTGTTCATTATTCGGTGTTCAGGTGCAGGCATGACCCCACCCTGCCTCTTCTCTCTGCAGCGCTCCAGTGCCCTGCTCACAGCCACTACTCCACCTGCACGCGCTCCTGCCAGGGCTCCTGTGCATCTCTCTCTGGCCTCACGGGCTGCACCACCCGCTGCTTTGAGGGCTGTGAGTGTGATGATCGCTACCTGCTGTCCCAGGGTATCTGCATCCCTGTCCAAGACTGCGGCTGCACCCATGACGGCCGATACTTGCCGGTGAGCAGGAACTTAAGGTGGGCAGGGCGGGTGAAGGAGCCTGAGGGAGACTCAAAGTTTCTGTGCTGACCCCCTCAAGGTTGGGGGCAGAGAAGCCACCATCCTTTCCCTTCTGTGTGACTCAGTGCTGGTAACATCCCTATATTAGTTTCCTGTGGCTGCTGTGGCAAATGACAGCAATTTAGTGGCTTAAAACAAGAGAAATTTATTTTCCCACAGTTCTGGAGGCCAGAAGTCAGAAATCAGTATGACTGGGCTGGGTTGGCTGGGCGGCGCTCCCTCCAGAGGCTCTAGGGGAGGATCTGTTCCCTGCCTCTCCCAGCTTTTGGTGGCTGCAGGAGCTCCTTGGCTTGTGGCCATGTCCCTCCAATTTCTGTTTCAGTGTCACATTCCCCCTCCTCTTCTGTGTGTGTTGTAAAATCTCCCTCTGCCTCCTTCTTATAAGGATATACAAGATTGTATTAAGGCCCACTCAGGATAATCTCTCCATCTCAAGATCCTTCATCAAATCTGCAAACACCCTTTTTCCAGATAAGATAACATTGACTCGTTCTAGGCATTAGGGTCTGATATCTTTTGGGGGCCCTTATAGGGCCTGCTACAGCCCCCCTCCCTAAGCCTCATTTGTTTCATCTGTAAAATGGGGTTGATCATCATCCGTGCACCATAGGTGTCTGAGGATCGGCTGTGATTGTACATGCTAGGCACCCACTGAGCACTGGGCCTCACCCTCCATGCTCATCACAGTAAAAATAAGAGTAATTTTCAGCAGCACAGTAGGTAGCACAGCTAACAATCTTTTAATAAAGGGAACTGAAAGTTAATAGTTGATTTATTTTTGTGATTGATATTTTTTGAGCTCTTTCTATGCACTCAGTTTGTTACAGATGTTAAGTCATTTAATAGTCACGATAGTTCTATGAGACAGGCACTATTGTTATTTTTCCTGTTTTATGGATGAGGAAATTGTGACAAAGGGAAGTCAGCCCAAGGTTACCGTTAGCAAGTGGGGAGTCTGGGACTCATGCCCCAGCAGCCTGGGCTCACCATCTGAACTACTAGGCTGTCCTACTTCTTCAAAAGCATATTTGTCAAATAAAGGAAAGACAGATTACCACACCCTATCCCCATTCATCCCAGTTTCATTAATAGCAGGAAGGTAGGCTAGAGGGTCTGGAAGTACAGAACTTCTGGGGAAGGAGATGCCAAGCTTCTACTCCTCTCTTAAGGTCTCGCCACCTACAGGAAGCCCTCCCTGATCCCCTAGGCCGAGTTAGGCACCTCCTCTGGACTCCCACAGACCCCTGTGCTTCCCCATCCCAGCCTTGACCACTCTGCCTGTGCTAGATTTCTCAGATTTGTGGATTTGGCATTCAGAGGAGAGGTCTGGGCTGGAGGCACAAATGTGGGAATCATCAGTATAGAGATGGTCATTATTTTTCATTTATTTTTATTTTTTCATTATTTTTAATTAAATGTATTCATCTCGTTTAAAGTTCTCAAACTTTTAAAGAATTCAAACTTAAAAAAAAATGCAGGAATAGTACAAAGAACTGCATATCCTTCCCTCAGGTTCTTTGACTTTTTGCCAAGTGCTTTATCATCCTTTCTCTCTCTACATGCACACACTATTTTTTTTAGGACTATTTGACAGTGTGATGCAAACGTAGTGCCCCTTTACCCCTAAATACTTTAGCATGGGTTTCTTAAGAGTAAGGAAACACATTTGATATGACCACAGTACAATTCAAAGTCAAGAAATTAACACTGATTCGATACTGTTATCTAATCTAAAGATTTTATTCGAATTTCACCAGTTGTCCCAGTAATGGTCTGTAAGACAATTACCCACGCCCCATCCCCACCCCAGGCGGGGGTTCAGTTGAGGATCAGATACTGCTTTTAGTTTTATGGGATTTGGTGACATCACCAGGTAGTAAGTGTAGTTTAGAGATGGAACAGATCTGAGGACTGAGCCCTGGGCAGGGTAGTGTTCAGAATTTGGGAGATGAAGAGGAACTTAAAAGTGCAGTGAAGAAAGAACAGCCCATCAGGCAGGAGAAAACCAGGAAGAAGTCCCTTTCCTGGAATTGGGTTTCAGGAGCCCCGTGTTCTGGGCTGTGGGTACCAGGGCTCTGGGATGTCTCCAGTGCCCACTCCTACCCATATCAGTTAGCTTTTGCAGGGCTACAAACTTCCCCCAAGACATAGTCGCTTAAAACAACTGTTTGTGTAGTTCACAATCCTGCAGCTCTGCAGTTTGGGCTGGGCTCTGCTGGGCTCTGCTGGGCAGTTCTTCTGCCGTCCCCTGGACTGGCTCTTACATCTGTAGTCCCCCAGTTGGATTAGCTGAGGTCTGGCTGTCTCTCTTCCATGGGTCTCTCATCTTTAGGCAGGCCAGGGGCTGGGCAGGGTTCCGAGAAAGAGAGGGTAAAGCTGTAAGGTCTGTTGAGGTACTGGCTTAAACTCGGCACAGCGTTGCTTCTGCTGCATTGTTATGACTAAGACACAGTCTTAAGGCCAGCCAAAATTCGTGGAGAAGGGGAAATAAACTCCATTTCTTAATGGGAGTTGCTGCAAAGTCACTCTGCATGGATCCAGAAGGTTGAAGGGTTGTGGCCGTTTTTGGAAATCCACCACACCGCCATAACGTAGCCCCTTCCTGTGCACAGGTCAACTCCTCCCTGATGACCTCCGACTGCAGCGAGCGCTGTTCCTGTTCCTCAAGCACCGGCCTGACGTGCCAGGCAGCCAGCTGCCCAACAGGCCATGTGTGCAAGGTCCAGGCTGGGGTCCGGGACTGCTGGGTCCCCGACAGTCTCTGTTCCCTCTCTGTGGATGGCAACCTCACCACTTTCAACGGGGCCCGCACTGCCATCAGCTCCCCGGGCATCTATGAGCTCTCTTTCCGCTGCTCAGGACTACAGGAGACCATCCCTTGGTACCGTGTGATCGCTAACGTCTGGCCCTGCGATGACAAAGCTGAAGCTGTGGGCCTTGTTCACATCTTCTTCCGGGATGGGCTGGTGACTGTGACCCGAAACAACAGCGTATGGGTAAGCCTGGGCCCAGGGTGAGTGTCTCCTCTGGGCTCTGTTCTTCCTGTTGCAGTGTCCTTACATTCCTGGCTGCCCATCTGTCTTACTACCTGTTTTTCTCACCCAGATCTCTGCAGTTTGTTTCTCTGGATTTATATTTGTCTCAGCACTTCAAACTTAGTCCCTCTGTTCTGGCTGAATTCTTGAGGAGCAAAAACACATTTAAGTAACTTACTAGTTTTGATATTAATGTTAATGAAGAGTCTATTGGTTGCAAGTGACAGGAAACCAAATTCAGAGTTCCTTGAGCAAAAATGAATGTATTGGCCCACATAACTAGAAAATCCAGGGATAGAGCCTCAGGAGTGGCTGGATCCAGGTGCCCCGGCAGTGTTATCTGGATATGTACCTCTGTTTTTCAGACTTGCTGTTCACCAGATCAGCTTCATTCTCTGTGACTCCTCGCAACAAGACAGGGATTATTATTATTATCCCTATTTTGCACAGAGGGGAAACTAGGGCCCACCCCCAAAAAAGTCATTTATTCAAGTCACTCAGAGAGTGCCTGGGAGATCCAGATTTTGAACCCACCAGCGCCATGCTCTGAACCACTTTGATGGGAATGGGATGGTGGTGGTAACTGTGAGGATACAAGGGACCAAGATGGATTCCAAGTGCCATGCTCAGTGGGGACGTCCTCTGGACTCTGTCCACTCCAGGCCACTGAACCTTTCCCTCAACTGTCCTTCAGCTTGCTCTTAGGGCCCCCTTAGGCCTGTCACTGTCTCGTAAGTCCATTCCAGCCCCAGTGGGCCCTCTCTTCTGCCTCTTGACTTCCACTCACTTACAAACGTTTTGCATTTGCCAAACCCCATGTTTCTCAGCACCCCAATCCCAAATTTCTGAGAGAGAGAATCTGCTTGGCCTAACTGAGGGCTGATGCCAGCTCATCGTCTAATCAGCCGTGGCCTATGTAACAGAGCCTAGGACCTAAACACAGACGGCAGGCTGCTCTAAAGTTCCCATGTCTCAGTTCCATGGCCTGTTCATTGATTGCAGGGACATCCACTGGTGTCTTCTGGGTCCAGTGGAGAGATACAGCCAGTGCTCCACACATTCCTCATCCAGTGGATGGTCTATATCCCTCCACCAATGCCTGGAGATGATCCAAGACTCAGCTTCAGGTGGTCCCTGGAAGCAGGGAAGCTGGGAAGCTTGAGTCCTCTCTTCAGTGTAATCTGGACCGGTCACTCCTTTTCTCTGGCCCTGTGCTTGATTCATAATTCAGGTGAACAGACCCCTACTCCTGCCTCCTCTTGCTCCTCTATCAAGAAACAGTTCTCTACACAGCAGATAGATGTTCTAGAAATGTGAGTCAGATCAGGTCATTCTGCTGCTTAAAATTCTTCAGTGGCTTGCCAAAACAGCATTCTAAACTCAAGCTACCTCCCTTCCAGGGCCTGCAAGGCCTTGTATGATATGACTTCTGCTGGCCTCTCCAACTTCATTTTCTACAATTCCTTCCCTCATTGGCTCTGCTTATAATAGGCCAAACTGGCCTTGATACTGTTCATACAGCCAACCGAGCTTGTTCCAACCCCAGAGCCTTTGCATTTGCTGTTCCCACTATCGCAATGCTTTTCTCCCAGATTTTCCAAGAATGGGTTCCTTTTCATCCTTCAGATCTCAGTTCTGGCATTGCTTCTACAGAGAGGCCTTTCTCAGCTACCTACAGACACCCTCCCTCTCTATCCCAGTCTCAATGCTGTTACTGTCTTATTTCCTTCAAGGCACTTATCACTCTCTGAAGTTACCCATTAATTTCTTTGTTTGTGTTGGTCGTCTTTCTCCATTACTAGAATATAATCCTCAGGTGGGCAGGGATCCTGTTTATCTTGGTCATCACTTTGTCAGCCAGTACCCAGATCAGTGCCTGGCACTAGAGGGTACGCAGGAGAAGTTTGGTTTGGTGAATACATTCAGCCCTGTTCCCTCTGCACCAGGCCATGTGCTGGTAACACAGATAATATAGAGCCAGTTCTTATCCTTTAGAGACTGATGAAACTTTCCATCCACCTCTCCAACTATCCTTCACTGCATCCATCCATTCTTCTTCTCTCCCTCCTTCTAGCCATCTGTTCTTCCACCTCTTCCTTTTTTTCCTTCTTTCTCTCTCTCCCTCTCTCCTTTCCTCCATCTTTCCATCTATCCATGCATCCATCTCTTCAGATCTATCTACCTGTCTTTCCTGTCTACCGATCTCTCCAATCTGTGGCAGAGGAAGAGTCATATACAAGAGCATTTAGAAAAAAATTTTACTTTGAAAAAAGGGCTCGCTAGGGCTTCTGACTTTACAAGGATTAACTCATCAATGAGAACAGACAACAGTTATTTAAAGGAAAAAAACTCACAAGGTTACTGAGTCCACAGCCTATACTAGAGAAACAGTCATTTTCTCACATGATTATTATACTTGCTGGGTCATGACTTGTCTTCAGACATCAGCATTGAAAAAATAAGGGATGAAGTTGCCCTGTTAGGGAACCAGTAACTTACAGGACATGCTCAAGGGTTCTTTTATTTTGAAAACTAGACTCAGACAGGATGATGCTGGGGTTTGATTGTTTATCTGTCTGGTACAAGTGCTTCCCTGCCTCCACCCCTGGCTGCCCTTGGAATGTTGTGTGCACACCTGTTAATCCATTGATCCATCTCTCCATCCATCGACTCTCTGTTATTCTGTCTATCTGTCCAAATTGCCAACTATCTTTTAAGTATTCATCTTTCCATAAAGGACATCAGTCCAGGTCTTCATGTCTTTCAGCTTCTGCTTCTGCTCCTTGAGTTTGTTGTCTTGCTGGGGGTCTCCATCCAGATAACAGCGCTTCTGTGGTCCCAGCCTCACCTCTGTTCTACCCACCCCCTAACCCCACCAACCACCAGGTGAATGGTCTCCCCGTGGATCTCCCAGCTGAGGTGTTAACATCTGTGTCCGTGAGTCAGAATCCTGATGGCTCCGTGCTAGTCCAGCAGAAGGCAGGGGTTCAGGTGCTGCTTGGCACCAATGGGCAGCTGGCTGTGGCCGTCAGCGATGACCACGCTGGGATGCTGTGTGGGGCCTGCGGAAACTTAGACGTGGCCGGGACCAATGATGAGCATAACTCCAATGGGGAGACAACACTGGAGAACTGGAGAGCACAGGACTTCTCCCCCTGGTGAGGGAATGTAGCTTGGAAGCCAGGCTACATGGGGCAGGGGCACCTGGGCCCTCATGGGAAGGGGGCAGTCAGGGTGGGTGCTCAGTCTACACGAAGAAGTGCTAAGTGTGTGTCTCTTGCAGTCACAACTGATCAGTCATCTACTGGGAATGAGGACGTCAAGACCTGAACCCCCTGGTGATTGCAGTAATCGAAGGGTGCACTGTGTCATTTGTCACTGTGTGCCCCTACCCCACTCTACCCCTTTGATGAGCCACTGAGGCCAACTGTGAAAGCATTGAATAAATATCTTAAGCTAAGCTGCATACCAACGCATCTATTTTATGCCTCTCATCCCTGACTTCCCTTCCTGCACAGCAGGTGTCAGATGCCTGAGGAATCTGGTACATGATGAATATATATTAGGGGGTGAGAGAATGGATGGCTGGATGGAGATAGATGGGTGGATTGGGAGGGGATGGGTAGGGAAATGGGAAAATGGGGAAATGGATGATTAGAAGAATGGATGGCTGAGAAGATGAACAACTGGATGGAGGGAAGAAGTAGAAAATGAAAAGAGAGATCAATAGATTCTGGCTTTATCATTTATAACCCTGGCAAGTTAATTTCTCTGTCACTCAGTTTCCCCATATGTTTTAGTCCACCTGGGTTACTGTAACAAAATACCATAGAATGAGTGCTTTAGAAACAACAGAAATTCAATTTTCTCACAGCTCTGGAGGCCAGAAAGTCCAAGATCAAGACACTGGCAGATTCGATGTCTGGTGAGAGCCTATTTCCTGCAAGGCCAAGGGAGTTCTCTGGGCCTCTTTCATAAAGATACTAATCTCTTTATGAAGGCCCCACCCTCATGACCAATCACCTCCCAGAGGTCCCACCTCCAGATATCATCACATTGGAGATCAGGTTCCAACACATGAATTTTGAGGGGACACAAACACTCAGTCAATAGCATCATATTTAAAGTAGAGCTAAGGGTAGTACCTACCTCACAGAGCTGGAGCGAGGACTTCATGTGTTCACCCAATCTGCAAGTCAAAAGTGGAAGTCTCTCTTCCCTTCCAAACCTGTCTCCTACCCTGCCTATAATGGTCTTCCCACCTGGGTTAATAGCACTACCAGTCCTCAGTCTAGCAGCCAGAAAATGGGGAATTATTCTTGACTCTTTCCTCCCCTTTGCCCTCCACTCCATTCATCAACAAATCCTTTTGGATGGTATCCAAACCTACCTGAAATCTGCCTGCCTTTCTTATTATGCCCCGTGTCACCACCTGGTTCACCCCTCGTCCTCACTCGTAGCAACCAATAGCCTACTATCTGCTCTTCCCCTCCTGTAATCCATCCTCCCAGCCGCTAGATGGCTCTTCTTAACATACACACAGGACCATTGGCTCTACGTTTCTCTTGGAATAAAATCTGTATCTGATTCATTCACCACTATTTCCAGCACCTAGCACATAGTAAGTGCCCAGTACATGTCTGTTGAATGAATAAATGGCCAACCACAACCTTGGAGGAAAGATTTGCATCATACCTAATAAAGGATTACTATCCACAACATACAAAGAGTGCCTTCAAATAAGTAAGAAAAAGACAGCAGCCCAATTAGAAAAAGTGCGTTGAGGATATAAACAGGCAGTTGACAGAAAGAGAAATCTAAATATATTGAATGCATTCAATAGGTCAGGTTTCTCATGTTCAGTATTTCTGAGCTTCACAACAACCCTGCAAAATGAGTATAGATATAAAGAAATAGTCTTAGTGAGGTTAAATAACTTGCCCAAAGGCAAACAGTTTATAATGATGGAGCCTAGATTTGAATGCAGATGTATCACCCAAACCAGTTATTTCCACTGAATCTTGCTGTTGAGTCTCACCTAGGATCAACTGCCTTACAAGAAAAAGAACTGAGACATCCTTAAGACAGAGAAAAAAAATCCAATAGGAAAATAAACAAAAGATCTAAATGGCTGGTAGAAAAAGAAATACAAACAGCCCTTAAGGATGAGAAATTCTCACTTCTGCCCATATTAAGAGAAATGCAGCTTAAACTACCCCGAGACATCACTTCTCAACTATCAGGCAAAAATACAAAAACTTGACAATATAATTAATTGACAAGGCTAGGAGGAAGAGAATTCTTTCATATGTCACCAGTGGGGATGCAAAATGTGTAAGTCCAATGCAGGGAAATTTGGCAATATATGGCAAACTTACAGATGCATTTTTCTTTCGATCCAACTATTTCACTAAGAGAAATCTAGCCCAAAGATACAATGCAATGAAAGTATGTAAGCCCAAGGCAGTTCATTGAAGTGCTCTTGATAATGGAAAAAAGACTGAAACCATTCAGATGTCCGTCAGTAGGGGACTTGTTGAATAAACTTGGTTCATCTACATGATGGGCCACAATGTAGATGAGTGAAAAATAAAAATGACTTCTATACATTGTTTTGGAGTGATCTCCATGGTATATCATGACGGGGGACATGGAGATATAAGCCTTCAGTGCCTCCCCCATCCCAGCTGTGACCATTCTGCCTATACCTCCCCCCATTCTCACCCTGACCCCTCTGGGCTACCACTGTCTGGGAACCAGTCTGTCTCCCCCACTGGACTGGCAGCTCCAGGAGGGCTGGACTCTTTTAGTCACCATTGTGCCCCCACACAAGATCCGCAGGCACCCCCTAATTACCCACTGGTAGTGCAAATATCAGGTCTGCACTGTACTCTTAAGTATTTTCATCCTTAGATAAAAATTATTTTTAATTGGAAGGCAAATAGTAAAATCCATGTAGTGGGCAACATTATCCTGAATTGGAGCCATTTGAGTTATTACATAGCTCCTGGAAATCCAGCATAAACTCAGCAGATTTTCCATCCTGATATTTAAGCAAATTTTCAGGAATGTTTCTGTGCAGCTGGAACACCCTGCACGGAGAATTGAAGACAGCGTAGGTTCATTCATTCATTCAACAAACATTTACTGAGCACCCACTCTGTGCCAGGCCCTGTTCTAGGTATGTAGTGATACAGCAGTGAGCAGAACGGAACAGACCAGTGGATTCTCCTGGAGGTTGTTAGTAAATTCTCATAGTAATACTTTTTTCCTTGAATGAATATGGGGATGAATATTCAAATGATAAAATTACAAAGTACAAAATTCTCAATACTTATGCAGAATCTGCTCACTCCTCACCACTTCCTCTGCCTGAATCCTGATCCATCACTGCAGGCCCCTCCTTGGTCTTCCTGCCCCTACCCCAACTCCCTCTGTTTCCCACATGCAGCCAGAGTGACTGCATGTCAGATATCTCTTCTCTGTTCAGGACCCTCCATCTCACTCAGAGTAAATGCCAAAGCTCTCACCCCTAGGCCCCACAGAATTTGCCTTGTTAACCTCCCTGCCCTCATCTCCTCCTACTCTCCCCTGCTCCCTCTGCCCCAACCACACACCTCACTGCTTCTGCAACCCTCCTTACCTTCCCTGCCTCAGGGCCTTTGCACCTGCAATCCTGGCTGCCTGGAACTCTCTTCCCTCAGATGGGAGCATGCCTCACTCCTCACCTCCTTTAGCTCTTTGCTCCAAAATCACTGGATGTGGGGGAGGTTATAGCTCAGTGGTAGGCTGCGTGTTTAGCATGCACAAGGTCCGGGGTTCAATCCCTAGTACTTCCATTAAAATAAATAAATAAACAAACCTAATTACCTCCCCCCAAAGAGAAAAAAAAAATTAAAAGTCACTGGATGCGTTCCATGACCACCCCATAGGAAACGCCCCCCACACACACACACCAGTCCTTATCCCCCTTCCCTGCTGTTATTTTCTCCAAAGCACTTATTGCCTATCATTCGACATGGTTTTACTAACTTGTTTGGTGTCTGTTTCCCCCACTAGAAGATGAGTTCCAGAAGGGTAGGAATTTGTCTGTCTTGTTTCCTGCTGTATTCCCTGCGCCTGGAACAGTGCCTAGTACATTCAGGCACACAATAAATGCTTTTCGAATGTATGAATAGGAGTCCAGTTCATATTGTTCTTGAGGGTGGCCCTTGTTCTTGAGGGTGGAAATGGATTAGGGAGTTGGCCCTTGTTCTTGAGGGTGGAAATGGATTAGGGAAGGCTTTTGGGTGTAGAGGGAACTTTAGGGAGTTAACAAGGAACAGACAAAAGGATCAGAGGGTACAGTCCGTGCCAAGGTCTGAGGATGAGCCCTGATTGCTGGAGTGCTCGCACCGATGAAGGGGAAGTGGGAAGAGCGTTTAGGGTAGGGTTCGCTACACAGGTAAAGACAGCACCATGGGCCGCCCAGGGGGCGGTGCCCTGAGAGGTTCGGGAATCCCCGCCCACAGCGCGCGCACCAGGCTCCGGGCGGGGCTGCGGCTCCGAGGGGTGGGGCTGCGGCTCCGAGGGGTGGGGCTGCGTGGTGGCGTATTGCACCGTACGTCGCCGCGCGCGTGCGCTCTTTTCCACGTGCGTAAGACCGGGACGCGTGGAGCGGAGGAAGCCACCGATTTCCTGAGCCGTGCAGCTCCGCGCTTGCTATGAAGCCAGGTGCAGGCCGGGGTTGGGGTCGGGGGTCAGGGGACTGGGTCCTGGCGGGGATCCGGGTGCCAGGCCAGAATGGAGGGGCGGAGTCTTGGTCTGAGGGCAGACGTTCCAGTCTCTTGTAGGGAGGGGGTCTCGGTTCCGGTCTCTTGTTGGGGTGGAGGGACTTGGTTCCGCTCTGTGATCGAACCTGAGCCCAGGGTTCGGGTTCCTGGTTTGAAGGTTTGTGACTGACTTTTCGGAGGTCACGGTCGTGAATCGAGAGTGTTTGGCGTGGGATTGGGGGTGGGGGTAGAGGGGTACTGAACTGGGGCCGAGGTGACACTGAGGTCGTCATTGAGGTCTTGGGTATTGGGCTGGGGTGGCAGTCGAGGATCCACATCTGGGGTCTTAGATCTCTGGGCATGGTGTTCGGGGATTTGTCCTGGTTCCGAGGCGGAGAGTCGCTGATCTTGGGTCCAGTAGGTGAGTCTGGGAGGACCCTGAATGCTCCCCTGTCGCCGCCACTACTGCAGTACCCTTGGCCCCAAACCCAGCCTCTTGGAGAGGGCCGGCATGGATGAGTACTCCTGGCTTGATAGTGTGTGGCCCTCTCTGGCCCACTTTCCCTCTCTCTACTCTCCCGAGAGGGGCGGGTCCTGAGAATGGAGTGGAGATCCTGCGCCTAGTGATGGTCAACTCGCAGTGAGAGGTGAGAATGCATTTCTCAAGTCCGGTATAGGATTATTGTGGGGTGGGGGAGGGAGGTAGTCACAGGGTAGGAGTGGTTTTATTCATTCAGATTTTACTCGAGATTCTGATGAACCCACCCCACCTCACTCGTGATAGAATGATGAGAGTTCTGTCTTTGACAGCCGACAGTTCAAAGTTTGGATCTTAACTCTGCTTAACTTACTATGTGACCTTGGGCAAGCGGCTTTACCTCTCTAAGCCTCAGTTATCTCATCAGTAAAATAGCGCCCAGTTGTAATTTAGTGAGATCATGTTAGGAAAAAAATAGCACGTGGTGGTAATCTTTTTGCGATATATGATGTGTGTCATGTCAACAGGTTGTACACCTTAAACTTACACACTGTTATGTCAGTTACGTCGCATTCGGCACAGTGTTTAACATACAGTATTGGCTCTAATTGCTGTCTTTCTTCTCAAGGGGAACAAAATAAAGGTCCTTCTCCCTGGCGTCTCAGCTCTTCCTAAATCAGGCCTCGCTCCTCCTGCCAACTTGCTCCGCTGGAGTTGGGGAAATCTTTCACCATGACCAAAAGACTCTGTTTCCTAATGCAGATTTTCTTTTTCCTTCCTCTTCCCCCCCCACCTCAGCCTTTGGAGAGAAGGAGTTCTCTGGGGGCAGGGGAGGAGGGGATTAGTGGATAGGTGCCCTCTTCCCAAGTTCCCTTTCTCTTCAGTGTTTGGGGATCAGCCGGTGAAGTGGAGTGGGAAATACCAAGCAGTGTGTCTCCCATTGAGACCCTGGCAGGCCCACAGGCATCCTGTGGTCTGATCGGCCCAGGAATGGGGGATGCATCTTCCTCCCAACCCCTCCCTCACTGAGTTAGTACATGAAGCTGGAGAAGTTGTCAGAGGCAGCTCTTCAGCAAAGATTTTGGTCACAATGGACTGATAGGTTTAAAAAGGATCCTCCTTGTTTCTATGTGTAGAAGACTCAAGGGGAATGGGAGTGGAAGCAGACACATCAGTGGGCAGCTTGTTGTAATCTGCTGGGAAGCGATGCAGACTGGACCAGGGTGGTGGCAGTGTGCCTGGCTGACACACTGCTGCAGTTGGGGGATATCTTTTGAAGGTGTGGGCAACAGCTTGTATGTGGATGTGAGAGGAGGCGCCAAGGAGAACTAAGGGTTTTGGCCCATGTAACTGGGAGCAGGGAGTTGCCATTTCTGAGATGAGGAAGGCTGTGGGAAGAGAGCAGTTTAAATCTGGGGGTCTGTGGACCCTCCACCCACAGCTTCTAGAAACATATATGTGAATTTGTGTTTTTCTGAGGAGTGGGTACTCTCAGTGCATTTTTCTAAGAGCCCCAGGACCTGAAATGTTAAGATGTTTTGAGTATCTGAGATGGAGCGCTTACCCTCCAGCCTCCAGTGCCCCAGGTGGTGCCCGCACTTTCCGGGTCTCTGGTCCATCAGGCCTGGGTCGACGGTCTCTTGGACCCTAGTAGTTTCTCCCCTAAGTAGGAAGGAGAAGGGACTCCTTCCTTTGAGTTTAAATAGTATATTCAAACTGCGTGCCTGGCAGTGTGTTAAGCGAAGTGCTTTGTGTGAATTAAATCATTTAATCTTTACAACTCTATGAGGTGGACACCCTGTGATTTCCATACCTCCATCTCACAGATGAACTTTTCAAGACTCCAACCAACCTTCCCTCCTCTCTGGGGTCATGAAAGGCGTGGCCATCTGCCTGTATTTGATATGGGAGCTGCTTGAGGGGAGGGACCAGGGCTCTGGTCACCATCCAATCACCTTCTTCCTGAATGAACAGAGAGGGTGCTTCCTTCATGAGGCACAACCCAGGGATTTAAGAGTCATCAGCAGACAGCTCATTTAATATTCATTGAGCCCATACTTTGTACCAGTGCTGTGCAGGATGCTGGGGATGCAGTGATGACCAGAACACGCATCCTGGAGCATGATTCTGGTCCGGGAGGCAGGCAGGAATAATTTTTTAAATGCCATGTGTGATAATTGATAGGAAGAAAAAGAAAACAGGGTAAAGGGCAGGTAGCCTGAGAAGGCCCTTTTAGGGAAGGAGCATTTGATCAGAGACCTGAGTGCAGTGGAGTCAGTGAGTCAAGGAAACGTCATCAGGACTCAGGCAGGGGGACAGTAGATGTTCAGGGTTTAAAAGTTGGAGCGTGAGTTTGACCTTGGGGAAAGCGCCGGGGGCCCAGCATAGAGTGAGGTCAGAAAAGCCAGCAAAAGCTGAGCTCAAATGGTTGTCAGTTTGGGCTGCTCATTAGAGTCACCTGGGGACCTTTACAAAGACCCATGCCCCCACCCCAGACAATTACATCAGAGTCTCTAGGTAACAAATGGGGGAAGGGTGAGAACCACTGATTTAGTCTTTGGAAGCCAGAGAAGGGAGTTTTGATTTCATTTAGAATGTGGTGGAAGACCATCAAAGGGATTTGGGCAGGGAAGTGATGAGGTCTGGTTGGCTTTTTTTTTTTTTTTAACTTTATTTCTACAGTATGGGTTTTTTTTTTTTAATTGATGTATAGTCAGTTCACAATGTTATGTTAATTTCTGGTGTACAGCATTATGTTTCAGTCACACATATACATGCATATATTCCTTTTAATATTCTTTTTCATTCATTATAGGTTACGACAAGATGTTGAATATAGTTCTGTGTGCTATGCAGTAGAAACTTGTTTATCTATTTTTTAAATTCTTTGTTTCTTTGTTTTGGGGGAAAGGTAATTAGGTTTATTGATTGGAGGTACGGGGGATTGAACCCGGGACCTCGTGCATTCTAAGCACTCACTCTATCACTAAGCTACACCCTCATATTTTATATATAATAGTGTGTATCTGCAAATCTCGAACTCTTTTTTTTTTTTTTTTTAACTGATTGGCTGTTTGGAAAAATCAATCACTAGCTGCAATGTGGGCAGTAGAGGGAGTAGGAGACTCGAGGTAAATAACTCTTGGTGTAAGAGTTTTGAAACTTAATTTTAACAACTAAATTAAAACTAGCTATTAAAAGTTCTACGTTTTCATCTTTAACACCATTAAGAAGCATGAAGTTTTCAGAGTGTTAATATAACTCACCTTAGCAAAATCTTCAGCAAGTTTATTACTAAATAGTTTACATCAAGTGAGATCATTTTAAAGCATCACTAATTTTCATATTGACTAGTGTTTTATAATTCGTGATTTTTCTGGAAGTACTGCAGGGCTTTGGAAGCTGTTACAGAAAAGTCAAATACTGAATCCACTAGCCACAGGACAATTATGTCTGCTTCAGACATTGTTTTGTACCCAGTGAAGTAAACAATGTTCTATCCTGAAGTGATGAAAACAAAGTCTCTCTGAATTTGTTTTTTTCTTTTCTTTTTTTTTCCCTTAAACTTTCCATCTTACTGACAAGTCCTAAACTGCTTATGAACTGCTGCCCATTCATCAAGGACAATTCGGGTTTTTGCTTGTTTTCCCCCACCAAGCTGGGAGAGACTTGCGCAGGCTTAGAAACAGAGAGATCAGTTAGCAGGAAGGACGTGATGCCAGTCGCCTCCCCTCTCGGGGTTGGCGCTTTCCTCCCAGACACAGGGTCAGGAGGGGGAGGCCATGAAGATATTTCCAGGGTGTGGGGAACCCTACTGCCACAGTGCATGTACTCACACAGTGGACACTCTTCTCTAGACTAATTAGTATTGAAAATAGAAGGAATTCTATGACTCTGCTGTCCAGCTGAGAAAAGCAGAATACTGACAGTAATCTACATCCACCTGTGTTCTTCCCATCCTGACCCCGTGGTTTCTTCCTCCCGAAGCCCAGTACCGTGTTTTGCATCTGTCATTCCCTTGCCTGTTTCTAGGGGGAGGGGAGCGTCAGTGACCACATGTCAACACAGCATGGCCTTGTTTAATTTTAGCTGTTGCTGGACTTTATAAAAACGGATATTGTGTTGGATAGTGGTTTTCTAGGACTTGCTTTTCCTCTTCACATGAGGCTAAGATTTATCTGTCTGTTGTGTGTAACCGCTGAGCCTTGGCATTGCTGGTGGTGAATAGTCCCTGTTTCATTTGTCCGTCATGCTGCCGATGGACATTTAGGTTAGTTCTGAACTTCCTGCTGCTCAGGACGGTTGTGAGCAGCTCTCCCGGTGCCCAGATGTGCACGTTTCTCCACTTTCTTTCCTGAGTGCGATTCCTCGGTGTGGGGATAACTTCTCAAGCTTCGTGGCCCTGATTCCTGTTTCTGTTTTCACTGCAGGTTTCAGCCCCCGTGGGGGCGGCTTCGGTGGCAGAGGTGGCTTTGGTGACCGTGGCGGTCGCGGTGGAGGCCGTGGAGGCTTTGGCGGAGGCCGAGGAGGCTTTGGCGGGGGCCGAGGTCGAGGCGGAGGCTTCAGGGGCCGTGGACGAGGAGGAGGAGGAGGAAGAGGTGACAGAAGAGGAAGCTTTTCCTGGACTTGCCAGGCGGGGAGGGAGGAGCTGTGGGGTCGCCGTCTCTCATTGCATCTCTGCCTTGCAGGCGGCGGGTTCCAGTCTGGTGGCAACCGGGGTCGTGGTCGGGGAGGAAAAAAGGGAAACCAGTCCGGGAAGAATGTGATGGTGGAGCCTCATCGCCACGAGGGTGAGTGAGGGAGGCGGGCACCCGCTGAGGTTGGGGTGGGAGGTGGCCCGGAGTCTTCACCCTTTCCCTGATCCTCTCACGCAGGTGTCTTCATTTGTCGAGGAAAGGAAGATGCACTGGTTACCAAGAATCTGGTCCCTGGAGAATCAGTTTATGGAGAGAAGAGAGTCTCCATTTCGGTGAGGCCCGGGCCCCTGGCCTAGCCACCAGGGCCCCAGCTGATGGTATAACCGGCTGTCTGGTCTTCTGCTCCCAGCGTGCATCCTGCATGTGACAGCCAGGGCTCATCTTAATCCATAGGTCAGATTGTATGCTCCCCTCCTCAGACACCTTCCGTGATGTCCCACGGGCTTCAGGTTAAAGTCCCAAGTCCTCAGGGTGGCCTGGAAGGCCCTACACATTCTTGCCCTCCCTCCCCACTGTCTCCTCCCACTGCCCCCTAACCAGCTGTCTTCCAGACACACCGACAGCCTTGCTGTTCCCTCCGCCTGGAACGCACTCCTCCCAGCTCTGGGTGTGGCTGGTTCCTTGTCATCATCAGCATCTCTGGTCAAGTGTCACCTTGTCTTGTTACAAGGCCACCCTGCACCACCCTGTCTATCCCCTGCCCTCTTATGCCATGACATTTTCTGTGTGGCCAGACACACTCCTGCCTCAGGGCCTTGCTGGCTTTCCTGTGCCTGGAACGCTAACTTGAATGGCCCTCACTGTCAGGTCTGCTTCAGAGGTCTCCTTGGTGCTTCCCTGGCCACCCCTTCTCGTTTTCACCTGCCCTGGCCCTGCTCCCCATACTTCAGGTCTTCCTCCTTAGCACCTGTTCCTGGCCACTGTGCCATATGTGTTCGACGGTCAGTTCAGCTTAGCCTCCTTGAGGGCATGAGTCTCACTTGCTGGTTTCCCTGGTGCCTATGCCTGGGGACTGGTGCACAGTATTTGCTGGCACAGTCAGTGTTTGTTAAATGAATGCGTAAGTCTTGCCATTACCTGGGGCACCGTTGTCTCTGTTTATTGTCTGTCGCTGCCCCTTCTCCCTGAGTTAGGAACCTCCATGAGTGGACAGGCCCTGCGCCTGCCGTGGTCACTCATATGCACCCGTGTTCATTTCTTGCACGATGCTCAGGCACCCAATCCCTTGTAAAGGGCCCTAGAGTTCAGAGCAGCGGGGTCTTGCAGAGAAGCCTTGCATTGACTTCCATCCCCATCTCTCCCGGCCCAGGAGGGAGATGACAAAATTGAGTACCGTGCCTGGAACCCCTTCCGTTCCAAGCTGGCGGCAGCAATCCTGGGCGGCGTGGACCAGATCCACATCAAGCCTGGGGCCAAGGTGCTCTACCTCGGGGCTGCCTCGGGCACCACCGTCTCCCACGTCTCTGACATCGTAGGCCCGGTGAGTGAACAGAGATGGGGAAGAGGCGGGAGGGAGGGAAAGGCCAGCTCCTCTGCCAGCCTGGAGCCAGGCCCTTCCCGGTCAGAGTGCCTGTGCATGTACTACGTGGTCTCCAAAGCTTCATTCAGCCTCACTCCTGAGTTCTCGGCCTGGAAGGAAGGAGCTTGGGCATCAGGACGACCAACCAGTGTTAGAGGGGCCCAGAGCTGAGAGTGTAGATACCCAGACTATTTGATTTGGTTGCCCTCTTTAAAAATTGATACCCCTCAAATCTGGTCTTTGGTGTCCAAGTCAGTTTCTGGGCCTGCGTTTCTGTCTGGCTGGACAGGCTCCCTGTTGAGAGGGCGCCTGTGCGTCCCACTTCACGACTCACTCAGCATGCAACTACAGGCTGTGTAATTCAGTGGTTAAAAACTGTGGGCTGTGGTACAGGCTTGTAACAGTGAAGTTGGCTTTCAGCAAGTTACTTTTTTTTTAATTGGGGGTAGGTTATTGGGTTTATTTATTTATTTGTGTTTAGAGGGCATACTGGGGGTTGAACCCAGGACCTTGTGCATGCTAAGCATGTGTTCTACCATGAGCTGTATCCTCTCCCCTTTCAGCAAGTAACTTAACCTGTCAGTCTCAGTTTACCCTTGTGTAAAATAGGGTCATTGTGAAGATAAATGAGTTGCATCCTTTAAAGTGCCTAGAGCAGTTCCTGGCCCACTGCAAATATTCTTAACTGTTAACGACATCATCTCTGTGCCCTAGCTTCCTGGTTTTAATTAGGGGCTTGGGCTCTCAGATCAGACAAAGCAGGATTGAATAACCCTTGGCCAGTGATTTCACATCTCTCGACCTCAGTTTATTCATCTGTGAAATAATGGTAGGGTTTGGATTTGGGGATTAAATGGTAAGGTTTGGATTTGGGGATTTGAAGAGATTCTTGCAACATATAGGCCCAAAGTAGGCACTCCATACATGAGAACTAGTATCACTGTTAATCTTACTTGATTTATTCTAGGATGGTCTGGTCTATGCAGTTGAGTTCTCCCACCGTTCTGGCCGTGACCTCATTAACTTGGCCAAGAAGAGGACCAACATTATTCCTGTCATTGAAGATGCCCGGCACCCACACAAATACCGCATGCTTATCGGTGAGGGGTCTAGGGGTCAGCCCAGGTGAGGTAGGACAGGCCACTCCAGGTTTCCTGGAAGAGGCCTCCAGAGCCCTGATACGGATGGAACTGGAGTGGATGAACAGGCCTCTTGAGTCTGTCCGAATGAAAAGGGTGGGGGGATCCAGGTGAGATCGTGGAGGTGGCGGTCCCGCTTTAGGGTCTTGGGTATCTGGCACCCTTGAAGGGCTGGCCTTCTTTCCTCCGATCTCCTGTCCCTCCCATTCGGCACCCCTGTACTTCCTGCCTCTGTCTACAACATGGTACCTTTTACACTGCCCCCTGGCTTATGTATAAAAGCCCCCTTCAGAGGTCATCATCATTGTCTGGTGAGAGCAGAACCCAGAGAGTGCCAGCTGAGTTTGGCCTGGCCCAGGGGGGCCCATTGTGAATATTAATAACATTGTATTTTTTTTTAATTCAGAAGCATAATGTAAAAAATGGAGCACCTTATAAACCACCCCTAGAGATAACTGATGAAAAGTTTGATGTCGGCTTTCCCCAATTTTTAAAAAAAGAAATCAGTTTTCATTGCACCATCTTTTTGTTTTTTTAAGGTTTTCTTTTTTTGTTTTGTTTTTTAATCACACTGTCTTAAAACTATTACTTTTTATTCCCCTGGTTTTCCTTTCTGTGAGTGTTTTTTCCCTTGTGCATTCAAACCATACCCTTTGTCCTGCAGTGTGTTTTCATTTGCCAGTCCTGCAGACGCTCTTGCCTGTAAGTGCTCACCTTTACTTGCCTTTTTGATGACGTGTCTGTCTCCCCCCCAGACCCGGAGCATCTCGAGGGCAGGGTCCGGGTCTGACTCGTCTCTGTGTCCCCTACGCCCAGCCTGGGGCTGGCCACAGAGTAGGTGGCAACATGGTTTACAAGAAGAATGAATGAATGGTGTGACTGTGGGTTTTGGATCCATCTTGGGGGCACTGTGGAGGGTGGGGTATCTGGGGGGGAGGAGTGAGACTGGTGGCAGGGAAGACTCTGCCAGGAACCTGCTGGTGATGGGGCACAGGCCCCATGGGAGGAGCTGGGAAGATCTGGTCCATCCAGCTTTTAACCTCCACTTTTGTCTCCCTAGCGATGGTAGACGTGATCTTTGCCGATGTGGCCCAGCCAGACCAGACCCGGATTGTAGCCTTGAATGCCCACACCTTCCTACGTAATGGAGGGCACTTTGTGATTTCCATTAAGGTATGGGGCTTGGAGGAGCCTAAGATGGGGCGGCGGTATCTTCTCTAACTGCCAAGCAGCCTGTGAAAATAAGGGGGCCTTCACCACCTAATGCCATCAGTCTATTCTCAGCCTCTGTCCCTACCCAGCTTATAGAGCCACCCAATGAAATAGCACATAATGAAAAATGTCTGCAAAATGAAAAAGCTTACGATTTAAAGAGGCAGTAAACTGTAGTGGTTAAGTACGTGATCACTGACTCTTGAGTATCTGAATTTGAATTCCAGCTTGCTGTGTGGCTTTGAGCAAGTTACTATACCTATGTGCCTCTTTCTTCACATGTGAAATAGCAGCATTAGCTCTTTGTCTTTTACTATTGATATAAGGACTAAATTTCTCAACATATAAAGTGTTTAGAACAGAGCCTGGTATAAATACCAGATAAATGGTAGGTAAATTTTTTAAAACATTTTATTTTGAAATACAGAGACCTCTCCAGTGTACGCTTCAACTTGATTCACCATTCCTTAGCCTTTTGCTGCACTTTAGTATTCTCAGCTGCATTATTGCTATTGTTAAAGGAGAGGAAGTAGGGGGAAAAAAAAAACTAGAGTGTAAAACTTAAACACTGGCTTTTAGATAAATAGGGCTTCCTGTTCCAAACCCAAACCAAATTGAAAACTTCTCTAACAAAGTCTTTCCCTACATTTCCAAAGCCTGAGTCTCCAATAAAAACAAATTCTGCTGGTTTAAAAGAGCACAAAAAAGGGAAAGCAGCCCAAGGCCTTGCTGCAGACTTAAATCGTCTCTTCTGCAGGCCAACTGCATAGACTCCACAGCATCTGCCGAGGCCGTGTTTGCCTCTGAAGTGAAAAAGATGCAACAGGAGAACATGAAGCCTCAGGAGCAGTTGACCCTAGAGCCATACGAGAGAGACCACGCTGTGGTCGTGGGTGTGTACAGGTGAGCAGAGATCTCTGTCCCCTGAACCTAGAACCGCCGAAGTCAGCACTTGTTACGAGTGCCCCAAAGTGGTGACAAGCTGAGTCTGCTCATCTCTTTTCCTCCCACAGGCCACCCCCCAGGGTGAAGAACTGAAGCCCAGCACCATCTGGATCCCGAGATATTGTGTTGCTACTGTTACACGTGTTGTTTTTCTATTAAAAGACTCATCAGTCGCTCGGTTTGCCCCTGATTCCTTGGCGACCTGTATTAACAGGGCGCATGCGCCCTTGATCAACGTGCGCGGTGGTGGGGGCGGGCATCGGCATCCAGTCACACAGCGCATGCTCCTTTCTTAGCTCCCTCCTGCGCAGCCGTAACGTGGATTTTGGCGCTTGGGCGGGGTTGGTAGCTCACTGCGCTTGGATCCCGGTAAGCTCCTCTGGGCGCAGGCGCAGAGTGTTGCCCTGGATCACGTGAGGGGAAGCAGCTGAGGGGGCGGGGGCGGAGCCGGGGGTGGGGGGGCCGGTTTGTTGTGGTCGCCATTTTGCTGGTTGCATTACTGGGTAATCGGGGCCCTGGCTCGCCGCGTCCGCCGGATACCTTCAGCCAGTGAGCAGGTCTGAGCTCGGGCTTCCCGAGCAGTTTGAGTTCCCTTGCCCACGCCCTCAGGTAACGACGTGGCAACGGTTGGTCGGATGGTCGGGGCCGCACGCGGTCGTTGTGAGGGGGACAGTACGGGACCCGCCCTGCCCGCGTCGCCGCAAGACTTAGCACGAGGCCGAGGGAGGAGAGGAGGGGTTGTCAGGCAGGTGCAGGCCTTGCCTGGCTATTCATAGTCGGATTCCTGGAAGAGGCCAAGCCCGAGGGAGCAGTCTTGGGAGGGAGGCTGAGAGGGGGTAGTGGGGCCCCTCTCCCGCCCTTTGTTTGGGCTTGGCTCCGCCGGCCGCATCGTCGTCGCCTAGCAACAGCTGTCCTGGACTGTGATTGGTCGAGCTCTTGGCAGCAGAGGCCAATGGCACGGTTGTTGCCATGGTAGGTGTGGACTGCCAAGCTCAGTCCCACCCCGCCGACTGGGCTTCGCTGGCCGGGGCGGGCCCGCAGGGTGGGGGGCGGGACGCCGGGGTCCCCAGAGGCGGGTGGCTCTGTGGGGCGGGGCTGGCTGGGTGAGGGTTAACCTGCCCCTCCCCCGCCCACCTGCTTTCCCCTTCCCCCGCGTGCCCTGAGCTGACCCTTGTTCCCTCCTCTCCCCGCCCCCCGGCGGCAGCGGCTGCTGTTGTCACCCACCGGGCCGCCTGTCCCGCTTGCCCTCCCCGCCGCTGGTTTGCCGGGCCGGCTGGGCCGGGACAGGCGGCCGTCTCCTCACTGCCGCCACCGTCGCCATGCTGGCCGCTCGCCCACCACACTGGGGGCCCCACCGCGCCCAGGCCCCCCGTGGGCCCCGCGCCAGCCCTGACCCGGGTAGGGGGAGGGGTCTGGGAGAGAGGGTCCTGGTGTGGGAGGACCTGGGGAAGAGGTTGTTGGGGAAGGAGGTGAGCTCCGAGAGGAGGGGTCGTGGAGTGGCAAGGCTTGGCATAGAAGAAAAGAATTGACATGGGAGAGGATTTTGGTGTGGTAGATACTCTGGAAGGGAGAACTCTGATATTTGGAGAATTCGGCTATGGGGGCCTTCTAGAAATGGGCACAGTTGTGGATTGACCCTGGTGTAGAGAAGTGACTGGAGAAAGTTACCTGACAGGAATATTGGTTGCGAGGAGCGGGGGTAGGGGGTGGGTAGGACCCAGAGTAAGGAAGAGAAGGACGATCCACTCTAAAGCTAGGAAGAGACGCATTCCCCTTGCTTCCATCAGGAGTGGTCCTTGATTGGGAGGGGGACCTTGGAGTAATAGGAAGAGCCCTGACGTGGCATGGGGGAACTGGAATATGGTGTAGAAAATTATGGGTGGGCTAATCCCTGATGTGGGAGGAAATTATAGGGAAGAAGTCTTGGCACGCTATGGGGAGTGTCCCCTGGGAAGGGTACGCCTTGGTGGGTGAGACTGCCAAGGGGTAAGATTCTTAAAGGGGCCCTCAGATAACCCTGGTGTAGTCAGGAAGTCCCTGAGGACCCTGATGTGGTTTTAGGGGCCGGCAGTGGACTCTGCCGTGGTTTGGAGGGGGCCCAGGAGATTTTCATGTGGTATAGGGGGATCCCAGAGCTCTCTGGATTGGGGACCTACAGGGAAGGGTCTCTATTGAAGTGGCGGGACCTTGCTGTGGTAACATAAGATCCTGACGGTCAGGAAGACTATAGGAGGGCAGGATCTAGTGGGAGGGGGCCCTGGGGAGGGCCATGAGTAGAAATGGGAACAAAAGAGCGAGCCCTACTCTGTATACTGTCTACGGTTTCTCTTTTCTTCTCCACCCCCACCCCCCCCTACTATTGGTGTCTTTCTGTCCTTTCCTATCATGACCCATATCCCTGCCTGGCTCCCAATCATTCTCTTTTCCACGTTCCTCTCTTTGTGCTGCCTACTTCATTTATTTGGTAATCATTTGTTGAGGGACTCCGCTATACCACTTCTTTCTTTTCTCTTCTCCCTTCTTCATTGCCACCTGTCACTCTGTCGCACCCTTTTCCTCCTCCCTCTGTGCCCTGCCTTCTCTCTGTTGTCCCTCTCTTTCCCGCCTGGCCCTGTCCCACATATCCCCTTGTTCCGTATTGTTCCCAACCTCCTGCCCACTCTCAGGTCTCAGCGGCGGTGGCAGCCGAGGTGCAGGATGCGAGAAGGCGCCCCCCGGCCGGGCTCCCGCTCCAGGCCTCGCTCCCCTGCGGCCCTCTGAGCCCACCATGGCCGTCCCACCAGGCCATGGTCCCTTCTCTGGCTTCCCGGGGCCCCAGGAGCACACGCAGGTATGCGTTCAGATGGCTCCTTACCTGCCTGAGGTAGGGGAGGCTGGGATAGAGGGTCTTCGGGCCAAAAAGATGTTATGTTTTCCCAAGACAGTCTCCCGGGGCACATGAAGGGAGCCATGGGAGTAGAAGACATAGAGAAGTGACTGGCAGGGTCAGGGTTTGGAGAGCCTAGGTCACATATCAGCAGGGTGGTTGTATTACTTAGGTTCTCCATGCTTTAGTTTCCCGTTCTATCATATGGGGCTTGTAATGATACATACCTCACAGGGTTGTTGGGGGTTTAAACAAAGTAGTGAAATGTAATTGGAAATGCTGAGAACAGTGCCTTGCACATAGTAAACACTCAAGATATGTTTACTAAGTAAAAAATGTCCAGGGTGGAAGATCTGGAGGAGGTGAAAGGGGAAGAAGATTGAGACTGAAGGGTGTTGGAGCCAGCAGGGCCTAGGGGTGCAGGGGAAAGAGCTTCAAGGATAGAGACTTAAGGCTGTGAACTGTAGAGCCTGAAGCAGGATGGGGTGGGAGATCCAGGGCACTGGATCCAGATCCAAGACCCTTAGGGTGAAAAAACTGGGCAAAGATGCACAGAGTGAGGGGTAAGGGTTGGGAAGGCCCCAAGGGATGAGGGTGAAGCAAGATGGGGGCCCTCAAGATGGGATACCCAGAATGGATGGTCTCAGGTGAAGGATTGGGAGGATCAGAGCCCAGGTTTTCCATCTGAGCTTTCCCAGTGAGGTTTAGAAAAGAGTAAAGGTGTGGGATGAGAGGTCAGGGGTAAATAGTTCGCTGCTTCATTTACTTAGCAAATTTCTAATGAACATCCACTATGTGCCAGGCCCTGCTCCAGGCACTGGAGATAAAGCAAGAATAAGAGAAAATCTCTGCTCTCGAGGAGCTTCTAGTGGGGTTGTCAGTCACCAAACCAATACCGTGTGGGGTAATGATGCACCAGCCGCCCATATAGTTCTCCCCGTTGAGGTCAGAGGTGAAGGCCTGTCCTCAGTGCCCACCCATCGCCCCGCCAGGTATTGCCTGATGTGCGGCTACTGCCACGGAGGCTGCCCCTGGCCTTCCGAGACGCGACCTCGGCCCCACTGCGCAAGCTCTCCGTGGACCTCATCAAGACCTACAAGCACATCAATGAGGTGGGCACGGGGTGGGGGACCCAGGCTGGATGCTGAGGGGTCCTGGCTATTGGCACGGGTCACTCACTAGTCATCTCCTGGCCGGGCTGGGCAGGTATACTATGCGAAGAAGAAGCGGCGGGCCCAGCAAGCGCCACCTCAGGACTCGAGCACCAAGAAGGAGAAAAAGGTCCTAAACCACGGTTATGACGATGACAACCATGACTACATCGTGCGCAGTGGCGAGCGCTGGCTGGAGCGCTATGAGATTGACTCACTCATTGGCAAAGGCTCCTTTGGCCAGGTGCGCAACGCCCCCCGCCTCAACCCTGATCCGCAGTCCCCCTGATACTGACCCACACAGCCAGAGATTCAGTGGCTTCAAGTTCCACGTGGGGCCACTCACCCCAGCACAGTCACTTCGTTTCCCTGTGCCTTGGTTTCCTTTTCTGTAAAATAGTGCAAATAACAGACCCTCCACATAAGGGTGTTGAGCTGTTTCATGTCCAGTGTTTCCACTGATGCCTGACTCTTCTTGAGCACTCAGTTTTGAATGATTGGCATTATTGATGGTGATGTCGGTGGGTCTCCTTGGCAGGAGGGAGAAGGCTGGTGCCTGGCTCTGTTCCCTACGCCCCCACCCCCTCACTTTGCCACACACCCTGCCCCGGCAGGTGGTGAAAGCCTACGATCATCAGACCCAGGAGCTGGTGGCCATCAAGATCATCAAGAACAAAAAGGCCTTCCTGAACCAGGCCCAGATTGAGCTGCGCTTGCTGGAGCTGATGAACCAGCATGACACAGAGATGAAGTACTACATAGGTGAGGCCTGCGGCAGAGCTGCTTGGGGAGGGGTCCCTCTCAGTACAGGAGGGGCTGCTGTCTTCAGGGTGGCATTTGGTCTGTAACTCCCTGACAGCAGTGATTTCTCCTGCCACTTTCACGATTTCTGCCCTATTCGCGTGATAATGCTGGTCAGAGTACTCACTAAGGGTCAGGCTCTGGAGTAAGAACTTTACATAAACTAACTTGTTTAATTAAGCCTTACCACAGCCCCATGGGGAAAGGGGCATCATTGCCCACAGCTTGGAGATGAAGAAACAGGCATTTTGGTGCTAACTTGCATGAGATCACAGCGTTTGTACTCACTCAGTAGAGCTGTAATCTGACCAGGCAGCAGACTCCAGAGCCTTCACTCTTAACATCTATGCCAGTCTTTTTCCTCTTTCCTATACTGATTCCTCTTAGAAAAAACAAGTGGGTTTAAGGAATGTGGTTCTTTTAAAAGGAAAATATACATCCTTACAGTAAGTAGACAAGTACCCTGTGCCACAAAAATAAACAGAACTGAGACTAGAACAATATTACAAAATTAAATGAATAAGTGTAGGAGGGTGTTAAAGACCCACCAACACCAAATGGAAAGTTTGACAGAGTCGAAAAGGGAATTGAATTCCAGTGTGAATCAAGTTACAGACATATAAAAACATCCTGACCAGCAGCTGGTACACGTGGGCACACCACCGTCTGGCCAGTGCTCAGGAAGCAGAGACCAGAATCTGCTTTCCGCCTCTCTCCTTGTTACTGTGCACGCCAGGCCGCCACTCGCCCTCTCTGAGCCTGAGTTTCTTTTCTTTTGGCCCTTTCCTGTCCCGTTCCCGACAGTGCACCTGAAACGGCACTTCATGTTCCGGAACCACCTGTGCCTGGTGTTCGAACTGCTTTCCTACAACCTGTACGACCTCCTGCGCAACACGCACTTCCGCGGTGTCTCGCTGAACCTGACGCGGAAGCTGGCGCAGCAGCTCTGCACGGCGCTGCTCTTCCTGGCCACGCCCGAGCTCAGCATCATTCACTGCGACCTCAAGCCCGAGAACATCCTGCTCTGCAATCCCAAACGCAGCGCCATCAAGATCGTGGACTTTGGCAGCTCCTGCCAGCTCGGCCAGCGGGTGCGGCCCAGCCCCGGGGCGGGGCCAGTGGTGTGGGTGTGGCCAGGCTGTAGGCGGGGCCAGCTGGTTTGGCGAGGCTTGGCGAGGATGGGATTGCTGGGTGTGGCTGATGCCTGCGGGTTAGTGCTTGGGATGGGGTGTCTGCAAGTATGGAGAGTGGGGCCAGTGGGTGAAGGGGGTAAAGGAGAGGGCTGCAGAGTATACTGCCCGAAGGAAAGGGAAGAGTGAAGTTTGAGGGGACAGGGCCAGTTTTGAGGCTGCCTGTTGGCGGGCGGAGGTGGGAGGTAGCTTTGAGCCCAGGGTCGCAGTTTTGTTTACCCTGTGCTCTTAAAGCTGGGGTGGAGGTGGGCGGGGCTCTTCAGCTTTGCAGTTTCCTGTGAGCAGGTATTTGAGATGACGTTGGTAGCGGTTTCAAGAGGGTCTGGATTGGGAGGGAGGGTGGTAAGGCTCTAGGTCAGGCCTGGGGATGGACGTCAGGATCAGAGACTCCTGGAGCTGATGAATAAGATAGTGGTAGTGGCTCCTGGAAAGCTGGTGCTGGTAATATCAGGGTTTGGCGACCCCTCATCCCGTTTTGGGGGCAGGAGGCTGGTTCTCCTAGCTTTGGGGCATCAGTGGTACCAGTAGGGGAGGCTGGGACCTCTGACTGTGGCCCTCTCCCCTCCCCCAGATCTACCAGTATATCCAGAGCCGCTTCTACCGTTCGCCCGAGGTGCTCCTGGGCACACCCTATGACCTGGCCATTGACATGTGGTCCTTGGGCTGCATCCTGGTGGAGATGCACACTGGAGAGCCCCTCTTCAGTGGCTCCAATGAGGTGTGCTCCCGAGGAGGGGGTGTGCTGGAGGGGGTGGAGGCCTGGCCGGCCTGATGACCCTGACTGCCTGCCTGCTTTCAGGTGGACCAGATGAACCGGATTGTGGAGGTGCTGGGCATCCCACCAGCCCCCATGCTGGACCAGGCACCCAAGGCTCGAAAGTACTTTGAGCGGCTGCCTGGGGGTGGCTGGACCCTGCGAAGGACAAAGGAACTCAGGAAGGTGCGGCCCCTGCCCCATGCTGCTCCTCCCACCCTGGTGGCCCCTCACTCTCTCACACTTGGGGCTCCCTCCTCCCCCTCCCTGCTTCCTCCCCCTGGTGTCTTTCCCTTCCTTCCTCTCCCCCTCATCTGTCCTTTCCTTCCTCCCCCGCCCACCCCATCTCTCCTACCCACCCCACAGCTCTTCTTAGCTTCTCTCCTTCCACTTTCTCTCTTGTGCCTCTGTTTCCCCGTGTGTGTCTCCCTGCCCCTCCTGCCCACTGACGGCCACTCTCTTGCCCCCCCTCCCACCTCCCCCTGCCAGGATTACCAGGGCCCCGGGACGCGGCGGCTGCAGGAGGTGCTGGGCGTGCAGACGGGCGGGCCCGGGGGCCGGCGGGCGGGGGAGCCGGGCCACAGCCCCGCCGACTACCTCCGCTTCCAGGACCTGGTGCTGCGCATGCTGGAGTATGAGCCCGCCGCCCGCATCAGCCCACTGGGGGCTCTGCAGCACGGCTTCTTCCGCCGCACGGCTGATGAGGCCACCAACACGGGGCCGGCAGGCAGCAGTGCCTCCACCTCGCCCGCTCCCCTCGACACCTGCCCCTCCTCCAGCACCGCCAGCTCCATCTCCAGCTCTGGTGGGTGCTCAGTGCCAGATAGGGTAGAACACGGGTGGGGGAAGCTCTGGTTTGGCCTGACCTGGGAAGGCCTTGCCACTGGGCCTTCACCTAGAGCTTTGAAACTGCAGGATCCTGAACTCCAGGATGGGTGGGGCAGACAAGCTCAGACTGGCCCCAACCTAATCACTGAAACCGAGCTTGGACTCAGATGGCTAAAACTGGTTCTGACTCTGCCCAAACTGAACTTTGACCTGATCCTTCAAATGGGTGCTGGTCCCAAAGCCCAGAACGGGGCATGAACCTGACTCTACCACCTGAAAACCCAGCTCCACCTCTCCTTGCCTAAGGCCTCTCCTCTCCTCCCCTGGCACTTCCAGGAGGCTCCAGTGGCTCCTCCAGTGACAACCGGACCTACCGCTATAGCAACCGATATTGTGGGGGCCCTGGGCCTCCCATCACTGACTGTGAGATGAACAGCCCCCAGGTAATGGGGCCTTGGGGACTCTGGAGGTGTGTGGTGGAGGATCTGAGGCTTCAGGACCTAGGTCTCCATCACCCACTGTTCCTTTGCTCCTTTAGGTCCCATCCTCCCAGCCGCTGCGCCCCTGGGCAGGGGGTGATGTGCCCCACAGGACACATCAGGCCCCTGCCTCCACCTCGTCACTGCCAGGGGCTGGGGCCCAGTTACCCCCCCAACCCCGATGCCTTGGTCGCCCCCCATCACCAACCTCGCCACCACCCCCGGAGCTGATGGATGTGAGCCTGGTGGGCGGCCCTCCGGACTGCTCCCCGCCTCACCCTGCGCCTGCCCCCCAGCACCCGGCTGCCTCAGCCCTCCGGACTCGGATGACAGGAGGTCGTCCACCCCTCCCACCCCCTGATGACCCTGCCACTCTGGGGCCTCGCTTGGGCCTCCGTGGTGTACCCCAGAGCACGGCAGCCAGCTCATGACCCTGCCCCCTCCCTGGGGCCCCTCCTGAAGCCATACCCCCCCCATCTGGGGGCCCTGGGCTCCCATCCTCATCTCTCCCCTTGACTGGAATTGCTGCTACCCAGCCGGGGTGGGTGAGGCCTGCACTGATTGGGGCCTGGGGCAGGAGGTCAAGGAGAGGGGTTTAGGCTCACCCTCCCCGCTAAGGACTGGACCCTTGGCCCCCTCTCCCCCCTTGTTTTCTATTTATTGTACCAAAGACAGTGGTGGTCCAGTGGGCAGGGGGGAGAGCCCCCTCACCCCAGGACCCTAGGAGGGGGTGGGGGCAGGTAGGGGGAGATGGCCTTGCTCCTCCTTGCTGTACCCCCCAGTAAAGAGCTTTCTCACATGCCCGCCTGAGCGTTTGCAGGGCCTCGGCTCCCCTCACTCAACCCTCAGAGGCATGGTGGGGAATGGTGTTTGTGGAAGGGGTGTTGGAATAGCTTTGTCGTGTGGGATGCGCCCCTGGGGAAGTTGTGGCTGTTGGTGCAGACATGGGGCTGTAGGAGGTTGGGCTGTAGATGGGAGATCCTGGATACAATCCTAGGCCAGTTTGCCTTTTCTAGGGTAAACTGAGGCCTTGAAAGTGTAGAGGCCCAGCTCTGGCCTGTCTCTGGGAAACAACAGGTTCTGCCCTAATAAGCTAGGGCTTCCACAGAGTCTGCACAGGCATGGCTCCTTTTGCCGGGCATCCGGTAGGTGCCAAGTGCTTGCAGCAGGCCTTATTGGTGCCATCCGGGGAATGGCAGGCAGGCAGTGGGTACAGAATTTATCCCTGACACTTTTGGTCTCACCCATTTAGAACCATTGCGAACAAAGTGTTTTGAGATTCTCGGGCAAAATGATTTTCCCAGGGTTCCAGGTAAGTGGGCCTGTTTCCATGGTAATTCCAATCGACCAGTCAAGCCCCGTCAGATTCAAAGGGTACCGTCCCCTATCACTGGGGCGCGGCGCTTCCTGGGAAATGGATTTCTACGGGGCATTCACTTTTTTCCAATTTTCCCTTGGGGAACTACAAAGGCCAGAATTCTTTTCGCTCGCGTGCTTAGGGGCGGGTTCTCCAGCAGCCAATCGGCAGTCAAAGGCAGCCTGGGCCCGGATGCCTAAGGCGGGTTGTAGAGGAGGAGAAGGAGGTAATTGGGTGGCTTTGGCCAGACTGCGCAAGTGCTGAGTTCTGTAAGGCACGCGGAACGTGAGTTTCTGGGCTGTGTCGGGAGAGGGTGCGGGTTAGGCGTTCGTGGTTACCGAGCAGGAGTTAAGCGCGTAGGCAGGCCGGAAGAGACCCCACCACCCGGGGCGTTACTAGCCGCTGTGTTCGGTCCAGCTCGAAGGAGGCCCCAGTCGGTAGGAGAGACGGGCAAAGGCCCCATTACGGACCTGCATGTGTTCGCTAACGGAGGCAGCGTGGAACGTGGAGGTCCGCCGGCGGTAAAGAAACCTTCGTGGAGGGGCGGGGGCGGGGAGCTGTTTGAGCTGAGACCTGAAGATGGAGGGATGTTTGGGGATGGCGCTGGTGCGGTGGGATGGCTTGCGCAAGGGCAGCAATGAGAAACAACAGCCCTGTGTGTTAATGAACTGCAGGTGATCTGGTGTTGGTGGAAATCTTACTGAAAGTGCTCTGTGAATTAGATCATGGGAGATTTTGTTGGCCATTTAGGGAATTGGGACTTTGTCCCGAGGGCAGTGAGGAGCCTCGGGAGGCTTTCCGGAAGGAGTATGGCCCAGTGTGCTGCCGTCTGGGACTAGGTTGAATGGAAAGACACTAGAGTCTGGGAGCCCAGGATGGCAGCTGTGGCATGATCCTAGGCAAGAGATGTCGGGGATGGACCAGGGCAGGGATCTTGGATGGGAGGGGAGGATGGGTGTGGGTGGGGAAGACGTCCTGAAGGCTGAGCTGACAGGGTGACACGCTGTGTGGGAGAGGGAGGTGAAGAGGGGTGGGAAAGGGATCTCACCACGTAGAACAGTGCCTGGTATATCGAAAATGCTTAATAAAAAATTTTTTGAATGAACAGTCCTAGGAAGCTACTACCAGTGTGATCTACATTTTGCAAATGATGTTAGTGCTGATAGAGAAAATTGACTAACTTGCCTAAGATCACATGACTAGGAAATGGAGGGCTCAGGATTTGTGGTGTGTGTGTGTACCATTGATATAGCAAAGTGCAAGATGAGCCTCAAGACATCAGTAGTCAGATCATGTAGGTCCTGTAAGGAATTTGTGATAAGCATAGAAATATATTTCCCCAATTTCCATTTCTAGCCCAGAACGTGTCCTCTGTTGACTGATTGCCTACGTGATATCTCCTCTTGGGTATCCAGAGACATCTTGAGTAACTGTGGCCAAATTGAACTCCTGGTCATTTCCTCAAAACGTGTTCCTCCCACATTCTTCTCAGTAAATGCCACCTCCATACTTGTAGATGTTCAGACCAAAAGCTTTGGAGTTGTCCTTAACCCCTCTCTTTTGTCTTAAACCCACATCTGGTTCATCAGCAAACACCTTCAAAGGTATTTTCAGAACCTGACCATTTCTTCCCACCTCCACTCCTGCCACCCTGGTACTGTCCGCCTTCATCTCCTGCCTAGACCATCAGTGGTCTCCTTGCTCCCCACTGTCTGCCCCTCACATGCAGCCAAAGGGACACTGAACCCCTGCATCTGGTCATATCCCTCCCCTGCTTAGTATCCTGTGATTCCATCTCACAGGAAGTATATGCCACATTCCTCTCCGTGGCCCCTGCACGGTCTTTCCCTGTTACTTGACATCATCTACTCCCCCTCCTGTTCACTCAGCTCCAGGCACACTGGCCTCGGGGCCTCTGCACTTGCTTTTCTCTTTACCTGGAACAGTCTTCTCCCAGATAGTCAAGGTGACAAATCTCAGCTGTTACCTTCTGCTTGAGATCTTCCCAGACCACCTCATAGACCTATACCACTAACATTCGTATCTGTCTTCCCTTTAACTTTTTCCTTAGCATTAATCATATCACTACTTAACACGCCATATAACTTATTTTTCTTGTTTATTGTCTGTCTCCTACCGTAGCAGCCATAAGCTTCATGAGGGAAGAGGCTTTGGTCTACTCTGTGCTTTATGTCTAACACCTAGGAGAGCTTTTGATGTGTCGTACAGACTCAGTAGCTCTTGAATGAGCACATGGATGATCTTATAGTGCAGATCCTGATCCCAGCATCCTCAGGACTCTGTCCATCCCCCATGCATGGAATTTTAGGGGCTGCCTTCAAGTTTTCTCAGACATTCAGCAGGCATTTCACCTTGCCTCCACTTTGCACTCAGAGTTGAGAGCACAGCAGGTAACAAAATTGTTTCCCAATCCCCATGGGGCTCACAGTCTTGAGGGTGGAGGTTCGGATTGTCAGCTTATCACACAAATATAAAAATACAGAGAAAGGTAGAGTGTCATAAGGGTGCTTGAAGAAACCTAATCTGGACCCTAGGAGGTGAGATTTGCAGTGGTGAAGGAGGTGGCACTAACCCAATTAAGAGGTAAGTGTGTGCGTGGTATTTGGAACCTAGAGGCTGAGAGTGAGCAAGAGGCCCGACCACGAAGTCCTATTAGGGTTGTGTGTCCTTCCCCACGTGCAGTGGGAAGTTGTAGAATTTTAAGCAGTGGAAGGAGGCATGGTCGGTCATGTGTGATTCCTCAGGCTGTTGTGTGGGGAACTGACTGGGGGGATTTAGGGCTGGAGTAGAGAGACGAGCAGGGAGGCTGTTAGCAGGAAAGTAAAGTAGCTGCTGCCAAAGAAGGCTGCACACTCTTTTCCATTTCCTCCTGTGGAGGTGGAGTCTCCTCTCCTTTAGTCTGGGCTGGCCTGTGACTTGTTTTGACTGACAGACTGCATGGAAGTGACACTGTGCTGATTGGGGGGCCTGGGCCATAAAGGCCTGGCGGCTTGTACTTTTACTCTCTTGGAGCCCTGGGCTGCTGTGTAAAGAAGTCCAGCCACCCCACTGTGGAGGGATGTGGAAAGAGAGAGGTCCAGTTAGCCCCCAGCTGTTCCACTATTTTAGCTGATGTGCTAAATCAGACCTGAGTGATGCCATCTTGGATAGTCCAGCCCAGCTGCCCACTGACACCATATGGCGTACAGACCAGCCATCCCAAGTCAGCTCCTCCACAGAGCCTGGTCCATTACAGAATTGAAGCAGATGAAGTGGTTGCGATCTTAAGCCACTGTGTTTTGGGGATGACTTGTTATCCAGTAGTAGCTGACTGAAACGAACAAATATTTTTTTGAGATCTTACCATTTTTACATACTAGCTCGTTTAGTCCTCACAATCAGCCTATGTGGTAATATTATTATTATTGCCATTGTATGAGGAAACGAGGGCACAGAAAAGTTAATGAAACTAGCAAGATACGTGACGCATAGTAAGGGCTGAACGTGCATTAGGAGTTGTCAGGATCATGTTCATCAGCATCAAAATTTTCATGATTGTTAAAGAAGTGGAGGTAAGATGAATGAAAGCGTTACTAACCCACTTGAGCAGTATGATTTTAGATAAGTGACTTCACCTTTCTGAGATTATGAAAATGGAGATTGTAATACTATTCATCTCAGAGGGGAATTGTGCGGCATGCAGGGTCTGACAGACAGCAAATGCCTAATGTACGGCAGGGATGATAATTACTACGAAGCATGTGCCCAAGTGTGTTGTGGCCACAAGAATGAAGCCATTTTATTGGAAGGCCTAGTGGAGACAGAAAAGCACCAGGCCTTTGGTGATACTGTTGGAAGTGCTGGATCATGCCTCACCTGAAGGACTTACTAGGGAATCCAGTAAATCTTTTTTTTTTTTTTAATCATTTAAGCCAGGTTGAATTAGGCGGCTTACTACTTGGAACCAATATCCTAACTGATTTCTGGGTTTTATTCACTTACTTCTTGACTCATCAGAGATTGAGTACTGTTTCAAGCCCTGTTTTAGGTGCTGGTGTTTTAATAGTAAACAAGACCCTCAATAGCCCTGTCCTTGTGGAGCTTACATTCTAATGGGGAAAGCAGATGATTAAATATATATATATATTTATATCTTACCACCTATGTATACATAGGTGGTAAGAACTCGTCTTCTGTTCCAGGTAGTGACAGGGGCTGCTGTTTCAGGTGGAAGGATTAAATAAGTTATCTTGGAGGAAATGGTCACAGAGGCAGGACCTGACAGAAAGGGAGGAAGCCAGCCGCACATAGTTTGGGAAGGATGTTTCTCCAGATGGGAAAAACAGCAAGTTCAAGGGCCCTGAGGTGTGATTGGCATGTTGGAGGAGCAGAAAGGAGTGAACTGGACCAGACTGAACCATTCAAGTGGGAAGAAGAGGTCAAGTGCATGCGGGGCCAAATGGGCCCTGGGAAGGACTTGAATTTGCTTCTTAGTGAGATGCGAGCAGTAGGAGCTGAGGGTGACGTGCCTGAGCATCCTGATGGGGTTCCTCCGGCTGCTCCGAGGACGGGGGCCTGGTTCGGCTGCGCTGGTCCAGCCGAGAGATGTGTAGCCTGGCTGGGGCGGTGGCTTTGGAAGTGGGGAGATGCAGTTGGACTTTGGGTACAATCTGAAGGAAGGAGTGGCCAGGACTCGGGTGTGGGGTGAGAAAGGGGCATCGATGACCATAAGGTTTTAGCCTGAGGAGAGTGCCTGTCAGTAACTGTCTGGGGGAGACTCAGGGAGCTGTGGACACGGTAGCATCGCAGTGGACTTGTGAGCAAGCAGCGGGATACAGGAGTCTGGGATACAGGAGTCTGGCCTTCAGGGGCGAGGTCTGGGCTGGAGACGGAAACATGGGAGTCACTAGCACTTGCATGGTACTGAGGCCCAGGATGAGATCACCAAGGAAAGGAGTGTGGCTGGATCGAGGTCTGGGAGTGAGAGCAGAGAGGCCTGGGAGGAGGTTGCTGTGATTGTCTCGGGGAGAGAGGGGCACAGGTGGGCAAGAGCAGTCGTCTGGATGCACTCTGAAGGCAGAAGCCACAGTGCAGGTGTCGCAGGCGATGCCGGGAGGAAATGGACGAGGGCTTCCTGAGAACAGAGTCGAACGTGGGGCAGCGACCGTTTTCCTCCTCCTCCTCCGGGCCCTGCGGTCTCTGCTGCTCTTTGCATCTGCTGCTTCCTCTGTTTGCAGGCGGCTGGGCTGGGCCTGGGTGCACTCTTGCCCTGACTCCGCACCCTTCCAGTGCAGTGCCCTACAACCCTTCTGGCCCCATTTCAGATTCCCCAGACAAATCGGGCTGCTGGGGTCCAGTGTCCAACCTTGTTCTACCGGCTGTCGCTGGAGGATTCCTGCAGTGTTGATGTCTGTCTGCTGGGAAGGGCTGGGGACTGGGCAGTCACCTCCAACATTCGCAGTTACACAGTATTCCCAACAGTTGGTATATTGGGGACAGGCCTGGGGAGTGAGATTTGACCCTATTTTGCTAGGTGGGTGGGACAGACGGTTTTGTAGCTGCAGGATTGTCGTGGATTGGGTGATGGAGTGGGAGAGACCAGGAAGGTGGGATCCGGTAGGCTCTGAGCTCAGAAGGTTTAGGGCTGGGGATCCAACACGGTAATGACCCTGCGGGCCACCCTCACCGAGCACATGTCCAGTGCGGTTGGGGGAGTGAGTGGTCAGGGCAGGAAGTGGGAGGCACGGGGGCCTCCTGATCTAGTTTGAGGTATCAGGGAGGACTTCCTGGAGTAGAGGCCACATGGGGTGAGAGCTAAAGAGGCAGATGTAGGGACTTAGGGACTCTGATGGTGACTACTTGTAGCCAAGTCAGGAGGTACTTCACAAAAACTTTTATTTAATAACTTTAGATTTACAGAAAAGGCACACAGTAGGGACTTCCCATATGCTTTATATTCAGCCTCTTCCCATGTTCGTGTCTTACTTAAAGTAACATTTGTCAAAACTGAGAAATTAACACTGATGCGTATCCTACTGAGGGAACTCCCGGCTTTCTTACATCTGCCCGTTTTTCCACTGATGTTCTTCTGTTCCAAGATCCAGTCCAGGATACCGTGTCACATCCGTTCATCATGTCTCCTTGGTCTCCTCCACTCTGTGACAGTTTCTCAGTCTTTTGTTTTTCATGACCTTGACAGTTTTGAGGAGCGCTGGTCAGGTATTGCGTAGAATGCCCCTCTGTCGGGGACTAACTTTCCTCATGGTTAGACCGGGCTGGCAGGTGTGGGGAGGAGTACGCTCAGGTGATGGTGACCTGCCGCCCTGTGCCACGGGCCGCCCACCAGGTTTCCCAACTGTAATGTCACAGTTTTTCCCTTCCCTCACTCTGCTTGTTAGAAGCAAGTCACACAGTCCAGCCCGTACTCAAGGGGAGACTTAAGCGCCTCTTCCTGGAGGAAAAAACATCAAAGAATTTGTCTTCTTCATTATCAGAACCACCACAGTTATTAATAAACGTGGGAAGATGTTTTTTGAGGCTGTGCAAATGTCCTGTTTCTCCTCAGAGTTCTCCCCACGGACTCTTGGCGCTGGTCGCTGGACCTGCACAAATCATCACGGCGCTGTTCTAATGATGCTTTTCTGCTTTCCTCATTTCCCCTGCGTTTCTCACTGGGAATTCTTCTGTAGGAAGATTGGTCCCTTCTACCCTATTTGTCTTATTTGTACAGTCAATAATTTATACCAGTACGGACTCACGGAAATTTATTTTTTTCTTTGGCCATAACCCGATACTACCATAATTAACTTTTTCACTCACATTTTTCCCATTTTGGCCAAAGGGGCTCTTTCAGGTTAGCTCTGTGTTCCTTACTCTTTTCTTCTTCTCAGGCACTTCCTGACTTTCTGCTGTAAGATGCTCCACGCTCATGTTGCGTTTTCCCTGCCCCAGCCCTAGAACCAGCTGCTTCTCCTTTGATGGAAGAAGGTATTAGATACCAAGGTCTGGGCACTGGGTGTGGTCACTGCTGCTGAGGGACACTTTCTGGTCCCTCTCAGCTGACAGAGCTGGGAGAGATGTGTACGCGTACAACCCACGTATACACACATACCTGTATTTGTGTGTCTGCGTACAGACACAGATACCTGTGCATAAAAATAAACCAGAGTCCATACTGGTATCTGACTCTAATCTATCTCTAGAGGGTGCTTCTTGCCTCCCCACACCCCTATGTGTTCTTTGTAACTTCCTTCTCTGGCCGAGTGGGCAGTTTTTGGTGTGCATCTTACAGGCCATCTTGGCAAAAATTGACAGTGTTGGCCATTCCCACCTTCTGTAAGGACACGCTTCCCTTGGTTTCTGTGACAACACTGTCCCCTAATTTTCCTCCTGTGTCTTGCTGCTTTGCAAGAAGGTCCTGTTTTCACTGACCCCTTAAATGTGGAGGGCTCTTCTCTGCTCCACCCCTTGGGCCATTTTACTCTCTTTTGTGGTCTGCTTCCTGTCTCTGTACTAATGGTGCCCACCCTGCCCTTAGCTCAGACTCCTCCCTGGGCCCCAGATCTGAGAGTCCTGAGGCCTTAAGAAGCCCCTCCCCATCCTGCCTATTGGCAAAGGACAGTATGTATCAGCCAGTACGACCAGTAAGACACATGTGCTGGGAGTAGCCAGGACTGGCCGTTGCCCCACATTCAACAACCATCTCATCAAACCCCTAAATGGGTAAGTTTTTACAGGGAGACTTTGATCAGGATTTTAAAGCAAGCTTTCATGTGTGGGATCCTTTGTGTTATGCAGCTGGACCTAAATCTGATTTTCTGGAATGTTCCATGCATCTTATGATGCGTCCACCCTCTTGACTAGTACTTTATGACACACTGGATTACCTTTGTTTGCTTTTCTCAATCCAGCAGTCTGGCTTGGAGATTTGACCTCTTGGGCAGCCTGGCGTGGTGGGATGTTACACCTTATAAAAATAAGAGCAGTAAGAGTAATGATCCCTGGGCCCCTAACACTCTCCGCGCCCCAGACTACAAACCTGCTCCTCCTCTTGGTCCCTGTCTCAGAGGGGGCCCGCCCCACACCCCAGGCTCCCAGAGAGAATCCTGGGCTTCGCCTCTGCTGCCTCCCTCCCCATCCCCACCCATCATCTTCCACAGCCAGACCACCAGGACTCCTGGTCATCTCTCCCATCTGCCCCCTGCTCACCTTTCATGGCCCTGCCTTGGTCCAACCCTGTCCTCTCCCGCCTTCTCTCTGCCTGGCCTCCCATCTCACCCCTTAACCCACCTCCACCTGACAGTGGAGGGGTTTCATGAAGCACAAATCTGATCATGTCAGCCCTTCCGTGTTTCTCCAGTGTCTGCGGGGCGAAGTCCTAACTCCTGGACTGATGCTGGAGGCTTGGTGTGATCTAGTTCCTGACCACTACCTAGCCGGTCTCCCTGAGCTCCAGACCCACTGAACTGTTTCTTTGAACGTGGCCAGCGCTCACCTGGGCCTCTGTGTGGACCCTCGCCCAGCCCGTCCTGCCCCACTTTCTTCCCACTCATATAATTTTAAGACACTCCCAGATCATCATCTGTAAGGATGATGAATAAAACATAACCAGTGGTCATGAGTGCTGAATGTAGGGGAGGGGAGATTTACTTACAATTTTTTGCAGCGGGCATGTTGGCACTGAATACTAACATAACACCAGCAGCTGTCGGGGGAGAAAATATTAAGAAAAAAATCACATTGTGTTTAGGAGGAAGAAACCTTTCAGGAATCATTTGTATTACCTTAAAAAATTCTACAGCAGCAGGAAGAGGACAGAGGTCTATTTCTCTGTGCACTGGGATGGTCACCCTAGAAGGGACTTTCAAGCTTCCTTCTGAAATCACATCCACTTAGGGAATTTTCTACCATTAATTTTCACAGCTACCATTAAAAACACCACTTACGTAATTTAGACGGTGTCTCCCAAGCATTGGCGCAGCTGACTTACATAAAAGGGGTTCTGTAAGGGCAAAGGAAGGTTCCTGAAGGGCATTGGTGCTGGGAGAATTCTTGTCATCTACTCTTATCGGCGACTGTTGAAACAGTGAATTCTGTGTAAGGGAACCGTCGATGCATTCGCTGTGAGCCCCTGTGCGGTGTTAAATCTGGCTGGCACGTGCTTCAATCATCTCTGCCAGCATTTACGTGGCACAGCTTCATCCCAGGCACCAGTCCAAGCCCTTCGCCTGCATTAATTCAGCAATCACCTCACACAGCCCTCAGGAGGCAGCCACTGTTAGGATCCCAGCTTTTCAGGGAGGTGTTTAGAGTTGAAATCAGTTGCTTCAGGTTCCATAGCTAGTAAGTGGCAGCCCTGGGACTGGAGCCCAGGAATAGGGCTGGGTCCATGGTCTGTGCCTCAGCGCCCTTCCTCCTGGACACCATTCTTAAAGGAGATGCTCCCGTTTCCAATAGTGCAGGTTCCTTTCAGAAGAAGGGCTTAAATTACTTTCTTCTCCGGCTGCCAAAAATTTTTTTCCAACATCCCTAGTTATTTGAATTTGAAGGAAAACACTTTTTTTTTTAGGGGAAATTCCAAAACATACAACAGTGGAGAGAAAAGTCTCATGAACACCCATGTCCCCCTCACCCAGCTTCAGCAGCTCCCAGCATGTGGCCATTCTTGTTCCCTCTGTGTCCTGCACACCCTGTTCCCCCGACCCCACTCAATTATTTTAAAGCAAGTCTAGGTGTCTCTTATTGAAAGACCTCGTCTTCAGAGAAGAGGTAACCTTCAGTTCCTGGCCCCATGTCCTCCCCCTGCTGGTCAACTGCCCACCTCCCTGATGCTCTGTTCCCGCTCCTCCTCATTTTCCAAACGCCACAGATCTGGGCAGGGTTCGATACTCTCACTGGCTCTGTCCCTGGCCCGCTTCCTGTAACCCTGCCCCCTTCCCCAGGCACTTCTCCATGTTGCTCTGAAGCCTGAAAGTGATCCCTTTTGGTGGCCGTGGACAGGCTGGTGTTGCTTGGCAGGCCTGTCCCCTGCAATGGGACATTTAATCTGCGTGTGGCTTTTTGCCATGATAGTGGCCGCTTTATTTGGGTTATTTTCTGGATGCCCCCTCCACTCCCTCCAGGTCAGGCCTCCTTAACGCTCCTCGCACACTGTAACTGCACATCAAGCACATCGCGTTGACCATAGTCGAGATGAAACAGGGATTTGGGTACTTGCCTGTTAATTGCCTAGGAGCACCATGAGGGCAGGAGTCAGGTCTGTCTTTGTCCCTGCAGTGTCCCCAGCATCACCCAGCACAGAGCCTGGCACACAGTAGGCGCTCAGTAACTAATGAATGAATGATTGCCAAGGTCAGTATCTGGGCTTTTATCCTGAGGGCAGTACAAAGCCACAGAAATGTTTTAGGCAGAACTGGGCCCACTTTCTCAAACTGATGTGTATATAAATCCCTTGGGAGCTTGTTAAAAATGCAGATTCTGAGTCAGTGGGTCTGGGGAGGGGCCTGAGATTCCGTATTTCTAACAAGCTCCCAAGTGATGCCGATGCTTTGAGTTACCAGGGTCTTGCTGTGCTGTTCAGTGCAGCAGCCACCGACCATATGTGGCTGTTGAGGATTTGAAATGTGGCTGGTGTGACCTGAGCTGTACCTGAAGTGTGAAATACCCACCAGATTTCAAAGACTTAGTACAAAAAAAGAGAATGTAAAGTATCTCATTAATAGTTTTTATATTGATCATATGTTAATATGGTAATATTTTGGATATATTGGGTTAAATAAAATATATTAAAATTAAATTTTACCTGTTTTTGTTTGTTTTGAATGACTACTAGCTATACACTTACTAGAAATTTTTAAATTACATTGTGGTTCCCCTGTTTCTGTTGGATCGTGCTGGTCTAGAACACTCCAGACCCCCATCACCTCTAAGCATTTGTACATCCTCTTCCTTTTTGAAGCATCTCTCCCCTACACCCTCCTCACAACTAATTTCATACATCTTTCAGGCCTCAGTTAAGATGCCTCCTCCTCCAGGAAACTCTCCTTGATCCCCCAGGATGGTTCGGGTGTCTCTTCCAGGCTTCTACAGCTCTTTGGGTTTCCCCATCCCCAGCCCCGACCATCTGTGATGACAGCATCTAAATGTCTGTCTCCCTCTTTAGACAGATAAATCCATGAGGATGGGAACAAAGTCTGTTCTGGTCACCACTATATATTTGCAGAACCTGACACAGGGTCAGTAAATATCTGTTAACCGAATTAAGACATGACAAGTGAGATGTGGGTCCATGCACATTTTCGACTCGAACCGGACCATGAAGCCAGCTCTGGAGGTCTTGTTTTTGATGGGCCCTGACACCAGCACAGTATCCTGAACTGCCTTCACCTTACTGGGTGTAGTAGATGTGTTGTGGGTTCATCAGCCTCTGTAGGACTGTCCTGCATCTGTCCCTGAGTGACCCTGGAGCTCCTGGGATTTATCCTCTGCTGGTGTCCCATTTCTGAATGAGGACTTATTTTTTTTTGTATAATTTCTATCAACTCTTTTTCGTACAACACAGATTTTGATAAAGACTTACCAGTCTGAGATTTCCCTAATTTTTTTTCTTCAAGTTCATTAGAAACATTGCTCTTAAGATATAGTAATTAATAGCCTAATGGCCTTTTCCTTTGAGATTATTCTGTTGCTCCAATAGTTTTGTAATTCATTTGATATGAAAAGATGCTCAACCTCATCAATTATCAGGGAAGGACAAATGAGGACCCCACTGAGACCGGCTTCGTCTCATGCCAGCCTGCTTGCCCAGATGCCCCACTGCCGTATCTCTGATTTTGGCAAGATCATCACCTTGGTTCCCACACTCTCTCCGTGCCCTGATACCATGTCCCTCCTTTTTCATCCCCATCCTTCCCACTGTCCCACCCATCATAAAGATTCACCACTACCAGCAAGCCCTGAATTCCCTTTCTCCTCTTTTGGTCCCACCCATCTCACTAAAAGCCAGCCCTGAAACATCTAAAGTTAAAAAAAAAAAAAAAAGCCACACTGAGATTTCTGTTTTACACCTCAAATTGACAGATAACCCGAGGTGAAGATGGGAATTGGCAGGACGTCTCATACACAGCTGGTGGGAGTGCAAACTAGTACAACCCTCTGGAAAATAGCTGCATATTATCTGAAAAAATTCAACTAAGTTGAAGATTTGAGTCCCTCACTCCTCAGCATCTCCATTCTCAGATACTGGAGAAGAGACTTAGGCACATGCACCAGGTGAGGCTACCAAGGTTTGTGATAGCACTGACGGCACAAAATTGGAAACAGACCTGACGGCTGTTGAAAGGCAAATGGATAAACTATATAATCCACATGATGGAATATTATGCAGCAGTGAAAGGGAAGGAACTACAGATGCACGAGAAAAATAAGGTGAATAGAGCAAAATTCACAACATCACATAGAGGATAATGCTGTTTTTATAAATCTCAAAACCAAGAACATAGAAACGTTAAAGCATTCAAAAATGTGTGATAAAACTATCTCTAAATTAGCAAGGGGAGAGGGAACTTTTTGGGATTTGTTGCATTGTTCACCTTCAACTGGTATCTTTTTGCATGTAAGTTATACCTCAGTAAAGCTAACAACAGCGGGGGAGCAGGAAGGACAAACTCCTTGTTCTGCCTCTGGACATGCTGTGTAAGGAGGTGGTGATGGGGGCAGATGCCACCTCCTGGTGACTCACCTGATGCTGAGGACGTCAGGGCAGAAAAAATGACCTGAGCGCCTTGTCAACATTTAAGGGACTTCGCTTTCTTTGCTGTATCTCCAGTTCCTAGAACTGTGCCTGGTGATTAGTTAGCACTCAGTAAATATACGTATTTTTTAAACTAAACTTCTTATTGAAGTAAAATATAATTAGATTTTCTTAGATGTTTGAATGTCACAACCCTGAAACACCCTACCTCTGGATTTCCTGCTATGTGAAATAATGAAAACAATTTGAAATAATAAAATAATTTCCTTCTGATCAAGCCGTTTGGACCTGGCTCCTCTTACCTGCAGCCAAACACATCTTCACTGGTGACCCACATGGTGAGTTAGTGCTAACATTTTAGGGGTGTTAAAAAAAATTTAACTGAATAAATTTGAAGATCTAACTGGCTTTATTTAAAAATCCATGAATTGAGCTGTATCCTATCTGGCAAACGGAGAGATACTCCTAGAAGTTCCACAACGTGGAAGACTTTTATAGTACGGAGGGTGGGACAAGGAAAGGAAGTTATCAGCAAGGAACTGGAAGAAAACAAAAGTTCAGGTGACACTCAACACCACTGCTGTTGGACGTCAGCAGGGTCTGCAGTCATGTGAAGGCCCTACTGGCTGGCTGTCAAGATTTTACCTTTTTGTTAAGTAAACTTTTTTACTGGAGTATAACACATACCATAAAGTGCACAGATCTTTAGTGCAGGTGAATTCATTTCCACATCCAGTTCCTACCCAGTGGCTAGGATATTGAGGCGAGCAAGACAGATTGGCACGTGACCCCATGGAACTCAGGGTCACAGGCCTAGTGACCAAGAGGGTTCTGGTTCTCTGGGGTTTTTCAAGACCAATGTTTTTAGATGTAGGAAAATATTAAAGTATTTATAAAGTTTTATCTCAAAGCATTTCGCTTTTAGTGCATGTTTTATATTGTACATATTAATACAGAGCAACTCAAGTTACACAGCACATCCACATGCATATACACATCCTGGAGACGTGCCCATAAACTTCTGTGGGGTATGTAGTCAAAAAGGTTTGAAGTCGTCTGGCCTAGGGTTGGGGGAGGGGTAAAACACCTGAACAGGACAATTTAAGGTAAGGTGAGATGCACTATTATCAAGGAATCACTAGGCTCCGTGGTGCCGACAGGACTAAGGTCAAGGAGGAGGTGTGGGATGTCACTCCTGGCGTTCTGGAGGAGAGGACAGAAGAGCTAAGATATGAAGGGTAAGGGAAAGTCTGGAACTGCACGTGCAGAGACCGCACAAATGACATGGTGGTATAGTTAAAAAATTATGCAACTGGAGTGAGGGTATAGCTCAGTGGTAGAGCGCATGCTTAGCATGCACGAGGTCCTGGGTTCAATCCCCAGTACCTCCACTAAATAAAAATATGTATATGCAACTGATCAAGAAATAGAGCATATTAAGAGCCCCCTCACGCCCTCTCCCAGTCATGACCTCCCCGTGACATATTTTCCAAAAATGACTAACACTGTCCCCTGTTCCACGGACTCTCCTTACACCCTGCCACTCCCACACCAACAGGTGGAGCCAGTGGCCAAATCCTCTTGACCCTGGGCAGGCATTTATGACCAAGGTTGCCAAGGGTATGGTGGAACTGACACTATGTGGCACCTGAGGCTAGGTCATAAAAGATACAGCTTGGTTCCTTCTCCCTCTGAATGTCCGCCTCTGGAACTGTGAGGAAGCCCAGGCCACGTGAACAGTTCACGTGCAAACCTTCTGGCCGGTAGCCAGCATCCACCGCCAGACCTAAGAATGGAGACACCTTCAGAGTGACCCCAGCTCCAGCTCCCATCTGACCGTATTAGGCCGTTGTGAGAGGAGCGCCTGCCTGAGAGTGAAGACAACACAGGAAGGAAGGCAGAGCCGAGAGGTGGGGAGAGAGAATCCTACCTCCTTGGCCCTGGGTCCACCTGTACCTGAAGGCAAATCTTACCTGTTTCAGTTAGATGAGTCTATAAATACATCTTTTTTGCTTTAAGCCAGTTTGAATTTGGGTTTTCTGTCATTTGTAGTCAAGAGTCCCAGCAGGAGGCTATGCACATGGAGTTCTTCCAAAAGCCCATTTGCTGGACTCAGTCCTCATGTGGAAAAGTCAGTAGAACAGTACCGATGTTCCCAGTGTGGACTCCGGACCACAGCCATCAGCATCACCTGGGACCTTGAGAAAAATGCAGGCGCTTAGGTTCAACCTTAGTGAACCACAGACCCAGAATAGGCTCCAGCAAGAGTGTCTGAAGAAACCCACCAGGCGCTGTGTGCCCAGTCACGGCCTCACCGTGGGCGAGCACAGCGGTGAAGACAGAGCATATGCTTGAGGTTAGAATCATGTCTCCACCTCCATCTGGCTCTAATTTTCAGGGGGTTACAGAAACCATCCTGCTTCACGTCTCCCCTCTGTAAAATGGTGCACTTCTGTGTTGCAGCAGTGTTAGGTGGACCAGTGACTTGGCCAGAGGCAAATCATTCAGAACAGCGCCCGGCACAGCCCACGCTCACTACAGTCAGGCTCTGTTGGGCAGTAGAATCACCTCGGAGGGCTTGTTAAACCACTGACTGCTGGGCCCTCCCCTTCCCTCCGAATTTCTGATTCTCACTCAAGGGAGCCTGAAATTTTGCGTTTTAACTAGTGCCCAGGTCAGACTGGTGCTGCTGGTCCAGGGAACCCTACTTTGAGAACCACTGCATTAGCTGTTATCATCACTGGTCCCCAACTCCCTTTCTGGTGCTTCTGCAGTCACCTCAGGTGCTCTGGAATTGCCCTTTCCGCTGACTCAGGCTTCTCTCTCCTCCTCTCCCTCCCCTCTGGCATCAGTTATGATTGTTGGATTCTGTGCTGGTAACTGGAGCTCTGAGCCCAGCTTTCTGCTGAGAGTAGCCCCAGCCTCCACCTGTTCAGGAAACCTGATTGATGGTTCCTTCAACCACAACTGTTCCTTTTTCGGCAGCCTTCAGAACTGTCTCCAGCTTTCTTATATAAGCAGACACCTTTCCTCCCAACCTCGGGGAGGCGGCAGCTGCCACGTCGTTCCTGTCACTGGCTGGCCCTCCAACCCCATCCCCTCATACTCCACCCCCATCCCAGGTACTTCTTTGCTTTGCTAATATAAATGGCTTTAAATGCAGAGCTGATCAAGCTCCCCCCCAACAAGCTCCTCTGTAACTTGGCCTGTTAGCTAGAACAAGATGGTCAGTATGGCTGGAGCTGAGAGTGAGGGGCAGGACAGCAGGAGATGAGGCCAGACATGTAGGCAGCACACAGAGTGTACAAAGCTTTATGTGTCATGAGAAGAGCTTGAACTCTGTCCTAAGAGTGGTAAAAAATTATTTTAATCATTTTTTTTAAATTGTGACATATGGTATATCTGTATGTATACACACACGCACATTTAGACGTGTATATGCATATACAGTTGAAAAAAATTATATACTAAACACACATGTAGCCACCACATAGGTAAGAAATGGGATACCGACAGTCAAAACCATCCCTAAAATTTGTGGGTCCTGGACCAACAGTACAAGTGGAGGCTCCCTGTCTCTAGTTCACACTCTTCTCTCTTCCCATGCCTGCCTGCATGAGGGGTCACCCATGCATGTGTGTGGACACCCTAATCTGCAGTGGAGCTTGACCCATCTCCCCAGACCACCTCTTGCCTACCCTCTGGGTCTAGAGGTGTGCACACCAGCATGACCTGCCCTGGGTGTAGGGTGCAAGATGGACTGGGAAGACCCCCCACACAGGTGCTGGAAGCAGGTACAGGAACACTTGGGGAGGGGATTCTAGAGAACTGGGTACTCTGAGCATGGTCTGAAATTGCATTATCCAAGAAGGTAGCCATTAGTCACATATGGATATTTACATTTAATAAAAAATGAAATTTAAAATTGAGTTCCTCAGTTACACTAGCCATATTTTAAGTGCTCAGTAGCCATATCTGGCCAGTACCTACTGCACTGGACAGTGCAGATACAGAATGTCTATCATTGCAGAATTTTCTGGGGGACAGTGCTGGTTGGAAAGGAGGAATGGTTTGGGTTCTGTAAGACAGGAAAGTGTGACCCCTCCCCCCAACAGAAAAAAAGCAGGCAGCAGAAGCTGCCTTTAAGAATGACCAGATGTTGGATGTTAACAGACAAAGCCTTCAAAATAGCCATTATATAAATATGTTCTAATGAATAAAAGGAATCATGACTTAACAAGTAAAAGGAAGGTATGATGTAAAAACTGATCAAATTAAAAATATCAACAGAGTTAGACATTATAAAATAGGAACAAATGGAAATGCGGAGCTGAGAAGTAGAATAACTGAAATGAAAAATTTACTAGAGGCACTCAACAACAGATATAACTGACAGAAGAAATAATTAACAAATTTGAAGGTAGATATTATGTAATCTAAAGAACAAAGAGAAAAAGGAATGAAGGAAAAAATGAACAGAGCCCCAGAGAAATATGGGACACCATTAAGCAAAACAGTGTACAGTTAATGGAATGTCAAAAGGAGAGAAGAGAAAGAAGAAACATTATTCTAAGAAATTATGGTGCACACACACATATATGCACACACACATACATACACATTAGCATTGTTGGGTCTATAACAAACTGGTAATATAATTGCCAATAACCGCACAGAGGAAATACACTGGAGCAAAGTTGTACTGGGCTAAGGTGAGGACTCCAGATGAACAAGAACAAATGAAGAGAACCAGAAATGGTAAGTGAGAAGGTTAATATAAGAATATCTGTAAGTATATGCTTGCTCTCCTTTCTTCTCTCAGCTTCTTTCAAAGACATAACATTATATAAAGTAATAATAAAAAACAATGAATTCTTGGTAACATTTATGGGTGTAATATGTATACTAATAATGCCACATAAAGGGGGGGAAAGTAATAGGACTCTGTAAGAGCAATGTTTCTACATTCCACTGGAATTAAGTTAGTATAAATCTGAAGCTCGCCCTGACTAGTTAAGATGTATGTGGTAAGCCCTAGGCAACCACTAAGGAAATGACTCAAAAATTAATGAGAAAAGAATCAGCAAAGAAATTTAAATGCTACAGTAGAAATTATTCACTTAACGTAAAAGAAACCAGTAAAGGAAGATACAGGAGCAAAAAAAGTCATGAGACATAGAAAATAAAAAGTGAAATGGCACATGTAAATTAACTGTATCAATAATAACATTAAAAGGGAACAGATTAGACAATCCAATCAAAAGGCAGAGATTGTGAAAAAAAATCAAGATCCAATGATATGCAGTTTACAGGAAACAAACTTTAGGTTCAAAGATACAAACAGATCAAAAATGATAGAATGAAAAAGATGTATCATGTAGGCAACCAACAAAAAGCTGAGTAGCTCACTAAAATCAGGTGAAACTGACTTTAAATTTAACATTTTACTAAAAGGAAAGAGGGACATTTTATAATGATAATCAAAAGTCAATCAGGAAGATACAACAATTATAAATGCACATGCACGTAACAATAGAGTTCCAAAATACGTGAACCAAATACTCAGAAAGGAAGGGAGAAAAACACAATTCAACAATATTTAGAGACATCAATACTCCACTTTCTATAATAACCAGAGCAACTAGGCAAAAGATCAACAAGGAAATAGAAGATTTGAGCAAGACTACAAACCAACTAGACCTAACAGGCAACTATAGAAAAGCAGAATATACATTCTTCTCAGATGCACATGGAACATCCTCCAGGATAAACTGTATGCTAGGCCACAGAACAAACCTTGACACATTTAAAGGGACAGGGATAATTCTCTGATGACAGTGGAATGAAATTAGATACCAGTAACAAAGAAATTTGGGAAACTCACAAGTAGAAATTAAACAATAATCTCTTCAATAACCAAAAAAGGAAATTAAAGGAAAATTAGAAAATACTTTGACATAAATGAAAATGAAGACATTATGTACCAAAAGTTATAGGATGCTGCAAAAGCAGTACTTTGAGGAAAATTTAAACTTGTAACTACCTACATTAAAAAAGAATGATTGCAAATAAATAACTTAAACTTCTACCTCAAGACACTGAAAAAGAAGAGCAAACTACACTTGTAGCAGACAGAAGGAAGAAAATAATAAAGATTAGGACAGAAATAGGTGAAATAGAAAACAGAAAAATAATAGTGAAAAATCAGAAAAACCAAAAGTTGGTTCATTTAAAGATCAAGATATTGCAATAATATTAGCTAGATATACCAAAAAGAAAAAAAAAAGCAAGTAGACTGAAATGATTAGAATCAGAACTGAAAGAGGGGACATTACTACCAACCATACAGAAATAAAAAGGAATATTATGAACTGTATGTCAATATTATTAGATAATTTATATGAAAAACAAATTCCTAGAAAGACGCTAACTACTGAAACCAAGTCAAGAAGAGAGAGGACATCTGAACAGACCCAAAGCAAGTAAAAATATTTAATTTATAATCTAAAACCTAACCAGAAAGAAAAGCCTAGACTCAGATGGCTTTATCACTAAATTCTACCAAACATTTAAAGAAGAATTAAATATCATTTCTTCACAAATGTTTCCAATAAATAGGAGGGAATGCTTCCCAACTCATTCTATGAGGCCAATATTACCCTGTTACCCCAGTTAGACAAAGACATCACAATAAAAGAAAACTACAGGCCAGGAGCTCTTATGAATACTGATGCAGATGCAAAAAGCTTCACATATTAGCAAACCAATTCCAGCAACATATAAAAAGTACTATACATTAAGAACAAGTGAACACTAGTGAACTCATCTACAAAACAGAAACAGACTCACAGACATACAGACATAGTAAACAATCTTACGGTTACCGGTGAGGGGGGAAGGGCATGGGAAGGGATGAATTTGGGAGCTCTAGATTTGCAAATTTTAACTGCTATATATAAAAATAGATTTAAAAAAAATTTCTTCTGTATAGGACAGGGAACTATATTCAATATCTTGTAATAACCTTTAATGAAAAAGAATATGAAAATGAATATATGTATGACTGAAACATGATGCTGTACCCAGAGACTGACACACTGTAACTGACTATACTTAAATTGGAAAAAAAAAAAAAGAAGAAGAAGTGAGACTGTCCTTTGCCTTCTAGCTCTGGTTGGAGGGGAAGGTTCCACGTGGGCTCCCACTTACTTCTCTGCATGAGGAGAAGCTGACGATGTCCAATACTTTGCTGCTTTAGAGGCAGTATTTAGGCCTCGAGCAAAGGTGCAATCCAGAGACCCAGGACTGAGGGTTAGAAGTTTTCCCAGTAGAGCCAGGAATTGCATCTTAGTGTCCGGCCTATAGCTGATTAGAAATTTTCTAACATAAAATTGGAACCAACCAAGACTCACACTGCTTTCCATTCCAGCATTTGTAGGAAGTCGATCATGAACTCTCTGCTACTGGCTACTGTGTGTTACATCCATCATCCATCAGCTTATAGGCAAACCCTAATTATTCTGAATAAAATTTGCATTTGGGCTCACACACACACAAAAAGAACAAGAAAGATTTATTCCAGGAAGGCAAGGTTGGTTTTGTATCCACAAATCAATTAATGTAATACACCACATCGATAGAATAGAAAACAAAAAACCACATGCTTATCTCAGTAGATTAAAAGAAAATATTTGGCAAAACCTCACTCATGATAAAAACTCTCAGCAAGTTAGGAATAGAAGGGGACTTCCTCAACCTGATAAAGGCATCTATGAAACACTTACAGCTAACATCATATTTCATGGGGAAAGACAATGCTTTCCCCCTAAGATCAAGACCAAGACAAGGGTGTCTGCTTCCACTGCTTCTATTCAACATGGTACTGGAAGTTCTCGTTGGAGCAATTAGATAAGGGGGGGAAAGGCATCAAGATTAAAAGGAAGAGGTAAACTGTTTGCAGATGACATGATCTTGTACAGGCAGACTTTGGAGATACTGTGGGTTCACAGTGCAGTGTGCGCACACACTCGGGGACAGGGCTGTGTCTATGGCTGACTGATTCTCTGAGAGGTTGCCAAGATCACTCAACCGGGAAAGAATCATCTCATCAAGTGGAGCCAGGACCACTGCGCAGTCACACGCAAAAGAATAAAGTTGGGCCCTTATCTCAAACCATATTCAAAACTTAACTCAAAATGGATCAAAGACCTACATGTAAGAGCAAAAATTATGAAACTCTTAGATATGACAGCAAAACACAAGCAACAAAGGAAAAATAAGCTGGACATCATCAAAATTAAAAACTTGTGCTTCAACAGACACTATCAAGAAAGTAAAAAGACAACCCACACAACAGAGGGAAATACTCGCAAATTACAGATCTAAAAAGGGACTTGTGTCTCGAATATATACAGAATTTAAGAAACTCAATAATTAACAAAGACAAACGCAGTTAAACATGGGAAAAGGATCTGAACAGACATCTTTTCAAGGAAGATATACGGAGACCAAAAGGCGCATGAAAAGACGCTCAACATCATTAGTCATCAGGGAAATGCAGGTCAAAACCACGATGAACTACTACCTCACACCCACTAGCGTAACTATAATTTAAAAGTCAGATAAGTGTTAGCGAGGATGTGGAAAAATCAGAACCTTCATACACTGCTGGTGGGAATGTAAAATGGTGCAGCCACTTTGGAAAATAGTCTGAAAGTTTCTCAAATGATGAAATATAGAGTTCTCTTATGACCCAATGGTTCCACTGCTAGGAATATACCCAAGAGAAAAGAAAACTGTGTCTACACAAATCCCAGATGTTTATAGCACCATTATTCACAGTAGCAAAAGCTGGAAACAACCCAAATGTCCACTAACTGATGCATGGATGAACCAAATGTGGTAAAGCCAGACAATGGAATATTGTTAATGGAAGGAAGGGCTGACACAGGCTCCAACATGAATGAACCTTGAAAACATTATGCTAAGTTAAGAAAAAAGCCAGATACAAAAGACCACATACCATGTGATTCCATTTATACAAAATGTACATAATAGCCAAATGTCCATACTGAGAAAGTGAATTAGTGGTTGATTAAGGCTGGGATAGCTAAGGGGATGGGGTTTCTTTCTGAGGTGGTGAACATGTTCTAAAACTGACTCCCGTGATTGTTTCAGACTTATGAATGCACTAAAAACTATTGAATTGCACACCTTAAATGGGTGAATTTTATGGCCTGTGAATTCTATCTCAATGAAGCTGTTTACAAAATGAAACAATGTGATGTCACTGCACACTGGTCAGTATGGTTACCATAAAAAAGACCACAAATAATAAATTTGGGGGAGGGTGCGGTGAAGAGGATCCTGTACACTGTTGATGGGAATGTTAACTGGTGCAGCCACTGTAGAAAACAGTATGGAGGCTCCACAAAAAAACTAAAAATAGGGGGAGTGGGAAGGGATACACTGGGAGTTCAAAATTTGTAGATACTGACAGGCATATGTAGAATAGATAAATAAGATTATATGGTATAGCACAGGGAAATACATGCAAGATCTTGTGGTAGCTCACAGCGAAAAACAATGTGACAATGAATATATGTATGTTCACGTATAACTGAAAAATTGTGCTCTACACTGGAATTTGACACAAAATTGTAAAATGACTATAACTCATTAAAAAAATGTTAAAAAAAAAAACAAAAAAACTAGAGAGTAGCCAAATCAACTGTTACTCTAAGGTGGCTTTTGCAGTAGATGACCAGTGTGTATTATTAGGAAAGATTAGTGACATGTAAAATATTTTTCTCAAGGCTTAAGAAAAATAAAAATTTCAGTGGACCTAATGAAACTTACAAGCTTCTGCACAGCAAAGGAAACCAGAAGTAAAACAAGAAGACAACCTATGGAATGGGAGAAAATTTTTGCAAATGAAACCGACAAAGGCTTGATCTCCAGAATATATAAGCAGCTCACACGACTCAATAAGAAAAAAATAAACAACCCAATCCAAAAATGGGCAGAAGACCTAAACAAGCAATTCTCCAAGGAAAACATACAAATGATCAAAAGGCACATGAAAAAATGCTCAATATCACTAATTATCAGAGAAATGCAAATCAAAACTACAATGAGGTATCACCTCACACCAGTCAGAATGGCTGTCATTCAAAAATCCACAAATGACAAATGCTGGAGAGGCTGTGGAGAAAGGGAAACCCTCCTACACTGCTGGTGGGAATGCAGTTTGGTGCAGCCACTATGGAAAACAGTGTGGAGATTCCTCAAAAGACTAGGAATAGACTTACCATATGACCCAGGAATCCCACTCCTGGGCTTGTATCCAGAAGGAACCCTACTTCAGGATGACACCTGCACCCCAATGTTCATAGCAGCACTATTTACAATAGCCAAAACATGGAAACAGCCTAAATGTCCATCAACAGGTGACTGGATAAAGAAGATGTGGTATATTTATACAATGGAATACTACTCAGCCATAAAAACCGACAACATAATGCCATTTGCAGCAACATGGATGCTCCTGGGGAATGTCATTCTAAGCGAAGTAAGCCAGAAAGAGAAAGAAAAATACCATATGAGATCGCTCATATGTGGAATCTAAAAAACAAAAACAAACAAACAAAAACAAAGTGTAAATACAGGACAGAAATAGGCTCATAGACAGAGAATACAGACTTGTGGTTGCCAGGGGGGTGGAGGGTGGGAAGGGATAGACTGGGATTTCAAAATTGTAGAATAGATAAACAAGATTACACTGTATAGCACAGGGAAATATACACAAAATGTTATGATAAGTCACAGAGAAAAAAATGTGACAATGAGTGTGTATATGTCCATGAATGATTGAAAAATTGTGCTGAACACTGGAATTTGACACAACATTGTAAAATGATTATAAATCAATAAAAAATGTTAAAAATAAATAAGTAAGTAAGTAAGTAAGGTACCATGAAAAAAAAAAAACAACTAAAAATAGGACTAACGTATGATCCAGAAATTCCACTCCCGGATATGTATCTGAAGAAAACAAAAAAATTAACTCGAAAAGATGTATGTACTCCCAATTTTCACAGTGAGCATTATGTACAGGAGCCAAGACACGGAAACAACCCAAGTGTCCATCAACAGATGACTGGATAAAGAATGTGTGGTGGGAGAGGGGTCAAGATGGTGGAGTAGCATGTTGGGGAAATCACCTCCCCCCAACAAACACATCAAAACTACATCTACATGTGGAACAATTCTCACAGAAAACCAACTGGAAACTGGCAGAATATCTATACAACCAAAGCTGCAAGAAAGATCTCCATGTAACCAGGTAGAACGGGGGAAAAGGGGCATCAGGACAGGACTGGTGCCCCTGGGAGGGATCTGTAAGGGAGAGAAGGTCCACAAGGGCAGACCCCCACCCTGGGGAGCCCCTTTACCTGCTGGGACAGACAGAGAGGATGAAGAAGCCTAGATTCTACACGGGTGTGTGCTGGCTTGCTAACACTCAGGGCAGAGAGACCTGCACCTCGCTGCACTGCCCAGTCAGACGGGGCCAACGCCCTGACCTGCCCACTCCACACCACCGCCTAGCAGCAGATCAGGGCAGAGATTCAGTCTAGCTGTGCAGAGATAGACTGGGGTACTGGGGTGTGATGAGGGCTGAACCATGGAAACCATTTGTCAGCACACACACAGGGATGGCAGATGGAACCTGGTAGACATGGGAAAATGGTGCCACAAATAGGCGCAGTGGCTAAGAGCTGAATCTCAGGCAGACAGGCCCTGGGAGAGGACTAGATCTAGCTGCGTGGAGACAGCCTGGAGGGCAGGGGATGTGGTGGTGGGGAACCCACCGTCAGCCCGGGCAGGGTGGGGCAGTGTCTGGCCAGGGTGGTAATTCTCAGCACGCACACCAGGTGGTGCCACAGAAACACACATCAGCTGCGTGCTGAGTCTCAGGCGGACAGGTTCCGGGCAGGAGTACACGGTGGTTGGTTTCCTGGCAGGAGCTCTCCGGCTCTGCACACTCCACACCACAGTGTGGAGACTGATCTGGGGCAGTCAGGTCCTGGGAGAAGTCTGCCACAGACACAGCCTAGGTCCCAGTGGCAGCACAGCCCCCTCGATTCCTGCAGCCACAGTGTCACCCCGAGCTCCGGCCTGCTCCGTACAGGAGCCTAGTGCTAGGTCTGGAGTGAACACGACAGAGAAAGGTACATGAACTTGGGCTGCTTCTGAGCAGAACTGGAGACACCTGCACAGGTGGTGCATAGGTTCCCTGTGACCACGCAGTCACCTCCTTGGGGGCAGGGCATGCACTTGAGGGCAACGGAGCCTGGGGGAACCCAACCCTCAGGGCTTCTACTCCAACAACTGGGGAGTAGACACGGCCCTGACAGGGCGGTGACAGCCACAGAGCAAAGACGAGACCCCACCCAACATCCAGCACAGGCCCTGGACACCTCAACACCAGTCACACCCCCCAATCAGGGGGTGACAGCCAGCACATTCTGAGAAAGGCGTGGCTTTGCTGGGGGACAGAGGGCAAAATTCCTCAGACATTTTGAGCACCATAGTAGTCTGCCTAATGCCTCCCGCCAAAGACGTCCACATCCTGGTCCCCGGAACCTGTGAATACGTTGCCTTATATGACAAAGAGGCCTATATGACAGATGTGAGATGGGGAGGTTATTCTGGATGATCCAGGTGGGCCTAGTGTTTTCACAAGGGTCCTGATGAGAGCGAGGCAAAAGGGTCAAAGGCAGAGAAGGCAAAGTGATGGGGAAGCAGAGGGAGAGAAGGAGAGATTAGAAGATGCTCTGCTGCTGGCTTTGAAGGGGCCCTGAGCCAAGGGATCTAGAAGTTGGCCAACAGAAAGGAAACGGATGCTCCCTCAGAGCCTCTAAGAAGAACCAAACCTGCTAATAGTCCGACTTTAGCCCAGTCAGACTGATTTTGGACTTCCGACTTCCAGCAATATAAGAAAATAAATTTATGGTTTTTAAGCCAAAAGGAAAAAGAAAGATACAGTGTGCATATACACACAATGGAATACTACTCAACCATAAAAAGAGTGAAATTTTGCCATTTGCAATCACATGGATGGACTTGGAGGAGGGTTTTATGCTCAGTTAAATCAGACAGAAAGATAAAAACTGTATGATATCACTTATACGTGGACTCTAAAAAAAGACAAAACAAACTAGCAAATATAAAAGAAAAAGACACAGATATAAAGAACAAACTAGTGGTTACTAGTAGGGAGAGGGAAGGGAGAAAGGGCAAGATGAGGTAGAGGATTAAGAGGTACAAACTACTATGTATAAAATAAATACACTATAAGGATATATTGTATGGCATAGGGAATACAGCCAATATTTTATAACTATAAATAGAATATAATCTTTAAATATTGTGGATCACTACTGTACACCTGAAACTTATATAATACTGTAAATCCACTATACCTCAATAAAAAATTAATTTAAAAAGGAAACTGAAAATGTACTAGAGGTACACAATAAAATGAATTTTAGAAATGGGAAAAGAAACAAAAGCAAATGAACCTGAGATTTCTTTTTCTTATCTCCCAAGTCCAGATAAACATGAAGAGAAATACCTAGGTAGTGACTTCTCGATGCCAAATATTTCTGATTCAGAGGATACGCTTCTCTGGGGTGTGCTCTAGTGAAAAGAGATGACTATTTTTTCCTATTAAAAGCCTTATCAAGCCCAATACACAATGTTCACACCATCCTGTAGGTGGAGAAATTAAGGCACCTTTCTTGCCTGGTGTGAAGCACATCCCTGCTTATGACTAAACTGCATCCCCCAAAAGACATGGCCGTTCTAAGCCCCACTGCCTGTGAGTGTGGCTTTATTTGGAAATAGGGTCTTTGTAGATGATCAAGTTAAGATGAGGCCATTAGGTTGGGCCCTAATCTAGTATGACTGTGTCCTCATAAAAGGTGGGGGGAGGATTTGGACACAGAGACTCACACACACACACAGGGAGAATGCCACATGAAAACAGAAGCAGATATTAAGTGACAGCATCTCCAAGCCAAGGAATGCCACAGACCACCTGCAAAGCCCTAGAAGCCAGGAGCTTCTAGAAGCATGGAACTCCATCACAGCCCTCAGGCTATGCCTGCCAACCCTGCCAGCACCTTGATCTTGGACTCACAGCCAAGATCAAGGAAAATAAACTTCTGTTGTCTAAGCTTTACAGTTTGTGGTACTTGATTGTGGCAGCCCTAGTGGTTAATATAAGCACTTTCCCCCTTACATGGAAATCTGCCTCTTATACCCTGCATAGGGGAACCCAAATCTAACCCACCAACAGTCTACCCTAATTCGTCAAGCTACCTGTGTCTAAGCGACCAGTGCACACACCTACCCATCATGGTGAGTTTCCTTCTAGAAATCCCCTGACCTTCTCCTGACAGCTGACTATGGTCTGGCCATTCCAGTTTAACAGAAATGTTCTAAAACTTTAGTGTCTCAAAGAGAAGGGATCTGGGTGCTAATCCCTTTCCTCTCAGAAGACCCCTGTCCCTTGTGCAGATTTTCTTTTCCCGTCCTTAGCCATCAGCAGTGAATGCTTGCTTTACACTGATGTGACTTAACAGTCATTCTAGACTTACCCAGAAGACAGAAAGTCTGTCCCAAGAAGGCAAGATATTTCTAGTGTCCAGAAACAGAAACACAAACAGCCAGGATTAAAAAAAATTTTTGATAAAGTAATACATGAAAATAACAAAGAAAAATTTTAAAGTACTGAAGTGGAAAGCAAAATGTTCTTAAAAAAAAAAAACTTCATCTCAGTCTGTCTCATCTGGAAAAAAATAATGCACAGAACATTGTGTATTTCTAAAATAATATAAATAAAAGCATTTATATGGTGCTCAGTAGAAGCCCAGCACTTCTCCAAGAGCTGTGTACATTTTAATTCATTTAACCCTCATGACAACTCTATGAGGTAGACATTAACTGTTACTATTCCTGTTTCAGAAATGAGGAGACTGAGGCCCAGAGAGGTGAGTCATTTGTCCAAGGTTGCCCTGCTAGAATTTTTTTTAACCACACTTGCTTTTTTATACACATCTGTCCAGCCATCAATGCATCTCATAGTGAAATGCAGACATTTTGACTCATTTTCTGATTTAGAGGTCTTGACATTTGTGCTCTCCCATAAATACTGCCCTTGTGCTATCAAGAGCGTTACTGATGGACATCTGTTAGAAGAGCGCTCAACTCTCGTTTCTGGATTTGCTTCTAAGCTCAGCCCTCTTCCTTTCAACACGTGTCCATGGAAGGGCTTCCCAACAACCAGGATTCATGTTCCTTCTGGAAATGGCTTTTAAATGATTTGTGCTTAAACGTTACGAGATGAGAGGGGAACAATAACCCGGCAAGGCTGATTGCATTGTGACTGCTGTTCAGCAGGGAGCAACTGTAAGATGCCCTCAGTTACAGGATAAAATCTGATTTCTAGATATTCTGAAATGTGAAAACAAAACAGCTTAGAACTGATAAAATCATGCAGGTAGTACATGATGGAGCACTCACTGTATGACCGGTAAACATCGCTATCGCAGTTTTCAGGTGAGGAAGTGTCTCTGAGGCTCTCCTCCTCTGACACTCAGGGTTCAGACTCTACTCGCTGACCTCTCAAAATTTTAAGGAATCATGAATTATGTGCTCCAGCTTCCTGTCCCAACAGCTGGAGGAAAGGCAGAGAAAGGAGACAACTGAATTTCGGGTCTCTCTCATTAATCTGCAACATTTCTACCTCTTTCAAGATGATCAAATGTTATTCCATATTTAACCTGTAAGTGTGCTGAGATGCACTGGCAAATTTTCTAATGTTGAGATATTTCTGTATTACTGAAAGCAATCCTCTCATTTATTGTGAATTATCGTCTTAAAACACTGCTGAGTTTAATTTGTTAATATTTTCTTTGTAAATTTTCCTTCTGTTTATGAGTGCCATCAGCCTAGATTTTTATTCTACTTTTCTAGATTTGTTAAGAGAATTATGCCAACCACTAAAATGATTTGAGTAGTATCTGTTCTTTTTCTATTCTCTGGACCACTTTCTATAACCTAGGAATACTTTCTTTGAATGTATGGTGAATTGGCTTATAAATCATCTATACCTTTCTTATAGTATAGATCTTTTTACTTCCTTTATAACTTCTTTGGTTATTGGTCTATTCAGAGTTTCTACTTTTTCACACGTCAATTATTGTCATTAACACTTCCATAGAGAAACTCCATTTTCATCTGCATTTACATTTGGGAGGGTAAGATGTCCTTTGCCCGGCTGGTCCCTCGAGAGATCCAGCCCTCGTCCTGATTGGATATCAAGGGTAAGGGGAGGGTCCTAAGCCCTGAGTGACAATGCGAGAAACACAGCAGGAAACTTGGATAGAACATCCTCACGGAAAGCAGCTCAGCGTAGCAGGGCCTCAGCCAATGCCCACTGGTGTGTACCCACCAGTTTGAAAACCCGGGAAGCCGCGGTCCCCGTGCAGAGAGCAGAGGAGTGCTGCCCGCCCGCAGGAGAGGGACTAGAGGACCGCACCATCACTACGCAGCGTCTTTCATGTTATATACGAATGGCGCCACCTGGAGCTCAATGTTGGTGGTGACCCTGGAGTTAGGCGACACAGTCACCACCCTGGCAGCGCCCAGGTCGTGGCTACATTCACTGTCCTAAGCTCTCAGGATATTGTTGGGTCCGAGGTTGTAGTTGATTTTCAGTTTCATACTGTTGTTCACACTTAGATAAACCCACAGCCAACATACTATTCAATGGTGAAAAGCAGAAAGCCTTTCCACTAAATTGAAGAACAAGACAAGGATACCCACTCTCACCACCTCTATTTAACATAGTATTGGAAGTGCTAGCCATAACAAATCAGACAAGAAAAGAAATAAAAGGTTTCCAACTTGGAAAGGAAGAGGTAAAACTGTCACTAATTAGCAGATGACCTGATTACTTTATACAGAGAACCCTGAAGTCTCCACCCTAAAACTGTTAGAACTAATGAATTCAGCAATATCGCAGGATGCATGATTAATATACGGAAATCTGTTGCCCTTCATTACACTAATAATGAAATATCAGCAAGAGAAAGTTTAAAAATACCATTTAAAATGCATTTTAAAATACCTTAGTAATGTAGTAGTTAGGTTTGGGGAGAGGAGAAATATTCTATACTCTTACTATTAGGTCTCAGCCTTTTACTGAGCCTGTGACTCTGGACTTTAAACTTCACAAATGTTTCTCAGATTTCCCCACCTGCCTTAGGTTGGACAAGAGGGCTAGAGTGGGCTGGAGCGGGCATTTCCTTCTCCCGTGTGGCTAGAGCCAGCTGATACTGGATATTTTTCTTCCTCCAGGTTAGTGAGGCTCTGATAATAATACCCTAGCAGGTTAGGCTCTGGTTAATTAGTTTGCCCCAAGGGCAGGTCTTGTTAAGAACAGAATGCTCTAGTGGGAGGGTATAGCTCAAGGGTAGAGCACGTGCTTAGCCTGCAGGAGGTCCTGGGTTCAATCCCCAGGACCTCATGAATACATAAATACCTAATTACCACCCCACAAAAAAGAACAGAGTGTTCTAGCATATTTCAGAATGGTTCCTTTCCCTTCCCCATACTGGAAGCACAAGAATTTCCTCCGTATTCAATGTGGGAAGCTGGTCAAACTCCAGGAGTAAACTCCACAATACTACAGAAGCCTCATCATGACTGGATCCCCACTGGTGTTAACTCTCAGATTGTCCACACTTAGCCTCTAGCAGTTCATCAGTCACAGGTTAGGTTTTCCTGCACCAGCACCGAACCTCTGGTCTCTGTTCCAGCAAGCAGTGACTCCATATATTTGCCGGTCGGGCTCTCCCATCTTGGGAGCAGCAGTATGCCCTGTGTCCTCCCCTCTTGTATGTATCCACGAAGAGTTTTGTTGGTTTTCCAGTATGTTCACCTTTTTCCTTTTTGTTAGGATTGACTGGCAACTTCCAAGCTCCTTACATGCCAATTAGAACACAAATTTCTAAGGTCTGCCTTTTTATAATTAACATCTCATCACATTCTCCCCCGACCCACCCCATCCTGCCCTCAACCATATTCTGTCTCATCCTCAGCACTGTTTCCTTCCCCAGACAACCTGATGGATCCTGGATCAATTTAGCAATTTGCTTTGTCTATTTCCTGATTTAATTCAGCACATGCATCCATTATGACCAACTTTAGCAGAAAACTGTCCAATAACAGGTAAGAAGATTGAATGAAGGAGGTGGCAGATCCACTTCAGGTGATCCTACCTGGACAAGACTGGTCATCACTCACTGCCTCCCCCACAGTAGGAGATACCTGGAACTGAAGATGGGAGGCTGTGTGTCTGAGTTCATGAAGTCAAAACAAGAACAAGACACATTATGTATGAAACTGAGCAGGACTCTGTGGGGTCTTCCATGGGACAGACACCGCCATGTCCACTGCCTCTTGTTTGTAGAAAATTTTAGCCTCCTAGGTCTTCCCCCAGCTCCAAAGAGCAAATTTAATCAGAGAAGTGACAAAATGCAGAAACGAAGAAAAACAGACAAGCAAGAGAAAAATCAAAATTGTTTACCCATAAAACAAAGGACCTTTAGTTCCACTTCCAGGACTATGGATAATATTTGGAGCCACATGCGTGAGAGTTGTTTTTCAGAGAATGAGACCCTCACCAGGTGGAAGAAGTTAACTGCATGCTGACCGCAAGGACACAGACCTCACACCAGTTGGAAGGAGAAGGTTGATGTTGATTCCTGAAATACCACCTTGTTACCTCAACCCCAACCAACCCAAACACTGTCCACGAGCGGATCAGGAACCCTGCAACCCTCTCCCCCTCACCCCGTCCTTACAAACCCTTCCCTTAAAGTCATCAGGGAACTCGGGTCTTTTAAGCAAATCTGCCCATTCTCCTTGCTTGACCGACCCCATGTTGCAATAAACACTGCACTTTCCTTCATCACAACCCAGTGTCAACAGACTGGCTTTGCAGATCCAAATTCAGTTTAGTAACAAGTATAATGCATAAAATTCTGTACACACAAGACTACATACGCAGTATGGCAGTCATATATACACAATTCAACAACCATATTTTTAAATGTAATCATTTGCAATTTTACGGAGTACCTGCTTCTTACTGTTGTTTGGCCTTTGGGTTCAGCTCTAAACAAAACACTGGCTTCAGGAAACTTGGAGTCTGAAAAGAATCATTTGTGAGTCACAGAAATACATGGATAATGTGATAATGGCTATAAAAATGTACCATAGAGCCCAGCTGCTCTAAGTGCAGTCTGCAGACCAGCAGGCGTCTGGACGACCTCAGAGATGATTATAAATATAGAATTTCAGACCTGTGGAATCACCACACCCACGAAATCAAAATCTGCCATTTAAACAGATCCCTAGGGAACATAGAGGGACCTTAAAGTTTTAAAAAGCACTGTCATAGAGAGCTACAGAACTGTGAGAGCTGCATGTACCTGAGACGGCCTGCCTCCTCGCTTGCAGCTTTCTCAAGTCAAATCGCTCCCTTTCTCTTCTTTCCTCTGAAATAGGAGCTGGGTCAAATGTTCTCCCTCCACCTGCTGTGCATTCTACAGGGTCTCCTCCCCGTCTTTATGCAAAATACCACGTTCCCTAAACCTCTACACCGGGCACTACACCCTTTGCCTCACAGACTTTCCTCATACCCCAAGGTGAGTTGAATTCAGGTGGGTGATGAGTTCAGCCCTCTAAGCACTCACCTCAAATGACCCCCTCCCCCAGGCTGCCTGATGCACGCAACTCAGAACATTGCCATCACCTGGATCTGGTCCAGGTGTATTGTCTTCACTTCAACCAACCAGGTCTGAGCCAGTGCTGGCCGTTCCACTGATCTGCTATCTATCACTGCTGGATAAATGCAGCTGGTCCTATTCTTTTATACACTTCAGTTCTGCCTTCCCCTCTTTCAGCTGTTTTTCCCTCTTTCATTCATGTATCTCAGTCTCTCCTTCTACCTGGCCACCATTCGACGGGGACTACATCTCCGTTCTGACTCTCCCCTGTCTGTTCCTCTCTTCCTCTACCCCTCTTCAATGTACTTTTGCTTATTCTTGTCCTGATCAAATTCAGTATATCTGTCCAACTTTCGGCTAGGGGAGCCTAACTCATTTTATAGATGATAGTGGAAAGGAAAGATGGGACACATTGTACAGGGAAGAACCAAGACTGTAACTCTCTCCTCTGTAGACTTCCTCAGAATTTCTCCTTATAACCCATGATTCCTGTTCTGCAATTTTCTGACCTGTCGGAACTTCTGTTCTCTTTTCCAGGCACTTGGGCACTTAAGTTGTGATATTGCAACTTAAAATAATAAGAGGAGGGTAGAGCTCAGAGGTAGAGCATGTGCTTTAGCATGCACAAGGTCCTGGGTTCAATCCCCAGTACCTCCATTAAAAAAGTAAACCTGATTACCTCTCCTCCCAATTTAAAATTTTTTAAAAAAGAAATATATATACGGTCTGTTCCTGGCACAGAGCTCCTAAAATCCTTGGCATTTCCTGTGATGAGAGCCACAAGGGTTGTCTTTTGTTGTATTCACGAGGGGACTTCTGCAGGGTATCACTTTGGGCAGCATTAACATTTCAACAATACTAATTCTAATCCATGAATACTGGTTATCTTTCCATCTGTATCTTCTTTCATTTTCTTCATCAAATTTTTAAAAATTTTAGTGTACAAGTCTTTCACCTGTTTAGTTAAGTTAAGTATTTAACTTTTGTTGCTGTCATGAATGGGACTGCTTTCTTAATTTCTTTTCAGATAATCTGTTGTTTTGTGTATAGAAATGTGACCAATTTCTGTATGTTGATTTTGTATCCTGCAACTTTATTGAATTCATTAGTCCTCAGATGTTTTGGTTGGGTCTTTAGGGTTTTCTACATACATGATGCAGAGGAAAACTTCTGTTTCTCCTCTATTCTCAATACTTCACTGTTGACAACAGGTGTGTGTGGGTTCCCCAACCCCCCAGCCATTCTCACACACCAGCTAGCAGTTCTACCGTGTAACTAGTTCTGACACCATCTATCTGGACTTGGCATCAGATCCCATAGGTTGAGTTCAGTCCTAGAGGGAAGACAGCCCCACTTTTGACTCCAGCAGTCAAAAGTCCAAGTTGTCACTGTGCTTATGATCCACCAGCTTTGAATCAGAGGTTCCCACAGTCTCCCTCCTTGGGTTGGATCATTTTCTAGAACTGCTCAGAGAACTCAGGAAAACAGTTTACTTATCAGATTACTGATTTATTGCAAAGAATAGTAAAGGATATGAATGCAAAGCTGGATGAAGAGTTAGAAAGGGTGAGGTCCAGAAGAGTCCCGACACAGGAGCATCCCTGCGGAGTTTGAATGTGCCATCTTTACTGCATGTAGATGAGGTCTTCTTCACCAACCCAGCTCTCCGAACCTCGTCCTTTAGAATTTTTATGGTGGCCTCATTAGGCCAATGCTGATTAAATCATCAGCCATTAGTAATTAGCTCAATCTCCCCTCCCCAGAGAGCAGCTGATGGGCCTGAAAGTTCTTATCACATGGTCGGTTCCCCCTGGCAATCAGCCACCAACCTGTGCATATCAAAGAACTTTCAAAATATCACCTCATTGGTAAAATTGTCATTATATATAGATGACATGATACTACATATATAAAACCCTAAAGACTCCACACAAAAACTACTAGAACCTATAAATGAATTCAGGAAGGTAGCAGGATACAGGATTAACATACAGGAATCTGTCGTATTTCTTTACAGTAACAATGAAATATCAGAAAGGGAAAATTTTTTTAAAGTCCCTTTTTAAAAAAAAAATGCATCAAAAAATAAAATACTTAGGAATAAACCTGATCCAGGAGGTAAAAGACTTACACGCTGAGAACTATAAAATATTGATAAAGGAAATTGAAGATGATTCAAAGAAATAGAAAGATTATCCCATGCTCTTGGATTGGAAAAATTAATAGTTAAAATGGCCATACAACCCAAAGCAATTTACAGGTTTAATGTGTTCCCCATCAAATTACCCATGACATTTTCACAGAACTAGAACAAACAATTCTAAAATTTATGTGGAACCGTTACTGACCAGGGTTCTTGGACTCCTTAATCAATAGAAATTGACAAGAGGCCAGATAAGAAATTCAGGCAAGGCTTTATTGGGATTCCTGCTGCAGCACAAGGGAGTAAAAACAAGCAACAGGTTCCCTTGCTCGTATCCTGAGGGGGGTCAAACTGGTTCCTTAAATGGGGTGAGGGTAGGGGTGGGTGCAGGGCTCAGGCCAGAGGGGTGATTTAGGTGGTACGCCCACCCTCTTTGGTCCGGTGTGCAGGGATCATGTGCAGTACCCTACTTTTGCGCCTAACACCTCAGAAATGGCAGTTGATTTTTTACTCTTTTTGTATCTTACTGTTCATAATTTGCCACAACTGAGCATGCATGCAGTTATATTAGTCCCTTATACTTCCTTTGTATTCTGTTGCTCAAGGAGATGTTTGTCTAGGTGCAAGCACTGCAGCAAAGGGTCTCAAGTCCCAGCCTGTCTCAGAACCACAAAAGACCCAGAATTGCCAAAACAATACTGAGGAAAAAGAGCAAAGCTGGAGGCACAACCTTTGCAGACTTCAGACAATATTACAAGGCTATAGTAACAAAAACAGCTGATATTGGTACAAAACAGACATATAGATCACTGGAACAGAACAGAGAGCCCAGAAATAAACCCACACACCTACGGTCAATCTTCAACAAAGGAGGCAAGAATATACAATGGGAAAAGACAGTCTCTTCAGGAAGTAGTGTTGGGAAAGCTGAACAGCTGCATGTGTATCAATGAAGATAGAACACTCCCTCACACCGTACACAAAAATGAACTCAAATGACTTAAAGACTTAAATATAAGACATGATACCATAAACCTCCTAGAAGAGAACACAGGCAAAGCATTCCTTGACATAAATCATACCAATGTTTTCTTAGGTCATTCTCCCAAGGCAATAGAAATAGAAGCAGAAATAAACAAATGGGACCTAATGAAACATAAGCTTTTGCACAGCAAAGGAAATCATAAACAAAATGAAAAAATATCCTATATAATGGGAGAAAATATTTGCAAAGGATGCGACTGACAAGGACTTAATTTCCAAAATATACAAACAGCTCATACAGATCAATATCAAAAAAAAAACCCCAAACAATCCAATCAAAAAATGGGCAGAAGACATAAATGGACATTTCTCCAAAGAAGACATACAGATGGCCAACAGGCACATGAAAAGATGTTCAACATTGCTAATTATTAGAGAAATACAAATCAAAACTACAATGAAGTATCACCTCACCCAAGTCAGAATGGCCATCATCAAAAAGTCTAAAAATAATAAATGCTGGAGAGAGTGTGGAGAAAAGGGAACCCTCCTACACTGTTAATGGGAACGTAAACTGGTGCAGCCACTATGGAAAACAGTATGGAGATTCCTTAAAAAACTAAACATAGAGTTACCATATGATTCAGCAGTCCCACTCCTGGGCATATGTCTGGAGAATACTCTAATTTGAAAAGATACATGCACCCCAATGTTCACAGCAGCACTATATACAATAGCCAAGACATGGAAGCAACCTAAATGTCCATCAACAGATGAATGGATAAAGAAGATGTGGTATATATGTGCAATGGAATACTACTCAGCCATAAAAAGAGTGAAATATTGCCATTTGCAGCAAAGTGGATGGACCTGGAGATTGTCATACTAAGTGAAGTAAGTCAGACAGAGAAAGACATATATCATATGGTATCACTTTTATGTGTAATCTAAAAAATAATTCAAATGAACCTATCTACAAAACAGAAGCAGATTCACAGACACAGAAAACAAACTTATAGTTACCAAGGGGGAACAGTAAATTAGGAGTTTGGGATTAGCAGATACAAAGTGCTACATATACAACAGATAAACAAGGTCCTACTGTACAGCACAAAGAACTGTATTCAATATCTTGTAATAAAATATAACAGAGAAGAATCTGAAAAAGAAAATATATATACTTATATACACATAGTTCTATATGTATAACTGAATCACTTTACTGACACTTGAAACTAACACAACACTGTAGATGAACTATACTTCAATTAAATAAAAAAATCACCTCATTAACATAAACTCAGGTGTGGTTAGATTTAAAAATGGCTTGTTATAAATAACAAGAAACTCATTTCACCTTTTTTAAATGGAAGACTATTTGAGTTACAATATTATATTAGTGTCAGGTGTACAACATAGTGATTCCAAATTTTTACAGATTATATTTCATTAAAAGTGGTTACAAGATAATGGCTATAATTTCTGTGCTATGCACTGTATTTCTTGCTGCTTGTCTATATTTCATACATAGTAGTTTATATCTCTTAATTCCATACCCCTAATTTGCCCACCCCCACCTTCCCTCTCATCTCTGGTAACCACTACTTTGTTTTCTACATCTGTGAGTCTATTTCTGTTTTGCACATACATTCATTTATATTATTTTTTAGATTCCACATTAAGTGACATCGTACATTATTTGTATTTCTCTATCTGACTTGTTTCACTAAGCTTAATATTCTGATGTGATTTTAGGAACTGAGGGCAAAGCCCAGATATTAAAACAAAAGATGCCTCTTGCTCTAATCTCCTAAAGTGTTACAAGCGTTTTGGGAGCTGTGAGCCAGGAACAATGGATGAAGACCAAACTATCTTTCTTATTATATCACAATGTCACAGTCCACACCCTGGGCTTCAAACACAGATCCCCTTACAGCAACATGATCTTAAAAGTCAAAAGATACCAGTTACTGGAATAACATTCAGTCACCAATAATTATCCACTCCATCATCACCATATAAAAATTTCTCCAGGGAAAGGCCACTCAGGTTGGACAGCTGTCGTTTGAATGCACCAGTTTCCAAGAGGAGGAACAGTCTTGACAGACAGGTTTACTCCATCAGGCCTCTGATATCACTGAGCTAACAGACAATAGCATCTCTTGCTCTGAGGTGCTATTTGAATACTGGAGTTCCCTTATGACATAACCAATTTAGTCTTTCCTTTGCCCTCAGTTACCATTACTTTCTCCATTTATCCCCAATCTTTTCCACCTTCAGAAAAGACACAGAGTGTGATAACGGTGGTGGTCTACACTGCAGGCAGCAATCCTAGTCTGGTGAGTCCTTCCCACCCAGTCCACTCCTGTTCCCAACGGGGCAGCTACACAGATCCAGAACTGGCAGGTTGCCTTTACCACCAGGCAGCACAGTTATATTTACTGTTAGCCCCAATTTTGCCAGGCCCTAAGGAATTCTGATGTGATTTTAGGGGGTGGGTGTAGGCCCCTGCCTGAAGGCTCTAGAGAATAAGCCATGGGCTGAACTGATAAACAAGCTGTGAGAAATGTCACGTAGACGGCTGGATAAGAGATGGCCTACTTAATGTATCCAGTATGGACAGCTGGATAGCCAACGACGGGTAAGATCCTCAGAGGAGGACAACCTCAGACAGGCACAGCCGGCTGGATGAGAGATGGCCTACTTAATGAAGTTTTGTGACGAACTTTAAAACAGTCTGTCCTTGATCATGTAACATCCTGTGCTTACTGCAGGAGCCTGGGAACCTGGAGCCTGGGAACCTAAATAGCTTAAGATTATTAACACTGTTATAACTTAGATGACATGTGAGGCACCATGCATGTTCTATGTAAATTCTTTTCTAATAATCAATAAACAGAAAACTGCTTTGCTTCTCTCCACACGGTGTTCGTGTGTACATGATATCGCGCCACCAACAGTGGGGAATAGATTTATTTATTTATTCATTTATAATTAGATTTATTTTAATGGAGGTATCAAGGATTGAACCCAGGACCTAGTGCATGCTAAGCACATGCTCTACCACTAAGCTGTACCATCCCCCACAACATAAGATTTTAAAGTATAGTAATTAGTTTCTTGCTTACCAATCATCCCTGCTCCCAGCATTTGTAGTCACAGCTCTGGTCCGCTAATCAACGTATCGTATTTTTTAAAAACCTTAAGTGACGCTGGGGAAAAAAGGAAAAATGCAGTTATAACACCATCACCCTGCCCCCTTGACATGAACTGCAGTCACACTAGCATCCTTCCCCACCCCCTTTCCACCCGATCCACCAAGAAAACAGCGGACTCCATCCAGTGGGAGCACTCCATTAATTCCACCCATGTTGAGAGCGCGCACACACTCATGAAGGTGTGTAAGCCTTTTTCATGCCTTTATTCCCCTCTTCCCATTTTAGACAACCAATGTTTTAATTGCCCACTCCAATTCTCTAGCAAACCAGTACTCTGGGGAGGATGTCTCTCCACCCATTACTGGACATTATGGGCTGTAAAGTGTGTTCCTTGTCTGAAGAAGTGACAGCTGGCCATCCAAATGGGTGCAGTTTCTTCTGTTCTGCTTCTTTTCCAGCACTCTGAGCATTTGTATCTACCACCAAGTAAGAAAAGCCCAGTCCAGAGTCGGTGTCTGTTTCTGTCCGGACCCCTCTGTAGACCTCCAGGGCTACAAGCATCCATCTCACTCTCCAGCTATGAACAGTCTTCTCAGGGAGATGCCACATATTCATCTGCAGTCTCTATCTGCTGGAAGATGGACAGCTCTAATGGGCTGTGTTTGCCTTGGAGGGTGCAAGATGAACAGATCTAGATTCAGCCCATCTCTGCATTGCTGCTGTGCCCCCAGAATCACTCATTTCATGGACTGAGGTGGCCACTTAAGCAAGCACAGGGAGGGATATCTGTGTGTTGAATCCAAACATCTTAGCAAAGCTATAAGGGGCTTTTCTGATGGGAAGAGACATGTCCTATTTTAATACACCCCTCAAATTCCTATGGTGATTCCTAAAGGGCCATGCCTCATCTGGGCAACTTTTCATAGGCCCTCTGCCAGACCACGTAGCCAAGCCATTGCTCCACTGCCAATGAGTCAGTAAAAATCAAAATTCAGGGACCTTTGCCGCTGTTAAATTCTATTATCCTGCTAGGAAAATGCATGCAGTTCAGCCCACTGAGCCAATTTATTTTTAACTTTGATCAGAAGCAGGACGTTGTCCATTTACTCTGGAACTTCGGTCCACAGATCTAGCAGCCCTTTGTTGGTCACTTGGAGCTATCTGTAGGGCAGTGTCCATGTGACATGAGAATCCAGTGGCTCCTCACATGGTTCCAAAGTCAGTCCCAGGGGAAGAGAGGCTCCCTGATCATACCTCCTCCTTGCATCCCCCAGGGACATGATCCTGTATAAATTATTTCCATTTTGTTACAGAATTCTTCTAAGAACAGACATCACCATTAGAGCACTTCTTCAACATCATCCAAGATATCATGGCTATTTCAGGTCCCAAGATTCTTCAAATCCTTTAGTCAAAGGGACAGTTTCCAATAGTGTCCATTAGCCAGCTAACAGGAACAGCAAGCTTGCCTCTCAAGAAGAAATTCCCTATTCCAATGGACCAGTAGTCATCGCTGGGACATGCAATGTTTGTTACCAGTTCCGACTTAGCACGTCCGATTAATGGCGTCGAAGGGAGAATGCACATGCCTTCCGTTTTACAGTACTTGTTAGGAGTAACATTCCCCAGTCAGAGACAATGTCCACCCCCATAACACAATCAGGTCAAAGAGATGCACTTCTTCACATAAAGCCTGTTGAAATATAACTGTTCTCCAAACATTCACCTTAATTAAATCAGCTCTTGCATCCTTAACTGTAACCTCCAATAGCACTTTATTAAGTTTTACTTTTGCACCTCTAGGTAGGGGATTTGTGTTTCACTGCCAGAGGTAATGTCCATTCCCATAAAACATTCAGGTAAAGGAGACACAACCTTTTTACATAATGCCTGTGTAAACATTCCAATTTTTATAATCCCATCGGCCCTTACATCTTGATGTTCTCAGTCTCGCTGTGGCTCATGTCAGAACTTCACCAGTGGGTTTTGGTATCACCATTGGCGGGGCTCCCACATCAAAGAGTTCTGGAAACTTGTCTTTCCACCACTGACCCTTTTACCCACTCTTCTGCAGAAAGGCTTTGGGTCCCCCAGAAAGGGTCGTGTTAAGGGACTCTGGCCCTTTGGTCAGTCTTCATCTGGATCAATCTGCCTAACCATTGTTCAAAGTGATGGCAAGTTAGATTTCTCATAATTTGACTTTCGGCTTTTAAGATTTCTCCGAACTAGGGAAAATAGAGCTGACTTGTTTGGGACTCCCTGGTGAAGGAACAGTAGGAGTACTTTGGGCCAACCCAATGTTTGGTAGTACTGGTTTAGAACCTTTGTCTGAGCCCCATCAATTTCCATTTTATTCATTCCATTTCTTAATAATCACCTGATGATTCATAAACTGTCCCCCTACTCACTGAGGGCAAGGAGAGACTGAATGAAGAGGAAGATCACACCAGATTGGTGGGTGGCAGGTTTAACAAGCAAGGGAACTTAACTACAAGGCTTGTCTGGGGGGGAGTCACAAGATACAGAGATCTCCACACCCACTCAACACATCTTAAAAAGTTTATACAGAGGCCTTAACTGGGTCCAGTCACATATTTAGTCGGGATGGTCTCAACAACGCCACACTCTCTCAAGGCCATATTCTTGCAACAGCTCCCACTATGGAAAATGTGGGCAGAACATAAGGGCTGCTTGGGTACTTCTTGGTGAACGTGGCTAAGGTCTTCTTGCTCTTCTTTCCTCCTCAAGTGCAAGGTCACAGCCAAAGGGATGCCTCTTGCAAGAAAGTTAAGTGGGACGGGAGGATGGAGTGACACAGGTAAGGTGTTTCCATTTCTGGGGCCAGCCTTGTTTTTTTTTTATTCTCCACACAGTCCCTGCCGCTTCTTAAAAAAAAATGTATATTGAAGTACAGTTGATGTATAGTATTATATAAATTACAGGTATACAATATAGTGATTCACAATTTTAAAGGTTATAGTCCACTTACAGTTATTATAAAATCTTTATTCCCTGTGTTGTATAATATATCCTTGTAGCTTATTTTTTTATTTCAATTTTTTTGATAAATAAGTTCATGTGTAAATGTACTCAACATACATAATTGACCTAAAAACTTCAGTAGAAAGTTAAGTTTTAAAACCACTTGGAAAGCCATCTCTATGAAGTGATTTTCCCAGGACCTTATACCAGATGACACCATCTTAACTGGCAGAGGTTCCATGAACTGGAGTCTCTGTTCGCATTCATCGTTAGTGAAAGATGGGATGACTCCAGGTAGAAACACAGCATATTATAAACAATTTTTTAACAAAACAGCCACAAGTTAAACCAAAGTACTTTACAGATTTTACTACACACCACCATAAAAATGGCCCTTACTTACGCTCTCTTGTGCGGTATCCAGCAAACCTGTCTTCAGACATGATGACGACTCTCTTAGCGTGGGTAGCACACAGATTAGTATCTTCAAATAAACCCACCAGGGGCACTTCACTAGCCTCCTGGAGGGCACCAAGGGCAGCACTCTGGAACCTCAAGACAGTTTTGAAATCCTGGGCCATCTCCCTCACCAGCCTCTGGGAAGGCAGCTTCCGGATCAGAAGCTCAGTGGATTTCTGGTAAGCGCAAGGGTCGCCAGCCTGCAGCAATGAGGTTTTTTCACCCCGGCAGTAGAAGGGGCACTTTTCTCAGCAACTTTAGTGGCCAGCTGTTTGCCGTGCACTTTCCCACCCATGGACTTTATGCCATGTCTTCTTCATCCATTTATCTGATGATGGACACTTAGGTTGCTTCCATGTCTCAGCTACTGTAAATAATGTTGCTATGAACAATGGGGTGCATGTATCTTTTTGTATTAGAGTTCTGGGGGATTTTGGGGGTATACACCCAGGAGTGGAATTGCTGGGTCATGTGGTAATTCTATTTTTAGTTTTTTGAGAAACCTCCATAGTGTTTTTCCACAGCAGCTACACTAGTTTGCATTCCCACCAACAGTGTAGGAGGGTTCCCTTTTCTCCACATCCTCGCCAACCAACATTTGTTATTTGCATTCTTTTAGATGGTAGCCATTCTGACAGGTACGAGTTGGTATCCCATTGTGGTTTTGATCTGTGTGGTTAGCAATGTTGAGCCTCTTTTCATGTGCCTGTTGCCTTGCGGCTTCTTAACTGAACTCCAGAGTTCTCCCAGAGCTATTATCATTAGTGAATAATTATTAAATGGTTGTTTTTATCAGGTACAAGTGCTGGGATCTCCTAGTCCACCATGCTGCCGATTCCTAATTTTTCTTTAAGAGATAAAGATAGTACATAGAAAATAGGTATTTTTTACATGGTATTGTCATCAGTGGGGTGCTTTCACAGAGCTCAATTGGGACAAGCTAGGAAAACCAGCTGGTTTCTGCTATTTCTCCAAAGACCTGATGACTGTCCTTTACACTGTAATTGGGTTTAGGACACAACTCAGAGCACAGAAATTGCTGGCAATTATGAAAGATAGAAGGTTTTTTGTTTTGTTTTGTTTACTTAGGGAAAAAGAGAAATTCCTGGACTGTGACCTGTTTAAACTGACATGGACCTATGAAAGGTGTTTGGAAATGTCTCTCAGTTAGTCAATATTTGGGTCACAGAACTTTCTCAGGATCTAGCCATCACACTGAAGATCAATGCCCGTCATACTCCCTCAATCGGAGCACTCTGGGAAGAGGTCCTGATCTAGACTCCAGGGACCATCACCCCCAGGTAAGGCATATAATTGTATAAACTGATCCATGTCATAAGGAGTGGAGGCCCAAGGAAGGTCAAAGTCTCTGAAATTTATCTGTTGGAGATCATCAGGCAGCAGCCCACAAGATGAACTGCACGGAGTAGCACCGGCCGCCTGAGGTTGCTCAATACCAGACTTAGGTGGTTCATGGTCAGAGGCATCTGAGATGCTGAGACCTGTGGGACGACTGTTTGCTGAAGTGGCAGGTGAGGAGGCCTCTTCCTCCTCCACTGAACTGACCTGTTGTAGGTCTTCTAGTGACAGATTCTCCCCAGTTTGCTGCTCCTGCTTCCTCCATTTGACACGCTGATTCTTAAACCAAGTCTGGGGAGGGAAGAGATGAACAGGTGCATAAGAGGGGATAGGTCCAAAGGGGGATCCTCATACACCTCAGAAACTAGGCAGCTTTGGGCATGTGAAAGCTACTCTTACATGTCTTCATATTTATTTGAATGAGGAAAGTTCTTTCTATCCTCTTCTGTTCTGGGATCCAGAGAGCAAAGGGCGTGTAAGATTGTGTTAGCAATGGGGAGACCAGGACAGAGCACTTCAAGCCTAGATCAGGAGGTATGTTTAGGAAAGTTGGTTTTGTCTTGGTGGACACTCTGGGTTCTCAAAGCAAGGATTCTGAAGCCTGAGAATATGGAGTGGGAGTCTGGCTTGGGGGTGCCTTCAGGATCCATCAAGGGGTTCTTATGCCCTGAACATTCTGTGGGCACTTAGTTGCAAGGTATCTAGATGATCATGAATGTCACGATTAACGAGAACCAACAGGAACAAACCCAAATGGGAGTATCTGAGATCCATGGACAAGAGATCTCATCTAGCATTGTGGGTCTAGAGTCAGAAAGGCCTGGGTTCAAATTCTAGCTATTTTGTTTATAATTCTTGGAAAACAATTCCTCCCTATTAACTTCAATAAAAGGAATGGTCATTAGAATAAACACATAAATGCTTAACATGTGTCCTGGCACATAGCAATCGCTCGAGCAATTCGAATTACACAATGACTGAAAGCATGTGTGAAACTCTGGGTTAGATGTGCTCTCTAGCTACCTAGAGACAGAATCAGGGACATACCTTTATTATCGACTCGTCAAGATGAATACTTGAAGAAAGCTGGTTTACAATGAACCAATTTGGGTACCTGGTCTTTTCAAATGTATCTCTTAGTACTCTAAGTTGTCCCCGACTAAAGTGTGTGCGGAATCGGCGAGTGGTACTCGGCTTTTCTGTAATGGGGATAGAAAAAAGGCTTTCGTCCAAAATATCCCCAATAATAAAGGTAGTGGATAAATCACGTACAAAGCAAGTAGAAAGGGTAAAAGATACAAGGAGGGTGTATAACATAAAAATATGTAAAATGTGCCATCAAAAACATAAAACCTGGGAGGGGAGAATTAAACATATAAAGTTTGGGATGTGTTCTAAATTAAGTTACTGTCAACTTAAAAGAGATTATCAAATACATAGGATATCATATATGGGAACTTCATGGTAACCACAAAGAAAACATTTCTATTAAATACCTAAAGAAAATGAGAAAAGATACAAACATAACACTAAATAAAATCAAACCACAAGGGAAGAGAGAAAGAGAAGAAGAAAGAACAGAGAGGAACTACAAAAACAGCCAGAAAATAATTTTTTAATGACAACCATTACATACTTATCAGTAATTACTTTAAATGTAAGTGGATTAAATTCTCCAATCAAAAGACATAGGTGGCTGAACAGATTTAAAAAAAACAAAAACCTAAGGCCCTTCTATACAATGGCTACAAGAGATGCACTTCAAAACTAAAGATACTAAAAAACAAACAAAAACAAACAAAAAAAACCACCTGAAGATACAGATTGAAAGTAAAGAGATTAAAAAAAAGCTATACCATGCCAATGGAAAGGAAATGCAAACTGTTGTAGCAATACTTACATCAGAAAAAGTGACTTTAAAACAAAAGATTGTAACAAAGGACAAAGAAAGGCATAACAGAATGATAAAGGGGCCAACCTACCAAAAGGATATAACATTTATAAACATTTATGCTCCCAACATAGGAGGACGTAAATATAGAAAGCAAATATTAAAGATGAAATACACAGCAACACAAGAATAGTTGGGGACTTTAATATAATGAATCAAGGACTATTATTACATTTTTAAGGAAACTACTTTCAACCTAAAATTCTCTAAGCAGTCAAATTTATCCTTCCACGTGAAGACAGGATAAAGACGCTTTCAGATGCTCATTGGTTCAACCAACTTACCTTCCATGCACTACATGATGTAGTTCAACCTAGCAAAATAAAGAGCAAGGGGGAATTTATGTAGAAGAAAAGAGAGTAACATGGGGAAGTCCCAGGCTGAGGCCTATACACCAGGCCTGGAAAGCAAACAGAGCTGATTCCAGGACAGAAGTACCTGTGTAAAAGACACATGCCCCAAATGGAGTCATCTGTGTAAGCCCCATACCAGCAAACCAAAACTCAATACTTAGCCTAACTGCAGTTTCAGCCTCTCCCAGGAATGGGACCTTTAACCAGTCAGTCTGGAATTTCCTGGCCAGCACCGGTGAGGTAATCTGCCACACAGACCTCTACCTCCCCACAAAGGTGACTGCCTGAAATAATCCTCTCTCGTTTATGACTTCCTTGTCCCACACACTTTCTGCCTCTAAAATCTTTCCATTTTGTACAGCTCCTCAGAAGTGCCTTTTGATTTCCTAAATTGGATGTTAGTCATTTCATTAATTGTTGAATAAAGCCAATTAGATCTTCAAATTCCCTCTGTTGAACTTTGTTCTTTAACACACCACATAAGAGACAATCAGTAAAATTAATTCATTTGATTATCTAATTGGCTTGGATATTCGGGAGAAAATACTGAAGATGCCATCAGCCAAACTGATAAATCAGACAGTTCAAAGTTAAGAAGGATGCATCTTAAGCATATGAGAAAAAAGAAAGAATATTACCTCAAATTATAAAGTTTATGTTACATGAATCATTTCAGTATAAATTAACTCTGCAGTGAATAATATTTACATGTGATTAAAATTGATAGTGACTTAATCAAATTATTATTATTACATTATTATTAAATTATTTTAATTAACCAATGTTAATTTTTACCCTCTATTAGTAAGTTGTATAGAGTAAAACTGAGGAGAGATGTGGCTATGAGTCTAAAATCTTCATCTACCAAACTGAAAGGACAATATCAAAGTTGATGAATGAATTAATTTCATTAGTTCAGTATTAAACAATATGGATGGAACATGTACCAAAGGAACCAGTTACAATTTCTGATAAGTGAGCGTGTTGAGGCATAACACTGCTTTTTTTTCTAACATTAAAATAATTTTTAAAGCAATTGAAATGGAGAAGGTAAATAAAATTATTTTCACATGCCTGGACAAGAAATACACTTCTATGCTAGGCTTTCTAAATGCCAATAATAAAAAGGAAAAGCTGATAAACATCACAGCATCAATATTTAAAATATCTGGACAATAGAACTCATGAGTAAATTTTAAAACAGATTGGGAGAATATATTTGCAACAATGTAAGAGACAAATTGTTAGTGTCTAGAATACAACAAAAATGTCCTGCTAAAACTCAAGGGAAAAAAGAAAACACTTGAGAAACAGCAAAGGAGAGAAGTGGGAAATTAGCACACAAGAAAAGCAGAATGGACTTTAAAATAGAGTGAAGAGTCTCAGTTGCACTAGTTAATAAAGAAATGCAATTGGATCAAATTTTAAGAACCCACTATTAAAAACAAGACAATAGACCCAAAATGGAGTCACTTACGCCAAGTTCCATATCAACAAACCAAGACAATTTAGTTTCAGCTCTCCCAGAAATGGAATCTTAAACAAATCAATCACTAATTGCTCCATCAGCTCAGTTAGGTAACTTCCTGATAGGCCCATGCCATCCTATAAAGGGAAGGAACTCTGCAATAATCAATCTGCTTTTTTGCTTTGTATAACTTCCGAGTTCCTCCGCCCTGCCTATAAGTCATTCATTTTGTACAGCTCCTCGGAGCCCGTTTTGATCTGCTGGATTGGATGCTGCTCCATTCTTGAATCGTTGAATAAAGCCAACATGATCTTCAAAATTTGTTCATTTGAATTTTGGTTTTGAACACCACCAAATGATTGACATTTTTAAAGTATGACAACATCAGGTGTTTAAAAGGTGGAGAAACAAAAACTCACATTACTGGTAGGAGTCAAGTTACTGATTGTTTTTCAAATACTCTCTATTGGTACAACCCAGTGGTTCACCAAACTGACAACCCAGGGATGACCACAAACTCTCACCCCTCTCGCCTTAGTTTATCTACAACCCAATCACTCAGCCTCTAGCATCTTAAGTTTACACTGCCTTTGCCCCAGCTTACCTGCCATGTATCCTTCAGAAGAGCAATGAATCAACCAGGTGTGTTTTCTGACTGAAATTTAGTCTAAGTGTCTACTGGGCTTAGAAGTCTAACATTTAAGCAAAATTTTAATGCAATCAGATCCCACCCTATTCTCCCTAATGCCACACCCTCCAATGATCCACTCAGCACAGGCTTATTGAGAACCTCTTTTGTGCCGGGTGTTGTGCAGGGTCCTTGGAATAAAAGTGTGACTCAAGATCTAATCCCTGACCTCAAAGAGTGGAGGAAAAATAAATGAAAGTCAAGAAGAAAATGGATAAAATATTCACAACTGTCACTCAGGACAAAAGAGTAAACAAAAAGGGTGCTGGGAGAAAGAATAAGCTGGTAAGACACCCGAAATTGGAAGGTGAGGAAGAGACTCTACGCGTAGGCAGATCTTTGTGTGGCTTGGGGTGCAAGCAGGAGGTGCCAGGGGACAGCGTGTGGGGAAGATGGACTGTCAAAGCCCCCAGCATCCAGTGTCGCCCAGCCTTTCCCACACAAGACAGCAGCAAACCTGGGTGAAGAACTTAGCAGAGCTTAAATCATAGAGGTCCTCATAACGTTTGTGAAGGAGTTTGGATTTGCGACAGGTGAAATCCCATGAAGAATTCTAAGTAAGGGAACTTAACATATGAATTGTATTTTTAAAAAATCACGCCTCTCAAAATGCAAATCAAAACCACAATGAGGTATCACCTCACATCCATCAGGATGGCCATTGTCAAAAAATCTACATAATACATGCTGGAGAAGGTGTGGAGAAGAGGAAACCCTCCCACACTGTTGGTGGGAATGTAAATTGGTGCAGCCACTATGGAGGACAGTATGGAGGTTCCTTAAAAAACTAAAAATAGACTTATTACCATATGATCCAGCAATCCCACTCCTGGCCATGTATCTGGGGAAAACTCTAATTCGAAAAAACACACGCACCCCCGCATTCATAGCAGCACTATTTACAATAGCAAAGAAATGCAAGCAACCTAAATGTCCATCAACAGATGACTGGATAAGGAAGAGCTGTGTGTGTGTGTGTGTGTGTGTGTGTGTGTGTGTGTGTGTGTGTGTGTGTGTGTGTGTGTGTGTGTGTAAAATGGAATATTATTCAACCAGAAAAAATGAAATGCCATTTGCAACATGGATGGGCCTGGAGATTGTCATACTAAGTGAAGTAAGTCAGACAAAGAAAGACAAATACCATACGATATCACTTACATGTGGAATTTTTAAAAACACAAATTTTATTTACAAGCTGGAAATAGACTCATGGACATAGAAAACAAATTATGGTTACCAAAGGGGAAGGGGGAGGAGAGATAAATTATGAGTTTGGGATTAACAGATACACACTACTATATACATGGCATTTTTCTTCCTCTTTTTGGCTTACTTAGAATGATGATCTCCAGGTCCATCCGTGTTGCTGCAAATGGTATTGTTTTATTCTTTTTTATGGCTGAGTAGTATTCCATTGTATAAATATACCACATCTTTATCCATATGGTAAGTCAGACTTTATTTTGATTTCACCACTTTTCCTACTAATGTCTTTTCTCACACATTATTTTTTAGAGCAGTTCTAGGTTCTAAGCAAAACTGAGAGCAAAATAATTTCCACGTACACCGTCTCCACACATGCAGAGCCTCCCCACTCTCCACATGCCCCATCAGTGGTACGTTTCTTATAATAGATGAGCCTACATTGACACATCATAATCATTCAAAATCCACAGTTTACCTTAGGGTTCACTCTTGGTGTTGTACATCTGATGGGTTTGGACACATGTATAATAACATATATTCATCCTTATAATATTATGCAGAGTATTTTCACTGCCCTAAAAATCTGCGCTCCACCTACTCATCTCCCTCACCCCTGGGAACCTCTGATCATTTTACAGCCGCCATAGTTTTACCTTTGAGTGTCCTATAGTTGGAATCATACAGTATGTAGCCTTTTCGGATTGGATTCTTTCACCTTAAGGTTCTCCCATGTCTTCTCATGGCTTCATAGCTCATACTTTTTAATGCTGAATCATATCACATTGTCTGGATGTACCACAATTTATTCATCCATTCACCTACTGAGAAACATCTTGTTTTCTTCCAAGTTTTGGCAATCATGAGTAAAGCTGCTATAAACATTCGTGTGCAGGTTTTTCTAGGGACATAAGTTTTCAGCCCTTTTGGGTAAACCATTTAGGAGCACAACTCATGGATCACATGGTAAGAATATTCTTAGTTTTGTAGGAAACCATCAAACTATCTTCCAAACTGGCTGTACCATTTTGCACTCCCACCAGCAATGAATGAGTTCCTGATGCTCCACATCCTCATCAGCATTTGGTGTTGTCAGTGTTCTAAATTTTAGGCATACTAAAAGTGTGTAGTGGTATCTTGTTTTAATTTACAATTCCCTAATAACACTTGATGTTAAGCATCTTATCACAGGCTTATTTGACATCTGTATATCTTCTTTGTTGAGGTCTGTTCAGATCTTTGGCCCATTTTAAAAACTGATTTGTTCTCCTTGTCATTGACTTTTAAGAGTTCTTTATTTATTTTAGACAACAATCTTATCAGATACGTGTTCTGAAATTACTTTCTCCCAATCTTTGGCTTGTCTTCTCATTCTCTTGAGAGTGTGCAGGGTTGTGGGGGTTTTTTGTTTGTCTGTTTGCTTGTTTGTTTGTTTGTTTTACTTTACCAGAAAAGAGATCTTTTTCAGCCAGTAGTTCTCAAACTTTAGGGTGCATGAGGACCACATGGAAGGCTTGTAAAAACACAAAAAGTTGGGTCCCACCCCCAGAGTTTATGATTCAGTAGATACGGACTGGGACTCACAAATATACATTTTCGTAAGTTCCCAGATGGGCTGATTTGTTGGTCTGGGGACCACACTTTGAGGATCACTGTTTTCTTAGCAACCCCAGGGTAGTCTTTTCACATATAGTGAAACCTCCTGGTGACTTCATGGATGAACTATTAAGCCTTAGGCCAACTCTGTATCTGTTATAAATATTTTCAATATCAAGTTTTGATGCCAGTTTTTTGTTTTAAAGAACCATTTCAATTTAGGTCATTATGAAGTCTAAAAATTTCAGGAATACTCAATTACTTTCAACTATGGATAGACTTTAATTTTAACGTTTTCTGAAATTGTGTGCTTTCTATGATTTGGAGAGAATTTGGTTTAAAAGGGGTCATTTGCAATGCTGTAAAAATCACCAGTGATTCACACTGTGGGAGAGAACAGCTAGATACTCACCAATTATATTTTCTCTTTCCCAGGCATGTAGAAAAATACATATGGATACTGATCCATAATTTTCCTTTGTTGTGATATCTTTGTCTGGCTTTGGTATCAGAGTAACCTTGGCCTCACAGAATGTTTTATATAATTCAGCAGTGAAGTCATCTCATCTAAGGGGATTTTAATTGGGAGGTTACTGATTCAATCTCTCTACTCTTATGGTTCTATTTATATTTTATATTTTTGTTGAGTCAGTTGCGGTATGTTAAAAACAAAAACAAAAATTCACTGAGTGGCCAAGATGGCAGAGTAGGAAGACCCTGGGCTCACCTCCTCCCACAGGCACACCAAAATCACAACTATTTACAAAGCAACTATCTATGAGAATGACCTGAAGACTAGCAGAAAAATCTTCTACAACTAAAGATACAAAGAAACCACAAGATAAGCAGGAGGGGCAAAGATGCAGTATAACAGAGACCCACACCCCTAATTAGACAAACCACAAATGAGAGGATAGTTACCACTGCAGAAGTTCTTCCAAAGGAGGGAGGGGTCTGAGCCCACAGTGGGCTCCCCAACCCAGGGGTTCTACATCAGGAAGACAAACACCTAGAACATCTGGCTTTGAAAGCCAGTGGGATTTGGGGGAGAATCAGAGGACTGTAGGAAACAGAGACTCCATTCTGAATGGGTGCGTACAAAATCTCTCATGCTCTGAGACCCAGGGCAGCCATGGTAATCTGAAGGGAACCTGTGTTAGACACACGTGCTGATCTTGGGGAGCATCCTGGAGAGGCAGGAGGAAACTGGGACTCACCCTGGGAAAACAGACACTGCCAGCAGCCATTCTGGGGTGCTCGTTTTATTACAAGGACACTGCTGCTGCTGACAAGTGCCATTTTGGAATCCTCCCTTTAGCTTATTAGCACCGGGACTTACACTCGTTCATTAGTCAGTTAGCACCAGTCCTGGGGCTGCCCCAGGACCTGGCCCCACCCACCGGAGGCTCCAGGACCCTGCCAAGCCCACCAATGGGCTGGTACTAGCCCTGAGACCCAGGGCCCTGCAGCTGGCCTTCAGGACACAGCTCTGCTCACCAGTAGGTGATGCCAACTCCAGGATCCCCAGAACCCTACAACAGAGGCCCTGGGACACAACACCATCCATCAGTGGGCTGACACAGCTCTGGGAACCCTGTGCCCTATAGCTAGAAACCCCAGGACCTGGCTCCACCCACCAGTGGTCCAGCAACATCCCCAGGACACAGCCTCACCCACCAGGGTGCAGACACCAGCCCGAGGACCACCTCAACCCTGCAGTCAGTTGAGTCAGGACTTGGATCACCACCAGCAAGCTGGCACCAGCCCCAAGACACCCTGGGCCCCTGATCCAGCTGCCCCAGAATCCAGCCCCATATGTCAGCAGGACAGTACAAGCTCTGGGACTCTGACCCCTCAGCCATTCAGACCAGAGCCTGGCTCTGCCTGCCCGTGGGCCAGCACTAGCCCTGGAACACTTGGGGCTCCACAGCCAGCAGCTTCATGCCCCAGCCTCACCCACTAGTGGGGCGGCACTAGGACAGGGACTCCCTGGGCCATGCAATTTCAGCCTCTTTGTTCCTCCTCCTTAAAACAAACAAACAAAAAGCAACCTAACGCAAAGAACCATGTCAGAATGGATCTGAGGTTTGTCTCAAAGTCCTTGCTTGGCACCCTTCAATAAACCTTACTTTGCTGCAAATACACATTGTCAGAATCTGTCTTTCTGCACCTAGGGTACAAGAGCTCCTGCTCAGTTACAATCTGGCAACCACAAAGGGACCTCTCAGGTTCCTTTGAAGTTAGTGTCCATGGTCTGCTGGCTCTCTGCAGGTTCAGGGATTTCCCTTTGCGGATACAGCAGATGCCCAGGCCTCTTTGGCCTGGGGATCTAGCTGGGGAATCCCCTTTGCAGCCCAGCATCAGCAACGCTAGGCAAAGTTTTAGGCTTGCAGTAAGAAACAGTTTTTGGATTGACCTACATCTAGTGCTAAGCAACCAGCACAACAGTGTGAGCCAAAAACATTTATTCCCAGTATTGTGGTGCCCTCCTAGGCTCATTGCCTGGTATTGGGGGAGGAACTGGGTTTGATAAAAGAGCCTAAGGTTGTCTTTGGAATTGGTTTGGCTTTAAATTTTTTGAAACTGGTTTGACATTAAACCTTTTGGAAGTGGTTCAACGTTTCTCCTGTAAGTATATATTTATCTTAAAGAAGGTGCATTATTTTAATTGGCAGACATGGAAAAGGGAAGTTCAGTTCCTAAAAACAGTCCTTTAAAATGCATCCTACAAAACTGGACCACTTTCAGTTGTTATGGTTCCATTACTAAAGCCAAAATGACTTTTTTTTTTTTGGTAACACTGCATGGCCATAATATTCTTCAGACTCTACAGAAAAATGCCCAAGATAAGGCTCATATGACAATCCAAAACTGGTTTTACTAACTTGATAAAATATTTTTTCAGAATTCTGACCCTAAGGGAACAAGTCTCTCTAGGAGGAGCTTGCTTTTTTTCTCCCTGTAACTTCAGATGTAAATCTTTGACCAGGGTCCTCAGGAACTCCTGTCACTTCATCTGGATCATCTCCAATTTCTGAGACTGAGGCGGGAAAAAAGGCAAGAGATCCTTTTAAACCTAAATTATTTCAACTGTTATTTATAAACTAATGACTTTTATATGGTAATACCTGATGCATGACTAAATTTTAAAATGAAAGTATGAAATCTCTGGTTGTATCTGTCTATATATCTATGTGTGCATTATGAATATGTGTTTACCTTGAAAGAGCATTATCAAAATTAATTTGTAAATGTGTTCTATTCAATTGGCTTAAAGGAACTTAAGGGCTTGTATAAATTCTTAGAAATATAAAATAAACTAAGCAGAAGAATTTCAGGATTACCTGACCTGGAAAATAATCAGTATTAAATTAATATCTGATATTAGAGTTAGTTGACACTAGTTAATTAATCTAGACATGTCTTTAGAGTCAACACCGTAAGTATAATGCTTTGAATGTACCTAAGTTTACTAGAAGTTAAATAAGATCTTATTCAATCTGTTGCAAATTTGCCAGTAAGAAAGATAATTGGGTTCAATCCCCAGTACCTCCATTAAAAATAAACAAATAAACCTAATTACCTGTTCCCTCAAAATATTTTTAAAATAGAAAAAAATTTTTAAAAAAAGAAGTGTCATAGAAATGTCACAAGATGATTAATTCCAGCCTCTTTGCTCTTCCCCTTTATAAAAACCCCTAACTCAAAGACCTGAGGGCTTGTCTCCCACTCCCTTGCTGGGTGCCCCTCATAATACTCCCTACAATACACCCACTGTCAGAGTTTGTCTTTCTTGGCCACGGGCACATGAGCCCTTGCTGGTTACTAAACTGCCCTGGAAACTTACAAAAATGGTATAGCAAGGCAGAAGAATGTTCTAGATTAAAAGAGACTAAAGAGACACAGCAATCCATTGGTATGCATAGAACTTGATTGGACTCTGGGCTTAAAATCTGCTATAAAGGTCATGTTTTAGGATAATTGGGGAAATTTAAATATGAAGTATGTATTAGTTGACAATTCTTTTTTAAAAAATTTTCTTGTCTTTCTTTTTGGGGGGAGTCATTGGGTTTACTTATTTATTATTGTTATTATTTTTTATTTAGCAGAGGTACTGGGGATTGAACCCATGACCTCATGCATGCTAAGCATGCACTCTACCACTGAGCTCTACCCTCCCTTCATAAGCAGCAGAGCAGAACATCTATCAGTCACGTGGAAGGTGCAAAAACTGGAGCTTAGTGCTTGCCAAGGGGGGAGGAATCTGATAAGCAGCTTAGGCTAAAGCTCTGAGAGGGATACACCCTAGAGGAATAAGTGAATCAGTCATCACTCAAAGCAGGTAAGACTGAATCTAATCAGCTCTGTTATTATTTGGACGAAAGAATGTAGTACATATCCACTCTCACTGCCTGAAAAGCTAATCTATTTAGAGGAAGATAACACAATTTAAAGCTTTAAGAATGCCTGCATCTAAAAAGCACAAATACTGCCTTCATCAAAAATTCAGCAAGCATACCAGGAGACCTACTGGTACAAACCTACTGCACAAATTAGATTTGTAAAATCTAATCTCATTGAATGACTCAAAGCTATGAAACCAGCATCCTATGATTATCTACTTGAGAAGACAACACTCTCACAGTTCTATAATTAGAGTTAACGTTTATCGGGTATTTTCTTTGTGCCACGTATGGTTCTAAGGTGATTTCATCTGTTTCCTTTAATCTTCACAGAAACTCTGTGATGCAGGTCTATTGTTGTCTAGGCTTTACAGATGAGACCTTTAAATGACAGAGAATTTAAGTAACTTGTTACTATTCATGGATTAACTAGTGGCAAAATCAGGTTTGTACCCATTCAGTCTGAATCCAAAGTCTCCTATCTTAATTCTTATCATAGCCCTCAGGAACTCCTGTGGTATTAATCATTATCAGCCTCTCCTCTGAGCTTGAGACTTGTATAGCTTGACTTGTGAGCTTATCTGGAATGTCTCAAAAGATCTCTATATCTCCTAAATCAAACTCCTGATTTTATTCTCCCAAACTAACTTCTTGCAGTGCTTCCCATCTTAGTAACTGGCGGCAACGTCCGTCCATGTCTAATGAATCACAAACTTAATCCCCTTCCACCAATCCAAGTCAAGTTATCCTCCAAAACATCTCTCAGGTATGTCCTCTTTCCCATCTCAATCAACCCTAGTCCCAGGTATCATCATCTCTCAGTTGAACAACTAGTAATTGATTCAATTCCCTGTCTCTTGCACTCCATTCTCCAGGAGGGAGCAAGGGGTATATTTTCAAACGCACATCTAATCACGTCCCACTCCCGTACCAATGGTTTCTCCAGCTTTCAGGTGAAGATCAAAGCCCTCTCCATAGCCACTCAGCTTTTTATGAGGCCCAGGCATGCGTGAGTGAGAGTTTATAGATAAGCATGAGGAGGCAGCTAAAATGATGCACTGTGTAATGTGTAAGAGTTGGAGATATCAGTATGAATTCATGCTTGGTTTAATATAGATGTTTACATATATAAATATTTATAGATATGTGTATATACTCAGGTTTCCTTGCTCTGTCAGCTCGAGACCTGAAAGCAGTGACACTCCAGTAGTAATGATCACACTAAAACCCAGATCTGGGTTGCTAATGAAATCCTACAATAAAAGGAACTAGAGTTCCTTGGGAAAATGACTAACTCTGGGACTAAAGCACAAAATAGACAAGCCTGGAGCATCCTGGAGTTTCAGAAATTAAGGACATCTTCAAAAACAAAACAAAACCCCACAATGATGGGGGAAGGTCAAAGGGACAGAGGAGCCAACTGAAAGAGCTCCCAAGGACCAAAGCTGGGACAATCTGAACAACAAAAATAAAATCTGGATTATAATTCAAAGTGTAAAATGTATGTCCATGAGTCCATACTGACAAAAACAAATGATTGAAAACCCACACACCTATGTTAATCTATGACAGAAAACCACAAGACTATATACAATGAAGAAAAGACAGTTTCTTCAGCAAGCAGTATTGGGAAAGCTGGATAGCTACAGGTAAATCAGTGAAATCAGAACACTCCCTCACAACACATACAAAAATAAACTCAAAATGGTTTAAAATCTAAATATAAGACATGACACCATAGAACCCCTAGAAGAGAGCTTAGGGAAACCATTCTCTGACACAAATTGTAGCAGTTATTTCCTTAGATCACTCTCCAAGGCAAAAGAAACAAAAGCAAAAATAAACAAATGGGGCCTAATCAAACTTAAAAGCTTTACCCCAGCAAAGGAAACCACAAACAAAATGAAAAGACCACCTACGGAATGAGAGGAATATTTGTAAACGTGAGACTGACAAGGCACTAATATCCAAGATATACGAACAGCTCATAGAACTCAATAACGAAAAAACAAACAGCACAATCAAAAAATGAGCAGAAAACCTAAATAGATATTTCTCCAAAGACATTCAGATGGCCAACAGGCACATGAGAAGAGCTCAACATTGCTAATTATTAGAGAAATGTAAACCTAAACCACAATGAGGTATCATATCACACCAGTCAGACTGGCTATGATCAAAAAGCCTACAAATAATAAATGCTAGTGAAGAGTGTGGAGAAAAGGAAACTCTCCTACACTGTTGGTGGGAATGTAAATTGGTGCAGCCACTATGGAGAACAGTATGGAGGTTCCCTAAAACACTAAAAATAGAGTTACCATATGATCCAGCAATCCCAACCGTGGGTACATACCCAGGGAAGACAAGAACTCTAATTCCAAAAGATACATTGGGAAGGTGGGGAGGTGAGTATAGCTCAGTGGTAGAGCACATGCTTAGCATGCTTGAGGTCCTGGGTTCAAACCCCAACACCCCCAAAAACAAAAACAGAAAGATACATGAACCCCAATGTTCATAGCAGCACTATTTACAATAGCCAAGACAAGGAAACAACATAGGTGTCGATCGATAGATGAATAAAGATGTTTTATATATACACACACACAGATATACACATTTATATAGTTGTTATATATAAATATAGATATATTTGAAATATGTATGATAAATTTATAAGATATATTTTATAGATATGTAGATTAAATATATGTATAACTATAATATGTATTTTTATGTATTTTAAATATATATTTATATACATGGTGTATATAATGGAATATTACTCAGCCATAAAAAAGAATGGAATAATCCTATTGGCAGTAACATGGATGGACCTTGACAGTATTATAATCGGTGAAATACCATATGATTTCATTTATGTATGAAACACAAAAAATAAAAAACAAAGTAAAATTACAACAAAAGCAAAACAAACACACAGGTACAGAAAACATTAGTGGTTACCAGAAGGGAAGGGAGAAGGGGAAGGAAAAATGGGTGAAGCTGCTCAACTGTATGGTGATGGACAGACACTACATTTTGGGTGGTGAGCACACTGTAGCATATACAGAAGAAGAAACATAATGCTGTACACATGAAACTTATGTAACATTCTAGACCAGTGTTACCTCAATTAAAAATATAAAAACAAGGAATCGAGGACGACTACTAGGATTTGTGTCTTATGACTGAACTACTGAAGAAGTCATGCACTGAGAAGGGCAAAACTGTGGGGAACAATTTGGGAGGAAGAAGATCAGGAACTCAGCTTCGGGAATTTGAGGCTCACATGCCTAACACACACCCCAGTGTAGACAGGTTAATACATGAATCTGAAAGAGAGGTCTGGTTGGAGAGAGAATGTTTGAAGGTCTAACATACAGATGGCCTTTAAAACTGTGACAGGTGGAGGCCACCCAGGGAGTGAGTACAGCTAAATCAATAAACACACAGCAAAGAATCAGCACTGGGCTGTCCCAGGATAAAGGAGCCGAGACAAAAAGAGGGAGTTCTGAAGGACAGAGAGAAGGAACCACCAGTGAGGTAAGAAGAAACCAAGAGATTTCAAGAGCATTATCCTGAGGGAAAAAAACAACCTCAAAAGGTCGCATACTGTTTAACTGCATTTATACAACATCCTCAAAATTCTTAAGTTACACAGGTAGGAAACAGATTGGTGGTGTCACGGGTTACGGATGGGGGTGAGGTAGAAGTGTCAGATGTTGCTATAAAGGAGCAGCAGGAGGGCTCTCTTCTGGGTGTTGGAATCATTTTGTATCTTGATTGTGGTGCTGGTTACAAATATACCTACATTTCTCATAAAATGACACAGAACCACACACATACAATGTACCACTATGAAATCCCTGGTTTTGACATTGGACCATAATTATGTAAGGTGGAACTAATGGAAAAACCAGGTGATGGGCACTTGGGACCTGGTTACACTACCTTTGCAACTTCTTGAGAATTTGTAATTCTTTCCAAGAAAAGTTTTTCTTTAAAAAAAAAAAACTCAGCAAACTAGATACAGAAGGTAAATTTCTCAACGGCTGATAATAAATTACAATAATCTACAGCCAACATCACACCCAGTGATGAAAAAACTGAATGTTTTCCCTCTAAGAGCCAACATGAGGCAAGACTCACTATCATCGCTGCTCCCCAGCCTAGTACTAGAGGGTCTGTCAGTACAATAAGGCAAGAAAAGGACGTAAAATGAACAGAACAGAAAGGCTGACCCCACCTAGAGTAAGAGGGACATTTCCTGCCTTTGGAATAGAACTGAAATATTGACTAGGAATCAGAAAAGAAATAATACTGTCCTTATGTTCAGATGACATGATGGTCTGTGTAGAAAACTCCAAGGAAGACACTCCCCCTCAAAATGGTAGAACTAATAAGTGAGTTCAACAAGGTCAGAGACTACAAGATTCACACACACATATCACAAATCCTACTTCTCTAAAGAAGCAACTGACTAGGGACCCAGAAGGGTCAATCAAGAGCTGTTTCCTTCCTCTTTCCCTCTGTCGGGCACTAGATCAGCTCGTGATTGGCAGCCTTTTCTGCCCACAAGACTCTGAAACATGCTTGGAAATCACCTTCTTAGCAGAAAGCCAAAATACACAAAACAGTGGTGCCAAGAGCAGACACAGCTGGGAGACAATGCTGGTGATATATTTTTTTTTGAAAGCTGCCTTTGCACCGTGGAATTAAAAACTTAATATATTTTATAAACTGACTGTAAATCAATTTTTTTAATTTTTAAAATTTTAACATATGAAACATAATTCCTGATCTCTTCACCAAATGTTTTCCCACCTCTATTCTTGGTTAATTACCTCCAGTCACATGTTCAAGCCATTAAGTCTGGCATTTGTCTTAGTTTCTGCCTCACTTAGCCTCAGTTCAAATCCAGCAAATAAACCTTTCATCTTAGTATAAATTTGCTTTACTTCTACAATTTTCTAACTTCCCACATACTTTTCGTTTTGCCTCACATGAGGTAAACTGCAGGATCACATATTTTGACTGATTCTTCAAAACGATACAGTAAGACTCCCGTGCTAATTCTACTCCTGCCAAACTCCTAGGAAGATGCCCCAAAACACAGGACAGTAGTCTCCTCTCCTCGAAGATGAGGTGATTGTCAGCACTGATGGTATTATTTGCAATTTCCTCATCAACAGTAATTTTAAGCACAGATTTAGAGTTTACACAATTACTAATTCTGCCAACTGGCCTCCCTGAAAATGTTGCCAATTGTTCTCTTTTTATAATTTCTTTCAAACTATTTGTGTATTATACACATTCATTGTATTTTATAAAGTCGTAGAGTATTTCCTCCTGGCTTGGCATTACAACCAAGGTTGGCACAGCTCTAAAATACTGTTTACACTAAGTTCTCAGATAGCCCAGCATATTTTCACCAGAATTTTCACTTCATTATGCTGATTAATCTTTTAAACTCAACATGAGATAACGACTGATTTTTCCTTAGGTACGCAATCAAAGAGATTCTGAAGAAATATCTGCGGTTCGTTGAAGCAATAAAATCAGTGCTCATTTCTGGGAAATGTTACGTGGCTTTCACTTCACAAGGAAGAGAGGAAATGAATACATGTGTGTTCACGTCTAACTGAACAATTGTGCTCTACACTGGAATTTGATACAACATGGTAAAATGACTGTAACTCAATTTAAAAAATGTTAAAAAAACAAAAACAAAAAGAAGGAAGAGAGAACATTCATATAAACAAAGGATTATACAATACTTATGAAGTACCTACCATGAGCAAGGCACTTTCTGGGGCGTGGGAATGGCGCAGTAATATGTCAGGCACAACCTCTGCCTGCACTGAGCGCTCAGGTGATGAGCAGTGGTCCACTGATGAAGAATTTTCAGGTAGAGCCAATAGGACTTGTGGACAGAGCACACATTGATGTGATACAAAGAGGAGCAGCAATAACTCAGGCTGGGCCTGAGCTGCTGTGACAGGGACAGAGATGTAAAGGTGGACTGGATGGAAGCTGCGGGAAGGCCCGAGTGTGCTGGTAGGAGGGAAAGGCTGATAAGGAGGCTGACTCCATCTTTAATGTTTGGCCTTGACAGGATCCTCTACCCACTGTCTGCTCAATCCTCAAAACTATGGGGCCTATAACAGAGCCCAGGAGTGAACCAGGGGAATTTCAAATAGAGAGGCACCCAGGCCTTGAGGGATCCCACCCCCTGGACCCATGTCCTCACCTCACTAACAATGTGGGACACTTTCTCTCCCACACTGGTGCTCAGGCAGAATCAGACAGAGAACATGCTTTCCTCTTGCAGTGAAGGGACATCAGGACACCTCTGACAAGGAGATATTCATCTGTGTCCAGATCTGCACTCAGACGCACAGATACACATATTACATACAAACACTTCCAAACCCAGAGAAAAACATATGCAAAAGAAAGACAAGTGTGCAAAGCCAATGGTTCTCACTAACACACACACACATTCTCTTTCCCGTTCTCTACCAGGTTGCATTCAATGATTTACAACCAGGTGACCCGGCCCAAGAAGCAGAGGTGATCAGATCCCTCCTTCCCATCCCTCACACTAAGGATTCCATCGTCCCTAGTGATTCTGCCTTCCCTGTTGAAACCTGTTGTTGTGAGCCTGTCTGGAGAAGGTGCCCTAAAATGCTGTTAGGAGGTGAGTCACTCCTGACCCTTCTCGCTCAGGCTGCAGAGCCCTGCCCTCTGTTCTTCGGAAATTCGTGACTCTACAAGCGTGTTGAGTCTGCACTATCCAGGGTCCCCTGTGATAACAAGAAGCCGGTTCTAATTGTGTTGGAGATGTTGACATGCTTCATCCAAGTGCAGTTCTAGGTGTCAGAGTCACGTACAATTCCCAGTCATGTCTACTGCTAAGCCACCACCATCAAATTATAGCAAAGGGCAAACTAAACTGCAGCTCCACTGATCATCTGAAAGTAGGAAATGGGCTGCTGCCACCAAAAAGAACATATTACACAATAGGAACTCCACAGAGCTTTATACTTGTTAATGTTACTGTATTTTTCCCTTTCAGATGTTCCTGATGACTTTTCATTCACTGCTTGATCAAGGGAATGTTTTTCTCTTGTTACTCCGTAGCCCCACTCTCACTCTGGGTCCAATGACATGTTTTCTCCCTCAAAAGCAACAAAGCCTGCCCACCGGGGAGAGTGCTGCGTGGTGGGTCCTCCTCCTTAGTGAGATCTTGGATGAGCCATGGTTGCATAGAGAAGAGTCTCCTCACGACAGAGAAGATGCTCCCTCTCTGTCGAAGAGGCATCCGCTGAGGCGGATCCGTCATTCCCACCTACATCATCTTCCCAACACTGGTTGGACGTGGTGGGCAAAGCTGCAGCAGGGGTTTCCAGCTACCACTACCTAGAAGAGTCAAAATTGGTACAGAAATGCAGGATTCCACTATCCTTGACACTGGTGTTCCTTTCTAAGTGTAAACCCAAACAAGTGTCCTCCATGGTATCTCCTGTTCACAGGAAACCTTCTCCACGTTGCCCTCTCTTCCTTCTGCTTCTCTCGCACCTGCAATACGGTTTCCTCACTCGGGAATGTATTAGCCTTTGCATCGTCTGATCTCCCTTCTACCCTGGAAACACCACAAAGCCAGCAGTGTGTCTCATTTACATCCATATCTCAAGCGCACAGCACAGGGATGTATGTGCGCAACAAGAGTCACTGAGTGTGTTTCCATTTCAAAAGATTTTCTGCCGTCTGTTCTGCACCATGGTTGGGAGACCCTGGTGCCAAAGAACGTAGGGTTCTGCATGAGGCTGTTAGAAGTACTGAGCAAGATGGAAAGCAAAAGTAACATAGTTTTGAGATCTTCTACAAAGTGTCTGTCACCTGCTTGAATATTCCCCTCCCTGGGCAGGATACCAAATCACCAGATGGTGCCAGGAGGAAACAGGGCCAAAAGGCACTATGAGCAAATAAGATGCTTTTGTGTACAGTGCAGAAGATGTGTCCAGGTTCCAGGCTAATGTTTTACCTAGTCAATAAATTACTTTGTATAAATAACATACCTAAAGCAAAAATCTGTAATTTTTCCACCAAAATCACTGTTTATGATTTCTCCTCTTCTCCTCACCATTAGTTCAGAGGTTTTTTTGGCAGGGGTACAGGGAGGGATATGGTTTATTTACTTATTTATTTAACCAGAGGTACTGGAAATTGAACCTAGGACCTTGTGCATGCTAAGCATGCGCTCTACCACTGAGCTAGCTATCCCCTCCCCCACCTCACTATTAAAGTAATACTTATTAGCCATTAAGATACTCCAGCCCTTGACCCATACCTTTTTCTGATTCCTCCTTTCCCTCACCTTCATTTCGAATATCTGAAAACGTGCCCTGTCCTCATATCATTTATCTCTGGCACTACTTCCTCCTTTTCCCAGGCAAAGCTACTGAGGCCTCACCCCAGAGCAATGCCCAGACCCCATCTTGGCCCTGCACATCCTCTCCTGGCCCCTATAATCTGTTCTCAAAATAGCTGCCAGATAGACTGAATTATGTCACTCTCCATCAGTCCCCAGAAATGATTCACTTACTGTACTTAGAATAGAATAGAACCCTGTTCAATGGCAACAAGGCACCATGACTGACCTTTCCCTATAGTCCAACACTCGCTTTCAACTGGTCACGTGACATCCTTCCAGGCTCCTTCATCCCTAACTAATCAAGTTCTTTCCCACAGCAGGGTGCTAGATGTGCTGTTCTCATAACCAGGGACATCCAAGCCCAGTGTCCAAATATCAGACTCTCTCTCATCCTTCAGTTCTTAGGTCAAATTTCTGCCCCTCATGGATGCCGCCTTTCACAAAATAAGTTGCTCTTTCACAACATCAGGTGCTCCTCTTTGAATCCCTTGGCCAACCTGTAACTATGCTCTAGGCCATTCATGAGTTTTTTTTTCCCTCCACTCATGTCATGTCCATGAGATCAAATACACTGCCTGTCGTGTTCACCATCGTAACCCAGCACTTAGGAGAACCGGGACATCTTCACAGAGGGCAAATGTTCATTAGCTAAAACACAACTCATTCATTATTTAATTTACACTGGATTAAAACTAACAATGAAGAGGTCAAGAAAAGTTAAGTAAAAATTTTAAATGGTATCCATCAAAAATGAATATAACTAAACACATTAAATTTCGACATTTTTAAAGGCAACAGATGATATGAAGGAATCCAAAAAAATAAAGACAACAAACGGAGCAAAACAACATAAATGGCATATGACGTTTCAGACGCTTAATCTATAAAAAGTTCTTTAAAAGTAGTAAGACAAATGCCAAAAACCCAACAGAAAAAAATGACAAAGAGCATGAAAAAAAAAAGACGTTTCATAGAAAAGGAAACATAATGGCTTTTACACACTCAGGAACATATTCAACAACACTAAGAACAGAAGCGATGCAAATTAAAACCACACTGAAATGGGGGACGACAAAGACTCTCTCCTTGACCAAACCTGAGTCAGGCTATTCTGAGCCCGCTTCTTGACTAGGCCCTGACCTTAAACTCTGTCCTCGGCCCACTTGGCCTGGTTTTAGCAAGAATTCTGCTGGGTCAGGTTAGCAAAAATCTTCTACATTCAGTATCTGAACAAATTTCTCATTCCCCACCCTTGGTGTCTAATCATCCTTGATAAATGAACAAATACTTCCACCCTTATCTTATCACCCTGGACTGCCTCCCCAAGAACCCTGTCAAGATGTTTAGCCAGAATTCCTTACCCCTGACATTTCTTCTTGGAAATTTTCTATCTACAGTTCCCTCCCTGCTCCTTGGCTATTAAATCACCACTTCCCACTCTTTCAATCAGAGATAAGGCTCCACCTCTCCCCTACTGTAAAAACCCCATTGCAGCAGTCCCTCTTGAATGAAGCCTTTCTTACTATCCTTCACAAGGGGCATGAAAATGTCTTCCTTTACAGGGAGATGAACAGAACAGAAAGTTGCTGAAGATGCTCAGACACTCTTAGAGCTTAGAGATTAACCACAATGCATCAAGTTCTGAGAGTCAATGAGGGAAGAAGACTTCCAGAGACAGTTAGGGCTCAGGCTCCTATGCCTCAGTACCAGCAAACCTGCAGCAGAAAAGAGGCTCAGAGAAACCCTGAGGCAGGACCTGAACAGCAGAAGGGCAGTGGGATTCAGAGACGCTGCCCACCATAAGGAGGAAAAGAACAGAGGCAGAGGAGCACACACCCCACTGGAGTAGGGGCACGTTGCTGTAATGAATCGTCACAGAAAAGGCATCATTTAGAAATTCATCTATCCTGAAGAAGGCACCTTGTTGAAGTTCACACAGAGGCATCATTTGTACTGGTAACTTACAGGCCCTGCTGTTGGCCTCAGCCCAGGATCTGGTCTAAGCAGGTGGCAGAGATTCTACAGACAAGGAGAAAAGGGATCTTAACATAGCTCCATATGAGAAGAAAAGAAGGAAACAGTCCTGAATTCTTGACCATGGAGCCTTATGTACTGCCTTGGGTAGGAGACCATATTCCAAACAACTCTATAAGGAAGGAGTGTGGTTTTGACGGTAAACAAGAGGGCATTAAGGGGGGAGGGCGTAGCTCAGTGGTAGAGTGCATGTTTAGCATGCATGAGGTCCTGGGTTCAATCCCCAGTACCTCCTCCAAGAATAAATGAGTACTAAATAAATGTAATTACCTCTCCCCACCAAAAATAAATAAATAAACTTAAAAGGAAAAACAAAAAAACAAGAGAGCATTGACTCTGACTTCAGTCTCTCCTCCTACATGCCACTGATTGAGCACATATTCAGCGCAGGACTAGTACCAAGGAATTCACACGCATCATCTCGAGGTTCTGTGGAGTTGGTTCTCTATCGATTATTCCTTTTAGCCTCTCCCCCGTGCATATGCAAACACATGGGATCTCTGTGAGCATTACAAGTACTGACTGACTCCTCAGAATGCCCTCCAAAGCGTGCCGTACTATGCACAATGCAGAGTGGTACCCCACTGGCAGGTCATCTCCAACACGGCAAATGATTCACCTTTTCCTCTTCTGCCTGTGTGATAAGTGAAAATCATCAACCCTGACGTTGTTTGTACTTCCTCTTTTCTAGTGAGTTAGTGCATGATTCCAGTCACTGGACATTTTTATTTCTTCTGTGATTTGGCCAATTCATACATTACTCAAATCTTCTCCTAAATGGTCCTTTTTGTTTTGTGGTGCTTTTTATATATCACAGATACTGTAATTAGCGTTTGAATTATGGGTTAAAATTTTTCTCCTGGTTTATCATGAGAAAAAAAAAAGGACAGCTCAGTTACTAAACCCTATTCCATCCACAGTGGCACCCTGCCTACACTCAGCATTTGTTCTCCAGAACTTCAGTTCCTTATTGTACTGACTAAATTGTGAAACCTAACTGAACATTCAGGTTTGCTTCGTTTTCTCTGTTAGTCATAAAACCATAAATACATTCTGAAGAAGCACATAGTCCAGATACATTTCACTTCTCAAACACACCACTGATTTCTGAGAAATGTTACCTTGTTTGCATTCCAGAAGGAAGTTATTTTTTTAAAAATGCATGTGTGTTTTAAATAGTTGTCAAGCATCTACTATAAGCCAGGCCCTCAGTATTAAACACAACAAACAAAGTATCAGCCTTCAGTAAATTGGTAGGTGAGGAGAAGGGGTCACCTCATGGCTGTTTTATGGGAGAACCATAGATTTTTCTGAAAGAGTAAACAGAGAGAAAGGAAGAAAATAGGGAAGGAGGAAATGGTCCATCTCAAATTATTTGTTCCTCCCTGCTATGAACACAGTATTCAGAAGGAAACTGATAAATGCTTATGTTTAAACTTTCGATAGTTCAGAAAATTTTTAATCTAAAGCTTCTTTTACCCAAAGGAAGTATGGTGATAAATTTTCATAGATCTTTCCAGAGCCAAAATCAGGTCACCGAAAGACAGGAACTTATGATAAAGTTTATACTCAACAGATTTTTACAACTGACTTTTATTTTTTAAACTCATTATACCATATTGAAATCTTAATATTTGAAAACGCTCTCATCTAACTCCTTTCAGTGACTCTAAAAATGTGTCATTAATTGGGTGTGCTATAATTTATTGAACAGTTCCCCAAAGTTAAATAATAACTTACTCAAGTTTGAATGTTACAAATAATGGTCCGTTTCAACTGTTCCATCTTGATGTATGTTGGAAGTTGACCAAGAAGGTGAAACAAAAGGTCTGTAACTATTTTTCCAAAAGATATTTGTACCTTACATTTGGTTGCATTTTCTTATTCTGAAGGCAAGAATCTTTTCATCTTGCCATACCTCCTTCACCCCTAGTTTTTCTTTACTTTGCACTGGCAAGAAGAGGGAGTCAAAAGAAAAAAATTTTATGGCCTTCCTAGTCAAGGTTGTGATTTGTTGTGGGAGAAGCTTAAAGTGATCCCACATTTAAAGGTATTTGCTCTCTTGGTTCCCAGAACCTAACAAACACGAGATGCAGCTGCACTCCACAGAGAAAGATGGAAGAATAGCCCCTTTACAGAGTCTTGCTTAGATCATAACCTCATGTTTCTTCCATAAACATAACCCACCATCTAAACAAATGAATACAGCACATTAAAGCAAGTACCTTATTTTTATCACATGAACACCAACACCTTTTGAGGATTTTCAAGAGGATGCGGGTCACTGAGCATCACCTCACAGAGGATGCCCAAGGACCACTAACTACTATGCAGAGACCCTGAGTGGCAGAAAGTGACCCCATCTGCTGCCCAAAGTGGCTGAAAGACTTCTGTTCTCAATCTCTGCCACGGACAGAATCCTCAAATAATCAGCAAATTTAATGTCAGGTGATGAAAACACTACTTCATGCCAACGACAACTGAATTCTAATATACCCCTTCTTTAAATTCCTAATTTAGGATTTGAAGGGGACTCCTCTCACCCCAAAAGAAGAATCTGAAGAGGGGTCCTGCATTATAGCTAAAGTGCAATTACCTGTACTGGTCCCTCTGCTCAGACAAGCCTGGAATCAAGGAGCACACAAATCAAGCAGAACTTAAGGACCTTACACTTCTCCTAGAACGTAAAGAAGAATCAGGGCTCGGAGAAGGTGTGCTACACTCCAGGTGTGTGAGAAAACAGTCTGAGCAGCCCTTACCTGACACGGTGGGTCCCAAGGGACCCAGTGCAGAGTGGCGATAACTCAAAAACTTTCTCTACATCTGTCTCGGGTCTGCTGAGAGTCAATGTGCCTTCACACAACCTCTGGAAGAGAGGCCTCAGCCCCAGTGAAACCAAGTCCCCCCAAAACCAAGTTCTCCCAAGTTTATGATTAACATCTCTATTCAAAACTCTACTCCCTTTCTTGTCTCACCCCTGGTCCCCTCAGGATTGAGGACCAAAGGAAAGAGGAGATTGAAACTGAGTGGGATCCTGCAGGGTGCTCCCAGGTACAAATTCCCTCCGTGTCCCCCGTTTCTTGTCTGTAGAAAAAAGCTTTAGTCTCCTAGGCCTTCCCTGAGTTCCACAGAGCAGACTCAAGCACTTGCTAACTGGAGATGTGAGGGAATACAGACACAAAGGAGGAGCAGTTGAGCAAGAAAAGCAATGACCACTTAAACATGGTTCAGGATAAAATGGAGTCCTCGGAGTCCTCATTCCTCCTTAGGGGATACACATAACAATCTGACGCATGTCTCTGGGGTGTTCTGCAGAAACTAAGACCTCTCCCCATCCAGGTGGAGGATAGCAATTACATGGCCCACAAGCTAGCAGACCCCAGACTGGTTGGAACCAGGAGGTTGATGATTCATATTCCCGAAACATCGCTCTGTTACCTCCCCATCAACCAATCAAAAGAAAATCAGAAAATCATAATCCCTGCAGCCCTCATCCCACATGTCGCCTTTAAAAACCCTTCCCTCAAAGCCATCAAGGAGTTCAGGTATTCTGATACCAGGCTGCCTGTTCTCCTTGCCTGGTGCCTGCAGTAAATGCTGTTACTTTCCTTTCCCACAACCTAGTGTCAGTCAGTTGGTTTTGCTGCACAGTGGGCAAGTGGACCCAAGTTCAGGTGGGTCACACCAGGATCACCAATTCTTTGCCACTGTGCAAGTTATAAAAATGTGCACCTTTTGAGTAGATTCTGCCTGTGGACTAAAGACTTGGTAAGAGGCATGAAGGCTGGATTTTAGACCCACTCACCCCTTCACTCTGTCACCCCTATTCCTGCATTTCCCCCACTACTCCTTCCTCCCTGGGCATTCCCTTCACTGGAGTTCCTGTTGTATCAGATATATCCTGCTCAAGGACACAATCACAGGCAGAGTTGGGATTAAGTCTACTTCTGACACTTTACCCTCTCTGACCCTGTTGGGACATTTAGGCTTAGAAACAGGAACAAAGCCAAAGGGTGGGGCTGCCAGGGATCATTTATATTCTGCAACTCCAAGGGATTCACACACCAAACCGGACACAGTTTGGAAGAGCTGCCCAAAGGAAGACACAACAATGTCAAAGCAACAGGTGAGCTGAAAAGACATCGCCTTCAATAATCTCAGGGGACATAAAAGAAAAAGGAAGGGGGGAAGGTATAGTTCAGTGGTAGAGTGCGTGCTTAGCATGCACAAGGTCCTGGGTTCCATCTCCAGGACTGTTAAATAAATAAACCTAATTGTCTCTTCCTGCCCAAAAAAATAATAAAATAAATTTAAACATTGGCCTAATGGGCAATTGATTTTTCCTAAATTTTATTTATTTGTTTATTTTTTTGAGGGGGGGAGGTAATTAGGTTTATTTGTCTATTTATTTTAATGCAGATACTGGGGATTGAACCGAGGACCTTGTGCATGCTAAGCATGAGCTCTACCATTAAGCTGTATTCTCCCAGGGGCAATTGATTTTTTTAAAAAGGAGGCAAATGTAGGAGACTGTACAAGACGAAAATATGTGCATTTCCATTTGGACTGTTTTCCTGAGAGTTGTGAGTGTGTGAGAGAGACCCTGGCGATATACTACATGGAATCCTTGTGGGGAATCACATGTTGAGCCTGGGCCAGTGTAATTATCTGTCAGCATCTGACAGTGTCTGAGAGTGAACTCTGTGGAGACACTGTGACTCCGTGTGGGAGGTGGACCTCTCACTGGGAGGAGGGGGTGAAACTGTGCGTGTCTTCATGACTGTGTGTGAGTACAGCTCACAGTGCACGTCACAGTGAGGAGTATGGAGAGCTGTGTGTGACGTGTGAGTTGCCTGTCGTGCATGTTTTGTGTGTGCGTGTGTGTGTGTGTGTGTGTGTGAATCTGGGACTGGGTGCTCACCTGTGAATGTGTGTATGTCTTTGTCTGCATGTGAGGTTCTCCCCTACATGGCAGTGATGGTCTAAGTGACTGTGGGTCTTTCATGCATATCAGTGTGGATCCTGGTGGTCAGAACTGGAAGTCTCGGGGACTGTGAGTTACCCAAGACTCATCTCTGAGCATTAATGAGAGCAGAATGAGTGATTCCTTAGATGCCTCTTCTCAAGTGGAGTGGGGGGAGGCGACCTCAGGCTGGAGGGGGCTGTGTCTCCAGTCTCAGTCAGTACAGTGACACCCTCTCTGGCTCAGGCGTCTGCCCTCCAGTCAGTCATTCCCATCGCCTTACAGGAGGAGGGTGAGCAGACCCTGGCCCCCAGGGAAAGGCGGTTGTGGGACTTGGTTTCAGAGAATCAATCCTTCCTGAGGCTAGAAGGAACTAATTCAGCCTCAGTCCAGACAGAATTTATGGGAGATATCAGTCAACAACTTGCATATTCTCCCCAATTGCTTTCCTGCACCCCTTGTGCAAGTGCTGTGTTCTCAACAACTTGTACACATTCTGGAAAGGATATGCCTTCCCCTTGATAATTCTGATGCATGTCCATCCCACACACGGGGGTTTCCTTTTCCATTACTATTTCCCTCTTCTTTAAACAAATGTTTTTCACTGGAGTGAACTTTTATGTTTGTATATTTTTTACATCCTCAAGTCTTGCCTTCAGAGTTTCAGATAGTAGACACTGATCGGAAGGCAGTGTTCCAGAAGGGCCTCCCCCTTCTGATAGTCGCCCCTGGGTGGACCCTGTATGTGCCAGTGATTAGGCTAAAGGTTTTGCATATATTAGCTCATAAATCCTGAGAACACCCTATGAAGTAGGAATTTCTGATAATCCTCCTTGTCCCGAGGAAACTGAGGCAGGGCGAGTTCAAGTAATAGATCTAAGATCTCACCACTAGTAAGGGGCAGAATCAGGATTTGAATCCAGGCAGCTGGGCTCTTGAACCCTTGCTCTTAACTACAACCCTCTCATCTCTTCAAAGACACAGGGACCTGACCGTGCTGAGGTGGAGAGGTGGGGGTCCTCAGAGTTTGTCCTCTGATGTCTAACCTGGGAGCCCCTGGGAAGCCCTGATTTGTAGGAGGGGAGCCCACACCTGGCCATGCCCCCTCATCCACTCTTACCTCCCCACGGCAGGTCCCCTACACACGGGCTACGTCCTTGTCTGTTGGTTCTTCAGTGACAGTCAGAGGGAAACCTGCTATCTGTTTCAGGTGGGTACTCTATTTCAGGGGTGGGGAGGGGAAGGAGAAGTGATAATATCAGAGTTGGGGGTCACTTCATGTACGAGTGATGTTAAAATGCATAACTAGCATAATGGCAGCACCATGCAGTTGCAGGTCCTGGAGACCCTCTGGTATCAGGCATTAAGCCTACAGGTGCAGGACTGCTGGCAGGCTGTGGGGTCTGGGGAAAGGAGTCAGGGCTGTGGCTCTTTATCAAGGGGCACAGGCTTGCCGGGGGATGAGCCATGGGTAGGGCCAGGCCAGTGACTGCTGCCCAATTTGAGTCTTGGGCCAAGGAATAGGGCATCTCTCCACCCTGGGCAGGATGAGCTGAAGCAGCCCCCCAGAACAAGGATTACTATATCCCCCAGGAAGGCCTCCCTTCTACCAGGGAGGAGTTGGGAAAGAACGTGTATGTGTATGTCAAATGTGGGTCCCCCACAAGAAAGGGAGCCTGTTCAACATGCTATGTGCTTTGCCCATCAGCAAGCACCCACAAATGCAGGTGGATTTCCATACTGGAACTGATGAGAACTCGGACATCGCTTTCCATTTCCGAGTGTACTTTGGCATATCTGTGAAGCTAAACAGCCGTCAGAATGGGAGTTGGAACTGCGAGGTTTCATCCTGCGAAGTGCCCTTTGTGGAGGGCCAAGAATTTGAACTGCACATCTTGGTGCTACAAAATGAGTACCAGGTAAGGGTGCCCAGGAACCATCAGGTCCACGGCCTCCACAGGCCTCACAGGACACAGCTCTCCCTTCCTGGCTTGCCCCAGGGTCCTTCAGGATCTACCTCCCATAACTACTCCTGCCCCTTTAATGACAAAGCACCCTCTGCCTGTACCACCATCCTCAGGTCTTTTCCCAAATCTAATCAGGGTCAAGATCAGCTCACATGCCATTTCCCTCAAAGTGGAGAATTTCCTCTGACTTCACCCACAGTTATTTCTACCTATGCTGTTATTGTTTGAATTTTTGTGTAGCTAAATGATTAAATATGCATACGAATAATCATAATCCACCCCAAATTAAGTCTTTCTCTCATTCTCAAGCCAGCACAACTGTTCCTAGTTTCTTTGTTTCTTCCAGAGATAATACATGCTTATACAAGTACCTCCATCTGTCTACCTTATATGTACTTTCATTTCATTTATTTTTAAGCATTTCATTTATTTTTAAACAGTGTTGTAAGTTTCTCTATATATTATACCATGAGGACTAGAGTTTATTTGCAGTCTACGAATGTATCATAGAGAAATCCTTCTATCCATTATGCTCTATCATTATTTAATGTTTGCATATTATTCCAGTAGAAGGATTACCGAACATGATCTAACTTGACCTTTATTAACACACACTTAGGTTGTTTCCAATATTCTTCTCTCACGAATGATGCCGCATTAAGGTTTTGATACCACACTTTTGTCACTATCAACTTCCCAGTACTTAACACTGGAGGAACTGATTCAAAAAGCACATGCATTTTAAATATGACAAATGAACACCTAAAAAGTGACTGCTTCTCCAGAGCCTCACCAACAAAGAGTATGTTCAAACAGTCTGAACTTTTTAAACAGCTAGGCAAAAAAATAACATTCTTAAGACCGAGGTGAAGCATCTTTTCATATGTTTATAAGCTGTTAAAATAATATACTATTTTTTAGCCATACATACGCTTCTACTTCTTTAAGATCACTTGAGTTTCATTCTTCACACCATCACCCCAAATCTGGGCTACTCAAAGGAAAAACTGGGTCATCAGAGTAAATGGCAGCAAAGATTTGCAGAACTGAGATGTATGCATTCAATGAACACTTATCAACCGTTCAGCCTGTGATACTCTGGGCAAGATACAGGGATTCAAGATTCATGAGAGACAGTTCTTGGCCATGAGAATCTTTGAAGTGAGAGGAAACGCCAAACAAATATAGACCATGCAACAGACAGTGGTAGAACCTCACTGGAGGAATAAGAGAAGCCGAAAATAGAGTGAACAAGACTCCAAAAGAGTCACAAACGTAGTCTATAAAAAAGCAGCATATCTACCGGGTTTTGAAGTATGAGAAGGGGTTTTCCTAGTGGATGGTGTGTATACTAGGGCAGAAACAGAAAGGAAGACTGAGTTTGTTTGATGGCATACTGTATTTCTGACACATTTTCTCTTTCAGGTAATGGTAAATGGCAAGCATCTTTACAGCCTTAACCATCGACTCCCACCACAATCTGTGAAGTTGGTGCAGGTGTGGAGAGATGTCTCCCTGACCTCAGTGTGTATCTGCTAGAGAGGGATGTGACCAGACTCCCCACCGTCAAGGAGATCCCGCCATCTAAGTGACCATGAGACTCCCAGAGTTCACTAACAGAATGCTTCCTCCCCACCCTTCCCCAAAACTTGGTCATTAAAACTTCTAAGAAATTAATAGAATTTGGTTCTTGCTTCAGGGAAAAAAGAGTAAGTGGTCCCCACCAAGAGGGGTGTGGCAGCAGATGGGAAAGAGCGAGGACAGATACTGGATTAAAAAAGATGTGGTGTATATATACAATGAAATATTACTCAACCATAAAAAAGAATGAAATTATGCCATTTGCAGCAACATGGACATAGAGATTATCATACTAAGTGAGAGAAAGACAAATATCATATGCTATCTATTATACGTGAAATTTTAAAAAATGATACAAATCTTATTTATAAACCAAAAATAGACTCATGGACATAGAAAACAAACTATAGTTACCAAAGGGAAAAGGCAGGGAAGGGAAAAATTAGGAGTTCTGGATTAACAGATACACGTTACTATACATGTAGAATAGATGAACAACAGGACCTACTGTGTGGCACAGGGAACTATCTTCAATTTCTTATAATAACTTGTAATGGAAAAGTATCAGAAAAAAATATATATATGTACAACTGAATCACTTTGCTGTACACCAGAAACTAACATTATAAATCAACTACACTTCAATTAAAAAAAGAAGATAAAAATTATTACTAGAGACAAAGAAGAACATTGTAAAAGGCAGCATTTCATCTAGGGGGGAAGCATAGCTCAGTGGTAGACTGCGTGCTTAGCATGCACAAGGCCCTGGGTTCAATCCCCAGTACCTCCATTAAAATAAATAAATAAATCTAATTACCTCCCCCACCAAAACAAAAAAAAATTTTTTTAATTTAATTTAAAAAATAAAAAAACAGTAACAATTGGAGACTTTAATACTCCTCTTTCAATAATGAATAGTACAACTAGACAGAAGATCAAGAAAATAGAAGACTTTCCCAGGGGGGTGGAGGGTGGGAAGGGATAGACTGGGATTTCAAAATTGTAGAAAAGATAAACAAGATTATACTGTATAGCACAGGGAAATATACACAAAATGTTATGATAACTCACAGAGAAAAAATGTGACTATGAGTCTGCATATGTCCATGAATGACTGAAAAATTGTGCTGAACGCTGAAATTTGACACAACATTGTAAAATGATTACAAATCAACAAAAAATGTTAAAGAAAAAAAGAAAATAGAAGACTTGCACAACACTATAAAACAATTAGGTTTAACAGAAATCTACAGTTCACCCAACAACAAGAGAATGCAGATTCTCCTCAAAGGCACATGGATTATTGTCCGGAATAGACCATGTTAGGCCATGAAACAATTCTCAAAAACATTAAAGGACTGAAATCATACAAAGTATGTTGAGCACAATGGAACTAAATTAGAAACCAAGAACAGAAAGAAATTTGGGAAATTCACAAATGTGTGGAAATTAAACAACGCATTCCTATATAACCAACTGGTCAAAGAACAAATCACAAGAGAAATTAGAAAATATTTTCAGATAAATAAAAACAAAAACACAACATACCTAAACTTATGAGATGCAGCAAAAGCAATGTTTGCAGGGAAATTTATAGTTATAAATTCCTAAATTAACATAAAAGAAAATTTTCAAATAAATAACCTTTCACCTTAAGAAACTGGAAGAGCAAACTAAATCCAAAACAAGCAGAAGGAAATAATAAAGATGAGAAAAGAAATAAATGAAGTAGAAAGGAGAAAAACAATAGACAAAATCAAAAACCAAAAGTTGGTTCCTTGAAAAGATTAACAAAACTGGCAAACCTTTAGGTATACTGAGCAAGAAAAAAGAGAGAAAGCTCAAATTATTAACAATTGGCAAAGAAACTTTAAAAGTCTATTAGAACTTACAAACATTCAGTGAAGTTACTGGACAAGACATGAAAACCAATGGCATTCTTATACACCAGTTTAAGAGTCCATTTGCAATAAAGAACTTATTCACAATAGCAACTAAACCCTTAATGCTCCTAAAATTCAATCAAATAAAAGGCACGAAGGATTTGTTTAAATTGTGAAATTATGCACATAAAACTTACAAAACAAATCAGAATAATTAAAATTAAAAAAACAAAATATTCATATACCCATCACCAAGCTTCAGAAATAAAACGTTAGTACCTTATAATCTCCCTAGTTGTCCCTCCCCACTGCCTCCACTTTACTCACCTTCCCAAGCAAACTCTATTTTGAATTTGTTTCTCATTCATTCGAGTTACAGTTTTACTATCTATGTCCACAAATCAATTAGGAAAAAAACCTATAGAACTTACAGAATGTAATACAAAACCTGAATAAGTGGACACACACATCACATGAATGGAAAAGAATCAATTTTAAAGATTCCAGTTCTCCCGTAAATTAATCGAAGCAGTCATGAATTTCTAAGCAAAATCCCAATAGGACTTTAAAGAAATTCTCAGACTCAAAAATTCACACACAGTGTAAAAAGGTCAAGGATAGGTAAGACAATCTTGAAGAACTAGGAGGGAAGACTCAGCTTCATTTGATGTCAACAGATCACATATTAAAGTGCTTGATACAATCAGAGTAAGACATACTGCATTGGTGTCGATAAAAAACAAATAATAGAAAAGGTGGCATTACAAGTGAGTCTGGAAGACAGATCTGCTAGAAGTTAGAAGCGGTCTGGGCTGAAACTTCGGGGAGTCACAACAGTAGAGTAGGCAGGGAGGCCTACCAGAAGGACTTCGACTTGAGACGGAGGGCAAGGGTTAGGGGGTGGGGAGGAAGAAATGGAAGAGAGGGAGACTGGGAGAAGGAAAACGAAAGGACGGAAGGAGAGAAGATGAGGAAAAGGATAAGAGAGAGAGAAGTCGGGGAGAGGTGGAAGGAGGAGGTAGCAGGGGAAGAGAGGGTGGAAAAGAAGGGAAAGAGGGGGAAATGGAAGACGGGAGGGGAAGGAGAAAAGCACGAGGGGAACGTCAAGAGGGGCAAAAGTATCCGACGTAACAGCAGCCATCGGAGAACAGTTTCAGGCCTCCAGCACCAAAATGTGCACAGCTTTCTAAATTAGGACAGGGACCGAAATATCGATGATGTAGGTGTCTTACCAAGAATTACTTGACTAAATTTTAAAATAGGAAGCAGCCCTCGTCGTTCGTTTGGGACTCGGAGCAACCGCAGCCTGGCCCAAACTTAGCACGAGTAACATTCTGGTCAGCAGCGTCTCCCTCCACATAAACCCGCGAGTTAAACGCGCACTCTCGCGAGTATATGCTCACGCGCGCGCACGTATTCACATGCGCAATCGCGCTGCCACGTTATTCCCGTTTTGTCAGAGCGCGTACGGGCTGACCCCGCGGTCGGAGGTGCGAGAGATGCCCACGGACAGTAGTGTTCCGCCGACGGGCGCGGTGAATGGCGACCGCGACGTCCTACCGCTGGCGGGAGGCGGTCCCAGCGCGGCGTGAGGAACCCGGGAAAGGCCGGGTGACGGACAGGGCTGGCCGAGGGAGACCCCGAGAGCGGGCCGGGCACGGGGACGGCCCGGCCTGGCTGCGTTCACACGTCCCCAGCACAAGCCCCGGGGGCTTCGGGCCTGGCTTCGGGCCTGGCTTCGGGAAAGCGCAGCCTGTGGGGAAGAGGTGCCCAGCGCCCACGGCAGCCGGCTAAGAGGATTTGACGAACCCAACTGGGTGCTTCTGGATGTGTGTAGAGCAAGGGAAGTAGCCCACGAAGCCAGCTGGCGAACGCGTTACCCCCAACGTCTACCTGGATTATTTTACGTTTATCGAAGATCTCTTTGCATCTGTGGCTCTAAGTCGTCTGGCCACAGAACTTGGCTGCGATTGGCTGAAAGTCGGAGAATAGTTACACACAATGTCCTGTACATCGAAGAGGAAACTACGTTTAGAGAATCCTGCCATTCATTCTCTTTTCAATTCATGTAACACAGAGTCGTTTGCTAATTCTACAACTAAAACAGTTTTATTGGGGGGAGGCGGGCTGTAAATAAGGGAAAAGAAAGCAATTCTTGCACCGTTGGAAAAAAGGGAAGAGTGTCAGCAGAAAACAACAGAAAACATGTAGAATAAATATTGGATATTCTGAAGCAGGTTTTTAGAAAAATCCTGATTGATGCAGATTCTTTCCCTTGCATTGTAGAAAGTATCTTACGTTTGCCTCACTGCAAAGGTTGGTTTTACAAGAATAAAACTTGACTCAACAACTTGCCAATACTAAAACCCATGGATATTAACCAAGATGAGTAAAGAAACAACTACAAGGCCCAAATTTCTAAACTTACATCTGGAAAATTAGGAATGGAGGTCTACTGAGGAACTTCGGAAATTTCAGAATCTGTAATCCCTTTGTGTCATAACCAATAAAGACTGATTACTTAGTGGAAGATTAATCTTGTCTCTTCCAAGATATTTTAAGTGACAGGTGAAATCAAAATACAACAAAGCATATATTGTATATATTATGTGTTAAAGTGTTTTCAAGAACATCTGAAATATGAAAAGGACATATTTTTGCTTAACTTCTACACTTTCATATATTTTATTTTTTGAGTAGGTAGTAGCTTCACCAGGCTCATAAGAGAAAAGGTATAAAAAATACGGGGAAGAGTCTTCCTTGCCTTTTCCCCATGTACTCAGTTCCCACTGCAACCCCACACAGAATCACAGTTATCAGGTCTTAACGTGTTCTTCCAAAATGCCTTCACCGGGGAGGGTATAGCTCAATAGGAGAGTGAGTGCTTATCATGCACAAGGTCCTGGGTTCAATCCCCAGGACCTCAACTAACAACAACAACAAAAGTGCATTGGGGAGGTCAGTTATGTTATTGGTCTCAACAGAGGAGTAGACCTACCACCCAATGACGTCAGGCTTGGCCATTTGACCAGTGAAATGTGGGCAGTAGTGATAAATGTCAGTTCTGAATACAAGTTTGAAGAGCATTGGCCGTTTCCATCATTTACGTTTTCCATCTTGTCATATGAATGGGATGTCCCAAATAGGCAAGGCTTCTTCAGGCTGAATCTTGAATTGAGGAAGGTGCGGAGAGCAGAGCTATAGCCCACCCAGAGCAGATATGTGGTGTAAGTAAAAAGCATAAACTATTGTCATAAACCATTAAGAATTTGGTGGTGTTTATTACCACTGCAAATGCTTGATGGACACCAAGTCATCCTTTGGGGTTACTTATCTGGATTTCCCTTTAGAACCATTTGGAATGATTCTTTGGGAAGAAGAGCTCTTTGCTTCAGCAAAAATATTCTCCCACTGATTGAGAATATAGCAGTTTCTGAATTGTTTACCCTGTATTTATTTATTACACGTCTGTCCCACAGCCTTACAGTAGCAGCAGGCTTTGCTAAACTGGTGACATTCAAAGGTAACATGTAGCCATCTCCTTAACTTTAAACACATTCTAATGGTTTCTCTTCAGAGTTCACTTTGGGCTTCACCGTTTCCTGCTCTGACACTGCCGGTGGACATCGAAAGGTTCATAGAATCACCTGGAATTTCCTTGGATTTCTGAAACCAGCTTGGAGTCTTCTTCACTTGGTTCTTGAGGGATCCCAAGGAGGCCACATACATTGGGAAAGAGTTTCTGCCCCCTAATGAGAGGGTCAGGCCTAGAGAAAGAGGTGCTTGCTGCCAAACAAACCATAAGGAAAGGAAAGGTGCTTGGACTTGAATCTGAATGACCCCGAAGTTCAAGTTCCTGACCATTTCAGCTGTGGCCTCTGAGTGTTCCTGTAAGTACATAGTACATCCTTAGGACAGGGAAGAGACTAAGTAACATCCCCTCCAAACACACACATACACATCCTTTGTTATCACACGTGGCAAAGAGCCGTGCACAGGGAGGTGGGACAACTTCAAAAGCATTTAGAAGAGAATCACGAGGGCTAGAAGTTTCAGGGGCTCAGCCTGAGTTATTTATAATGCCCTTGGGGTAATGAATACGGTTTCCCATCATTGGCAGTATTCATTCATTTGTAAAGAAAAGCATGTGTGAAACTCCAATAGGTCTGGGAAACGTGAGAACAGTGTCTCTCCCTGATGTGGAGATCCACCAGCCTCCTGCCGGAGTATGCTCTCCTAGCCAGTGGAGTCATATCAAGCACAACAGAAATTTTCCTTTGTAAGCTTGGTCTTACAGGCTAGACACAAAAGCAAAATGTCCATCTTTCTTTAATACACCTAGTGAAGTAAAAGCCCATAAGAAACAATGTATTCATGGAGTAATGATTCCCCAGGAAACACAGTGTCACTTACATTTTAAAATTTGGACGAAAAGAGAATGGTTCTGGGTATATTGGAGACCTTGGTATTGTGAAAGAATATGTCCCGAGAATAGGGACTCATTAATCCAGTAAATATATGCTTAACACATACTTTGTCAGAAACTGTTAAAAGTGCTGGAATAAACAAGGGATGGGAAATGTAGGAGTATTACAGTGACATAGTTCATAGTGTTTCAACTGGCCAGGATTGTGGGTGGATTAGGAACAACGAGAAATGAAGACAACATAACTGAATTAACAAATGAGTAGATTATTCTCATTAGCTTTCAAACCAGAGTTGTGGGGCTCTTGCAAGTGTTTGGTTAGAACAGTGGTTCTAATGCTGCCTATGCATTAAAATTACCTGGGAAGCTCTTAAAAACCCCAATCCTAGGATGCTTCTGACAATAAAGTCAGAATCTCGAGGGAAGGGATTTGGGCATCGGTAATTTTTAAAGCTCCAGGTGTTTGGAATGTGAACTGAGAACCAGTGGGTTAAAAGAATAATTTGTCCCAGGATTGATGTTATTCTGTGGAGCATAGTAATATTCTCCACAAGAGGCACTGGGAAATTTTAGGGAAACACTTATTTGAATGCGGCCTAATTTTAACAAACCCAGCAGAATGAATAAGACCACTTTGGTGTCATTTCCCTCGGTGAAGCACAAAGGGTAAAAAGGAACCAAGACAAGAATGTTTCACCAATTTTTTTTTTTTTTTGCTTATTTGAAGTCACTGAGCCAGTAGATTTTGAATGGGGAAGCTCAGTTCCAGTTCTGTGGGTACTTCCAGAAATAGTCTATCTCCAAATACAGATGAAATTCCAGAAAAGATGTCCACTCAACAAGTTAACAGCAGAGTAAGTACTTAATACACTACTCTGACATGACCCCAGACAACACTCACAGGAAGACATGAATGGTGTGTGACAGCTCACGCATTGTTTTCTCACAGCATCCATGGTCTCACAAGCCATCAGCAAATCTGGAAAAGCCCCAGAACTCCTTTTTATCAAGCCCTTGTTTCCATCAAGAATTGAACTTGACTGCCCTCTAGTGGGCAGAAGACTGACCCATCCAAGAGTGACAATCGAGTGAAATCATGGGCTGGGCTACACTGCCTCATGGTCCTACCGGAGTGTGGATTCTGGACAAGCACTTCAATGACCCTCTGAGGACTGAACTCTCTTTAGAGGTTTATGTGGAAATTTATCTTTCCAAGATGCGTTCACAGTAGTGACTTGGGGAAAAGGACAGCAAGAAAAAAATCAAACTTGGACAGCGTAAGAATGTTACCAAAAATTTGTAGGCTAGAGAGTAAAGCAAAATGACCATCTTTTTTTTTTTTTAATACACCTTTTGAAGAAGAGCTAGGTCATCCGTCTATTAAATGATTATTGATTGGTCAGAGACTCAACATAACCTAAATAATTTGTTTAGAACTGGGGAGAAGAAAGAGGTTGTCATGCTATGCTGGAAAAATTTGGTCTGTGAAAAAAATAAGAACTTACTATTTCATTCAATAAATATGTGTTCAACATTTCCTCTGTACCAGACACTGTTATCAGTGCTCAAGTAGTAAACAAAGGATGGCCCATAGAATTATTAGAGTGAAATATTTACCAAGGGTAGGCTGGTCTCCAATGTGGGTGGGTTGGGAAGAACAAGGAGTGAAGATAACACAATTGAATTAACATCATGGATCTGCACGATGTCACTGTTCGTCTGATTAGCTATTGGGCAATGTGACTGCACATACTACAAGGATTTGGTTAGAAAATAATTTGTTGCAGGACAGATGTTATTACAAGGTTGATCTGTGGGAGTGCAAACTTGGGTTAACAAACTTTGATATTATAATAATTGCTTTTACCAAGTCATATTCTCACCTTTATGTAAACACATAAGAAATGTATAATAAAAACCAATGCTTTCTATATTTGACTTTATACTGCTGCTTCAAAGCAAAATGTCCAAAAGCTTAAAAGACTAAACTCTCAATACCAGTCACCACCTTATCTATGGAACTTAGCTTAGTTGCCTTGAAGCTGCTTTGCTAGCAGGAATTGCTACAATCTGTCTCCTTGCTGTAAAAAGCAGGGACATGCTTTGCTTGCTTTGCTTAATTCAAGGTCATAGATTGAGGGCTGCTTATACTTGTGGAAAACCATAACTCGTCCCTTGCCCTAACTGGCAGGACATGCTTCCCTTATCAGGCGTAGGTGGATGGTGTAGGCTGTTCTTGCTCACAGAAGACTGTAACTTAGTCCTTAGCTGGGAACAGCTGGGCTGCTTCGCATGCTTAGACAATTTCTAATCATTGTATGGAGACTTTGTGGTGGTCTGGGTTTTCATTATCAATTATTTGGAACACTGTAACCTTGCTCATGATTGTTTGAGGCTTAAAATAACCATTTGTATTATCAATATTGTAACCTTTTCTCTAAATATAAATTAAGATTATAGTGTTTCTGTTTTTCAAGAACTGAAACTGCTGACCTGCATCCCTGCAGGTACGCCATGCCCCTTACTCATTCCTATGAGGTATTTTACTTTGACTCTTTGTTTGACTAGTCTAAATAAATACAAGAGCTTTGGAGGAGCTCAGGGAGTTGGTCTCCAGCTCCCTCTCACTCTCTTGACCTGATAAAGTCTTGAGTAATTTCTTCCGCGGTAGGATCTTTGCTGGGCAAAACCCACAACGAACAGAAGCCACACTGATCCCTCTCCTTTTTTCTGATCCAGTGGGATATTGGAAAAGTGTTTTATCCTGTATAAACTGACATTAACTGGACAAGGGGAATTAATGAGTCAAAACTCCAGACACATTGAGACCAAAGGGGGAAATGTACAGAGGCAAGAATTTGTCCTTGAATTTCTTGCCAGTTAGAGAAACAGTGGATTTAGAATATAGAATCTCAGTCATGCTTCAAGAGCTATCTATTGGAATTTACAAAGGTGATTACTCATCAGAACTCGGGCTCAAGACCACATTTGTCTGATTTGTAACCAACAAAATGTAAGAACCCCCTGGAGTAATTTTTAATTATGCAATTTAATTCAGTAATCTCTTACTATTGATTTGACTTTTCTCCCCAAATAGAATCAAAACGCACTTCTCATTGGCGATCCAAACCATGGAGAAATCATGCTGGGTGCTCCTGAAAGCATCCTGAGTCTACCCGAGTCTACTTTAATCCTGAAGACAGGCAGATGACAAGCAGGATTCAACCTGCATTCTAGAGTTGTCCAATAACTTTCCAGCTCTACTGACAGTTAATTCCAAACCATTCTAATTCCTGGGGACAAGGGGTGGGGTGAAGGAAAATATCTTTAGTGAAACGACATCAAATTTTCATATGCTTATAACTTCAATTTGTTGAATCTGGATGGACTGAAACTATCTCTCATGAGTACAAACCTGCCTTTGTCTTGACTACATCTTGACTATCTTTGTCTTGGCTGCTTCTGAAGTGAACTCAGATACTGTAAAGAATCATAAATTAAAGCTAGTAAACTGATTAACCTTATTGACAGGAACTAACTTATCCATTTGCATGTTGAAAAATAGGTCCTCACCAGGGGGGAGGGTAATAACTCAGTGGTAGAGCACGAATGAGCATGCATAAGGTCCTGGGTTCAATCCCCAGTACCTCCATTAAAAAAATAAATAAACCTATCTTCCTCCTCAAAAAAAAACAAGTCGTTGAAACAAAAGTTTCTGGCTATATTGCAAAGCTATAATAATCAAAACAGTGTGGTACTGTCATAAAAACAGACACATAGACCAAAGGAATGGAATCAAAAGCTCGGAAATAAACCTCCCATGTATGGTCAACTAGTATTTGACAAGGGAGCCAAGAATACCTAATGGGGAAAGAATTGTCTCTTCAATAAATGGTGTTGGGAAAACTGATTAATCACATGCAGAGAATGAAAATTGACCCCTATTTAACAGCAGTCACAAAAATGAACTCAAAATGAATTAGAGACTTAAACATAAAACCTGAAACACTAAAATTCCTGGAAGCAAACATATGGGGAAAGCATGCTGACATTTGTCTTGGCAATAATTTTTTGGATATGACATCTAAAGCAAAAAGAAATGAATAAGTGGGATTACATCAAACTAAAAACCTCCCACACAGCAAAAGAAACAATAAACAAAATTTAAAAGGCAACCTCTGGAATGGAAGAAACTATTTGCAAACTTATCTATCTGACAAGGGGCTAATATCCAAAATATATCAGGGAAAAAAGGCAAACAAATCTGACTTGAAAATTGACAGAGAACTTGAATAAACATTTTGCCAAACATGATATACACATGGCCAACAAGTACATGAAAAGATACTCAGCAAAACTAATCATCTGGAAAGTATAAATCAAAACCACAATGAGTTATCTCTTCACACCTGTTAGAATGGCTATGATCAAGAAGACAAGAGATGACAAGTCTTGGAAAGAATGTGGAGAAGTGGGAAACCTTGTGCACTCTTGCTGAGAATGTAAATTGGTACAGCTACAATGGAATACAATATGGAAGTTTCTGAAAGAATAAGAATAGAACTACCATATGACTCAGCAATCTCACTTCTGGGTATATGTCCAGAGGACATGAAATCAGGATCTCAAAGAGATATCTGCTCTCTGGTGTTCACTGCAGCATCATTCACAAATAGCCAAGATATGGAAACAACCTACATTTCTGTCTATGGATGAATGGATAAAGAAGATGTGATAGATAGATAGATAGATAGATAGATAGATAGATAGATAGATAGATAGATACAGTGATATACAGATATATAATATATGTAATATACATAATAGAATATTGTTCTACCATGAGAAAGAAGGAAATTCTGCCATTTTCAACAACATGGATGGACCTGGAGGGCATTATATTAAATGCGATAAGCCAGATAGAGAAAGACAGATACCACTTATATGTGGATATATATGATATCACTTATATGTGGAAACTTAAAAAGCCAAACTCACAGAAGCAGACAGTAGATTGGTGGTTGCTAGGGGCTGGGAGGTGGGGAACATGGGGAGATATAGACAAAGGGTACAAACTTACAGTTATAAGATTAGTAAGTTTTGAGGATCTAATGTTCATCATGATGATTATAATTAACAATACTGTATTATATATTTGAAAGTTGCTAAGAGAGTAGAACTTAAATGTTTCCACCACTAAAAAAAAAAAGTAATTATGTGAAGTGACGGAAGTGTTAACTAACCCTATTGTGATTACTTCAAAATATATACGTGTATCAAACCATCACACTGTACAACTTACAATGTCGTTGAGAACTGAGGTATCAATTTCACCTCAATAAAACTGAGGAATAAAATATACCTTTCTCCCTAGATCTCTTGCTATTTCAAGATCAGGTTTCTGCAGGACTGTGACCATAAGCTTCCTAGAAACCCTTTTGTCTAGTTGGGAGGCTGTCCTAGGCACTGCCTCTCATTATTGAACTCTTAACAAAGGATCATAAAGCCACACCTTTCATTTGATCTATATTCGGGCTGTCTTTCACTTTGACCATATTTTGTGGCTGGAGAGACTGGATGTGAGAAAAGCTTTCCTTTCCCAACCTAGCAAGTCACAGTCTCTCTATATTTCCTCTAAATTCTTCTGGAAAATCAGCCAGTTCCTTCTATAGGTCAACCCTCTCTTGCTACACTTTATCATACTCATGAGGGAGTAAACAGCATTATGCCTGGGTATCTCCTTAGCCAAATAACACAGGTCATTAGAAATATTTTCCATCTTTTGGGTAATCACAGGCAACAGGTTACCAAATTATTTCACTACCTCATAACATAGAGTCACCATTTTTCCTGCTCAAATAAAAATATTTCCCGTTTTCCCTATGTATATTAGCCTTTTGTTAGGGCTAAAACTCCTGATGCCAACTTCTGGAGCAGTTATCTATGGCTATAACAATGTTGCATGACAAATCACATCAAACACAGTAGCATAAAATAACAAGCATTTATTTAGTCAATGAGCCTAGAAGTCAGCTGGTAGGTCGGCTGGGGACTGACTGATCTTGAGACCACTTTCCTCAGCTCCATTATTGTCTTCCACCATCCAGAAAGCTAGTTCAGAGTTGTTCTCATGGTTGAGACGGGAATGGAAGTATGAAATGCCTCGAGGCTCAGTCTCAAAACTGACACCTCATCATCTCTGCCACATCCTATTGGTCAAAGTAAGTCACAAGGCCAGCTCAGATTCAAGGCACGGAGAAAAAGAATCTACCTTTTGATGAGAAGAGCTGCAAACTCATTGTCCAAAGGGTGCAGAAATAAGATGGAGAATGTGGGCCACTTTTACAATTAATCTAGCACAGTACAATCTTGGGAAAAGAGACAAGGCTTGTAACATCATGTTTAGACCTCAGCACAGCATTTAATATCTCAGGAGAAATAAGCAAATCTGGAAAATCCACTAGTCAGAGCTCAGAGAAAGAACTACCACTTACTCATAAGTAAGCTCAAGCCCATCTAGTGAGCACAAGTCGTAAAGCCTAGAATAATCAGGGGCAATAAAGATGCAAGAATGACATCATGATTTCCCCAACTGTCCTAAGCCAGGTGCAGATTCTGAGTCATGGTTTCATCCCACAGCCCTAAATGTACTGATTTAAGGTCCAAGGTCAACATGAGTATTTATCCTTTAAAGGAAATCTTTGTTCACAGTAAGGACAAATTTCCCACCAGTGTTAATTATTTCAGGCTTTGCAGCCTTTGGGAGAAGCAGATCCTGTGTCTTTCCTTATAAACTCTTCACTCCTCTTTAAAAATATGAATTGATGACCATGGGTTTAAATTCTCTTCTCTATTTTTTTCCTGTAAAAATATATCACGGAACTCCTGATATCAGCTTCCTTAGTTGTTTAGTCTGCAGCGTGACTGAAATTGTCCTCAAATGCTTCTGAAATACTGGCAGTGAGTCAGAGGCAAAGATGCTGCAGCTGCTATGGGAACAGTCTTGGGAGCAAGAGCTAACCTGGAATCTATTTCAGATGTTTGCTCTTATCTCCCCACATGAGCACTTCTGTTTAATACACCACAATTTTGTTTAAAGCCATTCCTGTTCCCTCATAAGAAGAGGGACTTTCAGCCTCTCCTGGAAGGTGATTTTTGGCCTCAGAAGGCAGGATTCTGTCTGTCTCTGTAGGATTATAGCAAATTACTACAATTTATAGTTTCTCCTTGAATAATATACTTTATTACCTAAGTCTGGGAATTCTTTTGTTACATATTTGTGATTTTCCAGGCAGCCTGAGGATGGGAGCAATGGACCTTGAGCCTCCAGCCTAGCCCGGAAGCTGCCTTTTAAGGAAGCCACACATCCAGTGATTGCAGAGATGCTTGGTGGGAAGCCACATTTGAAGCAGCACGTAGGCTGATTGTTGCGTTTTATAAATGTGGTGCTTGGACAAGGGAAATAAAAATGCAGCCTCATGATCTGCGGATAAGACCTAATGCCTCAGAATAGCTATTCCCAACAAGGCAGAGAACACTGAGTCACTGAAGTAATTTGCTGACATCCATTAATCACTCCATCATGGTGGTAGTCGCCACCAGTGAAATCCTTATATGAGGTTTCTCACGTTAATTACTATAAAGAGAAAGTAACTGGAAAGTCAATATTTAAGATGCATGTTACAATATTATGGGATACTTAAAAATAATGGTGATGAATATGTAACTATCAAGAAAATTATTTATAACCACAGTGAAAAATATGGATGAATCTCATAAAAACAATGTTGCGCAAAAGAAACCAGACACAGGAGTACATAAAGTGCAAAAAACAAGCAAAATTAACTACAGTATCAGGACTGTACCCTTAGGTAGTTTAAAAAAAAAAAAAGCAAGGAAATGATTACCATAAATATCAGGATAGCAGTCACCTCTGGCTAGAAAGGAGAGGATAGTGATAAGAAGGGGAAAAGGATTTTGGGATACTGGAAGTATTAAATTTCTTGATCTGAATGCTGATTACATGGATATTCACTTTGTGATATGTCATTCAACTGTATATTTACATTTTGTATACTTTTTTCTGCACATTATATTGCAGATAAGATTTAATAAATAAGATTTATTTAAAAAATTAATGTCTAAGAATAGCCAAAGCAACTTTTAAAATAACAAGGAAATATTTTTATAAAACTTTAGTAGTTAAGAGGATTGGTATGAAGATAAACAAATGAATAAATGGAAAACAATAAAGAACGTCACCCCCCCCCCAAAGAAACCCATAAGCCTAGAATATCTTGGTATAGAATTAGAGATAGCCTAGGCTGTAATCTTAGGAAAGCCAACAGGAAGTGATCTTGTGAGACTTTCCTTATAAACATTTAAACTGGTTGAGACATAAAATATAGCTCTGCCCTTCGACGTTCTGGGGAACAGGGGATGATTTCAGACGTGTTGGCTCTCCCGGCCGCTAGGAGGCACCTGGAGGATCGCGGGCGCATCGGGATGACGCGTGCGCAGTGTGCTCTTAGGGGGCGGCCGCGGACGCTAGGCTCTTGCACGTGGGTTTGCACACAGCGTTTACCCGTGTGCATAACGCTCACGCACGCGCACTTACGTGCTCACCCTTAGTCGTGCGGTCTCGTTATTCCTATTTTTCTGGGAGCGGCGGAGCTGACCCAGCGGTGGGAGATGTCCAAGCTGCCCGCAGACAGCAGTGTCCCGTCGACGGACGCGGCGAATGACAACGGTGACATCCCGCAGGCGGAGGTAGGCAGAGGGAGGCGGGAGCCAGCCCTGGCGCCGCCTGTGGAGGCCAGGGAAGATCCGATGGCGGCGCCGAGGGAAGGTCCGATGGCGGCGGCCAGGGAAGTTCCGATGGCGGTGCCGAGGGAAGGTCCGGTGGCCGCGGCCAGGGAAGGTCCGATGGCGGCGCCCAGGGAAGGTCCGGTGGCCGCGGCCAGGGACGCCCGGATGGCAGAGGTCGCCCGATTATTGGCGGACCCAGCGGAAGAAGAGGGGCCTGAGGGCAGACCCCGGTCCAGGCCGGGGAACGGCCCAGGCCTGGCTGCATTGCCGTATCTCCGTCTCCGTCACCCGCTTCGAGTTTTAGGAATTAATTACCAGCAGTTCCTCCGCCACTATCTGGAAAACTACCCGATTGCTCCGGGCAGAATACAGGAGCTTGAAGAACGCCGCAGGAGATTTGTGGAAGCCTGCAGAGCCAGGGAAGCGGCGTTTGATGCCGAATATCAGCGGAATCCTCGAAGGATGGATTTTGATGTTTTAACATTGACTATAGCTCTGACTGCATCTGAAGTTATCAATCCTCTGATAGAAGAACTTGGTTGTGATAAGTTTATAAGTAGAGAATAGTTTAGTGACGAAGCTACTTAAAGAAGAACGTCTGCATTCAAGACAGTCATACCAATCCTGCAACTTGACTTTTAAAAGTCAAAGTATATGACAATATAGTTTAAAAAAGAAGAAGAAGAAAGCTTCTCATGAAAAAGCATCAGAAAAGAAATAGAAGAAAAGGTCAAAAGGACTCCTCTAAAATCCTTTGAGTTTGTGATTGATAAAGATTCTTTTCCCTGCATTGTAGAAACGTCTTTCAAAATTGCTTCACTAAAGTGAAGAATAGTTTTATAAAATTGAGGTTTGATAAAGAAAAATTGCCAGTAACGGAACTAATGATGATGAAAGAAATTCTCAAATAGCAATGATAGAAATATGAGTTCCAGCTGAGTTACTAGGACTGGAAGGCCATGGGGAGAATGTGAAATTGTCAGAATATGTGCTTTCTTCCTGTCAGATTCAACAGAAGTTTTTAGTGTAAGATTGGTTTTGTGTTTTCTGAGGCATTTCAAAGGGCAAGCAAAATAAATACTGTATATATTACATGATTATGTGTTCAAAAATATCTGAAATTTCCGAGTTTTATCTTTCATTCAGTTTTTAATACTTTTTTTGGTAAATAATCTATTTATAAGCTCCCAAAATATAAAATGTACAATGAAAAGTCTTCCATCCCTGTCCCCCTCGCTCCACTACCTACCTCAGTCCCCATCTGTAACCCCAATACCTTGTCTATCCTTCCAGTGTCCCTGTATACACAAGCAAATACAAATCTGCTTGTGTATACAGGGGCTTTTCATTTTTTTCACAAAAGTTGGCAAGTTATATTTAGTGATTTATGCATTGCATTTTCAGTAAGAACTTATCTTAAAGATCATTCCAAACCACGACATTTCCTCATTCTTTTGTAGAGCTGCATTTTATTTCATTCTGTGGTTATGGTGTAATTTACTTAACCAGGAATATATTGATGGTTATTTAGGTTTTCTTCCCATCATTTTATATTGGCCAAAAAATTTGCTATCTTAATCTAGTATGCATATCATAGGGCATGTGCACAAATACAGTATTGCTGTGATTCTAAGTATACTTTTCATATATCAACGTCTCTGAAATTGAGGTATATCTTACATTTGATGGCATAATAACAGCATTTTCATAAAAACAATGCTGTACTTTATAACCAGCAGCTTCTTAGATTCTTCGTTGTGTATAATATCTGTAGCATGAATTTCCAAAAGTGAGAATTCTGAGCCAAATGCACTCATTTGAAAGTTTATAGATAATGCTTATTAGCCTTCCATACATGTTGCACCATTTTACACCCCCACCCCCAGCAACTGATGAACACAGACGCTTCCTTACAGCCTGGCCAACACAATGTCATCAGATGTCTGGTGTTTGCCAATCTATATAGTTGAAAAATGGTATATCAATTTTAATTTGCTTTCCTCTCATTCTGAGTGAAGTTAATTATCTTTTCATTTGAATCATATATATTTCTTTTTCCACGGACTATCTGTTCACATCCTTTTTCCACTTCTCTCGTGAATAATTTTGTCCTTTCTTTATTAACTCTAGTAACTATTACTGAAATAGTGAGATGAGATATGATAATAGCTTATAATGTGAGTTATGGATTTTTTTTCCCAGTTTGTCATTTGCTTTTGGTTTTCCTGAAAGACTTTTGGCATGAAGATTTTTGCTTTTGTTTCTTTTAAACCCTCAAGATTTTGAATCTCAGGTTTTCTTGGTGTGTGTGTGTGTGTGTGTGTGGTTTCATTGTTCATATTCGAATCTTTAAACCTTTTGGAATTTATCCTGATGTACAGTATGAGGTAAGGATCCAAAATTTCCTTTTTAGATGGCTACCTGGCTATCCCAGTACCACTTAGTAACTAGTCCATATTTTCCCCATTAACTTAGCTTAAAGATGCCTCTTCATCATTTACTAAACTGTATTTTAAATTCTCTAACTAGTTTTATGTTTAGTAATGCTCAAACCTCTGATTATACTTCATTTTCAGAGTGTTTCTGGCTATTTTTGTTTATATTACTATTACTACATCATTCACAAAGGCAGTTTATCTTAGTTTACCATGTGTGTCAGTTTCTGGTGTACAGCATAATGTTTCAGTCATACGTATACATACGTATGTTTGTTTTCATGTTCTTTTTCATTATAGGTTACTGCAAGATATTGAATATAGTTCCCTGTACTATACAAAAGAAACTTGTTTAGCTATTTTATATATAGTAGTTAGTATCTGCAAATCTTGAACTCCCAACTTATCCCTTCCCACCTCCTTCCTCCCTGGTAACCATAAGTTTGTTTTCTGTGTCTGTGAGTCTCTGTTTTGTAAATAAGTTCATTTGTGTCTTTTTAGATTCCACATATAAGTGATATGGTATTTTTCAGGGAGGGTATAGCTCAGTGGTAGAGCACATGCTTAGCATGTGTGAGGTCCTGGGTTCAATCCCCAGTACCTCCATTTAAAAAATAATAATTAAAATAAATAAATGTAATTACCTCCCCCCAAAATAAAAATATTAAAACATATGGTATTTTTCTTTCTCTTTCTGGCTTAACTTCACTAAGAATGATGATCTCAGGGTCCATCCGTGTTGCAGCAGATGGCATTATTTTATTCCTTTTTATGGCTGAGTAGTATCACATATACATATACATACACCACATCTTTATCCTGTAATCTGTCAATGGACATTTAGGTTGTTTCCATGTCCTGACTATTGTAAATACTTCTTAAAGCATTTTTTTAATTTTAGGGGGAAGGGTAATTAGGTTTGTTTGTTTGTTTATATTTAATGGAGATACTGGGGATTGAACCCTGGACCTTGTGCATGGTAAGCATGCTCTCTACCACTGGTCTCTGCCCTCCCCCTCCTCAAAGGATTTTAATGAGCATTTTCTCTTCCTTGAACAATTTAAGCTGCGTGTCAGCATGTATAGTGGTTTCTGACACCAACTCCCCAGACTTAGGTCTGGGAGGACCCAAATACGACATCGCTGTCATCCTTAGGGATGTGTCATCCTCCGGTACGATATATGAAAGCACGATGAACATAACCAACCAGGGAATCTCGCCACTGTGCCCTGAAGTCAGACTGAAATCATGAGGCTCAAACTCTCTAAAACTCTTAAGTGTTGCCCAGCGGGCCCACCATGAGTCACAAAGACACTCCCTGGAAATTCCAAAGATTTACAGGTTAGCTTCTAAGAATCAGGGACAAAGGCCAATCAGATTATCTATTGTATAATCTGATGGTTCTTCCAAACTAATCCTGTCCTCTCTGTGAATTCTGAGGAAAGTAAGTCTCCATCTCCAAACACTGATGTTCCAGTTATCTATTGCTGTGTAACAAACCACCCTAAAATTTAATGTCTTTAAGCAACCATTTTATCCTGGCTCACTATTCTGCAAGTTGACCCTGCTCAGCTCAGCAGTTCTGCTCCACCTGATGTTGGCCAGAAGCTCAGTTGGGCTGCAATACCGAGGCTGGTTCACTCACATGTCTGTCACCTGGGTGGGAAAAGCCTAGAAGAGCTCTTGTTTGTGTGGATTGTTTGTCAATATTTACTAGATTAGAAATTAAGACTAGGGTGGTGAGGGTATAGCTCAAGTGGTAGAGCACATGGTTAGCTTGCATGAGGTCCTGGCATCAATCCCCTAGTACCTCCATTAAATAAAAAAATAAATAAACCTAATTACCTCCCCCACCCTTCCCCCCAAAAAAGAAATTAAGACTGAGAGTTTTTGGTTTTTTATAGAGGTACCGAGGGGTCAGGACCTTGTGCATGCTTAGCATACACTCTACCACTGAACTATACCCTCCCCCAAGACTGAGAGTTTTGAGTTTTAATTTCTTTTTTTGCTCTGTTTTTGTTTTGGGGGGAGGTAATTAGGTTTGTTTATTTACTTATTTATTTATTTTAATGGCGGTTCGGGGTATTGAGCCCAGGACCTCATGCATGCTTAGCATGCACTCTACCACTGAGGTATACCCTGTCCCCTCAGTTTTTTTTAAATATGTAGACTTACTTTGTAATATTTTAAAAAGCCATTACATGTTAACATAACTTTATGAAAAATAACTTTCAGAGGCATGAGCTCAGCAACATGGCAGATGAAAAACTCTCCTCCTCCCTCTTCTTCAGTCTACAACCAGTAAAACATCCACAACACAACAAAGGTGCCTCTGCCCAATACACCAGGCGTCCAGAGTATTCCACACATCTGTACATCTAGAGGCAGGTGTACTGGGACATGTAGAGGAGACGGAACTGAAGGGACAGGGAGGTGGTTCCAGCAACCCCAGCCCTCCTGCCGTGGCCGCTGAGCCCGCAGCCCCTGAGAACCACCACCAGCGGCAGCAGCAGCAGGGATGGTGGCACACACGACTCTGGCCTCCCAGCAGCAGCGGTGCCCACGACCTCGGTTCACTGGGCGGCAGCAGCAGCAGCAGCAGTGGCGCCTGGGATCCGGCCCCTCCAGCTGCTGAGGCATTCACAACTCCGGCCCCTGGCCACCCATCCGCAGCGGTGGAGCCGGCAAACCTTACAACACTGGACACCGCAGTGACGCCCATGCAACACGGGCTCCCCCGCCCCCTCCTCTCAGTGGCTGAGTCTCCTACCCGGGAGATCCCGGATGTAAGGGAAGCGCGCACCATCTCGGTGCCCTAGGCGGCAACACCAGCAACATTGGCAGAAGCAAAACACCAATGACCCCTGAGGCACAAGAAGCAATAGGGAGGGCTTGGAGCAACACCTCTGACAAAAGCAGTGCAGCGTGGAAAATGCAGGCTGAAATATAACCAGAGGCAGCGCAAGTAAGAAACCCAAACCTGTGCTATAGCACCACCTACTAGAAAAACAGAAGAAACGCCTCAATTTCTAACCTGTTAAAGCGTTAGAATCAAGCGGAAAGGTGTCCCCTACTTCAGACGCATCAGCAAAGAAACACCCCTCGAGCACCATGAAGAACCACGGTAACATTGTAACATGAAAAAAATAAGACAGTTCTCCAGAAACCAAACTTAAATCGGAATACTGGTAACTTACTGATAGGGATTTCAAAATAGCTCTGTGAAGAAACTCAAAGGAGCTATGAGAAAACTCAGAAAGGTAGTTCAGCGAGCTCAGGAATAAAATGAAGAGAAGAAATACGTTGCCAAAGAGATGGAAACTCTGAAAAAGAGCTAAACAGAAATGCTGGAGCTGAAGAACTCAATAAACGGGATGAAGAATGCATTAGAAAGCATTGGAAATAGAGCAGGCCGTATGGAAAAGAGAATTAGTGAGCTCGTAGAAATCTGTGATGCAAGTAGAAGAAAGAGAAATACTAGTTTTTAAGTGAAGAAACTCTACGAGAGCTACCTGACTCTTTTAGGAAGGGCAACATTATGGTAGTGGGTATCCCAAAAGGAGACGAGAGAAGGGGGCAGAGAATGTATTTAAAGAAATAATTGGAAAGTGGCCAGGATGGTGGAGCAGAGGGTCCCTAGGCTCACCTCCTCTCATGAGTGTACCAGGATCACGGCTGTCTGCACAACAGCCATCGATGAAAAGGAGCTGGTGCCTACCAGGGGGGACCTTCCACAACTAAAGACATAGGGAGGGAACCACACGGGATAAGTGGGACGGGCAGGCTTGCAATTAATCAAAGCCCATACCCACAACCTGGGGAACTTGTATTACAGAGGTTCTCAGACAGGAGTGAGAGTTCTGGGTCCCCAGTTGGGCTCCTCAGCCTGGGGGTCCAGCACTGAGAAGATTGGCCTCCAGAGCATTTGGCTCTGAAGGCCAGCGGGGGTTGATTGCAGGGAGGCCCCACAGGACTGGGGAGGTAGAGATTTCACTCTTAAAGGGCTCACACAGGGTCTCAGGTACACAGGACCCAGGACAAACACAGTGGCTTGAGATCCTGGGCCAGACCTACCTGCTGATCTTGGAGAGTCTCCTGGAAAGGTGGGAGGGGGCTGCAGCTTGCCTTGGGCACGTGGACACTGGAGGAAGACACTCTGAGGCTCCCACGTTGGCTCTTTGGCCCGAGGACCTGGCCCCGCCCAGCGATCTGTGGGCTCCGGTGCTGGGAAGCCTCAGGCCAGGCAACTATGGGCTGCCTGGGGACTGGAGGGCCCAGAGCCGCCTCTAGACGCCCCTAGACACGGCCCAGCCCACCAGCGAGCCAAGACCCATCTCCACCAACCACAGGACAGGCGCCTCTAGACAGGCCCCTAGACCAGCCTCAACCACCAGGGGGCAGACACCAGAAGCAAGAAAACTACTATCTCACAATGAAATATCACCTCATATCTGTCAGAATGGCTACTATCAAAAAGACAATGACAAGTGTTGGTGAGGATGTGGAGAAAAGGGAACCCTCATACACCATTGGTGGGAGTATAAATTGGTGCACCCACTATGGAAAAATTAAGAATGGAACTACCACATGACCCCACTACCTGACTTCTGGGTATTTACCCAAAGACTTTGACAATATTACCTTTAAAAGATAATATGAACCCCTATGTTCATTGCAGCATTATTTACAATAGCCAAGATATGGAAACAACCTAAGTGCCCATGGAATCACTATGCCACCCACCAGAAACTAATACAACATTGTAAATCAACTATGCTTCAATTAAAACAATTGGAGGCCTCTGTTTCCATAAGCTTCTCTGGAAACCCAGGCCCCTTTGGGTCCCCACATGTCCTGGCTCCCCTCCTCCTGCCTATCATTTAATGAATTCATAACCCCTGAATAAGTGGCTCCAGTTTTCAGTCTCTTCCCAGTCAAAACCCTTCAGAGAAATTCCAAAGTCCTCAAAGCCATGATTATAGGGCCTGAGGTACTGATTATACAGAGGAGGGAGATAGGCAGGGGCCCCGATCCTAAGAGGGAGATGGGTCAGGCACCCAGAAATGACCCTTATAATCAGAGGTCATTAACTCAAATTTCTACAGGACCAAAGTGGAGGTGAGTGTGGGACAACAGGGAGTGGTGGGGACTCGCAGATTGTGACTCCAAAGGCATCAGCTACTACTCAACTTTGGCCAGTTGTGCCATGTGGAAACACAAGTCCAGCACCACTACAGCTTCAAGAAAAGCTGGGAATGGAGATTTTGTGTGAAAGTGCTTTATTTTCCATTTTTGAAAATGAATTCAAAAAAACTTAAAACTATGGGGGTCAAAAGAACAAATCATCTGAAAACAGGTATTGCCATTGCCCAACTCAGAACTATTTTATCGCACACTTTCTTTTTTATTATTATCATCGTAGTTGATTTAGTGTCATGTATCTTCTCTAAAGCCAGATGTTACAGAAATTTACAAAAATGTGAGGCCATGCCACTTTTCTCACTATTTTTTGTTTTGGAAAATGGTTATGTTTTCATTAAAAATATTATTTATGTTAACATGTAATGGGCTTATTGTTTTAAATAGTTTGTAGAATTTCTCAGTTCTAATTCCTAAGATGTGAATAACCATAGATGAATCTACAGAAACAAAAACTGCTTGGAGGGGAGAAGGCATAGCTCAGTAGTAGAGAGTGTGCTTAGCGTGCATGAGGTCCTGGGTTCAATCCCCAGTACTGCCATTAAAAATAGTAATTAAACTTAAACCCCCCCTCAAAAAAATGGGATGACTTTTTAAAAACTGGGGATCAAGCAGTTGGGTGATCAAGTGTAAGGCAATCCTGAGACCAAATAATTTGAGAATTGCTGCTCTAAATTTGGCAATCCCATTCCTATTTACAAGGGACTGACTGGCCTGGGATTGGCATGTGATCTGAGGAGAGCCAATCAGATTTAAGATCACACATCTGCTAAGCCTTCTGGAAAGGATTTTTCTCCTTGAAAAAGTAGATCTTATTTTATAATCAATTCATATATTTTTACGGTCTCAATGTTCAATACAGTAAATATTAGTAGGTACAGCTCTCATAAACAGAAGTGCTTTGTTCCTCAATTTGTATAAATAAAAAGATTTTGAGACCAAAACGTTGAAACTCTGAACGATCCCAAATGGTATGTTGAAATGGCACACTGTAAGTCCTCCAAGTGTCACTTTTTATTATTATTGTTATTATGGTGACTGATATGATCGAATGTCATAGCCAAAAACCTTTGGTCAAAATTGTGCTAGTGTTCCATTGTGGCAAAACAAATTATCGCAAATTTGGTAGCTTGAAACAACATAAATGTATTAAATATTATTAAGCACTTAACAAATATTTAATAATTATTAAATATTTTATTTTATTATTTATTAAATTTAATAATTATTAATTTTCATAATTTCCATGGTCAGGAATCCAGACCTGGGTTAGCTGGATGTCTGCTCAGGGTCTCACTAGGCTGAAATCACATGGGTGGCCGGGACTATACCCTCACTTGTGGTTTCCATGCTTATTCCTATTGTGGGCAGAATTCAGTTCCCTGTAGTTGTAGGACTGAGATCTCCATTTTCTTGCTGCCTGCCAGCTGGAGGTCACTCTCAGCTCTTAGAGGTTGTCCTCAAGACCTAGCCAAGTGGCCTTCTCACAACAATCCACAACTTCTTCAAAGTAAGCCAGAGAATTTCTTCTGATGCTTCTTGTCTCTTGGAAGAGCTCGCCTGATTAGGTCAGGCCCACCCAAGATAATCTATCTGATGGCCTCAAACTCAATGCAAAATTCTTTTTGTTGTATAATGTGACACAGTCATGGGAGTGATACCCCATTATAGTCACATGTCCCACCCACACTCACAGGATGGAGGTTATATGAAGGTGCAGGTCATTGAAGGTCACCTTAGAAGTCCGCCTACCATAAAAACCTTAAAAGTATTGATTACCTTATTATGATTTATCATATTTACCTTATGACATAATAAGAAACCTACAGTCAAATCCTTTAACTCATTGTTCTCACTCACTCACATCCTCCCAATGCTAGTGTATGTTAGACTTTGGACTTTTGACAGCGCCTCCAACTGTTGCTTCCTATCCCTATTCAATCCATATTGAATCATAATCAAGATGGCTTTGGGTGAGGCCAGGCTGCAGAAAATTGTGAGCATTATCAGTGAGAGCAGGGAAAGGCAGCAGGCAACTGGTGAGCTGCAGGTGAGGTGAGGGAGGTGAGGTGGGTGGGTGGGAAGGGGCCAGGGCACTATCTCACAGTCACAGCAGAAGACTAGGTGGGGCTTCTGGGAAAGTTTTGCTTTCTTTTTTCTTTTAAAGAGGTACTGGGGATTGAACCCAGGACCTCCTACATGCTAAGCATGCTTTTTACCACTGAGCTATACCCACTGTCCCACCAAGTTTTGCTTTCCTAAAAAAGATAGTGGCCCAGCAGGCGTGTCCTTACCTTCTTCAACCCTCTTCCGCCTGGAATACAGACGTAATGGGTAAAGGTGCAACAATGAAACAACATGCATGAGCCCCAGAGCCAGTTCACTGTCATACCTTAATGATGGCAGAGAAGAAACAGAGAAAAACTATGGGTCCCTGACGGCATAGTTGGACAGCTGGCTGACTCCAGCCCCCTCCGACCAGTTCACAAGCAAAACAATTTGTTTTTCCTATGGTGTGAGCCACTGGCAGTCCAGTTTGCTGTTACTTGCAGGCAAGAGCACTCCTGATTGAAATCTACGTCTGACCAAAACTTACATATTCTGTGCCAGACTTTGGAAATTTTATGATTAAGGAGAATTACAACCATCATTTGACAGAGGAGGAAATTGAGATTTAGAGAGGTGGCAGCCCTTGTTGGAGGTCACACAGTGACTCCGTGGTAAAGTTCTGATTCCCATGCCTTGCCTGGACCTCCTGGCACATGCCCAGTGACCCCCCCAGAGCCAGGTGCAGGGTAGGGGGTTCATCAATACCCACCGAATGCAACAATGTTCCTCTCCCAGGTCATCAAGTCCCCCTCCAACACTGAGATTCTAAGACCTGTGGGTTTAGAAAGTGGGCTCTAACACATAGTGAAGTCTGGGATGTCTTGCCACAATCCCTATTTCTCTTTCAACCTCTAAAAATGCCAATGAGATGGAAGTTTTCAAAACATATTTTGAACCCGGGCAGGGGAAATGAAAAAGCCACAAAAGAAAGATGCTGACCTCAACAGCATGAGGAGTTGAGTCTAGACCATCAGGAGCAAAGCTCAGGAGCAAGAAGACTAGCCTCATGTTCAAAGCTGGCCTCCTCTCCCCACCACCCAGGTCCAGGACATAGGAGATGCTGGGAAGCCAGTAGCAGGTAGCAGGCGACTTCCTCAGATGTCAGGAGTGAATGTGGTGACAGCAAACACAGTCAGACCAAAACACAGGGAGGCCAACTCTATGTATTTCCCTCTTCACCCCTCCCCGACCCCACCCCAGCCCCAGCCACCATCAGAAAAGGACCTGACTTGGCAACATTTCAGCCCTTCTCGTCATCCTGCTGAGGCTCCTGAGATGGGAAGAGAGGAAAGAAAAAAAAAAGTTTAATAACAATGACAATGACAACAACAACTCCAAAAAAAAAAATAGCATCTATAGGGCTTACTATGTGTCAGGAACCATTCTAATGCTTTCCATGGATTACAATGCCCAGTAGTGTCTCTCCACCATTTTCAAACACACCAGACACACTCCTACCACAGGGCCTTTGCACATTCTTCAAGGGTTTAAATATCACCTTCCTAATGAGGTCTTCCCTGACCACTCAACTTAGAGTTGCAGAAAACTCCCAGCAGCACCCGTGCCCCTTCCCTGATTCATTTTTCTTCCCACCATTTATCTCCTCCTAAGTGTTTTCTATTTGCCTATATGTCTTGTTCATTGTCTGCCTCCCCAGCTAGAACGTCAGCTCCACTAGGGCAGGGGTTTGTATCTGTTTAGTTAACTGCTGTATCATCATCCCCAGGATCTAGAACAGTATCCAGCACAGAATAGGTACTCAGCAAATACTTGCTAAATAAAATGAAACCCAATGAGGTAAAGACACACGACCCAAGACGGGCCAAAGAGAGCACTGCATTCCCTTGGGCCTCAGTGATTGGCTCAGGGATGGACATGTGACTTAAGCCATGCCAGTGGGAATCTTTGGCAGGATTTATGGCACCAGGAGAGGAAGCCTGCCTGAGAGTAAAGTTAGCCCATGGAAAAATGCAGAACCCAGAGTGAAGGAGAGTCAGATTCCCAATGGCAACCTTTTGGTGCTTGGATCCAGCCATGCCTGCAGCTAACTAAATTAGCCCCTAGACTTATTCCCATGAGCCAATTTTTTATTTCTTAAGCCATTTGGAACAGTCTTCTGCTGCAATTAGAAACATCCTGACTGATTCCAATAACAACGGCTGTCACTCACTAAAGGGCTTTGGCAGGTTCCTACCTCACAACATCTACCTCACCCCACTTCAGCTTTGTGGGCCTGATGGATCCAGGATTTGAATCTAAGTCTCTGTGACCCTGGAGGCTACGTAGATAACTACGATCATATTCTGTATATTGGCAAGTGTGAGAAACAGATCTCTCCTCCGCCTCCCCTGCCCCTCACCCCCAGCTTGGCTGCTTAAAAGGAGACCTACCAAAAGCCTGGCACATACTAAGGATTCCAAAAATCCTCTTTATAATTCTTTAAAAACAGCTAATATAACATATGAACCTTGTCTGGGTCCTGATTCAACAAACTAACTGTAAAAAGATCTTTTTGAGACACTAGGATGGGTATTAGATTGTATTAAGACATTTTAAAATTTTTGTTGGGTGTAAAAAATGGCCTTGTATTTCTTTTAAAAACTTATTTATTAGAGATGCATACAGGTGAAAAACATGAGGTCTGGAATATACTTTAAAATAGGACAGAGCAAAAAAAAGGGGGCAGGAGAGAAGATGAAATGAGAGAAGAGAAAGCTATACTAGTAGACCTGGATGATGCGTACATGGAGTTTATCATACGAGTCTCCCAACTAATATTTATGTCTAAAAATTTCCACCATAAAGGTTTGAAAAAATTACAGCCTCCACTTACATAAAATTCTAGAAATTGCAAACGAATCTATGCTGACAGAAAGCAAGTCAGTGGTGGCCTGGGACAGGGGAGAGGGTGGGAGAAATTACAGAAATTGCTGAGGAAACTTTGGGGGGTGACAGATATGTTCATCATCTTGGTTTTGCGCTGGTTTCATGGGTGTATTGGTATGTCAAAGCTCATCAACTTACATGCTTTAAACATGTACTGTTTCTTACACATAATTTACACCTCAATAAAGTTGAAAACAACTGTAAAGTAGATATGAAACAGACAAAGTATTAAATTAGTAGCAGCTACAAATACCTATGTAGTAAGTGGTTTTAAAAATCCAGTATTGGGAAGGGGAGAGGATATACCTCAAAGTCGTAGAGCACATGCTTAGCATGCACAAGGTCCTGGGTTCAATCCCCAGTACCTTCATTAAAAATTATAATTAAATTAAAAATATATTAAAAAATCCAGTATCAGTGGCAAATAAATTATTGTGTCTATGCTTTAATATCTTAAAACAATGTTAGCAATAGAACTTTCTGCAGTGACGGCTTCCATGTTTTACATCTGCACTGTCCAATATGGCAGCCAGCCACATCTGGCCGTGAGCACTTGAAATGTGGCTAGGGTGACTAATAATGGAATTTTTAATGTGCTTAATTTTAATCGACTTAATTATAAGTTGAAAAGTCACATGCCATTACAGCTTTACAACCAAAAAAAACAAAACAAAATAAAACAAAACACACACACAACTAAAAGCTAAGAAAAAGACAAAAGCTCTTTTGGAAAAAATGTACCACTGTTGTACACTGCGCCCGACTCTGAGCCATGCACTATTTATTACCTTATAAGAGGCATCTTATGAAATCATCTCAATAACCCCATTTTATAGATGAGGAAGCCAAGGTTCCTAAAAGGATGTAGATGACTTGTCCTGACTGTAACACTGAGGACTGGCTGCACTAGGATTGGGGCTAGAGTGTCTTTGACTCCAACACAGGGCCCTGCCTCCTATCCACCCACCCACCCACAGCCCGGTCTCCACCCCTCCGACCTCACCTCCAGCTCACCAGTTGCCTGCTACCTTTTCTTGATCTCCTCATTGATAAGGCTCACAATTTTCCGCAGCTTGGTCTCATCCACGAAGCCATCACCTTTCTGGGCACGGAGGGGAAAGAGCACAAATGTGTCTGTCTCCCACGCCTTGGAACACCACCCTCCCTTCTTGTCCAGGACCCTTGTTTAGAATCACCTTCTTTGAATGGACCAGTTTCCCGTCCACAAACACTTCAAACTCCCCTGTAGCCTGGGCAGATACGTCCTCCTCCTGGGGAGGGAATATTAGGCGTTGGCAGAGGCTAAGAGCTCCCCTCAAAGCCCCTTTGGGGGTCTTGCAGCCCTGAATACCCAACCCATTCCCCTGGGCCACCAGTGCACTCACAAAGAGTAGACAATTTGGAAATTGCTGCTCCAGGCTCTTTTTCAGTAGGATGTACTGTGGGGAGGAGATGGGACCGTGTGGTCACAGGATCAGAGGACCAAAGGGTCATGGGGTCACAGGTCTTGAGGGAAGGGAAATAGGAATTCCTTCCAGACCTCATGGTTCACACTCCCCCACCTCCAAAGTTAAAACTACTCACCCTAAGGCCATAGCTTCAGAGGCCACTGGACGTCAAGGGCAAGAGGAGGGAGGCAGAGAGAGATGGAGGGAAGACACTGCTTCAGTATCTCCCCAACCAGAGGGACACTGTGAACACCTAAGTCAAATCCCATCCCTCACCTGCTCAAAAGCCTCCCAAGACGCCACCTCACTCAGCAAAAAAAGTCCTCCCTGTGGTCCACAAGCCCCCACAGGATCTGGCCCTACCACCTCTCTGCTCCATCTCCTCGCACTTTCCCCCTACCCCGGCCCACTCTAGTCCAGCCATAGGGACTTCATAGCTCTTCTTCCAATGTTCCAGGCATGCTTTGCCCCAGGGCCTTTGCACTGGCCATTCCCTATGCAGAATGCTCTTTCCTTGGTATTCACAAGGCTCCACCTCTCCCCTCTTTCAAGTCTTTGCTCATAGATCACCTCCTCAGTGAAAACTTCCTGACTACCCCAGCTAAAACTGTGACACCCCTCCCAAGATGCCTTTGATCCATAGCACTGATTGCCTTCTAAGATCCTAAATAATTTGCCATTTGTCATGTTTATTGTCCATCCCTGCCCCTCCACACCAGAATGTCCATGCCACAGGGATCTGTCTCATTCACTGCTATGTCTCTGATACTGAGAACAAGGCCAGCATCAGAGACACAGCAGTGAATAAGCAGGGATTTACTTAATAAATGGTTGTTGAAGAAACAAAACAATGAATGAATCCACAGAGTCAGAGAGATAGAAAGGAGGAGATGGGGAGGACGGTGTAGCTCAGTGGTAGAGCGCATGCTTAGCATGCATGAGGTCCTGGGTTCAATCTCCAGTACCTCCATTAAAACAAATAAACCTAATTATCCCCCTCAAATATACAGTGTTGTATGTCAATTGTATCTCAATAAACTGGAAGGGAAAAAATTTAAAAAAAAATTTTAAAGGAGGAAATGGGCAGAGAAAGGGGGTGGGGTGGGGAGATGGGGAAAGAGACACACCACATAGGGAAAGGGAAAACGGCTGTGAGTTGGAGAGACAGAAAACCGGAACCTTCTAGAGCAGGAGAGAGGCACAGGGATTAGAGAGAAGACAATGCCCCTCCCCCGGCCACATCCAGCCCTGGGTCTCAGTAAGAGCAAAGGAAGGTCACTGCTGTTACTGTTGTGGGGACACAAAGATTCAGCTCTGAGACCAGGAATGCAGACTAAAGCCAGCTTCCTTCGGCCTTTGCACTGGCTGTTCCCCTCCCCTTTTCCCCCCTCCCTCCACCCCCCACGCCCCCACCCCCATCACAGGGGCGACCTGATCCCCCTTCTCCACTCTTCTTAGTGGCTCCTCACTGAGAAGTAGCAACCTAAGCGCCACCTCCTGAGAAAGACTGTCCCTGAACACCCAGCCTCTGAAGTTCTCCCACCCCTTGTCCTCCCTCAGGGCCCTCTGCTCTACAGGGGAGGAAAGCAGGTGGCTCTGTTCACAGGAGTGTGAACGAGTGAACCCAGAGATCGCTAGTTCCAAAGAGAACGGCAGGTGGCGCCTACCCCCTCCAGCCCTTGCCCCGGGGGAGGAAGCCGCTGTGGGTGGGGACAGCCCCTGACCAGTAGACCACGCGAATCATGATCTTGTTGTCCACTTGGATGTTCTCGCTGGTGGAGGCGAATGTGTTGGCAGAAAACGGTAAGGTGACGGCCAACGGGATGGTCCCAAGGATGGGCGTCGCCAGGCTATGTCCAGAAGTGGAATCTATCAACTTGGTGGCCGATGGGTCTGCCCTCGGGCTGGACTCGAGGGTGGACCCCAGGAAATCGGTGGCCAATGGAGTAAGGGCAGGAAAGGGCTCTTGGGTGGGACCGAAGCCATTGGTGAACGATGGGATGGGCTTCACCCTCAGGGTCGGCGCAGGATCCTGATCAGGCGACAAAGTGAGCTGGGGATCAGGTTCTGGGGGCGGATCCGAAGATAGGCCGGAGTTTGGGAGGGGTTCCAAGGCAGGGACCAGGATCCGAGACGGGGTCGGGGTTGGGATCCCAGCCGGAGTCGGGATCCTGACCGGAGTCGGTGAACGGACTGGAGTTGCGGTCCAGACCGGTGTTGGGATCCGAACCGGAGTCGGGGTCCGGACAGGGGTCGGGGTACGGACCAGAGTTGGCGTCCGGACGGGAGTTGGAGTCCGGACTGGAGTTGGGGTCCGGATCGGGGCCAAGGTCCGGACCAGAGTCGGAGTCCGGACCGGGATGGAGTTTCTGACCACGGTCGAACCCCGGGCCGGAACTGAGGCCCGGACCGAAGGCAAGGTCCGGGCCGGGGTGGGGCCTGGGGCCCGCTCCTGGTTGTTCATGGGGGTCAGGGGCGGACCCCAGATACCCAGGTTGGGATCCCGCCAGGCCCTCCTGCCTCGGGCAGGGAGAGCCTTAACCGCGCAGGGTTCTAAAATGGGAGGCGACCACAATGGGGCGCTGTTACATGGGGTTCCATTCAGCGCGCAGGTTCTACTGCTTTGGGCCAGGATGGGGCCGGGACCGCCAGATCCCGCCTGATAATTCCCATTCCCTTAATCCTCACCTCCAGGGTAAGGAACACACAGACTGCCAGTGTCCTTAACATTCATGCGTTCAATATCTGATTACTGAGTGCCTGCTATGTGCTCAGTCCTGTGCTGGGTGATTCTGGGGCCAGAGCAGTGATCAGGCAAGCCCACATCCAGTGATCAGGCTCCCTGTCCAGTGCGGGAGATATACCAATCGCCAAACAATGACAGTCCAGTGAGGTCAGGGTGAGGGTGGAGGAAGCACAGGCACGGGGGTCAGAGATGTGGTGAGGAAGCACATGGGCCTGTGGGATCCCAGAAGAGGTGCTAGAACCAGTCTGGGGCAATCAGGGAGGGCTTCTTAGAAGAGGGGACAACCGAGAGATCTGCAGAAAAATCATAATGAGCAACAGTAACAGATTTTACATTTATACAGTGCTAAGTGCTACACATATGCCTACAGCTGATAAGCTGTAGTAAAGCCAGGATTCAGACAAGCTGTCAGGCTTCAGGGTCCTGACACAGAACTCCTCTGCCAAGGACTCTATCACACTGTGAGTTCCTCCAGGGTGGGAACCTGTCTGGTTCACTGCTAAATCCCCAGCTCCTAAAACAAGGCCTGGCACACAGTAGGCACTGAATAAATATTTATCTTTTTATTTTGAAACAGTTTTCACACTCGCAAGAAGTTGGGGAAGAGTATAGAAAATTCTTTTGTATCTTTCACCCAGCTTTCCCCAATAACAACATCTTATGTAACCACAGTACATTATCAAAACCAGGATATTGACATTGGTCCCATGCTATTAGGTCAGATCCAGACCTATTTGGATTCATGGAAGATTTCGAGCAGAGGAGAGGTCATGGCCCACTGTGCTTCCTGACCCCTGAGAGACCTTCCTGTGCTAAATCTTGGGCCTGAGTCCCAAATACCAGGAGGATCAAGAAAGACCCTGAATGTCCTGTGTGATGCTAGGCAAGTCTCTACTCTTCTCTAGGCTTCAGTTGGTTTCTCTGTGAAATGAACTTGAAATAGGCTTTCCTCTTTTAGCATAATATTGAGAACAAACATTTAGTGAGCATCTAATATATGCCAGACTCTGTTATAAAATGCTTTGTATTTATTAATTTAGCTAATACTCATAACCTTCTGAAGCAGGTTCTTTTACTAGTCTCATTTTACAGATAAGGAAATTAAGGCACAGAGAGGTGATGTGACTTGGCCGAGTAAGTAGCAGAACCAAAATCTGAACCAAGGCTGTCTGATTTCTGTGCATTTGGAGGCATTTTGATTTTTTGACTTTTTTTTTTTTTTTTTTTTTTTTTGCTTTTTTGGAGTGATCACTTAGGGTACTTTATTCACTACTGTCATTGTGGTAAATGCAGTAAGTCTAGGCCTGAAAGATTAAAAGCCCTGCCAAAAGAGAAAAAAAAAAACGACCATTTGGGGAATGCCTTCCACTTTAGTCCTCTGGGGCTCTGCTTCCTTTCACCTTTAAAGGGAAGGGATATGGACCAGAATAACTTTCCTTCCCTGTGAGTGCTAACCATCTGAGATGGTTTTTCTTGCCCCAGCAGCTGCTACCTTGGGCTCAGCCTGCAGCATCCCGTGAGGCAAAGCCATGGATCACAGCCTGCACTTTAAAGGGCCTGCTGACTTGGGTGCAGGACTCTTCCCTTACAGTGGTGAATCAGAGAACTCCAGTCATCACTCTCTGATCATCCAGTCGGTACTATTCCTGGAATGACTCATGGATGTGTACGGTGATGGTGCCAACACTCTGCCACAGGTGACACATCACTGACACCAGGAAGTACATCAAAGGGGGAATCCATGGGATGCAACTGCCTGCCTTCAGCAGCCATTGATCAAAAAAAACCAGCATGAGCATAACACAACTTCCCATCTTCCTTTTTTTTTTTTTTAAGTGGAGGGATGGGGATTGAATCCAGGACCTCATGCATGCTAAGCATGCACTCTACCACTGAGCTAGCCCCCAGCCCCCCATCTTTGCTTTTAAATTGAGCTCTGCTCTTTCGGCAGGTTGCATACTCTGTTCAAGGCAGCAAAGACTGGCCTCTGAAGATCAAGTTGTCTTAGAAGGAATAATGGGCTGGTTTTGATGTCTGCCTTTAACCTCAATTTAAATATTACTTTTGTTTTAATGCCCATTTTCTTTAATGCTATATTTAATCTTCATGACATAGAAATTCAACATAGTGAAACCTGAAAGGAGACTTTGTACACATAGCTATTTATTTGTACACATAGGTATATATGGTATCTGCTGACTGAATTAAAAGAATATGTGGATCCCTTGGCTACTGTTCTAATCAAAGAACCCCTTCATTTGATCACTTGCTGCTACATTCCATTTGTTACTTTTTTCTCTGTTCTCTCTTCTTCAGTTTCTAGGATTTTGCTCATTTCCAAAAATGTGTGGGCACTGTCCCAGCCTTCTCCCCGCTAGAAAATATGGGGAAAGAGGACTGGTGGAAATTGGCTGATGGAGGCTTTTTATATTTTCTGTGATAGAAGTAGTATTAGCTGCGTGATTAACTGTCTTAGAATAGTCTCAAAATTTAAGAAAATACCCCCTCTCTGCAAGATCTTACTAAGATTTGTTCCATCTCATTACGAAGGAGTTGCTGCAATTACTCCACTCTCTGCACCTCAGATTCCCCTGGAAATAGGTTCTTTCTACTCTCACTGGTTCTGTTTGTTTGCCTACTAAGTCCAGTACTTCTGTCTAGTAACAAACCTGTTTTTTGGTAGAGGGAAGGACACTCCCTTGCTCATTATTCCATGTGACTTAGACAAGCTGACCTTAAGTCCTGCCACACACTAGACAAATGACAAAGCCTCGCCAATCAAAATAAGCCATACTGCCTGGCTACTAGTTCAAGTTGTCATGTAGCAAGCCAGCGCCAGTGAAAGTCCATCTACATACGAAGTCACCCAGAGACAACTGGAGAACAACACTGAGCCCTTGAATCTAGCCCTGTGGAAGCTACACCTACCACAGGATTTTCATTTTTATGAACTAATAAATTCTCTTGTTTATTTAAACCACTTTGAATTGTTTCTGACCCCTGCATCAGAGTCCTGTCTCAGGAAACCAAATTGCTCCCCTCAGTACCAACACCACATAGAAAGTACTCAACTTGATGAGTCCAAGTTGATCAAAATAAGAGCCTTTATAGATGTCTCTGGAGAGATGGTGAGAGGAAAAAGATAAGATATAAATAACCATTATGTACAACTTCCAATGGTAAAATCCTCCCAGTCACCCCTTCCAGCTTGAACTCCAAAGTGTCTGAAGCAGAGAATACAAAAGTATCCAGGTTCTGTCTCCAGGTGCTGATAGAGAAGGGGCAGGTTAGGCCTAGAAACAAAACAAGTAGGAGGCATTAGAAAGGGCTGCCCCTCCGCCACCCCTCCCTCCCCCCAGTGAGCGGAAATCCGTGGAGAAGCTCTGGAGGAGGCTCCCTACTGTGACCTCTTGAAGTCAAAGAGAAGATGCCAAGTAGCTGAGACGATAGCAAAAGGGATGCAAGGTAGAACTAAATTAAGTCAAGACTGAAAAGCGGGCTTAAAGACCTTCCAGAGACTCTACCCTCCTCATTTGACAGATAAAGGAGAGCTACAGGAAAAGCTGGGGCTGCCTCTGCCCAGTACGCCCAATGTGTGCAGACGAGGGAGAGGTGTGTAACTACCTCCCGGGCATATATCGAAGGAGCAGATACGACGTAAATCGAACGAGAGTCTCCATCTTCAGGGCGAGTCCAATCTGAGGACGGGCTGCGGGAGGAAGGGAGTAAGATCCAGACCCTTTAAATTCTCACATCTTGTTTTCCCACCCACCACGGAGAGGAATCCAAAGCCAACCAGAGGGATTGTGAAACGACTCAAACAGAAAAGAGTTGGAGCTGGGAGAAGTGAAAGTGATCGATCAGGAAAGCCCACCAAGGCATCAAGCTAACTGCATTACGGAGACTGATGCAAGCAGCCAAGAGGGATAAGGAATACGTCTGAGGACAAACCGCTCACCTTGGGCCATCCCCGGACCCCTCGGGCGTCCTCATGTTGTTCAGTGCATCAGGGAGCAATTGGACAGATGGCTCCGGGGTCCCCGCCAGCAAGCGAGACCCAGTGTCTCGGCCAGGGCCACGGCGTCGCACGTGAACCAGCAAGAGCGCAGCGCCCGCCAAACCAGCGGCCACCAGCAGTCCCAAAGCCGGCGGCAAAAAGAAGAGCTGCGAGTCCCCACGCCTTGGGCCCGAGGGGGCCGCGGGCAGTGCGCCTGCGCCGCCGTCCGCGTCGTCGGGGTGAACCTGGAATTCGCACCGCGTGCCCATGTAGCCGGGCGCGCAGGCGCAGACGAGGCCGGAGAAGTGAGCGTAGCAGCGGCCGCCGTGGGCGCAGGGGCGCGCAGCGCATGGGTCGGCGCGCTCGCGACAGTCGCGGCCGCCGAAGCCCAGCGCGCAGGAGCAGCGGCGCGCGCCGCCGCCCTCCAAGCACGTGCCGCCGTTGGCGCAGGCGCGGCCGGCGCAGTCGTCCAGGTCGTGCTCGCAGCGCGGCCCCGCGAAGCCGGCACGGCAGCGGCAGCGCAAGGCGTGGCCCAGATCCAGGCAGATCCCGCCTGTAGGGAACTGGGTGTCGAGGGTGCGGTCTGGGAGGAGCGATGCCCCAGACCCGCCCGGGCTTCTTTTTCTCTTCTCAGTAATCCCCGCCCTCCCCTTTTCTCTGGGTCCCCTCTGTCTCATCTGACTCAAGGGCCGCCTCTGGGAGTTTGCTTGGAAAGGCGGCCTGCATTTTTTTCCCCTGATGAAGTCTTGGATTAACTCGGCCTCACCTCTTTGGCTCTCTGTGTCTGTCTCTTTTTCTCTCGGCTTCAACCATATTTAAATAGTTAACGGTTCCAGAACAATGGGTTTGAACCACCTGGCCTTGGCCTATATCTTCTCCCTTTTCCCTTCCTCCTTTTCTCCCATTCTTTTCACCTGTTCTCTTGAGCTCATCCTTCAGGTGTCCCCTCCTCCAGAAAGCCATCCTTGATTCTTCCTCCATCCCAGTCCTGACCTCCCCCATCACAGCCCTAGCCGCTCTGGGCTCTGTCTGAAGACGACTCTGCCTTCTCCTCTGGACTGGTACCCCTATGAGTGCAGGGCTTGTCCTGGCCGCTGCTGTGTCCCTAGTAACACTCAGCCCCGGGTGAACACTCAGTGAGTGTTTTGGAAAGAATTAGTATTGTTATAAGAGGGTGCACTGAGCCCTTTACATTCATAATCTTGTTTAATATTTTAATACCTATATCAAAAAATCAGGTCTCTCCACTGTTGAAAACCTTACTGTGGCTCCATCTCACTCAGAGTAACACCAAAATCTTCCCCATCACCTATGAAGTCGTACAGGATCTGTCCCAGTCCCCTCCCTGACCTCATCTCTCACCTCTCTCCCCTCACTCACTCTGCTCCAACCACACTGTCTTCCCCACGATCCTCAACACACCAGACACATTCCTACCTCAGGGTATTTACACCAACTCGTCCCTCTGCTCTGAACATTCTGGTCCCCCAACTCCCCACGCAGCTCCCTCCCTACACCTTCAGCAAGGTCTTCCCTAACCACTCTAACTAAAATGTCAACCTGCCCCCATCATACACACTCCCCATCCCCCATCTGGCTTTTACTTTTCTTCTTTGTTTTTATCACCATCCTACCTCCTATATATTTACTTATTTATCCTCTTTATTGTCTACCCCATCATCTCAATGAGGGTAGGGATTTTTGTCTCTTTCCTGATCCCATCCCCCGAGCCTAGAACAGGGCCGAGTACTCAGTGGATGATCAACAGATATTTATGAGCTAGGAATATCACCTCGCCTGTTTTACAGAAGAGCAAACTGAGGCTGGGCTGAGGGGGAGGATCACTTCCCCAGGCTGCAGGGCTACAGGAGTCCCACCTGGGACTATGTGAGCCAAGCCCTGCTCGGGCCCACTGACTGTGCAGGGACTCCCATCCCCCATCCCTCATTGCTCTGTCCTCCCCACCTTACCATTCCGGCATGGCTGCAAGCTGCACCGGTCCACCCTCTTCTCACAGTTGGAGCCTTGGAAACCCGGTGGGCAGTGGCAGATGTAGGCAGAATCGGGGTCTGCGCCTCCCACACACAAGCCACCGTTGAAGCAAGGTCCATCCGCACATGTCACCCCGCTCACCTCACACCGCAACCCGTAGAACCCACGGGGACAGGTGCATTCGAAGGACCCCAGTGTCTCCTGGGCAGAAGCAAGAGGACTTCGGATCAGGGTTTCCTTGGAGCAAAATCCCATCCTCCTCTGCAACCTTGACCACTGTGAGGGCTGCTCCGTCTCCAGTCCCACCTCCTTCCCAGTATGTAGGGGCCTCACCAGGGAAGTCCTCCCTAGACAACCCCACACTCTGCTCCGTATTTCTGGGTCTGGCCATCCAGCCCTGCAGAGGGAAGGCTCTGGAGGCCCAAAGAGATCCCATTCCCACCTACACCTTGCCTAACAAATGCTACTGGCCCTGTCTGCCCTCCCCGAGTCTGTCTGCCTAGCCCAGCCCTAATTCCAGGTCCTAATCTAAGCCCACCTCCTCCAGGAAGCCTTCTTTGGCTCTCCCCTCTCAGCACCCCCCAACTTAAACACTGAGTGTTTCTCACTGTCCCATAGTAGTAGCAGTGTCCAGGTGGCCCACCCTGGGCTCTACTTCATCCCAGTACACACGAGGCTCCCTCCCACAGTCATACCTTTGCTTACCCGAGGCCACTCATCTGGTCTAATTTCTCCAGTCACCTCCTCCCAGCCAAATTAAACTTCAGAAGCCCTAGACCCGGGCTCATCTCCAGAAAGCCTTCTCTTGTGCCCCCCATCCCTAATTCTCAACCCACCTGGCGCCACCACCCCTATCTTGAGCCCTGAGTTGTTCTCTACCCCACAGGGGGTGCAGTTTGTGGCCCCACAGGACTCCTTGTCATTCCATGTCCACACCTTTAGGTGCCACCCACTGGGTCTGCTCTTCCCAAACCCATTGCCATCACCTCATCCTACTTCAAGGCCCCAGATGCAGGTCAGACACCTCCAGGAAGCCCTCCCTGATTGCTACCCCTGGAGCTCCCCACCCCCGCTCAGCAGCTTAGGTTGTTGTTTCATGGAGCCCCAGACAGAGGGTGGTGGGAACTCCCAAGGGAAAGTACTGCCCGGGAAGAGGTGGGAGGGGTGATACTAACACTACAGCTGCCCCCGTTGGCACACGGGTTCCCATCACAGGGCCCGGGCCCAGGTACGAGGCATCCATCAGTGGCAGAGGATGGACCCCTGGGGCTGAGGCAGCTGGTGGTGGAGACAGGGATTGTGCAGAGGGGCCCAGTCCAGCCCTCCAGACATTGACATTCATCGGGCTGCTCACAGAAGCCGTGATCGGGGCTGCAGCCTGCTCGACATGCTGCTGTGGGGGGAGGAGAGGCAGAAAGAAGAGGAACATTGATGAAGGGCAGAGTCAGAGAACAGGAATCAGAGAAGTTTTTTAGCGCTTTCTATGCATCATTTGTTTCATCTTTGTGACTGACAATCCACTGGGCTAAATGGTATTGTGACTCCCACTCTATGGGCCAGGAAACTGAGGTTCCAAGAGGCAGGGTGACCCGCCCAGCTAGGAAGTGGCAGAACAAGAATTTGAACCCAGGCTAAGGAATTCCAGAGTCTGAGCTCTTGGAAGGATAATGGAGTGGAGCTCCCAGGTCAGAGCTTGGAAAGAGGAGAATGAAGGAAGAGGACTGCGGATTGGGGAGGGACCCCTGGCATTCTGGGGGAAATGAGAGGGCCTTGGATTAAGGCAAGTCTGGGATGATCTGGATAAGACTGGGAGTCCTAGGAGTTTCACTGGGGCTCAGACATTCGGGGAGGGGTCTGAGGGTATCCAGGGTGGGGGTTGGGGATCCCAAGCTTTAGAAAGAAATGGGGTCTGGAGTGTAACCGCAGGGAGGGAGAATGGTGGAAACCCTGGGGAGGGGGAGGGAGGTTTCCAAAGCTCCTGGGTGCTCCTGGGGCAGAACTGATGGAGTTTTGGGGTCTGAGCATCTGGAAAGGGGTGTGGGTATGGGTTAGGGGAGGAACTGGGGGTAATGGCATGGGAAATGGGTATGGGATTCCTATTTGGGTAGACAAGAGTGCTGGGAAGAGGGAGTGGGCTGCAGTGCCCAGGCAGGGAAGTCTAGGGTCCTCAGTTTCCCTGAAAGCGGTAGCTGGATCATGGGAGCGGGCTGAAGACTATGAGTAGATCTGGGGAGGGGCCGGGGCCCTCAGCTCCCTGAAGGAGGTAGCTGAGTTGTGGAAGGGAGCTGGGGGCCATGAGGGGAGCTACTGCGCTGCCAGGTCAGCGGCAGTCCCTAGTTCATGGAGAGGTGTGTCTAGGGTAGCTGGGGAAGGGTTCTCGGGCCCCATTTCCCCGAAGAGGGCAATTAGGTTGTGAGGGGCGCCTGGAGATCGTGACGGAATGGGGTAGGGTTAAACATAGGACTCACGCGGTGTCTCGCACTCGTCCTCAACCGGCGCGCAGGGGTGCAGTCCCGGTCCGCACCGTGAGGGGGCGCTGCGCGAACGGCAGAGGCGCGCGCACGCGGCCCCGACGGTCGGTGGCTCGCAGCGCGCGCGGTACGAGAAGCGGAGCTCCCAGGCGCCTGCGCGCTGCACGTCTCGGGCCCAAGGGCCCCCGGCCGCCAGGTGACGCCGGCCAGCCACCCGCGCCAGCAGGCTCCAGGCGGGCCCTGCGGGGAGAAGGGAGATGTGCTGGGGTGCGACCCGACTCAATATCGCGATAGAGACTGACCGCGCAGGGTCGCACTCTCCCACGAGGCCAAACCTTTTTGAGTCCTGAGAATGGCAGTTACTGAGCAAGGCTGCAAACTCCCCTAATGAGCCCTGGGACCTTTGATGTCGCGATCCCTATGACCATAATGATAATAACAGTTCTCCCATAGAAGCCCCTGTATTTTGCCTCAGAATCTTTGTATATTAAGTTGTGATGAGACCTCTGTCACCCTGGGACATCTAATATTCTCCATATGGTCAAGGGGCAATGACAGGTCTTTGAAGTGAGGGCAATACACCCCCAAATTGGGCCTCAGGATCTTCCTGTATCAAAATGGTGACAGAATCCCCACTGTGGGCCTTATATAGCACCGAAGTCCCCCTAGAATTGATTAAATCACCCCCATATCCCTCCCTGAAACCTCTCCATGAAACTGCAACATCCCATAGGCTCTTTGGGACCTCTGTGCAGACACAGTGACAGAGCTTTGCATACAAGAACCAGAAAGTAATTCATATTGTACCCTGGGTTCTCAAAATCAGGTGGTGACAGAGCAGGACTATGAGATGCTACATCCTGCTCTGCTGGCATCGATTCCAAAATAGTAAATGAGCTTTCCCCTCTTTGCCTGGTATCAGGACCATGGATTCCTACATCCAATATCAGGTCATTTCTACATTGACATGCCAAGAGCCCTGGAGCTGTCAACACCCAGCACCACACTCCAAGAGCTGTGATGACATCATGGGTCCAGCAATCCTGTGAACACCGCACCCTACAGTAGACAGCCCCGTGTCACTCTCCTGGACCTCACATCAGGCCCTAACCCCTTGGAGTCCCTACATTCTACTCTGCAGTCCCAGGACTGAAGACACTCACCTCCAATCTGTTCTCCTAACTCCTCTCTCCAGGTTTCAATGATGAGAGAGAAGATGCCCTGGTTGAGTGGAGGAGGGGGGAGAGGAAAGAATGAACATAGTGATCAGGGCAGGTACTCGATGAAGGCCAGGGGTAAAGAGTGATGATCATTCCAGGGATCAGACAGGCATGGGACAATTCCCAGAGAGACTGGCTGAGGGAAGGAATGACAGTTTTGGCTTGCTTTATTGAGCACTTACTATGTGGTAAGCACTATACTCAAGATACCTGGTTGAATCCCTCAAAAGGGATCACTGCGATGTACCATGATGATCCCATTTTACAGATGAGGAAACTGAGACTGGGAAAAAGACAGTCACTTGCCCAAAAGGACAAAGGTCTAGAATTCAAAAATAGGTCTGTTTACCTCTGTGCTTTAGCGGTTGTGGGATGGGAAATAGGGTTTTGGAAGTGCAAGTCATGGACACAGGACCCAATTGGAAGGTCTGAAAAGAGGTAAGATGAGAGGATATTGGGGATCCCCAAGTCAGGGTGTGAGGGTCCTTAAGGGCAAGGAGATTTGGGGATAACTATGAGGATACCAGTGTTTAGAGATCCCCAGGGAACAGAGGTAGTGTTCTATGAATTCAGGGTTTCTAGAAGGTGGGTTTGGGGTTCTGGAAATTCCAAATGGGGTTCCAAGTGTGCAAGGCTGGGGTCAGAACATTTGAGATCCCTAGAGGGCAAGATGGAATCAGAAAAACTGGGGTCTCCAGGGGGTAGGTTTTATGGGTCTGACTGGTCTGGGAATTTGGAGTCCCCAGGGGGAGGGTTGGGGTCTTGGAAGCTGGAGGACAGATGGCAGTCGAGGTTTGGGTAAGGCCCTCAGCGCGGGAGTGCCCCAGGGCCGGGTCTCACCGGCCAGCTGTCCCGGAAGGGCACGCGCAGGAGGCCGTCGGGCAGCGGCAGGTCAGGCGCTGGCTCTCCGGGCTGCGCAGTATAGACCGGTCCGCGCGCGCTCAGCGCCGCGCCCAGGGTGCATGGAGACTCGGCGGCCTCCTCGGAGACCCCTGGCTTCAGGCAGACCCTGAAGAAGAGGCGGCAGGGGCCCCTGGCCTTGCGAGGGGACTGCGGAGCCCCCGGGCCTAGTCCCGGCCCGAAAGAGTGGATCTGCAGCTCGAAGACGCCGGCCGGCCGTGCCTGGGACCGAAAGCGGAACAGGGTGAGGGGACCGAGGGGACCCAGGTGTCCCCTTCACCCCGCACCCCCCCCCAAAAACCCGTGGGTCGCACCCCCTCCCTCTCCACTCGGGCTCTGACCTGGGGAAGGAAAAAGAGTGCCAGGATCACCGTTGGGGACAGGAGCTGGGGCATCTGCGGGGCAAGCATGGCCTTTCGGAGGTCTTGGGAGCCGCAGCTGCTGGCTCAGAGCCTTATATCTAAGAGGACAGCTCCGCCCCTTCGGGCAGCGGCCCGGTTCCAGGAGACCCTAGGGGAGGAGGTCGCAGGGGAAGGGGAGCCTGCTGGAGCAATGGGAAATCGTGTCGTGGCCAAGGGCAATGTAGTGAGTGTATGATCTTGTCTGTGGGCCTGGGCGTGACTTTGTGTGTGACTGAGGACAGGGTGGAGTTTGCGGTTGGGGGTTAAGCTTGTATGTGAGGTTGGATATGGTTTTAAAATTCTGTGAGTGTGTGTGTGTGTGTGTGTGTGGTGTGAGAAAGAGCTACTGGAGAGTGTACATGACTGATTTTGTGTCTAGGTGAGATTGTGTGGCACCACGTGTGCCTGAAATTGTGTATGGTTAAGCCTCTTTGTGAGGTTGTAAATAATTCTAAGATTCTGTGTGTGTGTGTCTGTGTGTAAGCATGCACCTGCATGGGAGAATGGAGGGGTACATGATTTCATGGTTGTGTGACTTTTTGAGATTGTGTGGCTGTGTGGATGCTTCGCTGTGCAAGTATATGACTGTATGTGAGCTCCTGGGCCACTGTGTGTAGTCGTATGAACTTGTGACTTTGTGCTCTGTGCAGGTGCCTCTAGGTGGCTGTGTGTGTGGTAAGGTCTGTGCAAGGTTGTGACTGAGGGTATGTTTGTGAAGGAAACTGGGTGTGGGAGGTCCAAGAATGTAGCCCCATGTAGATAAGACGAAGATTCAGTGTTCTTTGTGGACCCGTGTGTGTGTGTGTGTGTGTGTGTGTGTGTGCGCGCGCGCACGCGCCTGCTCAAGTGTGTTCCCCACCCCAAAACAAAGCCACCCTCCCAAACCCCACATCAAGGATGCACCAGACGCCAGGACGAGAAGCCCCCGCCTCAGAGGGGGCTCCCAGCTGTATGTAAATGCCGCCATCTGCCGGGCGGCTGCGCCCCTCCCCCTGTGGGCCGCAGCTGGGCTGCCCGTTTGGCCTCCGGAAGGTGTGAGCAGCAAATGGGCAGGAAATTCTGTCCTCACATATCAGGGGCCCACTCCCTCACTCCAGGATGAATGGGGGAGGGGGAACCCCCCCCAACACACACCCTCCAGAAGCCCCTTAGTATTCCAGGACCACAGCAAGGAAAGCCAGTTAGGAGCAGATGTTCCAGCTCTCTGGTCACAATCATTTACTCTGTGCCAGGTGCTGAGCAAAGCCTTTTAGACAGAGTAAACTTTTTTCCCCCCAGAATTAAAAAAATAATAATAATACTTAAGGCTAATAACTATGGAGGAAAACACAGGTTCAATTATGTAAGTACTTATTTTTCTTTTGGAGGTCATCAATAAAGCACAGCCCAGCAGAGCTAGGTATACAGTAAGTGCTCAATAATTTTTTAATGAATGAAATAACTCAATCTAAACAGTTTTCTTCTCTTAATCTTGAAGACGGGAGTCATGGGAGGGTTTTGAGCAGGGGAGGGCCGCCGTTAATTGTGCAGAACATCCCAGGTGCCTTTGCACTGGTTTCCCCTCTCCTGGATATATTCTTATTCTCTTTTCACCATTCAGATTTGACCTTCTGTAGAAGGCCTTTCCTAACACTCCCCAAGGGTGTCAGGTACCTTCTCTGAGTCCCCACTGCCCCCTGTGACTCCTCTATCCCAGCCCAGACCACCCAGGCCTATGAGGCCTTTCTAAGCACAAATCTGACCCTGCCCCTCTCGCACATAGACTCTTCCATGGCTTCCCAGTGCCTTCAGAAGGTCTCCAAGATTCTAAGGTTGACACTTAAGGCCCTCCCTCCACATCTCCCTACTCAAACAGGTTCTGTGGCCCCAAAGCATAGAGCCAGACCTCATGGACCACAGTTACCAGGAGGCAAATTAGGCCCTGTACCAGGGTAGGTGGCAGAGTGAGCCTCTCATCACAGGAGATATTCAAATGGAATTTGGACAGCCATAAGAAGCTGTGGGAGAAGACAAATTCCTGCCCTGGATAGTAACTGGGGAGGTAACAGATTCCAGATTTTAAATATTTCAAAAATTTTGAAGATTGTAAAAATAGCCAGTCTTATTGAGGTTTGTGCCAGGCATGACAGTGTTTCATTTGAGTTCTCTCATGTCTGTATGTGAAGTGTACTTTAATGGATTTCCAAGCATCTTTGGCTATTTAGGGCTTTTCCCCACCTTATGTGCCAAACTTAGAGCCCACAGAAAGCCATGCTGAGGTAACATTTGAGCAAAGACCTAAAGGAGTGGAGGGAGGGAGCCATATGGATCCTGGGGGTGGGGGGGAATTCCTGGCAGAGGGGATAGCAAGTGCAAAGGCCCTGAGGTGACCATGCCTGGCACACCCAGATATTCCCATAGCTTGCCTCATTTCATTCTGGTCTCTGCTCAAATACACCCTCCCAAGAGGCCTTCTCGGACTGTTTCATTCAATCTAAAACAGTACCCCAGGACCCCAAATCATTCCATCTCCTCACCATACTTTACACATTTATTTTACCCCAAGAAATAGGATCATTTTCTGTCTCCTCCATGAGAACATCAGCCCCACAAAGGCAGAGCTTTTTACTGAATTTTCTGACTGAGGCACCCTCATGCCTAAAATGAGGCCTGGCAGTCAGTGCTTAGGAAATGTGTTGAGTAGGCAAATGAATGAGATTACTATTATTAATCTCCTATGAGTGAGCAAACTGACATGCTTGAGACGTCACAGGGCAATCTGAGAATTCAGCCTCTGCTGGGATATGCCTTAACGCTTGCCCAGCCCTGCCCACTGGATGATGCCCTGATGCAGCCCTAGCACCCAGCATTTGATACTAATATCCTAGGCCATGTTGCCTAAGCAGAGTGTCTCAGAGGCCACCTGTGCACATCAAACTCTCTCTTCCCCTCTTGCCCTCCAGCTTTGAGCAGCCATGACCTGACAGCACCATCCCTGAACCAGCATCAAGGTTGGGGAGAGGCCTGGGGGAACTCACTGGGCACTGAAGCATGTGCCAGCCAGAGTGCTAGCCTTAACCCCCAGGGTCCAGGGAAAATGGACAAACGTACGTCCTCCTTCCATGCTCCATGTGTGGACAGTCCTCAAACTAGGGAGTCCAGAGAATATGGGGATACTCTCTCTTGGATTAGAGATGGTATACTTCTGTACCAAATTTTAATTCTTCTTTGTAGACATCTGTGAGCCTTTAAAAATATCTAGTTTAGAGGTTCAATCTGGCCCAGTTTCAAATACATTTTAATTATTTTATTATAACAAATACCAGGGAAAGGTCGTTTAAAACATATACCTGGTACTAGCACTAAACGCTGGCTGGAGCAGGAGAGGCTGGGACAGTGGGAGGAGATGCAGCCCAAATGGTACAGGGTATTTCAGTCTGTGAAGAAACAGTATGGCCTGGTAACCAGCCCCACTGAATATACAAACAGCCTGAATCTGAATTGTTCCATTTACTTGTCACAACCACACTCCTAAGACAGAAATGCCCACTTTAGAGATGATGAAACTGAGGCAGAAAGGTGCCTTGCCCAAGATTCACAGCACTACCACGTGAGTGCCTACACAGGATGCCTCACTCAGCCCTCAAGCCTAGCCTACGAGGTAGGTACTATTATTTTATAGATGTGGAAACTGAGGCACTGAAGGCTGAAGGAACTTGCCTACTTGCTTTTGATCACACAGGCCAGGAAGTGGTAGCGCTTGGATCTGAACTTCAATAGTCTGAACTCACACTCTTAATACCCAACTGTTGCTGTCCAATGCAAGAGCCAAGAGTCACATGCAGTTATTTAGATATTTGTTAAAGATAAAACAAAATTAAAAAGTCCATCCCTCAGTTACCCTCACCACATTTCAAGTACTCCATGGCCCCAGGTGGCCACTGGCTGCTGTATTAGCCCAGATATAGAACATGGAGTAAACATCGTGGAAAGCTCCACTGCAGAGCGCTGCTACGGTCTGTCTGCTTGACTTAGGAGCCAACATTTTAAAACTGGCAGATTTAATACAAAAATCTCCATTTCTGTCTTCTGCTGAAAAGTATGCCCACCTTCCCAGGGAGCCACAGCTGGCAAAGCTGAGATGGGGTGACCCCTGCTCCACTGGAGCCCACACCTCACATATTTGCTCAGCAGCCTGGCAGCTACGTCTTTAAACCCCAAAGTGCCGTCCTCTCTCCTCTTTTCTACAGATGGGGAACCTGGGGCCAAAGAGGGAGATGTGTTTTTGCAGATCACATGGGACATGGGAACACATGGCCGGGGCAGAGCCCTACCCAGGTTTTCAGATTCCCAGGACAGGGTTAAAAACCAACCCTGATCCACCAGAGCACCCACTCTGTGCTCAGCAGCTGATCAGCCAGCGTGGGACGAGGAGCCCAGAGTCGCACACTTCACCCCGATGCCCCCGTCTGGAGACTCTCCGGACACAGGAGTGTGGCGTCTGGGATGGACTTTATTGACGTGTGGTTGCTCAAGCTGTGGTCTGGAGCACTGAGCCATGGGCCCATAACTCAGGCATTGAGTTTGAGGAGGCACAGAGATTATGGCTGTTTGGAGCGAGGCCACAAGCGGCTGGTGAGAGAGCCAAAGAACAGGTTCTGCTTGCTGGATTTGGAGAGCTCGGCCAGGCGCTGCTGTTCCTCCTGGAGTTGGGGGGCAGACAGAGAGGATGAGTCGGCCCAGGGTGGGCAGAGCTTCCTCCCAGATCCCTAGGTCCCCAGCCTTCAGCCCAGGGGCCACCTTCCTTAAACCTTTGCCCAGTCCAGACCCCTTTTCCCAAAACCCCAGAACCCCAGTGCTAACATAGGGTGAGCCCAGACCCCGAGGACCCAGTTTAGACACTGGCAAAAGCCAGCTCGGAGCAAAAGAAGTGCATACTCAAATTCCACATCACACTTTCACAATCACCCCGAGCCCTGAGAACCTATCTTTGGCCGCACACCGGACTACATCAGCTCCCCCATGAACCCCAACCCCCCCACTGTGCCGTCCTGAGTCCTATGACCCCTGTCTGGAAGCCGAGGGATCCCAGACCTAAATCTCCAGGGAATCCTCCTCTGGATACTCAGGAGCTCCAGCCGTATTCCTAGGGTCCCAACCTCAAATCTGGTTAACCTCAGCCTAGACTCCTGGGAATCTCTCTCCCAGACTCAATCCATATTCTGAGCCCCACTTTCAGATTACCAGGATCACATCATGGTCATCAGAAATCCTTGCTCAGATCCTTGAGTCAAGTGTCCAGGAATCCCTCTTCCTAGACCCGATCCAAACCCCTAGTCCACAAAATACCAGGGCTGCCAGATGTGCTCAGGACCATCAGGGTCTCCAGACCTATCTTATGTGCTTGGCATTTCCTGCCTCCTGTCCCCAGAGTAGGTTGCAGAGTCAATGCACCCTTCATTACAAGGGCCCTCTGCGACAGGAGGTGTGGAAGAGAAGGCAGTCCCACAGCTGGAGCGGAGACAGGCTGTTCCAGGGCCCCTCCTTCAGGAGCCTGGAGAACTTGATGCCACGTCCCCCACCCACACTGGGGGTCTGAGCACTCACCTGCTCTAGCCGGCTCTGCCGCTGTTTGAAAGCCTCCAGTGGGTCTTCCTCCAGGGCGTAGTGCTCCAGCACGGTTCGGACATCCTCCACACCATTCAGGGCAATGGCTGTGGGCACAGCAGGTGGGGGTCAGCCAGACTGAAGGCCGGGGAGGTAGGGCCCACAAAGGTTAAAGGTCAGACCCTGGGGGCAGCAGGGGGACAGTCAGAGCTACCTGGAACACTTATCAGTAGTCTAAAAGGGCTCCCCCTGAATACCTGAACATTCCCAGGCACCCCCTAAACATTCCAGAAGAGCATCCCAAACATGCCAAAGACTGCAAGATGCTCATGGACCTCCTGCACCTCAAGTGCCCAGTTTCACATGAAAAAACAAGCCAGAATCAAGCATCTTTCTTTCCTCCTGAGGGTCAAGGGCTCCAGGGTCAGAGGCCAACAGGTCAGGGGTCAGTCTCACTCTTGAGGAAGGCAGACAGGTCCAATAAGACCCGGTCATCGGAGTTGCCATCCCAGGGCCGCAGGGCGACGCCATTGTAGGGCTGTAGGCGGAAGGCTTCCTTCTTGCAGTCCACGACTACTACACGGGCTGGGTCCCGATTCAGACACGAAATGTCCTGGAAGTGGGTGATAGGTCAGGTCAAGGGCTGTGCCCATTCCTTTCCCACCAGGAACCCACAGAGAGAGAGAGGCAGGTAGACAGAGCATACACACACTTAGCATCACACATTGGGATCACCATGATGGGGCCTCCCACAGACCAGGCTGGGATGATGACATAAAAGCCAGCAGGGAGCTGGGGAGCTAGCTAGTCATACAGATTCCTGGACCCAGGGCATGGTACAGACAAGTTGATTCAGAGGTTCCCTGGGGAGAGAGCTAGACACTTGTGTATTTAACCACTGCCTCATTGACTGTGACAAGCTGCAGGTTTGTGAACCTCTCATCCAGAAAAAGAGGTGCAGACTGATCCACAGCAACACACAGGGAGTCACACAAAGACAGGGACTCAGACAGACCCTTCAAGACCCTCAATCACAGCCCATGTCCTGCTGAATCTTGAAAAACCACACAGACTCCTTCAGACCCATGAAGACACAGAAACCAAATAGACACTGAGACCCACGGATACTTGGACACAGACCCACAAAGAGACACATTCACAGACACACAGACCCCTGGATATACCGAGAGTCACAGCAACAGACCCCAAGCCAAACAAATCCCAGAGCAGTCTCATATGAACTATTAAAATTACACAGTCCAGAGACCCTTGGCTCCAGACACAGAGACAAAAATCAAGTCCCTACTCTGTACCCTCAACTGACTTCTTTGGAGAGACCCCACTTCCCCCTGCTCCCATTCCCAGATTCTGGGACAGAGAGAGGGTGTAGAGATCCAGCCCAGAATCAGACATGGGACAGAACCAGAAGCAGCTGGTTGCTTCTCAATCAGATGAACACTGAGGCTGGGGTCAGAGCTTGGTCCTCTTTCCCTCAGGAAGTGCCAGCCCTCCCCCAAATCCCAGAGCCCCACTCAGGACCCCTGTGGCACCTTAACATGGTGTCCATCCATGTATCTCGTGGCATCCCGGAATAGGCGGTAGGAGATGAAGCCATGGGGGTCCACGCTGTCGATGAGCGGAAATGCAGTCTAGGGTGGGGTGGCCAGGAGAACCAGGTCAGGCTGGGCCCTAGCCAGGCAGCAATCAATCCCTCACCTCCAGCCATATCAACCCTCACCCCCTGCCCCGGGGCCTCACCATGCCAGTCTCCGAAGTAAAGATGACGATTTCGTACAAAGGGGCGAGCTGCTGGAATAAGGTCTCGATGCCTGGACGCTTTTTAAACCTCCAGCCGGTGGCCAGCTGGGATGGCAGTGAGAACAGTGAAATACTGAGACCCAGAGGCCCCCAGATCCCCAAGAGGATGAAGACCTGGCCTGGGGGACCCTGAGAATCAGAGTGCTCCCTGTCTCTGTGGCTCTTGGAGGGGCTCGGGAGTACATGGCTGTGACTGAGGGTCTGGGTCCCACAAAAACAGCTGCTATAGCACTTCTTGGGTGCCAAGGTACCCTGACAACAGCCTACAGAGTGGGGACTATCACAGCTGAGAAAAGCGAGGCAATGAGAGGTGATACCTCCTCCCCAAGATCACAGGGTGGAACTGGGGCTGAACCCCAGCCTGGCTCCAGGGGCAGTGCTCTTAACCACATGGTCACAATTCAGCCAGCCACCCAGGCCTGTCGTGCATCCCCAACCTGCTGCCTTCCCCAGGACACACCGACCACTCAGGGTGCAAGAGGACACCAGTGAGCTCCAAGACCAGTGTGTACGGCGGTTGGTAGTACGGCTCCCGCAGAGGGTCTGGGAGAAGGCAGGGGCTGGTGGGCTCGATGATCATCTGCAAAAGAGGGACAAACAGGGGCAGTCAGACAAGCAGGCAGGAGGCTGGGGGTGGAGGGACAGGGACTGGGCCCAGGGCTCCTGCTCACCTGTCTATAATCTTTGAAATATTTGTATGTCCGGCGCAACTGCTGTACCAGAATTGGATCTAGGAGAACACCAGGGCACAAAGGGTTCCAAGATGAGCCACTGCTCAACCTCCTGGACAAGCCAGGGCTTTATTTATCTACCAGATACAAACAAGTCTACAAATCCTCCTGGTTTGAACCAGCTAATTTCTAAGTACAAAGTAGAAGGCAATGACGTAACTAACTGCCAGGCAGAGACAAGTGTTTTTATTCATCTACCCAACCTTAACCTGAATACTAATAGCCACATACCACCACTCCTATAAAACAGAATGTTTATAATCTGCTCCCCTAAAACCTACATATATATAAATGTGCTGATGTTATGCCAGTATATTTAGTCCATTTTGAACCACTAGTTTCCAGATCTGCTGGCTTTAAGCAAGTACTCTGAGTCTAGTTAAGCCACGATAAACATGTACATATGTCTGTAACTAGTGGTTCTCAATCAGGAGCAGTTCTCTTCCCCACCCCTTCTCAGGAAATTCTGCAACATCTGGAGGCATTTTTGATTTTCATGATACTGGTGCCTAGTGGTTAGAGGCCCGGAGTGCTGCTAAACATCCTACATTGCACAGGACACTCCCCACAACGAAGAATTATCTGATTCAAAGTATCAAAAGGACCAAAGCTGACAAATACTGGTTTAAATGAATACACTAAATCCAGTTTAAAACAGAAATCTTACATGACTGCCTATTTCAATACAGTAACTTTAGTTCACTTAAACTACTACTTATAGGCTTGCCTTTCTGAAACCAAAACATCAAAACATCACTTAAACTATAGTAAGCACACACATTTTAAACCTACAAGTTTACCTGCTCAACTTATATCAGTATATTGACTTGTTCAAAACAGTATGATTCTACATCTGCCAAAGTAAAACAGCGTACTTACCTACCCGTCTAGTTTAAAACAATGTATTAACATGCTGGTTTGCAAACTTCCCCAGCACAAACAAGTGGCTTCCTGGACCTACCAACTTTATATTTCTCTTGGGAAGGGCCAGGTGTGATACAATTGACAACTACTCTCTACTAGCCAATTTGTCAGAAACTTCCCTGAAGCTGGTAATCAGAAGCGGGAGGGAGGAAGGAGGCATTGTTTTGGAAATAAGGAGCTGGATGGGGTAGGGGCCCATGGTGGGGAAGAGGCTGTCATAAAGAAGGAGGTGAGGAGCTGCAGATGCTCAGATCTAAGGCCCAGGAAGCCAAGTGTCTGGCGATAGACAGCCCAGTTCTCCCCAAGCACTCCCACCCATCCGGGTACCCCTCCCCCATCTGTCCCTGACCATCTGCTCCCAGGCTGAGGGGCCAGGGAAGGGGACTGGAGTTCTGTATGCCCCTCCCCTCAAGCCATCCAGCTGCTGACTCCCACCACCTCCCAATGGAAGGAGGAGCTGGGGCACTGGATGGGGAGGGCAGCATAGGGAGGGTCAGGGGAACCCAGAATTTGCGCTTGTTTACTCACCATTGTCGAATTCATCAGGAATCTGGGAGGTAGAGAGAAAAAAGGAGGGTTTGGGATGGCAGAGGCAGAACCCCATCACACCCAGAAAAGATATCTTCAGGGTCCTGGGAGAAGTAAGCAAATGTCCCAGGGAGGGAGAGGCTCACCCTCGATCAGAAATGAGCCTCAACAGACCACATGGGAGGAGACCTACAGGATTGGACCCCTAGTAAGGCCTCGGGGTCTCTTTTCCGCTCACCTTGGCACCATTTTCATCCACAGAGTTGTTTCCTGCAAGGGAGATAGTGATAAATCAGAGGACTGAGGCCAGACTCCTGGGTTTTAAGAGAGGAAGACGGCAGGAGCCCTAGACTCCTGGATCTGAGAGATGAGGGCTAGAGGCATGGTCTCCTGAGACAGAGAAAGGAGGGGTCTGGTAGCCAGGATTCCTGGGTCTCTGAGAGAATAGGGGTGGGCAGGGTCTTCTAGGTCTGAGGAATGAAGGGGCTAGGGGGAGGCTGGAGTTTAGGGTGCTGAAGAGGGTGGTCCAGGCCTAACCTTTCTCCTCTTTCAACTGACTCCCCGTAGCTTAGTGCGGGAACCAACTAGAAAGAGCAGACCCTTGAGTAGAGGGGTAGAAGGGAGACTTCCCTCATTTCCAAGGTAGATGTTCTAGTTGGATGCCCTATCGAGGGAGGAGCCAGGGAATGAAGATGGGTGAAGCCCTTAGGGAAAAGAGGGGGAGGTTCCACAGTAGAACTGAGGACCAACAGAACAAAACTGGTGGACGGGAATATGTCCCTCACCGAAGATATAGACGATGCTCACAGTCCCACCGGCCCCGAGTAGCCCAGCAAGCCAGAGTGCAACTTTTTTGGCATAGCTGGGACCCTCCGAGCTCTTCTGCTGCTGTGGCCCCTGGGCCTGGGCCTTAGTTCCTGCTCGGCTCCCGATCTCTGCAGCCTGCGATTGAAATGGGGTAGGTTGGCCAAGAGAAGAGAGAAAGAAGGTCAGGGTGGTTCGGGCACCCTGGTCTGAGAAGAATCAAGGTTGGGAGCCAGGAAGCAGACACCCACATGGCCTCTGTGTTTTATGTCCCTGGAGGGGCAGCCAGGGAACTTGGTCTCTCAGAAAGGTCAATAACTAGGCTGCCTGACACCAGGATCCCAGGGATTCAAAAGCTGACAGCCCGGGTGCCCAGGATCCTAGAGGCAAAAGATTGGAGGGCCTGGAGACCGGAAAAGTGGGGCAGGGAGGTAAGATCAGGGAGCCTGGCTGGTCACTGGGATTCCTGGAACAAGGCAATGAAGGACACACAAGGGGACAGGTCAGGGAGTTAAGTCCTCCGGATGCCTGGGGCTCACAGTAGCGGGGTATGGAGGGGAAGGGATGGGAGCAGGGGCAGAGGGGCAATCGCTTGTCTGGGGCTTGGGGAAGTAAGGCATGGGAGTGATGGACCTGGAGGTCAGAATGGCTAGGTATCTGTCAAGATGGAGGCAGGTCGAATCCGAAGCCCGAACATCTACCTCACCACCACCACCACCGCGGGGAAAATATCCCCAAGGCCAGACTGGAACTCCAGGGTCCAAGGCCCCTCCCCCTCAAGTACTACCTAAGCAGTCACTTGAGATGGGGGAAAGGTGACCCCCTCCCCGGCGACCACGTGGGGTCCAGAGGAAGTGGGGTCCAGAGGACGAACTGAAGCCCCCAAGCATCTAGGCAGGGAAGCAAGCGTTGCCTACCCCGGGAAGCGGGGAAGGGACCCAAGGCACGGGCGGCATTCCATTCAGCACCCTGAGGTGCTGCGTCCCAGAACCTCCGGGCGGCGGCAGTCCGCCTGAAACTCTAGGAAGAAGTCCCCGCACCAGGAGGCCACCCCTGTCCCGCTCACCTGGTCCGGGGCCCGGGACGGCGGCGTCGCTAGCCTCGTGCACAATCCCCGCGCACCTTGTCGGAGCCCGCCCCGCAATCGCAGGAACAGCGCCGCCGAGGCCGCCATCTTGCCCTGACGCCATGTGGCCCCGCCCACTCGCTCCCTCCTCCCCGCCCCTGGCCGGGGCCGCGGCCAATGCGGGTGCAGGGGAGGGGCGGGTGGACGGGAGCCCGAGAGAGACAAAGGGCCCGGGGGGTACTGCCTCGGGCGCGGTGCCGCTAGTTCACTTGCCTCAGGTGGCCCTCCTGCTGAGGCGGGCTCACTAACCAAGACCGAGTCAGCCGGCATCATGTCCCCCTAGGGCCAGAGGGCGTTTCACTGCCGCTGCTACAGGACGCGGCGGAACACCCACTGCTCAGAGGTCATGCTGAGGTCCTTAACGAAGGAACCTAATGGCTTCTTGATTTGTTTTAAAAGCTCAAAGCCACAAGTCTGGAGCGAGCTGAAAGCCGCCCTCACAAACCCTCTTTTTCATGTGCAGCCGGGAGGCCTAATCCGTTTTCCTTCCCATTCTCCACGCCCTTTTTTGCCCCTCTTCCCATGAACTTCTTATAAAGGGTCTGGAAAGTAGGCCAGTTTCGTGGAGGCTCAACCGAAGGAACAGCCACCCTGTCTAGTGGGCTTGGGGTATTGAGAGAAAAATTCATGAATTAGAGGCTACAGGAGCCTTGATGAATCCCCTCAAATTATTTTGAAAGGAAGAAGAGTCTGATACTGTTTATGTACATTTTAAAAACATGGAATCACCAGACAACGCTTAGGGATGAATACCAAGGTAATAAAAGTTTGAAGTTCGACAAAAAGACACAGGATGCAGAGTTGGGTTACCTCAGGAGGGGAACGGACTGTGTGCTGCCTAAGTGGGTCTTTCCTATCTGGTACACACGTGGTTCCTAAGCTGGGTGGTGGGGACTTCAGTGTTCCTGGCATCGTAACTTTTTGAACAATTTGAACTGTTTTCTAATAAATTTTAAATTACATTTGTGAAAAGACATGTGAGTATCAAATGAGGAAAGTGAAGAAGAGTCAGGTAACTAGCTCCATTCTCTACACTGCTCCCGACCTCGACGACCAGGCTGTTAAGACAAGCTACAAGCAATTCTGGTGTCACTGCTATGCCAGCTCAGGAGAAAGGACCATCAAATGCTGAATCGTGCACCATAAGAGGAATTTAGGTTTCCTGATGGATACTGACCAACTTTCACTTAACCCAAGCATGAGTAAGATGTAACTTTATCAGTTACATGCAGGCTCTAATAATAATTTCTTTCCAATGACTTCTCATACATTCAAGAGCTCTCTGGGGTAGGTAGTATCGTTTGTAGATGGAGAAACTGAGGCTTAGGTAGGACCCAGTTATTCCTAAGACCACACAGCAAGGAAGTAAGTGGGGTCTGCAAATGACCCCATTTACAAACCAGAACACACATATACACAGGACTTTTGACCAAACAGCTTTTTATTGAAAGACCGTAACACAAAAGCAAGCTGGGGAAGGAGGGGTATAACAAGGTGGGAACCCTCCCCCAGACTCTACTCTGATTCCCATGAACATCAGGGAGGGAGAGAGGAAACCAGAAAGCAAAATAAAGAAATCCTAAACAACCAGGCTAACCCAGCTCCAGGCCCCAGATCCTGTGTCAGAGCCAAAGGCCAGAGGAGGAAGGAGGGACACTCTTTATCTGCCAGGTATCTGCCAAAGTCCACCCACCCTGCCTGCCTCAGGCCTCCAGGAGCTTCCCCAGGAAGCGGAGGTTGAGGATCTTGAGCTGTTCATCAAGGTCCATGCGGACAATGCCGTCCTCACCATCGATGCTCAGCAGGACACCTGTGGCTTCCCGATCTTCACCCAGGATCACCTTCACCTGGGGGGAGGGGACACACAGGGTCAGGGTCCACAGCAGCAGCCCAATGCCCCCACATCCCTTTGCCCTCCCTTACCTTATTGTTCTTGGTGGGGGTGATGGGCTCCAGGTGCTCACTGGAGATGCTGACCACCTTCTCACTGTCCTTCAGGTACACAGAGCACATGCCTCCCTAAAGGTGGGGACAGCCTGGTCAGCCCCACCTGCTCCCAACACAGGACCGAACCCACCTTCAGGGGACACAGGTCCAGGACTCATTCTAAGAAGTCACTTTCTAAAGGTGACACAGGCACAGAAAAGGTCATGGCTGGGCCTGGTTCCAAGGCCTACGGGTCTGTGACATATGGGGGGGGGGGGTGATCAGATCAGCAAGGAAGCACCAGCATGAAGCTTACTTAGGCCAAAACGGGACTGCTTCTCAGACTCTTGACTCTTCCTGTCCCAAACTGGCCTCAGCTCCTTCCCCACACTTGCTGCCCATCCTGGGTCCCTGCCTCAGGGATGGCCCCACAATCCCCAGTCCCCAGCCAGTGCTCTGGACCTCGTCTTTGTAGACAACTTCACCAACAACTTCTAGCTCTGAGGCCTCTCCACTCACTCTCGTGAGGGTGAATGCCTCTCCCACCTCCCTCCCTCCTCTCCTCCCAAAGCCCCACAGTGCAGCCAGACCTGCCCCAGGGCTCCCAGTCCCCAGTCTCACCACATCTAATCCATCTGTGATAGAGCAACATAGTGAATTAATTCCAAACCACTGATATGATCCTACCACTCCCCTTAGATTCCACCATCCACCAGTGCCCTCAGGACACAATCCAAGTTCCCCAGGCTAGCATGTGACCTGCTCCAGCCAATTCTTCGGCCTCATCACTCACCTTCCACCTTGACTCTTTGTGTTCCAGCCATAATGAAGAGACTTCAACTCCCCAGATGTGCCAGGCTTTCCCTCACCTCTAGGTCTTTGCACATGCCCTCTATCGGATACTCACTCAACGTGTTCCCCAGCCATTTCTCTTGATTCATTCTTTAGGTATCAGCACACGTCACCTTCTCCAGGAAGCCCTCCCTGATCCCCTCCAAAGTTGTGTAAGGTGCCTCCCCTGGGTTCACATAGCTCATCTTGCCCTCTGGGCTTCCCACATCCTAGCTCTAGCCACTCGGGCTGTCACTGTCTGTGGACATGTCTATCTCCCTCACTGGAATGTGAGATCTATGAGGACAGGGCCTAGAGCTGTCTTCACCTCTGGTGTTTGTTTAATTAACACAATATTTACTGAAGAGCCGACAAAGTTACTGGTCCCTCAGCTAGGAACTGGGGCTACTCAGGAAGAAAACATAGGCTTAGTAATTGAAGAATCACACCAGGATAATTTTTACACTTTTAGGCAGCAGGTAGATAATATGAAAAAGATGTACATGGACCTGTAAGAGACAGACCTCAGAGAGCCCAGGTGCTTCCCTGAAGGACAAGTAAGAGTTAACTAAACAAAGAATGGAGGGAAGGGAGTTCTAGACAGAGGAAAGTGATGAGCAAAGGCCCTGAGGCTGGAGAGAACTCAGTGACTGTGAAGAACCAAGGAGCCAGCAGTGCTGCAGCAGGGAGAGCCCAGGGTGCCTGCCACTCAGCCGAAGCCCGGCCCAGAGGAGCACTCAGTCCATGTTACTGAACTGATCTCAGTAGAGTATGTCAAAAAGTAACCATACTCTTGGGCAGTTACTATCTCAGGCTGATGGGGCCCCAGCTGTGAGCACAAAAGGCAGAAATCCCTGCCTTGCAGCTTGCAGGCCAAACCTTTCCACATGCATTTCCCCAGCTATAAATGGGTACTGGAAGATGTGGTTAGACAGTTTAAAAGGGGAAAAAAAAAAAAAGGAAAAGATCCAGTAACCACAGAGACTGGGAACTTCAAAGGAGCAGCTGCCTGCCCACCCACCAGCCTGGGCCTCACTTACCGTGACACTGCGGATGACACCGGTCTGCCCCACCACTTGGGTATCCAGGTAGGTGTCCCGCACCTTCACCTGGATGTCAGTGGTTACCCAGTCGCTGGAGTTCTGCTCAATGCCTGAGCCTGGCGTGTGCGGGTTATAGCCACCAGGGGAGGGAGCTCCGGGTGTCATCGGACTGTAGCCAACAGGGCTCGGGCTGGGGCTGGCCTGAAGGGAAAAGGGGATGGGGTTGTCAGGAACAGGTCATTTGGCCTGACTGTCCCTACAGGCCCGAGGCCCACTCAACCCACCACCCTCAAGGGCATGCAGGCTGACCAGTACCTGATAGGCCATGGGCGAGGGTGTGGGGTGGTAGCTGGCTGGAGAGTGGGTGTTCTGGTAGCCTGCTGGGCTTGGCGCCACCTGGTGGTAGCTCTGGGGGCTGGGGCTGGGCTGGTAGGAGCCTTGCGGGGAGGGGGCCGCATAGGGGGAGAACTGGTCTGTGTTGTACCTGCAGGCCCAAGGAGAGAAAGGGAATCTGGTTTGGGCGGGGGTGGGGAAGGGAAGGAGGCGGTGACAGTGCAGAGGCTTTGGGCAGCAGTTGATAAGGGCTGGCCCCAGTGAACTCACATGGCTGGCGTCCCTGGTGTCTGCGGGTTGTACTGTGGGTTGACCTGCGGGGACGAGGGATCAGGGTAGCCAGGTGTTTGGGGGTTGGGGGTGCCCCCATAGGCCTGTGGGGATGGGGTAGGCTCGTCATCGAAGGCATACTCATATTCTTCCTCAGCCCTGTTGGGGAGAGAAATTGAGAATGATTGGTGATCACAACAATGTAACGAACGCTTCCAGAGCAGCACTGAACACTGAGCAAAAACCAAGGCGACTTCATCCTCACGACAGCCCCATCCAGAGACCGCTGTTTTCACAGGTGAGGAGACCAGGAAGCAGAGAGATGAGGTTGCCTGTCCAAGATCACACAACCTGTCACATGACCAAGGTCCCACACACTGTCTCCAAGCCCAGGTCTTAACCACAGCATGCCACTGTGGTAGGAGTTGGAGAGATTACTTTGCCCCCAGACCCGGACTGGCCTACCCTTTCACGGGACCAGCCTGGGGATGAGAGCAGAGAATTCAGGGTGAGCCATACAGACTCATCCAGCCCACACTCAGCCCACACAGGCATACACACATGGTGGCTCCAGGAACCCTGCCCTCACCAGCCCCCAGCTCTTGGCCCTCACCGTGACGGCGTGTTAGGATTGTTGGGGTCCCAGGCCCCACTCTGGGCAGGAGTGCGGCTGCCGTCATGCAGGGGCGTCTGAGAGCCATAATGTGGGGTGCGGCTGCCTGGAATGGGAGAGATGTGTGGCCATCAGTTCTGTCCTACCCCCAGACCCCCCATGTGGCCCCTCATCCCCGTCCCCAGGAGCACCCACCATCCTGAAGAGGTGTCTGAGAGCCATACATGGGCGTGCGGGAGCCAGAGCCATACATCGGCGTCTGGGAGCCGTACATGGGTGTCCGCCCGTAGGTCGAGGTCATGCCACCAGGACGCCGGGAGCCCCTGCAGACAAAGAGAACACGTAGGGTGAGTAGGGCCCTCTCACGGCCCAGCAACCTCCCTCTTGGCCCTGGCCTGGCCCGTACACCGTGGTGAGCCGCTGACGGTCCACTGAGATGGTCTGGCAGGTGGAGTGCAGCTCCACACGGGCTGTGGACTCCGTGGCGTCTTTTACCACGCCAATGTAGCCTGGTGGGGAGGCAGAAGGTCAGGCCGGGTGGGCTCTCCTTCCCCTCGCCCCACCCCAGGCCTCCACATGGCCTCGCAGGTCACCTTTGTAGGGCCCCTGGCAGATGCGCACAGTCTGGCCGATGAGCTCGTTGTCTCTCCGCCCCCGGCCCCTGCTCATACCGCCACTGCCACCACCAGGGCTGCCAAAGCCACCACGCTGACCTGGGGAGGAAGAACATCACCAGCCTCCAGGGCCATCCCCTCACATACTATGCCCACAGCCAGGGTACCTTCAAGCCCCCTCTTCACCCGACTTACCCCCACCCTTGGGTTAGGAGCCTCCTCTGGGGCCTCCATCACACCCCTGACCACCCTGGGCTGCCAGTATGAGGTGGGGTCGGGTCTCCCCTAGGCCGTGAGCCCATTCACGGGCAGGCCAGCCCAGAGGAGATACTCAGTGAGTGTGGGCTGAACAACTTCTCTCCTCCATCCCCCAGACACAACCCCACCAAAGCTTCCTCACCTCCAGCGCTGGGGTGCATGGGGCTGCTGATCCGTGGACTCATAGGGGCAAAGCCACCTACTGTGAAGTTGGTCACATCTCGGGGCTGGGGGAAGGGCAAGAAGTGAACTGGCAAGCAGGCCCTGGGTGCCAGGCTCCCAGCCCCTGCACCACACTGCCTGCTGCCTTTTGGGAACAGTTCTTCCTGGAACCTGCCCAGCAGCTACCCCTCCTCCCTCCTTCTGGTCACAATGCCTCAGTTCCCTTTGGGAAAACTGCCACCCCTATGCTATTGTGGGCCTGTCCCTGGCCAAGGAGTAGAGCTAAAACATTGTAGTAGGAATTTAAACCCTGAGTGACACAGAAACTGCAACCTACTGGAATTCAGCATTTCATCTGCAGAGCCCTAAGAAAACCATCTCCTGATCCCAGCTCCCCAGATCCCAGGTCTGGTTTCCTTTCTGAGATCTGGTTCTATACAACTTCTCTACAAACCCCATGTCAGGACCTTTACACTTGCTGTCCCCAGAGATGTTCACGTGGCTCTCAATTCAGGTCTCTGTTCAGGTCTCTGCTCAAATGCCACCTCCTCAGGAAGGTCTTTCCTTAACCTACCTTCTATCTACCCCATCATTTTCCATCTCCTTATCCTGTTTTATTTTTCTTCATAGTGCTTGCTGTCAGCCCAAGTTGTACTATGTATTTATTTATCTGTTCATCACCAGAGTAGTAGCACTAAGAAGCAGAGATTTTTGTCTTGCTCACTGCTGTACCTCCAGTGTCTGGCACCTAACAGGTACTCAATAAAACCGAATGAACAAATGATTTGGTAAATAGCTCAGAATCCCAAAAAGCCTTTTTTCACACTTTGCCAAGGACCTGACACTGCCTTCTGCCCTCCTAATCCTCCACAAGCCCATTCCTGTCACTCCCAGGGCCAAGGAAGGCCAGGTACCCGACAGGGTGCCACCAGGCCTGCCTCACCTTCGAGCCCCCTGCCAGCACCAGGTGGCGGGTCTTGCAGACAAACATGCCCCCATTCTCCACCAGTTTCTTGCAGTGCAGGAAGGCGAAGCTGCGGAAGAGATGGCGAATCTCGCCCTCCCGGCCCTGGATGGGCGAAAGGATAGTCACTCTTGTGCCCACATCCAACCCCAACTCTTTCAGAGGCGACTGGCGGGCAGAAGCTTGTACTCACTGAGTGGGGGCCGTCAATGACCTTGACAATGTCTTTCACATGGATGTTGTTCTGCTCTGAGTCCAGGGCCACGGCAAAGCGGTTGTCCTTCTTCCGGGTCACAGCCTGGTGCCTGACAGTCACCACCTTCCCATACATGTTCAGCACCTATGGAGGAAGGAAGGGATCCTAAGGAGATGACAGTGGAAAGGGGTGACATGGAGCAGAGCTTCCCTAAAGTGGAATGAGCCTTCCTGTGGGAGACTGTCCCGAGCTCTGCAGGCCGTCTAGACTCCCCGACTCTGGGGCAGGCAATTTCAGGAAACCACCCCCTAGGCCCTGGGTCAACTGAAAACGTTCCCAATCATTCCAAAGTACCCTGTGGGAAGAGACTCCATTCCGACTGAGCATCAGGGAGCTGAGAGATTGGCAGAGGAATACATATGAACATAACCACTAATGTTTACCCATCACTCTATGCCAGGGCTCCTGCTAAATTCCTCACACAAGATTTCACTGAGAACTCAAAACTTCCCTCTGAAATGGATGCTGTCATGATTCTCATTTTACACAGGGGAAAATCACAGGTCCAGAGAGGGCAAGTCATTAGCCCTGGATCACACAGCACAGAGCAGCAGAGCTGAGATGCAAGTCCAGGGTCCTAAGCATTTAGGCTCTGTGGCTCCCACATCAACGAGGAAGGGGTGAGGGGAGAAGGCAGCAGCAGCACCCACCCCTTGAGCAAGCACCGGATGCCTGGGTGTGTGTCTGAACTCAGAGATTCAGTCACAACAAATGAAGTATATGCTACTGTTATTTCCATTTCACAGAGTGTGATTCTGAGGCCCAGAGAGGGTAAATGACGTGCCACTTGCCCAGTATCACATATCTAGCCTGGGTGGCAAAGTCAGGTCTGAGAGGATGCCCCTCAGTGCTGCACACACACCTGGAAGGTCTCCCGCTCTAGTCGCACGATGACACCCACGGTCTGGGGATCCAGCTGCACCAGCTCCCCCCATTCGTGCTGGCCCCCAACATCCACACCTGATGCCGTCTCTGAGCAGAGCTGCAGGTCCCGGGGGAGCACCTTCAGCTGTAGGAGATGGGAAAGGGGTAAAGTGGGGTCCACATGGCTCACTGGCCTCGGTCTCCTGTTGGTAAACATCCACCCCACTCCCAGCCTCCCACCTCCTACCTCATGCATCGTGAGGTCAGAGAAGAGGATGACGAAATTCTCCTCCACCCGCACAATGAGGCCTGTGTCGCCCTCAAACCGGCCAGCAATCACCTTCACGTGGTCCCCCATCTTGAAGTACTTCCGAAGTTCCTGGGCCGGGAACTCCAGCATGTCCTGGGGATTGGGTGTGGGGACGAGCAGGTGAGGGCAGGCTACCACAACCCACCTGCCTACCCATCTCCAGATTCCACTTCTCTTCTAGGAAAGACGCTAGCCAAACCCCACTCTGGGCTCAGCCCACCCAACTACAGATTATCCTGGACCACCTGAACAACCCTCAGCCTGCCCCAGAGAATGGGACTGTCAGCCTGGACAACTTTACCCTACACAGAGACAGCCCATCCCCAAGCCATGACACCAGACAAGACACCTCCTCACACCCACCTGGAGACAGCCTCACCCCAGACACACCACGCCAGGACTGGACAAGCCCTCAAACACATACACCACTAAGCAAACTAAAACCAGACAGAGACTTGAGATGACTCCCTGGTTTTGTCACAGCCTCCACCCCCTACGCACGTGCGGGCAGTGGGTACCCACCTTGAGGTCCTCGTGCTTGGGCATGATGGTGATCTTGTTGCCATCCACGCTGAGAATCTTGCCCTGCAGGTTGATGAGCTCGCCCTCACACACCTCCACATTATCCCCAGGCTGGAAGTTGTGTTCCCGCTCCTTCCCTGCAGGGGCAGACACAGGGCTAACCTGGGGGCTGCTCACCAGGGGCCACTCCCTCCTTGGCCTGGGTTACTGACCGGGACCAAATACCTGTGCTTTCAGTCACCACCTCAAGGTCGATGCCCTCTGGCTGGTCCTCAAATTTCTCCAGTTCAGAGAGTGTAGGCTTCACACCCTCTGTGATCTGAGCCCCAGGAGACAAGAGGAAGAGAAGGAAGTGGACGAAGGTCAGTGTCACAGCCCAGCAGAGCAGACCAGAAGGGCAGTGAGATGCTTCCCCTACGGTCACTCCTGACTTGAGGATCATCCAGGACAGACTCAGATAATCCACTGCTCTGGGGCTGGGACTGTAGGAAGGAAAGCTTAGCCCCCTCGCTCCCCACCATCATTAGCACGACCCCCTGGGAACCCTCACCACAGCAGACATGGCAAAGCTCTTGAACAGAAAGCCTTTCCGGCTGTAACGGTTTCCCTCGAAGATGAGGAAGTCACCATCAGAGGCAACATCACCGCCCAGGGACCTGGGATTTTGTAGGGGAGAGAAGATTGGAAGGGGAGGTTAAGAGAAGAATCTTGCTGTACCTCAGTCTCCTCCGCTGGCAAAGGGGGAAGAAGACCACAGGATGCCTGAGCCATCCCGTCCCAACACACACCCTCTTGGCAGAGTGACTTCTCACAAAGCCCTAAGGCCTCACCTTGATGGAGGGGCGCACAGCCCCCACATCCCTGCACTCCACTGCCCACCTTCCCTTCTTTATTTCTCACTACAGCACATATTACCTCTGATGAGCTACTGTTTGATCCGTCCCCCTAACTAGAATGGCAGCTCCAGAAGGGCAGGGACTCAGCATCTTCTAGTCACTGTTTCCCCTGCAACAGTGCCTGGCACACCAGGCACTTGGTGAGTACTAGCTGGACTAAGCATCAGACAGCACTAACAGCTCTCAATCATGGACACATGTGACCTCAATGACTCCTCCCCAAAGTCTGTGACATCAGTAATACAATCCTCATCTTCCAGGGAAATGATAGAAACAGGCTTGGGGAGGGCACACAGCATGGCCAAGGTGGCCAAGCCCATGAGTCTAAGAGTCAAGATTCAAATGCAGAGGTGGGACTCCCAGGCCTGTGCTTCAACTCTCCCGGTCCTGCATGCGGGCTGGGGGACACATAGTTCCTGCTCCATGCTTCCAGAGTGGGGAGGGACAGCCTGGGAGGGCGGGGGCGCAGACTGAGCTCCTCTGGCTGACTGCTCACTCATCTTCTCACTCACATGGTGAATCTGGGAAGAAGGATAAGCGAGCTCCCACTGGGCACGGCAGAGCACTGCGTCAGATCGGCCTGCTAGTGGGTAGAGAAGGGATGCTCTGGTTTGTTCTCAGTCAGGGGATGTCACTCAGGTGGAGACCAGTGGTGTAAATGAGTCCAAATCAGGCATGTGAAGTATGAACCTGGTCTGGCCTGGAGGTGTTAGCCCAGCCTGGTACATCTAAAGGCTCATTCCACAATCCAGCCTTGATCAGAAAGAAAAACTGGACGCTCATGATGTGTTCCAGAAGAGGACCAGAGGGAAAGTGTCACTGGCTCTTGTTTCTCCATTTCCTCCTCTCCCACCCTTCCCGCTGGAGCCCCCTGGCAGCCCTGGAATGTGGGAATCCCTGGGCTGCTCCAATGCTCCCTGCAGCTGGGGAGGCGGAGTGGGAGGGAGACATCCTGAGCAGAAGAGGCTCTATACCTTCATCTCAGGTGTCTGGGCATCAGGCAAAGAGACTTTATAAAGCCTGATGTGTCGATAAATCCCATTTCAACATGCGACACCGTTCATCACACTTACTATGGGCCAAGTGCTGTTCTGGGTACACGTGCACATTAATCCTAGGAAGTGGGGGTTGCTACTGTTGATCTTTCCAGCAGAGGAAACTGAAGTACAGGGATGTGAAGTAACTTGGCTGAGGCTGTACAAACTATACCCTGGGTGAGTCCAGGGCCCAGTCCTGTGGGGGAACCTAGCAAAAGCATATCCTGCACCACAGCTCTGGGCACCCAGCCCAGCCCGTCCCAAGGGCACTCACCTGATCTTTTCTGCATCAAACAGCCTCTGCGGAGGCCGCTTAAACTTCTTCCTTTTGGCAAACCAGTCTTTCTGTGGGGAAAAAGGGTACAGGTGGGAAGGTTGAGGGGCGAGGTCTTGGCCAGCAGCAGGGATCAAGCATCCTCACTCTCCCCGCTGGCAGCATGTCCCCACGGTACCAAGCTCATGCGGGCCTTGATGCGATCATAGTCGATGCGCGGGATCATCTTCAGGGAGATGGTGTTTTGGCTGGGCTCCACATAATCCACCTGACGAGGACAGATGGGTGATCAGCAGGGGCCCGGCCCTCCCTCTGCCCCGACCCCAGACACAGGAAGGGGGAGGGACAGAGGGTGACAGGGAAGAAATGAGACTGCTGACAACTCCCCCGAATTGACTCTCTAGCCTGTCTCCCCTCAGCTCTGAAATGACATCCACTGCCAGCCTGACATCTCCACTCGGATGTCGAAAAGAGCCCTCAAACATAGCATGACCACAGCTCACCTCCTGACTTCCCCTAAACCTGCCCCTCGCCCGCCTGGCCCGCTCCCTTCTTCCTTCTGCTCAGCCACATAACATGGGAGTCTTCGTGACCTCTTTCTCTCTCTTACACCAGTATGCAATAAGGGAGCAAATCCTGTTGGCTCTGCCTTCAAACATTCTGACCTCTCCCCCTCCTCTATTTTCTTTCCTTTTTTTTTTTTTTTTTTTTTGCAGGGGGGAGGTAATTAGGTTTTTACTTATTTATTTGATTTTTCAGTGGCAGTACTGGGGATTGAATCCAGGACCTCAGACATTCTAGGCATGTGCTCTACCACTTGAGCTACACCCTCCCCCCTTCCCCCTCCTCTATTACTGCAACTTCGGTCTTGTCCCACTGCCACCTGCCACCCAGACCCTGGCAGCGGTCTCCTCACTGGTCTCCCTGCTCCTGGGGTGCTTCCAGTCTATTCCAGGGTCTCTCAGCCCGGTAATCCTTCATTGTGGGGGGCTGTCTCATGCCTTGAAGGATGTTAGCGTCTATCCACTAGATCCTAGAATCAGCTCCCTTCCCAGCTGAAACCATCAAAAATGTCTCCATACACTGTGAAATGTCCCCTGAGGACACCCCCGCTTGAGAACTAGTGGTCTACTCCCAGAGTAATCCTATGAGAATCCAAGTCACACTGTGTCCCTCAGACCCCTCCCATTTACTCCAGTAAAAGCTAAAGCCCTAGGATGGGCCACAGGCCCGGCTGCCTCCCTGAGCTCATCTCCTGCCACCCTCACCCTCATTCTGCTTCAGCCAGTCATGGTCTCAGCTCATGTGCTGTTCCTTTTGCCAGAACGCTCCCCTGAGAACTCCTCAGCACCTACAGATCTTTACTCAACATGCATCGAACAAACGCAGGAGACGCTCATCCATTTCCCGGGTGCTCACAACAAAATCCAGGCTCTACTTCACCTAATCTGAGCGGGGTTCTGCTCTCTGTACTAGTTAAGGGGCTGGAAAGGACAGAAAGAAAGTAGGGGAGAACAGGACAGAGCACCCGCCCCACCCCAGCTGCGGGCACCTGAGCGATGTCGTCCTTATAGATGCCCCGCTTGAGGCGGACCCAGGATTTTGGTTTCAGGTTGGCCACTTCCTTCACCACTTTAAGCACATCCGTCATCTCCTTGATGGGCACCATCTGCTGGTTCCAGTAGCCAAGCCGCAGGTTGCCCACGCCCTCGATGGCCTGCTTCACGTGGGTCTGCTTGTAGGCCTCCACGTAGATGTAGCCCTTCACGTGCTCTGGTGCCACTACCGACTTAATCTGCAGGGGCTGGGGGCCGAGCCGGTGGAAAGGGACAGTGAGACACAACTGCTCAAAACAGTGACAACTACCACCTCAGCAGCCCCCGTCTAGGAATTTATCCACAGAAACATGTTTGTGCGATGGCCCTGACACAATGACGTTCACTGCAGTTACTTATTACAGCAAGCAAACAAGACTGGAAACTTTTAAACACCCCCAAAGAGGGGTTTGTTAAATTATGAAACAACCATCCAGGCATAACTCATTTCATTGCACTTTAGCTTTACTGCACTTCGTAGCTACTGCATATTTTTCACAAACTAAAGATTTGTGACAGCCCTGCGTCAAGCAAGTCTATCAATGTCATTTTCCCAGCAGCAGTATTTTTAATTAAGTTTTATACATTGTTTTTTTAGACATAATGCTATTGCACACTTAACAGAATACAATACAGTGTAAACATCAGCTGTTATGTGCAGTGGGGAAACCAAAAAATTCATGTGACTTGCTTTACTGCGATATTCATTTTATTGTGGGGGTCTGGAACGAAACCTGCAGTATATCTGAGGTTTGCCTGTACCATGAAATACAATGTAGTACTTAAAAAATCAATGAAGGGGGGAGGGTATAGCTCAAGTGGTAGAGTGCATATTTAGCATGCAGAGGTCCTGGGTTCTATCCCCAATACCCCCTTTAAAAATAAACAAATAAACCTAACTATCCACCCCACCAAAAAAAGAAAGAAAAAAAATCAATGAGATGAATCTGTATGTAGTGACCCAGAAAAATATTCAACATATGTTATGTGTAAAATCTAGAACCAAAGAGAGCTGCAGTGGCTCTACTAATAGCAGAATAGACTTTAATACAATAATTGTTACCAGAGACAAAGGACATTTAATAATGATAAAAAGGGAAATCCATCTAAAAGATGTATGGATTATAAACAGACATGAACCTAACCTAACAACAGAGCCATAAAATATATGAAACAAACACCAATAGTAATGAAGGGAGAAATTGATAATTCCTTAATAATAACTGGAGAATACAATACCTCACTTTCAACAATGGACAGAAAAACTAGACAGAAGATCAACAAGGAAACAGAACACTCGAGCAACCCTATAAACCAACAAGACCTAACAAGATATCTACAGATAGAACACTCCATCAAACAACAGTGGAATTCTCAAGGGCACTTTCCAGGATGAACCACATGTTAGGCCATAAAACCAGTCTCAACAAATGTAAAAAGGCTAAAATCACATATTCTCCTACTACATGGAATGAAGTTAGAAGCCGGTAACAGAGAAAATTTACAAAGTTCACAAATACGCAGAAACATACTTCTAAGTAACCAATGGGTCAAAGAAGAAATCATAAGGGAAATTAAAAAATATTTTGAGGTGAATGAAATAAAATTTATCCTCTTAAATTTGTTGAGGTTTGTCTTGTGTCCAAAGATGTGATCTATCCTAGAAAATGTTCCATTGCACTTGAAAAGAATGTATATTGGGTTTTGAGGGATGCAATGTCCTGAAAACATCAATTAAGTCTAACTGTTCTATTGTGTCATTTAGTGTTGCCTTACTGATTTTCTGTCTGGAAGATCTGTCCATTGATGTTAGTGGAGTATAAGAGTTTCCTACTATTGTATTTCCATCTATTTCTCCCCTTACATATGTTAGTACTTGTTTTATGCATTTAGGCGCTCCTATATTGGGTGCATCTATGTTAATGAGTGTAATATCCTTTTCTTGATTGATCCTTTGATCATTATATAGTGTCCTTCTTTATGGCCTTTGTTTTAAAGTCTATTTTGTCTAATATAAGTATTGCTACCTTGACTTTCTTGTCATTTCCATTTGCATGAAATCTTTTTCCATTTTCTCACTTTCAATCTGTGTGTGTCCTCTGCCCTAAACTGGGTGTCTTATAGGCAGCATATTGTAGGCTCTTGCTTTATTATCCTATCTGCCACTCTATGTCCTTCAACTGGAGCATTTAATCAATTGACATTTAAGGTAATTATTGACAAATACGAGTTTATTGCCATTTTAAACCTTGTTTTCCAATTGATTTTGTATTTCTTATTTGTTCTTTTTCTTTGTTTCTCCTATTGTGGTTTGATGATTTTCTTTTCTATTATGATTGAGTTCTTTTCTGGTTTTTTTTTTTATTTGAGATGAATGAAACAGAAACACAATATACTAAATTTATGAGATGCAGAGAAAGCTGTGTTTAGAGGTAAATTTATAGCTATAAACCACAACTTGAAAAAAAGAAGAAAAAAATCTCAAATCAATAACCTAACCTTCCACCTTAAGAAACTAGAAAAGAAAGTGGAAATTAATCCCCAAGCAAGCAGAAGGCAAGAAATACTAAAGATCAGAGTGGAAATAAGTGAAATAAAGGTTAGAGAAACAATAGAGAAGAGCATCAAAACCAAAAACTGGTTCTTGGAAAAGATCAACAAATTTGACAAACATTTAGCTACACTGATCAAGAAAAAAAACAGAAAAAACTCAAATTCCCAAAATCAAGAATTAAAGAAAGGACATTACTACTAACCAATCTTACAGAATTATAAGGCAATACTATGAACAACTGCATGCCAATAAATTAGATAATGTAAATGAATATTTTTTGTAGAAAGACATAAACTACAACTGATTCAAAAAGAAATGGAAAATCTGAATAGACCTATAAGGGGTAAAGATACTAAATACAGATGCAAAAATTTTTAATAAAATAGAAAACCAAATCTAGCAACATATTTTTATACAGTATGTGAATTATACTTCAATTTTTTAAAAAGCAATTAGTTTTGTTTCAGTATTGGTAGTGATAGTAAAAAAAAGGCCATGACCTTATACTTACTGGTCATGGAAAGATGATTATGGTATTGACAAAAGGCTCTCTGCAGAATGGTATGTATGTAATACCATTTTATTTTTTTAAAAAGACCTATTTTTCAGTATGCAGAGAAGATGGTCTGGAAAGACACACAAACTGATAGTAATTACTTCTAAAAAATGGGACTTGGATATGGAGAGATTTTAGCTTTTACAATTTACAGGTATCACTTTGGTCCTAACTCAAGAGTCCCTAGAATCTTGCTCAGGGCACAAGGTAGAGGTTTGAGCACATTTAAAATCATGATTTGCAAATCTTCCAACTGTCCACTTGGTCGCACTGACACACATCACTGCTTCAGCAGGTAAAAGCAACACACTCAGCCTAACACAAATCATATCCAGTAAGAAAGAGACTAGTCAGCAAGCCCTGGTTCCAAAACTGACAATTATGCCTTTGAAAATGATCACATTTGTCGAACACAAGCTGTAGAACAAGTCTTGGCTGAGCTGGACAGGTCCATATATACTTAATCCTAATGATGCCGAGGGGCAAGTAATGGGCACAGAGAAGGGAAGCAGCTGGATCAAGGTCACACAGCAAGGAAGTAACAAGAACAGAATTCAGACCCCAGCAGTCTAAAGAAAGATCGATGCCTTTAACGCAGTATCTGCTGCCTTGTGTGCAGGCGGCATTACTTCATGTTTTGTGTGCTGTGTGAGTGAGGGGCAAGGACCAGCTCTGTCATGGTCACCGCTGTATCTTCAGCATCTCCCACTGCTGATACCAGCCAAGAGGAGGGGCTCAGTGGATTCTGATAACTGAGTGAAAGGGAATTCTCCTCCTGACAGACCTGTTACCTTATGCACGCAGCCACACTGCCCCATGTGAGGATTCTCTCCCAAACAGTAAGAGGGTGACAGCTGCCCACCAAAGGTGGTAAACAGGAAGAACTCACTCTCAGGCAAAAAAGGCCCAGGAAGCTAGATGGCTGACCTCCAGAGGGGTGCAAGGGCTGGCGAACCCTGCCAGAAATGCAGAGGGAATGAAGACAGTACCTCTGTCAAGCAGGGAAGAACGCTCCAGTCCCAGGAGTGGCCTTTTCTAGCTGAAGCAGCTCATCCAACAGGCAGTGCTGCCCAGCATAGGGGGCACCCGGCACCCCTGAACCTGTACTGGTCCTCCCTCTGGGCTCTGCCCTGTCTCTCACCCCCAAGCTGCCTGCCTACCCGACTTACCGTGTCTGTGAACTGGTAGGCAATGAACTTGCGCATCAAGGAAATGGCTGTGGCCCGTTCCTCCCCAATCTGGAATAAGAGAAACAGACTTAAGAGAAATGACAAGATGGAGAACAGGACACAGAAAAGATGGCAGGAGACAGAAGCAAGAAAGATTCGAAGGGAGAGGCAATATAGCGGCAGTGGATTAAGAGGTACAAACCACTATGTATAGAATAAATAAGCTACAAGGATATATTCTACAGTACAGAGAATTTGGCCAATATTTTATGATAACTGTAAATGGAGTATAATCTTTAAAAATTGTGAATCACTATGTTGTACATCTGAAACTTATATAATATTGTAAATCAACTACACCTCAATTTAAAAAAACAGCAGAGTCATCAGGCAAAAAAGATAAAGTAGGAGAGAGAAAAACAAGAGAGATGGAGAGAGAAAGAGCAAAAAACAAACAAACAAACAAAAAATCAAGAGGGAGACACTGAGTAAGTGAGCGAGAGGAGAAGGGAGAGAGAAGGATGTAGAGGAGGAGGAGACAGAAGGACCAAGAGATTGACAGGCCAAGGAGACCCAGGACAGACAGATGGAGCATTCTCCCCAGCAAGGCCGCCTCCCTCATTCCTCTGCCTCCCTCAAGCCATGAGGCCGGAGCACACACCTTACATTTGACAGTCCACAGATTGGGATCCCTGCCAGGAGAGGAAAAGGAAGTTCTTCAGTGAAACTGTCTCCTCCTTTGAAAGGAGGAGATTTGTATGTATGAAACATACAAATCACCACACCCATCCTTCTTCCTCTCCCTTCTCCATCTTCCCACCCACAAGAAGGACCAACTTGCCCTTCCCCTCTTTCCCCAACATCCACCACTGCCTGTGTGACTCTGTCCTGATTTATTTCAGGGAGTGACCTGTGCAGGCACATCACCCTACCACAAGATTCCCACCTCAGCCCTCCCATTACCCACTTACTTGACTCCTGGGAGCAGCTGCTGCTGGGTGATGTCATCCGAGAGCTCATCAGAACCTCCATAAACTCTGGAGAGAGACGAGCAGGCGGGAAGGAAGGGGTCTGTCAGACCCAACCCTTCTCAGAAAGGGATCACTGCTCCTAGCCCCTCATCAGCCCAGGCCATGTCCTTACGTCTCTCCCACAGATGACTTGGCATATTTTTTCATGTAATACTCGCCCAGTTCTTCTTCTCGCTGGTCCCTGGGGTGTAAGCAGGGAAAGTAAAAACAAATTGAAGGTCGAGGAGAGGAGGGTGGGCTGACCTGCCCCCAAACCTCCCCATGGGAGCCAGTCTCACCCTTTCTCCACCTGCTTACTTACCTCCAGAGGTTTTGTAGGCGGCGAGCCCCAGAACGGTCTTCATCCAGGACAACATTATCGATATTGGAGGCTGCAAAAAAATGGGTAGATGGGGTAAGAAAGGGGAGATGAAGAGCAGGGGCCTGGAGAAAGCGGTGGGGGCTAGGAGCAGGGGCAGGAGATACCTCACTGAGGAAACCCCCAACCCTCACCCTCCTATTCTGTCCTACTCAGCACCTGCTTCTCAGTGTCAAACTTGGGGATGGGGCCCAGCAGTTGGGGATATCTAGGTGCCCCTGATCTCATAGCCACTGTCTAAGCACATCTTCAACTCCATCCCACCCCATCCGTCACTCCTGCAACCCACAACACTCACACTCACACACACATCCACACACACCCATAAACACATACACACTTTTCCAGGCCAACAACTGCTGGAGACCTGGCCCCAGAACCCCCTGACTCTGGACCCTACATGAGTCAGAGCCCCCAGGGCTGGGCAGGGGTCAGGGGTGAGGGAGGGTACCACAGGCAGGAAAGAGGAGATGTCAGGATATGGGAGGAGGATCAGGGAATCACACTTTCCAGATTCTTACCTTCAATCTCTTCTACTTGGAGGAAGAGGAGGAGGTGGTGGTGGTGGTGGTGGTGGTGGTGGTGGTGGTGGGCGAGGGCAGACAAAGGTATGAGCCAAATTATAGCAGCGAAATCAACCAATGGGTTGGGGGAAGGGGAAGGGGGGGACACAGGAAGGTTGAAAATCAAAAGTAAAGGCCAGGCACTAGGTGGTTGGGGGAGAAGCCGAAATGTATGAGGCGCACAGAACGGAAAATAACAGGGAAGGGGTGGCACTGGCCCAGGAAGTGGGGGGTATCTTGGGACAGAGCCCACCCACCCCACAACCCCCAGAATGGATTCACCGGGGCCCTGAGATCCCAGAGTCCTCGCTCTCCCCACACCCACTACCACACGCCCCACCCCGCCCCCCACTCATGGGCCTAAAAGGAAAAGGGTGCAGAGCTGGTCTCTCTGGCAACGACAGAAAGAAGCGAGGTGAGGAGGGTGTGCGTTGGGGTGGTACAGGGCATGGGAGTGGGGGACGGGCTCTCGAGACCCTCTTGGCCACACCCCCAGTGGTCCTGCAGAGGCGGAGGCCCCCACGCACCTTTCTCTAGGATATCCTCTGCGCCATCCTCCCACTGGTCCTCGTCCTCATACTCATCATCCACATCTGAAACGGAAATGCCAAGTGGTCAGAGGGGCAGCCAGGGCAAAGGGGACCTCATGACAATAGCTCCCAGGAAACATCTCCTCTGGGTGACCTCCCCTTACATGCTCTGAAATACATTAAAATATATATACAGGATTCCAAAGAAAACAATTGCATTGAAATACAGTTATCTAAATACCAGAAGAACATTGGGATCTATGTCATACTGAAATAACAAGATTTAGTTGAGGGTTTGTTAAGTATCTTATTTTGAAGTAGTGCTGATTATGGATAATATTTTGAGACATCTACTGCTGTACTGTGCTATGAAAATACTGGATTTCTCCTAACCCTAACCCTAAACACACTTCCACTGGCTTCACCAGACTGCAAAAGGGGCCACAGCACAAAAAAACCCGGTCTATCGCTTCTCAGCCTTTTGGCCAAGAGCAAGTGAAGAACCCCTGGTTTGAACAATAATTTACATACATATGTCTAAATATATATGAAGTAATCACATCAATACAGCTTGTACTGAAAAATACCAACAACTTCAATGTCCAACAAGAGACTGGTTCAATAAAGCACATTATAGAATGGAACACTACACAGCCATCAGAAAAATGGATATTTCAAGGACAATGACAATGATGCCCACAGTTAAAATTTATTGAGCGCCTGCCAAAAGCTGTTTAGAAAACTTTCTTTGCACAAATTAACTCACTTAACCTAAGCCATCTATGTCATATCCACCTCCACAACAGTTGAACAAAAAAGCAGTTACAGACCAGTTACAACATGGTGCCCCTTGTGCAGAGGGGAAAAGAGGCTGAGGGAGAAAGACAGCCACCTGCCCAGGGCCACATGGAGAAAAGAGGAGAGCCAGGCTGGAAGGGACCTGGGTCTGCTGGCCTCCACCACCCTGTCCAGCTGCCTACTCCTAAGTCATCCGAACTTTCCGTGACAAGCACAAGTTATTGTCAGTTTTTTTGGGGGGGGGATTAGTTTTATTTATGTATTTATGTTTTAGAGGAGGTATCAGATATTGAACCCAGGCCCTTGTGCATGCTAAGCATGTGCTCTACCACTGAGCTATACCCTCCCCGCTACTGTCAGTTTTTTTCTTAAGGATGATAACAGCATTGTGACTGTGTGTTTTAACAAGCATCTATCTTTTAGGATTACGTATGGAAATATTCTGGGGTAAAATTATATATTTGGGATTTGCTTCAGCACCACCCAGTGGTGGGCAGGAGTGAGGAGGAATAAGCAGAACAAGTGTGGCACTGAGCTGTTCGCTACTGACGCCAGGGGCGGGCACACGGGGGCCGGCACACAGGGGCTGGCACACGGGGGCTCCACGCACCATCCTACTATTGCTTGTGTTTCACATTCCGAAAGAAAACGGCACATTCAAGAAACAGAACTGCAGGTGGAAGTCCAGTCTCCACTCAGTACCCGCCAGCCCTGTCACGTACCAGCCTCGTCCAGAATGAAGCCACCATGGCGGGGTTTCTTGGGTGGCCGGTCATCATCTTCCTCCTCTTCTTCCTCATCATATTCCTCCTCTTCTTCCTCTTCCTCTTCTTCCTCGGGTTCTTCCTCCTTCTCACTGCCCGCTGCACTCCGCCGCTCTTCCTCTACCTGCAGAGTCAGGTAGGGTTGGGGCATTGGGGTTCTGAACCCCCAAAATCCAGACACTACACGCTCCACCTCTAAATCTGACCTGAGCTCTGCTTGGCTGATCACAGACCCCTCAGCTCTGCGTACACACCCTCCCAGTCTCGGCAGGCCTCCTTGGTAGGCACCCTGTCTCAGTGACAGTACCGCCATCCTCCCAACCAGCATCTGGGAGCTGACCTGGGCTCCCTCCTCCACTAGACCTCCCTGCTAGACTCCATCAAGTCTTTACATGTGACAGCTCCATTAGGTTTGGTCCTTGGCTCTCGTCTCTTTCCATCCTACAGCTCCCCCAGGCCTTCTCACCCACTCCCTTGGCTGTGGTGGACACCCCTGTGACAATGACTCCCATATCTGGTTCCAGTCCACACTGCTTGCCAAGGTCACTGACTGCCTCTTGTGGCTAATTCTGCAGACATTCTTTGTCCCTTACCTATAAGAGCTCTCACACCACTGTCCACTTTCTCCCGAGGGAAATGGTCTTCCCTCGGTGTCTGTCACATCACACTCTCCTGGCTTTTCTCCAACCTCTCCGCCTGCTCCTCTGCAGGCTTCCCTGACTCTGCTCACCCCTCAAATGCTTGCTTCAGTCACCAGGGTTCAGCCAAGGGCCCAATGTGCTTTTACCTCCTTGCATTCTCTCCCTGGCCATTTCACCATTCACAACCTCAGTTCCTGTCTCTACAGATGACACCCCCATCTGTCTCCAGTCCCTCACTTTTTCCCAGAACTAGAGACTCTCATGTGCCGGCAGCCTCCTGGATACCTTCCCCAGATGTCTTCTGAGCCCTTCACACCAAGCATGTCCCAAACTGACCTCAGTGTCTTCCCCTAGACCTGTGCCAGCCTCCTCTAGCTCCCATCAGGCACCAAATCCTCAACATTTCTGCTTTTTGAACATTATCCCTTCGATCTGTTCCTTCTTCCCCATCCCCATATCCCTGAGCCTAAGCCAGAACATTGCCTTCTAAATCTGAATCCTTGCTCCAGCCTCCTTTGTCATTTGGCCTCTAATTCCTATTTTCACACAAATCACAAAAGGAAGTGATCCATACAAAACAGTGTTCCCCAGGCTCCCACCTTTCCCCTATTAACTTCATGACTCTGCCATGTCCACATTGGTACAACACGTTTATCTGATATTTCCTTCAAATTCATTCAAATTTTTACTTAGCTTAATAGGCAAACTTTGTTTTGAAATACTTCAGAAGTTAAAACTTTTTAAAGGTTAGCTTGTTATAAATAGAAAGTAACCATAAAGATAAAAGCAGAACAGCGAAAACAATGTTATTAAGTCCCAACAAGATACTGTTGCCTGCTGTGGGCTAAGCCTAAGGCCTGTTCTCCCTGATAAACGCAGAAACTAACAAATTTCAGAAAGGTATTCAACACACAGTAGCAGCAAAATGAAACTTTCTCCCATGACCCAATTAAAAGACAGGATGTGCAACTGAAAAGGAAATAACTTTCTCACTAAATGATTCAATGTGGCTTAAGATTTTATCTTTAAGTCACCTAAAAGCACTTCTCATCACCACCACCCCACCCCGGTCCCCTGGAAAGTATCCTGCAGTCCTGGGAAATTATGATCTAAAACTCGAATCTGATCATTTGGTCCTCTGCTTAAAATAAGCCACAGCTCCTCACTGCCCTCAGGTAAAGAACCAGCTCCCTAGCAGCCTGGTCTAGAAGAGCACACTGTGCCCACCGCCTCTCCCTCTCATCCCACCTCTCCCTCTCATCCCACCTCTCCAGGCTCCCCCTCCTAAACGCTAGGTCCAAACCTTACAGAACCACTGAGGCATGCTCTTTTATCATGGTCCATCATTCACGCTGGTCCTCAGCATACAAACCCATTCTCCTCTGCCTCTGGCTCACGCTTCAATCAAAATACCCTCTCTTCCAGGAAGTGAGGCCTGCCTCTCCCCACCAGAGAAAGTCAGGCACATTCTATGGGCTCTCCACCCTCTGGGCTTCCTCCATCACAGCCCTGACCACTGTGTGCTAGTCTCCCAAGCGTAAGGCCCATGCTATCTCAGGAACTGCTGGGCCCCCAAAACCACTCAGCCCAGGACTAGGATCAGAAAATGACTTAAGAAACGTAGTTGACCCTTGAACAACATGGGGGTTGAGGGCTGCAACCTTCTGCGTACTCAAAAGTCTGCATATAACTTATAGCCAGCCCTCTGGATACAAGGTTCCTCCATATCCACAGTTTTGCATCTCAGGATTCAACCCACATTGACCATATGGTAAAATTTACTATTGAAAATAAAATCCTCATATAAGTGGACCCGCACAGTTCAAATGCACTGTGTTCAAGGGTCAATTGTACTTGCTTAATACAGAATCCTGACTAGCCCACAATGGCCCTTATTTTAACAACACAAACTACAACAGAACCACAGCCCAAATTCTCAAAACCCTGTCATCATCCCCCTGGCTTGGTCCCAGCAGTCTTTTTCCCAAACCCAGCTCTCCAACCCTCAAGGAGATAGCTCTCACTACTATCTCTGCGTCACCTCAGGGCTCGAACTCACTCTCACACAGTCCATCCTCAGCATCCCCTGGAGTAACCATTTGTTTATAAAACTATCTCCACCCCAAGACAGAGTGCTCCATGAGGGAGGCTGTGATCCTAACATGACAGGAACTCAAAGAACACTTGTTAAATGAATGAACAAGGTCACTCAAGCTGAGAATAACAAACCAGATGACTCCCCCAACAGCAGCTCATTATTTGCCATCCCTCCTTGTCTCCACAGGACCCAGTCCTGCAAAGAACATCTCAACGTTTGGCTATCTGAACAGCCCAGCCAGACCTGTCTCTGCAGGTGAGGGCAGCCTTCACACTGCCCTCCTGCCTCACCTGGTGACAGCAGACAAGCTAGCGAGTGAATTAAAAGCTGGGTGTGGTGTTAGGGTAGTGAGACTCGCACTGTGCAAACCAGACTACCTTAGCCCGGAGAAGGAACTGGGGATCCTGGTCTCATTACCACCAGGCTTTAACCACAAGCGAAGCGTCTTGAATCCACAGGTCAGAGACCAAGGGCCCAGAGAGACAGCTTGCAGCAAAGGCCCTTCTTGTCATCTTTCCACTTGCCCTGCTCCCACCGTGGCAAGCTGAGGGCTCCCCAAAGGGCACAAGGAGTGACAATCAAATGCCTGCAGAGGGCAAGCAAGAAACATAAATAAGTGGGGCAGCTCCAGGGAAACCTATGGCACCCTCCACCTACCTGATGTTTTCCAGAACACAAGCTTATGAAATCTTTCCTTTTCTTAAATCTGCATGATAACAAATTGCAATTAATACATCCTGGGAACTGGAGAAAGTTCCCAATTTTAAAGGCGGCTGCCACTTCTCGAGCAAAGAGCTGCTGTGTACAACAATACTGGGTCTCACTCAGGTTGTTAGCTCCTCTCATTTTCCCAGAAAAGCAGGTAAAACTTGATTTTTTTCCATGAAATCAACTTTAGAAGCGTTGGCAACAAACTTAAAAAGTAAACTGACATTTCTGTAAATCAAAGTAGACATCTATAATCAGTGTTACTCTTCGTTAGTTTGTAACTGTTGCCCACTAAATGTAAACTCCGTGAAAGCAGAAATTAGCCCTGCTCCACTCTCTCCAACACAGCAGTGGATGCTCACTTACTTGTTCAATGAATGAGTATACCAAAAACAAATAAAATAGGATAATAGCTAACAAAAGAGTATCTGAAATTAGGTATGTCCCAGGAAATATTTGTTTGGTTCCTGAAACAGTGACACTCAGACCCAAAACCATCCTTTCAAAATATTAGGTAACATACCTCCTTTGCACAAAAGCTTCTCATAGCTTCATCTCAGTTAAGGACAAATTCCTTACCACAGCCTTCAAGAGCCTATGTAATTTGGCTCCTGTTACTTCTATGTCACACTCACTCTGATCCAGCCAAACTGGACTCCTTGCTATTTTCTGAACACCACAGACATGCTCCCAACTTTACATATACTGTTCCCTCTCATTGGAACACTCTTCCTCCATATGACATGACTCACTCCCTCACCTGCAACAGGTCTTTCTCCAAATGTCACCCTCTTGGAGGGAGGGCATAGCTCAAGTGGTAGAGCACATGCTTGACATGTACAAGATACCAGGTTCAATCCCCAGTATCTCCTCCAAATAGAAATAAATGAATAAGCCTAATTACCACCCCCTCATAAAATAAACAAAACAAGCAAGTGTCATCCTCTCAGACTGTCCTATTTAAAGTGCAACCAGGACTCTCTATTTGCCTTCTCTACATTATTTTCTCCAGAGTACCTTCTAGCTTACTAAATGATTTACTTATCAGTTATGTTTGTTTACCTTCACCAGGGCAAAGATTTAAAAAAATCTATTTTGTTTATTGGTGTAGCCCAAGGACAAAGAATTGCTCCTCGCATGTAGTAGACACTAAAAGCATACTTCTGGAATGACTGAGCATAGCTAAAACTAAAAATAGTGAGTCCTTACTGTATGCCACGTCCTTCAAACACATCACCTGTTCTCTCAGTGTACCTGAAACATCCCCGGCCTCCAGCACCAGTGCCTCTGCATCACTTGGGCTTGTCTACTCCTCTATCTCTCCCGACTATCTGGAAGCTCCCGGAAACCAGAGCTCGTTCTGATACCCTCTGAGCTCCCAGAGGGGTCGTTCTGCCCTGGTCCTGTCCCCAGGCTCAATGCCTCCCCCAGAGTCCCAGCCACTGACCTCGGCCTCCTCGCCGTCACTGCTGCGCTCGCTGTCCTCCTCCTCGGAGAAGTTGCTGTCCTCGCTATCCGACATCTTCTGCTCGCAAGAAAAGACGGCGGCCTCAGCGCGTCCCCAACGTCTGAGGCTTAGTTTCCCCTCCGGTTCCCCAGGAGAAAAGAAAAAAAAAAAAACTTGGCGCACTTCCGGCAGCCTCGTTATGGCAACTGTGAACCCAAAAGGAGACCTCCTATGCCACCTGCTATACCTCCCGAATCCCCGAAGCCGGCCTCTACACCTCCTTGGCCCTCCGCGACCCCCGGGTCTGTCACCTCGGCGGCCAACCCACCCCCTCACCGCTCCGGTTCCACTTCCACCTTCGGTACCAGCTGCTGTTCACACGACGCCTGGCTGGGACTGACGTGACCTCTCGCGAGAGCCTACCCCATTAGCCCCGCCTATCGCGAGACTTAAAGGGCTTGTACCCGGGATGCACGGTCAGGGCGCCATCTTGAGAGTGGCAGAATTGTCTTAAAGTAGAGGGTGGAGTCGACATCTTGAGAGGGTCGAAGATGCGGAAAAAGGGCAAAGTGTTTTAATACTCTGGGACCGGATTTTTCCAGCCAGAAACTCGCGCTTGAATTTAGTCCATTTCACTAATCAAATAATTCAGACTTTATCTTACAGCCCCTCTGACACATTGGTAGGAGGTAGGTACCCCCGTTCTGCAGACGAGAAACCCGAAATTCAGAAAAAGAAACTCTGTAATTGGTAAGTGGTAGACCCAAGACTACTCCCAAGTTTGGGTGACCCTTGTTTTCCATTGCAATCTCCCTAAATTGATTTAAATGTGAGTTTACTAGTGATTATTTGTCAGAGAGGTGGCAAAGGGAACCAGGCATGAGAGAGAAATATGGAAAATTAACCTGATGGAGGAAAATAAATCAGAAGCTTTTAGAACACATTGCTAAAATTTCCCACATAAGCACTGACACACCTGGGTTCAATTTAAAGAAATTTAATAAGACACCTAGTTAGTTACAGAGGAATGTGGTGCTGTTGGGCTGGCAGCAGGCTCACAACACATCTACCAGGGAATGAGTATACACCACAGCTTCATCTCTCCATAAGCACACACTCTCCCTTCCACCCCTAAACTGAAGCCAAAACAGATTAGGGAAGGGGTTGGTACTCTATAGAAATGTTTCCTCTTCTACAAGCTTTGTTCCTTTAAATAGCAGCTGTTTAAAACAGGATTCCCTATAAAAACGCCTCTTGACACTTCTGCAGGAAGGCATTTACTCCAGGAAAGAGAGGGAACCGTCATTTTCTCTCCACAGAGATCTCTTCTTTGGCATAGCAGTGGTTCTCAACTCTCAACCTGGCAGCACATCAGAATATTTGAGAAGATAAGAGAGAGAGATGCATAATAGTCTCAAACTGGACACAACCCAATGTCCATCATGAGGAGAAGGAATAAACAAGTTGCAGTACATACATGTGATGGAATAGTAACAAACTATTGATACACACATGAATGAATCTCAAAAACATTAGCTGAGTGAAAGAAGCTAGACACTAGCATATTCCATTCATATGAAATTCTAGAACAGGCAAAACTAATCTATACAAGCAAAAAGCAGATTAGTGGGTGTCTAGGACTAGAGATGGACATTGACTGGGAAAAGGCATAAAGGGATGCTTTGAGGTGATGTAAATGTGGTAGAGTATGATACATTTGTCAGAATTTGTTGAAATGTACACTTCAAATGGGTGCCTTTTACTGTATGTAAATTATTCCCCAATAAAGTTGACTTTAAAAATATAGATATTCAGGATCCACCAGAGACCAATTATCAAATTATCTGGACTGGGGCTTGGCCATCAGCATTACTTAAACATTCTCCAAGTGGTGATTATTTGCAGCCAGGGATGTGAGCCACAAGAATCTCCCTGTCCTCAAGGGATGGGGATGAGGTTAGAGACACATGTGCAATGCTTTGTCCCTTCCTGGAAGAGGAGAGAGGAGGGAGTATCTGAAAAAGACGGAGAACAATGAGGGCAGGTGGGGGCAATTTATCCAACCCTCTGCCCCAGTAGGTTGGAGACTTCAGGCTTCAGGTCTCACCCTTTTTTTTTTCCTCCTTCTCTCCTCTTCTCCTGGTTCCTGAGGCTCCAGGTGGGGTCCTCTGGCCTAGGAGGAGAAGGCTTAGGTTGGGAGCTGGGGCTGGAGACCAGGTCTCCTCTCCATCTCTCCACTCAGCCTCTCCAGGAGTACCAGAGAGTCTGTGTCCTCCCAGTCTCATGCTGAGGGCAGATGCCGAGCACAAGCCCCCTGTAATAACTCCAAGAGTTTGGCCAAAAAGAGAGGGACAGGTCTCTGCAGGTGTCCTTCACAGGGTGGACAGGGGCCCTGGCCAGTTACCCACAGCCGGGACCCCAGGGCATCCAGTAGGCGCTGTAGCCGGAACATGGCAGTCCCCACGGATGGGCCCTCTTCAAACCCAGTCACAGACAGCTCCAGCCAGAAGCAGCCTAGAGTCTCAGCAGGACACACCTACGGGGACAGAGTGATCTGGTATGTTTGGGCAAGGGACTGATCCCAAATCCTCACCCTCACAATTTCTGACTTGTGACCTGGATCATGCCTCTTTGCCTCTCTGGGCATCAGTTTCCCCATCTATAAATTGGAGCTCTTAATAATGCCCACCTTCAAGTCTGACTCTAGTGCTCCTGTGTGAGTTAGAAAAAGACACTCCTTCCTTAAAACACTTCTAAGTGCTGATTTTGTTAAAACAAGGTACTTTATTGCCATCTGCCAGAAGTTGACAAGTATAGATGTGATGGAAATGATGAGAATACTGTCCTTGTAGATGTGGGACCCTTGTGCAGTGTACAACCTTCACATCCATACATGACGGTTCTATTTACCTCATAGGGTCAGTGTAAAGAGTCAGTAAGCTAATACACTTAAAGCATTTAGACCAGAACATGGCACAGAGTGAGCACTATTTCAGTATAGCTGTAATCATCATCACCCTTTGTTGTTATTATGTGCCAGTCACTGTTTGAGGTGTTGGAGACAGCAGTGAATAAATTATATCTGTCAAGGCTAGGGGTGGGTCAGGGACCAGCCAGTCAGAACATCAGCCCGCCTGCATCCTGTTCTCAACATGTACATGTTCTAAGCCTAGTGGATTCTTCCTAAACTTTCAACTTCAGTAAGGAGCTAATGAAATACTCACCGAGAGATCATCTAGGGTGTAGAGAGTGCCATCATTTTTGTTCCCCTTCAATTGTGGGGTAGGGAGGAAAATCAGACCTTGGAAGGGGAGAGCCTGACCCTTTCTTGAATGTGCCCCCCATCCCACTCCCTCAACTAGCCTGCCCCTGTCTGCTGGCTCTTCCCTCCCTCCTCACCAGCATCTTCATGATGGCAATGAGGAAGTAGAAACACTCCCGTGGGCAGAGGGGTGGTCCCAGGCTCCCCAAGGGTGGCACCAGCAGGAGGATGGTTCGGAGAGGCCACATGGGCACACTGTCCACCCCCAGATTTTCTCTGGTTCTGGCCCGGGGTCCTGGAAACAAGAGGTACAGAGAGAGGGAGCAAGTTGGAAGGCTGAAGTGGGTAAGGGGAACTGCCTCCCAGCTCTACTCAATCCACAGATATGCAGGAAATTGACTCCAGGAGGCTGGGGGAGACGGTGACCCTAGAGTAGCGAGGGCCAAGGTCAGAGGGCTCCCAGACCCTCTCCCCCCTCCAAGATACCAGACTTAGCAAGGCTGTGAGGATCAGCCTGGAAAGACTGGTGAGTTTAGAAGCTTCTTCTGCCCCCTAAACAGGCCCATAAGGCAATACAAAGTGTGTGAGAGTGTGTGCTTCTGTGGCCTGTCTTCTCATTGGAAAATGCCAGTGTTACACTTTCTCTGTGTCTGCAGGTGCATATTTGGGAGTCTCTGCTCTTTCTACTTCCATTTCTGTCTCAAGTGTCTTGGAATCTTAGTGCCTGCCTGTACCTGTCTGTCTTCTCTTTCTCTGAGGGTTGGCCTCTCTGCCTCTGAATCTCGGTCACCTGTGTTTTCTGGCTCCATCTCTGTCTGACCCAGTGTCTCTCTTCTTTCTCCTCTTCTCCATTGGCCCTGTCTTTGCCTTCTCCTCCATGTGTGCCTGTCTCTCTCCTGTGCTGGGTATCTGTCTGTGTGTCCCTCTAGGTCAGCCTCTGGATGCTACCTTCCTCCCTCCCCTGCCCCTCGCCCCTTTCCCTCTCACCCTTTTGGAGCTGGACTCTGAGCTGGAGGATCCTCCTCTGGACCCAGACCTGTCCACCAATCTCCACCCTGTCTCCGCCCTCCAGGCATAGGTGAACCAATACACCTCTTTGAACCTTGGACCCCAGACCCAGTGCTGCCAGACAAACAGGTCTCCCTGCAGCCCTGAGAGGAAGCTCTTGGCTGGGAAGGAAGCATCCTGAGTGGCGGGGAGCTTGAGGGCTACCCAATCCTGAGGTTCCTGGGGATAGAGAATTCTGTAGGGAGGGGCCTAGAGAGGAGGGTGATTTGGGGGACTCTGGAGAAAGAGGGGTCCTAGGATATGGACCCTTAAAAGGGGGGTTTAGAGGAAGGGTTTCCAAGGAATGAGGGATTCTAGTAGGGAGACGAATTTCAGGGAAGACACTTTCTGGGGAGAGGAGACTGAAGGGCAGAAAATTCTTGGGAAAGGTAGATTTTGAGAGAGGGGGCTCTGAAAAGGATGAGGATTTTCTGCAAGGGGATTCTAGGGGAGCAGTTCTGGGAAAAGTGGATTGAGGGGAGAGGGAGATTCTGAAAGAGGAGGATTCTGGGGGCCGTGGGTCCTGAGGAAAGATTCTGGGGAAAATTATAGGGGGGAGGACCCCGAGTGAAGGGGGATTCAGGAAAGAGGGAGTCTAGGGTGAGGGCTCTGAGGTGGGGGATTTGGGAGTGGGCTTCCCAGAGAAGAATTCTGGGAGGCGGAGACTCTAAAAGTAAGGAAATTCTCGTGAAAGCTAGATTCTGGTGGAGGGGGCTCTAAGTGAAAAAGGATTCTGTGGGAAGACTCGAAGAGGTGGGCTCTAGGAGGTAGGGATATTCTGAATTCTGCCAGATTTCTTGCTGTGGGTTCTGGAGGGATGATTCTGATGGAGGAGGATTTGGGGAGGAAGATTGCCGTTGATGAGACGGTAAGACTGGATCTTTAGAAAAAGGAGCGACTCGCTTGGGATTGGGAGCGGAGGCATATAATTAAAGAGCCCAAATGCAAATAAGAACTGGAGGTGACCAATGAGGACCAAGGATATGAAGACCAGCTTGTTGTCACCGTTCTCGGGCCCTACCCAACACTCTCCAGGCCCCGCCCCCTCCACGCCCACGTCACGCCCCTTCCGCTCCTGGGCTCCACCTTCCCGCCGCCAATCCAAAGTTCCGCCCACAAGCCGTAAAGCTCCTTCCTGTCGCGACGCTGCGCACAACGCGCCTGCGCAGACCCTGAAAAGCAGACGGGGTGGCTTCTGTGCTTTCCTTTTCCGGTTGCGGCGCCGCGCGGTGAGGAGCTGTGGAGTAAGCCCGTAGCTATGCCTTCCAAGGGCCCTCTGCAGTCGGTGCAGGTCTTCGGACGCAAGGTGGGCCGGGCGCCCGATGGGAGGAGCGGGGGGAGTCCCAGGTCGGGGAGACGCCTGTGGGGAGGGGTCTGGGGTCGACGTGGGAACCAGGGCCCAGAGCTCACGTGGCTCCACTGTCGCCCCCTCGCTTTCCACAGAAGACGGCCACGGCCGTGGCTCACTGCAAACGAGGTAACGGCCTCATCAAGGTGAACGGGCGACCCCTGGAGATGATAGAACCGCGCACACTGCAGTACAAGGTGCTGGGATTCAGGACGGGTATTTGGGTTGAGTGGAGAGTTCTGGAGACGGAGATGTTGAAATAAGTGGGTTCCTGGAGTCCGTCGATCTTAGAAGCTGAGAGGTCGGGTATCTTTAGAAGCTGAGTAGGAGACAGAAGAATGGGATATTTGGCGATGGAGTCAGGTTTCAGAAGTTGTAAAAACTTGAAAGTGGAAACATAGATTGTGAAGATTAAACAGATACTTAACTGGAAGCCCATTCAATTGGGGACCAAGGTTTATGTGGTCTGATTTCTTGCAGTAAGTTAATGGGGGACGTGAGCATGTTTACATCTTACTGTCTGTTTTCATATCCAAAGTTACAGTCTTCGAGGTCAGGAATCAATGTTTTGTTCTGTGAGTAAATTGTGAGTAAAGTAAGATTTGGATTTTGTAGGTACTCAGTAAGCATTAAAGGAACAAAAACGGAATTTGGGCTTGATGTGCTTGGCTGTGCAAGGATTTCTTTCCTCCCCTCCCTTTTGGGCTTAAGTTTCTTCGGCTCGGAATAGGAAGAGCTCTGAGTCTGATTTCTGCCTCTTTTAACTATGGTACTTATGGCAGTAGTTTTCATGCTCTACCTTGAGTTAATCACCTGTCAGATGAGTAATTTTTTTTTTACCTTAAACGGCTGTTTTGAGGATGAATTAGACTCTCTGTGCAGGCTTGTTGGCACGTGTGAGGATGCATTTGTTCCCCAAAGTCTATTACTTCTAAATGTGAAGAATAACATTTACATTGCAGGGTTAGTTAAAACTTAGTAAGTTGGTGCTGAGATCCCTTTGTATAGCAGGTACTGTGTGTTGTGGCTTATTCTTAATGACTGTCAGTTTACTCGAAGGCTTTGTATGTGCAGCCTATGTTGAGTGATGGGGACACAGCAGTGACCCAGACTGGACTCAATACCGGACACTGCTCCGAAGTAGTCAGGTCTGGGGTAGGGTACCCCAGAGATGGTTTCTGGCTCAAACCTGGGCAGAAATGCCAGGGTGGGCTTAAGGGCACAGGGTTTGGGGGAGACCTGTGTGCTGAGGCCTAAAGTAGGTAAAACAAAGTAGAGTTATAGTGTAGTGATTTTTCTGAAAATCTGTAAGGCTCAAAGGGAGGGCAGAGAGCTCAGGTGGGGAAAGCACCTGATGTAGCCCACGGGTGGTTTTTCTGTTTGAGGCAGCCTTGGTGGCTGCAAAGGTTTTCCTTACCATTGGGCTACAGTGCTAGAACTCTAAGGGCCAATTTTAAAGATGTAATCAGAGTTAACAGGAGGGAACCCAGCTCAGGTTTCAGGTTGCCTTCAACAATCTCTCTTCTGTCTTGGAACCCTCCCTGCTCCACTGGCTGTGTGGAGCGTCTTCAGTAACAGCCCAACCCTCTTCTGCTAGTATTCTAAGGCCAGTGATGGCAGAAGCTACTTGGAGAGACTTTGGAGGAATGCTCAGAGAGGTGGCTCAGCTGCCCGATTGTGATCTAAAATCCTACATGCTTTGTGTTGCTCTAGCTTCTGGAACCTGTTCTGCTTCTGGGTAAGGAGCGATTTGCTGGTGTGGACATCCGGGTCCGAGTGAAGGGTGGTGGTCACGTGGCCCAGATTTACGGTGAGTCCCAGAAATGGGGCACGTGGGTGGAAGGTGGCGCTGAGAGCAAAGCCCTACCCTTGGGTGTTCACAAAGCTGATGTACCCTTTTTGTGTGTGTCTTCCTCACAGCAATACGCCAGTCCATCTCCAAAGCCTTGGTGGCCTATTATCAGAAATGTGAGTGAGAGTGGGTCCTTCCCGTCAGGTGGGTGGGGGCAAGTCAAGGACCACCTCTGGTATTTAGCCCCAGAGAGTAAAAGGACACTTCCTGGTTTATCTAAATCTTCATGCATCCTTTCATCCCCAGATGTGGATGAGGCTTCCAAGAAGGAGATCAAAGACATCCTCATCCAGTATGACCGGACCCTACTGGTAGCCGATCCCCGTCGCTGCGAATCCAAAAAGTTTGGAGGTCCTGGTGCCCGTGCTCGCTACCAGAAATCCTACCGATAAGCCCATCGTGAAGATCCGGGTTCACCTTTATAATAAAGATGGTTGTGTGATTAAAGGTTTCAAGGGCTATGCTGTGGTCTTGTGTGGTGTGTCTTTGGCTAAAAGGAGTGCAAGAAACTACCCCAGCTCACTGCTAGTCTGGGTTTTGAGCCTTTCTAGAAGCTGTGACTCTGGAGTTAGGGTAGATAGGTGGGAGCAGACCTGGTCTGTTTCCCTGTGTCTCCAGTAGAGTCCAGTGTGAGGGAATAGGGGATAGGGGCTTGCCATTGGTCATGTGGGGTATCCTTGTGGTTTGTCTTTTTTTTTCCTTTCAGTCCTTTTGTTGCTATTTTAATGACATGCAGAGAAGAGCAGGGGAAATGTGTGAGAGAATAATCTTTAACACAGAGTGAGGAGAACTGCCTGGAGTCTGAAGTCAGCAGCTAAGGGCCATCCGTGCCAATGTTGGGAGAGGAAGTTTTCTTTTTTTTAAAGTTTTTTTTGGTGGGATAATTAGGTTTATCTTTATATTTTTTTAAGTGGAGTTACTGGGAATTGAACCCAGGACCTCATGCTTGCTAAGCACACACTCTACCACTTGGGCCATACCCTCCCCCCAGAAAGGAAGTTTTCTTAATCCCAACCTGTAGTGTAGATAGGACTGAGAGCTGTGGGGGTGGGAGGGCTGTAAGCCCCTTGTGGATGATACCCCCTGACTGGTTTCACCTTCAGGATATCAATAGTAACTCCTGGGAAAACCACCTGCCCCCATGGCCTCCTTAAAGCAGGTCCCAGTTATGGTCAGGGTGGTAACTGTCCTTATGGGCCTGAGGACGGGCTTATTTGTTGTGTCTGCCATGTGGTAAGAGCTGACATATAGCAGGCTCTCAGTTGCTACCACTGGACTGTGCAGATGATAGAGCATTTCCATCGTGGAAGAAAGTTCTGTGGGATGGCGCTCGTATATGTATAGGGGAGTGAAGTATTGCTTGTGGATCACGTTGCCTTCAGTTTCTTTCCTCATTTTTATAGGAAGCTAGTGAGCATCAGTCGAGTGACGCGGGCGGGGGGAGGCGTCTGTGTGTCCCATACCAGCCTTTGCACCCACCCTGGACACAGCCATCTGCCCCCCAGTGGGGTAGGTTCCACACTACTCCCCATGCTGGGAATGCCAACAGGAACTTCATTACACACTCGAATGTTGATCAAGGGAGTTTCACCAATTTTCTTTATAAAAGAAGGAACTTACGGTTTACTGATTCACTGCCCATTGTGTGTATCTGCCCTACCTGATAGAGTAGGCACGTGTAGGGGCTGCACAGATGAGGATGTTGCTGTGGTCAAGGAAGGTTCCACGGGAGGCACTGATGTACAGGGAATGCCTACAGATAAAGTGCTTACAGATGGAGAGTGGGTTGACTGGGCTCTAACAAGATGCCAGGCTAAGCACTGTCGGACTTAATAGTCCCGTGAGGCTTCTTGTTAGCGGGGGAGAAAGTTCAGCCTGGTGGCAAAATAACCACCACACCAAGTTTTGCACTGGAGCTGGAGTTAACTCGGGTTAAATGAGGTTGGCTGGCATTAACCCAAACATCCCAAGGAGGGCAGAAGTGTCCCAAAGGCGGCAGTGGGCAGCCGCCCTTACTTACCCTTTCCAAGCCTGTCTTAACTGTAGCTCTAAAGACCAAGCTTACAAAAGGCAGGCTGTGGTAGAGCAGCCAGAAACGTCTTCCTGAGGAGGCGTTGGAACTGGGGCCATGAAGCAGAGGTAGGAGTCGGGCTGGCTGGCGGGAGGAATGGAATTTAAGGGCAGGGACCAGGGGGAGGGGTTGAGGCAAAATGAGTGCCCATGGTTTTCCCACAGGGTCCAGAGACCCCCTTATGGAGGCTTCTGGCTCCCTCCCCGAGGCACAGCTGGGACACATCCGGAGAGTCCGAGGGGGCTTGCCTCGCCTTCTCACTCCAGGCCTTGGAGTAGACAGTCCCCTTCTCCCTCCCGGCCGCCTCCTTAAATACCGGGAATTCCGGCGCCGCTGGGAGCCCAGGCTGGGCTGGGAACTTTCCTTCAGCTGGGAATGTGCAGCTGGGGGTGTCTGGGAATGTGCAGCTAGGGGTGGAGGCGGGGAGGGCCAGCCTCAGCCCTGACCTCCGGAGGCTGCAGTGGAGCAGGTCCAGGCTGCAGAGCCCGACTGGGCCCGGGCCCTGGTGTGTGACGTGGTAAACACCCAATAACTGAACAGAAGCCAGCTACTAACGTTGAGCCAGGCCTTGCTCTTTTACCCAGCTAATTAATCAACTACCTAGGGCCTTGGGAGCACAGGGCTGCAAGTCTTAAGTGGGCAAGGAATTGTTCTCTGTTGTGCTCTCCCAGTGGCAAGAACAGTGCCTGACACAGGACAGACACTCAAGTAAGTGGAGACTCAGGCTTGGCTGCGTGGATGAGCCCCAGCTCTGCTCCTTCCCACCTGTGTGACTGGGCAAGTGAGTCCCTTGTCCTCTCTGTGCCTCAGTTTCCTCATCTCTAAAGTGGAGATTAAAAGCCATCCTCACTTGCCATTTAGGGATATTGTGAGGACTCAGAGAATGAGCTTCAAATAAAGTGACTAATGCTTGGGGTATGCAGTTAGTACTCAATAACAGCATTTTTTTGCTGTTAACTGATTGTTAAAATTTCAGATTCTTAGGGTCCTGCCTTGGAGGTTCTGATTCCATGGGCTGGGACATCTGTGATTTGAACAGTGCCCTAGTGAGTCAGGCTCAAACACTTGGGAAGTGAGGATATACTCAGGGAATCTTTACAACAATCCTACACGGCAGATACTGCCATCCTCATTGTACAGATGAGGAAACTCAGGCTCGGAGGGGAGGGAAGTTACACACCAAGTCCTAGAAAAGTTGGGACTTGAACTCAGCCATAATGCTATGGTGTCTCCTCAGAATGCCAGGGAAGATCCTGAGATGATGTGCTAAATCACAACACGTTAAGTGTTCAACGAAAGAAGCTAATCTTACTGAAGAAACTGCTTTAACTGTGCTTTTCATTGGCCACTGCTGGGAGTGGGAGAGAACGATCTTAATATAAAAGCCTTTGTCTCTAAGACCTGAATTACTTTTGGGGGGTGGGGCACACTGAGGTACTGTAGAGGTCCCAAACTAGAGATGGAGTAAAGAGATCTGATGTGTGTGCGGGTAGGTCCAAGAACTGCAATACTCAGGAGGGTGGAGAGTGGTTGCTAAGAGCAGTAAGACAGATGTGGGGCATTTTTCCCAGAATCCCAAACTTGATCCATTTTGGCGTTAGCATGGAACTGTCTCTGAAGTTTTGTAGTACCAAGACCCAGAAGAACCTAATTAATGAGGAATGGATAGAGAGAGTAAAGGGGGTGGAAGGATAGTGGTACAGATGGTGGTAGGATGGTTGGCTTGAAGGGTTAGGAGATGGCTGAGTGATGAGAAGCATGAATGAACGGACAGAGATGGAAATATGGAGGAACAAATGGATGAATGGAGAGTTGGTTGGAGAAGATGGACAGGTGGGATAGTAGATGGATGAATGGACTGATGAAGAAATGGATGCTAGATGGGAGTTTGGATGAGGGGTGAATAGGGTAGAGATGGCTGAGTAAAGCAAGACATGGGTGGGGGTGTGGGGGTACATCCCAGAGGTAGAGTACATGCTTGATGTACACAAGATCCTGGGTTTTATCCCCAGTGCCTCCCTTAAGGGAGGGAAAAAAAGACACATGGGTGGGATGAAGAATTAGAAGACACACAGAGAGGAAGAGAGAGAGATGGAGAGACAGTTAAATGAATAGGTAGAGATGGCTGAGCAGATGAGATGAATGGATGATGGTGGGACCCATGAACTAGATAAATTGCTGACGGAATGAATTTCTAGGGGTCTGCTTGGAACAAAGCATCTTAACTTGGCTGTCCTGGATGGGCACCAAACAGTTCATTAACCCTCTGAAATCATACACCAAATTGCAATGGGTCCAGTTTCCAATAATTCTCAAAGGTGTCTGCGATTCCCCAAATTTTCAGAATGACTGATTCGTGCTGCAATTCCTTTCCATTCATTGTTGTCTTCTATCATCCCCCACTGCCTCCAGAATGGGAAAGACACATAATTTCAAAATATTAATAAACAAAATATTAATGACATCCCCTTTCCCATCCCTGTTGGGTTAATCCAGATAAGTAATAAGGACCATTCGCCAAGGAGCTGGGGAGTTGGAAAGTTGCAGCAATTTTCAGACGTGTGTTCAGTGTCTGGACTTCTAGGTGAATTCTGAGGGTCTGTGGCATCTAGTTGAAGTCTTTGCTTTTCAAGAAGCCCAACATCCTGGCTCACATGTGGAAAGGGGCATCAGGAGCCCCCTGGGCTCTGCGAAGGCCCACAGATTCCTGGGGGGATGCCAAGAGGGCAGGGTGGTTCAACCTGACCTGGGCTTTGGCTGGTCGTAGCCGCCCACCACCCCCGACTTGGATGTTGACCGTGGTGGCATAGCTAAGTCTTCTGGCTGGGGGCGGTGGGGGTTGGGGCTGGGGTGGCGGTGAAGGTGCCCGTGATGTGGGGGCAGAGGAGGACCAAGGGCCCCGGGAGGCCGGGAAGGCCTCTCCTCCAGGCCCCTGCCGTCGAGCCAGGCTCTGGCTGATGTATGAGGCTGCCAAGTATCTTGAGAGGGCAGCTGCGTTGGGGCCCAGGAGCTGACGGGTTGGGAGTGGGGGACTATGGGGTGGGGTCAAGTCTGAAGACCCTGGCCTGGCAACAGGAGGGACTGAGTGGCTGCCTGGTTTGGACAAAGCCATGGTGGTCTGAACTGGGGTGGGGAACAGGCCCTGACTGTCCCGGGGACCTCTTTGCTCAAGTAAAGGTGTGGCAGCTGGAACGTGGACATCTGTGGGATTCTTCTGTTCCAACAGAGGTGTCAGATTTTGAACCTGGAGGTCTGTGAGGCTATGCTCCTGCAGCAAAAGCATGGCAGCTGGACCCTGGATGTCTGGGAGGCCTCCCTCCTGTGGCAAAGGTGGGAGGGGTTGGACCCGGGTGTCCATGAGGCCCTGTGGCTGGGGCAAAGGTGTGGCAGCTGGAACTTGAAAGTCTGGGAGGTCCTGGGGCAAGGATAACGGAGAGTTGGCTGGGATCTGATGGTCTAGGTGGCTTCCATGAGCAGGCAAAGGAGAGGTCCCCAGAACCTGAATGTCTGGGAGGTCAAGTTGCGAGGGCAGTGGGGTGTCGGCTGGGATCTGACGGTCCAGGCTGCTTCCGTCTGTGAGCAAAGGGTTGACGGCTTGGCCACAGGCAGTGGCTGAAAATTGAACATCCCTGGAACCCCCTTGCTTAGTTAATGGGGTGTTGGTTGGGCTCTGGCTGTCCAGGCAGCCTTCTCGCTTGGCCACAGGAGTGGTGGCTAAAACCATGACATCAAGATAACTTTCTTGCTTGGGCAAAGCTGTGGTGGCTGGATCTTGGATGTCTACCTGGTGTCCTTGCTCAGGAAAAGAGGTGGGAGATGGAACCTGTACATCCACTTGGCTTCTCTGCTCAGGCAGAGGAGGGGTGGCAGCTGGAACCTGAATTTCCAAGTGGCCTTCTTGATCAGGAAAAGTTGTAACAGCTGGAACCTGGACACCTGGGGAGTCTTCCTTTGTGGGCAAAAGTGTGGTGGCTGGAATCTGGATATTCCAGAGGCTTCCTTGTTCAGGCAGAGGGGTAGAAGCTGGAACCTGGATGTCCAGATGGTCTTGCTCAGGCAAATTTGAAACATTTAGACCCTGGCCGCCCAGGCAGCCTCCCTGCTTAGTCAAGGGTGTGGCAGCTTGAACCTGGGTAGCAGGGCTTAGGGGGACAGATTCCTGGGCACAGGTCAGTGGGAAGGCGAGCTCACATACCAGCACATGTCCAAAGGCAGGAAGGGGCCCTGCATACAAAGAAAGGTGGATGAGTTAGGACCGATACCCCCTCTGTGGGCCACCTTTGCCGACCACACACCTGGCCCTCACCTGGCTTGGCCTGCTCGTGGGGCAGGCAGGGCAACAGCTGTGGCTGGGCCAGAGCCCGTGGCCGGCGGCGGGGGGCATTGGCCGATGCCCGGGTCTCTGCCCGCTGCATCTGCTGGATCCGCTCACTGTAAAGTCGGGCCAACTCTCGCACACGAGACGCCGACCTCTCTGAAGTTGGGGCTCCTGCCTTCCCACTTCCGCTGCCTCCACTCAGATCTGAATCTTCTAGGATCAACAATGGCTCTGGGAAACCTGGCCGGGCCAGCTGTCCCTGCTCCAGTGCCCGCCAGGCGCTCCGGATTTCTGAGCAAGAGCGGAACTCCAGCTCATCTGGGAATCCCTGATCTGGGGTGACATGCCGGGGTTGGAAATCTGGGAATGATACTCCTTCATCCTCTTCTTGTTCTGCCCTGCTTTCTGAGGAGGATTCTCCCAGTTTTCCAGAACTGCTCCCAGGGAACAGTTCTCTCCTGGTGGCTGGAGCCTCATCCGGCTCCTGCAGAGGTCCCTGGAGCCAGGAGTCACAGGGGAGGGAAGGAGTGCTGGAAAGGCTGGGAATGTCGGGGACACTAGGTATGGCTGGAAGGCAGGGCATTTCAAAAACACTGGAAATGTCAGAGAGGCTGGGAAGGCGGGGAGTTTTGGGTATTTCAGAAAGGCTGGGAATTTCAGGGAGGTTGGGTACATCAGGATCTTTGGAAAGGCTGGGAATGTCGGGAATTTCAGCTGCACTGGAACTTTCGAGCCCCTCTAGGACGTGGAGTGGGGAAGGCCCCCGGTCGTCCATATCCAGCTCTTCCTCCTCCTCCTCTTCTGAAGAGTCCCGGCTGGGCAGGGCTTGGAATGTCAGGGTATCACTGTTGTCCGGCACCTGGGTGTCGCCGGGGAACTTGGGAATGTCGTGGGAGGATGGCTGTAGTGGGCACTGAGGAAGAAGCCAAAGATATCAGGGTAAGCTGGTACCCCCGACCCTCAGTCTGGGCCTGCCCAAGCCGAGAGCCCCAAGGACACCATAATGGGATGCCTGGCTCACCCCTGGATCCCGGAGGCCCCTCTGGTTCAGCAGTTCCAGGATCTCTTCAGTGATTGAAGTCCCAGAGGGATCCAGCGTTGGGGGTCCAGTGTCCTCCAGGTCCTCAGGGGCTCCAGAAGCTAAAACTGGCGGCTGAGGCTCTAAGGGCGGGAAGAGCTCCCCATCGCTGCCAGTGTGCTGTGAGGAAGGAAAGAAAAGAGGGCAGGAGTCGAGGGCCCCCACCCCCTCCTCCCTCAGACGGAGGAATCCGGTCCCCAGCCCCCTTCTTCTTCAGGCCCAGGACTTTGGAACTCAAGCTCCCTCCTCCATCAGAACCGGGAGTCCAGTCCCCAAACCCTGTCCCAGGATATTTCTCACCTTGAGTCTAGGCTTAGCTGGGGATGACGAGATGAGAAAGAGAAAAGAGTGAGATGTAGGAACACGTGTTATTCCTTATGATTGATGAGCTGCCCCTATCACCCCTCCCTCATGAACACTGGGCGTCCCGAGGGAAGAGACAGACAGAGGGATGAACCAGGCTGGGCTGGGTGCTCACTCACCGTTCTGTGGGAACATGACATAGGGGTCCTTCAGAGGCTCTGAGGGGAGGACACAGTGATGTCAGGGGTCAGCTCTGACCCAACACCTGCCTCACTTTTAGGTGGCGGGTACTCACCAGACTGTCTGCGGCCACGGCGGGTAGTGGAGGGTCCTGGAGATGAAGCTGTGGGAGAGGCAGATCAGAACCCTGCTATGAGCCAGCTCCAGGCTCCTGGGGGACGAGGGGGCTGGGAGGAGCATTCCTGAGTCCTGGGGGAGGGGCTCAGGGGTCCATCTCCTTTACCTGTGTTCCTCCGTCCAGGGGTGAAACTTCTAGCATCTCGAGGTCGGGGAGACCCAAGTGGGGGTGTCAGGGGCTCTGGGATAGGCTTACTTTTAGGAGCACCTGCAGGGAGAGATTTAGGGCTAATAATCTACTTTTTCTTGGAAGTGATTCTTCTACTTCCACATCCTCCCCACCCCAGGCCCCAACTCACAGTGCAGGCTGTTTTCAAGGAGAACTTGTTTTGCCTGAAAGAGACAATGGTTGAGGGGGCTGGACCCTGAGCACCCCAGTCATGGTCCCATTCATGGGTGCTGCTCTGTGTCACGTGCGTTAATGACTAATCCTCACCACGACCCTATGAGGCCGGTGGTATTATTCCTCCAGATGAAGAAACTGAGGCCAGAGAGATTAAGTTACTTGCCGAAAGTCACATGGTGGAGCTGGGATTGACACCCAGGCAACCTTAATGCTGCAATTTAACAACCACATTCTGAGACAGCCTCCCTGCATTCAAAATCTTTTTGTATTATTGGGGTGGGGGGGGTGGGTGTCCAGCACTCTGAGGGCCCCCAGTGGTGGCAGGAGCTGTACCTTGGCAGGGATGGAGGCGGGGTGGTTCTCAAAGAAGAGGCGCTGGAGACAGTGAATCCACAGCCTCTTCTCTTCTTGGTTCTTGGCCTGGGGGTAGGTTGAGGGTGGAGTGGGGAGCCAGGGGTGAGGTCTCAGGGCTGGGGGGGAACCCTGCCCACCCAGCCCCAACCCATGCTCACCTGGAGCAGGTGTCGGTGCTTGGGGATGGTCAGATCGGACACCTTGAACCCTAGAGGGTCTCGAGGACTCTCACTCACACTCAGGTTGCAACACTGGGTGAGGGGCAGAGACAGGAGGCAAGCTCAGAGGCCTCAGACACATCCACATGCCTTCGTGTGCATCTGTACCCCTGCCCCCTACAAAGATGGACCCCTTTCCCTCTGTGGACCCTCCCCACCAGGCTAGGCTCAGCCCTCCCTCACCAGCCCTCCCACCATCCTCTGGATCAAGAAGGTGTGCTTCCCCCATGTAGAGGCTTCCTGGTGGCCAGATCCAGGTCCTCCCCTCCAGGCCCTCACCAGCTCTGCATCCCACTGGCCTCACCTCTCAAACCCTGCCTCCATCCTCGAACTCAAGAAAACGTGTTCCTCTGAAGCTGGATGGTCCCTTCTTGCAGACCCCACCCCCAGCCACATCATTAGGTATACAGGTACAAGTGTATAGAAGATACCGTGCCGGTAACATTCTGGCCCTGCCCCCATCCCCAAACTCACGAAGATGTGGCCCTTGTAGGTATATTCTGGCCCCCGGCGCTTGGCCACGAGCAGCATCCGTGAGAATAAAAAGAGCAGCCGTTCACCCCCTCGAAGTCGGGGGCCGCTCCCTCCACCACCTCGAAAGGCACCCTCCAGCACCAGCTCCCCGAAAGCACTGAGCTCCGGACCGGTCCAGCCACCCAGCCGCCGCTGCACCTCCTGCCAGGACCGCATCAGGCACAGCAGGCACAGAAACGCACCAGTGGGTGGTGCACACACACCAAGACAGAGGCGTTAGCTACCAGTCCATGCTGTCCCAGCCCACCCAGTGCCTTGGTACTGACCACCCTGGGGTCACCTGGAGGCGCGCAGCATGCTCCTGTTTGCGTTTCATGTCGTTGATGTACCAGGCGACCGCTGTCATGGACACAATAGCCTCCTCCACCATCTCACGGCCCCCAGTGCCCGGGCCCTCCGCCCAGTGCTTGCCAAGCTCCTGAAGGGCAGCCACCGGGCACCCAGGGAGGGAAAGACAAACAAAAGAAGAAAGAATGACAATGATAGAAGAGAAAGAGAGAGAGAGAGAGAGAGAGAGAGAGAAAGGCAGGAACAGAGATGGAGACCCAGAGATGGAGAGAGACAAACAGGCAAAGACAGGAAGTGAAATCAGCTGGGCCAGCACCCATGGCCAGCGAGACCCTTCCCCAAACTCTGGCCTAGTTTCTAGGCACTAGAGGCTTCCCCAGGCCTTGCCCAGCTTGTCCAGTGTCCACCCTCCAGATGCACCACCAGGTGGCCAATGGAAAGAGCCATGTCCCTCCCCAAGCAGCCCCCTAGGGGCCATAGCTGACCTGCAGCAGCAGATGGTACTTGAGGATGCGCTGAACAGGTTTCAGCAGGAAGCTCTGCAGGGGCAGGGAGTGGCGGAGCTGGGCCTGGCGTTCCTGCAGCCACAGGGCTGCTGGCGGAGACAGCGACAGCTCCCGGAGCAGGGCCAGGGAGCTAGGGGCACAGCACAGGTCAGGGGGACTAGAGGCTCCAGTGGGCAAGGCTGGGAGGGGCTGGGGAATGGCCAAGGTTTGGGAACCTTCAGGGGCCGGCAGCGGTCAGGGGCTGGTTAGGGAGAGGGCAGTTACTCTCATGGTCTAGTGGGGGCTGAAGCTGGCTGGCCGGGTCGGGGTGGAGGGAGACTGGCTGGCACATCAGCTTGTGGGCCCAGCCTGGGGTCCAGCAGGGGCTCCTCGCCCCTCACCTCGGGTAGTTCATGCAGTACAACGTGTAGATGTCAAAATCCTCACTCTGTGGGCAACAAGGGAGTCAAGGAGACCTCAGTTCGCAACTCCCCACAACCTGCCTCCCCGCCCCAACCCATGCCTTGCCCAGGCCTGGTCCCCCTTCACCCAGGCCCCAGCCCAGGCCCTCAACTCACCCTCTGCACGAAGCACTCGGCAATGCCCCCGGCACTGCTGCTGCTCTCCAGGTCCTCCAGGAGCTCACTGAGGGGGAGAGAGGCCAGGTGAGGGACTGCCCTGGCCTCTGTGGTCCCCCACGGGAGGATTCCAGGAGGCTGCAGTCTCAGTGGCTGCCAGGATCTTTCAAAGGGGTGTCATGTCCAGACCAAAGGTACTCTGATTGCAACATGGGAGATCGCAACCTGCTCAGACTTTGTCCTGGGTCAGCGCGATGTTCCTCAGGCTGAAACCCTGTCACAGCTGGCATGAGCCTGGGGGTCTCATGTCATGACCCAGGGAGATGTGTGTCAGGGTGTTCAGAACCATGATAACCTTAAGATCCTACTGTGACCCTGAGGTCTTGTCACAATTCACAGACATCCTGCAATAACTTTAATTAAGCATCTTTAAGACACTCAGGTGTCATGATCCTTGGATTTCAGCATCCTCCTCATTGGGTGGCCAACCATCCTGGTTTGTCTGGTACAGAGGGTTACCCTGGGATGAGGTGGTCACACAATGTTCACACTGTCACGATCCTCGGCCCCACCTAAGTCTTGGATTCGCTGCAATCCCAGACCCACGCTAGACCCATCTCAATGCCTGGACTCATCCCAGTATTTGGACTACATCTGGGTCCTCAGGCTCCTATCTGCCTCACTCTTCCACCACTCTGGACTTTCACTCCCCCTCATGATCTCTGCCCAACTGTACAACACCCCATGTTCTAGCCTGGACAAGGTGCTATGGGGCTCCCAGGTTTGAGTTAGAACAGAGCCTGCCTCCCTGAACACCCCCCTCCGCCCCAGCCAGTGCCCTGCCCATCCCACCCGTCCCTGACCTGCTGAACTCGTAGATGTCCTCGATGTTGGCAAATAGCGTGCCCACCTGCTCGGCGCTCAGCCCCAGGACCCCGCCGTTCAGCAGAGGGCCCAGGTAGTCCTGTGGGGATGACTGGGGTTACGAGGGTGGAGGCACTGGCCGAGGTCCCCCACTGCACTTGGGGACCTGCCCACCTCACCTCCACGATGCTGCGGAGGTCCCGGACATAGGCCCGCTCTGTCTCCACAATCTCGCGGGCCACACGCTCCAGCCTCGAGGGTTTCGCTGAACCGGGGGTCCCCACAGGTGACAGATGCAGGCGGATGGGGGGCCCTGGAAGGGGCTCCGGCCTGGAGGCTGAGCAGGCTGGGGCAGGCCCTGGGGCCGGGTCCCCCTCAGAGCCCACTGTGCTCAGAGATGTGGAACTTCCAGAACCCCGGGGGGAGGCCATGGCGGGGGTGGCAGGGGCTGCTGGGGGTGTGGAGCAAGAAATCAGGGGGTCTTTCCCCACACACTCCCCCACCCACCCCTGGTCATCCACCTCTCCCATGGGTTCCCTTCTCCCCCAAATGCCCTCCCTGCGTCCAGCCCTGTCCTCTCCCATGAGGGTCGTCTCTGGACTTCTGGCCTCCATTCTTCCAATCTCCCTCCATGCGTCAGTTTGGGAGAGCTTTACAAATTCACCTGTCTGACTCACTCCCACAAGTATAACCCATTCCTGCCCTCAGGGATATAATCTAAACTACTCAGGTCCACAGGGCCCTGTGCAAGGTGGCCATTACAGACCATTCCAGTCTGTTCTCTTCCCAAGCCACACCACCTTACACTCTGGACTCTAGTCACACTCAAACTTCTTTCAGTTACTTAAATAAGTAGCCCCGTCACCTCTGTGCTCTTGCACATACTGTTCTCTCTGTGAGGAGGCTGGGGGACCGGATGCCAGGGTCCTTGCCTCTCTCAACTCATTCCTCCTCATCTTTTAATTCTCAGTTTAGATATCCCCTCCTCCAGGAAGCCTCCTTTGACCTCCCAGACTGGATTCCCAAAGCCTCCTGGGCTTTCTCCATCCCAGCTCTGGCCCCTCTGTGCTGGGCTTCCCAGTCTGGACTATCATGGTCTGGGGATGGGTCCGTCTCCCCACCAGATGTGGAGCTCTGTGCAGGCAGGGCTGAGGGCGTCTTGGTCAGCCTGTGTTGCCAGCACTGCCCAGCACTGGGCCAGCCCCAGAGGGCTGCAGTGTCTTGAGTGATGCCCGGCAGACTCCCACCCTCCCTCGCAGGCTCACCTGTCTGAGTCTCACACACAGCTGCACAGTCACAGGCTTCACCCCTGCGGCCAAGGCTAGGGCTGGGTTTAGACAGGCCCAGTCCACGGGCTCCCTCAGGCATGGCTGAGTGGATCCGCAGCTTCTGCAGAAAGACCCCCTTCTTGGATATCAGGACCCCATAAGCCTCCTTGCCCCCCCCCCCCCAGACTAGGGGCTGAGAACTAGGAGTGTGGTCTAAATCCAGGGAGGGGGTCCTGGGAGTAACTAAAAAGGGAGACAGAGACAAAGTGACAGAAGGAAAGGGACAAGGAGCTTTAACACTGAAAAAAGATGGATGGAAAGGAGGAGACAAAGGAGAGTGAAGCGAGCAAAAGAGTCGCCGAAGCCCCGAGTCTAGTGTGTCTGCGGCCGGAGGCTCAGGGATCCTGGGAACTTTTGGGCTCTGGCTGGAGCCGAGGGCCAGGGGCAGGGCTGGGAAAAAGCCGTAGGCGGGAGGCCGCAGGGTCCCAGGGGAGGGCGGAGGAGGCTGGGGGACCGGATGCCAGGGTCCTGCAGACGGCTCCCTCCCCCGCGAACGGCTGCGAGCTAGGGCGCTGGCCCTGAGTCCTCGACCCTCTCCAGCCAGTCCCTCCGCGATCCGCTCACTGTCCCCATCGCCGCAGCTCCCGCCGAGCGCCTCCCTACACCCCTCTAGCCCCCAACTCCCGCCGGCGCCTCCGCTCGCCCCCCGCCGGCACGCCCCCTCATTGTTCAGCTGCAGCGGCGCCGCCCCCTCCCCCAGCCCGGTGGGGCCCCTCGCCTTCCCCCTCACCTCCCCTGGAGTCTCCAGCCCCGAACCGAGGCAGCCCGGCTCCTATTCGACTCGAGCACGGTCCCCGGGGAGGCGCAGAGCCGGGGCTCCTGGGTCTCTGCAAGTCAGGGGCGTAAACTTCGAGCTTTTAGGCTCCGAGAACCAGAATCCGGCGTCTTTCGGAGATTGGGGGACAGTGGTCCGAATTTCTTTGGTCCTCTAAATGGAAGATGCTGGGAGTCTCGGCTCTTGAGTCTCAGTTGGGGGTGTTGGGGGCCCAAATTCCTGAGTCTTCTAGATGGGGCAGTGAGGGGACCCGAATTCCTGTGAGTTCCCTAACTCTAGGAACAGGGATTAAACCACTTCCAGGCGGGAGCGCAGGGTGTCCCAAATTCCAGAGTCCTCTTGAAGTAGTGGGCGCTTCAACCCAAAACGGGCTGATTGAGGCGCTAGGCGTCTGTAACTCAAGTTCCTCCAACCCCGGGAGTCTTGGGCTCAGCTTTCTGGGAAACCCCAGAGGGAATCTCCAGTCTGGGATCCTAAATTCTTCGAAACCGGGTGCAGGAAGCTCAGCCTCCAGGGTCGCACGGGGCTAATGTCCCGGATCCCGGCACCTCCAGGAGGGGGCGCTGGGCACCTGGATATCTGGGGTCCTCTAGCCTGGACGCCGGGGCTTGGGCTTCGGGGTCTCTCAAGACGCGGTGCAGAGATTCGGGCGGCTGGAGTCTGAGACTCTGGACCCGTCAGGCTCCGGGATGGGTGGCACGGGGCTCAGGCGGCGGCGGCGCCACATCTATGGCCGGAAAGTCTGGTCCTAGCTGTGGGGCGGGGGGCGGTCGCCTGGGGCTTCCCCTCCCCCCAGCCGCCCAGGCTCATATCCTGTTCCCGCCCGCGGGGGGGAGGGGCCGCCTTCCGGCCGGCCAGTCAGTGAAGGGTTAAGACCCCCTCCTCCCCGGATTCTGAATATTCATAAGAAGGCGCGTCCCAGGCAGGCTACACCCCCACATTCCTAACGCCTCGCGGACTTTTCCCTTTTACAGCAAGAGCCTTGGAGGCGTGAGAATCCGGAAATGGTGACGTACTTGCTCCTATTAGCCAACCCGAAGATTCTTTTTGGTATATGCAAGAACAAGGCGGGGCTGGCTCAGCGAGGTCACGTGGCCACGAATGACTGAAGGACCCCGCTGCGTAAGGGTGCGGCCGAGGCTCCAGTGGCGCAATCGGTTAGCGCGCGGTACTTATATAGCAGTGCTGAGCGGAGCGATGCCGAGGTTGTGAGTTCGATCCTCACCTGGAGCAATTTTAACTTTCTATAAATTTCTATGAATCTATACATCTTTTTAATCAACCCAAACAACTACATCGTTTAGAGGAGTGAACATTTCGATTTTCGGGATTTTTCAAGCTGTAAAGACTGCTGGGTCTGGCGACGATTGGTTACGGAGTGTTTTGTGTGGTGAGGTACCATTTTCCTCTTGGCCGCCAGGGGGTGGTATCGCCTCTTAGATGCCTGGACATTTAATTGACTGCAAATACCAGTTTAAGACTTCTGTAAATGATGTCAGGCTGTAGGTCCTCCGCAAAATGTGTATATGATGACACTGCCTCTTTCTCCATCTTTCTCTGTCTTGGATTTTCCCCTCCCCCCAGTCTTATTGAGGTAAAATTGCCACGTAACACTGTTAGTCCAAGGTGTACATGATTTAAAATTGTATAAATGTAAAATTGTAAAAATGTATAAATTGTGAAATGATTACCACGATATATGTAGTCAACATCAATTACCTCACATAGTTACTACTTTTTTCCCTGTGTCTTGGAATTTTCTCTTTCCCTCTCCATTTCTGAATCAATTTCTTTTTTTTCAACAAATCCTGAAATTTATGACCATTAATGTGACCGGTTTCTGTTTAGGGTTAGGTGTGAGTAATACAGCAGTGAACAAGACAAATTCCAAGTCCCTGCCCCTGAGGATTTGACATTCTAGTGCAGGGGGCAGATAACTACAAACGTAAGATCTAAGTACATTTTGTATGTTACGTGATGGTAAACCTCATGGAAAAAGTCGAGCAAGGTAGGGAGGATGGGGGTTGCCATAATAGTACTCAGAGACCATCTTACTGAGAAGACATTTGAGCAGAGACCTGAATGAGGAGAGTGAGCCATGGGGGAGTATTCCAGGCAGAGGGAACAGCCAGTGCAAAGGTCCTGTGACTGAAACATGTCAGACATGTTGGTGAAAGCCAGAGTGACTAGAGCAAGAGTGACCAAAGATGAGAGCCAAGCTGTGTAGGCTGGTAAAGACTTAGGACTTTGGCTTTTCCGTGATCTGACTCAGGTGTCATGACAGATTTCTTTTGGTTGTCGGGGAGCGGGGGAGAGTGGGGAGGAGACCGAGGGCAGGGGCCTGAGCCAGGAGACCAGGAAGGGGCTGCCATGATGGTTCAGATGGGAGATGGTGCTGGATAGCATCAGGGTGGGGGCCAGAGGAGGAGGCAGGAGGGTGGACTGTAGATCTCATTATAAAGTGAATCAGACAGGACTGCTGCTGGATTGGGGTGCGGGTATGAGAAAGTCAAGGGGACCGACTCACAGGTAGCTGGTGGTAGGTGCCATTTTCTCAAATGAGGATTTGTTTAGAAGAAGCAGAGAATCTGTTTTTGCTAAGGGAAGGACCGGAGATGTGTTTCTTCTTGTTATTTCAGTGTCTGTAAGTGTCTCTGTGTGGTTTGCACTTCCTCTCTGCACCCCCAATGTCTCTGGATCTCTGGGTTTCTGTTTCTCTTTCCCAACCCTCTTCCCCAAGTATGGGGACCTGAGCCCTTTCCCACAAGGTGGGGGGGGGGGTCCTGAAAGAGAAGATCAAAGGTCAGGGCCTGCCATTGGGCAAGGGAAAAGGGCTAATGCAGAGAGGGCAAGGTGTCAGGAGGGGACGGGAGAAGGGAAAGGGACTACAAGGGACGAAAAGCACACTCACAGGTTATAGGGTGGGGAGGGAGGTGGAACCCAGGAGGTGAGTGGGAGAGGGGGAGAAGGGAAAGGAGGAGGAGAACTAGAAGGGAAGAGAAAGTGGGTAAAGGACAGGGGATGGGGGTCAGGAATGGAAGGAGATTAAAAACGGGAAGGGGAGAGGCGAGCTGGGGGAGGGGAAGAGTTATAAAGAGGGTGGAGGAAGAAGGGGAGGGAAAGGGCAGCGCAGAAGGGTCCAGCGGGGAGGAACTGAGAGAGGGGAGGAGGGCCAAGAGAGGAAAGTGGGGAGAGAGGAAAAAGAGGGCGAAAGAGACGAGAGGTCGAGGAAGAAGGGGCTGCGGCGGAAGCCGGGCGGGGAGCAGGCGCTGACGCGGGGCGGCTTCCGGGCGCAGGGCGCGCGGCTCCTCCGCCCCAGGGTGGCTCTCGCCGCCTCTTGCCTTGTATGGTCCGAGGACGCTGTTCTCCCGGGGCCACACCCCGACGCCGCCGAGACCCACATACCCTGGCTCGCGACCGCGACCCCCGACCCCACCTAGAACGCGGGGCCGCGCTTCCACCGCTCAGAACTGTCGAGAGCCTGCAATCCCGAACTTCTTCGAAGCCCGACAGGGCAAGATTCTGGAATTCCGAAGTTCTAGGGGCCCAGAAAGCTTGAGGCTACAATTCTGCGATTCCTAAACGTTCTGAGACACCACCTATCTAAGTTCTAAGTCGCCGAGAGTCTTACTCTGAGATTCCAAAATGTTGAGATTTTACAATCCTGAGGCTTTCACGCTCCCCCCTCCAAGATTCCGAAAGCCTGAATTCCCCGCTCACCACCTCCAGTCCTGGAAGGCCGGGCGGCGGGACCCCGGCCGCCCCGGCTTCCGGGACAACCCCTCCCCCACGGCTGCGCCGGCTGCCCCCGCCCGCGCTGGGCTCGCGCCCCGGCACATTCCGTCCTCCCCACTCCACCCCGCCCTCCTCCCTCGGCCCCGTGGGGACGGAAACATCCAGTCCCCGCCCGCGCCTGGCCGAGAGCTGGGTCAAGGAGCCCATCGGGACAGGAGCGCCGGCCCCCCTACCCCCGCCCTGGGAACTGGCTCTCCCGGTTCCAACCGGGTGACCTCACCTGGCCCCGCCCTCTCAGGTGAACGGCCGGACCAGGTGACGTCACTTCCTGCCAGGTAAGCAACGCTGGCGGCTGGGCCCCGGGAAGGTTCGGAGGAGCTATCCATAGATTCTACCCCATTTCTTAAAAAAAAGGCCACACCATCCTACCCTCTCCTCTCACAGCCTCTAGACCGCAGGAAAGCCAGGATTCCAGTTTACACACCGATTTCTTTTATTTAAAAATTCCAAAAAACACAAAAATAAACTTTTAACAATATATTACTTAATATATTATTATAGTATACTTAATTATTTAATCATTTCCCATATTACAAAAAAGAGGAAGAAAAATACAAGGGAAGCAGACGACCCAATATATATAAATACTATAAAATCTATTAGAATAAATAAAGTCGTCATAAATAAAGGGCCTAAAGGCAGGGGCAGGTAGTGGGGAGCACAGGGGGCTGGCAATGGCTTTGGCTACTTGCTTTTGGAGGGAAATTTGAGCACCAGGATTCCCCTTCAGGGGAGGCTCAGGTCACTGTCTGACACTGGAACCTCAGGATCTAGGAAAAATTGAAAGGGGGCATTGGGAGCCTATTATTCACAGCATTGGGCAAGGGAAAGGTGGGAGAGTTAGAGGGCTCACTGCCTCCCTCAAATTTGCTACATCTTTTTTTAAGACCCCAGAAAACACTCCTCCCAACACCATGAACACTGAGCTTGCACACTGGGGACCTGCCCCAGCGTACGGTCAGGGGAGTGAGTTAATGCACTTTGGTAGGTGGGGGGGAGCTACTTAATTCAGAGTCCCTTGGTTCCCCACAGCCCTGGAACCCCTAGCATAAGAGAAATGGCCCCCCTCAAGATCCAGCTGATCTGTACTGGGTAGGCATTTGTCACTCAGAAACGGAGATACGATTGAAGATGGGGAGTCGCCGGGGGGCTGCAGGTGGCTGGGGTGGCCCAAAAACCCCAGCCTCAAAGACAGGCGAGTCAGATCCCCCCAAGCTGCTGCCGCTGCTGGCATATTCGTCGGGATCAGATCCCAGGGAGTGTGCAGAGGGGCTCCGTGCCAGGCCGCCCAAGGGCCCCCAGACGCTGCTGGGGGTGGCCCTTCGGCAGGAAGGGCAACAGGCTGGGGTGGGGTCCCTTCGGGCCACAGGGGTCCCAGGGGCAGCAGAGAAAGCAGAGGGTGAAAGTGGAAGGTCCCCAGGTGGTGGTGGTGGGGAGCTGGAGGGCGAGAAGGAGCATGAGGACAGAGAAGGACCTGCTAGGCCTGCTGGTGGTGGCGAGGGTCGGCGGCCTGAAGGCAGGCCTGAGAAGCTGATGCTCTGGCGCAGCACGTGGGGGTGGCCGGAGGCAGCCAGGTCCTCGCTGAGGTTGTGGATGAAGTGGCAGCGCGAGCCGTAGGGGCAGCGGCCCTGGAGGTAGAACTTGTGGCAGAGTTCCGTCTTGTACTTGGGGTGGCGACTGGCCTGGCGCAGCTCTCCCAGGCCATGGGCAAACTGGCACTTGGCTCCATAGCGGCAGCGCCCGCTCTCAGAGAAGGTCCGACATAGCTCAGTCTTGTAGCGGGATGAGGTGGTGGGGGTCGCAGTAGGTGAGGTGGGCGACAGCTCAGGGCCTGGGCGGGGAGCCAGGGGTGCGAAGCCTGGGGGTGGGGGCACCCAGCCGCAGCTGCGACCCTCCACCAGGCTGGTGGAGCGGCCAGGCAGCCGGGCAGCGACCCCAGCCGGGCTGGAGTCAGATGAACTGAGGCTCCAGGGTCCCGAGGAGGCCCAGACCGGGCTGGACTCAGTCTCTCCATGGTCGGATGGCAGGTCAGGGCTCAGCGACAGGAGGCTCTGTGGGAACAGGGATCGGTTAAGACACCGAAAATGCAGGGTGACGCCCCGCCCCAGCTGCAGGGCACCCAAGAGCTTGCCAGTCCGGTTTGTGGGCTCCTGACCTGAGCCCCACCCACCCGCAGACACCCGTGGGTTCCGGATCGCAAGAATCCCGATTTGGAGGTTCTGAGTTTATTCGCGACTGAAGTCTATCCCAAGGGATCCAAGGAACCCAGCTCCCACCGCTGGATCAAGAGGGGCCCTTAAGTCAGGGGACACAACTCTTTTCCAGTTTTAAGCCTCTGGGTCTCTCGGGATCTGATTCCGCACGTCGGGTTCTCCAGTCTCACAACTGGAGGAGCGGACAAAATTAACCTAGGAGTCCCGATCTCTTCTGTTTTAGAGTTCCCAGAGTCGTCCTCTGGGTCAGGGAGTGGAGAGACAGAATTCGGTTCCCCTGTACCCTGAGACTCCAGCCCCAGAAACGCCTCCGCGCAAAACCGCGCCCTCAGCAACTACAGGGGTAAGCCAGGTGTGGGGCCATTTCCGCCTCCAGACAGCCCCAATCTGAGAAAAGTCCTTCAGCTTTCCATCTCCGAGGGCCGTCCCACTCATGTTTTCGCCGAGACCCGAAAGTCACGGGCTCCATTTTCACCTCCAGAGGATGACACTGGTCTTAAAGGGGAGGCAGGGACCCCGGGCCAGAATGTCAGGCAGGCGTAAAGGAACTTCAATTTGAGAAGGAAGCCAGGAGTCCCGGGCGGGAGTTTATGGCGCTAGAGAGCCCTAGTTGGAGAAGGGAGTCAAGCAAGAGGAACCCGAGGTGCCGGTCAGCGGGGGCTCACCTCGTAGATGGCGGTGAGATCCATGGCGCGGCGGATGGCCGAAGGCTGAATGGACGGCCGAACGTGGGAGCGCTGGAGACAGGCTGCGGCTAGCTGGAAGAGCCGCCGCTTTTATCCAGCCGTTGGGGGCGGGGCCGGGGGGCGGGCCCTGGAGGGCAGGCCCAGGAGGGCAGGCCCAGGAGGGGCGCTTCCCGGACGCGCGACCCCAGCGCAGCCCGCCAGGTCCCCGCCGGGGCCCGGGCGGAGGAGGACCCGGCCCGGACTCGCCAGAACCTGGCCCGTTGGCGGTCGCGACCCCTCGGGGAGTGCGTGGGGTGGCGGTGTCGGCTCAGTTTTCAAGGCTCGAGACTGAGGCGCTCAGAAGGGAACTGGGACGGAGGTGGGGGAAGGGCTCCTGGGGGAATTGACTAGGGCAGAGGCCGAGAGGGCGTGTGCATGAGAGACCGACCGACGGGGGCGGGGAGAGGCGCAGAGAGAGCTAGAGAGAGAAGTGATGGAACGCAAAGAAAAAACAGGGAGAGACACACAGGGAGACATGCACAGAGAGGGAGAGACAGGGTAAGGAGAAGAAGGGAGGTGAGAAGGCATCCTAGAAAAGTGATAAGAGACAGTTCCAGAGAGACAAATTCAGAGCGAGAAAGGGGAGGGAGGGTCACATAAAGAAACAGAAAAAAGAAGACACGGAGAAACAAATATCCATAGGGAATCCGCTGGAGCAAAGCGGGGAGAGGAGACCAGCAGGCTTGGTGGAGAATTCTCTCCTGAGACTTGCCAATCTGGTACAGTCTCGCTCTCAGATCCAGAGACCTGGACCGCCCTCCCCTCCCCCACTCACGGGGTTTAGGGGGCTGGGGTCCCAGATACCTGGCAAGGCTGGAAAGGGGCCTCCTTTCCTATTTCAGGGCAGCTGTGACTTCTCACCCTCACGCAGATAATGGCATTTCTGATCGCTTCTTCTGGGCTAGGCACTGTTGCATGAAAGTGCTTTACATACATTAACTCAGGGAAGTATTATTATGCCCATTTTATACACGAGGAGACTCAAGCCGAGAGGCCAAGTTATTCTGCAGTTGGTAAATGGGAGCAGCCTATAATACCAGGGCCTTAAATTATGTTAAGAGTTCACACTCAGAGAAAACTCAAGATTGGAAAGGGGGAGGTCTTTTATTATGGTGGAGGGTTTCCTTGGTGGAAAGGTGTCTGGAGAGGGAAGAAATGGGTCATCCCCAACTGATGGTCGGATGGATGTCTTATAAGGAGGTGTGCCTTGAGAGAACTTTAAATTTGCAGAAGTCACTCCCCTTATTTACAGGTCTTTTACTGACAAAGGGTTGCCCTGAGACTTTCTTAAGATCTGGAGAAAATAACTAATTTTTAAAGAAGGTCTTGGTGAGCTGGTTGCCCTCACGGGGGTAGAAATAAATCATTGCCACAGAGTGCAGTTATAATGGTTGAAAAGTTCATTCTTGCAAGGCTGCAACTGCAGACTGCGGGCTTGTGTTGAGGTGGGGAGATTCTGCTAGGCATGCGGCTTACTCGTCGGACAGAGCACGGGGGAATCCCTGGTGCGGCGCTTTCTGGTGCCGAGGGGCCTTCCCAGCCGGTCCCGTGAGCTGCGGGCGGCTCTGGCACGGTTGCAGCCTCCCTCTAGCCTGTGACTCACTCGCTAGGGGCGGGGGAGGGGGGCTTCCTGGAAGCCGTGACGAGGAGGCTCGGCCCGGACGCCCGGGTTCCTCTCTGTAACCAGGGCTTCTGTCTCCTGTAAACAGAGGCTCGAGGACTACGGGAAAAGGGGGAATGGGGAGGTGCCTGGCACCCGCCGCCCGTTTGGGCTCTAAAATCCCTGTGCCGCTAGCAGGACTAAGGCAGCGGTAAAACCAGAGGGATGGTGGGGCCACCCTGGGGTACCCGGTGTCCAGCTTGGCTCTGGCCGCGATCTTGGAGGAAGGATACCAATTTCGATTCCCTGGAGACCAGGAGTATTTCCCATCCTTGAGTCAGGCTTGACCCCCTCCCCTCTCGTATCTGCTGACTCATCGGCCCTAGAGCCAGAACGCTTCGGATTGGGCGACTCTCGAAGAGGCTGGAGGGGGCTTTGCGCATTGAAGGACTGACCACCCTTCGAAACAATGACGGGGGCGGGGGTCCCAAAAGTCCGGGCCTCAGGCCCTCCTTGCTCTTATCTAGTGGTCGCGGTCTCCAAGCCACCTCCTCGCTCAGACCCAGGAGACCCGGCCCTCAGCCCCTTCCTTCATCAGACCCGGGAGTCCAGGCCCCTAGCACCACCCCCTGCCCTCAAACCCCGGAGTCCGAGCCCCCAGCCCCCTCCTCCCTCCCATTTCGGAGTCTGGCTCCCATCCTCCCCACCCCCACCCGTCCAGGCCTCGGGCGTCTCAGCCCAGGAGGAAGTTCAGGGCAGGACTCCACCCCACTCCCCACGTAGCCAGCGGGAAAATCCGTGCCCGGGCGAAGGCCGGGAATCCCCTCTGGAATGACGGCGGGGAAGGGGATGGCCGGGGTCCCCCGCGGGGCTCTGAGGGGCAGGTCTTAGGCGGGCCGACCGAGGGGGAAAGGGGCGGAAACCAGAGAGGCTAAAAATACGGCGAGCACTTCCGGCCTGGGGGAGGGGAACGGAGAGCAGAGTTTCCAGAAAAACAAGCGAGGACGGGAAATGCGGGGGTGTGAGAGCTGGTGCGAGTGCGCGGGCGGGTTGGGGACCGTGTACTCCCGGCACGTGTGCCAGGGCCGTGTGTCCGCCCGGCACGATTGGCTGTGTGCGCAGCCGCGCGGGCCAAGCAGCGCGTGTACCACACAGTGAACAGTGTGAGCACTGCAGGTGCGAAGTGGAGGGGGGAGGGCCTTGGCGTGCCTGGGTGTGCAAATAGGGAAGCAGGTGTGGGACACGAGTGCGCCCAGTTTCCTGCATCAAGGCTGTGTCCTTACAACCCGCCTGACGTGGTTGTGTGAATAAATGAAACCACCAATGCCTATGTGATTGACCATACCGTGTTTGCTCTAACCGTCCCTGCGGGCGGGAGTGTGTAGTCAGCCGTAACTGGCTTTGAGGTGGCATCCATGAGAACGTGTGACATACCTACCTGCACATCTGTGTGTAGCTCTGAACCACCGTGAGATCTGAAGTGACTAAGTGCGTGTAACTCCTGGAGGGAGGCTGGTGAGGGTGACTGTGCGCTTTGGTGTGATGACCTGGGTGCACACAGCTTGTAAGCTGAGGGTGTGTGTAAGCATCTGTGTGACTGTAGGCAGTGGTGGCTGTGTGCAAGGCATCTGTAGCTCACTGTGAGGTCATCAGGTGTGTGAATAGTGTTCCTGTGTGTCTGTGTCCTTGGGGTGTAGCTGAAAACACAGGAGGCCAGTGTCTGGGAGAAGTTCCTCTGTGGCTCAGTCACAAGGCAGTGAAACTGGTGAACTTTGGTTCCTGACGTCTACAGTGCGCAGATGGGGAGGGCAGCGGGCCCACTCCTGGCTCCATGTTGCTGTTCCTGCCGGCCTCCGTGGGCCGAGCTGTGGCATACACGCGCGCACGCACACGCTTGAACGTGAGAAGCCTTATCTAAACTCAGCCCAGGCTGCTTTTGATAATGTTGAGCTGAGAGCAGGGCTGAGTCAGCCCATGATGGGCAAAGTCTGCGATGGGGTGAGAGATAGTGGGTTAAGTGGTGGTTAGAGGGTTGTTTGTGTATTCACATGGTTGGATTGTTCCTTTAGAATCTGTTCATGGGACTGTCACTGGGATGGAGACTCTGGGGACAGTGATTGGAGGATGGTGGGTTACACTCTCCTGTGCTAGGGGGAGGGGTGTCATGTGTGCCCTGGTCTGTTCTGCCCTGTGTGGCTGTGGCTTTGCATCTCCCCCCCTTTTCAGAGTGGGTGGTTGCACACCAGGCTGTACAATCTCCCTCTGGGTCTAATGATCAGTAAGAATCTCCACTAAGGGCCTCTCCTGTCCCTGCCTCTTCACTGTGGTCCAGGCCTCCACATTATTCCCCAAACACACCAGCACATTTCTGCCTCTGACAGGGCCTCTGCACCTTCCTGTCCCCTCTCCCTGGAAAGCTCTTGCCCCTAGAATGTCCACAGGACTTACTCCCTCTCCTTCAAGTTCACTCCAGTACCACCTTCTCAATGAGGCCTCTGTGACCTAAGCAAAGGATTTTTAAAAGGTTTGAAAATAATCTTGCCATCTATTTAACAAATAATAAATGCATGCAACATCTATTTACAGATCATATTAATACACTTGAACCACTACCCAAACTAAGCTCTCCAACTTTCATGTTTTCCAATAAAGTAATGTAAATCTGTGGGCAAATCTTACATTGAGATTTATTCCTAAGTACTGTTTTTTTTCCTATTCTCTCTCTCCATTTCTGATCTCACTTCTCTGCTTTATTGCCCTTCTTGGAGCTTCTCACCATCTGACATGCTGTGTTTTACTTTATCACACTTAACACTCTCTCTCTAGAAGATCACCTCCAGGAAGACAGGGATCTTTGGTTCACTGGGTACAGGGCATGGCCCAAACTAGATGTTCAGCATATATGTATCAAATGAACCCAGCTTCCTGGTGCACAACTTCCACCCTGTGTGTGGCTGTTGAGCTGTGTATCCATCACTCCATTGCCCACAGGGGTCTCTGTTGCCTCCCTGGGCGTGGTTTTAGGTACTGTTGGGCCCCTATCTTGGCTGCTGGGATGTCATGTCCCCATCTGTGTGTGATGTTGCTGTGTGGATGCCACCTCACAGAGCCAGCTCTACCTCATCCTGAGTGTGTGTCCCCCGGCTGGAAGCCAACAGGCTCTTCTGGGGAAAGAGTGCATTTCCGGCTGACCAGAGATAACTGCGTCACGTTAGGTTGAAATCGACTCGGTCCTTGTGTTTATTTGGAGACTAAGTATGGGTAAGGAGGTGGGTATGGGTGCCAAATAGACAAGGACAAGGTTGTGATGGTCAGTTTTATGTGTTAACTTGGCCAGGCTACAGTCCCCAGTTATGTAATCAAACACTAATCAAATGATGCTGTGAAGGTATTCTGTAAGTGTGATTAAAGTCTATAATCAGTTCACTTTTAGTAAAGGAGATTATCCTAGAAGATCTGGGGAGTCACTTGGGGGTGGGGGCTGATTCAGTCAGATAAATGGGCGGAGCTGTGGCTTCCCTTAAGAAGAAATTCTACATGTGGACAGCAGCATAAGTTAGCACCCAAGAGGCTTGTCCTATGTGCCTGGCACTTCAAGGAAGGACACGGAAAAAGGGAAGGAACTCCTGAGATGTGTAGACACCCCGGCCCCCCCGCCGCCCCCCCCGGCTGGCCATTTCCCAGGATTCCAGTGTGGAGACTTGGGCTCTGGGTGAATCACAGGTCTCCATGGTCCCGAGTTTTCCTTGCAGATGTGGGGTCCAGGACAGGAGGCCTCTGGGCGGTGACATGGGAACCAGGGCATAGAAGGTGTTGGGTGGGGCAGTCCCCCAACCTGGCTGAGTCACTTGAGCCTTTCACACCCCACCTCCCCAGCTGGGCCTGGCCTGGGAGCTCCACCCTGCACTTGCCCAGGCCTGAAGGCCATGGCTGAGCTCCCTGAAGCTCACTCTCAGGGAAGTGGGGAACCTGGTGGGGCACCCCCTCCCTGAAGCCCCCTCCCCAAGGTCTGCTTCCCGGAGCTGGGGCCCAGGCGCCTGGGTTCTTCCCCAGAGCTGATGAGTCACCCCTGCTGGGGCCTTTTCACTTCTCCTTTGGGGCTAAAAATACAGGGACCCAGGCATCCAGCTGGGCCAGGCTTCACCGCGGATTGCACAACGCCCCTAGGTCTGAGTGCTGCTGACGCAGGCCCTGGGTATGGGTGGGGGCCTAGGCTGGGTTGCTCCCCAACCAGGCATGCTGAGATCAGGGCCTAGACCCCTGTACTTCCCCTTTCCTGGGTCAAGCGCACTGGGGGCTGGGCTGACATGAGAGGTGTAGGGATCCCTGGGTATGGCTGCAGCCCCTGCAAGTGAAGCTTCCTCCCTGAGCCCCAGGAAACCCAGAGGTTCTGGGTTCTGGTTCCCATTCTGGCCCCTGCATACGCAAAGTCCCAGTCTGCTGAGGGGGCAGAAGACAGCAAAGGGTGACTAGGAGAGAGCTGGTCAGATATAGGGAGACAGGGACAAAAAGAGACTGAATGACACGAGACACACAGAACAGCTGGAAAAAGAGCAGACACAGAGAGCACCTCCAAACTGGGAGAGAATCAAGGAAGGATTGTGGGAGAGCGGCCCAGTCAGGGCTCCACACCCAGGCCAGGTAGGGGAAGAGCCTCTGGAAGAAGTCTGCAACAGGCGCCATCCAAAGTCCACCCTCTCAGCCAGGAAGGACAGACAGCCGGGAGGCAAGGCCCCGCCCTGCGTGCTCCCTGGCGACCTCTGCTGCCCCCTGCTGGCTCCGGCCGCAGGGCTCAGGCCGGAAGAAAAGTCAGAGACAAAGCTGCTTTGAGGCCACTCTTCATTCCCTCCCCAACCCCTCCCCACACTGCCTGCCCCTCCCAGCCCTGCCAGCTCACAGGGTGCCCCCGGGGCCCGTAGGTGGTGCAGGCGTCTTGCCTGTGACCTTGTTGGCGCAGTCCAACAGAGCAGTGTGAATGTCCTTGGCACAGGCAATCTGGGCTTTGATGACCGCCAGGTACTGCGGGTAGGGCAGGCTGTCAGGCTGCACAGCATCAGGCTTGGTGGCTGTGGGCACCAGTGTCGGAGAGTGCTTGGCACTGTCGCAACTCTGTGACAGGCACTCATGTGCCAGGCGCTGTGGAGGAGCAGGCAAGGTGTGACATCAGCCTCGCTCCGGGTACTGCCAACCCCACCCCAAGGGCCAGCCTAGGGTAACCTTTTTTGGCCTCTGGAATTTTCTGGGGTCTTGGGGTCAGAGCCTGGCCCTGCCAATCACTTGCTGGGTGACCTCAGGCATGTGGCTGCTCCTCTGAGCCGGTTTCTTCCTTTGGAAAATGGGTTTAATAACTACCTGTACTACTTCATAAGGTGAGAATGGGGAGAGCAGTACATGAGACACAGATGCAGGTCCTGGCTCTTAAGTGCTAACTGATGAATGTCAGCTGCTATTACTGTCACTGTCCTGACCCCAGGTCTGGCATTGGCACTGGCTTCTCTGGTGGCACCTGCTCCTCCTCGTTTTCCTCTTACTTCTCTGGTTGGTCCTTCTAGGTACTTCCTAGTCTTCCTTCAATGTTCCAGTTCCCAGGTCCTGGGTCCTCCTCATTCTCACACCCTCTAGGGGCTGTCTCACCCACAAGCACCACTCAGTTCCCACCTCTGCACTGATGATACACATATGTGCGTCCAGCCTCCCCTAAAATCCCAGACCTTCCAGACTCTGCCCCTCAAGCCGCTCCTTTCCCTGGGTCCCAGTCCCAGGGATGGCCCTACCATACCACGAGAGCCCTGGGCCACCGCCTGGAGACTCCTACCATAGTCTGTCAGTCCCATGGCCCTGTGCGCAAAGCCTTCTGAGAGTCTCTCCCATCTGCCCGTCCCCACTTCCTTAGGACCTGCCCTGCTGGAACCTAGCCCTCTTCAATCTTGCCATGGGCTCGCAGCCTCCAATTGCAGCCCCCCACCCAGAACCCACCCCTCATTTGGCAGCCAGAGTATGCGCATGTTCCTAAAAAAGCAAATGAGTCCATGTTCTTCCCTGCTTGAAACCCTCCATGGTTCCGCAGTGCCCTCAGGGCTACATTCAAAATCCAACAAGCCCCAATGCCTACCACATTTCAGCCAGACCGAATGTTGTAATGTTCCTAAAGGGAACTTAAAACAGAAGCTGTTCCCTCTGGTTGGAACACCCTTCTACCGCTACCAGGCTTCTCAAACTGACTTTTCCTTCAAATCCCAATTCAAAATAACGATGATGATGATGATACTAAGGGAAACATTTACCATGTGCCTAGTACAATGTTATGTGCTTTACATGCAGGATTGTGCTGAGTGTTCCCCCAAAATCCATTTTCCAAATTTTGGTTTCCAAAAGAGGAACCCAAGGCTCAGAGGTAGAGATTCACGGTCCCTCTGATTCCAGAGGCTGTGCTTTTAGCCATTTGCCCTCCCCTCAACTCCCGCCCCTCTTCCATTTTTGTTCCAGCCTCAGCTCAGATGTGCTCTCCACTAGTAGCCTATCCTGAGCCACTTCCTCCCAAACCCTACCCTAGGCAGGCTAAGGTGCCTTCTCTGGGCTTCCACAGCCCCCTGAACTTCCCTCATTTTAATCCTGACCCCTCTGCTTATGCCTCCCCATTCCCCATCCCATCCCTGACCCTTCTGCCTGTGCTTCCCCCGACATAGCCTCCATGACCTGAGATTCTCCCATCAGAGCCCTGACTACTCTGAGCTGACAATGTTTGAGGATATATTTGTCACCCCACTGAACTGGAAGCTCTGTGAGGGCAAGGCTCAGGCAACGCTATGTCCCCAGCATCAGCACAGGTCTGGGTCACAGGAGGTACTCAGTGAGCATGTGCTGATTGACTGAATTAAGGTTCCCAAAGCCCCAGGAACTAAGGCAGGGCTGTGGCCACTTGGTGTCTAGGAGGCCCCTTACCAGGCAGAGCTCTAGTTGATCACAGAGTGCATAGAACTCCTCCAGACACTTGTCAAAGCGCTGTATGGGTCCGTCGCTGCTTTTCCTACAGTCCAGGAGAAGAAGGTGGGGAATGGATCGCCATCTCTGGGAAATACGTGACTACCCAACCAAATATCCATCAAGAAACCAGGTATAGGCCCAGGAGACCCGAGGCAGGGCCTAGGGGACAGTTAATAGTACAAGGGACAAAACGGGCAAGGTCAGGCGCTAGGGAGCCAGGCTTGAAAATAAGCAAAAAACGGGGGTGAGTGGAGTGCAGGGGGGATGAGTTTCTAAGACTAGGATAGAGATAGGATTTCCTGGGGAAAGGAAAGTACTCACTGTCCGTTGTCAATGTTAGTGTTCTGAATCAAGTTCTGGGCTGCAACCTTCATCAAGGTCTAGTTACAAAAAAAGGTGTGGGAGATGGAGAAACAGAAGAGGACACTTTTGGTAGACCTCACTCTTCCTTAAGATACAACCAATCTCTGACCTCCTCTTCACTTCGCACTTGCCCTCCTGTCACTCCAGAGAAACTCCCGCTTCCTTTTCTCTAGGGAAGTAACCACCCATATTTTTCCAGAGGCCCGCTCTCACCTGGGGTTCTCGCCAGTAACCTCCTGGACATGGTTTAGAGACCTTCTTCACTCAGCAATCACGGTAAGTCTCTGTACAGGCAAGTCCTTTCCCCAGGCTTTAACCACCAGAGCTAGGTCGTTCTCTTTTAAACTCCCTCCCACTCGAATTCCTGTCAATCTCAGGCTCAAGACATCGCACTGTCACTCCACAGAGCATCACTTTGGTCTCACAAAGAGTACCAAGTTTCACTCCTCTTTCCTGCCAAACGCTCCTTCTGCTCTCTCCCAGACTAAATAGCCCCTCCGCCCGCCCCAGCCAAGTCGGAAAGCCAAATCTGGCCCGCTTCTCGCAGCTCCTGGCCAATCACCTGCAGGCTCTCCTTCAGCTGCGGGATGAGCATCTTATAGCGCTGCACAGGATCGAAGTCCTGTTGCTGTTGCTGCAGAAGTCCGCTCTGGGTAGGCCCCACCAGCTGTGCCTGTGATTGCGGCTGCTGCTGGGGACCCGAGCCACCAGCCGAACCCTGACCCGACACACTAGCGGCAGAGGAAGCCGTTGAAGCCTGCTGCTGGGACGCAGCCATCTTCCTCGCTTACGGCGCCGGACGTGCGTCACAAGTGCGTCTTCCCGGTTTCTTTTTAGCGTCTTCGTCTCTAGGCCCTGTTTGCTAGTTAGTTCCGCCTCCCAGAAACTTCAGTCAATGAGGGGAAAGAAACCGCCCTCCAACACTTGACTCTCAAATCCGACGTCCAGACTGAAATACCAATACACCAATCACAAGAAGCCTTTTCTGCTTTGTTCCGCCCTTTACGCAGCCGTTCGCCAATCCGGATGTAGATCCAATCAGACTCTATTTCCCAGAAGGCCTCACGGCGTGAGGCGACCTGCGGTCTTCAGCGTCTTGGCGGCAGTTGGTGGAGCCGGACCTGGGAGTCAGTTCGTGGCGCTGCTTGCGCGTTTACCTGAATACTAAGTATTGCTCGTGTTACTGGAACTCTTCTCACCAGTACACCTTACTCTGACCCTATCCCTGAGGAGAGCGGCGCCAGCCCGAGCCTTGCCTCGGATTGGTCGTCCGGCACGCCCCTTTGCGTTTTCTTGTACTTTTTTTAAGGCTCTCGTCTAGGGCTGCTGTTTTTTTCATCGTCATGGCGCCCACCATTCAGACCCAGGCCCAGCGTGAGGATGGTCACAGGTAGGCACCAGGCCTCCTGGCTGTATCGCTCTTCTGTAGGTCTGTACAGGTTATGGCTAGTCGGGAGGGTCGGGCGTGGATATTGGCCTGCAGTATCACCAGCCCTTCCCCCAGGTCTGTTCGTGAGCTCATGTAGCAGGTTCCTTCGGTCAAGTTCCCAAGGTGTTGCCTCACTTCTCCCTTTGCCATGAAATTCCGGGATTAGGCCCTTGGAGACTTTACCCAGGAGGGATTTTTAATTCCTTTAGACAAGCATTTGGAGATCCTTTTCCCAAAAACAATTGAGTACATGACTCTTTATTAAAGCAGTTGAAGACATCTCCTTCCTAAGGAACTGAATACGGCTTCATTCGTTAAAGCATTTAGGGACGCTGTTTCCGAAGGGAGCCGAATACTTGGCGCTGTCCACTAAAGCACTTTGGAGCACACCCACTCCCTCTTTAAAAAGCTTGGAAAAGTGCCCTTCGCTCTCCCGTCAATCTCTCCATCTTTTTTCATTTCAATGCCTCTCTTTTTCTCACCAGGCCAAATTCCCACCGGACTCTGCCTGAGCGGTAAGCACCACTGGGTTTTCCCAGGAGAGGTGGGCCAGTAGGGTTTGGGAGCAGAGGTGGGGCAGTAGGGGCAGGGTTTTGAGCCACTGTGTTCCCAGGTCTGGAGTGGTCTGCCGAGTCAAGTACTGCAACAGCCTCCCTGACATCCCCTTCGACCCCAAGTTCATCACCTACCCCTTTGACCAGAACAGGTGAGACTGAGATGGGAGTTAGGGAAACAACTCACTTAGAATATGAGTTCCTTGAGGGCAAGGACTGCGTATCTTGTTGACTGTTCAGGGTCTAGAACAGCATCTAGCACATAGTAATAGGTGCTCCATAACTGTTAACGAGACAAGCAGTATCCAACTTTCTTCCCACTGGAGATTTGCTAGCCTTCTGACTCCAACACGGGGGACATTCCATTCTGAGTTCCTCCCTGGAGAAGCTTAGCCTCTGGGGAGCAGGGATATGAGGGGCAAAGCTGGAATCAGGAAACCATAGAGGGCATGCTTCTCCACCCAGGTTTGTCCAGTACAAAGCGACTTCTTTGGAAAAACAGCACAAACATGATCTCCTGACTGAGCCAGACCTGGGAGTTACCATTGACCTCATCAACCCTGACACCTACCGCATTGACCCCAATGGTATGTGGGGAGGCACGGGGGGCCTGCTGTAGGTCAGCAGAGACCAGGCCTGGGCTGCCTCATAGTCCTCCTCTCCCCTTGCTCTTTTCTAGTACTCCTAGATCCAGCTGATGAGAAGCTTTTAGAAGAGGAGATTCAGGCCCCCACCAGCTCCAAGAGGTGAGGGAGTGCTGAGTGGGGACACGGGACTGGCTGTGATGAGAGGAGGGCAGTGGGGTCCTGAGGTGCCCGATCCTCTCACTCCAGATCCCAGCAGCATGCAAAGGTGGTGCCGTGGATGCGGAAGACAGAGTACATCTCCACTGAGTTCAATCGTTATGGCATTTCCAATGAGAAGCCTGAGGTCAAGTAAGTTGTTGTGGGTAGGGAGGGGAGATTTCAAGTGTGTCCAGTGGCCCCTAAAGGCCTTTCTCTTCCTCCCTAGGATTGGGGTTTCTGTGAAGCAGCAGTTCACTGAGGAAGAAATATACAAAGACAGGGATAGCCAGATCACAGCTATTGAGAAAACTTTTGAGGATGCCCAGAAATCGGTAATTGAGGGACTGGGATCGGGGGAGGCAAAGATATGGCTCCAGAGTGCTTTTACTTCTCACCCTGTTTTTGCCCCTGCCAGATCTCCCAGCATTACAGCAAGCCCCGAGTGACACCAGTGGAGGTCATGCCTGTCTTCCCAGATTTCAAGGTCAGACCCAGGGCAGGAGGCAGAGGGATAGCCTGCCATCTCTGCCTGTCCTAGTCTTAACTCCAGTGTCCTCCATCCCGCAGATGTGGATCAACCCGTGTGCTCAGGTAATCTTTGATTCAGACCCAGCTCCCAAGGACACAAGTGGTGCAGCTGCATTGGAAATGATGTCTCAGGCCATGATCAGGTAAGTGGCCCTGCTGCCCACCTTGGCTTGCTCCTTATTGTCACTTAGTCCTCACTCTTAACTGTTCCTCCTTTCCCCCTCACCAGGGGCATGATGGATGAGGAAGGGAACCAGTTTGTTGCTTACTTCCTACCTGTGGAAGAAACGCTGAAGAAACGAAAACGGGACCAGGAGGAGGAGATGGATTATGCACCAGATGACGTGTATGTGGGTTGGGGTTAAGTTTTGGATCCTGAGAAGTGTGTCTCCTTTTTCTCTCTTGTAGGGAAGACATGGGGCTGACTCTTTCCCCTTCATCCTCAGGTATGACTACAAGATTGCCCGGGAGTACAACTGGAATGTGAAGAACAAGGCTAGCAAGGGCTACGAGGAAAACTACTTCTTCATCTTCCGAGAGGGTGATGGGGTTTACTACAATGAACTGGAGACCAGGTACTCAGCTCAGTCCTACCTCACTCAGATTAGCTTGGGCTTCTGCTTCAGAATTAGGACCCTGGGGTATGCAAGAGCCAACTTGGAGGTCATTTGTACCTAAGGACTTGTCACGTGCATTTGTAAGAGCAGAAGCACATTCACGCATGTGGGCTAGGCCTGGTTCTAACATAAGAACCCAGAAAGAAAATCTTTACCTAACACTGGGAATATTTAGAGCTTTCATGTAGGGTGGATAGCCAAGTTTTCTCTGATGTTAAAAAGAGACTTCACGTGAAAGTAAACACAGCCAAAATATAGTGATACATAGAATCGGTGTGAGTATTTTAAACAAAACACTAGGTACACATTCAAAAATGTGAACCCCCAAACTGTTCCCTGATGACTAAAAGTTTAGTGCTGTACTGGGACTTTTGGTGTAAAGGTTAGAAAGGTGACCTTGAGTTTCTGTTTAAAGCAGCGATCACAAATGCTGATCCCATAAGCCCGGCAAGAAATGTAAAAGGCGGCACAGTGGGGCTCTTGGGGTCTAGGTTACCTGTAGAGCTCTTGGCAGCTTCCAAGGGGCACCATGACCCAAGCCCAGCAAAGGGCTCAACCCATTGCTGCTATGCTGGGGTGGGGGTGGGGGTGGGGGGCGGGAGGCAGGCAACAAAAGCCCAGTGGGGTCAGATTTATATTTTCCAAAAGCCAGAAATCCATATTCTGTTTTTAAGTATAGGTAACTAATTCACATTAAAATCTCTTTGTTTATACACGTTAAGTGCATATGTACAGGACATACATATGCACGAATATAAAGTACAGGGCAACCAAACTGATAACTTAGAAGCTATCATTCCTCCTGTCCTCTGCTCCCAACCCCGAAGTTCAGTTACCCTTATTCAATCGTATTTATTCTCGTCTAAGCACAGATGCATAAAAACAAGTTAGATGAGATTCCCCACTGGGGGTCTTTAACTGAATCTTCCATACCCCTACTCCTCAACTCCACCACTGCAGGGTCCGCCTGAGCAAGCGCCGGGCCAAGGCTGGGGTTCAGTCGGGTACCAACGCCCTGCTTGTGGTCAAACACCGGGACATGAATGAGAAGGAATTAGAAGCACAGGTAATAAGCAGCACTGACCCAGGGCACCCATGGGGAGGGTAGTAGTTGGTGAGGAGAGGGACAGGAGCTGGGCAGAACACCTTTCTTCCCCTCAACTCTGCTGCTTCCAGGAGGCACGGAAAGCTCAGCTGGAGAACCACGAACCCGAGGAGGAAGAGGAAGAGGAAATGGAGACAGAAGAGAAAGAAGCTGGGGGCTCAGGTATAGCTGGACAGTCCAAACTCTGGGAGCCCTGGGAGGATGGGAAACTGGGTCTCACTTCTCCTTGTCCTGCACAGATGAGGAACGAGAGAAGGGCAGCAGCAGTGAGAAGGAAGGCAGTGAAGATGAGCACTCAGGCAGTGAGAGTGAACGGGAGGAGGGTGACAGGGATGAGGCAAGTGACAAGAGTGGCAGCGCTGAAGATGAAAGCAGTGAGGATGAGGCCCGGGCTGCCAGAGACAAAGAGGAGATCTTCGGCAGTGATGCTGACTCTGAGGACGACGCTGACTCTGATGATGAGGACAGAGGACGGGCCCGTGGCAGTGATAATGATTCAGACAGCGGCAGCGATGGGGGTGGCCAGCAGAGCCGGAGCCACAGCCGGAGCCGGAGCGCCAGTCCCTTCCCCAGTGGCAGTGAGCATTCTGCTCAGGAGGATGGCAGTGAAGCTGCAGCTTCTGATTCTAGTGAAGCTGACAGTGACAGTGACTGAGTCCCAGGGCCTTCAGGGCTGGTACAGACACAATTATTACGTGCAGAAAGGCACTTTTCGAGTGGTCTATTTTCAAGCCTTTTGCTTTGTTTCCCTCTTCCTTCTCCAAACCTTTGCTGTTAATAAAGCCAACTTCTCTTTACTTCCCCTCCCAGGCCAATGGTCTCCTTCTGCCTTCCCACCCCCCAGGTGCTTAAGGCACAGAAGCAAAGGCCACAGAGGCAGGGCCACTACGTTTTCCATGAAATGTAGCATAACAAAGGTCAGAATCCTTTTTGTTTGTTTGTTTTTTTTTCCAAAATAAGCCCAGACCAATAAACAAGTGAAACTCCAACAAATAAGTCTTCTCCAACAGTGAGAAAAACTATACAGTTACTCAAAGCTGATTCTGCCAGTGGGGCTGGGGATAGAAGGGTGAAATCATGGCAGAGGGGCCAGGGGGCAGGGAGGGGTGGGAGCGGATCAGGGTCCTGCCCATCAGAGTGAGGCCGCCTGCGTCCTGCACACTCTGCTGTCAGGTGGGGGGAGGGGGGCAGCTCTTGCCTCCCATTGTGTGTGGGGGTGTCCCTCACCACCTCCCAGTGCCAGGCAGACCCAGCTCACCCTGATGGGTAGTGAACAAGACAGGACTGGCTGGGAGGAGGTGAGGGTCTCTAAGAGGGACACCCTGCTGATACCAAACGAGGTGGCCCCTGTCCATCCCACTTCCCCGGGCTAAGAGGAGGACTGGAGAAGCCCTGGGAGTTGGAGGGGAATGAGCAAAGGCACAGAAACATGGAGGAGCCGGGATGGGGGACTTGCATAGGTTGATGAGTGTGCAAGAGGTACATAAATAAACCTGACACCCCACCCAGCCCGGCACTGGGAGAGGAGGTGGGGACCTAGAGCAGGTCCCCAGGGCCACCCTGCCCCCTGGCTTCCTCCCTCTCCTGGGCTTAGAGCTGAGGGAGGTCCAGACCAGGACAGGGGCAAGAAGTTCTGGGGAATGGGGGGAGAGTGCAGGGAGGGCGGTGGTTTTAAAATTTTTTTTTTTGGTTTTTTGTTTTTTCCCAACATTTTGTATCTTTAATAACATACACAATGGTTACCAGCCATATTCATAACAAAAGTTATTCATAAAATGTATCTAAAAATAACATTTTTTTTCCTTTTCGGTGTGAAAAGCTTGAGAATGTCCCAGTGGGGGAGGGGAGGTTAAGGGGAAAGTTGGGGGGAGGAATAGGGGACCCTGGCTTCTCCACAGCCTGAACCCCCAAATCCCCTTCCCTCCACCTGGGCCCTAGCACAACCCCTCAGTAGGAACAGGGATCAGAGGGTCTGTGTAACTCCAGGGCTGGGACGAATCTCTGGGTTATGACATAGTGTTCCACTTAAGTGAGGTCATGGCAGAATGGCGGGGGATGGTGGGGGGAAGGTTGAAAGAAAAGGGAGTGGGAGTGGGGAAAGAAACCAAAAACCATCCCCTTTCCCTTATTCCTTACCCCCAAGTCTTTTCAGCAACCAGACCTGAGAGTGGAGAAGGGTTTGTGTTGGTGGGGGAAGGGGATGTTAAGGCAACAGACTTCCTGACCTCACTGGCTGCCCTGGCTCCCCGCCTTCAACCTCTGCATCTAGGGAGCCAGGGCTGGGGGTAAGTGGGGAAGGGCTAGGGGGTATGAAGGAGGGGGCTCTGCCCTCTCCTCTTGTAAAATTTAGGCTCCCCCTGCCACTTTCTTGGCTCAGAGAGAGGCCTGGGGATTCTAAAAATGAGAGGGAATGATTAGAGAGAAAAACCGTTAAGAACTATATAAATATGTATCTTAAATAGGCCTAAGAAATTAATTGTAGAGAACCTCTGATAAACAGGGCAAGAGGAGGTGAGTGAGAGGAGGGTGGCTCCTGTCCTGGGGAATGATGGGAATGGGGAAGGAGAAGTGGGTGGGAAGGAGGGGAGGAGAGGGAGAGAGGGAGAGAGAGGGAGGGAGGGAGAGAGATAGGCAGACACCCTCCTCCCCTCACCTGCCTTCTCAGCTCCTCTCTGACATTCAGGAGAGCAGGCTATGGACCCTGCTGTTCTCTCCCTAAATGTCAGATGGTTCTGAGCAAGCCCCACAAGATGGTGGGTCAGTGAGTCTCTAGAGGAGACTGTTTCCTTGGGAGGGGCAGGTGGCCGGTGGTTTGGAGGAGGCAGGGGTGGGATGGGGCCTGGTGGGGGATGAAAGAGGGAAGGAGAGGCAGGCAGGCTGCCCCCTATCCCTGCTCCCTGGGCCTCAGCAGAGATCCCTCAACGGGCCTGGGAGTGAGCAAGGCATGTGCCAATGTTAAACAAAAGTTAAAAGGGTGATAGAGTAGAAAAATATTAGAATGTATAGCTGAGCCAGCCCACCCTCTTCCTGTTGCAGAGAAGCCCGTTGGGGGTTGGCCCCCGCCCGCCGCCCGGGGAGACTATGGGTGCGCTGGGCTGTGGGTCCCGTCAGATGGTGGAAGTTTTGTCTGTCCCATCTGTGGTAAGAAAGGGAGGGAGGGAGGAAGATCAGCAGCTGGCAGGAGGCCCAAGAAAAAGCGCTCAGGTAGCCTGTCATCCCAGTCAGGCCCTCCCTGGAGTCCAGCCTCCCCTAGGGACCCCTCAGGATGACTCTGAGTTGCTCAGTTCAGAGATGGAGACGCTGCCGGGTAGGTGGGAGCTGGGTCAGGGAAAGAGGAAATGCTCACCACCCAAGGCGTGTTCTGTCATGCTCAGACACAGAGACTCCAGAGTGGGATTGATCTCCAGGTCAGGCCCAGGGACCGGGCAGTCTGGGTAGGAGAAAGGAGAATGGAAGCAGTAAGGACTAGATGGATGAAGAGCAGAGATGTGAAGACAAAGGCTTGAATGAGGGAGAGGCTGAGGGGCACGAAAGGGAAAGGGAGAGAGAGAAGAGACAAAAGGCAAGAGATGGAAACAGCAGAATGTGAGACATGCGCACACTCGGATGGAAGGTATGGCTGGGCAGAGATGAAGGACAGAGAGAGGCCTGGGTGTGTCACAAAGCAGGCAGATGACAAGGACAGAGGCTTGGTGACACAGAGAAAACCTGACCTGCAGACAAAGGAAGCGATGAAAAGCAGGGGGAGCTGCCTGGAGGCCACAAGTTCACTGCACGTTCCCTCTGGCACAGTCTAGGCAGCTGCCCTGAGCACTGGGCAGCCCTATGCTCCCTGATGACCTGCTCTGTACCTGGTGCAGAAGCTTCATTAGAACCCTTCCCACCCCACATGGACTTGCTCCTCTGGGCAGGATGTGCCTGAAGCAGACCTGCCAGGTGGGGCGAATGTGGACAGCAGCCATGGGGCTTGTCCTCATACTACCTCTCAAAGGGCCTCCTATTCAGCCCACCAGACCCCTGGGTAGCCCTAACCCCATCTACTGCTTAAAACCCTTCCTGGGCTCCTCACTGCTTTGAGAGGAATGCTGATCTTTTTATGTGGGTATAGAAGATCTTGCTCTCACCCTCCAACCTCACCTCTCACCATGTCTCCTCTGAATCCTGATCTCAGACCATGTTAGACCATCTACTTGTCTCTCCTTAATGAAAAAAATTTTTGACCTTGGGCAAGTCACCTCACTGAGACTCAGACTCATCACTAATAAGATGGGAATAGAATCAGTGCCCTCACATGTGCAGTTGGGAGGATTTTTCAACAGTGCAGGAAAGCTGTCTGACACACAGTCCAGCACACAGCATACCAATAAAAAGAACTGGTCTAATTTTTCACTCCTGTAGTTCATCAATCCAGTCATTTAACATCATTTACAGATGTCTACCATATGCCAAGCCCTGTGCTAGAATGAACATGACTAACAGGGTCTTCTGCCTCCCAGAGATAGCAGTCTACATAATCTCATAAATTAAGAATCCCTAGTGATTTGGCTGTTTGTGACATTAAGAGCTTAGGGTCAAAGGCAAATCTAAGTTCTCTCCCCTTTCCAGACCAGCCTTATCTGCCTCTGCAGCCTCAGCACCCAGCAGGAGGCCTGGCACAGGAAGTCACCTCTGTCTCATTGAGCAATGCAGGGCTAACACTTCTCTAACCTCTCCTTTGCCCACTTTGCCCTCATTCTGATCTCCCATCTCTAGGCTGGTCTGTGAGCAGAGAGAAAACAGCCCTTTCACTTCCAACAACCTTTAGTATAGAATCTGACCCAAGAGCTGAAGTCTACTTCTGAAGCATGCCAGTGGACTGACAGGCAGGGCTCCCCTCCAAAGAAAACTCACTTTGTCTCATCCCCTCTACCCCTTCCAAGCTGAGTACTTAATGATCCTTGAAAGAGATGGTGACAGAGACAAAAACACTAAGATTATGACACAGGGAGGGAGGTAGAGATAGGGCGGCGGGAATCAGGGATGCGAAGATTGGGGGCCAGGGGGAGAGGGAGAAGGGAGGAAGGTGGGGATGTGTGGGATGAACACAATGAGCTGAAGAGAGAGAAACACACACACACAACACATGCAAGGGATAGTTCGTACAAGACCCAGAACAGAAAAGAAAGGCCAGCTAGGGGTGTTGAGGCAGAGTCCCAAGGGTGGGCACCTTACCTGGAGGGAACATGAGAATGGCCTGGGGCGATGAGTGGACTGGGAGCGAGTGGGTGCGCTGCACAGAGCTGCGGCTCTGGCTGGGCATGCTGTTGCTGCCTCCGGGGTTGGCGAACCACAGGTTCTGCATGGCCATGGGAGACAGAGAGAGCAGGGGGTGAGTGGGGAAGAGGCCCAGACTTAGAGTGGTAGAGTTGGCAAGGGAGTCCTCTTCCCTCTAAACTGGGCCCAGACACAAAGACAAGGACACACACATCTCAGGCACCACCACCCCAAAACCAGATGTGCCAGGCCCTCTCCTTCCAACCGGCTCACCTGTCGGCCCTGGCCCCCAAGGCTGGGGCTGGTGAGGGCATGTCGGGGGGAGATACCCCCAATGCCCGAGGGGCTCAGAAGGCCCATCCTACCAGGCGGAAGGGCCCGCGGAGGCATTGGGAACTGTCGCTGGGTCCGCCGGGCCACTCCCATCCCCACAGAGCCAGCTATGGGGAGTGAGTTGGAGCCAAATGCCCAGCTGTGAGAGAGCAGAAGGCAGGGTGTCAGTTTAGGTGGATGGGCCCCATCTCTTACTCATCTACCCCTATAACCCTCATGCGCGGGACAGAACACAGATCTACTCTGTCCAAGTCCCTGCACAGTACGTTCTGTCTCCTCCTGCCCCAAGGGCACTCCCAGGATGGAGACGGGGAGTGTACAAAGGTTTCCTAGAGTCCAATCAAAGCAGCTCTCCTAACTTTAGTTCTTAATATTTCTGTTATTTGAGAAGGGACTTCAGAGCACTCTGCACACAGGTGAGAACAAGGGACAGGCAAGGGGCGGCTATCAGGACATGCACTGGTTTTGCCAACTCAGCACTCTATTCTAGTGGTAGGAACACCCTGATTTTGTTTTCTTTTCTTTCTTTAAAAAAAATTTATTCAAGGTCTTCAGAGAGCAACATCCAGACTCCAGATCCAGCTGCCAGTAAGACCCTATTATGCTGTGGGTATTGGACACCCTGATTTTCTTATGGGAAAGTCTTCACTGGGTGACTTGTATAAGGTCACCCAGCGACTGAATGAACAGAACCAATTCCCAGCCCATAACACAATCACCCCTCTAAGCACTATCTGTTAACCAACAAGGGTGTAGGGAAGGAAGGTCCCTGTGCCCTGGCCGCCTGCCCACCCTTTCTGTTGCCGGTAGTTCTGCATCTCTAGTGCGGCTTTGCGCGGGAAGGTCCGGAGGAGCTTCAGCACTTGCTGTTTCCAGGACAGCAGCCGTTTCTTCTGCGTCTCGGTGAAAGCCTAGAATCAGCGGGGGAAGGGGTGTGTGTGTGTGCTTCTTGCAGATCTGCTTTCTATCCATTTGCTCAAATATTTATCAACTGCCTGCCCTGTGCTGGGCAATGCTGGGACAAAGAGGTGACCTGTGCTCACAGAGCCTACAGTTTAGTTGGGGAGAAGACACATACACAATCATAACTGTGCTAAGTGCTGTGAGGAGAAGCATAGGAGGCATAAGAAACCTGATGTTATGAGGGCCGGTGAAGACATCCCTGAGATACAAACATCTGAACTGAGAGCTGAGGGACCAGTAGGAGGGAGGGGGGCTCAGCCTTCAGAGAAGATTATGTTTGAATCTGAGAAGGAGAGCTCAGGGCATCCACTGAACACAACATGGGGGCGATGAGGGCTGGAGAGGTGGGCGGGGCCAGCCAGGCAGGACACTGTTGGCCACATAAGGAATGTTGGTCTTGAGAGTGACTGGGCAGCCCTTCCCCTCTTGGAAGCCCTAGAGAAGGCCTTACCTCATGACTCAGGCACTTCTCGATGAGCTGGAGGTAACTGGTGATATTCTCCTCGTCTGGTCGGGACACCAGCAGCTGGGTGCACACTTGGGGACACGGGAAAGGGCAAGAGGTTAGCCCCCAGCATGCCCTCTGCCATGTTCCAGCTTCCCCAGCCACAGCTGGATGGCACAAAGAGTGGGTCAGGAAACTCATGCTCGATAAGTTAAGTACTAGCTATGTGCCAAGCATTGTACCTGGCTTATCATGAGACTATATAAAGTGCCAGTCATAGTGCCTGGCATAAGGCAGATACGAAGTCAATGACACCTTTTCTCCTTTTAACTCTTGCAACAGTCTCATCAGTGTAGGCATTTTTAGACTGAGGAGCCTGAGGCTCAGAGGGGTTGAGTCACTTGTCCCAGGTCACACAGCTGAAAGAATACAGACCCACGTGTAAAGTTGCCTATGCCATGCTGCTTTAAGAAAGGCCAAGCCCATTAAGAGCTTCACCATACCCAGCCGGTGGACTTCAGTTCCCTTTGAAAGAACCAATAGATTTGCCTTATCTGTTCATTCTTTACTATATGCAGTTTCACTAACACCCTGACTCATCTTCTGCTCAGGATAGAGACACTTTTGAGGGTAAGGGCTGTCTCCTACCATCAGCTTGGACATACCTGAGGGCAGGGGCCTTGTCATCCTTAGTCTTAACCATTCTCTGCAGTGCTCTAGTCCCCAGGGTACTTTAAAAAGCTCTGCTCCCATCATTTAAATTAGATTTGACCCTTGATGCCTGGGTTCACTTGGCTCCCTGCCCCAGAATTTCCTATTGGGCCCTGTATGATCTCACCTTTGCCCATCACCCGTGTAAACTGGCTGGGGATGTCTCCGTCGGCGACGGGAGCTGGGGCTGGCTCACTACCATCAGTGGAAGCTGGAGCTGGTGGAGCAGGGTAGCTCTCTGCAGCTGGAGGGTCCTTGGCCTCACTGCCCTTGTCTGTGCTGGGGTGAGCCAGGGGAGGCTCAGCACCTGGCAGCGGTGGCTCCCCCCGGCCCCCATCCTTGACAGCAGGGGTGGTGGCAGCGGCAGCAGCCACAGTGGCCTGGAGGACACTGTAGGCTTTGATGGGGGTGATGATGATCTGCTGCAGCTCCTGCAGAGCGTTTCGCAGATTCCCGCCTTCCAGCACATCCTGAGTGGGGAGGACACAGCCCAGGTCACATGCCAGCCCTCACAGCTATGTATAATGACTACAAAAGCAGGGTCAGACAGCCCTTGGAGAAAGCTGGCAGGACCCTGTGTTCCAGCACATAGAGAAGGCAGGTAAGGGCACTGTCAGAGCACACACATATACAGACACACATCTGTACACACACATTATCTCTTCTCCCCTTCATGGTGGAATCCCATGGAGCCCAGGAGAAGGTAGGCTAATGCTGGGGCCTCAAGGTCCCACCGAGGATGGAACCAGATTCAGATCCAGAGATATGGACCGAGACTGGGGCTGGGAGGAGAGGGTAAAAATCAGAAGGCAAGTGGGAAGGAAAGGGAAAAAGGAATGCAGATCAAGGCAGGTATGGAAGGAGAGTGAGTGGACGACAAAGAGAGGAAATGGAAAGATCATGCACATAGAGGAGACACTCTGTTCTACAAGAAAGAGCAGACAGAAATAGAAAAGTGCAATAGAAAAGAAGTGATTGAATCAACAGACAGATTCTGCAGATACACACCAGGAGAGACAGGGAGAAGAGCGCCTTATCTTAGCCACAGGCAAGTGAGCCCTGTGATCCGACTGACTTGCACTTGGTCCCCAGAGCCTGGCTCCCTAGGGCTGGGGAGGCCCTAAGGGGAGGCCACATGGGCAGCAAGACTGACCCAGAGCCTTCAGCCACTGGTACCGCTGAGCAGCCAGCTGGCCTTGGAGACGGGGATACCCGGTCCTCACCTTCTCTAGGGATTTGAGAACGCTCTGCCTCTCTCGCAACTTCTGGATACTCAGGGCTATCTTGTGGCGGGCACCTTTGGTGACATTCTGTGGTAGGAGCAGAAGGGGAGAGGGAGCTGGAAATGGGAGGTTGAGGTACTTGGGGTGCCCCAACAAGGCCCAAAGAGATGGAAAAGGTTTGTTTGGGCTGCAAGGGTAATGTCAAAATGGTGCTGCCCCCAACCCTGCCCTAATGGTCCCCTTAGCGTCACCTGAGACTCCAAGTGCTGCTCAGTCAGTGTCATCATCTCCTCGTAGCTCATCTGTGAGAAGAGGGCCGCATACTTGTGCAAGCGGAGGCTCTTGAGCCATGAGGGCACATCTGCAGAAAGGGAGGGAGGGCAGAAGGTCAGGAGTCTGGTCCTGGTGACAGCTGTGGGGAAAGACCAGGCATAAGCCACAGACAGCCTTAAAAGCTGAAGTAAATTGGAAGAGGGTATGGAAAAGCCAAGTGTCCATAAGCTGCTAATTCTTCTGCCCAGTCAGACCCTTCCAGGTGGCCTTCCCTGACCAGGACACCCGACCCTTCTGAGCTGCTCAGTTGGATATGTACTAAGATGACCTCTGATGTTTTTACAAGTATTCCTGGAAACTCTGTTCCATCAGTTACCTCTGTGTCCTGGCTTTCTTCTCAGACTGGGGTGTCTGAGGGCAGGGGCTTCTCTCCGATCAGACTGGGGCTTGTGAGGGTCTCTCTGCTCAGGCTTGAGCCCTAAGTGCAGGGACTGTCTAATCGCCTTCTCTGGGGGGGAGGGGAAGAATTGAGTGGGGGAGGGACAGGAAGGCAGGGTGGCAGCTCAAGGTCCCTTTAAATTCTGCAGAAGCCTCTGGAGGAGGGTCCTAGTGCTACCCTCCCCCACTGTACCTTTCATGCCACTGCCGTCCTCCTGGAAAGTGTTCCGGCTGGAGCCCTGCTCCTCCGTCTGCTCACTGCCAGAGGAGGCCACGCTGCTCTGGGGCGAGAGGGGTGCGTGGTCTGGTGTAGTGAAAGCAGCCCGGGCCCCAAGCTCCTCTGGACTTGGCCACTCACCAGGGGCCTGGGGGCTTGTGGGGATGAGTGACATGGAGCGCTTCAGCGGGCTGGGGTGGATTTGGCAGGGGAGACCTGGCCAGAGGTGGAGAGAGAGGCAAGAGGTCAGACTTGGGGATCTGATCACAGGAGACCATGCCCCCACCCCCTCTCCCCGGGCAGTGCTATGGATGGCAGCTCAGCTGTAGAATCCAACAAGGGGAAAGGACCCTGGGGTCTGAGGGGAATTGCCCACCAGGTACTGATGGTTCCCTCATTTCCCCACACCCAACTGGTCAGCCAGCTGTCAGCCACTCCTCTGAACTCTCCATTTTCTCTGCTAGCACGCTGGACCAAGTCACTGGTATCCCTAGTAGGAGTTACTGCCACAGCCTCCTCATCGGTTTCTTGCCTTTGTTCTTGCCCCATATAGTCTATTCACCTCACAGCAGCCACATGGATCCTTCTTAAAATGCAAATCTGACCCAGTCAGTCCCTGATTAGATCCTACCTATAGCTTCCCTTCACACTGAGAATGAAATTCAAACTTTTCCACACACAGGTCCCTGTAGGCCCTGGGCCCTGCTTATCTCTGGCTTCTCACTGACCTCTCATCTCCCGTAGCTTACCCTTTTGGTTCAAGCCTTTCTAGCCTTTGCCCACCCCCACCCCCAATTTGTTCCTGAACACTCAATCTTGTTCCAGCCTCAGGACTTCTGCACTTGCTCCTCCTTCTTATCCTCCTGATCTTAGCAGTTGGCTCCTCCAGGTCTCATCTCAGGCAAGTATCACCTCTTCTGAGGCCTTCCCTGAACCCTCAATAGTAAGCAGCTGCCCCCCAACCAACCCTGGTTACTCTATCACATTACTGTGTCTTACCTTTCTTACAGCACCTATCACAACTTCAAGTGACCTTATCAATTATCTGTTCACTTGTTTATTAACTGTACGTTCCTACAAGATCTGTGACAGCAGGGACCTGTCCTGTCTTAAACATCATTGTGTCCTTAGTCACCACAGTGGAGCCTTGATGACAAGAGGTTCTTCATAACTACTTGTAAAGCAATGAATGAAGGACATAAAGTGCTTCCTCAACACCTCTGTTATTGGGCTCTATCACCTCCAAATGACTTTTTTCTGTACTGAGCCCGAATCAGGGTGAATCCAGGCCCTCTTCCGCAGGATGTTTCACATCCTCCATCCATCCCATTCTGGAGACAGGAAAGGGGATCCAAATTGATTTTTAACCATTCTCAGGACAGGGCAGGTTCCCAGGAACTTCTAGACCTTTACATGTGCTACTCCCTCTCCTGAGCACACCATTCTTCCACCCTTATCTGCCAGCCATGCTCGCCTTCCTCCTGGCTCAAGTATGTCCTCTTCTGTGACTCCTTCCTCTGTGTTCCCTGGGCCCGTGTGCTGCTACCTCAAGCCCAGCACTTACTACCCCGTTCACTAGCCTGCTTCACTAGACTCTGGGCTTGTGTAGGATGGCAGCAAGCCTACTCAATCATTTCTGCATCCCCTGACGAGGGCATGATACACAGGAGTGCCCAAAGTTTCACGGAGTCCAAAAGGAGGGGACCCACCATCCTAAGGGTGCCTCTGAGCTTGACATAGGAAATCTAGAAGTATCTCAAGTCAAAGAAAGAAAAAGAAATAAGCCAAAGAAACCTCACCTTGAGTAGGTGAGAACACCGAGGCCCAGGGAACAGAAGTCCTTTGCCCCAGTTCCCATAGAGTTTGGAGGCAGAGACAGAAGAACCCCCACCTTGTTTCTGATGGAAAGGCTGGGATTCCTGCCAGTGCTACACTGATACTCAACCCTGGAAGGACGACCAGCCTGGGTATAGGCCCCAAAGCATCTTCCCTTATCTGTGACAGTACCTATGCTCCTAGCCAGGAAGTCACCTGAGGGACAAGGTAGTGCACTGACCTACCCACTAAGGACACCCTCCACCCCTATCTGTGACCTCTAGGGTTCTTCTGCATGGGGCTCCTCCCAAGGCTCTGGACTCCCAGAAGAAGATGGCACCTTCTGAGTCCTGAGGGAGTGGGGAACCCTCAACACAGGCCTTTTTTGGCCTGTCTTGGTGCCCCTGGCCTCCTCCTTCCTCCCTTTTCAGTCAAGGGGGCAGGCAAGGCTGAGAGGGCAGGAAGTTATCCTGATTGGAATGACTGTGCAGTTCCTGAGGAGCCCTGCTTGACCCTGCACTGGGGTAGAGGTTGGCCACTGCATGAGAACTATAAAAACAGGAATGCTGGTCAGAGATCCAGGGCCTCACACTCTCCAAGAAACCCTGGTCTGTCCTTGGCAGCACCCCAAACCCACCCTGCCTGCCCTTACAGGCCAATCCTTGCTCCCCACTCAAAAATATTTTAATGGCTTCCTGTTTCCTGCAACTGCTTAAAATTGAAATTGGAAAGCTTCATCCCAGCCTTCAAGGCCCCCAGAATGTGGCCCTAACATACTGAGATCTGAGAATCAAGCAGACCTGAGTTCAAATTCTGGCTCTGCCATCTATTAACTTCATGATCCTCGGCAAGTCACTTCATTTTCTCCCTCTGCCTCCATTTCCACATGAAGTCCTTGGCACAGGGGCAGGCACATGGTAAACATGAATATTTGCTACTGCTATTACTCATTTGAATCCCTGCACCTCTTTATCCCAGCCAGACTTGTCTGCATACTGTCCCCTCCTATTTGCCACCCCTATGCCTTCAATTCATGCTATGTCCTCTACCTGGAATGCCCAACTCCCTTCTCTCTTCTGGTTCAAATCCCCTATCCGACATTATTCCAGCGTGGTCTTTTAAAAGCTACTGTCCCCATCATGGAAGGGAAGAAATGAATGGGCACCCTGCATGGATGACCCGTCCTCTTGATGAGGTCTGAGCATCTTCAGGAAGGTGACTTTTAGATGGAGGCAGTGTAGCAGAGTAGTAAAGAACATGAGCTGTGGATCCAGACTGCCTGGATTTAAATTCTGGCTACACCACCATGGGCAAGTGACTTTTCTGTGACTCAACCAATGAATTTACAGGTATAAACCTCTCGGAACAGCTACTGGCAAAGATTAAACACTGAATATATTTTAGTTAGAATTATCATTATTAATACATCCTCCCAACCTGGACTCAGGAACTGTCATGCTCCAAGACTGGAAAACAAGGTCCAAGACACTTTGGGTTGGAACTAAAAGTTCCTGGAAATGCCCCTCTATTCCACTATCTTCCCTGATTCTTGCCAGCATCCGTGAGGGAGGCAGGTGACCAGGACATCCATATTCAACTGGGGAAAAAATGAAGCTCAGGGGTAACTGATGTGTACCTGGTGCAACACAGCTAGGTACCAAAGACCCAGGGTTCACACCAACCACTGGCACAGATGACATTTCACGGCCACCCTCTCCCTCTCCTGGCCTGCTTTAACCAGTACCTGCTGAAGGGGGCTGGCTACCCTGAGGTTAAATCTTGGAAACCCCTTGCCTTGAATAAGTCATGTCACCTTACTAAGCCTTGGAAATGCCACTCTCCCTTATCCTGTTCACTTCAACAACTCACTGCAATACCAGCTCCTCCTGCTCACCCCAGTCTTTGGGGGTGCTTACTAAGCCCTTTTGAGACCACTTAGTTAGGACGATAGCATACTGGACAGAGGCAAACGCTGGCATCAGATTGCCTGGGTCCAAACCTTGGCCAGTTCCACCACTTGTTCTGTGACCTTGAATACATGACTTCACCTCTTTGAGTCTCGGTGCTCTCATCTGTAGAATGGGACTAATGATATGGCTGTGATGAGGATTAAATGAGATCATGTCTGTAAAGTGCTTATAAAAGAGTACCCAACACAGTCAGTGCTCAACAATGTTACCTACTATTATTAATGCCTTGTAGCATGCGTTACATCTTTATATGAACAGGCTTACAAATATACATTTCTCAGAAATGAGGCTGTAAGCTGGGGCCAGTTACAAAAATCTGGAATGTCTGAGCTGGAAGGGACCTCAAATTATGGTGATCAACTCAAAGCCTTCAGAGGCCAGGCAGGTATTACACATGCCCAGAGTGTGGTGGTAGGGGCAGAAGCTGACTGGGACACATGTGCAGGGTCTAAAGGTAGTGACCAATATTCAACTCCATCTTATCATTGTCACCAGGAACACAGGCCTTGAGTTGTCAGATCTTTTGAATTTTCAAGAGAAGCTGAAATCTGGATTTTTAGGGGAAAATTCCCAACTCCTTATATTGGCAAATTTATTGAAAAGCGCAACAAAATGAAACCAAAGTTTTGTTGAGTTTGAGCTCAATAAAACATATCTGCAGATCAGAAATAACTCTGGGAATGCCACTTCACAACCTCTGCACTGCCTCACAAAACTGAGGCCCAGAGAGGTTATGTGACTTGCTCAGGGCCACAGAGCGAGTAAACAGAGAACCCAGTCTGACCCTTTTCAAGTAAGCACGGCCTCCCAGGACTCCCACCTCCTCACCTGCGTTTGCGTTGCTCCCAATACTGTTGATGGCTGGCGGCACTGAGCTGGGTGGATGGAAGGGCACGTGTCCATTTTCCCGGGGTGGCTTGTCCTGCCAGCCTGGCCCTGCCTCCCCGGGGCCCAGCTCTGCAGGGCCTCCCCACTCATCTGAGCCCTGGCGCGAGTGGTAGGTAGGCTCAGGTCGGGTGCGGAAGCTGCCAGCCAGACGCTCTTCCAAGTGGCTTAGCCAGAGGGCCAGCGCATTGCGGTCCTCCAGTGTGGTGGCTGGGTGGATGAGGGCATAGGAGAGCAGTTGGCGGCTCTCCTCGATGAAGGCATTGCTCTCGATTGAGTAGGCCAGCACTTTCTGCAGCAGCCTCATGTACTCCGACTTGGCTTCCGTGTTGCCTGGCTGAAGCAGGGGCAGGTGGGACAGCAGGAGGGACACCACCTTTTCTTTGGACTCCTGCTGCCACTGGCTGACGATGGCTGCAGAGAGAACAAGAGGGAATGTCAGGGGAACAAGGGTGGGGGACTACTATAAAACTAGGAGAGGTCCCTACAGCCTGTTCCCTCAGTTCCAATCTCCTTTCCCTTCCCCTTTCATGACCACGACCTTGTCCCTCATATAGGTGATATCTACACACTCACCCTGCTTTCAGAGTAATTTTTTCTGGTTCTACCACTCCTACTCTCAGAAACCTGCTGTGGCTCCTAATCAGCCCAACTTGCTACTCCGGAATCTGAGCTCCTCCTGCTGCCCCCAGGCCTGTTCTTGCTATCCCCACTTCATCTTCATGACCTCTACCCCCTTGCCCCTGACAATCAAAAAAGCTGCTTTTCTGACTTGGAGGACAATGGAATACAGTGGTTAAAAACTTGGGCTCTGGAATCAGATGGTCTGGACTCCTCAGCTTACTAGCTGGACCTGAACCTCACAGAGTACTGGTGTCCTCACCTGAAAAATTCTGAAGATAGTTAACATTACCCAATTTAAAGTGTTGCTCTGAGATTGAATGAGTTAACAGAGAATGGGAAGTGGCTTGGCATACAGAACATGTTTAATAAATGCTTTCTGTTGCTTTTTAAACGGGACACTCAGCCTTTAGTCTCCCCTTCCAATTCATCCCATACACCCAGATGGATTTATCTTCCTAAAGCACACCAGGATATCTTGTTCCTGACCAGAAGCTTACAGTGGCAACCAGCACCAACAGTCTCAAGTTCAAGAGCTCCTAGTCCAACATCACCTTCACTTTCAGGGCACCCCTCCATCTCCATTCCTCCAGATAAAGACTCAGTTTAGGACACTCCCATCTTTCCCAGGGCTCTCTCCATGACATATTCATCCAAGCTTCCACACGCAGGCTGAGATTCAACGCTTTAGCCTGCAACAGTCTCCTTCCTCCTATCCAAATTCTAAGTCTTTTACAGACTGCCTAAATCCAGCCTCCTCCAGAAAGCCTTCCCTGGCTACTCCATGTCATGAGGATCTGGTGACCTCTCCTTTATATCCCATGGTCTGAGGGCTTGTCTGTCCTGTGAAGATGAGTGAAGTTTCTTCTCTCTACCCAGAAGTCAGCTCCCCAAGAGTAAGGCCCCAAGCAGGCCACACAATGGTGGCCTTGGGAAGGAACTGTTACAGGTCCGACTGTCCTTCCTGAAAACCTGTTACCACTTCCATGACTAGCTCAGTGGAGTGAAGGATGGCAGGTTATACTGATGGGGCAAGGGAAAAGGACAGAAATATCAACACTTGAGAAAAGAAACAACCATCAAGGACTGAGGCCAACTCTGCCCTCACTCTTGGGCCACCGAGCTCTTATCTGTAGCAAAGGTGATGATTTTCAAACACCTAACAAAGGAATTCTGAGAGGTGAGCTACTGGGCTATTTGTGAGGTCCTGGAAAGGGACAAAGGACCTGACTCTAACCAAACAGAACTAGGACTCCAGAGAGGTGGATGAGGAAAAGGAACTGGGAGAGATATCGCTATGTCTCTCCTCTCCTACTTATTGATTATGTGACTCTGGGCAAATGTGATCACTTCACTGAGCTCTACTTTCTCTATCTGTAAAGTGGGGCTCAGAATCATTCCTACCTGGCATGGTTGCTACAAGACCATGGCACAAAGTAATAAGTACTGGGTAAACATCAGCTATCACTCCTAACACCATGGTTATTATATCTTACAGTGGCTCCTTCCTTTCAAATACCTACAGATTCTAAAGGCACAAGCCAACTCTTGGACCAGGAAACACAGAGGCTGTGAATGAGCATATACATAAGGAGAGCCTCAGAATTCCAGGCATCTGGATTTCAAGCAAGCCCTGATCTAGACCCCTCTGCCTCTGATGGTGTTTCAATCCAACTTCCTTAAGACTTAACATTCGAAGGACCTCTGGTATCCTCTGCCCACACTATAGGTGAGACACCTGGCCACTGGGAGCCTTGCATAAGCACCTGAGAAATACCTTTTTCACACATCTCTTTCTCTTAAGGACCTGTTTGGAAATCTATGGCCTGGGAATTCACATAAATTTCTAATTCTTACATCTGTAGCTCTAAGAAAATAAATCACATACAACTCCCAACTCCTGGCCATATTTTCTTGGCCTGGGCTTCACTGTCCCAAGCTTCTAGGCATTCATCTATTTGTCCAGAGTCATCAATTTGTGCAATGCCCATAGTACTAGCCAAAATAGAACTAGTAGTAATACTACACAATAGTAATAACGAGCATTTACTATGTATAGATACATGCTAAGAACATGATCATTTTTTATCCTCACTTCAACCCTGTTTTTTTAGCACCCCCATTTTGCAGATGAGGAAATAGATCTGGGAAGGTGAAGTCACTAACCCAAAGTAACAGAGCCAAGATCTGAACCCAGGTCTGTCTGCCTCCAGAATTGGGAAAAACTTTTAGCCACAATCCTCTATTCTCTCTCCAATGCCACGTATCTTCTTCCTCAGTCCCTGGCTTTCCAGATCCCTTTGAGGACCTGCCGCTCAAGGCTAGGAAGCTTGATCCTCTCCATTCATATTCTCCTAAACCAGCTCCTCACGACCACAAAGCTGTCTCTTAGGTCATCTCTGTATCTAAAGAGCTTCCCATGGTGGGACAATCCTTCCTGACTTCAGGAAGCCTTCACCTTTCACGCTGTCCCACCTCCATATGTCACTGGATCACATGGGAAGGAATTCACTGGTACCCCATTTCCCTGACTTAGTCCCTGAGTTTTCAGTTCTTGATGAGAAGGAAGAAGAAATATAGTGTTTAGATTAGGGACAGAAACTCAAGGACTTGCACCCCAGCTGTATCGTGCAGTTGCCTCGGCAATATGTTTCCTCCTTTGTAAAAGAGGGATTGCAGGGCTGCTGAGAGGATTTAGGCAGACAATGCATGTAAAACACCTGACAGAGTCTGCCCACAGTAAGCACTCAGTATGTGATTCAATGATTGGTGTTTTTCTCCCTTCCCCTCCAGCAGAGTCGACTACCCCTTTAGCCCTACCCTGATGCCCTCAATCGCTGTTGTTTTGGCCTTGCAGGGTAGCTCTGGGACATAGAGAAGCCTTGTCTAGTCCCTCCCCCACCCCAGAGTACTGCCAGGACCCCAGGGCTAAGGGACACAGCTTCTCCTCTGGTACTGCCAGGGGATGTGACAGAATAGCCCCAAGGACTGGGCTCAATGAAGGACCTTGTTCTACTGTAGAGAAAGGGGAGAGTTTGGGACGAATGGAGGCTGACCCTAGGAAAATGTGTGTTCATGTATCTGTGAGGTGGTGTGCTGGGGAGGGCGGGCCTCCATGATTGGGAAGCATCAGTGAGCACTAGAATTGGTCCAAGGAATCTGCACAGCCTCAGTCCCCTTGGGGTGAGCCCAGCTGGGGCTGCAGATGATGGGTGGGGATGGAACTTCTAGTTTCCTGCCCAGATTAGAAAAGTCTGGCCCAGAGTTGAGGCACAGCAGAGGCCCAATGAATACCTGCACAATTGAACCCAGATGGTCTCCTGGAAGGTAGTGGTGTCTGTGTGTGTCCTCTCTAGGATCCCTTGACCTCAGGTCACCCTGTCTTATATTCTAGCAGAGCATACCGAGTAAGCGCACAAGTCAGCAGGCAAATTTGCCTGGATTCAAAATCCAGCTCTGCCTCCACGACCTAGGTCAATATAACTGTGGGCCAGTCCTTTAACCTCTCTGAGCCTTGGTCTCCTCTTTTGTACACTGGGGATAGTAAAAGCCCCTACGGCACAGTTAGTTGTAAAGATTCAATAAGAGAATCCTGCAAAGCACCTGACATGTGTTAAGCCCTCCACGAATTCTAACTATTATTGTCCTTGTTCCTGGTTTAAGATCTAGAGCCCACGCTATTTCAGGGCTGGAGGGAAGAATTCACATAGGGCACATCTGGGCCTCCCCCTGCAGATTACCGACAGGGGTGGGGAATTTTATGCAGTTGTTTACCAAAAACAGACACATCTCCAGTTCCTCTGAGCTAGAGACACAACAAGCAATGATGAAATTCTGGAGGTGGGCGGGTGGGGGACGGGACTGGGGAATGCCGTGACGCCAGTGACTGCTTCTCACCAAGCTGCAAACCTGGACTCCAGAGAGGACGAGGGAGACTGCGAATATGAGTGCTCTCCTTGGCCAGGTGACCAGAGTTAAGTGGGTCATGACCCTGGGTCCTGGCAAGTCACAGGAGCCAATATATACCTTGGAGACTGCCATAAGAGCAAACCCATTTTTATGTGCTGGGCTGTTGCAACAAGTGTGGCAGCCTCAGGCACCAGTCAGAGGGGCTGGGGTTTGGCTCCAAACATGCCCTTCTATGCCTCATCCCAGCTCGCACAAACAGGGGAGGGCTGGGGGCTCACATTTTTGTTTGATGAACTATGTCAGTAGAGCTTGGAAGGGGAGGGTGGAGGCATCAGAGTTGAGCTCGGGTGACTCACTGAGACACAGCACCCTCTTGACCTCAGTTTCCCCACCCAGATTCAGTAAGCCAGAGAGGGAGGCTTAAACCTGCTGGATACAGGGACTCTGACTCAGAGGATAGGAGGAGGGAAGAAATGCAGGAAATGTGGTTCAGGAAGCTATAGGACCAGGGAGGCAAGGGGATTTCAGCTTCCCTGACTCCACCCTTCTGGCCCACATCAGCATCAAGAAGGGAAGAAGAGGGTTAGGATTACTGTTAGAGCTCCAAGCAGGCAGGGAAGGCACTGAGAGAAGGAACGGGGATAATGACGAAGGGAAACCTGTGGCTTCTCTTTTCCTGTTCCAGTGACCCTTGGGGTGTTGCTTTTCTGTTCCCAGGTGTTGTCTCAGATTTGGCTTCTATGCAGCTAACACTGGCTGCCTGGGCTGGGGGACTTCGCTACCCTCTCTGAGCTGCTTCAGAGGAATGGACAGCACAGACCAGAGCCCTCTTCCACACCCCAACTTTCCACTCACAGTAGATCACAGGACAGTACCCTCACCACCTTCCTGGCCCACTCAGAACCAATGTTAGCATCATGACCAGTACTTCTCCACTGGATCAACACACGAGCCAAACAGCTTAAAAAACACCAGAATCTCTGGAGACAGGACCCAAACCTCAGATTCTTTTCATAAAGTGATTCTGACATGAAGCCAGGGTTGGGACCCACTCACCTAGATCGAGCCCTCTGCACTCAATGCTCTTTCTGAGGAGATGGGCAGGTGGGCAGCTCTGACCCAGACTCAAATCTGAGCCCAGGGTCTCCCTGGGAGAACTGAAGGAAGGAGCAGTTGGGTGGGTGGGACATGGAGTACAAACCCAGAAAAAGACAAAGGATCTGCCTCACTGTTCAGCCCTCCTGGCCTGAAGGGATCTGAAAAGCTGAAGAAGAGCTTCAGATCCTGTATCAGGCAACTCTTATCCAGGAATTGGTTGACCAACTAAGATTCAGTCTGTGGGTAAGTGTACATCTTGGTGGGGAGGAGACAGAGATTCTCTGAGGGACCAATCCTATAAAATACTAAGAATTATTCCTATAGAAGAATGTGCTGGGACCCCTAACAAAGAAAGTAATATGCTTGGCTGTGGCTCTGCCTTCTTTGGTGCATTATTTCAGAGCCCAGGAGGCACTTAGAGAGTATCTAGAACAATCTCCTCACTGTCTAGATGTGAATCCTAGGACCCAAGAGGGACAGGGCTGGCCCAGGTCACAAGAGGTGTTAGTGGCAGAGCTGGATCTAGAACTCCCGGGTGTCCCATGACAAATGAATCATTTAGCAGAGCATCATCTCTCAAGCTGCCTGGTCAGCAGAAGAACCTGGGTGCTCATTACCAGGCCTCTCCTCTCAGGATTCTGATTTGGTGGGTATGGGCTGGGGGCCCAGGAATCTGACTTTCTCTCACCAGGTGATTCTGACGACGCAAAATGGGGTAACACAACGGGACGGGAAAGCCATAATAAACAGAAGAGTTAAAATGGAGGATGCAGAACTCCTCCCACAAGGCAAGCCCCCAAGCCCAGGAAACAGCTCCTTTCTTCACAAGTAAGACAGGGCGGCTGCTCTACTTGAGGGTAGGAATGAGACAGGAGACATAGGCCTCCTTAGTCTTGGAGCCCACATGTCTACTAGGGAAGAGGCATTCAAGGCCCTACAGAATTAACCTTTGTGATCACTTCCCTCTCCAGCCATACTTTACTCTAATCCTGGCAGGCTTCCTACTGATTCTGGAACATATTGCGACTCTCCCTCTCTTCCCCCTTTCTAAGTTTTCCCTAACTCTCCATCCACCTAAGTATCAGCTTGCTTTATTCTCACCATCTGACATGGGGCTGTAGCTAAAGACCTTGATTCATATATTCATTCATTAGTCAAGTCATTCCACAGCAATTCTCAAAGACAGGCCTTACCCCCAATATCTAATGCAAACCATCTGGGATGGTCCTCAGTATAAAGTGTACCAAGTCTTTGAAGGGCAATGTGGTAACAAAAAATATTTTAAATGTACATAACTTCAAACTAGCAGTCCCACAAAAATTCTAGGAATTTACCTTAGAGATGCTTAAAGGGTACTCATTATAGCACTCCTTATAAGAACACACCATGCAGTAGAGCCTACTGATCAAGAGCAAGAACTCTGAAGTCAAATTCCAGCTCCACCTCTGACTAGCTGTACAACCCAGGGCAAGTCACTAGTCTCTGCAGACTTCAGTTTCATTTGTAAAATGGGGGATTGTACGACCTTCCTTATAGAGCTGTTCTGAGGGTCATGAGTAATAAAGGTAAAGCACTGCTTGATACACAGGTCAGGCTCTCTGTTACCTATTCTTACCATCAAGCAGCCGTTAACAACAAGGTACATATGTATGTGCCAAATATGGAATGATCTTCAAGTAATACTGTTCAGTGAAAAAAGCAAATTGGTTAGTATGGGTGATATTCTGCTGAGTTAAAACAACCAAAAATGAAAAAGCTGGAAGGAGAACACGTATGTACTCACATGTGTACAGAGTATCTCATAAGACATACACAAACTGGGAATGTGGAAGTCTGGAAGGAAGACCCCACTTTTCACCTTTCATATGGTTTGATTTCTGGCAAATTTTGAAAGCAAAAGCAAAAACTAAAAATGCTCTAATAAACAGCAGTACCAGTGTGATTCTGACATACAGCCAAGATTGGCACTCAGTGCTCATCCAACTGTCTGCTCAGGATGGGGTGGTGGTGATGTGTAAGACACTGGCCTGCCACAAAGGAGCCCCCACTCTGGGGATGCAGACATACCACAACCACAGAGAGCAGAGGGGAGCTCTTCCTGGTGGGGAGGATGGGAGAGTTGTGAAACGGCTGAGCTCTGAGCCTGCTGTAGCCAAGGTGGGTCACTGCTGCTCACTGTCTGTCAGACAGGGACTTAAGCGGATGTGACTCCTGGCCTAAGGAACTGTCCTCCCCCACAACCATGGTGCTTCTGTGATGTATACATAAAGATTTAGAAAAATAAAGATGACTGTTGCTAAGGCAAATGTACCTGGGAAGATGAGGGAAGCCAGGCAAATCTGTGGGTCCCCAGGACCCAAGCCTAGCAGCCCATGCTGATTTCCTTACCTATAAAATGGGGACAGTTTCACTACTTATCTCATGGGATTGTTGTGAACACTAAACGAGCTACTGACAATAAAAACAACCGACATTTATTGAGTGTTTACTACATGCCAAGCACTGTTCTCAGAGCTCACAATTAACCTAGAAGGTAAGCACAGGTATCATCTTGATTTTAAAGATGAGGAAACCAAGGCTCAGAATGGTTAAGATACTTGGTTATACGGTAAGTGACAGAACTGAGATTTAAACCTAAAAGTCTGACTCTAGAGCCACCAAAAAATACTGCTTTCAAAGTTGCTATATAAGTAAAGCCAGTACTTGGCTTGTAGAGGCTCACTGTGAACTGTTATCATGGGGAAGAAGGTGGGAAAGGTTTGGAAACATTCTCTATGAGGTCCCTGGGTCCCTTCCCCAGCTAGCTTTCAGGTGCACATTAACTCGCCCTCTTCTTTGGCCTCCATCTCTCCCACCTGTCACCAAGGTCAACAGCTCTCCATCCAGCCTTATGGAGGCCCAGAAGATCAGAATGGCTTCAGCGATGCCCCTGGAAATGGTTCTCTGGACTGACTTCTGTCTACACCTGGGGCCCTAGAGAGAGGTTCTAGAGAACCCTAGCTCATCTACCCTAATGCCAACCTCACGGGATAGAGAGCACTTCTCTACTTGAGTGCTCAGGGAACTGATGTGGATTATATCTAAATTCAAAACTCTCTTCAAGCTTTTTATACCTTAAGTCCAACCTACCTTTGGAGGGGTAAAGAATAGTATAAGATGACTTGTGAATTTTGGAAGAGTTCTAAAATTCCCTCCTAGCTCTGATGTCCTGGAGCTTGAGAAATGAATTAATGCTCATCTTCCATCCCCCTTTCATAGGTAATGATTTGAGCCTGTTCCTTTCAGCTGCCCAGACAAGCCATGCTATGTAATCTTTCCTCTGCTATGAGTAGTTTCCAGTTTGTACTACACTCCCCCAGGAGTCCCCGACTCCATGCCTGAGGATATTTGGCAACAAAGCCCCAGGTGAGCCATCATGATGACTTGGGAGGTCAGGGACTCCCCACCCACTAGAGCCCACATTTCTTAGCACCATTGTTGGGTAGGCCTCCTCAGCCACCTGTTCCTGTTCCAGATCTCCCTCCTGCTGTGTTCCCATCTCTAGGGGTGGAGACTCACCAGCACTGTTGGCCTCCGACTCCAGCAGGTGAATGTCATTGCAGTCCGCCAGCGAGTGCTCCAGGCAGAGCTGCAGGAAGCGGGCCTGGGTGCGGGTGACCCGCTTCAGAAGTGACAGCAGGGCCACTGTCTGTTCGCACTCATTCCAGCCCTTGAACCAGCCAGCAAGGATGCCCACCTGGTCTCGGAACATCATGGTGCCAGGCCTGGGGCCAGGGTTGGGGGGACGGTGGTGGTGAGGGCCAGCGCCGTCACATGGTCTCGGCTCCGGACTCCTGTTACCTCTCCCCTGAGGACCAGGGATTGAGGACGTTCCCTGGCGTGGTGGCAATAGGTGGTGAGGGGAGGAGGACACCTGCTCACATTGGGGGAGGTCTTGGTCCAGCCACGCCTCTCCAGGCTCCTGGAAAAGGAAGCAAGGGAGTCAGATAGAATGAAAGGGCTAGAACTAGCCTGGTGAGTGTGGGTTGAGGGGGTAAGGAGGCCTCATGCCTTCCTCTTTCTGGGTATCTGCTTTGCTGAGCTCCTAGGAGAAAGATGAAGCCAACATGAGATACTAAACAAACTCTCTCCTCCAACTGACAGATCCAGAGAAAAGGCTTGACTGGGACTCAGAGACCTAGACTAAGAAGATGCTGCCCCTCCAGCCTCGCTGTCACAGGGCCAAAAGAAGTGGATTTAAAGCAGAGTTAGTTGGTAAGATTTTTTTAGAAACAGGAAATAGGAGAGGCTGCACACTATGGGAAGAATTCTAAATTAATGGAGACCTGGCCCCAGGTGACATGACTAAGCAGACATGTGACCCTGAGCATATGCCCTGACCCTGCTGGTCTCTGGCCACCTCCTCCAGGGGGTTGGATAGAGTGACTGCTCGCCTGCTGAAAGGACCTTATGGGCTCTTTGCATTATTTCAAGCTAAGATGCACAAAGCTAGGATATGAGTGGGTGGTGAGGTAGTGACCCTACTGCAGATCTCAGGTATGTGGATAGCTACCTGGTCAGTAATTGTCTGGGTGCCTAAGGGTAGGGGCATGGATAGAGGCCTTTTCAAAGATCTCCAACAGGCTGGAAGGATCTCGTCTCCTCCAACCCAGCTCTCCCACTCTGATCTCTAAGATCCCACCTATCTCTGCTCTGAAGTGAATCTCTCCCAGCCTTCTTCCTCATTCCCATGAAGGCTACTTCTGACCCAAGCCCTTTGGACTGGGAAGTCTCCTTGGCTCCCACAGATGCCAGACTGTCATCCAGACTCCAAAGAGCCAAGAGGATGCCAACCTGAGAAGGGGACACATCAAATGTCAAAACCTCCCAAGCAAGGTGTCCAAATTCCTCTCTTAGGCAGGAACTACACAGGAGCTGTGTCAACCGGGCAGACAACAGGCCTATTCTTCAGCTGACTGTTTTCTGGACAGTACTCTGAAGCCTTTTTCTAGGTTTCTCCAGCTCCAGGTCTCCACTCACATTTCCCCTGTCTGTCTCTCTTACAACCAGTACCCTTGGCTCCATCCCCAAACCACATTCGGCTCCATTCCCCTCTGGTTGCCAAGAGGACTGAGAACTCCATACAAAGACCTATTGAACTTGCTGGGCTCAGGTCTCAGGCAGCTACTGACATCTCCCTGAAGTTCCATGCTCCTGCTGAGAAGGGCTGTGAGATACACCTGACGATGGCTGTGACTCACCTCATAGATCCTCAGTGGGACATCTGAAGAGAGCAAACTCGCCTGGCTGTTAATCCCTTTGGCTATAACAAGGAAAAGCGTGGGGGAAAATGAAGTCTTGCTCCAAGTTAAACAAGTTTCCCAGAAATCTTTTAAAAAGGGAACTCAAAATAAATAAATACATAAATAAAATAAAAAATAAAAAGGAAACTCAAATGTTGCCTCCCTGACTTAAAATCCTCCAAAGACTTCCCACTGCACTTAAATAAAATGCCTACAGGACCCCCTGCAAGGCTCCTGTGGCCGCTCCAACCTCATTCTGTAACAAGTTCTTTCTTGTTCACTGGAATCCTCTTCCCCCAGACCTATCTATGGCTGGCTCCTACTTGTAACTCAGGTCTCAGCTCAATGTCACTTCCTCATAGAGATCTTCCCTATCTAATCTAAGGAGTCTCTCCCTCTCTGTCACTCTACTATATTAATTCTATTTCATTTATTCTATATAATTTGGCACCCTCAGATATCATCTTATTTATGTTTGTTGTTTCTCTCTTCCCACCAAAATGCAAGCTATACAGCTGTCCAGTGCCCAGAACAGTGACTGGCACGTAGAAGGTGCTCAACATAAATTTACTGAATGAATGAATGAAGAAGAAGGCGAGCATGGAAGCCACACTAGGGACTTCTTCAGCCCTTGGGGGAGAAGATGATAGAAAGAATGGCCCAAAGGATGGTAAAGGGATATGGAAACCTTGTCCCAAGAGAAAAATTTGAAGGCACTGAGGAAATTTCCCCTGGGAAAGAGAACACTCAGGAGGAATGGCATAACTAACCTCAAATATCAAATAGCACACAGAAGAGGAATTAGATTTATTTACTCCAGGGGAGACCCAGGGTAGATGGCTCTAAGTGAGAGGCAACAGGAGATACGGGAAACGCTTAAAAGTCAAGAAAATTCAGTTCTAGTCTTGCCCCAGCTACTGATTCATTTTAATCTTTGAGGTAGTCTGTTTTCCTTCTCTAGAATGTGTGAGATAAGGAGCTAGACTGGATCAGACATGACAAATGGGTTTTACTTCACAGGCTAACTCCAATCGATTGGTAGTGGTTGCCTGGAAAACTGTGGTGAGCAGGATCCTGAAGAAATGAAGCAATGGGAATATCCATCAATGGAGAATGATTACTAAATTGGAGTATACCTCACATCAGCGGATATTATGCAGTAATTAAAAACATGCTTGATTCTGATAGCAGAATACACACATAAAACCTATACCTATGTATAGTGTTTGATCTTTAACTACCAACCTGAAGAAATGTCCTTAAGTGGACAGTAATATGTACAATATAATGCCATTTTTGTAAAATGAAAAAAAAAAACCCTTATATATCTTATATATGAATATCTATGTATGTATATATAGAGAGAAATGTGTAGAATGATACATCCTATGTTGTTCACTTTGGTTATCTTGGAGAGAAGGAGAAATTATTAACACTCTCTTTGTATAACTTTGTACTATTTCACTAGTTGCAAGTGAATACATATTACTTTTGTAATTTTTAAAGACAAATTTAATAAAAAAAAAATCTAAGGCTGCATTCTTCTTTCTGGTTCAGTGAGAAAGAGTACTGTGATTGATTACCAATGTTTGCCCTGGACACAGGACGAATGAGTGGTAGCTCATATGCTAGAAAAAATCAGTTTCCCTTTCCAGCTCCAGTATTTTGTGGCTTTCAGTCCTAAGGAGACAGCAGCTGCCTCAACAGAAGGAAGAATTTTAAAATAATGTTTCTGTCCAAGAATGGAACTGGCTGCCATGTGAGGAGGTAATAAGCTCCCTGGCTGCTGGAAGTGGTCAAGCAGAGGCTGGATGAACATCCCTTGGGAGTGGGAGGGATTCCTTCACTGGGTGGCAACCCATAAGATAGAAGGACATGTTACTATTTCAGAAGGAACATTTGTGACTGGAGGTTTGCTATGCCAACAGCATTTATGGCAAAAAGATGACCATATCCACAAACAGACCAAAGCTGTGCACACTCTTTCCTATAAACACTTTTACTAGGTTGTTACTTTTCCTAAGCAACAGTACTGTGACCCCCAAACTGTTGACTAAACATTAATCCAGCTTATTCCCTCAAGTCAAATGCTAGAAGCAAAGCTTTGGGACACAGCAGGATCTCAAACATGATGCTTACAACGCTAGGGTTTCAATGAAGCAGGCTGGTGAGGACTACGGTAAGTTAGAAAGCACACACCCTGTCTAAAGAGAGAAGTTACTATTTAGCCTTAGTCAACTGCTGCCACGTGGGAAAGTGGGTCTAGTACTGTTAGTGCTTAGATTTTCTTTTTTTGGTGGGGAGGGGAGGTAATTAGGTTTTTTTTTTAAATTTTTATTTTTTTATAGAGGTACTGCAGACTGAACCCACAATCTGGTGCATGCTAAGCACATGCTCTTCCACTAAGATATACTCTCCCCCTAGATTTTCTTTTTAAGAGGAGCCAGAAATCTGGATTTTTAAATCAAATTTCCCTATTTTTAAGTGTTGGGAACTAATTCACATTCAAACAGCAACAATGAACCACTATACAGAACAAACAAAGCCTGTGGCCTGCAGTCCTTGGACCAGATAGACACAAACTCAGAAAATACCAGAAGTCCCCTAACTTTCCCTCCCTAGGCCTAGAGAAGGGCCTACACCTTCATGATTGGTATAGAGGATCTAGTGCCCAAGGTGGTTTGGATAGTCTTCAGTAAACACTGGGGCTTTAGGTAACAGTCATTTTAAGAATTAAGTCATTCCTAAAGGAAGGGTTTCTATGTTTTGGACAGGAAAAGGATGCTGGGTGTTTGGTCTGAATGGTGGCTGGAGAGGAGAACTGGTTGGCCTTCTTCCATCAAAGGGTTAGAGGCCCCCAGTTATTTCCTATCCTGGGTGCTTGGCAACAGTGAGAAAGGAAGACCTGGCTTGGTGAGATCAGCCAGGGAAAAGGCATCAGCATTGACTATGTCAAGGCATCGTACTGTGGTAGCACCTTACTATGATATATTCTGAGGGGATTTATCTGCAAAATATCCATTCCCATCTACCGCTACCAGCCCCCTAAGCTCCCTTCGGAGAATTAACTGTCTTTCTTGGATCCAGGAGTAGACATGGAGTAAAGTCTGGCCAAATAAAGTCCTTCTTAGACTTTTGCGGGAACTATAGGGTAAAATAAGTTCTCGGTTAGGGTTGCTCAGATTACACAACGTCTGATATTTCTGATTGCCACTTCTGCTACCTCACAGTGAAAGCCTATCTCAGAATGAAGCCAATACAGATGAAAGCAGTCAAGAGAAGGGGAAAAAAGAGAAACCCATTCACATCATTTGAAGACTATCTCCAGCTAGCCTGTAGCCTCCGACCCCTCGTCTCCATGCCAGGCTTTTCAGTTACATGGACCAAATTCCTTTTTGGTTGAGGCCAGTTTGAGCTGGGTTTCTATCATTTAAAGTTTCAACTTTAAGCCTTGACTGCTTCCATGCAAGAGAATTAACTGACCACTGCTCTGGTCTCTTTATCCTCATGTGACCAAAAATGACTCCCTGTCCTTGAGAAAAGACACTAGAGGGGAACCTCTCAAACAGCCCAACAATCTGGCTGCCATATTTGGTCTGTAAGAGACCAAGTAACCTTCTTGAGAAGCATCTTCCAACCCTGGAGGGTGGGAAATGCAGCCAAAAATTGGCAAAGAGGTTCCAGAAAAAACTATCCACTGGGCTCTTTCTTTGGCCCCAGTGAGAAGCAGCTCACAGATAGGAGGCACCTCTGGAGGTAGGCTCTCTTCATTCAGAAGCAGCACTGTGGAGTTAGTCAGACCTGGCTGAAACCTGAGATCTCCTACTGATACTTACTGTGTTGAGTTGTGTTGCAAGTAACTCAGTTTCCTCCTCAGCCAAGCTTGTTTTAAGAATGAAGTGAAACAATGTATATAAAGAAAATTAGCATGATACTTCACCTCCTCATACATCATATATTGTCATGTCAAGCCTTGTGCTAACAGCTTTCCATGGATGAGTTCATTTGATCTCGAACACTATATACATAATGTACATACGTATACCAAAATTATTCTCATTTTATAGATGAAGAAACTGAGACACAGGAAAGGTTAAGTCACTTACCCAAGACTACCACAACTAAGCTGAGATTTTCAAGGCTAGGCAGTCTGGCTTTAGAGCTCTTGCTTGTTCCTGCAAATAATGTCACAGCCTCCCGTAAGTTCCCTTCCACAGCCTAGAAAATTGGGCCTAAGGGCACACCCTTTAATGCCAACGTCTCTGGACAAATAAGGGAGGGTCCTACTAGCTATCCCACCCATTCCAAGCCCTTCTAGAGCACCCACCCAGGCCTCTGAGGAACTGACACTTCGTGAACAAGTCAATAGGCTAGTTACCTAAGGTTAACTCACTATCTTGACTTAACAGGAGAATGTCAGAAGCCAAGGAAGCCCAACTTCTCTCTTCTGAAAATCAACCATTATTTTCAGAAACTCCTGAAATAAATATATAAAATATGTATATTATTGCCTCAGCCAAGAATGAAGCTTTTGTATGAATAGCCCTGGGGAAGCGAGGGAGAGAAGAGGAGAAGCCAGGCAGGCCTCCTGGAAGATAACACAGTCTGGGAAGCTCTGGGACACCTATATAACTCTGGGCAAGTGATTTCACCTTGCCATGCCTGTTTTCACAGCTGTAAAATGGGTTTAATAACAGTACCTGAAGGGCTGTGAGGCATAAATATTCTCATAGAACTTTTAGCTATTATCATTCTGGGTTCCTCTTCCTCTAATCCCATCACGAAGTTCTGTTTTCTCTACACCCAAAATATATCAGCATCTCTCCATTTTTACTACCACCACCATATTCAGGTCACCGTCCTTTCTCATCTGGACAGAAGTACTGTCTCCTAACCCACCTCCTGCTTCTATTCCTGTCCATTTTCCTTGCAGAAACCAGTGAACTTTCTTAAAAACAAAAACAGGGGGATGGGTATAGCTCAGTGGTAGAGAGCATGTTTAGCATGCACAAGGTCCTGGATTCAATCCCCAGTACCTCAACTAAAAACAACAACAACAGTCATGTCACTATCTTCCTTTAAAAATCCTCTAATAGTTTCCCAATGCTCTCAAGTGGAAATGTAAACACCTTACCATGGCTCACAAGGCCCCACATGATCTGGCCTCTGTCAACCACTCCAAGTTTCTATCTCTTCTGCCTCACTTATGTTCCATCCACACCGATCTCCCTGCAGTTCCTTGAACACATCTCAGGGTTTTTGCACAGGCTGACCCCTCTACCTGAAATGTTCTTCCCCAGATCATCCCGTGGCTGGTTCCTTCTCATCAATCAGATCTGGGTTCATGTGTGCCCCAATCTTCCTCATCTCCCCAGTAAGAAGGAGTCTTTGGCCTGATAATTATTGTCAAAAGGTGTTTCTTCAAAGGCTGCAGCTCTTCCAGAAATGCCTAGACTGTAAGATTCACGAGGGAAAGGAAGGCTGTGGCTGTCTTATTTATTCACTGTTACATTCTCAATTCCTAGCATAGGACCTGGCACATAACAGACCCTTGAAACACATTTGTGAAAAACTTCTCCACCTTAAAGCAGTCCTTTCTCCACATGTAACGCTTAGATTAGAATGCCCAACTCCCGTATCTTCCCACAACTGGTGCCTTCTCATCTTTCAGGTTATCAGGTTCAATTGCCACCTCCTCAAAGAGGCCAATTCTGACCACCCTGTGTACAGTGGCCAACCCCTTCCCCTACTCCCCGCCTTCATACTGTTTCACTGTTTTAATTCCTTCATAGCACATATCGCTGTCTGATTTCTTCTGTTTATATATCACCCCTCCATCAGAATATAAGCTTCAAGAATTTCAAGACCTTGACTGTTTCATTCATTGCTGTATCTCCAGTACCTAGAAAAGTGCCTCCATAAATTGTTTAATTGCTGGAGACATTTGAGAATGCAGATTCTGTATACTGATGTTCTGGTACTTGCTCTCAACCAGACTCTATTCAACAAATAAAACAAACAAAACTTGACTAACAGTAATCTACTTAACCCTCTATAAAGTTCTGAGCCCTGAAAATCCAAAGCTGAGGTAGGGAACTGAACACCAGTACTCTTGGATTCCACTACCCCAAGGCTACTACCCAAACAGGCCATTCATCTCATTCTTTTCTCTCCCACTGAGATCCTGAAGGAAAGTCTGATTGGATCAGACTAGTCACAAACTCTCTCTCTGGATCCAAACAATCATACAGACCTGAATGACTGGGGCTAGGGAACAGTGAGGAGGATTACTATCAATACACAGAAAGATCATGGGATGGAATCACAGTGCTATCTGGCTCAGCAAGAAAGTTCCAGAGTAAAGAACCCAAAACATGTCTTTAAGGATCTTCTGTCACCATTTCACACTTATCCAGGGAAGAAACTGTTTTCAAACTGGGGCTCCCAGGAAAGAGTTGTCTTTCCACTGAGGCTACTAAGGAGGTAGGGTTTAAGCCACAGGTTGCTGAGGGCCATCTTTGTTGCCATAAGGCAGAAACCAGTTGAGGATGAAGGTTACGTCAGTGGAGAATGAGGAGAGATTACTGAGAAGATTGTCTGAACTCCTGGAAGCTACTAGGTATGAAGCCATCCTGGTTTTGGACTTTTCAGTAACATAAGCCAATTAATTCTCTTTTTTTATTAAACCAGTTTGAGCTAAGGTTCTGTCACTTATACCTTTAGAGCCCTGGCTGATATAAGCTTGCTTTCTTTTTTTTTTTTTTTGGCTAACACTGAGCACTTAGGTACAGGACATTGTTCTAAGTATTTTCTACATATTAACTTCTTTAATCCATATAATAATTCTATGAAGTAAGATATTATTACTTTCATTTTTTATCTGTGGAAACTAAGAATGGGAGAAGTTAAATAACTTGTCCTAGGTTACAAAACGAGTAAGCAATGATGTGGGATGCAAAGCCTGTCTGGCCCCTGAGTCTGCATACTTAATCACTACACTACAATGCCCCATTGCACCCAACCATGTCTGAACAGAAAATCCAACTCTCTGACTTCAAACACTATCATCTTGGGATGTACAGAACTCAGAGACCTTCTATTTGTGCCACCTGTCCTTAATTTCATCCTTTGTAAAATAAGGATAATCATAATTTACCTACCTTATAGAGTTCTTATGAATATGAGATAATACATGCGAAGCACTTAAACAGTGACTGGCAGATAGTAATTACTTAATAAACACTGGTCACTAATATTACTATTCCTTGGGTCATCAAAGTGCAGCTGACAAATACAATGCAGATGGAAGAGATCTGTTTTCTTTCATCTTTGTCCTTTAGGTGAAGAGAAGAGATGCCACTGAGTGAGGCATGAAGAGTCTTTTTTGTCTTTGACCCATTGCATAAGCTGCTTCCTCTGCCTGGAAGGCCACTCATCATTGTCTCAACTGTGGACAGCACCCAGCTTAAATATCACCTCTTCTGAAGTCTCTCCAATAAAGGGTGTCTTCTCTCACTGCTGAATTTCCACAGTGAGTATATAATTTGTATCTCATGTTCTAACTCATCTACCTGCCCAACCCCACGACTGTACTGTGAGCTCCCTGAAGGCAGGCCCCAGTGTTTACCTTGTGATCTTTGTTTTTTCTTCTCAATCTTAGAGAGAAACAAAATCCCTCAGAGAAAGCTGAGAGCCCTGTAGAGGTCCCAGACATATACAGGCTGAGAGGGGCTGATAAGTCAACTAGGTTAGGGTGAGACAGATCACCAGGAATAGGACGTGGGGTAGCTCAGAATCAGGGAACAGCACAAATAGAAGTTCCACAGGTAAGAGAAGGTGGGACAACAGCTTCTCCTAGGAGAAGAGGCAAAAGGGGCTGGAGAGAGAGAAGAAAGGAGGTTAGATTTTATGAGCAGTGAGATCTAAGGAACTTAGAAATTTCTAGGCAGGAAAGAGCTGCCCATTTGCCAATGATTCCTAGTAACACACAGAGGGCAGATCCTACCTTGTGGGATTCAGTAAGGAACAAGCTACATCCCAGTATTTTCTGAACTCCCAGTCCAGTGAGGGTGAGTGTGCAAGTCCATGAAAAACTACAAGGGAGAAGGTGGTGGTGCTCTAAGAAGTACAATGGAGGGCTCTGGGCAGTAAGACACACAGAATGAAAAGATGAGGGTGCCTTAAGGGGAGGGTGCTTATGTGGAGGGTAGATGAGGAACAGATAAGAAGAGATGGACATGTGTGTTCAAGGAGGGAGCAATTTGGAGCAGAAGCACCAAAGGCTAGGGGATGGGTCGAAGGAGTGGAGGAGAAGCCAGGAGGAGAAAGTGCTGAGGAAGGTGTGAAAGGGAACCACTCAAAGGCAGAATCTGAGTAACTGCTCAGAGGGTGGGGTAACCCTGTGGAGAAGCCAGAAACCTTTCAAGGAGGGTTAGGAATCTTCTGGAGGGTGGGTACTTCACAAAGGGGACTCCCAGGAAAATGAGGGTGGGTACTAGGGCACAGAGGCACCTTCCAGGGGGCTTTCTGTGAGGAAAGGGAAATCCTCTTAGAGAGCAGTAGTTCTCAAACTTGAGTATGCAACAGAATTACCAGGAAGGTTCCTGGTAGCTGGGCCCTGCTCCCAGGTTTTCTGATTCAGTAGGGTCTGGTTGGGACCCAAGAATCTGCATTTCTAACAAGTTCCCAGGTGATGCTATTGCTGCTGGTCCAGGGACAACATTACTGTAGGGGAAGGGATTCTTCTGTGAGGAGGCCTCAAAGGGGAAAAGTACGGAGAAGCCTTCTGAAAGAAAAATGGGGGGCCTTCAAGAAGAGCCCAAGGAGAGTGTTAACAGTCTTTCAGTCTCCAAAGATCTGAAGGGAGGCGTCTATGAAGACGGAACCTAAGAAAAATGGTCTGAGAGAAAGATCTCTGACAGCTGGGATTTCAAGCGGTGAGGGTATCTCTCGAGGATCTTTTTAATAAAAGGGGACACAGAGGCTCTTGAGAGGGGGAATCTGGAGGATGCTAGGGGCCTATGATGAAATAATAGGGAAGGGAAGCTCAGGTTTCACAAGGATCTCTAAGCTAATTTCTGAGGAAAGGGAATGGAGGAGATCAGAGGATGTAAATATGGGTTCTAAAAGGGTCTGTCTGATAGGGCCCTGAATAAGTATGTCAGTATGTATGTCAGAGGAAGAATCTGAGAGAGAGGTCTGAGGAAGTCTCACAAAGTGCTGGGGTGGCTGATGTACAGCAATTTTGGAGAAAATTCTCTAAAGGGTGTCTGGGGAGGTGTGGTCTTCTGCAAGAGATTCTAGGTCTACTGGAGCAAGACGACAGAGGTCTTTTTAGGAACAACTCTCAGAGAACTCAGATGAGAAATCTCTTGAGTAAAGTCCTCAAAAGGATATATGGGGAAGGTGAGTCTTCTGAGGGGAATGTGGGAATGTCAGAGTAGAGGGTTTTTCAGAAAGAATTCTGGGACTTTCTAAGAAAAGGAGCTCAGAGTTATTCTGAAGCAAGACTAGGTGGTGGTAGGGGTCTTCTATAGAGGGTTCTAGAGGATTTGAAGGAAACTGTGAGGGAGAGTTCAGGGAGGGAAATAATCTAAGAAAAGTCCCTTAGTAAGGCAAGAGGTCTCTGGGTGATGATTCAAGGGGTTCTGGGGGTTGTTGGAAGGGTCTCTTGGAGGGACTTCAAGGGCATATCTCAGAGGACTCAAGGGAATTGCTGGGGTTTCTGAGAAGATATGAGGAGGTCCCAAGAAACTGCACCCCAGAGGTGTCATAAAGAGGATCTTAGGATTTACAGGGGTTGTGAAGATCTTTAGAAAGCTGATCTGAAAGGAGATCTAAAAGGAGGGATTTTGAGAGTTACCTAAGGGGGGAGGTTTTGAAAATATCAGAGAAAAGGGGGAGAGGGTTAGAAAATATCTGAAGTTAGGAAATTTTTTGGAATCCTGAAGAAGCAATTTGGGAACATTTCGTGTGGGTTACTGGGAAAGATTTGGGATACTAAACAGGGGTCAGAAGAGGCTTGTGGCATATGGGAGAAGAGTTCTCTGTAGATTTCAGGGAATCTCTGAAGGAGATTTTTGGGATAAGTGAGGAGGGTCCCAAGGGGAGACTTTGGGGGGATGCCAGGGTGATCTCTAGGGCATTTCAGGGTGGTGAGATCTGGGGAACATTAGGAGGTCTTTGGCAGAGATTTTTTGGGACCTGTGGAAGAGTCTAAAAGGATGATTTTTGGGATATATGAAGGGCAATGTTTAAGGGAGACTGGGAGGGAGGGGGGCACCAGGAGAGTTGTGGGGATCCTAAGACATTTCAGAGAGTTTCTGAGTAAGATTTCTGGGGGACACTGGGGGCATCCTGGAGGACTCTGGGAGGAGAGGGCCTCTGAGATTTGGGGGCTATGAACGGAAAATCTCTCAGGCGATCGCTGCTAGGTGGGAGGGAAAATTCTTGGGATGCGTGAGAGGGAGGTCTGGGGGAGATTGTTGGGCTATGCGAAGTAGGTCGTTGGGGGAGATTTCTGGAACATACAGGTCAGGAGGGGGTTTCGGGGAGTCTCTGAAGGAGATTTTTAGGGAGGCTCCTGGAGAAGATATCCGACATATATTGTTGGAATACGAGAAGAAGCCTGGGGGAAAGATTTTTGGATAGAGGAGGAGGACGAGGGAGCTGGGGCCAGAGAGAGGTTCTCTGAGTAAGATTCCTGAGGCTTATGACGGGGTCTGGAGCAGACGTGGAAATATCTGGGGTGGTCTCTCGGGATACCTTTCGGACGGCGTTCGGGCGGATTCGGGGGGTCAGTGGGCGTGCCCACCAGGAGGTGTCTGAGGTAGACCTGGGGGGTCACGAGGAAGGGCCGGATCCCAGCCATCCCGAGGGGCAAGGATTTCGCGGAGAAGCTCGCGAAGCGGCCTGTGAGGGCGACTCGGAGGCGGGGGATTCTCTCGACGGCCGGGACCCCCGAGGCCCGCGCTCCGCGCCCACAGCCGCCGCCCGCGGCCCGGGGTCCCTGAGGGGGCGGGGCCGCCCGCGCGGCCTGGGGAGCCCCGAGGTTGAGCCCCGAGCGCCCTGACCCGCCGCCGCCCCGCGTCCGCCCGACCCGGACCGTCACTCACCTCCTCGGCCTCCGCCGCTGCCGCCGCCGCCGCCGCCGCCCAGGCCTCCTCAGGCAGCAGCCGCCGTCGTCGCCCCCTCTCCGGCCCGCGAGCTCCCCTCCCTCCTCCCGCACCGACCACCGCCGCCGCCGCCGTCGCGCTGCGTCACCGCGCCGTGCGTCACCGCCCCTGGCTCCGCCCCGACGGGACCGCCGCGCGCCGGTATTAGCTGACGCCGAGGTGACGAACGGCGCGCCCGCCAACGGGCGGCGAGGGCAGCCCGAAGGGCGGGAGGTGTGCGCCGATAAAGGCGGGGTCGTGGAGGAGAGGGGGGCCGCGGGGGTTGAACGAGGCCCACGAGGCCCGCCCCCCGCTCAGTGGGATTGGTCAGCCTCGGGGCTGACGGGCGGTCGGCTCGGCGGGCGGGGAAGGGGCGGGGCGCGCGCGGCGTTGCCATGGGCAACGGGCCCGGCAGAGCCCGCGATTGGGCCTCCCGGCCCGCAGGGGGCAGTCTCTCACCGTCTACCTCAGCGACAGTGAGCTAGGTCACAATTCCTGATTCTGGCGTTCAAGGCCCGGCTTTCCGCCCCACTTGCAAGCCGCGTCCGAGGCCTGGGCCCGACCTGGCCCGGACTGTCCAGGTTCCGAGTTGGTACTCCGGCTGGGAGTCTCAACTTTCCCACCGCACCACTCTGTGAGCCTGACTGTCAAATGGGAGTAGGAGACGATGCATATAAAGCCCTAGACACAAAGCAGGCCGTCAATAAATGGGAGTTGTTGCTATGACTATTGTAATCTATTCATTCCATACACTGCCCTGGATTGGAGCGAACTAAGCAGAACCAGGGCCCTCATTCAGAAGGCTCCCAGGTGACCGAGACGTGACTTGTTAGAGGGACTAAAAGAATTGCTGTCGGAGTGGAATGTTGCGTTCAAGGGAGGGAGTGGTGGGAAATGAGCCGCGGCCAGAAGTTGGCCACTTGGGAGAGTTTGGACTTGTCCCGAGGGCAATGAAGAGCCATGGAAAGGCTTCAAGCCAAGGAGAGTAAGTGGGGGGTTGGAAAGATGTCCTTGGCTTCTATTTGGATGAGGGACTAGAACAGGAGCTGTGAGTCCAGGGAGGCAGCTTGGGTGGGAGAGGGGAGTTTGCACCAGGGACGGACTGTGGGAAGGGGAGGAGGAATAGGTAAAAGGAATGAATGCTCAGGAGGCTGGGTGAACCTGCCCTAGGACTAGCTGGCCGCAGAGGGGAAGGGAGGGAAAAATCCAAGACAAGGTCCTCTGGCTGGAAGATTGGGGGTGGGTGGGTTTGGAGGCCTTCCCTGAGAAGGAGACAGAGGAGAAGCAGGTTTGGAAGATGCTGAGCCCAGCATGGGCCACCCAGCATCAGGGTCCAGAAGGCTGCACAACTTCTGGGTCTGGGGCTTAAGGGAGAAACTGGGGCTGGAAACCAAGATTTGAGGATGATCAAAGATGGTAATTGAAGCTGTGGGAGTTAGTGACCTAGCCTGGGGAGGATATGAAGGATAAATGGAGGCAAGGACCAGACTCTTGAGACATACAAGGTTTGAGCAAAGGAATTGACACTCTCAGCGAAGATTGAGAAGGAGCAGTCACAGAGAGGAAGAAACCAGGAAAACAATGCATCTTAGAAGCTATGATGAAAGGCTATTTAAAAACAGGGTGGGGCAATATCATAAACTCCAAACACTACCGTTTAAACAACAACTTTCACACCATATAGAATCGTTGTGCTCCAAGGATGCTGGTTCATTTATTCAATAATATTTCTTGAGTACTTTAGACTTGCCAGGCACTGATTAAAGTGCTAAAAATTCAACAATGAACAAGGCAGGCAAAAATCTCTGTCTTCATGAAGCTTATACTCTAGTTGGGGGAAAAAAAACAAAACAATAAAAACCTACAATGTAGCTTGGTGATAAGCACTATGGAGAAAAATTAAGCAAGCTAAGGGGATGGAGAGGTAGAGTCAACACTATTTTAGATGGGGAAGGTCCTATTGGATCAGGTGACATTTGAACAGAAATTTGAAAGAGTAAAGGGGTGAACCAAGAAGGGAAAAAGGGTTCCAGAAAGAGGAACCTGCAAGTGCAAAGGCCCAGCGGCAGGATCACTCACAAAACCACAAAGAGGCTAGTGTGGCTGGAGAGGAGTGAACAAAGAGGAGAGTATTGAAAGGGACGTTCCAGGAGATAATGGAGGAGGGGTTGGTGGCAGATCACTTCATATTTTAAAGGCCACTGTAAGGACTTTTGCTTTTGCCCAAATAATATGGCAGCCATGAGAGGGTTTTGAGAGAGTAGGTATGTCACCTGACTGAGGTTTTATTAGGATCTCTCTGGCAGTCCTATGAAGAATAATGTGGGGAGTAGGGTGGGAGCAGGGAAACAGAGGAGGCTGCTGTGGGAGTTCAGGCAGGAGTTGAAAGTGGCAGGACCAGAATATGAGCTGTGGAGGGGGAGAAATGGGCCATTTCTGATTATATTTTGAAGTTCAGAGCTGACAAGTTCTAAGGTACATTGTCAGAGGAAAGAGAAGAGTCAAGAAAGACCAAAGCATCCAGACGGAGATGTCAGGTTGGCGGTTGGATATAAGAGCCTAGAGTTCAGGGTGTGGCCCAGGCTGGAGAAATAAGTAGGGTATCCCCTTTTGGAAACCAAGAGAGTGATGCGATCATCAAGAGGAGAAGGTGGCTGGAAAAGAGAAAGGGACCCAGGACTGAGCCCTGGGACACCCCACTATTAAAAGGAGGAATCAGTGTGAAAGGCTGAGATCCAAAGAGCTAGAGGAAGACTGGGTCAGGGTGGTGTTCTCGAAGCCAAGGGAAGAATGTGTTTCGGGGCACAGGGAGTGATGGATGGTGTCAGGCGCAGCAGATGAAGACTGAGAATTGACCATTAGGTCCAGCACCACCGTGGTCCTTGGTGGCCCTGACACTGTATGCCATTGGAGAAGGACAGGAGTGAGTCTGCTAGGAGAGTTAAAGAGAAAGTTGGGAGGAGAAATTGGAGGCAGTAAGTATGGATAATTCTTTCAAGAAGTTTTCTGAAAAGGGAAGGAAATGAATGGGCAGTGGCTGGATGGGAGATACGGTTTTTTGTTATTGAGATGGAAGAAATAACACTGTGTGTAGTCTGAGGAAAAAGATGGAGTAGAGATGAAGACATGGATGGTGCAGGGAGGAGAGTAGCTGCAGTGATGCCCTTGAGTAGGTGAGAGAGAGAGTGGGATCCAGTGTCCTAGTAGAGGGTAGCAGGGAGGAAAAGATCTACCCACTACTGTAGACAGAAGCCAGCACAGTGGACCCGGCACAGTGGTCCCGGCACAGGGGCAGGGTGCTGGGTTCTGGGAAAATTCTCTATTGTTTGCTCATATTTTCTCACTGAAATACACAGGGATTTCTCATAAATTACTTCCCTTTTATTTCTCCTTTATATGACACTTAGGACATTGTACTGATTTTGGGGAGAATTTATGTATATCAGTAGGTTACCTCATCTAGGAATTTCATTTCAGGTTGGGAAAGGGGGCCACACAAAACGCTCTTAATAGAAAAGGAGGTACTGATCTGACGGAATTGAATACAACTATTGTAGGGCCCATCATAAGGCAGGCCCAGGTGGTTGAATAATTACAGGAAAAAATTCACCATTACTAGGATGCTGTGGAGTCACCTCTCTCTCCTCCACTGCCCTATCAATATAATAGATGGTTGTTTGACCATCAAACATCTCTAAGAAACCCTTTTCAGCTCTGGAATTAAAATATCCCAGATGGGGAGAAATCCAAGAAGGCTTCCTGGAGGAGGGGAGGAGCTAATGAATTCATTATTCTTTGCTGTGTATTGAGTGTGTCTACCAAGCTGGAAGACATGTGAAGCTGTTTTATCCTTATAACAATCCCGAATTAGAGGGGTGAAGTTACTTAGCTAGGGCCACACAGCAAGGCAGCATTTGAACCCTGGTCTGGGTGATTGCAAAGCCTGGGAGGTCCTAGCAGATGAGGGGAAGGAAGGAGGGGGAGGAGCCCTCTGTGACAGTTGTCCCAGAATGGGCATAAACAGGATGTGGTATGGGATGAAACCTTTCCCCTACCCCACACTCCACCCCCCGGAACCCTGGTCGCCACCCCCCAGAAGACAGCGGAACAGAGAAAAGAAGAGGCCTGTGGATAGAAAAGTCATGGTGGGGGCCGGGGGTTGAATGGGAAGAGCTGGGGCTGGAGTGGGTCTGGGGCTGGGAGGATGCCTGGGTGAAAGTCGGGCTGTGGAAGGGAGGTAAGGAGCTGGGGAGAGACCCCACTACGGCAAAGGTCCTGGCTGGGGAAGAGATGGGTGGTTCCGGGTTTCACCCCAGGCAAGCAGATCCTTCCCTGGGTCTCCTGCTGAAAGAGGCTGAGTCCAGCCTCTGCTCTGCAAGGAGGAGCATCCACCCCGAGGAAAGGGTATCTTTTCCTACTGTTCACAAAGGCAGCCTACAGGCTTTCGGACCCTCCATTAGTAGATGGAGAAACTAAGGTTTGGGGAAGAGGACAGGACTGAGGCCAGGCGACTCAGATCTTGTTGGGCTCCTCTGGCAGTCCGACTCCCTGGTGGTGTGCGAGGTGGACCCTGAGCTAAAGGAAAAGCTGAGGAAATTCCGCTTCCGAAAAGAGACAGACAATGCAGCCATAATAAGTGAGTGTCACTTTCCCCCTGGAAGGCTGGGGGGTGAGGACAAGCATGGAGGGCTGGGCTAGTGTCATTGATGGGTGGGAGGGGTGTCTAACACCTGTGTACCATCCCTCCCCAGTGAAGGTCGATAAAGACCGGCAGATGGTGGTGCTGGAGGAAGAATTTCAGGTGAGGAGGCTGGGGGGTTGGGACCCCCAAGAAGTGCTGGGGGGAACTGGTGCTAAAAGCCTGGCACTAGGGGCCAGAAAGACTTGGAGGTCAAGTCCCAGCTTAACTGTGACCCTAGGCAAGAGACCTCAACTGTATGGGTCTCTGTTTCCTCATCTGTGAAATGGGGATAACAGTACCTACCTCTCTGGGTTGTCTGTGGATTCAATGATTTAATCCTTACAGTGGGTTTAGAAGAAGGCCTAGCATGTAGCATATGTTCAATAAAGTGATGGTGATGATTCTTTATTAGCCCTTGAAAGAGATAGATTTACAAAAAGCTAGCAGAAATCCTTTATAAAGGGTAGACTTCACACTATCTTGGCCTCACTGTCTTTATCAGTAACGGGGATGACAATAAGGCTTACTTCATAGTGTGGTAAGGATTTAGGAGGAAGTCCATGAAGACTGAGGCCGGGGCTATTTGACTGGGAAGAGGGACAGGCTAGGAGTTGGGTTCCCTCAGGGCCTCTGAAAGGATGTGTAGTGAAGTGGTTATGACTTGAACCTAGATTCCAGTGTGAACTCTGCTGCTATCTGTGCAACCTTGGGCAAGTGTCTTAACACCTCTGGGCCTCAGTTTGCTCACCAGTAAAATGAGGACAATAATAGGACCTACCCCACAAGGTTATGGGAGAGATTGATAGGTTAATCCATGTGTGTTTCTTGGACCAGTGCCTTGGCACACAGTTAAGTGTTTATTTAATGGCAGTCTTTTCTTCTCTCCTTCCCACCCCTCGCCTCGACCCCTAGAACATTTCTCCAGAGGAGCTAAAAATGGAGTTGCCTGAGAGACAGCCCAGGTATCCTGGGGGAAGGAAGGGGACGGTAAGGCAAGGGGAGAGGGGTGATGATGGAGGTACAGACCGAGGAACTGCTTGGGGTCCAGTCCTATTCATGGGCTCAGGAGCTATGTGTTTGAGGTCAAGAGTTCACACCCCAGGACTTTTGGTTTGTATGCTAATTTTTTTAATGAAAGTACAGTCGATTTACAATATTGTGTTAATTTCTGGTGTACAGCATAATGATTCGTTTATATATATTTGTTTCTTAATTATATATATTTCTTTCCATATTCTTTTGCATTATAGGCTATTACAAGGTATTGAATATAGTTCCCTGTGCTATATATACAGCAGGACTTTGTTGTTTATCTGTTTTGTATATAGTTGTATACTAAAATTTTATTGCAGAATTTTATACTAATAATCACGTGATGTTAAAGTTTGCTTTTTTGGTATAAACTTTGCCAGGTTTTGTTCTCAATGATGCATTTGCTTCATTTTTTTTAAAAAGTAAAAATTTCCTTCTTTTTGTGTGTTTTTTTTAATTTTTTTGAGGGGGGAAATAATTAGGTTTGTTTGTTTGTTTATTTATTCAGTGGTGGTTCTGGGGATTGAACCCAGGACCTCATACATGCTAATCATGCGCTCTACCACTGAGCTATACCCTCCCCACCAAATTTCCTTATTTTTCAATGCTTGGGAATATTTTGAGTAACGAAAGATTTACTTGACCTTTAATGATTGGGGAGAATCCTGTGTGAAACCACGGGAGTCTGGTGCTTTTGGTGTGTGCGGGAACTTTTTGACACTTCAATGAAAATTGATCTGTTTAGATTTTTCATCTCGAATGGGGTGAATTTTTGGGGCCCTGGGACTTCGAGCCTCAATCTCAGGGTCTAGATCAGCTGGGACTGAAAAGTGCCCTGGTGTCTGAAAAGTGTGGTCACACAGGGCCCCATAACCAGAAGGGAGCCTTGAAAGTGGGGCTTGATGCTCTGTGGTTGCCTGCTGTCTTGAAATTTTTTATAGTTTTATTTGTGAATCTGAGTTTTGTGTCCTGGGACAGTGGAACATGTGCCGGGGCCTTGGAGCCTCCTTCAGCTCACATGGTGTCCCACCTCCAGCCCTGGTGGGTTCTCAGGTACCCACCCCCACTGCTGCTCAGTTGATGGCTGCTGCCCTCTGCAGGGGGCCTGAGTGCAGATTCAGGGAAGGTCAGGGTCAGGGTTGGCACCCACCCTCCTCATGACAATTTCCAGGGTGCACCTATGAGCATCTCCACTGCCCCCTACTTCTGCCCCATGAGTATCCCTATGCCCAAGACAGCATGACTTTAACTAGCAAATTTTCAAAGACCATGATCAGTCGGGAGAGAGGCTGCAGAAGAAAGTAAAAAGGCTTTCTCCTGCCTTTATAACAAGAGGCCCTGCATTTTCATTTTGCACTGGGCCTGGGAAATTGTGTAGCTGGCCCTGGTCTCAGCCCCAGGTTCTAGAGCACTGGATAGTAAAGCATAGTTGTTGAGCACTTACACTCTAGCACCGAACTTCCTGGGTTCAAATCTATCCACAGGGGGACAGGGTCTAGCTCAAGTGGTAGAGCACATGTTTAGCATGCACAGGGTCCTGGGTTCAATCACCAGTACCGCCTCTGAAGTTAAATAAACCTAATTACCTCCCCACTGCCAAAAAAAATTGTCGATTCTATCCATCGAAACTTGGGTGAGTGACTTCACCTCTCTGAGCCTCAGTTTTCCCATCTGTAGTATGGGAATAATAATAGTACCTACATTGTAGGGTTGTCTATTTCTTAAGCCATTTTTTCTTAAAATTTTTTAATTGAGGTATAGTTGACATATAACATTATATTAGTTTTAAGTGTACAACATAATGATTTGATATTTGTATGTATTACAAAATGTTCACCGCAATAAGCCTAGTTAACATCTGTCAATAAGCCTCTATTAACACCATACATAGTTACAAAAAAATTCTGTTTTTCTTGTGATGAGGGCTTTTAAGATCTACTCTCTTAGCAGCTTTCAAATATACAATATAGCATTATTAACTAGAATTATGATGCTGGGCATTAGATCCTTAGGAATTATTTCCCTTATAACTGGAGGTTTGTGCCTTTTGATGCCCTTCATCCATTTGACCCACCCCCCAACCCCACCCTCCACCTCTGGCTACCACCAATCTGTTCTCTGTGTCTATGAACTTGGTGGTTTGTCTGTTTTTATTTTTTAAATTTGACATATGAGATCATAAAGTATTTATCTTTCTCTGACTTTTTAACATAATAACCTCAAGGTCCATCCTTATTGCAAATGGTAAGATTTCATTCTTTTTATGACTGAATAGTATTCTATTATACATATTATATACATATAATATATATAAATATATCTTCTTTATCCATTCATCTATCAATGGACACTTAGGTTTTTTCCATTTCTTGGCTATTATAGATAATGCTGCAATAAACATGGGGGAATGTATATCTTTTCTCAAATTACTGTTTTCATTTTCTTTGATAAATACCCAGAAGTGGAATTGTTGGATCATATGGTTATTCTATTTAGCATTTGCTATTATTATTATTTTTGGTATATTATTATTATTTTTAAAAAATCATTTATTATGTTTGAGGCCAGTACACTGAGTCTCAGTTGCCAACCGTAGGTTCTTAGACTCAGGAAAGATTTCAAGGTTGTGGACTCAGGCCAAGTCCTGGGTTTGAATTCCCTCTCACTGCTGCAGGTTCGTGGTTTACAGCTACAAATACATGCACGATGATGGCCGAGTGTCCTATCCCTTGTGTTTCATCTTCTCCAGCCCTGTGGGTGAGACACAGCTCTGCTCATCCTGAGAAGAGGGTCTTGGATTCTGTGTGTGGGTGTGTCAGTGTGTGTTTGAATGCAGGCGTGTGTGTATGCATGTATGTGACTGGTGACTGTGTGTTGTGGGTGAGTCCTGCCTGAGAGTGTGGTGGGTGTGGTGTGTGAGTGCAGGGAGGGCAGTGGGGTGGAGGTGAGGGTTCAGATTCCTCAAGAGTGCACCCATCCAGCCCATCCATCCTCCTCAATCCTGAGGCACCTAAGGAAACCCACCTCTTCCTTTTACCTAGAAATCCCTTGCTGGCCCCCAAACCATCTCCAGGGACCCTAGAATAACTTCAAACACCCAAACAAATCTGGAGACTCTGGATATAGCTTTTAGGGACCTCCTTAGAACAGTTCCTGGGGCCCTCAGAAAACTCCAGGGCCTGCAGGACATTACTAGGGCTTTAGAGAACACTCTGGCATCCCCCAGTTATGTTTCCTTCTCTTATTTGCCACACAGGCTGCAAGCCCGAACAACAGATGATGTATGCAGGAAGTAAAAACAGGCTGGTGCAGACGGCAGAGCTCACAAAGGTCTGGGCCTGGGGCCGAGGCTACTGAGAGTGAGGGAGGAGGGAGCTGGGAGTCTAGGCTCCTAGGTCTGAGCGGGGAAGTCGAGAGTAGGGGCGATGAGGAGGGTCTGATGGAGGAGGAGGTTAAGGGTTTGGGCTCTGAGTCTGAGGGAGGAGATGGCTGGGGACCAGGACTCTTGGTCTGAGGGGGAGGGGCCTAGAGATCTGGGTTCCTGAGCCTGAGGATGGAGGGGGCCGGAGTCCTGGCTGTTTCAGTTCCTGAGTGAATCATAATACTGAGTGCTTTCTCTGCCCAGGTGTTTGAAATCCGCACCACTGAAGACCTCACCGAGGCCTGGCTCCAAGAAAAGTTGTCTTTCTTTCGTTGACCTCTTGGTTCCAAGAAAAGTTGTCTTTCTTTCATTGGCCTCTGGGCTGGGGACCTGAATACCTGATGTCTTGAACCCCTAGGACCTGAATATCTGAGACCTTAAAGAAATTAAAACGCAAGAACTCAGAGACCCTCAGTTCTGGCTGGGCTTCTGTTCCTCTTCGAGGCACTAGGTGGCAGTCCTGCAGTACCAACCTTGGGCCAGTAGAGGGCAAGCAGATCCAGTGGATGCCAGCTGAGACCTGGGAGGAAAGGAGGCTACAGTACCTGTTTCTTTGAAAGAAAGGGAGGGGTCTGTAGGGTTTCCTAAGGGAAATAGGGGAGGCCTGGGTCACCTGGAGGAATTGGGGAATATCTAGTTCTGTAGAGGGGCCAGTCCCATGGGGAAGAAGGACACCTGGGTCTCTGAGAGTGAAGGAGGCAGAGTGCTTATCTGGCCTCCTCTTCCCTTCCCACTCCACCTCTAGGGGCTGGCAGGTATTACCTTGCACCTATGCTAATTCTCTCAGTGAGCCCCCGTTTTAAGGAAGAAAAATTGTTGAAGGATCAAATCTAATAGCTTCATGGGCTGGGGAGTTGCTGGGGTGTGTGGTTTGAGTGGTTCGGTAGGACTGAGGGCCCAGGTTTGGGAAAGGTGAAGAGGATCCAGGACTCTCAGTGGACCCCTGAGCAGTCTGAGGTTGAGGAGGCAGGAAAGGGACACCTATCTGCCCCGTCTGGAGATTCTTCTTTCTTTCTCTGTCATCTCTGGGTGTTTGACTCTGTCAGGCTTTCTGTCTGTTTCTGAAGGACATTTATTCAGCACCCACAGTGTACCAGGCTCTGACAATTCTGAGGTGGGCAGGTCTTTACAGAGTTGAATCACTCTGTCTCTCTGCTTCTCCTTCATGCCTCTATTTCCCTCTCTGTCCCCAGATTCAGGGACTTGGGAGCTCCCTCCCCATCCCCCTTTCCAGGTTCCCTGCTGAGAGGTGGCTGTTGCCATGGTAACAATGACACAGTGACCTTGGGCCCAGGGTTCCCCTTCCCCAGCCCTGTCATTCCAGGGAGGGTCCACAAGCCTTGTTCCAAGCCTTCCCCTGCCCTCCTGGCCTTAACACACTATGTCCTCATCACCCCACTCTGTCCCATCCCTTGTCCCCTTGTCCCCAATCAGGACAAGCCCTTGCATGAAAAATTCAGGATAGAATCATTCTACACTGGACCACAGAGGCATTCCCCACTGCCCTTAATTTTCCCAGGGAGGGGAGAGGTTGCGTTGAGCTCCTCTCCCCTGTCTTTCACCCATGCGGATGCCCCCACCCTGTTTCTCTGCTAGGGATGTCCCTACACCCACCTCTGATCACAGCCTTGTTCCCTGAGAGGGGATAGGAGGGGTCATTCAATGAAGAGGTCAAGCAACTCCTGGTCTGCTGAGGTCAGAGAGGCAAAAGGATTTGTCCAAGGTCATGAACTTACACGATCAAATGGATAATAATAGCTCTCTGATTGAGGGCTTCCTAGGTGCCAGGTACTTTTATAAGCACTTTACAGGTATTAAGTCATAGTTGCCCAAAGCCACACAAGAACTTTAACCCAAGGCTATCCTGTGGTCAATGGCCACTCCCTCTCTCAGGCAGGGGATTTAGGGGATCTCTTCTCCTCTGCGTCCTTTTCTCCTTTTCCTCCCCATCACCCCACCCCCCACACCACAGTTGAACTTCTGTCTGCATCTAGGTTCAAGATTGAAAACAATCGAATCAGAAAGAGGTATGTACAAGGATTTGCCCAATCAGGAGCAGGGAGTTTGGAAAGCAGGGACCAATCAGAGAGGGTAACTCTGAGGGGCAGTCCAATGCAGAGTAGGTTTGACTAGAGGGCTTGTGGAGGGACCAATCAGAGAGATCAGAACAGATTACGCTGTACAATGAAGAGTGGGCACCATAGGGCGTGGCTTTGGGTTTGGGACCACACCTTTGAAGGGCGGTACAAACTGGGAACCACCTCCTCCCTTTCCACCAACCTCCCCTCTAGGTTTCCTCAGATCCAGACTCCCTAGGCTTTCCCTGGGGCACTCCTCCCTGCTAAACTTGAATGTGAGCAATACTTCCGTTAGAGAAGTGAAGACTGGACTTTAGGGAGGAGCTAAGAATGGGGGACCCAAACTAGGTTTGAAAGACCAGAACCTAGGCTGGATGCTTTGGGGGTGGAGCCTAGGGTGGAGGGGTGGGGCTAGGGATGATGGATGGAACTTGGGGCAGGGATGGGGAAACTTTAGGGTGGTGTCTAAGGTAAAGGGGTGGGGCTCAGGCTGCGAGGGAGGGTGGGACCCAGGCTTAAGGGGTCAGTGTCATTTATTTAGGTCAGATAGGGCAGATATTTTGCAATGAGGTGGGGCCTTAGAGACAGGGCGGAGCCTATGCCTAGGGGCGGGGCCTAAACAGTGAAAGAATGAGATTGGTCACGGATCTCTACTAGCCGGTTTGGGTCAGGAAGAGGGCCCTAGAGAAACAATCACACTATCTACTTCCAGCTGATGCCCTGTTTTCAGGCCAGCTCACATTCCCCGACCTCATGGGCACTCCCCTGCTGCTGGGGTATACCCCTCCCCTTCTAGTGACCCCAGACTGGGAGAGCATGTTTATTCCTTAGTGTGCGCCCTGCAGTGAGTCTTCAGTGGACCAAGCTCCCAAGTCCTCTCCTAAAAGATGTTCAAGAACACATGTTTACTGAGCACCTACTGGGTGCCAGTTATTCTTTGGGACGCTGGAGAAAACTGGTGCCCGTGCCACTTCCCTCCGGTGGCTTACATCTCAATGACTAGACAATAAGCAATAAATAAATAAATAAGGAAACAATAAATAGGTAAGCAAACAAGCAAACAAGAGCATTACCAGGAGTGATGAGGGCTATGAGGGAGATAAAATGAGTGGTGGAATGGAAAGAAAAGGTGGGACCTGTTTGGGCTATTTTTAGTGGTCTCTTTGGTCTCTGGAAGCGTCCTCCGGTTTTTTCCCGTCAATGTTTATTATGAAAAATTTCAAATACGCGGCAAAACTGAAACAATTTTACAGTGAACACCCCTATGCCCACCACCTAGATTCTACCACTGACGTTTTGGCAGAGCAGAGTGGAAGGGAAGGGGAAAGAGGGTGAGGGCAGGTATTTAGCCATCCATCTACCCATTCACGAATCCATTTGATTTTTAAAGTATTTCAAAGTAATTTGCCAACATCAGGACAGTTGCTGGGGGTCGGGTATCAATTGGTCATGAGAAAGGAAGGCCTCGCTAAAGAGATTACATTCAAGACTAGAATGAAAAGAAGGAACCAGCCATGGAAGGGGGATAGTGTGCAAAGGCCCAGGGGCTGGAACATTGGAGGAATAGAAAAGTCATTATTTATTGGGGGGAGGGTATATCTCAAATGGTATAGTGCATGCTTAGCAGGCACAAGGTCGTGGGTTCAGTCCCCAGTACCTCCTCTAAAAATAAATAAATAAACCTAACTACCCCCCGAAAAAAAGGTTAAAAAAGTCATTATTGAGGCTGGAAGACCAGCACGGTTGGGGATGAGGTCAAGAGGTGGGCAGGGGCCAGAGCTCACAAGGCTGGATGCACTCTGGGAGCGAGGCTGACTTTGCCTGGGCTCAGGCTTTTTGTTTTTCTGCCTCTGTGTACCTCTGTCTCTCTTATTATTATCTCTTCATCCTGCTCTTTCCCACTCCTATCCATCCCAGACCTGCTCTCACCCTCTATCCCCTTCACCTCCACCCTGTTCTGCTATTTACTATCTGAGTGACCTTAGGCAAGTGACTAAACCTTTCTGTGGCTCAAGTGTCTTCATCTGTAAAATGGTGATAGTAAAGAGACCTCCCTATCTGGTAGCTGTGAAGAGTGAATGAAGTCCTATCTGTGAAGCCCTTAGACCCATTCCTAGTACCTAGTAGTGCTGGCACTGACCCACTTCTGCTGCTGTTGTTATTATTCTCCCACATTGGTCCTCCCAGCTCTGGACCTCCACCTCCCAGCAGGGAGCACCAGGATCCAGGGTGAGAGGTGAGGATGGTGCCTGGATGGTGGTGGTGATGGTGAAATATGGAGACTGTGGGGGTGGGGGGTGGGACTGTGAGTGTCCCATGGGGTATCTAATGGTTGTGAGTGGTTCACCAGAGGGAAGTTCTGCAGAGGTGCCCTTGATCTGGGGGGCAGGGCAGGCTTCGTGTGATGACATGGCTAGGAAGAATTTAGGGAAGGGGTATGGGAGAAGACCTCAACACAGTGGGATCCAAAATGGGAGGGGTTTGGGCTGCCAGGGACCTGGGGGATTGCAAAAAGACAAATTCTGAGGGGAGGACTTGCTGGGTTTAGGGGACAGTGGATATTTCAAAAAGAGGTGGAGGGAGGCCTGAGATACTCAGTCGGATTGGGGAGGGGTTGGGGGACCAATATTCAGTAGGAGTTGGGCAAAGGGGTCTGAATAAGGAAGGAACAAGGAATCCTGGGCTCCACAGAAGTAACAAGGAGGGATAAGATACTGCAGGGTCCAAGAAAGAGAACAGGAACAGGGAGAAGACAGGGTCCTCATGGGCAACACTGGTGGGGAGGATGATTAAAAACCTAAGGCAAAGTGGGTGTTCAGGAAACCAAGGGGTGCCTTGGAGTGGAGGATAGTCTGGGTTCTAATGGGGGTAATCAGGAAAGTTTAGGGTCTTCCATGATGATAAGGGACATATTTGGGCCACAGAGAAGTTGGACATGATTTGGAGTCCCTATTGGGGCTCAGGGAATGGTTTGTGGTCCTAGAGGGTAGAAGGACATAGAGGGTCCACAGGAAGGAGTGGGATATGGTTTGTGGTCCTGAGTGGCTGTAGAACATTATATATTTGGGTCCCCAAAGGGAGTAAGGCATGATCTGGGATCTCCTTGGATGTTGACATATGGTCCAGGTCTTCTCTGGATGTTGGGGTATGATCTGAGGTCCCTGCGGGATGGTGTGTAGTCTGGGTCCACCTGAATGTTGGGTATGATTTAGGGTCTCTGATGGGAATGCTCTGCATCCCCTTGGATGCTGGGTTATGGTCTGGGGTCCCCCTAGATTTGGGGGTACTGTCTAGGATCCCTGATGAGTGTGGGGCAGAGTCTGAGGTCACCAAGGAGAGTAGGACATGGTTTGTGGTCCTGGGTGGCTGTGAAACATGGTCTGGGTCCTCCAAGGAGGTAAGGCATGGTCTGGAGTCCCCCTGGGGGTCGGTACATGATCCACTGGGGGTTCAAGGGTCCCCATGCCAGTCGGGGCGTGGTCTGGTGGTCTCCCGGGAAGCATGCTGGGCTGGAGGTGGGACTGGGGAGGGGTTGGGGGCGGGCCTGCGGCTCTGCAGTGGAGAGGGGTCTGCGGTGGGCCCCAGGGCAGGGGTCGGGGGCGCGTGGCCGTCCCGCCCGGCCACTCCGGTGGGCGCCCCCTCCCCCCTTGCGGCGGTGGTGGCGGCGGGGCTCGGGTGGCAGGCGGCGCGGAGGGCGGAGCTCGGCGGCGACTCGGGAGGGAGGGCGGGAGGCGGGAGGGAGGCGGCCCCGCGGCACCGCGCCCCCTCCCCCGGCCCTCCCCCCACCATGGCGCGGAGCGAGGCGGCGGCGGCGGCGGCGGCGGGGCCGGGCCCGGGGCCCCCTCGGGCTGGGTGAGCGCGGCCCGCAGCGGCCGGGGAGGCGGCGGGCGGGGGCGCCGGTGTGAGCGCGGGTGTGAGCGTGCGAGCGTGTGTGTGTGTCCGCGGCGCTGCGGCGGGCCCGGCGTGCGCTCGCGCGGCCCTGTGTGTGCCCGGCGCCGGCGTGTGCGGCGCTCTGCTTGTGTGGCCATCCGGGTGTGTGCCGGGTGTCGAGCCGAGGTGCTGTGTCCTGCCGTGCGTGTCCACCCCCGAGCGGCTGCCCCTCCGGCTGTGTGTCTAGGGGGCTGTCGCCCGCCCATCGGAGGGGTTGCGTGCAGGTGTGTGTGCGTGGGTTGTGTGCCCAGGTGTGGGTCCCCCCCCCCCCCCCAGCGAGTGTGTACGCGCGGCCGGCTGCGTTGGGTGTTTGTGTCCGGGTTGGATGTCCATCCGAGGGTCTCTGTAGCCGGGCGTGCCCGCTCGAGTGTCCATTTGTGTGTGTGTGTATGTATGTGTGTGTGTGCGCGCGCGCGCGCGGGTTGTGTGTCTCAGAGGGTGTGTGTCTGTGCGTCCATGTCAGGTTACCAGCCGGGGGCTGGGGCTCAGTGCCTTGCGTGGCCAGACCTCTGTGTGGGTTTGGGAGAAGGGAGTTTGCTGCTCCCTCGGTCCATGTCACCTGGGGGGGGGGTCCTTGGCGGTCCTTGGGGGAGACGGCCATGTCTTCCCCTTCCTGGTGGCTGGGGGGGGGGATGGGCAGCCGGTAGGTGGACAGATGGAGGGATGAGAGGCCGAGGGATGGACAGATGGGCCCGAGGGAAGGGACGCAGACCGGGCCCTTCCCCACCCACCCCACCCTAATCCCCCACTGGCCAGATCTCTGCAGATGGGGCCAGAGTTGCCTGCATCCAGATGGCCAGGCGGGGGGACCTTTGGGCTGCTGGTGAGAGGACCGGTGCTCTAGGACTCAAGCCCCCAAGCTTCTGAGATTCGACCTGCTGAACTCTGACCTGGCTGGGGAAGGGGCTGAGTTGGGAGGAAGGAAGGGATGTTAGGATTTCTTTGGCCTGGGAAGTAGGTGGGGCGGGGGTGCCTCAGGGCTGGGAGGGATGTGTATCCATGACTGTGTGTGAGTGTGATTCTGTCCCTATCTGTTGACTGTGCCACTGTGGTTCAATATTTTGTGTGTATTTTTAAGTGTGTAAATCCCTTACAGGGCTGTTGTGTGAGCATGTGTCTGCTATGAGTGAACATCTCTGAGTGTCTGTGCAAAGGTAGGTCTTTTTGTACCTGTGTGTCTGAGTGTGTATCAGCCTTGTAAATGTCTGTGCACATTGTGGTTCTGTGTATGTGTGTGAGGTGTGTATCCGCTAGTGTGTGCATTTGTACATCTGTTGGTGTAGGAATGTATCAGCTTTGTGACCATGCATCATGGGGATATGTGAAGTTGTGTGAGTGTGTTTGGCATTTAAGAGCATGCACCTGTATATCTTTGTGCGAGTGAGTATCTGTTATGTGTGTGTGCCTGTGTGTATTGGTGAATGTGCAAGAGTAGATCTGTTATAGGTGCATGCACCTGGTTGTCTGCAAGGGGGCACATAGGTTTCGCTGTTGTGTGTATGTGTGTGAGTGTGCAAGGGAAAAGGCAGTGTTGTATGTGTGGTTGTGTGCAGGTGTGTCAACCTTGAGAGTATGTGTCTGTGTTGTGAGTTCATTTCTGCATCAGTGTTGGTCTTTGGGGAGTGGTGTTGTGTAAGTTCAAATATATGTGGGCAGGGTGATTTGCACACATGTGCCTGTGTCCCTGGTGCAAGGCTGACCCCACTTCTAGGCCCAGTGAGATGGGGGCCTATGTGGTGTGACCTGTGGTATACTGGGGTTCATAGACACAAGTGTGTCCACATCCTGGGTCAAGAGCCCATGGAGGGTCAGGGGCATACAGATCATGCCGCTGTGTCCATGGAAATCCAGATATGGAGTCGTAGGCTGTGGGCCCATGTGGGTTTTGGCATGTCCACACATGTTGGTGTGACAGTGGTGTGATGGTGAAGATGGGAACCTCTGGTCCTCCTCCAGCTCTTGGTACTGTTCAGGTCTTTGAAGTTGGCGGTCTGGGATGTGGATTCTGGAAGGAGGAGGCTGGGAGCCAAGAATCCTGGGTTTGAAGGAGAGGCTGGGGGGCTGGATTCCTGGTTCTTAAGAGAGGAAGGAACTGAGACGTGGAATCCTGAGTCTGAGGGAGGAGGAGGGTGAGGTTCTTGGCTTCTTAAACCCCCAGAGGACAAAGGACTAAAGTCTTGGACGCTTGGGTTTTGGAGGGTGAACCATCTTGAGGCCCAGACACCTCTGTTTCCAGAGGTGACTTCCTGGGTCCACCTGAGACTACGCAGAACCTGAAGCAGCAGGGTTGAGAGAGTGATCACACCAGGGACTTCCTTGGCTGAGATGGTCTCTACGGCAGGTCTCTAGAGAGGAGCCAGAAGGATGCTAACAGTGTGGTTTTGTTCCTTTGCAGGTTCTGGCCCAGGCCCTGACTCCCTGAAGAGAGGTGAGTGGGGCCCCTCAGGCTGGGGAGAGGGATGTGGAGTGACTGGGCTTGTTCTGAGCCCGCTGGAGGCCTGGAGCCCTGTCTTACATGGATTTCAGTGGAGGGTATGGCAGTGTCCTGAGGGGCCAGGTGCCCCCCAGGCTGGGGGGTTGGTGACAAGGTCAGGAGCATCATGTCTGAGGAAGGACTCATGAAGCCTGGGCATGGGTGGTAGGTTGGGGTCTCAGCCCTCAAGGCACCCCCTTTCGGGCTGGTAAGGTGGTCGGGAAAGGGAAGTTTCCTTCTATCAGTAAAGATGTAAGATAGTTTCCTGACATGAAATGACTCTGTATCTGGAGAGTGGCATGGATGTGGTTTACCATTTTGGGTGTGTATGTGCATGTGTGTGGGAAAATTTCCTGATAGTTGGACCTGCTAATGGCTGAGAGAGAGCCAGAGAAAATGATAATTTAATGCTAATAGCAGCTAACATTTATGCAGTGTTTACTCTGTCAGCATTACTCTAAACATGTCCCTGTATTATCTCATTTAATGCTCACAATACCCCCATGAGGTAGGTGTTATCATCCCCCATTTCACAGATGAACACACTGAGGCACAAAGAGAGGAAGTTACCTGACTGAAGTCATGCAGCAGGGAAGTGGGGTTTGAACCTGAGCAGTGGGGTCCAGATTCTGTCCCACAATATATTTTCATTGTTATTGTTACTATTTCAACTTGAGTCTCACCCCAGCTGTGGGAGGCGGGGCTCTGGACTTCCTGTTTCATAGATCACAGTCTGGAGACCCTTCAGCCAAGCAGGTGCAGAGCTGGGCCTCCTAACTCAGGAGCATCACTTCCCAGGCCAGGGTTTTCTGTCCCAGGTAGACCAGTGCCCCAGAGGGAGTGCAAGACAAGTGAGCGAGGGGCCTCAGAGATGGTGGGATGCCCTGACCCTGCCTCTTTTTCTCTCTTCAAGACCCATCACTGTCTCCTTCAATCTCTCTCTCTCTTTCTTCCTCTGTCTTTGTCTGTCTCTAGCACACATATTCTCTCTTCCTATCTCTCCCCCTCTCCAACTGTCTCCATCTCTCTTTTCTGTGTGTCTCCTCCACTCAGTTTTTCTGTCTCTCTTTTTTGCTCCCTATCTCTTCCTCTTTCTTTCAGATTCTTTCTTTTTGTCTGTCTCTCTCTGAATCTGTATGTGTTTCTGCCAGTCTATCTCTCCCTCCCTGTCTCTTCACCTCTCTCCAACTCTCTCTTTAAAAAAAGTTTTTCTTTGGGGGTGCTGGGGATTGAACCCAGAACCTCGTACATGCTAAGCATGCACTTTGCCACTGAGCTATACCCACCCCCTTCTCTCTGACTCTCTTGGTCCCTCCTTCTGTGTCCAAAGTCCCCCTTCCCATGGGCTGAAGGATCAGGGCCACATCAGGCCACATCAGGCCACAGCGCTAAACTGCAGATTCCTGGGAGGTGGGCCAGCAGGGACTGGGGCGTGGGGTGGGGTGAAAACAGTTTCAGGGACGCCCCCTTCCCATCCTTTCCTCTTCACCCCCCACCCACCCCGTGTTGTGATGTGAGCTGACACGTCGTGGGCTGCAGCTGCTGCAGGGGGAATCCCTGCCGGAAGGTTTTGCCTAGAGCAGAGGCATAGCGTGAGTGTGTGTGTGTGTGTGTGTGTGTGTAGGCATATATGGGGCCTTGTGTGTGCCCATTAATGTGAACACAAAATTCTGCCCCCTGCTTGGGAGCTCAGCAGAGCCCAGGATGAAACCAGGCTCAGAGAAGGACTTCCCAAGACTGAGCAGGGAGACCGATGTGTTTTCCTCAGCCCCTCCCACCCTCAGACCCCCTCTGCCACTGCCAATGGTGGAGGGGTGTTACCCTTAACATTTATTGAATGCTTACTGTGTGCTAGGCCCTATGCTCAGTGACCCCCATGAATGAGTTCACTGAACCCTTGCAACAACCCAATGAAGATGGTACAATTATCATACCATTTTAAAAATCGGGAAATTATGGCCTAGTTAGGGGAAATCATTGGTTTGAGGTCACAGAGCTAGCAAGTTGGGGGAGGCAGGACTTGAACCTGAGTCTGTTGGATTTCAAAGCCCTTGTTCTTAATAATAGTGCACATTTCTATGCCTGTCATATATCAGACACTCAATGATGATGATAATAATTACATACTAACATATATTGAACACATTTTATGTGCCAGGCACTGTTCTGAGTACACCATGCCCATTCATCCATTTCATCCCCACAGAAGTAAGGCCTGTTTTTATCTCCATTTTACAGATGAAGAAACCGAGATTCAGAGAGGTTCAGACACTTGCCCGAGGTCACACAGCTAGTAAGTGTCAGAGCTGGAATTTGAATCCAGGGGGTATGGCTTTGAAATCCATGACTTTAAACCCTTGTCAGCAGTGACTTTTCAAAATATTTAGTGGGTCCTAAAAGGCCTAGGCTGGGCCAGATGTCATCCCTCTGGTTGGGAGACTATGAGAGGTCTGGGAGCTCCTGAAAGAGGGGCAGGGTGGGGGTAGGACCCTCAGAGGTGGGGCAGTGGTAATTTACCAACCAGCATGGAAATGCTGTCATCTATTAACCAGTGCATGTTAGCTGATGATCAAGCTTGTCACTGTTCCACAGGACCTGGTTGTCAGGAAGGGTGGGATCTGGGTCAGACTCCTAGCAGGACATCCCAGGGTGGCCAGGCTGGTGGGCAAGCCTTCTGCCTGGATAACTAATCTTCCCTTGCAGATCTCACCTCCCACTCCTCCTGCCTTCCGCCTGCACCATGGCTCCAGGCCCCTTCTCCTCGGCGCTTTTCTCGCTGCCACCTGCTGCTCTGCCCTTTCTGCTGCTCCTCTGGGCGGGGGCATCTCGAGGCCAGCCCTGCCCGGGCCGCTGCATCTGCCAGAACGTGGCGCCCACGCTGACCATGCTGTGCGCCAAGACCGGCCTGCTCTTTGTACCTCCTGCTATCGACCGGCGCGTGGTGGAGCTGCGGCTCACCGACAACTTCATCGCCGCCGTCCGCCGCCGAGACTTCGCCAACATGACCAGCCTGGTGCACCTCACCCTCTCCCGAAACACCATCGGCCAAGTGGCGGCCGGCGCCTTTGCCGACCTCCGCGCCCTCCGCGCCCTGCACCTAGACAGCAACCGCCTGGCGGAGGTCCGAGGCGACCAGCTCCGCGGCTTGGGCAACCTCCGCCACCTGATCCTCGGCAACAACCAGATCCGCCGGGTGGAGTCGGCCGCCTTCGACGCCTTCCTGTCCACCGTGGAGGATCTGGATCTGTCCTACAACAATCTGGAGGCCCTACCGTGGGAGGCGGTAGGCCAGATGGTGAACCTGAACACGCTCACGCTGGACCACAACCTCATCGACCACATAGCCGAAGGCACCTTTGTGCAGCTTCACAAACTGGTTCGCCTGGACATGACCTCCAACCGTCTGCATAAACTGCCCCCCGACGGGCTCTTCCTGAGGTCCCAAGGTCCTGGGCCAAAGCCGCCCACGCCCCTCACGGTCAGCTTCGGTGGCAACCCCTTGCATTGCAACTGCGAGCTGCTCTGGCTGCGGCGGTTGACAAGAGAGGACGACCTGGAGACATGCGCCACTCCTGAGCACCTCACCGACCGCTACTTCTGGTCCATCCCCGAGGAGGAATTCCTGTGTGAACCTCCGTTAATCACACGGCAGGCAGGTGGCCGGGCCCTGGTGGTGGAGGGCCAGGCGGTCAGCCTGCGGTGCCGCGCTGTGGGTGACCCTGAGCCAGTGGTGCACTGGGTGGCACCTGATGGGCGGTTGCTGGGGAACTCGAGCCGGACCCGGGTCCGGGGGGATGGGACGCTGGATGTAACCATCACCACTTTGCGGGACAGTGGCACCTTCACTTGCATCGCCTCCAATGCCGCCGGGGAAGCCACGGCACCGGTAGAGGTGTGCGTGGTGCCGCTGCCTCTGATGGCACCCCCACCTGCCGCCCCGCCACCTCTCACTGAGCCTGGTTCCTCAGACATCGCCACACCCGGCCGACCTGGTGCCAACGAATCGGCGGCTGAGCGCCGGCTAGTGGCGGCGGAGCTCACCTCCAACTCTGTGCTCATCCGCTGGCCAGCCCAGAGGCCTGTGCCAGGCATCCGCATGTACCAGGTCCAATACAACAGCTCTGCAGATGACTCCCTTGTCTACAGGTGGGTGTTGCAGCCTCAGGACCTCCCCTCAACCCCAGGGCCCTCCCTCCCATCTGCCCACTTCCTAGGTCTTGCTCAGCTGAGGTTCTAGGTGGGCACACAGAGTTGTCTCCAGCTCTCATTTGCCCTATCTCCTACTTCTGTCTGTCTTTGTTTTTCATGCAGTTTGCAAATCTTCGCTGAGAGCCCACACAAGCCAGACCAGGGCTGGGCACTGGACTTACAGCAGTGAATGCGCACAGCACGATCCCTGCTCTCATGGGGCTCACTGTCTGCATCCCTGCTCGCCAAAGGGGTTTGCTTGTGTGCCTTGTCAGCTGAACATTCTGGAGCATGAAATATACTCACACACATATATATTTATAGTTACATTTATATTTTGAAATTATATACCAATGCTACTTACTGTACCATCACGTTGGGTACATTATAGAAATAGAAAAGTATGAGAAAAGTACATAAATCTAAGTTATTTCCACCATCCATTGGGTTAGAAGCCGTTGGATGATGTAGACAGACATTAAAGAGTTACTTTCTCCCATCACCTCTGTTATTCTCTTGCTTTCAGCTCTGTCTCTGTCTTTCTATCTGTACCTTCTCTCCCAACTGCTCTCATGAGGCACTAAGCCCCTGCTCTGTGCTAAGCCCTGAGCTGGGCGCTGGAGGCACAGAGAGAGGCAGAGACCAGACCCTGCCCTCAGGGAGCTCAGAGCCCAGACTGGGGAGGCAGGTAGAACACGATGAAGTACTGCCTTGGCCTTGCAGTGTTGCTCTGTCTTGGTAGTTTTTGAGTTTTTGGCACAGTGGGCCATTGATAGGTGTTTGTGGGCTCTGTGGAAGTCTCTCCTTCCTGGCTCTGCTTCCCTTGTGCACATGGTATAGTGCCTGCTGAATGCTTAATCCTGTTTGACTTCATCTGGGAGTGTCTGAGGGGGTGGAGCCATTTCCCCACAGTGGGGAACCCCAGCTCTTGGGGATGCTCAGACCTCCACCAAGAAGCCTGCCTCTTGGCCTTCATCTTCACCTTGCCCAGTGTTCTCTTTGCCATGGTCCTGCCACACTGTAGGCACTTTCCTCCTGTGGGTTGAATGAGTGAGTGCCTCTTTTCTCTTGTCTCTGTCATCTTCATTTTCTTCTCTTTTCCAATCTGGTCACCAAACACTGAAGAAGTGTCCACTGCATGCCAGCTGTCATGCTGGGCCCTGGGCCTACCGAGATGGATCAGACACTGCCCGGTCCTACAGATATTAGGGCAAACAAATGAACAAAACCTTTTATAAGGTACTATCAAGGATGCTACTGCATTCAATCTTCCCAACTCTGCTGTGAAGCAGCGATGATCCTCCCACTTTCATTTTAAAGACAGGGAAACTGAGGTTCACTGGGGGAAGTCACTATCTCAAGGTCACACAGAAAGAGGCAGAGCCAGATTCCAGCCCTTACCCTTCTAATCCCTAATCTGCCCTTTTTATGTTGAACACTCATTTATCAAGCACCTCTTGTTTGCCAGACAGGGGTTCGGGGAGATGGATAATACATTCCTGTAAATAGCTCTTGGTTTCTATGATTCTCCACTTCTCTGTTTCTCTTTTTCCTTCTCTCTCTAGCCCATGGTCACTACATGGTGGGGTTGAGGGAGGTTCACGGGCCCCCTGGACCATGCACGTATGCAGATGTTGATGGCCTTCTGTCCCCAGCTGGGCAACAGACCCTTTCCTTCCCTGTAGGGCCACAGTTCCAGTCCTCTGTCCCTCACTGCAGATTTCTGTGCTATGGCACTGTGGGGGTTAACTTCCTCACCGCTGCCATGGGCGGAGGTGACATCCAACCAGAAGCCTGCTCTGCTGCTTGCTTGGGTCTTGCAGCCAATTAGAGACACAGGGGCTCAAGCTTTCTTAAGGAGCCAGCCTCTGTCCTTGAAAGGGGGGAGTCCCTAGCTACTGGTTATTTGGGAGGAAGGAGCAAGAGGAATGCAAGGCTCTTTGAGAGGGGAGATGAGAGGAAGAGGAAGACTTACAACCAGAGGCTCAAGGTTGGATGGGGCAGGGGCAGTGACCTGTGAAATGGCAGGCAGGGGGCAGGGGGAGCCTTGGAGAGGTGGGTGGGCCTTTATGACAGTGTGGGGCCCTCTCAGTCTTTTGATGGGAGGGTAGCTCTGGGTGGTGGGGGAGCCTTCTGGAGATGGGGGAACTGAGGTGGGCTTCAGGATCAAAAGGTGGCCTGGCTGGAGGGAAGGTGATGCTTCTGAGAGGTAAGAGGCCTGCGGAGATGGGGTTGTGGCCTTTCAGAGGAGGTGGCGCTTCTGCTGCCTGTTCCCCACACAGATGAGGAGGTGGTTCCTGTCTCTGGTGACCCACTAAAGAGCTTTGTAGGAAAGGAGAGCTTTGTAGGAGAGGAGAGCTTTGTAGGAGAGGAGAGCTTGTGAGGTTGAGTGCATGCAAATCCATGTGGCTGTGGCAGTCCCAGCTTAGCCGAGGCTGGACATGGAAGGGATGTGCCTAACAGAAGAGGGGCAAGGCCTCATGGGAGCGGTCTTATAGATGGGGAGGAGCGCAACTGGCGGTAGACTGTGAGCCACGGCAAGGGTTGCTGGCCAGCATCAGGTGGGATGCAAGCTACTAATGAAATTATTAAGTACCAGGCTTTGGGGATGTTAAGGCATTCATACTTCACACCATCTCTATGGTATAGGAATTCTTAATACCCCCACTTGGGGGAGATGAGACACAGAGAGGTTAAGAAACTTGCTTGAGGTCACAGAGCTAGCAAGTGACAGAGGAGAAACTCAAACCCTGGTATTGTGGCTCTCAGATTTTAGCAGTTTAATTAACCACTTCTTTACACTACTGCTCATTAGAGGGCAGGGACACACAGCAAGACAGAAGCATGCTTTCTCGGCTACAGTTGCCCCAATTATGGCTGAATCTTACCTGGGGACATGACTTAGTGACTTCAGGCAGTATAGGGCAGGGTGTGCACATAGAGTGGTTGCCTCTGATACCTGGATAGGGAGCAAGACATGCAAAGATGGGACATGGTCTTAGACACAGTAGGGGAACCATCTCCAGTGGGCTATTGTGGGGTGTGGCTTGGAAGGCACCTGTTAATCAGAAGGGAAGTGGCCTTTAGCCTTGGACACTTAGCGGCCGGGAATACGTAGCTGTGAGGCTTGGAAATTGTCTCAGAAGATAGATGGAGCTGGAAGATGTGTAGACCTAAAGGTGGACTATGCAGATGAGGGGGAGTGGTCTGTATCACGGTTTCCCAGAAAGGGCAGGAATATGTAGAAGAGAGGAACTAGAAGAGCATCCATTGGTCCAGTAGGGTAAGACAGGGGGTGTGAGTTGGCCTCAGTGTCCACTTGAGTGGGAGTGGGGCAGGCAGGTAAGGGGGCATGGCCTTAGCAATGGTCCTGCGAGGGTAGGAATTTGTTGCTTGAATGGCTGCTGCTGTGCCAGTAGAGGGTGAGACACTGGAAGGGGTGCATGGTTTGGTGCCCACAGGTGGGACATGCAAGTGAAGCGGCGTGGTTCAGAGTGGAGCTAACCCCTCACTGATCCTGCCCCCCTCCCACAGGATGATCCCATCCACCAGCCAGACCTTCCTGGTGAATGATCTAGCAGCTGGTCGCGCCTATGACCTGTGCGTGCTGGCCGTTTACGACGATGGGGCCACGGCGCTGCCGGCCACTCGAGTGGTGGGCTGCGTGCAGTTTACCACCGCTGGGGATCCAGCGCCCTGCCGCCCACTGAGGGCCCATTTCTTGGGCGGCACCATGATCATCGCCATTGGGGGCGTCATCGTCGCCTCTGTCCTCGTTTTCATCGTTCTGCTCATGATCCGCTACAAGGTCTACGGCGATGGGGATAGCCGCCGAGTCAAGGGCACCAGCAGGTCGCCTCCGCGGGTCAGCCATGTGTGCTCGCAGACCAACGGTGCAGGCGCGCCGCAGGCCCCGCCCCCGCAAGACCGCTACGAGGCGCTGCGTGAGGTGGCGTCTCCAGCTACTGGGTCCGTGGCTGTCGAGGCGAAAGCCACGGCAGCCGAGATGGCTTCCGAGGAGCCGGAGGCGCTCCTTGGACGCTCCTTGGGCGGTTCAGCCACCTCGCTGTGCCTGCTGCCATCCGAGGAAACCTCCGGGGAGGAGTCCCTGTCCGCCTCAGGCCCTCGGAGGAGCCGTTCCGGGGCCCTGGGACCGCCGGCTGCGGCCCCCCCAACTTTAGCTCTGGTTCCTGGGGGAGCTCCGGCTCGGCCGAGGCCACAGCAGCGCTATTCGTTCGATGGGGACTACGGGGCGCTCTTCCAGAGCCACAGTTACCCGCGCCGCGCCCGGCGGACAAAGCGCCACCGGTCCACGCCGCACCTGGACGGGGCTGGAGGGGGCGCGGCCGGGGAGGACGGAGACCTGGGGCTGGGCTCTGCCAGGGCACGGCTGGCCTTTACCAGCACCGAGTGGATGCTGGAGAGTACCGTGTGAGCGGCAGGCGGGCGCCGGGAGGCCTGTGTGCCGCGGACAAGCGCCCAGCCACCCGGACGCCGGGGCAGGACTCGGGGGAGAAAGCGCCGAGCCAAGACAGCGGACCGGAGGGGAGACGCGCTTCTCCTCCCTGGAGTGGGTGGGCTCCTGGGGGCTGCGGCTCGAGGCCACGCCCCCGCGCCCAGGGGGGTCTGAGGGCGGGCAGCCGGGCTCCCCTCCCCCACGGACTCTAAGCCCCTCTCCTGCCCCTCCCCCCGCGCGCTCGCGGACCTCGCTGGAGCCGGTGCCTTACACAGCGAAGCGCGGGGAGGGGCAGGGCCCCCCACACTGCAGCACTGAGACACGAGCCCCCTTCCCCCGCCCGGGACCCGGGGCAGGGGCGAGGGGCCCATTTCTTGTATCTGGCTGGACTAGATCTTACTCTGTCCCGCGGCGGCCTCCAAAGCCCCCACCCCCAACCCATTCTACTCCCTGGTCCCGTCGGGTCTGGCTTGGGGTCCCCCCTTTCTCTGTTCCCGTCGTTTGTCTCAGTCCCGCCCTCTGTCTTCTGTCTTCTGTCCTTCTCTGTTTGTCTCTCTTCTCTGTCCCATGTTGTCTCTTCTTCTGCCCTCCTGTATTTCGTCCAGTTTTCTTGTCTCCAGATTATCTCTTCCCAGTACACATTCTCCGGGGCGGGTCCCACTGGAAGGACCAGACTCTCCCCTATTCCTTCCTCTTTCCCTCAGATAAATCCCCACATGAACAAAATCCAAAACCAAATCCCCCTCCCTACAGGAGCCGGGGATCCTCCGCCGCAGGAGAATTAAACTTTTTTCTGTGTCTGAGGCGGCTCTGCTGACCTCTGTGTGTGTCCGTGTGTCTTGGGGGGGTGACCTAGATTACAGTGTAAGGACTCTTAAGTGACACTGAAGGCAGGATGGCTACCTGGGACCAGGGAGATTTGCACAATTTCCAGCCTCTGAGAGACTTAGAGGTGGGGAATAAAAAAAAAAAAAAAAGCTAACATTTAGTCAGTGCTTACTGTGTGCCAAGCCCTTAAATCGTTTAATTCTTATAACCACCCTAGGGCATCAGTACTATTATCCTATTTTATGGATGAGGAAATTGAGGCCCAGAAAAGTGGGGAACTTGTCCCATGTCACATAACCAAAAGGTGGCAAAATTGAGATTTAAAAAAAGGCAGGCAGCCTTCTGAGGCTCTAGTGCTGAGCAACTAGGGAATGTTCATTCTATACACAGGCATTGTGCTAAACATGCCTTATCTCTCTAAAGTCAGACAACTGTTCCGAGGTGGATACATTTGGACCCATTTTAGAAATAGGAATCTGGACCAGGGAGAAGTGGTCACTTGCCCAAGGCTCCCCCGGTAAAGATACAGGAGAGCTGGCAGTTTGACCTCAGTATCTGTTGCTCACTGCTACACAATGTTGCCTCTGGTGTCTGTGTCTGGAAGCTGGGGAATGGCACCAAGGCCCTTAGCTGAACCTGGGTATCCAAAGCCAGCCTGGTCAGGGAGGGGACAAGGGAAAGGGTTCCTTGGTCACCTGTCTGGAGTCTGAGGGATCTTAGGTGGAGAAGGGGTCTGCTAGGGACACAGAGGTTGGTGTGTGGTGGGCAGTTTCTCAGGTGAGCTGTAGGCTGTGGCTGGGGAAGGGAAGTTGTGTTGGGGAGTGTGCCCTGCAGTGAAAACTCTGCTGATCCTGGGGAAGAAGGAAGCAAGCTTCACGCCAGCCAGGGGCCTCCTGAGGCCTGGGGAGGAGGAGAGAAAGACAGAAATAGAAGCAGAGCAGGAGGGAGGGGGATGGATCTGGGCTGACAGGGTGGGAGGCAGATAGGACAGAGGCATCAGAGAATCACCGGCCAGAATCACCCCGTGGCCCAGCTACACTTATCTATCTCAGTCATCACGACTCCTGGCTTCCCAGTATCTGAGGGCTTCCCACTCACCAGGCACTGTGCTCACAAACCCTCCCTGATGCACGAATAGAGAGCACGCAACCCAGCACGCGGCACATAACGCTCACAAAATGGAGTTACTCAGATAGTAAGCGTGACTGCATTTATACTCTGCAACAGATGTGTGCAGTGTATGCACCCTCTTTTCTAGATGAGGAAAGAAGTTCAGAGGGTAAGGAGCTTACTCAAGATCATGCAGCCAATAAATGGCAGAGCCATGATTGGAAAGTTTATTGCCTCCAAATCCTGCCCATCTAACCCTTAGACTCTATTGTCTCTGGTTCACCTGATAAAGCTTTACTGAGTGTGTACTATGTACCTGGCCCTGTGCAGGTGTTGCATAGAGAACAAAACAGACAAAACAAGAAAACCCTGCCCTGTGGAGCTCATATTCTAGAGGCGAGAGATAGTAAACAAGAAAATAATGAGTGTCTGGCAGTGAATAAATGTCACAGAGAGAATAAAAACAGGGTGATGGGACAAGGAATGACTGAGAAGCCTACTTTAGATTGGGGTGGGGAGTCAAGGAAGGTGATGCAGCTGAAGAAATCCATTGTGGGAAGAGCCGGGGAAAAGCATTCTTGGCAAAGAGAATATCATGTGCAAAGGCCCTGAGGCAGAGTATGCTTGGTGTGCTGGAGGTAGTATGTCTGGACTGGAGCAAGGGGGAGACTGTGAGGAGAGCAGGTGGGAGAGGCAAGCAGGGAGCAGATTCTGCAGAGTCTTGTGGGCTGTGGTCAAGAGTCAAGATTTTATTCTCAAAGCTGTGGGAAGCCAATGGAGTGTTTTCAGCTGGGGCAGTATAAAGCTTGATTTCCATGGAGAACTCAGCTTTGGAGCAGGGTGTTCCTGTCTTCAAAACAAAATCAGGAATTGCCACCTCAGAACTTGGCATCCACCCAATGACATATTTGGGGCCCACATGGTTCCTGGTTCAGCCCTTTGGATGACAGCCACCACCTTCTTTCCCCTGTAACTTCAGGTCCTTCGTTTAACAGATTAATGTTTATCAATACAAATGCCGTGCTTGCTTTTTTTTTTTTTCTTCCAAAATTGCAAGCTTTAAACCCAAGGAACAGGTGGAGAGGGCATGGTATCACTCAAGGGGAGTATTGGGGCTTCTGTTCTGTGCCTAGCCCTGTGCTGGACACTAGAGACCTAACAGTGACCAAGACAGCTCCTGTCCCTGTCCTCCTGGAGCTCAGACAGACAGATAGCAATAGGGCTGCGATGGGAGAAACATTTGATAGAGCCTATCAAAGCCCAGAAGAGCTGTCTGACCCAGCCTGGTTCAGGGAAGTGAATTAGTCGGAATCTTGGTAGCAAGTGACAGGAAATTAGTTTAACTGGATTAGACATAAAAAGTGCACATTTGTTGGTTCACGCAGCTAGGAAGGAGACAACTGAGGGTAAAGCTACAAGGAACTTGGCCTTAGAGACTGGGACTCAGACTCAACTCCATCATGACCTTCTTCCCATTCATCTTTCTTCTCTATTTGTCTTGGCCCAGATTTATCCTCTTCAACTGAAAGGAGCAGGGAAAATTTCATTTACAGACACAGACTCAATCCTTTTAGCACCATAGCCCAGAGGTAATAATGGCAAAGTCTCCTCCAGTCCTAAATGAAAAAAATCCCAGGGAAAGGCTCTGATTGGCCAGAGTAGGGTCACGTCATACTTCTGCATTGACTGTGGCATCCAAGGGAATGGAAGGCTTTGACTGGCCAGGCTGGGGTCACGTGACCAGATCCTGTGACCTGGGGGTGGGCGTGCTAAAGATATTAGGTTGAACCATATGAAATTCCTGGTTTTGTAGGTTAAAAATGGCAGGATAGTGGCAATTTCATATGGCTGAACCTAAATAGTCACCAGGAAAGTAGATTGGAAAAGTTTGTTGAGCATATAAAAGCAACAGAAACCCCAGTTCACCACTCAGAAGGATTTTTGGAGGAGGAGAATATTACCGAGACATAGGGAATGAGTGGAAGTGAGTCAGGTGAAAACATTGGGAGGTGGGTGAGTAGTGGGACATGTCCCTAACAGAGGGAGCAGCTTATGCCAATGCTATCATGAGGGAGGACAAGGGAAGGCTTGCCACTGTGCTCTTGGAGATGGAGTGCTCTGATTGGCAAATCCGAGTCATGTGTCCAACCAATGATGAGGTGGGAAAGGAGGGGGGTCATTACCCAAAGGAAAGGCGAGGCGCTTTACTAGGAGAAATAGATGCTGGGCAGGCAAAAACAAAAGACACCCAGTTGAAAATTTCTTTGTTAGGCCTTGGCATCTCCAAGCAGAGATTTGCAACCTTACTCAGTTACAACACTCATACTAAAGAGGTTATATGCCTGAACTCAGACATGTTCTACATGATTCAAATGTTTATTAGCAAATAATAATTGGCCACCTTCTCTGGGTTCTATTTTGAGCATCCAGAGATGGATATTTCAGGATACGTTTGGCAGCAAGAAACAGAAACCTAATTAACATGACTTAAGAAATTTGGTTATCTCATTGAACAAGTCTGGAGTTGGGAGTTTGGAGGTTTACCATAATAACTTATTAATATCACCAATGACCCAGTTTCCTATTCTTTCCATCTTCATTACAAGAACAGCTTCATAATCTAGGCTTGTTGCCTTATGGCCACAAAATGGTCACCACTGCTCCAGGTCTCATATCCTCATATGAATGAACTAAGCAGGAAGGAAGAGAACAAATATAAGAATTTTCTTTGTGTTAGGGAAGAAAAATATTCTAAAATAGTGACAGCAATAAATACATATACGGGGCTTAACCTGTGTCACGAATTGTTTTAAATTCTTTACAGAAATTAACTTGAGCCCTTTAGTTACATGGCCACTTGAAACTGCAGAGGCAAGCTATCCCCCAGGATAGTGTTGTCAGTCTCATGACCCACAGAATCTGTGAGCATAATAAGATAGTTGTTGTTTTACTCCATTAAATTTGGGATGTTTGTTATGACTTGGAGGATATTACTTGTGTGCGACTGCTTGGGCCATGGCTGCCACCATGAGACCATGAGGTAGCCAGAGTAGGAATCAGTCAACAGAAATGGAAAGATGTTATTGAATGAATGAATGAATCAGTCCTAGAACTGCCCTGCCAACTCACTTTTTGTTATGTGTGATAATAAATTCATTTCTGTTCTACCCTTTTGAGTTGGGTTTCTGACATTTACCATAGGATTAAGCATCCTGATTGATATAGATTTCCATCTGTCCTAGGTACACATGGAAAAGAAAGCTACACAGTTCACACAGACAGGGAGAGACATAAACATGTGTATAAATACACACACCCTTGCACACACGTGGGCATGAATATACCATTATGCATCTTCAGTTAGACTCAGGTTCAGGCAGATACTCACTTGGATGCCTACACTCACAGGGTCAGGCACACACACAGATATACACAACCTGTCACACATTTTGGCCGCACCACACAGACATCCACACTCAGTCACAGCCCCACAGTCATGCACGTACACATACTCATGGATGCACTTATCACAGAAGGTTCCAATTCCTTACTGTTTATCGCTGCATATTGTATGAATGGTACAAAAGTAGAAAAGTGAACATTTCTTTTAGGTCTGAGTCAGGGCAGCAGCTGCATAAATAAGGGATGAGAGGAAATAACTTAAGGCAGGGTGTGGGGCTTAAAGCATAAATAAGGTCTGGGGTCCCAGATGGGCCGGGGTTGGTCCTGATTTTCAGCTGCACAGGTCTCCACTGGTGACACAATGCAGGTCCCGTGTGAGGAGGTGGAAGAAGGTGAACGTGACAGAGGCCTTGAGGCAGTCTTGAGACTCCTGTGACACAGATGAGAAATTTGTTTCCCGTTGCCTGGGCATCAGCCTCCTCCTTACCCAGCACCCCAGCATCCATCCTCCTCCTGGGTCACTCACCTTCTTCAGGGGCTCCTGGAGTTGGTGTAGCCAGTGCTGGAGGTGGCCCTGGGGCCCGCTTTGGGCTGAGCCTGGACCTAAGGACAGAGGAGGGTGGTGTGTGAGACAGGATTCGGGACAGAGCAGTGGGGTCCCATAGGCCCAGAACCCACAGACACAGCCTGGGTGCCCTGAGCACTCACACAACCCTGGATCTTGGAGTGGATGTAGCTTAACGTGTGAAGGGGCTGATCTAGGATATCCTCCAGGGATGAGTCAGCCACGGTCTCAAGGACCGTCAGGGTCAGGGCCAGCTCTGCCTCCAAGAGAAAACAGGGCCTTGAGGAGAGGGGAGAGAGAACAGGTGAGGAAGGCTAGGCAAGAAGGCCCAGTGAAGAGAACAGTCTGGGGAGGCAAGCGGGAGGGGGACAGATGGCTGCATAGGTGGGAAGGGTGGATGCGGGAGAATGCAGGGGAGAGATCAGCGGAAGAAAGATGATGAGGGAGAGAGGGGAGAGTCAGCGGCGAGGAGGGCAGGGAAGCAGGGAAGAGGGAATGAGTGTTGAGAGCAGACAGTGACAAGGTGGGCAGGGCAAGGGGCACTGGTGGGAGACAGACCGGGAGAGAAAAGAAGAGAGAAATGAGAAGGAACAGGTGAGAGTGATAGGGAGAAGGTGAAGGAGACAGGGAAGTGAGGACAGGCAGAGAGATGATAAACAGGAATCCAGGGGAGGGATAGGGTCAAGGGAGCAGTTGAGGAGGGACAGGGGCAGGGGACAGGGGAGGAGAGATCAGAGAGAGGGAAGGGCAGGTAAGAAGGAGGAGGGGAGGGGCTGCCTGCAGAGCCAGGTCAGCGGGGCCTGATTCTCCAGACTCACCTGCAGCTGCCTCTGGTCTCGGGTCCTGGGGAAGAGACAGGAGCTGCAGTTCCAGTCCTTCTGCAAGAGTGTCTCTTCCTAGGGAGCAAGGGCAAGGTCAGCCCACAGCAGGAGTGCTGGAGGCTAGCAGCAAGGATGAAGGTTTAGCAGGAGGGCCTGAGTTTATCCATAGCATAGAGGATAGAGGTTAGTCATAGCGGAACAGTGAGAGGCCACCCCATACCAAGAGGATAGAGGTTAGCCAACAGTAGCAGAGCTTGGCTACAGCAGGAGGGGTAGAGGTTAGCCCACAACAGTAGGGACTTACCAAGGCATCCTTGGCTTTTTTGAAGGCCTCCAGCTCACTGGGTAACAGAGATTTGAACCTGCCAATGTTTCAGCTCTTCCCAGTGGAACTGGAAGCGGGGACAGAACATACCATGGCCAAGCCCAGCCCCACGGTCACCAGAACTAGGATCCATGCTGCAACTATGGCCAAATGGCCACTGCCTCCCCAGCTGTATGGCTTGCCTTTTAAACCAGGGCAAGTGAGCAATCCTGGCTGTGGTTTGTAAGGTGAAAAGGCAAATGGCTTTGACTCAACTGGCATGAGTGGGTGGAGCCAGCTGCTGAGCCCGGTGAACTGACAGGTGTCTGGGGGCCAGGTGAGCCCAGAGCTCTCCAAAAAGGAAAGAGAAACTGCAATTAAATCCCAGGCTGGAGCCTGAGAAGTTCCTGAGGCTAGTTTAGGAGTCCCTGGGACTTTGGGGAGCCCCTGATTGAGGCTGAGACAGGAGGAGAGATAGGAAGCTGTCCAGGCAGGGCAGGGGCTGTGGCAGGGTGTGTGTGGGCGAGGCTGCTGGAGTGGTGAAGAGGGGGCTTCCTCCACTGGTTTAAGCATGTTCCACAAACTCACTCTTTTTATGCTCCAAACATTCTCATAAGTAGGTATTTTTATGATCACCCCCATTTTATCAGTGAGGGAGCTAGGGCACCGGAAGGGAAAGTGACTTGCCTAAGGTCCCACAGGCGTCTCATGGCAGAGATGGAGTTTGGAGTCCCATGGGCTTACTCCCTAGTCTATAGACAGCCAGAGTAGGAGATGGGAACCTCTGGGACTCACAGACGCCCAGCTTTCTTTTCTCTCCCTCTGGGTTGCATGCAAGGGTAGGGAACTCCTCATTTGCCATGGAAGGAGCATTTGCTGGGGAGTGGAGGGGCTGCCTGGAAAGAAGGCAATGAGGAGGGCTTCCAGAAGGCAGGCAGAGCCTGGTCACTGTGCTGTCATAACCCCCTGGGGTAATAATAATTGTGTAACGGGTAGGGAGTTGCTCTGATGTGAAGGTACCTCATATTTTTTTCATTCCTTTATTTTTTTCTTTGCCCTGAGGTGCAGAAGGATATTAATCACACCCTTCAGATCATAACATAGGACCACAATTGAAAGACCCTCTAAAGTTTTACCTCCAGCCGCATGCCCAGTCCCCGATCCCACCCCATACTTTAATGCACAGCACTCCTTCACTTATTTATTCACCCAGTGATGGACACCTAGGTTGCCTCCAGCTCCCCATCACCTTAAGGATCACACACATCTTCTCTGTGGGGGGTTTTCTAGGATTTACTGTAGCACTGCAGCTGGGGCCCCCATCATATCCCTTCAGGTCATTTTCTCTCTCACTTGTGTATAGTGGTGGGCACTTCCCACACATGTTGTCCCTCCTCATGTGCCCATATCTTTCTGCTCCTCCATCTGAGGTCTTTCTCTGTCCGCATGCAGAACAGACCGGAAGTGCCAGGATTAATTCCCCAGGGGAAATCTTCAACCAGTGCGTGTCCTGAGCCTGTGATTAAATAATTCTGTTTCCCTTTTCCTCAGTGAGTCAATTCTGAAGTGTGTTAAACATGATTCCTCAACTCCTTAGACGGTCCCTGGTGCAAATGAGTCTAGTTACTCACGGTGGTCACCCTTTCGGGGTTGGGGCTAGCTAGGGTTAGGAAGTAAGGTGTGTAGGGTGCAAAATTCAAGGAAGCACTCACCCTGAGGTTCAGGCAAGTGCCCAGGTGCCTCACTTGTCTCACCTGACTCCCCACCATTTGTTGGCTTTATTCTCTTCCAGTCCCAATTTTCCCACTCACGTGCATTTCCTGGGGATACTTCCCAGAAAAACCACCTCTACCCTTGGCTCAGGGCAGGATTTGGGGAGATCCTAAACTAAGACATATATTCAGAAATCCTTTTCTGAGTTACAGGGCATCCCTGGACTTCTGTTGTCTAGTCAGCAATGTTCAATAGAACTTTCTGCAATGATGGAAGTGTTCTGTATTTCTATTGTCCAATACAGTAGTTACTAGCCACATGTGGCTGCTGAGTGCTTAAAATCTGGCTAGTGCAATGGAAGAGTGGAATTTTCAATTTTTTTCATTTAAATCAAATTGCTACTAACTACTATATATAAAATAGATCAACAACAAGGTCCTACTGTACAGCACAGGGAACTATATTCAGTACCTTGTAATAGCCTATAATGAAAAAGAATATTAAAAGGAATATATATATATATATACATATATACACTGAATCATCAGAAACTAACACAACCTTGTAAACCGACTATATGTCAATCAATCAATCAATCAATCAATCAATCAAAATCTAATTGCTTTGTGGGAATGGTGACAACCAGAATGGGCAGGGCAGTTCTAAATACTCATCTCTTGTTCTCCCAAATAGTTGCATCTGCTTCATTCCCTTTAGAGGTGCTCAAGAGATCCTGAATCCCTGCAGTAGGGTGGCCTCCTCCACACCTGGATCTGACTTAGATGATGAGGTCCTAGACTTTGACTGTGAATCTGATGCAAAATAGATGAGCCTTATGAGGCTGAGGAAAGAGATGAGTGAATTTTGCATGTGGAAGGAATATAAATATTTCATGGCCAGAGGGCAGATGGTAGTAGTTTTAAAACATGTTTTCAAAGTTTTTGACCCTTTTCCCACGTCCCTTCAATCTGGGTTGGCCTTTGTTGGGCTGTACGCTGCAAGCCTGCAAGACCGGTACTTGTTCAGCCTCAAGACTGAAAAAAGAGCTGGAGATGGTGACAGAGATATCAGTGATTTATTGGATAAGGGGGTCTGACATGTCTGAAGCAAGGTCCTGGAGCAACACCCCACTGTGTGTGTGAGACAGCTGGCAGGACATGGCAACAGCAGTCTTTGCTATGGGGTGAGGGATTGGGGAGTTTGGGGGAGGTACTAGTTTAGGGGAGATTCATGTCAGGTTGGTTCTTTGGTTACCAGGGAAACCAGCAGAGGAGCATGCCCCTTACCACCTCCTTGGGTAAGCTATCATGGTGGAGATGATCTGATCTAAAGATCAGAACAATCACTAACTAGTTGGGGCTGGGTGTAAGTCTGTAGGCATTGACTGATTAGGCTCTATGATTAAGAGGGGAGGTCAGTCATGTAAGTAGGATGTAGGTGAAGTGGGGACTGGTAGAGCAGGGGATGTGCAGAAAGCAAGAGAGCCGCCATCTTGGGTGGCCTGATCATACAGCCTTAGTGGCTCATGTGTAACCAAAGATGCTGCATGACCTCTCGGTCTAAGTCAGAAAAGATAGTCAGCTTCTGCTTGGTTCTCTTGAGACTCTCACTTTGGGGAAGGCCAGCTGCCATGTGAGAAGGATGTACCCTGAGACCACCATACTCCCAACTTCACTCAACATCAATGGCCAGCCATGTGAATGAGCCACTTTGGACATCCAGCCCAGCTCTCAGAACCCCCAAATTATGGTTGGGGCTCTATCATCTTTAATCTCTACCCCACCAAGGACCCTATACAGTCATTTTTACTTTACTGCTCCTAGGCATCTATGGCCCAGAGAACAAAATAATTATATATGGACACAAACATTCATACATATACAATCTCCACTTTCATATACAAATGGGTGTGTGTGTGTGTGTGTGTCTATATATATATATGCACACATAATACATACACATCTGGTTACAACTACTATGTAACAAATGATCCAAAACTCCAAAAACTGTGATTCAGCCACTGTACAAGGTGACTGTCACTGAGAGTATATAAACAGAGCTCTGATTATTGCCCCAGAAGTAACATTTTAAGAAAGGAATTAGGGCCTCATATTATAATACCCTAAATGTCCAAGACACAAAAGAAAATAATTCATTGTACTTGATATCTCAAGAAACAGGAAAAATGTAAATAGAATGGGAAAAGCCAATAAATAGATACCAACACTAAGATGATGCAGATAATGGAATTATCTGACAAGAATTTTAAAATGACTGTTGTAAAAATGCTTCAAGGAGCAATCATGAACACTTGAAACAAATTAAAAAATAGAAAGTCTCAGCAAAGAAATAGAAGACATAAAGAACTGAATGGACAGTTTTGAACTGAAAAATACAATACTTGAAATAAAACTCATGGGAAGGGCTAAATAGTGGAATGAAGATGAGTGAGGAAAGAATCAGTGATCTTGAAAATAGACCAATAGAAATTATCCAATCTGAATAACAGAGAGTAAATAGATTGAAGTCCAAACAAAAGAGAAGTAGATTTTTAAAAATTAAAAGGGACCTTTTAGGACAAAAGGAACCTTAGGGACTTTTGGGACAATAAAAAATTATCTAACATACACACCATTGAAGTTCCAGTAGAAAAACAGAAAGAAACTGGATGTGAAAAAAATTTTGAAGGAATAATGGCTAAAAATATTGCATATTTGGCAAACCATATAAACCCACAGATTCAAGAAACTGAATGACCCCCAAACAGGATAAATTCAAAGAAATTGATATCTAGGCACAGAATAGTCAAACTTCTGAAAACTAAAGACAAGGAAAGAATCTTGAAAGGAACCAGAGAGAAATGATCCATTATATTTCAGAGGGGACAATAATTTGATTGACAGTGCATTTCTCTTCAAAAACCATGGAGGTCAGGAGAAAATGGCACATTTTTCAAACACTGTAATAAAAGAACTGTCAACCCAGATTTCTCTATCCAGTGAAAATATTCCTTAAGAAAGAATGTGAATTAAAGAATTTTTTAAATTTATTTTTTGAGTGGGGAGGTAATTAGGTTTATTCATTTATTTGTTTTTAGAGGAGGTACTGGGGATTGAACCCAGGACCTCATGCATGCAATCTACCACTTGAGCGATGCCCTCCCCACAAGACATTTTTAAATGAAGAAAACTAAGAGAATCTGTTATCAGCAAGCCTGTATTAAAAGTTCTGCTGAAGTTCTATAAATAAAAGAAAATAAAAACCAAAGGAAACTTAGAATATCAGGAATGAAGAAAGGCTGATGAAATGAGCAAATATGCAGGTAAATATAATAGACTATTCTTCTCTCAAGTGTTGTTTTTTTCCTTTTTCTTATTTCCCATTTATCTTTGGCTCTGGGGACAATGTCATCTTTTCAGTATGAAAATAAACAGCAAGTTTGACACAAAATAGAAATCTGAAGTGAATAGGACAAAACCCAGGATAGTGGGGAAAAGGCAAGAGCAAAAGTAAGAGATGAGATGTTGCCAAGAGATAGAGGGTGTTCTGTCCCCTCTCGGGGGATTGACAAACATTTAGGTGGCAGGACACACGTATCCATATATGTACAGAAGGGCTGGTGTTCATTTTTTGTGTGTGTGTACAAAAGGATGGGGTTGAGGAGGGCCTTTCTGGATGCTTAGGGACCAAAGCTAGTCTCTCTCTTGCTCCTCTTCACCCTCTTCTCCACTTAGAGGAAAGGAAGGAAGGAATCCAACATATGAAGAAGGTAAAGTGGGAGAGGGAAGGATCCCCCTTAACAAGGTGGGGTCAGATCCCTGCAGAAGGAGCAGCTCAGGACAGAGTTTGGCTCCTGTCAAGTTTTCAAAATAACATTAGATGTTTGAAAGCAAATTCTACTACTGTCCAGTGTAATTCTAAGTATATTTAAAGAGACATTTAAGAGTTTATGTACTTATAAAGCAGAGAGAGTAAAGAGACCTAAATAGTGATAAGGTTCCTCATTTCATTTGAAGTGATAAAATGTCAACACTATTATGCTGTGATAAGTTATATGTATATGAGTGGAAAAAGATATAACAGAGAAATCTGGAGTGCCAATATAAATACTAGATAAAACAGACTTTAGGAAATTATTAAGAAAATTATCAGAGGCAGAGAAGAACACTACATAATGATAATAGGGTCAATATACCAAGGAAACAAAACAATACTAAATGTGTATGCACCAACTAACAGAGCTTCAAAATACAGTAAGCAAAAACCAAAGCATAGAAAGGAGAAATAGAAAAATGCACAATTATAGTGGGGTACTTCAGTATCTCTCTCAGAATGACTAGATGCAAAAATCAGCAAGGATATAGTAGACTGAACAATACCATCAACCAACAGGATCTAACTGACATTTGTAGAACATTCCACCCAACTAGAATATACATTCTTTTCGAGGGCACGTGGAACATTAAACAAGATAGCTGTATCCCAGCTTATAAAATCAATGTCAACAAACTTAAAAGAATTAAAATAATATAGAATATATTTTCTGACTATGATGGAGTCAAACTAGAAATTAATACAGAAAGACAGCAGGAAAATTTCCAAACACTTGGAAATTAAATAATGTATTCCTGAACAATCCATGGGTCAAAGAAGAAATCTCAAGGCACATAAAAAATATGCTGAACTGAATGAAAATGAAAATACACTGTATAAAAATTTATGAGATACAGCTAAAGCAGTGCTTAGAAATTTATAGCATTAAATACTTATCCTGAAAAATATTGTTTCAAATCAACAATTTAAGCATCCTCAAGAAACTAGAAGAAGAAAAGCAAAATAAACCCAAAGCAAACACAAGGAAATAAATAAGAAGGATAAGAATAAAGATAAAATAACCAGAAAAACAATAAGGGCAATCAATGAAGTAAAAAGCTGGTTCTTTAAAAGTATCATAAAATTGATAAAGTTTTAGCAAGACTGAAGAATTAAAAAATGGATAAGACACCAATGACCACAATCATCAATGAAAGAAGAGATATCACTGCATACCTCACAGGAAATAAGGGACTACTACAAGTAATTCTAAGCATATACGTTCAACAACTTAGGCAAAATCTCAAAAACAACACACTACCAAAGTTCACCTAAGATCAAATAGGTAATATAAAAATCTTAACCATTGAAGAAATTTAATCTGTAATTTAAAAAACTTCCAAGAAAGAAATCAACAGACCTGGACGGTTTAACTGTAGAATTATACCAAATATTAATTCAAGAAAGAATTAACACCAATTCTTCACAATAGCTTCCAGAAAATAAAAGAGGAGGCAACAGTTTCCAATTCGTTTTATAAAGCCAGGATTGCATTTCATCCCAAAGCAAGATAAAGATAGAACAAAAACAGAGAAAAGAAAAGAAAAGAAAAAAGAAGAGGAAATCAACTACGCTTCAATTAAAAAAAAAAAAAAAAAGGAAACTGTAGATCAGTATTCCTCATGAATATAGACCAAAAGAATAAAACCCTCAAAAATTAGCAAATTGTATCTGGCAATAAAAATACATATAAAAAGGTAGTATAAATCCAGAAAAAATGAAAATAGAAACTCAGAAAGATACTTGTATGCCTATGTTTATAGCGGCATTATTCCCAGTAGCCTAAGGTGGAAAAAAGCCAGAGGTCTTGTTTCTCACCCTAAAGTGGGAACAGATGAATGGCTAAACAAAATGTGGTATATACATATAATGGAATGTTATTCAGCTATAAAATGGAATTACATTCTGATATCTGCTACAACACGGATGAACCTTGAAAACATTATGCTAAGTGAAATAAGACAGACGTAAAGAACAAATATTGTATGGTTCCTACTTATAGGAAATATCTAGGACAGGCAAGTTCATAGATACAGAAAGTAGCAGGTAACCAGGATTGGGAACATGGGAGAAAGAGGAATTATTGCTTAATGCGTACAGAGTTTCTGTTTGGGGGGTTGAAAAAATTTTGAGAATAGTGGTGATCGTTGTACAATATAGTGATTTTATTTAATGCCACTGAACTGTATACTTAAAAATATTTATAATAGAAAATTTTACTATATATATATCTATCCATCTCTTTATCTATCTATCTATCTATCTATCTATCTATCTATCTATTTGTATTTATCTTTTTAACCACAGTTAAGGTGGGGGAAAACTGGAAAAACAGAAGTCCAAAGCAAATAAAGATGTTTTATATTTTTTAAAAAATCATATGCAATGACCAAGTGGAGATTTATTCCATGAATGCAGGTTCAATATTTGAAAATCTATCAGTGGAATCTACCATCTTAACAGACAAAAGAAAAAAAAAAGTCGTATGATCGTATCAATCAATGCAGAAAAGGTATTTGACAAAATCTAACATCCATTCCTGATTGAAAACTCTCAGCAACCAAGGAATAGAGGGAAACTTTTTCGACCTGATAAAGAAAATCAGTGAGAATCCTTCAGGTAATCTCACAACAGTGAAATACTGAATGTTCTTCACCTTAAAATCAGGTAAGGATGCCCATTCTCGCCATTCTGTGGTGAAGTACAGATAATATCAAATTTACCATCTTAACCATTATTAAGGGTGCAGTTCAGTAGCATTAAGTACATTCTCATTGTTGTGCTGTCATCATCGGCATCTATCCACAGAACTCTTTTTATCTCGCAAAACTGAAACTCTGTAAGCAGTAACTCCCCATTCCCCCTTACGCCTTGCCTCTGGCAACCACCACTCCACTTTCTATCTCTATGAATCTGACCACTCTGTGGCACCTCACATACAAAGAATCATACAGTATTTGGCCTTCTCTGACCATCTTATTTCACTAGCATGATGTCCTCAAGGTTTATCCATGTTGTAGCATGTGTCAGAATTTCCTCTAATTTTAAGGCTGAATAATACTCCATCACATGTTTATATCACATTTTGTTTATCCAGTTGAGACAAGAAGACAAGAGTGCAGACATTTTGGAAAAGGATCGGGGAACGGCCTTGGGCAAAATGGGCTTGGAAGCTTTGATCAGTAGCAGGTGGCTTCGTGGTGGCTGTCAGGAATAGGAAATGCTTCTGTGAGGGGAAAGGATTTTCTGCCAGAAAGTACAGGAACAGATAAGGTTAAAATTTACAGTTGAGTTTCTGGCAACTCGGTATAATCATTAGTGTAACAGAGATAAAGTTAATCTTTTATTCCTGTGAGCCTGCTTTTTGTCTCTGGGACTCAGGCCCCCAGGGCCTTTGTTCTTTAGCTTCCAAGCTGTAACAAAAGTTAAAAATAAGATAGAGATAATTCCTTCTTTTCCTTGGTTGCAAGTATTCTCAATCAGGATTGGATGTTAGATTTGGTCAAATGCCTTTTCTGCATTGATTGATATGATCACATGACTTTTATCAAATGTTATTCTCTGTTTTGCAACTTTTATTGAATGGAAAAGTGTTACCTCTTTACAGGTCACAGCCTTGAGAGTGGGTTACCCTCTGTATTTCAGGCTATAGGTAACTTTTTTTACAAGTTGAAGAGCCAGTGTGACGAAACACAGGAAACAGAGCACAAAGTTTAGCGCTAAAGGAATAGATTCAATATGGAGTCAGGTTTGTTCTTCTCTTTTACAGAAAGACATCAAAGGAGAAATAAATAAAGGTAAAGATACATGGTGTTAATGAACTGGTATGTTCAGTGTGGTAAAGATGTCAGTTCTCCCCAAACTGATCTGTGAGTCAATGCAAAGCTTATGTATATACAAGCTTATCTTGAAATTTATATGGAAAAGAAAAGGAATTAGAACAGCTAAAAGTATTAAAAATTAAAAAAAAAAGAGGAATCACACTACCTGATTTGAAGACTTATTAGATAGTGACAGTAATCAAGACAGTGTGGTACTGAAACACAGATGCAAATCAGTGGAACAGAAAAGAGAACCCCAAATTGGAGCCACGTAAGTATGCCCAAATGAATTTTGACAAAAATTGAAAAACAACTCAATAAAGGAAGGGTAGTCTTTTTAACAAATGGTGCTGGAACAACTGGACATTAATAGACGAAAATATGAACCTTGACCTGAACCTCACACCTTATACAAAAATTAACTCAAAAAGGGTCATAGATCTTCATGTAAAAGGTAAAACGGTAAACTTTTAGAACAGTGGAGAAAATCCTCACGACATGGGGTTAAGCAGAGTTCTTAGACTTGACACCAAAAGCACTATCCTTTAAAAAAACAAAAAATATCAATTGGACTTCATCAAAATTAAAAACTTTTACCCTGTGAGAGGCTCTGTTCAAAGGATGAGAAGATAAGGAGGTGGGGAATATAGCTCAGTGGTAGAGCACATGCTTAGCACGCATGAGGTTCAATCCCCAGTACCTCTACTAAAAACAAACAAACAAACCTTATTACCTCTCCCACTGCTGCCCCCTCTCCAAAAAAGATGAGAAGATAAAAGCTGGAATGAAGCTACTGGCTGGAAGACAGTATTTGCAAACCACATATCCATCATTTATCTAGAATATATTTTGAAACTCAAAACTCATCAGTTAAAAAAAACCCCAAAAATCCAACCGGAAAATGGACAGAGAACATTGACATTTCATCAAACAGTATATTCAGGTGGCCAGTGAACATAAGAAAAGATGTCAGCATCACTAGCCATTAGAGAAATGCAAATTAAAATCATGATGAAATACCACTACACACCCATTAGCCTGACCTAACCATAATAATACTGATAGGATTAAATGCTGGTGAGGATTCGAAGAAACTGGAACTCTCCGACATTGCTGGTGGGAATGTAAAGTGGTACAGCCACTCTAGAAAACAGGTAGAGGTTTCTGAAAAAGTAAAGCACACACTTATGTCACATGACTCACCAGTCACACTCCTGGGCTTTATCCTAGAGATATAAAAATGCATGTTCACACGAAAACCAGATATGAATGTTCATAGCAGCTTTAATAGCCCATATAACTATTCAATACTAGCTAAACTAGTTAATATTAATAGTTTGTAGTAGCCTCAAACAAGAAACAATCCATATGTCCTTCAACTGGTAGTTAATATTCCATTGTTGGCACTTCCATACAATGGAATAATACTCAGCAATAAAAAAGAAGGAATTATTGTAGTGATACAACAATTTGGGTGGATTTTAAGGGTCTTTTGTTGAATGAAAAAAGCCAATCTCAAAATGTTACATACTGTAGGATTTCATTTATATAATGTTCTTGAAATGACAAATTATAGAGATGGAGAACAGATTAGTAGTTGTCAAGGGTAACAGAAGAGGAGGGAAGGTGTGACTATATAAAGGGGTGGCACTTGGGCATTTCTTTGCATTGAGGAGACAATTCTGTATCTTGAGTGTGGTACTTATACATGTGATAAAATGTCACGGAATTATACACAAAGTCCAGAAAAAAAAAAAAAGAGGACATTGGAAAGATAGTGAAGTCCCAATAAAATCTGTGGTCTCGTTAATTGCATTGCAACAATGTCAATTTCCTAGTTTGAGACGGTGCTATAGTTCTTTAATGATGGGTGCAGGGAGTCTCAATGTAGTATTTTTTTTTTTTTTGCAACTTCTTGTAAGACTAAGTAGTATTGTAAAACTTTAGAAATTTTTATTTTCTTGTGTACTATGTACTATATGTACTAAAATGTACTGAAAGAAAAATGATTCCATGTGTATTTTTCCATTCAGCTTATACTCTTTTCCCCTTCTTTCCACCCCTTTCCCTTCCCTTTCCACCCCTCCCTTCCCCACTCCAACCCCCTTAGATATCCATTGCTAACTCACAGCTTTTTCTGTACGCTTATATCAAATGCAGGTTCACGCACATATTCTCACTAGCTTTTACAAGCGTGGTGTCAATCATATGTTTTCCTGCAATTTGCTTTTCTCGTTTTGTAATATTCTTGGAAACAGGCTATCTTGTCCTGGGTGGTCTGGGTAGATCTGGGGAAGGATTAAGGGGAAGGCATAGGTCCCCAGATGGGGGTGGGAAAAGCTGAGTCCAGGACCCTCATTGGGGTCTCAGCCTCTCTTTTTACTGCCCTTCCCTCCCTCAGTATCTGCCGGGCCCCCTCAAAATCTCTGGTGTGTCTCTCAGAACCCCGCAATGCAGGAGGGGGAACCCAAGAGACAAACACAGGGCTTATTTTCAAGGGCAGAGGTTGGGTGACAGGCAGAAAGAGCAAACCTCGGTTCTGTTGGGAGTAGAGGAGGTGGACTGGCTCCAACACCTTGCCCTGCAAAACCTCAGTCCCACCCCCAGATTCCAACCCCAGGGGACCTCCATCTCCTACACAACCCACTGCTTGCCTATCCCTCCCTCACAGGTCTGAGAGATCCCACTGGCCCCACATCCCTGCCCTGCCCTGAGGTCCGCAGCCATGCTTTTCCCTGCCCTAGGGTGTCCAGAAGCCCTGAGGAACTTTGAGGGGTCCTGGGTAGGAAACAGGAAGCCCCTGCTGGCAAAAAGGATACAGAAGAGGGGACAAGGGGAGAGTAAGTGAAGGGGAAAAGATGAAAAAGGACAGAGGTGGAGGGTTAAAGGTGAAGGGGGACATGTATGAGGAGTGACTGAGAGGCGACAGGTGGGCAAGGAAGGTGAGAGGAGCCTGGACTAGGTAAGAATGTGATGAGAGAATTGGTGAAGGGGGCAGGGTGCTGGGATAGTGAGTGGAAGAGCTGAGGGGAAGTTAGGGGAGGGAGAGAGGTGAGGGGAGACAGGTTAGAGAGGCTGGGGAGGCGGTGAGCTGGGTGAAAGGACCAGGTGAGGCTGCCAGGTGAGGCAGGAGAGCTGGCATGCCCATTGCACTCTCCTCCCTCTCTCTGAATTGCTCATTGCCTGTGCCCACCCCCTGAGCCACCCAAGTGTGTCTCCTCACACATCTCTCTTCAACCTGACCCTGTGGGTCTCCTCACTAATCACCTGTCCCCCTGTCCTGCTCAGTCTTGCCCCCACATATACCCATCCTGTAAACTCCCCCAACTCCTCACTTGCTAAACAGGTCCCAGCTTTCAGGTGCGGCAGGAGCCATGGCCCACTGAGTCCCTAAGAATTCTCTCTTCTCTTCTCTCATCAGATATTAATGAGCCCCTACTGTGTGCCCAGGATGATCAAGTTTACTGCCTTAGTCCCTGGGGGAGAGGGTCTGAGGATAGCAGTGGGGTGAGAGGGGTTCTCAGCCCACAGCATGAGGGATGGAGGGGAGAGGGTGGGCCTCAGTAGTAAGAGCTACCACTGCTTCCTCCCAACGAGGGAGAGTGTGAGTCCACAGAGGACCTGGGAGGGGCGTGTTGGCAGTGGGAGCACCGGAGTTGAGGCTTTAGCAGGCAAGTGGGAACTCATAAACTACAGTGCCTACAGTTGAATGCTTACCCTATACTAGGCACTACTCTAAATATGTCACTTGTGTTATTCCCCCTAAATCCTCAGAACAGTCTTAGGAAGTCAGACATATTTATTTATATTTCCCATTTTCCAGGTAAGGAAACTGAGCCACAGAAAAGTAAAGTAAACTGCCCTAGGCCACACAGCTCACAGGTGGTGGAGTCACATTCAAACTCAGGTCTGCCTGGCCCCAGAGCTTGCCTTCTTAAGCTTCATGGGGGAGACTTGCAAAGGTGGTGGCCTCTGCTCTCTTGGATGCTTGGCGACTAGAACCTCATGACACAGCAGTCTTTCCCAGGTGTGCAGGCCCCTGAGGGTGCCACCTGGACCAGGACTGGACCTGTGGTTCTGCCTGTTGGATGGACAGACCGAAGGGATAAAGATATGGCAGGGAGAGGGGAGTCACGGCTGGGCCATGGATTGGGGCAGATGGATGGATGGATGGATGGACATTGATCAGGGGAGGGAGGTCTGCCTCATCTAGCTTTGCCTCTAACTCCTGGCTGTGGAAAGGGTTGGCACTTCTCTATGGTTGTATTTCTCCTCAAGTCTGTGTCCCGCTTTGGGTAAGTCTGGGTTCAGCTTTTGATTTCTTGGGTCTCAGTCTCTGGTGCTTTGCCGCTGTCTGTTTCCTATCTGACCTCTGTCTGGGTGTCTGCTTCTCCATTTCAGTCTGTTTCCATGCTTTCATTGATATCTCCATGGCTCCTAGGGTCCCAGGGGGGCAGGTTTTAGCCTTGCTCAGTGTTTTTCAGCCTCAGCTGCATGTTAGAAACACCTTGGGAGTTGATAATAATCATAACAAAATAGCAAATATTTATTTGGTGTATCTTCTATACTAGACACTGTTAGACTTCTGTTAACTCATTTAATCCTGACTGTGACCTTATGAGGTAGATATTAGTATTACCCTCATTTACAAATGAGGAAGCTGAGACCTCAAGAAGACACTTCCCAAGCTCATAGTTAATAATAAGCAGAACTGGGATTGAACTCAGTGCTCCTTAAACTTTAACATATGTCTGAATCACCTGGGGCTATTGTTAAAATGCAGATTTCTGATTCAGTAGGTTGCGTCTGAGATCCTGCATTACTAACACCTCCCAAGGTGATGCCAATGGTCCATGGACCACACTTTGAGAAGCAATATTTTAACCATTACATGTTACCACTCTCAGTACAGAGCAGTGGTTCTCAAAGTGTGGTCCTTGGAGCAACAGCAGCAGCTCCATCTGGGAACCTGTTAGAAATGCAAATTCTCTGAGCTACACTGAATCAGAAATTCTGGCCGTGGGGTCCAGCAATCTATAGTTTAGCAAGACTTCCTGCTGATTCTGCTGCACATTAAAGTTTGAGAACCACTGACAGACTGCAAGAATCAAAACCAATCAAATCTCTAGGATTGCAGCCCCAATGTTGGTGCCTCTAGACTTCCCTAGGTGATTGTAAAGCAAGCCAAGGCCGTGACCCACCAGGTTGGCTGGAGGGAGAATCCTAGTTTGTGTGAATAAAGCAAATACACCAGCTGAATTTGGAATTTGCTGGCAGGGTTTGGGCAGGCCTGGGGAAGCCCAGGTGGGTGGTGGCCAGGAGATGATAAATGGGAGATGGAATTTGGGAGTTCCAGAAAGGAGGCTAGAACAGGGAGCCTGGGATCCTTCTAAGACATCCTTGGGCTGGCAAATCCTTAGAACACATGGAATGGTGGCAAGGGAGGAAGTTGCTGTGAGTCACCTCTATTTTCTCTGTGAGGAACATAAAATTAGGGGGTAGATGTTTTGGGAGAAATTGAGGCATGGTGGAGGGCTTTCTTGGCATCTCAGGGGACACATGTAGGGATTTTGGGGTGCCAGAACAAAGAGGATGGGTTTAGATGAGTTGTCTCAACACATCCCATAATAAATAATGATAACAGCAGTGTATGAAATGTGCTAAGTGCTCTATTCCCATGATTGTATAGACTCCCCATAACCCTATGCAGTAAGTATTGCCCTCCTTTTCCTGTTGATGAAATTGAGGCTTCATTGTAACCCTCAAGTCATCCTTGATCTGTCTTTCTCTCTCTCACTTTCTCTGTCTGTTTCTTTTTCTTTCACACATAGTCCATGCTATTTTCAATTCATCAACAAATCCTGCTGGCTGTACTTTCTTTTTTTAAAAAAATTAATTAATTAGTTAATTAAGTTGAAGTGTAGTCGATTTACAATGTTGTGTTAATTTCTGGTGTACAGCAGGGTGATTCGCTTATACATGCACATACACTCCTTTTCATATTCTTTCTCATTAGAGATTACTGCAAGATATTGAATATAGTTCCCTGTGCTATACAGTAGGGCCTTGTTGTTTATCTGTTTTATATATAGTAGTTAGTATCTACTAATCTAAAACTCCCAATTTATCCCTCCCCATTCCCTTTCCATAAGTTTGTTTTCTATGTCTGTGAGTCTGTTCTGTTTTGTAAATAAATTCATTTGTGTCATATTTTAGATTCCACATATAAGTGATACCATATGATATTTGTCTTTCTCTTTCTGACTGACTTCACTTAGTATGATATCTCCATCCATGTTGCTGCAAATGGCATTATTTCATTCTTTTTTATGGCTGAGTAGCATTCCATTGTGTGTGTATATATATGTGTGTGTATATATATCTATCTCACATCTTTTTTATCCATTCATCTGCTGATGGGCATTTAGGTTGCTTCCATGTTTTGGCTATTACATCTCTTTTTTAAACAACAAAATCCAACATTTATTGAGCACTTATTATCTTCCAGCTACTATAATCTGCTTCATTTAATTCTCATAATCACTACAAGAAGTAGGTGTTATTATTATTCCAACTTTATAGAAGAGGAAACTGAAGATCAGCAAAGTGAAGCAACCTACTCAAGGAAGGTCAAGTGATTTGTAAGTGGCACCGAGCTTTATATTCAAGACTGTGTTATGTATTTCATACTCTATTTCCCTCTGACCTTATTTTACATATTTTTTTGGTAACAGCTTTCTTGAGATATATAATTCACATACCGTATAATTCACCCATTTAAAGTGTACAATTCCATGGATTTTTAATATATTCACCACAGTCTATTTTAGAACATTTTCATTGCCCCCCAAAGAAATCCTGTAGTGCTCCAGCAGTCACTCCCCATTTCCTCTCAATCCCCGCTCCCCACACAGCCCTAGGCAACCACTAATCTACTTTCTGTCTCTATGGATTTGCCTAGTCTAGACATTTCATACAAATAGAATCTTATAATATTTTGTCTTTTGTGTCTGGCTTCTTTCACTTAGTATAATGTTTTCAAGGTTTATCTATATATCGTAGATTGTATCAGTACTTCATTTCTTTTTATGGCTGATGACATTCCATTGTATGGGTAGATTTTGTTTATCCATTCATTGATTGGTGGACTTTGGGGTTGTTTTCACTCATTGGCTGTTACGAATAATGCTGCTCTGAACATCGATGTACAACTTTTTGTGTGGATACATGTTTTCATTTCTATTGGCTATTGTGGCTGACTTTTTTTTTTTTTTTTTGGTGGTAATCAGGTTTATTTATTTATTTATATTTAAGGGAGGTACTGGGGATTAAACACAGGACTTCGTGCATGCTAAGTATGCACTCTACCACTTGAGCTATACCCTCCCTGCTATGCTGGCTTTTGAACCAAAGCTTTTGTGGCTTCTGTGGCTTCCGAAGCATCTGATTGGTGGTGTCCAGGTCACATGTATACAGAAATACATTCCAGGAGAAAGGGAATCTGGGAGTGTGTTTTTTGCCTTTTACCTGAGGAAGCCTGAGTCTCATAATGTGGAGTTACCAAAATGTGAGAGGGTATTTTTATAAATTTTAAAAGTCTTGCTTCTTGGTTCTGCATTTACTGGTTTTGCCTGCTCTTTGATAACAGAGCTAGGCTTCCTACGCATTTCTCTTTGGCCTGTCAGGAAGGTGTCAGCCAGGCCAGTAGAGGGCGCCAGAGGTTGCTTGTAAGAGAAAGGGGCTTTCTCTCCTGGTTCTGGGGTGGGTTTTTTTTTTTTTTTTCTCTTTCTTTTTGCCCCTGCTTGGTCTTGTGTGGTTTCTGCTGGCCGTATTACTGCAGGGTACAGCTTTCTCCACCTTCTCTGTGCTTTCTCTCTTGACTTCAGTGGCAGTAGGGTATCTGGGAGCCTCAGGCAGCCTGGGCTGTACCCTGACTGGTCACTGCTTTTACATCCTCTCCTCAGCCCTGTGAAAATTAATAAAGGGAAACCTCACTAAAATGGAATCAGGAGGTACATACTTTGAATCTTCCGCAGGAAGTGCTACTACTTTACTGACGCCAGCAGGGGGAAGGAATTTTTCCTCCTTGTCTGGCAATGGCTCAGCCAATGAGAGGCTATCACAACTCAGCCAATGAGATGTTACTGTACTTGGAACTCCCAGTTTCCTCCAATGGACTTTTGTTTATAACGGCCCCTCCCCACTTCCCTTCTCCTCTATAAAAGAGTAACCTCTCCTTTGCTTTATGAGACTTGCATGTGATTCACCAGAGTTGCACATCCTGAATTGCAATTCTTTGCTGCTTCTGAATAAATCTACTTTACTAGTAAAATAACTGGCTGTTTTATTGTTTTAGGTTAACAGCCCCAAGCACATGCATGCTGGGAAATGGTGTGGCATACTGTTGGGGACATGAGTCTGGCTGTCTAGTGAGCTGATGATCCAATTCTCAGCCCATATCTGTCCTGCAGCTGCCTTGGCCAAGCCACACACAGAAGTACACTAGACCCCTGTAGTGGATGTCTTCCTAGCTCCCAGTTCCATCAGCATCTGGCAGCCCCCTGACTCCCTCTGTGTGCCCACCCACCAGCCTTTGCTTGTCTGTATCCAGAGCATTGTTTCTACTGACCTGATGACTGTTGATGAACTCTGGCCCTGATGACCCAGAAGACTAGCATTTTTATAACAGGTATTTGTGGATGAATGGATAATACACAATGAAGTGAAATAGCTTACTAAGGTTACACAACTAGGAAATGCTGATGCCAAGATCCTAGCTATCCTAGCTGCAAGGGAGGCTGGTAAATATCTTTTAGTCTGGTACATTGCCATCTGCAATTAAATCGGGGTTCTGTTACTAAAGAAGTGGAGAATGGATGTAGCCTAGTCCAGTAGCAGTCTTTGCCACACACCTATAGCCAGATGGTGAGCGTGCTGCTGTGGAGAATAACAGAAATGTCAGGTTGAGAAGCATTTTCCACAAGACTGTCAAAGTTTTATGAGAGCAAGGATTTTTATGTGTTTTCTTCACCACTGTTTACCCAGTGCCTAGAACAATGCCTGGCACACAGTAGGCACTCAATAAGAATTGAAAATGTGCCTCTAGCTAACACTCCAAGGAGCAGGAAAAAAAAATTATGATTGTTTGGAATGTGGTAGAAGTTTAAAAAAAACAACTTGTTGATTTGTCCCCAGTTTTTTATTTGGAAAACTTTCACTCCTACAGAAAAGTTATAAAAGTAGTACAATGAACACTCATATACCCTTCACCTCAATTCAAGAGTGTTAATATTCTACCTTCCTTTCTTCCACTTGAAAGTAAGTTGCAGACATCACAATACTTCCCAGCTAAATACTTTCTATGAAGCTCCTAGAAACAAGGACATTTCCTATATAAATCACAACATTCCACAATTTTAACATTATAGTAACAGGATCAAAGCTATATTATCTAATATACACTCCACATTCAAATTTATCCAGTTATCTTAATAAAAGCTTTGTTCTTTTTATTTTTCTTCAAATTCATGGTCAATGTCATGTCTCTATCTGTCCTTTGATCTGGAGCAGCTCCATAGCCTTTTTGTTTTGTTTTATTTTTTCATGACATTGACATTTTTGAAGACTTGAAGCTAGTTGTTCTGTAGACTGTTTTGGCTTGGGTTTGTCTGATTCTTTATTCATGATTTAAATTCAGGTTAAACCTCTTGGCCAAGAATAATTCAGAGATGATGTTGTGTCCTCAGTGACTCACATCCTGAAGAACATGATGTCAGTTTATCTCTCCTTCGGTGATTGGGGTAAGGTGGAGTCTGCCAGATTTCTCCTTTGTAAAGGTTTCTTTCCTTCCTTCTAATTAATAAGTCATCTGTGGGATGATACTGGAGATTATGTGACTATCCTGTGCTCTAACAACTTTCATTCAAGGCTTTTAACATACATGGATGATCCTCATCTGTATCAATTATTCTATTGGTGGTTGAAAACTGCCTTGAAGATTTTGAAATACCATTTTTTGTTCTAACATAAACAGTGCAGATTTTTCATCAAGATAGAAAAACTTTTCAGGACTCAAGTATTCTTTGACAACAATGTAGAAACAAGTTTTTCTTCCTTTCTTCTTGATGTATTTTTGTAGCTAGATTCCCCCACAGCCTGAATCTCTTTGTCTGTCTGTCTCTGTTCCCCTCCTTACTGGTTTTTCCCTTTCCTTGTTCAAAATTCCTTGGAAAAACTGGCCAGGAGTCCCTATGTTCTAGTGTTTGTAGAGAAATTGTTAAGCTCCAGTGGGTGATGAAGCTTCAGGACCACAAACAGATGATGATGACGATGATGATGGTGGTGGTAAAACTAACATTTATTGAGCACAGATGATGTACTGAGAATTATTCTGTGGCTTATATGTATTAAATAACTTTAGATTTTCAACAACCTTATGAATTAGGTGTCATTTTTATCCTTATTTCAGAGGAAAGTGAGGTACAGAGAGGTTAGATGATTTGATCAAAGGCACGTATCTAGTAAGTGGCAGATCTGGGACTTGAACCCAGTAATCTCACCTGAGACTATCTATCTGACTCACTTCAACTTTCACAAAGAGACTTTGTAAAGAGAAAGACTTTGAAGCAGCTAGCAGATATCTTGCAAAGAGACTGATATTTATATCAGTCAGGGTTCCTTTCTAGAAGAAATAAACCACTCTAGCTATTCTAAACAGGAAGGAGTTTAATAGTATGGATTAGACACTTACTGTGATGGCTAATTTTATGTGTCAGCTTGGCTGGGGCATGGTATCCAGATATTTGGTCAAACATTATTCTGGATGTTTCTGTGAGGGTGTTTTTGGGTGAAGTTAGCATTTAAATCAGTGGACTTTGAGTAAAACAGATTGCCCTTAGGTGTCATTTTCATGTGGATGGGCATGTGGATGGGCCTCATCCAATCAGTTGAAGGCCTGAATAGAACAAAAGGAGTGACCTTCTCTGAGCAACAGGAAGTTCTGCCAGCAGACAGCCTTTGGACTTGAACTGCAACATCCTCTCTTTCCAGGATAAACAGCTTTTCAGTGCACCCTGCAGATTTGGGACTTCCATAATCATGTGAGTCAACTCCTTCAAATAAATCTGTCTCTCTCTTTCTGACTCTATCTATATATCTGTATCTATATCTATATCTATCTCCTATTGGTTCTGTTTCTCAGGAGAACCCTGACCAATATACTTACAAAATCACCTAAAGGATCAGAGGAGAAAGCTGTAGGCTTGCCCTCCAGAAATGACTCTCAAACAATGCTGCAGAAGTTGCCCACAAGAACTTGCTATTTCTGCCACAAACAGCAGATGTGAATTCAACAGGTTATTGTGGGACTGTTGAATTCAGGAGCAAATTGGGAGGACTGATTACTCATCTAGTCTCAGCCCTAAGCTCCTTTGTCTCTGCCCTGTGATTATAGGGTGGAAAGCCTACAAACTACATTTTCCTAGGCTACTTTGCCACCTTCTGATAAGTTCTGCCAATGAGAGAAGAGAGGAGCAGGAACTTTCTTTCTGCCTCTAGCATCCTCTCAGTAGCTGTGTGTCATAGCTGGGATTCCCAGAGAGAAGGGTAGGGAGGGCTTTTGAGATCAACATCTGTGGGAGAGAGGGGACTGAAGCAGAATTGGGCAGAGAGGAAGTTGAACTGTGATACATTCCCGATCAAGTCCTCTCTCAACCTTGTGGGAGCTCTGGATCACCCTTCAGAATTGTCTTGAGTTGGGATGAAGGATCTGGGTTTTTATACTCCCATGTTCATCAGTCATTGATGCAGGCTGCCATGGAGTGAGGTGTGAATTTAGGCAAAGCAGTTTTCTTCAGCTTTGACTGCAAATAACTGAAAACCCTATCTCACCTGGGCTTAAGCCTTAAAGAAAAATGTATGTTGCCACAAGTAAGGAGTCTAAACGTAGGTGGCTCTGGAGGGAAGATAGTGCATTTTAGATCAAGGAAGTATGGAGGGCTTAGATTCCTTCCACCTGTCTGATCTTCTAGTCTTAGAGAATTGGCTTATCCCCAGATCCTCATGATCCCACGATGGCTGCTGAAGTTCCAGGCTTCACATGCAGACATGGCAACATCCAGGGTAAGAAAGGGATGGAATGACCTCCTAGTGTTGAGGCGGGAAGCCCCATAAAAAGACCGGCTGGACCCCTAGGCAAGGCCGCTGCTCTCCTCCCAGCACCGTCCAGTTCCTTGGCCCAGAGCCTCTAGCTCACTTTTTGCCTCTAAAGCAGCTAACTTACACCTAAAATTTTATTGGTTCCCTGATCTTATTTCTGATTGGTTATTTCCTTCACTCCTGATTGGTTATTACTCTCACTTCTGATTGGTCCACTTCCCTAACTTCTGATTGGTCCATTTGTAGTACTTTATTTGCATGGAGCTCACTCCTGATTGGTTATTTCTCTCACTCCTGATTGGTCCATTCCCCTCACTCCTGATTGGGCTATTTCTACAAAGCTTGTTCCTGATTGGTCAACTTCTGTTATACTTTATTTGCATATGATGTTGCAAAGTGTAAGAATGGCAGCCTATAAAAGGCCTGTGTAAACCTACAGATGGGGTCCAGAGCTTGAAGTGTTAAGTTTTCTGGGCCCGCTAGTGTAATAAACCTGAGTTCTCCAACTCTCCCAGTGCTGCTTGCTGTCACAACTGAGCTGTAACACCCAGCTGTAACACATTTTTCTGCAACAGTATCTCCTATTAACAATCAGGAAACCTATCTTGAATATTGTACATTGGTGTTCTGCATTCACTTCAGCTCTCCTCTTGTGTGCTGTCCTACTTGCAGGGGCTGAAAGGCTTGAAACTACATTTCTGACTCCTGTGCAGCTGGGAACTGCGTTACATCTGGGTTCCTCTAATCAGATGCACTCAGGCAAGATTTGAATGACGGTCGTGGGGTGGAGTCCTGCTTCTGCTGGCCCCATCACTGTGGAGGGGTCCACTTTCTGTGGTAGTTTTCTGATCATAGCAGTTTCCTGATGGCAGTTGTCCCATAATTGTGACTGACCTCTGTTTGTGCTGCCTTCCTGATCATGGTGGTGGAAGCCAATTCTAATTAAGCAGTCAGGATCCTGATCCTAGAAATGTAGTGGGCCCTTGAAAAGCCCTGGTACATGGTTTGGCTCTTGAAGTTATACCTGATGGTCAACACAGAAACTGTTTGTTCAACCTTCCTGACCCTTCTATAAGCCACTTAACACACTCTTACTGCCAGCATTGACTAGAGTAGGTCCATATATCTGTAATGAACTGTGTAAGTTTGCCGTGGCTACTGTAACAAATTACCACCAATTTTGATGCATAAAGCCACAGAAATTTATTCTCTCATGTTTATGAGGCCAGAAGGCCAAAATCAATATCCCTGGGCCAAAATCAATGTATCAGCAAGGCCATGCTACCTTCAGAGGCTCTAGGGGAGAAACTATTCCTGGCCTTTTCCAGCTTCTGGTGGCTGCTGGCACTCCTTGGCTTGTGGCTGTACAGCTCTAACCTCTGCTTCCTTGGTCACATCATTACCAAGTCCAAGCTCACTGCACAACAAGCCAGTACATTTAGAGACAAGTTGTTGGGGCAAGAAACAGTGACCTTATTTGAAAAGCCAGCAGACTGAGAATATGGTGGCCTAGAACCACGTTACCCAAGTCAGAATTCAGGCTCCTCTTATAGTAAAAAAGAACGTGGGTGTGGTTCGTTGTTGCAAACTTTTTGGTGTCTGAATCCTTTGTTCTTACAGCTGTCCACTAGGTCAGGTCACCATGTTCCCGTAAACCTCCAACAAGACAAATGTTATTCTCTGTTCTGCAACTTTTCATCTTTCTATGAGTGGGAAAGTGTTATATCCTTAAAGGTCAGAGCCTTAAGAATAGGCTATCCTGTATATTTCAGGCTCTAGGCAACATTTTTCTACAAAAGGTGCAGAACCAGCATGACTAAGCCCAGGAAACAGAGCACAGGGTTAGAGCTAAAGGAACAGATCTAATATGGAGTCAGATTTGTTCTTCCCTGTTACAACATTACCACCTCCCCTTCTGCATGTGTAATCTCCCTCTGTGCCTCTCATAATGACTGCTTGTCACAGCATTCAGGTCTCACCCTGATAATCCAGGGTGAACTCACTCATCTCAAAATACTTAATTTAATCACATTGACAAAGAGGGTTTTTTTTTCCCTCCCCCAAATAAGGTTGCATTTACAGTTTCCAAGGATTGGCACAGGAGTGTCCTTGGGAAAGCCATTGTTCAGCCTATCACACGTAACACGATAAAACCTTTCTGAGAGCATCTACCTCCCTCCAGGCCAAATTCCCCTCCTCATGGGCCCAAATTGGATCACTGTGACACATGTCCTCTCTTTTCCCTCTAGGTTCACTCTCCACTCTGCTCTGGGTCCAGGATTACATCAGTGGGGACTCCCCGACCTTCTGTCTTCCAGCTGGGGTCGGCAAGGGGAGGTGTCGGCAGAAGATTGGAGGTGGGAGAAGAGAGCAGGTGGGTGTTTACTCTGTTGTCTACTTCCCTGCTGGGCTGTGGGCTGGCAGCAGTGTTATTCCAGAATCTCTGTCGGGGGACTAGTAACCACTCCCTCCCATGTCACTTCTGGTGGCTTAGGAATGGTGACGGCTTCTGGCTATTGGCTGGGCCTGGGGGCTTCCCTCTGTCGGTTTCCTTTAACCATGCCCCTCATCTGTACTTTGTTGCTTAAATAAATCCCTTACCCCATTGGATCATTTGGTATCCTGCTGGGATCCTGGCGGATGCAGTCACATAGTCATGTCTGCACAAACCAATCCCATGATTGGTTTAGGTCAATAAAGATTCACCCCGAAAGGATGTGGGGGAGGGGCTGTGCCAAAAAGAACCTCATGAGAAATTTTTGTTGAGCTGACAACTGTGTCTCTTTTATCCATTTTAGAGATAGGGCCTTTGGATAAAGCTTCCTCTCTTATTTGACAGCTCACATGTTAGAAAAAATTTTTAATGATGATAAATTGATTTAATAATGAGTCCTTATGTTGTGCCAGGGTCTGTGCTTGAGTACTTGACAAGATTTAACACATTTAATTCCCACAACCACCCGACGAGGAAGGATATTAGAACTATTGTACTGACTGGAAATGAAAAGTTTAGCTGACTCGCCAGGTCATACAGTAACGAAGTGAGCAGAAGTTGGGATTCTAAGATCTCTCTGACCTCAGGGTTTGCATTTTTAGCCACTAAATTCATACCATCTCCTTTATTGTATTGAGATACTTCTGTCCGTCAGGTGAGATACTAATTGCTTAATGTATATGGTTTCTAATCTACAGAAGACCCTCTTTACATGAATACGTACCACCATCACCTCACACACAAACTCCCTCACCCATTCTTAGGCACTCCAGTTAGCTCTCCTCTTCCGAGGCCTGAACTTTTAGAAACATACATGGAGCAGTTGCTTCTTTGCTTAAAACTTTGCAGTGATTCCCTATGTATCGTCCAGGAATATCCCAGTACTTAAAGAGCTCACAGACCCAAAGGCCCTGGTCTCTGTCTACCTGTCTAACCTCACTCCCAGCCCTTCTGCGGAGCTCTGGACTCCAGCACATCGACCTCCTTTCTATTCCTCAAACTTTGATGACCAGCTTCCCAGTCTGAAACTCCCTGAGGACCAGAGCCTGTGGCTCTGTGTCCCCAATAATGGCAACTAACAGGCAACCAGGAAATACTGTCCATGTAGAATGAACAGACCACTGAATGGTTGCATGGATGAATAAATGAACGTTTCAAAGAGAGGCATCCCTAAGTTATTTTCAGATGAAGAACTCTAGAGGCCAGGAAAGGCAAGTGTATTACTAAAAGTGACTTGGCAGGTCAATGTTCCATCTGAGTATCAAATTCAGGTCCGAGTCCACAGTTGGGTTACCCTTCACTCACACTAGTAAGTGTAACACCACTTAATAAATAAAAATGAGTTGACACCAGGAGAAGAGAATTATACCGCAGGTACCAGGGCTTGCAAACACAAGGCCATATCGATAGCAGAATCCAAAGTATCATAACTGGGACTTGACACCTGTGATCCCCAAATCCCTCAGGGACTGAGATCTAAGAGTGACAGAGTCACAGAATCCCAAAAAGGTACTGAGGGTTCAAATCAGAGGGCCAGCCATGGAATGCTCAGAGGAACACAAGCAATGACATGAGTAAGACTGACCCAGGGTGTGTGTGGGTCAGAGGCCAAAGCAACCCAAGAATCAAGTCTACTGACCACGCAGGAAGATATTCCAGCCACTGCTGCTCAAGGCACCTTATCCTGTACTATACTAAATATTCTCATTATTAAGGCATTTTTAGTTACTATTACTTTACTTGTAACAGAATGCAACCTAGTGACACCATCACACCATCACACATATACTGTGCTTGGCTGAATAATAATCCCACAAAAATACCCAGACCATCCCTAGAAGCTATAAATATTTCATGTTACATGCCAAAGGGACTGTACTGATGTAATTAAGGTTTATTAACTTTAAAATATGGAGATTATCCCGGGGAACCCGAGAGGGCCCAATCTAAACACATGAGTTCTTAAAAGCAGAAAATATTCTCAGGCTGGAGGCAGAGGAGAATGTGGCAGAAGGAGAAGTGGGAGGGATTGCCAAGCATGAGGAGGACCTGATCCACCATCGCGGGCTCTGAGGTAGAGTGTCCATGTGCCAGGACCAGAAAGAGACCACCAAGAGTTAAGGATGGGCCTTCACAGCCAGCAAGGAAATGGGACATCAGTCTGACACCACAAGGAACAGAATTCTGCCAACAACTTAGATGGGTTTTCAAGCAGATGGTTCCCAGAGCCTCCCAAACAACCAGCCAACTGCACTATGACTCAGCCTTGTGAGACCCACAGCAGGGGAACCAGGCGAGCTCACCCGATCACTGCCCTGTGGAAACGTGAGAGAAGGAATTCAACTTGTGTTGAGATGCTCAGTTTGGGACAATTTGTTAGGGCAGCAAAAGTAGACCAATCCTCACACACGCAGTCGCAGACCACAAAGAGCATCTTTTCCTCATTGTTTATTTGCAAAATTTTTACAAAAGGTAGAAAAATAAACATTTTATTGGGTCTGAGTTTGAGAATTCATACACATAAATACAAAAATAGTGACTTGCAGGCAATAAATTAAGAAAATGGTTCTGATGCATCAATACACAAATAACATGTAAGATGCTGGAACAGGTTGCAGGTAGATCTCAGGCTCAGACACACAGGTGTCCGCTGGCGACACATTTCAGGTCCCGGGTGAGGAGGCGGAAGAGGTTGAACATGACAGAGGCCTCGAGGCAGTCCTGGGACTCCTGTGGGAGGGGAAATGGCTCAGTGGTCCCCGTGCCTGGGCGCCCAGCTGCTCCCAGACATCAGTTTCCCCACCGCGGTCACTCACCTTCTTCGGGGCCTCCTGGAGCCGGTGCAGCCAGTGGTGGAGGCGGTCCCGGGGCCTGGGGCCTGCTGTGGGCTGAGCTGGGACCTGTGGGCAGAGGAGGGGGGTGTGAGGGGGTGAGGAAGGGCCTGGGACAGAGAGGGACATTCAGGAGGTCAGAGCCCAGACACGCTGCGGGTGGCCCGAGCACTCACACAAGCCTGGAGCTGGGAGTGGATGTGGCCCAGGGTGTGCAGGGGCTGGTCCAGGGTGCTGCCCAGGGATGAGTTAGCCATGGTCCCCAGGACGGCCAGGGTCAGGGCCACCTCAGCCTTCAAGGCCACGGGACGCTCCCACACCTGAGGCGGGGAGACAGGGGCAGGGGAGAGCTGCATGTGAGAGAGGACAAGGGAGGAGGGGCAGGTGGGGAGGACACAGGCAGGGACAGTTGAAGGGGAAGGTCAGGGTCAGGGGAGAGGCACAGCCGATGTGGTCAGCGGAGGGGAAGGGGTCGGGGACAGGTGGGCAGGGCGGAGAGAGGAGGAGGCGGGAGGAGGAGGAGGGGAGGGGCCGCCTGCAGAGCCAGGTGATCTGGGCCAGGTGAGGGCAGGTGGGCCTGACTCTCCGGACTCACCTGCAGCTGCCTCAGGTCCCGGGTCCTGGGGAAGATGCGCGAGCTGCAGTTCCAGTCCTTCTGCAAGAGTGACTCTTCCTAGGGAGCAAGAGCAAGGTCAGCCCACAGCACGACCGAGGGGAGACCCCGGTGAGACTGGAGGGAGGCCGACCTCAGGAGGAGGGGAGGTGAAGGTCCAAAGGACGGCAGAGGCACGACCACCACAGGAGGACAGGGCTCAGCCCTCTGCGGGGAGGGCGAGGGGCCGGTGAAGGGAGAGCAGGTCCCCCTTGAGCAGAGGAAGCCCGGGCACCCACAGCGCGGGGGTGGAGGGGAGCCCACAGCAGGCGGGGCTGGGGGACACTCACAAAGGCGTCCTTGGCTCTCTTGAAGGCCTGCAGCTCTTGTGGGGACAGAGACTTGAACTGGGCCAGGTGGCAGCCCCTTGTGCCCGGGAGGGCCCTGAGGGGTGAGGGGACAGGAACTGCTCCTGTCCTGGTCAGCGCTGCGGTCATCAGCAACAGCCCCAGCAGGCAGCCCGAGGTCATGCCTGTGTTGTGGAAGGAGAGGAACGTGAGGGGACGTAGGTCACTGGGGACTGAGGGGAGGGCGTTTTGTGGGGCTCAGGTCCCGGGCAATGATGTCGGAGCTCACCCAGCTTCATTCCTGGTCTCTGGTCTCTGGTCTCTGTCAGCAGGTGGGGGATCAAGTGTCCACTCCGAGGCTGTCGCCTGAGATCTCTCAGTCTTGTTTGACGTCTCTGACCCCAGTCTTCTCTTCTGGACCTCAGCCCGCTGCTCTGTCCGAGTGTCTGAACTTCCAGCTCCGTCTGAGGTCTAATTCCTGCCTGAGCTCCATGGTGCCGCTTTTAGCCTGTGCAGCTGGGCAATCCCAGCTGATGTAGGAAAAGTGAAAACACAGCTAGAGGGTGACACCGGCCACCAGGGAGGCCCAGGCAGGAAAGCCCAGAGCAGGGCGGGGCCTGGGAGCCAGGTGAGCAGCTGAGTGAAAGAGAAACTGACATCCATTAGGGCTCACCTCCAAGAAAGTGCGTTCTGAAGACAAAATCCAGGCTGGGGCAGCTGCAGCCCCACATGGGGGTGCCTTGTGCAGTGGCCAGGCTAGATCTAGGACTGGAGTGGGGAGGGGACAGAGGGATTCCTTTCTGCAGGATGCCCCAGTGCAGGGAGTGGAGGGAAAGAGCACGCCTAGAAGGAGTTGCCGGGAAGAACCTGGACCTTCCAAGTGGGAGGCTGTTTAGGTGATGGGAGAAGATCTGGGGGTGCTGCTGGGGGTGGGGAGAGAGAGTCAGAAGGCAAAACACACCCATTAAGAGAGAAGACCAGCTCCTCCCCACCTTTTGCAACCTGGTACAGACAAAGATGGAATGGGGGAGGAGGGGAGCCCGCACTAACATCTCTAATTGTCCAGGCATAGAAGGACCCAGGAACAGGAGGCTCTGCTCTGGAATTGCGGGCCGACCAAGCCTTCAAGGGAACCAGCTTGGTTTGTGACAAACACCTTCATTCGTTCACCAAATATTTATTCAGCCACCACTTTGGGTCAGACCCTGTTCAAGGTGCCAGGGCAAGAGCACTGAAAAAAGAAAAAGACATACCACAATCCTTCATGGAGCTTTTTACTAGAGAGGAGGAACACACAGTGGAGGTCGGGGAGTTAGGCTTGTGGTGTGTATTGTGTCAGAGAACGTCAGATAACAGAAAATGAAAAAATGAAACAGGGATGAGAGCAGAGTGCGGGAGGAAGTTTGCATTAAATGAGGTGTCTGAGAAATGACATTTAGGGAAAGACCTAAAGGAAGTGAGGGAGGGAGCTCTGTGAAGATCCGAGGGGGAGCATTCTGCGAAAAGGGAACAGTCAGTGCAAAAGGAAAACAGACACCACCGCCACCCCCACTTTTGGTGTATGTCTCACCCTGTCACAGAGGCTTGGCCACAACGTGGTTAAATACCCACAATAGCACCAAGGACTTACTGTGCTTTGCCTACATGTCAAATACAGATGGAAGTTTAGAGACTCAGAGAGGTTAAGAGACTTGTTCAAGGTCACACAGCAAATAACTAGTGAGGGCAGGATTTTAACTGAGTTTTGCCTGGCATCAGGCAATAACCACTGCACCCTCCAGCCTGACTGTAGCGAGACCTCCTGGACCTGGAAGTGATGGATTTCTTGGACAGAAGTTGCTGAGTCCTTTTTGACTGTTACTCCCACCCTCTCTTTCCCTCATTTTAATTCCAGGGAGAGGGTAGACTGAAATCCATGTTGGGGAATATCTTTGAGGTCTGATACGCAAAAATGTTTTAAAATCAATAGCAGGGATGTGCAAGTCACTCCTGGTGTTCTGGTCAGTTTCTGTCACTTGGAGGAGGCCTTACCTCAGGGGAGGAGACAATGAAACAAGAATGAATTTTGAAAATTAACTTATTATCTCAAAATCCCTAGACATCATAATGTCTTTCTTAGAAAGAAAGCTCAGGGAGTGGTTAGGAACATGTGATCGAGAGCTGAAGACTTGGGGGCTCCTCACTAGCTGTGTGATCTTGGGAAACAGGCTTTGCAGTTGGCCACAAAGATTACCCATCCTGCCCAGATCTCGATGAATGTAAAAAGTACAATTGTTTGCACTTTTATGTGTGTGATTATTTCATGGAGACCATTTATTAAGATCATTCTGTGACTTCAGCTGGAAGCTTCACGAGCACTATTTCAATGTGTATTACTCATGGCAAGGGACGTGTAATAATATCATGGCATAGAAGACTAAACGGAGGCTGGGTACACAATTAAGTGTCAGGGGCAGAACTGAAACTCAGGTCACCTGATTTCCCTCTCAGCATTTTGTGCTGTACAGTCACCCTCAAAATGATCACAGAGAAACAACCAATGCAAATGCAATAATATTTAATAACTGGCGATAAATTAACCCAAGAAGACAAAAGAGCAAATATACATAGGAACTTCATAAATACAAAACACACAAAAGTAACGGAATTCAAAAAACTACTTAACAGAAGGACTCTTGCCCAGTCCCTCATGGAATGAGGTCTCCCCAGCAGAGAGATCCAACAGTCCCATATTCATGGAATGTCAAAGCGGGCACTGAAGGTTCAAAGCAGGCGTTGGAACCTGTCAAGGGACAGGGAGGTTTCTGTAACCACAGAAGTAGAAACTGGTCCATGGTACGTGGTGGTCAACGACCAAGGTCGACACGGAATCCAGTCTTTTCCTGCCAGCCCGGGGCCCTGGAAGATCTTAGGGCGACACTTCCCACGGAAATAGAGCGGCTTCCAGGGGGAACTGGTTCTGGCCCTGGGAAAAGGGCGCCTCTGGCACCAGCGCAGGCGGGTGGAGGCTGAGAGACCCGCCGGGTCCAATGGGGCAGCGGAGGAGGGCGGCGCCCGCAGCCAGGCGACCTCGCAGCTTCGGGTCCCAGGCGGGGCCGCGGCGGGATCACAGACAAGGTCCCGAGTTTGCCACCAGCCGCAGGTCCCACGCGAGCAGGCGCAGGAAGTTGAAGATGACTCTGGCTTCATGACACCGAGGCGACTCCTGGAACCCGGGAAGGAGGCAGAGCCGGGCTGAGTCAGGGCCCCCCCCTGCACTCCGTCACCGCTCCAAGGCGCGCGCCCGGCCCGTCTCAGCCTCACACCGTCCTCCCTGCGGTCTAACCGCTTGACCGCCCGCTCCACTCACAGCTCTGCGAGTTTTGTGACGCCTCCTGGGCGGCCGCGGGGACTTCCTCCAGGAGCCTGGCCGGACCAGCTGGAGCTGGAGGGGAACCGCACGTAACTTGAAGACGGCGAAGAACGGAGCCTCCCTCCCAGGTGGCTCCGCCCCTCACCCTCCCAGCCGCAGACCCAAGCCCGGATTAGGGGACACCGAGCGAGCTGGGAGGGGTGCGGGGCCAGGGCGGGACCGGCACTCACGCAGGCCGCCACGTCCCGCCCCGCGGCCGTCAGCAGCTCCAGGGTCGGGCCGACGCCGGGGAACAGCTCCGGGCTCGGCAGGCTGCTCAGCACGGCCTGGGCGTCGGCGAGGCCGCGGGCCACCAGGCGGAGTCGGGCGCAGGACTGCGGGGACCGAGCGGCAGTTAGATGGGGCCGCGCTCGGGGCCCAAGTCCCCAAGCCCCTGCCGGCCGCGGGCCTCACCGACGGCGGCGGAGGGTTCCTCCTCGGGTGGAACGAGCAGTTGCGCGGCCTCCAGCTCAGCGTCTCTTCCTCCTGCGGGACAAGGGCCGGGATGATGCTGGGGATCCTCGCGGATTCCTGCACGTGGATCGGAACTGGCCCTCAAGGTTGTGCTCATCGTGTCCTGACCAGAGAGCTCTCTGAAGGCGCGAGGCAGGCCTGAAATGCACCTGCGCTCCAGGTGCGGATCCTGCGCCGGGACGTGGAGCCGAGTCCACCTGAAGGGGGCGCCCCTCTGTGACAGCCACTAAGGCCCGGTATGAGCTGACCACCAGGGCGGCTGGAAAGATGTGATCTGAATTCTGGACCCCGAGATCCAGGATGCGCCTGCTGGACGCTAGGACAAGAGGGCCCCTCGGGACAAAGGTTGTCGTCTCGGGACCCGGGGGCCCAGGGTCCGGGGGACAGAGGCGTGTGGGCATCACTCACATAGCGGTTCCTCAGGGCCTTGGCTGCCTCCAGTGCCCGGGGATCCAGGGAGCGGTATTGGGAGAGGAGGCAGCGCCCGGGAGCCTCCACACCGGGGTCCACCGCCACGCCCGCTGTCACCAAGACCCACAGCCCCATGGCCACCGCGGCTGCGCCACTCGGCCCCATCTCTGCTCCTGCAAGAGGCGACAGACGTCAGGGAGCCCAAGGAGAAAGCCCCCAAGTCCAAGCCCCTGCCTCTGGTCAGACTCGCAGAGGGATTGACGCTCAGAGGGCGGGCACTGAGCCCTCTCAGGGGGAGAGACAGGATGGGCCCGGACACCTACTCCTACCTTCAGCCTCTCTCCCCTCACTCCTCACCTACCATGTGTCTTCGGTGCCACTTGCTGCAGCAGGGCCTGCCTTCCAGTGTCCCCTGGGTGGTGTCCCGGGTGGTGTCCAGATTGTTGTCCACCTGGGACAGTGGTACCTGCACCCTCCATGGTGGCTCTTAAGTGAGGGGCTGAGAATGATGAGCAGCCGGGCTTCCCCATGCAGGTTGTTTCCCAACGTCATCCATTGCTGGCTGCTGGCCGGGTGGGATCCTGGCCAGTGTGTGATGACTTTACCTGCTTGTGCGACAGTGTCAACAATGACTTTGCTCGGACCCTCTCTCCTGGGTCAATTACTACTGTTCATTTTGAGGATTCTGTTTATCTTTTCTGTGTGTTTTTCTTTCTTTCACACTCTAAGAGTGAACTGAAAACAGACTATTTCCTCCTGTTGGAAGCTGCAAACATGGCAGAGGTCCCCATACAAGTGCCTGCCCTGCAGGAGTTCATACTAGGGTTTCTTGTGCTCTCTCTTCAATCACTCTTTTCTTGTCATTATATCCTGTCTTTCTCTCCCTGTCTTTTTATATCTTGTTCTTTGCATGAATATTGCTCTCCTCTGTTTTCTCAGGTTTTTTCCTCATCAAGACCTTAGACAAGCTCTCTCTGGCCTCCTTAGTCTGTTATTAAGTGATATTTATGCCTTTACCAATTATAAAACTATTGTTAGTTTGCTGTTGAAAGTTGGAATTGCAGACATGTTTTTCTCAACCATTGTCAATAATAATTATAGCTAATACATACTGAGCACTTCTTGTGTGCTTGGCACTGCTTTAAGCTCTTCTCACATATTTACTGCTTTATTCTTCCCAGCAACACTGTGAGGTAGGTCCTCTCACTGGCTGACATTTTATAGATGAGGAAACTGAGGCACAGAGAGGCTGTGAGTCTGCCCAAGATCACACAGCTTGTAGATATGATCCCAGGCTGTCTGGGTTAGTGTTGCCATTTCTCATCTATATAGACAGATCTATCCATGTGCAGAATAGCTTAGGTATGTTCAGGGCACGTTCAGCCAAGCTTCCTATATGAGACCACCTTTAATTAATTATAATTAAGTTCATTAATAAATATTGATAATTGCAGGAAAGTAATGGCTGTTTTTCAGGTATATGTCTTCCTCAGCATTAATATGAGAAACTTATTTTGTTTTTCAGTGTATATTTTCCTATTCCAAGGCATAGAAGTTTTAAGAAACATCAAAGTTGTTGAAACATAAGCACTCTGAAAAAGCACGTGAGAAATTCTGCTGAAACATTAGAAGAGTTTCCTCCAAAGTGTCCATGCAGCAAACTTTCCAAGCTTCTGTTACCTCTCCCCTCACCCATCCCAGCATCCCCCACTTTGACTGCAGATCCAAATGGTTTTAGGAAGGTGACTTGACCACCCCCCCCGCATTCCTGGGATTGGGGTATGTGACCTGGCTGCAGCCATTTACTTTAGTTCATCTCTCTGGCCACGGTGATTGGGTTTGGGGTTGGGGATTTGACTTAAGCCAATCTAATCAGAATGAATCTCAATCCTGGACTTCCTGGGAGAAAGACGCTATCTTCTTCCTACTGGAGAAGGATGAAGTGTGAAGCCAGGGGAATCACTAGCACTCATCTTGGAATTATAAGGGTAAGCAGTCTTCCCACCAGTGGAAGGGAGACCTGAAAGATAAAAAACAAGATAAAACAAAATTGGGAGTTTCACTATGTCTTACAGGATCAAACTTTACCTGCAGCCTCACCTTAATTTTGGACTTCTAAGTTTTATAAGTCCATAAGTTCTCCATTGTTCAAGCCAGCTTGAGTTGGACTTTTGGTTTGTTTGTTTTTTATTTTTGCTACCAAAAGTGTCCTGATACACATGATGGGGCTGAAGTGAAACCACGTGTCTTCAAAGACTGAAGAACTGGAAGTAAAATTGATAACGGCAGGAAGAGTGGAATGCAGTGGGATTGGACACAGGAAAGTACCAGATGCAAGTTCTCAATAATCAGTGATTCAACTCTGGGCACTGCAATGCAGGTTATTTGCTTGAGTTAGGTGCAATCACAAATTACATTTAATACAGGCTGCTGTGGTTTGAATGTCCCCTCAAAAATTGTTATGTTGAAATCCTAACCAACAAAGGTGATGGTATTAGGAGGTGGAGGTCTTTAGGAGGTGATTAAGGCATGAGATGGAGCCCTCAAAAATGGGATTAGTCCTCCTAAAAAGAGACCTCACAGAGCTCCCTCGCCCCCTTCCACCATGTGAGGACCAAATGAGAATTTTGTCACCTGGAAGAGAGCTCTTACCTGACCATGCTGGTGCCTTGATCGTGGCTCCAGAACTGTAAGAAATAAATTTCTGTTGTTTTTAAGCTCCCCAGTCTGTGGTATTTTGTTATAAGCAGCCCAACTGGACAAAGACAAATATCATCCTCGCAGAAAAGTTTCTTGAGATCCACTGTTTGAGATGTTTACTCTATTAAAAGAAAACTGCTTCAAGAATTTAGGAGACAATAGCAACAACAAAAAAAGCTCTGGGGAACTTATTTGTGAGCAAAACTTAAAAAACAATCTAGAAACTGGATCCCTCATAAGTGACCTGCAGGAATGTAAAAATTGTACAGCCCCTCCAAAAAACAGTTTGGCAGCTTCTTGTAAAACTAAACATGCAACTGCACATCAACCCAGCAATTGAACTCCTGGGTATTTATTCCAGAGAAATGAAAACTGATGTCCACACAGTCATCTGAACACAAATGTTCATTGCAGCATTATTAGTAATAGCCGAAAAGTAGAAACAGCCCAGAGGTCCTTCAAAGGGTGAACGATTAAGCAAAGTCTGGTATGAAACAGGAATGAACAATTGATACATGCAACAATTTAGATGAACATCTAGGGGCTATCTGAATAAGACGGGTGGATTGTATCCTTCAATTTCCTGGTTGTAATATTGTAATTTTGTAAGATGCGACCACTGGGGGAAGCTGGGTAGAGTGTACAGGATCTCTTTGTATTATTTCTTATAACAGCATGCATGATCATCTCCTCGGTTCCCATGTGCTTCCCAGAGATACCTTACAATGATCTCAGTAAAAATTTCAATTAAACAAACTCCGGAAAAAACGATATGTACAGGAAGCAGGGGACCTATTCAAATGTTTAACCTGGGAAAAAGTGGGTAGGATTAATGAAATCAACAAAGGGCGGTGATGCACCTGGAGGCTGGCAACACGGAGAGCTGTTACCATCCTAGGTGAGATGTGTGGCTGGAGACAGAGGAACCCAGCCACTGTCAGATCTTATCCCTGCCAGGAGGGAACCAGAAGGGAGAATAAATACTCCAACTTTGCTTTCCTTCCTCCCTCAATCTGCTTCCAGCACCTCCTATTGCCTGAAGAGGTTTTTCATAATTCTTTCTCAAAGTTTTATAGCTTTATAATTTATGTTTAAGTCCATGTCACATATTGAGTTAATTTTTATTTTAATGTGAGGTTTAGGTCAAGGTTCATTTTTTTAGCCTATGGGTGTCCAATTACTCCAGCACTATTTGTTGAATAGGCGATTTTTCTCCACTGAATTGCTTTTGCATGTGTGAGTACTTATAAACACAAGGAGTGTCACACCATGTGTATTGTTCAGCAATTTACTTTTTTCACTCTGTAATATGCCTTGAAAGTTTTTCCATGTCAGTGCATATAGATCTACTTCATTCTGTTTAACTGCTGCAAATCTAGCTTAACCTGGGGTTCGTGGACCACCCCATGATAGGATTCAGGAGAGGGTGAACTTACATGAGAAAAAGCTGCATTTCCATCTTCACTAACCTTAACTGAAATTTAGCATTTCTTTCCATGATGAATGTAAGTAACAAACCACAATAGTATTAGCAGAATCTGTGACTTTGTCACTAAAAGGAGTCATAAATATTTCATAACATGTTAGCGATGTGGCACACATCTTGAAATATCATTTACTCTCATTACTACCACAAAAGTATAGTAGTTATTAAACTCATTGCAATATCTTGTTACTTAATACATTAATAAAAAGGCATATGTATTACTTATCACAAAATTGCTTTTATGTTTTGGTAACTGTGTTTCAATATAGTCAGTTTCCTTCATAGTCCTGTGTATTTAATATTATGCATTTAAAAACATATTTCTGAATCATAAGTGATTATAGCAATGTTGCCAGATAAAGGTTAATATACAAAGGTCCATTTCTTTCTTGTATAATAGCAATAAACAATTTGAGTTTGAAATTAAAAAAAAGGACCATTTACATCAGCACCACCCAAAAATGAAATGCTTAAGTACAAATCTAACAAATACTGAACACGATCTATATGAGGAAGACTGATGAAAGAAATAAAAGAACATCTAAAAATGAAAATACTCTATGAACTTGGATAGGAAGACTCAATATTGTCAAGATGTCAGTTCTTCCCAACTTAATCTATAGATTCCTTGCAATCCAATTAAAATCCCAGCAAGTTAATTTGTAAATATTGACAAAGTAAAAGTTTATACAGCGATCCAAAAAGCCCAGAATAGCTTTCACAATATTAAAGGAGAAGAGCAAAGTTGGAGGACTGACACTCTCTGACTTTCAAGACTTACTATAAAGCTACACTAATCAAAACAGTGTGATATTAATGAAAGGATAGACAAATCAATGGAACAGAATAGAAAGCTCAGGAATAGACCCATGCAAATAAAGTCAACTGGTCTTTAAGAAAGGAACAAAGGCAATTCAATGATGAGAAGATAGTCTTTCCAACAAATGGTATTGAAAGAACTTTCACGTAGGGGAAAAAAAAAAAAACCTAGATACAGACCTTACACATTTCACAAAAATTAACTTAAAACGTATCATAGACCTAAACGTGAAGTGCAGAACTATAAAACTCCTAGAATGTAAAATAGGAGAAAATGTAAGGGACCAAGGTGATGACTTATTAAAATCATGAAAGCATCATCCATAAAAGAAGAAAATCAATGAGATGGAAAAATATAAAACTTCAGCCCTATGAAAGATACTGTTAAAAGAATGAAAAATTACTTCCTTTCTCACCCCTAGCCTTGAGAACCATGACTTTAACAAAACACTGAAAAGAACATTCATGTTCACCAATAGGGGATGGTTATTCAATAATCCTGTTAGAATGGAAGCCTTACTAGTGGTATAGGTGGGATGTCTCCCTTTTGCCCCTCCCACTTCTCCACCCACCTCTGGGCCCCAGGAAGCTGGCCTTTGGCTTCTGTTGGGTGCAGCCAATGGGGAGCCTAGGAGTAGGGCCAGAGAGAAGAGAAGGAGAGTGTTAGAGTATTTACTCCCCAGGCTTCCTTCATTCAGGGCAACCACTACCTCTCTGTGTCCTCCACCTGTGTACCTGACCCCTCCCTTCCAGGTCAAGTAACCACTCCCTTCCCTCCCTTTTGTTCAGGCCTACAGATGATAGACCCTCATGCATGTGGGTCCCAAGGCCTTGCACTACTCCTCATCTGTTTCCTTCACTATCCAATCCGTTTGTAAATACTCCTGGTATTAAACCCACCTCAAGTTACCCTAAACTGACTGGGCCATCTGTTTCCTGCAGGGACCTTCACTGATACAATATAACTAAAGATGTGGGGGAATGCAAACAAGAGATAATGGTAAAGAGAAAGAAAAATACCATATGAGATCGCTCATATGTGGAATCTAAAAAACAAAAACAAAAACAAAAACAAAAAAAACAAAGCATAAATACAAAACAGAAATAGACTCACAGACATAGAATACAAACTTGTGGTTGCCAAGGGGGCGGAGGGTGGGAAAGGATAGATGGGATTTCAAAATTGTAGAATAGATAAACAAGATTATACTGTATAGCACAGGGAAATATACACAAGATCTTATGGTAGCTCACAGAGAAAAAAATGTGACAATGAATATATATATGTTCATGTATAACTGAAAAATTGTGCTCTACACTGGACTTTGACACAACATTGTAAAATGATTATAAATCAATAAAAAATGTTAAAAAAGAAAAAGAAAAAAAAAGAGATAATGGTAAGACACGAAAAGCAAGCTGCTAAACTTTATACAGCCTGGTTTCAATTTGAGAGAAATTGTTCATCGAAAGAGAGAGAGAGAGAGAGAAAAAAAAAAAAAGAGGAATAGTAACTGATGACTAAAAAGATTACGTCCAGGAAGTGGGATTCAAGACTTTAACTCTCCAAGTTGTATGTTTTTGTATTGACTGTATCTTTATAATGAATGTGTTACTTTGATAATCAGAAAACATATGCACAAATAAATATGTTTAACATTTCTACACATGGGAAAAATTGTTCCAGAGCTGGGGTGAGGGGAGAGAGGTGGGTGGTGAAGTTATGGGTGGGTTTTTTCCTCCCTTATATTATGTCTATATTTTTCAAGCTTTAACCAATGATCCTGCATTGCTAATTTTATCAAGATAAGTGGTAGATTTCATTTTTCATTCAAAACAAAGAGACTGCTTGAGACAGAGACAGACAGAAAGACCCTGGCCTGAATGCTTGCTAGAAAAAGAAAGATGGAATTAGACATGGACAGAGACAAAACCAGGAACTGAGCAACAGAGAGAAAAGGGAGGCATAAAGAGAGGGATGAAAGAGAAATGGAATGAAACACAGACAGACAGTGAAGAGAGAGAAGGAGGCATTGAATTAGATATATAGGGGGAGTTAATGGGTTAGACCAAGCTTTGAGGCTGGACTGAGTATATATTCAAATCCTGCCTCTGCCAGTTACTTTGTATCTTGGAAAAGTTCCTTCCCTTTACTGTGGCTCAGTTTTCCCACCCATGAATTGGAGGTAGAAAAATTCTGGCAGTGTTATTTTTTGAGCATTAAATGAGACATGTGCATATCAATTACTTAGAACAAGGCCTAGTAACAGTAACACTGTATAAGGGCTGGTTATTATTATACAACAGAGATAAGGAAACCGAGGGTGACGAAAAGAAAGCAAGAGGATACAGAAAGGGACAGAAACAATAACTGGTGGCAGAAGAGTTTGGGTAGAGTCATTGCTGGCACTGTCCCACGAGCGGGTAAAGTCCTCACACCATGCCTGCAACTCTCCAGGCCGATCAATGGCCAGCAATGACGTTGGGAAACAACCTGCATGGGGAAGCCCGGCTGCTCATCATTCTCAGCCCCTCACTTAAGAGCCACCATGGAGGGTGCAGGTACCACTGTCCCAGGTGGACAACAATCTGGACACCACCCGGGACACCACCCAGGGGACACTGGAAGGCAGGCCCTGCTGCAGCAAGTGGCACCGAAGACACATGGTAGGTGAGGAGTGAGGGGAGAGAGGCTGAAGGTAGGAGTAGGTGTCCGGGCCCATCCTGTCTCTCCCCCTGAGAGGGCTCAGTGCCCGCCCTCTGAGCGTCAATCCCTCTGCGAGTCTGACCAGAGGCAGGGGCTTGGACTTGGGGGCTTTCTCCTTGGGCTCCCTGACGTCTGTCGCCTCTTGCAGGAGCAGAGATGGGGCCGAGTGGCGCAGCCGCGGTGGCCATGGGGCTGTGGGTCTTGGTGACAGCGGGCGTGGCGGTGGACCCCGGTGTGGAGGCTCCCGGGCGCTGCCTCCTCTCCCAATACCGCTCCCTGGATCCCCGGGCACTGGAGGCAGCCAAGGCCCTGAGGAACCGCTATGTGAGTGATGCCCACACGCCTCTGTCCCCCGGACCCTGGGCCCCCGGGTCCCGAGACGACAACCTTTGTCCCGAGGGGCCCTCTTGTCCTAGCGTCCAGCAGGCGCATCCTGGATCTCGGGGTCCAGAATTCAGATCACATCTTTCCAGCCGCCCTGGTGGTCAGCTCATACCGGGCCTTAGTGGCTGTCACAGAGGGGCGCCCCCTTCAGGTGGACTCGGCTCCACGTCCCGGCGCAGGATCCGCACCTGGAGCGCAGGTGCATTTCAGGCCTGCCTCGCGCCTTCAGAGAGCTCTCTGGTCAGGACACGATGAGCACAACCTTGAGGGCCAGTTCCGATCCACGTGCAGGAATCCGCGAGGATCCCCAGCATCATCCCGGCCCTTGTCCCGCAGGAGGAAGAGACGCTGAGCTGGAGGCCGCGCAACTGCTCGTTCCACCCGAGGAGGAACCCTCCGCCGCCGTCGGTGAGGCCCGCGGCCGGCAGGGGCTTGGGGACTTGGGCCCCGAGCGCGGCCCCATCTAACTGCCGCTCGGTCCCCGCAGTCCTGCGCCCGACTCCGCCTGGTGGCCCGCGGCCTCGCCGACGCCCAGGCCGTGCTGAGCAGCCTGCCGAGCCCGGAGCTGTTCCCCGGCGTCGGCCCGACCCTGGAGCTGCTGACGGCCGCGGGGCGGGACGTGGCGGCCTGCGTGAGTGCCGGTCCCGCCCTGGCCCCGCACCCCTCCCAGCTCGCTCGGTGTCCCCTAATCCGGGCTTGGGTCTGCGGCTGGGAGGGTGAGGGGCGGAGCCACCTGGGAGGGAGGCTCCGTTCTTCGCCGTCTTCAAGTTACGTGCGGTTCCCCTCCAGCTCCAGCTGGTCCGGCCAGGCTCCTGGAGGAAGTCCCCGCGGCCGCCCAGGAGGCGTCACAAAACTCGCAGAGCTGTGAGTGGAGCGGGCGGTCAAGCGGTTAGACCGCAGGGAGGACGGTGTGAGGCTGAGACGGGCCGGGCGCGCGCCTTGGAGCGGTGACGGAGTGCAGGGGGGGGCCCTGACTCAGCCCGGCTCTGCCTCCTTCCCGGGTTCCAGGAGTCGCCTCGGTGTCATGAAGCCAGAGTCATCTTCAACTTCCTGCGCCTGCTCGCGTGGGACCTGCGGCTGGTGGCAAACTCGGGACCTTGTCTGTGATCCCGCCGCGGCCCCGCCTGGGACCCGAAGCTGCGAGGTCGCCTGGCTGCGGGCGCCGCCCTCCTCCGCTGCCCCATTGGACCCGGCGGGTCTCTCAGCCTCCACCCGCCTGCGCTGGTGCCAGAGGCGCCCTTTTCCCAGGGCCAGAACCAGTTCCCCCTGGAAGCCGCTCTATTTCCGTGGGAAGTGTCGCCCTAAGATCTTCCAGGGCCCCGGGCTGGCAGGAAAAGACTGGATTCCGTGTCGACCTTGGTCGTTGACCACCACGTACCATGGACCAGTTTCTACTTCTGTGGTTACAGAAACCTCCCTGTCCCTTGACAGGTTCCAACGCCTGCTTTGAACCTTCAGTGCCCGCTTTGACATTCCATGAATATGGGACTGTTGGATCTCTCTGCTGGGGAGACCTCATTCCATGAGGGACTGGGCAAGAGTCCTTCTGTTAAGTAGTTTTTTGAATTCCGTTACTTTTGTGTGTTTTGTATTTATGAAGTTCCTATGTATATTTGCTCTTTTGTCTTCTTGGGTTAATTTATCGCCAGTTATTAAATATTATTGCATTTGCATTGGTTGTTTCTCTGTGATCATTTTGAGGGTGACTGTACAGCACAAAATGCTGAGAGGGAAATCAGGTGACCTGAGTTTCAGTTCTGCCCCTGACACTTAATTGTGTACCCAGCCTCCGTTTAGTCTTCTATGCCATGATATTATTACACGTCCCTTGCCATGAGTAATACACATTGAAATAGTGCTCGTGAAGCTTCCAGCTGAAGTCACAGAATGATCTTAATAAATGGTCTCCATGAAATAATCACACACATAAAAGTGCAAACAATTGTACTTTTTACATTCATCGAGATCTGGGCAGGATGGGTAATCTTTGTGGCCAACTGCAAAGCCTGTTTCCCAAGATCACACAGCTAGTGAGGAGCCCCCAAGTCTTCAGCTCTCGATCACATGTTCCTAACCACTCCCTGAGCTTTCTTTCTAAGAAAGACATTATGATGTCTAGGGATTTTGAGATAATAAGTTAATTTTCAAAATTCATTCTTGTTTCATTGTCTCCTCCCCTGAGGTAAGGCCTCCTCCAAGTGACAGAAACTGACCAGAACACCAGGAGTGACTTGCACATCCCTGCTATTGATTTTAAAACATTTTTGCGTATCAGACCTCAAAGATATTCCCCAACATGGATTTCAGTCTACCCTCTCCCTGGAATTAAAATGAGGGAAAGAGAGGGTGGGAGTAACAGTCAAAAAGGACTCAGCAACTTCTGTCCAAGAAATCCATCACTTCCAGGTCCAGGAGGTCTCGCTACAGTCAGGCTGGAGGGTGCAGTGGTTATTGCCTGATGCCAGGCAAAACTCAGTTAAAATCCTGCCCTCACTAGTTATTTGCTGTGTGACCTTGAACAAGTCTCTTAACCTCTCTGAGTCTCTAAACTTCCATCTGTATTTGACATGTAGGCAAAGCACAGTAAGTCCTTGGTGCTATTGTGGGTATTTAACCACGTTGTGGCCAAGCCTCTGTGACAGGGTGAGACATACACCAAAAGTGGGGGTGGCGGTGGTGTCTGTTTTCCTTTTGCACTGACTGTTCCCTTTTCGCAGAATGCTCCCCCTCGGATCTTCACAGAGCTCCCTCCCTCACTTCCTTTAGGTCTTTCCCTAAATGTCATTTCTCAGACACCTCATTTAATGCAAACTTCCTCCCGCACTCTGCTCTCATCCCTGTTTCATTTTTTCATTTTCTGTTATCTGACGTTCTCTGACACAATACACACCACAAGCCTAACTCCCCGACCTCCACTGTGTGTTCCTCCTCTCTAGTAAAAAGCTCCATGAAGGATTGTGGTATGTCTTTTTCTTTTTTCAGTGCTCTTGCCCTGGCACCTTGAACAGGGTCTGACCCAAAGTGGTGGCTGAATAAATATTTGGTGAACGAATGAAGGTGTTTGTCACAAACCAAGCTGGTTCCCTTGAAGGCTTGGTCGGCCCGCAATTCCAGAGCAGAGCCTCCTGTTCCTGGGTCCTTCTATGCCTGGACAATTAGAGATGTTAGTGCGGGCTCCCCTCCTCCCCCATTCCATCTTTGTCTGTACCAGGTTGCAAAAGGTGGGGAGGAGCTGGTCTTCTCTCTTAATGGGTGTGTTTTGCCTTCTGACTCTCTCTCCCCACCCCCAGCAGCACCCCCAGATCTTCTCCCATCACCTAAACAGCCTCCCACTTGGAAGGTCCAGGTTCTTCCCGGCAACTCCTTCTAGGCGTGCTCTTTCCCTCCACTCCCTGCACTGGGGCATCCTGCAGAAAGGAATCCCTCTGTCCCCTCCCCACTCCAGTCCTAGATCTAGCCTGGCCACTGCACAAGGCACCCCCATGTGGGGCTGCAGCTGCCCCAGCCTGGATTTTGTCTTCAGAACGCACTTTCTTGGAGGTGAGCCCTAATGGATGTCAGTTTCTCTTTCACTCAGCTGCTCACCTGGCTCCCAGGCCCCGCCCTGCTCTGGGCTTTCCTGCCTGGGCCTCCCTGGTGGCCGGTGTCACCCTCTAGCTGTGTTTTCACTTTTCCTACATCAGCTGGGATTGCCCAGCTGCACAGGCTAAAAGCGGCACCATGGAGCTCAGGCAGGAATTAGACCTCAGACGGAGCTGGAAGTTCAGACACTCGGACAGAGCAGCGGGCTGAGGTCCAGAAGAGAAGACTGGGGTCAGAGACGTCAAACAAGACTGAGAGATCTCAGGCGACAGCCTCGGAGTGGACACTTGATCCCCCACCTGCTGACAGAGACCAGAGACCAGAGACCAGGAATGAAGCTGGGTGAGCTCCGACATCATTGCCCGGGACCTGAGCCCCACAAAACGCCCTCCCCTCAGTCCCCAGTGACCTACGTCCCCTCACGTTCCTCTCCTTCCACAACACAGGCATGACCTCGGGCTGCCTGCTGGGGCTGTTGCTGATGACCGCAGCGCTGACCAGGACAGGAGCAGTTCCTGTCCCCTCACCCCTCAGGGCCCTCCCGGGCACAAGGGGCTGCCACCTGGCCCAGTTCAAGTCTCTGTCCCCACAAGAGCTGCAGGCCTTCAAGAGAGCCAAGGACGCCTTTGTGAGTGTCCCCCAGCCCCGCCTGCTGTGGGCTCCCCTCCACCCCCGCGCTGTGGGTGCCCGGGCTTCCTCTGCTCAAGGGGGACCTGCTCTCCCTTCACCGGCCCCTCGCCCTCCCCGCAGAGGGCTGAGCCCTGTCCTCCTGTGGTGGTCGTGCCTCTGCCGTCCTTTGGACCTTCACCTCCCCTCCTCCTGAGGTCGGCCTCCCTCCAGTCTCACCGGGGTCTCCCCTCGGTCGTGCTGTGGGCTGACCTTGCTCTTGCTCCCTAGGAAGAGTCACTCTTGCAGAAGGACTGGAACTGCAGCTCGCGCATCTTCCCCAGGACCCGGGACCTGAGGCAGCTGCAGGTGAGTCCGGAGAGTCAGGCCCACCTGCCCTCACCTGGCCCAGATCACCTGGCTCTGCAGGCGGCCCCTCCCCTCCTCCTCCTCCCGCCTCCTCCTCTCTCCGCCCTGCCCACCTGTCCCCGACCCCTTCCCCTCCGCTGACCACATCGGCTGTGCCTCTCCCCTGACCCTGACCTTCCCCTTCAACTGTCCCTGCCTGTGTCCTCCCCACCTGCCCCTCCTCCCTTGTCCTCTCTCACATGCAGCTCTCCCCTGCCCCTGTCTCCCCGCCTCAGGTGTGGGAGCGTCCCGTGGCCTTGAAGGCTGAGGTGGCCCTGACCCTGGCCGTCCTGGGGACCATGGCTAACTCATCCCTGGGCAGCACCCTGGACCAGCCCCTGCACACCCTGGGCCACATCCACTCCCAGCTCCAGGCTTGTGTGAGTGCTCGGGCCACCCGCAGCGTGTCTGGGCTCTGACCTCCTGAATGTCCCTCTCTGTCCCAGGCCCTTCCTCACCCCCTCACACCCCCCTCCTCTGCCCACAGGTCCCAGCTCAGCCCACAGCAGGCCCCAGGCCCCGGGACCGCCTCCACCACTGGCTGCACCGGCTCCAGGAGGCCCCGAAGAAGGTGAGTGACCGCGGTGGGGAAACTGATGTCTGGGAGCAGCTGGGCGCCCAGGCACGGGGACCACTGAGCCATTTCCCCTCCCACAGGAGTCCCAGGACTGCCTCGAGGCCTCTGTCATGTTCAACCTCTTCCGCCTCCTCACCCGGGACCTGAAATGTGTCGCCAGCGGACACCTGTGTGTCTGAGCCTGAGATCTACCTGCAACCTGTTCCAGCATCTTACATGTTATTTGTGTATTGATGCATCAGAACCATTTTCTTAATTTATTGCCTGCAAGTCACTATTTTTGTATTTATGTGTATGAATTCTCAAACTCAGACCCAATAAAATGTTTATTTTTCTACCTTTTGTAAAAATTTTGCAAATAAACAATGAGGAAAAGATGCTCTTTGTGGTCTGCGACTGCGTGTGTGAGGATTGGTCTACTTTTGCTGCCCTAACAAATTGTCCCAAACTGAGCATCTCAACACAAGTTGAATTCCTTCTCTCACGTTTCCACAGGGCAGTGATCGGGTGAGCTCGCCTGGTTCCCCTGCTGTGGGTCTCACAATGCTGAGTCATACTGTGGCCAACTGGGTTGTTTTGGAGGCTTTGTAAACCCATCTAAGTTTTTGGCCGAATTCTGCTCCTTGCGGTTGTCAGGCGCCTTGTCCCATTTCCTTGCTGGCTGTGAAGACCTGTCCTTAGCTCTTGGCTACCTCTTTCTGGTCCCAGTAAGTGGACCTTCTACCTCAGAGCCCGCGATGGTGGGTCAAGTCCTCTTCATGCCTGGAATCCCTCCCACGTCTTCTTCTGTCACATTTCTGCCCTCAGCTTGAGAAAGTTCTGTACTTTTAAGAACTCATGTGTTCAGATTGGGCCTTCTCAAGCAACCCAGGTTAATGCCTCTATTTTAAAGTCAATAAACCTTAATTACAACAGCACTGTCCCTTTGGTGTGTACAAGATATTTATAACTTCTAGGGATGGTGTGGGTATCTTTGTTGGGTTATTATTCAGCCAAGCACAGTACGTGTGTGATGGTGTCACTAGAGTGCATTCTGTTACAAGTAAAGTAATAGTAAGTAAAAATGCCTTAATAATGAGAACATTTATTATTGTACAGAAGTCTTGAGGAGGGAGAGTATAGCTCAGTGGTAGAGTGGGTGCCTAGCATGCATGAGGTCCTGGGTTCAATCTCCCATCACTCTATTAAAATAAACAAGCAAACAAACAAATCTGATTACCTCCCCCCACAAGAAAGTAAAAAATAAGAATTCTGAAACAGCGGGGTCTATTTTAGCTGAACTGTCCAGTAGGGTCCCCAGATCACACGTAGCTATTTTGCAGGTGAAATGTAACTAGTGGGAGCCAAGCTGTGCTCTAAGTATAAAATATCCTCCAGAATTTAATGCCTTTTAATTTTTCTTATTTTATTTTTTCAGATGGTGCCTGCCAAGTTTCTCCACTGTGCAGTTTCTAGTTTTCTCTTTGTAATAAACAAGGATGTGGAGAGTCTTTGCAACCATGTTAATTCCTGTGACTTCTCAAACTCTGACCCAGTCTTTTTAGCATCTATTGATGGCTTTGCCTTCCTGGAACATTATGACAGCCACCCCGTAGTGAGCCTCTACCTTCATCCATCTTTCTACATTCCTTAGCAGACATTCTACTCTTAAGAGGAGGTTTCCTCCCCTCCCTCATGTGTACTTACCAATGGATTTATATCAATATGGACTCATGAATTCTTTTTTTTTTCAATGGATTGTAATTCTTTACTATCATTTACTGTGATGCTCAGTTTGTCCCAGATGAGGCCAGTGAGAACCCTTTCCAGAGAGCTCATGTCCTTTTGATGTATTTCCCTCATTTTTGGGTACTTCTTCACCTTCTGGAATCAGATTTCCAGGCTCATTTTGTAATTTTCCTGTCCCTTCTCTGTAACCAGCTATTTCTCCATAGAGCTGTGATTCTTTTTAGTGGAGAACAGTATTTAGAAACCAAGATTTGGGTGCTAGGTGGGCTGATTGCTGCAAGGATCTCATTGCCTCTACCCTCTCAGTAGACAGAGCTTGAGAATAGATGTTTGTATGTATAGAATTTTTATTTTCTGTAAAAAAGTAAAATTGCATTAATAATTTGTATATTGATTGTAAGTCAAAATGATATTTGGATCTATTATGTAAAATAAAGCTTAGAGATACTGGGAGTTTGTTTCCAGACCACCATAATAACTGGAGTATCAACAAATTGAGTCACACAATTTTTTGGTTTCTCAGTGCATGTCTAAGTTACGTTAACACTCTACCACAGTCTATTAAGTGTGAAATAGCATTATATTTTAAAAAGTACATAACTTAATTAAAAAATAGGTTATTATTAAAAATAAAAATAAATCAATTATTGTTTTTTTTTCCCCTTAAGGGAGGCACTGGGGATGGAACCCAGGACGTCGTGCATGCCAAGCATGCACTCTCCCACTGAGCTATACACCCAGCCCCCCAAAATAGGTTATTGTTAAAAAATACTAACCATCATCAGAGCCTTCAGCAAGTCATTATCTTTTTGCTGGTAGACAGTTTGAAATATTGCAAGAATCACCAGATTATGACCCAGAGACATAAAGTGAGTGATTGCCGTTGAAAAAATGACACTGGTGAGACCTACTCAAGACAGGGTTGACACAACCCTTCAATTTGCATAATAAGTGATATCTGTGATGTGCACTAAGGCACAATAAAATGAAGTGTGCTTGTATTTAAAATTAATTTCGTATATTTTTAAAACTTTTAAAAGGTGGCTACCAGAAATGTAAAAACTATATATGTGGTTCACATAATATTTATATTGAATAGTGCTGGTTTAGACAGCGTGATGTCATAGAGAATCTAGGCTCTTTCCCTCTGGCTGCTCCTCCATTCTCAATGTATCAGTATTCTCTCCTTGTAAGAGCGTAAGATGGCTGCTTCAGCTCCAGCCATCACACAATCACACAATTTTCAACAAAGCAGGAGTGGCAGAGACTCCAGCTAGTTGTCTCTGTACCTATTCTAAACATGCATCTTGGCCATCCTAAGTAACTGTGGGCTGCTTCTGAACCTCCTTTCTGGTGGGAATGGAAATACTGCATTCGCCTGATCGAGGGCTGCATCTCACATATCAAGGCTGTGTTAATCCTCTCTGGAAGACATACCCTGTCCAGCAGAGCAGCTGCAATTTAGGCTATTACTTGGTTAAGTTCACACATCTACCATCATCTACCAGGATCCAGATGGTTTTTGAAAGGGTCAGATGGGTGAATTAAATGAGAATATGATACAAACAACCACTCTGGCATCCTTCATGTCTTTGTGAATGGCACTAATCTCTGCCATCACTCCTGGGATGTGATGATTTAAAAAAAAATTATGATGGCCAGGATGGGAAGGGGCCAGTTCATGGGCCAGAGCTGAGTCAGGACTCCATTCATTATCTGCCTCCATAATGTTGTCCCCCTCCCCCCACTCCCCCACTGCCTCTAACCGAAGGGCGAGAATGGCTCTCTGTGTCCTCAGCATCAACATTAATTCAGATCCTGTGTCCAACAGTTACCAAAGGTCCGAGTTTTCTCCTTTTGCCAGTGTGCTGTTACCAAGGAAATTGCCACTGGCACCAGTCTGCCCATTAAATGTTCTACAACAGGCTCTCTGAGGAGAAAAGCTCTAATTTGTAGCATTTGAAAATTTCTGTGGTGCTAACACAACCACCATGGCTGATATCAAGCTGCCAACATGATGTCACTGAGCACGGAGTTTGGAAGAGATGCGTAGCAGAACATTACATAGTATTTCTATATAGATGTAATACACAATGTTTTACTTTCATGGGGCTGTCATAACAAAGTACTTCACCTGAGTGATGTGGAACAACAGAAATTGATTGTCTCACAGTTCTGAAGGCTAGAAGTCCAAAGTCAAGGTGTCAGCAGGGCCCTGCAGGTTTTCCTCTGAAACCTGTAGGGGAGAATCTTTCCTTGCCTCTCCCAGTTTCCCGTGTTTGCCAGGGGTCCTTGGTATTTCATGAATGCATCACTCCAGCCTCTCCCTCACTTGTCACTCCACTGGCTTCTCCTTCTGTGTCTCTCCCGCTGTGGGTCTTCTCTCTATAAGGACCCCAGTGATACTGGATTAGGGCCGCCTTAATGACCTCATCTTAAGTAATTCCATCTGCAATGATCCTGTTTCCAAATAAGGTCACATCTTCAGTCCTGGGGGTTAGGACTTCACGAAATCTTTTTGGGTGGATACAACTCAACTCAGAAATAATCTCCAGAGCATAGATAATAGTAAAAAGGGGTAAAACGATCAGGAAGTGATTGATGAGTATTTGACTTTTGCTTTAATATAATTTTTAATTGTAAGTTTATATAATTTTAAATTGTAATGGCTTTATTTAACAGTCAACTTACAAAATTCCTGCAAATTGAACACTCAGTTAAGGCAAGTCGGTGCAAGCCAGCTCCAGCTCGCCCTGGGTCACTGGGAAAGGATGTGGGAAATCGCTAATAACACACTGGCAGCGGCATTACAGCTCCGTCCTCATAGGGACCTGGCCTCCCCTGAAGTCTGGGATTTGAAAATTGACTCTGATCTGGAAACCGGGTAAGGGACCATGATTTTCTATGAGAGTGTCTGCCCTTAGCCTCCAGAGCATTCACCCTCAATTTCTTTTGATTACGTAAATGAAGACATGTTCTTCTTGACTGCTATATATCTTGCCTCTTGGAGACTTGTGTTTTACTAACCATTTCCATCGCTCTGTGGGCGTCGGGTCCACTGGCTGCTGATCCAGCCTTGCCCCTCATTGCAATGACTGTGTCCAGCTTGCTTCTGAAGTTTGTGTCACCACCTTGCTTCTATGATTTAGGGATCTTACCACCACCATCGTTATCAGGGAGACCAGTTTGTAAAAACTTACCCCGCCCCAACCAGCCCAGGCCCATGGAGGGAGCCACCTCTGACTTCCCTGAAGATGCTGGTTCACTCTTGCTGGGACACTAGGGATGCACCTCTTTCATCCCGGAAAACAATGTCATTCATGCAGCACCTGCCATGGACCATGCAGCCTGTACGTGACTGTGGCCCTCTGAGTGTGTGTGGATGGCCATGGGGAGAGGGAAGAGAAGGAGAGGGAAAGAATATGAAAGAAAGAATGAATGAGGAGTGAAAGGCTCATTAAGGATGTTTTCAGCTATAAGCAATGGAATATTTCATTGTAAGTGACTTAAACACCACAAGCAATCATTACACCAAGTAATAAGATATCCAAAGGAGGCTTTGGCTGGATCAAATCAGTGGGACAATGGCTCTATCATGGACCTAGGGTCTGTATCTGTGAAGATTCTTAGGGATGTGGGTCAAACTTGTGTTTGTGGTTAATTCACTCAACCCTCCCGTGGTTCTAAACCTGGGATGACTATTGTCAGGGTAGAGATTGGCTGGGAGAGATTTGTCACCAAAAAGTCATTAAGTTCTACTGTGGGCATTGTTCTATGTAGACAATTATATCATCTGCATATAATTTTATTTCTTCTCTTCTGATCTCTGTAACCTCTAAAAATCATAATACAATAAAATAAAAAGAAAGGAAATGTTCCTTACAAGCCTCAACACTAGAAGAGGTAACTAGCTTTTGTGTGTATTGTCTCCACTTCACACAAGAGGACACGGAAGGTCACGGAGGTTGAGCGAGTTCCCGGGTTCGCGAAGCACGTAAGTGGCAGAGTGGGGATTTGAACCCGGGCCCCAGCACGCCCCAGCCCGCGACAGGAATCTCTGTGCTTTGGCGCCACCTTGCGAGTGCGCCCAGCCTCCCCCGATCCGGCGGGCGCACGCGAAACCTTCCGCGCCCCGGGGTGAGTAGGCTTTCCACTGCCCACCTGCCGGGGCTCTCGAGCCCAAGCTGCTGCAGCCCTCGGGAATTTCGGACTTTGCTTCTGCCACAAGCTTCCTTCCGAAATGTCATTTGGATTTTTCTTCCAGCTTCAACCATCCCGTGTTCCCCGACCTCTTCCCGGCCCCCAGGGCCTGGCTCACTTCTGAATTCCCGCCACGCCCTCCTGGTGGCAGGTTGCCAGTTTGGAGCTGTCTTCTTGCTGCATCTGTCTCAGCTGGGTGTGTCACCCTTACTCAATGGCCCCCAGCAGCCTGACATCACCTGGGAGCTGGCTGGAAATGGCGGACCCGAAATCCTACTCCAGACCTGCTGAACTGGGATCTGCATCTTAACAGGACCCTCCCCGCCCCACCTCACCCTCAAGTAATTTGCAGCCCAGTGAAGGTTGGGTAGCTCTGGCCTAGACCACAAAGGGGTCGTGGGACCCAGGGAGCCTTACAGATAGGCACCTCACCTGGGGCAGGTGTAGCTAAGAAAATGGTCTTCAGCCACGTCTTGAAGTTAGATGATGACTGACTTTTTGTCTGTTTTGGGGAAGATTCAAGTTCATTTCCAGCATTTGGGTACCAGGCACTGTCTTACGCCGCTGCATCTGGGATCCCCAGAGATACTCCGTTTTCTATTGCTAATGGAATTTTGTTTAATAATTTGTTTGGAAATCTATGTAAAATAAACTTTATAGGAGCTGAGCAAATTGAGGTATCAATATAGAAATTCTAGATGTAATAAACAACCAGTGACATATGAAGTGTTAGGAGACCAAAGCCCTAACCCAGTGGTTCTCAAACTCCAGCATCAAGTTACCAAGAGAACGTTTAAAACTCAAGACTGTTGAGGAGGGGCAGGCAGAGGTTGGAAGGGTAGAGCTCAGTGGTAGAGCGCATGAACGTGGTCCTGGGTTCAATCCCCAGTACCTCCATTAAAAAAAAAAACAAAACCTAATTACTCCCCTCAAAAAAACATTAAAAAAAAAGGATTATATAGAAATGATCCCAGTCAGTGACCTATTCTTACAGAAGTGTAATGCATTCCCATGATCTAGTGTGAACTTAAGTGCTGATGTGATTTTCCTGTATTTATGCAGCAGATTTAGTATTTTCTTTTTTAAAAAATTTTTGAAAATGGAGGTACTGGAGATTGAACCCAGGACCTTGTGCATGCTAAGCTTGTGCTCTACCCCTGAGCTATACCCTTCCACCAGACTTAGCATTTTCATTTAACTTATGTGTCACCTATCATGTTATTTATGTTTTGGTTCCACCCTTATTGAGACAAAAACTTCCAGTGACAATTTCACATGTATACCAATCTCCTTTTTTATGGTCTAATGAAAAATGTCAAATCAAGGTGTGACATCTAAAAAGAGGGTTTTTTTCCTATTATATGAATCAAAATATATTGGTGGATTTTTTTTTATAAGCCTGCTATTCTTCCCACTGTAGTCCTAGAGTCCTTTATAACTCTTTTCACATTGTGTTCGAATTGTTGGTTTACCTTCTGACTTTCTCAAAGGTTCATGGGTTCCTCAAGGACATTCTTCCATTTGAAGAAAAAAAAAGTGTAATAAGGAGATGTTTATTTTTCTACTATTTGTCCAGTTTGTCTTATTAACAGTGAGGAAATTGTTTCTGGATGAAGATGCCTGGTGAGTGCTCATGTGGGCATGTTAGATGTGGGCATGGGGGTTTGTGATTTGAAATTTCATGGAGTGTAGGGGGGTAGTGGTTGAGGGGTGGGAGCTTGTTGGTGGCTGTGGGTGTGTGATTCTACAGGGAGTGGGGCATTGTCTGGGACTGTGTTTCTCTGGGACATAAGCATGTGTCTACATTCAATATGTGTAGCCCTCTAGGATCCACCAGTGAGAATCAGTGATCATCAGTGGCTGACTGCGTGAAGGAGTGTCCCTACCCCCCTGCCCATGTGTCTGTCCCAGGGTTGGGGATGCAGTGCCCATGTCCTGGGTCTCCATGGGTTCTCTCTGACGCTGGCTGTGTGCTCTGGCCCCATGGGTCCTGTGTTCCTGTCCATGGTCTGCCTCTCTGTCGAGGTCTCCTCACTATCCCATGTCGCTCTCCATGTCAGAAACTCATGGCCTTCCTGGGTGGCTGGGGTTCTAGGTGACTGTGTCCATCCCTGAGTCCAGATGCCCTTGCACAGCTGGGACAGTGGGAACTCTGTGCCCCTGAGGTTAAGGAGGCCAGCTGGGAAGTTAGCGGCTGGAGATTAGATTTCAAAAGGTCACGAGAGGAAAGGAGGGAGAAGGATCCAGGTCTGGTCTGAGGCAGGCCCAGGTCAGGGTCTAGGGTCTCGGAGCCATTATAAGAATAGTCTTAATAGGGTGGGGGGTATAGGTCAGTGGTAGAGCGTGTGCTTGGCACGCACGAGGTTCTGGGTTCAATCCCCAGTCCCTCTGTAAAGGGGGAAAAGAAAGTATTAAGAACAGTCCTAGTAATTCCTGCTTATTGAGCACATACTGGACTTCATGCTTTATATTCATATTGTTTTTATATTATATTTATACTGTTATTTATAAATATATTTATACGGTTGCATTTATTCAATATCACACATGCAGTATTTATATTATATTTATAAGTCACAATTATGTGAATGGTTCCTAATATTCTATTAGTTATAAATGCCTTGATACAGTAATTTTCTATTATCCTTTTCTATTTTGATGATCATTTTCTAGTATCCCCTTGAAGGTAGGAGGAAAAGCTCAGAGAGGTGAGTTCACTTGCCCAAGGGCATTCAGCAAGGTGACAGAGTCAAAATGTGAACCTAGTTTCAAGTGTTCCCAGCCTTTGGCTCTTAACCTCTTAACCTTACCCTGGCCAAGGCGGAAGATGGCATCTGGGGGCCCAGGAGGGATCAGGGTCAGCTGAGTGGCCGTGGTCAAGAGCAGATGTGTTGTTCTGGTTTACGTTTATTGAGCCCTTATTGTGTGCCAGGCACTGCACTAAGGGCTCTCGTAATAATAATATGGCAGATGCTTGTACGGCGCTAAGCAAGGGCCCTATTCTCAGCACGGTTATGTGGATTAATTCATACTCCTTACACCAGCGTTCTGAGGTGGATACCCTCGTTGTCTCCATGAGGCCCTAAGATGGAATCCTGTGCAAAAGCTTGTGGAGGAGCTGGGATCTGGCTCCAGACAGCCTGGCTCCACAGGCTATTCCTTTAGCCCCCATACTTTCTACTATCCCTTGTAATCTTCACAACAATCCTACAGTGTAGGAAGAAAATTCGCCCATTTTACAGATAAGGAAACTGAGGCCCAGACTTGGACTCACCCAGGGAGCCACAGACTTGAACCACTGTCTGTCTGATCAGCTCACCCACACTTTTGACCCTATGCTCATCTGGCAGGAGGCCAGGAACTCCAAAAAGTCTCTAAAGGGCCTTGGTCACACAACCAGATGCCGGGGGCCCTGTATCTCCCTGGGGTCCCAGCCTCCCTAACATTCCTGTACAGCTGCTTAATTTTGCCTTAGACTTGTGTCACTGCTGCCTGCTGATTAGTAAGCACTCATTGTACAAGAATTGTCTGTTTTCACCCAATGAGGATTTTGTTTGTTCTTTGTTGCTATTACAAAAAGTTTAAGTTTTATACAGCTCAATAGGATCTTTATTTATTTTATAGATTCAAGTTATCCAAACTTAGTTAAGAAAATCTCCTGGCTCCTTGGGATTGGGAATAAGGGGGTGGCAGTTTCCTCTTTCCTCAGTCTCTCCCTCTTTGGCTTGTCCTTGGAAGAGGGGATCTTGATATCTTGTCAATTTGTAAGCCCTCTTTATATATTATAGCTACTAATTCTACATGGCCCCAAGTGCTGCAAATTTTTCCCCAAGCTTTTTGTACCTTGCAATGGTTTTTGTTATGCAAATATGTCTATCAACATCTCGACCTTGGTCTGGATCTCCTGCTTCGGGGGAGGAGGGAACGGGGTCTCCCTCCCCATCTCCTCCCCTCCTCTCCCTTCCCCGCCAGGGTCTCTCTCTCCTTATCTCCAGCTTTTCCTTTCCCAAGGTCCTGCGTCCGGGTAGGAGACCTGCCCAGCCTGGGAGCCCAGCCCCCCTCCCCCTCTCCCCTCGCTGGGTCTCTCCTCGTTTGGAAGGGGGTTGTTTCATTCCTTGTCAATTTTCAAGGGCTCTTCCTACCTAGAGCTATTAACCCTATGCTACCCTTTGTATTGCAAGTCACTGGTCCTGCTATTTGCCACATAAAATTTAAGCTGCTAATTTTCTACAAATAAGTCTGTCTTGTATTCTTCGGTCTGGGTTTTTGACCTACTTCAGGACGGTCTCCCTGTTCCTGGGAGAGGGGCGCCCTCCCCTTCCCTCCCCAAGTCCTTATCTCGCAGCTTCTCCTTTCCCACGGATCAGATGCATAAAAGGACATGGGGGCGTCGCTTCGCAGTGTCACCATGTCCCCGCTGTGCCCACTGCTGCTGGCCCTGGCCCTGGCCCTGGCGGCCGTCCCCGGTGTCCGAGGCGCCTGCCCGGTGCCCGCCGACCTCAAGAGCGCCAACGGGACGCGCACGTGCGCCAAGCTCTACGACAAGAGCGACCCCTACTACGAGAACTGCTGCGGCGGCGCCGAGCTGGCGTTGCAGCCGGGCGCCGACCTGCCCTACCTGCCCTCTGACTGGACGAACGTCATCTCGTCGCTCGTGGTGGGCCAGCGCTGCGAGCTCACCGTGTGGTCCATTCGCGGCAAGGCCGGCAAGAAGCGCAAGTTCTCGGCCGGCACCTACCCGCGCCTGGAAGAGTACCGCCGCGGCATCTTCGGGGACTGGTCCAACGCCATCTCCGCGCTCTACTGCAGGTGCGCGCCCGCGCCCGTCCAGACCCCGCCCCGCCAGTGTCTCCTAGTCCGCACATCTGCTTCCCCAGCTCCCAACCCAGCACCGGGGCTCCAGACCGCCCCCCTCGCCCCGCCCCCTGAAACTTTGACCCAAATTGGGCATCCTTAGAACCAGTCCTGGAGATCCCCCTTCTCCTCACCCCAACCCCCACCTCCCCCCAAGCCCATGCCCCTTGGATCTCCCAGACCCAACTCTGAGATTCCCAGACTCAGAAGCTGACCCAACCTTCCTGCCTCCATTGCCCCCTCCAACCTTCCTGAATCCCCCACCTGCCTACCGCCTACTGGCAGCTGCACTTTCCAGGGAGTGCAGACTAACTCCGGAGTCCCCAAGTCTAGCTCACCCTGAAGCCCCCAGAACCAAAACCAGTTCTTCCCCACCCTCTAAGTCATCAGATCCCAGAGCTCTCAGACCTGACTCTGAAACTCCCAGATTCTACATTTGACCCAGAACTCAAGACCCCAGACCTAAGTCTAGGAATATCCTATCTATCCTTCATGCTCCACCCACCTAGGCCTTCTAGTGCAACCATGGCTGTGGCCGGGAAACCAGTTCCAGAGCCCCTGTGAAGGTTCTGAAGCCCCCAGACCCAACTTTGGAGGCCCCTGAACCCACCCTGGACTCACATATCCACGCTCACAGACTTCGAGGCCCTAGATCTAGCCAGAATGCCCTCTAAAACCACCCCCAGCTGCCCCTCTATCCCCAAGAGCTCCAGGAGCCCCCAGCCCCAAACTCCCAGGCCAGGATGCCTAGGTCCTGAACTTCGAGCCCAGCTCCAGCTCCCCACCTCTTCTCAGGCTTAGAACTCTCCACACTTTAAGGCTCTGAGCCCTTGGCATCCCGTAGTAATCATTTTTGATTCTGTTGCAGATGCAACTGATACCTTAGAGGTCTGTCACCTCCATCCTCCACAAATTGCTGAGGCCCTCACTTGGCCTTGTCTGTGGGATCTGCTGAAGTCCCCAAGATCCAAGAGAAGAGAGCTTTCTGCTTGCCCCCACCCTGCCTTCCTTGTAATACAGCCCTTGTAAGTCATCCCGGTCTGCTGTCTACTGTGCTCGGGACCCGAGTCCACATGAACACGGGGTGGGATGGTGAGGAGAACATGGTGGTGAGGCCTGGGTCAGCCCATGCCAGGGACATGGGTCCTGACATGGATTTAGGTGCGTGCACACCCCCCCACCACAGGACACGTGTGACGTGCAGATGGTTAAACGTCAAAATGCTTCCCACACTTTTGGTGGACGGCCCTTCTCTGAAAGCTTCCCGGTTTTTCAGGCCTGCCCGGGACCTCTGGACTCCCTCCGAATTCATGCATGGGACAGAAGGAGGCCTTCAAGGACCCTACCCTAGGCTAGGGCCAGGGTCTGTTTTGTGATTTTGCCACTGCCCAGGACTTATGGGTTGTTAAATACTTTCAATGCCCCCCTCCCCAACACCTGGAGACCACTTTAGTTCAAATTTGCATCTTTCTGCAAATTTGACTTTTCAACCTATTTTCCCCTACTTCTCCCAAGGGTAATAAGGGCCCTTGATGGATATCTGGGTTTGGGAGGAGGTAGAGAAGGAACTAGAGAAAAGAAATGAGGGGTCTTGGAGATAAGAGAGGTAGGGGCACAACTCTAGGGGGCTGACAGCTGGGGTTGGAAGGAGGAAGGGAATTGGGGGAGATTCTGAGAGTTAAGAGATATGGCAGAAGAGGTAAGCAGAGATGCTTGGAGGCTGTATATTGGGGATAAGTGAAGAAATCAGAGGTCAAGGGAGGTGTAAAAGGTTCAGGGGTTGTGAGAGGCTGGAGGATCAAGGATTAGAGGATATACAAGTGGGAAATGAACTCAGTCAAGTTCTAAGGAGCAAACAGCAAGGAAATAGTCAGCATCCTTGGGCACGTGTATTTATTCATTTCAGCCAACAAAGATTTATTGAACCCCTACCATCCATCAAGCACTGGAAGAAGTGCCACTGCCCTTGTGGCACTCAGGGAGGGCAGAGAAAATGCCAGAGAGTCAGACATTCAAAGATGTGTGGAGATGTCAAATGAGAAACCAAGGGCCAGGCAGGATTAAGGGGTGTAGGAGGTAGTAAGTGATCCTGGAGCAGCTGACGGGTCATGAGGGTATCAAGGGAGCAGGGAGGTGCTAAGGGAACATGGTGGTGCTTCAGGGACAAGGAGGTGCTAAGGGTTAGGGACTTCTAAGGGCCATGGAGCTGCTGTGGGGTCAGGGAGATGCTAAGAGGCCAGAAGTGATAAGGGGACAGAGAGATGCTAACGGCTCAGGGAGGTGTCAAGGGGTGTATGGGTGAGACAAGGGGTCAGCACGGGCCCGGAGTTAGCCCGTCACTCCCTGAACTGTACAGACACGGAGGAGTCGGTCACCCTTGTCCGCCGCAGCCCACCATGCTCCAGCCGGTTCTTGGACTTGTGCAGGAAATGGACAAAGCGCACGCCGGGGCCATACTGGCGGAACACGTGGGACACCTGTGGCAGCCCCGGGGTCAGGAAGAAGTCCTTATTAGGGACCCAGAAATCCTGCTCTCCTCCCTCCTCCCTCTGCGAGGTCTTGGGACACGACCACGTGGGTACGGGTGGTGGCCGCAGTAGGGAGCCTCACCTGGACCCAGCGGCCGGGGGGGCCTCTTCCAGATGTCCGGGGGGCCACATGGTGCTGTGCAATGACTGTGCGGCGGTCAGCTGCCAGCAGCCAGACGTGCAGCTCATACACACACACATCCAGCCGGCTGTCCTCATACCTGGGGGTGGGGGCCAGGCCTTCAGCTGCCACCACTGCCCCAAGCTCCCAGCTTCAACCCCTGGCTCTGTCACCATTCAACACACACTCACTGGCATCCACTCTGTGCACTGGGGATGGGTGGTGCTGGCCACACAGCAGTGACCACGACAGCCCCCTGCCCTGCCTTCATGGGATTCATGGTCCAGTGGGGGAGGCAGACATGTCACCAGGCAGTGACAACCAGGAATGGTCAGGGCTGGGATGGGGGACATCCGGGGCACTGGAACATAATGCATCTGACCCAGTTTGGCAGTGGTCAGGGAAGGCTTCCTGGTGGAGCCATGTGCACCGACTCCTAAAGGAGAGGGAGGAATTTGTTTCTAGAAAAGAGGGTGGCCAGGATCCAGGGAAGAAGGAACAGCCTCTGGGCTGGCATGTTTGAACAACTGAGAATCAGAGAGAAGGGGCCAGAGAGGTGGGCAGGGCTGGATCCTGCAGCTGCAGGACAGGGAGAGGCTTGCCCTTTGAGGAGACCCCGTGTGCCACCTGGCTGGTCAGGCTGGCTGGGAGAGGCACGTACCAGTCCATGACCGTGATGTGTGGCTGTTCATCATCTAACAGCTCCTCCCACAAGCCCTCGGCCAGAAGGTCCACACACTGCTGCTTCACAGTCCAGCTGTGAGAGAGGGCATGAAGGAGGTGAGGTCTGTCACTTGCTGGGATTCTCAGGCATCCCCCAGGTTGGCCTGGCCCCCAGAATCAGGACACCCTGATCATGGCAGGCATCCTGACATCGAAGTGATGTCAAGGGCACCCACATAGAGGCCCTGAGCCCTCACTCAGCACCTCGCAGACTCAGTTCCCACAAGCTCCTCTGAGGGTGATGCATTCTGAACCCCGGGCTGCAGATGGGGAAACTGGAAACCGAGGCTCACTAAGGGAAGTAATTTGCCAAGATTAAGAAGAAAAGAAATGACAGAGCTGGGAACCCAACCCTGGGATGCATAACTCTGAGCCCCTGAGTCACTCCATCTCACCCCCTGTGCAGAAGCAGGGCCTGGTTTAATCGAGAACAGCTGGTGGCCTGGCTGAGCCTCCACCTCCCACAGAAAGGCTGAGCGCAGAAACAGTATTAGCTGCTATTTATTGACCACCTACTATGTGCAAGCTAGTCCTGGTCAGATCCTTTGCCATATGTTCTCTCTTATGACGAACTCTGTTTACAGAGCAGGAGACTGGGGCCCAGAGAGTCAAAGAGGGTTACTCCAGGTCCCACAGCAAGGAAGGAGAGAGCAGGGAGTCACACTCAGACCACATGGGTCCTGGCCACTCACCTGAGGTTCTGCTGGAGATTCTCAGTCCTAATGTGCCACCCACGGAAATTGCCTGGCGGGTGGAGAAGTGAAGGATTAGAATGCACCTGTTCTCCAGGACCACCCCCTCCCCACCTGGCCAGCCACCAATAGCTTACCCAGGGCCTCCAGGGGCTTCTGGGTGGGACCAGTAGGGGGCGCTGGCTCGTAGATGTTGATGCCTGAAATGTACAGGGAAGTGGAGCCTCAGGCGAGCTGAGGCTGCCCACCTTCCTCATGCTCCCCACTCCCTGCCCCCAGGGCTCCGCTGGAAGGACGGGAATCAGTGCCACGCCTGCCAGGCCAGACCAGCCTGGCAGGGATGAGTGAGTCAGGGCCCTGAGAGAGCCCTGGGAAGGTCCTGGGGACAGAGGGACAATGCTGGGAACGGGAGGGCTTTGCCATGAGACAGAGAAAGGCACCAAGAGAAAGAGGCAGAATATGAGCGGAGGGAGGGGGAGAGAGATACAGGGTGGGACAAAGAGACACCGGGAGAGACAGACAGACATGACACACAAAGAGATAGAGATGGAGATGCAGGTGGGACAGAGAGACGCAAGGAGACAACTGCACAATGAGAGAAAAGAGACAGAGAATGATGTAGAGGAATAAAGAGTTGCAGACAGACGCAGAGACAGACGGAGAGACAGAAGAGAGCGGCGGAAAGCAGAGACACAGGGTCAGAGTGAGCGAGTCTAGGGGAAGAAGACGGGGACGCGGCGGCCTTCGGGCGGCTCCAGCCCGGCCGGGCCGCCATCCCGCACCTTCGGGGTTGGGCGAGCGCAGCAGGTTGCGGTAGAGCGGCCGCCGCAGGAAGAGCAGCTTCCAGGTGAGGCGAGGGGGCAGTTCCAGGCTCCCGCCCGGCGGCGCCCACTCCTGCAGCAGCAGCTGCCGCGCGGAGGCCTCGGTCGGCGGCTCGGGCGCGAGGAGCTCGGGGGCCTCGGGGGCCGCGGGCGACCGCGGCGACGGAGGCGAGGGCGGCGAGGGCGGCGACGGCGGCTCCTGGGGGCTTGCGGGCTGGTCGGCCTCCATCCCGCCACCGAGCGCCTGTCCGTCCTGCACCTTCTCCATCTGTCGGGTCTGGGCGACTGTCCCGGCTCCTCTGCAGGGGCAGAGCGCGGGGTTACCCGGGGCGGGAGAGGGCGGGGTACCTCGGCTGACATTTAAGTGAGGGGTGTGTTGAGGGGAGGATCTGAGCCCCTGGCCCTCCTCCATCAGACCCAGGAGTCCGGGTCCCAGCCCCTCCTCCCAAAATGCAGAAGTCCAGGTCCCAGCCCGGTTCCGTATCCCAGGCCTCCTGCCCCCATTTCCCCAGGGCCAGCTGAGGACCCAGCCCTGGGAGAGGGGTGTGACAAAGGCGCTAATGCCAGGGCTCCGGCTCACTAATGAGGCCCATCCACCTCGTTAAGATCCCGCATGGCAGGATTAGAGGCTAATTAATGAAACCCCCTCTTCCTCCCCATCCTGCCGGCACTCAGCTAGGCGGTGAGGGGTGGGGGTGGGGAGGGAGGGGAGGTCCTGCTTCTGCTACTTCCTCCTCTGCCCTGCCCTAGGACACAACCTTGGGTCCCTGATATTTCCTTTTCTGGAAACGTAATGGGGGTGGGGGGCGGAGGACTGAAAGAGACCCAGAGCCAGCGATGAGGAGTCACAGAGATGGGAGACCCCAGGGAGACACTGAGGGAGAAGCAGCAACCCCACCTGGGTATCAGGGTGCGTTGCTCCCCTCCCTGGGGCTGGAGCAGGCGGCACAGGCTGCCAAAGCCTCCGCCCTCAGAGGTCACAGGGAATTGGGAGTGAGGGCTGGAGCGATGTTGGGGGCAGGAGGTCAGGGTGCGGAGGAAGTGGGATGGCGGAGGAACCTGCAGGGCCAGATGCCCACGGCCACATCCTGCCCAATCCTCATCCCACACCTGGGCCAGGTAAGCACAGGCGCAGAGTTCCATACGGACGACCAGTAACATGCACCACAGTGAGCGCTTTCTGCTTGCTAGGTGCTGTTCTAAGTATTAGAAGTTCATTTCATCCTCTCATAAGGGTAAGGTCGTACGTGCTACTATTATGGACATTTTATGGGTAAAGGAAAGGTAATAGAGAAGTATGTGTGGAGCTACACGCCGGCCCGATATGCTCCAGCACCCTTCTTGCCTGCACACCAACCCTGAGTGGGGAGCTATTGCTATGCCCATTTCACAGATGAGGAAATAGAGTTCCCTCTCACAGGCCCATACCACCCCAGATAACCCCATTTACTTCCAAGGGCCCTTCATGCCCCAGATTCCCACAAGATGCTGAGAAACACGTGTTACAGACACTCAGAGTTGAGCTCACACCCGAATGACAATTCTCATGTAATTAAGGGCTGCCTGTGTGCCAGGCATTGTTCTAAGTTCTTTACGTGGAGTCATTAATTCAATTTCCACATCCTCCCTAGGAAACAGATACTCTTGTTAAACCCATTTGGCAGGTAGGAAACTGAGGCCCAGAGAGGTCTAGTAACTCACTCAACAAATCGGTGTACCCTTGGTAGCTTAAACAACAGAAATGTATTCTCTCACGTTTCTGGAGATCAAGAGTCTGAAATCAAGTTGGCAGGCACCCTCCAGAGTTAAGAGAGAATCCTTCCCTGCCTCTCTCAGCTCCTGGTGGTGGCCAGTGTTCTTTGGCTTGTGGTCACATCCCTCCAATCTCAGCCTTCCTGTTCAAATGCCTCCTTCTCTCTCAGATTTCCCTCTGTCTCACTCTTTTAAGGACACTTGTCCTTGAATTTAGGGCCCATCAGGGTTACCTAGGATAATCATTTCATCTCAAGGTCCCCAACCTAAATATAACTACAAAGACCCTTTTTCCTAATACAATAGCATGCACAGGTTCTGGGGATTAGGATGTGGCCGTATCTTTTGAGGGGGACCACCTACCAACCCATAGTGGGCAAGGGTGCCTCAAACGGTAGGACCAAAACTTGTAGAGGCAGGAGCGTCTGGCTCAGTGGTTCTCATATTTGTGTGTTGGAATCCTCTGGAGGGCTTATTGAATGCAGGCTGCTGGGCACACACCCCAGTGCCCACCCCAAGCTTCTGATTTGGTAGTTCTGCGGGGGGGGGGGGGACCAAGAGGTGATGCTGATGCTGCTGGAATGGGACCCCACACTAAGAATCACTGTCCTAGTGATGGGGAGCACAAGGCTGCCTGAGCTCAACAGTCCTCACCCTCTCCCTTTGTGTCCTCAGGCAAAGGACTTTCCTTCTCTCCAAGCCTTAGTGTCCCATCTATAAGATGGGATATCTCTTCCCCACCATACTACTTGAGATGGCCCATGCCTTCCTCCTCACTTACTGTGAGTCCCATATTTTTGCTGGTCCTTGACCCTCCAACTGCCTACCTCAGGACCTTTGCACATGCTGTCTCTTCTGCCTAAAAGGCCTTCCACTCCATGCCTCCATAGATACCTTCATCTCCATTCAAATGTCACCTCTTCAGAAGGCACACCCCTTCTTGCTTTATTCTACCTGATTCTTCCCTACTGGTTCATAGAAGGCAGCTGGGCCCTCCCTTGCCAAGGTCAATTCCTGCCCCCCCACCCCCATCCCCCGTCTTCTTTATCACCACACCCAGTTCTTTCTTTCTTGAACTTAGTGTGATTTGTAAATACCTCTAAGTATGTGAGTATGTTCACTTGGTCATGACCTGTGTCACCCGGTGAGAATGTCAGCTTCACCAGGGCAGGGCCTTGGGTGGGTTTGTTTATTGTTTGTCCCCAGCTCAGGGCTGACACAGACTGGTCGCTCTGTTTGTTGAGCAAGGAGGGCAAGAAGGCTGGGCCCTGAACAGGAGGATGAGGCTCTGTCCAGCCCAGGAACCACATCCAACCTGCCCAAGTCTAGCTCCCACAGCTCCTGTTGCAAAACTAGATCACCCCCAGGAGCATCTGTGCATCCCAGGGCCCAATCCTGCTGGTACAGAGAGAGAAAGGCAGGGGTCCAGGAGGGCAGGCACTGGGGCCTGGAGGGGAAGATGGTGGTTTCTCCGCCAGGGCTGCAGGGGATGGAAATCCTAGCCAGGTCAGGAGAGGGTTGAGGGTGGGAAAAATTTGTGCTAGGTTGGGTACCACATCCCCCAGATAGAAACCACTGGGCTGAGGCAGGGATGTGTGTTGAGCCAGATTCATCCTGTAGGGGGCAACAGAGAGGCAGGGATGAACTAGGGTAGAACCAGGGAAATGAAGACAGGACAAAGGGAGAAGAGGAGGAGGTGGGAAGGTGTAGAGATGAAGACAGCTATCTAGGTAGAGAATTGAAGATAAAGACAGACAGAAGGAAAGAGAGGCAGAGAGATCCGGAGAGGCTGAAGCATAGAGACAGACAAAAAGAGAGACGCTTATGGAGACTGGGGTGGAGTTGACTAGTTCCAGGGAGGGAGGGTCAGGGGCCAGAAGGCATTACCTGCGGCAGAGGCCAGGTGACAGTCCAGGGGCAGGTGGGGGAGGACGCAAGGCATATGCACACCAAATAAATTTGCCCAGCACCAAATGGAAAGTGCATGAAGATCTCTCTTGGGGCATTGTTTAGAACAGCAAGTAACCACGGGCTTCCTGAACATCCATCATTTCAGGCTGTTTCAATAAATCATGGCTCATGTGCACCGTAGAATACCACCCAGTCATTAGCAGAAGTGAGGTTGCTTTTATGTACCAGCTGGGACCCACCTCCTCTACCAGAATGCACTATTAGATAGCACAAGGCGAGGTGTAGAAGGATGTGTCCATTATGTTAACATTTGCACAAAGTAGAACATATATGAATATATGCACGTAGGTAGTTCCCGGTCTGTGCATACATTTCTGGAAGGAGACACAAGAAACTTGTATCAGTGGCTGCCCCTGGGGAGGGGACTGGGAGTCTGGGAGTGGGGAGGGAGGGAGGTTGACTTTGCAATTTATTCCTTTTGGGGGCCTTTACAGTTGGTACCATGGGCTTTGGTTACCTGTTCAAATATTAAATAAGATTAAATGATTGAAAGAGAGAGAGAAAGTTGGGAATAAAGGTGGAGGGAAGAGATGGGGCAGGAAGAAAGTGAGAGAGAGTTTAACTCTGTTTAACCCAGTGGTCCCCAAACTTCTGCTGATGCCTTTGATCATCTGGGGAAAGGCTCTGAGCTGTCCCCACCTCCGCAAACCACAGGCCAGGACACTATTTGCTGCCCCATCTTGTCCCCCAACCTCAATACAGCTCAGTCTTCTCTAGGAGTGACTGTCTTTCTTCTGGAGTCCCTTTTTGGGGGTCTGGCCTAGTTGCTGTGACTGGTAGCCCCAAAAGACAGGGTTGACACTTTCCTGCTCAGACCAGGGGTCCCTCAGGTGTGGTATTGAGGGGAGCCCTGCCCAGTCTTCAGGAGGCTGTGGCGTGATGACGAAGAGGAAAGACTTCCAGGCCAAGTGCCTGGCTTCAAACCCTGCCTCTTTCTTCCTGTGTGACCTCAGGCTGGTGACTTCATGTCTCTGGTCCTTAATCTCCCAGCTGTAAATTGGGACAAGGAAGGTACAGCCCTCAGAGGGCTGCTAGGAGGGTAGCGTTGGTTTCCTGGGCTGCCATATTGAATTGCCACAAATGTGGTGGCTTAAAACAGCAAGAATGTCTTCTCTTGTCGTTCTGGAAGCTGGAGCCTGAAATCAAGGTGTCAACAGGGACTTGCTCCCTCGGGAGCTTTAGGGGGAGAAGACTTCCTGGCCTCTTCCAGCTTTTGGTGGCTGCCCATGTGGCTTAGCTCATGGCCACGGCGCTGTAATCTCTGCATGTCTTCACCTGGCCTTCTCTGGGTGTCTCAAATCTCCCTCTGCTTTTCTCTTCTAAGGACACTTGTCACTGGATTTAGGTCCCACCCAGATAAGCCAGGATGGTCTCATCTCAAGATCCTTGATCACATCTGCAAATACTCCTTTTCCAAATAAGGTCACATCCATAGGTTCCACAGGGACATATCTGATTTTTTGGTGGGGGGAAAGGGGACACTCTTCAATCCACTACAGGGTTAAATGAGGTAATACCAGGAGCTCAGCAAAGCACCAGAGGTGGTAAGGCTTTGATAAATGTTAACTACTACCTTGATTTTGCTTGGCCCACGTGATACTATGTTTGAATTAGTTGCCTGCCTTTAAGATTCAAGAGCTCTCACATGAAAATGGGGATTTCTTGAGGAAAGTCAGAACATTTGGCATCATTGGACCAAACTCCCACAAGGCCACAGAGCCCTGAGAAGTGACTGACCCTGAGAGGGGCGTGTGTGCGACCACCTCCCACCCCCCTACCCCCACCGATGTCACCTGCCTGGCCCTCCTGGACCGGGTCTGTCCTGCTCGCTGTTGCAGTCCCACCATCCAGCCCAAAGCCTGGCTCTAAAAGCCAGTGAGGGACCTGAGATTTCAAGCCTGGCCCTCGTAAGCCGTGAGACCCTGAGCGAGGCCCTTTCCCTCCGTGGACTTCAGTCTCCACATCTGTGAAATGAGGGAAGATGTGAGATGATTCCCTGGGCCCTTCTCATGGGACATTGGCTGGAGGCAGGCATGAGGTTTGATGCTAACAATGACTTACTGAGGCAAACTGCCATTCTCCCATTCCCCATCCTGGCTGCGGGTTAGAATCACCTGGATAATTCTCATTTTAGATACCTGTGGCCAGGCCCCAGTCCACACCAAAGGGGGTTGCGATTTGCTTATATAACAGACCTTCAGCATGGCCTTCAGGCCTTTATTTCTCCCAAGACCACTCTTTCATTCATCCTTCCCTATGAGCACACTCGGTCCCTGGCTCCCAACGGCTGCACAGGAGCCCCTTGCTGGTGCTCTCAGCTCTGGCAGAAACACTGCTGTGGTGAATATCCTTGTGCTCGCCCTGTCCTGGTCCAGAGGGAGAGTTTCTTTGGGAAGTCACCCAAGAGCGGAATTACTGGGAGATACGCATGCGCAGTACTTCGGTTGACGAAGGCCGACTTTCTAATTTTTACTAGGTTCGCCGTGTTAAAAATGACAGCTCATTGTTGAATTTGCTTTTCTCTGATCACTGATGAGCTTAAGCACCTGAGCATATTCCTATCGGCCTTTTGGATTTTTTTCTTTCTGTAAATTGCCTGTTTATATCCTCTGCCCATTTTTCTGTTAGGGTTGCTCTTTTACCCGTTAAATTTTTTTTTTTTTTTTTTTTTTTGCTGTTGCAAAAAGCTTTATTGTTACTATGTGGTCCAAGGGTTGGGAGAGGGCTCCAGGATGGTTAAAAAGCTGCCTGGTGACCGCAGAGAGAGGCTTCAGGCAGAAGCGCTGACACCAGAGGGGCTCCACAAAGGCCGCGGGGTTGCAGAGGCTCCTAGTCGTGCTTGAGGTGAGCCTTTGGGAGAGATACTCGCCCAGCTCAGCCTGGGGACCAGCCAGCCTGTGGAGGTGAGTCAGGTGGTCGCCCATCTTCTTGATGAGTTTCACCTCTTCATCCAGGAAGTGGCTCTCCCAGAAGTCACAGAGGTGTGGGTCTGGGTGGGTGGAACCCAGGGCATGCAGATCCAAAAGGGCCTGGTTCAGGTTCTTCTCCAGGACAATAGCAGCTTCCATAGCGTCCTGGTTTTTACCCCACTCATCTTGAGATGGCTTCTGCACGTTCTGAAAGAGGCTGCGGCCACCACACTGGTTTTGCATTTTCAAGAGATGCTCAGCACCCTCGCGCTTCTCCTAGCCAATTCGCGGAAAAAGTGGCCCACGCCGTCCAGAGCCACATCATCGCAGCAGAAATAGAAACCCAGAGAGAGGCAGGTGTAGGAGGCCCACAGATGCATGTTGACCAGGTGGTTGACGGCAGCCTCCAACTCGGTGGAATAATTCTGACGAATCTGGGAGCTCATGGTTGATTGGTAATGAGTTAAGCTCACAAAATGGTGTTGGCTGGTCCCCGAGGCTGAGGATAGCAGAGTGGCTGCTTCTGAAGGTTTCAACTAGAAAAAACGTTGAAGGGTGGTCGGAGGCTGGAGCAAGGGGCGTCCCTGAGTCTGTTCTGTCCAAACACTGTTGAAGCAAGAGACGATCCGCAGGATCACCGAGCACACTGCCTAAAGAAATATCTTGAAGGTGTTAGGCTTTGTAAACATCTTCTCCCATTCTGAAACCTATTCCATTTCCCGCAATGTCCTTCCTTGAACAAAAACTTAAATTTTTGATAAAATCAAATTGATTATTTTTCTTTAATGTGTTCCTTTGGGGCTTTAAGAAGACCTTCTCTGCCCCTAGGTCATCGAGTATTTTCCTCTATCAACTTTATAATTTACCTTTCATGGTGATGTTTAATCTGGCTAGAGAAGCACTGTCCAACAGAACTGAGATAATAGAAATTTTTCATATCTCTACTGCCCTGAACTGGGTTCCCTTTTGTTGTATTCGGTAGGGAGTCAGTTTTTACTTCAAAGAATGAACCAATTTCCTCAACACTATTATCAAACAATCTATTTCCCCCCATCAGTTTGCTCCTGCATACACTTGGGTCTGCCTCTGGGTTCTCTGGGGTGAAGCTTGACAAATCTAGTGAAGAGTAGGGATGGAAGGTCACAATTCTGCAGTAACAGTTTTAGTTAGACACACAGCCGCCCAGAATAAAGACTACATTTCCTAACCTGCCTTGCTGCCAGGCGTGGCTGCGTGACTAAGCTCAGGCCAAAGGGGCAATGGTGAAACCTCTGGGTCATGTCCTTAAAGGGAAGTGGAGTGCCCCGCTCTTCACGTAGGAGAGGCAACAACCCTAGGATGGAGGAGCCCAAGAGGGAAGGGGTCTAGGACCTTGCTGACCCAACAGGGCTGGATCCCATACTCCTTGGCCTTTTTACACAATTGTAGCTCTCAGTGGTTCTCAAACTTGAGTGGCATCAGAACCCCTGGGAGGGATTGTTCAAATACAAGACTGCTGGCCCCACCCAGAGTCACTGATTCAGCCTGGGGTGGGGCCTAGGAATTCACATTTCCAGTAAGTTCCCAGGGAGGCTGCTGGTCTGGGAACCGCACTTTGAGAACCACCGGTCTGACTTGTTTCAATCACTCATTTTGGGTCTCTGTAAACACGTCTCATCTATGGGTGAATACATCTCTGACTCCCCCTCTTGGGCATCTGCAGTTCAGACCACCACCTACAGCACCTGCTGCAGCGCAGGTTAACACTCACTCCGCCCAGAGGGGGCGCCACATCTGGTCAATAACCAACCCCTGGACAAAGGGAGTCCTCCAGGCTGCTTGGCTGTGGGCAGATGTCTGCTGCTGCTCTGCCACACTTGCCCTTCTAGGAGCCCCCTGTTCTGTAGAGGCTGGAAGCCTGAAAACCCTCTTGGTCTGACTCCCTTGCCAGTGGGAATCAGTAAGGTACCCGCGGTAGGAGGCACGGGAGTGGGAGCAGAGGGCGGGAAGCAGGGAGAGCCACCCTGCTCCAGCCATGGCGGAGACTTGAACAGACCTCAGGGTTCAGGTGGTGCCACTGACCCTTTTGTTCCTCCAGCCCCCGGGAGGTGGCGGCCTCCTGCCAGGGCTGGGTCACTAGCCCTCTGGCTCCCCTAGACTTCCCAGGGCCTTGGTAACCAACCCCTTGTATTAACCTCCCCCATCCCCCAGGGAAAACGACTAGAGGGGCGACTGCTACCCTGGAACCCCGTCTGTGTGGGTGGCAGCAGCTGGAGGGAGGCAAGGGGTCTGGAGATGCCCTCATGCCACCCAAAACTATTCTTGAAGCTGCAGGCTCCGTGGAGCCAGACAGACCTGCCCCCACCACGTAATGAGGCGGGCAGGTGCTTCCTGTCCCTGAGCCTAGAGCTGCTCTCAGTGCCCCGGGGCTGTGAGCGGAGACTCTGCGATGTTCTCTCCTCCACCAGCCTTACCTGGCTCTGGACTCGTGGGCATACCAGCCTCCTAAATGAGCCAGGCAGCCATCCTCTTTGTCTATTTTCTGGAACAACTTGTACAAGGTGGGAATTACCTGATCCATCCGTCTGGTAGAACTCATTTGTAAACGCATTCAAGCTCGAAGCTTTCTGTGTTGGGGTGGGGGGATGAATTTCGGTCTTTTCTTCTGTTCTATTTCTCCTTACGCCAGTTTTGGCTTGTTTTTTTCCCAGAGACGTACCCCCTTCACCCAGGCCTCAAACACACTCATCATCTATAGCAACAGCTGCCCGCACTGGTGTTTAAGTCTCTGTAATCAGCTATCCAGCTCATGCATGGACTTGGCCAGGCTGTCATGGAAACAGCGCCCAATCCTGGGGGACTCAGGGCCTGTGGAGGTGTGCCGTCGGGGCGGGTGCTGACAGTGGAGACGGGACTAAGCCCTTTCAACACACTTCCCGCCCACAAACCAGGCTGAGGTCCCTGACACTGGGGAGGGCTCTGGGGAGAGGGATTTGCTCCTCGCTCTCCCAGTGTCCCCAGGAGGCCGCTGCTGCCCTTGACACCTCTCAGGGTCCTGGGGAGGATGCACTCAAAGTTCACACTGGCCTGGGGCAGTCACTGCCCAGAGCGCAGCAGCAGCGCTGTCACCTGTCAGCCGGACTCCTTTCTCCATTATCCTAGTCACTGAGAGCCAGGCTCAGCTCAGCCCCCGGGGCCCAGCCAGGAGGGAAGTTCTCGGCCAGTGGACTATCTCTGAAGCCCCAGCGCTATGTCCATCTGCCTTAGCCAATCCCCCAAAGCTCACCGGCCTGCTGACCAATTTCTTAACGTCAACTCACCAAGAATCAGTTCCTGTGCACTGAACACACTCCAGGTGACCTTTAAAATAAGCCTCCAACAAATCATAGATTCAGCAAACTGGTCACCGTGGGATGTGGATTAGTAAACTGGCTGCTTCCAGGCCCAAGGGGTGTCAACCCTGCCGCCACGATGGGGAGCGTTACGGGCTGCTTGGACCTGAACTCCCACCCGCTCACAGCCACAGCCCTGGCCCCGGCTGGCCTGGAATCCCAGGGCTAGCCAGGCCTTCCTTTCCCAACCCCAGAGCCTGTCCCCATCCACACCCGCCCCCCAGATGGTCTGGACAGGGAGGGGCCTCTACACACACCGCACACACACAAAACAAGAAAATGTTTTAATTGTAAAACTAACTTGAGGGAGGGGAGGGCAGGGCTGCGCCGAGGGGCCAGGAACCTGATTCTTCAAGCAGTGGCTCTGTCCCTGGTGCCACCCTGTGGGACAGAGACCATCTGTCCCCAGATGGGGGCTAGAGTGTTATAAAATGACAATATAAATAGACTTCTAGAAAAGAGGAGGCTGTCCAGGTGCAGTAGTCATGTTCTGCAGAGGCTGGGGGTGGGTAGGACGCCCTGACCCCTGCTCCCCACCAGCCACATAAAGGGGTGCGGGGCGACGGGAAAAGGCCACTCTTCAGACATTCATGATCGACCCCCCGTAGTGGCTCGGGGGGGAGGGGCTGTGTGTCAGGCGAGGTCTCAGAGACACCCACTTGCAGGCTGGAGGACAGAGGCGCTGGCCCTTCCACACGTGTGCACGCACACGTGCGCGCACACACACGCGTGCACACACACACACACACACACACACCTTTTGTAGTGTTGTCTCTACCCCCGGTGGCCCCCAATGCAGAGTTCCAGTGATGGGAGGGCTGCCTGTCCTTCCTAGAGACAGGAAAACACAGGGGCTGGCCTGTCCCGGAGGGTGGGGGCAGGGGTCCTGGGAGCCTTACTTGCTCCCACAAGTCCCTGTGTTTTTTTAAAAGTCACAAAATCAAAACCGGAGTTCAGTAGTAGGGTCCCACACACTCCCCAGCAAGGAGGGCAGGGCCACACGGAGTGTCTCCCAGGCTGGGAGGAGCAGGGCCAGCTCCCCACTGGCCTCTGGCAGGGCAGGGGTGACCCAAAGGGCTCTTTGGTTCAGGGATGGGGCACTGGGCCTCATCTGGTGCGGTTCTGGCGCATGAGGGGCACGATGCTGGCGGGTGGGCCTGCTTTGGCCAGGAACGGGTGCTTGAGCAGCTCAGCCGCCGTGGCCCGCTGTGCCGGGTCACGCACCAGCAGGCGGTCCAGGAAGCCCTTCAGGGACGGCGACACCTGTCGAGAGGTAAGGGAGAGGGTCAGGGGTCTGAGTGCCAGTTCCACTGCTCACTCGCTGTGGGGCCTCAGTTTCCTCTTCTGTCAAATGGGCTGACAACATCTAATACTCAGGGATGGACGCAGGCAAAGAGGGCCCAGGTGTCTGGAACTTGGCCCCAGGGGCTCATTTCCAACACATTTTTGAGGTTTGGCAAGGAGCCGGACCCTGGAGGCACCCCTTTCTCACCAGGCAATCTCTCCACCAGGAAGGCCCCTCTCCTGGACCTGGCTGTGCTGTGTGCGGTCAGCCAGGCCAGCCCAAGCACAGCCTCTGTGGGATGGCAAGGGCACAGAGTTCATGTGGACACTTGAGGCCTCGGGGACCACCTCAGGAGCCATAAACACCCTAGTCTTGCCCATCCCCAGCACTCTGCTTGGGTTTGGGGCTGGGTGGCACCTCACCCCCCTGCCTGCCTGGGGGTCATCTCCTTACACCTGCTGCCTGCCAGAGTGGCCCACCTTGTGCAGGTTCTTCAGTCGGGGTGGCAGGTTGTCCCGAATCATCTTCATGGCTTTGAGGGGTGGCTCATTGAAGTAGGGGGGCTCCCCGTCTACCATCTCGATCACCATCACCCCCAGAGACCAGATGTCCACCTGCAGTGGGGGAGGGGCAGCCTGAGCTCAGGGGACAATTGCAGAGGCTGGCCATGGCTCTGCCTCTGCCTCTTCGCTCCTGGACTCCCTGGGCCCGAACACCCTCTGACACCCAGCCTGCCAGACCCTATGCACAGGGTGCCCTCTGAAGGGTTCTGCCCACCCAGCATCCATCCTCTTTTTGCTAACCTCCCTGGGTTCCTTTGGTGGACCCCATCCCACCCCAGCCCCTGTCCACGGAGCATGACCAAGTTGCCTAATCAGCAGAGTAGGAGACACAGTAATTGGTTCAGGAATGGACACGTGATGCAAGCCGAGCCAATCACAGTCAACCCTGAGATTTTAACCAAAATGTCCAGGAAAACGGTGGTGCTCATAGACAGGGAGATGTGTCTGGAGTTGCTGGGGTCATTTCTGCTCCGACCAGGGGAGCACCTGCCTGAATGAAGACTACATGGAGAACATCAGAGCTTGGAGGGAACAAGCACACCGACTGCTAGGCCAGAAGCCGGTCGCCCCTCCAACTTCACAGTTCTAGGGACCCAGAGCTTTTCGTTTTGCTAAATCTGTTTGAGCTGGTTTTGTCACTCACTGGCAATCCTGACTGAGATGGCCCCTCACAACCTCAAACCAGCTTCCCCTCCCAGTGTGATCCCGCTCCTGCCTGAGGTCCCCCCAGATGTGCTTCCAAGGGGTCCTTCCTCATGCCAGGCACTGGGGTCAAGTCTTGCTGACTGACCAGGGGAATCTTCAAGGCCACGGGCCACAGCTCAAAGACCTCAGAGCCAGGCAGGTAGCGGCAGTGAGTAAAGCAGGTCAGCGGAGGGAAGAGAGATAGGTGAGGACTATGGCCAAGACAAAGGTATCCTGCCCTTTCTAAATCGGAGCAGCCCCTCAGCACCTGCCAACTGTTGCTATGTGGGGATGTGGCCTCCAGGTGGCCAGATCTCTTGGTTTTCCAAAAGAGGATAAAAATTCAGACTTTTATGAGAGCTCTCTTTTTAAAGTGCCTGCAAAAGCATCTTCAGACCACAGCAGCCAGCGCCTGCCCATTCATGGCCTCTGCACCAGGCTGTCAGGCAGGGCCAGGGCCATTTGTGCTCAGCATTCTGTTCCCACTGCCAAGCACTGGGCCTTGCTCCGAACTAGTACCCAGTCAGTGATGAGTGGCGTGTGTGCGCCTACCTCTCCTCGCACAAAACCGTCCACAGCACCGGGCCCCACCTCCCCCCAGCACTCCAGCAGTTCTAGCCTGTCACAGCGTAAACCAGTGCTGACAGTGGGACAAGCAGGCCGCCTCTGGCTCACCTCCGGTCCATAGGGAAGGCGGGAGATGAGCTCCGGGGCCATCCAGTAGGGTGTGCCGACCAGTGACTTCCTCCGTGGCACCTCCTTGCTCACCTGGGCACAGAACCCGAAGTCCGACAGCTTCACCTGGAGCAGGGTGCAGTCAGCGGGGTCAGAGGTGCTGGCCAGGGGAAGGTGAGCAGAGGCGTCCACCTATATAACTCCTTGGTCTCAGACATGCTGGGTCTCTACCGTGCAGCCCAGAGGTTAGAGCCAGACCGCTGGGGAGCTCTGCCATCTCCCGGCTGGAGTCCTCAGGTAGGTCACCTGCCTAAGATCACACTATTTGCCTCCCTGACAGGGTCTGCACTGGGGCTCTTGGAGAAGTGGCCCGTGTCCCATGGGTACCAAAGGCTGGGTGGGGGCTTAGACCAGGGCTGGCTCCCAAAGCCCATGCCCCGGGCCCCTGCTTGCCTGCACGAAGCACGTCTTCAGTTGACATGTGTGGCAGGGACAGCCTTGCCACAGCCACGTCCCCCACGGATTTACACCTGTTTTGGAACCGTGGGCCCTGTTCAGGCTCTTGAGGATCTCTATGGACCCTCCACCCCCAGAAGACATACCCACACAGTGTGCGTACGATTCCATGCTCCTGATGTCCCCAAAGCACATCTGTAGACATCTTTAGGTGTTCATGGACCCCAGCTGAAATTCCCAGTGAAACAGAGCCCCCCACACACCCTGCCCTGGTGACTGGCTAAACTTTCCTGGAGGAGGGTGGGCCAATTACCAAGAATTTGGTGAAGGTCAAGGGCCCCCTCCCACTGAAAATCATGTCCACTCTTGGAATATAAATGCAGGTTCTGGGCCCTGGGACGGTCATCCTCAGATTTAGAACTTCAGTCCAGAAGACAGGAGACGGGACTGGAGTCCCCAGCCCATGCCTGGCTGCCCGGCCGGAAACAGGTTCTCACGTGGCCCAGAGCTGTGGCAGCCTCCCCTGTCTGAGCCTGTGCTGACGGCAGAGCCCCCTCCAATCTGAGCCCCCTGACTGTGAACAGAACCCCCAACTCACTGGACTGCTCCATGAGGAACAAATAAACTTAATGTTCCTCAAGCAACTGAACTAGGGGTCAAAGCCCATCCTACCAGCAGAGGGGGAGCTGGGGACAGGCAGGGGGAGGCCAAGCACCCTACTCCTCACCCTGCCATCGTGGGTCAGCAGGATGGAGTCACTCTTGATGTCCCGGTGGATGACGCCCTGGGCGTGGAGCACAGACAAGGCCTGGAGCACCGCCAGGCACACGGCGGCGATCTGCTCCTCATTCATCCTGCGAGGTGGGGGGTGCTGAGAAGGTAGGGCAGACAGGCCCTGCCCTGGGGTCTGAGGGGGACACACCCTGCTGGCTCTGAGACATGGCCCCACCCCAGGGGTCTGGAGGGGATTAGTCCTGTTGTGGGAGAGTTCTGAGGGGACCCAGGTCTACCCTGGGGAGCCTGGAGAGCCAGCAGGCTGGGTGTCACCCGCTGCCCAGCAATACCTGGTGTGGGTGACGATGTCGGTGAGGGCGCCTCCTTCCAGGAACTCCATCACCACCCAGAGCTCGTCCCCGACCAGGTAGCTGTTGTACATCTCCACCACGTTCTCATGCTGGTAGTCCCTCATGATCACCACCTGGGTGCGGGAGGGAGGCTGGGTCAGCACGGTGGAGGACCACCAGCTCCTGCCCTCAGACCTAGCCACCAGCCCTCCTGCCTCCCTCTCTGGCCCAGGCGTGGGCCCTGCCACACTGCAGGTCTGGTTCCACCCATCACTTTTGTTCTTTGGGATCACCCTAGACTGCCCTTCTACGGCCAGAGCCAAGAGCTGTCAATGGCAGCTTGGGGCCTGACATCTGCACTCCATTCCGGGGGTGCTCCCCACCCCACGCACACACCACGCTGCTGATGTCCATCTCTGACCAGCCCTGAGCTGGTCTCTGAGTGGCCCTGATGACCACGCTGATGTTGGGAGAGGGAGGTGGAAAGAGAGCGCCTAAGCCCAGGGCTGAGACCAGAAGGACAAGCAGGGATCAGCCAAGGTTAGATACAAGGTAGGGGGTGGGGGGGTGGATTTCGGGGGCAGGAAGGCCTGGAAGGCAAAGACTGGCAGAGGTGAGGGAACACGGTGCTCACGGGGCCACGTTAAACAGAAGCTCCTGGCGCAGCTGGACACTGTACTCCTGAGGAATGGGTCATGGGGCTTGGTTGGGGAGTGTGGAGAGACTGGGAGGTGAGAGCCAGAGCTGGACAACTCCAGACCTCATATCCTCCTGGGACTCTGGCATCAGAGTCTGAGGGCTGCTCCCAACACAGATTCCTTTTGGGAAGGATCCAGGAGTCTGTCTGCCTTTGGAACAAGCTCTCTGGCAGTGAGCCCCTCAAGAGCCAAAGCCTGAGGTCAGACAGAACCAAAGGCCTAAATGGGGGCTGATCTCAGTATCTGAAGGGCACTGGGGCACTGTAAAGGGCCGCAGCGGGGTGTGCGGCAGCCCTCTGGCGGTGGTGTGGGCATGCCTGGGGGGCACCCCAGAGGGGAGGCGAGGGCAGGGCCCAGCACCAGAGGATGGGCTGCACAGGCGTGGGGGAAGGAGTGACAGGCTTGGGGCTGACAGGCTGGGTTAGGGGCCAGGGAGGTCCAGGGCTCTGGCCTGGGGACAAGGGTATGGAGCTTCTCTGAGACAAGGAACTTGGAGGGGCAGGTTTGGGGGAAATGCTTGGGAGCCAGTTTTGGTGTCAGGGGCCTGGAAGGCCCGCAGAGGGTGGTGTTCAGTGGGCTGAGGGGGCCTGGAGTGGGGGCTTGGGGAGAGGCCAGGAACGGGACAGAGATGTGGCTGTGGGTGTCGTGGGGACAGAGAAGACAGCCTGGGAAGGTGTGAGCAGAGAAGACAGCACCTGGCCCTGAGGCACCGCAGCCTGGAAGGGCCTCTCCCACCCTCACCCCTCCAGGGCCCTCAAACCATGCTCGGAGGAGCCTGGGGAGGAGGTGGAGGCAGAGGGGAGGCGGTGTGCTGGCTGGCCCACCTCATTGAACAGCAGCTCGCGCCTCTGCTGTTTGCGCAGGTCCATCTTCTTGACGGCCACCAGCCTGCCCGAGCTGCGCACGGTGGCGATGCAAACGATGCCCGTGGAGCCCTCGCCGATCTTGATGAAGTTGTCCAGGTAGGAGCGAGGGTCGCCAGGATCCACCACCAGCTGCAGGGCAGCCCGGAACTGCTCATGGGACACTCGCTGTGGTTCCCGCTGTGGTGATCGGGGGCCGGGGGGCCCAGGGGCAGGAGGCACAGCAGGGGCAGCGAGGGCACGGGCTGGAGGGGCCAACTGGGGCTCAGAGGCATGGGGGCCCAGCACACCAGGGCTGGGGGTGCCGCGGGCTCGGGCAGGGGGCCGGGAGGAGGAGGAGGACTGGGGGACAGCCAGGCCCCCCACCGATGGCCCATTGGGGGCCATGTTGTGAGGCTCCCCCTGCAACAGAAAAGAGAGGCAGCTGTCAGTGGAGGGGCTGGGGGATCGGCTCTGCTCCCTGAGCAGGACTGGGACACTGGCTCTGTGGGACAGACACATGGTGGTCAGGATGGAGATGGACAGTGGGTTGGGCACAGGCTGGAGCTGGTGGGTGGGGAATGGGGAAGCTCTGGGCAAGGGGACGCTGGAGGGGTCCTGGGGCTAGGGAATCGGTTACCTGGACGCCCCGGGATGGGTGGTCCGTGTCGGCCCGTGGGTACGTGTTAAAGGGCCGGCCAGCTGCCACTTTCGCCCCGCTTGCCAGACTGGCAGGCTGGTGGGGGGTGCCGACGTCAGGCCCAGAGAGGGGGCGCTTGTCCCGGGAGGACTCCTGAGGGCCCCCCGAGCCCTCCCTGGAAGACTTGGGCCTTTTGTCCGGCCCTGCCCGCCGCCTGTCACCACTGGTGCCACCTGCCTCGTGGCGACCAGCAACCCGGCTTTGGCCGCCCGCCTTCTCTGGGCCCCCTCTGGCCATGGCGGCCTGCTCCGCGGGCATCCCGTTTTCCTGGCGGGCACGTGCGGGTGGCGGCGGGCTGTCTCTCCGCAGGGAGTTGGAGCGTGTCACCGACATGTTCTCAAACTCGTCCAGCAGCAGCGTGAGGGCCCCATCCTTGGCGCCTTTGCTGCCCCGCACGATGGTCTGGGATGCAGGGCAGTGGCGGGGTGGGGGCCAGGTAAGGAGGGGGACACAGGACGTGTATCCGACACACAGGGACAAGACAACACAACACACACAGAGACAAGACAGAGACGGAATGAAGAAATGCCATGGGGTGATGATGGGGCTGGGAGGGCAGGGGCAGCACCAGGGAGGCCCCTGCAGCCCCGCCCCCAGCACCTAGTCATGGGTCACAAGAGGGGACCTGAAGGACGACCTTCCCATCAGTCAGGCTGTTGCCCCCAGGCTGGATGTTCCCTTGAAAAGCACCCAGTCTTTCTCTTGAGCTCCAGGCTTGGGGGAAGTCCCTGCCCTGAGTGGTGGAGGGGAAGGAGGGCAGAGGCCACGCCACCCCATAATCAGCCCCGAAGAGCTGCAAATTACAGGATGCTGCAGCCAGGGCCCAGCCTGGCACTGCCTCCCCTGTAGCCTGCCCAGGGCTGTTAACCCCAAACCATGCTCTCTGTTTCCCTGGAGGCTGAGGGTGGGGTAAAGGGAGAGTCAGAAAGGATTGACCCCAAAGTAGAGGGTAGGAGTGCCCCAGAAGTGGGGGTAAATACAAATGCCCACGTAAAGCATGTCCCAAATCTAGGCCTCACCCGCCATGGCCGCCACCCTGATTCAGGTCAGAGCCTCCAGGGTTCCCCCTGCCCCTCACTCAGCTCCAGGTACATGGGTCTCCTCACTACTCCTCAAACACACCACACATGCACCAACCTCAGGGCCTTTGCACTGGCTGTTCTCCCTGCCTGGAACATCTTCCCCCATGTTTGCCCAGGGATCCCTCCCCACCCTATCTTCAAGTCTTTGCTCAAAACTCAGTTTCTCAGAGGGAGGCTTTTGCTAACAACCCGTAGTCTAAACTAACACCTCCTGTCTCCCTACCCCGCTTTCTTCTTTTCTAGGGCACTTGAAACCAGCTAACATAAAGCACGCATATAGCTGTCCACACTGCCTGTTCCCCCAGAACAATGTTCCTGAGGGCAGCCATTGTTTTTTCCTGTCTGTTTCTGCTTTGGCTACGCCTAGCACCTAGAACAGCAGCTGGTACGCAGAAGGTGCTCAATAAATGTTTGCTGAATCCCTGAGTGAGTGAGTGAGGCCGGATGGGAGGAGGCTGTGGGGAGGGGAGAACATGTCCCCAGCCCTGTGCTGTCAATCACCAGCAGGCAGGGACAGGGGCTGCCAGACATCCTAAAGCCAGAACTGCCCATCCTTGTCCAGGGCCTCAATGAAGCAAGGGAGACACCTGGTCAGACTCTGGTGCTGGAATAAGAGGTTGAGAAGTCCCTGGGGGTCAGGGTCGGGTCTGGGATGACTAGGGAGATTCTCAACCAAAGGTAGCAAACACAAGTGCCCATGGGGCCCCAGGACAGTGTGAGCCCATGTGGCATTGTTGTGTGACTTAAGACAAGGTGCCCCTTCCTCCTGGCGGACACTGTCCCAGATAGAGCTCGTGGCGGGCAGGCTAAGCAGCGGCTAGATTTTAGGAGGCGCCCTGGGCCAGGTCAGGGATGGAACTGGGTGGGCTGGGTGGGGCCTGTGGGCCCAGAAGAGCCAGTGTCCAGCCTACGGAGGCAGCTGCCCCTCTAGTGGCCCCAGCCCATTGGTTGGGAGAAGCCAGAAATATAGATTTGGACGTGAAGTCTCTTGCTTTTTTAGGCAGTGGCAAAGAATTCAAAGTATCCAAAAGCCCCCTGCATAGGGCACAGGCACACATTGGTGGGCTGCCAGATGGAGGCCGTAGGGGGAGAGCGCCTGCACCTCTCTGCCCATTTTGGCCAGGCACCGGGAGAGGATGAGTCAGCCACAGGCCTGCCCTGGGGCGCTGGGCCTGCTGACCGGCACACCCAGCCCCGCCCCTCGGAACAACTCTGGCTGCTATCCTCTGGCTTGCAGCCCTTCCTGGTTTCTCACTGCCCTTTGGATAAAGTCCAGGCTGTAGCCCTTGCCCTCAGACCAGCCTCACCACAGGCCACACCCGGGAGCCAGGACCTCGGAGACAGGAAAGGGATTAAAAGCATGAGCCTTGGAAACAGACCTTGCTTCAAATCCCAATTCTGTCCTTTTGCTTAAGATGGCAGGGGAAAAAAAAACCAAACCAACCCCCACCCACAATGCTTTCGTGGGCGGGTTCCTCCACTAGATGCCCTGCCTCCTCACAATTTGCCTCAATGACTCCTCCTCCCCCTTATCCCACAGGCCTCATCCCATGAAGCAGGCCTGGATCCCGGGGCTGGGTCAGGTGCCCTCTCTGGGTTCCCCCAGCCCAGCCCTGACCTGCTGGGGCAGTCACCATGTGGGAATAGGCCTGTCCCTCCCCCCGCGGTGGCCCGAGGACAAGTCTGCAGTACTGGGGACAGGAGCACAGAGCTCAGTGCGTGAGGCTCCTCTGAGCACGACTTGGGGCTGGTGTGGGGGGACAGTCGAGGGGTCAAGGTCACTGTGGGGTTCTTGGGAAGGTAAGGCGGTCCGTGTTGAGAGGCCAAGTGAGGGATTAGGGGGTGGAGGGGTGACTGAAAGGCCAGTGTCGGGCGTGAAGATGAGGTGGGCAGCTGGTGTGTCTAGAGGTCTGTTTGGAGGAGGTGTTGGCCCCAGAGTATGGGATCGAGGGATGGGGTCCCCCTATGAGGGTTGGCATGGGTCCAAAGAGATGGTGGTGGCTGCCAACATACCTTGGGGGCCCCAGGCTGGATGGAGGTAATGCAGGCGGGGTCGACGAGGGGCTTGGGCCGGCGAGCAGACTCCTCGATCAGGCTCTGCCACTGGCGGGGCAGCCCCGTGAACTTCTGCTCATGTTGGTCGAAGCCCGTGTGCACACGGTGCTCGAAGTTGGATGGTGCCGAGATCTCGACCCGTTTCTTCTTCTTCCCAAACATGGTGCCAGGCTTTAAGCGCGCGAGGGTGTAGACTTGGGCTCCGGCTGGCAGGCCTGCAGGAGGGGGCTGCTCACCAGAACCTGCCCATCTCTGCCCCTTCCTCTGGCCCTGCCTGCGCTCCGTCCTCCCTCCTCCCTTCCCTGGTCTCCCTGCTCCCCCTGCCCTGTCCAGTCTGCCCCCCACATGCAGCCTAGGGACCCCGTGAACACCCGAGTCAGGTCCCTTGTTCAGAGCCCTCCTGGGGCTCCACCTCACTCAGGAAAGTCGAGTCCTACTTGTGGCCCACTCCACAAGACCTGCCCCACCACCTCTCAGCTCTCATCTCTCCCTCTCGCTCACACTGGCTTCCAAACCTCAGGGCCTTTGCACTGGCGGTTCCCTCTGCAGGGAGCACTCTTCCCTGGTATTCACACATGGCTCCCTCCCTCCCCTCCTTCAGGCGTCAGTCATTGGTGACTCCTTTCCTGATAAAGAAAAAAAGCCCCCGTGCCCCACTGTCTTCCCAGTACATCATTTCATAGCATGCTTAATTTCTGGAAATTCTGCTGTTCCATCTTGTATTTACTAATTCAACATTTATACCCCCATCACTAGACTCTCAGCACCCCTGGCCAGGTTTCACCTGCCCAGTTTCCACATGTCCCACCCTAAGCCTGGCACACAGCGTGTGCTCAATGACTGGTTCCTAAAGACCTGCCACCAGCATCCTTGATTTCCCAGCCAGGACTCTGGGCTAGGAACACCACACACCTTTGGTTACCTGTTCTACAAATGGTCACTGAGCCCATCCTATGCGTGAACACTAGGCAGCCTCACTGCAACATTCCCATTTTACAGATGAAGATTAAGGCTCAGAGGAGGGAAGTTCCTCACCAAGATCACATAGCAGGGAAAGATCCGCTTCATTAAAGAAACTAACAGACCAAACAGTCCCTGTCCTTAGAGTCTGTGGTCTCCACTCCAGTACTCCGAGCAGTACCAGGGGCTGCATAAATGCACACTGAAATCTGATTTAAAAACCAAAAGGGCCAAAGGGGACATGCATGATGGTGGTGTCCCCACAGCGGGACCAGAGAAATGACAGGCAGGGGAGCCAGATGGCTAGAGTGCAAATCTCTCTGCCGTCTACTACAAGTGACCCTGGGCAAGTGACTTAAACTGGCTGTGCCCCGGATCAACTCCCATGGGGCTGCCGGGAGGATTAATGAGTTAATATGAGTAGGGCTGGGCGCAGGGCTGGGCAGGAGCGAGGGCCCTCTCGGTGTTTGCTCTTCTGATGATTAGGGTTACTCGGAGCAGCGCCCGAGGAGGAGGGGCCCCAGGCGCTGCTCCCCTGTCCTACATAGGGGCCCTGGATGCCACAGACCTGGTTTGATGCTGGCTGTGCTAGAAGTGCCCTCTGGCAGGTGACGTCTCCTCTTGGGGCTTCGGGTTACTCATCTGTAAAAGGGGAAGAAAACACCATTCATTCATTCAGTAATAACTCACTCCTTTGTGCCCGGCCTTGTGCTGGCTGGCCAGGGATACAGCGGTGATGGACCAGCCTCGGACAGACAGCCCAGAGTGATTGGGGCTGGGGTCCCAGGGTCCCAGACCCAGCCCAGAGGGATGGCAGGATGCGGATGAGGTGAGGGGAGGCTTCCCAGAAGAGGGGCCATGTGAGCTGAGATCCAGAGAACATGGGGAAACGCACTGGGTAGGGATCTTGTCTGGTTCATGGCTGGCTCCTCAGTGCCTGGCACAGTGCCCAGCACAGGGTCAGCCCCGAGCTCAGTAAGTCTTGTGACCCAGTGAGGATGCTCAGGAGCGTGTCTGGGATGTGGCCCCCGCAGCCCCTGGTTCCCCTCCTGGCTTCTTTCCTGTAGGAGCCGCTCTGTGAGGTGAGGACGAAGAGGCTGCCACCCCTGGCCCAGAGGCAGGACTATCAGTGGGCAGCCAGCCAGGAGAACCGGTTTGGCAATGGGAGCCCAGCGGGAGGCGGGTGGGGACCCAGCAGCCAACCTGTCTCAACTGGCCTGGACCTCCTGGCCAGCAGGTGGCCAGAGCCAGGGCTCTGCCAGCGGGTCCAGTTTCCCTGGCTGCCCTGGCTGGGGTGGGGGCCCTCTGCCTCTTCTCTGATCCCTACCAAGCCAGGAGCCCTTCAGTGTCTCTCCCCAATTCTGGCCCCCAGAACACTGTCCGTCCTCTGCTCCCAGGCTTCTGGCCTGGCCTACCTACTAGTGGCCCTGACCTACTCTGTTTCTCTCCAGGCTTCTCTGCCCTCGGCCCTTTCAGTTCTAGCCCCTAGCCTCATCCCTACACCCCGACCCTCCCCCATCACCCCTGCTATCACTCCAGGTCTACGCCCCATGTTCTATCACCTCCTCTGTCTTCCCACATGTGCCCCTGTTTGGCCCCAGCCTCACTCCTCACTCACTGTGGCCTCTCTCACTGGACCTGCCCATCCTCCACCCCCCAGCTCAGGGCCTGCGGGCACCAAGTCAGCTCCAAGCCCTCCTCAGGAATAGGATTAGCCACACAACCCCTCACTAAACCCAGGGAAGGGAGGAGCTCAGGATCCAGTCAGAGTGCGCAGGAGGCAGCCTGGAAGATGGGGCAGCCAACCCAGGACCCCCACCCATAAAGCCCTGAGCACTGCCTGCGCATGGCAGCTGGCCCGCCCGCCCCCAGCTGCATGCGACTGCAGGCGAAGGGGACTCAGGGGCACACCTCCGGATATTTGCCTGGGGCCACCCCTTCCCTCTGGGCGCTGCATGGAGGGCAGGACAAACAGAGGAACTGACTGTGTTTATAATGATCAGGCGGGAGCCCCACCCTGGGGCAGCTCCAACACAGCCGGTTCCCCTGACCAGACCCCCGCCCCCGCCCCCTTCCCACCAAGTCCCCAAGATATGGACTGTATGGGGCCCGCAGAGGAGAAGGGAGAGGAGCTGCCACACAAAGGTAGGGGCCTGTGCCAGGAGCAAGGTGGGTGAAGAGTGGGCGCTGGGGTTCCTGGGCAAGTTCAGAGCCGGCCACCGCCGCTGCCACACACTCTGCTGCCTCACTTTCTGTGCCTGTGAAGTGGGGTGACCCACCTGCCTTGGGCGCTCACCGCGTGGCCCTGGACCAGTGGCTCAGCTGCGTTGTGCCTCAGTTTCCTCCTCTGTTAAAGGAAGACCATGACAGTACCTGCTTCTTGGAGCTCTTAGACGGAGTCACAGAGAACACAGGCACTGGGGGCCTGGCCCCAGGGACAGGGACAGCGCACACAGTAAGGAAGTGCTCGGTAACGCCGGTCACCATCACAGCGGCAGCAACACTTACTGAACCCCTACCGTGCCGGCCCCTCTCCTAAGCACCTGACTGGGAGTCCCTCATTCAACCTGCATGCCTGACCCTGGAGGAAGGTGCCATTATGGGCCTGGTGTTACAGATGAGGAAGACGAGGCACAGAGAGGGTGCCCCACTCGCCCGGGGCCCGTAGCCTGGGATGCAGAGTGGACATGATGCTCCAGGCCCGTCTCACCCAGAGCCTGGGCCCCACTGGTTCTTGGAATTACAGCAGCTGTGTCCTTGGAGATTCGTGTGTGCCCAGCCCTGCTTGGGGCTCTGTCTAATCGCATTCCACCCTCACTGCCACCTGTGAGACAGGCACTCTCATCGTCCCCAATTCACAGGTGGGAGATTGAGGCCCAGAGGGGAGAAACCTTGTCCAGGGCACCCAGGATCTGAACACGGGCAGCTGGGGGACTAACGTCTAGGCTCTTACCCGCCTGTCCTGCGCCCGTGGGCTTGTGGAGGTGCTTTTGTTTTTATCATCCTCCTCCTCCTCATCTCCTCCAAGTCTCGTCCTTGTCTCTTCCCTTCCTCCCTCTCTCCCCATCCTCTCTCCACAACCAGACTTGGCCTTTTCTCTCCTGCCCTGAGCCCTCCTGGAGCTGAGGGTCCTCACCTCCACTCTGACCTGTCCCAGGCCCCCAGGGGGTAGTAGGAGGCAGCACAAAGTGGGGTTCTGACCACCGCCTCCCCCGCCCCCCGCCCAAGGCTCCTTATTCACCTTTTCCACAGGCCTTTGGCGTGTCAGTCTGCACTGGAAAAGATGTCCAAGAACCAGTCCCCGCCACCGAATGTGGCTTACTGAGGCTGAGCCCCAGAACTCACACCCCCGCCACCACTGTGGGGGAGGGAGGGGACCATGACCCTGTGCAAATGCCAATGCTCAGCACTGGCTCCCCGCACTCTGGTGGAGTGGCTATTCTCACCCTCGTGTTGCAGATGTGGAAACTGAGGCTCACAAAGGTGAAATCTCTTGCTAAGGTCACGAAGCAGAGGTGGGCCTGGAAGATGGTCAGATCCATTACAGAGTCAGCATCCTTGAACACTTTGCTCGCCCTCAAGGCTCTTCCCTGTAGCCCACGAGGTCCTGCACCACCTGCCCATCAGTCCTGCTCTCCTCCCACACGCCCCCTCGCTCACTTTGCCCCAGCCACTTGGGCCTCCATGCTGTTCTTCAAACCCAAGACATGCCCCTACGTTTGCACTGGCAGTTTGCCCCCGCTGCTGGAACTCTCTTCTCACTGATCTGCACATGGCTCCTCCCCTCCTTCCTTCCACCCACATCTGTGTTCAAGTGTCCCTGTTCCTGTCCTGTCACCCTCTCTATGCCTCTTTCCTTGCCTTACTCACCACCTGTGTGTGTGTGTGTGTATGTGTGTGTGTGTGTAATTCTTCAGTGTCTGCTTCTCCCATTAGAATGTCAGCTCCTTGCGTCCTGCTCCCCGCTGTACCCCAACTCCTACAACACCGCATGGCCCACAGCAGGCATGGAACGCATGGTGAATGAACACGCTCCCCTGTACCTGCTACGTTACCCACCCGCTTAGACACCTCAGACTCTGCCCAGGAAGGACTTGTAAAACTCTGGCAGAGAAACCCCTGCAATCCAGAGGCAGAGGGTGAAGCGGTGACCCCAGTGACAGAGAACAAAGGAGGACAGCGTGCAGCCCGTGGCCACCAGCCAGAGCATGATGCCTCTGAAGTCCGGTGTCTGATTCCCCAAACGCAGGCATGTCTCCATCCTACTCTAGAATGTTTATTTCAATTAAAAAAAAAAGGCTTTTGGATTATTTAACATATAGGAAGGGCAGTTTCCGATCTGTCCTAGCAAAAGCTTCACATTTTCTGTCACTCCCTGTGCTCACATCACGTGTCCTACCTTCTGACCTTTCATGAGAAAAACGGCCATCGTTTCACCATTCCCCCCACCAAGGAAATCAATGCAGAGGGGAGAGCGAGATCCACTGGAGTGACAAAGTGTCTGGGAAGTGTGTGTGCGTGTGCGTGTGCGTGTGCGCAGAACTCCTTCCCCCCGCCCCAGCCTGCCCCTGCAGGCTCTGCATAAAGCTCCCTGATCACGGGCAGTGGAGGGGCTGACCCAGCCAGAACCTGTGGTGCAGGGGCAGGTCAGAGGATGCCGCAGGGGTCATAGCTGTCCTTTGGTATTCACCAAAATGAAACTAGTGCAGGAAGGGGACGATGCAGAAGCGCTCACTGTCCCCAGCCTGCTCTCCAGCCTGGGCTCCCATTCACCTTTCCACCATGATCTTCACCTACCAGCTCCAGAAGCCCCCTCGCTACCTTAGTTTCCCCCTTCCTTGATGATGGAGGGGGAGTCTGACTTACCTTGGTGGCCCGCAGCAGGCTCTCCCTGCCCCCCAAAGCCTCCACGCCCTTCCCCCCTACACTTTTGCTCAGCGCCTACTGCTCACCTATGTGGCCCCCTCTCCCATCCAAACCTCTCTTCAGGCCTCCTGCCCTGAGCTTAGTTCCTGCAAGGAGTCCTCAGGTACCATGTCCCCCCTAGACCCTTCCTTAAGCTTTGGGACTGACATATGCCCAAGCCCCTCCTTGGCACCTACTCTATCCACATGTGACCCATCACACTCACACACCCACCCATTTGTCCAATCATCACTGTCCACTGAGGGCTGACCTTGGACCGGCCCGGGGCAGGGATGACAGCGGAGGCCTGAACAGCCAGGAATATCCTGCCCTTGCGGAGCTCACATTCTAGGGGAAAGGAGACTGTCAATAAGTGAGATAAATCAGAAAAATAGCTAGCAAGTTGGATGGTAAGTGCTGAGAATACAGTAGGGGTGGGGGGGAGGAAAGGTGGGAATATTCAATGAAATGGTCAGGGGGACCTTTCTGAGCAGGGACCAGAGTGGGGAGAAGAGGGAGCCCTGTGGGTACTCGAAGCAAGAGCACACAGGCATTGGGAACAGCCCATGAAAATGTCCTGAGGCAGGAACACGCTTGATGTGGTCAAAGAGCAGCGAGGAGGCCGAGTGGCTAGGCGTGGTGAGCGAAGGGTGAGAGAGGAGGGCAGATCATGTGGGAACTTGTGGGCCACAGGGAGGACTCAGGCTCTTACCTGAGTGCGATGGAGCTACGGGTAGGTTCTGAGCTGGGGAGGGGCGTGGCCTGACTCAGGTGTTTACAGGCTCCCTCTGGCTGCATGTGGGGACAGACTGGCAGGGCAGGGCAGGACAGAGTAGGGAGACCAAGAAGGAGGAAGATGTGATAGTCCATCAGGAGAAGAGGGTGGACGGGTCCAAGTGAGGCCGTGGAGGGCAAGGAACAGGCAGGTTCTGGGTAGGCTGTGAAGGCAAGATGGCAGGATTGCCAAGGACTGACACCACCTCCTCTAACAGCGGGAACGTGAGCTCCCCGGGGGTGGGCGCCTGGTCTGATCTTGCCCATCACCACATCCCCCATAGCCTGGCACATTCTGGCACCCGGTCCATTCTCCCTCTGTCCTTAGCATCACCTAACATGTTATATGGTTATGACTGTGTCTACTATTGTCTCCAGGATAAGCCGGTGGCTTGGTGCAGGCAGGAGCCACGTTCTGGTTGGTTACAGGTTGCCCCTCTGCGGCTGCTGAGTGGATGGAGAGGACGCACATGTATTTCAGCGCTGACTCTGGCCCAGCCTGCGCAATGCAGGCAGACCAGGCTGCATAGAACCCTCTCAACTGTTCTTGGGTCTGAGTTTTCTTCCTTTCTGTTTCCTGACCTAGGAAACTGAGGCCCAGAGAAGGGAAGTCACTGCCCAGGATGGCCCAGCACCAGGGCACAAAGGCGTCCACTCTGACCCACGGAGAAGGCCTTGCTGCCCCAGAGGCTTGTGGGACAAGAACATGGGCAGAGACAACTCTACTTCCGATGACCAGGACCAAGATCAGGACTTGCCTTAGTTAGGAGGGACTCTGAAAAAATGTGAAACAAATCAAACTCTCCAAGGGCTTCTGGCTCCTCCGTGACTTAACAAGGCCCTGACCACCTTGGGACCTCATCACCTCCCGCACCGCACCCTAATCATGCTGGCCTCCTCCTTTTCAGTCTTGGACACATCAAGCTTGTTCCAGCCTCAGGCCTTTGCACCCTCGGTCCCCACTGTCCAGAGCTGCATGTCTCATCCTTTCCTGATATTCAGGTCTCAGTGCAAATAAAGCCTCCTCTGAGAGGCCTTCCCTGACTCCCTGACAAAATTTGCACCCCTGCTTTCTACTTCTCCATGGCATTCAGGACCATCTGGTATTAAATACCTGTTGACTGTTGGTCGGTCCCCTCCCCTCCCATCCCCTCCTCCCAGTGGAATATTGGTTCCTTGAGAGCAAGGGCCTTTGTCTTGTTCTCGCCATACCCCTGGCATCTGGAGCAGGGCCCGGCACACAGTAGGTGCCCAGGAAACGTCTGTGCAACAAATGAGTGATGCCTTTGCCAAAGTGATGAGGCTGGACCTAGAAGAGGGGCAGGAAAAGCTGGTGAGGGCAGAGTGCAGATGGGGTCTCCAAGGCCTGTCCACAATGCCTGGAAGCCTGACCTGGATGCCTGCAAAGGAACTGGGCCTCTTTACAGACCGAATCTGGCTATTCAGTGAATAAGCTGGTGTGTGTTTTCAACACCACAAGTGGTGCCCAGCTGGGAGCCCACTTCCCCAGGCCCTCCACACCACGCTGCCTAGGCTGGAAACCTGAGCAAGTGGCAGCATCTTCTGACTACAGGCAAGAGGCAAGTCATCCTGGGGGTGCGCCACCAGCAATCTGAGTCCCCACAATGAATGGAATCCCATAAAAAGACACAGATCAGGGGGTCACCCTGGCCTTGGGGAGCAGGGCCTGGAGTTGGCCGTGTGGGAAGCGAGGAGCAGCCCTGCTCTCTGTGTTCTGGCCACTCGCAGTGCTGTCCTCTCCGCTCCAGGCCTTCGCACAGACTGTGCCCGGACAAGGACTCAGCAGGCAGTTGGTGACGAAGAGCAGACTGACTGCTCAGGCTCGGGGACCCGCTGCAACACTGCCAAGCTGTGTGCCCGTGACCAAGTGACCCTGGGCCTCTGAGTCCTCATCTGCAAACTGCGGGTAATGACAGTCCCTATCTCCCGTGAGTGTTTGGATGATCGAATGAGACGACCCATGTGAAACATGTAGAGCAGCGCCTGGCACCAAGTGGGCCCTCCTGACAGGCTAGCTGCTGTTACTATTACTGCCACTGTTGTTGTTGCTGCTGAAGGAATAAAGAAAGGAACGAACAAATGAAAGAGGGTGCTGGGCACAGTCCTCTCCCAGCCTGAGCAAAGGTGCCAGTCTTACTGTCTCCATTAAGTCTTTCTCCAGGGCTGGGATGGGGGAGCATAACGAGCTGCCACTTTGTAAGGACAGGTCTGCCTCTCCCCCACTGGACTGCGAGCTCCCCTACTAAGAGGACAGGGCCTGGGGCCATCTCAGCCACCCAGTGTCCCCACCCTGCCCAGCACAGGGCAGAGTACAGCTCAGAGAGTGGGGCTGAATGAAGAGATGGTGCTCTGAGCCCCCAGGGAGGCCAGATGGCTCCTGTGGCAGCCCCAGGCAACAGGGCCCCCTCCTAACCCGGCCAGGCTCAACAGGGCACAGACACAAAGGGCCCTGTTGGTGTCCCTCACCGCCTGGAGGCAGCCAGGGTGGGGATGGATGCCACAACAAACCTGAGAGTGTGGACGAACCCACAGGGACCAGGGAAATCAGATCAGACTTCATTCATTCCTCCCCTGAGGCCGGGCAGGAAGGAGGGAGGAGGTGACAGGCCGAAAAGAGGCCCCAGAGCCCTCCTGGGCCCTGCAACCTAAGCCCTGTCCTGCCATGGAACTCCCCAATACACACACACACACACACACACACGCACGCACACACATGCCCTTGACACAGAAACACATGAAGATGCTCCTCAGTGCACAGCTGTCTGCAGAGACTTACACACATGGCACGGATGTCCAGACACACAACCACAGACGCACAGGACTTACACACACTGGTGGCACGGAGAAGTCCCCAAGCAGCCTGAGATGGGGGGCCACCTTGACCCCACAGTGCCTGTGGACCCCAGTGGCCTGAGTGTGGGAAGGGACACCCGCTCTGAGCCTAAGCTCCGGCCCTGGGAACAAGGGCCCAGCTAAGCATGCGGCAGAGACTGTGAGGCATCAGTGGGAGAACGTGGGGGAATAGTCTTAAAGAGGGGCCTGGCTCAGAGGTAGCTCTCAGGACAGAAGGGCCAGGATGCTGAGGCAATCCACAGCCAGGACCCCAAGAAGTCATGGACCCAGGAGCCCCTCTACAAACACTGTACACCCCCGAGACACAGGGGCTCTGGAAAGAGACCAAGAGACACACAGCAATGATCCTGGGGGAACAAAATGACACCACAAGACAGACCTCAGCCACCACCTAGAAACAGCCACACACATGCACACACACAAGTCAAAAGCTGCTCCGTTACGGCTGGACTCACCGAGGAAGGCAGACCCCAAACTCACACCTAGGAACCCTCCCAAGCCAGAGTCAGACCGCAAGACCACACAGCAGTAGACCCGCACACAGTAGGTAACAAAACCCATGGCAGACCCAGGCACACTCACAGCCAACTCCAGGGTCACTCAGTGACCAGGGAACCACCCCATGCGAATCACACCCCAGAACACACTCCCAACCTGGACGCTGTGGGACCCGTGCTGAGGCGTGGGCTAAGCCCCAGTGGACAGACACCTGCCGTCACCAACATGGAAACACACACACCCAAGAAAGGTGTGGCCCCTCTAACACGTGCTTACGCTGGCTCAGGTGGCCAGGCAGCAGGACTGCCCTCCCCCACACCCAGGCAGCCCTCCCTCCCTCTCCTCCCTTCTTGCCCTAGGACCAGGCCAGCTCACCTCCACCATCCTCTTCCCTCTGTCCTGGCCCAGGTTAGGCTTCCAGGTGGGAGAGCAGAGAGCTGGGATCAAGGGGTTCCCCTGGTCCTGGATACACGCACCCACTGAGGAGAATGGGCAGGGTTCTGCGCCCCCACCTCCCTGGCAGCAGCTGGTGACGCGGCCCTGCCCTGGCAGGAGTCGAGCTTGCCTGTGGTTCCAGCCCACGGGAGGGCGGAGGGTGGGAGGGAGGGATGGAGGGAGGTGGGGCTGAGCCTGGAAAGCTTGGGCCACAGGGCCCACAACTGTCCCGTGGAGGGAGGGGCTGGGCAGGGACACAGAAGCTGGGGACCATGACTGCAGCCCGTGTGTTAGCAGGGTCAGTCTCCCATTACACAGGCACCCGCACACCCCCATCTTCCTCTCCATGCCAGGCTGGGTGCCAGGGGCCAGGAAAGCAGCAGCTACACAGGATGGGGTTGAGAGCCAGAGAGCGGCTGGTGGGGCAGCCAAGTCTGAAATATTGGTGGGACTGGGCTGCAGGGCAGAGCGACGGCAATGAGTGGCCTCTCTTACGGGGAGGGTGCCTGGAGGTCTGGGGCTTGCTGTGTTCCCCTCTCCCCCCACTCCCAGGCTGTGATTCCAGCAAGAGCTCCAGAGGGCACAATGAAGGGGCCCTCTCTGCTCCACCCAATTCACCCAGGAGGATGAACCTGAGACTTGCAGCCTCACTAGGGGGAGATCACCGTGAACCAACCCCCCCCCGCCCCCCTGTACTGGCATCTCTAGGCGCGAGGGAATGGGGAGAGAGAAAGGTGGGGAGGGCTGGAACTTCCGCGCGCCATGCTGGCTGTTGCCAGGATGTAACTAACCCTTCTGAAAATAAGTGGCCCAACTTTCCAGAGAACTTCCTCTGGGGCAGACCCTGCTCTGAGCAGTGACACGCATTAAGTCATTTTAGCTCACCACTGCCCTAAATGGGCAGGTACTTTATCAGGCTCATTTTACAACGGAGGAAACTGAGGCCAAGAGAGGTTGAGTGATCTGCCCAAGGCGCCCAGCAGGGAGGTCAGGCGCCGGGCTTTCCAGGTAGCCATCTGTCCCAGTGCCTGGGTCCTAAAGCAGCTGCTCTGACCAGGAGGCTAGTTGGCTCCAGAGAGGGCAAATCTAGAAGAGGCAGTGCCGGCTCTGCCCCGTCTCTGCGTCACACCTCCCTCCCGCTCACACTTTCACTGCAAAGCTTTCGCTGGCCCAGGGCAGAGCGCCCTTGAGAAACTTGTTTCTGTCTGTCTCCCCTGCGACAGGGGTGGGGGTGGGGGTGGGACGTGGCGGGCAAGGGTTGGGGCTGCCTGGTTCATCCCTCTTCACCCTGGGGGCCCATCTCAGGCCCCTCCTGCAGGAAGTCTTCCCTGACACCCCAGGCTCTATCCCAGTGCTGACCTTCGGGCAGTCAGTCTCTGACTCGTCCGTCTCCCGGATTGGTTCACACATTTGCTGAGTGCCTGGCCCGTACCAGACAAGCCTGTCAGAGGCCCTGGGAATTCATCAGTGAACATACCAGACAAAACCCTTTGCCCCAGGGGCTGAGGGCCAAGTAGGACTGCTCCCCGACCAGGGGGTCATGTGAGCAGCAGGGACCAGGTTCAGGTGCCCCAGGCAGGTGCCCAGTGAAGAGTGAGTGAGCAAGTGGCCCAGGCGGGCAGGTGGACAGAGGCCTGCATCCTTCCCACTGCCCTGCTCTGGCACCCCCCACGTCCCCCACACCCAAGCCAGCTCCTCCAGGACTCCACCATGTGGACCAGGGGACCAACTGGCTTGAAGAGCTGGGAAATCCCAACCACCCCCCTGCTGTCCACCACCTGCCCAAGAGCCAGGGGCTCCCAGCAGGGCCTGGGGCCATGGCAGGGCAGGTGGGAGGCTCTGAGGTGGGGGTCGGCCAGAGGTCCCCGATCCCATGCCACTCCATCCCCCCCATTAGGGTGGAGCACCTGTCAGGCAGCCACCCAGAGAGGAGCCAAATGGGGCGGGCTTCCCAAACCTCCCCAGACCGGACCGGCTGGTTTGGGCTCTGGTGGAGGAGGCGGTCAGGACTGGGCAGTTCGGACCAACCAGGGAAACTAGGTCCCAAGGGGAGGGACAGGTAAAGGGGGGAGAGGATAGGGGGAGCACGCCTCCTCCAGAAGTCTCACTGGAAACAAGAGGTTCTCCTGGGGACAGGCCTCCAGGGGCAGGGAGAGGTCAGTTCAAGATCCTCTCACACGGGAACAGATCTTTATTACAAAACTTTTAAAACACACCCCAAAATAGAGACTAAACCAATGAAACCCCCATAAAACCCACCCTTCAGATTCTCAACTATTCACATTCTGCTGTACCGGGGTTTCATCCACCTCCTCCCTTTCCTTTCCTTCTCTCCGTCTCAGTCTCTATCTCTTTTCCATACGATACATGGTTCAAAAGCCAACAGCACCAAAGGGTAAACATTGACAGGACGGCGCCCTCCTGGCCGGCCCCAGCTTGGCCCTGGAAGCAATCTCTACTGGAGTTTCTTTGTTTTCTTTCTGAGACAGCCTACACATGCCTGTGTGCATGCGCACAGAGATGCTTGCAAGCTTTTTAAACAGAAACGTAACACCAGAAATTGACACAATACTGTAAACGGACTATACTTCAAAAAAAAAAAAACATATATACATACTTAAAAAAAGAAAAGGAACATAAATGGCAGCACACTGCACATACTAAAGCACTGTGCTTTACTCAACATTCCTTGGCTCCCCTGCACACCATGGGAAGGTTCACGCAGCACAGTCTGAATTGGCAAGAGCCTGGAAACAACACAGATGCTCATCCACGGGACACAGATAATGAACTGTGATCTACTAGCTCCGCCAAACAGGACACAACAGTTGAGAGTGCATGAGCACAGCTACATGTGGGTGAATATCAAAAACGATGTTAAACAGAAAAAGCAAAACAAAAGACAATACAGCCTAGGACTTTGTAAAGAAGAAGTTCAAACCCAGACGAAATGAAGTATGCTGTTGAGGGATGCACACAGGGGTGGTAAAACCAAGGAAAAAAGCAAGACAGTGTCTGCCTCAAAAATCAGGGGAGGGGCTGCCTTGGGGCAGGAGGTTTGGGAGAGGCTTCTGGGGGGCTGGCACCATCTATATCTTTACCTGGAGGGGGATTACGTGGGTCTGCCATTTAGAGTAATTGGTTATACTATACATTTATGCTTTATGCACTTTCCAGCATGTAAGCTAATCATTCAAAATTACGATGTTAAAGAAAAAAAAAAATGTCTTAGTGATCATGCCTCCTCCATCTCTGCAAAGCATGGCCTGGCCACTTTAGCAGCGGCATGGAAGGGCCACAATGCCTGGAGCCAGTCCCCATAGGGCCAGGTCGGTTGTTTCCAGGCATCTGCTCTTACAAACGGTGTAGCAATGATAATCGTGTGCAGATATCATTTCACAGGTGCGCCATGTGTCTGAGGGCCAAGTGCCTAGAAGTGCAAATGCCAGGCAAAGCTTAAAACCGCCAAGCTGCCCCATGTGTGGCCGCCCCACTCTCACCCCTCCCTCGGCCTCACAGCCCAGGGTGCTGTCAAACTCTGATCTTCACCAGTCAGAGAGGTGAAATCCAGCCCCTCTCAGCCTAGTTTTCATTTGTGTTTTTCTACTTAGTAATTTAGCATCCTTTCATATTTATAAAAGCCATCAAATTCCTTTTCTGCTAAGTGTCTCTTCAGAGCCTTGGCCTGATTTTCTGCAGGGTCAGGAAGACCTGTGTAAACCCACCCCTGCTCTTCCCACCTCTCCAGCCCCAGCTCCCCAACTCCTCCAATCACGGACTCCAGGGGCTTTCAGCCGCCTTCCTACATGCATGGATTTTGTCAACAGAAATCCAAAGCAAGTCTACCACATGTCCCCCTAAGCTGGGGCCGGGGCGCAGCATGGTCCCTGTCCCACTGGGGCTCACAGTCCACAATCACATGATGAAATGTGAAATTCCAGCTGAGTCGGGCTGGCTGAAGGACGAGAGGTGATGGAGCCAGGCTGGAGCTGGGGTAGGGGTGGGGGGGTGTCTGAGGCAGGCTCTGAGGACGAGCCTGCATCTGGGAGGTGTGACTCTGGCTGCCTTGCCTGTGGAGGATGGGATCAGGGGCCCTGAGTGGGCATGGGGACAAGTGACAAGACTGAAGCAGTGCTCCAGGCAACTGATGAAAGCAGCCAGCACAGTGGGACATGGAGAGAGGGGCACAGACCAGAGCTGAGTGTGCCCCAAGAAAAGAAAGATGAGTCAGATATGGGGGCTGAGGACTGGGCAGGGGCCAAGGGTAACTTTGAAAGCGGGTAAGCCGCACTGCTGTCTTCCACACAAGGAACCCGCTGGGAGCTAAACAATGCCAGGCCCCAGGTCCTAGAATATCTCAATGGTGAAAAAGAGGAATGGATGGGGTGGACTCACTTGCTCTGACAGTAAGGCCTGCCGTCCAGTTACCGAAATCAAGACAGTGGGGAGAAACACATAGCTCAGGGAACGGAAGAGAGAACCCAGACCCACCTGGTTTTGAAAACACTGATTTTTTTCATTGTGGTAAAATACCCATAATACTTATCATTTTAACCATCCGTAAAGCATAGACTTCAGTGGCGTCAATTATACTCAATAATGTTGTGTGACCGCCATCAGAGCCTACACCCCAAACTTGGCCTTCACCATTCCTAACAAAACCCTGTGTCGCTTATGGGCCAGTGCCCCGCTCCTTCCTTCCCCCAGCCCCTGGTCACCTCTATTCTACTACCTTTCTCTACAAATTTGCCTATTCTAGGTACCTCATATAAGTGGAATCTTAGAGTATTTTCCCTATGTCTGGCTTATTTCACTAAGCATAATGTTTTCAAAGTCCATCCACATTGTAGCATACATCAAAACTCCATTCCTTTGTATGGCTGAATAACATTCCATTGCATGTATGCACCAAATTTTGTTTATCCACTCATCTGTTGATAGACTTTGGGGTTGTTTTCACTTTTTAGCCATTGTGAATAATGCAGCTATAAACACTGGTGGACAAATAATTCTTCAAGTCTACTTTCAGTTCTTCTGGATAGGTACCCAGGAGTCAAACTGCTAAGTTATACAGTAGTTCTATACTTAACCTCCTGAGAAACTACCAGATTGTTTTCCACAGCCACTGCACCATTTTACATTCCCACCAGCAAAGCATGAGGGCTCCATCTTCTCTCCATCCTCACCAATACTTGTTCTTTTCCATGTTTTAAAAAATAATAGCCATCCTGGTTGGTGCGAAGTGGTATCTCATTGTGGTAACTTATTTTTGACAAAGAAGCATAAGCAACTCAATGGAGGACAGACAGCATTTTCAACAAATGGCACTGGAACAATTGGACATCCATCTGCTAAAAAAATGAGTCTTCAAGGGGAGGGTATAGCTCAATTGGCGGAGTGCATGCTTAGCATGCACGAGGTCCTGGATTCAATCCCCAGTACCTCCATCAAGTAAGTAAATAAACAGACCTAATTACCTCCCTCAAAAAAAAAAAAAAAAAAAAAAAAAAGAGCCTTCACCTAAACCTCACGCTTTGCACAAATCTTAACTCATAATGGATCACAGACTTAAATATAAAATGTAAAACTATAAAACTTTTAGAAAACAAACAAATCTTTGGGATCTAGGGCTAAGCACAGAGTTCTCAGACTGGATACCAAAAGCACGACCCATAAAAGGAAAAATTAATAAAGCAGACCTCATCAAAATTAAAAACTTCTGCTCTGTAAAATTCTATGTGAAGAGGATAAAAAGCTACAGATTGGGAGGAAATATTTGCAAACCACCTATCTGACAAAGGACTGGTATCCAGAAGAGATAAAGAATTCTCAACACTCAACGGTAAAAACAAAACAAAACAAAAAAACAACCAAATAATCCAATTAGAAAATGGGCAGAAGACATGAAGACATTTCGCCAAAGAGGATACACAGATGGCAGATAAGCTCATGAAAGGATGTTCAACATCATTAGCCATTAAAGAAATGCAAATTAAAGACACAATGAGTTATCATTACATGCCTACTAGAACAGCTAAAATAAAAAATAGTCGTAACACCAAATGCTGGTGAGGACGCAGAGAAACTGATCACTCATACATGGCTGGGGGGATGTAAACCGGTGCAGCCATTCTGGAAAACAGTTTGGCAGTTTCTTTAAACATGCATCTATCACACTGCCCAGCAACCACACTTCTGGGTATTTGTCCCAGAAAAATGAAAATTTATGTTCACATGAAAACCTATATAAGACTTTTAATGGCAGCTTTATTTTTAAGAGCCCCAAACTGGAAACACCCCAGATGTTTGGGGTGAATTGTTCAATAAACTACGGCACAACCACACCATGGACACTACTCTGCAAGGAAAAGAGTGAACTACCGACCCTAGCAACAACTTGGATGAATCTCCAGAGAATGATGCTGAGTGGAAAAAAGTCAGCCTCAAAAGGTTACATACAGTAGAACTTCATTTACCTAACACTGTTGACAGAATTATAAAAATGGGGGACAGATAGATGAGCAGTTGCCGGGAGTTAGGGACAGGCCAGCTAGGGGATGTGGCTATAAAAAGGCTCCAGGAAGGATCTCTGTGTTGGAATGTTCTGTATCTTGACTGTCTCTATGTCAGTACCCTGGTTGTGGTCTTGTACTAATTTTGCAAGATGTGACTATGGGGGAACTGGGTAAAGGGTACAGTGGCTCTCTGTGCTAGTTCTTAAAACTGAATTTAACCTATAATGACCTCAAATAAAAAGCTTAATTAAAAATATTAATAGTTTATTAAAAAGGTCAGACCCTTTCCCACCTTTTAGCCTTAGAACACGCTATTCATCCTGCTTGGAACACACAGCCTTCCACACACTAACTCCTACTCCTCTTATAGTCCTCAGCTCAGCTGTCTCCTCCTCCAGGAAGCCTATCCTGATTTCCTAGGCTGGAGCCATGTCCTCCCACAGTCCTCAGGGCTTCCCCCACCAGGTCACTCTGGGCTGTCACTCCCTGGTGCTGTGTCTCTCCATCACTGGACCACAAGTTTCATGAGGGCAGGGCCTTGGGCAGACAGGTCACCAGCCTGTCCCAGGCATTAGCCAGCACAGGGCTGGACTCAGAGGACGTGAGGTACACAGTGATTATCTACAGAACAGACGCATGAATGGTGACAATGACAGTAACAGCACTCACTGAGCGGTTTCTACGTGCTAGCTCTCTTTTGAGAGCTTAACATGGATGGAATAACCTTAATACGACTCCATTTTACAAAATGGGAAATTGAGGCTGTGGCGGGGAGGGGGAGGTCGCCATGTGCACAAGGTCACCTAGCTAGTAGGTGGCAGGGCTGGGTGGCAAACCCGGGCCTCTGATAGTAATCTCCACCCCGCGGGACCTCTCCATGAAAGGCTGGATGAGACTGGCTAACAGGAGACCCTCTTGCCCCCAGCCCCCAATCCACTCCCACATGGAGAGGGGTTCCTCACCCCTCTCCAGGGACAGCTTCTCTGCAGAACTGACAAACCCAGGATGATACCAGAACCCCCTTACATATCAAGGGCCTGTAACTGAATCCCATGTGGCGACCTGGGAAGCCAGCAGTACCTTCCATGGACAGGAAGTGCCCCCTTTCACCCAAGACAGTGGTTTGGGGGGTGGGGGGTAGCAGCCCCAGAGTGCCCTTCTGCAGCGCTGGCTCTGCCAGGGCAGGGCTGCTTTCATCTGGCTATGGGGACAAGGAGCTGGGGACTCTGACATATGCTAGGGAGCCTTCCTATTGGCAGGGACTTCATTTATCCACCCCAAGAAATCTCAGAAGCGAAATACTGAGAGCAAGCTGCAGCCAAGTGCTAGCAGCCTGGTACCATTTACATGCAGTTTTAAAACGTGCAGAACAATACGGGATGCTGTTTAGGGAAGCAGCAAGGAACCACAGTGAGGCCTGGGTACCTATGGGAGGGGACCCAGGGGCCTTTATCCGCAGCGAGTGTGTTTTCTCTCTCAGCTGGGCAGCAGGCCCACGGGAGTCCATCAGGTGACTCTCTGATCTCTTGGGGGCAACCGAAATCTTTCATAATTCACAGACGAAGAGGTGACAATTAAAAGGAAGAAAAGAGGGTTGAATTCATTTGATAATGATGAAAGAGGACATGGAGGAGGGGGCTTCTAGGCTGCTGGCAACCTTTGTCTTCTTCATCTGGGTGGCCGTTAGTTGGGCATATGCTTTACAGTTCTTCATTAAACTGAACAGGGAGGTTCTACGCACTTGTATGTGCACATGTCATATTTTACACTCCTGTGCAGGAAACGCCAGGGACAGCAGTCCTGACAGCTGGGAGCTTCCTCCGTATCTGCATGTGCCTGCACAGTTCCTTGTGCTGTCTCTCTGTCCACTTCTCTCTCTCTAACGCGCACGCGATCAGAGCAGCAGCCCTCCTTGGCCCCTTGCAGCTCTTGGCCTGTTTCCTGCAAGGAAGACAAAGGCCTGGAAGCAGCCAGCCCTAGAGCCCTCAGACTCTCGGCATCCCCTGGACTGCTGCCTCCTGCATGAATCCCACTCCCCGGGGAGCCTTTCTGGCCACGGGGGACATATCCATCCATGGCGCCCCTGTCCTGAGGCACCACAGCCAGTCACCCGGAGTGGAAGGAGTTCGTTAGGACTGGTAGAGTTAGTTAGGACTGAGAAAGTCCTGGCTGGCGCATCTAGGCCCCTTGCTGGAGAGGAGAGTGGGAGGGGACTGGGCGCAGACGAGGTCAAATGCAGTCTTCTACACTAAATGCAGAAGAGCAGCAGCTCCTGGAGCCCAGGCCTCCTGACCACAGCCCTCCAAGTAGTCCCGACCCCCATCACGTTCCGGAGGAGGAAGCAGGTGGGGTTGGGAAAGCTTCCGAGGGTGGCCTGTGGACCGACTGGCCAAGGGCAGGGTGGGGCAGGAGTCCCTAAAGCTTAACCACCAGGCCAGGCTGAAGGGTGCAGAACTGAGGATGGGGGTGGGGGTCAGGGACAGCTCTCAGCTGGGGGCCTCTGATCCTAGCAAAGCAGGAACCCAAAGCTGTGCACTGATGACATGGGTTCATGGGAAGCCAGGGGCTCACCCACAGCCCTCTGCTCCCAGCCCCAGTCGTTCTGACTTTAGGCCTCAGTTCCTCCTGCCCTTCTCTGCTGTATCTGGGGACCAGCCTTACTAGGACCGACTGAAGAATCTTTTTTCAATCCATCTACTCTAAAAAAAACTTAATTAAATGCATTGTAAAAGTCACCCAGACACAAATGTTGGCCTGAAGTTCACACAGAGCACCACCTATGAAAGAACAGAACCTGAATCCAATCGAGCCTCTGGACCTAAGTTCCAATTTACAGGAAGCACAGGGAACATAGGAACACGTGAAGTGACACCACAAGGATGCGTCAGCCAGATCCAGGCTGTGGGAAACTCTAGAGGACAGAGGACCGGGGCTTTTGATAGATAAACGACCCAATCAGCAACCACAGGAAAGAACACATGGGGGACGCTCTACAGACTACAGAAGACTTAAAGGGCCCATTAACCAAATGCAAAGCAGACCTTGTCTGGATTCCAAGTCAAACAAACAAACTGAAGAAAGGATGATAAGATAACTGGGGAAATGTGAGGAGAATAATGAAGTATTGGTTCTTTTCCTCCAGTGACAATGGTGTTACATATATTTTTAAACACTCCTCATCTCTTATAGGAAAAAAATCTGAAATATTTATGGCTGAAGTATATGATGTTTGAGAATTGTTTTGAAAGAATCAGGGAGGGGGGGTACCGATGAAAAAGCCTGGTCATGACTGGTAATGGCTGACGCTAGTGACAGGGATGGCGACGTGGGGAGAGCAGCAGACCATTCTGAGCGTGTGAGGACACTTCCATTATACAAAGGTTTTAAACATTTTGCAAAAGGAAATGTGCCATAGTCACAACAGCAAAGAAGTATGGCTCGCTCACCCCGTGAACCTTAATTACTAAATCCCTAAGTGTATCCTGCCTCTAATAACTGTAGCAGTGACTGCGGTGACAGTAACCATGATGACACAAGGATGGCAGCCAGTGCTGAGCGTCACACACACGCTGACTTGCTTCATCCTCCCAGATACCCTGGGAGGCAGCAAGAATTCTTCTCCTCCTGCTCCAGATGGGAACCAATGCAGAGATGTCTGGGGCTTGGGGCCTGGCCCGAGGTCACAGAGGAAGCTGGGTGCCCAGCCCCTGCCAGGACTGGGTGGGGAGAGGAGGCCAGGGAGCCCTCGGAGAGGGAGGACGCACAGGGGCACTGGACTCTCAGTCCCCCTCACTCCTGTCAAATAACCACAGCTCCTGCAATGCAACATTCACGTCTTATCACAAACCTTTGCTGAATTAAACCATTGGCCACCCCAAGGGAGCCTGAAATGGTAACCAGCAACAGATGACAACGGCAGATTTCGGGGCTCACAGGATTTGTTAGGGGCCACCTGCCTGGACGTCCTCCCCGCAAGGTCGCAGAGCCGGCCAGTAGCCCCCGCCCCCACCATCGGTGGGATGCCCTCCCCCTCCCCAACTCCAGGTGCCAGAAGCAGCAGGGGAGTCTGGCCTGCAGTGACATCAGCATCCTTCCCGTCCTCGGCCTGGACCTGTAGAAACCATCTTCCCTCTGTGGCTTCAGTGGGATCCTGGCTCTAAACAGGGAAGCTGGGGAAGCTTCTGCAGGGGAGGAGGGAAGCAGACCGTGAGGCAGGGAAAGAGGGAGAGAGACAAGAGGCAGAGACACAGGGAGAGAAAGACAGGAGAAGAGGGGGCTGGGGAACAGAGACAGTCACCCAGACAGGGGCCTGGAGGGCCCACGGGTGGGAAGATAGGACAGTGACAGAGGCTGCACTGCCAGGCACAGAAGCCTTCCTTGGGCCTCAGCTGCCTCGCCGGTATGAATAATAGTTGCAGCTTCCTACAGGGAGGCTGTGGAGGTGACGTGACTTAATCATGCCATGTCAGAAGACTAGAAAAGTCAAACATTACAAAAGCTAATACGTGTTTTCCACCATTTCTGTAGGCCAGTGGTTCTCATCCTGACTCAGAATCACACTAGAGTCACCCACGGAGCTTTGAAAAAAAAAACAAAACCCAAAGCTCAGGCCCCACAGCCAGAGATACAGATTCAAATGGTCTGGCCCTGGGCCCCGGCACTGATGCCTGCAGCAGGTAACCCTAACGTGCGGCCAGTGGTGAGCGTGGGTTGCGGGGGTAGGTACCTGGACATAGGCCCAGGCCTGAGCCCCTGAGAGGGAGCTGTAAAGTGAGACACATGGATGGTGGGATGGGACTGAAAGGGAAAAGGAAGGGGGAGGGGCAGGGTTATCGTCCAGGAGGCCCCCTCTCTGACTGCCCACCCTCCCCCACCTTGGGCCAATGGGAGTCTGGGGCCTGCTGAGGAATGCAAGGAATGAACCCAGGCCTGGCACGGCCATCTCCGGGTTCCCTCCCCCTTTGCAAACTCCCAAAAGCCCATCCTTGGTCAGGTCACCGGCCAGGTGTCCAAACGCCTCCCTCAGGAAGCCCTCAGAGATCACTCAGTCCTCCTGGCCTGAACACCCACTCCCAGCCCTCTCCTCGGAGCACCTGTCCTGAATCCCTTCTCCTCTTGGGGCCCCAGCAACTTAAATGCTGGGCAATTTAAATGCTGGACCACAGGGTGCAGTCCAGACATCCCCCTCACCACCCCCAGAACTTATTGCTGGTGGAGTGAGTGACAGTGACAGCCAGCATGTGGCTGGCAGTTTATCACCTGCTCTGGCAGGCAAGAGTGGCCTGAGAAGGCTTCCCAGAGGTGGTGACCTTTAGGCCAAGACCCAAAGAATAAATGAACTGAGAACACCAAAGGCCTGCATGGCTGAGGCTCAGCAAGCAAGCGGAGGGTCAAGGCCTTGCCGAACAGATGCGGGACTGGGTCCAGGCCCCTCCCAAGGCAGTGGGAGCCATGGAAGGATTTTAAGCAGGAAAGGTGCCCACTCTGACCTCAACAGCGCCCGCTGCCCTCCACCTCCATTCCCTCCCAGGGATGGAGAACCACAGCTGGCCTCCTGGGGGTGCCAGGGTATTCCCAGATCCTGCCCCCACCGTGGGGTTAGGGCTGGGCCCTGGCTCCTTCCTGCCACGCTGTGAGGGGACTCCAGCAGAGCGGCTTCCCGCATCCCTGAGCCTGCTCCCTGATAATTAAACCGTAAGCTGATTAGTCAAGGAAAACCTTTAATTAGCCCTTGAAATCATTCAGGAAAATTACAACCTCCTCTCTGGGCAGCCTGCCCGCCCTCTGCCAGGGCCCAGGGGTGGTGCCAGGGAGGAAGCAGGGGATGGGGGGAGAGGTGGGCTCCTGTCTCGGTGGTGAGAGCCTCACCCAGCCAGGCCAAGCCCAGGGAGCAAGGTGCCTCGTGGGAGGAGGCCACAGGCTCCCGCTGCCACGTCAGGACTAAAGCCAATGAGGTGGGCAAGGTCTGGCTGGGAAAGTATGACTTTGCTGAGAGATATCAGAGAAGACATAAATAAATGGAGAGACAAACTACGTTCACGGACTGGGAGACTCAGTCACGACTGTGTGTGTGGCAAGATGCTTATCTCATATCTAAATGGAATTACAAAAAGCCAAATGGTCAAGATACTCTGGAAGGACTTGTGGGAGGGTTTGCTCTCCCTGTCATCAAGACTTATTGTCAACTACAGAAGTCAGGAAGTGGGGTACTGATGCAGGAACAGGCAAACAGCATGAGAAAGGAAGAGAGTACCTAGAACAGACCCAGTTATGCAGTGGAGAAAAGTAGGTCTGTTTGTAATAAACAGTACCTGAATGACTGGGGATCCAGGCGGAAAATATGAAACTGGGTGCCTACCTCACACCACACACATACACACGCACGCAAAACAATTCCAGAACAAAAAAAGACTAAATGTGAAAAGTGGAACAATAAGACTATAAAGGGAATGAGTGATAAATTTGACTCTGGTAAAACTAGGTGCTTCTGTTTATCAAAAGACATAAAAAAGAAGTGCAAAGACAAGCCACAGACTGAAAGGAGGTAGGAGTACCATCTTAGAAACACAAGGTTCTCATCCAGAAACTAGGATTTAACTCACAGAAATTCAAAATAAAACTGCACGCAGCTCAGAGGAGAAACAGGCAAATGACTGAATCCGCCCTTCACAGGAGGGGCACTCCAGATGTTCGAGGAAGACGTGGAAAACCGCTCCAGCACCACATATGCTCAGCACCACGGGCAGGATGGGCCGAGCACTCACCACTGGTGCCACCCTCACCCTCCTCATCTGTGAAATGGGTGGAATTCCTCCAGGAAGGACTGGGCAGAAGCAGCAAGGGAGCCCTGCACAGGAAAACCCTCAATTAGGTCTCCCTATTAATCAGCCTCAAGAATAAAGGAATCCCCAGGCCTAAGGTCATTTCGGGCCTTCTCCTTCCTGTCTTCCGGAGGGGAGCTGGGGGTGTGGTCAGAAGGCTCAGAGTCCAAGAGACAGGCTCCAACTGGGTAGCCACTGGATCTGTTTATTCACCACTGTGTCTCTGGAGGCCACAAAGGGCCAGGCACTCCAGAGTATTTGTTGGAAAAAAAAATACAGGGACCACATTCATATTTATATTCCAGGCGCTGGGGTAAGTATGACAGAAGCAGAACTTCAGAGATGCCCTAGGACACCCAGAGTAGCCTCGATCCTAGAGAGGAAGAAACTGGGACACGGAGAGGCCCAAGTGGCTGGCTAGTCAAATCCAGACCAGGAGGCTGCCCTGACGACAGTCCAGGCAGGAGTTGAGGGTGGCTGGAACTAGAGGGTGAAAACAAAGGGGGGTGGGAGGCACCAGGTTCTAATCTGAAGGCAGAGCAGCAGGCTTTCTCTGGGTCCTGGGGCCCCAGCACTGGGCTTATCAAGGAACAAGCACTTGATTCCTATAGGCAGGATGGGTAAGAGCCAGCATGGCCAGGAACCTGGGAAGGGAGGAGAAAATGTCAAGAGGCTCATCTCAGCGATAAGAGGCACACACTACTCGCAGGAGAAGAGAATAAAATGTTCCAAGATCAATTACAAAGTCCCACAGACCCGGTGTCGGTGAGGATGCGGAGGGGCTGCTGTGCGCATGTGCAGGTACCACTCTGGATGGCTGCGCGGTGGCACCTACTAAAGGTGATGAGACCCCACTCTCTAACCTGAGCACCCCGCCCTGGAGAAGTGTGTGCACCACACCCCGGCAGACCCGTTCAAAGAGCACGTTCACACCCGCACAGCAGGAGCGGAGAAGTAAGTTACGGTGTGTTTATACCATAGAACTCTGCACAGCAATGAGGGTGAATGAACCCCCCACACTGCAACCCCAGGGATGGGCCTCACGGGCTAGGATGACGAGGGCAGACGCAAATGTGGACGTGCCCGAGGGGTCTGTTTATGTGAAGTCCCAAAGCAGGAATGGCGGTAGGCTCTGACTCAGGGTGCACATCCGATAAAAGCTCCAGAAAAGCAGGGACCTGGTGACTCCCAAGGTCAGGGAAGTGGCTGCTCCTAGGGTGGTGGTCAAGAGGGTGATGGGGGGGTCATGGGGTGCTGTATTCTCAGTCTTCTCCTTGGTGTGCTGAAGTGCTGTTCACCTGTTCACCTGACATGTTCACTGAGGTACTTTTCTGTAGGCAAGTCATGCTTCACAATTATTAAAGGTTTAAAAAAAGTGGAGTTATAAATGTACATAAATACACACACACACAGAGCCTTTCAGAATCAAATAATCTGGGGCCAGGCTGCTGCAGAAGATTTGGAGGAAGGGCAGACTTGGAGGAAGGGCTGTGGAGGAGGGTGTAGGCAGCAGAGGAAGGGTCCCTAGGGAGAAGGAGCAAGAAAGAGGGAGAGAGAGAGAGAGGGCAGGACTGCGGTGGGGGGTGTCCTCACCTGGGGGATGACAGCAGCCCGGCCCTCCCTCCCTCCCTCCCTCAATGTCCTAATTCCTCTCCATTCCCAGCCCTGAGCGTGGAGCAGGGAGGAGGACGGAGGAGGCCAGGGCCGCTTCCAGTCGTGTGGGAGTGGCTGAAACCCAAGGGGGAAGCAAGCCCGAAACTGCCACACAATGCTGCTTTCTCAGGAGTTTTCAGGGCTGGGCTGGGGCGCCAGGGGTGGGAGCAGGGAGGCCGAGGAGGGAGACTCTCTATGTGGGGCCCCTGCCCAGTGCCCTCACCTGCCAAGGTGTACCCTCTACAGCTCTGGGGCAGCCTGGAATGAAGACACAGATGGACGGGGGGCTGGCAGGGAGAGCCTGCTAATCCCCGGCTCAGGTGAGGGGCGGCAGAGGGACACGCCTCGGTGGTTAGCAGCAAAATCCCAGCCATGCTGGCTCTGTGACCCCAGGCGAGCCTCCCAGGTTCTCAATTTTCTCCTCTCAAAAGGGAGATAATAAGAACATCTATGTCTTGGGGTTGCTGGGAGGATGCAATAAGTTGGTTCACTCAAGACACACAAAACAGTGCCTGCAAATGCTAAGGATACAGTGTCATGCTATGAGCACTAACACTAGCCACTAACCATCTTTGAACACTTACTGTGCATTCTGCCTGATGAGCGTGCATTTATATCCTCAAAACAATCCTATGAGGAGGTATCACCATCACCCCATTTTACAGATGAGAACGAGGCACAGAGAGATGAAGTGATTTGTCTGGGGTCACACAGCTAAGAGTGGCAAAGCGGGCTCCAGAGCCTGTGCCCTCCACATTTACTACGTCAGACAGGTTACGTTACGAGCTCCAGATTGGAGTTCGAGTCCCAGATCTGCCACTCACTTGCTGTGGGGTTTCCAGCCTGTGCCTCAGTTTCCTCTTCTGAGGGCAAAGTAAAAATACCATGAAGAGATAGCTCCCCAAAAAGGAAGCCAGAGTGGCTTTCAAGAAACACAAAGATGCTCCCCTTTACTCATACTAAACTCAGAAGCACAATGAGGTCCACTGGGCACCTGTGATTGGCAGAGGTCCAAGCATCAGGTAACACCCGTCCACACGGCGAGCATATGAGGAGACCCTGGTGCCACCAGACACTGGGGTGAGGGTGCAAACAGGCCTGTGCTCTTGGGCAGGCTGAGACACTACCGCAGGGCTCCCGGGGTGCACATCTCAGACTTCTGAGCCACCCCTAGAGGTGTCTGTCCCCTGTGTGTGCAGGGACACGGCATGACACAGCCACAGAAAGCCCTCCACATCCTGATAGAGAGCTTAAGAGTGGAAAATGCAAGGGGCAGGACAGAAAACAAACATGGGAAATCGGCTCCACTTGAGCAAAAACAGAAGAGGGGAGAACATGTGTAGCAACAAATATCGCAAGAAGGGAAAGAAACCAGGAACAATGCTGTCGTTGGGCAGGGGCCGCCGGCTGGGCTGGGAGAGACCTTATCGCTGTGCAGCCTTCTGTGCTGTGTAGTTTCTCACTGCAAAGAGTAAATACATGCAGACGGTGCAAAAATGGGCCTTCTCCAAATTAAAATGCAGGAAAAGAGAAATGAGGTTAATAACACCTCTCCCTCAGGGTCCCTGGGCCGAGCCCCTGCGGGGTGCTCACCAAGTACACATCTGGCTGTGCACTGGGGTGCTGGGGACTGGTGTGGGGAGCACGGGGTGGAGGTGGGGGGCTCGCAGCAGGCGAACAGGAGGCTGCAGCCCAGACGGGACATGTACTGTGGGCTGACTGTGCCAGGCAGCGTGCTGAGCACCTGACAGCATGATCTCCTGTGTCCTTCGAGCCTCACAAAAGCCCATCTGATAGGCGAGGAAGGCAAGGCCTGGGGAAACTCTAGATCTTCCTGAGGGGCACCCAGCTAGGGGTTCCGGCTGAGGGGCGTGTGTGGACTGGCATCCCTGGCAGGGAAGCTGTCGTTACCCCGAGGATGGCTGTACATCACCTGGCACCCTGGGGGAGGTCACGGCAGGGCCAGAGGGCCCCACCAGACAGGCTGCAGTGAGTGGTGGCTTCTGTTGCATCCGCCAGAGCTGGCTCCCCTGGGACCTGGGAAAGCTCCCCTTCTGACCCTCCTTGGCCACCCCCCAACCTTCTTGTTGGCCAAGGCAGCTGTCAGACAATAAGCCCCAGCCCAGGAGGGAGGCTGGGGCGGGAAGGGTCCCATTTCCTTGGCGGTGACTTGGAAGGAGACTGCTTCCTGCTGGCGGCATTCGTGGCCGCTCAGCTTGGGTGATGGGAGAAACAGCTGCTGGGGACACCCTGACCGGCGTCTGGCCAGGAAGTCTCGCTCACTGTGAGCCAGCAGGACAAGGAGGGGTGAGCAATGGACAAGAAAGGGAAGGGGCTGTGGGAGGCCCTGAGAGAGGTAGGGACCCAGTGCCCAGAAACTAGCCAGGCTGAACCAAAGAGAAGCCTGGGTAAGAACAGGAAGTGGCCCTGTCTTATCAAAACCACTTCCAAATCACTGAGGGTAACTGCGACAATCAGTGACTCTGCAGCCCAAAGGCCTGGAGTTCAAGTCCACCTCTGCCACTTGCCTGCTGCATCATGTACCTCTCTGGGTCTCAGTTTTCTCATCTCTAAAATGGAGGTGATAATGGTATCTACCTCATAGGTTGTCGTGAAGATCAAATGAGGTAAAGTACTCACAACCCTGGCCAGCACATACGGCTCTCCTCCAACACGGCCACCCTCAAGCTGTCCACCCTCTTCTACTCAGACTGTTACAGCAGCCTCCCCACCGGTCTCCCTGCCACCACGTCCCCCTTCCCCCCGCCTTGAGCTGTTCCCCACCTGGCAGCCTGAGCAATCTTTATAAAAGGGAAGGCAGATGTGCTCAAAGCCCTCCAATCACTCCCACTACACACATGACGAAATCCATGCTTCTTACCTCAGCCTGTCAACCCCTGCGGTATCCCCCCCTCCTGGATCTCACTGCCAACTCTGCCACCCTGGCCTCCTTGATGGGACCTGAAAACCCCAAGCTTATTTGGACCTTGGGGCCTTTGCACTTTCCATACCCACTGCCTGTTCTATTCTTCCCACCTCCTTCCCAGGCCTGGCCCACTTTCATCAGTCAGATATTGCCTTCACCAGAAAGCCTCTGCTGACTCCCCAGGCTGGGTCAGGTGCCTCCTCCGGATTCCTACAGTCCCTGTGCCTCCCCATTCCTGGCCTTGACCACTCTGGGCTGTCACTGTCTGAGGACAAGACCGTCTCCTTCATGGTACTGTAGCCCAAGAGGCAGGGCTAAGACTGTGCTGGTCACCACTGGGAACAATGGTCAGACACACATGAATGCAGGAAAGCTTTGCCCATCCCTTTCCGAGCTGCACCTTCTTCCTCTTTGCCTTCTTCCTGAGGAGGGTCAAGTCAGTACCATTTCCCTTCCCAAATGCCAGCCGTGGGAAATGACCCCCAAGGAGAGTTGGGTCAAAGATGCGACCACTGTCCAGAATGCCCTAGAGGGCAAAGGTCAAAGCCTGCCTCCTCCTCTGGGCATGGGGCTCACAGGTGTCAGGCCCCAGCGAAGCCCATCACGTGAACCATCTCCCTGACGGTTCCCAACCAGCTGGTGTGGTGGGGGGCAGTCAAACCTACCATCTCATGGCCAAGGACGTGGTTTCAGCAAAGGCTACAAACCTGCCCGAAGCAGGACGTGAGGCTGAGGGAACCCTCAAGCACTGTTGGGAAGCATGTTGACACAAATGCCCAGGGGAACAATCTGGAAGGTCCAGCATTGCCACTGTGAGGCAATATGCCCAAGAGAGACCCTGGCCAAGGAAACACGTTCTAGAACGCTCACTGCAGCACTGTTTGTTACAGTCCCGATGGGAACCAGCTAAATGGCCACCAAAAGGTGAACAGGTAACTCCTGTGTGGCACAATCACAAGAAATGCAAGAAAGGAAAACGAATGACTGGCCCTAGACCTGCACGTGTCCACACAGAGACATGGCCAAACTAACACTGAGCAGAAAAAGCCAGTAGTTTACTGTGGTACCATTCAGACGATCCGTAAGACTGTAAAACGGGGGGCAACCATGGGGGCCACTGGAACCCTGTACGGTGCTGGCCCCACCCCGGACCGAGGGAGTCTGAGCCGGAATCTCCAGGGTGGGCCTGGGCAGCAGTGGTTTTGAAATCTCCCGGTGGCCGCTATATGTGGCCGGGTTGAGAACTATTGCTCTCTTGTTTGTGAATCCACCCGAGGGTGGTAACAGAAGGGAAACCTGCAGAGGGAGGCTAGCCACCAAATCCAGCCGGGTGGCCAGTACCGGCAGGGCAGGCGGGCGGGCAGAGAAGTGGGGCCTCTGACTGTACCCACTACATGCTCTGGCCCAGGCTGGAAGCTGGAGGCATGGGTGTTTTGCTATATTGAAAACTCTACTTTTCTCACTAGTCTACAATGTATTGCAAGGAACAAAATGGGCAAATAAGAAATCGCTTGCCCAAGGTCCCACGGCTGGTAAGTGATGGGGCAGTAACCTGAATGTGGGTGTCTGGTGCCAAAGCCCTATCAGTCCCCCTTATCTGTGCGAGCCCCGAGATGCTCAGTGAACTGGCAGTGCCAGGGCCCGAGGCTGGCTGGCCTCACAGGGCTCCCTGGCCGCCTGCCTACCCAATGACCCTGCCAGAGCTGGTGGGGGAAGGTTGGTTGTCGCTGCCAGCCAGGAGGCAGGTGCAGAGTGACCCCGCCACCATCTCTGAGGCCCTCCCCAGGGAGCAGCAGCAGTAGCACCCGCAGCGAGACTAGTGCTTACCCAGCGCCTACTGTGTGCCAGGCCTTGGGCCAAGCACTTTACTCTCTGCATCCTCACAGCAGTTCTATGAGGCAGCCACTATCATTATTCCCATTTTGCAGAGGAGGAAACTGAGGCCCAGAAAAGTAAAACAACTTGCCCACGGTCATACAGCCTATAAGCGACAGAGCTGGCTGTGACCCAAGCATCCATGCTCTGGCATTTGCTCTCTAAGCCACTCCCCAGGACTGTCTTGGAGCTCCACACACCCGGGGTAGCTCCTCATCTGCCCCTGCTCCACTACCCCCTCCACTCCCACCCAGGTCAGGGACCCTTGGGGTCTCACACAGGCTACATGTTGCTGACAAGCCCCCAACTCTGCATCCGTCCCGACCTCCACTTACGCCTCACTTTCTGCCTGGTGTACCCCTTCCCATCCCTCCTACTCAGCCTTCAGAGCCTGCCCAGGGGACTTTCCCAGGGACACAGTCCCTGGCCCAGGTTGGTACCCAGACTCCGGGCACCCTCCTGGTTCCCTCAGCTTATCTTCTCAAGCTCCATCACCGCTGGCAGAGATGTAACTGTGTATCACTGGCCAGAGATCTGGCTCCAGTCCACTCCCACCAAGGGAAACTGAGAGCCCTCAGGGGCCAGGGCCCCTGTGGACCTTGTCCACTGCTGAACACCCAGCACCCAGCACTGTGCCCAGTATTCAACCACCACCAACCAAGCATCCTCCGCAGACCAGCCAGTGCTTCAGGTAGGGATTCATGGAAAGAACAACATGGACAAATTCCTGCCGGCAAGGGTCCCACATTCTAGTGAGGGAGGCAGACAACAAAATGTTCTTGAGAAATAAGGTAAGGATGAGTTAAGGGCTGGGAGAAAACAGTAGTGTGATAAAAGAGTGTCTGGGGGCAGGGAGTACTCCAGTGGTCCTGGTCAGGCTGTGAATGAGTGACGCATGAGTGAGGACTCAGAGTGGGGAAAGGATCCCAGGCAGAGGGAACAAAAAGGTCAAAGACCTGGAGGGAGGCATAAGCCTACAGACCTGAAGAACAGCAAACAGGTCAGTGTGGTGGGACAGTGGGGAGGGATGGGGAGAGCGGTAGGAAGTGAATGAGATGGGAGTGACTGAGGACCATGCTGAGAGCTTGGGGTTTTAAGCACAGAGAACACCCAGCTTTGTACAGGGTACCACCCCAAGGACACCCACCCTAGCCAGAAGCCCATCAGACTCACTTGGACTCTGGGCCACCCACAAACAGACCATCTCGTAGGCCCAGGGGAACTTCTCCTCCCAGATCACACCCTTCGATGGAGGCCAAACATACAATCTGTTCCTGCCCAGGGAGTGGCCCAGCCTTGCCCAGCCCCCTGCTTCCAGGAACAGACCTTTGGCAATCTACAACAGGGCAACAAGAGGCAGGAGCTCTGGAATCATTCAGATCCAGCTTGGAATCTGTCTCCGTCATTTAGCAGAAGCTCTTTGAGCCTCACGTTTTCGGTCTGTAAAGTGGGTCTATTCAGTACCCACTTCACAAGACTGCGATATAGTAAGACCAGGTGCACAGGGCGCTGAGCATAGTGTTGGCTGTCATTAAGGATTGACCAACATTACGAGTATATGAGAGGCCACAGGGCCTGGAACTCTGGGCCCAGGACGCCAGAGTTCAAATCCTGCACAACATACTCATTAGGTGGCCCCAGGCAAATCACTTAGCCTCTTAATAATGGCACCAAGCCAAAAAGGTTGTGGTCAGGATTAAATGTAGGTAAAGCCCTGTTCTAAACAGGGCCTGACACAGAGTAAGTGCTTTATGAGCGTTTGCTGTTATCTTCATTATCTGTGGGAGGGGAGCTTCCCTCCTACCCCCAGGAAGCACCTTTGACTTTTTTCTTGAATGTTCTACTCCTCCTCTCAAGCAATATGTCCCACTTGGGTTTTAACCTTTGACCCTTGGGAACATCATTTGTCAGGCCATGAGATTCTGATCTTTGCCCTTTGGTCACGCCCCACCTTTGATCCTATAAAGGTGCCCCCCAACCTAAACCTCATTCATTTGCTCCACTGCCTTAAAGCTCCAACCCGCCGCCCCCATGGTTGTGACCTCTGACCCTCATAGGCGCACCCTCTCCTCAAATTAACTTTGACCTCCCTTTTTGGACACTCGCCTCGACCCCCTCCAACTCGCCCCCACTTCAAATTTCGCATTTTGCGCTCTCCTTCGCCACGCCCCCTCCGTTAGTTTGACCTCTGACCTCCTCTACACCTTCCTCCCGCTCAGCGTTGACCCGCGATCCCTCGGACACGGCTCTTCCACGAGTGAACTTCGACCCCAGCGGCCCCGCCCCCTACTCGTGTAAACGCTCTCCCACAGCCATCGCCCGGCCCACCCCAACCCCCTAGCCAGACCGCTTATCCTACCGGCTCGGCAGAGCACTTGCTCGCGGCCTAGCTGCTCGGCCCGGAACTCGGCGCCCTCACGCCGCCCTCAGTTCTCTTGCGCCGCCGCCACCGCGGCCACTGCCGCCGCCATGTTGAGTCCCCAACGAACATCCGGGGCTTTCCCCCACTCACCGCCCACCAGTCCCCATAGCAACGGGGCTGACCGGGCAGGAGTCAGGGCCGACTCAGGGGCGGAGCTGGGCGCCTGGCAGCGCCGGCTCCAGCCTCTGATTGGTGCAGATTATCCAATCGGAGACCTTTGGGCTGAAAATGCCAAGCCGGGATTGGAAAATTTGGAAAGGGTGCGGGAAGGGTGCCTCCCAGCCCACCCGGGTTCTTAAAGGGGGAATGTTTGCGCTCCTCTAACAGTCGTTCCTGCTTTCCCCCTGAAGGAGTTAGGGGATGGAAAGCATTATAGTAATGGGTAACAATGGCCAGAAACAGTTCTTAAGCACTTACTGTGTGCCAGATACCTGGCCAAGTGCTTTGCTTGCATAGTCTCGCTGAATACTCACTACAACATACTGTATTAATACCCATTTTACAGATAAAACGACAAGTTAGAGGGGCAAACTAACTGGTTCGGGATGACAGGAAGTAAATAATGAGTTTTGTACGACATCTGTCGGTCTGAGTCCGGGAACTTGACCCGGAAACAAGACATTATTTGATCTTAGTCTTTTCTGTAAGTTTTTTTTTCTTTTTCAGTAATTTATTTCTTAAAGTTGTTTTTTTGTTTTTTGTTTTTTTGTTTTTTTTTTAAATACAACAAGAAGAACAAAAGCCCATGAACTGAATTAACTGAACTCGGACATCGTTTTCTGTGACTTCACTAACTGGGCTCCAGCCACTTTGCTCTTCCAAAAAAGTAACAGGTGCTCTCCCAGTTCAAGGTCACTGCATTGACCTTTCCTTTTGTCTGGAATAGACTTCACCCAAGTATCCTCCTGTCTCCCTCCCTCCTCTCCTTCAGAGTTTACTCAAATGTCACCTTATCAGTGGGACTGTTCCTGCCCACTCTGACTAAAGCAGCAAACATTCCTTTCACCTGCTACTCAACCCCTTACCTTGTCTGCTTTTTCTTAGTTTCTGGTGCTCGAATCACCTTCTAGATACTAGATAATTAGCTAATCATAGGTATTGTTTTTTGGTTGTCTCCCCTGCTGGAATGTCAGCCCTAGGAGAGGACGGATTATTGTCTGTTTTGTTCACTGTTCATGCCCATTTGTTGAATGAATGAGTCATAAATCCACCTCATCAGAAGTGCTCTTAAATATTTAGTGCATCTCCCGTCCCAGCACAATATCTAGCACATAATAGGCATTTAATTAATGTCTGCAGAAGTAATGAATGAATGATTCCATAGTCTTTTTTTCTCTGTACATTTACCTACTTCAAAAAAAAAACAATTAGAAACACACATTTATAAAGAATTTTGTATCTTTTAAAAACAAGAATATAAATATCACTAGTATCTTTCTATGTCTTTAAGTATTCTTCAAAAACATTCATTTTAATGGCTGCATAAGATACCATTCATTCAATGAACTCTAATTTGTTCGAACTACTCTTTCTTGTTGAATATCTCCACTGTGGTAAATATTTTGCTATGATAAATAATCCCCCCTCCCACATTCCAAACAGCTAAATATTCGTGCACATCTCTCATTATTGCCTTTGAATAGATCACTACAAATGGAACTGCTGGGTCAAAGGAAATGTACATCTTTAAGATTTAATAATAGTAACAGTTCCCATGCTTCAAACATTTCTGTGCACCATGCATGGTGCTTAGCTGTGTAATTTAAACAGCAGGGGCTATGATTATCCCTACTTTGCAGAGGAGGAAACTGAGGCTTGGAGAAGTAACTTCATTTGCTCAAAGTCACACTCTGGGCTCATCCAGAGTTTTGACTCCCAGGCAGGGCTCTCACTAACTGCCCTCTGCTGCCTCCTTACGGCCTGAGACGTACATTGCCGTTTTGTGTTACAGGGATCCAATTCACACTCCCGCCAGGGTTCAAAGGGGAAGATGCCCTTTAAAGTATCCTTGCCAGCATTAAACCTTGTTTCTGTGCTCTTTTGAAATTTTTATACCTTTCTGAGCATCCAGTTTTTAAAAAGTAGGTCTAGTAGTTGAGATGACATAGCACATTATTCAGGTCACAGGGACAGGAGGTTGGCCAGGTGCTGCCTTTGCTTCTTTAATGCAATTTACGCAGGGCCTCAGGCTCTAGCACCCATGTTGGGGGCACCCCCTTGTAACTTACTTGGGGATCACAGAGATCAGAGCCCTGGAAGAAGCCCACTGCCAGACCTGCTCCAGGGGCTTCCTTAGAATAGGCAATTAGGCCCTCCTACTTCAGGGCACAGGGAGAGGAAATCAGGCCTCAAAGAGCCCTCTTCAAAGAGTGCTTCCTGGAGGAGGTGGTGAGGAGGTGACCCCCAATGGATGGAAACAGGTGAGGAGAGTGAGGAGGATTTGGCCTCATAGAAATGACAAATTTCAGTACATCAAGGAAAAAGATCAGTGGCAATATAATAGGTGGCAAGCAAAGCTTTCTGTCCTTCTTATGTAAAGAGCATTTACAAATCAATAAGAAAGGTGAACACACAACAGAAAAATAGGCAAAGAACATGAACAAAAATTTAAAATACAATGAATAAGAAAAAATGGAATCAGTGAACAAGAAATTAATGAAATTGACATCAAAGTATTAAAAATATTTTTTATTCTCTCAAAAATATTTATTTAATACTATCATCAGTGCTGATGAGAATGGAAGGTAACAGTCACTCTCATACCCCATTTGTAGGACTGTGATCTGGGGCAGACTTTTGGCAATATTCATCAAGAGATTTAACAATGTGTTTTACCTTTTGATACAGTTTTGCTTCTAAGGATTTTCAAAGGAAAAGAAAGACATAGACAGAGGTATCTAGGTGAATATATTCATTATTAGTGTTATTTTAGAAAGAATTTTTTATCACAATTGTTTTAAAATTGTTGATGAATGATACTGTGCTGAACAATTCCCCTCTTTTGTGCATTTAGGTTGCTTTCCGTTTTTGTCACTGCTCCCTATGCCAGATGCTCTGTAAACATTTCAGCTCCCTGACCTTCTCTAATCCTCACCACTTATATCTAAGATGGGATCCTGAGCCCCATTTAACAGATGAGGAAACTGAGGCATGGGAATCAGGTGGGAAATGGAATGAAGTCCCACAACTTGTAAGCAGCTTTGCTGGAATTTTAACCAGGAAGTCTGACTTCAAAGCTGATGCTCTTAAAAATTGCTCAAACTTATTCAGTAAGTATATTCATTGACTGTTACCTGTATGTCAAACATGTCGAATAATATATGTGCAAACATTTATTATATAGCAGGTCCTAGGCTAAGCACTTTACAAATATTACCTCATTTATCACTTCTTGGGCTTTTGGCTAAGGTTAAGTGTACAAACATTACCTCATTTAATCCCCACAACAGCCCTGTGCACTATTGTTATACCCATTCTACAAATGTGCACACTGAAGCACAGAGACATTAAGTAACTTCTCCAAAGTCACAAAGGCAGCGTGGCCTCAGGTCTAGGTTCCTAACCGTTTCTTCTCTTTTTCAGAGAACAAACGCTTGAATGATAGATAATAATAAACATGTGAACAAATAAATAATATAACATAAAAATGAGATGATGAGCAGAGCTCAAAACATGTCATGGAATACATTCGCATAGTCATAAAAAGATTCTAGAAGACACAGGACCCAGTGATTGCACTCCTAGGTATTTACTCAAGAGAAATGAAAACATATATTCACACAATGACTTGGATGGGAATGTTCATAGCAGTTGTCATGATTGCCAAACACTAGAAACAACCCAAAATGTCTATCAACTTGTGAAAAGATAAAGATATTGCAATGCATTGATCCCATCCATGGAATACAACTCAGCAATGAAAAGGAAGAAATTTTTGGGAAGCAGGACAACATGGGTGAATTGCAAATATATTAGGCTAGGTGAAAGACAGTGCTACAGTTCTTCCTCAGTATCCGAGGGGGATTGGTTCCAGGACGTCTGGGGATACCCAAATCTGTGGATGCTCAAGTCCTTTATATAAAATGGCTTCGTGTTTGCATATAACCTACACACATCCTCCTGTATACTTTAAATCACCTCTAGATTACTTATAAGACCTCACACAATGTCAGCACTATGTAAATACCTTCTAAAATGCAGGTTAAGGTTTGCTTTTTGGAGCTTTCTGGAAAATTTCCAGGGTTGGTTGAATCGGAGAAGGCAGAACTGTAGCCGACTGTATACGTTTCCATTCAGAGCATTCTGGGAAAAGTCAATCTAATCTATAGTGATGGAGAGCAGATTCGTTGTTGCCTGAAGCTGGGAGACAGAAGGAAAGATTAACCGCAGAGGGATGGGAGGGGACGCTCCGGGGTGATGCAAATGTTCTGCATCTTGATTATGGTGGTGGTTTCATGGGAATACACATGTGTCAAAACTCAACAAATTGTACACCTTAAAAGGGTGCAGTTAATTGTATTAAATTATATCTCAGTGAAGTTATATTTTAAAGTTCCTTTAAATGCTGTAGAATAAAGTATGGACTTTAGTTAATAATAGTGTATCAGTATGGGTCCATTAGTTGTAATGAAGTTACTGTATTAAGGTAAGATTTTAATAACAGGGGAAACTGGATGTGGGGCTTATGAGAACTCTACTCTCTTTGCAATTCTTCTGTAAATTTAAAACTGTTCCAAAAAATAGTTTGTTAAAAAAAAAAAAAGCAAACAGAGCTGATATTATGCCCATGTTAATTTATGTGGGAAGGAAAAACAGGTTACAAACCCACCTATATCATATGACAGTATTTTCATTTTTCAAAAATGAGGTTATGAGGAAAAATATTAAAATGTTAAAAGCTAGAAGCTCTTTGGAATGGGACAACCAGGGAATTTTCAGTTCCACTTTAGTCTTTTTGGTATGGTTTGAATTTGTTTTATTTTTTTCTGACAATGAGTATGTTACTTTCTCCCCTGAAGCAAAAGAAAGATTATCTTTTAATTTGCTGTAAAGAAGCAGCAAAGATTTGGAGGGAGGTCTTGGAGGTGAGGAAGAAACCATTGCCTAGGAGTAGGGACCCCATATAACAGAGGTCCCTGCAGAACTCAGACAGCAACCTGTCCCTTCATGCATGTGTACAGGATCTGGAGAGGAATGTTTACCCTCTCCATGCCTTCTGTCCTCATCTTCCTCCACATTCTCCTTTGCTCATTCCTAGATAACCCTAGGTAATGAAAATTTGGCCAATAAAATACAGGATGCCCAGTTAAAATGGAATTTCAGACAAATTTCAAACCATTTTCAGTATAAGTATGTCCCATGCAATTTGGGGACATACTTATACTAAAAACTTACTTGTTACTTGTCTGAAATTCCAATTAACTGGGCATCCTGTGTTTTATCTGTCAATCCTACTCACTCCACACTGGCCACCCCAGCCTCATGGCTGTTTCTCAAATCCACAGTTTCCTTCCTGCCTCAGGGCATTTGCACCCACTGGTCCCTCTGCCTGGATCATTCTTCCAGGTCATTTATTTTGACCCACTCCCTGTCCTTTGGCTCCAGTGTCACTTCCTCAAAGAGGCCTCTCCTGGACACCACATCTAAAGCACCCTCTCCTTTCCCACATTTTGATTCCAGTGTATTTTCTTCACGGTGCTGGGCACCATCTAGAATTAGCCTGTGATGGTATTTTTGTCTTCATGTTTCCTTCTCTACCTTCCCCAGTAGAATTCAGGCTTCAGGGGCAGAAACGCCATCTTGGCCACCACAGTGTCTCCAGCACGTGGATCACAGTAAGTGTATAGTTCTTGCACAGTGCCTAGTTGCAATCAACAGAGACCATTTGGAGCGATGAAGGACTTTAATAATGAAGCATTTGTTAATGAATGAATCCAGAGATCCCGCAGCTTTCCTTTCCTTGTCTCTCTCTGGCGCCCCCTGCTGGGCTTTCTGGGAGCACTTGACTCCTCTACCTCCTCCCCTCCCCCCAACCCCAGCTACCAGGCAGGCATCCGCGTAGCCTCCAAAAGCCTTGCTCAGCTTTGCCTCCTAGAAGCCTCAGGGTCTCCGGCTTGCAACCTGTCACTTCCTGTGCATGTCACAAATCACTGGTGTTGCAATTAGCTGTACGTGCCTGTCTCCTGCACACCCAGCCTTGGCAGCCCCAGGGGACCGGCCTTTATCTGATTCACCAAAATCACTGGCATTCCTGCTATTCACCTGCTCCCTCAGCATCAGGTGCTCTAGTAAGCATTTTACCTGTATTTCCCCTGCTTTCCGTCCTTCATCCAATTAAAATAAAAAAACTATTAACTTATTAAATCACCATTCTCTCTTTTTTTTCTTTCACTGAAAGTACTGGGGACTGAACCCAGGACCTTGCTCATGCTAAGCACGCACTCTACCACTGAGCTATCCCCTCCCCCTCAATAGATTTTTAAAGTCAAAGCCGACACTAATACAACACTGTAAATCAACTCTACTTCAATAAAAAATAAATTTAAAAAATAAATTATTAAAAAGCCGGCAGCATTTACTACTCAATTAAATGCGGGACGTGAGAAAAAGAAGAATTAAAGACGACACCAAGGCTTTCAGCCTCATTTAATCCCAAGGACACCCCACAGGATATTATCATTTTTTTGTTACAGATGAAGAAACAGAGGTTCAGAGAGGGCTGGTGATTCCACAACCCATCGGAAGTGGCAGAGCTGAGATTTGAACCCAGTTTCTGTGCGGCTCCAGTGCCGGGCCTTTGCCCTCTGTGGCCCCCACCGCCCAGGCAGGTTCACAGCCTCAGCCAGCCCAGCAGAACCCCCCAGGCCCATACAGGCGCCAGCTTGGTCTTTGGCCGCAGCATGCAGTGACTCCCCAGCTGGTGACTCGATGGGTCTGCAGCATCCCTCCATGGCATGGCCTCTTTGATTGTCACCCGTGTTGGGTAACTGCGTGTCCCTGCCTGTCCATGAGCTCCCACAGGACCTGACCGGGCTGATTCATCGCTGTCCCTGGCTTGCCTGGTAGAAGCCCGACATGTGGCAGCCTTCTTTAAGGCAACAAATAGTTAATAAGCATCCGTCGCATGCCAGGCTGTGCTGGATTGAGTCCTGGCATCACTGCATCACCGGCCTAGGGTTGACAGTCCAGTGGGGGAGGCAGGGCTGGAACCCACAGACAGTTAACAGCCCAGAGTGGGCAGGGCTGGGATTGGGGGTGGGGCAGGGCCCCAACCCAGCCAGAGAAGGGGTCTAGGGGAATTGGTGGAGGTGAAAGACCCCTAAATGAACAAGATGGCCCAGGCCTCCACCCTTACAAACCCTCAACCCAGGGGCAGCAGATTGACAATAAACAAGGTAACAAATCAATCAATGAGAGAATCGCAGAAGGCTAAGAGCCAGTGACAAAGAGCTTCTTGTGCTTAAGAGGTTGCAAAGAGCTGGTGTGCCAGTGTGCCTTGGGCCGAGGTGAAGCTGGGTGGGAATAAGATGCCAGCAGGCTGGAATTGCACAGCGCCATGGAGGAAGAGGTGTGTGGTTAGCCAGCAGCTGAGAACTCGGGCTTCCGAGGAGGGAGCCCTCAGCCCTACGGCCAAGACTTCTGGAGTCAGATCCTGTCCATCCTCAGCTCAGAACCCTGAGGTTCTGTGTGGCTCCACTTCACTCAGGATAGAGGACAGAGTCCTCCCTGTGACCCACAAGGACCCACATATCAGCCCCTGTCACCTCCCTGCCCTCATCCCCACTCTTCCTCTCACTCTCTGCCCCAGCTGCACTGGCCTCCTCACTGATGCTCTGACAGAGCAGGTGCATTTCTGTCTCAGGGCCTTTGCACGGGCTGTTCCTCTGCCTGGACTATTCTGCCCACATGGCTCCTTCCTTCACCTGTCACCCTCTTAGTACAGTCTCCCTGACCATCCTCATGAAAATTGCAACTGCCCACCCCCTACTACTCTCCATCCCCTCCCCTGCTTTTTCTGAGCACTTATCACTATTGACCCTGTTATATATTTTACTTATTTATTGTGTTTTCTGTCTGACGCCCTGGATAGAATGTCGGCTTCATGAGGGCAGACAACATGGCATGGAGAACAGGTCCTGGCACGTGATAGGTGCTCAATAAATAATGGTTGAATACATGAAAGAAAGAGGGAAACAAAGGGAGGGGGAAATGTAAAACGGGAGGAAAACAGCGGGTCCATGAGCTCCTAATGCTTGTCAGCTAGCCCAGTTAGGAGTTAACATCTGCCCCTCTTCCAGAATAAGTCAGTGCCAGGCTGGGAAACTGAGGCACGAAGGGACACTGGTTAGCATTCCTTGGGCCATTGAAGCCCCGCCTCTGGTTGGCACTGAGGGCGGGCCTGGAGGAGAAAGTCACAGGTGCTATCTGCTGGAGAGTGGCGTCATGACAGCCGTGCCCACTCTGCTGACTTGGGGCTGGTGATGGTCCTCGCAGGCCTGCAGGAGAGGAGGTGGCCCAGCAGGGCATCCCCAGCAGAAGTGCAGACTCCACGGAGCCACAGTCATAAGCCTCTTTATTCCAGAGGCTCTGTGGACACTCCGCCCAATCAGTGCTCTGCAGGAAGGCAGGGCTGTGCCACCCAAAACCTGTCTTGCTTCACTCTGCACATTTGCCCTCCAGACAGTCAGGAAGGGTAGAGCTGCTCCAGCTCCCTAGGGGCTGCATCCACCCCTCACAGGGCTCAGGAGGCTAGAGAAGTCGAGGCCCGCCCTGACTCCCCTCCTGGGCCTGGGCACCCCAGCCAAGGCAGTAAGGCCCGGGGTCCCAGATGAGAGCTGTCCCCATCCTTAGAGGTACATCATCCGGCCGAGCAGAGGTCTCACCACCCAGATGTCGTCTACAATCTTCCCATCCTGCAAGGGACAAAAAAAAAAAAAAAAGAGGTAATAAGGGCTGAAAGTCCAAACTCTGGGGCCAGGTGGCCTGGGTTCAAATCCCAGCTCTGTCTCTGATAGGCTGTGTGACCTTGGACAAGTTGCTAAACCTCTCTGAGCCTCAATTTTCCTCATGAGATATTTGGAAAGGCTAAAAGGGAGCCTGGCACATGGCAAGGGCTGAGTAAGTGTGGGCTATTATTATTAGAGCACGAACCCTGGAGTCACACAAATCTCACTTTATGTCCCAGCATAGCCATGACTCCTTCAGGATGTGAACCAACTTTGAGTCCAATTTCCATATTCTATAAAGTGGGGAGAACTGAATAGATAATTCACCCAAGAGCTTGCCTCTGGTGCCTGTGCTGCTCAATAATGATAGATGGTAGTTATTTACAATGAAAATAACATGGTCTTTGGGGTCAGATCCCAGCTCTGTGTCCTCTGGCTGTGTGACTCTGGGAGAAATACTTCCCTACTCTGAGCCTCAGTTTGCTCATCTGTAAAATGGAAGGAAAATCTGCCCCATGAGATTGTTGTGGTGATTAAAGTGCTACTAAATATAGGATATCTAGCCCAGTGTCTGGTACACAGTAGGTGCTCAATCAACCACTGTTACTCCCATTATTTTAAAATGATAGTGGCAAAGGGGAGGTATAGCTCAAGTGGTAGAGTGCATGCCTAGTATGCATGAGGTCCTGGGTTCAATCTCCAGTACCTCCATTAACAATAAATAAATGAACAAACCAATAAGTAAATTAATAATTGTATTACATTAATAATAAATAAATAAATAAATAAATAAATAAATAAATAAATAAATAAACCTAATTACCTCCCTCCCCCAAAAAAATCTACAATGGAAAAATAAAGAAAGTTAAGAGGGGAGGATTTAGTTCAGTGGTAAAATGTTCAATCCCCAGTACCTACATTAAAATAAAGAAGAAAATTTTTAAAAAAGAGGTAAATAAACAAACCTAATTACCTCCCCCCAAAACAAAAATAAGTAAATAAATAAAATAGTTTTTAAAACATAAAGAAAGATGAGTCACGATTATTTGGGTCCCTCTAACCCGGGAAATATTTTTCCCAGGGTCACACAGCCAGAGGGTAAGCCACTGGGACCATACACACGTCATTTGGGTCTCCCTCTTCCTGCGGGGGAGTGATCTGTTTTTGCCCCCTATTGATAGATATTTATGGAAGTTACCATGCTTTAGAAACTGTTCTAAGCAATTTCTGTATAATGTCATTCAACCCCCATACAGTCCTGTGAGGTAGAAACTATTAACATCCCCACTTTGCAGATGGGAAAACTGTGGCTCAAAGTTGCTTGAGGTCATCCAGCTGGTAAGTAGCAGAGGCAGGATTTGAACACAGTATTTCAGGCTCTTGAGTCCTCTTTTTTAACCACCGGCTCCAGAACGCACTGGGCCTGGTTACTCAGGCAGGTGATGGGGCCAGCACTCACCTGGTCATCGGACACCTGCTGGATGTGAACGTGGGTCCCATTGAGGATATGTAGCCGCGTGTACCCGTACTCTTTCACACGCACAGCGCTCCAGGGCCGCGGGAAGAGGGTGAAGCTGGTCAGCCTCTCCTCACAACCCTGCCGGAGAGAATCATTTAGACCCAGGGCTGGGGCAGGTGGAGGACCCACTGGGAAGCAGAAATGACCAGCCAGGCCGGGACCCTGCCACCCTCAAGGAAGACAAGGTCAGTTAAGACTTGACCTCAATAATACTCACAATCGACTGTTTTGACCCAGCCAGGCTTCCTGTGCCCTTTGATTTCTAGAATAGTGCAGGGCTGTGCAAGACACTCCACTGCAGTATTTTCTGTAAAAGCCCTAAGCTGGAAGCCAGCCAAATGCCCATCAGTGTATGTGGGTGGGTGGGGGGAGGGGGTCAGTTAAATAAACGATAGCATAGCCGTCACAAATTGAGGTGATACAGAAAAATGGCCAAGATGTATTGTTGAGGGGAAAGTGGAATTCACAGAATGGAAGATATCAGTGGCTCTCAGCCCTCTCTGCACAGCAGATCCTCCTTAGAAAGCTTTTAAAATCATCATTGCCTGGGAGTGAGAAAGTGCTCATCCTTGCAGGGGAAAGCCAGGGATATGACAGAAAGGAGGAGGGAGCTCAAAAAAATCACCATCTTGCAGCCATCATCGTAATAACTGATTGAAGCAAGAATCATCAATGGATAGTAAAAGCAGTGGCAAAAGTTTGGGGACTAGAAGGCTATTTGCATAGTCTCAAAGTATCTCCAGGAGATACTTGTTAGTTACAAAGGAGAAAACCGTAACTGTGGTGGAGAGGATGTGTAAACTGAGGCTTAACGGGTTTAAAGAGATATCACGCGTCTCCTCGAAGGATGCACTGAGAAGAATACGGTATCACTTTTGTGCACTCTTACCAAAAATGCTTAACTTCAGTCTAACCACCAGAAAACATTAGACAAACCCAAACTGAAGGAAAGTCTACACAACTCTGTACTCTCAACTCTTTGTCATGCAGAATAAAGAGTGGGGAAATGTTTCCAATTAAAGGACATGAGAAAGACAAGACCCTGAGATAGAACGTAAGATCTTAGACTAGATCCTGGACCAGAAAAAAAATGATTTGCTTAGATTCAAAGGGCATGAATAGGACAAATGGCTAAATTTGAAAGAGGTCTGTAGATTAGATAATGGTATATTATCAGTGTTAATGACTTGAATTTGTTACACTGTACTGATGTAAGAGAATGTCCTAGTTTTTCAGGAAATAAAGACAGAGGGATAAAGGGGCATCGTTTGTGCAACTTACTCTTCATAGGATCTGAAAATAATAGTAAAATGTATATCTATGCATAGACAGACAGACAGTCAGAAACAGATTGAAACAAGCATGGTTCAATGTTCACATTTGGGAAATCTGGGTAAAGAGGATATGGAAAGTCTTTGTACTATTTTTGCAACATTTCTGTAAGTCTAAAATAATTTCGAAAATTAAAATTAAAGAAAAATAACTAATCTGTGCTGATTAAGGTCAGAATAGTGATCACCTACGGATGTGAGGCACCATCCGTGCTGATAACATTCCATTTCCTGCTGTGGGTGGTGGCTGCGCAGGGGTGGTAGTGTCAGGGCGGAGCCCTCAAGAGATTCTGGTGTTTGTTCTGGGGTTGGGTCCAGGCATTGGAGTTTTAAGAACCACCCCCCGGTAATTCTAATGTGCACCAAGGTCAGGAGCCACTAGGGCATGAAGCATGATTCAAGCTGTTTTTTAAAAGTGAGGGATGCTGTAACACATCTCTACTGAGACAATTACTCATTTGCATACACAGAAAATATTCTAAAATGCCACCGGAGAGATGAGATTCATCACCAGTGAGTGTGGGACTAGGAAGGGTGTGGAAGCTGGTGTTCACCTCCTGCCCTCTAGACTGTTTGACTTTTTATCACAAGAGGTTCTTACTTTAATTGGTAAAAATCAGCTTAAAATAAGCCCCAGTTTCTTGCAGGAGTGACTGATTGCAAGGCCAGGACGGGGAAACCCAAGATGACCCCAGAGTGCCTCACGGTGCCAAAAAGTAAGAAAGAGCCCACAAAATGACAGGGGCGCGTAGAAGGGACACAGGGACTGGTCTGAAGAGTTCCCAGTGGCCAAAGTTAGAGCAATCTGAGCCGCAGCATAGATAACAGTAGTATTGGATGACAGCTCACAGGATAATATAATTACCTACGAGCCCAGACTGGTATAAACCCATAACTAACTAACCAGATAAATGGGGCAGAAGGGCCAACTCTTCCTCACAGAAGGATGCTAATGAATAAAGCTAGGAGGAATGAAGGAAATAGAAGATCCCCTGGAGAACACCGCAGTCATCACTGCTGCAAGCAAGCCCTACTGATGGATTCAAAAATTAGTGGGTAAAAGGATGGAGGGTATAGCTCAGGGGTGGAGTGTGTGCCTAATATGCACGAGGTCCCAGGTTCAATCCCCAATAACTCCATTAAAGATAAATAAATAAATGAAACTAATTACCTCCCCTCTCAAAAAAAAAAATTAGTGGGTGAAAGTTGGAAAAGAAACAACATTTGCAGCGTCTAAAAGTATCTCCCCCAAGATATTTATTAATTCAAAAGGGAAACACAATAGCTTTATGGTGGAGGGACCCAGCAGACACTGCCTTAGCTGGGTGATTCAGAGAAACACCTCCAGGAATGAGACACACCGAGGACACATACCTCCGTGTGACAATTGAGAAGGACACAATGTCACATGTGATTGTCTGGCCCCAAAAGGCAAACCCCGAATCGTGATAGGAGAAAATAGCAGACAAACCCAAATTCAGGGCGTTTTGAGTAAACAACTGGCCAGGATGAAAGACAGGGAAGACTGAGGGACTGTCGCAGATTGCAGGAGACTAAGGAGACACAATAACTAAACACAGTGTGCAATCCTGCAGCAGAAAAAGGTGGTTAGTGAGAAAGCTGGTGGAATATGACAAAATCTGGAGTCTGGTTACAGTCATAATCATAACCCTTCTGCGCCTGGATCCTGGTAGACCTGGGCAAGCAGCCCCTGCCACTTCAGAACCTGCGACTTTGAATGAGGACTGTTGGAGCCTCTGTTTCCGCATCTGTGCAATGGGCATGCTGCTAAGTGCACCTAACCACTAGGGTTGAGAGTTAAGTGATAGTAGCAGTATAAAGGATGCAGGACCCAGGGCTGTACACGTGTGGCCCTCAATAGGCAGCAAGAGAGCGGATGGGGTGGTAATAGCTCAGTGGTAGAGCGCATGCTTAGCATGCATGAGGTCCTGGGTTCTAGCCTCAATATCTCCATAAAAAAAATAAAAAAACAGCAAGAGAGAGACCCAAGGCACCTCTCGCCCTGCTCACCGCAGACCCTGTGATGATGTGAACGGGGCCTCGAGGGTTGGTGTAGGGTGTCTCCCGGCTGCCGTTATATACCTGGAGAAGGGACAAGGGGGAGGGGGCGTCACAGGAGGCCAGGCCTGGGGATCTGACCCGGGGCCCACTGACACCAGCCACGTGGGCCTCAGCCCTCCGCGGGCCTCAGCCCTCCGCGGGCCTCACCTGGTAATTGTAAATTGGCCACAGCCGTTCGTAGGAGTGCTCGTGAGCCCACAGCTGCAGGTCGACCCCTGAGACAGAGCAAGTCGGGGTCAGGCCCTGCATGGAATCAGGAGAGATGGGAGGTGGGGCCTGGGGCTGGGGAGTCAAGGTCACTCACCATATTTGTAGAAGAGGTCCTCCAACCCATAGAACTTGCCGAGGAGGCCTTTGCGAACCTGGGCAAGATGAGCAAGGAGGTGAGGGACGACTCAGGCCAACCCCACCACCTGGCTTTCAGCACCTTGTCCCCAAGGAAGGGGGTCCTCACCTTGCTTTCATGCCACGTACAGTCATCCAAATCAGCATTGGAACAGTACATGGGCCGGTGACCCATGGTAATGATCCAGGGCCGGGCTACCCGGTTCTGATTGGCTTTCTGGAGAGAAGGGCACAGAGTGAGGGGCAGGGGTGAGGGAGGGGGAGGAGGGGACAGGTCCAAGGGGGATTCCACCCAGGTTACCTGGAGGTCACTCTCCAGCCAGTGAAACTGTTTCTCTACCAAGTGGCGGCCGTAATGGAGGAAGAAATACACCTCGGTGGAGAAGGAGATGATGTGTGCTGGGCCCAGATCCCAGCTGGAGGGGTCAAAGGGCATGGGTCATCATTAGGGTCTCCCCTGCATCTCCCATCCTTCAGGAGAGGGAGGCCGGTCTTCATGCCCCTCCCCCGATATTACCTGTACCACAGGCCTTCGCTGTTCCCAGGCATGCTGAAACGAGCCTTGTAGTTGGAGAAGTTGCTGGAAAAAGGAAGTAAAAGGGTGAGGGGAGGGTCTGGGTGCCGCTGCCCCACACCTACCTCCTACTATCAGGCCAAGCCTGGCTCTCTGCCCAGCCCTCATCTCCTCTCCTCTCACTACCACAGTTGAGCTGCCACAACACGAGAGACTAAGGTGAGACACTAAGAAGGACTGTCTTCGTTGGCCAGGCCCTCGCCCACCCTGAAGCCCTCGGGCCTCACTAGCGTTCTTCATGATTCCCAGGGCACGTCATGTAGGGCAGGCTGGCGGCCACAGGTTCAATAAGATTCATGAACTTGTCTCCGACGCGGGCGTTGTCCTCATCCATATTGTAGGCAAAGTCTCCTGGAGGCAGGGGGCGGGGGAGAGGATGAGGACTCAGACCCTGCTCTGCTTTTGCCAGAATTGAGAGACCTGATTGCTCTGGTGTGGGCTGTGTAAGCCCTGGCCCCCAAGCCATCCCAGTTCTCTGGTCCCTACCTCACACCCACCCGCCTGTGTGCTTGGAACCGTTTCCCAAACCTCTGGTCCCTGAGACCCCGCAGGACCAGGCGGGTCTCCTGTACTCTGATCACACCAGCCCCTGTCTCATTCGTTCCCAGAGCAATAACAATGATAAGACTGGCATAGTCTGGTCTGGTACTGGTTTTGTAACAGGCACAGTTCCAAACTCTATACACACTTGGTCACCTGCATCTTCAAAACACCCTCTGAAGTGGATGTTATTACTATCCCCGTTTCAGATGGGCAAACTGAGGCCCAGAGGGGTTAAGTATTTGCTCAAGGTCACAGAGCTGGCTAGTGAGGATCCAGGAACCAAACCCTGGGAGTCCGACTCCAGAGTCTGTGGCGTTGAACCATATCAGTCCCAATCTCCATCTCCCTTCTGGTTCCTGTCCTCTCAAATCACAACAGCAATGATAATGACAATGAAGGCTTATGTCACACTTACAACATGCCAGACAATGTCAACTTATTTAGCCACCACAAGAGCCCAAGAATTCTGAACAAGCGCTCATAACTATAACACAGAGGAGAAAACCAATGCACGTATCTCTAAGTGTCAGAATTGACTTTTAACCTGGGCAGCCTGATTAACACCATCTCCATGGCCAGTCTTATCCCTTGCCCTGGCCCTGGTCCCCTCCACAGTTCTGGAGTTGCCTCCCACCCAGGCTCCCCCTGCTCCCACTCCATACGTCCAGGTGCACCCTTGCTGATGCCTCACCCACATGGAGAACAGCATCGTACATGCCCTGCAGGGTGTCCCTGCGCAGCCGGGGTAGGGCTCTCGGGTTGTCAGCCCCCAGGTCCCCAAACACAGCCAGACGGGGGCTCCAGTGAGGCCCATTCTTCAGGGCCCTGAATCGGAACCGACGGCTCCAGCCCTGAGTACTGCCGCAGCGGTAAACTGGGGGGAAAGGAAAAGGTCATAGTTGGTGGTGTGGGAGCCCCAGACATCTCCTCCACTCCTATCCACCTTCAACGGGTTGGGGGATTGAATCGGTCTGTGCCATGCCGCTTCTGTTCAACTCCCCCAGGTCCCCAACACCTTCCATTTTCATCCCAAGGTCTCATACAATAGACTTGCAGATAAGCAGAGCAGTTACCAGCCCAGCCTGAGCCACCTGCCAGTGGTAGCTTTTAGTCCATGTCCCACTGCTCTTCCCATTCCCCCCTCAACACCTGGCCCGGGGCCCCTCTAACCATACTGGACCCCGGGCAGCAGCCTTCGCAGTGTGACTCGGTGTATGTAGAATTTCCGCCGGAGAATGCCCCCATCCACAAAGGGGCTGACGGTGCCCTGAGCCCGGAGGGGCAGCGGCCCTGAGATCTGCAGCCCAAACTGCACTTCAGAGGGGGCTGGGACCCACGTGGTCCAGGTGACAGTCATGGAGCCTGGCTCACCTGGAGAGAAAGGAAGAGGGGGCTGGGCAGCGAGGCCTGGGCAGGGGCGGGGAGGGATGGGCAGAGAGCATGGGGGGCAATACTAGAGATTGAGGGGCTCTTGAACATTTACTGGTTAAGGACACTGGTTCTGCAGTTTCCCAAGTTCAGTCCCAGCTATGCGGTTTCCAAGTTGTGCTTTCCTTGGGCAAATCAGTTTGCCTCCCTGAGCCTTGGTTTCCTTATCTATAATAGCTATAAAATAAGAGTGTCTACTCTAGAGAGTTCTTATGAGGCTTAAATGAATAAATGTGAGTAAAGCAATGTGCCCAGTACAGTCAGGGTTACATGAGTGAATGAATATCATTATTAATATCATTATGAACTGTGTGTGAGCCTGTACCAGACACTTTACATGCATGATATCATTTAGGGGTTGTAACCTCAGATGTCCAAAGGCCACCTAGGTAATATAAATGGGAACAGGGGCCAGCAGTAAGGTGTGGAGTGCGTGGCAAACCATAGAGCCTGCTGTGTCTAAAAGCAGAAGCCATCGTTCTGCTCTGGTGATGGTGTCCGCACAGGAAGCAGGCCCAGGGCCACCAAATCTGTCAACTTCTAGAGCAAATATCTATACGGTGGCTTTTCTAGCCCAAGAGAATCTGTAGGTAGATATACAAACTTTTAAGTGATCACTCCAAATTCTTAAAAGTCAGCAAGGAAATCAAGGTTTTAAAAACACCATGTGGGATGGTATGATGTTAACAGCATGAGTTCTTCCTCCTGCAAGATGTGCACAAAATGCATGTGCACAAGGTTATTCATGGCAGCAGGGCTTGTAATTGCAAAATATCAGAAACCATCAAAATGCCCATACATAGGAGAGTGACTGAATAAACTATGTAATGTCCAAACCATGGAGCACTACGCAGTTGTCAAAAAGAAAGAGGGTAAGTTCTAGGAACTGATATGGAATGATGTCCAGGACACAATGTTCAAAGAAGCAAAGTACACAAGAGTACCCAAAGTTAGCCACTCTTCCTGTAAGAGAATATAAGAAAATACACAGGCATCTGTTTATTTATTTTACAGAAGAAATGCAGGAAGAACACACCAGGAACTAAAGAGATGAATTACTTATGGGGGTGGGTTGGGAAGGGGTAGAAAAAAGGGGAAATAGGAATGGAGTAGCAGGGATGTGGAAGGAGGACATATCTCTGAGTCTGTCTTTTTATTTTTTTTTTAATAATCTAGACTCCTAGAGCTAGCCAGGTTTCATATTTTCTTCACATACCCCAAAATTTAACTAACAATTAAAAGCACCAGGTTGTGGGTGGGAAGCCAATATGGAATATAAACACTAACAAATGAGTGTAACTATATTAAAAAATAAATAACAAAGCCACACTGAAGTGGTGGAGAAGAAAAGAAAGCATTGATATAGTTTCTTGACTGGGCACTGTAAGCTCTTCTATAAGACTACAGAGGAAAAAGACCTCACTAAATGCCATCATCTCATAAGTGTTCTTCACAGGGATACAGGCAAACAATTCTGAAACTGCTTTATACTTGCTCTAGCATGGAACAAATAGGCAAGTATAATGTAGACAACAGGAGCTTGGTTTCTCAATGTTGGAGAAAGAAGTTACAAATAAGGAAAGAATGCTAAAATAGACCCTTGATGCTCGACCAAAATCAGAGTATGATTTCATGGTATACACACACACACACACACACACACACATATACACATACATACATACATATATACACACATACAGATAAATATATATGTGTGCATACACATATGAACATACACACATGTAACGTCTGTTTGTAAGAGGGCCTAGAAGCAGTGACACCTCAGTAGCAATGAGCACACTTAGTGCTCAGATCTGAGTTTCTAAATACCCATTCTTCGATAAAAGGCAACAGGGCTCCTTGGAGAAGTGATTGATTCCAGAGATAGGACAGGAAATAGACAAGATGAGCCGGAAATAATTCTTGGTGCCAGAAAGTGAGGCAGAGCTCAGGATATGAAGTGGGGTTGTTGAAAGAACCCAGAAGCCAATCTGAGGGAATACCAAAAGACCAAATCAGGGATGACAATGTGAACCATAAAGTAAATAGCAATAGTATTGGATTTTAACCCGGGGATAAAATAAATATCCATGAGTCCATACTAATGTAAGTAAATTATTGAATAAATAAATGTAGTGGGGAGGGACAGCCCCCTGTTACAGTAAAATTTCAACTAGATGGAAAGAGAAGTTTAGAAAATTATACAATCACAATTAGGCAAACCCCACACTAATAATTGTTGCAGACTCGATCCACTAGTGGATGCTAAAATTAGTGGGTAAACATTTCAGGAAGACCCTGATTTCCACAGTCTTAAGGAATCTCCCCCAAGATAGTTATTAACTACAAAGGAAAGAATAAAAGCTTTATGGTGGAGAACCCTCACTTAGGCACCACTTCAACCAAGCAATGAAGGTTAACAACACAGTAACAGCCGTAAGCCACGTCAGTGTCATGAATCCTCTGATACCACGTACTGAGAGGCCACTGCATCGCAGCTGGGACAGTCTTGCCAGAAAAACACAAAATCCAGTACTTGGTTCCAATCATGAGGAAATATCAGACAAACCCCCAGTGAGGGCTAGCCTACCAAAAACACAAAAACACAAAACAAAAACACAACTGCTCAGTACTCCAAAATGTCAAGATGTTAACATTAGAAGAAACTGGGTGAGGGAGATATAGGAACACTGTAGTATTTTTGCAAAATTTCTATTAAATCTAAATTAGTAAGAAATTTAAAGCTCTAAAAACCAATATCGTGGGCTCTTGAGCCAGCCTGCCTGGATTCAAATTCCAGCCTGTGTGACCTGGGGTCAGGTTTTTCATCTCTGTGAGCCTCAGTTCACTTTTCTGTAAATGGGAGCAACAGTAGTATCTACAGTGTAAGGTCCAGTAGGAGGTTTATTGAGTTTTCCAGCTGAAGCCCTTGTAAGAGCATCTTTGTTGTTGTTATTATTATTATAGTGTAGGTCAAAGGACAGCTGCGATCTCACTGCGTTTTCACAGCAGCCCCAGGACATGGGTCTTATTTTCATGCCATGTTACAGAGGCCTCTAGGCAAAATGCCTTGTCCAAGGTCACTTGGCCAGCAAATTCCAAAGCCGGTTCATTCATGGGGTTTCAGATTCCACATGGCAACTAACCTTTAAGACCCTACCTTAGAAGTGTCAAGGACACAAAAAATTAGGAAAGACTGAGGAACTGTCACAGATAGGAGGAGATATTAAAAAGACCTTAAAAGATGTAAATCAATGCCACTCTTCTCACTCCACTTCTTTCCTTTTGTAAACTAGTTATTTTTCATGAAAAATGTCATTTACCTTACTTCTGAATGAGTTCATTATTGTTTATTTTAAATGATTTAATCAATAGTTTTAAATGCCTCTGTTTTAGTTTCTAATATGGCTACTATTACAGCTATTACTCGAATAAATTAAAGCTCTCTGAAGTTATTATAATCTTTAGCTGTGTAGTAGTGTCCTGAACAAAAACCTGTGAGACCCACGCCACGTGCCCAGATCCATTTTGCTGCTTCACAGTTAATATTTCATTGACTCCTCACCATGCGGTCTCACTAATATAACCCCTTTGTCCAGATGGGAAGGCTGAGACCAGAGAGGTTTAGTCCCTTGCCCAAGGTCACACAGCAGGTAAGTAGCAAAGCTGGGATTAAAACCCAGGAAGTCTGGGTGTAGAGGGTCCAAGTTCAGGGTCTTGCTTCCCCCGTGCACCAGCACCCCAAGATCAAGGACCAGGAGGCAGCTTTGTGGGAACACAAGGAGCAATCACACAAATGAGTAAGGAAAACAGCAGCCCCCCTAGGAGAGTGTTAACTATAGTCTGGGTACCAGAATCATTTCCCTCACAGCCACATGCACCACTGCTTATAATCCTCATTTAACAGAGGCAGACACCTGAGGCTCAGGAAGAACAAGCCACCATTAGGGTCCCACAGCAATTAGTGTGGGGTTCCTGAGCCCCCAACTAACTGGATCTTGCTGGGAAATGCCCATGGAGAGGTCGTAGACACTTACCTGGGTAGGACAGGTGGACTTGCTCCGGAGCAGCACTGGGAGCCTTTGGGGACCCCTGAACTCCCAGGGAGGAAAAGAGGAGCAAGCAGCAGCAGGACCAGCAGGGATGAAAGGAGTGCATGGTAGGGGAGAGGGTGGGAAGCGGAGAGGGGAAGGGAAGGGGTCTGGAGTGGATCAGATTCCCTCAGGGACAGCAGGAGGGACTGGGATGATGGGGGATGCAGGGGGATCTGGCAGCCTCACAGGGAAGGAGGCAGGATGGCAGGGAGGTCTTCACACGAATGGTTTTCCAGATGCTGCAGAGAAAACAAAAAACATCATCAGTACCAAGAGGCAGGTGCCCTCTGAGCCTCATTGGGTGCTAAGCACTTTGCATAGATTAACTCATGGGAGTCTGACGACATTCCTACGTGTGGTGGCCACTGCGATCTCCGGTCCCACATCACAGATGAGGAAGCTGAGCGATGGAGTGATTCAGTTGCAGGGCTCGGGCGTGATGGAGTGGGGGATTGGGACCGGAGGCTGGAGAGGTCCTGGCTCCCCTTGCTCTTAACCGCAGCCCCCTCAGTACAGGACGTTTGGGAATGTGGTCGGGGGAGCTCAGTGTGGGAAGTTGCCTTTGACGATGGCATCCCCAGTATTCCACCCTGCCCTCAGAGACCTCAGCATCTCCATCCTCCATCATTCCATTTCCGTCTTAGTGACCCCAATCCCTCACTCCATCCCCAGACCCCTCAAGAATTCCATCCTACCTAGAGAGCCCCATCCCCTCGGGCCCCTCCCCAGTATCCTATCCTGCCTTTAGTGACTCCAACCCCCCTTATCTCCACCTGTCTCCCCCGCCCTGCACCTGCATGGATATCCACCCTCCTCCTCCCCAGCTCTTCCCCCACTGCCCGCCCCATGCCCGCCCCCAGCCCCTCCACCGCCCCGCTCCTGTTTGGTCTCCAGCTTCCCGAGGACCTGCCTGCCTGGGCAGAGCCAAGCCAGGACCGTCCATCCGGGGGCCAGGAGCTGGGGCTGGGGGTTGCGTCCCTGTCCCCGGCTCACCCTCGCGGGCGCCAACTGCCCGCACGCGCGTCTCCTGCCACCACTGCTACGGCGGTATTTATGTTTGCAAGCGCCGAGGTATCCCGCCGCCCACAGTTGTCCCAGCCCCGGAAGAGCCTTCCTTCTCCATTTGACGGCCTCCCCAGACACCCGGGGCCCCGGGTCCCACAGGTCCGGCCTGTCCTGAGAGCCTCACGCGCACCCGCCCACCCCCCGGGGCGGGGCGAGGGAAGGGGACCCAGGAAGGTTTGCTACGCCTCCGCCGCCACCTCCAAGTCGGCCACCAGGTGAGCGCCGGGACAGGTAAGGCTGCGCCTGTCCCCCAGGAGCCCCACCCGCGGCTGCGAAGCCCCCAGGGCACGGACACTGGCCCCCCACTTCTGGAGCTGTCGGATCCCGAGGTACCCAGGTGTGGAGGCACCAGCGCCTGCGACCGGGGGGCTTCCCCCATCCCTTCCCGCATCCCTTCCCGCAGCCGCAGCTTCGTGGTCCTTGCAATTCTTTCCGCCTTCCTCTCTTTGCAATCTTAGCCCACACTGGTTCCTCGCCAGGCCCCCGGGCTTGCTGAGGAGAGAAAATCAAAGTCCACCCAACCGCAGCGCTGCTTCTCAGCGGTTGCCCCAGGCCGGTTACTCGACCTCGCTGGGCCTCGGTTTCTTCCCTTGCGAAATGAGGGTGATAATAGTACGTTACACTACGGGTTATTGTGAGGGTAAAACCAGTTGGCACATGAAATTTCATGCTGAGAACATGGCCTGGCCCAGAGTAAGGACTGAATAAGAATCAGCTGCTCTTTTTATTATTATTAATGCATGAGCTCCAGAAATTGCCCTCGGGTCTAGGTGGGAGCAAACGAGAATTTTGCCTGTAAACCTTTGTGAGCTGTTTGAAGGTTGCGAGTGATTTGTCACAAAATACCCTTGGATATTTCCCCAGAGCAGCAGGAAAAGTCAGAGAGTCCAGGTTTTCAGTTGTTTCTCCTTCCTGCCTGCACATAAAATGACTTGAGATTTGGCTTTGTAAATTCAAAGTATAGCAGCCGCTGCTGATTGGGGACAGCAATTTCATAGACTGGCACTCAGGGAGGGGGTTCAAGATGGGCTTTCGTACTGTGTGGATTTCCCCCCACCTCCTGGCGTCTTCATTACAACTTAACGTGTAATAAAAAGTCACTCTCTTAGCCGTACTCAAATACCCGCAAGACCCCGCTCACCTCCACCAGTTGTAACTTCTTAGTTTTAGTTTTTCTTGTGGTCTTCCAGGAGCTGAGGTTCTGAACCATTTTTTGCTAGACACCTGTGGCAGGCTGGTGAAACCCTTCTCTGAACCATGGTTTTTACATGCATAAAAAATATGCAGGATTACAAAGGAAACTAGCTACTGAATTACAGATATACAATTTTTTTTGTATATGTGATACAGTAATATATATACTTCTTTATCAATGCATTAAACTTCAAGATCTAGGCATAGGCCCAAAATTATGGTAATTTAAAAGTTTTGTTGAGTGTATAGAAAATGTTTGGGAGCCTTGTGATGATTACAGTGGAATTTGAAAACATCTGTGATTTCTTCTCATGACAAAGCCAGATGTCTGCTGACTGTCTTGTGGTTGCCCCTCCCTACTCCCCATGGCAGAAAGACGTGGTAAATTTTAATTACAGCAGCAGTTCTTAAACTTGATACTCTTAAAAATTATTGAGGACCCCCAGGGGCTTTGGTATATGTGGGTTATATATATTAATATTTCCATTGTAAGAAAATAAAACTGGAAAGTTTTTAAAACACAAGAATACACATACATTAGCCATCACAGCAATGACATCTTCACAGCTCAGGTTGCTTCCAAAGGGTGAAAAAGAGGAACAGAACTTCATTTTATTATGAAAAAATTTTGGTCCCAAACCACATTTTGAGGGCTATTGAGTTGAAGGATTGTAAAAGCAAAGTTGTATTTGTGGGGAGGATGTAGCTCAGTGGTAGAGTGCATGCCTAGCATGCACAAGATCCTAGCTCAATCCCTAGTACCTCCATTAAAAATAAGTAAATAAAATCCTAATTACCCCCACGAAAAATAAAAACAGTAATAAGTAAATAAATACATAAAAATTCAAAAAAAAAAAAAAAAGCAAAGTTGTTTTTCCAATCCAAGTCCTTACAGCCCCTGAATTTCATCTGACAACTCGCATTAAAAAGCCCTGCTGGAATTGTACTTGTTGGTCCCTGATGTGGTGGAAGAAGGCTCATAGCTCACTTCTGGCCCCTTTCCCCTCTCCTGCTCATATACTCACCCCTCTCTCACTCTCAGGACGATCATAGATTTCTAGTTTCTCTTTTTAGATACCTTTGTGTTTTGAGAAATATACTTCCACTTCCTTATTTCTTACTCCACTCGTTAGAAGAATCTTGTGGTGGTGAACAGAGCATCTACTTTGGGACCAGGTGGCCCCTGCGTTTAGACCTAGCTCAAGCATTGACTCAAGCTTAGGTGAATTATTGAACCCCACTGTGCCTCAGTTTCCCCATCCCTTAAATGGGGATAATAGTAACTGTCTTATAGGATTGTTGTGAGCATTATATCAGATAACAGGTATAAACCACTTAGAGCATTGCTCAGCACAGAGCAATGCCACACACATCCCTACCAATTATCATTATACCCTAGACTTCCAGTCTGCCCAGTTTGTGAGATAAGACTATGATGAACTACTTTTCTCAGTCATTTGTAATTATTTAAACCTCTTTTATTGTGAAATATGACATACATACAGAAAAGTACCTGAAACAGAAATATTCCACTTAATGAATTGTGACAAACACCCTTGTGTAACCAACCACCACCCAGATGAGGAAGCAAATCTTCCCAGCTTTTCACAAGCTCCCTCCTTCCTCCTTCTGGGCACTGCATTCTCCCTCCACATGAAGGTACCCACTTCACTGACTTTCATCTGATTTACCTGAGTACCTAGGTATGCCTCTCTATGCACAGCAGTTTCGTTTTGCCTGTTTTCCACATCACATAGACAGAACCATACAGTGTGATCCCTTGTGTCTGTGTTCTTTCTCCCAACAGTATGACTGTGAATTCATCCAGGTGGGTGTATAAGTGCGATCCAATCTTTCTCATGGCCGAGTAGTATTCCATCCTGTGAATACACCACAATTTATTTAGATACCGACTGCCGATGAAAATCTGAATTCTTTCCATTTTTTGGCTCTTGCAAATGGTATTGCTCTTACCACTCTACTACATAGTTTGTTCTAGTACATTCATAACATAGTCTGAACATATGCATACATTTCTCTTGGGTATGGACCCAGGAGTAGAATGGCTTGGTCATGGGAGATATATGTATCTTTAACAGATACTACCAAAGAGTCTTCCAAAGTGGTTGTAATAATTTCTTCTCCTTCCTCCAGCCAAGTTGAGCATTTCCATTGCCTCACATCCTTGCCAACACTTGGCCATGTCAGCGTTTTATTTTTAGCAATTCTGATGGATGTGTAGTGGTAGCTCATTGTAGTTTTAATTTGCATTTCCTGAATGTGTAATAAAATTAAATATCTTTTACATTTGCATATTGGCCTTTTGGATATCCTTTATCATGGTGTGCTTGTTCAAGTGTCTTGCCTACTGGGTTGTCCATTTTTTGAGGGGGCGTAATTAGGTGTATTTATTTAATTATTTAATTTTTTTAAATGGAGGTACTGGGGATTGAACATAGGACTTCGTACATGCTAAGCATGAGCTCTACCATTTGAGCTATACTCTGCCCCCTAGCCGGGTTTTTTAAAAATGAATTTGTTCTTTATATAGTCTGGTCACCAGCCAGTTGTTAGCAGTACATCCTATGAACATCTTCTCCTACTCTATGGTTTGCCTTTTTACTCTCTTAATGGCATTTTTTAATGAACAGAACATCTTAACTTTAGTAACATCCAAGTTCTTAATCTTTTCTTTATGGATAGTTATTTTTACATCTTGTTTAAGAAATACCCTATGCTGCCAAAACACACTGATTTTCTCTTGTTATTTTTCCAAATGCTTTATCATTTAGCATTAATGATTAGGTTGACAATCTATCTGGACCTGATTTTTGTGTATGGTGTGAGGTAGGGTTTTTAATTTTATTAAACTAAAACACATGGCTAATAAAATGAAGATAAATGAGTCTCCTTTCTTAAGGAGACTTCTTTTTTTAAAGTATTTTTTAATTATGAAAGTTAATCATCTTATTACTTATTATGAAATAAGAAAGCAGAAGGAGCCAGAAAGTTTTAACATCTCAGGGAAGTGCTGAACCTGGATTTGAATCCTGGTTCTGCCACTTCTTGGCTGGGTAAACTTGGGCAATTCCTGCCCTTCTCTTAGCCTCAGTGCCCTAATCTCTAAAATGGGTATAGCAATGGCTAATTCTTAAGTGCTTGAGTGCTTATATTAAAGCCTATAATACTTTACAGGGCTTCTGCCCTGTTCCTTAAACACAGCAGACACATTCTTACCTTAGGGCCTTTGCACTGGCCACTCTCTCTGCCTGGAACATTCTTTCCTGATGCCCACATGACTCCCTCCCTCCCTCCTTCAGGCTTCACCCAGTGTCACCTTCTCAATGAGGCTCTCCTTGACTTTCTAACATAAAATTGCAATCCACCTCCACACATCACTCCCAATCCCCTAAGTCAGGGGTCTGCAAACATTTTCTGTAAAGGGCAAGATATTAAGTAGTTCAGGCTTTGCCGGCCATGGGGTCTTTGTCACAGTTACTCAACTCTGATTATAACACAAAGTAGCCAAAGACAATAGGTCACTGAATGAGCATGGCCATGTTCCAATAAAACTTTCTTTATGAACACCGAAATGTGAATTTCATGCAAATTTCATGTATCACAAAATCGTCTCTTGATTTCCTTTTCTTAAATGTTAAAAGATGTAAAAACCACTCTTAGTTTGGGAACTGTACAAAAACAAATGATGGGCTAGATTTTTCCTGCGTGTCACAGTATTTTCACGTGACACTCACCACCTTCTAACAGACTGTACTTATGTGATATGTTTATTGTCTAACTTCCCCACTAGATTGTCAGCTTCAGGAAGGCAGGGGTTTTGTGTGTCTGGCCCATGGTAGGCGCACAATAAAGATTTGTGAAATGATTGAATACTTGAATGAATCCTAATGACTATTGGAAGCGTAACCTATCTTTGACTTCCAACCCCCATCCTCACCAGGGGTAACCATGGCCAGTGCTCACACCCAAGAGCCCAGCTGCTGCAAGAGGAATCTGGCTAAGTGCTGGGTTCAAGACTTTGAGATTGGGAGGAAGAGGGGAATAGAGAACCATTCCTTCTCACCCCAACCTTTGGGCCCCATGATTTCATCCTGACTGTGATGTCATGGGTCAGGGGACCTGTGAGCCATCAGAAGTGAGGGGCATGCCCAGGGCACAGATCACCTTCTGGGAGATGCCACCCTGACTCAAATTATGGCAGGAAGGAAGGGTGACTCACCCCTTGGATATGGAAGCATCTTGTGACAGACCCAGGGCAGACCCCTGAACACTCCATCTCTGCCCACCTGAGACTCCATCCTTATAGTCATGGCCACAGCCATAATGAGCCATACACAGGTCACTGTGTGTCAGGTACTATGAGTGTGACTCTGTGAATTCCACAGCTCTTCTCTCATCCCCATTTTCTAGAAAAGGAAACTGAGGCTCAGAGAAGTGAGCTCACTTACCTGAGGTCACAATTAGTAAGAAGAAGATCTGGGGTTCATTCCCAGGGCTCCCTGCCTCTAGGGACTTAACCACCAGACTTCACTGTCTCTAACTCATCCCTCTGCCTAGAGACATCGGCCATCACATCCTGGATTTCAAGCCTCAACTCAAGGCCAGTGACATCTCCTCATACTGTCCAATCATGGGGTAGAAAAGATGGTTCCACAAAACCGGCATTAAAACCTGGGACAGAGTAAACCCTCAACAAATGTGAGCTCTCCTTAGTGTTTGCCCAACTATTTATTGTACTGTTGGTTTGGCTACGTTTTCCATTACAGTCACACCGAAGGGTAGAGGAGGAGTTGAAAGTCAATATGAGTTGAAAGCAGATGTTATTTTAAATTACCTTAAAAAAAAAACCTTTTCTATGTCTTTTTAAAAAAAAGAACTTTCCAGATCACTCAGTGGGGGGTGGGGCACTATTCTAAGTGCTTTATCCATGGTTGTAACAAGGCTGTGAGGTAAGGATATTATTATACCCATTTCACAGATGAGAAAAGCCACGCATAAACGTCTTCTCTCTGGGTAAGCCGCCACACAGACATCTTGTTTTTCCTCAGACGTTGGAGTTGATCACTGCACAGTAGTTTGGCTAAAGCTTGAATTGAGGTTAAAATCTGAGAGCAATGACAGAACCCACTGAACAAGCTTGGCTTGCATTGATGATCCAAGATATCTTACAAATATGTATCATCATATACTAGGATGACAATTACCATGAGAAGGAACGACAAAGTCATGAAACACATGCTTATCAAATAGAATAGCCTTTAGGGAGCTGGTTTTGTTTTGGAAGGGAGGATTTTCCATGAGACCACAAATTGAATGCCTGTAATATGTGTGTTCACTCAGGCTGGGAGTGTCACTGGTGATAGCAGATTATAATGAAGTATTGTGTAAGACATTACCCAAATATTGTGTTATGTTTCCTACAACACAGAACTGAGTGTGAAACCCATACATACAGCTTAAGGAATAACAATTTAAAAACCTGTACACTTACCACGTGGGTAAGGAACCATTTCATTATCAGTGCCTTAGCACCACCTGTGTGTCCTACCCAAGTCCCCTGTAACCATTATCATGGCTTCTTCTTTAAAAAATTATTCACTTATTTTGGGGGTTAGGTATTTATTTATTTATTTAATGGAGGTACTAGGGGTTGAACCCAGGACCTCGTGCACGCTGAGCTATACCCTCCCCCACTAACATGACTTCTGTGTTAATCATTTCCTTGCTTTTCTTTATAGTTTATCACCCACGCATGGATTCCTCCAACACCATAGTGATTAAGGTTTCTTTTCCACCTTTTTATTTTGGAATTGTTTTAGATTTACAGAAAAGTTGCAAAGATAGTACAGAAGCTCCAATATACCCCTTGCCCAGTTTCCTCTAATGTTAGTGGTTCTTATAAAACCATGGTATATTTGTCAAAACGAAGAAATTTATGTTGACACAATGTTACTGATTTGACTACAGACTTTAGTTGGATTTTACCTGATTTTTCCACTACATATCCAATCTATTCCACCCCCCCCCCCACTATGTAGTTGAGTTTAAATAAAAAAAAGTTTAAAGAGAAAGGACCATCTGTTTGTGCAAGGAAAGGACAGACAGGCCATTCTTGACTGGAGGCCCCTAGGGGAGGATGAGCTGGACCACATCCAGATGTAATCTGGTGTCAGCTTCCTGAGAGTCTACGAAAACCCTTTCTGGAGAATTCAGTGAGTGAAGGCATGAGAAGGCACACAGCCAACTGTAAATGAGGGTAGCTGTTAGGACCAAAAAGTGAGCCACATTCTGCATGGCCAGCAGGAATGCAGTCAGCACTGTTTTCCCCTTCTGAGAACACCCTAGCCTTCCACAGGCTCTCATGCTTGGGCGCCATACAGTGCATTGATTAGGGGAGGAATGAGCTTTCCCAGTGAATCCAACAGCCCATGCCAGAGGGAGAGCAGGCTCTCCATCACTCTCTAGACAAGACTGGAATGTGGTTCATGTTCACCCACCATTGTGTCTTCAGGTTAAAAATCAAAACAATACAATGGCAGTTGGCATGCTGGTGATGCCAGCTGTCAACACAAGTGTCCCTTGAGTCACCTAGGTTATTTTTTTTTTTGGACGGGTTGACCTCTAACCCAGCTGCCCGGCTGGGATTTCCATCATCCTGGCGATTCCCACTCACTTCTGTCCCCTGTGTCTTGGATCCCAGTTCTTCCTCTTTCTTGGTGCTGCTTTCATTTTGGTGGAGCACATCCTGTAGCTTCCTGAGGAAGGTTTCTTGGGAGGTACATTTTTGAGAGCTTGCACATCAGAAAATGTCTTTGACTTCCCTGTTACTGATAGTTTGGCTGGCTAGAGAACTCAGGGACAGAAAGGAGTTTCTTTCAGAATTTTGAAGATATTGCTCCCTTATCATTGTCTTGTTGGCAGTTCTTGAGAGTCTAAAACCATTCTGTTTCCTGATCCTTTGTGGTTGCTGGTGATGTTGATGATGATGGTGATGATGGTGACCTGTCATCTCCCCACCCTTCCAAAGCTTATTAAATCTTTTTGTCCCCAGAGTTCTAAAACTTCACTGTGACGTGTCCTGGGAAGGGCCTTTTTTTTTTTTTTTATCAACTTAGTGGACACAAGGAGGGGCAGGTAGAAGCAGGAGACCAGTGAGGAGGCTTCTGAGATGGTCCAGGCGGGAGATGAGGGTGGACAGGACCAGTATAGAGGGAGCATGAAAGGGGTGAGATGCTGTCATGTTTTGGATAGATTTTGAAGGTAGAGCTGACAGAATTTGATGCCAGACTGATGAGAGGATTAGAAAGAAAGCAGAAGACACAAGGACAACTCCAAGGCTTTTGGTTTGAGCAACTGGAAGGATGAATTGCTTTTCACTGAGATAGGGAAGAGAAAAAATTTTGGCAAGAAAATCAGGAATTCAGTTTTCAATATGTTAATCTGGGGACGCCTATTCAGCATCCTAAAGCAGATGTCAAATAGGCAGTTGGATAACGAGTCTGGAGTTCAGGGCAGAGTTCAGGCTGGAAAGAGAAATTTGGGATCCAGCAGTTAATCAATAGTATTTAAGGCCACAAGACTGGCTGTGAGCACCAATGGGTAGAGGTGAGGACCAACGACCGAGTGTTGAGAGACTGAAAAGGAATGCTAATAGACATGGTATCCTGGAAGCCAAAGGAAAAAGGAAGGATGGAGTGCTTAACCATGTCAAATGCTGCTGGTGGACCAAGGATATTGAAAGAATTGAACTCTGGAGCTAGCAACATAGAGGTCATTGGTGACCGTGGCGAGCTATTGATTGATTCATTTTTTGTGGCCGCGTGTTATGCTGTGTTGGGGGTTCCATGACTTATTTAACCAATCCCCTACTGAGGGATATTTAGATTGTCTCCTATCTTTTGCTATTTCAAATGTATTTGTATACTCTGTCGTGTGTCATTCTCCTGCACATGAATTTCTGGGTGGAAGAGTAGATGCATTTCTAATTCTGACAAATTTTGAAAACTGTCCACCAAAGAAATGATATTAACTGACACTTCCACCAGCAATGCCTGCCCTTTCCCCTGAGGTCTTGATAATACAAGGCATTGCCAATCTTTTTGTCCCTTACCAATTTGCTTTATAAAAAGTGATATCTTAGTGCTGTTTTAATCTGCATTTATTTTACTTCAAGTCATGTTTTATAGCTTCTCATATATTTAAGAACCATTTTAATTTTCTTTTCTAGGAGTTCTTGTTCATATTCTCTGTGCATTTTTCCCCCTATGGGATTGTTCTTATTGATTTGTGGGAAATCTATATACAGATCTTCCTTGACTTATGACAGGCAGGGTTAAACCCATCTTAAGTTGAAAATATCATAAGTCAAAAATGCATTGAATACACCTAACCTACCAAACATCATAACCTAGCCTATCCTACCTTAGAAGGGCTCAGAATACTTACCTTAGCCTATTGTTGGGCAAAATCATCTAACACAAAGCACATTTTATAATAAAGTGTTATATATCTCATGTAATTTGTTGAATACTGTACTGAAAGTGGAAAATAGAATGGTTGTCTGGGTAGAGGATGGTTGTCAAGTGTGTTAGTCGTTTACCTTCCTGATCACGTGCTGGGACCCCTGTTTCTGCTGTCCAGCATCATGATAGAGGGCCTTGTATCGCTAGCCTGGGGAAAAGAGCAAAATTCAAAATTCAAAATACGATTTCTACTGAATGCATATTGCTTTCCCACTGCCTTAAAGCCAAAAACTCATATGTTGAAGCATCATTAAGTCAGGGACCTTCTGTACACATTAGGAAAATTAGTCTTTTGTATGTAACACGATTTGTATCTTTCCTATTTTTGTTAGTGTTAATTCTGGATTGACCAAATTTAGGCATTATCTACTAACTCTTCATTATGAAGATTTAGATTTCTTACCCCATCTTTTTTCTTCCCTTCCCTATAATTTCCATTATTAGAACTAACACTGCCACATTTAAGCCTCTTGCAAACACAATCTCCTGACCAGCAAGCTTGTTGGGTAAAGCCAGGATGATCTAACCACACACGATATGGTTGCAGCAGAAGAATCAGAAATGATCCATAAAATATATGAAAGGGACTTTCATCCCTCACCATCAGTGAAACCTTTGCCCTGAGTGGGTATTAAACTGAAAGATGTGCCATCCAAGGCTGGCAACTCCTATTTAAGAGTGTTTTTCTACATCTATCAAAAAAAAAAAAAAGCACTAATTCATAATTTAACAAAATGTGCATGATCTATAGAAAGACAATTTAAAATGTTACTAAGTGATATCAAAAAAAGTATGTAAATAGAAGAAAAAAACACAATTGTTCTTGGATGGGATGACTTGATATTGAAAAATGTCAATCATCTCTGTATTATTTTCCTTTCGTTGCTGTAACAAAGTGGCTTAAACAATAAAAATGTGTTATCTTGCTGTTCTGTAAAAAAATAAAAAGAGGGTTTCGAACTTTTGTGGCTACAATTCACAATAAGAAATGCATTCACATCACGGCCCAACATGCACATATATCTGTGTATCTACTATTTAATTGAAAGTTTTATATAATTTGTGCAACATTCAGGGAGCAGTGCTTATCCCTGGGCAGTGCTGACTGACATTGTCTATTCTGTTATGTTTCACCTTTGTATTTAAATGCCTGTCCAAGTCCACTTGATCGATTTCAAGGCCTTAGCAGATCCCATGCCTCTTTTACAACAAATATAAATTGAATAATTTTTCTGTACAGATATGTTGAGATTTATGGGTTTTTTTTTGAGATTTATGTTTTATTCAACTTGAGTGAGGTATAATTTACATCACAATGAAATGAGCCCATTTTAAGTGTGTTGTTTGATGAGTTTTGATGATTATATACCACCCCAATCAAGGTAGAGAATGTTTCCATCATCCAGGAAGTTCTTTTGTGCTCCTTTGCAGTCCATCCTCTCACCACCTACCACCTACCTCCCTGCCAGGGTAACTGCTGTTCTGATTTTTATCACCATAGATTAGTGTTATAATAATTATTTTTATATGCTCCCTTTACTAACCTGAATTAAAATGTATGGATAATATAACCTACCCACATACAAAAATTTTTTTATCAAGGTGTCCTTATTGTAATAGAAAGACAAAATAAGAGGAAAGTAATCTGTGGTGTGATGCTGAAAGGCTCAGGCCTGGTTGAGCTGCAAGATATAATGGTGGGGCTAGGTGTCTGCACTTGGGGCAGAACCTCTGGGAATGCTGTCTGGACGGCCACAAATGAAGACAGACACAGGTACATTATATTTGCCATTTAAAGAACAAAATGGTGAACTGTGAACAGAATTCCCTTGTTTTACGCGGTAGTTGCATTCCTGGGAAATTTTTATTTTTGTTTATGAGTGAAATGGAGCTCAGAGCTGGACTTGGGTAGTGATAACAGGTTCTTTACTTCCATGAATGTTTCATGGGATGTGGGGAGGGACTGCCCGTTGGGGGCATTTAGCATCCTGGTCCCCTCCCGGGAAGTGCTGGCGCACCCCCTAACTCCTGTAACTAAAACCTTCCTCCAGTTTCCCAAACACCCCCAGGGGAGCAGTAGCCACTCCAGGAATGAGTCTCTACTGCAGTTCTGAAAGCATTGCTTTAGAAAATAGTCCATCCTCCCTCTTATCTTTTGATGGGTCATGGGTTTAAATGTTGGGTTACCCGGGCTTTGTGGTTGGAGGTGGAGCAGGAAGGAAGAGGTTGTAAGCAGCCAGCTAACACAGCAGAAGCCCCTGTTGTCATCTCTTCTTCGCACTCATCACCTGGCCCCGCCTTGTGCCTCCTGTAGGCCCTTCCTGCAGGTTCAGGACCAGGAACTTCTCACTGTCCCAAGGTCAACAGCTTCCCAAATAAGTTCCATCTTTGGGAAACTTGTTGACATTTCTATCCATTTGCACAGTTTTCTTCCTAGACCCTTTTCTTTCCCATTGGGGAGATTCTCTCCTTTTATTCCTTTACAGACATTTCCAGAAGTGGAATCTTCAGAAGATGCAGGCCTATGAGCCAAATCCATATTTTCTCTGGCCCAGAAAATTGGCCCCAGAGGTGTGGCCAACTTGAAAGGGGACATCTGAAGCAGTCATACCAAGGACTTAAGAGCCCCACCCTTTATTAGCTCAGTGGCTTTGGGAACATGTCTTTGCTCCTCCTGACCTCCATTTCCTCAAAGGGAAGAATGAGGATGATGATCATACTGTGCAGAAAAGAGTTAATGCAGCAGGTCTGAATTGCCCAAACCCTGCACATTCCCAAGAAGGACCCAAATTGCTGTAACGGGCACTTGGCCAACACCTGGAAACTGAACTCTTCGAAGGTTCTGTTAGGAGTGTTTTGCACAGTTAGGATCTTGAACTACACTGTACCAGTTTGTCTGGTTTGTGCAAACAGCATGATTTGTGGTTCAACACCTGCTTCCCTTCTAGGGGGTCTGGAGCTTCAGTGACTATGGCCAGTCAGCTGAGCATGTGTGTCTACATGACCGGTTCCCAGAAAAAACTCTGGACTCCTAGACTCAAATGAGTATCCCAGGTAGACAACACTGCACATGAGTTGTCACACATCACTGCTGGAGGAATGCCATGCATCCTGTGTGACTCCACTGGGAGAGGATTCTTGGGAGCTGGCACATGTTTTCCTCTGGATTCCTTCCCATGCACCTTTCCCTTTGCATACCTGGCTTCACATCCTGTCACTATAATGAACAACAACTCGACAAGGCATAAGGAATATGGTCAATAGTGTTGTAAGAACTTCATATGAGGACAGATGATTACTGAACTTACCATGATGATCATTTCATAATGTATGCAAATGTCAAATCACAGTGGAATATGCCTGAAACTAACACAATACTGTGTGTCAACTATATTTCAATAAAAATAAGTAAGTAAAAGTGGACAGAAAAATACTCTGAGTATTACAACTTCTGAGTCTTGTGAGTCCTTCCAGGGAATCACTAAACACAAGGGTTGTTGGGGAGACCCCTAACACCATACCCAAGATTCTTTGGGATATAGTAAAGGGGGAAAATCTGATTCCAAGAGGCTTTGAAGATAAGGATATTTATTCTCCCTGATAACCATAGAGGTTGAGACAGGGCCACACCTGGGTTAGTGTGGTTTCAGCAATGGCAGCAGGAGGCGTCTCTGTCCATATTTCTCCTCCAGTACGTTGACATCCACCTTGGGACCAGACGTCTCATTATCTTATGATAGCCTCTCGTGCCTCCTGCATGGCTGTGTCTTCAAGCTGCGCTGCAAAAAGGAAAGAAACATTTACACACTCACACTATAACATGCATACCCAAAATACATAAATAAACAACATAAATGAATTATTACAATGCAAACACCCAAGCAACCACCAACCACTTCAAGATATAAAACGCTGCCTTATCCCAATGTCTCCCTCTTCATGGCCCCTCCGAATCACAGCCTTCCCTAACCCGAGGGAGTATAAGCACCTCATAGTTGTTATCAAGCAGAATAAACTCTCCAAAGTTTCAACATCATTCTTCCCACAGACCTGGACCTCTCCACCTCAAAGGGAACCAATTCCTTGAGAATATGGTTGCCTGGTACCTGAACAAAACTGGGGCTCTCTAAGATGGGAACAAAGGGCTTGGCTGTGGGGTGGGCTGTGTGTCCATTCGCACAAGGGGGAGCAGGTCTACCATCTATCATAACTTTGAGCATTAAGTGGACCCCATCTCTTCTGAATTCCTCCAAAGTTTTCTAGCCCTGCCTTTGATCAGTAGAATCGCTTATGCTAATGTATATTTCCTTGGCCTTTTTTACTAAAAAGTTTCAAACATACAGAAAAATGGAGAGAGTATAATAAACACCACCTATTACCTCTGTCTAGATTTAATCATTATCAATAATTTGCCGTGTTTGCTTTGTCCTGATTTTTTTTTTTCTGAACCATTTGAGAGTGAGTTGCAGACATGATGACTGTTCATCCTACCGAAAAAAGAAGCAGCCAGCCCCAAATGGAGTCACTCTTGCAAAGCCCCACATCAGCAAACCAAGATTTCATACCTAACCTAATTGAAGTTTTTACCTCCCCCAGAAATGCAGTCCTCACTGGTCAGTCTGGAATTTCCTGGTCAGCACTGAGAGGTAATCCACCTGATAGCCTTCCATCCCCACTTTCCATCCCCCCCAAAAAGGTGAAGCGATTTGCTCTTTCTTTGTCCCCACCCTCTTCTGCCTATAAAAGCCTCCCATTTTGTTCAGGTCTTTGGAGCTCCTTTTGTAGGCCCCTGACTGTGGGAACAAAGGAACGAGCCTTGGGCCAGAATGGTAAACAGGTTATAAAAAGCTGCAGACTCAGAGGTGAGAAGGCTGGGTAGCCAAGGACGGGGAAGATCCCCAGAGGGGCGCAACCTAAGACAGGCACAGCCGCCTGAGTCCAAGAAGAATGTTGTGAGGCAGCCGTTTCTCATACATTCTGCCCTGATAAGCTGTAAGGCTCGCTGGTGCCAACACGAACATGATTTACCAAAACATAAAGGGTCTTCTGACCTTGAGCCAGACACTGCCTGTTAACCATTTCCCTTGTCGTTCTTCTTTGCTATATAAGACTGTGTGACTTAATAAAGCTTCAGAGTAGCCATCAGCTCTCTCCGCGTACAGTGTGTATGTGTACATGGTATCGCGACACCGACACCTTTCTATTTGCCAGATGGGCTGCTACCCAATTCACATATCGATGAGTAAAGCCAACTTGATTTTTTTTTAATAGACTTTTTTTTTAAAAGAGCAATTTCAGATTTACAGCAGAATTGAACAGAAAATACAGAGTTCCCACATAGCCCTCCCCACCCACACATATATACTCCCCTACCATCAATATCCCTCACCAGTGTGGCATATTTGGTATAATTGATGAACAAACATGGACACATTATTATCAACCAAAGTCCGTAGTTTACATTCGGGTTCACTCTTGATATTGTACATTCTATGGGCTTTGACAAATGCATAATGACATGTAGCCACCACTATAATATCACACAGAATAATTCCATCACCCTAAAAATCCCTTCTGCTCCATCTCTTCATCCCTCCCTCCCTCCCTCCCTCCCTCTCCCCAAACTCCTGGAAACCACCATCTTTTTATTGTTTCTGTAGCTGTGCCTTTTCCAGAAAAAGCCAACTTGATCTTGAAATTCACTCAGTTGAATTTTTTTTTAACAACCTTAAATACTTAAGCACACATCTCCTAAAAATCAGGTCCTTCTCCTACTCAACCTCACTACCATTATCCCATCTAAATCCATAATATTTTCTACTTGGTCCATCTCAGATTTCCCTAATGGCCTCAAGAATGTCTTTTATAGCGTTTTTCCTTCCTTCTTTCCCTCCCTTCCTCCTCCCCTTCCGTTCTCATTTTTTTTTCAAATCTAGGGTCAATCAAGACTCACACATGGCATTTGTTTGTTATACAACTTCAGTCCCTTTTAGTTTCCCACATATACATCCTTTTATTTTCTATAATATTGACTTTTTTTTTTTTTTTACTGAAGCATAGTTGATTTACAATGTTGTGTTAATTTCTGGTGTACAGCATAGTGATTCAATTTTATATATATATATATTCTTTTTCATTATAGGTGATTACAAGTAATTGAATATAATTCCCTGTGCTTTATAGTAGGACTTTGTTGTTTATCTTTTTTACATATAGTAGTTTTATCTGCTAATCCTAAACTCCTAATTTTTCCCTGCCCAGCTTTCCCCTTTGATAACCATAAATTTGTTTCTTATGTCTGTGAGTATTTTAAAAATCATATGATATCACTTACATGTGGAATCTTAAAAAATGGCACAAATGAACTTATTTACAAAATAGGAAGAAACTCACAGACGTAGATACTGACTTTTTGAGGAAGTCCAGGATGGTTGTGCTTTACAACGTCCCACATTCTGGATTTGTCTGATTATTTCTTGAGGTCATCTAATTTATCTGACTTATTGGCTTCAAGCACTCGAAGTATTTTACATTCCTTATCTCATTTTGTTCTCACAGTACAAGAAGTAGATTTCCTTATTAGTCCTTTTACGGATAAGGAAACTGAGGCCAGAGAAATTAGGTAGCTTGTCTCCATCACATGGATTGTATGTGGTGAAACCTCTCCCTTTCCACAGCATAACCCAACAGCCCACAGCCCTGCCCCTACTCATCCAGGAACATTAAGAAATAGGAGTGTGGGCATGGTCTGTGCTACCTCAGCAGAGGTTTCCTAAAGTTCTCTGCTTGCTTTGAATCATTGTCACTGTAATTTCTTTGAAGGCTTCTAACAGAGAGATATTGGCTGCTTGTGATAACCATCAACTTTCCCCTTGGCCAGCTAGGTGCTGGACACTCACACATATGAAGAGAAGATCCAAGAAAGAAGGGAGATTCTCAAGGCCAAGCCACACAAACTGGGGGCCATCACCTGGGGCAAAACTATCACCTGGGTTCCTCTAAGACCAAGTTCCCCCAACCTCGGTGGCTCGTGTACAATTTGAGATTTTTAGTCATGTTTGAGGACTACTTGAACTACTATTTGCTTAACAGTTTTTCATTAATCTTTTTTAGATTTAATTTAGTTTAAAAGATATCTTTATATCACTACTACAAAGGGAAAACCAATACCACTTAATATATTTTCAAAGACAATATGGAGCTGTTTATATGATAAATGTTCATTTTGTGTCCACCTAAAATCTCACCAGTATGTTTTACTCTTTGGGAAATGCTGTTTTGGGAGGAAATAAGTGATAATTTCCAGAGAGATTGTTTTGTCTAGGGTAGGAAACTGGCCCAGAGATGTAGAGAGGAGAAGACAGGGATGATTGGCTGGGAGTCTGAGTGGAGGTAACAAGGTCAGGGTTGTACCAGGGTTGGAGACACAAGTGTTTGCTGTTGTGTCAGTGGTGGTGGGGAGATGGGACATCCTCACTCCCTGTCCTCCAGCGAGGAGAGAGGGGCTGGAAATGGAGTTAATAATTGATCATGCCTACGGGAGGAAGCCGCCATAAAGCTCCAATAGTGTGATGTTCAGAGAGCTTCCGAGTTGGGGAACAGGTGGAGGTGCTGGGAGTGGGATGTGCCTGGAGAGGGCATGGAAGCTCCGCCCTCCCCTTCCCACATACCTTGTCCTGTGCAACTCTTCCACCTGGATATTTATCTGTATCCTTTATTGTATCATTTAATAAACTGGTGAACATTAGTAGGAGTTTCCCTGAGTTCTGTGAGCTGCTCTGGCAACTTAACTGAACCCAAGGAGGGTGTCTTTGGAACCTCCACTCTATAACCAGGTGGTCAGAAGCACAGGTGATAACAGTTTGCAGCTGATGTCTCAAGGGTCAGCGTACGTGGGGAGGGGGGCAGTCTGGTGGGACTGAGCCCTTAACTTGTGGGATCTGACACTATCTCTGGGTAGATAATGTCAGAATTGAGTTAAATTGTAGGGCACCTAGCTAATGTCTCAGAGAATCACGTGGCATGGGAAAAACCCTCCACATGTTCAATGCCTAGAAGAAAAGTGTTTGTGTAGGTCATAAAGGAGACTCACAGGATAAAGACCCACACGATGGGGAAGAACTGGGTTTTTCCCTACACAGGGAGGTGGAAAAATGAGTTTTTCCTTTTCAGGAAATCTTCTCAGAAAAACAGAACAGGGTATGGGGCATAGAAAGGTCAGAGTGGTAATACTACACATGGTGGTCAGGGAAGGTGTGGACAAGAAGGTGACATTTGAGCAAAGAGTCAAAGGAGGGATGGGAGGGAGCCATGGGGACATCTAGGGAAGAGTGTTCCACCAAGAGGGAACAGCCAGTGCAAAGGCCCTGAGGTGGAGCACGCTTGATGGGGTCACAGAATAGCAAGGAGGCCTGAGTGGCTGGAATAGGCTGAGCAAGGGGGCAAGTGGGAGAGGCCATGGGGTCAGAGACGTGATCTGATAGATCATGGGCCACAGTGAGGACTTTGACATTTACTGTGAGGTGGGTGGCACCGTGGGTGGACAGGGAGACTGTAGTCCAGACAGGAGACGAAAGTGGACAGGACTAGGGAGGCAGCCATGGTGGGGACAGAAAGAAGCGAGTTCTGGATAGATTTTATGAGGTTGGAGCTGGCAAGGTTTGCTGAGAGGCTGGACGTGGGTGAGGGAGAATAAAGAACGGGACACGTGGCCTGGGCACCTGGCAGGCTTGAGGCACAGTCCATGGTGAATGGCCGGCACCATGGGGACCATGCCTCCTGCGGGGGTGGATGGGTCACAGTGGAAGTTTATGGGTGGCCCAGCCAAGTGGCACCTGCCTTTCAGTGCCTCTCCCCCAGGCCTCTGCAAGGGACCCCTGCAGGGCTGGCGGCACCTGGACAGCATGCGGCTGGGGCCAGCTGGGTCTGAGCAATGCAAATAAAATAGCAGAAATTAGTCCTAGGTCACTGGGTGGCAAAGATGGGATCCCTCTGCTCCCTGATTCTGGGAGGAGCAAGTCTCAGGAAAGCCTGAGCCAGGATGGAAGAGAAGAAATGGTCTGGGAGCACACACGTGACTGATGCCTGCCACCTCCTCAGTCTGAGGCCTTGCACAAGATCTCTCTGAGTCTCCCCTTGTTCCCCCTAAAAAAGGATCAGAGTGTCCATTGTTGGGAAGAGTAAATGAGATCATTTATGAAAAGTGCAGCACCAGGCCTGGTGTACCAAGTGCTTGAAAATGGTACCTCCCCTGGGGCCAGGGTACGTGGTGTTGCCTGGAGGCTACGAGACAAAACAGGTTCACATCCTTACTCTATGCCTTTGGACTTGACTTTCTGAGCCTCGGTTTCCCTCCTACTGAGTCCTGATTTCCTGACCCCTTCCCCACCAGCTTCTTCCCCATACATCCTGTCTCAGTAAAAAGCAGCGAAATCTCATCTTGGGCCAGAAACCTTGGAGTCCCCCAGGACTTCTCTGTTTCTCTCCCGCCCCATCCTTATCCAGGGAGGGGGACCCACCCTGTGTATCTCTTCATCTGGCTGTTTGTCTGTATCTTTTGTCATATCCTTTAATAAACTGATAAAGGTGTTTCCCTGAGTTCTGTGAGCCACTCTTTCAAATTAATCGAACTCCAGGAAGGGGTCTTTGGAATGTCTCATCTGTAGACCCATAGCCAGTTGGTCAGAAGCGCAGGTGATAACCTGGGCCTGAGACTGGCATCTGATGGGGAGGGGGCAGTCTTGTGGGACTGAGCCCTTAACCTGTGGGATCTGAACTATCTCCTGGTAGATAGTGTCAGAACTGAGGTAAATTGTAAGACTTTTGGACTTCCCGCTGGTGTCACAGAGAATCGTTTATGGGGGGGGGGGGGGACCTCCACACAGTTGGGGACCAGAGTGAAGTGTTCTGTGTGAGAAGTAAAGGAGACACACGGGGAGAAACTCAGCAGGAAGAACTAGGGTTTTCCCTACATAGGAAGGAAACATCTGGGTTTTTCCTTTACAAATCTAAATAAAGCATCTTCAGAATCCACCATATGTTTCCTGATCAAAATAGAAATTATAAACACTCAGGATATATTCTGATTCTTCTGACCTAATTGGCCCCAAATCTAAGAATTGTACTTTCTTGGATTTTCAAGAATGAGGCCAATCTCTCAGTAAATGTGGATTTACAATAAGGTTATGAACCTTCAGAGAGGAGCATTTACTTCTTTCTCAGCTGTCTCTGAAGATCGTGTTATTTCTACCACTGAAACTATTATCCATGACCTGTAACTCCTGCTGCAGGAAATTAGGCTTTTAAGGGACTGGCCAATGCCTTCTCTATAATCAGTGAACAGGAAGAGCTCTGACCTCCCAGGGCTGTCAAGACACCAGGTGCCCTTCCAGGTGATAGGTGAAAAGATGCTCCCCCAGGCCAGTCTTAAGCAGCGTGGGGCAGACATGGGACCACTCCTTGCTGCGTTTGTCCTCACTGGGGATGGTTTATAGAAGCAAGGGCACAGTCAAGGTTGAAAGATCTTGAAAAGTTGAAAAGAGTGCAGGGATTCCGACCTAAAGAGTGTAAGAAAGACCTGGTCTGAAGATGTGTTCTGCCCTGACACTGCAAAATCCCAAACATGACCCTTAACACAACCAGAAAAATTCCTGCTCACACTTCCCTGCATTCTCTGGTTAAGAGTTGCATTTGTTAAAAAAAAAACAAACAAACAAAAATTGCATTTGTGACCGTCATCAGTGAAGTCCGCCCCACCCTTTGAGAGAGTCACTGGAAGCCAGAGGTCACAGGGGCACAATGGATGAGGCAGAGACATGGTGATGACATCAGCAGAGCTAAATGAATGGACTTCGGGATCAGCAGAGGAAGAACCGTGAGTAATAACAGCATCCCTGCCTTTGCTGCTTGATGAGGGCTATTAAATTAGCCAGAAATGACACATCTGGCAATAAAGGTCATGAAAAGACAGTACTCGGACACTTCAAAGAATCTCACTGGCAGGGACTGAAAGATAAGGAAATACCTAAGTACCCTTCCTCTACCCATCATTCTAAATCTTCATATTATAGCTCACTTGGGTCCATGAACTTTGTAACATATTTTTTCAATCAAATCAACTCTATAGACAGGGACTCCACAGAAAAAAATAGTTTTTCTGAGAGCCCACACATCCTGTCAGCTCCACTTACTGATCTATCCAGAACCCGTCCACCTGTCCCTTCTCCAATGGTCCTGCCCTGATCCAGGCCCCTCCTCCCTGACACCTGTATCATCCAGGAATCTTCTTCCTCTGCTCCCTTCCTCTGCCTTCCCTTGGGTCTTCCCACAAGCAGCAGAGGGCGCCTGTGAGCACCTGAGTCAGGAGGCATCCCTCCCCTGCTTTGAGCCCTCTCTTGGCTCCCTCTTTCCACAGAGCAAAGGACAAAGTTCTTATGTAAGGACTCACTAAGGGCAAAAGGTAAGGCTCCCACAGGCTGCCCCTATCACCTCTCTGAGTGCATGTCCTACCACTTTACCCTTTGCTCCCTGTGCTCCAGCCGCACGGGCTTTCTTCTTGCTCTTTTCTCCTGCCGCAGGGCCTTTGCATTTGCTGTACCCCCTCCCAGGAATCTTCCTCCCCCAGACATTGATATGACTTAATCCCTTATCCCCTTCAGACTTCAGCTCAAATATCAACTTCTCAGTGAGGCCCCTGGCTGCCCCACTGGAAACTACTACATTATTCCTAGACTTTCTACCTGATCTTACATTTAGGTCTTTAATCCATTTTGAGTTTATTTTTGTAAAGGTGCTAGAAAATGTTCTAATTTCAGTCTTTTACAGGTAGCTGTCCAGTTTTCCCAGCACCACTTATTGAAGAGACGGTCTTTTCTCCATTGTATATTCTTGCCTATTTTGTTGTAGACTAATTGACCATAAGTGCGTGGGTTTATTTCTGGAGTCTCTATTCTGTCCCGTTGATCTGTGTGTCTGTTTTTATGCCAGTACCATATGGTTTTGATTACTGTAGCTTTGTAGTATTGTCTGAGGTCAGAGAGCATGCTCCCGTCCTGGCCCTCCCTGGCCCCTCCACCTCCTTGCCCCATCCAGCTCTTTCTTTTCAAAGCCTGCTAGGTGTGTGTCCTCTCCAGATAGGTTGGTGTTTGATCTTTTTAAAAAAATATATTTATTTTACAACATCATATTTCTTAAATTGAAGTATAATTGATGTACAATATTATATGTTACAGGTATACAATATAGTAAACAATTTTAAAGGTTATACTCCATTTATAGTTGTTATAAAGTATTGGCTCTATTCCCCATGTTGTACAGCACATCCTTGTAGCTTATTTTACACCTGATAGTTTGTACCTCTTAATCTTCCACCTCCAACTTGCCCCTCTCCCTTCCCTCTCCCCACTGGTAACCGATAGTTCCTTCTCTACATCTGTGAGTCTGTTTCTTTTTTGTTATATTCACTAGTTTGTTGTATTTTTTTAAGCTCCAGGTGTAGTGATATCTTACAGTATTTGTCTTTCTCTGGTATTTTTATCTTTAAAGCCTCTTATTTTGTTGTTGTGTTTAACCTAGAAAATGACCTCTGCCAGAACGTTTCTAAAGGCCTTGGTTATTTCTAAGTCTGGCTTCAGTAGGAAGAATTCCTTCTTTAGGGAAAAGAAGTTTGTGGGATTTATGGCTCTTTTCTGCTCTTGACCCCCAACCCAGAGGCTGGGTTGTTGGGTGGGAGCTGAGAAGGTTTTACCTGAAATCCCATCTCCAAACCCAAATCCTGCCCCCTCCAGGAGAGATGGGCATTCTAGGGCTGAATCACCTTGGGAAAGGAGCTTGATTACCGACACCCAGGGCTGGCCTGACTCAATACTACTTTCAGGGTCATGGTCTCTTTCCTAATCCCTCCCACCCTCTGAGAGAGGAGATTTTGTTAACTACTTACCTCCTCCTTCCTAGGATCCCTCGGACCCTCCCTCCACACAAAGGGCCATTTCCTAATCCAGTTCATTCTGTGGAATCAGAATACCTCCCAGTTTGCCACCCAACTCTTGCTAATAGGATATAACCAGGGGCAGGGAAGCCAAGTTGGTGGAGCTTCTAATGTCCTTGGGATGTTCATGCAGCCTGCCTCCCAGTGCTCTGAGGTTCAGGAATTTTCTACTTCTGCAAACCAGATGGGCAGGGTTTCCCCCCAACTTCTCAACCACACCTGCAGTGGGGAGATGCCCCTGCGTCCCTACCCTCACCTGGCCATCACTATTGCTTCATTCTGTCAGAGCCAACCTCCCCCTTCCCCCATTATAACTAATAATTTCTCATGTAGCCTTTACCATCTTGAAATAAAACACTTAATAAAACCTACCTCCACAGACATTTCTAAAAATGCTCCCAATAGTGTAAAGGTGAAATAGAAGGAGAGAAATTTACTATTTAAAGAATACATATTGCAATATGTAAATGATGCTTGGGCTTGATCCCAATAAGATTCGGCTACTCAAAGTGTGGTCCACAGAGGGCAGCCATCAGCATCCCTTGCGAATTTGTTACAAATGCAGACCTGATTCAGAGTTCGGATTTTAAATCTCCCCTGGGCATCTGATGGAGCCCCAAGATGTTGGGACCTCTCTGTGGACCCCTAAAGCTTCATAAGACCCGCAGTGGGCACCGCCATGATGAAGAGATCCTGTGGTTTTTCTCACTTGCAGCACAAGCAATAAAGTGCCAGCAAAGCCAAGAACAATCTTCCAATTGACCCAGTAGCTGCATTCCTGGAGCACCAGTGTCTATTAACACACTTTACATTTACATGCAAGCTGGAATTGGGTTCTAGGCTCAGATTCACAGGCTTTCCTCTTACATGGAAACACACGGAACTTTGACTAGGAGGAGGAATCCAGGACCATTCTCCCCCGGGTGGCCCTATCCTGGGCACGGCTTCCAAATAGCATCCCATTACTGTGATACCAAAATGCACCCATAACTTTCCCCAAAGGCCCCTGGGATGCTTTGTACCCCCTCCTCTCCTGGAAATCATTATTCTCTAATCATTTTCTTCCAGGCAGTAAGCTCTTTTGGAACTCAATTATATTTTTCCTTTTAATCAGATTACAGCATGGGGAATAATTCCAGGAATTAAGAGAGATTGTCTCAGAGGGGGAAATTGAAGAACAGGAAAGGATAATCACTTGTCAGTATCTGCCCTTTTATTCTACTTGAAGTATTTTAAACTTTATTTTGTGTGTGGAGGGGGAGGTAATTAGGTTTATTTATTTATTTATTTATTTAGTGGAGGTACAGGGGATTGAACCCAGGACCTCAGGCATGATAGGCATGTGCTCTACCATTGAGCTATACCCTCCCCCACTTTTTAAACGTTTTTTTAAACCACTTTTTGAACTCGTAGTTGGGTCATTATCAATTTTCATAATCTCATTATCAAAACGATTCCCCCGCCTTACATAGTACCTTAAAAAGTAATGTATTGCTCAAATAATAAATGCTGGAGAAGATGTGGAGAAAAAGGAACCTTCCTATACTTTTGGTGGGAATGCAAATTGGTGCAGCCACTATGGTGAACAGTATGGAGCTTCCTTAAAAAACGAAAAATAGAGTTACCATATGATCCAGCAACCCTACTCCTCGGCATATATCTGGAGAAAATTCTAATTCGAAAAGACACATGCACCCCAGTGTTCATAGCAGCACTTTTTACAATAACCAAGACATGGAAGCAGCCTAAGTGTCCATCGACAGACGAATGGATAAAGAAGATGTGATACACACACACACACACACACACACACACACACACACACACACACAATGGAATACTACTCAGCCATAAAAAAGGAATGAAGTAATGTCACTGGTAGCAACATGGATGGACCTAAAGATTATCATATTAAGTGAAGTAACTCAGAGAAAATGTCAAATGCCATATGTGTCACTTATATATGAAATTTAAAAAAATGACACAAATGAAGTTATTACCAAAACAGAAAGAGCTTCATGGACATAGAAAACAAACTATGGTTACTGGGAGTAAAGGGAGTGGGGAGGGATAAATTGGGAGTTTGGGATTGGCAGATACATACCACTCTATATAAAATAGATAAACAAGGTCCTACTGTATAGCACAGGGAACTATATCCAATGGCTTGTAGTAACCTGTAACGAGAAATAATATGAAGAAGAATATGTATACATATGTGTAACTGAATCACTACTTGTACACCAGAAACTAATACAAACATTGTAACTCAACTATACTTCAATTTCTTTAAATGCGCAGGGGGAGTAATATATTGCTATGGACAGAGTAGTGTGACTTCTAAGATTTACTTCAAATAGCCCAGGAGAGCAAGTGGGTGGGAGTAGAGATAAAAGCAAATTGGTCCGTAGTGAACTGTTGGAGCCAGTGCTCTTACCCTGTTCTACTTTGGGATCTGTTTGAAAACCTCAATAGTAAACAATTTCTTGAAAATCCGTATATTGAAGAGAAATTAAGCCCATATAAAAGTCAATCCATCTCTCAGAATTCAGGGTCTCCCCACTCGGATGGCTTATCCCCCATTCCCTTCCCTGCTCTACTTTCCCCCAGCGCTGATCCTCTTCCAACACACCATCTAATTTACCCGTCACGTTTACTGCTCCCCATGGCCCATGTGCATTACAGTCTGATTTAATGCTTCTTCGATAATAAAACTGTTTCATTCTTTCCTACATTTGTGGAAAGTATATTTGGGGGTTCACAGGAGATTTTATTTTTAATGATTTCTTGAACAGTATATAATTGGCTTACTCTGCCTCCTGTTCACCGCATCTCTCCCCCTAGAAGGTAAGTTCCATGGGAGCCAGAACCCATGTCTGGTTTTACTTGCTGATGTTTAAAAGTGTATGTGTAGCTCATATTTTATTTTTATTGGGTAGAGTTGGTATAGAGGTTAAAAGCAAGGATTCTAGAGGTAGTCTGGCTAGGTTTGAATCCCAGCTCTGTCAGCTACTAGCTGTGACCTTGGGCAGGTCACTTGGCCTTAGTTTTCTCACCTGTGAAGTGGGGACATAGCACTCACCACCACAGGACGTTGCTGATAGAATAAACGCTCCCTGAAGGTTGGCTAGGGTTATCGCTGGTTGGAGCACTCAATCAGAGAATCAAATAGAAATGCATTTGGTTCCTGCTGGAGCCTGTTTTCTCCTGTGAAGTGATTCCCTGGCATAGTGATGGCCTGCCCTTAAGGTGATGGGAATTTTTACAGGAGCTAAAGAATATGAGGCCTCCTGCCTGGATACCTGACCAAAATAACAGCAGTTGTTCAGCAACAAGGGGCCACTAGTGGAGACGATGAGTGACACATTGTGGATCCTGGCAGCCTCCATCCCTCTTTCATCTGTGGGGTCTGCGATTCTGTTCGGCTGGTGGTTAGGCTGGTGGTTACTTACCCTGTGGTCCGAATGAAGTCCGAAGGAGAGTAGTCTGGTGAATAAGGGGGCGGGGCCGGGGCCGGGAGGGGCTGGCAGATACTGGGTCCGAGGGAGGATGGAGCTGTGAGGTGGGAGCCCACGGTGCTGGGTATTAAGAAGGGAGGGGCAGGTGAATAAAAAGGGCGGCGGAGGAGATGGGAGCAAGTGAGGCAAAGTGGAGGCCCACCAGCGAGGAGCACTGGCTGAGATGCAGGGTAGGGCTCGGGGGTCCGCGAGGCCGCAGAGGGGGTTGGCTGCTGGGGGCAGTGGTGCGTGTTGGGGAGAAGGGCTGAGATAGTCTGCTGGCAAGGACTGGTTGGGAATCTGGGGACTTGAGGACCGGGCGACGGGGGGGTGAGGATGGGGAGGCAGCTGACGGGGTTGAGGCTGACAGTCGTGGGGTGCGGGTGGCAGGGACAGGGCTGGCTGAGGCTGCAGGTCCCTGACGTCTTGACACTGACTCTCCCGCAGGGGCACCCGGGCCAGGCGAGGAGCCCATACGTGCCTCTGCCTCCAGGGGGAGGCCGGCTCCGCAGCCCGAACCCGAGGAGGCGCTGGGCCTGAGCCAACTGCCCCCGGAGCTGCTCCTGGCGGTGCTGAGCCTCCTGCCCCCGCGCACGCTGCTCGGCCGCTGCCGCCAGGTGTGCCGGCGCTGGCGCGCCCTGGTGGACGCCCCGGGCCTGTGGCTGAAGATCCTGGCCCGGGACCACCGCGCCCTGTGGCCGGTCGTCCGCAGCTGCCTGCCGCGCGCCGACGCCGCCAGTGCCTGCCTCCTGGGCCGCTTCTGCGCGCGCGGACCCATAGGACGCAATCTCTTTCAGAACCCCTAAGGGCACAGGTGGAGAACCCAGGAAGCAGATCGTCCTCAACAGAGTGGTGGGAGGATGCAGAGAGGCAGGGCTGCACCGGAACCCCATGGGACTTATTCCTGGGCTGGTGGGCAGAAAGGAACCTGGGCACAAACCTTTTTAACAGATGGCTTCCAGATGTGGACGATGCTGAGCGGTGGGGACGGCTGGGCAGAGGAGGAAAACTATGAGGTCCTGCCTGGGGCCCCTTCCCAGACCAGCTTCCCATCTACCTGCAGGTAAATGCCCCTACTCCCCAGGGGCCAGGGTGGTCGTGAGTCCTTACCTGTTCTCATCGCCTTTCTCCCTCTTTCATAGATGGTGTCACAAGAAGGAAACGTTGGACCTGGAGGCGGAGGGTCTGTGGCCGGAACTCCTGGATAGTGGCAAGGTTGAGATTCGTGTCTCTCACTGGTGAGTGGCGCTGCCCTTTCACAGGTGACTCCATTCAGGCCTCCTAACAACCCCTTAGGATAAAGCAGGTCAGGAAATGACTTAACCACCATCAGAGCTTTAGGAGTTGGCAGAGTGCCCTCCCTGAACCCCTCTCATAGCCCCCAAAGGGAACTGCATTGGAAGATGTCAGGTGAGGTCCAATACAGAGGACTTGGGCCCAACTTAGTCTTGTCTGTGGATGAGATGCTCCTTGCTTTAAGAGGGGACAATTCCAGATGGTTGGGTAAGAGTTCAGATTCTGGAGCCAGACCTCGCAAGTTCACACCCTGGCTTTGCAGCTTTGTGGCCTTGGGTCAGTCAATGTGCCTCAGTTTTCCCTATCATTAGCAGATGAATTTGCAATCAACCTCTCTTTGTAATTTAATCTTTTATCAAACTATTGTAGCATGTTTGTGTTACTTTGAGCAATGATGTACCATTTCATGGTAATAATCAGTGACTCCCAAATATTGCCAGACATTGCCCAGGACTGTATAAAGCTCCCGATGCCTAGGTCCCGCTGCATACCCATTAAATCAAAGTATCTGGGGTGAGGGAGCCAGGCATCAACATCTCTCAGAATTTTATAGCCAACTACTATAAGTTAGAGGGCACAATCCCAAGACTGCCTTTCAGTGGCCAGTGTAGGAGGTTCCTACAACCACCCTCAGGCTCAGTAATTGACTAGAAAGACATAGCACTCACTGAAAACTAGTATACATAATTTAGTTTATTACAGGGAAAAGATAAAGATGAAAATCAGCCAAGGGGAAGGTCACCGGATAGCATCCAAGGGAAGAATCCAATGCCAGACTTCCATTGCTCTCTTCTGCCCTTGGAGTCCGGACACAAGACTGTCCTGGCATCATGTGTGACATGTGCATGGGATACTGCCACCAGGGAAGCTCACCTGAGCTTTTATCGGGCTTTCTCATGTGTCTCAGCTCAGCCTCCAGTCAACTGACACTGTGTGATGCATCCCATGTCCTCTTGTTAGTCCTCCTGGAGTGGCTGGCGCCCATTATAAGACTACCCATGTGGATGCAGCCAATCGCTACCAAACCACATTGGCAGGCCATCCAGTATGACCCAAGGTCCCCAGGCAAACAGACATTCCTGTCACCATAATATTCCAAAGAAGCAGAGGGCAAAGGCCATACCTTTGGACCAGGCTAAATTCTTTTCTACAAAGTATCTTCAAGATTCCAGATGACTCCAATCTGGGGCAGTGTCTGTAAATTACTAGTAGCCAATAATTCAGTCCAAAAGAAAAAATGTTAACATTGAGAGCCTTATGGTCACAGAAAATTTAAAATTTTTAATGTATATTCTTTGTATGTGGTTGCCACCAAATAGTGTGAAAGGTAAATCCGAAGAACATGAAAATATATTAACATGAGAACAAAATTCTGTGGAGAATTAAAATAGACAGCTGAGAAGTGGAGTGATGTGAAGTGTCTGTAAAGTAGATACATGTTTGTGAATTTATACAACTCATTACTCTTAAATTTTTAATTTCTAACATCAAAGATGCACATTTCTTGGGAGTGCAACTGAATGAATTATTATAAAGTGAAGACATTCACCATACTAGCCCCCCCATCAACAACAGAAAATGCCAGAAAATCCCACCCTCAGCATCCCTCATGCCCCTTTCCCCATCACTACCAACCCAAGAGTAGCACAATTCTGAATTCTGTTACAGTAGATGAGTTTTGTCCATTTTTGTACTTAACATATATGGAGCCATACAGTATATAGTTTGTATCTGGTTTCTCTCAATAGCATGTAAGTTCACCCATAATTGCATGTAGCTGCAGCTACTTTACTGTCATGGCTGTATAATGTTCCATTATGTGAATATGCCATAATTTACCCATTTACCATTGACGGTCATTGGATGTTGTTTCTTTGAATGTCGCTGGGTATCCCATCATCGATTTGGATTCCCCTGGATCCTTTTAAAGGACTGATTAGAAAACTGTATCTCAGACATCATTGTTGTACACGTTGTACATCCTTTGCCACCAGTGAAACATGGATAAGAAATAATACGGGGAGGAGGTGCTGTAAAGAGCATTGCTCTAGGTCATCACTTCCGAAGCGGTTGTGCACGCAGACCAGCTGGGGAGCTGGTTTTGTGCAGATGGATTCATTGGGTGTGCAGTGGGGTCAGGCTCCCAGGTGACACTGGTACCAGTCCCAGGGACCACATATTGGATTTGCATACATGGGGAAGTCATTTGACACCCAAAGAAATAAATGGAGGTGGAAGTCCATCTTCAGGGTTTCCCTTCTCTCACAGGTGGGCAGACCGACAAGGCACTGACTGTATGTATCAACTAACCGTCCAGCTTCTAGATGCCAACAAGGCCGTCCTGGACCACATCTCTCCTGTCTTTTCCCATTCAGCAGCATAGAAACAGTGTCATCTTTGAGGTGAGTTTCTGACAGGAGTGAGGGGGAAGGTCGTTGGAGCCTATGATGAACTATTGCTGCATAACAAATTGCCCCCCAAATTTAGTGGCTTAATACCAACAGCAGTGATTCTATCACCTCTCCTGGTTTGAGTGGGGCTCTGCTGGGAGCTTCTCGCTCTGTTCTCTCACATAGTTGCATACAGAGACTGGCCGGAGCTGGGGGCAGGGTGGGTGCAGTGTGCACACAGCAGCTGGTGGTTGGCCAGCATCTCCTGGTTTAGTCTCAGAGCTTGGCCGTGGGATCTCTGTCCATGGTCTAGTTTGGGCTTCCTCACAGCATGGCGGCTTCAGGCCAGTCAGACTGCTTCCTGGGGGCTCAGGGCTCCCCCATGAGGGTTCTGGAGAAACCAGCAGAAGCTGCGTTGCCTTTCTGACCCAGCCTTGGAGGTCACTTGGTGAAAGTCACTCTACCACACTCTTGGTTACAAGCAAACCCGCCCAGATTCAAGGGGAGTGGGGATTAGACGCCACCTCTGGATGAGGAGTGGTCTGATTCTAGAAGTACAGGGGGCACTGGAGGTGCTGTCGCAGCCGTCTGTGGGAAATTCCACCTTCCAGAAGTCCCCAACCTCAGCTTTTGAGGGCAAGGCCATGGCATGATAGGACTTACCTCTTTGCCTACAGGTGAGCCATGTGTTCTCCAACCTCAAGACGGGCGTCCGCTTTGTGTCTCTTAAACACTGGATCTGGGACTTCGCCTTTTGGCCTGAGCAATGCGGAATCTATCTGCCCAACTCCAGTGTGATCGTGCAGGTCCGTCCGTCCTAGTCAAAGGACTGTCCTTGCAAAACCACCTGACTGTGCCTTCCAGGAGCTGCGACCATTGGCTGGCACATCTCGTTCGTTAATCAAGGGCTTATAGCTCCCTGGCATCCTGGGATCTCCTGGGTCCAGTTGAGGGTGCTACTGGGCCCTGTCTTCAGGTTCTGGAAGCTACTAGAAGAGTTCCTCCATCAGGTTTAACTGCTGCTGTTTCTCTAAGGCAGCCACCTGTTCTACTGAGTGGAGACCCCTGGGTGAGCACAGGGAAATGCTGAAACTGGAGAGGACTCCTCACCCTCCCTCCAAGGCCCTTCTGTTTCAGCTCCAGTCCCCTCTGCCCTTGTCTCCTCTGTTTCTGCTCAAGAGGCTTTATCGCTGCCTCCCGGGAAGCCTCCTCCTCTCTGACTGGAACCTCCTCCCTATGGCTGAGAGAATTCCAGCCCCCTTAGGTGGTGAACTTAACCTCCTGAGGTTTCAAGACTGGGACCAGGACTCACAGCTGAAAGTCACCTACCTCAAAACAAGTTTGGAGTCAGATGTTTCTGCCTACCCTGTGAAAAATGAAGTGGTCACCTGAGCCCAGCTGTACCCTAAATTATATGGTATACAAAGTTCTTTTATTACTTTGAAATTCTTTTGAAATATGGAGAGAGTAAATCAGCACTCTATCTGCCAATCATAGGTAATAAATATATTATTTTACCAAAAGTGTCTCAGATCGCTTTGTTTTTTGTTTTCCCTCAGATCTTTTAAATAGAAACACAGTGGTGCTGTCTTCCCTGACTACTGGGTTCAGAGCAAGGAGTGTCTCAGTTGCGGAGGGAAAACTCTACAGAGGAAAACAACAGTACAAGGTCTTCTCCAGTAGAAGGAATGCAAGAGGTAGACCCCTATTTCCCAAGGCCTAAGGAAAGCATCCCGGCAAAGATTATCAATCAGGTTTAAAAGCATTAGGCGGATGACAGATGTGGGTATAGTGTCACAGTGACACTACATTGTGACTTTCTGGTGTTTCTCCTGCTCCCCGAGGACCTGCCTGCCAGGGCATAGCCAGGCCTGGACTGGTCGGTTAGGGGGCCAGAAGCTGGGACTGGGGGCTCCCTCCTGGTCTCCAGCTCACTTGCTGGGGTGCCAACTGGGCAAACGAGCATCCTGCTACCAGTGCAACCCCGGTATTCGAGTTTGCGGACACAGAGGCCTCCTGCTGCTCACAGCTGTCCCAGCCCCAGAAGACCCTGCCTTCTCCAGGTAACAGCCTCCCGAGACAGCCAGGGTAGCAGGTCCCACATGTCTGGCCAGTCCTGGGTGCCCCACGCCTACCTGCTCTGCCCCCTACGAGGGGCAATGGAAGCAGGACCCAGGAAGATTTTGTCCCCACTTCTGACACCTCCTAGCTGGCCACCAGGTGAGAGCTGGGGCCAGCTGGGTCTGAGCAATGCAAATAAAATAGTAGGAATTAGCCCTGGGGCCCTTGGATGGCAAAGATGAGACCCTCGGCTCCCTGATTCCAGGAGGAGGAAGTCTCAGGAAAGCCCGAGCCAGGATGGAAGAGGAGAAATGGTTCTGGGAGCGCACACGTGACTGATGCCTGCCACCTCCTCAGTCTGAGGCCTTGCACAAGATCTCTCTGAGTCTCCCCTTGTTCCCCCTAAAAAAGGATCAGAGTGTCCATTGTTGGGAAGAGTAAATGAGATCATTTATGAAAAGTGCAGCACCAGGCCTGGTGTATCAAGTGCTTGAAAATGGTACCTCCCCTGGGGCCAGGGTACGTGGTGTTGCCTGGAGGCTACGAGACAAAACAGGTTCACATCCTTACTCTATGCCTTTGGACTCGACTTTCTGAGCCTCAGTTTCCCTCCTATTGAGTCCTGATTTTCTGACCCCTTCCCCACCAGCTTCTTCCACATTCATCCTGTCTCAGTAAAAAGTAGCGAAATCTTTTCTGTTCTTGGACCAGAAACCTTGGCGTCCCCCTGGACTTTTCTTGCTTCTCTCCCACCCCATCAAGAGCATCCTTACCCAGGAAGGGGTCCCCACCCTATGTAGCACTTTCCTGGAAATTCTCTAAGCCAGGGCTGTGGGCTCTCTGGGCACGGACCCCAACTTTAGATCAGGACCTAGGTGAGTCTCATCCTGTTTCTTGCCCAATTAAGGGGCTCTGCCTTTACCTCCACCACCAGCCCTGGTGCATGGGGTCAGCTGGAAGCCCAGAGGCACTCTAGGACTCTTGCCTTAATGGGGTCATCCTGGGGTCCCATGGTGAGTAGATTGGCGAGCTGATGGCTCCCACGGGCTGGCTGCCAGAAGAGCGCTGGCATACTGATTTGGGATGCCTTTCACTCGCTCAGCTGGACAAAGGACAAGTTCAGGGTTCTGGATCATTACCTGTCTGCCACCATCCCTTAGGCTGGAGCCTAGGAGGTGGGTCTGTCCATCAATTATCATCTCTCTGCTGCCTCCAGCCCATCGCACCCAAAGGCACAGTGGGAGTAGCACAGGAGCCTTTATCCATGCACCCCACCCCAGCCACCAGCAGCCAGGGCGCTCTCCCAACCCGCTCCCCACACTCTAGGCCAAGGGCCAAGTAAGCCTTTGCCTCTCTTCTCCAAGGGCTAATTTTTTAAAACCCTGTAAAGGAGGATTCGCTTGTATTACTTAAGCCAGGAAGAGACAGAAAAATACCATATGATACCACTTATACATAGAATCATATATATTAAAAAAAAAGAACACAAAAGAACTTATTTAGAAAACAGAGTCAGTCTCAGAGACATAGAAAACAAGCTTATGGTTACCGGCGTTGGGGATGGGTGGGACAGCTGGTGTGTAGGGATAAATTGGGAGTTTGGGATTTGCAGATACTAACTACCATACATAAAACTGATAAACAAGGTCCTACCATATAGCACAACGAACTATATTCAATATCTTGCAGTAATCTCTAATGAGAAAGAATATGGAAAGGAATATATATGTATAATTGATTGGCTATGATATTCACAAGAAATTTACACAACATTGTAAATCAATTATACTTCAATAAAAACTAAAAAAAAAAACTCCTGCTAATGCTTTCCTGCATTCTGTTAAAAATTGCATATGCGGTCATCATTAACAAAGCCCAGTCCACCCTTTGAGAGAATCACCGGAAGCTGGTGGTTACAGGGGCACAATGGATGAGTCAGAGACATGAGAGATGATGTCAGCACAGCTAAATGAATGACCTTCGAAATTTGAAAATTGTCGACTGACTTTAGATCACCTCTCTTCCCCATACTTCAGTTCTTCCAAGGTGGTGGTAGCTGGGGCACATACCTCTCTGATTTTTGGCTTTAATGCTAATCATTTCTAAATAAGGACTTCAGAGAAGGGGAGAGGAGGTAAACTCACCTGCTGAGACAACTCTCTAATAGGCCTCAGGACTCAGATCAGCAGAGGCAATAACAGTGAGTAAAAACAGCATCCCTGCCTTTTTTGCTTAATGAGGGCTATTAAATTAGCCATTAATGACAACCTCTCACAACAAAAAACGTGAAGAAATGGTACCTGGACATCAAAGAATCTCACCTCCCAGGACTGAAAGATAAGCAAATACTGAAGTACCTCTTCTGAGCCATCATTCTAAATCTTCATACTATAACTCACTTGTGTCCATGAACTTTGTAACACATTTTTCAATCAAATCATCTCCATAGACAGGGACTCCACAGGGAAAAAATTTGCCTGAGAGCCCACACATCCTCAGTGGGGCTCTGCAGCCCACACTCAATTCTCCACCAATCCTGTCAGCTCCACTTACCGATCTATCCAGAACCCGTCCACTTGTCCCTTCTCCAATGGCCCTACCCTTGTCCAGGCCCCTCCTCCCTGACACCCGTATCATCCAGCATTCTTCTTCCTCTGCTCCCTTCCTCCTCCTGCCCCCAGGTCTTCCCACAAGAAGCAGAGGGCACCTGTGAGCACCCTCCCCTGCTCTGAGTACTCTCCTGACTCCCTCTTTCCAAAGGGCAAAGGACAAAGCCTTTATATAAGGATTCAGTAAGGGGAAATATTAAGGCTCCCACAGGCTGTCCCCATCAGCCCTCTGAGTGCATTTCCTACTGTTACGGAAATGACAGGCCAGCCAAGAAACAAGCACCACTCGGAGGGTTGGAGTACTCAGATTTATTACACCGGTGGGCTCAGAGGGGCTTCTGCTCCTAAGCTCTGAGCTCCTCCAAGAAGTGCACATGAGGTTTTACAGGGTTAAGTACAAGCTTGGGGTATTCGGCCAATAGGTATGCAACAGCTTTAGCAACATCGTTATCACAAAAGTAGAGGCAGTGAGGCAGCAAACCAACATTTCAAGGCCAGATATGTCTCTTTGAAAATCCAGCTGGCTAGCAAAAACATGAACAGGGAATCAGCAAACCGACACTTATTAATTTAGATTTACAAGTTAGCCCAGCAGAACTCAGATCAGTAATCCGACACTTGTTACACTTAGATTTGTGACTTAGCTTGTTAGCCCCGCTGGGCTTTTCCTTCACACTACCACTCTCCTGTTTGATCCCTATGCTTCGGCCACACAGGACTTCTTGCTCCTTTCTCCTGCCACAGGGCCTTTGCACTTGCTGTGCCCCCTTCCAAGAGTCTTTCTCCCCCAGATATTTATGTCTTAATTCCTTATCCCCTTCAGATTCACTCACATACCTACTTCTCAGTTGCCTGAAACTGCAACTTTGTTCCTGGACTTTCTATGCCCCTTCCCTGCTGCATTTTTCCCCCATAATACTTACCACCCTCCTATATTATGTTATTCACATCTTTACTTATTTAGCATCTGTTTTCAGCTCCAGGAGTGTAAATGCATTACCTGCTGCATTCATTCTTGTGTCCCCAGTACCTAGCCCAGGGCCTATAAACAATAAATGCTCAGTAAATGCTTGTGGAACGCATGAGTGAATGCAGCACTTTCTCACAGGGTTACATTTCCATTTTAACTAGATTCTTCTACAGGGGGAGGGGCTGATGAGTCATGACAGTTATGACCCACGTCAGGAAATCGTTGTCCACCTCTGGGAACAAAGGTGACGGCTCACATTTAATTCAGGAAAAAATTGAGCTTCTGATAAAAGACATATGACTTGCCCAGTTCAGGAGGGGTGGAGCTGTTTGCCTCTGACTCTAGATCTGATGCTTTGAACCCCGGTACTGCGCCGCCTCCTGGAGGGGTTGCTGTTAGTGGGGATGTGATTGTCACTGCTCTGGAGAAGTGGGTTTCTGCTGGGGACTCTGTCTCTGGCATGAGATGGAAAGGTCGTGGGCTACTGGGATTCCCCTTGATGATGGCCAACGCTTCTTAAGCCCTTCCACCCAGGAAACATGACGATAATAATAATAACAGTAATAACGGTGTCCCATCCTAGGCACCTTGCTGAATGTCTTAGGAGGACTGTTTCATCAGCTCCTCTCAATTCCCATCCCATTTTACAAAATGAGAATATGAAGTCTGGGAAGGGCAGCAGCCTGCCCAAAGTCACACAGCTGAACAGGGTCCACGGCGAGGTAGCTGCTGATCCCTCTTCTTACCTGCTGTGCGGGGCATCTGATCAGGGCAGTGACTTGACGGAGTCAGTCTCAGATAGGAGCTGGTTCTCGGGGTGCAAGTGGAGGCAGGTGCCCTGAGCCCCTGGCCCTTCTCCACCTGCAGTCCATGAACTTGGCATTGAGCCTAGAGAAATTGTTAGTATCAATTCCAAGCCCAAGACTGCCAAGGTTTCAAATCAGAGCTGTGACAAACCAAACACTCCATATCTGCCCCCTCCCTCCAGTCCCACTCCCCACCCCCACCCCTAGATGGCTTTAGTGTTTTAGGTTAACACCTGTCCTGATATAGGCTTAGTAGGTGCTGTCAAACAATTCTGCAATGTGGTACTACCATCCTCGCTCCCACAAGCTGTAACAGAGCTCCAACCAATTGCTCCGCACTCTCAATAACACTGGTTGCTTTTGTTTGTTTGTTTATTTTGGGTATGTTGTTGGGTTTTTGTTTTTTTTGGTGGATGTGTAGTGGTTTTAACTTGCATTTCCCTGTTGATTAAGGAGTTGAACACCTTTCACGTGGTCAATTTTTTTTTTAATTTTTATTTATTTAGAGGTGGAGGTAATTAGGCTTGTTTATTTACTTATTTTCTTAATGGAGGTACAGGGGATTGAACCCAGGACCTAGTGCATGTTAGGCATGTGCTCTGCAGCTGAGCTATACCCTCCAGCTGCGGTTAACCTTTTTAAAATCTATACCTCCACCCATCCTCCCAGGATTATTCTAATGCAATCTCAGACAGCCTATCATTTCCTCCAAAAATACTTCAGTGTACATCTCTAAAAGATAAGGTCTCCCCTTTATTAACGGGAATTGAAAGACCTTTGTCACACTTAGGAATTATTAATGTCTTTTTAACTATATGGGATGACCTTTAATTACAAAATGGGCCATCAGCGGTATGCAGTAATGTTACTGGGCGTGGTACACCAGATGCCGCAGCCCTGGCTGAAGCCCTTGGTAGGGATGCTCACCTGGTCTGCTGTTTTGGATATTCTGGCTAGACAGTCCTGAGGGCATTAGGTATGGTGGATTCCTCTGGAAGGAGGCAGCCCCTCAGTACCCTCCAGGGCCATCTCCCCTTCCAGGGAGGGCCCTCCTACCCCTCACCCTCCACTTTGTGCAGACCCTCCCTACTCACTGCTGTCCCTCCAGGCCCTCCTTGGTCCTTCCAGCAACTTGCCCCTCTCAGCTCTTTCTTTTCAAAGCCTGCTAGGTGTGTGTCCCATTGGAACAGGTTGGTGTTTTGATCTTTAAAGCCTCTTCTGTTGTTGTTATGTTTAACCTAGAAAATTACCTCTGGCCTGAACTTTTCTTAAGGTCTTGATTATTTCTAAGTGTGGCTTCAGTAGGAGGAATTCCTTTTTTAGGGCAAAGAAGTTTTGTGGGATTTGTGGCTCTTTTCTGCTTTTGACCCCCGAGAGGCTGGGTTGGGTGGGGAGCTGAGAGGGTTTTACCTGAAATTCCATCTCCCCACCAATATCCAGACACCCCGCCCCCACAAAGGAGAGAAGGGCCTGCCAGGGCTGAAATGCCTGGTGAAAGGAGTTAGATTACCAACACCCAGGACTGTCCAGACTAAATCCTACCTCTAGGGAGTTAGCCTCCTTTCAAATCTGTCCCACCCTTCTGAAAGAAGAGATGTGTTAACTAGTTACCTGCTCCCTCCAAACCTCCCTCTACACACAGGGCCCATTGCCAGTCCAGTTCCTTTCCTGGAATGAACACCGTGAAGCTTGCCTCCCCACTCCTGTTAACAGGATAGGAGAACCAAGGGCAGGGAAGCCAAGTTGGTGGAGCTTCTAATGTCCTCGGAATTATTTGTGTAGCCTGCCTCCCAGTGCTCTGAGGCTCAGGAATTTTCTGCTCCTGCAAACCAGACTGGCAGGTTTTACCAAGAAATAGCAGTCTATATCTGAGGAGGAAATTTAAGAATGGGACAAGACACTCACTTGTCAGTATCTGAACTTGTATCTTACTTGAGGTTTTTTAACTTTTTAAAAAACTACTTTTTAAACTCATAGTTGGATCATAATCAATTTTCATAATCTTATTATCAAAAAGATTCTTCCAGTATACACATTACATTTAAAAAAAATAAGTTCTGCTATGGACAGAATGGTATGATTTCTAAGATTTGCTTCAAATTGCCTGGAGGACCAAGTCAGGTAGGGGGAGTAGAGATGAAGGCAGATTGGTCTGGAGTGAACTGTTGGAGCCAGTGCTCTTACCTTGTTCCACTTTGGGATCTGTTTGAAAACCTCAATAGTCAACATTTTCTTGAAAATTCATGTATTGAAAAAAAAATTAAGCCCATGTAATAGTCACTCCATCTCTCAGAATTCAGGGTCTCCCCACCCAGACTGCTTACCCCTCATTCCCTTCCCTGCTCTGCTTTCCCGCAGCGCTGATCCCCTTCCAACACACCACGTAATTTACACTTCACATCTACCGCTCACCGTGGCCCATGTGAATTACAGTCAGATTGTAGTAGAGAATAACCTTTGTTTTGCTGGAGGTTTACAGGGACACCATGACCTAGCCCACGGGGAGGGCTGCAAGAACAAAGAATGCCTGCAGCAAGAAGATTACAACAATCAACCACACCCCCTCCCTTATTTTTTGTATAAGAATAAGCTGTATTCTGACTAGAGGAGGATGGTTCTCCAGGACATTAGTCTGCCATCCTCTTGATCTGCCGGCTTTCCGAATAAAGTCGCTATTCCTTGCCCCAACCTCATCTCCTGATTTATTGGCCTGTCGTGTAGCAAGCAGAATGAGTTTGGACTCAGCAACAAGATTTAACACTTCTTCAATAATAAAACTGTTTCAATCTTTTCTACATTTGTGGAGAGGATTTCGGGGAAAGGGTGTTGGCAGATTTTATGTTTAATGATTTCCCCAACAGTGTATAATTGGCTTACTCTGCCTCCTGTTCACTGTGTCTTTCCCCCTATAAGCTAGGTTCTATGTGGGCCAGAATATACGTCTCATTTTACTTGCTGTTATTTAAAATTATATGTGTAGCTTGCATTTTTATGGAGTCAAATAGAAATGCATTTGAATCCTGCTGGGGCCCGTTTTCTCCTGTGAAGTAATCGCCCAGCCTTTAAAGGTAATGGGAATTTTTGCAGGAACTAACAAATATGAGGACTCCCGCCGAAGCCTGATCAAAATAACAGCATCTGTTCAGCACCAAGCACCTTACAGGGACACTCCAAGGGGCCACTGGTATGGACCAAGAGTGACAGACTCTGGATCCCGGTGCCCCACCTCTCTCTTCTGAGGCTTTCAATTAGGTTGGGTAGTTACCCAGTGGTCTGAATACCATCCCAAGGAGGGGCTGTCTGGAGAATGGGGGCGAGGGAACGGGTCCGGGAGGGGCTGATTGGTCAGTCTGGGCAAGGCGGAGGGAGGGGAGGGCAAAGACTGGGAGGTCAGAGGGAGGATGGGGTCAGGGGTTAGATAGTGCTGGGAATTAAGAGGGAGGGGCTGGCGAATACAAAGGGCTGAATTAGAGACTGGGGCGAGTGAAGCAATGTGAGAGCCCACCGTTGAGGACTACTGGCTGACATGTAGGTTAGACCTCGGGGTTCCCTGAGGCCACGGAGCGGGTCGGCTGCTGGGGTCTGTGGTGAGCACGGTGGGAAGGAGTTGAGATGGGTGGCTGACAAGGACCAGCCGGGAGACTGCGGACTTGAGGAAAGAATTCGAGGTGGTGAGGATACGGAGGTGGCTGATAGCGTTTGGGAGCTGACAGTCTTGGGGTACGGCTGGCAGGGGAGGGGTTGGGGGACGAGGCGCTGCAGGTCCCTGACGTCTTGACACTGGATCTCCAACAGGGACAGCCTACCCTGGCGAGGAGATCATGGGTGTCTTACCCTCCAGGGGCAGGCTGGTCGGGGTTCCCCCGTCGTTCCCGAGCCCAAGGAAGCACTGGGTCTGAGCCAACTGCCCCCGGAGCTGCTCCTGGCGGTGCTGAGCCTCCTGCCCCCGCGCACGCTGCTCGGCCGCTGCCGCCAGGTGTGCCGGCGCTGGCGCGCCCTGGTGGACGCCCCGGGCCTGTGGCTGAAGATCCTGGCCCGGGACCACCGCGCCCTGTGGCCGGTCGTCCGCAGCTGCCTGCCGCGCGCCGACGCCGCCAGTGCCTGCCTCCTGGGCCGCTTCTGCGCGCGCGGACCCATAGGACGCAACCTGCTGTGCAAACCTGAGAGTGAAGGTGTGGAGCCCAGGAAAGGAGTCCCTCAAGCCAGCCCGCCGAAGGGGGCGAGGGGCGGGGCCGGAAGGATTTGGTGGGCGTGGCTGCCCCGGAGTCAGTCGGCAGGGCCGGAGGGGCCGGAGGGGCGGGGCCGCTGGGAACCCCCTGAGACTTATCCTGTGGCAGCAGCAGGCAGGAGTGGAACTTGGGCACAAACTTTTTGAATTTAACAGATGGCTTCCAGAAATGGATGAGGCTGAGCGATGGGGACGACTGGCCAGAGGAGGAAAACTGTCAGGTCATTCCTGGACTCCCTTATCTGACCTACCTCCTATCTGCCCACAGGTAAATGGGCCTATTCCCAGGGGCCAGGGCCATTGTGAGTCCTTAACCTGTTCTCATTGACCTTTCTCCCCCTTTCCTAGGTGTTGTTACAACAAGAAAGTATTGGACCTGGAGGAGGAGGGTTTCTGGCCGGAACTCCTGGATAGTGGCAAGATGGAGATTTACGTCTCCCACAGGTGAGTGGGGTGATAAAAACAGCCCTTTTGCTGAACCCTGACCTTTGCTTGAGTGACTTCACTTAGGCCTCCTAACAACCCCTTAGGACACAGCAGGTCAAGAAATGACTTAAGCACCATCACAGCTGCACTGGCAGCAAGCCCAGCCCCCAGGGTCTCCCTTCTCCCACAGGTGGACAGACCAACAAGGCACGAACTGTGTCTATCAGCTAATTGCCCAGATTCTTGATGCCAACCACGTCATCTTGGACCATTTCTCTCCTAAACCTTATCCCATCCGGCAGTGTAGAAACAATGTCATCTTTGAGGTGAGTCTCTGACAAGGGTGAGGGGGAAGGTCGGTGGAGTCTATGATGAACTATTGCTGCATAACAAATTGCCCCCAAATTTAGTGGCTTAACATCAACAGCAGTGATTTTATCACCTCTCCTGGTTTCTGAGTGGGGCTCTGCTGGGAGCTTCTGGCTCTGGTCTCTCACATTGCCACATTTAGACACTGGCTGGAGCTGGGGGCAGGGTGGGTGCAGTGTGCACACAGCAGCTGGTGGTTGGCCAGCATCTCCTGGTTTAGTATCAGAGCTTGGTGGTGGGACCTCTGTCTGTGGTCTAGTTTGGGCTTCCTCACAGCATGGCGGCTTCAGGCCAGTCAGACTGCTTCCTGGGGGCTCAGGGCTCCCCCATGAGGGTTCTGAAGAAACCAGCAGAAGCTGCATTGCCTTTCTGACCCAGCCTTGATGAAAAGTCACTCAGCATCACATCCACCATACTCTTGGTTACAAGCAAACCCACCCAGATTCAAGGAGGTGGGGGGTGATTAGATACCACCTCTGGATGAAGAGTGGTCTGATTCTAGAAGTACAGGGGGCACTGGAGGAGCTGTTGCAGCCGTCTGTGGAAAATTCCACCTGCCAGAAGGCCCCAACCTCAGCTTTTGAGGACAAGGCCATGGCACAATGGGACTTACCTCTTTCTCTGCCTACAGGTCAGCCATGTGTTCTCCAACCTCAAGACGGGTGTCCGCTTTGTGTCTCTTGAACACTGGATCTGGGATATGGAGCTCTACTCTGAACATTGTGGAATCTATTTGCCCGACTCCAGTGTGATCGTGCAGGTCATTCTGTCCTAGTCAAAGGACTGTCCTTGCAAAACAACCTGACTGTGCCTTCCAGGAGCTGCGACCATTGGTTGGGACATCCTATTTGTTAATCAAGGGCTTGTAGCTCCCTGGCATCCTGGGATCTCCTGGGTCCAACTGAGGGTCCTACTGGGCCGTGGGTCCAACTGAGGGTCCTACTGGGCCCTGGCTTCCGGTTCTGGAAGCCACTAGAAGGGAGTTCCTACATAAGTTTTACCTGCTGCTGCTGTTCTAAGGCAGCCCCTGTCCTTCTGAGTGGAGACCTCCAGGTGAGCACAGGGAAATGCTGGAACTGGCTGGATCCTCACTCTCCCTCCAAGGCCTTCTGTTTCGGCCCCAGTCCCCTCTGCCCTTGTCTCCTCTTTTTCTGCTCAAGAAGCTTTACTGATGCCTTCTGGGAAGCCCTCTCCTTTGGTCTGAACTAGAACCTCATCCTTATGGCTGAGAAAATTCCTGCCCCCTTGGGTGGTGAACTTAACCTCCTGAGATTTCAAAACTGGGACCAGGACTCATAGCTGAAAGTCACCTACCTCAAAACAAGTTTGGAGTCAGATGTTTCTGCCTACCCTGTGAAAAATGAAGTGTTCCCCTGAGCCCAACCATACCCCAAATTATATGATGTATAAAATTGTTTTGCTATTTTGAAATTCTTTTCAAACTTGGAGAGAATAAATCAGCAGCAAACTATCTGCCAATCATATGTAATAAATGTATTACTTTGACAAAAGTGCCTCAGATCTTTTTTCCCCATTATTCTTTCTCTTTACTAGTTTTCAGAAGATCCTCCTATTAGCTCATATATAAATGTGTAAATATACACACATGATTACTACACGTAACCCACTTCAGAGTTGTCGTCTATAAATCCCTTTGCCTTCCACATTTATCTGCCAAGGTCCTGTCCATCCTTTTTCTAGTTTCTTAAGGTGAAATCTGAGTACCCTCTGCAGGACCCCTCAGGGAAGGGAAAAGGTGGAAGGAAGAGGCACATGGATTCTTATCTTTGTCTGTGTGTTTTTCTCTTAGGATTCAAACGTGCATCTTTCCTGCACCACTGTGGTGAGTCTCAGGAGTGAGGACAACTCTACCCTGAGCCCCCCAAGTCCCTCTGGCAAATATCCGGGCATGGGGGTTGTCTTGGTCATACAAACAAACAGTGGTGGCAGTAGTGGGACAACTAGGAGCATCCTGGCCTCCTAAAATATGGCTCCATTATTTGGGGAAAAGGAAAGGGGTGGGGAATGGTGAGATCCTACTGCAGCTGGCCATGGAGTTGCCCATGGTTTGGAATAGCATGAGCTGCTCTCTGTTTGTGACTGAGTCCCACTAAAGCCGAGTTCTCCAGCTGAGTCTATGATTAACCTCTCCATCCACAACTTCATTTCCTTTCTTGTTCCCCTCAAAATTGAGAAGCATTAAAGAAAGGGGGGGGGGATTGAAACTGAGCAGCGTCATGGGGGGCCCTCCAGGTTGTGGAAGCCTTTCCATGTCTCCCCTTCTTCATAGGAAAGGTTCCTCCTCCTAGACTTTCCTGGAAAGAAATTTTCACATCTTGATGTATGGGGAAGTCATTCTGGCTTATATGTGATTTAACTCAAGTTTTATGTAACTAAAACAGCCTGTGTGTGGCCTATCAAACATATGTTGTACGTCTGCTTTGATCATTAAAGAAAAGGGTGCAGTGACCACAGTTAAGGAATGTTCATGTGAAGAATAAAGATGAAATGCCTCCCTTCCTAGGATGCCAGTGCTGGTCCTCCCTGCATGACTCCCTTCCCAGGAGCCAAGGCCACACTGACTTACTGGGTAAGTGTTTGTCTTTATAACCTTAAAGGAATGTTTCCCTGACTTGTTTGATGGTCTTTGTTCTGACAAGGTAGAAAATGATGTTGAAAACCATGCTTCTCTGAAGCATTTCCTCCAGCTTACCTGAGAGGCTGTCTTTCGGATTGTAATCCTCAGTTTCCCTCAAATAAAACTCTTTTCTATTCCTATAAGAGATTGTTTAATCATTATGTTCATTGACATTGCTATAGACATTGATCACACAAAACCCCACCTGGGGTCTACTTTGGACTGGCCCTCGGTACCAGGCAAGGGCCCCTTGAGCAGCTCGGCTTCACAGCTCCCTTCAGGTGTTTCAGTGAGTGTTTCCTTATATTCAGAGCTCCTTGTATTGGGTGGTGGTCCATGACTTTTATTTGAACGGTGATCTTAAGAATTCTAGACTTAAGAGGGTACTGGTACATCTCCTAGGTGCAGAGGACCAGTGGTTCCTCACTTGGTGTGGAGCCAATACTTGCAAGTACTTAATCTAACCCTCAAATGGCCAGGATGGAGTGCTTTTGACATTCCCAAACTGATTTTTGCATGCACAGTTAAAAGGAGCCAGCTTGATAAAACATCTTTTCAAAAGAGAAATAGGTCTCCTGGGAGACAACTTGAAGTTATAACTCTTTCCATGTCCTTGAAAGGCAGACACAGCCTATGTTGCCTGAGAGGCTGCAGCCTTGGCTCAAATAGAAGAACTTGATACCAAAAAAGAATTAAAAATATAGGGCAGGGGTTAGAGGGAGGAGGAAGGCCTTTTAAAACTCAAGCAGGAAAACTATGAGGTCTCTGTTTGTGTCTACCTGGATATCTGTGTCTGTGTGTACATTATAAATATGATATGTTTGTATGTCCAGATAATATTATAAAATTTCATTTGTAAAAGGGCTCTAATTGACTTCAAAGTAACCACTTAAAAATCAAATATTTCTAAACATTACCCAAAACTAACTCAGATTTTTAAAGGATCACGTGCTCTAGGATTCATCTTTAATAAGTGAAACAACTTTGAGTTATTGGTTTGATTAGTGTGGAGTTGTCTTTAGAGTCATCAGCATTAAACGTAATACATTTACTTGGCGCCTAGGTTTACTACAAGTCAGTAAACTCATGTCATCTCTGCTTCGAAATCTGTCAATAAGAAAATCATGTTGGTATGATGATATTTTCAAAAATAATGAGATAGAGATACATGGAATAAAAGTCTGTAAGTGAACTCTTTAAGAGTGATTGTTTTATGGAAGAGGAGTTCTTCCTCCTGCAACATACGCACAAAATTCATGTGCATAAAGTTATTCATTGCAGCCTATTTGTAATTGCAAAATATCGGAAACCATCAAAATATCTATACATGTGAGGTGGCTCTTGATCCTGCCTCTTACCTGCTGTGCGGGACATCTGATCAGGGCAGCAACAGGACGGAGTCAGTCTCAGGAAGGAGCTGGCTCTTGGAGTGCAGATGGAGGCAGGTGCCCTGAGCCCCTGGCCCCTCTCCACCAGCAGTCCATGAAGTTGGCATTGAACCTAGAGAAATCGTTAGCACCAGTTCCAAGCCAAGAATGTGAAGGCTTCAAATCTGAGCTGTAACAAACCAAACACTCCATATCTGCCCCCTCGCTCCAATCTCACCCCCTACCCACAACCACTGTCCTGGGAAGGTACATGCCTTGGGTTACTTTCTCCTTTTTCTACATATGTTTGTCCAACAATTATTGTAGAGCATTGTTTTATGTTAAGTTGTATGTAAATGTGATGTCGTACTCACCAACCCACAGCTTCACATTTGCCTTGAGGACATGCTTTTGGATTCGTCCATGTTGCTCCTTCTGGAGATCCTGCCCTCTTGTGTGCCAATATCTAACTCTTCTTTAATGGTCTTCATTCAGGTTTTATAAATTTCTTCCTAAAGTATTGCATATCTTTCATTGGATTTATTCTGAGCCTCCTTAAGATTTTGTAAACAGGATTTTAAAAAATTATTAATAGAAATTCTTAATTGGCAAAATGTCAAATTTACCATCTTAATGACTTCTGAGTTCTGTAATGGTAAGTATATTCACACTGTTGTGGAACCAATCTTCAGAACACTTTTCATCTTGTATAACCAAAACTCTGTACCCATTAATCAGTATCTCCCTGTTTCACCCACCCCAGCCCCCAGCAACCACCATTCTGTTTGGCCTCTATGAATTCACCTCCTCTAGAACTTCATAGAAGTGGAATCATACTGTTTTTTTCTTTTTGTGTCTGGCTTATTTCACTTAGCACACTCTCCTCAAGGTCCATATTGCAGCATGTATTAGAATTTCTTTCCTTTTTAAGACTGAATGCTATTCCATCGTGTGTAAGCAGCACATTCTGCTTATGCAGTCATCTGCCAATGGACACGTGGGTTACTTCCACATTTTGGCTGTTGTGAATAATTCTATGAACATGGGTGTACAAAGACCTCTTGAAGGGGTCCTGCTTTCAATTCTTGTGGGTAGATACCCGGAAGTAGGATTGCTGGATCATATATGGAATTTAAATTTTTTCAACTTAAGTATTCTCGACAAGGACTGATCGTCTTCTCTGAGTTGTCCAATATGACTTATGCCAACCTCCAACCAATATGACTTATGCCAGCCTCCTTATGTATGTACATTGTGCATGCCCATTATTTTACATAGAACTATAGATACGATCAACAATTTCAAGTTATTTAGACATCATTATTTTAATTGGAGTTTTGAATATACATCGAGAGGCACAAGAAATTAGTACTCTATAAAAAATACAGAACACAATCAATACAGCCAACAATGATAACAAAGTCAGAAGCAAAGATTTAAGCCATAAAGCCTCAGAACTGAACTATATACCTAAGATTTTATTGAGACTAGAAAGGAAATCCTTCAATGCAGAAATTTTTATTTTCTATGTGAGTCATTAGATGGTTATATCAAGGGATTCATCCGATATGAAAGCACAACATTCTATCTGGATTATAGCACAAGATTCCGCCTGCAAAACAGTTTTTAAAAAGCAAGAACCATTTGGTTTTGCAACATCACTTTCTCATCATAGAAATTTCAGAATTAAGTAAATTAATTGAAGGTAGTAAACAAACATATGCTAAGGGGGAAATTTTTTATAGATTATGGGAACATCTGAAAAGTCAGTGACAGGAATTATGAAGCGCTTCTATTGGCCTTGTATTGATCAAGGAATTTGATGACAGATCCAACAACCAGTTAAATTGCCCCCAGTAGCTATACTTTCTGATAGTGTTACTACAGAGTTTTCTTTTCATCCTGAACACTGGGGCAAAAACATAGCTAGAAATAAAACAATAACTTTTCATTTTGATAGTGAGACAGACATTTGATAAACAGTGCAACTGAACCAGTAGCATGGGTCTTATAGACCTGGTCCAGCCTTTCGGCTCAGTTGTCTGTTACTGTCTTCTTCTCATCCTAGCTTGGTGATTCTTGTCTTAGTTGAAGCCAGGTGCTAGAGACAGGGGTCAAAGTCCATTCACCTGAATGAAAAATCAGCCGATAACCTTATGGATGTTCCCTTGTATGTTATTTGTTGCTTTTCTCTTGCTGATTTTAATATTTTCTCCTTATCCTTAATTTTTGTCAATTTGATTACAATATATGTTCCTCTTTGGGTTGATCCTGTGTGGTACTCTGCGCTTCCTGGACTTGGGTGACTGTTTCCTTTCCCAAGTTGGGGGAGTTTTCAATTATTATCTCTTCAAATAATTTCTCAGGTCCTTTCTCCCTTCTCTTTCTGGTACCCCTAATGTGAATATTAATGTGTTTCACATTGTCCCAGAGTTCTTATAAACTATCCTCATCTCTTTTCATTCTTTATTCTGTTCTGCAGTAGTGATTTTCACTAATCTGTCTTCTAGATACTGATCCATTCTTCTGCCTCATTTGGTCTATTCTTGGTTCCTTCTAGCATATTATTCATTTCAGTAATTGTATTCTTCAACTCTGTTTGGGTATTCTTTATATTTTCCAACTCTTTGCTAAAAACTTCACTCTGTGCATTTATACTCCCCTTGAGTTCTCTGACAGTCTTTGCCATCATTACTCTAAACTCTTTCTCAGATAGATTGCCTATCTCCTCATCACTTATTTCTTCTTCTGGGATTCTGTCTTGTGCTGCGGCCTGGAAGATATTCCTCTGTCACATCATATTGTCTATCTTTCTATTTGTATTTTTAGGTAGCTTAGTTACATTTCTTGACCTTAGAGAAGTAGATGTCTGTGGGAGACGTCCTATGCATCATTCCAGCAGTGCACTCCTCTCTTATCACCCAAGAGCCAGGATCCAGCTGGTCCACAGGCTTTGGGATTGTTGTTTTCTTATTTCTGGTATCTGCCCCCTGGTGGTTGAGGCTGGACTAGAGGCTTATGCAGGTTTCCTGGCAGGAGGAGTTGGTGCCTGCCCACTGCTGGGTGAAGCTTTGTTCTGGACCTCTGGTGGGTAGGGCCCTGTCTAGAGGCCTTTGGGTTCAGGAAGGAGTCTGCTGATGGGTGGGGCTGCATTCCCACCCAGTATGTTTTTTGGCCTGAGGCGTCCCAGCCCTTAAGCATACAGGCTGTTAAGTGGGGCTAGGTCTTGGTGCTAATGACCCAAGCAAGATGTCAGACTCCAGGAAAGCTCATGTAGAAAAACACTCTTGGGGTGTCTGCCACCAGCTTTTATGTCCCCTGAGTGAGCCACAGCTGTCCCCTAACTCCCCAGGAGATCCTCCAAAACCAGCAGACAGGCTCTGGCCCAGGTTCCTATGAAATCACTGCCTCTACCTTTGGACCTGGCATGCACAAGATTCTGTGTACCCTTCCCAAGACAGTGAAGTCTCTGTTTTCCCCAGTCCCGTGGGGCTCCTGGAGTTAAGCCCCACTGGTCTTCAAAACCAGATGTCTTGGGATCTATTCCTCCTCCCAGTGCTGGAACCCCGGGGTGGGGAGCCTGTTGCGGGGCTTAGAACTCTCACTCCTGTGGGAGGGCCTCTATGACTTAACTATTCTTCAGCTTGTGGGTGGCCTACCCCCAGGGCCTAATTATATCATGAGCACATGCCTCCTACCATCCTGCTGTGAGTCCCTCTCTATGCTTCCAGTTGAAGACCTTTTTTGCTAGGTCCTGCTCTCTTTTTTTTTTTTTTTTTTTTTGATGGTTGTTTAGCAGTCAGTTATGGTTTTGTTGTAGTCGCAAGAGGCAAGCTTGTGGTCCTACTACTCTGCCATCTTGACTGGAAAATCTAGATTGTATTCCACAGCAGCACTACTGACAACAGCCAAGACAAGGAAGCAACCTAAATGTCTATTGACAGATGAACAGATAAAGAAGTTGTGGTATATATACACAATGGAATACTACTCAGCCATTAAAAAGAATGCCATTTACAGCAACGTGGATGGACCTGGATATCATCATACTAAGTGAAGTAAACCAGAAGGAGAAAGAAAAGAAAATATCATATGATATCACTTATATATGGAATCTTAAAAAAAAAAGGCACAGAATGAACTTATTTACAAAACAGACATAGACTCACAGACATAAAAAACAAGCTTATGGTTATGGGGGTGGGGAGGGATAAACTGGGAATTTGGGATTTGTAGATATGAACTAATATATATAAGATAGATAAACAAGGACCTACTGTATAGAACATGGAACTATATTCAATATCTTGTAGCAACCTCTAATGAGAAAATATGAAATGGAAAATATATATATATATATGTATGTATAAATCACTCTGCTGTACACTAGAAACTAACAAACATTGTAAATTGACTATACTTCAATTAAATAAATGGGGTGGAAAAAAGAATAAGAGAACTGAGGGCAGGGAAGCCAAGCTGGTGGAGCTTCTAAACGTCTTTGGAATTATTTGTGCAGTCCGCTTCCCTGTGGTCCAAGGTTCAGGCATTTCTACTTCTGCAAACCATCAGACTGGCAGGCTTTCCCCCCAAATTCCCAACCACATCTCCAGCAGAGATGCACCTGCATCCCAACATTCCGTGGCCACCCTGGTTACTTCTCTCTGTAGCCAGCCACCACACTCCAATTTGCAGCCTCTACTATCTCGAAATGAAATACTTAGATCATGAAACCTCCACTGAGAATTCTTTAAGTGTTAATAAAATGCCCCCAATACATATATAGTGTAAAGGTGAAATAAAAGGAAGAAATTTACTATTAAAAGAATATCTATTTCACTATGCAAATGATGCTTGGGCTTGGTCCCAATAAGATTCAGCTACTCAAAGTGTGAAGCTCCCTAAGGCCCATGGCTGGCATTGCTTTGATGAAGAGATTCTGTGGTTTTCAGAATTGGAGCACAACTAATAAAGTGCCAAAAAAGCCAAGGACAATCTTCCAATTGACCCAGTAGTCGTATTCCTGGAGCATCAGCGTCTATTAATACACTTTACGTTTATATGCAAACTGGAATTGGGTTCTAGGCTCAGATTCATAGGCTTTCCTCCTGAAAACACACAGAACTTTGACTAGGAGAAGGTATCCAGGAACATTCTCCCCCGGGTGGCCCTGTCCTAGGCACAGCTTCCAAATAGCATCCCATTACTGTGACACCAAAATGCACGCACTTTTCCCAAAGGCCTCTGGGGTGCTTTGTACACCCTCCTCTCCTGGGAACCATTATCCTCTAATTGTTATCTTCTAGATGGTAAGCCCTTTTGAAATCCAATTATATTTGTTTTTCTTTTTAATCAGAGTACAGCTTTGGATGTAATCCCAAGAATTAACAGAGATTGTCTCTGAGAAGGAAATTGAAGAAAGGAAAGGAAAATCACTTGTCAGTATCTGCCCTTTTATCCTACTTCAGGTTTTTTTAAAATTTTTTAAAACTACTTTTTGAACTCATAGTTGGGTCATAGTCAATTTCCATAATCTCATTATCAAAAAGATTCCCACAGCTTACACATTACATTAAAAACAATGTATTGCTATGGACGGAAGGGTGTGATTTCTGAGATTTGCTCACATTACCTGGGGGAGCAAGTCCGTGGGAGTAGAGATGAACTGCTGGAGCTGGTGCTCTTACCCTGCTTCCCTTTGGGATCTGTTTGAAAACCTCAATAGTAACCATTTCTTTTTAATTATTTTTAATTTTTTTTCCTTAACAGAGGAACTGGGGATTTATCCCAGGACCTTGTGCATGCCAAGCACCTATCTACCACTGATCTGTATCTCTCCACTCAGATGGCTTACCCACCATTCCCTTCCCTGCTCTGCTTCCCCGCAGAGCTGATCACACCACATAATTTACACATCACGTCTACTGCTCATCATGGCCCATGTGCTTTACAGTCTGATTTAATGCTTCTTCAATAATAAAAGTGTTTCATTCTTTTCTGCATTTATGGAAAGGATATTCAGGGTTCACAGGAGATTTTTCTTTTAATGGTTTCCCCAACAGTATATAATTTGCTTACTCTGCCTCCTGTTCACCATGTCTCTCCCCCTAGAAGGTAAGTTCCATGTGGGCCGGAATCCATGTCTGGTTTTACTTGTTGATACTCAAAATTATATGAGTAGGTCGCATTTCATTTTTATTGGATAGAGTTAGTATAGAGGTTAAAAGCAGGATTCTAGAGACAGCCAGGCTAGGTTCAAATCCCAGTGCTGTCACCTTGGACAGGTCACTTGGCCTCAAGTTTTCTCACATGTGAAATGACGACATAGCAATTCCTACCTCAGGGACTTGCTACCCTGACTAGTAATAAAACTCTCCGTGAGGCCAGCTGGGGTCATTACTGGTTGGAGCACTCATTTAGGAAGTCAGATGAAATACATTTGGTTCCTACTGAAGCATGTTTTCTCCTATGCAATGATCTCAGGGACAGTGATGCCCGGCGCTTAAAGGTGACGGGAACTTTTACAGGAGGTAACAGATATGAGGCTTATGCAGGAAGCCTGACCAAAATAACTGCAGTTGTTCAGCACCAAATGCCTTACAGCAGGTTAGGGACACTCCAAGGGGCCACTGGTCCCAAAGACTAGTGACAGATTCTGGATCTCAGCGCCTCTGCCCCCTCCCTCCTCTGCCGCATCTGATTCCTACCGTAGTTACCCAGGGGTCAGAACATACCCTGAAAAGGGGGTGACTAGAGAGTATGGGAGGGCAGGACGGGGAGGGGCTGGCTTGTAAGATTGGGCAAGGCAGAGGGCGGAGGCAGCAGGGTAGTAAGAAGGGAGGGGCAGGCAGAGACTGACTGGTAATAGGGAGTATTGGGAGGGAGGGTGGGGGCTGGTGCTGGGTATTAAGAAGGGAGGGCCTGGCCAATTAAAAGGGCAGTGGAGATGGGGGCCCCTGAGTCAAAGTGAGAGCCCCCTGGCGAGGAGCACTGGAGGAGATGCAGGGTAAGACTGGCGGTTGGTGAGGCCACGGAGGAGGTTGGCTGCTGGGTTTGGTGGTGCACATGGCGGAAGGGGGGACTGACATGGACTGCTGGCAAGGTCCAGCTGGTAGTGGTGAAGTTGGGAAGCCAGCTGACCGAACTTAGGGGTTGACAGAGTTGAGATGTGGGTGGTAGGGGTGGGGCTGGCGGAGGCTGCAGGTCCCTGATGTTGATACTGGCTCTCCAGCAGTCAGAGTCAGGCCTGGAGAGGAGACCATGGACGCCTCGGCCTCCAGGGTCCCCCCGCTGGAGACGGAACCGGAGGAAGTGCTGGGCCTGAGCCAACTGCCCCCGGAGCTGCTCCTGGCGGTGCTGAGCCTCCTGCCCCCGCGCACGCTGCTCGGCCGCTGCCGCCAGGTGTGCCGGCGCTGGCGCGCCCTGGTGGACGCCCCGGGCCTGTGGCTGAAGATCCTGGCCCGGGACCACCGCGCCCTGTGGCCGGTCGTCCGCAGCTGCCTGCCGCGCGCCGACGCCGCCAGTGCCTGCCTCCTGGGCCGCTTCTGCGCGCGCGGACCCATAGGACGCAACCTGCTGTGCAAACGTGAGAGAGAAGGTGGGGAGCCCAGGAAAGAGGATCGTCCTCAAGGGAGCGGGTCGGAGGGGCTGGAGGGGCGGGACCACACGGGAAACCACTGGACTTCTCCCTGGGACCGCGGACAGCTGGAGGACGAGTAACCGAGACATAAATATTTTTGTTTAACAGGAAGCCTCTGGAAATCAATGGTGGTGCAGGATTTGGACGACCTGGATATGGAGGAAAGCTGGGAGGTTATGCCTAGGGCCCCTTTGCGGATCTGCTTCCGGTCTCCCTACAGGTTAATACCTTTTATCCCCCAAGGGCCAGCGGGTTGGTTGTGAGTCTTTGCCTAGTCTCATTCACCTTTCGCCCTCTTTTGTAGGTGGTATCATAAGAAGAAGCAAGTGTTGGACCTGGAGGAGGAGGGTTTCTGGCCCGAACTCCTGGATAGTGGCAAGATTGAGATTTGTTTCTCTGACTGGTGAGTGTGATGATAAAAATAGCCCTGGGCTGAGCTCTGCTCTTTTACAGGTGACTCCTCCATCCAGGCCTCCTAACACAATCCCTTAGGATAAAGCAGGTCAGGGAATGACTTAACCACCATCAGAGCTTTAGGAATTAGCAGAGTGCCCTCTCTGAACCCCTCTCCTATCCCCCAGAGGGAACTGAATTGGAAGATATCAGGCAGGGTCCAATACAGAGGACGTGGGCTCAACTCAGACTTGTCTATGGATGAGATGATTCTTGCTTTCGGACGAGGCAAGATAGGATCGTTGGGTAAGAGTTCAGATTCTGGAGCCAGACCCTCAGGTTCGCACCCTGGCTTTGCTGCTTTGTGGGGCAAGTCAATGTGCCTCAGTTTCCCTATCTTCATAAGACAAAGTTATATGTCAAGCACACAGCCAGTGCTTTGAAGTGTGAGCTGCTTAGGAACTCCTATGATCCGTGGGTGGCTGTTCCCTATTGTGAGACCATCTATGTGGGTGTGGCCAGCAGCCACCAAATCACATTGGCAGGCCATCCAATATGACCCAAGGACCCCAGGCAAACAAAGATACTCCTGTCAGCATAATATTCAAAGAGTCCAGAGATTACCTCCCCAAAGCAGAGGGCAAAGACCATACCTTTGGACAAGCCTATGGGGGAGGTAACTTGAAGAGCACTGCTAGTTCATCAGTGCAGGTGAGCCAAGCCCCCAAGTGACAGAGATGGTGCTAGTCCCTGGGACCACATTTTGGATTTGCACACATGGGAAGTCCAGCCAGGTGGAGGAGGCAGGCCCAGCCAAAGAGATGGGTGGCAAGTCCAGCCTTCAAGTTCTCCCTTTTCCCACAGGTGGACAGACCAACAAGACATTAACTCTATATATCGGCTAACTATCCAACTTCTAGATGCCAACCAGGCCATTCTGGATCAATTTTCTACTACGCTTTTCCCCATCCGGAACAGGAGACACACTTCCTTCCTTGAGGTGAGTCTCTGATGGGGTGAGGGGAAAGGAATGTGGGGCTTATGATGATCAATTTATTTCTCCATAAAAAATTTGCCCTAAAGTTTAGTGGCTTCATACCAACAGCTGTGATTCTATCACCGCTCCTGGTTTCTGAGTGGGGCTCTGCTGGGAGCTTCTGGCTCCAACTCTCACGCAGTTGCATTTAGACACTGGCTGGAGCTGGGGGCAGGGTGGGGTGCAGTGTGCACACAGCAGCTGGTGGTTGGCCAGCATCTCCTGGTTTAGTCTCAGAGCTTGGCCGTGGGACCTCTGTCCGTGGCCTAGTTTGGGCTTCCTCACAGCATGGTGGCTTCAGGCCAGTCAGACTGCTTCCTGGGGGCTCAGGGCTCCCCCATGAGGGTTCTGGAGAAACCAGCAGAAGCTGCATTGCCTTTCTGACCCAGCCTTGGAGGTCACTAGGTGAAAGTTACTCAGCATCATGTCTATCACACTGTTGGTTACAAGCAAACCCGCCCAGATTCAAGGGGAGTGGGGATTAGACACCAACCCTGGATGAGGAGTGGTCTGATTCTAGAAGTACAGGGGGCACTGGAGGAGCTGTCGCAGCCGTCTGTGGGAAATTCCACCTGCCAGAAGGCCCCAACCTCAGCTTTTGAGGGCAAGGCCATGGCACAATGGGACTTACCTCTTTCTCTGCCTACAGGTCAGCCATGTGTTCTCCAACCTCAAGACAGGTGTCCGCTTTGTGTCTCTTGAACACTGGGTCCGTGAAATGGAGTTCTGTTCCAAACATTATGGAATCTATCTGCCCAACTCCAGTGTGATCGTGCAGGTCGTTCTGTCCTAGTCAAAGGACTGTCCTTGCAAAACCACCTGACTGCCTTCCAGGAGCTGCGACCATTGGCTGGCACATCTCGTTCATTAATCAAGGGCTTGTAGCTCCCTGGCATCTTGTCTCCTGAGTCCATTCAAGGGTCTTATTGGGCCCTGTCTTCAGGTTCTGGAAGCTACTAGAAGGGTTCCTCCATCAGATTTAACTGCTGCTGTTTCTCTAAGGCAGCCCCTTGTTCTAGAGTGGAGACCCCCGGGTGAGCACAGGGAAATTCTGGAACTGGAGAGGACTCCTCACCATTCCCCCAAGGCCCTTCTGTTTCAGCCCCAGTCCCCTCTGCCCTTGTCTCCCCTGTTTCTGCTCAAGAGGCTTTATCGCTGCCTCCCGGGAAGCCTCCTCCTCCTCCTCTCTGACTGGAACCTCGTCCCTATGGCTGAGAGAATTCCCTCCTCCTCAGGTGGTGGACTTAACCTCCTGAGGTTTCAAGACTGGGACCAGGACTCACAGCTGAAAGTCACCTACCTCAAAACAAGTTTGAAGTTTGACGTTTCTGCCTACTCTGTGAAAAATGAAGTGGTCCCCTGAGCCCAACTCTACCCCAAATTATATGGTGTATAAAATTCTTTTGTTATTTTTAAATCCTTTTGAAATACTGGCAGCACTATATCTGCCAACCATAGATAATAAATGTATTATTTTGACAAGTGTCTCAGATCTTTTTAATAGAAATACAATGTTGCTGTCTTTCTCTGACTATGGGTTCAGAGTGAAGAGTTGTTCCAAATGAGGAGGGAAAACTCGACAAAAGAAAACACCAAGATGTTCCATCAAGGTGGAAAGAGTGGAAGAGTTAGAACCCTATTTCCTAAACCCTAAGGGAAGCACCCCAGCAAAGGTTATCAATCAGGGTTAAAAGCATTAGGCAGGTGGCAGGTGTGGGTATAGTGTCACAGCGACACTACATTGTGACTTTCTAATCCTGAAGGTGAGAGAGAACCAGGCACTGACAGGATTAGGCTGTCCCCACCCCAGCCCAGGGGCCATGACCTCACTGCTGCTGGATCCCTAAGAAGTTCCAGGTCTCCTGATGTGATGCAAATAATGTGAGGTCCCCACCCTGAACTTCACCCCTTACCATGCAGATGCACCCCAAGGGGGAGATTCTCTGCCAGGATCATCCAAAAGGGACTGTGACAATTGAAACAGACCTAAGAGTCAGGACCACATGTGGTGTGAGTCTTCTAGGAGTAAATACTGGTTTGGTTGGACAATTCAGCTCTGGATGACATTTTTAAAAATAGTTTGCTTTCTTTTTTATTGACATATAGTCCATTTACAATGTTGCGTCAATTCTGGAGGATATTTTGGGATCAACTGGAGGAATCTGAAACATAGGAGAGGCATTTCCAGGAAGAGAAAGGTGGAGACCATGCCTGAAAGAAAAGCCACCACATAATTTTGAGATAACCCTTATGTGTCCTATTGTACATAATATGCATATATGTAGGTATGTGTGTATTACATATAGCAAATTAAATTGAACTGACATACTTATATATATTTGTATGTATCCTTGTATTTGTATTCTGGATTACTTTCTGGAGATATATATTCAGTAGAAAAAGAATATGAGTTAAACAGTTACAAAGTTATCCCAATGGTAATTGGTGGATAGCGGTAATTTTGTACCTACTGATTTTGCGTGGGTACTTAACAGATTAACATCAGGGGAAGGGGGATGAAAGGTGCACAGAAACTCTGTACTACCTTTGCAAGTCTTCTGTAAGTCTAATTTTATTTCAAAAGAAAAAGCTAAAATAGTGTTAAATTTTAATGTTTTAATTGAAATATAGTTGATTTACCATGTTGTATTAGTTTCTGGTGTACAGCACAGTGATTCAGTTATACAAATATACATTCTTTTTCATTACAGGTTACTACAAGCTATTGAATATAGTTTCCTGTGCTATACAGCAGGACCTGGTTGTTTATCTATTCTGTACATAGTAGTTTGAATCTTTCAATCCCAAACTTCCAATTTATCCTTACCCTACTTTGTCTCTTGGTAACCATAAGTTTGTTTTCTATGTCTGTGAGTCTCTGTTCTGTAAATAAGTTCATTTCTATCTTTTTGTTTTGTTTTGTTTTAGATTCCACATAAAAGTGACATCACATAGTATTTGACTTTCTCTGACTTACATCACTTAGTACGATAATCTCTAGTCCATCCATGTTGCTGCAAATGACATTATTTCATTCATTTTTATGGCTGAGTAGTATATATATATATATATATATATATATATATATATATACATGCCACAACTTCTTTATCCAGTCATCTGTCGATGGACATCTAGGTTGTTTCCACGTCTTGGCTATTGTCAATAGCGCTGCTATTAACATTGGGGTGCATGTATCTTTTCGAATTAGAGTTTTCTCCAAATATATGTCAACAGTGGGATTGCTGGATCATGTGGTAAGTCTATTTTTCATTTCTTAAGGAGCCTCCGTACTGTTCTCCATAGTGGATACACTACTTTACATTCCCACCAAGAGTGTAAGAGGGTTCTCTTTTCTCCACACCCTCTTCAGCATTTATTATTTGTGGACTTTTTGATGATGGCCACTCGGCCTGGTTTGAGGTGATACCTCATTGTAGTTACGATTTGCATTTCTCCAATAATTAGTGCTGTTGAGCATCTCTTCCTGTGCCTGTTGTCCATCTGTATGTCTTCTTTGGAGAAAGATCTCTTTAGATCTTCTGCCCATTTTTGGATTAGGTTGTTTGTTTTTGTCTTTTATTGATATTGAGTTGTATGAGCAACTTGTATATTTTGGAAATCAATCCCTTTGGTCTCATCATTTGCAAATATTTTCTCCCATTCCATAGATTGTCTTTCTGTTTTCCTTATTGTTTCCTTTGTAAGAGCAAAGAGCAAAGCTAAAACAATTTTAAAGAGAGAAAGAAACTACTGTGTGCTGAATTTTGGAGCTGTAGCAAAAAAGGAATAGCCAAAATTACCTGAAGCTCCTATTAAAACCCTCCTCCCTGTTTCTACTGTCTATGTGAGGTGAAATTTTCTACATGAACATCAACCAAAGTGACATATGGAGACAGACTGGAGCAGAACCAGATGTAAGGAGAATCTGCCTGTCTCCTGGTAAGCCAGACAGCAAAGAGACTTAAAAAGATGTAAAACAATGCCACTCTTCTCACTCCATTTCCTTTCTGTGTAGATTGTAGTTATTTACCGCGAAAAATGTCATTTAGCTTACTATTGAATGGGTTTATAATCACCCATTTTTAAATTATTTAATCAGTAGTTTCAAATGCCCCCTTTTTAGTTTCTGATATGGTGACTATTACAAATGCAACTCACATAAACTAAAGCTCTCTGAGGTTATAATCTTTAGCTGTGCAAAAGCTTCCTGAACAAAAACCTGTGAAAACCACGCCACACGCCAAGATCTGCTTTGCTGCCTCACAGGTAATATCTCATTGACTCCTCACATTTAGGTCTCACTAATATGACTCCTTTGATGAGAAGGCTGAGGCCAGAGAGGTTAAGTCAGTTGCCCAAGGTCACACAGCAGGTAAGCAGCAAAGCTGGGATTAAAACCCAGGAAGTCTGGGTGCAAAGGGTCCAAGTCCAGGGTCTTACTACCCCTGTGCACCAGCACCCCAAGATCAAGGACCAGGAGGCAGCTTTGTGGGAACACAAGGAGCAATCACACAGTGAGTAATGACAACAGCAGCCCCCTTAGAAGACTGCTAACTATAGTCTGGGCACCAGAATCATTTCCCACACAGGCAGATGCACCCATTTAACAGAGGCAGATAACTGAGGCTCAGGAAGAACCACCAACCTAGGCTCCCACAGCAGCCAGTGTGGGGTTCCTGAGCCCCCAGGTGACTGGACATTGATGGGAAATGCCCAGGAATGAGTGGAAGACACTTACTTGGAAAGGGCAGGTGGATTTGCACCAGGGCACCTTGCTGAGAGCCTTTGGGAAACCCAGGACTCCCAGGGAGAATGAGAGGAGCAGACAGAGGCAGAGCCAGAGGGATGAAGAAAGCACCTGGTCAGGGGGGTTGATGGGGAGCAGAGAGGGGAAGGGGAAGATTCCAGAGTGAATCAGATTTCCTCAGGGACAGCAGGAGGGGCTGGGAGGATGGGGAAGGGAGGGGAATCATGCAGCCTCACAGGGAAGGAGGCAGGATGGCAGAAATCACAATTCCAGGAGAATTTCTTCTACAAGAGAAAAGGAAACCACACTAACATGGAATCAGGAGGCCAGAAAGGGGAGCTCTTATGCAGGTACCCCAACATGTCAATACAGGGAAGAGACCTACCTTGCATCTCTGGAAGTGATGCTACTACAGCCAACAGGAGGACAGATTTTCTTCTTGCCTGGCAACAGCTCAGCCAATGAGAGACTGTCACAACTTGGCCAATGAAAAACCTCTACACTCAGAGCATCTCCTTTTCTCCAATGAATTTTTGTTTATAACAGTCCCCTCAAACTTTCCCTCTCTCCATAAAAAAGTTCTCTCCTTTGCTATAGGGGGCTTGTACGTGGTTCACCATTGTTGCACATCCCAAATTGCAATTTCTTGCTGTTTCTGAGTAAACCCAGTTTTGCTGATAAAATAACTGGTGATTTTATAGTTTTAGGTTAACACATGTCATGTTGTAGCCATACATTCATCTCTATCAGGTGAAGCCAAACGATTCTCTAATGTAGTATTCCCACCCTCACACCCACAAGCCATGTAAGAGAGCGCCAATCAATTGCTCCACACTCTCGCTAGCATTAGTTTACTTGTGTTTGATTTGTTCTTGGTTTTTCGCTTTTTGGTTTCAACCATGCTGGTGGATATGTAGTAGTTGTAATTTGCATTTCCCTCTTGATTAAGGAGGCTGAGCACCTTTTCATGTGTTTATTTTAATTTGTGGTCAATCTTTTTTTGTATATATATATATTTATTGAAGTACAGTCAGTTTACAATGTTGTGTCAATTTCTCATGTATAGCATAATGCTTCAGTCATACATGAACATACATATATTCCTTTTCATATTTGTAGTCAATCTTTTTTTAATCTATACCTCTACCCATTCTCCCAGGGGATTATTCTAATGTAATCCCAGACAGCCTATCATTTCCTCCAAAAATACTTTAATATTATCTTTAAAAGATAAGGTCTATCCCTTTTTAAAGGGAACTGCAACAACTTTGTCCACTTGGGAATTATTAATGTCTTTTTAACTATATGGGATGACCTTTAATTACAAAATGGGCCATCAGCGGTATGCAGTAATGTTACTGGGCGTGGTATACCAGATGCCGCAGCCCTGGCTGAAGCCCTTGGTAGGGATGCTCACCTGGTCTGCTGTTTTGGATATTCTGGCTAGACAGTCCTGAGGGCATTAGGTATGGTGGATTCCTCTGGAAGGAGGCAGCCCCTCAGTACCCTCCAGGGCCATCTCCCCTTCCAGGGAGGGCCCTCCTACCCCTCACCCTCCACTTTGTGCAGACCCTCCCTACTCACTGCTGTCCCTCCAGGCCCTCCTTGGTCCTTCCAGCAACTTGCCCCTCTCAGCTCTTTCTTTTCAAAGCCTGCTAGGTGTGTGTCCCATTGGAACAGGTTGGTGTTTTGATCTTTAAAGCCTCTTCTGTTGTTGTTATGTTTAACCTAGAAAATTACCTCTGGCCTGAACTTTTCTTAAGGTCTTGATTATTTCTAAGTGTGGCTTCAGTAGGAGGAATTCCTTTTTTAGGGCAAAGAAGTTTTGTGGGATTTGTGGCTCTTTTCTGCTTTTGACCCCCGAGAGGCTGGGTTGGGCGGGGAGCTGAGAGGGTTTTACCTGAAATTCCATCTCCCCACCAATATCCACACACCCCGCCCCCTCAAAGGAGAGAAGGGCCTGCCAGGGCTAAATTGCCTCGGGGAAGGAGCTAGATTACTGAAACCATCTAATAAATCCTACCTCTAGGGAGTTAGCCTCCTTTCAAATCTGTCCCACCCTTCCGAAAGAAGAGATGTGTTAACTAGTTACCTGCTCCCCTCAACACCCCCTCCCCCGCCTTTCCACATACGAGGCCCATTCCCAGTCCAGTTCCTTTCCTGGAATGATCACATCGTGAAGCTTGCCTCCCCACTCCTGTTAACAGGATAGGAGAACCGGGGTCAGGAAAGCCAAGGTCGTGGAGCTTCTAATGTCATTGGAACTATTGATGCATAGGAGAACCGGGGTCAGGAAAGCCGGGGTCAGGAAAGCCAATGTCGTGGAGCTTCTAATGTCATTGGAACTATTGATGCAGCCTGCCTCCCAGTGCCCTGAGATTCAGGAATTTTCCACTTCTGCGAACCAGACTGGCAGGGTTTTTCCCCCAACTTCCCAACCACACCTCCAGCAGTGAGATGCACCTGCGTCCCCACTCACCTGGCCATACTGGTTGCTTCTCTGTCAGAGCCAACCAACCCCTACCACCGTAGGTAGTAAATAATGTCTCGTGCAGCCTTTACTATCTTGAAATGAAATACTTAGATAGTGAAACTGCCTCACCTGAGATTCTTTAAATGTTAATAAAATGCCCCTCATACATATATAGTGTAAATGTGAGGGAAAAGGAGAGAAATTTATAATTAAAAGAATACCTATTTCAATATGGAAACGATGCTTGGGCTTGATCCCAATAAGATTCAGCTACTCAAAGTGTGGTCCACAGAGTGCAGCCATCAGCATCCCTTGCGAATTTATTACAAATGCAGACCTGATTCAGAGTTCAGATTTTTAAATCTCCCCTGGGAATATGATAGAGCCCCAAGATTTTCGGACCTCTCTGTGGATCCCTAAAGCTTCGTAAGACACACAGTGGGTACCACCATGATGAAGAGATCCTGTGGTTTTTCTCACCTGCGGCACAAGCAGCAAAGTGCCGACAAAGTCAAGGACAATCTTCTGATTAACCCAGTAGCTGCATTCCTGGAGCATCAGTGTCTATTAACACACTTTACATTTACATGCAAGCTGGAATTGGGTTCTAGACTCAGATTCACAGGATTTCCTCCTACATGGAAACATACAGAACTTTGACTAGGAGGAGGAATCCAGGACCATTCTCCCCCGGGTGGCCCTGTCCTAGGCACCGCTTCCAAATAGCATCCCATTACTGTGACACCAAAATGCACCCACAACTTTCCCCAAATGCCCCTGGGGTGCTTTGTACACCCTCCCCTCCTGGGAACCATTATCCTCTAATTGTTATCTGCTAGGTGGTAAGCCCTTTTGAAATCCAATTATATTTGTTTTTCCTTTTAATCAGAGTACAGATTTGGATATAATCCCAAGAATTAACAGAGATTGTCTCTGAGAAGGAAATTGAAGAATGGAAAGGAAAATCACTTGTCAGTATCTGCCCTTTTATCCTACTTGAGGTTTTTTAAACTATTTTTGAACTCATAGTTGGGTCACAGTCAATTTCCATAATCTCATTATCAAACAGATTCCCACAGCTTACACATTACATTAAAAATAAACTATTGCTATGGACAGAACGGTGTGATTTCTGAGATTTGTTTCAAATTCCCTAGGAGAGCAAATAGAGGGGAGTAGACATGAAGGTAGATTGGTCTGGAGTGAACTGTTGGAGCCAGTGCTCTTACCCTGTTCTACTTTGGGATCTGGTTGAAAACCTCAATAGTAAACATTTTCTTGAAAATCCATGTATTGAAAAAAAAAATTAGGCCCATATAATTGTCAATTCATCTCTCGGAATTCAGGGTCTCCCCACCCAGACTGCTTACCCCCCATTCCCTTCCCTGCTCCACTTTTCCACAGCACTGATTCCCTTTCAACACAGGACATAATTTACATGTGACGTCTACTGCTCACCATGACTGTGTGCATTACAGTCAGATTCAACACTTCAATAATAAAACTGTTTCATCTTTTCTATGTTTGTGGAGAGGATTCTGGGGAGAGGGTGTTGGCAGGAGATTTTATTTTTAATGATTTCCCCAACAGCGTATAATTGGTTTTCTCTGCCTCCTATTTACCATGTCTCTCCCCTAGAAGGTAAGTCACATGTAGGCAGGAATCCACGTCTAGTTTTACTTCCTGATACTTAAAATTGTATGTATAGCTCACATTTTACTTTTATTGGGTAGAGTTTGTATAGAGGTTAAAAGCAAGGATTTTAGAGGCAGCCTGGCTAGGTCTGAATCCCAGCTGTGTCAGCTACTAGCTGTGTGATCTTGGGTAGGTCACTTGGCTTCAGTTTTCTCACCTGTGAAGTGGGTACATACCATTATCTACTACAGGATGTTGCTACCCTCACTGGTAGAATAAATGCTCGCTGAAGGTTGGCTGGGGTTATCACTGGTTAGAGCACTCAATCAGAGAATCAAATAGAAATGCATTTGGTTCCTGCTGGAGCCTGCTTTCTCCTGTGAAGTGATCTCAGGCATAGTGTTGCCCGTCCCTTAAAGGTGACGGGAATTTTTACAGGCATTAACGGATATGAGGCCTCCTGCCCGGATACCTGACCAAAGTAACAGTAGTTGTTCAGCGCCAAGAGCCTTACAGCTGAGTTAGGGACACTCCAAGGCACTACTGGTGGGGAGTAAGAAGGGTCAACTCTGGAACCTGGCCATCCCTGGAATCTGGCCATCCCCACCTCCACCCTAGTCTATGCGGTTAGATTTACCCTGCAGGCCAAATACAGCCTGAAGGAAGGGGTGTCTGGAGAATAGGAGGATGGGTCTGGGAGGGGCTGGCTTGGTAGTCTGGGCAGTGTAGGGGAGTGGATGGCAGGACAGTAAGAAGGGAGGGGCAGGCAAATAAAAAGGGCTGCGGAGGTCATGGGAGCAAGTGAGGCAAAGTGAAGGCCCACCAACGAGGAGATCTGGCTGAGATGCAGGGTTAGGACTTGGGGGTCCGCGAGGCCGCAGAGGGGGTTGGCCGCTGCCTGCGGTGGTGCGCGTGGCGGAGAGGGGCTGAGATAGTCCGCCCGACAAGGATGGGTTGGGAATCTGGGGACTTTAGGGACTTGAGGACCGGGCTGGGGGTGGTGAGGATGGGGAGGCAGCTGGCGGGGTTAAGGCTGACTGTCTTGGGGAGTGAACGGCAAGGGCGGGACTGGCTGTGGCTGCAGGTCCCTGACACCTGGACTCTGAATCTCTCCCACTGGCAGCAGGGGCTGGTGAAGAGAACACGGACGCCTCGGCCTTCACGGGCCATCCCGTCGGGGTCCCCGCGCCAGAGCCGGAACCGGAGGAAGTGATGGGCCTGAGCCAACTGCCCCCGGAGCTGCTCCTGGCGGTGCTGAGCCTCCTGCCCCCGCGCACGCTGCTCGGCCGCTGCCGCCAGGTGTGCCGGCGCTGGCGCGCCCTGGTGGACGCCCCGGGCCTGTGGCTGAAGATCCTGGCCCGGGACCACCGCGCCCTGTGGCCGGTCGTCCGCAGCTGCCTGCCGCGCGCCGACGCCGCCAGTGCCTGCCTCCTGGGCCGCTTCTGCGCGCGCGGACCCATAGGACGCAATCTCCTCCAAAATCCCAAGAGCAAAAGTGGGGAGCCAGGGAAAGGGGTCCCTCACGGGAGCCGGCGGGAGAGGCTGGAGGGGCGGGGCTGCACGGAACACCCATGAGACTTATTCCTGCTCTGGCAGGACTGGGGGGAGCTCGGACATAAACCTTTTTTATTTAACAGAAGGCTTCCAGAAATGGACCGTACCGGGCGTTCAGGATGGCTGGTCCCTGCAGGATAAAGCCGGGCTCACGTATGTGTTCCCTTTTTTGAGCACCTTTGTGCCCTCCTACAGGGAATGCCCCTACTCCCCAAGGGCCAGGGCGTTGTGAATCCTTGCCTGTTCTCATTCCATCTCTCTCCATCATTCTTAGGTATTGTTACCGGAAGAAAGTGTTGGACCTGGAGGAGGAGGGTCTGTGGCCCGAACTCCTGGATAGTGACAAGGTTGAGATTTCTGTCTATGACTGGTGAGTGTGATGACAAAAACAGCCCTTTTGCTGAGCACTGCCCTTTCACAGGTGACTCCATTCAGGCCTCCTAACAACCCCTTAGGATAAAGCAGGTCAGGAAATGACTTAACCACCATCAGAGCTTTTAGGAATTAGCAGAGTGCACTCCCTGAACCCCTCTCCTAGCCCCCAGAGGGAACTGCATTGGAAGATGTCAGATGGGGTCCAATACAGAGCACTTGGGCCCAACTTAGACTTGTCTGTGGATGCTCCTTGCTTTAGGAGGGGGCAATACCGGATCATGGGGTAAGCATTCAGATTCTGGAGCCAGAACTCCCAGGTTCACACCCCAGCTTTGCAGCTTTGTGGCCCTGGGCAAGTCAGTGTGCCTCAGTTTCCCTGTCTTCGTAAGACGGGGTTACATGACAAGCACACAGCCAGTGCTTTGAAGTGTGACTGTTTTAGGAAACCCTCATGATCCATGATCCTGTGGGAAAGTGTCTTTGAAGACCTCGAATTGACAAGCTCAGGAAGGGGAGGCGACTTTCCCTGGTGGCACAGCTAGGGCTTGGCAGGACCTGGCATTAGGTTCATAGCTGTCTGACTCCAGGGCTTGTGGTCTGAAGGGATGGTCTTGAAACTGGGGTCCATTGATGACCCTCCAAGGGATACATGATCCAGATGATTTTAAGGGAGGCAAATTGAATTCTTCCACAGTTTTATGTTCCCTGTTATAAACTGATCGTCTACCGATGCAGTCTTTGTTGGAAGAATGATATGGTTATGGTTTCCCAATTCCTATGTCACAGTCCTCCTCCATTTTTATAGAAAGCCCCTCAGTACAGCATACAGGCTGTAAAGAGTACTGGTGACACAGGCCAACTGACCATGTGAAATTTTGGTCTTACCAGATTCACCTTCAATGAAGACTTCATAAACTTCCTCTCTCTGAAAGCCCATCTCATTAGCAGATCTATTTACAATCAACTTCTGTTTTTAACTCAATCCTTTTAGCAAAGAATTATAGCATGTTTGTGTTGCTTTGAGCAATGGTGTGTCTTTTATAATAGTGATTCCCAAATTTTGCCATATATCATCTGGGAACATTTCAAAGCCTGGGTCACATTCCACATCCATTAAATCTGGGGTAAGAGAGCCAGCCACCAACATCTTTCAGAATTTTACAGCCAACTACAAAGTCGGAGGGTACAATCCCAAGACCACCTTCCAACGGCCAATGTGGGGGGTTCCTGCAACCACCCTCAGGTGCAGTAACTGACTAGAAAGACATAGAACTCACGGAAAACTAGTATACATGTAGTTTATTACAGGGAAAAGATACAGATGAAAATTAGACAAGGGGAAGGGTCACCAGGCAGCATCCAGGGAAGAATCCAATTCCAGACTTCTGTTGCCCTCTTGGGTAAGCCTATGGGAAGAGCAGTGCTCGGACCTACATCACTTCTGAAATGACTGTGTGCATACCAGCTGGGGAGCTTGTTTAGGGCAGACAGATTCATCGGGTAGGCACTGGGGCCACGCTCCCAAGTGACACTGATAGTGCAAGTTGCAAGGACCACAGCACCATTTTGGATTTGCATGCATGGGAGGGCCATTAGGGTGGAGGAGGCAGACACTCAGAGATGGGGCGGTAGTCTACTCTTCAAGGTCTCCCTTCTCCCACAGGCGGACAGACCGACAAGGCACTGACTGTATATATCAGCTAATTGTTCGACTTCTAGATGCCAACCAAGCTGTCCTGGATCACTTCTCTCCTAAACCTTTCCCCATCCGGAAGTGGAGAAACAGTGTCTCCCATCAGGTGAGTCTCTGACAGGGGAGTGGAGAAAGGATGCTGGAGCTTGTCATGAACTATTGCTGCATAACATTGCCTCCAAGTTTAGTGGCTTAATACCAACAGCTGTGATTCTATCACCTCTCCTGGTTTCTGAGTGGGGCTCTGCTGGGAGCTTCTGGCTCCAACTCTCATGTAGTTGCATACAGAGACTGGCTGGAGCTGGGGGCAGGGTGGGGTGCAGTGTGCACACAGCAGCTGGTGGTTGGCCAGCATCTCCTGGTTTAGTCTCAGAGCTTGGCCGTGGGACCTCTGTCCGTGGCCTAGTTTGGGCTTCCTCACAGCATGGCGGCTTCAGGCCAGTCAGACTGCTTCCTGGGGGCTCAGGGCTCCCCCATGAGGGTTCTGAAGAATCCAACAGAAGCTGCATTGCCTTTCTGACCCAGCCTTGGAGGTCACTAGGTGAAAGTTACTCAGCATCATGTCTATCACACTGTTGGTTACAAGCAAACCCGCCCAGATTCAAGGGGAGTGGGGATTAGACACCAACCCTGGATGAGGAGTGGTCTGATTCTAGAAGTACAGGGGGCACTGGAGGAGCTGTCGCAGCCGTCTGTGGGAAATTCCACCTGCCAGAAGGCCCCAACCTCAGCTTTTGAGGGCAAGGCCATGGCACAATGGGACTTACCTCTTTCTCTGCCTACAGGTCAGCCATGTGTTCTCCAACCTCAAGACAGGTGTCCGCTTTGTGTCTTTTGAACACTGGATGTGGGACTTGGAGTTCTGCTCTGAGCAATGCGGAGTCTATCTGACCAACTCCAGTGTGATTGTGAGCATCCGACTGTTCTAGCCGAGGATTGTTCTTGCAAAACAACCTGACTGCCTTCCAGGAGCTGTGAACATTGGCTGGGACATCTCATTCGTTAGTCAAGAGCTTATAGCTCCCTGGCATCCTAGGATCTCCTGGGTCCAGTTAAGGGTGCTTTTGGCTGAACCTGTCTTCAGGTTCTGGAAGTTACTAGAAGGGTTCCTCCATCAGATTTAACTGCTGCTGTTTCTCTAAGGCAGCCACTTGTTCTAGAGTGGAGACCCCTGGGTGAGCACAGGGAAATGCTGGAACTGGAGAGGACTCCTCACCCTCCCTCCAAGGCCCTTCTGGTTCAGCCCCAGTCCCCTCTGCCCTTGTCTCCTCTGTTTCTGCTCAAGAGGCTTTATCGCTGCCTCCCGGGAAGCCTCCTCCTCTCTGACTGGAACCTCCTCCCTATGGCTGAGAGAATTCCCGCCCCCGTGGATGGTGAACTTAACCTCCTGAGGTTTCAAGACTGGGACCAGGACTCACAGCTGGAAGTCACCTACCTCAAAAAATGTTTAGAGACAGATGTTTCTGCCCACTCTGTGAAAAGTGAAGTGGTCCCTGAGCCCAGCTGTACCCTGAATTGTATGGTGTATAAAATTCTTTTGTTATTTTGAAATTCTTTTGAAATATGGAGAGAATAAATGAGCAATATTTCTGCCAACCATAGGCATAAATGTATTATTTTGCCAAAAGAGCAGATCTTTTTAATAGACACACAATGTTACTGCCTTGATGAATACTTGGTTCAGAGTAAGTAGTGTCCCAGTTGAGGAAGAAAAACTCTTACAGAAGAAAGCACGAACAGAAGGTCTTCTCCAGTGGAAAGAGTGAAAGAGAGCCCTATTTCCCAACCCTAAGGGAAGCATCCCACCAAAGGTTATCAATCAGGGTTAAAAGCATTTGGCAGGCAGCAGGTGTGGGTACAGTGTCACAGCGACACCACGTTGTGAGTTTCTAGTCCTGAAGGTGAGAGAACCAGGCACTGGCAGGATCAGCCTGTCCCCACCGTAGTCCAGGGCCATGACCTCACTGCTGCTGGATCCCTAAGAAGTTCCAGGTCTCCTGATGTGATGCAAATGAGGTGTGCTGTGAGGTCCCCACCCTGAACTGCCTTCCCACCTTGCAGACACACCCAGAGGGGGCGGTGTTCTGCCAGGACCATCCAAGGGGACTGTGACAATTGAAACAGACCTAAGAGTCATGACCACATGTGATATGTGGTCCTGGAGTAGATACTGGTTTGGACAATTCAGCTCTGGAGGATGTTTTGGGGCCACATGTATGAATTTGAATATGAAGAATGAGATAGGTATTTATAGGAAGCGAAGGGTAGAGACCATTGCCAGGAAAAAAAGCCATCATATAATTTTTTTTGATATATATGTACTGTTGTGTGTTATATTGTACAGTATGCATATATGTAGGGGTGTGTATATATATGCCAAATTAAACTCTCCATATATTTATTTAAATATATTTATGTATTTCTTTGTTTCGTATTCCGGATATATGTATTTAGAAGAATAAGAAATAAAGTGTTACGGGGTTACTGCAATGCTGATGGGTGGATAGTGGTGACTTTTGTCCTTCCTGGTTTTGTTTATCTGAATTTCTCATTTTCTACCTGTGTGTTGCTCATAGCTGGATTGGCTGCAGGGTCTTTGAGGTTGTTAAAGACTTGAGCCCAGCTGCTCCCCCAACACCCAAGCTGGTCAATTCCAGGCTGGTGGCACCCTCCGCACATCCCACTGACATAATAGTGAGAGTTGATCCATCCCAGGGACAATCTACAGATCACTGATCTCCCATCCCTGCAGGACCCTCCAAGACATCCCTGTTCATCTCTGGGTCATAATTCTGACTTCAGCCTGGCCAGGAGCAGAGAGGCAAAGAGATGCTAAGTGAAGGCATTAACACACTGGATGTCATTTAACTATCTCCAGAGGTTGTGGCCAAGCCCAACAGCGAGACTCAGGAAAGAATGCAGAATAGAGCTGGGCCCATAGACAGATGAGCTGATGCCAATCCAGCTGTGAGCAACCCAGGTAGCGTCACAGACTTCCTCTGATTTCACTGGGGAAATGGTACACGTGTGAGGTGACGTTGCACCCTACCTGGGATGCAGGCCAGGGGACCAGAACTTGGTAGCCTGTGAAGCCACTTTGTTTTGGTAACTATTTTAAAAGGGCCCAGTGGATCTTTTCATAACCAGCAAGTCAGAGCTCCTGTTCCAGACCCAAATCTCTGGCCAAGAATTAACCTCCCCTCACTAGTAACATTTTCCTTTTGAGCGTTTTTTAAATATTCAATGGTAAGAAGGCTTACACTAGAGAAAGTTAATTGAACCCACCGAATTAATACATTTGTGTTATGTTTAAGAATCCTCTGGGATAATTGGCAATTAAAACATTTGAAATGTTTAAGAGAATTTGGCATGGGGGAAGTGTGACAAATTTGTCCTATAAATGTAAGCCTTCCAACATAAAGTGCATAATTGAGTAATTCATTATTTTAGGCTTGTAATTTTTCACTTAGATGCGAAAGAGAATTTTTTGAAGTGAGTAAACGGTACTAGAATATTTAAAAGATCTTGATAGTCTTGTAATTTATTAGGACAGTGAAGTATGTGAGGTTTGCTTTTTAGAAACTTCTGTTGAGCATCTGAAGAAAATTGAACAATTGAAATTTTTGAAAGCAGAACATTTAAGGAAATTTAATTAACAGATTTTTTTTTTCTTTTACTGTTCTCTTTTTTATAATATAAAGGGGGTTTTTTTTTGGTTTTGTTTTTGTTTTTTAGTGGAGGTACTGGAGATTGAATCCAGGATCTCATGCATGCTAGGCATGCATTCTACCTCTGAGCTATACCCTCCCCCTTAATTGACAGATTCTAAATGGGATGTGAAGCTGTTAAAACTGGAGTTGGTTGAACATTAATCAAAGATCTCCCAGAAAGTGACTGTTAAATTTTACTGGATTTATAAATAGACTAATATTTGGAAGTGGCGGTTTGAAGCTTAAAGAAGACAATATTTTTAACTGGTAGCTTTAACACATTGAAGAATAATTTATTTTGTTTTATTTGTTTGTTTGTTTTTATCTTTTTTCTATTGAAGAATAGTTTAAAACATGAAGTAAATCAGTCTTTTCCATGCACAAATGTCTCCCCAATGACACCAGAACACATGCATGAACACTCTGTCCTTATTTGGTACCTAGAAGCCATCCCCCTCACTGATATAAGTTACTGCCTTCCCCTTTGAGAAACAGTGCTAGACACAGCTAATTGTCCCCCAAATCCACCACCTCTTGGTCCACAGTTGTAGGACAGTCCCCAAAGATCCCTGCCTCCTCGTGTTTATCCTCTGCACAGTCTCCTCTGGAGGATGGGCTGGACCAAGTGACTGGCTTTGAACAAATAGAAAATGGCAAAAGTGATGGGATGTCATTTCTGAGATTAGGCTACAAAAAGACTGTAATTTCTCACTTGTGTGCCCTCTCTCACCCTCTTTCTTGCTTTCTTGCTCAGAGGGAAGCCAAGCTATGAGCTGCCTGGTGAACAGGCCCACATGGCAAGGAACTGGTGTCACTGGCCAGCAGCCAGTGAGTACTGGGGGCTTGACAGCAACCATACCAGGAAGCTTGGAAAAGGATCCTCCCTCTGTTGCTCTGAGATGACTGCAGCTCTGGCCAACACCTTACTTGTAGTTTGGGGAGATACCCTGAGCCAGAGGCACCAGCTTCCTGACCCTATAAAATGTAAGTGTTATTGTTTAAGTCACTATGTTTTTTTTTTTTTTTGGAGGGGATGACTTGTTACACAGCAGTAGCTAACAAATACAATAGTAATTGACTCTTATTGGGCATAAGACCCTCCAGAAAGAAAACCTATATTTCCCACACTCCCTTGCAGCCAGGCATGGTTATGTAGGGTGTGGTAGTGGTGACAAGCCACCTGACCATACAGACAAGACCAACTCCTGGCAGGAAACAATATCCCTGTCCCTGACTGACTTCATGGGGGCAGAGCTATTTTATCAGCCTGGAGATAAATAAGGAGAGCAAAATAAACTTCTTTTGGGGGGGTGGGATGGGGGGAGGTAACTAGGTTTATTTTTATTTGGTTATTATTATTATTTCTTTAATGGAGGTACTGGGGATTGAACCCAGGAGCTCATGCATACTAAGCATGAGCTCTACCATTTGAGCTATACCCTCCCCCCAAAACAAACTTCTGACTTGGATCTCTGTTAGAACAGCTAACTCTCAGCTTTTCCCAACCTCTCACATCACCTTTTTTTTTTTCTAAGTTTTTTTTTAACTGAAGTATAGTTGATTTACAAAATTGTGTTGGTTTCAGGTGTACAGCAGAGTGATTCAGTTATACATCTTTTAATCAATCTTTAATTTTTTTTTAATTTTATTTAATTCATTTATTTTTAATGGAGGTACTGGGGATGGAACCCAGGACCTTGTGCATGCTAGGCACATGGCTCTACCACCGAGTTAGACCTTTCCCCTTTCTCTCTCTCTTCAAATTAGCCTCACTCTCATCAATGATAACTAAGACCTTATAGTTCAGTGTGCTTGATATCTGTTTTTAGTTTTTTCTCCCCAAAACTTTACAGTTGTTAATAAATACATATTCTCTCCCATGAGTCATTGGGCAACTCATCACTAGCACACATGTCATTAGTCATATAAATGCTGCTTGTCTCTTTCTTTGCCCCAGGGAGGTATTGCTTATGAAGGAGAGATTCATTCGTTTCTTTTCAAATTCTCTTCTCATGGGTCAGCAACTCTCTGGTAACCCCAGGGCTCCTGGTGCCTCAGCTGGCCAGCATGACAAAAGCTACTGGCTGCCTTTCTTCCTAAGCCTGGATCTTCAAAAGTGATCCAGGTTACAGACAGTTGATATCTGGCAAACGCTGCCTTAGAGAAAACCATGCCCAGCAATCCCCGAGAAGTACGACTTGTGTAGGTGTGACCTGAGCCCAGGGCTTTCAGAGATTCCCCATGGTATGCCTGGCACCAACAGGTAAACCCACTGGCCTTAGTTCTCTGATTCAGCAGGGCCTCTCCTGCTAGGGGCTGGGGGTAGAGGTGGGGGGACAACTTCACATAATTATGGCAGGAAGCGTTTGTGGAGAGGCCACCACAACGAATCAGTTTGCAAGATTCAGTGTACACAAGGCCTTAGGAAACCTCTGCCCAGGGAAGGAGGCATCTGAGGGTAACTGTGGTTCTCATGCTCGGAGACGGGTCAGCCCAGTATGGTGATGAGAATGATGGGCTCCTGGGTCAGATCCCGGCTCCCCCTGCTCTGTGTTGTCTCCACCTGTATCTTAAGGACAGCAATGGTACCTGCCTCCGGGGGTTGCTGGGAGGATTAGATGAGATGACATTCCTAAAGCCCTTAGCCCAGCACCTGACACAAAAAAGTCATAATTACAGAATGTTATGGTGTGATATCGATTGAAATGATGACTACTATTATAATAAAAGAGCCGTGGGTAAGGCAGAGCCGTGATGTTCTGAAACGAGGTCCTTGCCACGGAAGCTGGACCCCAAGGAGATGAAACCGAAGATGTGAGAGGATGAGGTCTCCTCCATAGGGAACTTCCCCATCTATGTGGTCCTGCTGTGAGTCACTCCTTTTATTTTAGAGAAATTGGATCGCCTATGAAGAGTGGGCATCACGTGTGAATGCTTATGATATGAAAGCACCTGGTTACAGTTTCCACTCCCCGTGTGTAAATAAATAGGCCCAGAAAGATGTAAAAAGACTCTTTGATTGAATGGGACATAAAAATTCTACTTATTAAGAACAAGTTTGGCTCTGGTAACTGACATTTATAGCTAAAAGGCAAAACTACTTGGGAAGTGTGAAAAGACATTTTGTGGAAATAATAGACCTTCATGCCTGTAATAGTCAGCCTCTGTGAATGCTGGTGTCACTGTAAATGATGTCAAACTCTGTTGTCTAGCAAGCAGTAATTATAAGGGAATGATGTCTCCCCAAAATTAAATTAATTAGTGAATTAATAAAAGAACTGTGGCTTGTGGTAGTCCGAATAAATGGCTCCCAAATTATTTAGGTCCTCATGCCTGGAATTTGTAAATGTTATTTACAAACATGGCAAAAGGGGCTTTACGGGGTCTTGAGATGGGAAGATTATCCTCAATTATCCAAGAGGGCCCTCAAAGTGTCCTTATAAGGAGGGAGGCAGAGGGAGATTAGACTGCAGAAAAGTAGAAGGCAGTACGATGAAGGAAACTGAGGTTGGAGTGATGCGACCACAAGCCAAAGGGTGCTGGCAGCTGCTAGAAGCTGGAAGAGGCAAAAAACCCCAGATTCTCCCCTAGAGCCTCCAGAAGGAAGGCAGCCCTGCCAACGTCTTGACTCTAGCCCAATGAAGATGACATTGGACTTCTGACCTCCAGAACTCTAGGAGAAGAAATATGTGTTGTTTTATTTTATTTTTTTATCATTGTTATGCAATTTTATTTTATTTTATTCCCTTTAATCAGTATGTACATATGTATGTATATATGTATTTATTTTATTTTTTAAACTTTTTTATTGAATAATAGTCATTTTACAATGTTGTGTCAAATTCCAGTGTAGAGCACAATTTTTCAGTTATATATGAACATACATATACTCATTGTCACTTTTTTCCCCTGTGAGCTACCACAAGATCTTGTATATATGTCCCTGTGCTATGCAGTATAATCTTGTTTATCTATTCTACATTTTGAAATCCCAGTCTGGCCCTTCCCACCCCCCACCCCCTTGGCAACCACAAGTTTGTTTTCTATGTCTATGAGTCTGTTTCTGTTTTGTATTTATGTTCTCTATTTTTTCTTTTTTAGATTCCACATATGAGAGATCTCATATGGTATTTTTCTTTATCTTTCTGGCTTACTTCACTTAGAATATCATTCTCCAGGAACATCCATGTTGCTGCAAATGGCGTTATGTTGTCGGTTTTTATGGCTGAATAGTATTCCATTGTATAAATATACCACATCTTCTTTATCCAGTCATCTGTTGATGGACATTTAGGCTGTTTCCATGTCTTGGCTATTGTAAATAGTGCTGCTATGAACTTTGGGGTGCAGGTGTCTTTTTGAATTAGGGTTCCTTCTGGATATATGCCCAGGAGCAGGATTCCTGGGTCATGTGGTAAGTCTATTCCTAGTCTTTTGAGGAATCTCCATACTGTTTTCCACTGTGGCTGCACCAAACTGCATTCCCACCAGCAGTGTAGGAGGGTTCCCTTCTCTCCACAGCCTCTCCAGCATTTGTCATTTGTGGACTTTTGAATGATGGCCATAATATGTGTTGTTTTAAACCACTAAATTTGTGGCAGTTTGTTCCAGCGGCCATAGATGATCCTCCAGGGAGATGACGTTGGGGGATTTGCGTGGGGCAGAGGGAGGGAGAGGATGGACACTTGATACTTTGGCGGCCTTACAAACTCCAGGGCCAACTACCCACAGCAATGACGTGGGCACCCACACTTCTACCAGTAAAGAAGCCAACCCGGCCCAGGCTCTGCAGACGCGTTCTCTCTGGGTGGTGTGTGCACTGAGATTACTTTCTTGGTGTTTACTCCATGTGTGTACCCACAGATCTGTGTGTGTGTTTCTGTCTGTATCTGCACCTGAGCACGTGTGCCTATACTTACACCTACATCTTTACCTACCCCTAGACTTATCCTTTTACCTCTGTCTATATTTTTTGTGCCCCACGTTCCCCAAAATGGGTTTTCTGTGTCAGGGAGGAAAAAGTTTTCCTTGACCCTAAGAGGGTCCCCAGCTGGGTCTGAAAATTAAACTGACAAGGACAAGTCAACAGGAGAAAAGCCCATAGCTGATTTAAGTTTTCTGTGATCCAGCCGCCTTCATAAGGAAATGATGCCCCAGAGAGACAAAGATGGGTGGATTCTTATACTCAGTGTGACGAGGAGAGGGTGGGCATGGAGGAACGGAACGGGCTCAGGAGTGTGAGGTGATTGGAGTAAACTTGGGAGAATTAGCAAGTTCTGCTTGTTAGGGTTCTTCTTGTCTCCCTTTGTCCTCAGACATAAGGATGCTCCTTTCCTAAGGCGCGGGGAGGGCACCTCTCACAGAAGGGCTTTATGACGTGTTTTGGGGAAGAAGGGCAAAGCGGGGAGGAGGTCAGAGTGATCACCCTGCTTCTGTTTTCTCAGACTCCTTCAGCTTAAACTATTCAGTCTGCCAAGGGGTTGTATTTGGGGGTAGTGTGTCCTGATCCCCCTCACTTGCAACTTTCCTTTCCCGCTCCGATCTTCCTCTATCTGAAATGTGCTTTCATTTTAACTCTTTGCCATCTAAATCGGCACATCATCCCCATGCAGAAGTGTTTCTAATTTATTAACTGGTCTCTTAGCCGGCATCACTAAGACGAAGCTGGCCAGGCTTGTTTTTGAGATTTCGTTCCTCCTCCAACAGTTGTCTGCAGGGCCAGGCTCTGGGCTGAGTGCTTGGAAAGGATGATCTCAGGAGCTGTCATTGCACATGCCCACGGGGCCAGGCAGGTCATGTGACAGGTGATGGTTCCAGGCAGAGCAGAATGCGGGTGGGGGACCGTGTAGCCCTCAGAGCAGCCTCTCTGACAGCCCCTCCCTGCATCTGAGAGTGCAGGCCGGGAAATGGAAGCCTTTCCATTTCTAAGAGAAGCTGGGAAATTAGGTTCTTCTGTGACATCACCCCTGCAGTTTTCCAGTGTTTGCAACAAATGCACCATTTTTAAAACACACCACGTGACCAGTAACCACAGGAAAGTGGGCAAAGGTCGATGAACAGACAAATCATGGGAGAAAAGAAATGTAAGTGACTCTTAAACAGAAGAAATGATGATCGACTTTCTCATCAGAAGAGAAATGCAAAGTTAAGACTGGGTGACTTACCATTTTTCACGTCTTAGGCAAAGATTTAAAGCATTAATCTTATTTTATTTTATTTTGGCAGAGCGGCGCAGGTAATCAGGTTTACTCATTTATTTGCTTACTTTTCAAATGGCGGTACTGGGGATTGAACCCAGGACCTCATGCACGCTAAGCATGCAGTCTAGCTCCACCCCAGATTTAAAACATTTGATGACACACTGAACTGGCAAACATGTAGGGGTTGAACATCTCACATCTTGATGGTTGAGAATAAAAGCTGGGGCTGTATAGCACTTCACACCTACTAGGGTGGCCATAATAATAGTAAAAAATGGAAAAGAAGTGTTGGCGAGGATGTAGAGAAATTGGAACCGTCATACATTGCTGGTGGGAATGTAAAATGGTGCAGCCACTGTAGGAAACTGATTGGTTGGTTCTCAAAGCATTAAATGTAGAATTACTATAACTGTATGACCCAGCAATTCCATTCCTAGGTTCATACCCCAAAGAACTGGAAACAGGGACTCAAGCAGATACTTGTAGGTGAATGTTCATAGCAACTTTATCTACAATAGCCAAAAAGCAGATACAAACCAAACATCCATTAACTGATGAAGGGATAACCAAAAGGAATTATATCCAGCCAGTGGAATACTATTCAGCCATGAAAAGAATGAAGTATGGATGCACTCTCTTCAAGATGAACCTTGAAAACAGTATGCAGAGTGAAATAAGCCAGACACAAAAGAACAAATACTGTATGATTCTACTATTTCATATGAAATACATAGAATAGGCAAATTCATAGAGACAGAAAGGAGATTAGAGGTCCCCAGCGACTTGGGGTAGGAGGGAGGAAGAATTACTGCTTAATGGGTACAGAGTTTCTGTTTGAAGTGATGAAAAATTGGGGAAATAGAGAACAGTGATGGTTGCAAAGCATTAGGACTGCAACTAATGCCACTTAAAGGGGGCTAAATTGGCAGATTTTGTGTTATATATTTTTTAACACAATAAAAAAATTGGCACAACATTGTAAAATGACTATAACTCAGTAAAAAAAAGTTTAAAAAAAAAAACCTGGGGTTTTATTAAGCCATACTGACAAAAGGCTTCAAATTTAACTGGATAGAAACAGGTCCTGCTCAGAACAAAGAGTGACAGCCTGCACTGCCTAAGAAGATGCTCAAAACACATGACTCTGTGGGGGTGGGAGCGTGACCAGGGCCATCAATGAAACCTGTCTGCTAGTTCAGAACCTATCCCGTGGACAGTTCTGAGGAACAACCACGTTGGTGGGCTACCGTGGTGGGTGTTCCCCCATCTCCTCACTGGTCCTGAATCATTGGCCATCCTGAAACTGACTCCACCTACACCCCAAACCTCAGTAGCCTTGAGGCAGTAACCCTGACTCTTTACGCTGGGTGAGTAAAATCTTACTCCCAGCGGGAAAGAAAACAAATTGCAACAACCATCATAAACAAATTCAAACCCATGGTGTCAGCACATCTGTGACGTGTGTCATCACAAGTAATTAGTTTTATAATCATTATCATATCACACGACTGCCTTGTCTATTTGTCACAGTATTTACAACATTTGCAATCATCTGATATCAGACTTGTGATGGGCTTAAGTGACTGCGTTTGGAAGGAGTGTTCAAATTCAAACGGCTAGGGAAATCTGATATATGAGAATAACTGTTTAACAATTTTATCAAAGAACAAGTTATAACATAGTTAGTATTCTTGTCCATACACAAGCCCCACAGATGTTGGCAAATCCAGCAGCGTGGAAAAATGTCTGCTCGAATATATTACTGGTGAGTCATGGGTAATTCTGCAGTCACTGACGAAATCTTATGCTCATACCTTTTTTTAAGTAGTGTGTTTTTTATTGAGATATAATTTACATAACAAAACAATGAATAATTTTAAAGGGTGTGACTCTGGGATTTCTAGGATATTGACAATGTTGTGTAATCACCACCACTATCTAATTCCAGAATATTATCATCACCCCATTGTCTGCAGTTCCCTCAGCCCCTGGCAACCACTAGTCTACTGTCTGCCTCTGTAAATTTGCTTATTCTGGTCATTCCCAAATAAATGGAATCAGTACAGCATGTGGCCTTAAGTGTGTGGCTCCTTTGACTTATAGTGATTTCAAGGTCCATCCATGTGGTAGAATATATCAGTACTTCATTCCTTTTTCTGGCGAAATAATCCCATTCCAATAATTCCATTGTACAGATACATCATATTCTGTTTATCTGTTCATTCTTTTATGGACATTGAGCTTGTTTCCATCTTTTGGATGCTATGAATAATCCCGCAATAAACACTTGTGTACAAGTTTTTGCATCGACATACATTTTCATTTCCCTACAGTGTCTACCTAGGAGTGGAACTGCAGGTCTTATGGGAACTCTACGTTCAACATTTTGAGAAACAGTCAGGCTGTTGTCCAAAGCAGCTGCACCATTTTACATTTTCCCCAGCAGCAGTGTAGGAGGGTTTCAATTTCCCCCACACCCTCAGCCACATTTGTTATCATTCCTTTTTAAAATTATAGCCGTGCACATATCTTGTGACCCGGCCGAGCCACTTTTAGAAATGTCTACTATGATGACACACATGGTGCACGGCAGTGCTGTTTGAAATAACAAAATATTAGAAATACCGTATAGTTTCATCAGTAAAGGACAAGAGAAAAACATCAGGTACAACCATACAAAAAATAAATAAATAAGGAAGCTCTCTGTAATAATATGGAAAAATCCTCAAAAATAAATTAAATGAAAAAAAACCATATTTTAAATGATAAAAGCAAAGTGTCAGGGGAAGGGTGTAGCTCAGTGGTAGAGCACATGCTTAGCATGCATGAGTCCTGGGTTCAATCCCCAATACTTCCATCAAACAAACAAACAAACCTTAAAAAAATCTGTTTCACTGGGCTAAAGTCTAGGTGTTGGCAGGACTGATTCCTTCTGGAGGTGCTGAGTGGAGAATCTGTGTCCTTGCCTTTTGCAGCTACTAGTAGGCTTACGGTCCCGTTATTCTGGGTTTGTGGCCCCTTCCTCCATCTTCAGAGCTCCTCACTCCCATCTCTGTTTCTGCCATCACACTGCCCTCCCTCTGACTGACTCCTCCGATCTCCCTTTTATAAGGACCATGGGGACCGTTATTCACAACCCATCCAGATAATGCTGGCTAGTTTCTCCAGCTCAAGGTCCTTAACTCAATCACATCTGCAAAATATTTTTTGGCCACCTTAGATAACATTCACATGTTCCAAGGATAAAGGGTTTGGGCATCTTTCAGGGGTCATTATTCAGCCTACCACAGAGACATCCACACCTGAGAGATTCCAACACGCTTCTGGCAGACAAACCGGGTAGAAGCCTAGGGGCATGAAGCGGGGTGAAGAGGTCACTGCATTCAGGAGAGGGCGGCAGGGAAGAGGGAGCCCAGCACCACCCGGATTGTAGGGAGCAGGCAGGAGTGAGAAAAGATAGCCAAGGCTCCCATAACAGTCTGTCCTTGCTTCCTGCACCTTCGCCTCCCCTGTCCCCTAGGGCATAGGCCATCCAAAATTCATGGGCAATAAAACAAGAATCAAAGGGTGGTTCCCTAAAGAGATCCAGCTCTCTGCCAGCCTGCAGTACTAACTAGGCTAGGTGCCGGCTTCTGGAAAAAGCCAGCAGTATTCTGGCACTTGTGGAAGAGGGGAGGGGGAGGGGCAGCCGGAAGTGGGGCTCCTGGCCCCGCCCCCACTCACACGGGAGGCCCGCGGGGCGGCAAGCCCCACACCCGGACACAGAGCTCCCATTCAGGCCGAGGCCGGCGGGGAGAGCAGGCCAATATTTATAACAGGAAGCACGCTCCCCTCACCTCCAGACACCAGCCTCGTCTCTCAGTTGAGAATGGCGAGGAACAAGCAAGCTCACCAGCCGGGAAAAGAAAATCGGCCTCAAGCAAGACAGCGCCCAAAAGAAATGGCCAGATCGGGCCCCAGTCAAGGTGGACGCCCTGTGTCTGGTTGTTAGGCCTCTTTGGTCTCTTTTTTGGTTTTTCATGTTGGCTTTTTTGAAGAGTCCCGGTCAGTTATCTTAGGTATAGCCCCAGTGTTCAATACTGATGATTTTATCATTACTAAATAGGTTTAACTCTTTTTTTTTTTTTTAACAAGAATTCTGCACAGGCAGTTTTGCGGACTTCCTGTAGTGTCACATTAAGAGACCCTTGGAGTCACTCTGCCCCACTACTGGGGATATTGTTTGATCACTTGGTTAAGAGAGTGTCTGCCAAAACCCACCTCCGCCCTCTAGGTAGGTACATTCTTCCCGTCTGTAATGAGTAAGTCATCTGTTGGGTAACAATTCTGGACTGTTCTCCGGCAAACTTTTATCAATGGTTTTAACATCGTTTGATCATCCAAGTATTTTATTGGGGACGCCCTGTGTTCTTTCTTGATTCTTTTTTCTTTTAACTTTTCTTTCTTTCTTTCTCTCTCTCTCATTTTTTTTTTTTTGGTGTTCTTTCTAATTTATCTGTAATAAACTGGTATTATGCGTTGAAATAAATTGTTTAATGCCTGTAAACCTACATAATCTATGCAGTCTGCATCTGGTTCACTGTATCTATTTTGATAACGGTATCAAAAAAAAAAAAGCATTGCTACAGTTTCCTATCCAGAAACTTTCTTCACAAATTAGGCCCCAAACTCTTCAAGCAGTAAGATCTGCCTGAATCGACATCAAGTATTTATAACCATTCCACTAAGTATGTTTTTCTCTCTACACATGCTTTGAAGCAGAGATACCGTGATCATGGAGTGCTGCCCTGACCCTGGCTGGGAGTACTGCGGAACACTATATATAGTGTTACGCATTCTACTGCCTTCTAAAATTAAAAAAAATAAAATAAAAATCCGGAATCCAAGTCATCTAGTCCCAAGCCTTTCAGATAAGAGACTTTGTGTGGGCCTATACTAAAAATGCTACCAATAATACAATAATTTTACAACGTCCAACAGAAAATGCTTCGAAAGGTGGATGGTACCAAAAATGAGAGGTAACATTTGCTGGGCGCTACATGCGCAGGATCTCATGCCGTCCTCACGATGGCGCTGTGGTGCCTTTCTGAGGTTTCCAGCGGAGGGGACCTGGGGAAGCCATGCTGAAACCCTTTCTTGTCTGACCCCCAAGCAAGAACTTGCACCTCGTGCATAGACTCCGTATCTCTGGGCCTCAGTTTCTCAGGAGAGGCATCCATGGAGTAACGCATATAAAGCATTTAGCACAGTGCCTGCGATAAGCGAGAGCTGGGGTAACTGGGACTGGCAACTATTTCCTAGGGTGTGGGAGGCCTGGAGTGCAGAAGACTGGCTCTGGGATGTCTAAGGTCTCAGTCCTTGAGGTCCGTTGGGCAGTCTAGGGCAATCAGAAAAACAAAAACCAAAAAACCAAAAATAACTGTGAAGGCCTAAGGGCGAGGGTCAAGGGAGAAATGGATCGTGGCCCCATCCTTACTATGAATCTCGGATTAATTTCCTGTCTGTAATTTAGGGGAGGGGCGGATTTCTAATGCAGGAGCGCCCAGCGCCGCAAGGGATTACAGGTGGCAGAGAAAGTCGACTTAAGAACAGGCCTGGGCCTCTAAGACACTACTCTGGGGACACAATGTAAATTCGAGAGAATCCCTGTAGACTGAAACTTCTAGTGTTTCACACCAGGCCCAGGGTCAGAGTCACCGCTCAGTCGTTTACTAGTGGTGGACAGATGGTGGGAGATGTTTTGAACGGCGCAGGCGACTGTAGGCAGGTGGCTGCAATAAGAAGGAATGACGGGATTTGGGGGGAGGGGGCAGCTAGGACCGGTCCCAGGGCAGGAGGTGGAACTTGCCCTTTGGAGGTGCCTGCGGTGAGCACCGGGGGACGTGGGTCTCCTGACCCAGGCGGGGCGCCTGAGCAGCAAGTAACTACGTGGAGAAAGCGTAGACTCTCCGAGGAGCGGGCCCCAGATCCCAGAGCTCGGGGGCTGGGTCCCCTCCGCGTCAGCCTTGGGCAGCTGGGCCCTCCCCCCGCCGCCTGCAGCCTCCCAGACCCCGCCCCTCCCTGCCTCTGGCCCGGCGCTGCCGCCCGCCCGCCGGATCTCCCAGCCGCCCGCCCCCGGCGCCAGACTTCAGCCACCACCCCCGGGAGAGGACAGCCTGCCCTGAGCGCCCGTCCCGGGGCTCCCTGGGCCGGGCGGATCCTGGGGAGCCCCCCGACTGCCTCCCAGAGCAGGGTGGGAAGAGGATCCTAGCCCGCTGCCGCCTCCAAGTAGGCCTCCAGGTGAGCGCCGGGACAGGTAGGGACCCAGGTCCGGACCCGCGCCCTGTTCCCACTCGCAGCTGGGGCGCCCCGGGAACGATTTCCGCCCCATGCCCTGCCGGGAGGGGCATGTCCCGGGAGTCCTGTGCCCCAGAGCCCCTTCGCCAGCCCTCCTCCAGTCGTAGGCTGCTCCAGCCAACTTCTGCCCCTTTAAGTCCATAGTTAAACAAATGAACATTTGAAAGCCTCAGATCGTACGGAGGGGCTTTGGTAAAACTGATCCTGTAAAGCCCACCCACGCCTCTCCGCCCGGCTGCTGGTCCGTGGAGGCCACCATTAATAAATCCCCCTCCAATACGTACCCGATCAACACGTGTTCACAGCAGCGGGTGAAAGGCCAGATTCCTTTTTACCAGTTCTGGATTTTGTTTCCTCTGGCTGGCAGGAAAAAAAAAAATATGTGAATCAGAAGATCTTAGGGCACCGTTTCTTAATTTAGCAACTTGGGCACAGTATGTTTTTAGCGGCCAATTTCAGTTTTGTTCTAAGTTAACTTTTGCAATGTTCTGTAAAATTTGTTACCGCTCCGTATCTTGTTCCTTCAACATTAGACAGCAGCTCTTTACCCCCTATTTTGAAAACTGCAGTATTACCAATCTACTTTTAAAAGAAATAACACTTTTTTTTAATGTCCCAGTAACATAAGAATAAGACACAAATAGGACAAAGATTTGCATGAAATACAACAGTTCTTTAAACAGCGCCTCCCCTAACGCAGCCAATTAAAAATTACGTAATTAAATTACTCTTCAAAAATGGCAAAAGTAACTTGTGATCCGTGGTGCATCATTTTAATCCTTTTTCTGCTTTTTATTCCACTGGTAGTTGCAAATCTTTAAAGCAAACTCTTCCATTGTTACGTCTTAGTTTATCAACTTTTAGACCATGTCTGTTAATCCTTTGCTAAAAATAGTTGGAGACAGCTTTCATCATTTCCACAGTTTCCGTCCTTCCTATATGATCACAACATTCCTTTTCGTTTCTGTAGGCACTTTTGTAACATAAAATAATTTTTGTATACTTGTTTCTTGTTCCATTAAATATATATATATATATATATGTATTATAATCTGCTGATCCCTTTTTGTAAGGCCTGGCTGAGGAATCTGCTTAAAAATAGTCTCAATAAAGGGGGAGGGTATAGCTCAAGTGGTAGAGTGCATGCTTAGCATGCAGGAGGTCCTGGGTTCAATCCCTGGTACCTCCTCTAAAAATAAATAGACATAATTACCTCCCCCCACCAAAAAAATTTCTTAATAAAGGTTTTATATTTTTTAAATGCTAATTTTTCAATCCAATCAAGTTATACATATAGTTCACAAATCAAATAGAAATGAGTCTATCTAATTTTTTTCCTGTGATAAAAGTAATATAATTCCAGGGGGGAGGATCTAGCTCAGTGGTAGAGCATCTGCTTATGAGATCCTGGGTTCAACCCCCAGTACCTCCGTTAAAAATTAAAAAATAAATAAATATAGAAATCGAACTACCTCCCCCCACCAAAAAAAGATTTTAAAAAAGTAATATAATCTCTTTAAGAAAAATGGAAAAGGCAGGGGCAGTGTTTTAGATTAAAAGTGTTTAAAGAGACATGAGCACCCCCAGAAGTGTGTAAGCCCCAACTTTGTTAGGAAGAAACAGCTCCAGAAGACCTTGGGATGATGGGGAAAAGTGTCCATGGACTGAATACTAGAGAGCAGAGTGGATTTCTCTTGGTAGGTTAAGCGGTAGTGTAGACCTATAGAGGTGTCATATGGAACATACACTCATTTAAACTATTTTCTCAACTTTTCTATATGGTGACATTTTTATGGTAAAATTTGAGGAAAATAAACTAAGACAATTTAGAAACTAAGGTTGAAGACTTGCACCGTGGCACAAACCCTGGAGTCCAACACACCAAGGTTCAAATCCCCAGTCTGCCATTTGCTTGCTGGGTAACCTTGGGTTCGTTGCTTCCCTTTTCCAAGCCTCAGTTTCCCCAGCTGAAAAACAGCGCCTACCCCATGGGGTTGCTGGTAAGACTTGTGTGAGATCTTGTACAACACTTCCCACAGGCATAGAGCAGTTAGTGTGTGTTAACAGTAGCTGTTAATATTTTGTGAAGGATTTTTCTTAACTATATAGTCTGCTCACCGGGAATAACTGTTCTTAACATCATAACTGCTACTGGGCCCTTCCTTCTACCTCTTTTTGTCTAGAGGTAGATTTTGAAGTTGGCCTTTTCTTTTCCTATTTTGAATTCGCCCAGTGGCTCTGATCTGGCCAGTGGTGAAATTTTGTGTCCTACTGTGTTTCATCCCATTACTTCCGCAGCACGTCTGCCCTGGGCACACATTCCTGCAGTCGTGGTTTCAGTGGCTGTTTAATTCTGACCGAAGGAGGTATGGGCACAGACTCCCTGTAGCTGGATGTTAACTGCTAATCATTGTCACAAAGTTCACAGTAACAGCTAACACTTGTTGAGGACCAAGCCTTGATCGTGTTTCATTTCCCCATCACCATGAGAGGTGGGAGTTACAAGTCTGCAGTATCTTAGCTAAAACTTTTGGCGTCTGATGCATTTGGGAGTCCAGACTTTTTGAATATGAGGCAAGCCCTAGGGAACCCATCCTGTACATTACATGAGACCCCCTAGTGGGCTAGGGAGCATCGTGTAATCAGACACACGGATATTTCTTCAGTGAAATGCATGTTCATACCCAGTGGGATAAACAAAACGTTACATCAGCTCCAGTCAGCTCCACCACCAAACAGGTCTGGGAAAGACTTGGTTTTCAGAGCTTTTGGATTTGGGGATTGTGGAGAGGAAACGTGGACCTGCGCACTTCTCCTTTTCTGGAGGGGAAATCTATGCTCAGAGACGGAAAGCCATTTGCCCAAGTTCATGAAGAAGTTGGAGTTAGGGGGGCTGGGGCTATCCCAGGCTGACTGATGTAGAACTGGCAATGTGTCACCTCTCCCCAGTGCCACCTCCTCCACAGGCTGTCACCAGCAGTTCCCCAGACCAATGTCCCTTGCCAGCCTTGTGATGCCCCAGAAATGTCAACACTGCCTCCAGGGAATGAGATGATGCACACAGAGGATCTTCCAGGGCACCTTACACAAAGAAAGCGTTGATAAGTTTGAATTATTAGTTGCATTAAGATGCCGTCAGACTATTTCCTTCTTGGACTTAAATAATCGTGGTGTTCATTGATAGCATTAAGAATTTTTAAATTGCGAGATATAACAATCATACAGAAAAGTACATGAAAAATATATGTACAGTTTAACAAATAATTATAAAGCATGTCACGAGCACACAGGTCAGCAAGGAAAACATTGCCAGCCCCCAGATCTTTCTCTGATTAATAGCCCTCTCCCTCCCCACAGCAGGAACCAGCATTCTGACTTTTTTGATGCTCATGTCCCTGCTTTGCTTTTTTTTTAAATATGGTGTTAGTATCCTGTGTACATTTGTAGATAATATTATTTTAGCCTGTTTATGAACTTTCTAAGAGTAGAACCACTGGTATGAGTATATAACTTATCATCCAAACTAGGAAATTTTGGAAGGAATAGGGGTCACTATTAATAATTACCTTAATTATGCTGGAACACAAAATGTAGACAAGGACTGCCCCTGGCAACCCAGGATGTCAGGTTGTCCTGGGACTCAGTCTAGGTGACTTGTTATAACTGGCATCTTTCACCCAAAACTCCGATTCAGTTTCCTCGGGGCTGTTGTGTTTACTTGTAGTTAAATCCTTCTTATTGCTACGTGGCATTCCATTCTGTGACTGCTTTAATTTATTTATACAACCTACAGCGGATGGGCACCTGGATTCTTTCCAGGCTGGAGCTTTTAGGAGAAAAGCTGTCGTGAATATTCTAGTCTGTGTGTCCTGGCTCTGGGGTCTGAGATGTTGGGTTATAAGAAAAGCACATTTCTGTTTTTCTTTTTTAATTACTTTATTTTGGCAGAGGGGGAGGGGGCGGTAATTAGGTTTATTTATTTTTAGAGGAGGTACTGGGGATTGAACCCAGGACCTTGTGCCTGCACGCACTCGACCACTTGAGCTATACCCCTACCTGCTGCCAAAGGCACAGTTCTAACTTGAGTTAAAAAAAAGCCCAACTAGTTTCCAAAGTGGTGAGACTAATTTATACTTCCCTTAGGAGCGTGTGGGAGTTCTCACTGATGGCATTTTAAGTAAATTATGGTGATATTGCACTGGCTGGTCGATTTTTTTAAAGTATATTCTTTAATATACATGATGTTCATGATGTTTAAACTAGAATATCCCCCAAATCGAAGTAACTTTGCCTCCTACTTCACCCATGATGTGGCCCAGAAGGCCGCTGAGTGACTGTGAGTGTGATGACAGTGAAATAATAGAGAAATAAGGAAATTCAGTATCATCTGTTACTGTCTGCCATGAAAGATGGTCTTTAATCTACTGTGTGTGTGCGCCATCGATTTTTTAATAATTGTACTTTTTAAAGATCATTTCTTACTTGCCTTGGTAGCTTTAAATTTTATGCTTCGCTTGTATTTTTTTATTCTGGCAACTTCGGATTCCCATGATACTGAGTAAGTGAGAGAAGTTTCAGCTCCCCCTCCCCGCCCCCCACCTTTCATTTCCCATCTTTTGTCAGCTGTACATTTGCTTTCACACTGTCAAGGTTGATTACATCCACAGTCTGTTCTGTTACCATATTTAAGTCTTCCATGCTTTAACTGTAATGTTTGCAGGGTTTTTGGAGGGTTTTTTTTTTTTTTTTTTGACAGCTTTATTGTGGTGTAATTTACATACCGTAAAATTCAGCTCTTTTAAGGGTACAATTCAGTGATTTCGTGAGTTTACAGAGTTGTCCAGCCATCACCCCAATTTTAGAGCATTTCTATCACCTCCAAAATATCCCTTCTGCCTATTTGTAGTCATTCCTGTTAACACCCATCCCCAGTCCCAGGGAACTACTAATCTCTCTGTATCTTGAGATATGCCTTTTCTGGATATTGCCTATGAATACATCATACAGTATGTGGTCCTTTGTGTCTGGCGATTTCACTTAGCATACTGTTTTGGGGGGGGTCATTCATATTGTAGCATATACAATACTTCATTCCTTTTATTGTTGAACCGTATTCCATCGTATGGATGTACCACATTGTGTTTATCCACTCAGCCGCTGATGGGCATTTGGATTGTTTCCAAGTATATCACGCTGCTATGCACTTTTGCAGTCAAGTGTTTGTGTGGAAGGATGTTTTCTTTTCTCTTGGGTAGGTAGCCTAGTAATAGAATTGCTGGATTTTATGGAAAGTTTCTGTTTAACTTTTTTTTTAATGTTCAACTTGTAAAGAAATAGCCTGTTTTCCAAAGTGGCTGTACCATTTTACATTCCCACCAGCAACGCGTGAGGATTCCAGTTCCTCCGTGTCCTCTCCAACCTTTTGAATAATAGCTATTCTAGTGGCCATGAAATGGTGTCTTGTTGCGATTTTAATTTGCATGTCCTTAATGACTAATGATGTTGAGCATCTTTTTGTGTACTTATCAATCATTTGTATATCTTCTCTGGTGAAATGTCTAGTCAAAGCTTTTGTCCATTTTTTAATTGGTTTGTTAGTCTTGTTATTGAATTTTAAGTGTTTTTTTCTTTAATATTCTGGATAGAAGTCCTTTATCAGATATATGATCTGCAAATACTTGCTGCCAATCTAAGCTTGTCTTTCCATTTTATTAATGGTGTCTTTAAAAGTGCAAAAGTTTTAAATTTTGATGATGTTTAATTAATCCATTTTTTTATTTTATGAGTCATACTTTTGGTGCTATAGCTAAGAAATCTTTGCCTAACCCAAGATCATGAGATGTTCTCCTATTTTCTTCTAAAATGTTTATAGTTCTAATGCTTAGATTTAGGTCTGTGATTCATTTTGAGTTGATGTCTGTGTATGGTGTGACGTAAAGGCCTAAATTCATCTTTTTGCATGTAGATTTCCCAGCACCATTTGTTGAAAAGACAGCCTTTATGCTAAGAGATCAGATCCTAAATGTTCTCATCACGAAAATAAATGAAAAGATACAAATGCACTTATTTACAAAACAGAAACAGGCTCACAGACATAGAAAACAAACTTATGGCTACTAGCAGGGAAAGGGGGTAAGAAGGAATAAACTGGGAGTTCGAGATCTGCAGATACTAACTATATAAAATAGATAAACAGCAAGTTTCTACTGTATAGCACAGGGAAGTATATTCAATATCTCATAGCAACCTATAATGAAAAAGAATGTGAAAAGGAATATATGTAGATATATATATGTATGACTGAAACATTATTCTATACACCAGGAATTGATGCAATATTGTAAACTAACTATACTTCAATAAAAAAGGAAAAAAAAGAGAAATGGAGGGGAGGAAGGTACCATTAAATTAAAAGGCATTAGTTCTTGAAAAAAAAGAAATGATAATTCTGTGACATGATAGAAGTGTTAGCTAATGCTAGGGTGGTAATCATATTACAATATATAGATGTATCAAATCAACACATTGTATACTTTAAACTTACATGATGTTATATGCCAATTATATCTCAAAAAGTCTTTTTCCCATGAAAACCAATAAACAGGACTAATGTAAGAAAAATACCTCTAGCCTCCAGGTCAAACAGATTCCTTATACTTTGTCAAATGGACATAATATGGATACAGTTTAGTGCATATCATGTTTGGACCATGACTTTCTTAAACAGTTTTTTGTTTCTTTATTTCTCATAGCTTTATTTTTTCCCTTTTAAAAGAAGGATTTTCCTGTTTCTAACCCATCCAATATATTTCTTGGAATTTTTTTTTCTTCTTGAAGACATTCCTCCTTTTATAGTCTCTTGTTTTGTTTTTTTGTTTTGTTTTGTTTTGGTTTTGGTGGGAGGAGGTAATTGGGTTTTTATTTATTTATTTTTAATGGAGGTACTAGGGATTGAACCCAGGACCTTGTACATGCTGGGCATGCACTCTACCACTGAACTATTCCTCCCCACCTCCTGTTCTTGTTTTGTTTTCAATTTCTTCTCAAATCTAAGCGTACCCAGGACCAGCTGTATAATTTTCAGGGCTCAGTGCAAAATGAAAATATAGGCCCCTTGCCTAAAAACAATTAAGAATTTCAAGATGATGACAGCAGAGCATTAAAACAGGCTTGGAGCCCTTCTAAGTGTGGGACCATGTGTGCCTGCCCAGGTCACAGGTCCATGAAGCCTGAAGCCAGCCCTGAGTGTACTAATTAGGGTTTTTCTTTTCCTTTGTGTTCTTTTGGCCATCTGAGTTGTCTCTGTTTCCTCTGGGGTCAGTTCACTCTTGCTCTGCCCGTTTACCTTAATGCTTCTCTTTCAGGCTGCTAGTTTCCTTCAAGCGTCTAATGATCCTTGCTTGTCCAATCACATTTTCCAACCAACAAGGGTCTGGGTGACTTTTTTTAAAGCAACTGGTATGAGATTTGGGGCTGCCATTAATATAGTGCTGCTTTCCCTCTGGCCTCTTTGTCCTGTTGAAGGGGTGACTGAGAACCTTGTGTTTTGGGGAGGCAGCACTTGTTCATGATGACATGGAGGAAGCCAGTCTTTGCCGGGAGCTCACTCCCAGGTGCCAGAGCGGGGAGGGCTATACTCAGGACCACTCGAAGCCTGCACACCTCCCAGACACACCATGCCATTTTTTCATAGAACAATTATCCAGTATAGTTTTGTTTTTCCTGTGTGTGTTGGGCAGCCAGAGATCTGTGTGGCAAAGCATCGGGGAGGAAGGTGAGGGAGCAGGGTGCAAATAGGCATTGATTTTTCAAAGATGGACTGACCTCTGTCATCACTCTGCCCTCTCAACTCCTAATCTGTACTTCTACCCTTGACTCTGGGCACAGAGCCTCTGGGGGGTCCTTGAGGCTCTGTTGTCCCCACCTTGGGTTCTATCCTAGCCCCTCCACTTCAGTCTGCTTTCTCTTTCAGAAATTTATCGACATTTCTTTTTTTGGTGGTGGTGTCCCTCCTGTTGACTTTGCTTTTTACTTTCTTTGCTGTACATCAAGAGGATGCCCTTGGAGAGGGAGATCAGACTGCCCAGATCCCCACTGCCACTCCACTTCTGACTGCTGTGTGACCTCGTGTGAGTGGTTTTGCCTCTCTGGGCCTCAGTTTCCTCATGGTGTGAAGATCACCTGGGATAAGACAGAAGCCACAAAAGGCCACCCTCCGTCAGTTCCCGGGGGCTGCAGATCTGTCTCATCTGATCCACACTGTGCTTTAATTTTTTTTTCTTTAAGTGCATTGCTAACATTTAAAAATTGGGTGACTGCATATGAAAAATGCAGATTTCCAGTCTCTTGACAAACTGGAAAATGAGGCCAAACTGGGCCCACCTTCCTCCTTGGCAGTTAATCAGCCCGAGTAAGCACGGGCCCGCAGTCTTGGCCTGGGCTGTTCTCTCCGGTTTGCCCGAGGCTCCACCTCTCCCTGTTTCCTTCCACCCAATCGGCCTCATTTAGGATATGGCCCGTCTCTTGTAGGCGTTTGAACTTGGAATTCCTGGGATTCTGTTTTGAGAGCATCTAGCACAGAACCAGCTGTTATTATTACAAGGCCAGCCAGGGTGTGGTATGGGTGGCCACTCACATCCAGCCCTTTCTCTAATCACCAGGCTTGCATTCACCCAGAAAGAGTCCCTTTAAAAAAAAAAATCTACTTAAAGGCTCTTACAGTCTAGTACAGGCCCTGGTTATCAATAGCTCAGTCTGCCTTCTTGAAGGGGAAGGCACACCGAATCTTCGCACATGCAAATAATTCTAAAGAGCAAAGAATGTAGAAGCTTGTCTTATCAATGATTTTTCTTAACCATTTGTTGCAGGTTAGAAACAACACTGGCACCATAGTTCAAGAGTAAAGAATTAAAATTAGTAAGGGAGAATGTCAGGTAGAGGGAACTCTCCCAAAGGCATGAAAAGGAAGCCACTCTGTCTAAAATTTTAAAAGACGAACAGTACAAGGTGCTGGCAACTGCAACTCTTGTATGTTATTGATGGGAAGGCAAATGGCACAATCTTGCAGAGAAGACGATTGGCTGTTTTCTTGTAAAGTGAAACACACACTTACCATGTGATCCAAGACTTCCACTCCTAGGTATTTCCTCATGAGAAATGAAAACATACATCCATGCAAACACTTGTACATGAATGTTCACCGACGCTTTATTCATAATAGCCTCAAGCTGGAAACAACCCAAGTGTCCATCACGGTGAGTGGGTAAACAGATTGTGGTTTATCTATTCAACAGAATACCACTCAGCAATAAAAACGAGTGAACTCTTGATGATCCAGGCGACAATGTGGATGAATCACGCAGTGTAGATGCTGAAGGAAAGAAGACACAGGGAGCACATACCATATGCATCCATCAGGGTCCAGTCGGGAGATTGAAACTACCAGTAATTTGAAGGGAGGATGTTTAAGATACAGAATTATTAATCATACATTTTTTACTGTGATAAAGAAGGAGTAAGGTTGATCCGAATTTTGTAACCTTGTTAATTTTCAGGGGAATATTTTTGCAGGGCCAAAAAAAAAAAAAAAAAGAATTAGTAACCATAGCAGGGAATTAGAGTTAGATGGATTAGCTAGTAAGAAATAAAGAGAAAGCTAATGAACATATAAATAGCAAATATAAGGAGCAGCCACTACCCCTAAGATCTAAGAGAGAGAACTTGAGAAAGATGACAGTCCTAGGCTGTCCTTGACAGTCCCAGAAACCCTGATGTGTTTGGAGAACACTTGGACATGGCTCACTAAAGGGTAAAGGAGTCCCTTTGGTGCCGCACCTGTGGAACTTCCTGGAAATCCACCCTCTGGAACCTGCCAGAAATTGGTCCTCTAGAATGCGGAGGGAAAGCCATTCACAAGGGAGTACCTCACTAGAGGCACTCAGCTAGGAAATCCCCTGCGACAGGTGCCAGGGGAAGGTGCTGGCTGAGGGATGCCAGCCACTGGAGAGGCAGGCACACCCCGGGAGCGTGGGGAGAAGCTGCCTGCCAGGAACGAAGACTGGAAGCTGGAAACAAACCCCCTTCCTTCTGCCACACCTCTCTGGCTCCCTCTACTGGAAAAATTTAACCTATCAGCAGGCAAAAGAAAGACTTAAAGGATCAAACTTCAATTTAACAACTTAGAGCTGTGAGGCAGTAAATTGATAACTATATGATTCCATTTATATGAAACTCTGAAAATGAAAACTCAAATTTATAGTGACAGGAAGCAGATTAGTGGCTGGGGTTCAGGTGAAGGTTGACTGAAGAGGGGTAAACCTTTTAGAGTGACAGAAATGCCCCCTGTCTTGGTTGTGGTGATGGTTGCACAGATGTATACAGTTGTTAAAATTCAAATTGTAAGGGGGGAGTGTATAGCTCAGTGGTAGAGCATGTGCTTAGCATGCATGAGGTCCTGGGTTCAGTCCCCAGAACCTCCATTAAAATTAATAAATACATAAAACCTAATTACTCCTCCCCTCCAAAAAAAATGAAATTATGTTATTTTTTATTTATCAAGAATGACTACTCTGGGGAAAGTGTACTCTAGCGGGAGAGACCACGTGGAGATAGAGAAATGGGGGAGCCCCCAGGAGTTAGACCGAGAGCCGCTGAGAACTGCTCAGCTGAGCCATCAGGGGATGCGGTGCAGGTGCCCATGGGCAGTGGTTGGGGAGGGCTCATTCGCTCCTCCACCTAACACCTGAGATGGGGAGACACATAGCTGGGGCTCCCCAAGCATTTCTACCTTCATGTGGTATCTCCACCGTGATGACTTCAGGGCAGCCAGTCTTACATGGTGACTCGGGCGGTGGTGTCCTGGAGTGGGCTCGCAACCAGCTGCTGAGAGCAGATGGTGGACTGCTCTTTCCAGCTCCAAGGTTCAGGGTCGTCCTTTTGGTAGCTTGCTCTCAGCCGTTGGAGGTGTATTTACACCACAGAAATCAGCAAATGCTGCAAACTCAGATTCTTTTCCTTTTTTCCCCTGGAGAGCCAGTTGTCAAACGTTTAGAAGCACAGCACTGAAGTGGGGGCTCCTGCATCCCCATAGAGTCAGGCAGAGGCTGTATCCTTTTTGATGACCCAGCCTCCGAAATCCCTTACTGATGTCACTTCTGCGGTGCTCTGAGAGGTGAAGCAGTCCCAAAAGCCTGCCTATGTCAAAGAGAGAGGTATGGACTCCACTTAATGGAGAATGGTCAAGTCCCAGAAGAGCATGTCAGTTGGATATGTTGTTCTAGCCATTTTGGGAAGATACGATCTGCCATGCATCATGGGTCTCTGGAATTGAATACCAGTAGCATCTCCCAGTCACTGTGACAACCAATAAATACAATAGCCTCCAAACACACACACCCTCCCAGACACCCTGGCAGCAGGCAGTGCCATGCCGTCTGTGTTCCAGTCTGACCCAGCCAGTAGTTGGCATTCAGCCATGTGGACATGGTGGCTACAAGGCACCTCATGGCCCTCAGCAGAGCATCGCAAATAAATGCTTTGTATACCCAGGGCTCATCGGTACATCACTTAAAGGTCCTTGCTCCTCAGTGAAGTCTGGCTGCCTTCACTGTGTGAGGGGACCACCCCCCAGCTCCGGAGATCCCCTGTTCACCAGTGACCGGCACATTCCCAAGGAGAGCCAACCCAGGGGACTACACTCTGGTGAGTGTCACATCCATGCCTGGCAAGCTGGCGAGCTTGCTTGTAAATCACAGCTAATTATTAATGCAACTAACAACCTCCTGGGGCAAAGCACACCTGGTCTCTAAAGCCTGTCTCTACAACTTCAGTCCTCTGTAGTAGGGTCAACAGGGAGTCAAATTTTTTATCATATCCATAGATCACTTGCCTGATTCGTGCTTAATTCTTAACAAGACCTTAATCAATTTGTTTAAAAATAGTAACAGCTGGCATGAACCAAGCACTTACTGGCATTAGATAGCATAGCAAGCATTAGATCATTGAAGCCTCTTAACCCAGGGCAGCCTTGGAGGATGTTTGCTCCATTAAAACACGTTGATGGGAATCAGTGCGATGATCAGCTTAAATGCTCAGCACAGCGGTTTAGTAAGGACTCAATAAATGTCACCAGATAAAATATCATAGCTAAATGGTTGCTCGTGATCTTTTTATGATGTATAATAATAATAGCAACTAACATGATTTAGTGTCTAATTTTATATTAATACCACTTTTATTTATGAGACACCAGTGGTTTTTCTTAAGTGCTTTACAAATATTACCTTGTTTCATCTCCCTGTGAAGTAGGTATGGTTAACATCTTCATTTTCAGAAGAGGAAACTGAGGCAGAGAGAGATCAAATGACTTGCCCTTGGTCATATGACTAGCAAGAGACACAGCAGGGACCTGAACCCAGGCTGGCTGGCTCCAGGCACAAAAACTTCCCCTACTTAGGCTGTTGCTGCTGGATGGGAAAATGAAATAAGTTTCTCACTAGGTCTTGAACTAATCCCTGAGTTCCTGTTAAGTAAAGGTGTTTCCCCTTCCCATGCCTCGGTTTCTTCATCTGTGCAGCAGGTTTCTGTCGTGGTGATGCATTCGAGTTTGTTCACTTAGCATCTCTTTATTGAACACTTACTATGGGTCAGGCACTGGTGTGGACACTGTAGTGCGCCATATGCAGAAGCAACAACAATTCTTCCCTCGTGGTGATTACTGTGTGGTTGGGGGACAGACAATAAGGAAGATTTACTTAGGTAATTATAGATATTTCTGTGGGGGGAAGTATGTAAGAAGATAATAGGAGTTTTAGAGAAGAATATAGTAAGGAAAGAGGGAAGGAGGAGTAGGGGATGATCATGAGGCCCTGATATTGTAAATAAGGTGACCAGGGAAAGTCTCAGGGAGAAGTTGACACTTTGAGTAAAAATTTGAAGGGAAGTATGGAGGTGAGCAAAGAAATTCTCTGGATCCAGGTGGAGGAAATAGCCTGTGCAAAGGCCCTGAGGTATGGAGACTGGTGTTGCTGGGGCAGAGTGAGTGAGGGAGAGAAGAGGGCAAGGAGGTGATGAGCACAGACTGTATGGGGCTTGTTGGCTGCAGTGAGGACCCTGCCCTGACCCTGAGTGAGGTGGAGCCACAGGAGAGCTCAGCACGGCAGGGACAGCACCTGACTCAGGTGTTCACACCTGACCTGGCTGCTAGTGGGGAATAGATAACTGGGGAATGGAGCAGGGAGACAATGAGGGTCCAGATGAGAGGTGATAAGAGTGGACGAGATCCCCAAGGGAGGGAGTATGGATGGAGAATAGGGGAGGCTCGAAGACTGATCCCTGACACTGTGACATCAGAGGGAGGTAAAAGGAACAGCTGAGGAGCCTGACTAGGAGCCATCAGGCAGATGGGAGTGCTCCAGAGGAGTGTGGTGGCCCAGAGCCAAGTGAAGAGGGGGTCACCCCGCTGTGTCAGGTGCTACTGACAGATAGAGGACTGAACAGTGGCTGTTGGCTCAGCACTGAGCAGAGGTGGAGGAGGTGGTTGTAGGGGGAGGGAGGGGATCATTGGTGACCTTGACATTTCTGGATGGGGAAGGGAAGCAAAGCCTGATTAGAGAAGATTTAAGGGAGAACGGGAGTAGAAAATATGGAGGCAGTGAGTGTAGACAACTTTTTTGAGAAGTTTTACTATAAAGAAGAGCGAAGAGATGGGGCCATAGCTGGAGGTGGGGAGCGGAGTCAAGAAAATTTTCTTTTGTTTTCAGATGAGAGATGGCTCTGTGAGGCTGGGGGATGATCAGGGGACACTGACGGTGCCACGGAGGGAGGGGAGAACTATGAGACCATTGCCAAGGGTGGGCAGGACGGGTGGGAGCAGTCACAATGGGAAAGAAAGCACGGGGCACAGAGGTGGTAGGTGGGGCAGTGGGGAGAAGTTCACCTCTCATCAGTTTTATTTTTTCTGCAAAATAAGAAGCAAGAGGGAGAGCGAAGAGGTGGAAAGGGATGTGATGTATTAGAGGACAGAGAAGAAGGGTGAAGTTATCTACAGAGAGGAAGAGCAAGTAGTTAAGAGAAATGTAATCTGATTGACAGGCAGCGTTACCGGCATGTTTGAGGGTGAAGTTCACAAACTTGAATTGAGACCAGCCAGTGGAGTTGTGTTGTTTTTAGCTGCTTTATACCGTGTAGGTACAAAGAGGAGGGTATAGCTCAGTGGTAGAGCACATGTTTAACATGCACGAGATCCTGGGTTCAATCCCCAGTACCGCCTATAAAAATAAATAAATAAAACGAATCCACCCCCACCCACCCCCTAAAAAACCCCCAAAATTGTGTGGTAACAGGCCCAGGTAGGTGGAGGGCTAGCTTTAACCAGAGTCATGTGTAGGAGGAAGCCAGAGGAGGCCAAGTGTATGCAAAGAATGTTTTTAATGATTAACCAAGGAATTAAGGCTGGATAGGAAAGAAATGAGGACTCCAGGGGGTGTGGGGCAGTGAAAAAGAGGTAGGGACAAAGGGGAGGTCATAGTGGGTTGGAAGGATTGGTGGGGGGAGGTCTAGGGCACTGGAGGGAGAGAGCTGGAAAGAAGACATGTTGGGAGAAGAATGAGAAGCCTGAGATTGAGGCTCTAAAGGAGGCAGTGGTTGTTGAGACAGGTGTAGCTGTGACTATGGGAGGAAAGGGCCAAGAGGACACACAGCAGGTCAAGGAACAGAGAAGTCGGGTGGCAGAAGGAAGGATCACCCATCTGGATATGGAAATCACTAAGAATGAGTGGTAGTGAGCCTGGAGCTGAAATCATGGCGAAGTGAGGAGTACCGATCTGGGTCAGCAGATGATGCACAAGGTGGCAAATGATCTACTCTGATAATGAAATTGATAGCTGGGAATTTGGGGGAGGAGGAAGGGAGAATGGTCTGGAAGCAGCACCATGGAGCAAGGAGATTTACCCACTTGGAAGGGCCACAGGAGAGCTAGATTCTGGTTAAAAGCAAGAAGGTGACAAGAATGTTTAGTGAAGAGGTTGAGGAAACAGATTTTGCTGAAGACACGTCATGGATTCCAAAGGCCCGAGAGTTGGGACAGGTTGGGGGATGCGGTGGAAATGGTTTCCTCCTGGGTGGGTTTTTTTTTGTTTTGTTTTGTTTTGTTTTTTGTTTTTTTTGCAAGTCTTCAGTGTGCATGTGGTCATATATAAAGTGCTTACCCTGACACAAGTGCACCGGCCAGGGATGGAGGCCCTGGTTAGCAGTCCTGGTAAGGTCGTGATCAGGCCAGGGGGAAAGGTGCAGAGAAGCCGGTCGCCTCCGGAGCCAAGTGGCAGGAAGTAGATGCCAGATTTTCGTGGCGTGGCAGTCCCCTTGGATGCTCGTGTGCCTGGTGAGGTCACGGTGAAGCCGCAGGGCACTTGCGTCCTGGGAGGAGAGGAGGAGGGAAGCCAGACTGCCCTGACCCGCCGAACCCTCTCGACCTGTAGGACTCCGGCGGCGGGAGATGGGCGCCCTGCCTTCGCGACAGCGGCTGCCCGCGGACCCGCCCATAGCCTTGGACGCGCTGCCCCCGGAGCTGCTCGTACAGGTGCTGAGCCACGTGCCACCGCGCGCGTTAGTGACGCGCTGCCGCCCAGTGTGCCGCGCCTGGCGCGACGTGGTGGACGGGCCCACCGTGTGGCTGCTACAGCTGGCCCGCGACCGCAGCGCGGAGGGCCGCGCACTCTATGCGGTGGCCCAGCGCTGCCCGCCCAACAGCGAGGACGAGGAGGAGTTCCCGCTCTGCGCACTGGCGCGCTACTGCCTCCGTGCGCCCCTCGGCCGCAACCTCATCTTCAATTCGTGTGGAGAGCGTGGGTGCTGGGGCGGGGCCTAACCGCACGGGGCGGGGCCGGGGCGGGGCCCAGAGCCAAAGGATGGGCAGCTAGGGGGCCAGGAGAGGCAGAGTGAGTGGGGGTGTCCAGGACGGAGGAGACAGGGGCGGGGCCGGGATACTTGGAGGAAAGGGGCCGTGGGCAGTGGAGGGAGTCGAAATGGATGCTCGGGACAGAACAGAGGTAGCCAAGTGGCAGAGCCATGGCAGGAATGACTTTCGCAGCAGCTGTAGACTCCGTGGGCGTGGCTAAAGGGAGGAGAGAGGGGAGGGCTGAGGGAAGCCGATTGGGTGATGGCGGGGGCGGGGCTTGCCTAGCAATATAAGGCTGCCTTGAGCGGCTGTGAGGAGGGGAACTGAGCGAATCGGCGGGACCAGGGTGGGAGGAGCCCTGAGGCTTTGGTAGGAGGGAGTATGGCCTTGGTGGAAGGAGCCCGGGGAGGGGCCAGAATTGAAGCCCAGTAGTTTCAGAGAACTAAGGGAAGAGAACCGGGAACGAGGCTGAGTGAAGCTGAGGAGAAGCTGAGTACATAGGCAGGCCTGAGTGACACGGTCGTTGGGTGGGACCAAAAATGCAGGCTGCTAAATGGGAGGAACTGGGGGCAGGACAGATTAGGTGGTGGCAGGGTCTCTGCTGGGCGAGCTGGCAGGTGAATCCCTTGTGTTCAACTCTGTTATATTCCACAGAGGGCTTCAGAGGCTGGGAGGTGGAGCATGGCGGAAATGGCTGGGCGGTGGAAAAGAACCTAACACTGGTGCCCGGCGCTCCTTCCCAGACCTGCTTCGTGACTTCTTTCGAGTGAGTGGCTCTTGATCGCTGGGGCAAGGGCCACGAGTAAGAAAGGGGACCCTACGCCACCGTCTTCACCCTCACCCACCTTCCCCCTCTTCTATCCTCATTCATTTACTCAGTCAGTCAATCAACTAATATTTGCTGAGGACCTGCCAGGTACCAGTCACTGTTTTATATGCCAGAGATACAAGAAAAATTTAGGAAGATCAGGAACCTGCTCTTTTTTATTTCCCTTTTAGATGTAGGGTTAACAGTAAAATAAAAACAACAACATAGCAAACATTTAGAGGGCTTACTGTATGCCAATGCTTTACATATAATTCCTTTAATCCTGACAACAACCGTATAACACAAATACTATTATTATCTACACCTTTTAATAGGAAATTGAGGCACAGAGGGTAACTAACATCTAGTAAATGGTGGAACTGGGATTTGAACCCAGGTGATCTGACTTTAGAGCTGGTTATGATAAATGCTATGAAGATAGCAAAACAGTCTGAATGATCGGTTGATTCTTTAATTCTCATACCCCATGCCCATTTTCCTTGTCCCCTCCCCCCACAGTCAATTATTCTCATGTGGCATTATCCAGCTTTCTAGTAGTTACCAGTGTGTTTGGCGTGAGGTAATAGATATCTTGTTGCTATTTTAATTTGCATGTTTCAGTTTACTAATAATTAAGCATCTCTTCATGTGTTTGTTAGCTTTTTCATTTCCCTCTTTTGTAAATTGCCTGTTCATATTTTCTATTAAGGTTGAGCTCTTATTCTCATCGATACACAAGAATTCCTTGTATATTCTAGATGTCAGTGCCCTGCCCATCCTGGACATTGCCAAAATCTCCCCGTCTACTATCTGACTGTGACACGTCTTGACTGTGTCCCTGGTGTTATGTTATTTTCCATGTGATCAAATTCAACTTTTTGCTTTAGAATTCATTTTTGAAATGCTGTTTAAAAAATCCTTCCCTACCCTTAGATCCTAACAGTATTCTCCTATATACTCTCTTCTAGTCAACTCGTAGTTTAATCTTTCACATTTAGAGCTTTAATCTACCTTTGAATGTGATGTTCAGTAAGGATCCAGTTCCCCTCCTCCCCCAATATATTGAGCCAATTTTCCCAACACTATCTACTAAAGAATCCATCTCTTCCTCATGGAATGGCAGTGCCACATTTATTAATTTATGAAGTTCCCATATATACGTTGGTCTATCTGTCCTTGTGCACTCTGTTCTGTTCTAGTCAGTTTATCAGTTCTTCTGAAAAAAACACTATTTCTGTTATAATGGCACATTGAGATTAGAGGAGATGGACTCTTTACAAAGGTGTAGGCAGAACACAAGATACTGCAGGACCAGGCTAGTAACAGTATGGGGAAGGGACATTACCATCCTAGGCTTGGCAGGGGTAAGAGGAGGAAACAGTTACTGAAACGTGAAGACAGAGAAAGCTGTGAGGAGAGGGCACTATGGGGTTGTGCCTTTTTGTTGAGAGACACAACAGTTCCCTGATGATTCCCTTGGGAGGGAGCCAGCAGAATAAATGTCCTGATCTCACATTCTTCTTCTTCCATCTCCTGCTGGAGCTTCCCATTGGCTGACCCAACAGGAAGCAGAGGGTGAGGGAGACCTGCCCACACAGGCAATGCAAACTTGTTGTCAGAGACCCCAGAGTTCCCTGCTCAGATGTCTAGTGTGTGGCCCTCCGTTTGTACTCATGTCCCGGTCCCCACATATTAGGGGCAGGCCTGCATACGGTCACCTTTCTGGAGCCCAGAGCAGGGTGGAGAATGGTGGAGAGGATCTGAGAGGCCAGTGGGGATGCCCAGCTCATCATACATCTTGTCTGGTAGAGCAACCCTGAGGGGCTGCTTTAGACAAGGTGATCAGGGGAGGCTTCTGGGAGGAGGTGATTTCTGGGCTGTGACTTGAAATATGGGACTCTGCCGCCCTGCCTCCTCCCACCATCCGTCCTTCCCAGATGGTGCTTCAAGAGGCAGCTTGTGGACTTGGTGATGGAGGGGATGTGGCAGGAACTGCTGGACAGCGCCCAGATAGAGATCTGTGTGGCCGACTGGTAAGTGGAGAATGGTGACCTGCCCCCAAGCATCAACGGTGATAGCAGCAGTTCAGCAGAAGGGGTTCATTTCATGTCCCCACCAACCCCACAGGCTGGCTGGCATTGCTACTGTGCCCCCTTCATAGTGAGGCTGAGAGCGGGGAAAGCGATGCTCTCACAGTAGCAGAGCCAGGGAGGGGCGGCGCCTTGGTGAGCCCAGAGTCCCCACTCTGCTCTCTTCCCCACCTTCTATGCAGCAGGCCCCAGGGTTGTCGGCATAGGGGCCACTGACTGGCTTGACTCAAGTCTGAAACAAGCATCCCCCTCTCCCAGGACAACTCAGCCCTGACCCTAGACCCAAGGCCTGAGAGAGGTTGGGAGCATTATGCCCTGAGAGTTGAGATGCGGCACTGGCTAGTTTCAGAGCCTGTGGGCTCACAATGAGCCCCCTCCTTTCCAGAGCACCCAGGTTGTTTCCCAAAGTGTTTGGGTGCTTCCTTCAAGATCTTGTTCCTCCACAGAAAATCCAGTTTCTTCTGTGGGGCTCTGGCTCCTCCCCAGAGCTGTGGCCACCCTAGAGCATCCAGATTCCCACACCCACAGGCTCCTCCCCCAGGTTGTGGTTCCTCCTCAGATGTCGTATTCCCACAACACACACCTGACCCAAAGCCTACAGAATCTGACCCAGGAGCACCCAGGCTCCTTCCCCTAGGTTCCCAGGCCTGACCTCATCCTTTTGGGGAAGCCCAGCCCTCAGCCTCCCTCCCACTGAGAGACCTGAGTAGGTGGCGGGGGCATCAAGGCTCACCACCACCTGGCAGGTGGGGCGCCCGGGAGAACTGTGGCTGCATCTACCGACTCCGGGTCCGCCTCCTGGATGTGTACGAAAACGAAGTGGTCAAGTTTTCGGCCTCGCCCAACCCAGTCCTTCAGTGGACTGAGAGAGGCTGCCGCCAGGTGGGTCCAGACCCTCTTCCACACCACCCCTGACCTGCCCCAAGGCACACCCACCTCCCACCCCGCTCAGATTCTGTTCAATCACTGAGCCCTTATTACAGACCTGTCCCAAGAGTTTCACCCATTAATTCATTTCATTAGCCCAACAGCCTAGTTGTTCAACATACATTTATTGAGCACCTACTGTGTGCTGAGCCTTGCTCTGGTTGCTGGGAATGCAGTGGTAAATCTAAGTCCCTGTTCCATCCCCCTACTTGAGTCGAAGAAACTAAAGCAGGGAGGTTTGGTGACTCGCCCAAAGTCACACTGAAGCGTGCAGGGCCCAAAGCAAGCCCAGGCTGGGTCTTGAGCATAAGTTGTCACCATAATCATACCTCATTTATCAAAGTAACCTTTTTTTTGGGGGGGGTCTTCCGGTTTCCACTTCTGATCTCCTCCCACCCACCCCCAGCCCAACACACAGACTCAGCATCTAGAAAGATCCCATTAAAAAGTGAGTCAGATCACACACACACCCCTGCTTGTAGCCCTCCCGTGGCTACATCTCAGAGCAAAAGCCAATGTCCCGTCCTGCCGCTGTCAAAAGGATGGAAGTACAGATTCACGCTGCAACACTAGTGAGGCTTGGAAACACTGTGCTAAGTGGAAAGAGGCCATACACAAAAGCCACATATTGTATGATTCCACCTATATGAAACGTCCAGAATAAGCAAAGCCATAAAGACAGAAAGCAGACAGATTAGTGGTTGCCAGGGGAGAGGGGAGGGAGGAATTGGAAGTGACAGCTAATGGATTCAAGGTTTTCTTCTGGGGTGATGACAATGTTCCAGAATTAGACAGTGGTGATGGTTGCATAACATTTCAAAAATACCAAAAAACCACTGAATTGTAGTTTTAAGTGATACATTTTACAGTGAGGTGAATTTTCTCTCTCTCAATTAAAAATAATTGCAAAAGATAAAAAACCTGGAAGTCAAAGCCCTTCCATGGCCCAAAGGGCCCCACATGATCTGCCCCTTACCTCCCAGACCCCATCTCCTACTTCTCCCCTCACCCTGCTCCAGGCACACTGTCACCACGGGGCCTTTGCACTGTTTATCTCCCTGAACACTTTTCCTCCAGATCCCCAAAAGGCTCCCCCACTCCAAGTCTCTGCTCAGATGTTATCTCGGTGCAGCTCTTACTCACTGTACAACCCCACCCTCCTGCAGACTTCCCTCTGCCCTTCCCCCATCTGTTTTCAGGGTCCGAGTCTCCTACTAGATGGTCAGCTTCACCAAGGCAGGACCTTTTTGCTGCTTTCTTCACTGCTGTATCCCCCGTACCCAGAGTAGAGCCGGGTACCACTTACTCGGTGTTCGGGAGTATCTGTCGAGGAGCCCTCAGGACCTCAGCCTCTTGCTCTCCTTCCCGACCCAGGTCTCCCACGTCTTCACCAACTTCGGCAAGGGAATCCGCTATGTGTCTTTTGAGCAGTATGGGAGAGACACACGATCCTGGGTGGGACACTACGGCGCCCTCGTGACCCACTCCAGCGTCAAGGTCAGGATCCGCCTGTCCTAGCTAACCAGCCTGATCTGGCCTCTGGGGACATGCTGCCACCTGCCAGTCACTGATGTCAATCAAGTGCAGCTTTGCAGCCAGGATCCAGAGGATGCCAGGGGACAGTGGCGGTCCCACGTGGACTGTTGCTGGCACACCTCCAGGGAACCCCACTCTCTGCTGCTTCAGCATAGTGACCCACATGCTGTTCAAGAAACCAAGGATCAAACCCAGCTGGCCACTGCTTCCCCAGCTTCTGGGGGTGGGGCTGCAGGGGGCATCAAAGAATAATTTAGAGACCTGTACTTTACCTGCACATTTTTTCTCATGTGTGGATATCAGTTGATAGACTGAGTCAAAAACAAAGGCCAGACCAGGATTTCTAATAGAGGGGGAAAGCTGCCGACAGTCTGGGCCAGTCACTCGTCAGCATGTTTTGGGGGTAAGGCGATTGCTGGCAGGGTGCAGAGGTCAATCGGGGCAATCTGTCCTTGAGGGGACCAACAGGGGCATCAAAGGGAACTCTGTTGCTTTGGGGTTCAGCTGCAGGGCCGCACAACCTCCCCCAGCACTGCCCATCAGCCCCTGGGTCCCATGGCCAGTAAGTAGGGGAGGCCGGACTTGTACCACAATTGGGTTCCAGGGCCTGGTGATAATAGCACAGCTCCCAAACCTTAAAAATCTAACATGGCCAAGCAGGGGATGGCGTGAGGTCAGCATTACCCTCAGTCCCATTTTCCAAGGTAGGAAACTGCAGCCTGAACGGGGAACAAATATACCCAGAGTCATAGAACAACGAAGAGGTGGAGTCAGGATTTGAAGCCAAGTGTGTGTGTCTGAGAATAACCGAGAAGAGTCACACACCCCATCCAATCCTTTCAACACCCTTTCCTTGCCAGCATTACAATTACTGCCACTTTTCTGATGAGGAAGCCTGACAGCGGGGCCTTCTTGCCCAGGCCCTCCCTCTGCCTGCAGGAAGGGGAACTGGGCCTCGGTGCTGCCCACCTGAACAGAGTAGCCATCGCACGTGTTAATGCACATAAAACGTCTAGTTTACTCTTCATCAAATTCAACAAAGGGGATACTGCAGGTGGGACTGTTTTTCCTGGAGGAGGAAACTGAGGCCAGAGGGGATGTCAGTTGCCAAGACCACACGGAGAACGAATACCATACAAGGAGGGTCCAGTCGCAACCATGGGGGTGGTCTGTTTATTAGAACCCCTCGCCAGCAGATGGCAATAAAGCGTCTTGTCCAAGGGTGTTGGGAGAGGGGCGCCTTTTTCTGATTCACACCCAAGACCACTATGGGTTAAGGGTGGCTCTGAGGGAAGAGGTGGCCGAGGTTTGAGCCAGGACCGGCTACTTCTAGAGCTGGGCCAGCTCCCCGAGGATGCTGCCGTTCTGCGTGAACACCCACCCGCCGTGTCCCTCGCAGTCACTTCTTCTTCTGCACGTGGCCGCAGTCGTACTTGCCGCGCACGATAGTGAGCTTGACGCCGGGCAGGTCCTGCGTGCGGCCGCCCTGCACCAGCACGACGTGGTGCTCCTGCAGGTTGTGGCCCTCTCCCGGGATGAAGCAGACGGCCTCACGGCCCGTGCTGAGCCGCACGCGGCAGCACTTGCGGTTGGCCGAGTTGGGCTTCTTGGGCTTGCGGATGAACGTGCGCAGGACCACGCCCTTCAGCTGCGGACGGCCCTCCGTGGGGCCCAATTTCCGAGGCGGAAACTTCGGAGGCCCCTTGCGGTGTATCTGGTTCAGGGTGGCCATGGGGCGCGTGGCCCAGGTCTGGGGGACCAGGGCTAGTCCTGGAGAGACACAACCGGAGAGCAGAGTGGGGTCCGTTATCCCAGTGAATAGATAATAGCATCAGCCACTCCGTTTTGGTGTTCTGCGGACCGGTGCAGGCACATCGCGAGGATGCATGTGTGTACATCTAGCGGTACTCACGGGTAAGAGTAATAACAGTTCCCTCACGTGTCAGGTTCTATTTTAAGCATTTTACATGGATTAACTCATTTTATTCTGCAGAGAACATTTATTTATTTTAATGTTATTTAAACATAATAAACACAAACAGGCTCACACTGCGCGCTGTACTGTTCTATGCACCATACCTGCATTAACTCATGCCGCCCCACAGTGCCCCTAGGGGGTATCCCTGGGTCTCCTACTATCGCACCTCACCCCACTCCCATCCCCGTGAGCAGATCCTGTCAACGGAACCTTCAAAACCGATCAGAATCCCTCTTTTCTTCCCCCGCTCCCCCACTAGATCCACGCTGGTCCTGTCCATCCTCGTCTCCCAAGCCTTCCTCCTCCTACTGTGTGCTCCCCACATGCAGGCAGAGGGGCCCTGTGGACACCTGGGTCAGATCACACACCCCCCCCCCACCCCCCCCCACCCCCCGCTCAGAGCCCTCCTGTGGCTCCATCTCAGTCAGGGCAAGAGCCAAATCCCCATGCCCACCCCCTGCCCCAGCCAGGGGCCCATGAGGCCCCACAGGGTCCGCCCCTTACTTCTCTGACCTCATCTCCCCACTCGCCTCCTTGCTCTCCTGGCTCTAGCCTGTGTCCACAAACACACCAACAGAAAAGGAGAGCAGTGTGGCTGCTGGTTGGGGAAAGGGGACGGAATAGGTTTCTACGGCAGACGACAGCACTTGCTTGTGGACAGTAAGTAGGATGTAAGAAAGCTCAGAGATAACTGAATTCTCTTCCAGACATTCATGGAGCACTTACTGAGTCCTGGCCCCAGAAACGGACGCACGGTGGTGATTGAGACAGCCCTGGGCTGTACCCCCGTGGAGATCCCAGACCAGGGCCTTGATTTCTTTCTTTTTTTAATGGAGGTACTGGGAATTAAACCCAGAACTTTGTGCATGCTAAGCATGCGCTCTACCACTGAGCTATATCCTCCCCCCAGAGAGCTGGGCTTTGAGGTGCATCCTCTCTCTCTGCCACTAGAACGGATGCCCTCTCCCACCCAAACTTCACACTCCCCTCCATATCCAGGGCAGGTCCTGGCTTTGCTCTCCATTTCCATGTGTCTTTATGCCTCAAGTTACAGCAGAATCCTCAAAGGGAAGGAGATGTTCCTAGAAGTGTCTTCCTAGGGGTGTGCCCTCGAGCAAGACTGTTCATGTCTCAGTGCCTCAGTGTCCTCATCTGTCTGGTGGGCACCATAATCACATCTCCCTCCTGTGTGAGGCTCCCATGAGATATGCATGTCAAGCTAGCCCAGATCCCCCAAGCAGGGCGCAGGTCTGTCTTGTCCAGCCCTGTGACCCTTGGTGAGTGTCAAAAAGAAGATGTTTAATAAAGGTTTCCAGAGTGACTAAGTGAGTAGAATATTTCACAAAGGGCATGGCCCATGAAAAGCATTTGATGTTTGTGGGGGAAAAAATAGGTTCATAAAGTGTCCCACGCAATGCCTGGCATGTACTAGGCTCTCGAAAAATATCAGTTGAATGAACGACTCCAACGTCTTGCCTGGATGTTTCACCCACAGGAAGTATTTAACATTATTTGCTGAAGATATAACCTACCCAAACTCCTGATACCCACCTGACGCACAGTAGCCCTCAATACAACTACTTCCCACCTCTTGCACTTGCAACCCCAGCTCCGCCAAAACCCACTGTGTATCCATTCCCGATTTAAAACCCTGATTCCCTCGGGGCCATGGCAGAGGAACACAAGTCCGGTGGGGGGGGGGGGGAGGTTAACCCTCACCCAGCCTCGTCTCTGCCGTCCAAGCCCTCCACTTACCATAATTTAGGGACGTGCTGAGGCCACGGAGAAGGCCGGACCAGGACATCCCGCCGTCCGCAGCGTCCCTGCGTTAGGGGTAAGAGACTCAGAAAGGAGCAGGAGGGAAAAGCGGCTGTCGTTGGGGAAGGGTCCAGATTCTCCCCATCCCGCTCTCGGAGCCTTCTGGTTACATCTAAGGAATTTCCTGACCGCGTCACCACAACCCCTAACGCTGCCTACAGAAAGTCCCTCTGTAAGTTTAGCCTCGCTAAGTAGGCTCTCGGGAACCCAACCGCCCCCGCCCACGTACAGGAGGTACAAGGAAACTGAGGGGAGGCCGGGGAAAGTTTAGAGAAGGCAAGAGCACTGTCGACCTCACCGACCCCAGCAGGGTCCGTAGACACGCGGAATCGGGCCTCTAGCCGGGTGTAGGGATTATCCCGGCAGGGATTGGCTGGTTCTGCCTCTCGCGTACACTAAAGGGGCGGGGAACAGGCGACGATTGGGCAAGTATAGTGTCAATCTCGAACAACTGTTCTCACTGAACTGGCTTTTTTTTTTTTTTTTTTTTTAATGCATAGAAGGGGATCACCCCCTTCCAGGGTCTGATTGGCTCTTTCCGAGCACAATAGCGGCTTTGCAACTGGTCTAAACGCGTAGTGGGCGGGACGAAGGGTGCGTAACTCTTTGTCCCCCTTCCAAGATGGCTGCATCCGTAGTGCGGCGCTTGTGTCTTCTGGTGGCTGGTCGAGGCCTGCAGCTCCGGGGAGGCTGCACCTGCAACCAGAGCCCAAGGAGGAGTTTCGCTACGGAGAGAAGAGACCGGAACCTCCTGTACGAGCACGCGCGCGAAGGCTACAGCGCGCTCCCTCAGCTAGACATGGAGCCGTTGTGCGCATACCCGGAAGAGGCCGCGCGCGCCCTGGAGCACCGGAAGGGGGAGCTACGGGCAGAAGATCTGCCCGCTATCGTGAGTGCGCTTGCGCCGGCCGGCGGTCGCGGGGTCGGGTAGCTTTGCCTATTGGCTGGTTGCTTCACCAACAGAGTAGGCTTGTAAGATACTCTTCAGCAGGGGGCGGGCTTACCGCAGGAATTTTTGCTCCTTCCCAGGTTTACCAATGCGTTGTCCTTGACACCCATGTACGTGCCCGTTATCCACGGAGTGCTAAGGCCGTAGTGTCTAGAAACCCATAATGCTCCTGTTCCATAAAGTTTGCTGGGTACCCATTCTGCGCTGGGATCTGCCAATGTCCTATGTCCTTCAACCTCATGCCAGGCGTACCCTAAGGCCACAAAGGAAAACGGGGAACAGGCATGTGAATCAGAGGTGAGGGGGGCCTCTTGCCTTTGGAGAGTGAGAGGTGGAGTTCTGCACCTACCCCACAGGTAGCAGGCAGGTAAATTGTGTTATTTAATGAATGAATGTTCTACTGAACAGATATTTAGGGAGCGTCTATATTATGTTCCAGGTGGCCTCTGGTGGCTGGTTGAAAATAAGGCAGTGAATAGTAATAATAGTAGTAGGGGGCAGTAGGGTGAGGCTCCAGCCAGAAGATGTAGGGGACAGTGGCCACCTCATACCTTTCCTCTGGTGTCTACCCCCAGATCTCTACGTGGCAGGAGCTGAGGCAGCTGCGGGAGCAGATCCGGAGCCTGGAGGAGGAGAAGGGGGCTGTGACTGAGGCAGTGCGGGCCTTGCTGGTGAACAGGGGTCCTGGGGTGGGAGGGGTTGGCGGTGGGATGCCCCTGGCTGCAGGTAACAGGAAACCCAATTTCAGGAATTTGAAGGATGGGGACGCTTATTATCTCACAAAACAAGCCATTCAGGGTCCCCTCCAGCATCCCCAGCCCTGGTTCTTTCCCTCTGTCTCCACCTGGGACTTCACTGTGCTGACCTGTTTCCCCTCTTGCAGTTCTAAGGTGGCTGCTGTGGTTCGCCATCTCTTGGCATGACTGCTGGAGACAGAAAAGGAAACTTATTCAGCTTGAGTGCCTTTTCCAAGAGCAGGGAGACCTTTCCTGAGGCATCCAGCACAGTCCCCTCATGTCTCATGGGCTCAGACGCCCCACACCCACACCAGTCAAGGGCAGGAGGCAGGGCCCGTGTTCCCTGAAATACAGGAGGGTGAACTGAATCAGAGGTCTTAGGTTAGAAGGAGGAAAGAGGGCAGACGGTCTGGAGTTGGACAGCCAACTGCTTTTGCCACAGAGGGCTGACAGACAATCGTCCTCATCCCCTCAGACGTTTATACAGCCGTCACTGTGTGCCAGGCGCTGTTCCAGGTGCCCTCCTTACTCTCAGGCTCACAGCTCTGTAAGGAACAGTACCGACCCGGATCTACAGCCGAGGAAACTGAGGCCTCAGGACGTTAAAACATGCCTAAGTCTCACAGCTGGGAAGTAGGAGAGGTGGGGTTTGCACCCAGACATTTGGGCTGCTTTTCACCACTCTGCCCGAAGGCCTCCCCCCACCCCCTAATTACACCTCCCAGTGACCTACTGTGTCTTGCCAGGCCCTAGGCTACACACATCACAGGCGGGCAGGCGGCAAAAACAACAGAATTGATCACAGTGAATGTTCAGTGAGCACTGGCTCATCTTCTCGGGGAAGCCATGCAGCAGCCCTGCTGGGGAGCTCCTATTATCAGCGCATTTCACAGACTGGGATACTGAGGCTCAGAGAAAGGAAGAGGTTTGCCTAAGGGCACACAGCCAGTAGACACCCAACATTCAAACCCAGATCTGTCTGATTCCCTCTGGTACTCAGGACCGTAGAAGGTTCCAAGTATCAGAGGTCCTTGGTCTCAGGCGTCCAAATACTTGCTCAGACTTTACCTTTCCCGGCCTCAGTTTTCTCATCTACAAAACGGGGATCACAGTGATGCCAACCTCATGGAGTGATGAAGAAATAGGATGAGTGAGAGCCTTCTGCACGGGGCCAGGCAGGATATTTGGAGCTGCAGGCGTGATTATCTTATCTCCTGTTAGCTTTGCTGACAGAGAAACTGAGGCACAGAGTGGAAGAGGGTCTAGCCAGGTGCTGGCAGAGCAAGGAATTCAGATCCCCTGGCCGTGACCTTTCATCCTTCCTTTTTCTCCCCCATCTCACCCCAACTTCATCAACCTAATCACCCTTCATTCTCTTTTCCACCAGGTGAATCAGGACAACAGTCAAGTGGAGCAGGTACTACAGGGAGTTGATATCCTGTCCCAGTGGGGGGTGGGCAGTGAGGATACCATATCAGTCATGAATTCTCCATTGTATGTGGTAGAAAACATAGCTCAAATAGGATTAAGGAAAAAAACAACAGGCTCTATTGATTCATGAAACTAAAAATACTGGCTTCAGGTACAGCTGGATCTAGGTGCTAGCTTCATATTTGGTTCTTCTTATTCCCAGACCAGCTTTCTCCCATTGGGAGAAGGGCAGGCAGGGTTTGGTGCAGAGAGAACCGTTCACATAAGTTCGGCTTGGGTCTTCTGCCTGTGTTTGAGCCAATCACGATGGCCAAGGCAAGGGAATTATCTAGGAGGCCAGGCCAGACACATATCCCCATGGACATGCCACATGGTGATAAGGGGAGGTTCCCAAAAGGAAATTCAGTATGTTGAGCCAAAAGAAGAAGCAGTGAACATCCACCCCAAAGGCTGTGGTAGCCAGGATCAAGGTCAAACTGGCCGAGGGAACCCACTCTCTCCTGAGCTGAGCGCACTTGCCCCACTCCCAGGACCCGCAATATCAGAGTCTGCGGGCACACGGCCGGGAGATCCGGAAGCAGCTCACGCTCCTGTACCCCAAGGAGGCCCAGCTTGAGGAGCAGTTCTACCTGCGGGCGCTGAGGCTGCCCAACCAAACCCACCCAGATGTGGTGAGTGCCGTGCTGGGCGGCCGGGGAGGCCAGGAGCCCGCCTAGTGCCACCTTCGCGGTGACGCCCGGCCCACTGTCTCCCTGCAGCCCGTCGGGGATGAGAGCCAGGCCCGAGTGCTCCATGTAGTCGGAGACAAGCCAGGTGGGCCATAGCTCAGGTGCCAGGGGGGTGGAGGGGAGGGGAAGGGTGCAGGCTGGGGTCTGGACAGAAGCTGGAGCCCAGAGAGCTCCTAGTGCTGCAGGAGGCGGCCTGGCTGGGCTTTAGCTGTCTCTGCAGGCAGTTCTCAGTTTTCATTCTCTCTCCCCTCACCTCATCCCCTCATCAGGCTTTCTTACTTGTCTTTGTGTATGTGTGTGTGTGTGTTTCATGGGCATGTGCAACCACACACTTGTAAGTATCTGTCTCTTCCTCTCCCCTCTCTACCTCCCTGTATCTACTCTCTCTCCTTTCTTTGTCTCTCTAATCCTCTTCCTCTCTGTCCCTGTTCCCTGTCTCTCTCTCCCTCTTACCCTGTTGCTTTCCATCCACGTACAGCTTTCTCTTTCCAACCCCGGGGCCACCTGGAAATAGCCGAGAAACTCGACATCATCCGTCAGAAGTGAGCCCCCCTCCTGGCCCCCACTGCCCAGCCCCCCACCCCCACCCCAACAGCTGGCTGCCGGCTCTGCCTCACCGGGCTCTGCATGGGATATGGAACTGCCAAGACCTCGCCCGGCATGAATGTTTGATGCCTGGCCCCTCGCCTGGCAGCTGGGCCTCTGCCCTGGGGTGCTTGGGTCTCCCCTCCCCCCACCAGTCCTGGCCCACGTGCCCTACCCTGTCTTCCCCTGTCTCTCAGGCGTCTGTCCCATGTGTCTGGCCACCGCTCCTATTACCTGCGAGGGGCTGGGGCCCTCCTGCAGCACGGCCTGGTCAACTTCACACTCAACAAGCTCATCCTCCGGGTATGGGCCAGGATTGGAGGGCTGCCTGGTGGGGGTGGCATGGAAGCTGCGCTCTGAAGGCTCAAGGTGGAGAGGAGGGGGTGACCTCCACTCCAGTCACTGTTTTCAGAGCTTTACATGTATTATTGGCATATTGAATTCTTAGGGCGATTTTCTGAGCTGAGTGCTGTTATTACCTCTTTTAGGGATGGAGACATTGAGGCCTGGAGAAGGGAGTATCTAGCCAGGGTCTCCCAGCTAGTATGTGGAGCTGGCCCTGGAGCCTGAGTTTGTAACCACCGTCTCTCACTGTCTGCCTGCGGTGTAGAGGGAGTGTTGGGGAAATACAGCATCTGTTGAAACTGGAGGGGTGGACAAGGGCCAGATGCACGTGACATTGTCCATGGTGAGGGACACAGGCATTTCCTGAGGGCACTGGGGAGCTACAGGCAGCTTTCAGCAGGGGAGGGACATGTTCAGATCTATACTTTGGATCTACACCTCTGGCTGCCTGTAGTATGTGTGAGTGAGGAAACCATGAAGAACCAGCAGAGAGGGCCCCAGTGACAGGGACACCAGGACTCTGGGGCCAGCTCCAAGCCCACTACTTGGGCCTGCCTCAATTTCCTGGGAAGTGAAATGGACTTTGGAGTGACAAGGGGGAGCCAGCATCCTTTCTTCAGGCCTGAGCTTGGGATCCGGTGGGGGTCCTGGCTGTTTTCTTTACCCCTTCCCTCCTTCCTCACAGGGCTTCACCCCCATGACAGTGCCAGACCTTCTGCGAGGAGCCGTGTTTGTGAGTGAGGATTCTGTTCCCCACGTCCCGCTGTTTGTCAGGCCCCAGTCTGGGGGCCTCACACAGGGACACCAGGCTGTCTTCCCTTAGGAAACTGCCCTGGGGCTGGGTTGAGGGAGTCAGGCCATAATAGGGAGCCTAGGGTGATTCCAGAGGCTTCCAGGGGAGGAGCAGGGGTTGTGACTGCAAAATGGGGGCCACCAAAGTTACCTGCCCTCTGACCTCTGTGGCCTGGCCTCTTCCCCAGGAAGGCTGTGGGATGACACCAAATGCCAACCCATCCCAAATTTATAACATCGACCCCTCCCGCTTTGAGGACCTCAACCTGGCTGGGACAGCAGAAGTAGGGCTTGCAGGTGAGTGCCTACCTGGGGGCAAGACCCGGGTGAGGATACCTCCAGTGTCTGCAGAGCAGGATGGATTGGAAGGGGACAGCCAGAGCATCCTGGGAGATGACAGCTCCCTGCCCAGGATAACTCAGCGACCCCAGGGCCAACATGTACAGTTGTGTAGGTTGTTTACTGCACAACAGTACAGTGAGGATCCAGCCATATATCCTGACATGAGGTGTGTCCACCAGAGGGGATACCTTTTCTAATTCTCACAAAGGTTTCCTGTGGATGGATGATGGCCCTGGCTGACCCATCTTGTCTCCCTCTGCTTGTCCCCAGGCTACTTCATGGACCACTCTGTGGCCTTCAGGGACCTGCCAATCAGGTGATGCCCAGTTCCTTTAGACCTTGTCCCCACTTGTGACATTCCCTCTCCCCTCACTGACCCCACCTACCCCATCCCCGCAGGATGGTCTGTTCTAGTACCTGCTACCGGGCGGAAACAGACACAGGGAAGGAGCCGTGGGGGCTGTATCGAGTGCACCACTTCACCAAGGTCAGTGTAGCTAGGACTACGGAGGGGGTGGTCACCCCAGCAGCCTAGGGCCTTCTGACTCCTGTGCCCTCGTCCTGCCCCAGGTGGAGATGTTTGGGGTGACAGGCCCTGGGCTGGAGCAGAGCTCACAGCTGCTGGAGGAGTTCCTGTCCCTTCAGATGGAGATATTGACAGAGCTGGGCTTGCACTTCCGGTGTGGAGAGGGGTTGGGGTGGAGGCTGAGGTGGGTGGTGATGGGGAGGGAGGCGGGAAGGAGTGAAGGTTGGCTAAGTGCTCTCCCATCTTGCAAATCCTCACCACCTCCTCTCCCTCTGACGTCTTTTGCCTGTGTTGGGTAGACAGACATTCCTTATATAACCCTGTCAATCTGTAAAATGCTGTGTGAGGTTATAATGGCAGTGTATGCGGCACAGCGTACTCCAGCGTCAAGACCAGGCCCCTTCCCTCCTGTTGCTCCCGGTCCCTAGCGTGCTGCCTCAGCTGTCTGGTCCAAGATGGCTTTTCACCATCCAGTGGGAAGGGGAAGTGGGGGGAGCACACCCCTTCCCTTTAAGGGATGACTGGACGTCGCAAGTCCCTCCTCTCTCACCATCAGTCACACGTAGCTTTAAAGACAGGCTGAGAAATGAGGATTTTTTTCTGGGTGACCCATTACAAAATCCTGGGGGCACACTTGTTATAGAAGGAAGAAAGGCAGTGGTGAACAGCCCGGATACTCCACCATGTGCCCTTCCTCCCCACCTCCATCAACCTCTTCTCTGCCTCCCCCTCCTCATACCCGCCTCTCCATCACCACCTCCTGCCTCACCTCCCCCTTTGCCACTATCATCTCTTTATCTCCCATTTTCCTCTTTTTGGCCACCTCCTTCTCCATCGCCTCCATTTCCTCCTCTTCCTCCCCCTCACTCCTCCTCCTCCAACACCTCTCACCCGCTGCCCTTCACCATGTCTTCCTCCTGGGCGCAGGGTCCTGGACATGCCCACTCAGGAACTGGGCCTGCCCGCCTACCGCAAGTTCGACATTGAGGCCTGGATGCCAGGCCGTGGCCGCTTTGGCGAGGTGAGCCCCCACCGTCCAGCCCACCCCAGTGGGGCCGTGGGGTGGGAAAGAGGATGACCCTGCCCCCCACGGCCCATCCTCTCAGCCCTCCCCACCCCCATGCCCAGGTCACCAGTGCTTCCAACTGCACAGACTTCCAGAGCCGCCGTCTCCACATCATGTTCCAGACGGAGGCTGGGGAGCTGCAGTTCGCCCACACGGTCAGCCCGCACACCTTCGCCCACCCTCCCCAGTGCCCCCCCTCCCCGAGACCCACCACCTCAGCCCCTCCCCAGGCTGGACCGACTGGTGCCTGGGTCTGAGCAGGTACCTCTTCCAGGTGAATGCCACGGCCTGTGCTGTCCCCCGCGTCCTCATCGCGCTCCTGGAGAGCAATCAGCAAAAGGTGCGGGGGTGGGAGGATGGCCCCCAGAGAGGTGGAGGCTGGAGGGCTGGGCAGGGCAGTGGCCTGAGGCCTGTTCTCTCCCCAGGACGGCTCGGTGCTCGTGCCCCCTGCCCTCCAGCCCTACCTCGGCACCGATCAGATCACGACCCCCACCCACGTGCCTCTCCAGTATATCGGCCCCAACCAGCCCCAGAAGCCCAGGCTCCCGGGCCATCCTGCCTCCCGCTGAGGACTCATCCTCATTGACCACCAGGGTTGTCGCTGCTTCCTGGAGTTTGGGGGCCCCTGGACCCCAGGGTCCACCTCTTCTACTTCCCTTCTTCCCCAGGATCAGTCAGACTCTTGTCGTTGGGGGTCCCAGCCTGCACTAGGATACAGGATGTCTGGGGACTCAGAAGTTCTAGGGATGGGGGAAAAAGAGGGAGAGGAGGCCTCCATTCCTCCTTCCTTCTTCTCTCCCTCAGAGAAAGGCCCCAATAAACGGTCAGAACAAAGGCCTTTGTGGATCTGTGAGCAAGGGAGATGGTGTGGCCAGCTTGCGGGGATGCTGGGCATTTGGTCAGAGTGCTGAGTCATCCAGGGGTATGTAGCTGCAGGGATCATGCTGGAAGTGTCCCGCACCCCCCAGAGCATGTAGAGGGGAGCTTGGGGGCCACCGAGGGAACTGAGAGGATGCCAAGTCCTCTCCCCTTACTCTGGGACAAGTGGAACCTCGTGCTGACCCCAGTGTCAACCGCACATCTCGGTCCCCAACTCCAAGTAAGGATCTGGTAGGCAGCCCAAACTTGGTGACACCAGAAGTTGGTCTTCCCCAGGTGTGCCCATCTCAGTCCATGGTACTGCTTTCCCAGCTCCTCGGGCCGCAGCCCTGCCAGTCATCCTCAGCTCTTACATCCACATCTAGTCCTTCAGCAAACCCTGGCAGCTCCTCCTTCAGAATATTTCCAGAACCTGCCTTTGCTCTCTCGTCCCCGGCCTCTCCCCAGTCCTGTCCATCATTATCTCCCATTTGGAGTTGTGGCAAACTCTCCCTACTCCCTGTCCCCCCACAAAGTGAGAGGGACCCTGTGGACACCTGTCCCCCCTCCCCTGCTCAGAGCCATCCTGTGGCTCCACCTCACTCAGGGGAAGAGACATAGTTGTCACCATGGGCCACAGGGCCCCACGTGACCTGCCTCCTGCCTTCATCTTCAACCCACCTCTCTGTCGTCCTCTGACCACCCAGCAACCTGCCTTGCTGTCCTAGCACTCAAACTCAGATCTTTGCACTTGCTAGTCCCCTCCCTGGCTACTCTTCCCCCAGATCTTGTGTGATTGTCTCCATCTTATCACTCAGGCCTTAGCCCAAATGTCATCTCCTCAGGGAGGACTTCCCCACCACCCTGGCCAAAGTGAAAACCCCAGCACTCAGTATCTCCACTGCTGCGCTCATGCAATGCACCACAGACGATTCCTCCTTCCCCACGTAACGGGTCTTTACTTGAGTATTATCTGCCTCCCGCTTCTCAGATGTCCATTCCGAGAGGCCAGGGAAGTTTGCCTATAGCCCAGGGTGAGGAAGAGGACTGGGCATACGATGGGTACTCAGTAAAAATGACTGGAATGAAGGTGCTCAGATCTGTGCAGTTCCCAGTGCCGGGGTGCTGCCTAAATTAACTTAGACACAAGTTAATTTATTCAATCCTCACCATCAAGCTGTGGAGTAAGTTGTCACCAGCTCTTTTTCACAAATAAGGAACAGGTCTTAAGATTAAGCAGTTGTCCCAGGGCTGCACAGCTGGTAATGGTGGAGCTGGGACTCAGGTGGAGCCCAGCTACAACCCTGAGGAAGTAGATTTATGAAACCCATTTTCCAGATGAGAAAACTGGGGCCAAGGAAGGGAAGGAGTTGCCTGAGGTTAGTCTGTAAGTGGCTGCCTCTGAATTCTAACCCAGATCCGCCTCCCAGTGGGGTGTTAAGCATATCAAACCCTGGTTTCTCTGGGAAGAGAAGCCCCCACCCAACATGCTGGAGCCCAGGGTCTGGAAGCTGGAGGACTGGGGGATGGGGCATGAATAATTTAAGGGTCTCTGGCAGGTTGCTGCCCCACAGCTGTTTCCCTGCCGCGGGCAGGGAGGGGGTGGCAGTGATGTCACTTCCTCTCCCCTGTGGGGCCACTGGGGCGATGGGTTATAAGGAGCTGCCGCCCCAGCCCGCACAGCGCCAAGGACCCTGGTCCGGACACCCCACCATGCAGCGCCACAGGCCCACCTCCATGCTGCTGCTGCCTTCCCTGCTAGTGCTGCTGCTCAGGGCAGGTGAGCGCCAGAAACCAGGGCGACTTCAGCAGCCAGCCTGGGGAGCAGGGACTCGTGTGACCAGGGGCAGGGATGGTGCACCCAGCGCGGTCAGACTAGAGACTTCATGGGCCAAGTGTCCAGGTGGAGATGATGCAGCTGGGCTGGGGAAGGGGACGTACCCACAGGTCCCTGGACGACCTCGGAGCTGGAGTCAGCACCGGGGACAGCGCCCGGGGTCTGAGCCCAGCACCCATGTCCTTCTTCCACAGCCACCGCAGCTCCCCTGGCACCAAGACCCTCCAAGGAGGAGGTGAGGAATGTGGCCCCCTTGCCCAGCCTCATCTCCCTGGGGCCCTGGCCCTCTCTGCCGAGCTCCCTCCATGATCCTTGTCTCTCCTCCAAACCAGCTGCTCTCATTCTCCCCATCTGCCCTGCCCTCAACCTCCCCTCTGACCCTTCACCCCCAGCTGACCCGCTGTCTGGCAGAGGTGGTCACAGAAGTGCTGATGCTGGGCCAGGCCAACCGAGGCCCCTGCACGGCTCTCCTCCACAAAGGTAAGGAGGGCCCAGGCCCCCTCCTAGGAGCAGCCACCCCACCAGGGTTTGGCCCAGGGCTGCCTGGAGGAAGGGGTGTCCTCTTCTCATCCTGGAGCCCCATCATCTGGGCTGGCACGGCACTGCCCAGTGTGTCCAGAGAGAAGGAGCCCGCCCCCCCCAGCCCCACCCTTGGGGCTCCCTGCAGAGGTACAGGATAGGGACGGAGACTGTCTCCTGGCACCTGGCCCTCCTCTCCCAGTTTTGGGCAGTCCCCCTGTAGGAACTCGGGCAGGCCCCAGAACTTTCCAGGTCTGCTTCCTGATTGGCTGCACAGAGAACATCCTTTCTTTCCACTAGAAATGTGTGAGACAGAGCCCTACGGCTGTGGGCCCGCCGAGGAGAAAGGCCTGCTGGTTGGGGATTTTAAAAAGCAAGAGGCTGCGAAAACAAGGTCCAGCCAGGAGGTGAGGGACGAGGAAGAGGACAAGGCAGCAGAAAGGACCCACAAGTCCGAGTTGCACAAACAGGCCATCCGCGAGCAGCTCCACAGCCAGCTCTGCCAGGAGGAGGAGGAGGAGAAGAGGAGGGGGCCTGTGGAGACCTTTGAGGGCCTGTGGAAGCAGCATCGAGGAGGTGGCGGGGGCCCCGGGAAGCAAGTGGCAGAGCAGACCAGTGACGAGGAGACAGCTCAGTTCGAGGCAGAGGAGAAGGGGGTGCAGGTGCTGGGCGGGGGCCGCAGCCTGTGGCAGGGGGCTGAGGCGGGTGAAGGAGAGAGGCACGAGGACTCTCCGCACCGCCACCATCTCCACCAGCCAGCAGCTGAGCCCAAGCAGGAGAAGGAAGAGGCTTGGGACAGGGAGGTGAGTGGAGGAGGCAGTGGGGGAGTGGGGTGGACCAGACGCCAGTGGACTTAGTACCAAACAGCTACCAGTGTTGGGCCATAAACAGCAAGGCCCACCCCGAATGGGTCATTGTGACCAGGACTGACACCAGGACTAGGCAGCAACATCTAAGCAGGGTCTCTACTTGACCAGGGTGGCCCCTGTTACTGCACAGAAGCGTCCGAGTTAGCCACCATTGCTAGTCTGTAACCAGCAAGTTGGCCACTGTGAAGAGAGGCTACTGTGAAGAGAGGCTGCTGTGCCTGGTTCACTGGGATACAGGTGGACACCATTGCTGGGCCATGGAAAGTAAAGATGTCACCGTGATAGGTGGCAGTTACTAAAGTGGCCATCACTTCACGAATGGGTGGAGGCATCCAAGTTGAGCACCTTGGCTAGTCCTCCATCTGCTGCTGTTGGCCGGGGCAGACACCATGGGTCATGTTAGCTGACCTAACTCTTTCAGGCTTGTGGCAACCAGTATGGTCACCATCACAGCCCATGATGGCTAGGATGACCACAGTTGGCTGCCACTGTGGGCGACCACTGAGGTGGCCCACTTTTGAGGGTGGGTGCTGAGCACAACATTTCTGACCCCACCAGGAGCATGATGTGGAGCGGCTGGAGCATGTGAGAGATGAGCTGAAGAAGGCAACGGAGATGCTGGGCGAAGAGCTCAGGAGGGAGGGCTGACCCCGGACCTCAGGTCCTCCTTCCCGACACACCCTACGGCTCAGGCCTGTTGACCCCCAACACAACACCCCCCCACAACCTGGCGCCTGACTCTGCTCCCCAATCTGCCTGAGAGGGGAGAAGGGTGTGCCTTGGAACCAGGCCTTGAGGGGCCAAGTCTGAGCTCAGACTGACTCAGGAAACAGCCCTGACACCGTCTAACCCACTCCAACCCTCCCGAGTGAATAAAGCACGAAGAAAACCACTGGGGCTTACTGCGCAGCACTTGAGTTTGGAGGGACGGGAGCTCAGGAGTAATCTCGATCTACACACTGGTTGTCAGAACTGGGATTTTATTAAACTGGAAACTCTATTAACAATTAAGTCAGATGGGGTCGTCAGGGAGTGGTTTTGAGGCTGGGGTGGGAGGTAGCTGGTTTGGCCTCCGGCCACTGTGGACCACGATGTCGTCGTATTCATCCTGGGGGCAGAAGGGGCCAGGCAGAGGGGCTCAGGTGGCTGCCACCTTGCCCACTGCCCAAGTTCTTCCACCTACCCTGAGAACTGGCTGTTGCCTTGAAGCCCGAGTTCCTCGCTCCTGCTTCAACCTCGCTACTCCTAGTTCTCAAACCACCACTTTCAAGGTCGCCTGCGTTCTCCCAGCACTACTGCCTGGGCCCCAGCCCTGCTGCCTCTCCAGTCCTTCAGCCACCGAGGTCTCCCCCTCCACCCCTTCCCCCAGCCTTTCCCACTTTCCTCAACCCCCACCGCTCAACGTCAGCCCCTGCCCACGGCAGTGTCTCTGCTGCCCGGGTCTCCAGGGAAACCTCCTCACCGCAGGCTCAGGTCTTTCCCCGCTGCTGCCAGTGTTCAAATCACTGCTGCCCAAGGTCATATTCCCGCAGCCTGAGTTCTCCAACTCTTGTTCTCCAAAACAACTCCCCTTGCTGCCGCCTGCTGCTGCCCGTGCTTCCCAACCACTACAACCGAGGTGTTTTCTCTACCTCTGCCTGAGTTCTCCCTCTGCCGTTGTCTTAATTTCTCAACCACCACTGCCTGGGTTCTCCCCGCCACCCCTGTCTAGGTCTCCCTTGGCCGCTGCCTGATACCACTTGCACTGCTGCCTGAGTTCTCTAATCACAGCAGCCCAATATCAGTACCATTTCTTTAATTTCTCTTTTCCCCCTTCCCACCTGCCCATTTACCCTGACCCCCCCAGCTGGGCCTCCCCGTCTGTCCTCCTGACTCACGCCCTCGTCCCCGCTGTCACTGTCGCTGTCGCTACTGCTGCTGCAGGGGCCGGGCTTATCCTCGTCCTCGGGCTCAGGGGCTCCATGTGCCCGGAGGAGGCGGGCAAGGATGGGGTTGGGCCGAAGCGTGGCGCTGCCGAGTGGGGTGCGGCCACCATACATGCGGGCAGCAGGGTCGGCACCGGCCTTCAGGAGAAGCTCTAGCACATCAGCTGCTTGGGCCTCCACTGCCAAGTGCAAGGGGCTTCGGCCACACGTGGGCTCCTGAGGAGTGCAGCAGAGAGGTCAGAGAAGACCCCGCCCCAATCTGGGGGACACCGCCCACCCTGCCACACCTTCTCCCTGGAGTGCCTCACCGGTTTGTTGAGGTCAGCTCCGGCCTCTCGGAGCAGTCGGACCATCTCTGCATCTTTGTGGATGACGGCCACATGGAGTGGGGTGTGGCCTGAGGACAGAGTGACTAATGTCAGATGACAGGGGTGAGGGGCCTGGGCCCCCAGTGCCACGATCCTGGGGATGGGCCTTGTGGCCTCAGGGTGATGGAGTTTGGGGTCTGGCTCCTGAATTCCTAGGTATATCCAGGAGGCCCCCGAATCCCAAATGCCTAAGTCTCAGGCAGTGCCAGGGCTGGGTCGTGGGATGTTTGGGGCCTATGAGTGAAGAGCCGGAGGGCTGTGGACAAGATGCCTGGATCTTGGGCCAGGAGACCTGAGTCTCTGGTCTCACTTTACATAGAACCAGAACCCCAAATTCCTGGGTCCTGAGTAGCTGAAGGGCCTGTACCTTAGGGGGTGGGGTGGGCCCTGAACACTGCGCCCTGGATGACGTCAGTTCCTTTGTGGTGTGGCCTGGTCCCAAGTAGTTGGGCTTAGAGATGAGGGAGCTGAGACTCATATGCCAGGGTCCTGGGTAGACAGGGTCTTTTTCCCCAGGAGGCCTGGCTGAGGAGGGCTGTCCCTGAACCCCAATGTCAATCTCTGGGAACCCAGGCTGCCAGAGTCTCATAGAGGTCCTGGGCCTTGAATTCCCTCATCCTGGGTGAGCTGGGACCTGTGGTTCTCAGTAATCTGGGGCCTGAGCAGGAGTCCTTGGTCCTGCTGCCTGGGTCCCTGGGGCCTTGGTGTTATTTCCTAAGGGCTTTGAGCCCAGAGCCAGGTGCTTTCGCCCTGCCTGGGAGCCCGGCCCTTCCCCGTGACTGAGGACCCTCACCCTCATAGTTTTCAGCCTCCAGCTGCAACTTCCAGTCCTCTTCACTCTCATCCTCTTCCTTCTCCAAGTCAGGTTCAGAGTACAAGGCAACAGGGCTATGGTTGGCGTCAGGAGTATGGTCAGAGCCCTGGGTGAGGTAGGTGTTGGGGACTCCCCTGGGGCGCTGGGGGCGAGGCTGGAGCAGCACGCGAGCACAGGCATGTGACCCGACGCGGCAGGCCAGGTGCAGTGCCGTGTGTCCCCCACGCTCTGCCACCAGTAACCCGGCACCTGCCATGTACAACTTCTCCACTGTGGATGCCTCCCCCAGGATGGCTGCCAGATGCAGGGCTGTCTGTAGGAGCAGAAGGCAGGGGTTAGGGGGTCACACTGAGAATCCTGGCTCCCAAGCCCAACACCGTCCACAGGCGGCTCACCTGGCCCAGGTCATTCTGCAGATCCAAGTACTCAGTGCCAGCCGCAAAGCCTAGGAGGAAATCCAGGAAGGGCTCATGCTGATGAATTACCGCCAAGTGCAATGCCCTGAGGACAAGGACAGCAGTCAGAAGACAGCAGTCAAGTACTCTTACATGTATTCATTCAACAAACGTGGAGCACCTACTGTGTACTAGGCATTATGAGCACAGTTCTAGAACCCATTGTCAGGAGTCTGGAGGGTCTGGTCAGAGTTAATTCAGCAAATTTGTTTAATTAATGCTTATTAAGTAGGACTTCTACTTCCTCCCAAGATGAAGTAACATGGACCAGATTTCACTCCCATCTGAATCCACCAAAAACTCAGACAAAATACAGTATGTGAAACAACAGTTCTCAAGTTACTAGATGTCATGCAATGAATGACAGTGACCCTGAAGGACAGGCAGCAAGCTCGCTGGGCCCTTCATTGACTGCCACAGTTTACTGTCTTGAGAGTTTCCAAGCCATGATGCAGAGAGGGAGAACCCAGGCAGATTGCCTGAGGTGAGGAGACAGAGTTGAGTCTTGGGAGAGCAGAGCAGCTGGAGTCACAGGACAGGGAACCAGAGAGGAGAGAGCTGCACAGGAAGAGACCCTGGAGATTAACAGAGGGGCCTCCGGAGTATTAAGGAGAATACTGGTCAGTGCATGAGTGTAAGGAAACCACCCTAGCCTGGGGGAATACCATCCAAAAGGATTAGAGAGAGAAGCCCCAGTGCTCTTACAGGGCGAGGACTAGAAAAACCCCTACTTCACAGGATAATGGGTAGAATACTCAGAAAGGACTTGCCTCAGCAGTGGGAATAATAAGCTCTAGATCAGGTGGGTGCTCAGGACCCACCTAACAAATCATAAAAGCAAAACCCGAAAGGATCAAACTACTTACGAGTAATTTAACTGCACCCCAGAACAACACTCAAGCATATTTATAGGAATACCAAACTAGCCAACCTAACAAGGTAAAAACCCACAATGTCTGGCATCTAATCAAAGACTATCATGCATGCAGAGAAACAGGAAAACATGATCCATAATGAGAATAATCAATCAATTGACAATGACCTAGATGGTAGAATTATAAATCAAGGACATTAAAACAGTTCATTACAACTGTATCTCATACGTTCAACAAGTAGAGACATAGATGATAAAAGGAAAAGACTCAAACTGAACTCCTAGAAATAAAAACTACAACACGTGAAATGAAAAATACACTGGATGGGATTAACAACAGATGAGACACTGCAGAAGAAAAGATTAATGAACCTGAAGACTTCACCATAGCAACTATCCAGAACAAAACACAAAGAGAATATTTTAAAATGGAAAGGACACCAGTTAGCTATTGGACAACTTCGAGCAGCCTAATATCTTTGTAACTAAAGTTCCTAAAGGAGGAGAGGGATAGAAAAAATATTTGAAGAAATCATGTCTGGAAATTTTTCCAAATTTGATGAAAACTATAAACCCACGGCTCCAAGAAGCTCAATGACTCTCAAGAATGAGAAATATGAAAAAAAAACTACACCAAGGCTCATCATAAAAAATCTGTTCAAAGCCAACAATGAAGGTGAATTTATTGTCTTTAATAAATTAAATTATTGTCTGTTCAAAGTAGCCAGAGGAAAAGACACCTTAAGTACAGTGAAATAAAAATAAGGAGGACAGCAGACTTCACACAGGAAATAATCCAAGAGAACACAATGGAGCAACAACTTAAAAGTACTCAAAGATGGACCATCAATTTAAGAGTTCTTTAACCCAGCAAAAATATCCTTCAAAAACAAAGACAAAATAAAGATGCTTTCAACTATGCAATAGCCGAAGGAACTCATCACCAGCAGACCCACATCACAAGAAATGTTCAAGGAAACCTGTGAGCAAAAGGAAAATGATATCAAATGGAACTATGAATCCATACAAAAGAATAAAGAACAGTGAGAATAATAACTATATGGGTAAGTACATAAGATTTTCTTTCCTGGGGGGTGGGAGATAACTCAGTGGTAGAGCACACGCTTGGCGTGCACAAGGTCTTGGGTTCAATCCCCAGTGCCTCCATTAAGGGGGAAAAAATTAAATTAAATTAAAAAGATTTTGTTTCTTACTATGTAAATCTCTTTAGAAGACAATTTTTAAAAAAGAATTGACTGCTTAAGCAAAAAAATAAGAACAATGTCTGGTGGAGTTTGTAACACATGTCAGTAAAATCTATGACCACAATAGCGTAAAGGCCAGGAAGAAACAAAAGAAAATATACTATTCTAAAGTTCTTTTACACTATAAGAAGTGGTATAATATCACTTGAAGATAGACCATAAAAAGTTAAAGTGGTGCCCTATAAGCCCTAAAGCAGGAGTCAGCAAATTTTTTTCTGTGAAAGGCCAGATAAATATTTCAGGCTTTGTGGATGATGTGGTCTCTCTTTTATCTACTCAGCTCTGCTGTCAGGATGCAAGAGCAGCCATTGGAGATATGTAAATGAGTGGGCATGGCTGGATTCCAAAAGAACTTACTTTATCGAGTCTGAAATTTGAGTTTCATATAATTTTCACTTGCCACAATATATTATTCTTCTTTTAATTTTTTCCAACCATTTACAGATGTAACAACCATTCTTAGCTCCCAGCCAGACAAAAGCAGGTAGTTGGCCAGATTTTGCCTGGAGGCCATCGTTTGCCAACCTCTGTCTTTCAGAGCAACCACTAAAATAAAAAACAAGGGGGAGGGTATAGCTCAGTGGTAAAGTATATGTCTAGCATGCAGGAAGTCCTGGGTTCAATCCCCAGTACCTCCATTAAAAAAAAGAAGTAAATCAATAAATAAACCTAATCACCTCCTCCTTTCAAAAAAAATTTAAAAGGATTCAAGTTATACAATGTTCTCTGTCCATAATGGAATTAAATTTAAAAACCAGTGAAAGGAAGATATCTGGAATATCTGGAAACTAAATAACATACTTCTGAATAATCCACCAGCCAAAGAAGAAATCAAAAGACAAGTTATTTTTATTGTTGTGGGGGAGGCAATTAGGTTTATTTTTTATTTATTTAATTATTTAATTAATTATTTATTTAATGGAGATACTGGGGAATGAACCCAGGACCTTGTGCATGCTAAGTAAGCATGTGTTCGACCGCCGAGCTATACCCTCCCCATTCTCTTTTCTTTTGGCTGCTTGGGGGGGGGGGGGTCTGGTTTATTTATTTACTTATTTAAATGGCAGTACTGGGGATTGAGGTACCCAGGACCTCATGCATGCTAAGCATACACTCTACCACCCCCTCAAAAGAGAAATTAAGAGGTACACTGGATTAAGTGAAAATAAAAACACAGCACTTCAGCACATCATACTGCTAAAGCACTACTCCAGGAAATCTATAGCTTGAAACACCTAAACTAGAAAAAATAGAAAAGGTCTCAAATCAAATGACCTCTGCTTCCACCTGAAGAAACTAGAAAAAGAAGAAAAAATCAAACCCAAAGTAAGCAGAAGGAAATAATGAAAGAACAGAGATCAACAAAACAGAAGGCAAAAAAATTTTCTAAATTAAAGATAAAAAACAAAAAACAAAAACACCAATAGAGAAAATAAATGAAACCACAGCTGACTCTTTGAGACCAGTGTTTCTTGAGCGCCTCCTATGGGTCAGGGACAGTTCGGTCACTGGGGATACGGCAGTAAACACCACACAAAAACCCCAGGTACATTCCCTCACTTGGGTCTTTACAACATTGTTCCTTCTACCTGGAATGCTCTCCCCAGACCATCTACTTGTCTCACTTTTTTGCTTTATTTTTCTCAAAAGAACTTACTCTCTTCTGACATACCATTTTTCTGTCTTTCTTAATTTTTTTTTCATTTTCTGTCTTTGTTTCTTCCTGTCTTTTCTTCTCTCTCTTACTTTGTGTCTATGTATCTTTCTGTTTCTTTCTTTCCTTCTCTCTCTTCCTTTTTTTACCTCCCGCCCTTCCTCCATTTCTTTCTGTCTGTCTTTCTGTCTATAAAACCCCTCTAGAATGTATGCTCCACAGGGCCTAAGTTTTTGTGTTTTCTCCACTGCCTTATCACCAGCATCTAAAACAGGGCCTGGAACGTTGTAGATGTTGGGTAAATATTTATTTAACAGATGACTCCCTGCTGTCACGAAGTTTATATTTTCTCTTTGAATGTAAGATTTGAAGATTAGCGTTCAGAAAGTGGGATCTTAGAGTCAAAAACCAAGTATTAATTTCGGAAATCAACATCTAAGGAGCTAAGGATCAAAGATCATATTTGGAAGTTAAACGTCAGGAAGAGCCTGCCTGAACCACTGTCCTAACAGAGGTCTCAGGATTGGGGTCAGGAAGTTCAGATCGAGTTTTGGATGTGGCATCCATCAATGGATGTGGAACAATGAGAACCAGAGTTCCACAAAAGAAGGTCAGAAATTATTGGGTTAGGATCAAAACTAGATAGGAAATTGGTTTTATCAAAGGTTAGACTTGGGTTAGAGGTCAGGAAGTCAAGCATTGGAAGACAGATTTAGAAGTGAGAGGTTGGGAAGTCAGGATCCGAGATTAATAGGGAATCAGATGTGGGATCCTAGGGCCCGGCTTGGCCGACTAAGGTTCACTCACGTGTCGCCATCCTCAGTGACGAAGCCGAAGACGAGGGGCGCCCACGACAGCCCCGGGCCCAGCTCCGCGCCTAGTCCCGGTCCTCCGGGGGCCGCTGCATCCGGACCCAGAGAGCCCAGACCGCTGTCGCACCATTCGTCGGCGTCCGCAGCTTTCCCCAAGCACGCGACCCCGGCCATGGCCCCCGAAGCCTCAGGGGCCCCCAGCGGCTGCCCGCCTGTCTGGGCTCTGCCTGGAATTCCGGCACTTCCGCCCTGCGGGGAATTCCCCAACACTCCCCCCTGACTCATCCAATCAGAGTGGGCTAAATTGTACACGCCCCGCCCCCATATCACACCATGACCAATCAGAGTATTCAGATGGGCAGCGGCTCTCTACCCTTTCCCACATTTTCAGGGCGCCCTTTACCAACATGGCTGTGGGCACAGGGCACTCTGGGAATCGTAGTACGGCCTTTGCGTGTCTTCCTTACCTCAGAGGGGCGCGCTCTAGTCGCCGTGGGAAATCTTGTATGCGGCCGCGATGGCTGCTGGGAGTTGTAGTTCTCCGCCCTATCTCGGCCCCCTCCTGTTTCCGGTGCCGTCACGGGACAGAGCAGTCGGTGACAGTCCCGAGGGCCCCCGCCCCGCGCCCATGGCCGAGCCGGATCGTGAGTCGGGGGCCCCAATGGGAGGGTCGGGCCGCGCTGGGGCCTGACTGAGGGCTGCAGGCCCCGGGGCCCGAGGGCGGGCGTGGTGGGGTAGGAGATAGGGGGTATTTGGGGGGGAATGGGATTCGGGGGGCTGTCGCCAAGTGATCCAGATTGCTAGATTGGTGAGTTTCTGGGTCGCGAGGTTTTAAGGGTCCATTTGCCACGTCCCACAAGTTTCTAATGATCGCGTGTTTCTCGCACCTTAGTTGCTAAAGACCCTCGTTGCTAGGGACTTAGGATGCCGCGGTCCCAGTTGCTAAGGGTACCTGGTGGTTAGTGGCAACTGTAGGATGCTAGGGGACCCCTCGTGTCCCCTATCTCTTTCTTCCTCTCCTAAACCTACCATCCCCCGCACCACCTCTTCTCCCAAACCCGCCTCCAGGCGGAGTATCTCTTATCTTCTCTCCTTTTCTACGCTTCACTCTGCTTGTAAACCTAATCCTCCCTGCACACACTCACACACTACCATGTCCTTCCTGACTCCTCCTAAGTCTCCTTCTATGCCCTGTATGCTTTACTTTTTCCTCCCTCTCCTAACTTTTCCTGGCCCAGCCTCTCTGTCCCTCACTAACTAACTCAACTCTCGGCACTCGCCATTCTAAGATCTGCTTTTCCCCCATCCCTTCCCTCCCTCTACTTGATTTTTACCCCCACCCCAGTATAACTAAGTTGGTGGGTCTTTTGCCCGCCTCTGCCCTGCTGCTTTGAAGCCCTTCATTCCCTCTTAACCACTCCCTTCACCGTAACCTTAACGACGTCTGCTCCCCCTCCTCCCCCAGCCTCTGACCCTGTGGAGACCCAGGCAGGGAAGGTGCAGGAGGCTCAGGTGAGATGGGGGAGAGGGCGGAGGGAAGGAGAGAAATGGACTTCTCACACCCCACACCCCACAGCCCACACAGGGGGGAGGTGGCAGAGGCGAGACAGATTCCCCCAGGGTCCTCAGCTCCCTGCCCCAGTCCCTCACCCCACCTCTGGGTTCAGCCTCCCTGGGAATGGTGGACTCTGGGTACTGCCAGGGAAGGGTGTGCAGCCTCAACCCCAGGCCAACCCTCCCAAACTTTCCTCTCTCCTTGCCCTCCCTCTATCCCTTCTGAACCTCATTTGAGCTAGGCATGGGAGAGATTTGGTCCCTGAACTCACAGATCTCATGGAGAAGTGACCCTACAGGGTGATAATGAAAAGTTGCTCAGGGCACTTTGGGAGCCCAGAGTAAACTTTGTAGGGTCATAGAGATTTCAGCCAGGCCCCTCCCTGGAGGAATCTACAGGCTGATCTAGGAGTCAGGTTGAGATACAGACCCATGGTAGTAAGTGTAGAAAAACTTAGAATTTTCTTCAGCAAGGTGAGAAATGGTGTCCCATGCAGAAGGTACAGCTTGTGCAAACCCTGGGGGTCATGAAAGAGTGTGCTGGGTTCAGTAGTGGTCAGATAATTATATTCATGATTAGCATTTTTTGAGCACTTAACTGCAGCTGGGTACCCTGGTTAATGCTCCGCAAGCGTCGTTTCATTTCATTTCATCTTCCTGGCATCCCTGTTAGGAGTGAGGCCTATTCTGGCCGTTTTAGAGATGTGAAATTTGAAGCAGAGTTGTTAAGCGACTTGTCCTCTCTCCCTTGGCTAGAAGAGCAGGGGTGGGTTTGCAACCCACCCTGCACCCAGCACATTGCCTTGCAGACACTTCATTTCAGTCTCACAGAGGCCTGACCAGCACCTCCAGCTCCCCCTTAGGCCTAGTTGTTCCTACGTGCTGGGCAGGGCCCTCAAATCCTTCTACAGAGCCTCACTGTCCGCAACCTGAAAGCGTGCCAGCGCACCCACAGACACAGGATCGCGGTTCAGATGGAGGGCAGGGCAGAGGCTGTGATACCAGCATCCTGTAGATGCTTGGCAGAGCCACATGGAGGGTGGAAGAGCTTCTCGTCAGGCCGGGCTTCTCCTTCGCCTGGCTCCCAAAGCACGACCACTGTCAGAGAAAAAGGTTTCATGGGAAAAAGGGATCCTCAGTCCCAAAGAGAGAGATTCAGGGATGTAAACTACAGCATTGTCTGTGATAGGGCAAAACTGGAAACTGCCCAAACGGCTGACAGTTACTGACAGTTGACAGGTTAAATGAACTCTGGTGCCTCCTTACAATGCAACACTATGTAGCTGTTTAGAAGAACGAGGTGGGTCCGTGGGATATTGTTCTGTGCAAAATGCAAGGTGCAGCATCAGACTGTGGTATGACCCATTTCTGGAGAAACAGAAGAGGTCTGGAGTAATTACTGTTGTACTGTTAATAGTGGTTCTCTTGAAGTGGGGGGTTGGGGGGCAAGGGAATTATGAGGCAAGTGCCCGCAAGTTATACCTGTCTAATGGTCAAGCTTTTTGTTCAGCTCATACAATCTTAAAGTAACAAAAGGCTTTACATATGTTTGTAAGGGAGGTTCCTATTCAGAGACGTTTGGAACCAGAGTAGTGAGTGATGGCGGAAAGGGGTGTTGGAGAGGTTTGAGGCAGGAGAGTGAGTTGGTGAGGACTGTGTTTTTCTGAGGGCCATTGCAGGGCCCAGGCCTGGTCCAGGACACAGTAGATGTTCATTTGTTCCATTCTGCATGGTTCTGGAACCCCTACCCAGTGCCAGACCCTAGTCTTGGTGCTGGGGATTCAAAGGGGACTAGGAAAAATCCCCGCCTTTTTGGAGCTGCCACCGAAGTGGACTTTGGATGTTTGGGATCAGATTAGACCGGAGAAGCCGAAGACTTTCGAAGGCAGGGAAGCGGGCCAACCCAGACAGGCCATTGTGCAGAGGGCAGTGGAGTAGATCAGAGGTGGAGACTGAGCCTAGGGAGGAGGCCAGGACAGGGCCCCTGGGGGGAGCACCTGGACCAGGTGGAGTCCTGGAGAGGGACTACATCAGGGCAGGAGAGCAGGGGAAGGAGGCGGAAGCCACACTGAGATGGGGCTGGGAAGAAGCAGCATGTCTAGGGGAGATGCTGAGGCCAGTTTAGGTCACTGTTTGGGAGTGAGGGGCTGGAGGTCATTTAGGGGGAGACATCCAGGAGGCTGCAGAAACCCTGGATCTGGGGACAGAGGGGTGGCATCATCAGTGACTAGGCCGAGACCTCTGCGTGGATGAGGCAGCCAACCCAGGGAAGGTGGATGGAGAAGGTTGGGAGGGCCCAGGACAGAGTCCCAGACCTGCAATCTGGCTGAGGGGAGGAGTCAATAAAGGAGATGGAGGGGTTGGAAAGGTGGAGTTGGGAGACTGAGGCAGGAGGGTGAGGACCGAGGGTTTCTACCAGCATTATTCACAGTAGTGACTTCGATGAGGAGGGCTGCTTGGGTGGCAGGCCCACACTACAGGGGACAAGAGGACGTGGACACAAGGGGGTGACGATGGCCATAGCCAGCCCCCCGGGCTGTTCTGAGCACCTCACAGAGGTGAACTCACTTCATGGCACAGTAGCCCTCAGAGGTGGGGTGATAAGGAACGCCAAGTCACTCCCAGGAGACAGCGCTCCTCGCAAGTAGCAGGACCGGGTTTCTACCACAGGCAGCCTGTCCCAGAGCCTACACCCTGGCCCCCAGTGCCCGCTGTCCCCTACCACCCCTCCCTTCCTGGGGCCCACCTCCCAGCCTTTTCCCTAAACCCAAGTGTCACCCTTCCCCTGACTTCTTTCCCTCCCTAACCCTGCTGCTGGGGCCTGGTCACCCCACCCCCACCCATTCCAGGACTCGGATTCAGACACTGAGGGAGGAGCGGCCGGCGGCGAGGAAGCAGAGAGTGAGTATCTTCCTTGGGCACACAGTTCTGGGGGCCAGTTTAGGGCCGGGATCTGGATGCTCACCTCCACCTGGGGTGATCTTCAAAGTGTGTAGTAATGAATGCAGTGCCAGCACCTGGAGGCCCCTGACCAGGCCAGGCAATGAGCCTTGAGTCTTGAGCAGGTGGGGGATCCCGGAGCTGGGGCAGGGATACTCGGGGCCTCTGTGCACCCCAACCGAATGCCCACCCAGCTGCTGTCTCTCTTCTTTTTTGGCCAGTGGACTTCCTGCGGAATTTCTTCTCCCAGACACTGGGCCTAGGCACCCAGAAGGAGCGTCTGCTGGATGAACTAACCCTGGAAGGGGTGGCCCGCTATATGCAGAGCGAGCGCTGTAAGTCCCCTACCTACATGGGGCCCCCTGCCCCAGCCTGGTCCCCAGTGACTCCTCAGCCCCAACCAGTCACAACTTTCATCTGCAAGTGACAAGAAACCCAACTCCAGCTGGCTTATGCCCCACAAGGAGTATGTTGACTCTGTAACTAAAACCCCCGCTTTAAGCAGGGCCAGATTCAGGGGCTTCTGTGCTGTTGTCAAAAATCTTAAACCTCTCCAGTGCTGCTCTTCTCTGTGTTGGGGTGAAGGTGGCATCTGGCAGCTGCAAAGCAAGTTCCACCAGCCTAGCAGCTCCCACTGAAGAGACCATCTTTCTCCCAGTGGTTCCAGCCAAAGAGCCGAGGTTGGCTCCGCTTGGCCCAGGTTGGGTCACATTCCTGCCCTTGAACCAATCACCACATCTCTGACTGAGCAAGCCTGTGTGATAGAATTAAGATGCTATTAATAGTAACTACCTCATCGGGTTATGAGGGGGTCAATAAATGAATAGATGTAAATGCCTGGAACAGGGCCTGGAGCATAGCAAGAGCTATGTAAGTCTTCTCTGTGATGATTCTTACAAGAGGCTTGTCTCGGGGGTGGTGGGCAGGTGCCCCTTTACTGGGTCACTATGTAATTTATATTTCTTGCTGGGAGTTGAGGTCACCAGAGTCTGAGAAACGGAGCCCTTGGCAGTCCTCAACTAGAACAATCGACCCTTTGAGGGTCCTGAACAGCCTTTTGTTGAGGACGTCTTCTCCGGTTTCCCTGGCCTCCAGCTGCTGCCGTCTCCCTCCTCTGGCAGCCAGGCCCGCCGCCCCGAGCCCCCCTCTCCCGGGACAGGCTGGCGGCTGTCTGCAGCCATCTTCTGGCCTGAGTGGGCCCCAAAGAGAACACAGCGGCTACAAAGCTTTCGTTCCTTCCATCCTCCTGCACCTGGGTTTTAGGATAATTGGCTCATGAGGGTGCCTAGGAGGGGATTGTAGTAAGTGATAACAGTTCATCAAGCTCTCACTGTCTGCCAGGCACTAGGCAAAGCACTTGACAGGCGTCCTCTCGTTTGATCTTCATATGATACTCGTGAGGTCATCACAGGAGTCATCTGGACAGAGAAGGCACAGAGAGGCTGTGACTTCATGCGGGGTCACACAGCTGGCAAGAGACAGAGTCACGGCTCAACCCCAGGCTGCCTGAATCCAGAGCACACACTCCCTTCCACATGGCCCCTGCGAAGTGTCATCCTAAGACGAAGCCAAGGGCTGAGGCGGTGGCAGGCCGCAGCCCTTGTCACCCTTGCTGTCTGCCTTTGCACAGAACACCCCAGAGGCATCCAGTTCACGAGGACTCACACTTGTGTCTGTCCATCAGTGGACGGACAGTTGCCAGGGTACCATGTGGCAGGGCGGCCAGCCAGCCAGCCCCTGAAGAGGCAACTGGGCTATTTCTGCACAGCCCCGTGTGCTTGTGAAATGAATCCACCTCCTATCTCATCTTTCCTTCTTCTTTTCTGAAAGCTGGTGACAATGGGGCAACAAAGATCATCTAGGTACACGAATCGTGGGTCTAAAGAAGTTGAGTACAATTGACTTAAAGAATAATCAGTGTCGGACACTGACCTAAGCTTCATACGAATGAATTCATTCTCTCAATAGCCCTGCGAGGCCAGTGCTGTAATTATGCCCATTTTACAAAGCAGGAAGCTGAAGCCTGGAGTGGGGATCTGAACTAAGACACCCCCTGCCCCCACGCAGGTGTGCGGGAGAGCCCGGAATGCAAGCCCTCATCCGCTCTGCTGCTCACCAGGTGTGGGCGGGCTGAGAGCGGTGAATCTTTGGCCTCCACCTGAAAATTACCAGACTTTGGTGGCTGATGTGTATTTGATTACGGAGGGAAGGATGTTTAGAATATGCTAGAAATAGATGGCCATCCAAGATTGTGTCCACAAGATGAGGGGTGGCCAGGGATTTTTTTCACAATAACCTGCAGCTCTTCCAGGGAAACCCCTGTCCCTGCCCACTCACTGAGATCTCATGCATTTTTGTCCAGTTCTAGCTAGGAGAAATTTCTCTCCGTGCGGCCTTCTCTTGAGTCTTTCCACATTGGTATAATTTCAAACCATGGATTCTTTGACCCCATACTGGCTCTTCCACCAGTGGACTGTGTGGCGTCCTCCCCCTATCTGAGCCTCAGGTTCCTCTTCTGTAAAATGGGGTGTTAACAGCACCGGCCTTGAGATGGGTGGGAGGACTATTCATGGATCTGAAGTGCTTGCCCCAGGGCCCAGCATGGAGTAACTGGCTTCAGGGGCTGGGATGGGTGGTGTTACCTGGGGGCTAAGCAAACCATGTCATGTGATACATAAACTCTCCTCCAGGTCGAAGGGTCATCTGTTTGGTGGGAGCTGGAATCTCCACATGTAAGTGCCCCCCTCCCTGTATAGCTGCCCCCTGACTGGGGTGCTGCTTTGAGGGGCTGGGGAGGAGCTGTGCGTGGGTCCTCACTTGGGAGGGTTGGTGTGGTAGAGACGGGGCCGAGATCCCTGATCAGTTGCCCCCTGCCCCTCCTCCGCTAGCTGCGGGCATCCCTGACTTCCGCTCCCCAACCACGGGCCTCTACGCCAACCTGGAGAAGTACCATCTTCCCTACCCAGAGGCCATCTTTGAGATCAGCTACTTCAAGGTGCGTGTCCTGCAGGGAGGAACGTCTGTAATGATGGGAATGGGGCCACCTGGCCCCAGCTCTCATCTCACCAGGAGCATCTGGGCGCCTACCTGCCCTCTGGCTCTCTCTCCCACAGAAACATCCAGAGCCGTTCTTTACCCTCGCCAAGGAACTCTATCCAGGGCAGTTCAAGGTGAGCTCTTTTTCACAGGGGTGATGGGCAGGGGCAGAGGAGGAGGAGGGAGGGACAGGAAGGAGGGAGGCTGGGAGACAGCAGGCATGGGAAGGCCCCTTCTGGGGCCCTTCAGACAAATATCATATAACCATTAAGTACATGGGCTCCGGGCCCAGTCTGCCTATGTCCAAGTCCTGGTCCTTCATTTACTGCTCTTGTGTCCTCAAGCCTCAGTTTTTCCATCTGTAAAATGAAGCTGGTAATAGTGCATGAAAAGGGTTGTTGTGAGGCTTAAATGAGTTAACCACCCGGGTAAGAGCCCAGACTCAAGCCTGGCTGCTCTTGTGCTCATCCCAACTCCACATCTTACCAGCTGTGTGACTGGCAAGACAGTTGACCTCCCTGTGCCTCAGTTCCCTCATCTGTGAAATGGGGATAACGATGGTCTGCGCCTCACGAGGTCCATGGGGATGATTCCATGAGGGAAAACAGGCATGATGCCTTGAACAGTTCTGGCACGTGGCACGCGTGGTGTCCTCTGCTGTCCTCAGCCTTGCTATGATTGCTCCCCTCCAGCCAACCATCTGTCACTACTTCATCCGCCTGCTGAAGGAGAAAGGGCTGCTTCTGCGCTGCTACACGCAGGTAGGCAGGGCCATGGGCATCCGGGGAGGAAGAGGGTGAGCTGGATGTGGCCGGCACCCTGGTGCCTAAGAGTTCAGGGCACCAGAGAATGAGACTGCTTCTCTGTCACATGACTGGCAGTGAGTCACTTTCCCTCTCTCAGCCTCAGTTTCCCCTTTCTATAAAGCAGAGGCCAGAACAGCTTCGCCCCCTCGGGTCTGTGGCTGTGAACTCCCCTCAGGGCCATCCCATGTGGGCTGAGGGACGACCCCTTCTCTGAGAAGACACAATTTTGCAGATTTCATATTTGTTAGGGTTTTCCAGCAGATGACACCAAAGTGACTTGGCCTAACGCAATCAGGACACCCTGGCAATTTTCCAGCTGGTGGGTATAGAGTCTTAAGGAAGGGATACCTTTTTATCATTTGCACAAAGGCCTCAGATGTACCAGGGGGCTCAACCACGTCAAGTGCTCAACCAGGGGCCTCGCCCCAGGGTTCTCAGGCAAGGACGGCTCCCATTGTGGGTTTCTGAATTAGTCCGTGAAACTTCTGGGGCCTCGCACCCCTGACTGTGAAAAACGTTTGCCCTTCTACCTTTCTTTTAGGAACATGTATTGAAATTACATGCTGTAGCATGGCGGTGATATCATTCATGCTCTAATTCCCAAAATTATAAAATAGAGAACACATGAAATAAAGTGAAATAAAGCGGTGTTGGAATAGCTTGTGCACCTGGCAGTTAGGAGCCTGCAGCTCCAGACACTGCCACCAGGGGGAGGATGAATTCTTTTTAGGTTCTTAAATGGGGACCCGCGCTCTCACCTAAGGTGGGTGGTGGCAGCCAGGGAAGGGATGGCCTCCTCCTTCCAGGAGGAGCCCCAGCTCAAGATAAACCTGGCCTTTCTTCCCAGAGAGTCAGTTCTAGCCACAGGACGTGGCTCAGGCTTGATGCAAATGGCTCACCTGAAGCCAAGCGCCTTCTGCGTGTGCTGTCATAAAATCCTCACCATGGCCCTGCTGGCAAACCTGTTTGTCAGTTTCTGTGACAGTGTTTACTGAGTGCCAACCCTGTGCGGGCCCTGCAGGCAGCGAATGCAGCAGACATCCCTGCCCTCCTGGAGCTGACGCTCTAGTGTGGGGAGAGACGGGGGACAAGCTGGATGAGTGGTATCTCCAGTCTGTCAGGTGGTGAGAGGCCTAGGGAGCATGATTGAGCAGGAAAGGGGAATCAGAAGCTGTGTGTATGTGGGTGTGTCTCTGTGTGTGGGTGCGAGGAGTGCTGTGTTGTTGTAAACAAGGTGTCAGGGAAGGCCTCACTGAGAAGGGGGACTTTTTTTTATTCGTATTTTTTATTGAAGCGTAGTTGATTTACAGTGTTAGTTTCAGGTGTACGGGAAAGTGATTCAGTCATACATAAATATACATGATTTTTTTTCCAGATTCTTTTAGACGGGGAACATTTAAACAAAGACCTGTAGGAGGGGAAGGAGGGAGCCATGGGATTATCTGGGGTGGTTGGGAAGTGCATCCAGGCAAAGGGAACAGCCAGTGCAAAGGTCCTGAGGTTAGACTGTATTTGGCATGATCAAGAAGTTGGATCTGAGTGAGCGAGGAGGACAGTGGTAGGAGAAGATGGAGGAGACAAGGTCAGGGAGGTGACAGCTCAGGGAGGTTACAGGGGTGGACCGTATGGGGCCTTGGGGGACACAGAGAGGGCTCTGTCCTTTACCCTGAGTGAGATGGAGCACTGCAAGGCTCTGAGCAGGGCAGGGACATGACCTGACCCAAGTGTTCACAAGGTCCCTCTGGCTGAGCATGGGGGCCAGACTGCGGGAGCGGGCTGGGGAGATTGGTACAGAGACCAGGGAAGAGGTTGCTGTGATGGTCTAAGCAGGAAAGGATGGAGGCCAGGCCAGGGAGGGAGCTGTCGATGAGGAGACGTGGGCAGGTTATGATCCCATTTTGAAGATGGAGTTAACAGGACTTGCCAATGATTCGTGAGAGAGAGGCGTAAAGGACAAGGACCACCGGAGAGCTCTCAGCCTGAGCACTTGCTGCTTTTTACTGAGATGGTGGGACGTGTCGGTGTGGGGGGCAGAGGAAGAGTTCAGTTTAAGGCCCGTTGAGGGTGAGATGCCCTGTGGACAACCACGTGGAGATGTGGGCAGACAGCTGGACACTGGAGTCTGGACTGAGCTGGAGAACAGCATGTAAACGATGTTTACACTCTCCAGACAAGATGAGATGAGATCACGGGGGTCTCAGCATGAGAAACCCAGGCCCAGGATGCAGTGGCCCATCAGGGTTGCTCAGAATGCTGCTTCCCAGCTCTGTTGGGGACGAAACCCCTGCCCCTAACCACGAAAGCCTACCAGCTGCATGCTATTTTTAAACAAACGCCAACACGAATCTGCTCCGGGGTCTGTATAAAATGCTGCAGCATTTCCACACTCCTTGCAATACTTACTGCATGGATTTAACTACCCATATGTAGTCAAAATGGCATATTACATGAAATAGACAGAGGTGTAAAGAATTTTTCCACCCTCACGTTTCACGAAACCATTTGGTTTTTTTTCCCCCAAACTTGTCACCCTCTTTTTCAACCTCAACTACTTTAAGTCACTGACCCAGTTTTCTGGAACACACTGTCTTCACTTGTTTCTGAATTGTGACGATGCAGCACTTTTGAAGCTTTGCACGATGCTATTTTTATCTCAAGACACAAGTATCCATTCAAACCCGAGAACAGTTGTCTCCTTCATTCAAGTCACTGTGAGCTCCGCAGCAAAACGGTTTACAGTTCTTTTCAATCGATATCTATGGCATTGACATTACCCACGGGGTTTGGACTTGGCTATCTTTCACTTCAGCCTGTATCCACACCCCCGTAGCCACCTCACACTTCTTAAAATCATGTCCATCGGAGACGCAATGTTTTGAAAACATAAGTGAACCCAGGTTTAAAAATCAATAGGTTGCACTGAAAATCCACAGACTTCAGGCTCCTCTTAAAAGTTGGGAAGAGCTGGCTGCACCCTGGGCGGCTTTCCCAGAGGAGAGTGGTTGGCCGAGGCTGAGTGGCTGCTGCCCACCTTACGTAGAGACCACCTCCTCGGGGTCCCATTTCCTGCCCGACGCCAGGGTCAGCCATCAGTCGCTGTGCATCGCCCTGAGTTCATCGCTGCTTGTCCTTCGTGGAGAACTTCTTGGGGCACGTTCCCCAGCCCCAGCTTCCCTCCCCGGGGGCTACTGCTGTTCCCTGCTTCTTGGGCCTCCTTTGAAGATATTCTGTACTTAAGCAAGCAAATACACAAATTCACATATTTCTTTTGCCACATCCTGGATACACTGCCTCTTCGTGCTCTGGCCTTCTGATATCTTGAAGAGATTACTTCATATCAGTATTTACAGGTCAGCCATGTTTATCTTTGTGGTTTCTCCATCAAAAGTGGCTTCAAAGGGTAACACGGAGGCATTTAGGTGGACCTTTGATGCGCCATTTAGGTATCAGCACACATACTGCTTACCCATGTGTGAGGGTGTCGGTAGACTGAGTCAAGTTACAAAGGCAAAACTGGCGTTTCTAGTGGGCAGGGGGGAGCTGCAGGGAGTCTGGGAAAAGTGATCCTTGCCCGCATGTTCTGGGGATAAACTGATTGCTGGCAGGGAGCAGAGAGGGCAGTCGGGGCTATCTGCCTTTGAAAGGGGTCCCTTTCTTTTGTTGATGGTGTCTCCAGGAAACCTTGTCTGGTCAGCTTGGGCTGCACGTGACCGGCCACCCCTGGAACGTCTGTGTCCTCCATCACTGATCTCAGCAGCATTTCCCATGGGCAAACGATAGGATTGAGAAAGCACAAATTTCTTTGTTGAAGAGAAGAATATTCTCTCCTATTTAATAAGGAAAGTCTCTCCGTCTTAAAAGAATACAAGTTAGCATACTGTCTATGCCACAGACCAGAGCAAGATCCCTGACTGTTAAATGGGAAAACAGTGTGATTACAACCAAAGAAACCCTCCAGGTTCATTTATTTTATGTTAATGCCTGGCTGGGGCTGCCATGTACAGCTGTGCAGGTTGGAGCCTGCAGAAGGATGCTGTATCTGCGTTGGCAGCGGAGACACTGGAGATGTGTCCATTTATTTCAACACATTTCTGGCAGGTGCCATGAGAGTGGTTGGTTCTAACAAAACAAATTTTCAGCAAAGTGATCCAGATTTACAGAAAAATGCCAGGGCTGGTTGGTGGCGGTTGGTCTTGGCTCATAGACATCTGAGTTTGGGCCCCTGCCTTTAAGCATCCATGACTTTTAGCTTTTCAGTGGCACCATCAGAATGGACAGAAGAGTTTTAGACACACCCTCCCTTTGCCTCTCCCTCCCTCCTTTCTTGCCCCTTCTCACTTGCTTCTGGCTTCCAGCTCTGCTTTCTGCCCCCGAGGGGCGTGGCTCACTCCTGACCCTCTTCCCTCCATCTCTCCCTGCAGAACATAGACACACTGGAGCGAGTGGCGGGACTGGAGCCCGAGGACCTGGTGGAGGCCCACGGCACCTTCTACACGTCGCACTGCATCAGCCCCGTCTGCCGGCAGGAGTACATGCTAAGCTGGATGAAAGGTGAGGGGCTGGAAGTCATCCACGACAGCGGGCCTCCCAGTCTCCAGGCACAGACACCAGTCCTGTCCTGCACAGCTCTGTGGCTCTTTTTAATAGATAATGGCAAAGATTTGAGGTGGTGGTGGGGGTTCATTTCCCCCAGCCCCGCCTCACAGCCCGGTTATAACAGATGCAAACGCTAGACACAGAGATGTGCATTAGCCCACAGGCCCGCATGGTTATGCAGCCACGAAACTGTGTGGTTATGAAGCCCTTGCTCTTTGTCCCTTGAGTGCTCTGACCCTGTCTGACATGAGGGGCTCATCAAAGGCAATGCGACTACATTCTAAGAAGAACAGAGTGTCTGATAGAACTTTCTGAGGTGAGCAAAGTGTTCCGTGTCTGCACTGTCCAAAATGGCCGCCACTTGTGGGGGAGGGTGTAGCTCAGTGGTAGAGCGCTTGCCTGGCATGCACGAGGTCTGAGGTTCAATCCCTAGTACCTCCACTAAAATAAATAAATAAACCTAATCACCTCCCCCACCCCCCAGAAAAGAAAAAAAGAGCAAAATGCAGTCACTTGCTACACGGGGCCATTGAGCGCTTAAAATGTGGCCAATGTGACTGAGGAATTGAATTGTTAATTTTCCTTCATGTTTATTAATTAAAATTTAAAAGCCACATGTGGCTCTAAGCACCAGATTGGACAGCCCTGTGCTCGAGGCACAGGATTCAACTGGCCCCCCAAGCCAGATTCAGGCGAGCAGTCTCTGGAGTATGAAGCTGAACACTGCCCCAGCTAGGAATGAAGGCTGGGGCTGTCCCTAAGGGTGCAGCCTCCAGGGCTGGCTGAGGTCAGCATCTCTGTTCATGTGAAGGCAAAGTGTCCAAAAAAAAAAAAAAAGAGAGAGAGAGAAAAAAATTGCAGCCAATCTACATTTCTTGAACGCCAGGGAGAGCCTGTTTCTGACATCTTTTGTGCTGATTAAGAAGCCACTTATTTCACTCGTGGAAGCCCATTTCTGACCTTCTTTATGCTGGTTTCACAAAGCCTCTGGTGTCCGTGTGAGATAAGGACAGCTGCAGCGCTTAGAGCAGGGCCTCTGGAGTGTGGCCCTTCTGAGAAAATCCCAGCTGACCGCCCCTGGGGCGAGGATGGCTGAATAGCCCAACAGCAGGCAGCTGGGGGCCATGTACAATTGACATTACCTCATTCTGTTTTACCAGCATAAGCCTCACCCACAAAATATCATGCTGTCAATGCAGAAATAGTCTAAAGTAAACTACAGACCTTAAAACAGTGCTCTGTAAATATTCGTTGAAGGAATGAGTGAATAGTTGAATGAGCCAGCTAGGATTCTGTGGGTTGCAAGTGACAGAATGCTTTCAGGCTTCCTTAATCAATAAGCAGTGAGGACGAGGATTATCATAAGCACGTGTGTACATGGCGGGGGTGGGGGATCTGCCACAGAGCCCAAGGGTGGGAAGCAGCTGGGCCTAAGGCTTTGTCCCCGTCTCAGGATCATCTGCATAATTCTTCCTTCTTTCTCCACCACCAGACCTGGGACCTACCAGGCCTTTCTGAGCCACGATGAAGTAGGGCTGCCCTCAAAAACCCACTGGAAGAGAGCTTCACTCTCGAGTCCAGATTCCACAGGTTGGGGGGTGGTTAGGGGAACCCAGTTGCCCCTATTGGGGGCAAGTTTTTTTACCTATTTGTGGTTTCATTTAATAGCTATAGCCTGGTGCTGGGAGCCACCCCAGGAATCCTAGGGGTCAGAGGGGAGGGGCAGCTCTCTAAGAAAGGAGGTCCTTCCTGAGCAGGGCCAGCACCCCAGTGGGCTCCCCGCCTCCCTCTGTGACTGAGACATGTTTGTGTTGACAGTGAAGGAAGGGGTTGGGGGTGGGGGGCAGTTCAACTACAGTCCGGGCACAAAGCCCCTCACCCCCTTCTCTCCCTCCTTCCCCACGCCCAGAGAAGATCTTCTCGGAGGTGACCCCCAAGTGTGAGAAATGTCAGAGCGTGGTGAAGCCTGGTAAGCCTTGGGGCCAGGGACCAACCGTAGATCTTAGAATCGTAGATCAGGGCTGGGACCCCTGCCCCCACTCGCCCCTTCCTGAGGAGGCTGTGCTCCCCATCCACCCCCATCCCGCCACCCTCTCTCCCCACCATCAGTGCCCGGAAGCTGCCCCAGGGAGAGTGGGTTCCAGGGCTCCAAGCCTTTCCCCACTGCCCTGCCCTCCCACCCCAGCCCTCGGGTCTGCCTTCTGCCCCTACCTGTTCTCTCTCTCCCTCCCTGCCTTTGTCTCGCTGTTTTTCACTCCCTTTCTGTCTCTGTGTCTGTCTATCCGTCTGTCTCCACCTCAGACATCGTGTTCTTCGGCGAGAACCTCCCAGCGCGTTTCTTCTCCTGCATGCAGTCAGTAAGTGTCCCCACCCAGTCCCGCCCTAGGGAAGGTCGCTTCCCCAACTAGCTGCGGGTGGGCTTGCGGTGGGGGACAGGGGACAGCAGCCCAGCCAGGCTGTGCGGCCCCTGAGCCCTCACTGGTCACTCCCTCTTTGCAGGACTTCCTGAAGGTCGACCTCCTCATCATCATGGGCACCTCCCTGCAGGTGCAGCCCTTTGCCTCCCTCATTGGCAAGTAGGTCGGGGGTCAGGGCCGTGGGGAGCTGCTGGGGATGAGGGTGGGGAGCCAGGACAGGCCCTCACCACTCAGCTCACCATCCCCCAGGGCGCCCCTCTCCACCCCGCGCCTGCTTATCAACAAGGAGAAGACCGGCCAGGTGAGTCCTTTCACCTGTACCCTCTGCCCTCACTCGGGCCCCATGCGGCCTCTCCCGGCTTCCTCGCAAACCAGGACACAGGTGGCTGGGGAATCCCAGTACTTTGGACCCCTCAGCTCAGACCTAGGGATTCTGGAATCCACAGGGGTCAGATTCCAGGCTGCCCCGACTCTAGGATGCCACAGGCCCCTGGGTCATTCACCGTTTTGAGGGAGCGACAGGACCCCAGCTCAAAGCAGCGTAAGCCAAAACAGGAGTGTTGGGCTTCCCAGGATTGAAGAGGCCCGCAGCAGTGCCCTGGGGAGTCACCTGCTCCCTCTCTTGGCTCCCTTTTCCTGAAGTGGCCTCACTCCCAGGGAGGGGCTCCCTCCTGCTGACGGATGTTTCCTCTAACAGGCAAGAACTGCCCTGTGTCAGACACTGTTGTTCTAAGCATTTTCACTGTATTATTAACCCACCGACAATACAGCCCTCGGAGTGGCTTTGCTGATTACCCCCACTCCACAGAGAAGGAGACTGAGGCTCAGAGAGGTCAGGCCACTTGAACAAAGTCACAGAGCTGGGATACAAACCCAGGCCACCTGGCTCCAGGGTCTGTGCTCTTAGCTCCCCACACCCCGTCCCCACCCCCTCCCCCACAGACTGACCCCTTCCTGGGGATGATGATGGGCCTTGGAGGAGGCATGGACTTCGACTCCAAGAAGGCCTACAGGTGAGGCCCGGCTGTGGTGGGGGGGTGGAGCCTGCAAGGGGCAGGGCCAAGGTGGGAGGGAGGGCATGAAGGTACTGGGACAGGGCAGAGCCAGTGGGGTTCTGGGACAAGTCTGGGAGCCTGACTCTCCCCCACCCGCAGGGATGTGGCCTGGCTGGGTGACTGCGACCAGGGCTGCCTGGCCCTTGCCGACCTCCTCGGATGGAAAGTGAGGCACCTGAGCCACCCCAGCCCACCCCGAGCCCAGTCCCTGAACCCCCGCCCCACAGGTCCTATGACCCTCTGACACATGGTGACCTCTGATGTCTGTGAACTTTGCCCCCTGCAGAAGGAGCTGGAGGACCTTGTACGGAAGGAGCATGCCAGCATAGATGCCCAGTCGGGGTTGGGGACACCCAACCCCACCACCTCAGCCTCCCCCAAGAAGTCTCCGCCTCCTGCCAAGGATGAGGCCAGGACCAAGGAGGGAGAGAAACCTCAGTGACAGCTGTGTCCCCCAGGCAGGATGCCCAGCTTTAGAACAGCTGAGCCCCAATCAGCCCTGGCCCCCTCTAACTTACAGCTCTTTTCTGGGGAGCTCAGAACATTTCCTCAATCTCTTAACTACTCTCTCCCAAAACTGGGGTCCCAGCACCCCTGACCCCAGCAAATCTCTTAACATTTTAGGGGCTGAGGCTTGGGCAGCCTGCCTCTAACAGCCCACAGCCTCTAACCACCCCCAGGGCTGAGGATCAGCCGCCCCTAATCTCTAACTGCTCAGAGGCCAGGGGTGCCTTCAAACGTCTAACTGTCCCAGGACAAGGGCCCCAGGACCCCCCCACACTCTCTACTGCTCCCAGGGACCCAGGGCAAGTAGATGAAATCTAACCTACCCTGGGTGGTGGTGTGTGCCCTCCAAACAGAACTCCCACCCAGTGGTGGGGAATCTGAGCCTCGAGGCCTCCCAAGACTCTGCCTCCAGCTCCCAAAGTGGGTGCTGGGTCTCCTCACTCAGGACCCACTTCCCATGCGGGGGTGGGCAGATGGTGTTGCTTATTAGAGACAAATTAAAAACAAAAACAACTAACAAACAGCTGTCTGGCCTCGCTGTTATTTTCTGCGGGTGCACAGGGAAATGGTTCGAGGAAGGGGGTTAGATCTTGGGCCACTAAGGAAACCAGAACATTGACAGGCTCTTAAGAGAAACAGAGTAAAGGGTGCCAAGGGAGGATTCCTGGGGCCGTGGGCATCTCCCAGCTCTTACCCCTGGACTCCCAGACTGCCAGGGTCCCTTCTTCCAAAGCTGGGTCGCCTAAGGCCTAAGCCCCCGGAAAGAAGAAGGAAGGTTGACTTCAGATACACCCCAGCCCCGCCTCTTCCCCCCACCGCCACCAGCTCAGCTTCCTCTCTCTGCGAGGAACACTTTCACTTCCTGCTACTCCAGGCCTCCCCTATGAGAACAGGTAGGGGCCCCCAGGGACCAAGCAGCTGGCATCGTCACCCTCCACTGCCTCCCTTTGGTAGCCAGCAGCTACCCCCATCCTGCCCTACCCAGCACCATCCTTGTCCCCCTCTCCTGAGACCCAGGTAAGCATCTGCCTCCCTCCCTGCACCCCTCCTGCCTGCTCTGCCCTGGACACCTGCTCTCTGTTCCCCTCTTCCTAACACCCTGGGCTTCCGGTCAGTGGCCTGATTGATTTGCTTAGCTATTTATTACCCATTCCCTACAGGGAAGCCCCTGGGAGCAGAGGCCTGTTCTATCCATCACCCTTTCCCCAGGTACCTTATTCTGGGCCTGCACTCAATATTTGTTGGATGGATGGATGGATGGATGGATGGATGGATGGGCTTGGGACTGCTGCCGGGAAAATATTTTAAAATGCCCACCTCAGTGGGTAACCCACTGTAGGACTCTCTACCAGGTTAAAAGCGGGGGTCCAATGGATAGATGGATAGAGAGCTGGATGTGTGAAAAAGGAAAAAGTAAAATGTCAATAGTAGAATCTAGGTAGTGGGTACATGGATGTTCCCTGTAAAATCATTTCCATTTTCTCAATGTTTGAAATTTTTCATATTTTTCATAATAAAATGTTAGGAGAAGATACCCGGGGGCCCATCTGTGGTCTGGGAAGGGAGGAGGAGGGCCTGCTGTATAACACTGGTCACATTTACAGGGTACCTCCTATGGGCAGAGCCCTTTTCCAGACACTGGGTTTTGGCAAGGGTTGCTGTTTAGCTGGTCCACATTCATACAGCTGCCTTGGATGTTAAAATCTGAAATACTACCCTACCACTTGGTAAATAGCTGTCATTTTGAGTTCTCTCCCTCCCTTCTCCACTCCGACACCCTGGCCTCCCCACCACGCAGCAACTCAAGAATTAACACCTAGCATAGCCAGGGGTCTCAAGCCCATTCTGATTGGTCAGGGTCTTGGCCAAATGGGTTGTAAATACTTTGAATATTACCCCTGGACTGGAGCAGCCTTGAGCCTTACCTTCCTCCCTGCCAGAGGCCAGACTATGGCCAACCGGCCGCCTGCATCCTGAGGATGGCCCAGCCGGAGGACAAAGCCTCAGCAGGCCCCACAGACTGGGAAAGGTGAGGGCTGCTGGAGCTGAATCCATCTCCTGCCCTGGATTCAGAAGCCCCTTCCATCCAATTCTCCTCCCCCGCACACACACACAGGACCCAGAACCCATCTCTGACCCTTTGCCCCTGGGCTGCCCCTTCCTGTACCTCTGACTCCACCTCAGTGTCCAACTGCCCGCCTCTGACGCCTGGTCTCCTGGTCCCTGCATGTCCCAGATTGGTCCCATCACAGGCAAATAGAGCAGGTGAGACACCCCTAGGGATCCTCAGGACCCCGGAGACACTCCTTCGCCTGCAGAGGACATGGGGGGTGTGGCAGATCCCAGAGCTGGATGCCCAGGATGCAAAAGCCCTTCTGAAGCTGTGGCCACCAGGGGTAAGTAGTCACAGCCAGGGACCCTCTCCGATCCTCCCCATGACACCCTGAATCAGTCAGGACCCTGCTGCTCACTAGTGACAAACACAACACAAAGCAGGCAAACTGAAAGTCTACTTCTTGATTCAAATGACTGAAAAGCCCAGAAGTAGAAGTAATTTCAGGAATGTCTGGATCCTGAGCAGCAGATAACTTACACATTTCTCTCCATCCCATTTCTTGGCTTTGCTTTATTTAAACTGCAGGGAATTCTAAAAGTTTGGGGCTGCAAGTAAACACTTGTTCTATAGCAGCTTAGCTAAATAGGCATTTATCTTTCTGACATAACCAGAAAGGCAGCTGCGGGCTCTAGCTGTGTGACAGTAAGGTCAGCTTCTCTGCAATTCTCCTGCACTTTCCTCAGGGTCACCTAGGGGCTGCCCTAGGCCCAAGTACACATGTGCATTCCAGGCAGGAGGAAGGAAGACGGGAGGCACCAGTCCTATCTGTTTCTTTTACCAGGCAAAACAAAAACCTTCACAATTGACTTAGAATATATGGATGGGGCCCAGGTAGCGATATTTATAAAAGCTCACCTGGGAGTTATATAGTCAGAGGTGAGAACCACTGCCTACATCAATCATGATCTACATTCTATGGCTGGGTTTATTAATGCCCTGAATAAAGCTGGAGTTCTGCAAGAAATAGGGAGTAAATTTGCATATGGCAACTAACATGTCTACCACAGTTTCATCCTCAGGGGAGCTCTCTCCATGTGGTGACAGAGATGGCTGGCCCCGTCTCAGAGCTACATCTCACCAGCTTAGCAACCCCAGTGTAAAAAAAGGCCTCTTTCCAAAGAGCGCGAGCAAACATCCTGTGGAAGACTTCCATTGGCTGAGCTTGGTTCACACGCCCATCTTAGAACCAATCAGTCATCAGAGAACACTGCCATCCTATTGGCTAGGTCAGGTCATGGACCCATCCCTAGGACTTGGGGGGAGTTAGTCCCACCCACAGGACTGAGAGTAGAGAGTGGGTTTCTCTAAAAGAAATTTGGGGTGTAGAACCCAAAACAAAGGAAATGGATGCTAGACAGGTAAAAGTAACAGACTTCCGCACAAATCGTCTTCAAGCTGAACTTTGCCTCCATTCCTCAGAGTTTCCTGGTCATAGGACATGACCCCAGCCAGGTCCTGGTGTTGAGGACAGGATCTTCACCAGGGGAAGTCAACACATACCGGATCCGGAAACTTCCTGGAGGTGAGGTGTCTACTCCCCCAACCCCAAGTTTCTAATCCATAGCAAATTTATCACCAAGATTGGTCAGTTTTAATTCTAAAATATCTCCTGAATCTTCCTAATCCTCTCCACCTCCATCTCCCTAGTCCTAGGCACCATCACCTCTTTCCCAGACAATTGTAGTAGCCTCCTCTCTGGTCTCCTGCTCCCACTCTTTCCTTGCTGAACAATCCATTCTGAACACTGCACCAGAGTGGTATCCTCAGACATTAATCAGATGTCATACATTCCTGCCCCAAACCCTGCAAAGGACATACAACGTCTTTAGATAAACTTTAAACATCGCATCATGGCCTATAAGGTGCTGTATGATCGGCCCCTGCTCACCTCTCCATCTACTGCCCTTCATTCACTCTGCATCAGTCACACTGTTCTCTTCTCTGTTCCTTGAGCAAGCTAAATATGTTCCAAATTCAGGGCCTTGGTATTTGTTCTCCCTGCATGAATGCTCTTCCTTGATTGGTTGATTTAGTCTCCATCCTTTAAGCCTTTCTGGAAATGTAACCTTCCTTGACCACCACAGCTAATGGTCACCCTAGGCGCTTTCAGTTACTCCATTTGCATTCATAGCACTCAATGCATCATACACTCATCTTTGTTTGTTTACTCATTTATTTTTGTCTCCCTCCACTAAAAGGTAAGCTACAGGAAGGCAGTGAATGTATTTGCCTTTTGACAATTGTATCCCCAGTGCCTTAAAATGAATAATGCACAATAAATGTTTTAATGGATGAATCCTATTTGGTGACATAAGTGGGATGCAAGCATAAAGACACAGGAAATGATGGGGACAGCAAGGGGTAGAAATTTCTCTGTTCTGAAGATCCTTGGGGACTGCAGGACTTGGGAAGAGAGAGTCTCAGAGAAAAAGAGGCTGCTACTCCTCGAGTTTTCTAACTTATTCCTCCTTGCCCTCTCCTCCAAGGTGTGTCTCTGGAATCCTCTAACCTCTGCATGCCAGACCTACCCCATCTCCTGGCCTTCCTATCAGCCAGCAGGTACAGGTCACCCATCAGAAGGGCTAAGGGGGAATCCTGCCCTACGATATCTCACCCACATTGTGGCTCCTCCTTATATTTTCTAGGGATGTTTTGCCCAGAACACTGCTCTTGCCCCCTCTCACTCTAGAGCCTGTGGACCAGCACACAGGTAAGGCATGATTCTCTAATGGGGAAAGAGGCCAACTCTTCACCTCTTTGATCCAAAAGGATGGTACCTGGGGACCAGATTACAGGGTTTGAGGGAAGAGAAAGAGTGGGGGTGGGGGGAAGGGTGCAGCACTCAACTCCTGGGCCAGCTGAGGAGGTGCCAGGGACCAAGCTTCAATTCCTCCAGTGATGAGGCTGTAAATTAAGTCTCCTGGTGACCTGCAGGAACTAAGGCTGGCCCCTTGGACACGTGGGCCACCTCAGTTCTGCTGGCCCACAGACACTCCGCAGACTGGCAGCAGCCAACTCAGCACCTCAGGGAGGGTGCTCTTCGTGGTGAACAAGCTCTACCTGGAGACCCACAGAACGTGGGGGATGGAGCAGATGCCCCCAGAGACACCTTCAGAGACTGCTGAGAGACCTGGTCCAGGTTAGATGAGCAGGGCCCTGGGCTCCTGAGGGATGAAGGAGCTACTGCCACTGTTCTGTGGGACCCAACCTTCGCCTCACCTCAGCCCCCAGGAACCCAGCCCCTCACCGGGTCTCCTGGGTGGAAGGCCCACTCAGCCCAGAAGTACATCATCCGGGGCCACCTCTGGCCAGCCTGGTGGAGGAGAAAGATGAAAAGGAAGGACCTGAGGATGTGCTCACCCATCACATCCGGGTTCTAGCCAGGACCCGAAGCAGCTACGTGGCCAGGCAGTTCCGAGACCTTCGGGCACGCCTCATCTCAGGTGCTGGGGGTCCCCACAGGCCTGGGGACCCTGTCACAGAGCTGCTTCAGGATGTGCGGCACCTCCTTACAGACCTCCAGGATCACTTAGCAAAGGACCCTGATGTCAGGGCTGTCTTTGAGAGCAGGGGCCCTGCGGCCCCCCAGAAGGACGAGGACCTTGGTAATGAGGGAATTTGGGGCTAGATTCACGTTTGCCACCTCTTGGCGCTGCATAGGTGTTCACATCCAACTTCTTTCTCGCCATCCGTGTGCACACCTATTTCCTTTTCTACTCACACACCCTTTCCGACCTGTAGTAACATCCATTCTATTCACCATTGTCCATCTCACACGTGGGTGACAGTCATACTTCTCCCACGAGCGTGTTCACACCCAGACTCCCTCTTCCACATGTGTTCACAACCATGTCTACACATGAGGGTGGCCAGGAGCTAGGAGGGGATGGTGGTCAGCCAGGGTGGGTCTGTGGAGAGAGAGGGTGGGCGTGGGTCAGCCTGGCGGCCCTCCCTTCACCCACCTCAACTCCGGCAGGCACCGCAGTGGAGGCGGCCTTGTGCCGGGCAGTACTGGCACCGCTGAAGCCTGCCCTGTGGACTCGACTCCGCACGCTCCGCGCCCCAGAGCTTCGGCAACTGAGGCGGCGACAAATAGCCCTGCGGGCAGGGGCGGGGCCTCCAGGAGCTCAAGGGGCGGGGCGTGAGGGGCGGAGCCCCGCCCCCGCCCTACGGAGCCGCATCCATGCGCGCCTAGCGCACCTCCACGCAGCCTGCGCCCCACGCCGCAAGGTGTCGCTCCTGCTGGCGGTGTGCAGTGACGTCTACGCGGGCCTGGCTCGGGGTGAGAACCAAGGTAAAGGTGGAGTCTTGAGTCTACCTGGATGTGGAGTGACTTGAGGGTTGCGGGGAGCTAGGTAGGAGGCGCCCGTGCACACGTCGAAGGGAGAAAATGGCATGCTCTAGCGGGGGGCGTCAGCGCGGGCCGGGGGATCTAGTAAGCGACGCTTGCATGCCAGGCAAAGTGGAAGGGCAGCCAGCACTCGCGGTCCTGGGGATTGGATGGAAGGTGTCTGCACGCCCCCACCCACTCCATAGCGTGTCCTCCATCTTTCCTAGAGCCCTTGGGGGCCGACGCCTTCCTGCCAGCACTGACAGAGGAACTGATCTGGAGTCCAGACATTGGGGAGACGCAGCTAGACGTGGAGTTTCTCATGGAGCTCTTGGATCCGGACCAGCTACGGGGAGAAGGTGAGCCCTGAGCCCCAGAACGCTGAGACCCGACAGGGGGCGCCGTAGGGCCGCCCGCTCCCCGAACAGCTCGCCCTGCAGCAGGAGGGAAGGCTGGCAACCTGCAGTGGGGCTTCGGGCGGCCAGGGAAGTTGAGAGGGCTGCGCTGACCTCCCCTTCTTGCCCCTAGCGGGGTACTACCTGACCACGTGGTTTGGAGCGCTGTACCACATTGCCCACTACCAGCCCGATGCGGGCCGCGCGCCCCAGGGGCTCAGCTCTGAGGCCCGGGCCTCCCTGCGCCAGTGGCACCGCAGGCGAACGCTGCACAGACAGAGCCACGCCGGACCCCAGGTGATCACTACGGGCTCTCTGGACTGCGGGTGGAGAGGAGGGCTGGACCTGTTGCCTTTCTGATTCAGGCTCTGCTTTACCCTCAGGCCGAGCTGCCCTTTGAGGAACCGTGGGCGGCGATGACTTTGCAAGAGACCAGTGATGATTAGGGATCTCAAACCTTTCTGCTCCCCAAGCAAGATTCGCGAGGCACCTAGGAAGGCACCAACTTCTGACACCTGTGGTTTAGAGGCAGCAAGAAGGAAGAGGGACCACTGAGCCTTTGCATTTGGCTAGTCTTGCTTCCTGGAATGCTCTTCCCGAATACCCATACTGCTCCTTCCCTCCCTTCCTCAGGTCCTTAGGCGGATGTCACCTTCTCAGTGAGGCTCTCTCCCAGACACCCCTGCCTAAAACTGCAGGTTCTCTGGCTTGACTTTCCCTGTGGCAGACAGAATGATGCCCCCCACCAAAATGTTCACTTCTTAAGCCCCAGAATCTGTGAATATGTTACCTTACTGGTAAAAGGGATTTATACATGTGATTAAATTAAGGATCTTAAGATGGGGAGATTATCCTGGTTTCAGGTGGGTTCGATATAATCCTCAGGCTCCTTATAAGAGGGAGGCAGGAAAGTCAGAAGAAGAGGGAGAGATATGATTTTGCACACAGAGGTCAGAGAGATGTGACCAGGAATCAAAGCATGAAGACACCCTCTAGAAACTGAAAAAGACAAGGAATTAATTTTCCCCTGGAATCTCCAGAAGGAACTCAGACCCTTAAGGCATATTTTGGACATCTGACCTTTAGAACCACAAGATAATAGTATTTTTTAAGCCACTAAGCAGCGCTAGGAATGTAGTATATTCCCTTACCCTGACCTTTTTTTTTTTCCCATAGAAACTCTCACTTCCTAAAATACCATGTAATATACTTATTTATTGTGTTCATTGTTCATAATCTTCTCCTTCCCCTTAGAACAGCACTGTAAAATAGAAATAGATATAATTCTAAGCATTCTCCGTAGCCTCATTTAAAAGTGACTAAAAAGAAACAAGGGAAATTAACTTTAATAGCATATCTGATTTACCCCAATATATCACTTCAACATCTAATCAGTATTTTAAAATTAGTGAGAAACTGAACATTCTTTGCGTGTGTGTGCTAAATCTTCAAAATCCAGTGTGTATTTTGTCCTTCAGTGTATCTTAATTTGGACTAGCCCCATCACAAGTGTTCAATAGCCACCCAGGGTGTGTAGCTATTATTTGAGACAGTGCAGTCTTAGAATGTCAGCTCCAGAAGGCTAGATATTCCTGTTTTGTTCATAGCTGTATCCTCAGTGCTTAGACAAATACCCAGAACACAGTAGGCCTTCAGTAAATACTTGCTGACTGATTCAATGAACAAAGCTTCTGTGGTAGGCTGCAAATGGCTCCCCCACAGATATTCATGTCCTAATCTCTAGAATCCATGAATATTACCTTATTTGGAAAAGAGTCTTTGCAGATGTTATCAAATTAGGGATCTTAAAATGGAGAGATTATTGGGCTGGTAGGGGGAGGATTCTAAATGCAATCACATGTGTCCTTTTAAAAGGAAGACAGAGGAAAATTTAGCACAAACAGGAGAAGGTGATGTGAAGACAGGAGAGATTTGAAGACCTTGGCCTAGCAGATTGGAGGGATGTGGCCATAAGCCAAGGAATGTCAGCAGCCACCAGACACTGGAAGAGGCAAGGAACAGAGTCTCAATGAAGGCATGAACCTTGATTTCAGCCCAGTGGTACCAATTTCTGACTTCTGGCCTCCAGAACTGTAGGAGAATAAATTTCCGTTGTCTTAAGCCACCGAGATTGTGAATCCTTTGTTATAGTGGCCATAGGAAACCTAACAGTTTCTCAGCACTTAATGTTAAAAAGAAAAATAAGAGTAGAGTTAATACCCAACTCATCTCATTCTAGCAACAAGGACATTCTACTAGAAAAATAGGAAAATGGAGAGATGCATTGCCATTAAAATTTTCAATTTTCCATTTTCCATTTTATAATGACTGAAATGCTATCATTTTAGATGTCAACTGAAAAATGGGCCAGGGACTAGAGTTTTTTCGTGATTGCTTTTGAAAGCCAAAAAGCTTGAGGATGGCTGTGTTGGGCAGTGAAGCAGGAAACAGGGACTAGGGGGGAGCTGCAGGATACAACCTCTGAGCTTCTATTCCAGAACTGAGGGAGGTGGAGAAGGGTTGATAGCTCAGTGGCAGAGTGCATGCTTAGCAGGCACAAAGTGCTGGGTTCAATCCCTAGTACCTCAAGTTGAAAAAAGAAAAGAACTGAGAGAGGTGGCCAGACCCAGGAGATGTGAAGAGGTCTTCTCAAAGCGTTGATCTCCAGGGTCAGCAGGGCATCAAGAATCTCACTGATTTATTATATGTTTCTGTATGTACGGATTTTTTGTTTATTTTTAAAGTGTAGTAAAAGCCATCTAAAATGTTTCATGTATTTTTAAAGTGTAGTAAAAACCCTCTTAACTATTTTTAAGTGTGCAGTTCAGTAGTGTTAATTATATTCACACAGCGGTGTGTAATAGGTCTCTGGAATTTTTTTCATCTTGTAAATCTGAAACTATACCCATCAAACACAGTCTCATTTCCCCTTTCCCCCAGCACCAGGCAACCACCATTCTACTTTCTGTTTCCATGATTTTGGCAACTCTAGATATCTCCTATGAGTGAACTCAAACAGCATTTGTGTCTTGGGGAACTAGCTTATTTCACTAAATGGAAAGTCCTCAAGTTTCATTCATGTTGTAGCACGGGACAGGACTTCTATATTTTAAGGGAGGAAGGTATATAGCTTAGTGGTAGAGTGCCTAGCATACACAAGGTCCTGGGTTCAATCCCCACTACCACAGTTCATACATACATACATACATACACCTAATTACCTCCCCCCAACAAAAAAAATTAAAGAAAGGTAAAATTTAAAATTTTCCATCTTTTAAAAGACTAAATAATATTCTGTTGTATGTATATACCACATTGTGTTCATCCAGTCATCCTTCTGTGGACAATTGGGTTGCTTCCACCTCTTGGCTATTGTGCATAATGCTGCAGTAAACAAGGAGGTGCAAATATCTTTTTGAGATCTTGCTTATCTTTTTTTGGATGTATACCCAGAAGCAAAATGGCCAGACCATATGGTAATTCTATGTTTAATTTTTACAACAGTTTTTAATTTAATTTAATTTTTTAACAGCTTACCTCTAAGCTGTTTTCCTTAGCACCTGCACCATTTTACATTCCCACCAACAGTGCCCAAAGGTTCTAGTTTTTCCACATCCTTGTCAACACCTGTTCTCTGGTTTTTTGGTAGTAGCCATCCTAACATGTGTGAAGTGATAACTCTTGTAGTTTTGATTTGCACTTTCCTAATGATTAGTAATGTTGAGCATCTTTTCACATGCTTGTTGGCCATTTGTGTATCTTCTTTGGAGAGTCTTCTATTCAAGTCCTTTGCCCATTTTTAAACTGGGTCATTCGTTTTTTTGTTGTTGTTGAGTTGTAAACTCTCTTTATAGTCTGCATAAGTATGTCTTGTGGACAGTCCCACTTCCTGGATTTGTCTGGTGATTCCCCATGATTAGACTCCAGTCCTGCAGTTAAATGTAGAAAACTCTGTAGAAGATGCTGTGTCCTTCTCCGTACATCACATCAGGGGCCCCATGATCAGTGATGCTAAGTTTGCTTTTTGAGTTAAGGAGTATATTACTTTGACCAGGCTGCCATAACAGAATAGCACAGACTGGGTGGTTAAAGAACAGAAATTTGTTTTCTCACAGTTCTGGAGGCTGGAAGTCTGTTAAGATGTGGGCAGGGTGGATTTCATCCTGAGGCCTCTCTCCTGGGCTTGTAGACAGCCATCTTCTCTCTTTGCTTCACGTCATCTTTCTTTTGTGTGTGTCCACGTCCTCATCTCCTCTTCATATAAGGATGTCGCTCATGTTGCATTAGGACCCACCCATCCGACTTCATTTTCACTTGATCACCTCTTAAAGACCTTTCTTCCATATACAGTCACTCTCTGGGGTACAGGGGGTTAGGACTTCAACATATGAATTTGGGGAGACACAGTTTAGCCCTTAATAGGAAGTGACTGCCAGATCTTTTCCCCTTTGAATTATGATGTTATCTGCGGGTGGTACCTTGAGACCCTGTGAGTAACCTGTCCCCCAGCAATATTTAACCCAAGGCTTTCAGCACCTATTCCTGATCCTTGCTGAATCATTGGATTTAATTGTACTATTATATATTTGTACTATTTATTTGTACTATTATATACTATTATATAGTACAAATAAATTTATATTATGTTCTAGTACTAATTATATTCTATTCTTTTTAAAATTTTGTTGGTTATTTTTTAATATTTTTAAATATTTTAATTTTTGTAATTAATTTATTTTGTTTGTTTTGTGGGGTGGGTAATTAGGTTTATTTATTTATTTTTAATTTTTTAACGGAGGCACTAGGGATTAAACCTAGGACCTTGTGCATGCTAGGCACGCACTCTACCACTGAGCTGTACCCTCCCCACTAGATTCTATGTTCTAATTCTATATCTAAATAGAATTATTATATTCTAATACTAAACTAAGTATATTCCAGTCTCTTTATGGCAATTGATACTGGTTTTCCACTTCCTGGAGTGAAATGACATTTCCTGTATAAATTGAATTGGAAAAAAAAATACAGTGTTGAATTGGGAAAAAAAATACAGTGAGGTGATTTTTAAAAAATTATTAAGTAGCCAAGTGTACAGGTGATGCATGGATATGTGGCGAAGTTTGGGTCAGTGAAAACAAATGGCTGATGTCTGGGGTATCCCTGGCTGAGGACATTGGGGTCACTCGAGGCCTCTTGTTCACTCTGGAGCTCTGGGCTTTGTCCTGGACGCCTCCTCTTGGGCTCCCACTCCCATGATGTCCCACACAGGCCACAGCATCTCCCTGAAACCCACTCCTCCTTCTAGTCCCATCTCAGGGAGCCCTCATGATCCCCAGAGCCCCAAGCCCCATCCTGGGCCCTCCCTCTCCCCGCTCCCACCCACCCTCCTGATCCTGAGTTCCCTTCTTAACCCACAGTTTTACCATTTCCCCAGGTTACATGGGCCATCTTGCTCTGGGCGAAAGCCTGATTCTTTCCCCAGGACCTTGAGGCCCACAAGGCCCCACACGACCTTCCAGACACTCATCTCCTCCCACTTACCCCCTCACTCCATCCTCACGGTCCTCCTCAGTATTCCCCATGCCTACCACAGGACTTTTGCCCGGCTTTCCTCTGCCTAGAACATCTTTCCCAAATGTATGAATGTTTGACTCCCTCGCCTCTTGTAGGGTTTTGCTAAGTGTCACCTTTTCTGTGAAAAGCATCACCTTCCTGCCTGTTTTATTTTTACCCTGATACTACATCTCAATGGTTCTCAACAGCAACTTGTTAAAAATGCAAATTCTGGAAATAAACCCTCGCAGATATGGTCAAATGACTTTCAACAAGGGTGTCCATATCATTCAATGGGGAAAGGACAATCTTTTCAATGAATGGTGTTGGGAAAATTGGATGGATATTCACGTGCAAAAGAATGAAGCTGGACCCTTATCTAAAACTCACCTAAAATGGACCAAAGTCCTAAATGTGGGAACTATAATTATAAAACTCTTAGAAGAAAATATAGGAGGAACGCTTCATGATGTTGGATTTGGCAATGTTTTCTTGGACATGACACCAAAAGAACAGGCAACAAAAGAAAAAAAAATTGGACTGCATCAAAATTAAAAACTGTACATCAAAGGAAACAATCAACAGAGTGAAAAGTCAACCCACAGGATGGGAGAAAATATTTGCAAGTCATAAAGGGTTAATATCCAGAAGACACACAGAATTCCTAAAACTCTGCAACAACAACAAACCACCCCCCAAACAATCTAATTTTTAAGTGAGCAGAGGACTGAAATAGATACTTCTCCAAAAAAAGATATGTGGGGGGAGGACATAGCTCAGTGGTAAAACACCTGCTTAGTATGCATGAGGTCCTGGGTTCAATCCCCAGTACCTCTTAAAAAAAAAATAAAAGATATGCAAACGGAGAATAGGCACATGAAAAGATAATAAACATCACTAATCATTAGGGAAATGCAAATCAAAGCCACAAGAAGCCACCATTTCATGCCATCAAGAAACACTGTATGTTATACCTATTTACTCTCTGGGTTCCCCCCGCCTGCCCCGCCCAGCATAGATAACAGCTAATGCTTAGTGGCTCACGCTTGGAGGAGGTCATTAAAAGGCCGTGACTGCCAGCTGACCCGAGAGCTGGACCCTGGCATTCAGAGGCTCCTCATCCCCTCTCTTGTCCTTGGAATGTACACTGCCCACCGTTCCTACAGTGGGAGCTGTTCCAAGGACACAGCCTTAGGAGACTGAGGTGTTATTGAGATCATCTGGATAGAGTACGCAACTGAGCCCACTTAAAACTTTGAAGAATCTGGTAGGGGGTGTGGAGATCTACTGAACTTGTAACTGCCCAAGACAAGCCTTGTACATAAGTCCCCTTGCTTATTAAACCTGCCACCCACCAGTCTGGAGTGGTCTGCCTCTTTTCTGGGTCTCTCCTTGCCCTCTGTGTACTGGGCCAGTTTGCGAACCAACAATGCCACAACCTTAGCAGGTAAAGAATACGTCATCAGCATCCCCCTTTTTACAGAGTAAGGCTCAGAGATAAGGGGTCTCGCCCTGGCCACACAGCTAGGAAATGGCAGAGCCAGGAATTGGACCAGGCCATCTGCCTCTGGAGCACATGTGTGCTCTGAACCTCGACACCAAATCGCCTGGACTAAGAGAGGATCTAAGTCAAACCTCAGCTCCCGAGAGTGGGAATTTCGTGTGTCTTCTTCACTGCTGAATCCCCAGTGCCTAGAACAGAGCCTGGCCCAGGGCAATACCCAATAAATATTTGTTGCATGAAGAAATAAAAGAATTAAAGTAAATATTACATTTTCAACCATTGTATCATCATCATCATCATTACTAGTTAGAGTAGTGGGACTTCTTGGTACAACTACTGTGGCAAATAGCTTGGCAGTTTCTTAAAAAGGTAATTAAGTACTGTATGATCCAGACATTCCACTCCTAGGTATATACTCTAGAAAAAATGAAAACGTATGTCCGCACAAAGACTTACACATCAACATTCATAGCACCTTTACTGGTAATTGCTCAAAACTGGAAACAGCCCAGATGCCCATCAGCAGGTGACTCAATAAATAAATTATGGTGACTTGATAAATGAGCTATTCCATGCAATGGAATAGTACTAAGAAATAAAAAGAATGAATTCTTGTTAAATAGGTATGAATCTCAAAATAATTATATTGAATGAAAAAAGCCAGACAAGAGAGTACATACTACATCACTTAATTCTAGAAAATGGAAACCAACCAGTACTGATGGAAAGCAGACCAGTGGTTGTCTGGGGATGTGTGTGTGGAGGGGTGAGGGGTGGGGGGTTTCTCAAGAGTCATGAGGAAATTTAGAGATGATGGAGATGTTCATTACTTTATGGTCATTGTCTTGATTATGGTGGTGGTTTCACAGGTTTATTAAGTTAAAGCTCATCAACTATATACTATGTATAGTGTCTTTTTTTTTAATTGGAAGTACTGGGGATTGAACCCATGCCTCATGCATGCTAAGCAGGCACTCTACCGCTGAGCTATAGTCTCCCTCCTGTTTTTCTTTTATTTTAAATTTTTAAAAAATCGATATATGGGTTCTTAAATGTCAGATATACCTCAATAAAGCTGGGGGTGGGGGAAAGTCACAACTGTGTAATGCAACTGAGAATTTTTCCTCTACCATTAGCCCCTGAAGGCATCTGAGTTTTCAATCTGAGGCCCAACTGACCGTGAAACTATTTCCACTTAGACCCCTGAAGAGGCTGGGAAAAAAAAAGAAAGAAAGGAAGAAAAGAAAGCTGGCCTATTCCTGCTTTTGGGGCTTGTCCCATTTCTCTCCCGAGCCCCAGAGGGGACCAATTTCTTGCATAAGGGAAGAGAAAAATGACAATATGCAAAGGGTGAAAAAAAGAAGCCTAGCAGGTGGGTAGATGGCTGGCTGCCCCAGTCACAGGTGGGAAGGCGGAATGGGCAGTGAAGATGCAGAAGGAGGGTGGATGTGGTGGGAGGGTGGCTGTGGGTCTCTCAGGAAGCAAGAAGAAAGTCACTGCTGAGAGTGAGGATGAGGAAGGAGCTGTTGGAGGTTTGAGGAGGAGAGCTGATTGATCATCTGGGAGAGTCAAGGGACCAGAGACATAGGCAAATTTGTTAGGCAGCATTGCGCCTCCATTCCAAGTCGGTGGGGATGAATTTAAGGTGAGACTAGTTAGCGTGGTTGGGTATTTTTCTCCATCCACACTCATCTGCACAGGTGCAGGCATGTGATCAATGGAGCCTTAGATTTAACAAGGATTGCGGTTTTGCTAGATGAACAGGGTGGAGATGGAGGAAGTGGGTTAAGAATATGCATAAGGAGTGATGATAGTGGTTGGTCAAGGAATTTAATCCGTGTGAAGGCATGAGGGGGCTGAGGGGACATGGAAACATGGTAGAGCTAAGGGATACTGGAGCTGACCTTCTGAAGGGAATGAACTAGAAAGACAGGTAACAGGTAGAGAGTGAGATGCATGAAACAGGTTCTAAAGAGGCTGTGGTTATTGAGACAAGGTCTAGGTGTGACCATGGTGAGGGAGGGGCTGGAGAAGGACAAGGTCACTGGAGGGGAGGACGTCTAGGAACCAAGAGGCCAGGATGGTCGAGGATCATCTCCCTATATATGGAAACCACTAAGAACAATCATATATAAATATATATATTATATATATATATAATGGTAGTCTCACTTTTAATAAGACAAATACAAAATAAATGTTAAAATGTAAATTAAAACCAGTTTTACCAGGGGGAAGGTTTTGGTCTGTGGTAGAGTGCAGGCCTAGTATGCACAAGGTCCTGGATTCAATCCTCAGTACCTCCAATAAACAAATAAATAAACAAACCTAATTACCCCCCTCAAAAGCAAACAAACAAACAAACAGTTTTATCCCTTAGACTGACAAGTGTAAAAAATTTTTGCAGTGTTTTTGAAATAGAGGGGAAACAGATATTTTTATATTTTAAATAGTGGGGAAACAGTAATGCTGGGAACTCAAATTGTTACAGTGTTTAAGGGAGGGTAATTTGATGAACTCGTACATCATGCAAAATGCACCAACTGGCAGTTCTTTTAGCAATCAACAACAAAAAGATAACTAAAACCCTATCTGTTTGAGAGAAATCAGAATAGAAAGTACAAAACATTCAGAGCTGTAGGATGCAGCTAAATCAGTGTGGAGAGGGAAATTCACAGCCTCAAATGCCCATATTGGAGAAGAAGAAAAACTGAGTTAATGAGCTTATCCAGTTAAAGAAGTTTTGAAAAAGAATGCAGAAGAAACCCAAAGAAAGAAGGAAATAATAACCAATAATAACCATAACAATAAAAAGCCATTAATTCAATAAAATGAACATAGCCCTTGAGAAAGCACTTCTAGGCATTTATGCCACAGATGTATTTCCATATGTGGAAAATACCGTGTGTACTAGGTTGGTCACTGCAGCATGATTTGTGGTAGCAGAAGCCTGGGAGCAACCTCAATGGCCATCCAAAAAACAGATTATGGGATATCCATCTAAGGAAAATTACTCAGACATTAACATGAATGACACCCTCTCATATACTTCTGGTAGGGAACGTATGGTAGAGATACTTTGGAAAACAATTTGGCTTTAACCAGTAATGTTGAAGGAAGATGTACCCAGCCGTCCTACTACTGAAAACTCCCCCACGTGCACAAGAAGACGACACCAGCAGAGTCAAAGCAGCATTTTTTTTTCCTTTTTTTCCCACAGTCACCTCCAGCACTTTCTTACAAAATAAACAGCACCAGTAATAGGAATATAATTATGCTTACAGTGCGAATACAGAGGGGGAAAAAGGCTCGCTTTAAAGTATTTGAAAATCACTGTGTGAAACTCACTGTGTGTAGTTGTTGTTTCTGGACATCTAGGCCATGGCTGAGGCACTGACATTAATGAGTCAGAAAGGTCTCAACTTCCTAACTGTCTCACTGTGTTTTCTAATTTCACCTCTCTGTACTTTTAAAATCACACAGCTCTAATTCACTGCTGTTTATCAGGGAGGTAGGTTAGGGAGACCAGCCAGTAAGTCAGAAAGGACTTGGGTCTTTCAGGCTGTGTCCAGTGGGAGCTAGGACACTAGAGAAATGTGTCACATTCAGGAAACTTTTTTCTGTTCTTTTGCTGTTTCTTTTATAGTAGAAGAAATAGACAACCAGCACAAGAAGGAGTGATGGTTACTGTATTCCCTCCTAGCATTTGTTTAAAAATATCAAAGTGGGAGAAGTCTATAAGGGATCAATGCAGCAATAGAGTCTAAAAAAAGGCTCTTCCAGAAGTCCCACTCCTGAGTATATATCTGGAGGGAACTCTAATTCGAAAAGATACATAAATCCCAGTGTTCTTAGGAGCACTGTTTACAATAGCCAAGACATGGAAGAAACCTAAATGTCCATCAACAGATGACTGGATAAAGAAGATGTGGTATATTTATACAATGGAATACTACTCAGTGATAAAAAATAATAAAATAATGCCATTTGCAGCAACATGGATGGACCTGGATATTGCCATTCTAAGTGAAGTAAGCCAGAAAGAGAAAGAAAGATATCATATGATATTACTCATATGTGGAATCTAAAAAAAAAAAAAAAAAAATAGAAAAGAAAAGAAAAGAAAGAACAGAACACTAATGAACTCATCTACAAAACAGAAACAGATTCACAGACTTGGTAAACAATCTTATGGTTACCAAGCAAAGTGGGGTTGGAAGGGATAAATTTGGGAGTTTGAGATTTGCAAATGATAACCTCTCTACATAAAAATAGATTTAAAAAATTTCTTCTGTATAGCACATGGACGTATATTCAATATCTTATAATAAGCTTTAATGAAAAAGAACATGAAAACGAATATATGTATATATATGCAAGACTGGGACATTATGCTGTACACCAGAAACTGACACATTGTAACTGACTATACTTCAATTTAAAAAAAATAATAAAATAAAAGAAGGCCCTTCCTGGGGAATCACAGTATCTCTAAATTATCATGGAGGAATGAAGTGGCTTCTGTGGAAGGAAAGCTGTGGGCTGACAGCACGGGCCCTTCTCAGCTTTGGTCGTGGCTAACCTCTGTCCCAAATCCCACTCAGCCTTTACCCTGGAGTCTAGAGAAGAGACTAAGCCTTTTTTTTTTTTATAACAAAATATTCAGGAACCACTCAAATGCCCACCATTGGTAGAATCAATAAATCATGGTATGTCCGTACTGTGAAAAGAGCATACAGGAATGAGTTAACTAATGAATTCTTACTATCACAGATGAGTTTCAGAAATATCATACAAACAATATGATTCCATTTTTATTAGGGCCTCAGACTGGGAAAAGTAAACAAGATTGTTTTGAAATACATAAAACCATAACAAAAAGCAAGGACATTATAAAGACAAAATTCAGGAGAATGGTTAAGTTTGAGGGCAGAGACAGCATTGCAATTCAAGAGGGACCGTTCATGTTTTCTTTGTTAAGCTAAGTGGCAGGATCTCAGGGTATTTTATTACAATTTTAAAGCAATGCTTTGGTTTAGATATATTGTCTGATAAAATGTTTAGGAACAAAAACACAAAATGAGGCAGCTCTTTATATATGAATACAAAATGATCTTCAAAACAAGGGCAAAAAGCAGAAATATTTGTATGAAATGTGAAAAAAAAGTGTATTTAAGTATTTGCTGGTATGGATCTAAGTTAGCTCTGGAAGGACACTCAGGGAATTGGTAGCAGTAGTTGGCTCAGGGAGGGCAAAGGGGGTGAGGAGGCAGGGAGAGTGTTCATATATGTTGCTTTATGCTGTCTGATGTTTGCACCATGTCCATGTGTTATCTTATTAATATATTTCAGTTTAAAAAATTGGTAGTGTTTTTCAAATTTATGGTTACCCAAGAGAAGAGGGGAGACAAATTAGGGGTATGGGATTAGCAGATACAAATTATTATACATAAAATAGATACTGGAGCCAGATCAGGGTCCTCCCCTGCTCAGGAACCCTCTTGTGGCCTCGCCTTAGAATGAAAGTCAAAGTCCACCCCATGACCCATGAGGACCCTCACAGACTGCCCTCTCCCCCTTTTTTGATGGCATTACTTACCGTTTACCCCCTCCCTCACTCTACTCCAGCCACAAAGGCCTCCAGCAATTTCTGGGACACACCGAGCACATTTCACCTCAGGGCCTTTGCACTGGCTGTTCCCTCTGCTTGGAATGCTCTTCCCCCAGTATCCACATGTCCTCCACTCTCCCTGCTTCTGAGCTTTGCTAAAATGTCACCTTCTCAGTGAAGCTTCCCCTGAATACCCTTTAGAGCAGAGCAAACTGCCCTCGTGTACTACTCATCCTCTTTCCCTGTTGATGACTTTTTACTTAGGTACTGTGCCTCTCTTTCACTGGACTGTAACTCCCCAGAGGGAGGGAGGGAACTTTTCCATATCTTGGTCACCATTTTATCCCAGGTGCCCCAAATAAACATCTGTTGAATGAATGAATGATCCCAGGGTAGGGCTTTAGAGGGGTTAAAACATTCCCACTTCTGGCCCCCAAAGAGCCCAGATTCTAGTGAGAAGACAGAAATTAAACAACTAGATATTTTCACATGGCAATAAGGCAAAGAGGGGGATATATGGTAAGCTGTGATTATGACTGTGTATGGGGGTTAATTAGACTGGGCTGCTCAGGTGACATTTGTGCCAAAGTCTGTGTGATGAGGACCAAAGATCTGGGAGAAGAATATTCTAGGCAGACCAAACAGCCAGTGCAATGTCAGGAATGAGCTTTGAGTATTTGATGAGCAGAAGGAAAACCAGTGTTTTTGCCAGGTAGAGAACAAGTAGAAAGGCTTAGGGATGGATTTAGTTGGGCCCACAATGGTCAGATTATGCTTAAGGAGGGAAGGACTCGCTTTTTCAGAGGCTGCCCAGCTGTGGTGAATTTCAGCCGGTCTTTCCCGTCTCTGGGCCTCAACTGTACCCCATCTGTGAAACAGAGGTAGACCTGGGGTTCCCCTCTGCTTCCGGACATTCTCAGTACCTCTCGAGACCAGCCAGCGAGGAATGTGCTATTACCAACCTCCTACTGGATGAGGAAACAGGCTCCAGGATGGCAACTCACTTTCCCAAGGCCACAGAACTAGTAGGTGAAGCCTCCATATTTGAACGCTGGCAGTCTGACCCCACGGCCCATGCTCACTTCCAAGGGATATTGCAGCTGCCATAACCATAACAGGTACAGCAGTGCATTGGTTATGAGTCTTTGGTGGCAGAGGAATCCTGCTATGCCACTTAAAAGCTGTGGGATCCTGGGTTGGTCGCTTGCGTCCCCTGAGCCCATTTCTCCATCTAAACAATGTGCAGCCCAACATTTACCTCAACCGACAGAACACTTGGCCGACCAGGAGTAATGAGGTATGATTCCCAAACAACTGCGCGACTTTCTGAGAAGGATGGGGGCGGGTGTGGAGGGGGTTTAGGGAAAAGGGACGCGGAGTCTACTCATTCCTTTTTCGCGTGGTCTCCTCCATTCAAACGCGGAGCAACTCTCGGTCTACCCCCAACACCCCCCTACATTTTTTTTCCGGGCTGGAAAGAGGTCGTGGTCCCTTTAAGGCCCGCCCCTCCCTCCCCCAAAACTTCCCAGTGTCTGCTCTCTTTTCGATCTCGGACGGCCGGCCAGGCTCGCCGCCGAACTGGTAGGGGCTGGGGGCGAGAGGCTGGGGAGGGGTGCGGGGTGGGGGGTGATCCTCAGGAGGCGCCGCCCCGCCGCCGCCGCCGCGGCCGGAGCGCAAGGAGTGGGGGGAGGGGCTGAGGCCGGGAGCACTGAGGTGCAGATAACGGGGCCGCCCGGTCGCCCGCCTTGGGCGTGCTTGGGCAGGTAAGCGGCCCGGAACGTGCAGCGCGGGAGACGGTTCCGCCGCGTCCTGTCGGCTCGCGCCGGCGCGAGGGGCGTCGGGGCCGGGCGCGGGGGCGGGGAGGGGAGGGGCCCCTCTCTTCCCCTCCCCCCACCGCATTTCTCTGACGTCCGGACCTCGCGACCCCGCCCTTCAGTGGGACCCGCCCCGCCTTGCGACTGTCGCACCGATCACGTGTTGGAGGCGCTGCGCCGACCTCCAGTCTCCGCTCTGCTGCCCTCTTTGGACCTTCTCCGGCTAATGGAGAGCTGATTTAGATCTCTATCAGCCCACCCTTAACTTTCTTATCTCCCCAAACCCGCGGACCTACCAGGCCAGTCCCATTCTCTTAGTGCCACTGACCCCACTTCAAACTTAGTTTCCACGAGGACTTCTATCTCAGGAATCCCTTTTCACCCGAGTGGAAAGGTTCCCAGAGCATCTCGGGGGCATCCCCCGCATTTCCCACGACTCTCTTCACTTTTTAAACGCAGCGTGCCCCCAGCAGGCTGCCCCGTAACGTTAGAGCCCTTAGGGCGGGATCCTACGTCAGCCCCTGGCCCCGCTCCCAGGTTCTGGCTATTGGGGGTCGTTGGACCCTAGAGACTGAGGATGTTCTGGGTGGAGTGGGCGTACCCGCCTTGACGGGAACAAGGGCCCGCCGGAAACTTAGAACACCATACTACTCTCCTTTACATACAGAGTGCTCGCACTGTGCCGGGAGCTTGTCAATCTCACTAAGGCCTAGACAGGGACTACCGCTCCCTTGCCCACCCAGGACTTCCATGCTACGGGAAGAGACAGTTACCAAACTGTGACAACCCAGGGTAGTAAGGGCTGTCGCGTGAAAACCATTGGTTGAGTGATCAGGGGTTATCATGGGGGAACCCGGAGTGTCAGGGCTGGTAGGGACCAGGAATGCTTTTCAGTGAACTGAGCACGGACGAGAGAAATTTATTCCTTAGTTCCGGCCAGGAGGGGTAGTGAAAAAAGTATTCTGGGTGGAAGGGCCTGCCTGGGCAAAGATTGAGAGGTGCGCGAAAGATCCTTCCCTTTCTGCAAACTCAAAGGAGTTATTGTGGCTGAATTTAGAGATGGAGTGGTGAAAGGACGCTCGTGAACTGGAAAGGGTCAGAAGATAGTCGGCAGCAGCGAATGGTTTTGTAGTGAGGGAAAGGGTCCGCCTGGGTTAAAAGAAAAATTCCTCTGGTATTGTGAAGGTTAGAGATGGAGAGGAATAGGATATAATGGTGGGGACAGAGCTGCACTGGTAGTTACCCCTCTAACTTAGTCTACCCTTCGGGCGCTGCTCACTGCAGTTACTCAACAAATCTCAGGGTACTGTAGGCCTTCGCTCCTTCAGAGGATCGCCCCGCCTCCGGAGGCGCCTTAAAGCATATTCGCGCATGCGTTTTAGCCTCCGATCCTTTGCTAGGCTGCGCCAAAGAGCGCCAACGGGCCTGGGAGGGGCTCCCCTTTTTCAGCCAATCAAGGACAACCAGTGGTCTTACCGTCTGGAGAGAGGACTCTTTCCACTCTCCATTGACTAATCGAGTGGAGATGCAGAGGATGGACATCTGCAGTAACCAGTGTAGAAAGCCAGAGGGGAGGGGCTTCCTTGTCTTCTTGCCTAGAAGCGCCGGAAGGTAGTCGCTATGACTGGAAGACTAAGGGCTTTCGGCTTGATGGGTTAGCGAGAAAACCAATGAAAGTGGGAAGGAGGCAGGGTTTTCAGGACAGTGGGGAGAGCCGCTCCAATCAGTTACTCCTAAGGGGGCCAGGCAGTGCCAGAAATCCGACCTATCAAGTTGCAGTTTATTTTAAAGCGGCGGGATTGGCGAAATGACTGGCAGAAAGCGCTCGCCTATAAGAAGTGTCCCAGACAAACGAGGGCGGGCACTCCCGCAGAACGGCGTGGACTTTACCCAATAGGCGTGCAAGGCGTGCGGAGGCTTCCCCTCCCCCCGCGGCGGGACCAGTGGCTCCCCCTATCGGGTGGGGGCGGCGGGTGACGGGCGTGTCCCTCCCCCAATGAGAGGCGGGGGGAGGCGGGTTCTGCGCCGCCATGTCGCGGAGGCTGCTGCCCCGGGCGGAGAAGCGGCGTCGGCGGCTGGAGCAGAGGCAGCAGCCGGACGAGCAGCGGAGGCGGTCCGGAGCGATGGTGAAGATGGCGGCGGCGGGCGGCGGAGGCGGCGGTGGCCGCTACTACGGCGGCGGCAGCGAGGGCGGCCGGGCCCCTAAGCGGCTCAAGACTGACAACGCCGGCGACCAGCATGGAGGCGGTGGCGGCGGCGGTGGAGGAGCCGGGGCGGCGGGCGGCGGCGGCGGGGTGAGGCCAGGGCCCTAGGCGCTGGAGACGGCTGGGAAGGGAGGGGAAATTTTCCACCTTGAGGGTATTTATTTTGGGTATGGGGGCCTGTGCGCACGCGCCCAGGCCCTTGCGTCTTGGACGGGGTGGAGGAGGGGCAGGCGTTGGGCAAATGGCGGGGTTTGCGCGAGGACAGGCATTTGCGCGTGCGCGCTACTCAGAGCCGGGTGTTGGGGGGGGCGAAGGAAACTGCTCGCGCTGCGGGTGGCGCACTGCGCAGGCGCCGCGGGCTGCAAGTGGGGGCCGGGCACGCGGCCGGGCATTTTTCCCTTCTCGTTTTCTTCTCTGGCCCCATGCGCAGGCGCACTTCTCCTGCCCGGGCCTCGTGGGCGGTTGGCCTTGGGGGGGGCACCGCGTGAGCGGGAACGGGTGGGTGGTGGCCTTTTCCGCCCCTGAGTGGGAAATTTTGTTCGATCGCTGTTAAATCGTAGCGTCATGGTTTGTTTCAATACAGAAATTGTTTTACTTGAAGATACTTCGCCAGACTAGTCCCCCATTTTTGTGGGCATTGAAAACCGGAAGAAAGTCTTGTGAAAGGGTTTTTTATCTGTTTGGAGATTGAGCCAAGCTTGGGAGTCATCACAAGTTTGCTTACCATTTCCGGGGGTTAATTGGGTGCAGTCGGTTTGATGAACCAAAATGTTCCCAGGGGGTGGGTATCTTGGAAGGGATTCAGCCTCTTTAGTCTCCTACACCGAAGAGACTACCAGTTGATACTTCTGGCTTGGAGCCCATTCCCTCCTCCCTGAAGGTTCCCGAAGTCCTTTCCTGTTAAGCCATTTGCAGAGTTTTTCAGGGTTTAGCCGCGCTCTGTAACTGATTTATTGCCATTTTAATCCATGCCAGGCCTTGTTGCACGCATCTTAAAAGTATTTTAACTGAATTAATACTCCTGTATGAGATGGGGAATGATGTTATTCCCTACTTACAGAGGTGAGGTAGAATCGTTTAGGTCATATAGCTAGTGCCAGAAGGGGCTGGGATTACAACTCAGGGCTGTGGAACTCCAGATCACTGAGCTGGTAACCATCAGGCAGATGTGCCCCGTGTGGTTTGTGTGGTTCATTCCTGAAATAGAATCCAACTCTGCCCCCCACCATGGTCTTCTGCCTGGCGGTTCTCAGTCTGTAGGCTGGGCTCAGAGCCCATGAGAGGTTGAGAAAGTTTACTTTCCTCTTGATTCCCAGAGGCTGCTGTCTGTGGGTGGAAAGATAGTTCCCCTGAGAAGAGAACTGTCTTGGTTTTTAGTGATACGGGTTGGAGTTTCTGTTTTTTTCTGAAAGATTTTCCTTGCTTAGTTTTTCTTTAAGTCTGACCTAAGTAGTGTTTTTCCAACACAGATTTTGGTGGGAAGGTAATTGAAGACTGGAGGCAGTCAAGACTGTCCTGGCTGCCACAGCTTCTGAGGCACCTGCTAGACCTGGGGTATGAGTGGTGGGAGCAGCAGTGCTTGGTTGGGCGGTGATGGTAGCTTCCTCCACTAGGGGAAGGGCAAAGAAGCTGGGGTGTTTGCAAAGGGAATGTCCTGGTTCGGACTGCAGCAGAGAATTGTTTGAGCCCTCACTGCCAGTGGTATCCCCTCCAAGCCACTCTTTTCCCACATTTTCTTGACCAGTGGGAAGAGAAATGTAAGATGGGACTTGCCTGGTCCTCTGCTCCGCTAGCCCAGAGTCTTTTGGGGGTGAATGATTGAATTGCTGCCCTGTATGTCCTTCCTGGGTGACACTCAGGTATTTTATCTGACTGGGTTCTCAACAGCACAGAGGCCAGTGGGCCACTATCTTCTACAGCAGACGATGAGATCTTGCTTTTGCTTCCTTTCCTTAGGAGAACTACGATGACCCGCACAAAACCCCTGCCTCCCCAGTTGTCCACATCAGGGGCCTGATTGACGGCGTGGTGGAAGCTGACCTTGTGGAGGCCTTGCAGGAATTTGGACCCATCAGGTATTCAGCTTAGAGGTCAGGGGTTGGGTGTTCAACTCCTTGGTGTCCTGTGTGTCACTGGATTTCTTGTTGGAAATGATTTGGCCATTTCGGTCTGGGATCCCTTAGCTAGGTCCTGGGGCTCCTCTACTCCTAGGGTTAGCCATCGTACTTTGGGTCAGTTACAGGAAGTTCTGTGGTTTTTTTTCCTCCTTCCTTTCTTTCTCTGCCTTGTAGTTTTGAGTATTTGACATACACTGGGTAATGAGAATACAGTAGTGAACAGAACTGCTCTAACTCCTCTCAGACAGTTGCCTGCTCAGAGTGGTCAGCACTGTGATAGGGGAACCCAGGAGTCTGGGGGAGGCTTATGACTCAGGTGAGGGCTTGGAGAGGAAGGCTTCCCAAAGAAGGTGAGGCCAAAGCTGCACACACCTCTTTTGCCTGTTGTGCTACTTACGGCAAGGGGTGTTCAGGTCAGGAAACCATGTTAGGGCACAGAGAAGTCCAGAGGCCAGAGAGGGGTCAGCTCACAGAAGACTGAGGCTGCCCTCTGACTCTTGTTTTCATCACCCTGAGAAGACTGCAATCCGTGTTCTCTCTGCCAGCTATGTGGTGGTAATGCCTAAAAAGAGACAAGCATTGGTGGAGTTTGAAGATGTGTTGGGGGCTTGCAACGCTGTGAACTACGCAGCTGACAACCAGATCTACATTGCCGGCCACCCAGCTTTTGTCAATTACTCTACCAGCCAGAAGATCTCCCGCCCCGGGGACTCTGATGACTCCCGGAGCGTCAACAGCGTACTTCTCTTTACCATCCTGAACCCCATCTATTCCATTACAACGGTGCGTGCCAACGGGTATTTGGGTTCTTCTATGAAATCCCCTCCTTCCTTTTTTCCCTGAGCCAGTCTGGCCTGCAAGTGCTCCTTCATCTTGTCCATCTTTGCTTTCACAGGATGTTCTTTACACTATCTGTAATCCTTGTGGCCCTGTTCAGAGAATTGTCATTTTCCGGAAGAATGGAGTCCAGGCCATGGTGGAATATCCTTTGCTGGGAAATGAGTTTTATTTGGGGTGGGGTGTCACGGGGTTCAGCTGGGTCCATACTTTGAACCAGCATGTGTCTGTTGAATGCCTGCCACATGCCAGGTGTCTTCATAGAGCCCATGGCATGATGGGAAGGATGGTTAATAAACAACTAATCAAACGTAAACAGTTGACCCTTGAACAAGATGGATTTGAATTTCATGGTCCATTTAACACCTGGATTTCACTTTCTAAATATGTAGTACAGTGCTATACCATCTGTGGTTGTTTGAATACTTGGATTTTTCAACTGCACAGAGGGTTGGCACCCCTAATAAACATGCGCACAGGTAACACCTTGTGTTCAAGGGTCAACTGTGGTGTGAAAGTGCAGAGTTAAAGTGAAGGGAAAGAACGGCACTTGGAGATACGGGGTATGGAGTTTACAGGGGATCTGGGACCATTTCTGAGGAGGTGATACTCTGTTTCCATGAGAAACTAGGGACATATTCAGGCTGAGGAACCCGCCTCTGCAAAGGTAAGGTCCTTAGATGAGCAGGATCTTAGTGTTGGAGAAAGCAGACATCCTGACAACTGAAGAGTAGTTGACTAGGGGAGAGGTTTAAGACGTTGGGAGGGATTGGTAGAGCGTCCTGGATGTGGGGTGAAGCTTGGGTCAGAGTGCAGTGGGAAGCCACTGGTGGATTATTGGGGCAGGAGTATAATCTCGTTGACATCTCAGTTCAGGCTTACACAGCATGAGAGGGAGAGGATCAGGCTAAAGGAGAAGGTGCCTGCCACCCCTGTGCTGGTGGCAGTGGGAGTACAGGTCACGGGGGATCTCTGGCCAGTGCCTGCTCACCCAGGGCAGCACTCCAGCTGTCTACATAGGAGTGGCTGTGGTCAGTGAACTAATCCTGGAGCCCACCTGGAACAGTTTTTGGGTGCTACCTTTCCACCCTCATCCCTCTCCGGGACAACTTAGAAGCTCTTTGCAGAGAGCTTTTGGGATAAGACTTTCCTTAACTTTACTCACATTTGATTCTGTGCAGAGTGCTCAGCGGGCCAAGGCCTCACTCAATGGGGCTGACATCTACTCGGGCTGTTGCACTCTGAAGATCGAATATGCGAAGGTGGGTCTGGGAAATGGCTGCCTCTTGTCAGCTTCCCAGGGGAGCCTAGGGCCTGGCTGATCTCAAGCTTTGTCTTGTCCCTGCAGCCTACACGCTTGAACGTGTTCAAGAACGATCAGGATACTTGGGACTATACAAACCCCAACCTCAGTGGACAAGGTAATCCTGACGGCCACTTTGTTCTAAACACACCCACCCGCCTTGCCTTCACTTGACTAGTGCAGTTCATAGACCTGGGATCAGGGTTATGTAATGCCATTGGGCTCCCTGTGGACATGGGAGGGCCTTGGGGTCAGCTCTCGGAAAAGACACTCCAGTGGGAGAGGGTGAATGAGGGGCCTCAGTAGGTCCCAGCTGCTGCTTGTGGCCCCCTTTGCGGCCGAGGGTGCACCATCAAGGCAGAGGTCTGGGTGGGGTGGGGAGCCGGGCCTCACTGAGCACAGGGCGTGGCGATGGCTTCTAAACCAGTAGCAGCTCCCAGAAGGGTTTTGCTGCTTCCATTCTAGGAGCCTGCTTAGGGTCACTGACTCTCCGTTCTCACTGGGCCAGGTGTGGTCCGTTTGCTCTCCACTATTGAGAGGGGCTGCTTGTTTGCGGGGACAGGTTGGGGAGGTGATGAGGGCTCCCGGGCCCTTGCAGCAGAGCCTTTGAGCAAGTTGACCTTGTGGAGGTGAGACACCCTGGATTGCGACAGGGCGGACAAGCCTCACCTCACTTGTAGAGGGGATGCATCTTCTCTGCAGGGGGCCCAAATGGACAGCCCTCTTCCTAGAACCTGTCAAGAATGGTTTGCCTTGGATAGGAGGGAGAGGTGGAGGATTGCCTTTGAAAAACAGCGGCACCCCCTCAGCAAGACCGTCCATCTCTGTTTCTGTCTTGGTCTGATACGTCGGACTAGGCCATGGGCTGAGGGAGGAGGCTGGTTGATGACATCTCACAGGCCCTGGGAAGCCAGAGGCCTCCCGTTCCTAGGCAGGCCTGTCTTGCTCACCCTTGCAGCTGGGAAGCAGTGGGCAGGGTGGGCTAGACTCTTACCCAGGACCCTCAAAATGGGCGCTGTGGGGCTGGCTGCCCCCTCCAGAGGTCAGAGGCAAATTGGTGACCAGTGAATGTACCAGAGCGGGCAATGGCATTACATGACTGCTAACAGAAACATGGCAACCAACCATTTCTTCTCCAAGGAACATAAATAGAAGATGTGCAGACCGGCAGGGGCTAGTGCAGGGGCTGGCTATGCATTGGTTTTGATGCCTCTCAGCTTTGGCTGCCCCCGGGCTGGGGGTCAAAAAACGAGAGCTGATGAGGTGACCTGGAGTGAGGGCGGTGCTTCGCCACCCCCTTGGGAACCAGACTTCAGCGGCTCTGCCTCTGCACATTGGTCACCAACACACAGGGTAGAAACCACTAGCTCTTCCTGGAGAGAACAGAACATGCAGCCTCCACCACGTCCCCAGAAACAGCCGCAGACTTGAGCTCACTACATCAAGAACACCACACCGCGCTCCAAGGAACAACTACAAGCACAGAGACAGAGGCAGACAGAGACAAAGAGAGAAAGAGACGCAACATGGCAGCAGACACTGCTTTCTTATTAAACATTAAAAAAAAAGTCAAAATCCAAGCAAACTTGAACCCGAAAATGTACACAGAAGTAGGAAACACAGAGAACAGAGCTCTCCCAGCCAGCCAGCGGCGCTCTTTTCGGAGAACGTTTCATAGACTGAAGTAGATTCCATGGGCCTCCAAGACAATAGGATCCTCTCCATTCCTCGCCATGTGGGTTTGGTTTTTTTGTTCTTTGTTTTTAAGTCCTTTGCTTTGGGGAGGGCCTTTTTTTTTTTTTTTTTTTTCTGTTTTGATATTTTTATTTTTTCTGCAGTCACCGGCTGCCAACATAATCTGCACCAACTGGAGATCAGAAACCAAAAAAAAAAAAACCAAAACAAAACCACAGCAACAACAACAACAAAATCAAAAAACCAAAACAGACCTAAAACCAGACAGCCAAACAGCTCAGAGGTACACAGTTACCGGCTGGCGGGTAACTGGGCGCGCTCCCAAGGCCAAAAGTGCGGGCATAGTGGGGCCACTGGCACACCTCATAACCAGGAGACACGCACACGGAGCGCTACACAGCCAGAAGCACCGCACTGCAGCACACAATGTGAGGAGGTGACAACACGGAGGGACACTACCCACTGCATACACGTTTATTTTCCACTTTTCTGATATCTTCTGAGGACAGAACATCTGTGAGCCATTTTGATTTAATCAAAGCATTGACTTTTAAAGCAATTAAAAAAAAAGTTGTAGCGGATGTGTACCGTGACTTGTATTTATGACTGTAAAACCATGTGATGCAGGGTCGCAGTGTATGTTTGATGGGACGCCATCTTTCAGAACTGTGCTAACTCACTGTTGAAGCGTCCAATGGTAAGAGAAAATACAGATTTGTTTTTTGTGACAAATGGACATTGTACTCTGTACTTCTGCTGTAAGTAGCCCTTTTCCATCTTTGTAATGACTGTTGAAAAACAAAACCCAGGCCGGGTGGCAGGAAAGGGCATTGTTCCTGAGCCCTGAGTTTTGGAGTCAGCCAGGCCTGGGTTCAAATCTCGGCTCAGCCGCTAACTTGCTCTGTGACCTTGGGCCAAAGTGTCTTTTAACGGCTCAGTTGAAAGTTAACTGTTCAGTTTTCTTATCTGTAAAACGGGGTGAAATAGTACCTACCTCATAGGGTTGTTGTGAGGAATTTTAAGAACCGGTGATGTCTGTCTGTAAAGTGCTTAGCACAGTGTCTGCCACTCAAGTGCTAAGTTAATGGTAGCGATTTCTGCACTGCAGCTGGGGTCGGGGCGGGGGTGGATCTGCGCCATTGTCCGGGTCTGAGAATGTTGATGCCTTGTACATGACTGCTCATTTGAACGGATTCTGATGTTGCCCTGTTTGTCCTCTCCTACAGTCCCTCTCCTCGGGTTGGACGTCTGGATGGGAGGGTGATTGGGACCGGGACTGAGAAAGAAGAGACCTAGAGAGTAGGGCCTAGACTTCCTAGAACCTTGGGGCTTCGTGGACCCAGTTTTATCTTTCTGCCCTTCCCGAGGTCACTTTCTGCCTGTTAAATCCTCTCCTTTCATTGGGAGTTATTTTAGAAAGCTGTCCCTGGTCCCCATATCAGCTTCCATAGTAGCTGCAAGTTGCCCGAAGCGCCCAAAAGCTGGGCTTCCTGCCAGAGCCCAGGCAAGGTGAGAGGCCCAGAATCAGGCCTCATCCTTCAGAGAACAGAAAGCAGCCTGCTTGGAATGGGTGGGGGGAGACCAGGAAATTCCAGCCTTGAAGCTTGGGCTTCATGCCCACCCTGGGTCTGGCCACAGGAAGGAGGCCCCAGCAGCTCTTGTGAGGAAGGAAGGGCCAGTTCCTGGGCTTGCAGACGTTGAGGGACATTGAGATTAGCTTCTAGTCAGGAGGGAGAGAGATGCCCCTTTTTCCAGGCTAGGCTCTAACTATATTCTCTGTCTACAGGTGACCCTGGCAGCAACCCTAACAAACGCCAGAGGCAGCCCCCTCTCCTGGGAGATCACCCCGCAGAATATGGTGAGGGCAGGGGGTTCCCCTCCGTGGACTCCCGTGGCTCATGTGCCCCTGCCCGCCGTCCGACGCGCAAATTCTCACCCGTCCTCCCTCTCTTTCCTTCCCACCCCCCAGGAGGGCCCCACGGTGGGTACCACAGCCATTACCATGATGAGGGCTACGGGCCCCCCCCACCTCACTACGAAGGGAGAAGGATGGGCCCACCAGTGGGGGGTCACCGCCGGGGCCCAAGTCGCTACGGCCCCCAGTATGGGCACCCCCCACCCCCTCCCCCACCACCCGAGTATGGCCCCCACGCCGACAGCCCTGTGCTCATGGTCTATGGCTTGGATCAATCTAAGATGAACTGTGACCGGGTCTTCAATGTCTTCTGCTTGTATGGCAATGTGGAGAAGGTGAGCTGCCGCTAGGTCCACTGCTTTCCTTGTAGACCTGGCAGGCCCGGGGGACGCCTTGACCTTCTGGCCCCCAGTGAGCCAGGATGGGAAAGGAGCCTCTTTAGGAGCAGGCTGGTCCAGAGAGGGTAACTTGCTTAATTAGATGACTGGCTGCAGACAGATTTTGTTTGGTCTTCACTGTATATGTGGTTGTTTGATTTGTTTTTTAAATTTTCCATGTTTAAGAGCCAAGACTATCACATAGGTACTGATACTGAACATAAGCATTATGACTTATAAATTTTACCCATCTTAGTAAAATATGTGTAAGGGTTTTTTTCTGGAACACTTGCAGTGATTTGGCAACACTGGGCCTTCCTGCCTTGCTTGGGGATGGGGCTGCCTGGTGATTGTCCACCTCAGACTGGGTGATTCTTGCTTCTGTCATACCCATCTGGATCCTGGAAGCCTTTGAGTTTGCAGCCCCTGGCTTGGCTCAATAATAGTAGCAGCTTGTACATGTCAGGGGTTCTTCCTCTGCCAGACACTGTTAAAAGCACTTTACATGTTGTAAATTGTTTAATTATTAGAAGAATCCTTGAGATAAGCAGGGGAAATGAAAGCGTGGTGGGGAGCAGATAACTCTGCCAGGCTCGCATGCCTTTATGTGGAAGCAGGACTCAGAGTTATATTGCCTGGCTTCAGAGCTGACACTCCTTTTTAATATTTTTATAACAACCCATATGATCGTGACTCAGAATCTTTATATATGTCTGTAACAGACCTTGATAGAAATAGCTGCTTTTATCCCCCACTATACCTGCTTTTCTGTTGTGCTTCATTAAATGACCCTCTCATAGGTCATGTCTTAGTTAGGAAAGCACTACCTCATCTCTGCTGCCCGACATGGGCTGAGCACTTGCTGTGAGCCATGCAAGCTTCTCTTTTCTTCTGATTCCCTATTCAGAAGTGAGGACATGGAAGCCTAGATCCAGAGCAGGAGTTCACTTGCTTTTAACTCACTTAGAAGGGGCAGGAGGAGAGGTCTCTGGCAGCTGGGCAGTGGTACTGACCACGGCTGCTCTCCTCAAGGTGAAATTCATGAAAAGCAAGCCAGGGGCCGCCATGGTGGAGATGGCTGACGGCTATGCTGTGGACCGGGCCATCACCCACCTCAACAACAACTTCATGTTTGGGCAGAGGCTGAATGTCTGGTAGGTGCCCGGTCTCTGTGGGCTCGGGCGGGTTGGAGAGGGACTGAGGAGAGAAGGTGAGGGGAAGGGGGCCCACTTAGGACAGGTTTCAGCAGAGGAGCACGGTGCTGCCAGGAGCTTGTCCAGGCTGGTGTTGGGTGTGGTGGGTGTGCTCCCTGGTGCTTTTCTGAAGCAGTGGGAGAAAGTGTCGGTCTGTCCTCAGCTTTGGAGCAGATGCTCCCCTCCCCGAGGCCTACAGTGCTATCAAGAGAGGCGGCCACCATGGTGTGGGGGACAGCTGGGGGTCTGATGGAGGGCTCCCCTTCCCTCCTACAGTGTCTCCAAGCAACCAGCCATCATGCCCGGTCAGTCATACGGGCTAGAAGACGGGTCCTCCAGTTACAAAGACTTCAGTGAATCGAGGAACAACCGGTTCTCCACTCCAGAGCAGGCAGCCAAGAACCGCATCCAGCACCCTAGCAACGTGCTGCACTTCTTCAATGCCCCTCTGGAGGTGACTGAAGAGAATTTCTTCGAGGTAAGTGCCACGGAGTCCCTCCCTCAGCGCAGCCATCTGAGGAAGCCATTCAGTTTAGTTTGTAAGAAATAGCTATTGAGCGTCTGCTCTGCTGGCCCTGAGCTGGGTGCTAGGGACACAGCAGGGATCGAGTCAGGCTCAGAATGGCCCCGTGCTTCTAGCAGCAGTGGCATTTGCCATGCAGCCTGCATTTTTGACAAGCTAGGATGGCTGCTCATTTGTTGTGGAAGATTTCCTCCTCTCTGTCTTGGTGATAGGATGGTAATTGGAGTCCAGTCTCAAAGCATCAGTGCTGTCAAGCCCTCTGGTGCCTAGATAACATTAGAAGGGAGGGTCCTGTTAAGGTGCTGTTGGAGGGAACCAGGGCAGCCTGGGGGAGGGGAGGAAGTCTGACTGCAGAGTTGGACTTTGGGCCTTAGTCTGACCTGAGATGTTGCTCCTGGGTTCAGTAAACATTTACCCAGGGCCAACACAACACCCAAATAACAGCTGAAGAAATGTAAAAAGCAGTTTCCTGGGTTTTAACAATATAATAGTTACAAGTGATGCTTCTCAACCTTCTGGGGGGTCACAGGGACACCTTAGAGTGTGTGATAAAAGTTTAGAAGCTGTCCAGAAAAACCCACTCAGTTGTAGTCTGCATTCCGCCACGCGGCACTCACTCATTGTCTGTGTTGCAGATCTGCGATGAGCTGGGAGTGAAGCGGCCATCTTCTGTGAAAGTGTTCACAGGCAAAAGTGAGCAGTCAGCTTCCCTGCCCTCCTCCCCTATTCCTGAATTATAGATGGGCGGCTCCCTGGTTCCTGCCCAGATCAATCTAAAACCTTTGTTTTCCCATCAGGTGAGCGCAGCTCTTCTGGGCTGCTGGAATGGGAGTCCAAGAGCGATGCCCTGGAGACTCTGGGCTTCCTGAACCATTACCAGATGAAAAACCCAAGTGAGTATCTGTGTGTCCTGCGGTCACCCCCGTTGTGGCCTGATAGGTTGGCTTGCTTTAAGCTAGAGCCATCCTTCCTGCCATCAAGATAGGGCCCCAGAGGTTTCCTCATTGTAGCTGACACAGGCAGGTGGGACCTGGTTGCCAGGAGAGCCATGGGAGGGCCAGGCTGGCTGCTTGTGCCACCCACTCTGCCAGCTTGGGAGTTGCTCAGGCTTGTCCTCCTGGGAGCTGACATTCTCTGTGCGTCAGAGGCCGGCTCACATAGTACCCAGGAAGGGGGCTGTACTAGCCAGCAGGTAACATTTGCCCACCCGGTTCCTGGGCAGGCCTAAATGGGATCCTCCGGGGGGACCGGAGAAAGAGAAGGAGAAAAGCCTTGTGTATTTGGCTTGGTTTTGAATCTCAAAACAAAACTGGCAGTGACCAGTTAGCCCCTTGCAATTGAACTGCGGAAAAACGGAGCTGGGCAAAACCAGAGGAACTGGGTGGGGGGAACCTCCAGTGAGGGGCCCAATCACACCTCTCTCCTCTTTTGCAGATGGGCCATACCCTTACACCCTGAAGTTGTGTTTCTCCACCGCTCAGCACGCCTCCTAATTAGGTGCCTATGAAGAGTCCCATCTGAGCAGGAAAACATTTTCTTTCCTTTATGCTGTTTTTCCCCCCCTTTTTTTTTTTTTTTTTTTTTTTTGCAAATGTCCTGTATTCCTTTTTTTTAATGCTAGGTTAGTAGAAGCTTAACCATAATGGAAATCCTGGAAGTCTGAAGGGGGAGGGGAAGGGGAACTGGCATCTCCCAAGATTAACCTTCACTTTTTAAAAATTACTGTACATGTGATTTTTTTTTTCCTGTTCATATATTTGTGCTGCCCATGTACTCTTGGCACATTTCAATAAAATTGTTTGCAAAATAAACAGCACTTTCTGGGATTCCAGGGTGTGTCTGCTTCCCTCCCACTCAGTCTTCTGAAGAGAGGCAGGCAGGCCAGGACACCATGGCAGACCTAGCCCTGAGAGGAGCATGTTGGGCCAGGGGCTGCCTACTAGGAATGATGCTAGGAATTAGAGTCCTAAGGAAAATCTGTGGAGAGTCACTTTTTGAAAGTAAATAATGTTTAAGTAAACAGTGTTGAAAAATAAAAAAATTCAAGAGATCAAAAAAAAAGAGTGCCTTAATCTTCCAAAGTAAATAACCTGCCTTTCTAAGGTTGGAAAATCTCAGATAAAAATGAGTCTTCTCCCCAGTACCTTCAAAACAAATTCTGGTGACTCCCCCCACCCCTATAAGGGAAGTTCTATCTGGATTGTGTTTTAACAAAATGCTTTGTACTGTATGATGCTCTATCATATCATACAGGGCAACCTCTTTATCTTTACTTCGAGTATCTCCTGTGGATGTGTCATAATTTACTTGGTTCTGAAGGTAATTTCTAATTATTTGCCTGCTGCAAACAGTACTAGTGTGCATATCTTGATAGAAATGTGTTAGCCAGCTTCCCTGATTACTGATGTGGGGGTAAATTACTAGCAGTGGAATTGCTGGATTAAAGGATATAGTTAATTACAGCATGATAGCTATTCCCCAGCCTTGGTAGATGGGAACTTATGTGGTTGGGGCTGGGCGTGGGCAGGACAACATCCTGGTAGGGAACCTGCCTTGAGGATATTGACTCACTGGAGGGAAGAGAGCCTGTAGAGAGAAGTTAAAAAGTCTGGTGACTTGTGTATGTGTGCTTTGAAAAAAAAAAAAAAAAACCTTGGGAATTCCCTATGAAGTTTCCAAACATTAACTAGTCTATTAAAGTCAAAGGCATTTATCAGATGAAACTGCTTAAGGGGACACTGCAAACAACCTCTGGACAAGAAGAAACTAGTCACCTTACAGCCATAAACTTAAATCTACTAGGATTTGTTTTAAAGTTAAGGGGTGAAAAGTTAATTACTCTCCTTGGTCTCCCAGCATCCAGTTTTCATCCTTTGAGCCACGAGTCTCCTTCCAGGAACTATGCATATCCAGTACTCTGTACATAGAGCAATCTACAGCCCTTTTTGCACCAACCAAATTTAATGTTCTATGTCTTTAATTTTTTTTTTTCATATCTTGGTATCTACACAGTGGTTTCAGGAGTTTCCCATTGTGTAGATAACCGGTTCTCTGTTGAGTCACTGATTCTGTTTTCCAAAAGAGCCAACCCATCTGACACATTAAGAAGGCAAGGTATTCATTCCCTACAATCCCAGTGCCCAGAGACATCTGTTCACCTTCTTGAAGATTTCCCTAAAGAGTATACTTAAGCAGTTCTACAGCACTATTTACACCCTTGGGCTAACTGGCTTTTTCTAAAGTGATTTTGTTTTTGAAAAATTATTTTAAGAACGTGCAAGGGACACAAATACTCCTGAAGCCCACAGACCTTGAACTAGGCTTACGCTCCCCAGTAGTTTCCTTCTTCGTACAAGGGAAAATAGTGTGACCCCGCGGTGGTGTGAGGATTCAGATTATACCGTGAGTGCTTAGTTTTAGCAAGTCTATATTTTCACTCCCTTACATGGATAAACTTTGTAACTAGTTTCCTTTTTAGTTACTTCGGTGCAAGTGCTTGATTACAAACTTGCAGGGCTGCAGTTATTCTGCCAATGTGCCCTTGGATACTCGGCTAGATCCAACTTCTCCACCATTATGAAACGGCTATGGTGAACTTTGTACAGGAATGTCCCAACAGTGGATTAGGCCATGTTCCCACTCGGCCAAAGGGCCCTTGTGCACTGAAGTTACTGCCACGCCCTGCGAAACAGGAAGGCAAGTTCCGGTTGCCCTTAGTAAAGATGGTGGGAATCGGGACGTCACCGCTGTAGGGCTAAAGCTTCAATGCCCTCATCTAACATGGCGGCCTTTGGTGCCCGCCCCCTTAGCTTCGTCTCTTCCGGTTACTGGTAATGACTTGCGATGGCGGCGGCGGTGGTGGCACCTCACAGATTCCGCGACCTGTTGACCCGGCGTGAGTCACCTCTTGACCTTTGGGGGTCGATGGAGCTGTCGTGCTGTCAAAGCGACCGCAGGACGGGGCAGGGTTCGACCCCTAATTAACTCGGGGTTCTATGTGCTCCCATCCAAAGTGTCTTACAGTCAGGTCGCTGACGGCTCAGTGTCCCCAATCCGCGGTCAGGCCCACGATCACAGGTCTGAAGTGGTCCTCATACTGAGGCCACTGATAAGTACACACTAATCTTAAAGTCTGTATCTCCCTAAACCGAGCCCTCTAACAGGCCTGTTACCCAGTGTAGTGTAACTGACGTGAGATGTGTACTCTGCTTTTGAAGGTGTTGTGCCTCCAATCTGGGGTCATCAAAGTCTCTTCCTTTGTCTCCCCAGGATTGACAGGCCTTAACAGCCTGGGTCTCAGCCCTAGCCTTCATCTCATGGGCTCCTCTGCACAAGATGAGGCCTCCAGAGCAGCTCTCAATGAAGCCCCAGACCACAGCTATGAGTCCCTTCGGGTGACTGCTCCCCAGAAACACATTCTGCATGTGCAATTAAACCGGCCAGAGAAGAGAAATGCCATGAACAAGGCTTTCTGGAGGTCTGGCCTGCAGATCCTGGAGGCCTGTGTGCCAGAGGAGGCAGGGGTTGAGGGATTGGGCAGGGTTGGACCTGAGGGCAGAAGATTCCCACCCCAGACACAGCCCTTGCCCCCTTTCCCCTCCATAGGGAGATGGTGGTTTGTTTCAACAAGATTGTGGACGACGATGACTGTCGGGCCGTGGTGATCTCTGGCGCAGGAAAAATGTTCACTGCAGGTACCAGATGCTCTCCACACCTGTTACCGGATGGAGGGACCCCTAAATTAGGAAGCCCACCAAAGTGTGGGTTCTTGCCGCTGGCTGTGGAAGAATTTGCACAGCAGAGGCAGAGGGACGAAGTGAACAGCTGCTTTATTGCTCAGAAGGGGAAATGGAAGGAAGGTGCTCTAGCAGGGAGAAGGTAAAAAAAAAGCACTTGAGCAAAGAAGGGAGGGGCGCTCGAGCGAGGAGCGAGGAGCAGGGAGCTGTCAGCCAAGATGGGCAGTAGACACACCTCCAGCCTGGGTAGGGGTCACGTGGATTTTTATGGGAGGCTTCTGCCATCATGTCCTTCTTTCAGGTGTGGTGGAGCCACTCAGTCCTTGTTTGAGTTTTTCAGTCCTTGTATGGGCTTTTTCAATTGTTGTCATGGCAATCGTCAACTGTTATGGCACTGGTGGGTGTGTCATTTAGCATTCTAATATATTACAATGAGTGTATTTAATGAGGCTCAAGGTTCCACTGGAAGTCAGATCCTCCACCATCTTGGACTGGGTGGGTTCTAACCAGTTCTTGTTTCTTCTCTGTAGCTGCCTCCTGAGACTTAGATAAGAGTAATTGGTTTCTCTTTTAGGGAGGGGCAGGGGTATGATCCTGTGGGGCTATAGCCTTGGTAACAAAAGGAAAGTTGCTTTTAATCAGAATGCATGCAATCTAGTGGACCCAGTCTTCCCCTCTCCAAAAACCATCTCCAAAGGTTCTGTTCAGCCATGAAACTTTTAAAGGGAAATGAAGGAATAATCTTAGTTAATCGTTGAGATAGGTGGTCAGAATCATTGACAGCCCCCATTGCTTGCAGGCTTGTCCTAATCAACTGCTTCAGCCTGCTCTTCTGACTCAGGGAGGCCTGAGAGACTTCAGCTTTTCTATAAACAAGAGTGAGGGCGGGCACAGGGTCCTACTCCCCTTCACAGGCACCTCTGCCAGTCTCCCCTGCTCCTGGGATTAGAGCAATGCTTCGTAATTAGGATTTTAAGCAGCTTCTAACTTGCACTTTAATCATTTTCAAATACAGAAATTAATCCAGCAGAACATGACAGGATGATGGGCTCTGAATTCTAGGTTTTCATCCTGAATGTATGTCCTTGTCCAAGGCCCTTAACCGCTCAGAGTCTGTTTTTTGTTTTTTGGGGTTTTTTGGTGTGTTAGTCAGGTGTGTCATAATAATCATGCTTTCATACAGTTCATTCAACACACGTGAACTGATTTCCAGTTACATCTGTGTTAGATCTTTTCATTGTCCCGCAGTTCTGTTCTTCAGACTGGATACTTTCCATTGACTAGATTCATTGTCATCTTTATCCTGCTGTTAAGCCCATCCAGTGATTTTTTAAAATTTCAGATACCGGCACACCTTGAAGATATTGTGGGTTCAGTTCCAGAACACCGCAGTAAAGCAATTATCACAATAAAGCAAGTCCCATGAATTTTTTTTGTTTCCCATTGCATATAAAAGTTATGTTTACACGACGCTGTAGTCTATTAAGTGTGAAATAGCATTATGTCAAAGAAAATACATACCTTAATTTAAAAATACTTTATTGCTAAAAAAATGTTAACCGTCTGACAATACAGAATGGCCACAAACCTTCCATTTGTAAAACAACAAAACAAAAACCTGCAGTGTCTGCGAAGCACAATAAAATGAGGTGTGCCTGTATTGTAGTTTTCAGTTCTCAAATTTCTGTTTGGCTCTTTTTTATATTTTCCATTTCTCTGCTGAAGTTTTATATCTTTTAATCATTTTTCTTTGTGCCATTAGAGTAGGGTTTTTTAAATTTATTTTATTTTATTTATTTGGGGGGGGGTAATTAGGTTTACTTATTTATTTTTAGAGGAGGTACTGGGGATTGAACCCAGGACCTTGTGCATGTTAAGCATGTGCTCTACCACTTGAGCTACACCTTCCCCCAACTAGTATAGTTATAATGGCTGCTTTAAAATCTTTGTCTCAATTCCAGCATCTGGGTCACTTTGGGGTCAATCTCTGTTTATCATCTTTTCTCTTTAGATAAAAATGGGTCTCATTTTCCTGTTTCCTTGTTTTTGGAGCAACTTTGGACTGTATCCTGGTTATTGGGATATGAGAGGAAGATGTGGAAACTCTGGATCCCATTATGTAATTCCAGAGTGTTGCATTTTCTGTTTTAGCAGTTGGAATCAGTTTTGAAATCTTTTGCTGGGCTGCTTGGATGGTTAATGGGTCAGTGAGAGATTTGGGCAGAGTTCATACACAGAATTTGGATTCCCATCTCTGGCTCTCTGCTTTCTGGAATTTTCCACTCTTACTTTCCAGCAGCTGAAATCCCCCTAGGGAGTCTGTCCTCTGATTTTTCAAGCACTTCTTCAGCCTGCCCTTGGGCTAACAGGTAACTCAAGTGGTGCTGGTCCCTTCCAGAATCTGCCAGGTGCCTTCAGTTCATTGGATCTTGTCCAATCAGAGCACATAGTTGTCATCCATAGCAGAGTCCCTACAGAAGTAAAAGGTCACATACACTGATTTCTGCATAGGGCCCAGCCAGTGCGGGGGACCCAGGGGTGACTGAGAAAGCCCCTCCACTCAGTGGGGAGGACAGTAAACAATATGCTTCTTTCTGTTAACATCTTCCCATGTCCCTTGTGTTCTTTCTATGACTCTCTCTCTCCTTCATTCCTTTCTTCATTCCTTCCACACTCAGTGAGGTCACTCCAGTGCCAGCCCCCTCCCGGGGTGCCACGGACCCAGAGACAGGAAGCAGCCCCTGTTTCTGACCCCTCGCCCTCAGGAAGTGCAAATGAGGGTTCCTGGGTAGCTGTGCCAAGCCTGGGGCCCTCTTTCAGCTTCCAGCTGATTGTGACTGTCTCATCCCATTTTTGACCGGAAGGCCAGAAAGAAAAGTCTCCATTTAATTAGTAGTGTCAATGATAGAATGAAACTACTAATTAAAAAAAAAAGAACTAGCCCACACTTACCAACATTTGCGAGGGTCTGAGCACCTCACACATATTAATTAATTCTCACCACAACCCTGGGAGACAAGTTCAGTCATCATCCCCATTGGCTAGGTGAGGAAACAGACCCAGAGAGAGGAAGAAACTTACCCAGTTCTCACAGCTGGGATGTTTGAACTCGGGCTGCCCGGCTGCAGAATCCTCGCTCTTCACTGCTGAGTTACTCTGACCCAGGTGTCTGGCAGCTGGTGCAAGGGGTGCCTGGCCCGAGTAGCCAGCCACCTCCCACCTCTTCCACCTGCGCATGCCTTCACCTTTCTGTGGGTTCCTCATCTGAAGAAAATGGGGGTGCTGTCAGCACCCACCTCATCAGGTAGCCATGAGGATTAAACAAGTTAATACGCACAGAACATTAGTTCGGGTGAAACTTTTATTAATGGAGCTGTTATTTTTTATGATTATGAAGAACTTAATTGCGATTATGAATGACATCTAAAACCTTCAGAGGTTCACAGGGTACTAAGGGGACTTCTCTGGAATGAGTTCTGACTCTGGAAGGGGACACCCTGTACCATGGGCTGGGGCTTTCCATTCAAAGGGGTTGCAGACACCAATGTCTGCGGATCCAGGTAGGGCGGATAAACCAGAAAAGCCAGTGGGAGGAAGTGTCGCAAGTTGCCAAGCTGGGCTTGTTCTGGGAGTAAGCAGGGCTCCCAATGAGTCATCCAAGCTGCTCAGACCTGGTGTGGAAGCCAGCAGATGCCCACAGGCTGACGCAGGAGGTTCTGGTCTCTGCTAAGATGGAGTATATAATACTAGTAGCTGTTGTGATGCCATCACCTGCCAGGCACTGCTCACAGCACCTCTGGGCTCTGTGTCCTTGAATCTTTGCAGCCCCATCAGCTCTCGGGAGGGTTTTTCAGAGCAGAAGCCCAAGATCCAGAAGATGGAGTGACCTGGCCAAGATCACACAAGGAAGTTCCGTCTTATACATATTTAACTTGCACAAATTCAGCTCTACCCTGAGTCAACACTCCTCCAGTCTCATTCATTTAAACAAACTGTGGAGGAAACAAAGCCTCAGAGAGTCAGGGGTGTGGCCAAACAGAGGAATCATTTTTCAGGTTTGATTTTTCAGCGTTGAAATGAGAATGATTAACCTCAGGAGGAAGAAAATTCTGCTCAGAACCATTCCGTAGCTCCATCTCACTCAAAGTCAGAGCCAAAGTCCGCCTCTTGGCCCACAAGGCCCCACAAGTCCCCACAAGGGTCTGCCTCTGTCACCTCTCTAAACTTGGCTCTTCCTCCTTCCCTCCCCATCCCCCTGCTCACTCTCCTCTGGCGCCTCCTCCTTGGTCCTCACACAGACCAGGGGCGTTCCTACAGCAGGGACTTTGAGCTGGCTGTTCCTGACATTTAGAACCCTCATGCCAGATACTCCCTACAGCTCCCTCCCTCTCATCCTTCAGATCTTTACTCAAATGTCACTTTTTCAGTGAGAGGGTCCCTGACCCCCCAGTTAATATGGCAACAGCCTTCTACTGTGTACACACGTGCACACACACAAACACACACACGCACTCCATTCCACCTCCCTCTAACTTTCTTTCAGTACTTAGCACCACCTGACAGAATGTAATTTCTTATTTATTTGTTTCCCCCACAGAAGGGCAGCTCCACGGGCACAGGGATTGTCATCTGTATTGTTCGCTTATTGAGCGCCTACTGTGTACTAGGCCCTGTTAGGCACTGGGGATACAGTGATGGGCAAAAAGGTAAAAACTGCTACCCCCCCCCATGGAGCTCACATCCCAGAAAGGCACTAAATGAGATAAGCTCACAATTATGTGATAACAAGGGGGCTGTGGAGGAGATAAGGCAGAGGAAGGAGCTGGAGGGTGATGGGCTGCTATTTAGCCAGGGTGGCCAGAGCTGGCGGCGACCATTGGACTGTGGCCTGAACAGTGTGATGGAGTCCATCACTGGGGAAGGACTGTTCTAGGCAGAGGGAGCAGTAGGCACTAAAGGCCCTGGGAAGCGAATGTGTTGTGTTGTTGGAACAGCTGTTGGAGGCCTGTGTGCCTGTTGGAAATCGTGCTCCTGCAGGGCTGGTAAGGTCTTGGCAAAAGAAAACCTTGTACTTTTTTCTAAGTAAGAGGGATGGGAGGGAAGAGGAGAGGGCCCTGAGGCTGCGTGTGGGGAACAGACTGAGGGCAGAGGACAGAGTGGGGAGACTGGAAGAGATGGTGCTAGCCAGACTAGGGGTCATGGAGAATGATTAGTGGAGGAAAGGTCAGATTTGGGATTGTCTTGAAGCGGGAGCTGCAAAAATGGCTCAATTTCTGGTCTTCCTGCCTCCGGAAACATGACCACCTTTGACACAGTTGCTCATACCAAAACCTTGACCTGCAGGCCATCTGGCATCATCAGGAAAAGCATGGCCCCAGGAGCCAGCTATGTGATTCTGGGTTTGAAATCACAGTTCCATTACTCACAAACCAGTGTGACCTTGAGCAAGTGACTTAAGCTCCCTGGGCCTCGATTTCTCCTGGGGGAAAACGGAGATAGTAACAGGACCTACCTCAGAGTCATCGTGAGGCTACAGTGAGGGATGACTCAACACCTGTTAGCTTGTTTTGACTTCACACCCCAGAAGCAATCCCTCCAGAAGTCTTGTGTGAGTTGCTTTCTCCACTGGTGGTTTGCCTGGGCTCTGACCTCTAGTTGCGGCAATAGGTGGGACCTGGGAGACTAGGTGACCCTCCTCACGTCTCCCCACCAGGGATCGATCTCGTGGACATGGCTTCAGAACTCTTTAAACCGCAAGGAACTGATGTGGCCCGCAACAGCTGGCAGCTCCGTAGCCTCATCACCAGATACCAAGAGACTTTCAGTGTCATTGAGAAGGTGACTCTAGGGGGGTTGCAGGGCATCCCTCCTGCCCGCCGCTCCTGGACCAGCCTTGACCCTGCTCCTCCTGTCCCCCCTCCAGTGCCCTAAGCCAGTGATTGCTGCCACCCACGGGGGCTGCATTGGTGGAGGTGAGTCTGCTGCCACCCATCACCCACCCAGCCAATGGCTCCCAGCCTCAGATCTGTTGCTAGTTAGACTTTGCCCCAAGGTGCACCCCCATGGCCTGGGAGAAGGGGTTGGTCCTTGTGGTTAGTGTCCCTGACCTCTACCTCCCAGGCGTGGATCTCATCACTGCCTGTGACATCCGGTACTGTGCCCAGGATGCCTTCTTCCAGGTGAAGGTGAGTCACCCTCCCAAACTCCTGCTTCCTGGGGTCCTGCTTAGAGCTGGGAAATGAGTGGCAGAGCCAGGTGGGAGCAGGGGTAGAGCAGGGAAAGAGCAAGCTAAGGGAGTTGGAGGGACCCTGGAGGGCTTCATGGAAGAGTTGGTCAGAATTGAACCTTAAATAGTAACACGTGGCTATACAGGAAGTCAAGGGTGGGCCATGCAGTCCAGGTGAAGTGAGGAGTGAGTAAAGGTCTGGGGGCAGGGATGAGGCTGAGGGTGCTGCTGGGGTCAGTGCTGGAGTACAGGCGGGAGGCAGGATGGAGCTCATGGATGGAGGGGGGTTGGAGCAGGCTTCCATCTGGAGGTAGACGTGGCTGACTTCAAATAATTGGGAGGGCAGAGGAATTGGAGGGTGGGCTCTATTCTAGACCAAAGAAACCTACATGGGCAAAAGTATGTGGATAGGAATGAAACAGGGTGTTTGGTGTGGGAAGGAGTCTCTGAGGTGGGTGTGGAGTAGGACCTCTGTAGTAAGTGTAGACTCTCTCTGGCATTAGGTTTGCATGGGGGCAATATTGGGCAGAAACCAAGCACTGACAAGATTGCTCTCCCCAGGAGGTGGACGTGGGTTTGGCAGCAGATGTAGGAACCCTGCAGCGACTGCCCAGAGTCATCGGGAACCAGAGGTGGGCGAAGGGAGCCTGGGTGAGGGGACCGCAGAGCATCTCCGGGGCCTGGGATGACTGCAGTCCCCTGACATGCCCTGCCCTCTTGCAGCCTGGTCAACGAGCTGGCCTTCACTGCCCGCAAGATGATGGCTGACGAGGCCCTGAACAGTGGGTTGGTCAGGTAAGGGCTGAGTTCCGCTCTGGATAAGAGTTCAGGGACAGCCAGACCTGAGTGAGGCTCTCTAAATCCCCATATACGTCACGCAAGATTTCAAGTGGCCTCCTCTCTCTGGGTGGGCTACAGTCTAATGCACTGCTCTGATTGGGCCATTTCACTGGAGTGTCTTCCGCTTGCTTCTGTGATTGGCCACTTCTTCATCCATGGGAGGAAGGAGAGGGCACTTCTCAGATGGCCCGATTCCTAATTCCTTTCATTTCCAGTCGGGTCTTCCCGGACAAGGAGGTCATGCTTGACGCAGCCTTCGCCCTGGCATCTGAGATTTCCAGCAGGAGCCCCGTGGCGGTGCAGGGCACCAAAATCAACCTGATCTACTCCCGCGACCATTCCGTGACAGACGGCCTCAACTTCATGGTGAGGGTCTTCATCCGACCAATCACAGCCCTTCTCTGATCCCAGAGCGACCAGTCAGGGCACAGCGGCTCTCTGTGGCCCTTGTCTTCTGATTGGTGTGCTGCTATTTCCCTCCCATTTTTCCATTGGTCTAATTAAAATCTTTCTGCATCCATTCTATTACCCGCTGCTCTCTTTATCCAGAAATCCTGGAACATGAGCATGCTGCAAACAGAGGACGTCATTAAATCTGTACAGGCCTTAGTGGAGAAGAAGGACCTGAAGACCGTCACCTTCTCCAAGCTCTGAGAGGCCTCTCGTCCCAGGTCTTCACCCAGGGTCTGACCTCGTGCCACTGTTTCCTCATTCACGGAGAGGATTAGTGAACATGGTCACCTCGCTGTTTTCTCCTCCTAGTTTATAACTTAATGATATTGATTTCCTCCCACCTTGTCTTCACCGCACTAGCAATAAATCAATGTTAAGAACCCGGTGTCCTTATTGGAGAGAGAGGAGAGGCAGAAAGGGGGTAACATGATGCACCTGGGGGCTCCAAGGACCACAGTTGTGCTGAAGATTGGGGATAGAGATTTGACTGATAGGAATAGGAGCCATGCAGGTGATGACCATTCAGAATGGCAGTGGGTAGGTCAGGGTCAATAGAAAGTCACATGGCTGCCTCTGGGCTGTAAGGCTACAGATGGTCTCCCTGCCTTCTCTAGGCTTGAGGGTGGTGTTCACTCTCCCCTATCTGGCACCTGGGATCCAGTGCTGGAGTCTGGCTACAGTTCCATTGCTACCCAATCTGGGCTAACTGCCTCATTTCTTTAAGCTTTGGGTTTTCTTACCCATGTGTAATCCCAACCTCCTGGATTTATGTTTGGAGTAAGGGCAAGAGACCAAACATTACCTTAGTGTCTTCTATATGCCAGTCCTGTTCTGGGTATTTCTTGACTGGATGATTCCTTTCAAGGACCCTGTGGGGTTGATAACTATTAATATCTTCATTTTACAGATGTGCAAATGGGTAAACTGAGGTTTAGGCACTGATTCAGTATCAAACAGCGGAGGAGTGGCAGAGGAAGGAACCCAAAACCTCTGGCCTCAGAGATCAGTGATTTAAACCACTATATATACAATATAATGCACGTGGTAGAGGCATGTAGTCGGCATGCAATAAATTTAGGTCTTTTCAGTTTCTGGGATCAAGAGCTCCCAGTTCCTCCCTGATTTCACTTTCTTCCATTGTCCATCTGTCTGAACCACTCCTTTTAGCCTTGCCCTGCCCAACCCTCCTGGCTTCACCCTCCCTCTGCTAACAAAGGTCAAGGCAGGCATTTATAGGCTCTGATAAGGCCCTGGAAGGGCCAAAGTTCGCCAGCACTTCCTCTTTGCAGAAGGGCTTAGAGGAGGGGGCTCTGAGTTGAGTCCCCCAGGCCTGGCCCAGATCATCTGGGTTCTGGCTGGTTACCAGTAAGGCTGGTAAGAGAAGGGAGACGAGATGCCCTAGAAGATGTGAGCCGGGGATGCCCAGAAGAGGGACCCCATAGATCCTGCCCTGCCAGCCACTCCCTTATCCTCAGGTATAAAAGCCACCTACCACTTGCCATCAGCCATCATTCCCCACTCCTGGAGCTCTTCTCACAGGAGGAGCCACCAGCCCAGCCTCTCGAGATGGCCTTTGTCCCTGCACCGGGCTACCAGCCCACCTACAACCCGGTGAGATACCCCAGGACCTGACTTAGCTCCACCCTGATGCCTAGGCACAATTTACCCTCACCCTGATTCTCAGAGGCGCCCACCCAACCCTTGGCATGATTTACCCAATACTGGCCCTGGGGCTTGACTTACTCCCACCCTGATGCTCAGGCTACTTAATGCCCATATCTAACTCCCCCCTCTTCATCTGCATGTTGATCCCTCACCCCTTGGCTTCCTCTCCCTTGCTTAAGGGAGTTGGGGTGGAGGGGCTTCTGGATGAGGAGTGAAGGCTGCAATGGCCTTCGAGGCCCCTCACCTGGCCCCTTCTGCAGACGCTGCCCTACCACAACCCCATCCCAGGTGGTCTCAGGGTCGGAATGTCTGTTTACATCCAAGGAATGGCTAGCCAGCACATGAAGAGGTAAGACTCTCCCCCACACCATGCTAGGCTGGGAGGGGGCTACAAACAGGGGGCTTCCAACCCTCGTGTAGGAAGCCTTCTTCCCTCCCTCCACCCTAGTTTGTCAGAGACCTGGTCTGGGCAGTCCGGGGCCTGGTGACTAGATTAGGAGTGGGGGCCCTGGGAGCTGGGAGGTGTCAGGGAGATGCACCATGATATATGACCCCAGAGGTGAGACACTGGATTGGACTGATAGGTGTGATAGCATGAATGAAGATCACAGTCTCAGAGCCAGTCCGCCTGAGTTCACAACCTAGCTCTGTCACTTACCCACTGTGTGATGGAAAGCTCACCGTGCTTTAGTTTGTCATCTGTAAAATGGGATTGTTTTGAAGATTCAGTGTGTAAAACATGTAGAGCCCTCAAGTAAGTGGTATAATAACACTTAGCTTTTATGATCTTAAAATGGTGATAATAATTGAACTGACCTCATAGGACTGTTGTTTCTTTGTCCATTGCTTTTTTGCGCACTGAGCTCTGACTCTGTGCCTAGACACGGGGGACAGAGCAGTCAACAGGACAAAGATCCCTGCCCTTGTGGAGCTGACATCCTAGTAGAGGAGACAGATTTTTAAAAAAATAAGTCAAATATATAATATGTCAGATGATGTTAAGTACTCTGGAGATTAATAAGGAGGGAAGGGAAATAGGGAGTCAGTGGGGGTGGGGGAAATGTGGCATTGTCTCTTTAAATAAGGTGGCCAGGAAAAGGTTCCTGGGAAGGGAAATTTTCAGCAAAGACCTGAAGGAGGTGAGGGAGGAAGCCTGGGGTGTATTTGAGGGAAGGGGATTCTAGGCCAAAAGAACAGTCAGTGCAAAGGCCCTGAGGCAGGTGTGTGCCTGCCCCAAGGATTTGGGGGATGCTGGTGTGAGGACAGTGCTCCGATTTGGGTTTTCACAAGGTCCCTCTGGCTGCACATGGGGAATGGCCTGCAGGAGGCTGGGGGGCGGGCAGAGAGACCTGAACTGATAAATGTCTAGTTGGGATAAACACAGGCGTCCCAGTAGTAGTTCTATCTGAAGTTGGGTGTGGGGAGGGGGTCCCTTATTGGAAAGAGAGTGAGAGAAGGGGTGGTGCTGGGAATCTGCTGCCTGGCCTAAGGGGCACAACTTACCCCTCCACTCTCGAGTCAATAGTGCCAAGGTCACAGCCCCCCACCTTCCACCCCCTCACCTTCCCTCCCCACTCCCCCCAACCCCCCACCCTCCACCCTAGCAGGGACCCTGGAACAGGTTGGGACACACAGGGCTTCCCAGAGGAAGCTGGCGCTTGCGGGGGAGTGGGAGGCAGGGGAACAGCCCTTCGTGTCCCGCCAGGTTCTCTGTGAACTTCGTGGTGGGCCAGGGCCCTGGAGCGGACGTGGCCTTCCACTTCAACCCCCGCTTTGATGGCTGGGACAAGGTGGTCTTCAACACGCAGCAGGACGGCAAGTGGGGCAAGGAGGAGAGGAAAATGAGCATGCCCTTCAGCAAGGGCGCCGCCTTCGAGCTGGTGTTCATGATCTTGCCGGAGCACTACAAGGTCGGAGCCGCGAGGGCGGGGCCTCCCTCCTCCCTCTCCCCTCCCCCGCCCCATCCCTCCCGCTGCCTCCTCCTTACCCTGCCCTCCTTCCTTCCTGCCTCAATTTTTTCTTTTCTTTTCCTCCTCTCCTGCCTAGTGAAAAAAATTCTCCCATGCCTTTTTCTCATTCCCATTCCTCCACCGGGGAGAGCCTACTAATACATTTCACATATATCATCTCATTACTCCGTGTTCTTGCGAAATGCGTATTTTTGCTCTTTCTTGCCAAAAACTCCAAACACACAGGGAAGTACAGAGTTCTGGGAAGCCCTCAGCTCCTCGGCCTGTCCACCTCCCACTGCCCCTCCCGTGTTAGTTAAAAGCAAATCCCAGATATCATATCATTTCATTCACAAAATATTTCCGTTTTTAAGAACACAGTCACGATGCCAGGCTCAGACCTAAACAATGAACAGGTCTTAGCACCTTCACACACCCAGTCAGCGATCCAGGCATATCACAAATGCCATAATCTTAATTGTTTTCACAATTTGTGTGTTTGAATCAGGGTCCAGAAAAGACCCACACAGCGTAATTGATTACTATTATGGGAGGATTTGGGATGTGTTATAATTTTTTTTTTAATGTCCATCTTTTTTGGGGCGGTGGATGGGAGGTAGTTAGGTTTATTTATTTATTTTTATTTTTAAAAATTGTTCTCGCTATTTTAGGTCATTTAAATTTCCATATACTTTTTTTATTTTTGTTTTTTGTTGGGAAAGGTAATTAGATTTATTATTATTTTTTATTTTAATAAAGGTACTGGGAGTTGAACCCAAGGCCTTGTGCATGCTAAGCCCGCGCTCTACCGCTGAGCTATACCCTCCCCCAGATGTGTTAGTGGAGTGTGACCCAAGTACAGAAAGGTGCCCGCCATGCATCCACAACTTCCGGTTTTTTCACAGTGAGAATGCACTGGGTAACCAGCTCCTAGATCCAGAAACAGAACCCCTCTAGCCCCAGAAGCCCCCTCATGGCCCTCTCAGTCCCTCCAGCCCCAGGGGTGGTCTTTATCCTTATCTGTTGTTCTGGCTCTGTTTCTGTGCCTTTGTTTTTTTAGGTATGTGTGTTCTTCATGCTGTGCCTTCTGTTTTTTCCATGCACCTTGTCTGTGTTAGAGCCCCCATGTTGCGCTGTCACATTTGGTCTGGCCCTTCTGATGCCTATGGGGGACTCCCTGTGTCCGTGCTCCAAGTTCTCTCCATCCCCCACTTCCGGCTCCGCACAAATGACACTGCAGCGGAAACCCTGTGCACATTCATCTCCCCACCCCGCCCCACCCCGCCCACCAGCCCAGGTGAGGAATCTCCTGGAGGGAAATTGCAGGGTGGGAGAACCTACCTGGACATTACCTGCCCTCATATGGGTACGCGGTTTCTAACCTCATCACCAGAGGTTAACATCATGGCTTGAGCTGGGCACAGTCAGGTTCAAGTCTGGGCTTTGCCACTCCCCCTGTGTGACCTTGAACTTGTCACTCTAGGGCCCGGAACCTGCTTTCTTGAACGATAGAGACAGTGCCTTTTCTTGCCTCACGGAGCTGTTGTAGGAAGCTTGTGATCCAGTGGAGCTGGCTCCCAGCCCCATGCCCACTGCTTAGCATTATAAATAGAACCGTGCTGGCTTAAAGTAGGCTGAGATGTGATTACAAGGCAAGGCTCTACCCAGGATTTTGACACACCTTCTCCACAATCCCAGAGTGAGCCCCCATTTTACAGATGCAGAAACAAAGGCTCAGAGAAGTGAATAACTTACCTGAGGTCACACAGCCAAGATACGTCAGAACAAGACCTCAAACCCAACTCATTTGGTGCTAAAACCAGGACTCTGACTCGATTTTCTCTCAGTCTCCATCTCCAGACTAAATTCTCTCTTCTCTCCCAGTCACCAGTCTGTGAGCTGTCTTTTTACCCTCAGCTTGACCACTGACCAGGGGATTCAAGATTCCTGACTCTGAGGTTATCCCAGCTCACTCTCAAGACTTTTGACCCCAAGTCCCTGTTTCCCATTTCCTCTTTCTACCTTCCCAAGGTCATGGTTGCTGACTCTGACCTTACCTCTGCCCTCCAGGTGGTGGTGAATGGGAACCCCTTCTATGAGTATGGGCACCGGCTCCCAGTGCAGACGGTCACCCACCTGCAAGTGGATGGAGACCTGGAACTCCAATCAATCAACTTCATCGGGGGCCACCCTGCCCCATTCCAGGTGTGTGGCATTTCCCTCTCTTATTTGTTTGCTTTCTTCCTTAATTCATCCCCACAGTCATTTATTTCCTGAGCACCTGCTCTGTGCCCATCCCTTTGCTGGGTGATGCCATGAACCCAGCGGTGACCAAGACAGTCCACTGGGAAGATGGATGTGTTGCCAGATGGTATTGGCCACAGGTCATCAGTGCAGGCATGGGGGACACACAGGAGGTCTGGAGAGTCTTAAGGAAGGGCTTTCTGGAGGAGAAGTGGGTGTCTAAGCTGAGTCAAGAAATGAAGATACACAGGAACAAAAACCACAGGAGCAGCAAACATGTTCCTGAGAAGTTGCCTGACATCATTAGTCAGCTGGAAACTCACTGAAAATCACAGGGAGCCACCACTACACACCCGCCAGAAGGGCTGTAATGAAAAAGGCACATAGTATCAGTTGTTGGTGAGTCTGTGGACTGGCCAACACTCCCATACCTTGCAAGATGACGGGGCAGAGTCTATGGTTGCTGAACAGACATACACCCAATGACCATGAAACTCCACTCCCAGGTCCACAGTGAACCACTGGCCACCAAAACACATACACTGGAATACTCACAGCAGTACTGCTTAGAGAAACCCAAACTCCAGACCCCCATGTCCTTCAGCTGAGGACTCTCCCCTTCCCAGCCTGTAAGTCCCCCAGCACCTCCCCGAGGAAAGTACTCTGATGACCATCAGCCTCATTTTTTTTCTTTTTTAATGGAGGTACTGGGGATTGAACCCAGGACCTCATAGCCCCATTTTACAGATATGGGAACTGAGGCACGGAGAGCTTAAGTAACTTGCTGTGGATCATGGCATTTGTAAGCAGCAGAGGCACAAATCAAACCGCCCCTCTACTGCTCTGATAAGGAAATGTCTTATCGTAAGGCAGCCACAGGCCCACGGCAGTTCATCTTAACTTCGTGCTTCATCAGTGCATTTAAAAAAAAAAAATGACAATAAAGCTATTTTTTCCAGGGCCTTCAGACTAGCTGGCTTAAAACAGAAATCAAGGCAGAAAGGAGTTTGTTAGAGGAGGAAACAGAGGGTAAGGGTGAATAAAAGTTGTCTGGGGGCAGTAAGGTGTTCCAGGAAGAAGGAATGACTTGTGAGAAACATTGAGGCTGCGAGAGAGGAACAGAGACTGAGAAACAGAGACAAAGAGACACACTTGGACTGAGAGAGCCTCAGACAGGAACTTAGCTGCTTCCAAGTACCCCAGCTTGCCCCAGGGGTGAGCGCATAGAGTGAAGGGCCAATCCTGGTTGGAGGTGAGGTGAGCAGGGTATCGGGTGGACCTGGGAGGATGTTCTGAGCGTGCATACTTTATCGTACAGCTCCTGGGTGGAGGGGGCAGGAGAGGGGTGGAGGAAGGTCCTGGGACAGCAAGATGCAAGAAGAGAATTTACCCAGCTTGTTCTAGAGGGGTGGGTTGAGATTCACAATGCCCTGGAGATGGCTAAACACGGCGAGCTCCTCTCCATGAATGAGTTATCTGGGTGCCACCCTTTGACCCCAGAGTCAAGGGACAGGCATCGTTTACACCTCCAGGCCCTAGTTTGGGGTCCCCCTCATTGCCTCTTTCTTCTGTGTCCACAGCCACCCATGCCTAATCCGACGTACCCAGTAAGTACCTGCTGGTGTGTGATGGTCATCCCCTTGAAATGGGGGTTCAGTGGCTGAGGAGGTCCTGGGGCAGCCAGAGGACCCGCCCCCCAGCCTCCTCCACCATTCATGCCTTCTGTCCGTCCATGTAGGGTCCTGGACAGTACCACCAACAATCAAGAAGCCTGCCTGTAAGTGGGAGGTTTGGGTGGTCATTTGGTGGGAAGGGGGATGTTCAGAGAGGTCGGATCCCCAGCTGTACTAATCCAACACCTAGAGATATGCCTTAGATGTGCCCCCAAGGTTTGTCAAAAGTTATAGAATAATATCTCTTCCTTATTTCACAGACCATGGAAGGACCCCCAGCCTTCAACCCGGTATGGTATCCTTCAGGAGTTTAGGGTTCTACGGTGGCCTATTTGTGGGAAAACAGAACTGGTGGTGGGTAGGGGAGTCCTGAACCACAGGGAGCCCTGAGAAGGTAGGAAATAGAGGGCAGAGGGTGTTTGGGGTGGGATGTGGGTGGGGAGAGGGTGGAATTGGGGGGTGGGGGAGGAGGTGGGGTCGGGGATGTTTCCCAGGACAAGTGAGCTCCTCGCTCTGAAAATTTGTCCCTGCATCTTGCTTCTGGTGACCTGAGAGATGATGGGACACCATGTTCTCTTCCCACAGCCCGTGCCATTTATGGGGAGACTGCAAGGCGGGCTTACACTCCGAAGAACCATCATAGTCAAGGGCTATGTACCCCCCACAGGCAAGAGGTACAGAATCTAGATAGAGGTGTGACTCCTCAGTCCCCCTTATCCCTCAGACCTGGGGGTCTGAGCCTTCCAGCCCCCTCCTCCATTGGAGACCCCAGAGTCCAGGCACCCTTCCTTGGGGAGTGAGCTCCCCACTCCACCTCCCCCAGCCCCCAACTCTACTCCTAACTCCCTCTCTGCCCCAGCTTTGTCATCAACTTCAAGGTGGGATCTTCGGGGGACCTGGCTCTGCACATTAACCCCCGCCTGAATGAGGGCGTCGTGGTTCGGAACAGCCGCCTGAAAGGCTCATGGGGACCAGAGGAGAGGAAACTTTCCTACAACCCATTCGGTCCTGGACAGTTCTTTGATGTAAGTCTGGGGTCTCTTTCCCTGCTTCCCTCCAAAGCCTCTGTCCTAGCTCTGGCCTCATGCCCACCCCTCTCTCTGCAGCTGTCTATTCGCTGTGGCATGGATCGCTTCAAGGTTTACGCCAATGGCCAGCACCTCTTCGACTTTTCCCATCGCCTTTCTGCCTTCCAGACAGTGGACATGGTGGAGATCCAGGGTGATGTCACTTTGTCTTACGTACAGATCTGATCTATTTCTGGGGCCATAACCATTGGGAACACAGAGGAAGATCCTTTAAAGACCCTAATAAAATGTCTAACAGTGTTTTGTGGGTGTGCATGACCCCATTCACCTCCCTCACTGTTCCTTCCTTCCAGTTCAGTGATGCACTGTCCATCCATCCTCTCATCATAATAAATCCAGGGCTTTATGTGTATCAACTCACTCACTCTTCACAATGCCAGGAGGTAGGAACTATTATTATTCTGTGTAAATGAAGAGGAAGCAGGCAAGAAAAATAAAGTATATTGCCCAAGGTCACAGAGCCCATAAATGGCAGAACCAGGATTCAAATCGAGGTGGTCTGGCTCCCAAGGCTACACTCTCAGCCACTATATTGCCTGTTCCATCCATCCATGCATCCATCCAACTAAAAGTCTGTACATCTATTCATTAAACATCAAACCCTCTAGTCACTCACCAATCCATCTGTCCAACCATCTTTTCATCCAAACACTTGTTCATCCACCCATCCCATCCATTCATCTCTCCATCCATTTATCTCTTCATCCACCAATCTTTCCAAACATTCATCCAGGCATATGTTCATCCATCTGTCTAAATATCCATTCCACTCAGCAGTCCATCTAGCTCTTCATTTATCCAGCTGTTTGTCCATCTATTCATCATACAACCCTTCACCCATTCATCTGACCATCCATCCATTCAAATACCTAACCATTTATTTACTTACTAGTCCATATTTCTATCCATTCAGCCACCCTTACATCCAACTTTTATTAATCCATTCATTACTTCATTCCTCCATTTTTCCATGCAATTCTCTGCCTTCCAGCACATCTATCCCTCCATTTTGTCCTCAATATGTCCATTCAGAGTGACTATTTAAAAACCAGCTTTCAAAATATACAGTTCTGAAAAATCAACAGAAGAATTTAAATAGTACACAAAAACTGTCTAACACAAAAGCAGGTAGCGAAGGAGTAACAGAGAGGAAAAACAAATAGCAAAATGGCAGCCATAAAACCAGCTCTATCCATCACTGCATCAAATGTGAATGCAATAAACATTCTGATCAAAAGTCAGAGATTGTAATCAGTCCTCAAAGTGGCCTCCCATGGTATTCACAACCTCATGTGAACCCCTCCCGAATTGTACCACAATTGATCAGTGTGACTAGGAGAATATGGCAAAGTGATGGTATGTCACTTCTCAGACTGGGTTTATTAGAGACAGCTTCTGTCTCGGCTTCCTCTCTTGGTTTCTCACTGTTGGATCACTCTGCTGGGAGGAGTCAGTAACTTTTTTTCCTTCTTTTTCTGTTTTTTTTGCTTTGTTTTTTTGTTTGTTTTTATTGAAGTGTAGTTAGTTTACAGTGTTGTGTCAATTTCTGGTGTACAGCATAATATTTCAGTCATACATATACATACATATATTCCTTTCCATATACTTTTTCATTATAGGTTACTGCAAGATATTGAATATAGTTCCCTGTGCTATACATTGGAAACTTGTTGTTTAGCTATTTCATATATAGTAGTATATGCAAATCTTGAACTCCCAATTTATTCCTCTCCCTACTCCTTTCCCTACCTGGTAACCAAGAGTTTGTTTTCCATGTCTGCAAGTCTGTTTCTGTTTTGTAAATAAGTTCATTTGTGTCTTTTTTTTTTAGATTCCACATATAAATTATATGGTATTCTTTCTCTTTCTTGCTTACTTCACTTAGAATGACAATCTCCAGGTCCATCTATGTTGCTGCAAATGGCATTTTCTTTTTTATGGCTGAGTAGTATTCCATTGTGTGTGTGTGTGTGTGTGTGTGTGTGTGTGTGTGTGTACACACACACATATATATAACAACTTAGTAAGTTCTTTAACAGTCCTATGTAAGTGTCCATGTGACAAGAAACTGAAAAGTCCTGCCAACAACCATGGATGAGAGTCTTTTTTTTTTTTCGCTTGGTTTTTTTTGGGTGGGGGAGGTAATTAGGTTTATTTATTTAGTTAGTTATTTTAATGGAGGTCCTGGGGATTGAACCCAGGACCTTGTGCATGCTAAGCATGTACTCTAACCATTGAGCTATACACTCCCCCCACTTGAAAGTAGCTCCTCCAATCCCAGTCAAGCTTTTAGAACAGGGGTTGCAAACTTTTTCTATAATGGCCACAGAGCAAATATGTTAGGATCATCATGGGTGATCCAGTCTCTGCCACAACTACTGCACGACACTGACAATGCACAAAAGTAGCCATGGGGTGACTCAGAAATGAAAAAGCATGGCTGTGTCCCAAGAAAACCTTATTTATGGACACTGACATTTGAATTCCATATAATTTTCAGTGTTATGAAATTATTCTTCTTTTCATTTTTTTCAGCTATTTTAAAATGCAAAAATCATTCTTAGATTGTGAGCCTTACTAAAACAGGCAGTGGGTGGGTTTGGGCCAGAGCCATCGTTTGCCAAAACTTCTTTGAGATGACTGCACCTCCACTGATGGTTTGATTGTAACTTCATGAAAACTCAGAGCCACAACCACCTAGTTAAGCCACTCCTGGATTCCTAACTTCAGAAACTGTAAAAGATAATGAATATATGTTATTTTATGATGTTATGGGATAATTTGTTATAATACAATAGATAATAATACATTGTCAGACTGCTTAAGAAAACAAGATCTAAGTATATGCTGTCTCAAAAAGATATACTTTAGATCTAAGACTCAATTAAGTTGAAAGTACATAGTAGAGACTCAGGAAATGTTAGCTATTTATATGGAAATGTACATGATATATATTCCAGTTTTCTAATATTTGGAAAATATTACCAGTATATTTCCAAATATTTATATTCCAATTCCTCCCAAAATGTATAGTGTATCTACTGAGTTAATGTGACACGTGTGGCCGTGGTCAGTCACTCTCTTGTTCATATGTGCGTCTGTTCTGTTCACTTTGTTGGGAGCCTGTTGTGTCCCAGACACTGTACAGGGCACAGGGGTTAGGAGGGACAGAAGCCCCTCAGCTCGGTTAAAGTAGCCCAGCTTTTGGCACCAAAGATCAGGTTAGCAAAGAATCTTTAACGCTTCGACTCAAATAAAGGCTTTGCAAACAGAGGGAAAAAAGAAAAAGAAAAAAAAGTATAGGGTATATAAACTATTATAGAAAAAAGTCTAGAAGGAAAAACATTAATATGCTTATAGTGATTATATCTGGATTGTGAAATTGTGGGTGGTTTTAAATTTGTTATTCAAAATTTGGGAATAAGCATGCATACATTTTATAATCAGAATGGAGATTATTATAAAGTTTAAAGTTACTGGCTGACCCAGGTTCAAGGACACATACTAAGGTGTTGTGCTGGGGAACAAGCCGCTGGAAAACAAGCCACACCTAAATTTCCATGAGCTTAAAATATTATATTCACACTTGCTTGCTTAAAACGCACATGCTTTCTTTGTTTTAATGTTTTACGCAGTAGATGACCTATAGCACGTATTATGCTAAAGAAAATTTGTGGTGAGCGATCCTGAGACTGACCATAAGGGCACGAAGGAGGGTAGATATTTCCTTAGGGTGAAACAATGGTAGGTCTTGGAAGCCAGATCATCCATTAACAGAACTTTGTTCTGGCATGAAAGCATGCGGTTAAGCCCAGGGGAAATACTTGCTATCTTGAGATGTCCCAGAGGCAATAACAGGATAAATTTAGAAATTTTGCATACCCCGAGGAGGGTGATTGTTCCTGGAAGGGATAGGCCTGGAATTAATCAGTTAACCAGCAAGCAGAATTTAGTGCTTATCACATGGAATATCTAAAGCCTCACCTCTTTGATCGCATTTTTTTCTGAGGTGTATACCCCTAATAAATATGTTGACCAGGCTTTTGGCACTCTGGATCCATGAGATCTTGAGTCCCCTGGTCCCATCTTCGCTCTTTACTTTGTCTCTTTGTTTCTTAAGTCTTGCGACGCTCGTCCTCAGACACGGCCCCGAGCTGCACTGGATGCAGCAGCGTTGTTTGGCTGTAGTGGATGATGTGACAGCAGTAGACATCCAGGAGGGCTCGTGATTGTCACTGTGTTCCCCCTTGCAAGGGAGCCCTGGGCAGCCAGCAAAGTGAGTGAAGTTGAACACAAATGTATATTGCTAAGTGACAAAAACAAGGTGAGTAGATGAAGGATGCTCATTTCGATGCAAAGAGGGAAAAAACTGCCAATGCATGTGTTTAGAAGTGCATAGAGTTTTGGAAAGATACACAAGAAATCAAGACATGGTTAACAGCTGTTTACTCTCATAATGGAGGACTTTCATATATATTTTTATATACTTCTAACTTTTTAAATTTTGAAATAATAAACACAGAAAGTTGTAAGAACAGTACTTTTCCCCTCTACCCTCACTTGAGAATAAGTTGCCAACATGCGTCCTGATCACCTTCAAATACTTTATTGTGTATTTTCTACAAACACAACACTCTCTTGCACATCTGCTGTAAGGCAACGGTGAAAATCAGGAAATTTACATGCATAGTTAACTGCCATCTAATCCGAGGACCCCAACCACGTTTACCAGTTCTGTCAATAACCAGTAAATATACTTTCCACTGCATACTGTGAAATTTGTACTGTAGGTATATCTTTAAATTTAAAAAAAAAATAGGGGGAAGGGTCTATCTCAAGTGGTAGAGCACATGCTTAGCATGCAGGAGGTCCCGGTTCAATCCCCAGTACCTCCACCAAAGATAGATAAATGAATAAACCTAATTACCTCCCCCTCATAAGATATATAATACACACACACACACACACACACACACACACACACACACACTTGAACAAGCAAATAAAATTAAAAACAATGAGCCCTGGGGGACAAGGAGAATTCAGAGGCCCTTCCCTAGGACGCGGAACTCTTCATTCAAATGCCCAGCCAGAGAGAAACTGTCAAAAGCTAGGCGTGGGGTGGGTTGGCTTCAGCTAAAGAGTCTCACGGAGCAGAAAAATGGGACGGAAAAGCTCAAGCCTTGGGGAAGGCGTGATCTCCCTAACCCGCTGTTTCAGGTCCAGCAATAGCTTGCTGAGCCTCTGTTTCTAAACCGCAACGACTGCAGCGGCCCATGGAAAGAAGGGTGTTTGCCCGAGGTTTGGGCTGGAACCGTGCGGTACATCCGTCCAGGTGTGCGGCTCTGGACTTTTCGATACCTGGGACCCAAACCAATATGCGCCGCTGGCACGTAGCTACCCGCCTGGCTCCATCTACAGCCTAGAACCACGGCTGCTGCGGTGGTCCTTGCCGAGGGTGCCCAGGAGAGGGCGCTCGCGTGCTCCCGCGCCCCCTATACACCCACTTTCAAGAGCGACCCAGCGACCCCTCTGTACCAGAAAATCCCCCCTGACGGTCAGGGGTGACTGGGCGTCTGTTTGTATCCTCGCTCCCCCTTCCCCCTGGGACCCATCCTCCTGGGGCCCTTCCCGTAGGGCCGGGGTCTCTGGGCCATTGAGTAAACAAAGGAGGAAGTAAGGCCGAACCACGCTCTTAACGGAGCGGCGACCCAGGAGCTCTGCCCTTCGCGTCCCCTCTGCCGGGCGACTGCCACTGCAGTACGCGTCTGCCCCTAGGCGCGAACTGGCGGGACCTGTCCCGACTTGGAGATTGATGGGAGGCAGACGACTCCCGGATCGGCTTCCCAGGCCTTCCCTGCGCGAGCAGTGTGCAGGCGTCGGATGCGCAGGGAGCAGGAGATAGGCGACAAGAGGGCAGAGGTGGCACAGGGTGCCTGAGATTCAAACACCATCTCCGCGAGGCTGGGGTCTCCAAGGGACCTGTTTGGATCGATTGGAAGTCCCTTTACACTTGCGGAGGGGGCGCCAAGGGAGGACTTGGGCCCCTCCAAACTGCCACAGGTCACCCCACCCCATTACAACCTGGCTGCTTTGCCGAATGCTGCAGGAAGGCAAGCCAAAGCCCCATCCCTACCAGATCGCGACCCTCCTGTGGCCTCCCGAGACAGAAATGCCCAGAGAGATCCACGCCCGGATCCCGCCCCGCTGCGGAATCGCTGCGTGACTCTTAGTGTCTTAAATTCTTTGAACCTACTTTCCTCATCCATATGAAGGAGCCACAGACACACACGAGGCGCACAGATGAGCGGCTAAGACTTTATTTGCCATCCAAGACCCCTGCGCCCCATCCCCACCCGCGCTCCTGGAAGGGCTCAGAAGATCTTCACCAGCTCTAGCTGCAGGTCCCCGCCCACCTCCAACGCGCGCACGCGCGCCGGCGGGATGCGGTAGCGGAAGTGGTGGTATTCCGAGTCCCCGACCACAGCCTGCACAGGAGAGGGGACATGGCTTGTGGTTCCCGAGGCCACTGCCAGGTTATTCCCAACTTGGACTCACGCTGCGTGACCTGGGCACCCACGGACCCCTTCGGTCCCCAGGCCCCATTGGGCAAATACTGTTCATCCTAACCCCTTGCCGTGAGGATTAAATGAGCTCATTGTTGACACGTGAGTGCTTTTTAAGCGTTGGAGGTGGATGTTGTTACCCCGATCCCTGCATTCACCACCTGACTCCTGATGCGCAGATTGAAAGTGAAGAATAGCCTGTGTGATGCAGGGTCTGCAGCGACCATTTCCTGCTGAAACTTGTTTCTCGGTCCTGTCTCCCAACCCATCCATGCTCCTGCCCCTGAGCCTCGACCACAGACTCAAGCAGACAGGCGATAGGGTCGGGGATGAAAGTCTGGGCCACGTCTCACTCCCCTCCTCCCTGACGCCCTCCCCCGACACCTACCCTTTGGTCACTTGGCTCTTGCTCTCTCGCCTTGCCACGGCCACACACCTGCCCTCAGACACTAGTGCGCCTGCGCCAGAGATTAGTGCGCTTGCGCCAGGGGAGGTGAGGGCCTGGGGACGCCCTGCCCAGCCTTGGCCACGCCTTTGCTCACCTCACCCCAAGGGCCTTCCTGGCCTTCCCAAGGGAAGAGACCTGGGTGCTGGCGCCCACCCCTGTGGCAGAGACGCACCTTGAAGCCCTCTTCGGTGGCGATGAGGAGCACATCGAAGGGCTGCCCACGCTGGAAGGGAATGCCCGAGCCCCGCTCCTCTTGGCCCCAGGCGCCGCGCTCCAGGGTGTTGAAGACCACGGTGGACTCGTCCAGCCGAGGATTGAAATGCAGGGCGGCCTCACCGCCCGGCTCCTCACTGCACAGCAGGTTTACATAGAACCTGGTAGGTGATGGGGGAAGAGGACGCCTTGGAAAGAGGTTCTGGACCAACACACCAGGACTTACCTTTTTCCAGAGCACGAACAAATTTACAGGGACCTGGATTGTCACACACACCAGTGAAGGACGGGTTGTAGACTGGAAGCCGGGGAGCCCAGATTCCAGGCCATCCAAAAACCGAGTGGGGGCCTGCACACACATCTGCTAGGCGAGGGTGACTAAGCTGTGGCCTGGGTCCCCCTCATTTCCAGAGTCTGGAGTTGCCAAGGAATCAAGCTCCTGAAGACCAGGGTGCTCCCGATTCCCAAGGCATCCCCAGTTCCCAGAGGGCTAGGACCCATACCAGGGACCCCAGTATGCCCAGGCAGCCTAGACTCCCAGAAATCCTGAAGATCCCGACCCAGGAAGTCATACGATTGATTGGTTAGGCTGCCATTTACCCAGCCTCTGGCCTGCCTAGCATGTGCTAGAGGCCAGGGATCTCAGGGCACCTCCAATTCACAGGACAATTCCAGAATTCCTGAGAACTCAGACTGAAACTCACAGGACTCTAGGTAGGAACCGTGGATTCCTCTGGGACCCGCAATTTCTTAGAATAACGTCGACTCCAGGCACACAGTCGTGGGACAAATAAGTGAGGACATCAAATTCCAGGTCAGAAGTAACTCAGGGATTCCAAGACCCACGTGGGCAAAGTTAGCCTGGGGCCCTGGGCTCTGGGCTGGAAGAAGTGGGATCAGCTGAGCCTGGAGACCTCCCCCCACCCTCCCACACCGAGGCCGGGGCTCTCACCTGCCAGCCTTGTCCGGGACAACGCCACGAATTCTCAACACGGTACCGACTCGGATGCCCTCGGGCAGAGAGGTCTTGTGGGGCACGTTCTGCAGCAGCAGGGGTGTGGGGGCCGAGGTGAATCAGGGAGGCAGAGGAGAGACACAGATGGGTCAGCTCCAGGGGGAGAGTGACCAGGACCCAGACCAGCAGAATCCGAGAGAAGAAAGAGACGAAGGAATGAGAGGCAAGGAAGGGAAAGAGTTGGAGAGAGGAACACAAAATCAACAGAAAAATGTCCAAAGAGCTAGAAAGCAAAAGGAAACTTGCCAAGGGGGAGATGGGAGCATGGGGACGGGTTGGGACAACCCAGAAACCACAGCCCAGAACTTCATAGCGCAGCCTAGCACCCACTTTCTCCACTGAAACAGCCCAGTCCCCCCTCCCCTGGTCTGGGCAGCCTTGGGTCCAACCCCCACAAATGTCCCGGGCCCCTGAAGCACTCACGAAGCTCCCTACCATGGCTAGGACAGCGGGACGGGACGGGTGGCGGCGGTGCCGGGGATGGCTGCTGGGGCCTTAAGTAAAAGCAGGGCGCGGCTGGCCCTGTTGACTCACCCTCACCGCTTTCCACACACACCGCCCACACCTGGCACCGACCCTGGCCCTGGGGCCATGCTGGCCCCCCGCGCCCTCTGTCTAGGGCCTCTGACACTCCGGCAGTCCCTGAGGATTCCCAGGTGTACTGCCCTCCTCGTTTGAGCTAATAATGGTAGGAACAATTCATAATAATAATAATGTCAACAACGTAGAGGCTCATGGAGCCCCCATCCTACCAGCCCTTCCTTCCTGCTGCCCGGTGGCGAGAAGACTCTCAGGCCCATCTCATCGTGGAAAACGTGAGTCCCGTGAGGCTAAGCTGTGGGCTGGAACTCGGGACCCCTCTCTCTCCCAGGTTAGCACCTGCTGCCCAGGGCTAAGGATATGTCTCCACCAAAATTCCAGTTTATGCTTCTGAAATATAATATCCATGGCAACAACGGTAATAATAGAAAAGGGAGCGCAGAGGGGCAGGCTATTTTGTTGATGGTCAAGGCTGTGTGCCTGGTGCCTGGTGCAGTGCCCGGCCCACGGCAAGTGCTCAGTAAATATGGGTGAAGGAGGGAATCCAAAACGACAACAGCTGCCCTTTACCAGCCTCTGGCCTGCCCGGCGTGTGCAAGAGACCAGTGATCTCAGACAGCCATTGAGGGAGAGGCATCGATCACCCTTATTTGACAGGTAAGGAAACTGAGGCTCAGAAAGGAGAAGCAATTTGTCCCCCAAAACACATCTGTGCAATACCATGGGGACCGTGGCTCTGGCTTCTTCATCTCTGGAAGTTCCTGTCTGCTTTTTTCTGTTTCTGTAAATGCCTTAGGCTGTCTCTCTGTCTCCTCCATCTCTGACTCTCTGTCCCATGAGTTCCTGCCTATTTCTCTCCTTTATGTCTCTGTCTCTCCTTCCACCTCCCAGAACCTCCTTCCTATGTCTCACCTGGTGTTCAGGACAAGGGGGTGGAGTGGAGGGGTGTCCTAGGACCCACCCCCACCCAGACCAAGGAAGAGGGAAAAGTGGGACCCCTGCCAGGCCCATTTGCAGTCACCATAGCCCAAGACTCCAGAAGAGGCATCCAGGTGTGAAGGGTGGGGCCCGAGGGGGAATGCTGAGAGGGGGTTCTGGAAGGCAGGGAACAGGGGAGGTGGGGGAGCTGGGCAGAGACCCAGCCTACAGCCCACCTCTCCCTCTCCTGCTCCCCACCCCACTGGGGCCGCACCCGCAGAGGGAGAAGAGGCCAGGGGCAGGGCCAGGAATGGAAACTTTGGGTGGAGACAACCAGACTCAGACCTGATCCACCTCCCACAGCCTCTCAGGCTTCCCAGACTCCCTCCAGCCCCCTCACCGCACAGTTGGTGCAGTTGGGGGAGGAAGCGCCTCAGAGAGGGAGGCTGGGCAGCTGCATTTGGGTGGGGGCCGCGGGCGCCCCCATTTTGCAGAGGAGAAAACAGGCTGAGAGAGGGCCAGCCTCTCAGCCAAGGCCTCCCAGCAAGGAAGGGACCAGGACCCGGGCTGGAGCCCCCTCTGTGTGCCAAGGGCACCTCCTGGGGATTTTAAGTAGAGGGGACAGCGGGGTTTGAGGTCCTAACTCCAACAACTCGGGTGGAGAGTTTCCCGGAGCAGGGGGCTCCGGTACTCTGATCAGGAAGTGTCCCTTCGCCAGCCTCATTCCGCGTGTCCCTGCTGCGCCCGGGAGCCCATCTCTTCCCTGATCTCCTCATTGTGCCTGGATAGTTCTTCACATGCTGCCAACCTGCAAGTCCAAAGTTGACTTTCGGGTCTGGCGAAATGATTGCATCAATCTGTTATCAGTTTGATTGCGGGTTCATTTCTCATAACTCCGGTGTGAGCATCCTGGATGGATTCCTATTCGGTTGAGTTGATTATCTTCTATCAGTTCTTGAGTAATATCTTCAGGACCTTCTTTTTTTTTTTTTTTTCATTTCCAAATAAGTGGTGTTTGTACTTGTTTCCCACTATGTTTTGGCTTTCTCCAGCTGTCTGTCCCATTCGTAACTCGTCCAGATTTTAATAGAATACTTCTCCAAGTCTTGACAATACACAGGCCAGGGCAACCACCACCCCGAGGCCCCTGAAACGGCCAGCCCCCCTCCACCTGCCCCAGGACACACGGTCACTCCTCAGCGTTTAAGAGCCACCACGTTCATTTGCCATGAAAACAAGGGAGAGGGGTGGGCAGCGGGCTGCGTTTGCTGCCTTTCCCCCTCGTTCAGAGCAATGAGGGCGAGAAGTACTGAGCTCCCCCGCGGTGGGTGTGGGAGTGGAAAATCCCAGGCTCTGTCAGTGTCAGCTTCGTGGTGACCTTGGGCTGGTTTTCATACGCAGTGAGACAATTCAGGGGCTGCTTTGGTTTTGCAAATTAAGTTACAAATGAGGAAAATGACACGTTTAAAAATCTGACTTTTTCTTAAGTTCTGAAGTCCATGGAAAACCCTCAGTCCTAGTTATAAATACAGTAAATTGTACCAATCCAGTCACTTGCTAAGGGGAGCATTTTCTGTCATAGCTGGTTCCCAGCGGAGTTCCTTAAGCTCCCTTAAATATTGTCACCTGAAGGTGGGCTTTGGGCATGTGTGAAGTTTTGTCTAGTAGACTGTCCAGGCCCTAAGTCATCTTGTACGTTTCCATCTTGGATTGTGGACACCCTGACTTGCTCTTTCTCTTCTTCCTTCCTGCCTTTCGTTCCTGTGCTGAGCAGTTGGGTCCTGCAGCCAGTAGGCAGGTGATTTAAGTGCTGCCTGTGGGGGTGGGGAGGTCACGGGGTGGGGGAGGGGCTGAGCGGGCAGAGGGGGCGCTGCTCCCCCAGGGCTGGGTCAGCTGGGGTGTCAGAGGGAGCCGGTGAGAAGGGTGCTCAGTGGAGACTGGCCCTCAGGCCCAGGGGTAAGGACATTGTAATCTCTTTTCTCCTGAAAACAAGAGATATAAACTGCCACGTGAAATATGTCCTACTTGTACCAAAGAGAAGTAACATTTTTATCAGCAAGTTGAGACCTAGAGCGTTCTATAAAAACAGGCCCTGTTAAAATCATTCTTATCTTCCTTTAGCCGCCCATGTATTAGTTTACTTTTCCACAACTGCCTGTATTGTTCTTAGCTTGTAGGTTTAGCCATTTCTTTGAGTTTATTTCTTTATACGGTGCCAGGACCCCGGAAGACATATAAGTATGTATGCATTTCTCCTGTTAATCTGTTCGTTTGATATGTCAATTTACTCCTCAGGTCCCGATGAAAAATCCTAGGAGGGCAGAGGTAAAAATTACCCTCCCCTACCATGTGTAGACATACATCTGTCTTATTATATCCCCTACCTCGTCCCCCAGAGGGCCTGGGAGCAGAGACACCTGAATTGCAGTGAGCACACCTGCATGCAGATTTTGGTTCCTACGGACTGTATCTTTCCCTACTAAAAGAACTCTTATAGACCTGGCTCCCCTCAAAAAAAACCCCAAACAAATAAGAAATAGTGAATTTAAAAAAAAAGAATATTACCTTTCATAGGTTGAAGATGGGTGGGTATGCAGATTGGGTCAGATTTTGGCAGGTGTTGTGATGGGTAAGAAGTGCAGAGCGATTCACTTTTCTAGGTTCTGGCTACTTTTGTACATGTTGGATATTCTTCATAAGAAAAAAAATGTACAGATAGGAACAATTAACTGAGGAAAAATGTTCCCAATTAGAACAAAGTGCGTGGCACAAGTCTGACCACAAAGCCAGGGAGGACAAGAGATGTGCAGACCCTAATCAGCTATGATTTGAATATCCACAGGTATCGTGGTCCTGCCAGGTAATAGGAAAGAAATTCAGCTAGACAAAATACTTGATCAAGTTGATATATTGGTCAGGCAAAGAAATCATCTGAATGGATGTAGCAGACATACCCAACATGAGAAGGTGTCATCTGAATCCAAGGGATGTTGGCTAGAGATAGACTTGAAGACTCTGGGCTTCATCCAGAAGGTTTTAACAAATGTGGCCAATTGTAATTTCCAAAGATGGCCACACTAGTATCTCCTGTCCCACGGCTCTTCTATGATACGACTTTGCCACTTTTCCTATGGTTGGCAGGGAGTGGGGGTGGTATCCTATGGCACCTTTGTTTGAATCAGGGTGGGCTTCTGACACATTGATAACCAATAGAATGCTTCCATGAAAAATTAATCAAGTGGTCTAATAAAGAAATGGAAAATTTTATTTGAGTCAAATTGAGGATTATAACCTGGGACCAGCATCTCAGAAAGCTGGCACAGTTATATAAGTTTTTTTTGAGACAGAGGGCTGTTAATAATGACGTTATCGACAGTCTACACAATCCAGATGTAAGCATCATCGTGCATGGCCCCTTACAAGATCAAAAAGGAATGTCATCTTGATAAAGAAGCTGTGGTATATTTATACAATGGAATACTACTTAGCCATAAAAATAATAAAATAATGCCATTTGCAGCAACATGGATGGATCTGGAGATTGTCATTCTAAGTGAAGTAAGTCAGGAAGAGAAAGAAAAATACCACATGATATCACTTATATGTGGAATGTGAAAAAAAAAGGACACAAATGAACTTATCTACAAAACAGAAACAGACTCATAGACATAGAGAACAAACTTACGGTTACCAGGGGCCAAAGCATGTGGGAAGGGATAAATTGGGAATTTAAAAATTGCACCTCTCAGGGAGTGATGGAATCATTAGCTATCTTGTGGTGGTGGTTTCACTGGTATAAATACATCTATCAAAATTCATCAAATTGTTCATCTGAAATATGTGTAGTTTACTGTACAGGAATCACACCATAATAGAGGTGTTAAAATTTTTTAAATAAAATAAAATAAATAAAATCCATTGGTTAAAATAAAAAGGAATGTCATCTTTAAGGAGTTGTCTTATTGGCGCTAGAAGAATGTTCCTCTTTGTGGCTGAGTAGGTATTTCCGCCGATGGAGGTTACTTGGTCAATGTGTAATGCAGATACACAATGCATGGTCTGGGGAGAGGGGACGCCAAAGAGCAGAGAATTTTTTTTATGCTTAAATTTTTCTTATCTTGACATACAATGTGAATTTTATTTCACCACTGCAGCAGAAGTGATACTGTGTCAGAAGAGGCTGCCGTCCGGTGAGCCCTGAGCCGCCACGGGAGCAGTCTGGGTACCCTGAAGCGGCAATATTGTGAAGAAGCCCGAGCCATCTGGAGAGTGCTCCTGTCCACAGGTCCACAAGGCTGAGATCCCAGCCAGCTGCCAGCACTGACTTGCAGATGGACCCCTGAGGGGATAAGCCTCCAGATGATCTAGACCCAGGCGTTTACATCACCCCCAACCACTGAGTCTTCCCAGCTGAGGTCTTTCCAGACACTGAGAAGCAGAAACAACCCCCCCCCGCCGCCACAACCACACCCTATCTGAATTCCTAATCCATAGGATCTCGGAGCAAAATAAAATTTTTATTTTCAGCTTCTAGGTTGGGAGTAATGTGTTAAGAAGCAGTAGCATGTAATGTCATTCCCTTCCCTAAAACCCACTAACGGTAGTAGCCACTCCCATGAAAATGCTCTAGGCACTTTATCAACATAAACCCTTTAGTTCCTCACTCTAATCTAATCTAATAGACTACTGTGGTTCCTGTTTTACTGACATAAAGAGAAAAGAGTCTTCAGATCATGTAGTCAGGAAATGCAGAACCAAAAAATGATCTCAGAGTATAGAGGAAACTCATTGAATTCAGATCCCCAAACACACTCAGGAACCCATAGCACCAGGTGCTAAAGGGAGGCTGAGAGGTGATGGTGGTGCATGGTGGCATCTACCAGGGGGCTTCAACCACTGGGCAGGAAAGGGAGGGTGGGCGTAAAGAACAGCTAGGGGGCCAAATCTCCAAGAAAGTGAAACTGACAGTAGGCTGGATGCATCTGAATGTATTGGGAGATTTCATCAAGGGACAGAGAACTCAGGATTCCAATTCATAAGACTCATCAAGAAAACTAAACAAATACAAAACAGGATGATGATTCACTCCAGGGAAAAGATAAAGTTGTGCGAGAAAGGAGAACCCTTCACAGATAGACCCTGTGGCTGGGTGGAGAACGATGTGAACGTAGTCACGGGTGGAAACACTGAACATTGATGTAACCAAAATGACTATAACTCTGTCAGTAAAACAGTAAGCGGGAGGGAGGAGGTGAAGAAATGAAAGAAAGCTACATCCTCTTCCTCTTTCCTGGGAGTCAACAGATAATGACCCAAACAGAAAAACCCAGAAGTAGCAATAAGTAGATGATTTACAGCTGCAGAGGGAAGGCGCAGGAGGAGGTGGGGTGGGGAGAAAGCGACTGTTTTTCACCATAAGCTTTGTAAAATGGTGTCTTTAAAAAATGTTATGCATGTATATTTTGGGCCATATTAAAACTGGAGCGAAAAAGTTTGGCTCAGCACCACCTCTCGGTCATGAGGGACACTGTTCTGATGCCTGCAGGTATAGGTTCAGGTTTTACTTCCTGACCAAAATTTCTGATCATGGGATGTTCCAGACAGGAAGGATGAGTAAGGTGGAGGGTCAAATGGCACTTCCTCTGCTGGGTCAGTTCCCTGCAAAGAACTTTCCAGAAGCCCCACATAGAACATCCACTTCCACGCCACTGGCTGCCTGCGGTTGCAAAGAAGGGTGGATGTGGACGTTTTAAAATACATCCAGCAGGGGTAGAGATATAGCTCAGTGGTAGGCTGCGTGCTTGGCATGCATGAGGTCCTGGGTTCAAGCCTCAGTGCCCCAGGGGAAAAAAATTAAAATAAAATACAAAAAAAATTAAAAAAAAGAAAAGTCAGTAAGTGGGGGAAGGTATAGCTCAGTGGTAGAGTGCCTGCTTAGCATGCATGAGGTCCTGGGTTCAATCCCTAGTACCTCCATTAAAATAAATAAATAAACCTAATTACCTCCCCCTCACCTAAAAATAAAAATTAAAAAATTAAAAATTAAAAAAAGAAAAGTCAATAAATACATCCACCAATAATAAAAATAAAATAAATAAAATACAGCCACCAATTCTTTGGCACTCCTACTACCATGAGGAGGGCGAGGTGGAGCCCTCAGTCCTTCACAAATAGAATGTGGCGTCAAGGAATTCGGCACAACTCCCCAGACTAGAAGGGAAAGGATGAGGCAGATTTCACCTAGTGAGCTGAAGGGGCCTTGGCTTTTGGAGCCCTGAGCTGCCCTGGAGGAAGTCCAGCTACTCTGAGGACACCCAGGCTTCCTAGGGAGGCCACGTGCAGGTCCCCCAGATGAGCCCAGTCCCTAGGACAGAGCTTTCCCAGACATCATGGAACAAAGACCAGATGTTCCCACTGTGCTCCGTCCAAATTCTTGACCACAGAAGCCATGAGTGTGTGTGCACGCACACACACACACACACACAAAGGCCATCTTAACCTGCAAAGCTTTGGGGTAATTTGCTTCACCACAAAAGCAATTCGAATCCTGGGAAATGCAATAGCTACAGTGCCATCTGGGACTGAGTCAGGAGCCTTTGATTAAGAAAGAAAGAGATAAGTGTGCATTGGATGGTCAGCTGGTGCTCCCTGTTACTCCATCCCTTTGGCTACAATAATATTTAAATATACTCTTCTTCCCCGCCTGGACTGCGCTCACCTTGTCTTCCAATGGAGACAGCCTTAAGCTCCCATTGTAATAGAAAAGAACAAATCTGACTCCATATTAGATCCGTTCCGCTGACTTTAACCCTGTGCTCTGTTTCCTAGGCTTAGTCGTGCTGGTTCTGCACCTTTTGTCAAAGAATGTTGCCTAGAGCCTGAAATATAGAGGACAGCCCACTCTCAAGGCTCTGACCATTAAGGATATTAACACTTTTCCATTCATATAAATGTAACAGTGAATAATAGAAAATAATGTTTGTTTTGTTGGAGGTTTACAGGGACACTGTGACCTAACCCCCGTGGACAGCTGCAAGAACAAAGGATTCCGACACCAAGAAGCTTACAACAACCAAGCATACCCCCTTCCCTTTTAGTATAAAAGGAACCCGAATTCTGACTTGGGGAATCCATGGTTCTCCAGGACATTAGTCCGCCATCTTTTCAGTCAGCTGGCATTCTGAATAAAATAGCTATTCCTTGCCCCAACACCTCGTCTCCCAATTATTTGGCCTGTCGTGCAGTGAGCCGAACAAGTTTGAACTCAACACCATCTGCTTACTGTGTCCAGCCCAGAGTCCAGGATTTTGGAGGAAGACACTGTCCTCTTCATTGGGGCCCAGCCATGGCTGGCCCAGGACACCCAATAAACTTACTCAGAAAAGGGGAAACATGGAAACACTCAGCAGACACTGGCCCATAGCAAAGATCAAGTGCACGGGACATGAAATTCTGGTTCTGGTTCTGCCTCCAGAGAGGTCCGTCCTTCCTTCCTTTCCTTTCTTCCTTTCCTCTCTTCCTTTCCTTTCTTTCCCTTCTTTCTTCCTTTCATCCTTCCTTCCCTCTCTCCTTCCATCCTTCCTTCCCTCTCTCCTTCCATCCTTTCTTTCTTTCTTTCTAGCATTTTATTGTCTTTCTCCAGATAGGAAGGCTTTAAGTTAGAAAATTTTCCCAAAGTTTAATAATAATCCTTGATTCTTCAAAACAGCCACCAGCTTTTCAGCTCTGGACACGCGTGTACACAACCTTGTGGGGCTGATTCACCAGAGCTGTCATGCTTTCCCAGGAAAGCACAGAGACAGTCTTCTTCAAGAGGCCTTGCATTCCCACTCAACTGAAAAACTCCTGTTACAAGACAGACAGAACCAAGCTGAGGGCAAGAAGATTAGGCTGCAATCAACATACTCATTGCCCTGGGGCACACAGGGCTCCAGACCAATTTTTTACCAATCCTGTATTCTTCCTGGTCCATTCAAATTCGGCTTTCTGCCAACAATTAACCAGAGATGAAAACCCCAAGATCGGGAGACCGGAGGTTGTGGATGGTTACACCTGGTTGGTTTCCTTGGAGGCTCAGCAGCCGCCCCTTCTCCAAGATCCACTCTGTACCCTCCAACCATGTGAAAATAGCCAGGGAGGTTCATTCTTGTCTCCACTGCTCATATGGGGGTGGGAATGGTTTTCTTGTTTGATTGCTTTTTAGGGGTGGGGTGATTAGATTTATTTACGTATTTACTTATTTAAATTTTTTTAATGGAGGTACTGGGGACCTTGTACAGGACATTATGCATGCTAAGCACGGACTCTACCACTGAGCTATACCCTCCCCCGGAGGGTGAGGATATTGAAGAGGGTGTTCCCTTGGGGACGGAAGAAGTCCTGAGTGTGCAAAATCAGACCTCAGGTTTGATTTCTTCTGCCAACTATTTGAAAATGTTGCAAATTTTCACACCTCTAGAAAAGTTAACACAATAGTACCATGAAGCCCTGCAAGGTTTCACCCAGGCTCTCGGGTGTGTTCATATGTTGCAACATCTGCTGTTTCTCTCTGTGAACCATTGAAAGCCAAGACACAGAGATCACCACACTTCACCCTACATACATCAGTGTGCATTTCTGAGGCTTCATTCTCCTTTATAACCACAATACAAAACATCTAAACCATTAACATAAATTTGTTCATAAAATCATTAGTTCATGTGATACCTCCATTCTGGGCAATGTCACAGGCTCACAGTCCGCTTTTTTTGTCCACATCTATACCTCCCTCCACTGAGAGTGAGAGAGGGGCACTGGTCTTCCTTCCATCCCTGACACCCACACCCAATTTCCTCCGCCAGGGGATACCCTCCTCGCCCCAAAAGGCTCCAGCACCTCTCGGTGACCCTCACCCCTTCACAGACACCTCCTCCCATGTGGGGGCTGGGCTCCACGTTGTCCCTCTGTTCTCCTTACCGCGAGGCCTGAGGGCCAGTCTCCACTGAGCACCCTTCTCACCGGCTCCCTCTGACACCCCAGCTGACCCAGCCCTGGGGGAGCAGCGCCCCCTCTGCCCGCTCAGCCCCTCCCCCACCCCGTGACCTCCCCACCCCCACGGGCAGCACTTAAATCACCTGCCTACTGGCTGCAGGACCCAACTGCTCAGCACAGGAACGAAAGGCAGGAAGGAAGAAGAGAAAGAGCAAGTCAGGGTGTCCACAATCCAAGATGGAAACGTACAAGATGACTTAGGGCCTGGACAGTCTACTAGACAAAACTTCACACATGCCCAAAGCCCACCTTCAGGTGACAATATTTAAGGGAGCTTAAGGAACTCCGTTGGGAACCAGCTATGACAGAAAATGCTCCCCTTAGCAAGTGACTGGATTGGTACAATTTACTGTATTTATAACTAGGACTGAGGGTTTTCCATGGACTTCAGAACTTAAGAAAAAGTCAGATTTTTAAACGTGTCATTTTCCTCATTTGTAACTTAATTTGCAAAACCAAAGCAGCCCCTGAATTGTCTCACTGCGTATGAAAACCAGCCCAAGGTCACCACGAAGCTGACACTGACAGAGCCTGGGATTTTCCACTCCCACACCCACCGCGGGGGAGCTCAGTACTTCTCGCCCTCATTGCTCTGAACGAGGGGGAAAGGCAGCAAACGCAGCCCGCTGCCCACCCCTCTCCCTTGTTTTCATGGCAAATGAACGTGGTGGCTCTTAAACGCTGAGGAGTGACCGTGTGTCCTGGGGCAGGTGGAGGGGGGCTGGCCGTTTCAGGGGCCTCGGGGTGGTGGTTGCCCTGGCCTGTGTATTGTCAAGACTTGGAGAAGTATTCTATTAAAATCTGGACGAGTTACGAATGGGACAGACAGCTGGAGAAAGCCAAAACATAGTGGGAAACAAGTACAAACACCACTTATTTGGAAATGAAAAAAAAAAAAAAAGAAGGTCCTGAAGATATTACTCAAGAACTGATAGAAGATAATCAACTCAACCGAATAGGAATCCATCCAGGATGCTCACACCGGAGTTATGAGAAATGAACCCGCAATCAAACTGATAACAGATTGATGCAATCATTTCGCCAGACCCGAAAGTCAACTTTGGACTTGCAGGTTGGCAGCATGTGAAGAACTATCCAGGCACAATGAGGAGATCAGGGAAGAGATGGGCTCCCGGGCGCAGCAGGGACACGCGGAATGAGGCTGGCGAAGGGACACTTCCTGATCAGAGTACCGGAGCCCCCTGCTCCGGGAAACTCTCCACCCGAGTTGTTGGAGTTAGGACCTCAAACCCCGCTGTCCCCTCTACTTAAAATCCCCAGGAGGTGCCCTTGGCACACAGAGGGGGCTCCAGCCCGGGCCCTGGTCCCTTCCTTGCTGGGAGGCCTTGGCTGAGAGGCTGGCCCTCTCTCAGCCTGTTTTCTCCTCTGCAAAATGGGGGCGCCCGCGGCCCCCACCCAAATGCAGCTGCCCAGCCTCCCTCTCTGAGGCGCTTCCTCCCCCAACTGCACCAACTGTGCGGTGAGGGGGCTGGAGGGAGTCTGGGAAGCCTGAGAGGCTGTGGGAGGTGGATCAGGTCTGAGTCTGGTTGTCTCCACCCAAAGTTTCCATTCCTGGCCCTGCCCCTGGCCTCTTCTCCCTCTGCGGGTGCGGCCCCAGTGGGGTGGGGAGCAGGAGAGGGAGAGGTGGGCTGTAGGCTGGGTCTCTGCCCAGCTCCCCCACCTCCCCTGTTCCCTGCCTTCCAGAACCCCCTCTCAGCATTCCCCCTCGGGCCCCACCCTTCACACCTGGATGCCTCTTCTGGAGTCTTGGGCTATGGTGACTGCAAATGGGCCTGGCAGGGGTCCCACTTTTCCCTCTTCCTTGGTCTGGGTGGGGGTGGGTCCTAGGACACCCCTCCACTCCACCCCCTTGTCCTGAACACCAGGTGAGACATAGGAAGGAGGTTCTGGGAGGTGGAAGGAGAGACAGAGACATAAAGGAGAGAAATAGGCAGGAACTCATGGGACAGAGAGTCAGAGATGGAGGAGACAGAGAGACAGCCTAAGGCATTTACAGAAACAGAAAAAAGCAGACAGGAACTTCCAGAGATGAAGAAGCCAGAGCCACGGTCCCCATGGTATTGCACAGATGTGTTTTGGGGGACAAATTGCTTCTCCTTTCTGAGCCTCAGTTTCCTTACCTGTCAAATAAGGGTGATCGATGCCTCTCCCTCAATGGCTGTCTGAGATCACTGGTCTCTTGCACACGCCGGGCAGGCCAGAGGCTGGTAAAGGGCAGCTGTTGTCGTTTTGGATTCCCTCCTTCACCCATATTTACTGAGCACTTGCCGTGGGCCGGGCACTGCACCAGGCACCAGGCACACAGCCTTGACCATCAACAAAATAGCCTGCCCCTCTGCGCTCCCTTTTCTATTATTACCGTTGTTGCCATGGATATTATATTTCAGAAGCATAAACTGGAATTTTGGTGGAGACATATCCTTAGCCCTGGGCAGCAGGTGCTAACCTGGGAGAGAGAGGGGTCCCGAGTTCCAGCCCACAGCTTAGCCTCACGGGACTCACGTTTTCCACGATGAGATGGGCCTGAGAGTCTTCTCGCCACCGGGCAGCAGGAAGGAAGGGCTGGTAGGATGGGGGCTCCATGAGCCTCTACGTTGTTGACATTATTATTATTATGAATTGTTCCTACCATTATTAGCTCAAACGAGGAGGGCAGTACACCTGGGAATCCTCAGGGACTGCCGGAGTGTCAGAGGCCCTAGACAGAGGGCGCGGGGGGCCAGCATGGCCCCAGGGCCAGGGTCGGTGCCAGGTGTGGGCGGTGTGTGTGGAAAGCGGTGAGGGTGAGTCAACAGGGCCAGCCGCGCCCTGCTTTTACTTAAGGCCCCAGCAGCCATCCCCGGCACCGCCGCCACCCGTCCCGTCCCGCTGTCCTAGCCATGGTAGGGAGCTTCGTGAGTGCTTCAGGGGCCCGGGACATTTGTGGGGGTTGGACCCAAGGCTGCCCAGACCAGGGGAGGGGGGACTGGGCTGTTTCAGTGGAGAAAGTGGGTGCTAGGCTGCGCTATGAAGTTCTGGGCTGTGGTTTCTGGGTTGTCCCAACCCGTCCCCATGCTCCCATCTCCCCCTTGGCAAGTTTCCTTTTGCTTTCTAGCTCTTTGGACATTTTTCTGTTGATTTTGTGTTCCTCTCTCCAACTCTTTCCCTTCCTTGCCTCTCATTCCTTCGTCTCTTTCTTCTCTCGGATTCTGCTGGTCTGGGTCCTGGTCACTCTCCCCCTGGAGCTGACCCATCTGTGTCTCTCCTCTGCCTCCCTGATTCACCTCGGCCCCCACACCCCTGCTGCTGCAGAACGTGCCCCACAAGACCTCTCTGCCCGAGGGCATCCGAGTCGGTACCGTGTTGAGAATTCGTGGCGTTGTCCCGGACAAGGCTGGCAGGTGAGAGCCCCGGCCTCGGTGTGGGAGGGTGGGGGGAGGTCTCCAGGCTCAGCTGATCCCACTTCTTCCAGCCCAGAGCCCAGGGCCCCAGGCTAACTTTGCCCACGTGGGTCTTGGAATCCCTGAGTTACTTCTGACCTGGAATTTGATGTCCTCACTTATTTGTCCCACGACTGTGTGCCTGGAGTCGACGTTATTCTAAGAAATTGCGGGTCCCAGAGGAATCCACGGTTCCTACCTAGAGTCCTGTGAGTTTCAGTCTGAGTTCTCAGGAATTCTGGAATTGTCCTGTGAATTGGAGGTGCCCTGAGATCCCTGGCCTCTAGCACATGCTAGGCAGGCCAGAGGCTGGGTAAATGGCAGCCTAACCAATCAATCGTATGACTTCCTGGGTCGGGATCTTCAGGATTTCTGGGAGTCTAGGCTGCCTGGGCATACTGGGGTCCCTGGTATGGGTCCTAGCCCTCTGGGAACTGGGGATGCCTTGGGAATCGGGAGCACCCTGGTCTTCAGGAGCTTGATTCCTTGGCAACTCCAGACTCTGGAAATGAGGGGGACCCAGGCCACAGCTTAGTCACCCTCGCCTAGCAGATGTGTGTGCAGGCCCCCACTCGGTTTTTGGATGGCCTGGAATCTGGGCTCCCCGGCTTCCAGTCTACAACCCGTCCTTCACTGGTGTGTGTGACAATCCAGGTCCCTGTAAATTTGTTCGTGCTCTGGAAAAAGGTAAGTCCTGGTGTGTTGGTCCAGAACCTCTTTCCAAGGCGTCCTCTTCCCCCATCACCTACCAGGTTCTATGTAAACCTGCTGTGCAGTGAGGAGCCGGGCGGTGAGGCCGCCCTGCATTTCAATCCTCGGCTGGACGAGTCCACCGTGGTCTTCAACACCCTGGAGCGCGGCGCCTGGGGCCAAGAGGAGCGGGGCTCGGGCATTCCCTTCCAGCGTGGGCAGCCCTTCGATGTGCTCCTCATCGCCACCGAAGAGGGCTTCAAGGTGCGTCTCTGCCACAGGGGTGGGCGCCAGCACCCAGGTCTCTTCCCTTGGGAAGGCCAGGAAGGCCCTTGGGGTGAGGTGAGCAAAGGCGTGGCCAAGGCTGGGCAGGGCGTCCCCAGGCCCTCACCTCCCCTGGCGCAAGCGCACTAATCTCTGGCGCAGGCGCACTAGTGTCTGAGGGCAGGTGTGTGGCCGTGGCAAGGCGAGAGAGCAAGAGCCAAGTGACCAAAGGGTAGGTGTCGGGGGAGGGCGTCAGGGAGGAGGGGAGTGAGACGTGGCCCAGACTTTCATCCCCGACCCTATCGCCTGTCTGCTTGAGTCTGTGGTCGAGGCTCAGGGGCAGGAGCATGGATGGGTTGGGAGACAGGACCGAGAAACAAGTTTCAGCAGGAAATGGTCGCTGCAGACCCTGCATCACACAGGCTATTCTTCACTTTCAATCTGCGCATCAGGAGTCAGGTGGTGAATGCAGGGATCGGGGTAACAACATCCACCTCCAACGCTTAAAAAGCACTCACGTGTCAACAATGAGCTCATTTAATCCTCACAGCAAGGGGTTAGGATGAACAGTATTTGCCCAATGGGGCCTGGGGACCGAAGGGGTCCGTGGGTGCCCAGGTCACGCAGCGTGAGTCCAAGTTGGGAATAACCTGGCAGTGGCCTCGGGAACCACAAGCCATGTCCCCTCTCCTGTGCAGGCTGTGGTCGGGGACTCGGAATACCACCACTTCCGCTACCGCATCCCGCCGGCGCGCGTGCGCGCGTTGGAGGTGGGCGGGGACCTGCAGCTAGAGCTGGTGAAGATCTTCTGAGCCCTTCCAGGAGCGCGGGTGGGGATGGGGCGCAGGGGTCTTGGATGGCAAATAAAGTCTTAGCCGCTCATCTGTGCGCCTCGTGTGTGTCTGTGGCTCCTTCATATGGATGAGGAAAGTAGGTTCAAAGCAGTTAAGACACTGACTAAGAGTCACGCAGCGATTCCGCAGCGGGGCGGGATCCGGGCGTGGATCTCTCTGGGCATTTCTGTCTCGGGAGGCCACAGGAGGGTCGCGATCTGGTAGGGATGGGGCTTTGGCTTGCCTTCCTGCAGCATTCGGCAAAGCAGCCAGGTTGTAATGGGGTGGGGTGACCTGAGGCAGTTTGGAAGAGCCCAAGCCAAGTCCTCCCTTGGCACCCCCTGCGCAGAGGGCGCCTCCCAATTGGTTGGTCTCTAAACAGGTCCCTTGGAGATCCCAGCTTCGCGGAGATGGTGCGTGAATCTCAGGGTCCCTGCGCTGCCTTTAACTTCTTCTCGCCTTCCCCCACTATCCGGGCCTCCCCAAGGCTGCAGACGGTTAGCTCTGGGAGTGTCTGGGAAGTGGTTCGGGGCGTCGCCTCCCTCCCACCTGTCCCCAAGTCGGTGCAGGCCCCGGCAGTTCGCGCCCCGGGGCAGACGCGCACTGCAGCGGCAACCGCCCGGTGGAAGGAACCTCGACGCGAAGGCTCTAGCTCTGGTCCCAGCTGCTGTCAAGAAGGCCGTTCGGAGTTTCTTCCACCTGTGCTCACCCGATGGCCGGGAGACCCTGGCCCTGTCAGAGGGGTTCCGGGGGGAAGGGCGAGCGGGGCTACAAACAGACGCCCAGGCACCCCCGAATGCCAGGGGTTGGGGATTTTCTTGCTTCAGGGGGGTCGCTCGGTCCCCCCTGAATGGCGTTAGGCGGGGAGAGGAGCCGAGGCTACAAGAGAGGCCCCCGGCTCCGCACCCTCGGCGAGGCCCTCGTAGCGGCCGTGGTTCCCAGCTGTAGACGGAGCCCGGCGGGTGGCTGGGTGGCTGGGTGCCAGCAGCTCGCAGCGAATTGCGTCCTGAGTCTGGGAAAGTCCGGAGCTGTGTCCCTGGCGGGTTGTGTCCTGGGCTTCCTTCTGTCTGGGAACCTTGGGAAGCCAGTGACATGTCGCTCCCTCGTGGCCACTCCCAGTATTACAATCCTAGCAATCGGTCCAGGATCTAGGGTCTGTTATCCTTTGTTTCGCCTGAAGAGGGGTGCAAAATCCTGTGGAACCACTCAGCCTGGATACCCAGGTCCCAGACTTTTCCTTCACTTTGTAAACCTCCACCTATAGTTACCCTTCCCCATGCCTGGCCCTTCTAGTGTGTAGTGAGAGGTCCTCCTCTGCCTGTCAGAGACCTGAGAAAATACAGCATTCATTGGAACTCCAGGGCTCACTGTTAAATGAAGTAATTTGTATTTTAGTTGTGTGTGCCATGTAGTTTTTGAACATTAAAAATAGTTGTAAAGGTAATATATCAAAGCGGTACAACTTTCAAAAAATAAGGTGAAAAGTAAGGCATTATTGGCACAACTGGTAAAGATGGTTGGGTTCTTCCGTTAGATGGCAGTGATTCATCCGTGTTGACTTCCTGGCTTTCACCTCTGTCTTACTGTATGTATAGTGAAGAATGTTCTTATTTGTATAAAATACAGAGTAAAGTATTCATAAATGGCTCAGGATAAAACTAAGTTTGTATTGTACTTAAAACTTTCTGTCATTTCAAAAAATATATACACATGATCTATATCATACATGTATGATATGCCCTTATATGTAGAATTCCCTAAAGATTCCCCTCCTCCAAATGTTAAAAAAAAAACAAAAAAACTAGTTAGCACATGAGTTCAGCAAAGTAGCAGCGCACATAGTCAACACACAAAAATCAGTTGTATTTCCGTACATTAACAAGGAACAATAAAAAGTGGACGTTAAGAAAAAATGTCTGGGGGGAGGGTATAGCTCAATTGGTAGAGTGCATGCTTAGCATGCCCGAGGTTCTGAGTTTAATCCCCAGTACCTCCTTTAAGTAAGTAAATAAATAAATGAACTTAATGACCTGCCCCCTAGATTAAAAAAAAAAAAACAAAGAAAGAATACCCATATACAATAGCATCAAAAAAATAAACTACTTAGGAATAAACCAAGGAGGTGAAAGGCACATTCAAGGAAAGCTATAAAACATTGCTGAAAGAAATTAACTAATATATAAATAAATGGAAACATCCCATGTTCATGGATTGGAAGACTTAACATTTTTAAGATGTTGATAGCTTTTACATAGTATTTTTAAGATGTTGATAGATTTTTACCTTTTTTTAAATAAACTCTGTTCTGATTATAAAACATATGCATACTTACTGTGTGGTTTTGAACAAGAATTTTTAAATCATGTACAATTTTATCACTCTGAAATCATCATTCTTGGTATATTAGTGTGATTTTTCCTAGTCATTTTACTATAATAATTTATCTACCGTGTACTTGTTGAGGAAAATTGCAGTATTTATTTATATACCTATTTAGGTAACATTTCCTGAGTCCCTGCTGTGTGTTAGTCATTGTGCTAATCATTCTTTCAATCTTTAAAACGATCCTCTGAGGTAGAGACTCTTATTGTTCTTATTTTGCAAATGAGGCATCTGATGCATGTTCAAGGTCACACATCATGTAGGTGGTAGAGCAGGGACCAGAGCCAGGTGAATATGATTCCACAGCTTGGGAATGTACAATAAAATTCACCCTTTCCAAGTGTGCAGCTCCATGAATTTTGACACATCCATATGGTTTGGGGACCAGAACCACAGTCAAGGCACGGAATATTTCCATCACCTCTTTACAAGCACCCTTGGCAACTGGCAACTGCTGGTCTGCTCACTATCATCCTCAATTAGTTTTTCATGCTCTAAAACTTGGTGTTAACAGTGTAAAACATTTTTTTTTCTGTCTGGCTAAAATCTGGCTACTTTCATTCAGCATGATGTTTTTGAGGTTCATTCAGATATTTGCATAGAGTAGTAATTCATTCTTTTTGTCTGAGTGGTAATCCATCGCATGACCACACTACAGTTTGTTCATCCATTCACCTGTTGATGGACATTTGAGTTATTTCCACTGTTGGTGATTATGAATTAGGATGGTATGAACAAATCTTTGTGTGGATATATGTTAAATTCCCAGTAGTTAAGTTTCTGGGTCATATGATCCTTGTTTGCTTAACTTTAAGAGAAACTGTCAAATTGTTTTCCGTTGTACTTCTACCCATCTACGTTTCTTCCTGCAATATGTAGAAGTTACAGTATGTCACATCCTCATCAATACGTGGTATTGTCAGGTTTTTGTTTGTTCGTTCTCATTTTAGCCATTCCAGTGGGCGTGTATTGGTATCTTACTGTGGTTTTAATTTGCATTTTCCTGTAACTACTGACGTTGAGCCTCCTTTCATGTGCTTAGTGGCCATTTGTATATTCTATTTTGAGAACTGTCTGTTCAAATCATTTGCCCATTTTAATTAGATTGTTTTCTTATTATTTAGTTATAAGAATTATTTACATTTTCTGGATAGAGACCTTTGCCAAATATATGTATTGTGAATATTTCCTCCTCTGAGTTTTCTCTTTTCATTTTTTAATTGTCTTTCTTAGAGCAGAAGTGTTTAATTGAATTCTACATTATCATTGTTTTCTGTTATGGTTTGTGCCTTTGTGTCCTATTTAAGAAATATTTCCCTATCTACAGTCACAATTTTTAGAAATGTTTCCTTCTAGCTGTTTTATAGTGTTAGCATTTATGCTTAGGTCTATGATCCATTTTTTAGTAATTTTTTGTATGGTATGATGTAAGGGTTGAGGTTCATTTCTTACCATGTGGACTTCCAGCTGTTTCAACACCATTTGTTGAAAAGACTGCCTTTTTTCCCATCGAGTTACCTTGGCAATTTTGTCCAAAATTAATTGACCATATCTGTAACCAGAGTTTATTTCTGGCCTTCAACCTTCTGACTCATTGGTCTTTCTGTCTATCTTTATGCCAATATGATACTCCTGATTACTGTAGCTTTACAGTAAGTCTTAAAATCACAGAGTATAAGTCTTGCAATTTTGTTCCTCTTTTCAAAATTATTTTGGTTATTGTAGGTCTTTTTTGTTTTCATATACATTTAAAAATTTTATCAGCATTTTTACAAAAAAAGTCTCTTGGGATTTTGATTGAATGAATAAATCAATTTGAGAAGAACTGACATCTTAACAATATTAATCTTCTCATCTATGAATATGGTTTATCAATCCCTTTACTTACATCTTTGAAATTCTTTCATCAGTGTTTCATAGGTTTCACTGTAGAGGTCTTGCAAGCATTTTATTAAATTATATCTAAGCTTATATGTTTTTGGATGCTTTTGTAAGTGGCATTGTTTTCAGATTTCAATTTCCAGTTTATTGCTGCCATGAAAATACTGCTGTTTTGTTTTTTATTTGTTTGTTTTGTTTTTTTGTTTATCAATGTTATAGCCTGCAACCTTGCTAGGTTCTTACAGCTTTTTCTGTAAATTCCTTAAAAAATCTCTAAGGTACATAATTATGACCTCTGTTAATAAAAACATATTTATCTCTTGCTTTCCAGTCTTTATGCCTTTCATTTCTTTCACTTGTCTGATTGCACTGGTTAGACCCTCCAGTACTATGCTGAATGAATGTGGTAGAAAGACATCTTTGCCTTATACCCAGTGTTAGTGGGAAAGCATTTAACCTTTCACCATGAAGTATGATAATTGGCTGTAGGTTTTCTGCAAATGCCCTTTATCTTAATGAGGACATTCCTTTCTATTGCTAGTGTGTTGATAGCTTTTCTTTTCTTTTATCATAAATGGGTGTTGGATTTTGTTAAGTGCTTCTTCTGTGTCTGTTGAAATTTTCATGTCATTTTGTTTTTATGAAATGATTTGATTTTCTGCTGTTAAACCAACCTTGCATTCCTGGTATAAATCTCACTTCATATAATAATTTTTATGTATAGAATAGATTCAATTTCCTAGTATTTTAAGGATTTTTACATCTATGTTCATGAGAGATATTGATCTGTAGTTTTCTTTTCTTTTGATAGATTTGTTTGGCTTTGGTATTAGGGTAATAGCCACCTCACAAAATGATTTGGGAAGTGTTCTGCCTGCCTCAGTATTTCTGAAATTCAGAAATTTCAGTATTTCTGAAAATTTGTATTATTTTTCCTTTAATATTTGATAGAATTTACCAGAGAAACCATCTGGGCCTTGGCTCTTCTTTGTGGAGATATTTTTAAATTACTTATTCAATTTCCATATTTGCTATAGGTCTATTCATATTTCCATTTTCTTTTTGAGTCAGTTTTGGTAATTTGTCCCTTTCTGGGAATATGTCCATTTCATCTAAGTTGCCTAATTTGTTGTCCTAAAGATGTTCATAATGTTCCCATATAATTTTTTTTTTATTTCTATAGGGTTGTTAGTCGTGTTCTTTCCTTTGTTCTTGATTTTGGTTATTTTTTTCTTTTTTATTTCTTGTTCAGTCTAGCTAAAGTTTATTAATTTTGTTGATTTTTCTAAAGAGCCACCTTTTGGGTTCACTGATTTTATCTATTGTTTTTATGTTTTCTATTTCATTGATTTACTCTGATCTTTAGCATTTCTTTCTATTCACTTTGATTTTGACTTACTCTTCTTTTTCTAGTTTTTGAGGTTGAAGTTTGGATTTATTTTAGGTCTTTCTTCTGTTCTAATATGTATTTAAAGTTATAAATTTCCCTCTGTGTACTACTGTAGCTACATGTTACATTTTGTTATGTTGTGATGTTGCTTTTATTCAGCTCAAGGTATTATCTAAATTCTCTTTTGATTTTTTCTGTGACACATAGTTCATCTAGAAGGGTGCTGTTTAATTTCCACATATTTAGAGACTCCTAGATTTCTTTTTATGGATTGAGTCCTACCTTAATTCCATTATGGTTGGAGAACATACTTTGTATGATTTCAGTTTGTATAAAGTTATTGAGACTTATGTTATGGCCTTGCAACTGGTCTGTCTACTCTGAAAAATTTTCCAAGTGTGCTTGAAAAGAAAGTATATTCTGCTTTTGTTAAGGTGGAGTGTTAAGCATTAGGTTAAACTCATTAACAGTGTTTATGTCTTCTACATCCTTAATCATTTATGTTGGTTGTTCTGTCAATTGCTGAAAGAGGGGTATTGATATCTACAATTAAAATTATTGTTTATCCTTTCATTCTGTCATGTATTTGGGGGCTCTATTATAGTACACTTTTATACTTTCTATATACATCTGATGTACTGACCATTTTGTTGAATGTCCCTCTTCATCTCTAGTAAAATTTCTTTTAACATCTATTGTGTCTGATATTAATGTTGTCCTTCAAACTCTCTTATGGTTACTGTTTGCATTATATATATTTTCCCAACCTTTTACTTTCAACTTATTTGTCTCTTTAGATCTAGATTGTGTCTTTTGTAGACAGCATGTAGTTGGACCTTGCTTTTTTATCCAGTCTGACAATGTATTAGTTATGTATTGCTGCATAACAACTTACTCTCAAACTTAGCACCATGAAACAACAAGTATTTATTATCGTGCCCAGTTTCTGAAGTTAGGAGTCTGATGCTGGCTTACCTGGGTGGTTGTGGCTCAAGATTTCTCATGAAGTTATAGTCAAACCATCAGTGGAATTGCAGTCATGTGAAAGAGGAGTTGGCAAACTATGCTGTAACAGTTAATTTTGTGTCAACTTAACTGGACTAAGGGATGCCCAGATAGCTGGTAAAACATTATTTCTGGGTGTGACTGTGAGGATGTTCTAAAAGAGATTAGCATTTGAACCAGCAGCCAGTGTAAAAAAGGTCCACCCTCACCAGTGTGGACATCATCCAATCCTTTGAGGGCTTGAATAGAACAAATAGTCAAAGGAAGGGGGAAGTTCTCTTTCTCTCTCTTCTTGAGCTGGGACATCCATCTTCTCCTGCCCTTTTACATCTGAGTTTCTGGTTCTTGGGACTTATACCAGCACCATCCCCCTACCCTATGTTTCTCAGGCCTTCAGTCTTAGACTGGGAGTTTCACTGTCTGCTGCCCTGCTTCTCAGGCCTTCAGACTCAGACTGAGTTATATCCTAGGTCCTGGTTCTCCAACTTGCAGATAGTAGATTGTAGGATTTGTCAATCTCTATAATAGTGTAGGCCAATTCCTATAATAAATCTCTCTATATAGATATATGTAGAGATAGACATAGACATAGAGATAGGGATAGGAATAGAGATAGATTCTGTTTCCCTGGGGAACCCTGATTAACACACTCATTAATTTTGAATATTGTAGCCAAAAATATGTCACTGTCATTTTTTTTTGAGTTTTCTTATTATGTGTTTTTTTCACACTTTGATCAATTCATTGCTTTTTATACATTCATTTTATTATTGTGTAATTTTGAGTATTTATTTGTCAGAACTCTTTATTAATGAAGGACACTAAACTCTTTTCTGTCACATATATCACAAGTATGATTACATATTTCCTCATTTCCTATTGTGTCTTGAGGTTAAACATTATTTCAATGCTTTTCTGATGTGTAGAAGCTTTTGATTTTTACATAGTCAGATTTACTGATTTTCCCTTGCAATTCCATATGTTGCTTTTTTATTATTATTATTTGGGGGGTAATTAGGTTTGCTTATTTATTGATTTTTGGAGAAGGTACTGGGGATTGAACCCAGGACCTTGTGTATCCTAAGCATGTGCTCTACCACTTGAACTATGCCCTCCCCACCTCCACATTGTTATTATGCTTATATAATTCTTTTAAACTCTGAGGTAAGACATTTTAGTTTCTTTGTAACTTTTAAATGTTATTCTTTAATCCATCTAGAGTTGATATATTTTTGAGGGGGTGGGTATAGCTCAGTGGTACAGTACATGTCTAGCACATACAAGATCCTGGGTTCAATCCCCAGAACCTCCATTAAATGAAAAAGGAAAAAAGAAAACAAGCCCAGTAGAGTTGCTGTATCTTTTTTCTAAGTGTTAAATGAGCAATTTGTTGGTCGCTTTGTCACCTTAAGATGTGAATTGACATCTTAATTATACATCAAATTTTAAAATGTGATAGGTATATTTCTAGACTCTTTTTTTTCCATTGTTCTATTTTTGTGTTACTGTAACATTATTTATTTTAGTTTCATAAGACGTGTTAACTATCTAGTAGGTAAGTCCTAAATATTAAGTTTTCCTTCAGAGACACTTTAGAATGAATGTTTCAACTTTCTTTCTTTTCCCCAAACCCCAATGCCACTGGATTTTAAAAAATAACAGCTTTGTTGAGATATAGTTTGCATACCATACAATTCACCCATTTAAAGTGTACAGTTCAACATTTTGTTGTATACTTACTGGGTTGTGCAAACATCATTACAATTAGTTCTTCTTTTTTTACTTACTCGCAAGTTTCACTCATTTGCTGAATATTGTTAGGATTATTATGTTTGGCTTTACTTTGGTCATTTTCTCATACCTTCTGTTTTCACTTTTATGAGTCCCTGCATTTTCCCTTTGTTTTTTGACCTTTGCCGAATGGATTATCTTTTCTTCTTTTTTCTTTTTAAGCTGTCCTATTGATTTATTCTTACTGTATTCATGATTAGTGATAGATTTGGGGGGGTAGTTAGGTTCATTTATTTATTAGGTTTATTTATTTTTAACGGAGGGCTGGGGATTGAACCCAGGATCTTGTGCATGCTAGCACGTGCTCTACCACTGAGCTATACTCTCCCCACTAATGATAGATTTTTTTTAAGCTCATACTTGAACCTATGGTTACTTAATTATCAATGTCAAGAATTCAGTGTTAGCTGTTAACTCTCCACAAGTAATATGAAGATAATATAATTATTTTTTCTTCCCAGTAACTCTTTTCAGTTTCTGTTGATATAATTGAGAGTTTTATTTTTATTCTTTGATCCCACTGCCCCAGCATGTGGGGCCTCTATGAGGCCACCCAAGCAGCATGGAGAAGACAAGACCAGCTTTGCCTGCAGAATCATTTTTAATAACCATTTCAGTCATTTTTAGATAGCATTTGTTCTGCTTTTAAAATAATCACAAATTTGCAGAAAAGCTCCCCAGACAGCCTCTCTCAGTGGACAGACCTAGGGTGTGCTTGGACTTTGGGCTCCTGGCATCTCACAGCTGTGTTCCTCACTGGGAAGTGCCCTCTGTCGCAGGGAACTGTCTCACTCATTAGGACCCTCCCAGGTGGTGGTCCATGCTAATGACTGGATGGTACTGGGATACAGACGCCTTGCCCCAGGTATCAACTCTTTTGGACAGGTAACAGTAGCTGCCAAGTATTGAAGGAAAGCCTTTCCCCCACACAACCTCACTACTAGGTGATCTGTTACAGTGAAAGCTCTCAAAAGGAATTCTGACCCACATACAGATATTTAATAAACTAATGTTACTCTGAAAAGTGGTAAATAAAGAGAAGGAATCAAGGAAGTACCTGGTCTTTCTTTTATGAACTGTGCCTCACGGCAACTAAGCAGCAAATAAGGGGAAGTGTCCCTTTATATCCCATTCCAGCTATCATGTGGGGGAATCTTGTCTCTCTGCCCATCGCCTAGCTCTGCTTCGCTCAGCAACACCCTTCCTCAGGCTGGATCTCCGAAGAACTCGGCCAAGGTAGAGCCCGGGGCCACTCGGGGCTTACATCCTGCCAGCCTAGTGGCCCCAGGGCAAGAGAATCCCCGCCCTTACTATCTGCACAGAGGGGAGGCTAGGGGCGTGGCCAGGGCTGCCCTGCTCTGATTGGCTGGTCTAGGTCACATGCCCTTCTCTGGAGCTGGTGGGAGGGGCCAGCCCTAAGAGAGACTTGTGACCTGAGAATAAGGGACTCGTGGGATCCCCAAAACATAAGGGGGATACTGATTCCAGAAAGCAGTAGGGGGTGCTGGGCTCACAAAGCAACATACATCCACTATAGTGACATCCATACGTTTTTCTTACCTTGGCCGGGGAAAGCGTATTTGGGACCCCGGATGAAAGGAGAGGGGGGAGATCTGGGGAACGATAATCCAGAGAACTCTTGCTTGTGGGATGTGAGCAGAGCCCTGCAGCGTGGCAGCCAGCTGAGAGCCAGGAGGAGCAGCAGCCAGGAGGGGCCTGCAGGAGGGGCTGGGTAGGGGCAGGAAGGAGGCCGGCGGATGGGACAGGGTTTTCACATCATTGCAAGATGTCAGCCAGGTTTTACTAAAAGCTTCCTCCTACAGTTAGTGGTGCTTTGGGGGCCAATAAAGGGGAGAGGGCTGTGACCCTGCGGGTTGAGAATGTGGGGCACAGATAGTGGAAGTGACCATGGAATTGGCAGAGACAGCAGCCAGAGCCAGAGGTGATAGGTGACGTGGATGGGGTTGCAGAAGGTAGTCAGAACATCTGGTCTTCAATGAGCACTTACTACATGTCAGGTACTGCTCTGCACATGTCCCATGTACTATCTCATTTGCCTGTCACAACAACCCTCCAAGGTAGGTCTTATTATTACCCCCATTGTAAAGATGAAGAACTGAAGCACAGAGAGGTTTAAGTGCCTTGCCCAGGACACACAGTTCTAAGTGGCAGAGCTGGGATTTGAACCTAGGCCCTCTGGCTCCTAACCCTGTCATCTGCCTCACATTGTGCAGGGGTGGGGGAGTTGGTCTTAGCAATTCTATAGGAAGAAAACCTGTTTATAACCCTCCTTTGGTGGCCACATAGCAGGGGGCAGAGACAATATTCATTGGTCCATTTGGAGGGAAGGATCCCAAAGGGCTGAGGGTCATCAAGGTGCCACAGAGGAGACAGGGCTCTGCCAGGGCAGGAGATGCCCCTGCTGAGTGTGGAAGTTTGGCTGGGAAGAAAACTGATGAGTTTCTGGCCTCCTGAAATCTGTTTCTCCCATATCTTTCAATGGCTCCAGTGTCCTTTGGGGGAAATACTGCTCCACCGAATCCTGAGCCACAGGTAGGCGGGGTGGGGTGTCATGGTCACTAATGGGCCCGCCTTCCAGCCTAGGGCAGGTAGGTGCAGGTAGGTGCAGAGCAGCGCCTCCATGGGAAGCCCTGCCTGGGGCGACCAGGCTGAGATCTGCTTTGTCAGGGAGCAGAGAGACAGGGGTCCTGATGGCTCAGAGTCCCATGGTGGGTGACTGAGGAATTACAAGGACAGGGAGGAAAATGGAGAGGGACAGACAGTGAGGCATGTACAAGACAGATGCAGCAAGAAAAAGAGACATTGGAGGAGATATAAAGAGAGAGGGATGGCAGCACCATTGACAATAACCAAAACATGGAAGCAACCTAAATGCCCATTGGCAGACACCTGGATAAAGAAGCTGTGGTATATGTATACAATGGAATATTACTCAGCCATAAAAAAGAATAAGATGATGCCATTGGCAGCAACAGGGATGGGCCTGGAGATCATCATCCTAAGTGAAATAAGCCAGAAAGAGAAAGAAAAATACTGTATGATCTCACATATATGGGGCATCTAAAAAAATAACACGAACTTATTTTCAAGACAGAAACAGACTCATAGACATAGAAAACAAACTTACGGTTATGGGGGCAAGGTGGAGGGATAAATTGGGAGTTTGGGATTTGCAGGTACTAACTACTACATATAAAATAGATAAACAACAAGGTCATACTGTATAGCATAGGGAACTATATTCAGTATTTTGTAATAGCCTATAATGAAAAAGAATATGAAAATGAATATATATATATGTGTAACTGAATCACTATGCTGTACATCAGAAATTAACATAACATTGTAAACCGACAATACTTCAATTTAAAAAAAAGAGAGAGGGATGGAAACAGGGAGATACAGAGAGAGACACAGACAGATATGAAGATACAAAAAAAAAAGGAGAAAGACCAAAGGAGACAAGAGAGGTGGACAGAGAGTATGAGGCCAAGATGGGGAAGAGAGATACAACGGCAGGCAGAGAAACTGTTAGTGAAGAGACATAGAGATACAGACACAGAAGTAAACATGCCTCCCTTGCCATCCCTGCCCTCCTTGGCCCCACAGATGGAGACACACAGGTCCAAGATGGCAGGGACCCACCCCCCACTGACCTCCTTCTAGGCACTCCCACAGCGGCAGCCGGTCCTCCTTCAGCTCTGTCCTCCTTCCCTCCTGCTGCTGGCCAAGCCCATTAAGCTGCTACCCTGGCACAGTTGAAGGCCTCACGCCCTGGGGAGGAAACCACTAAAGAGGCGTCCCTGCTATCCGGCACCACAAACCGTCAATTAGTATTAACGAGGGAAGGCTCCTCACTAAAGACCCCCCACCTGGGCTCTGATGGAGGGGATGGCCCCACCCCTATGACTCAGGAGGTTAAAGGGCCTGGAACCAGCCTGTGAGCCAGTGTCCTGATGGCGTGTGGAAGCAGGAGGGTCACCATTCAGCTGGTGAATGAGGAGGCAGGGCCTGGAACCAGGGTCCCGAAGTTTTTTCGGGGCCAGAACTACAATGCAATCCGAGCAGCCTGCCTGGATGAGGGAATCCTGTTCCAAGATCCCTACTTCCCTGCTGGCCCTGATTCTCTTGGCTATAACCAGCTGGGACCGAACTCGAAGAAGGCCAAAGGGGTGGAATGGAAGAGGCCGCATGTAATGTGTGGATGGGGGCTGGGCTTCTGGGCCTGAGGGAGGATGTGGTTGAGGGGCTGGGCTCCTGGGTCTGAGGGAGGAGGATTTTAGGGGGCTGGGCTCCTGGGTCTGAGGGAGGATGTGGTTGGGGGGCTGGGCTCCTGGGTCTGAGGGAGGAAGGGGCTGGAGGCTTGGATCTGAGGAGGAAGGTCTGGGAGTTCCGACTCCTGGGTCTGAGGGAGGAAAGGTCTCTGTGGGACTGACTCAGAGCAGGCTCAGCCATCCTGGGTCAAGGGAGGACCAGGGAGGCCAAACACCTGTCCATAAGCTTTACAAGCCTCTTCTGGGGTTGGAGGCACTCATTACTCTGGAGCACTGAAGGCAGAAGGGGACCCAGGCATCTGACCTCCCAGTTGCTTCTTTCCTCCCCTTCCTGGCTGAGGCCTGGAATCCCCCATCACTCCTAGGAGTTTTGTGCTGAGCCCCAGTTCATCTGTGAGGACATGAGCCGGACAGACGTGTGTCAGGGGAGCCTGGGTGAGACCACTGAACCCATGCTGAGCCCATAGGTCACGCAAGTTGCAGCTGGGACCCTGACAGCCCTGCCCTCAGCCTCCCTCTGCCCCGCCCCCAGCCCCTCAATCTATCCCTGTCCCTGCCTCTGTCTCCCTCTCAGTCTGTTCTCTCCTCGCGCGTCAGTCTCCCTCTTTCAATCCTCACCCATCCTAGCTCTTCCTCCCAGGTAACTGCTGGTTTCTTGCTGCCGCTGCCTCCCTCACTCTGTACCCCCGACTCCTGTGGCGGGTGGTCCCCCCAGGACAGGGTTTCCAAGATGGCTATGCAGGTATCTTCCATTTCCAGGTAAAGCACAGTTCCTCTGTTCAAGCCTCGGTTTCCCCCATGGTGACACGGGTTGCACAGTTGACACTGTCTCCTTGGGGCTGTAATTCTTTGGCTGGTACAGCAGGGTCAGGGTCAGAGGTGGGGGCCCAGGCAGGGTCGGAGGTCAGGAGAAGCTGAGCCCGGCCCCACCCCTTCTCTCACCAGCTCTGGCAGTTTGGCCACTGGGTGGACGTCGTGGTGGATGACAGGCTGCCCGTGCGTGAGGGGAAGCTGGTGTTCGTGCGCTCAGCTCAGCGGAACGAGTTCTGGGCCCCACTCCTGGAGAAGGCCTACGCCAAGTAAGGACCCCAACCCCCCCAGTGCCAACCCAAGTCACAGCCAGCTGGCCAAAGGGGACCCTCAGAGCCCCCTGGCTTCTGGGATCCTCCAGACACCCCACCAAAGATCTCCAACCAAGGCATGGCACCCAGGACCCTAATGTCACACCATCGCCTAAGGACCTCCAAGTCAGAAACCCTTCCCTCCATCAGCATTTACACAAAATCCTCCTAGAGCCCTGCCAAATACCCGTATTTCTGAAGGAGCCTGAGATCTCATGTATCAGGCCCCAGAGTCACCAAGTCTAAGATTGACCCCTCACTAGGGAACCTGTAATCTCAGACAATCTCTCCATCAAGAAACCTAAGGCACCTCTGAATATTGGATGTAATCCCCAGGACTCTCAAAGCTTGGCTTCCTCCAATCCTGCAGCTCTGAAATCCCTGACAAGCCCCATCGGGATCACCCCCAAAGCAGACATCTCCCAGAGACTCAGTGTCAGACTCAGCCCCTACGAAGCCCAGAATTCTGACAGAGGTTTCCTGTGACCCCCAAATCATGCAGTGCCAGTGGCCCCAGGAGCCACCAGCTTGATTTCCAAGGGCTTCCAGAGTGTGCGCACCTCAAGAGTGTAGAAATTCGGGATAGACCATGGGGAAATTTGTGGACAGAGGCCCCCCACATCTCAAGGGTTGCCCGAGATACACCCACATGCCTCAGACACCCCACCCCAAACCTGCTCCCACAGGCTCCACGGATCCTATGAGGTGATGCGAGGCGGCCACATGAATGAGGCTTTTGTGGACTTCACAGGCGGCGTGGGTGAGGTGCTCTACCTGAGGCAAGGCACCCCAGGCCTCTTCTCCGCCCTGCGCCATGCCTTGGCCAAGGAGTCCCTTGTGGGCGCCACTGCACTGGTGAGAGAAACTCCCGCGGAGACCCCCACCAGGACCGGAGCACAGTCACGGTGGGAGGGGCTGGTGCCCTGGGTCCTTCTCTCTGCTTTCACTGTTGGCTTATTCTCGCTCACAAATCAAACACGAGCAAGTCAAAAGAACGTTTATTTGCTCTCAAAACTAATAAGCTTCAGGCACAGCTGGATCCAGGTGCTTAGTGGATGTTGTGAATGTGTTTTTCTATTCCTTGTTCTAGATTAGCTTCACTCACAGGCAGGCTTTCCCCTCATGGACACAAAAATGGCCCCCACAGCTGTGGGATCCTCCTACCACCCTGGGGGAGGTGTGTAAAAAAAAAAGTGCCTCTTTCTAAAAATTTCAGCAGAAGTCCCCGGATTGATTTTCATGGGCTTAGTTTGGGTCCTATGTTCATCTGTGACCCAACCACATACTCATTTATTCACTGAGTCAGTCTAACTCATTTATTCATTTACTTAATCCTCTACTCAGTTACTGACTGTCTTTGTCTTTTGTGCTTCTCTGTCTCTTTCCCTGTCTGTTCTGTATCTTTGTCCCTGTGTCTCTGTTTCTCTCCTTTTTAAATCTATTTTGGTCTCGTCTTCATCTGCCTCTTTCCTTCTCTCTCCTTCTCTCGCCAACTCCCACACCCTGTCAGAGCCCCATGCCATTCAGTTAGGTGCTCTGGGTGACTTCTAGCTGTGGTGACAGGAGGTGACGATGCAGAGAGGAGCAGCCACCCTCCTGTCCCCCAATATGGCTCACTGTCCCCTATCCTCTGCCCAGAGTGATCGGGGCGAGTACCGTACTGAAGATGGGCTGGTGAAGGGACACGCATATTCAGTCACCGGCACACACAAGGTGAGGATCCCCCAGGGGTGGGCTGGCAGGAGGTGTCCAAGCAGCCACTCCCCACTGACCACGCCTCCATTAGGTGTCACTGGGCTTCACCAAGGTGCGGCTTCTGCGGCTGCGGAACCCGTGGGGCAGTGTGGAGTGGACCGGGGCCTGGAGCGACAGGTGGGATGGATCTGGGGGAGGGGGGAGGCTTAGCCACACCCACCGACCCCTGACACCCAGTCTCCCCAGCTGCCCACGCTGGGATGCACTCCCCACGGAGTGGCGAGATGCCTTGCTGGTGAAAAAGGAGGATGGCGAGTTCTGGTGAGTGGGGCAGCATCCTAGGCCTGCCTCTGAAAAGGGTGCTAGGCCAGTGGGGTTAGGGAGCAGGATGAGTCCTGCTTGAAGGGACATGGGAGAGGTTCACGGGGATGGGTTCTAACAGGGAGGAACTGCCCATATCCATGGTAATTTGGAGGTCAGGTTCTATCTGGGGAAGTCGAGGAAGAATCAGTAGTAATATTAGGGAGATTTGGAAGCATAGTCATCTTTGGAGGGTTGAAGGGGGTGGGAAAAATTTAGGGCAACTGGAGGAGGCTTGGTGACATCTGGGGCATTTCTTGAGACGCAGCAATACTGAGGGGCTGAAGGATACTTGTTGGTGATAGAGTCTGAGGGTCTTAATATTTGGAGGTTAAAGGCAATTTGTCAGTATTTGGAGGAAGTTTGTGGATCTCGGCTATGTGTGGGGCATTTCTGAGGACTTGGAGAAATCTGGGGGAGCCAGAGAGCTCTAGTTTGGGGGTCATTTCTGGAGACATGGTATTATTTGGGGGAACTGAAGTGTATTTGGCAACATTTAAGGAATTTAGGGAGCTTTGTGATGGAGATTCGCTTCTGGGGTCTTGAGATATTTGGGAAACTGGGGCCCTGGGGAGGTAGGGGCTGGGGCAGGGTCTGACTGCCTGCCACTGTCCAGGATGGAACTGCAGGACTTCCTTCAACACTTCGACACCGTCCAGGTCTGCTCGCTGAGCCCTGAGGTGCTGGGCCCCAGCCCGGCTGGAGGCGGCTGGCATGTTCACACCTTCCAAGGCCGCTGGGTGCGCGGCTTCAACTCTGGCGGGAGCCAGCCTGGTGCCGGTAGGTGAGGCCTGGAGGGGGCCCTGAAGGCAAGCAAGGGGGACTGTGGCAGGCTGGGTAACCCTCGATCTTTCTCTTCTATTAGAAACCTTCTGGACCAACCCCCAGTTCCGGCTGACGCTGCTGGAGCCTGATGAGGAGGAGGAGGAGGATGATGAGGGGCCCTGTGGGGGCTGGGGGGCAGTGGGGGCACGAGGCCCTGCACGGGGGTGCCGCATCCCCAAGTGCACTGTGCTCCTGTCACTCATCCAGCGCAACCGGCGGCGACTGAGGGCCCAGGGCCTCACTTACCTCACAGTGGGATTCCACGTGTTCCAGGTGGGACCCTGGGCTGAGCAGAGGCAATAGGGAACAGAGAGGCATGGAGGGGCCCTGGGCCAAGGGGGACCCGCAGGGGCAAGGAGGGGATGGGGAGGCTGAGGGGGTAGAGGATGGGGGCCAGGGGTTAGAGACAAGACACAGCTGAGGAAATGAGAGGGAGGGGGTCAAGGAGAGGCTGAGGGGCTAGGGGAGGGCACAGAGAGAGGCTGGTGGTCAGAAGGGCAGGGGGGAGGGGTCAGGAAGGAGTCAGAGAAATGGCTAGGGGCTGAGGATCAGGGAAGGGACGGAGGAACAGAGAAGGTACTTGAGGGCACAGTTGGGAGTGAGGGTCCAGGAGGGGCTGGGTCAAGGACTGAGGGGAAGGGGCTTAATGAGGGGTGGGATGGGAAGAAAAGAGAGGGTGGGGTGCCCAGGGGACTCTGAAGGGTGGCCACCTCCCCCTGGCCCTGATTCCCCTTGCTTTTCCTTCTTACAGATCCCAGAGGAGGTGGGTCTCATATGGGACCCCAGACTCCATCCATCACTGAATAAGCCCCAGGGGCTCAGACAACCTGGGGGCCTTGGGGGCACTTGGAGTGATGGGTGATGAGTGGGTTTGGACAGGGTGGTCTGGAGGGTGCGGTGGGTTGGAGGCCACGTGGGGTGAACTTGGGGGGTCATGGTGATGCTGCCTTGTCCCCCAGCTGCTGGACCTGTGGGACTCCCCGCGCAGTCGCGCACTCTTGCCGAGCCTGCTGCGCGCAGACCGCTCGCGCTTCTGCGCCCGCCGCGACGTGAGCTGCCGCTGCCGCCTGCGACCCGGCCACTACCTGGTGGTGCCCAGCGCGGCCCACACCGGCGACGAGGCCGACTTCACGCTGCGCATCTTCTCTGAGCGGCTCCACACCGCCCTGTGAGCCAGGCACCCAGCCCCGCCCCGCCCCGCCCCGCCCCTGGGATCCCCAGCCCCACCTGCGTGGGTCAGCCCAGGGTCCCCTCAAAACCCAACTTGAGTCTTAGCTGAGACCCGCACACCCCATATCCCCAGCAGCGGGGTGAGCAGCCCCCTCCCCCATCTCTCATCTGTAATTTGCAGGGAGATTGATGACGTGATCAGCGCTGACTTGCATGCCCTCATGGTGAGGGGCTGCTGCGGAGGGAGGGGTGGGGAGGATGGTGTGTGGGAGGGAATCCTCTTGGCCAGAACTAAACTCCCCCCACCCCCACAGGTCCCCTACATTCCCCTGGAGCTGGGATTGGAGCAGCTGTTCCTGGAGCTGGCAGGAGAGGTGAGGAAGCTGGGCAGGACAAAGCAGGTCCCCTCCCTTCCTTCTCCCTCCCCTTGTCCCCCTTTTTCATCCTCAACATCTCATTTTGCTTTCGTTTCTGTGCTTAAATCTCCTGACTTTTTCTCAAAGTGCTCTCAGCCCTTCTCTGCCTCAACGCCTTTGCTCAATCTGTACCCTAAGCCTTGACTGCTTTCTCTCCCTTCACAACCCCTGTGGGGCTAAGACCTCATCTTTCCAATGTGCCCTTCTCTGGAAGCTCTCCCAGACCCTCCCCAGGCTGGCCAGCTGCTTGCCCTGCGTGTCTCCCACAGCCCACTGCTTCTCCATTGCAGCCCTGATCACTCTGGGGACAGGCCTCTCTCCCTCCCTCAATTGTGAACTCTGAGAGGGCAGGCCTGTGGCTCTCTGTCTTTGCTGTGTCTCCAGCAATGCCCAGCATGCTGTCTGGGCTGCCCCAGGCTGTTTGTTGAATGGCTGCCTGAGTGAACAGCCTCACAACTGGCTCTCTCCTTGCCAGGAGGAAGAACTCAGTGCCCCTCAGCTCCAGACCTTATTAAGCATTGTCCTGGAGCCTGGTGAGTTGGGGACCAAGAGCTGACCCCATGGAAGCCCCCATGTGTGTTCATCCATGATGCTGCTACAGTCAGGTCATGGGAACCCTGGGCTCAGCCTGGTGGCATCTCCCCAAATGTGGGTCCTGTGGCAGGACCTGTGGGCCAAGGCCATGGCCACTCAAGTCCCCCTTCCTCTAAGGGAGAGTCAGGGAGTGTAGCTGCCGTGAGCACAGACTGAGACCCCCCTGCCTGGATTCAAACCCCAGCTCTGCTAGTTGCCAGCAGTCACATGGCTCTCTGCACCTCAGTTTCTATAAAATGGGGATAACAATAATCCTGGCACTTACAGTCATGGCCCATATGCAGGAAGTGCTACTTTTTTGCTTTTTTCCTATAGCCAGGACCCATGCTCGGAACCCCAGAGAAATCGGGCTCAGGACCTGTGAGCAGCTGCTGCAGTGTTTTGGGGTATATGATGGGGGCCGTGCCTGGGTTAAGGGAGGATGGGGATGTGGGGAACTCTGCTTCTCTTCTGGGAATATTAACCTTAACCAGATGCCCCATTCCCAGCATGGGCGAAGCCTGGCCCTGCACCACTTCCAGCAGCTCTGGGGCCACCTCCTGGAGTGGCAGGTAAGGTGGGGAGCTGGGGAGGGCCACCTCCTCCTGGACGGAGAAGGCTAGCGGGCCCCAGAGGTGAAGGGGGAACTGGACCACACCACACCAACCAACTTGGAGGGATCTGGCTGGGATGTCCCTGCCTTGTCCACCATTTTGTTGTCCCTCCAGGTCCAGGGGGGCTAAATAGCTCAGGGATGAAGAGCAGACTCTGGTCCTGGGTTGGAATCCTAGCTTCTAGCTTAACCTTTCTGGCTGTGTGACCTCAGGCAAGTCAGCTGTCCTATGAGGGGCCTTTGCTTGTCTACCAATAGAAAACACTAATTCCCACCTCTGTGGATCCCTGAGAGGAGAAAATGGTCCCAGGCCCCCCTACACTAGAAGTGATAAGCCACTATTTGTTGAGCCCTCACTACGCCCTTTGTGGGTAGAATCAGCCTGTCCTCACCGCAACCTGGTTACTGCTGTTACTATTCCTCCCACTTTACAGACTGGGAAGGAGGCTCAAAGTGGTTAAGCTGCTTGCACAGGACAAGCAGCGAGGAAGAAAGGGAGCTGGGGTGGAAGCCCAGGCTGTCTGGCTCCAGGGCCCCCTTTCGGCCTCCTTCGGGGGCTGGGAGGCTGACCAGTACCTCCCCTTCCAGGCCGCATTTGACAAGTTTGATGAGGATGCCTCTGGAACCATGAACTCCTATGAGCTGAGGCTGGCGCTGAATGCGGCAGGTATGGACAGAGGACCTTGGGATCTGGGGGACGGGCCTGCTCCCCCTCCTACCCCTTACTCCTACCCTACCAGCCACAAAGCCCGCACCTTAGTTTGCTGCCAGCTCTTGGCAGGGACTGGGTGACCCTGAAAGAGGCCACGTGGGGAGAATCCCCAGGGGAGAGGGGCCACGAGAGAAGCATGGGCCCAGGATGGCACTGAGGGGAGGGGGGCCTTCCTGGGGGAAGGAGAGAGGATGGGCTTGGAAGCTGGTGTCTGAGAAGCCCTGGCCCCCAGGGCCTCATGTTAGAACATCTGGGACTCCTGGAATCCTTCGGTGGCCCTGGGCACGTAAGTCCACCACCTGGAGCCTCCATTTCCCTCTCTATAAGAGGAGCTTGTGGAATGGAGCCCACAGGGCCTAGTGCTGGGGAATGCAGCTTCGGTTACCTCGCATCAGAGCATACGAAGGAAGGCTCCTGCTGAAAGGCTGTTCTTCTGGGAGACATAGAACCTCCCATTCCATTTGTGTGCGAGCACAAGATCCTAGCCAAGGAGCAGAGCCAGAGATCAACTTTCCTGGGCTCTGAAGTAAGTTAGAGAAGTGCCTGTGTGATCTGTCCCCTACCCGACCTTGTGTGGAGGGTTGGGGAGTGGCTGGGATGAGACACAGAACTCCCAGACCCCTACCCAACCCCAGGGCTCATCTGCTACAGCAACAGGAAGGGTGAGACGTGGGGAGACGGGAGGCTGGGGGTGACTGTGATCCGGAGTCTGAGCGGCAAGGGAGACCCTAGTGGAGGGAGGTCAAAGGTCCAAGGAGGTACAAGACAAGAAAGGAACTCAAGATAGAAGGGGGAGATGGAGTCAGAGAGAGAAGATTGGGAGATGTGACCCTTAGAAATGGAGTCCCAGGTGATCAGAAACGGAGGCGAGAGAGGATGGGGGGAAGATGGAAGGTTTGTACTGTTCACTCAATGTTACCGAGTGCCTGGGACAGGCCTCGTGTTATTCTAGGCAGAAGAAAAGTGGACTCAAGGAGCTGATGTTCTGGTGGTGCAGACACACAGCCAAGAAGGAGAATGTCTAGGTCAGGCGGTGATAAATGCTATGGTGGAAAAAGGAAGCAGGCCACGGTGCTGGGATACACAGTGGGTGGGGTGCGGGTGGCGGCAGGGCAGTCAGGGATGGCCTGTGAGGGCTACCAGGTGGCCAGGGACAACAGGGGCCCTGGGGATGGGTAACCAGGTCATGGTCACTAGGGCCCAGTAGACTAGGTAACGGGTTTCACAAGAACTGGGGGCCCCGGGAAGGACCCCGTACCAGGCAGCACAGGACATGGGAGCGTCTGAGAGCAGTCTAAGGAAGCGGACACCTCCCATGGAAGGAGAGAAATGCCAGAGCGGGCAGCTGAGGGGCTCCTGGCCCCTTCTCAGGTCCTTCTGCCTCCGCTGGCCAGGGCCTCCCACAGCCCTGGGCACAGCACCACCTCCCCTTAATTCCTGAGGAAACATAAATGCCAGAAGGGGAGTGAACTCTTGGAGGTCACACTGCCAGGTTGAGGCCACAGGCCCCCGGGCCAATTGTTCAACGGCACCTAGAGTAAGGGACAGTGTGTGACAGCACCTGACAACTACTTGTTAAAATGACTGGTGCACAGAATAGGGGGTAAAGATGGGCTTGAGGGGGTGGGAGCCCGTGAAATTACCCTCAGAACTGTGTTTATGTGGACATGTGGGGACAGAGGAGAGTCACCCTGCAACCTGGGGTCTGGGAGGGTTACCTGTGACCTGGAAGGGGAATCACTGCTTTTAGCTTTTAAAAGTCAGTTGAGATTCCTCATCAGATGATTTCTAAACTTTAAACATCAGCCCTGGTGTGGAGCAGGGAGTGACAGTCCATATGGGACTGACCAAAATGCTTTGCTGCACAGAAACATTCTCCAGTGTCCATTAGCAGAAGTTCTGCAGAGTTTAAAGGAATGATAATACTGGCATAATTATTCTGTGTCAGACACTGTCCTAAACTCTCTATGTGTAACTTCTTCACACAATCTTATGGGATTAGGGCTGTCAAAGTTCCCACTTGACAGATGAGGAAACTGAGGCCCAGAGAAGAGAAGGGAGCTGCCCCTGGCCACATAGCTGGGGTGAGGCAGAGCTGGGATTTGAGAGGTGGGAGAGGCCCCCATGGTGTGTCTTCCCTGGGGAGTCAGAGTGGGGTGAAACACTGAGGCGGGGTTCAGGGGGGCAGCCCAGGCTCAGAGGTGGCCTCCCCCAGGCTTCCACCTGAACAACCAGCTGACCCAGGTCCTCACTAGCCGCTACCGGGACAGCCGTCTGCGTGTGGACTTCGAGCATTTTGTGTCCTGTTTGGCCCAGCTCATCTGCATCTTCCGTGAGTGACATGCCTGGTACAGGTGGGGCAGAGGTAGGACATCTCCATGGCAGGGGGACTAGGGAGGTGGGTGCTCACGTCGCCCCTCTCTGCACAGGCCACTGCAGCCAGCACCTGGATGGGGGCGAGGGGGTTGTCTGCCTGACCCACAGACAGGTGAGCCTGGGCTGGAGGGAGGGTGGCTCGGGAGTCTGAGAGTCCCCTGCCTCACATCTGCTGTCTTTTCCCGCCCAGTGGATGGAGGTGGCCACCTTCTCCTAGGACCTCAGCACAGGAGCCCCTGCAGCTGGAGGCGGGAGAGCTGCTGGGAGCCCCACCCTTCCCTTCTCCCAGCCTGGACTGGGGTTTATTCTGCAGGGAGGGGGCTGATGCTCGAACATTAAGCAGAGGTTCAGAGCATGACCGTGGGAGGCAGCCTGCCTGGGGTTGATTTCTGGCCCCACCACCCACCAGCTGGGTGACAGTGGGCACATCACTGCACCTCTCTATGCTTTGCTCTCCTCACCCGTAAACGGGCATGGCAACAGCACCTTCCTCGTGCAGGCTGCGTGAGTTAGTGCGTGTCACACCCTCAGAATGGTGCCTGGTCCAGGATGGGTCCCCAGCAGCACTCTTACTTCCACTCACTCAGGGGAATGGGGACCGCGGCACTCCCACCCCCCACCTCGCTCTGGGAAGAGGTGCTCTTTCATCCGTCTCCTAAGGAGTGGAGAACAGAGACAGGAGAAGAGAGGACACTGTAGGACTCCTTCTTAAAAATATTACATGTTTTATTATCCTGTCCCCAGAAGGGTGGTTTATCCAGAAACCGAGAAAAAAATAATCAGAATAAACTCAAAAAAGGGAGGGGAGGGGTAGCAAAACCATCCACTAACAGGCAGCTAGGCCAGCAGCCCACCCTTCACCTCAGGAGGGTCCCCAGAGACCCAGGCCCGACGGCAGACAACAAAGAGGAAGGGGCTGGGAGGGAGTGGAGCAAATCAGCTACATCTTCATTATGAGCAAGAGGCGGCAAAGATATGTTGCTAGGTGAATATATTTATATAATAAATCCGTAAGTTAATAAAGTAAATAGTAATTCTCTGAAAGTTTTTAATTCTTTTTTTTTATAGTTTTTTTGTGGTTGTTTTGTTTTTTATATTTTTGTTTTTGTTTTTTGGGGTTTTTTTTTTTGGTCCTTAGAAAAATCTGAGAGATATGCAGGTCCAGACAAAGCAAGGTGGGGGGGTGGCTGGGGGTGAAAGGCTGGTCTGCCCAAACCCACTCCTCTGTTGCAGAAAAGAGGGGGACTGAGCTGCACCCCCTCATCTCCTGGCGATGGCAAATGAGGGGAGGGGAGCCAGGAGCAGGTAGGTCCTCCTTCCTGCCGGGCAGCTGTGGCGCCCTCTGCTGGGCCCATCATAGGCCTGGCGGTTCCTGGACAAGGCACGTCGGGCTTTGGCCTGGATGTGGGAGGCCTTGAAGGGACTTTGGGGCAAAGGAAGAGGGATGGCTGGGGGAGGGGGTGTTCCCAGGGCTTGGAGGGGACCTGTTTTGCTGTGGGGACACAATGTCCCCTCCACATAGTTAAAAGAACAGAACAAAACAACACATCATATATATTTACCAGACCAGAAGCGCTGACCCCGGAAGTCTCCCTTACCCCCATCCAGGGGGAGGGGGAGAGATCCTCTTGGCCAACTGACAAAGAGAGAGGAGAGAGCCTGCCCCAGCCCCTCCCTGCCCACCCCGCCCCCCAGAAAGGACTGACAGAGAGTGCTTTGCATAGATACAGAGTCAGAGGAGCAGGGCCAAGGAGGCCCTCGCAGTGGGGAGAGGGGCAGAAGGACTCCCCTAGCCCCTCCTGGAGGCTGTGAGGAGGGGGTGTTCGGTCAGGGTTTCTCTGGGTCGGGGCTCACAGGTCGCTCTCGCCATACAGGGCTGTGGAGAAGGACTTATAGTCGAGGGCACCAGGCACGGCATCAGGGCCCTGGTACGGCGCCATGCGGGCGATGCAGTACTCAGCCTGGTCGGGGGGCAGCTCTCTCCGCAGTTCCTCGGCTGTGATGAAGTTCTGCGGGCGGCACGGCAGGACTCTGGGCCACCCACAGACACACACAGGCCCACCCAGCCCCTCGTGCCCCATCCTGGTGGCGAGGGCCCCTCCCAGGTGTCTTGCTTACCTTGTCCCCTGCCAGGACCTTGAAGGAGGCGATGACCTGGTCGGCCGTGTCTGTGTCAGTGGTCTCTCTTGACATGAAGTCGATGAAGGCTTGGAAGGTCACAAGGCCGCTGTGGTTGGGGTCAACCACGCTCATGATGCGGTTGAACTCAGCATCGCCCTGTGAAGGGGGTGGGTGGGGGACAGGGTCCTTTGAGAGGGGCAGGGTGGCCAGGCCCAGCCCGATGGATGCTCTCTGGATAGAAGTGGGCCAGGAAAGCGGGGCCTGACCCTGGCGCACACGCCACTGAGGGTCTTGGCTGCCTAGGCCAACAGTCCCATGCGCCCCAGGCCTGGGATGTGCACCCTCCAGTCCTCCCCTCCCACATTTCTGGGAAGTGGGGAGTTGGGGCGTGGATCAAACAGGTTTACTGCTCCTCAGCCCCGGGCTCACAAGTTAGCTCTGGAGGGCGGGGAGGAAAGAAAGAAAGAAAGAGAAAGAAAAGGGGAGAGAGCCGGAGGCCTGACCTCCTCTCCCCAGACACTTCCAGGAAAGGAGGTGGGCGGCTCAGGGAGTCATCGGAGGGACCCCAGCCCAGCAGATGCAGCAGAGGAGGAGGAGGGAGGAGAGGCCGTGCTGCTCTGGTGGGGGAGTGTCCCCGAGGACGTGGAAACTCTGGAGACGAGGCGGTGAGGAGGAGGGAGGAGGGGGAGGCGGCACGAAGAGGAGGAGGAGGGAGGGAGGGGATAGGAGAGGCACAGCAGCAAGGGGGAGGCAGAGGCTGCATACCAGGCTGTATCCTGTGGAGATAAGCAGAGCCCTGAAGTCATCGGAGTCCATGCTGCCTGTCTGCTTCTGCTCGAGGACGCAGGGACAGCAGAGGAGGCCGGGCCCAGAGTAGGCAAGAGGGGCCGCCCCATGTGCACAGCAGGGAAACAGGACAGTGGCAGGGAGCGGGGGAGATAGAGGCGGTCCCGAGAGACCAGGTAAGGGGGAAGGTGTCCAGAGAGACACAGGGAGGGAGGAGGCAAGAGAGCCGGTGAAATGGCACACATGATGGCAAGGGGTGGGATGGCCGGGGGGAGGGGAGACAGAGAGAAGGAGAGAGAGAAAGAAGAGCAGTTAATGCCACAGTCCACTGGGGCCCAGGGGCGCGTACCTGCCGGTCGTTCTCCACGTCGTAGCCCAGGCTGATGAGGCAGGCCTTGAACTCCTCTGGCCCCAGCGCCCCGCCGTGGTCCTGCCGGGCGGGCGTCCGAAGGCAGGTATGTACCAGGGGTGGTGTGGAGACCAGGCCGGCACAGAGATGGGGAGAGGGGCCAGGGTCACATGCAGAGGGCAGGGTGGGGGACACACATGTGGGAGGGAAACACAGAGTTAGAGGTGACGTGGACAAGGTGATGGCCAAGGTGGGGCAGGTGGAAGGACGTAGGTGGCCTGGAGGGCAGTCAGAGGCCTCCTCCCACCTCCTCTGGGTGGGAGCCGAGTGGTGCTAGATTGAGGCTTGAGTTCCAGGACTCCTGGGAGGGAGCAGGGAGCTCTCCTGGCCTCCAGGATGTGGGGTAGGATAAAGGGGATTGCACGCCCTCCTACATGGGACCTTAGGCCCCTGCTCACAGAAGGCAGCCAGATGACACTTCAGGCCCAGCAAGGCAGGTGGGGACGGGGGCAAACTAGCACTCAACATCCTCTAAAGGGGCTGCCAGACCAAATCTGAATTTTAAGAACACAGTGTGTATGTGTGGACCCAATTCCCGGGTGTGCTGGGACCTAGTCTGTTCAGGGTTGCATCAGCAGGTGGGCAAGGATGCACAGCCCCAGGGGCAGGGTTTGGGACCACCCTTTGTCCTCCCGAGGGAAGCTGCCCACGCTGTGGGTCAAGGTGACACTCCTCTGTGCCCCCTTCAGTGGCTGGGGCCTGGCCAGCCCCTGTGAGTGGCCTCTGATACTCAGCAACTGTGATGTGAATGGACGGACAGATGCAAAGACAGAGAGGGCGAGGTGGGAAGTGACAGTGGGGAGGGAAGACACCAGGGGGTGGAGGGAGCTGCTCACCTTGTCAAAGTGGTTGAAGGACGCCCGGAACTCCTGCATCTGCTCCTGGCTGATGCCCTTGGCATCGCGGGTGAGGATCTGGTTCTCCACCTCGTTGATGGTGCGGGCGATGGTGGTAAGCAGCTGCTCCCAGCCCACGCGAATGTGCTGGGGAGGGAGGAATGAGGGCGTGAGTGTGGGCTGGGCCAGGTGGGTGCGGGTGCTGGGATCACTGTGGCTATAGCTGAGGGGGGCTTGGAACTGGGTTCTCCTCACATGGTGGGGGTGTGGGTGTGTGGCCGGAAATCAGGCTCACCCTAACTCTCTCCCAAATGCCAACCCAGCCCCACCCATGCTCTCCCATGCGGCTCATCTGCACAAGGGGACACGGGCACGGCGCCTGCCTACTGCCTCCGCCAAGCAGTGGGGCTGCCATCACATTGGTATATGTCCCAGTGATGGACAGGCAGAGGACCGCGTCCTGATACCCGTGCCAGGATCCACATGAAAACTGCAGAGGTTGTTGGGCAACATTTAGCTTTCTGGGGTGGGAGAAAACCCACATTTTTTGGTGGTATCTTTGGATTTGTATGGTGTTAAGAGCTATCACCATGGACAATTTCAGGCTGCCACTGTGACGACAGCCAGCCCTGGCACTTTAACCTGTGGCGCTCAGCTGGTGTTCAGGACTCCCGCATATGCTGGTTGGATCTGTGTCAGGTGAGGACAAAACTGCTGAGGCCACACGGGGGGCAGGCGCTGCCCACCCTCACAGCTCCCCTGGGAGCTTGTCCTGCTGCTGGAAGAGGGAAACTGCTTTTTCAAAAACACGTAAACATTTGGTCTAGTCTTTTAAGTTAGAGTGAAAGAAGACAGCAGGCAGCCGACACCTCTTCTACAGACACAAACCATTTACAATAAAGGCCTGGCCTGCGCTACTTCACGTCAAAGGGAAAGCAGGGCCGGGGCGCATGGTGGGTGTACCTCCATGGTGTAGTTGGTGTGCTTATTGTCGAAGATGAGGGCCTCCTGGATGAGCTGGTGCTGCTGCTCCAGCAGGTCCAGGTTCGGCTTGTAGTCCACGATGCTGCGTTCGTACTGCTTCAGGTGGCTCAGCTGGTCCTCCAGCGTCCCGTTCATCTCGATGGAGATGCGCCCGATCTCCTGCACAGAGGGTGGTGCTGCTGAGGGGCAGGGCTGACGGACACTCGGCCACCACCAGGAACAACTCCTGTTGCTGGCCATCTCACTGCCGGGGTGCCTCCAGCCTGGGGCCTCTGCCCAGGGGCCCCCTCCTGGAAGGCCGGCTGTCCCCTCCAGTCCCACCCTCCAGTGGAACAGCAGCCACAATGCAGAGTTTCTGTGCCAGTGCTTCTCAGCTGTAACCTCACTGCACCCCACTTGACTCCTTGTGAGGCCCAAGACTGGGACATGCCTATTCTGCACAGATGGAAACTGAGGCCCAAAGAGGGCAACTTACCACAGTAAGAGGCAGGGCCGGGATGGGCACCCAGGCCTGGCCAACTTCAGAACTCCTGCTCCTGACCACGAGCACCCTGTGCCTCACCACCCACAGTGGCCACCTGTGCAGCCTGCGCTGAGCCATGAGGCTGACCTGCCCAACCGTCTCAGCCCTGCCATGAATCTCAGTGAGGCTTCTCTGGTCAGCACGGTGCCTGGTGCATAGTGAGCGCTCATTAAATGGTGGCCTGCATCGCAATCGGCATCTTTACAAACCCTGCAGCTGGGTCATGCGGGAACTAGTGAGCACTGGGGAGGGCCTGAGCTCAGACCAACTTGGTCACAGCTACAGCATGAGCTACAGTGCTCATGATGGGGCTGGCATAGAGCAGCGTCCTAAAGCATTTGCAGAGGGATGGAAATAACTGTTTTCATCCCCTTTTAGAGATGAGAAAACTGAGAAGCAGAGGTTAAACTGTGACTGACCATCAGTCAAGGGCAGAGTCAAAACTCAAACACACCTCTACCTGACTCCTCAGCCAAGTTTCCCTCTGGAATCTTATCAACCCCCCTAATTAGTAGAATCTTATCAACCCCCCTAATCCCACGAGGCGGTCTGGGCTCTCACAGCTGGGACCCAGATCCACCAGGCCTCCAAGTCTGCTGGCCCCAGGGAGCACTAGGGACCTCCCACCAGTGGGGGACAGCCTCCTGGTCTTCCTCAGCTCTGCCCTGAGAGATTCTCCTGGGCCCAGCAGGGCTGGGTTGACAAGCCCTCACCTCCATCTTAGTCTGGATCCAGGGCCCTACGATGTTGGCCTGGCTGGCAAACTGGCGACGGAGGTGCTCATTGGACTGCTGTTTGCTCTGCTCCTCCAGGAGGGCATGATCCCGCTTGGGCACCAGCTGCTGCACCTGGGGGTGGGGACACGGGCAGGAGCAGTCAGGGTGGGGCCCCCTTGCCTGCCAGCCCTGTCCTGGCCCTGCCAGTGGGTGGGTGCCACCTACTTTCTCCCACTTGGAGTTGATGATCTGGGGGGTGACGGTGGTGTAGGGGTTGCTGCCTGATAGCTTGATGTGGTTGCTCTCGGCAATCCTCTGGGCCTCCTTGTGGATGGCCAGGATGGCCTCCCGTTCCCTGTCGGCATCTGGCAGAGTCGACTTGAACTGGTCGTGGGCTGAGATCAGGCCCTGAGTGTCCAGGGAAGAGAAGGGTGAGGGGCAGCCCAGGCCCGAGGAGGCCCCAGGAGCCACGAGAAGGGCGGGCAGGAGCGGACCTCGATCTCCTCGATGGTGTGGACGATGAACATGTCCTGGAGGTCCTCCATGGCACTCTCCATCCAGTTGTTGAAGGGGGCTGCCCGTTTGGCGTACTCCAGGTGCAGCTGGTCAATGGTCTCCAGCTGCTTCTCTGTTTTCTGGTGTGTGTGTTGGGAGGGATGGGGACAGAGGAGGCAGGTCAGTCGGGGTGCATGGTGGGGAGAGGTCTGGGGGCACCAAAGGGTCAGGGTGTATCCCCTCTGGGTGGGTCAGGGGAAGCTGGAGGGTTTAAGCATCGTCCACGCTGCCCCAGCAGCCCTGAGGGCAAGGGGGGGCAGAGAGCTCAGCAGGTGGCACCACCCTCCTCCTCACCTCCAGGGCTTCCCTGCGACTGTGGGTCAGAGAGCCGAGGGCATCCCATTGGTCGCAGATCTTCTGGCAGCGGGTGTTGACGTTGTGGGAGTCGTAGTAATCCAGCTCGCTGTGGGCAGGGCAGAGGGTGATGAGACCCAGCAGGGGGCAGTCAAGGATCTGCTGGACCCACCCACCCACAGTGTGTCCCCGGCCAGGGTACCAGGGCACAGCAACACTTAAGGACAGTCTCCATCAATCACCCGTCTGGTCCAAGGCCGGAGGAATTGGGGGGCGGGAATACCAGAGGTGGCAGGGCTTCCTGCTTTGCTCTGTCACTGGAAGCTGACTCAAGGCTCCCAGAGTGCGGTCCTCAATCATGCCTGTATTGGGACTTTTTCCATTTAAAGAAAGTCTAGCAGAGAACACTGGTTAGAGAATAAGGCTCCGGGGCCAAGTTCCCCGTGTGGGAATGCCGGCTCTCCGATTTTGTACTTGTGTGATCCAGGGCGGTTGAATTCTCTCTGGATACCTCAGTTTTCTAATCTGTGAAACGGGGGTGGGGTTATTGTGGAGACCAAGTTACTTAATGCATGTAGAGTGCTGAGAGTGCCCTTGGCCCCCAACAGGTAAAAAGCAACAATTATTTATTAAAGGTTGTGTACTTATTTTGATGGGTATTAAGAAAAAATATATAAATAGCCTGCAATCTCATTCAAAGTAATTAACAATATATTTAAGAAAAAAAAGTGAGCTGATTAGGGAATGGGCATTGTTATTATTGGAAAGACTGGGGTTCAGGAAAAGACGGTGCTGATACAATAGTTCCTGGCCCCCTGCCCCCTTTCCCTCTAATCAGCCCCAGGATTCCCTTCTGGGGCCCAGACACTAGGATACTCTTAGTGGCACCTACGGAGGTGGTGTACAGGCGAAACCTTGGGGGTCTGGTGAGGGGTGGGGAGCAGGGAACAACTTGGGGGAGGAATAGGACATAGGGATCATCTCACCTGCCTAGTGAGCTAGGTGGGCGGGCAGAATACAGGGGCTGGGGGAGGAGCAGGGGGCTGCTCCAGACCAGGGCCAGGCGGCCTGGGCTCCATCCCCGTCTTACTCCCTCCCTAGCTGTGTGATGCTGGGCAGGCCCCTTGGCTTCTCTGTGCCTCAGTGTGCCTCAGTCCCCACTCTGTAATGTGGGACTGCTGTGGGGTGAAATGAGCTGGTACACACAGAGCATCATTCTTGTTAATCAACGATCAGCCTGGCTGTCCATTCCAGGCTCTTGCTGGCTGGACCTCAGCCCTCTGACTCATCTTTAGGGGAACGGACAGCACCCCAAACAGCCCTCCCTTTCTCCTCCAGGCAGGGCTACTGTCCAGAAAGCTGCCTCAGGGACCGCTTGTTCCCTGGCTCAGGGTAATGGGTTTCACATGGCTGTTCCCCAGTGCCTGAGAATTAGGCTGGCCTAGGATTTACTCCAAGTCTGTTTCCCACCAGCTTCCAGGGGCTCGCCTGTCAATGGGGGGAACCTGCCAGCGTTCCACCCCCTGCAACCCCTGTGGATGGTGGACATTTGCATCTGTGACCTCACTCTTCTTGGCCTGGGAGTGCCAGGTACAGGGGTTCCCAACAGTGCCAATAAGGACGCTGTGTCTCCGGTACTGTGGAAGGTCCATGGTACTCCTGCCTCTGGGTGAGCAAATGGGGAACCCCCAAAGCAGCTGGGCAGTGTGGAGAGAGTGAGTCAGGGAGGAAACTGGCCCTGTCCGGCATGGGGCTCCACCAGGCATCACTGCTGGGCCTCAGGCTTGTAGGAACAGGCAGAACTTTGGGGATAACTGTGGCAGGATGGGGGGTGTCTGGAAAGGGCAGTTCCAGCCAAGGATCCTATTTTTGAGCAGACAGCTATTTTGGGAGCCCTGCTGCCCCTCCAGGGCCTGTGGATTTTCCATGAAGTAATGGCCTGGCCCTCCCACTCCCTAGGCCCTGCCTGCTGCTGGCCGCTTTGCTGGTGGAATAAGGCCCCCTTTCACTGGCTCTGGAGGCTTAGTGTACTAATTGTGTGCACAAGTTTATCTGACTGGGGCGGGGAAGGGAGGGCAGAGAACTGGCTGCCTGGAAGCTCTTACAATAAGTGTATTCTGAGCAGGAGAGGGAAGGGGCCGGACAGAACAATGGGCTCTCTGTGCAGCCCGATTCCCTCAGGGAGAAGCGGGGGCTAGGCTGCCCACCACATCAGGGGCCTAGGGGGTCTCCTTGGTGTGGCAGGCACAGGAGGTGGAGCCCCAGGGACCCTGACAACCTGAGGAATCAGGACAAGGGGTCAGAGACTTCCCTTGTGCTGGAGAATCTAGATGCTTCTATGTCTCATCCAGGATGAAGAGAAGGCATCATCCCATGAGGCCCTTCCCTGGCATTTGAAAGCGGGGGCGAGGGTGGAAAGGGCCAGGAGACCCCACCACTTCTCTGGGTAGGGTGCTGGAGGGGAAGCGGGTAACAGGAGACCACCAGGCCACACGTACTTGAGCTCCTGGGCGATAGCCGCGATCTGCTCCACGCGGTCCTGGTGCGCGGCCAAGTCGCTCTCGAAGGCTTCGTGTTTGCGGATGAGGGCTTTGATGTCCGACAGGGTGGCCGTCTCATAGTCCCGGTGCTTCAGCATGGCTTCCTTCCCTGGGGTGGGGTGGGGGGCAGGAGGTGCTCAGACAACAGTGCAGCGGAGCCCAGAGGGCTGTCCAACCAGAGGGAGGGAAATGGATGCAGACCCCACAACCTGCCTCACTGAGGAGGGTGCCATGAAGGCCAGAAGCCTCCAGAACCTTTTTCCTGGCCCTCCACAGGAGCATCTAAGCCCAACTATATCATGGATGGAATCGGGAGACACTGCGGTTGGTGGGCATGAGACAGATATCGCAGTTCAAACTGTGTGTTCTAAACTTTATTGGCAGGCTGTAAGAATTTGGACTGTGCTACCCCAGATGGGAAAGGTGTACATTCATCTGCAGAGGGAGGGCCGGGGTCTGGAGAAGCAGCTGTGGTTGCAGCCCATGACTCAGCAGGGTTGGGGAAGGGGGAGCCTCCCAGGAGCTTGACCCGTATGCCTGTCCCCTGGCATTTGGGGGCCAGGCCCCTTCAGGGTGGGAGTCCTGTCACACATCTTTGCTCCACACTATCCTGAGGGCTTCCCATCTGCAGTGACGCAGGGCCCACTGTCAGGCCCTCTGAAGGAAGGAAGGAACACTGTTATTAGCCCTGGAGCCTGGCTAATTACACATCGCAGGCCCAGAAGCTCAAGCGTGCCCTGCAAGCACAGTAAAGTACTGCAGAGAACTGAGGGGGAAACACTGGCCTGGGAAGGTGACTGGGACCCCCAACCCCTAAAGCTACCTTGGGCTACCCCTGGAGTGGCAGCTCAGAGACCCCCTCCTCAGCTGGCACCAGAGCATCTGACCAACAGTTGCCTGTCTGGGGCAGCAACTCGGAGCAGGGGATGGCATGCTGTCTCTCCCTGCCTGTTCCCTCGTCTGTAAAATGGGGCCAATGCCAGCCCAAACCTAAAGCCTCAGGGAGGTGATGCTCGAGAAGGGTGGGCTTGGAGCCAGCACCATCCACATCTCAGCCACCCCGAGGACAGGACCTGGCACCCGCAGGCAGGGGGCAGCAGCCTGGGAGACTGACACCACAGGCCCAGCCACCCTAGCCCTGGGGCAGTGGGTTCAACCACAAAGGCAAGCTTGCAATTCTCTTCTCTAAATTGCTTTCTCCCAAGGGTGGGAGCTGGAAATAGTAGGTTACTGCTTCTCTGCCTCAGCAGAGTTTCAGCAAGAGAGCTGGCGAGGGGTGCACTGGGAAGAATCAGGGGAGGGGGCCATGGCCATCTGGGGTTCAGGACGAGGGGCAGCACGATGTGAGCTCGCTTTTTTGCCTGTTCCCCAGACAATCTAACACCCTCTGAGAAGCTTCCACTGCTACAGGCTGTGGGGGATGGTGAGGAGGCACAGAGTGATGGTGCCCCCCCCCCAGGGGGAGGAGGCTGCTACACCTGGATCCCAGGGATGTAGAGGGGTCCGGAGGCCAGTCTGTCCTCCTATTTTGCATAATTGGGTGTTTCAAAGGACAGAGGCTTCAAGTCTTGGGAATGAGAGTAGGCAGGTCTGCCTGGGGGCTCTGGGCTGATGCAAGGGGCAAAACCAGATGCCAAAGTGCCTGCGGGGACGTTGGGGTGGGGCAGGGGTGCGTGGAAGCCACTGAATCAGTTGAGACTGGCTAAAGACTGAGCTAACATCTCCTAAATGCCTTCAGGTGAAGGCCGGCCAGAGTCATTCCCAGGGTCGGCTGTCACACCCACACCCCTTGGCCTCAGGAGACCATCTTCCCAGGGCCTCCTAGAGCCCCTGGAGAGGTGCTGAAGGGCCGATAAGGGGCCACCAGAAGGGAAATCCACAGGGATGACGCCCAGAGCCTGTGAAAGGATGATGGAGATACAGCACATGGATAATGACAGAAAGAGACAGCTTAGTCCAAGCCTGGGACACGGGTGCTGTCAAATCCCCTTATGTGTCCAAGGGTCTTCTGGCAAGAGAAATGCCAAAATCTGCTGGCCTGTGGGTTCCCTGGGCAGGGACCTCACCTACCTGGGAAACTACAGAGCACAGGAAAGAGGCTCAAGAAGTGTTTGTTGAGTGAATAAGTGAATGAACAAATGAACTAAATGCCAACAATACCCCCTCCTTCAGGGCTAGAGGGCAGAACTCATGGGCGCCATTTCTGTGAGGCAGAGGGAGGGGTCTGCATCCCTGGTTCAGGCTACCTCTTCCTTCTGGCTTCTCTTCCGCATTCCCTCCATGGCAGAGGAGGGATCAGGGTACTACTGATGGAGAAGAGCTGGCCTGAGCTAATGTGAGGAGGCCATAGTTGGGCTGCAAGCAGGGACACATGGGATGTGGGACGAGGTCTGTGGATCCTGCAGAGCTGCATGTTCGCATCCTGGCAGGGACAGGGCAGGCTCTGTACAGGTGCCTCTGGGTGGGTCTCAGCCTTTGGTCAAGTTTGGGGCTGCTGGCCAAATAAATGGGTGGGTAGGGGCTCAGTGAGGATCTCATGGGGAACTGTGAAGGTGGGAGGGATAAAAAACCACACCGAGCAATGCAAGGAAGTGTGAAACCCGCTGGGCAGAGTAGTGGCAGAAGGGCCGGGGCAGGGTCGGAAAGGAGGCAGCCAGAAGTATGAGGCGGGGAGCCCAGTGGACAGCTCCCCACTTTCCCAGGCGCTGGCCATTTCCTGAAGGCTTTCAGGCCCCTGGGATCTGGAATCTTAGCCATGGTGTGGGTCCCGACCGAGGGCCAGGGACGTGATGGAATTCCACATTCCAAGCCAAAGGAACAGGCAGCTGCAGAGCTGCCGAGAAACCGGAGTCACTGCTGCCCTTTTGGGAGAAGCCGTCCTGCAGGGTGGCCAGGCCTCTTGGGGGAGGCACCAGGACAGGACAGAGGTGAGAAAGAGCTCCCTGGGTGGGCCACACTGAAGGCTGTGTGGCTGGTGGTCAGTGAGCAGCAGCTGCAGGTCAGGGAGCAGAGCCAGGAAGCGGCTCCTGGGCCTGTTTTAAGGACTCTGCTCAGGATCATGGGCCATCCCGCATGGGTTCTTCAGTGTGAAGTCCATGGTCACAAAGGGTGTGGGAGACGGAAGGCAGGCTGTCTGAACACAGTCTGCCAGAGATGGGAGAGCCCACCCCAAGCCAGGCCTGGCCCAGTGGGGTGCCATCCTGAGAGTAGGTGTAGCAGAGGGGACAGGGACAGCAGCCACTTCCCTGTGCAGCTGGGTTGGGACTTAGCTGCATTCCTGGATGACTGGCTCCCAATGACCCAGGAAGGGGCCCACCTGTAAGTAATCTCTGAGGCCAGAGCAGATTGAGCAGACCTGGCCCCAAACTGTTTCCTGCTGCCGGGGCTGCATGAACCCAGAGCAGCATTTCTGACACGCATGCTCCCAAGCAGAAGGAAAGGAGGCCTAACAAAGGGACCCAAAGCAGAAGGGGCTCTGTGTGCATGCGTGTGTGTGTGTGTGTTTGTGTGTGTGTGTGTGTGTGAAAGAGAGAGAGAGAGAGAGAGAGAAGAAAGGAGTGAGGGAGCTGGGAAGACCTTACCGTCGGTCCAGGCCTCGTGGATGGAGGCCTTCTGCCGGAACTTCTCTGCCAGGTGGTCGAGCCGCTCCAGCCTGCGGATCTCATTCAGCAGCCACTCCTCGTAGCCCTTCTCAGCCTGCTCCAGGTGCTGCCAGCCGTTGTTGATGTCCTGCAGGGGCAGGAGAGGACAGGGCTATCACAGGGAGCTGGGGCAGCCAGCAGGGTGCTGCCCCCTGAAGGATGCTGACAGGAAGGCAGCAGAAGTAGGCTGCGGTCACATCTATCCCTGCTTTGCTGGATCTCGTGCCTAGACAGGGCTCAGCACATGGCAGGTGCAATCAATTCCTCTGGATCAAATGAATGAATGAAAATCAATGAGTGCCACAGATGGGGCTATGGGAGTCAGAAGGTGACTGTCCAGTGAATATTGTCCCTCCCCTGTGAAGGGGCCTCAAGCATTTGGAGGTCTTGGAGTCACAGTCAGCTGGGGGTCCAAATTCAAACAATTGCATACAAACTATGGTGTGGTTTGGGGATGGGTGTAAAATTCTAGGGAGTGACAGGGGAAGAAGGAACACAGTAAAATGTTAAGTGCAGCTCCCCACCACACCCTGAACCCCAAAGCTGGGCATTCTAGTTCAGAAAGACTATGCTGGCCAAATAAGCCTGGGAGTGGTCTGGGGCTGCCCCTCTGCCCCTCCCAGGGAACCCGCAGCTCTGCATGCCTCCTGGGCCTCGCTGGCCGCCCAACTCACCGAGACCATCTTGCCCTCGGAGGGCATGAAGGCCGGCCGGTTGCTGAGGCGCAGCTTGGTCTGCAGCGTGTTGAAGTTGATCTCCAGCTGGCACTTCTCCTGCACCTTAGGCGGCTTGTGGACGCGCCGGTAGTCTCGGAAGTCCTCCAGCTTCTGCTGCATCTCCTGGATGGTCTTCTGGGGCACGCGGTCCTCCAGCCAGGGGATGGTGCGCCGGATCCACTCCAGGAGCTGTGGGCCCACAAGGAGCCGTGGTGGCCTTTGCTGGGGACCTTCCCAGTGCTGACGGGGCTGCCCCAGCTCGTGGGCACATGGGATCTAGATCTTCGAGGGTCCCACCTTGGGAAATCACCCCTGCTCCCCAGCCCAACTCCTCTGTGAATCCCATTGGGATCCTGTGGCTGGGAATTCTGGGAATGTGCGTCCGCTCGGAACTGTGGTGCTATTCTCTGGTGACTTCCTGCTCCTGCCTTTGCTCCTGGTCTCCCTTTTCCTCATCTAAGCAGAGTAGCTTCAATTCAAACGCCCCTCCTGGATGGCCTCTCCCATCACCCCCCACCAACAGTCCACTGTCACTGAGCTCAGCACTGTCTGACAGCCTCACTGCTTTCAGTGTCCCCTGACTGTAAGCTTCCCAAGGGCAGAACCCGTGGCGTGCCTGTCTTACTCTGGGGTGGTCAGTGCCATGCACAGGGCCCGGGATATAGAAAAGTAGAAAGTACAATTGGAAAACAAAGTGATCTGTATTTTTAAGGGATACTTATGTCTTTGATGGAGTGAGGACACGGTACAAACAAATAAACAAACTGAACATTCTAGAACAATCCTAGGAGAGTAAAACCGGTTGTTCTCCAGCAGAGATACACCCAGAGCAGTGGTTCCCAAACGCCAGCCTCTAGCAAGATGAGAAAACCAAGGACAAAGGTCTCTGTGTTCTTACATCTTGGTGCATGGTGCCAACTGCCCTCTCTGGAAGGGCTAGGATTCTAGGACATAACCTTTCCTAGGTGTTAGAAATGATGGTGGTGACAGATGGCAGCTTTTTCTTTCTAAAATATCCTTAACTTAGCAAAATTAAAAGTTGGCCACTATAGGTTGGCTGTCAAATACTTTTCTAAATTTTCCTGGTCTGTGAAATCTCAAAGTCTGGGCACCACTGGTCTAAAAGAACAGTCAAACTACCTCTCTTGGGGAGCTTGGGTATTTTAATTTTTTAAAATATGGAAATGTTTAAAATAAAGGGGAGGACCCAGAAGAGATGTACTAAACACACCCACATTCCCAAGTGACATTCTGGTTTCTGATTCTGGAGCGGGGCTGCCTGGGGCTGAGCCTCTGTGCCGCCAGCCCATGACTCTGGACTTGTGCCTGACGCTCTCTGGGCCTACTTCCTCACTTGGGCAAGGGGGTAATACGAGTTCCCTCCTCACAGGGCTGCTCCGGACACAGCAGCTCCTGCTGGGGAAGGGCTTGCATGGGGCGTGCCGTGACAAACTGTGGTCCTGTCCATCCCCGTACCAGCTCTTGGGTCTCTCTCCATCCTACAGAATCAGTCTCTCTGTGGATGGGGCATGGGAACGGGAATTTTTTAAAAAGCTCCCCAGCTGATTCTAAAGCAGTGGGGATGTTCAGGAAATTCTGTCCTTGAGAACCTCTGTAGGAATCCAAGGTCGAGACCCCAGGAGCTGGCTAGCATGGTGACACACCAGTCTGAGCCTTAGCCTTGTGAAACCAACCCAAAGGGTCACATACTGGCTTGGCCAAACTCTGCAGTCTGTAACCTTGTGACCATTTCTAGAAAGTCTCACTGCCATACCTGCTCTCCCCTCTGCAGTGTCGCACGACCTTTGACCAAGAGTACCAAGTGATGACCTAATCTTTCAGCTCTGGCGGGCCCACCAGGGGCAGGGGTGAGTGGCACACTTACATCGCTGGCCAGCCTCTCGTAATCTTCCATCAGGTGCTCGTTCTCCTGATTGACAGCCAGCACCTTGCAGATCCGGTTGGCGGCAGTCTCAGCCTGCAAGGGGGGCCGGGGTGGGGGGAAGCACACACAGTCAGGGCTGCCTGGGGGATGGTGACCCTCCCTCCTAACAGGCATGTCCCCTGAAAGCTGTTTCATCCGAGGCCCACACAGAACTCCCGGAGGAGGGAAGGAGAGGAAGCCCAGCTCCAGCAAGATGGCACCCTGAGCAGCTGTGTCGTGACGGGCCTCGCCAGGGTCCCCAGAGCTTACTGCTAAGATCCCTGCCCAGGTAGCTGGGCCCTGGGCTCTCTTGGCCAAGACCCTATTGGTGCTGAAGGGGGTTGGGGAGTTGCCCCACTATGGGGGAAATGGAGTAGCAGGCCCACAAAGAGGAGGGTTGGGTGAGGCTGGGTAGGGTCCTCCACTAGGCCAAGCCCCTAAAGGATGCTCCCCTCGGGTAGGAAAGCGGGCTACGGGGAGGCTGAGCACCAGGAAGCTGTGGGGATGGGCTGGGGGTGGTGGTGCTGGTGCCCCCTGGAAGTCTGGCTGTCAGTGTGCAGGCAGAGCACACCTGTCCCCTTCTTAATATCCCCCTTGGAGGAGGGTGCTGATGGCTCATTGAGCTGAAGTCACAATCCACGGGGCGGAGGGGAACCAGGGCTTCGGAGAGTAGGGAGCAGTGGAGACAGTGACTAGTCTCTGCCCAGAACTGCAGGACAATGTCCTGCTTTGTCCTGCTGAGGGGAAAATGCAAGGAGTGGAGAAGGAGGGTGAGGGATGCCACACAGAGACCAGGTACCTTTCAGGAAGCACAGAAAGGGTCCAAGAAGAAGAGTTGAAACGGCAACAGAACAGGAACAGAAATAGTGAGGAGGGTCTACAGAGTGGTGGGGAAGGAAAATAGAGAGGCTTGGGGATGGCTCCAGACCCAGGCAGCTGCAGGCACAGAAGCCCAGCCTCTCCCCTCCACACGCTGCTTCCAGGCCAGGTGGGAAGGTGCATGGGGGACCAGCTGAGGTTGGTGCACGCGCGCGCGCGCGCGCACACACACACACACACACACACACACTCTCTCTGCTTCAAGCTACAGGACACACACCAATGGCCCCGGCCAACGAACACCCAGCCCTGAGTGAGTGCAGGAAGCACAGCCAAGGTCACAACTTGTGGGGGAGCATCAGAGGTTAGTCCTTGACCCCTAACCTGGAGGGACAACTGGCACCCCATGCTCAGCTCCACCCTGCTGTGCAGGCCCACAAAAGTGTGGGCTGCCAGTCAGAAGTGTTCTGTTTCACTGCTGGACTCCTGGCACACAGCTCAGGGCTTGACATGTTGGAGGTACTCAGAGTTGATGAATGAATGAGTGAGCAAAGGAACAAGGAGCAAATGCTTTAGTGACGGGAAATAAACTACCAGGAATGAACGGGCATACTTGGTGCTAAGACTAGGGTGGCTCTTGCATTCATAAAACAAAATGAAACCCAGAGAGTGCTCTTTAAGAGACTGGATTGAGCCTCCGGGGAAAAGACAGCAGCAATAATAAAAGCATTACAAGGCCGTCCTGAGAAGTAAACACAGGCTGGGAGAAGCGGGACTCACAGCTGGAGAAGCTGGAATCCTGCATGTCCCTTGGTGACGGGCAGTTCCCAACAGCCTGGCCTTTATTTCCTCCCTCATGAGAGGGGCCCAGCTGCCTCAAAAACTCCCAAATGCTCCAACCTGGGCTTTCCTGCCAGTATCCACTCCTACGAATCCCTCTAGGCCTCCGGCCCCCTACACCAGAGTTCAGCGCTAAGCACAAGAAGGCAATCGGGACAGAGAACACACTTCCTGGAGGGCAACGTGGCGGGCAGCGAGGCTGGCGTGGGGTCCGCAGAGGGGTGAGTCCAACAGCAAACATGTGGTTAGTTGCGTTTGTGGTGAGGACTCTCCCATTACTGTCCACCCAGACCCTGCCTTCCCATGACGGTGGGGGTCCCCTCCACTCTCCCTGCCTGTTCCCCTCAGCAGAGCATTCCAAACAGGAGCTCCAACCACAGCTGGGTAGGTGGCAAGGGAAGAGGAAGGTGGGCAGGGGCCGGCTGCTCTTACTGCCAGGCCACGTGTAGAGCGCTTACAGGGCCAGGCACCGTCCTAAGCCCCTTACCTGCCTGAGCTCACTTCCCGCTCAGAACAGTGGGCACTAGTCTGCTCCTCATTGTACAGGCAGGAGAACTGAGGTGAAGTGATTTCTCTGAGGTCACCCCACTGAGAGGTGGCAGAGCAGGGGCCCAGGCAGACTGCCCTCGTGAAGGCCCCTGCTGGAGCTGGGGCTCTAAAGGAAGCAGCAGTCGAAGTCCCTGTCCAGTGAGTTTCGTTTCCTCCTCTTTTCAATGGGGACACCGGCACCCACCCCTCCCCGAGGTGTGTGCGGGACTCAGAGAGCCCGTGCGTGTGCAGTCCTCGGAGAAGGCCCCAGCACGTAGTAAACGCTCAATAAACAAGAGCTCATTTCTTCTTTTTCTCCTCCCCACCCAACTGCCAACTGTGACAAAATCAGGTGCTGGGAATATACCGCTGACCAAAACCAGACACCAAGGAGGCAAGCGGAGGGGACAAAGATGTGCAGGCCTCCACACGGGCCTCTCTCCCCAGGGGCAGCTGAGCGCCCTCCTGTGGAAGCAGCGGGCCCCTGACAGGAGCAGCGGGGATTCAGCCTGGCTCAGGGAAGGCTGCCACTGGGAAGGGACAGTTCTGACTGCCCTGCCTGTGTCACTGGGCTGCTGAGGACTGGGGCCTGGCGAGCTGGGAAGCAGGAGCAGGCGCAGAGAGGAGCCTTTCCTGGGGCGTTTGGGAGGGGAAGGAGCTGCAGGGAAGGGGAGGAAAGCCCGCGCTCCCAGGGGCGGCACAGCCAGTGCAGCAGGCAGCTGCGTGGAGGAGCACAGGCCCAGACTGCAGCTCTGCCTTCTAAAGGGATGCTGGGATTCAGCTGCCCTGTCTGAGAAACTGGGATGCCACCACCCACCTCACAGGGAGAGTATCTGTGGCGTCTCAGCACTGGACCAGTGCCAGCCCGGTGGGGGCCACGGAGGCCTACAGTCACAAGAAACCTGTAGAGCGCTGTGGCCCAGCCAGGGCTCCCCACCCACAGACGGGCAGTGGGGACGCAGCGGGGAAGGTGAGGGCAAGTCTCCAGGCATAGCAGTGAGGGGTGCTCCCGCCCCAGCTCACCTTTTGAGCCCCCGAGAAAGCGTGGTAGAAGCAGGACACGTAAGTCATGATGGCTTTCTCATCTGGCCTCAGAGTGCCTACAATATCTGCGCAGAGAGAGAGAAAGAGAGAGAGAGGCAGGAGAGAGTGAAAGACGCAGGGAGGGCGGCTGAGGCCGGGCCCTGGGCTCATGCGGGAGGAATAGCGCTGGCTCTGGACTGGAAGCCAAACCCCGGCTCTGGCCCGGGCGATGAGGTGGTTCTGAATGAGATGGATTCCTTTTTTAACCAGGCCTAGGTTTGCAACACACCAGCCAGCGGCTCTAGAAAGGAAGCCTTGTTTTGGGCTGGAGGGATGAGAAGCTATCTGATCTTTCTGAAAACATAAATAAAATCATGTCTTGTGTGACCACCTACCACCTTAGCAAAACCCCTAACTGTCTCCTGGGGCCCCAGAATAAAATCCAAACTCCTGATCCCAGACCTCAATGGTCCTACACAGCCTGGCCCCGTCATCTTCTCCGACCTCATTTTCCTTTCCTCTCTTACTGTCTCCAGTCATTCCTAGCATAAGCCAAGCTTATCTATATCTCAGGGCCTTTGCACTTGCTCCACCCGCCACCTGGAACACTTTTCCTGCACATCTTCAACTCCTTGAGCTCCTGCTCATCGTGCCTCTCCCAATGGTCTCAGCTGAAGTAGCCCCCATGTATCTCTAGCCCACCATCCTGTCCCATGTTCTCTACTGCACTTGTCACCACATGAAATTACTTTATCTAGGAACATGCCTGTTGTTTATCTTGCCCACTAGAATGTCAGCTCCATGAGTGGAGGGACCTTGCCCAACTCAGTCACTGACTGTATCCTCAGTGCCTGGAATAGAGCCTGGCACAGATCAGGCACTCAACAGATACTGTGAGCAAAGACTAAATGGATAGCAATGCCAAGGAGCTGGGGTGTGGCTTCCAGTCGGAGAGAGGCCACTGCCGTCTGCAAGAGAAATGAGGTGAGCATGGGAGGCGAGAGGCAGCAGCGGCATTGGGCAGTGGCGGCGAGGTGGGCCTGCCTGGCCCTGCCCGGTACCTTCTGCGCTCCTGAAAAGGCATGGTAGAAGCTGGACACATAGGTCATTATGGCCTTCTCGTCGGGCCGGGCCGTGTTCACGATGTCTGCAAGTGAACGACAAGGGTTAAACCGCCCAAGCAGGGGCGGGGGAGGGGGCGGGTCACTCACCGGGATCCATAGGCTCCCAGGCCACAGCCATCCTGGGAGAAGGACCCTCAGGGCTGATTTCAGTGACCCTTGGTGACTCCAGCGTGCTTGGCCACACCCCTGGCCCCTCCATCCCCCATGGTCACTGAAAAGGCCAAGGCTGTGGGAAATGGATTAAAATGAGGCCACTTCCTCTCTCTGAGAATGGCCTCAAGGGACTGCTGGACAGTCAAACCCAAGGGCCACCAGAGGCCAGAGGCATGGGTCCTGGATGGGGGTGGTGCATGGCTGGGAAATGGGGCAAAGCGGAAAAGGAAAAACACTCCACTTTGGTGGGCTCCAGACTCCAGGCCTGCAGCAGGCGGGGAAGGCAGAGGCTGGGGTTATTTGCAGGAGCCACCCTCCTGGACGCCTCCTTCACCCCTCCTGAGAAGGGCTCCTGGGCTCAGGCTCAAAAGGCAGCCCCCGAGAGCTGACTCTCTTTAAGGACCCCTTCCCCACCCTTCTCCATCCCTGTCTGGTCTGCTCAGGCTGCTCCTGCTCTGGCTCCCAGGTGACACCACTGTCCCCGGTTCATGCAGATTCATTTAGACAGTCTCACTGGCTCCACCAGCAACCTGATGTTCCAAGACACGCCCACCAAACAGGGTGCCAACTGAAGAAAGGGTTGTACTTACCCTCTGCATCCAACATCTTGGGGATGTCTAGGTATTTCTCAGCCACTTCAAAGGCATTGTTTAGGTTGGTGACAGGGTCGTCCTAGGGGAAGGGAGGAGGAGGAGGAACTCAGTCAGGGGCAGGATGCACAAGAAGAAGGAACAAGAGCTGGCCTGGAAGGGAGAGATCTTGGGAAGGGGTAGGACTGGAAAGCTTTCTTGAGGCAGTTCTCAGCCACCTGTGCTGCCATGGGTGGGGGTAGATGGGGGGGACACCCGGATAAGGTCAATTCGTATCCAAAGGAACACCTCTGGAAACCTCTGTGGGGCAAACTTGGACCTTTTCTTCAGGAAAAAAATGATCTGTTCTCCAGAAACTAAGCAGGCATGCTCTCTCCTCACTATAACCAGTCATCTCCAGCCTCCAGATTAAGAGCCCTGCCCTGAAATTCAGACACTGTGGTCCAGGCCTGACGGTGGAAGAGGGGAGGCAGGGAGTGAATGGAGCGCTTCCCCGTTCCAGCCTCCCTACGACACCCCTTCGCACTGCCTCCCCACTGCTTACAGAGCCCACTTCACCCTGACCCTCTCTCACATGCTTTCACAGCTTTCTAGTGATTTTTCCAATTTGATTACTCACTGTGATTTGAATGGGCAAAGTGCAGGCCTGTGTCAACCCCACCTGGAATGCCCTGGCTGGCCCTAGGCTGCCTCCTTCCTCAGCGGCCCTTCCCGACCAAGCCAGCTCAGGTGTGCCATCCTTTCTCTGCAACATTGGTCCGGTCCTACTTCCTCCCCACCCCCATGCAGCCTGAGCATATGTGCATGGCCTCGTGTGGCTGGTTTGCTCTGGACACAATTGTCCTGCCTTCCTCACGAGGCTGGGAGCTTCTAGAGGGCAGGGCCTGGGTTTTATACACTTTATACAGGCAAAACAGAACAGGACCCTGAACAGGAAAGGGCTGCTGGCGGTGATGGCTTAGAATGCCTTACCCCTCCTCCCTTGGGCAGAGTGAATGCTTCCAGAATTTAGACGGTTAAGTACGGGGAGCTGGAAGGCATGGCTGGACAGGCCCTAAAATAACCAGACAGTTGCAGTGCCCACAGAGGGAGAAGGGGACAGTCCTCAAGGGGAGCAAGAGAGGCAAGAGTCAGCCACCGAGCCTGGGGTCTAGTGACAGCTGGCACAAGGCTTCCCCAGCCTACCCATCTGAGCACAGAGTCCAGCCTTGGACACCAGTGACAGACGGTCTTGGGGACGGGGGCTCAGAGACAGGTCAGCCCCGGGGTGTCTGTGGGCTGCTGACGGGAGTGTGAGACGCATACCTTTCTCAGCTTGTCATACTCGATCAGCTCGGGTCTGTGCCGGTGGATCAGGGCATTGAAGGCAAGACCGTCCTTCCAGCTGAGGATGGAAAGGCCAAGGTTATGAGGAGGGCCTCCCACTGTCATGGGAGCGCTGTGGACCCTGGACACCCACAGGAATGATGAACTCCCATTCAGTGAGGTAGTTTGGAGGTGTGGCAGGCTGGCGTGGGTGTGAAGTTGGAGCTGTACAGTCCGGGGAAAATCCAGGCTCTTCCCCTCACTCACACTGTCAGCGTGACCTTGGGCAAATCCTATAACCTCCTGCTACCTCAGTTTCCATGTCTACAAAATGGGAATAAACACAGTACCTACACCGCATTGGGCTGTTGTGAGCATTAAATGAGTAAAGACGTGAGGCTTAGGCTGATGTCTAACACGTGACAAGTGCTATCTGACTGCGGTTAACGGGGCAGCCGGGGCCCACTGAGCTGGACAAGCGGCTGCGGAGGTGGGGCCTGTGCGCCGGGCCCTCTGCACCTTGGCTGACCCGACCCGAGGGCTGGCGAGATGCCAGGATGTGGCTTGGCATGAGGGTCTCTGTTCAGAGGAAAGTGACGGCTGGTCACAGGCCAGACTGGTCACATCCTCCTCACTGAGCTCCTATAACGGCTAGTTCCCTCAGAGGTCAAGTTCAATGTCACCTCCTTAGAAAGACCCCCCTGACCGTGGGGCTCTTCCTGGTTACTTTCTATTACCGCGTCCTATTTTGTCATCTTTATATGGCCCTTCTCACTACCTGAAATTACTTTATTGGTTTATGAACAGCTTTGTGAACACAGGGTCCCCGGCCGCAGTGTAACCTTCCAAGGGCGGGGACTTTATTTCAGTGCTACTGTATCCCTGCTCTTGGCACACAGTAGGCACTCCAGAGATATTTAGTTACTGAATAAATAAAGGAATGAGAAGTGCACACAGGACCAGCCAGCTGGTCGCAGGAAGAGGAAGGAGACACAGAGAGAACAAGGGAGGGACCACATGCTATTCATGGTAGAACACAATGGTCCCCAAAGTCCAGTGCCAGGGCCCCAGGGAGCCTGAGGACACAGGACGACCTCTGTGGATCCTGAGGCCCTGTTCTTCATTCCCCTGTGTGCCCTCTGCCTGGTCCATCTACCCGAGGAGGACACCAGAGGCTCAGAGGGGTGAAGTCACAGGGCTAGACCAGATCTGAACTCAGGGCCGCCCCTAAAGCCTGTGCTCCTAACCCCCAGGCCACGCCACGCTCCTGGACACATTCATTTCCCTCTCTCGCCTGAGGGAGAGCAGGCCTGTGACAGGCCAAAAGGACACAGTGCATTTTCCCCAGCACTAAATTCACTAGCAGCTCTAAAGGACGAGTCCCTCTTGAGAGGTCAAAATAAAGGAAGAGTTTGTTGTTGCTTCTGAGTTACCTTGCCTGGGGAGAAAGAAGATTCTAAAAGGCCTGCCAGAGTGATGGCTCTTAACCCCTTCAGCCGGGGACGGCAAGGCCAACTGCTGCCTGCCCCAGAGGATGCAGGGAACATCCAAGGGGCTCATGGGGGTCAGGGCAGGGGGAGGGCTCCCTGAGAGCTGGCATCTCACAGACCATAACAAAACCACAGGAAAAGAGGGCAGATGGGAAGGCAGTGTCTCAGGTCCTGGGAAGAAGCATGGGCCTGACGTGGACGGGGTGCTTCAGCTCACCTGATGTGGAAGTTCTGCACATTGACGTTCTTATATGGGGCCGTCTTTCTCTGGCACCACAGAAGGAGCCCTTCCTTGGCAGAGGTCTCTGCAAAACACATGAGGACAGTGAGCACTGGCTCAAAACTGAACGCTCAGAACCCAGTCCAGCTGGATCACACTTTCAGCTCAGGCGTAAAGGTCAGACGGAACCTGGGGCAGAGGTCCTCAGACAGAAACAGTAGCAACAGCCCTTCCACTCGATACGGGCAGGCCTCTGCTGATCCTCACCACGACCAGCATGCCAGGCCCCCAGGAGTGGGCACTTGTCCAGTGTCACCCCAGGAAGTGGCAGTGACAGGACAGCATCAGGGCCTGAACCTGAGCCATGTTTCTGACCACAAAGCCTATGCCTTTAACTGCTGGGAGACACAGTCAAATAAGCCTTTGATGCTGGCCTGGCCTCTTCTGAATAGAATGAAGAACTGGCCAAGGGCCCAGCCCCCTCAAGGTCTCCAGACCTGGCTGCGGTTTCAAAGAAGCAGAGTGGCAGGGTCTTAGGAGGTCCCTCTACTCCCTGTGGACAGCTCTGACTAGGAGTGCTATGAGGGCAGGGAACACGTTGGTCCTGGTCGCTGCTGTGGCCTGTCGCCAGCAGCCTCCTCCACACACTGGTCCAGTGGCTTTTCTCATTCTGTGGCACCTGGACTTGACTCCAGGTCCACAGAGGCAAAGGTCCGAGGGTGGGAGGCTGAGTGAAAGCAAGCGCTCACCCCCAAGAGAACGAGACCAGACCTGAATCTATCAACAGTTTGTTTGGTAACTCCAGTTCCTTGACTGTAAAATGGGGCCAATCATGCCTGCTTGACAAGGGTGGTGTGAGGGTCCCTGAGAGGGAGGCTGAAAGAGCAAAAGTGCTCTGGCTGGATGCCAGAGCTGGTCGGCTGCAGCAGGGACCCCCTCCATCTGCAGCCGGGGCCAGCACCTCCACTAACCACCCCTCTGCAGGGCTGGGCCCTGGGAGTGACACCCGCAAATAGAAAAGAGCCTTGAAGCACGAAAACAAAATGCCCGAAATCCTAATTTAACTTCCCTCAACTCGGGTGGAAGCAGGGTGTGGAGAAAAGGCTGTTCTTCGCTGGTCAGTGGGCTCTTGGCTCTTACCTTCCACAGAGATGTCCTGGATGGCGAACCTGAGGATGATAGTCCAGATCATTCCCAGGGTCATCTTTGCATTGCCGTCCACAATCTCTGCATGCAGGGAAAGGGGGCAGAGGGCGAGAAGTTTGTTAAAACCAGAGTGAGACTCCCCAGCTGGTCTCCGGCTGTCTAGGGATTAATTCCAATCACAGGACAGAGCCGCCCAGGCCTGCTGCCCTCCACCATCCTTACTGGGAGGTGTCCTCTGGACGCTCTGGGAAGTGCTGTCCCAAAAGTCTTCTGCTGCTTAGTGTCTCCAGGCTTCTGTACATGTGTTCTCGGCCACCCTGGCCTTTTCCCAGGAACTGGGCCCTGCGTTTTCAGCCCCCATCACACCTTTGTGGGCATGCCTCCCCGCCAGCGGGGGTGTGCTGCACTGGTCTCTGTTGAGAGTCTGTCCGCTTCCTTCCGACCCCACTGCTGCCACCTTCGTCCAAGCCACTGCCTCCTCCATCCCCCGTTACCCACCCCCACACAGCAGTGAGGGCAGTCGCTTTTTCAGGTTTGTGCCACTCGCCTGCTGAAAGCCCGGCTACGCCTGAAACAGGCCCATGTTCCAGAGTTCAGCGTGTAAGGCCTGTCCTGGGTGACCCGGCCCCTCCCTCCTCGGCATTCTCTAGCTGCATCCTTTCAGCAAGCCAGCTCTTTCTTGCTTTAAGGATTTCACACTTCCTGTCATACCCCTGCCCTGAAGTGCACCCCTGGATACTTCCCTCAGACGGCTGGTCCTTCCCATGCTGTAAGCCTCTGCTTATATGTCACTTCCCCAGAATAGTTCCCCTGACCATACCGGCGCCTCTCTTTCCCACATTCTGCCCTTCCCCTCACACACTGACGTTTGTTGGCTTGTTCGCTTGTTCACGGTCTACCCTTGTGATCAATGCACCCCCAGTGCCTGGACCCGGCCCTTCAGAAAGACATGATGTGTAGGAAGGGGAGAGGGGACACATGGTCTGGCTGATAAATGCATGCTTTCTTAACGAACTGAAAACCAACCACTCTCTCAAACTTCAGGGAGTGAGAGAGAAGGGTTTGGACCATACATTCTTCAGCTTCAGCAACGTAAGAGAAAAGTCACCTCTGCAGCACTCGGGCATATGTGTCTACTGCCGGGTGAGAGAAGTGGCCTCATCCCGGAGACCATGGCCTGGACATACTTCTGGCTGTCCTCTGAGGCCTCTCGCCCCTACGCATCTCACACACTGGATGTGAGGAGAGAGGACAGGGAGGCACAGTTCCAGAGACCTCGCTCACCGGCCTCGAGAGCAGAAAACTCTAGGTGGGCTTGATTTGGGAAGGAGGTAGAGTGGTCCCCAACCTTTCCTGAGGACACACCTGTGAGGAAAGGGGAAGGGCTCTATTAGTCCCATGAGAAGCTCGCCACAGCGAAGTCATGGAGCTGATGGCTGAGGGCAGCTTTCGGCTTTAGGGTTTCAGGATGAGGAAATATGCATAGCTGGCTGCCAGGAGGCAAGGGAAGGACACGATGTCTGTCCAGCCCTTTCCCAGGGCCTAAGAACCCCACACCCGGAAACCAGGCCAAGCCTTCCCAGCATGGAGCAAAGGTGGTTATTCATTCAGGAACTCTACACTGCGTTCCTCCTGAGGGCCAGGCACCCCAGAGCCAGGGACGGGTACCATCTGGAGAGGAGACCGCAGCACCCATACCCAGCTGGTGCCAAAAGCAAGCTGGTCATGGAGGGCTCAGAGAGCTCCTGTGAGGGGAGGAAGACGGCCGCTCTCATGACACACCCACCAGCTGCTACTCGGGCCTGCAGCTGTGCCTCCGACTCTTGTCCGCTCTCACAGCCCCCACCAGGAAGCCATATTCCTGCAACTGCCTAGATGGTATTGGGGGACAGGGAGATGGGGGCGGGTGGGGGCTGGGGCTCTCGGGTATTCCAAAGCCCTTGGGACGTTTCCAGTCAGCTGCTCTCCGGAGGCTGGATGGTCACAGGGATGGGGAGTGAACCAGTTTGGGCATGAACAGAGAAAATTTTTAGATGGAGGTTTTCCCCAAATGAAAACTGATGACTGCCATGGGTCTCTCCTCTAAGCCCTTCTTTATTTACAGGTGAGCATTTGAGCAAAATCAATGCAGCTGTGAGAAGCAGAAGGGTGGAGGGCAGCCAGGAGGAAAGATCCATGGAAAGACAAAAAATCTCAGGGTCTGATTGAATTCTGGGTTTTGATTTAAAAAACAAAAACGAAAAAAAACACCACCAACCACCTTGACTGACTGTGGCATGCAAGGCTTGGCACCCTGCCCCGGAGAGGTCCCAGGCGGGGGCAGAGCCTTGGAACAGGGTACACGTATTCTGGCCTGGAGTCTTGGCCAAACTCTCAGAGCCCTGTCATTAATGGCAATTAGTCTTCTTTGTTTTTCTAAAAGCTGGGACAACATGGATGTCGGGCGTAGGAAACCCTGCTCTAATGAGCAGAACTGGAAGCCCAGGCTGATGGGGAGCTTCTGGGCTCCATCAGGCCTCACCTAGTCTCCAAAGGCGCCTGTGAGCTGGAGACAAGTGCCTGTGAGCTGGAGACAAGAGCCTGCAGCTGGAGGGCCAGCACTCCAGCACACTGCTGCTCCAGTGAGGGTCTGGAGTAAGCGGTCACAGTCCCGGGTATCCGCACGGGGCCCAGGGGACCCTGGGTATCCACTCAAAAGACCACACTCTCCCAGGCTGTGCAGCCAGCAAAGTCTAGCTACTGACCTTTAGACTCACACTCCCTGCCCCAGAGCCCTGACACCAGGCCTGGAGTGCCCTTCTCGCCCACAGACACCAGGCAGGGCCTAAGGGCGAAGGTACTCCTGGCACAGAGAGATGCCATGTCACAGTCAGTCTGTGACCCTGGGGTCCAGCACGAGGAGGGTGAGTGAGGGTGTCCAGGGTCCGAGTGAAAGCTATTCCTCCCCCATGCAAGAAGCCTGTGCCACATGACTGGGCATACTGGATTCCCCAGTCTTGGAGTGGATTATTGTGTGTGTGTGTGTGTGTGTGTGTGCTGCCACCAACACAGGTTCTGTTCAGAAGGCAGAGGTCGGGCCCCATCCAAGCTCACCTTCCGCCCCGATGGAGACCAGCTTGACTCCTTTACTGGCGATGAAGTCCAGTGCTTTGTTCACATTGTTGATTTTGTGCACTCTCATCTTGCCCCGCTCTGGCTTAGGTAACCGCTCCCCTGAGGGCCAAACACCAAGAGAGAGGGAGAGGAGCTTTAAGGCCCCCACTGTGCCTAGAACAGGCCAGCACGGCTGCACGGCTGCACGGCTTCTGCAGACGGTAAAGGCCTCGCTCTCCCCCAGCAGCAGTGGGACAGCGAGGGTGGGCAGCGCAGCGTCCCAGGACCTGCTGTGACCAGGTGTGGGCCACACCTGGTGGGAGGGGAGCCTCACCTGAAATGACCTCCAGGAGGAGCATGAGCTTGAGCCCGTCTCGGAAGTCCTCGTCGATGTTCTCGATCTGCGTGCCGGCCTTCCGCAGGTGGGAGTTGCACCAGGCTGTGAAGGTCTGGGGAGGCAGAACAGAGCATGGCCTGGAGGTTCAGTGTGGCTCTCAGGGCTCTTGAGCAAAGCGGCTGGGTCACAGCCCTGACCCTGCGACAACACGGCCACCTTGGGGCCCCACCCTTTATCTACACTGTTTCTGATCTTTACAGCGACCCAGGCAGGTCGATCTGAGGAAACTGAGGCTCGTGATCCCCGGGGTGATGAGAGGCAGAACGTGGACTGGCACCTGAGTCAGCCAGCCTCGGAGCAAGTGCAGGCTCCACCACACCCTGAGTGAGCCAGGGTACCCACCTCAGACCAAGGGGCTGACTGAGCCAGCCCCCGAGCTGGAACCAAGTGGAAGGGGCCCTGCTCTCCTCTTGTGGACATGTTCTCTTAGACACCTCAGCCCTCCATCCCCCTAGGCGGCAGAGCAGGTAGGAGGAGCTCGTGCAGCAATTTCCCCATCACTGGCACAGAGATGACCTGGGATAGGAAGCACTTGGAAAATAAGCCTCCTGTAAACTTAAGGTTTCCTCAAGTCAGTCCCTCTTCGAGCTGTGGGTGGCCCAGCAGCAACACCTCCCCTCAAAGGCCAGGAGCACAGATCCTCTGAGCCCTGCGATGCTCCCATTTAGGTTGTTTCCCTAGAGGCCAGACACCCTCTATTCCCTGGAGAACATTCCATGCCCCACTCTTCCAAATCTTAAGATCCAATGTATCTCAGAGGGGGCTGGATGGCAAGTGGGACTCAGGCCCCCTCCTGCTCCAGGGTTAGGCAACCACGTCTGACAATCACAGGGCACACGGATGCTGGAAGTGAAAGGGTGGAGAGGCCCAGAGACAAGAAGCCCAACCCCAAACTAGAGCACAGGGCACCAAGCACAGGGCACAGGGCCTCCTGGTGGTACCGGCACTCGGCCCCCTGCTGCCTGGGGCACGTTATCAGACATCAGAGCCAGGGAAGTGCGTCATATCAGTTAACTCGGACGTGCCCAGACGCCTTCTGGGGAGACCAGCCCACACAGCCTCTGCAGCGGGGTCTGGGAAAAACCCCACGTCTGTTTCTCATGGGAGCCCCCCCCCCGCCCCACTCCATCTGCAGGCCCAGCGTGGATGTGGGCAGACAGCCAGGAACGCGCAAGAGCCCACTCCGTGCCTGGGTGCAGGCAGGGGCCATGTGAGGGGACGAGGGGCTTCCAAGGAGCCTCTGGCCAAGCACCGTGTGTTTTGACAACTGTCACCAGTCCTGCTCATTCAGAGACTCAACACAAGGCCCCTCCCAGACAAAGAAGCGGCCTAATTAACACGCTGCACCACGGGTGTGAGGTTTCCTTCCAAGTCCCAAGCTGGTGGGGGGGGCTGTGAGTGCGCCAGGGCACCCTCATTCTGCCTCCTGCCAACAGGAAGAAGAGTTTCTCTACCTTGGAGACAGATACCCAGTATGAGGCTGTTTGCTCAGCTAAGGGTGCCCTTTGCCCTGCGTCTGCCTCGTCCCAGCCCGCACCTACCCATCCCTCAAAACCAGTCCAAGTGCAGCTCCTCCCGGACACTCGCACTGACTTGCTTGCCCCAACCCGGTTCTGACTTGGCTGCCCCCTCCTCTGCAGATCTGTCTTCATTTTCTCTGCCCTCTTAACAGTTTGGTGCTGTCTTCTGCCTCCCTGCAACCATGAGCTACTTTGGGCTCCAGCCAAGGGCAGGTTCTCATTAAGGGAGACACGAATCCACCTTCCCCACCTCACTTCCCACGCTTCTTCCCCACACAGCTCTGAATTCAGACAAACCAGGGCTAGACTGCTGGTTACACCACTCGGGCAGGCAAGTTAGCCAACCTTCTTAACGTCCGTTTCCTCATTTGAAGCATGGCGATGAAGACACCAACCACCTGGGTCACGGTCAGTGGGAGGGTTCGAGGCGACGCCTGAAGAGCCCACGGCAGATGCTCAGTAAACAGTAGTTCCTGTCTCCAGGACCCTTTCCTCTCCTGAAGTCCTACCCACCATCGCCCCCACACACAGCCCTCGGCATCTGGCAGCATTCTCCAGTCACTGTGGGCCTTGCTGGATGTTACATGCATGTACGTGGGCTCTCAGGGGGTAGGAATTACATCTCATATCTCACGTGCCTTTAGAATGCCCGAAGCCCAGCGGCCTCAGTGGCAGGCAGCGAGGTGTGGAACTCAGCCATTCTGTAAAGTAGAGGGCGGCAGCAGGCCAGGCTGGGGCAGGATGTGGAGGGGATGCTGGGCCTCTGCTCTTGCATGTGGTCTGAAGGATGCTGTTGGGCAGCAAAGTGGCCCATCACATCCTACGACTGAGGATGCAAGAGGGCAGTTCCCAGAGGGTGAGCCCTGCTGGGGCTCTGAAGCTGCTGGGCCAGGATCTAGGCACCTGGTCTGCAGGCAGGGCCAGGCACGTGTCTGAACAGCACCCCTCCCCGCCTCGGCCTGCCTGGGTGACGCCTGAATGTTCTGAAGGGGCAGAGGTTGGGAGTCTGAATGCCAGCTTCTCGGCTTACTTGTTCTGTGTTTTCAACCAAATGACTTGGCCTACTTACACCCCAGCTTCCTTCTCTATAGGATGGACTTACCAGATTCTACCTCCTGTGATTGTAGTTAAATGGGGAGAGATGCTTTAAAACACCTGGCACAGAGCTTGGCACAACATGCCAGATGAACTGAGCATGCGCAGACATGCACACACATCCACACCAGCTGCTTCCCACCCAATGCCTGGGAAGGGCGAGATCAGCCTTTCTGCAAAGACCCTTATCCCACAGTCATGGTTTGGAGTGGAAATGAGATTGCAGGAGACCCTCTTATTCCAGCCTGCAAAGGGGCTCTGACTACACCTTGCCTCACTGGGTTCAAGCCACATGTCCTCACAAGATCATGGCACTCCCCACCCTGCAAACGTGCGTCCCATCTCTGAGCCTCTGCTCATCTACCCTGGTCCGGAAACAAGAGCTCGGTCTTGGGGCTCACACAGACCTAGATTCAAATCTCACCTCTGCCACTGAGGCTACCTGCCAGTGGGGTAACCTTGGGCAAGCAATGAGCCTCAGGTTCCTCGCTGATGAAATGGAGACAATAAGCTCCCCTCTTAAATAAGATTAAACAAAACGATGCAAGTAAATCACTTATGACTGTGCCTGGCACAGATTAGCTATTCAGTGTTAAACAAATGTCAAGGAAAGATCTATTTTTAAATAAATGGTAACTCTGCCCTGCACTTCTGTCTCCTTGGCTGGAGGCAGGCAGAGGCCCCAGCAGGTGCTTGAGGAGAACACCCACTCGCCTGGCCTAGGTGGTGAGGAGGAAGAACTCCCCGCCGAGCCTGACAGACACACAATGGGAACACTGCCGACAGGCCCCCCACCCTCAACCATGCCATTTTCTCTTCCTGAAGACGAGGGGCATCTACTGACACCGGAGGCTCAGGGGGCCCTGAGCTCTGGGCAAAAGGGAACACAAGTCACGAGGCCTCCCCCGGGGACCAGTGCAGTACATGTGGCCACTTCTCACGCAGTCTGACTGATGAGGAGCCGGAGTTCCAATGAGACATCAAAAATTCATAGCTTCTTCTACTTGGTTACAAAAATAACATTCTGCTTATACACTCCCTCTCCCTACCGGGTTTAGTCTGAGGTGTGTGGGGTGGGTAGTGTGGAGGGTGGTTTCTATAGATGGAGGCCTTGTGGGCCCGCTATAACCCCTCCGCGATGCAGATTTCTTGGAGCACGAGCCACGGAGCCTGACCACCATCGTGACCTACCGGCTCCACGATGCCCCAGGTCACTGTGGGGCAGGCCATACCCCCTCCCTTGACATGACGTTGACCCAGGGCCAGGCCTGGTGCTGAACCCATAGTAGTGAGCAAAAGCGGACGCAGGCTGATGAGGGAGAGGATGGATCTCTTTAAGTGAGTGATTACTCAACTACACAGAAGTGACACTCCTATGAAAACCACAGCAGACCCTTATAAGCTAACTACGTGCCGGACATTGTTCCAGGCACTTTGCTAGGCATTAACCTCTCTCATCTGCACAACTGTCTTGTGAAGTAGTTGCTATTTCTGCCCCCACTTTACAGATAAGGAAACAGGGTCAGGCAGGTGACATGACTTGCGCACAGGTAGTCACACACGTGGAAAGATAGAGCTAGATTTAAAGCCAGGGACTCTGGCTCTGGCGTCCGCACACTGAGGTGTTAGTGCTCACGTGCCCTCCTCCCTCTGACCCCCAGAGAGGGTGCTGAAGGGAGTGTTCCGGATGCTGAGGGACGGCTCCTCAACTGGTGGCGGGGCAGACACAGGGAAGTTTCCCTTCAGAGGTGATTTCTCGAACTCTGATCTGACTGAGAACGAGTAAATAAGACAAAAATAAGGGAGCCTTTCCAGATAATGGGAACTGCGTGTGCAAAGGCCCTCCGGTAGCCGGGCCAGAGCCTGGCTAGGGAGAGAAGGAAGGGAATGGAGAGCGGGTTGTGCTGTGAGGCTGGCAGGGCCGACCTCGTGGGGCCTTCAGAAGGCTGCTGCTGTGTAAGGATTGAGCCGAAGGGGACAAGGGTAAACGTGTGATGACCAGGGGGAAAAAGAGGGTAAAGAGCTTCTGAGAGAGACTTGGCAGGAGGAGGAAGGCAGATGAGCCCTGTGGGAAATGCCTACTATCATGACTGGGAAATGCAAGTTCAAGGTTTCAAGCTCATTTAGGAGGGTCCAGAGCTACTGGTCCTCTGTGGGAGGAGGCAAAGGCAAAAAGCAGTGGGTTTTCTAGGTTTTATTGTCAAGGTCACTTTCCAGGGGCAGTACTGACTCTGAACATTGGCTGTGTCCCCAGCACCTCTCCTGAGAGGCATTCAGTGCTTTCCCCTGGCTAACAAATCCTAACTTGAAGCCCCTATCAGGTCCTGGGCATGGGAGGAAGCAAAACAGTATTTCCATGCTGGTGGTGCGGGGAGGCAAGCTAAAGGTAACCGTGCAGTAACTGCTAAGTGCTAGTTCTTACCACTTACATGTAGCAATCCTTTAGAATCTCCAACCCCGTGGTCATATGAGATAGCATCATCTCCATTTTACAGATGAGGAAACTGAGGCAGAGAGAGGTTAAGTGACTTGCCCAAGGCCACACAGCTAATAAACACAAACACAGGGTGGCCACTCATCCCTCTGAGTGGAATGAATGCTACGTACCAACCTGACAAAGCAAAGCCTGCAGAACTGAGTCAAGAAGGGCCCCAGTCCTGCCTCAGTCCCTAAGCTGGAGGTGAGCTCCCAGAGCAAGGGAGGCAGGCAGGGCAGTTCCCCCCAAAGCCCACCTGCTTCTTAAAAGGCAGCCTGAGCCCAGTGTGGGAGGCAGGCAAACAGTGCCAGCGGTAGCCCTTCTGCACCAGGCCTGGCCCTGCTGTCCTGTGAAGGGAGCGTGCACCCACCCTTGACCTATCTAGGGAGGAAGGAAGGATGTGGACTCACTTGCCTTTAAGAACACACGTGAAAAAAACCACAGAGAAGAGTCTTCAGAACTCGCCTCTGCACACTGGCAGCCTGTTAAAGATTCTTCTCTGGTTGCTAAAATAGCACAGGGTGTGAGGGGGGAGAGGGGGCGGTGGGAGAAGAGAGGACGTGCTTGTGGGTTTGTTTGGGATCCACTGTCACCACTCCCTGTGCGGAGGCCCATGGTGCACCCCGGAAGAGGAGCCTCAGAGCCCCCCACCCCCCGCTGTTTCTGCTTTGTCACTGTGTTGGGGGAGGGGGAGAAAGCTGAGCATCGTTGGTCATAAAGTCCTTCCTGTGTCACAGGGACCCCTCCCAGTTGCCAGGATGTGGGGCGGCTGGGTGAATGAATGATGGATATTGTTTGGGAGGTGACCTAAGCAGCCAGGAATGTGGCAGCAGTGGGCTTTAACGAGCCATTCATCGATGACTCCCTCCCCTAACCCGAGGAGGTAAACCCTCTCAACTCTGGGGCAATCACCCTGTAAGAGACAGAACATTCAAAAGACATGGGGCAACCGAGTCTAGGGAGCAGAGTGATGGCAAGGGCAGGAAGAAAGGATTCTGGTGGTGTCCTAGGGAGTGGTGTCCTAGGGAGCAGAGTGATGGCAAGGGCAGGAAGAAAGGATTCTGGTGGGATGCGGCTAACCCAGTCGGGAACATTTCCCTTTCCTTTCCCTCCCAAAGACTGCGTGTTACAAAACATGCTCTTAGTCCTGAAGGGGGTGGTGCAGAGGGAAATGTTGGTTGGAAGCCGGAGTTCTGCTAAACCCAGATGAGAGGGAGTCTCTTGCAAAGTCGGTTTGGACCTAGATGCAGGCTCACCCAAGACCCCGGGCTGGGGTGGGCTGTCGGCTCTGATTCTTGGCACCGGCGGAGGAGGCCTCCTGGACCAGGGTCGGGGGCTGACTATTCCAGTCCGCCAGCAGATGCTCACATGTGGATTCCATTGACTCCACACTGGACAAGATGTTAGGAAAAACCTTTCGCTGCCTCGTGCTGCATTCCCCAGTCTTCCGCTGTGTGTACTGCCCATCCCCTCAGCAGGACATCACAGGCCAACAGCCAGACCTAGAAGGACCAGCTGAGTATCTTTTCCCCAGGCCCAGGACTGACTGGACTAACGGGCCACAGCAAACTTCCCCAGGGTACTCAGAGGCAAGACAGGGTTCCCTAGGGTGCTGGGAGTTTTCAAACCTCAGTCTCTGTTAATACCGTGTTGGGTTTGCCGCTCCGCTGGGGCACCAGCTGCTTTGAGGGGGAGGACGCTGTCCTACCGCCTGAACTCCCACCTTGCCTGCTGTGGCCTCTGACGCTGCCCATGGTTCCTGCTTCCACAAGATGTCAGGAAGGGTGTCCGGGGCTTGGACACAGGGGAGGGACAGCTATTTATTCCCGGGGTAGGCATCCACTCTTCTTATCGTCCATCTGCCGGGCTGCTATCCGGCCTCAGGCAGAGCCTGGCCCCAGTGGGGCACCTTCTCAGTTCCTGAAAGCAGAGACTGCTCCCCTGGCCCCTGGCCTTCATCATCAACTATAAGGGCGCTTTCAGGATCCGATGGCTAAGCCTTCTGGAATCTGGGTTACCAGCGGCACAGGCAAAAAGGCGATCACTTTGGCAACATCTACATGGACCCATCCAGGGATTCTGAGAAGCCTCTGGAATAGTTTTGAGATTATACATGTGAGCACTTTTTTGAAGACTGGTTGCCTTTACCTGATTCTGAAGAAGATAAAAGTCGGGCCAGGTTGAGAGAACAGAAATTAACAGGTCACAATGACATGGCCACAATTTAGACAGGCGCAGTAACGTGGGACTCAGGCAGCCTGGACAGCATGGGTACTCAGGGCTGGTGGTACAGCAGCACAGGGGCAGGTCGGCTATCTGTCCAGGACCCAGCTCTGTATCCAGCCGGGGCAGAGCCAGCACGCTCTGTGCCTGCCCCATGACGTCAGAACCTAATTTGAAAGTGATTACAGGGAAATATGGAATGCTTCTTTCTTATGTCCTGGCCTAGCGTTGCCTTATTCGGAGTTTTCTCAGCCTACATGAAAAAGCTCCGACTTCCCCGGAGGGAAGGTATAAATACCGCGGAGTGGAGTAGCGAGCATTCCAAAGGCCCTGCGTGTCCATCCAGAAACCAGCTCTTTCCCCCATGACCCCTCCCAGTAGCCAACGCTCTGCCTCGGCCAATCCCCTGCAAGGCGCCAGAAAGCGTGTGTGTTGTTGCCGCCACAGACTGATTTGGGAGTGCAGTTCCTTTCCTCCTGAGAAATGCTGGACTACGACTTCTTCCAGCTCTTCACAGGCTGGTTAGTTCTCACCACTCAGGACTTCCCTCTTCACATCCCAGGAGGCCCTCCCTGACTGTGCTATCTCCACTATGCTATCACCTTCCCCTGATTTGTTTCATTCACTGCACTATTACTATCAGAAATTATGTTCTTTGTCTATAACCGGTCTCCCTGTCATGTGTAACATAAGCTCCATGAGAGCAGGGTCCTGGTTGCTGCAGGACCCACTGCCTGGAATGGTGCCTGGCACATAGTAGGTGCTCAGGAAACCCTAGTATGAATGGAACAGGGTTGAGGCTTCTCATGTCCAGCCCTTTAGGACTTTCATGGTTTCTAATTCCATTTTATGCTGGTGAGGGTCCCTACTTAAGATAAGCCTGCCTGTTTTTAGGAGTTCACAGAAATAATCCTGGAGCTGTAGATATTTCAAAAACAAGCCAGGGAAGAAGGCACTGCCCTTGACGTGTCACTCCAGTGGAAGAGAGGGGTCCGCAGCAGCCCTCTTCACTCAGGCATCGGAGGCCACTGGCCTTGCAGAGATCCTGGTTCAAGTGGGGCTAGGACTAGACGGGGAGGGGGGGTAGCAGTGGGTGGGCTAGAGGGAGGCAGTCTGAGGAGCTGACAGATGCATCGAGACGTCAATCTCCCAGGGTCTAAAAGGGTGAGGAGAGGACAACACGGCACAGTGCTCTAGAGCAAGGGCTCTCGAGTCTAAACAAACGTGGGTTCAAATACTCGCTTCGCCACGTATCATGTGTGGCCACAGAAAATGAACTCTACCTCTTAGAGGGTTCGGGTTCCTCCTCTACAAAATGAGGACAACAGACATGACATATGTGGGCACTCAGCAGGACCAACAGAGAGAAAGCACCACACACACCGCCTCGAGAGAGTGAGGGCTCAGGAGATGTTCTATTCATTACTGTATTACTCCTACTCTAGAAGGTGCCATTGTTGGTATTAGCACTGCAGATGCTGAAGCCAGACCCCCCACCTTAGGATTCGCTGAGTTGCCGGCTGCTTTCTGGAGACTGACACAAAGTGGTCTTCCCCCCAACCTCCCCTCTTGTAGCCTGGCCACTTGACTACCAAATGAGTAAAGGAATATAATGATCAGATCTGGTTCTTCTTGCTTCCAGAGAGCCTTCAAATCTAGTGGTTCACAACGTCAGCTTTACAACAGAAATACCTAGGACCTTTCCTGGTTTGTTCATGTTCTTTCTCTCCCTCTCTCTCTCTCTCTCAATAATATTTACAGCTTTAAGCCAACTAAGCTTTGAAAAGACAATTTGTTATGCAGCAGTAGATAACTAATACAACATTGTTAGAGTACCTGGATCACAGGCATGCATGAACACTTTTTAATTTAATTGGGGGGGGGGCAGGGGGAGGTAATTAGGTTTATTTATTTAACTTTTAAAGGAAGTACCAGGGGTTGAACCCAGGATCTCATGCATGTTAAGTATGTGCTCTAACACTTGAGCTATACCCTACCCCCATGCACGTACTCTTTTTAATCATGTGCATAGTTTGGAAAGATCAATTTTTTAAATTGAATTACAGTTCTCATACCATAAAATTCACCCCTTTAAAATAAGTAAGTTTTACTGTATTCACGAGATTGAACAACTATCATCACTATCCAATTCCAGAACGTTTTCCTCACCCCAGAACTGTTAGCAGTAACTCATTTCTCCTGCCCCCTAGCTCCTGACAACCACTAATCTACGTTCCATCGCTATGGATTTGCCTAATCTGGACATTTCATATGAATGGAATCATACAATATGTGGCCTTCTTTGCCTGCCTTCTTTCATTCAGCATGTTTTCAAAGTTTGTTCACATTGTAGCCGATGTCAGTATCTTACTCCTTTTTGCCTGAATATTCCATTATGTGGACATATCATATTTTGTTTACCCATTCATAAGTTGATGGACATTTGGCTTACTTCTACCTTTGCCATTACATACATCTGCTTCTATGAGTAATGCCGCTACAAACGTTTACGTACAAATTTTTGTGTAGATGTATGTTCCTAGTTCTCTTGGGTATAAACCTAGGAGTGTAATTACTAGGTCATATGGTAACTTTGTGTTTAATCACTTGAGGACCTGATAGACTGTTTTCTAAACAGTCTGCACCATTTTACATTCCCACCAGCAATGGATGACTCCAAATTCTCCACATCCTTGTCAACACTTGTTACTACCTGACTTCTTGAGTATAGCCATCCTAGTGGTTGTGAGGTGGTATCTCACTGTGGTTTTGATTTGCATTTCCCTAACAACATTTTCTAATTGGAGAAATGTCTATTCTAGCCCTCTGCCCATTTTTAACTGGGTTATTTGTCTTTTCATTGTTGCATTGTGAGAGTTCTTATATATTCTGGATACTTGACCCTTATCAGATGTATGGTCTGCAAATATTATCTCCCACTCTGAGGGAAGACAATAAATGTATGGGACTGGAGAGCTTCTCAAATATGCCTGAACTTCACCACCCCAGGACAAATGAATCAGATTCCCTGGAGGTGGTCCTGAATAACAATATTTCACAAAGCTCGGCAGGTGAGTCTAACATAAAGCCAGCGTTGACAACCACCACTCAAATCTAAGTGGATAGCCTCTGAACACCTCCAGTTGCCTCTTGACAAACTGCAACCTCCAAGCCTGGAACTTCTGGTCTGAGGCACCTCCCAGATTGATGGATTCACTCACTCCCTCATCCAGGACGCACTGAGCCTCAGTAGAGGCCAAAAATTCTAAAAATGAGGGAACTGAGGCCTAGGTAGAATCAGGAAGCCCTTGCCACTGCATTTGTTAGACTGGACAAGACCCTTGGAACTAAAAGAAACAGAGAAGCAGGGTATAGGCAGTCCAGGGTAAAAAGGTGTCCCAGTCTGAGCTCTCCTCTGTTCTCAAACAGACCTTTCCAGAACCACCTCACACATGGAAAACCAAAAAAACACACCCAAAGCTACTCAGATTACATTCCAATAACTGGGTCCTCCCCCTACACAGAATCCATCCTGAGATAAGGGTCAGAACCACAGGCAGGTGGGGCCCACAGGGCAGAGGCAGGAGGCAGTACTCCACTTCCTTGTAAGCAGGAAGAGGAGATGGGTAAGGTCTACCTTGAAATAGCTACCTTTAAGAGAAAACTTCCACTCCCAAAAGGCCATTTTTAAATTAGGGCAGCAGCCGAGGCTGGGGCTCTGCTCTCCGTCTCCTATGGCCCCATCTGGCATTTTGCTGTTAAACAATCAGGCACAGGGGACCCTTCACCTGGAGAACAGGGAGCCTGAGCTACAAAAACCCCATTTATTTTCAATGGCTTACAGTTGAGCTCAGGTTTCGGGATTGGGAGGGGAGATTAAAGATCGTCTGGTTTAAACTTTGATCCTTCAAAACGATAGCCAAGTAAGCCAACTCTGGCCTTGAGACTGTGAGGCTTGGACTCGTAACAGGTGCCTAAGAGGACCAGTCTTTAGAATGAATATTTAGCCTGGACAAATCCGCCCATGGACTGGTTCCAGAGAACAGGTGTTTGGCATTTGGGAAGAAAAGGTCAGAGGGGGCACTGATGGGACTCGAGTGTCCGTGGGAAAAGTGCTACTTCTGCCCTGAGCCACTGTGGCCCACCCCTGGAACTCCCCAAAAGAACTGAGAGGTGTAAAAAGTGCCACAGGCCAGGGGCATCTGAAGGCAGCACAAACACTCCCGTTTCCCCCTCTGCTCGCCTCCTAGCGGACAGCTTGTTTTCTGCTGCAATTTACATGGTCCACAAACTAGGCCTTGCTGGCAGCAGGACAACCGTGCCAGGCCCTGGAGAGATCTCTAACAGCAGAGCGGGTGTCGCCTTTGACAACTGAGACTCCTCCTCAGTGATCCTTTTCCTTTTTCCTGTTTTGATATGTTCTGATTCATCAGTCGGCCGGGTCAGGTCAGAGGCCTTCTCCTACTTCAGTGAAAAGTAGGGAGGGGTGTGTGGGGGTGGGCAACAAGGAAATCTACTCTTGACATACGGGGTTGGGGGGATGGAGCCCAGGCCAGCCCTCACAGACGCACACTTGTTCCGTGTGTACTCTGTCCCACTGGCTGCCCACTCTGAGCCTGAGCAAAAGACGATCCCCTTGAGGAGCACGGTGAGTTTGGAGGCTGAAAGAATATTGGGTGTTTATCTGCATAATCAAGTCCCCTCATCTCTGAGTGGACCAGCACTGGCAGGGGGCCCGCAGAGGTGCTGGGTGCCCATCAGCCTGTGCCTTCTGCTGAGGCTCAGCACGTACTGGATGAGGGAGTGAGTGAATCCATCAATCTGGGAGATGCCTCAGACCAGAAGTTCCAGGCTTGGAGTTTGCAGTTTGCCAAGAGGCAACTGGAGGTGTTCAGAGGCTATCCACTTAGCCTCGTGTAAGCTGGCGCTGGCTCTACTTCCTGGCATGGTACTAGGGTGGTGCCTGGGGGGGTGCTGGGAGGGGGGCACCATTTCTGTGGGTTAAGAAATCACTCCGGATTTGGAGCCTCTCTTTTTTTTCTCTACCATAATCACTCCATCTTAGACCCCTTGGACACATGAGATGGACAATTTTAACAGTGTCTTAGGAAGATTTAAAAAGGAAAAACCAAAATAAGGTTCTATAGCCAAAGGGTAATTATAGGATTGGGAGGAACCAGCAAAGAGAGCCTGAAACCTCTGACTCATAATTGTTCTATTAAAAATGGTGAAACCGTTTGCCCTGGCAGAGTGACAGGGCTAGACTCTCACCCTGGCTCGCCCAACCTACAGGCCTTCCTGGGGCTGGTACTAAGGCCTGGCTAAACCACACAGCAGTCATAAGGAGCAGCTGTCTCCAGCAGCAGTGTGACGTCAGAGGAGACAGGGGCCCCTGCCGCTCTTGCTCTCAGGCAGAGCTGACTCCTGGCCATGTAACAACAGAGGAGTGGCTTGCTCTGTATGTGTGTGGGTGTGGAGGGAGGAGGGAGGAGGGAGGAGGGAGGGGACCGGGGTGCCATTGTGAAGCTGTGGGTTCGGTTTTCCAGGGAGGGACTCCGAGAACCAGCTTAATCTGCCCTATTAAAGCTACTAAGGGGCGGCGCCTCAAAGGAAAAGAGCAGAGGTGTTTTTATGATTGGGTGGGGCATATCGTGACATAATTGTACAAATGACTCACATTTATTGAGCACTTACTGTGTACCAGGACTTGTTCTGAGTGCTGTTTTACAGATAAGCGATCCGCTCGTGGCCACACAGCTGGAAGGTGTCAGAGCTGGTGCCCACACTGTCTCCTACCCAACCTCAAGTCTGGCCAAGGTTGCTTTTCTGGTTTTCTGGTTCTCCCTTTGTCAGGCCCCATGGAAGGCGCCTCACAGAGTTTCTCTCATTTGACCTTCTTTAAGGAAGACACAAAACCAAACAGTCCTGGAGACCCTTGGCAAATTCCAACCTCCTCCAGGGCCACCAGGGCCACCAGTGAGGCAGGCCTAGCCCAGAGCTGCAGGGTGAGTCATGGGAGAGGGCGGGCAAGTCAGGTGACCCAGCAAGAATCAGAGCTATGCTGAGGTGGCCTGGTTACCTTGACGTTCCTGTGATTCTGCCAAGGTAAAAAGTAACCAGAGGAGTTTGCCTTACATGGGCACAATGACAGATTTCAACTCCACAGCGTGTTAACTGACCCTGTATCAAATCCGTTCCCAGACTGCACAGGAGACGCCCGATAAAGTTGCTCTGATAATATAGGAAAAAACAATTTATGACGGGCTATCACCGGTGACTCACAAAACAAAGGTGCAGCCCAACTGTCTCTGTGTGCTTTTTAGAGAAGGAGAGGGAAAGGTTGGTGACTCCCAGGCCGAGTGGCTGTGTCACTCTCTTCCCGACAGGACTCGTGGCAGGGAAGGCCTGGCTTTGACCCTTTCCTCTGTTCATAGGGCCTGGCTCAAGGCAGAGCCTGGAGGAAATCAATTTCAGGCTGGAGCAGAACAGCAAGTCCTGTGTTCAGAGAGCCCTGACCACCTGCTTTCTCCCAGAGGAGCCCAAACAAGGAGAGGTAGGCGCTGGGCTGGAGGCTTAGGGGACAAAACGGTTAGGTCTGAGTGCCCCGACACTGCATGAGAACCAAAGACCCCGCTTAGGCCTCAGGATTCCAGAAAGTCATCCCAGCGTGGGTCCAAAATGCTGGGTTCAGATCCCTCCTCCCCGGCAGCCCCAGCTCCCAGAAGCGGGAGACTCACTGCTCTGAGCCTCTCCCAAACTTCATTCACTCATTTCAATTTAAAATGTATTGGGCTTCTACCACATACCACCAACTACTCTGAGCACTGAGGTTAAACGAACATCCCTGCCCTCATGAAGTTTTACATTCTAGTGGAAGAGACATTACATAAAAAAGACAATTAGATGGTGGTGGTACAGTAAGACAGGGTAACCTGAAAGAGAGTAACTGGCGGAGGGGGACAGCCGGGGAGGGAATCAAGTTCAGCCAGTCAAGGAAGATCTCTCTGTGAAGATCTCTCTGTCTGAGTCTGAACCAGTAGAAAGAGCCAATCAGCTGACAGCAGGAGGGAGATCATTCTAGGAGGAGAGACCCCAGGCAGAAGGGGCCTGGTGGGCATGGCCTAAGCAGAGGGAGCCCAGAGGAAGTACAGGAGGGGTGGTTCACATAAAGCCTTATTCTGAGAGCAGCAGGAAGCCGTAGCAGGGTGTCATGGGGTGTAGTAGCATGACTAGGTTTATGGTGACCATGGGGATGGCAGGCTTACCGCAGTGAAGATGGAGAGAACTCTGAAGGCAGAGCTGCTAGGACATGCTGCCCTTTGTCAAAGCCTCTTCTGCTACAGAACCAGGAGGGGACCATTATCCCACATAGTAGGGAGCTGCATCCAATGTACAGACCCAGGACTGACCCCTTCACCCCTAGCCATCTTTAGAAACACACAGGCCCGAGAGTGAACCACAATGAACTTCACAAAGGGACAGCAGAATACATCTTTTGGCAGAGAAGTGGAAGTGATACCAAGGAGTGACTTTCAAACAGCATTCCCAAAAGATCTCTGCCTTGAGGGGTGCCAGGGGTCAGGGGTGCTGCTCCCTACTCAAATTTTACCTCAGCAACTACTTGATTTGTTTTATAATACGGCAGATCCGTGTGAGATTCAACTTGAAAAACAGTTGTGCCACTGAAAAACAGCACTGCTTTAAATCTTAAATCCTCCGTGCAAAATCTATTCCAAATGGTTGTAGCCCCTTCCACGGTAGCCCCTACATCCTGCCAGATGGAGGGGAGGACGGGGCTCTGCCAGGCCAAGCTATGGAAGGGGAGAGAGGAGTCTCTGGTTCCACTGACGTGAAACCCCAGCAGTCTCCTCCCCTGCTAAAGCCTTTGATCCTCTCTGCTCGGTGGGTGGGAGGCGGCTGGAGGAAGGCAGACACCACATGTGCTGCTGTTCCAGTCTGAGATGGCTGAGGCCTGCTCCCTTCTGTAAGGTGGGGCAACAAACAAAGGAAAGATAAGAAGGCCTGTATCCCAAAGTCCCCCCAGCATCTGGCCTGGAGCCCCTAGACAGAACCTCAGAAAGGCAGCCTGAATTCACACCAGAGCAGCCAGGGCGGGCAGCTGCTCCCCTTACCATAAATTTCTAGCTTCCACAGCATCCTGTCCTCTTGGACGAGAAAACAAAGGGGAAAAAAGGAAGAACTAGAGGCAGAAAGAATAAGAAATCCTCAGTTTACTTAACTAAACATCTACTAAGGTGAAACTGGCATTCAGGTAGCTTCCCATCTCCCGGAGGAACTGAGATTCAAGACAAGTAAAGAGAATCACAACCCAGGGTCTGGGGAGACGTATAGAACCTGACATTCCATCCTGGGGGAGCACAGGGCCTGGGTAGGGAGGGACACTGGTAAGCTAGTTACTGTAGGACAGTGTGATCCGAGGACAGCAGAGGTCAGGCGACACCTGATCCGGCTGTGGAAGAGGAGCACTATTCTGATACGTGGTGACCTGGGAAGAAGGTCATTCCACATAGCGGGAACATCAACAGCAAAAAACCCACAAACATGCAAGAGATGTTTGGGGAACCCCTAAAGGGAAGTGACAGGAGATGGTGTCAACTGGGGTCAGAAGGTAGAGAGGCCCAGGAACTCAGAACTTGTTCTCTGGGTAGCAAAAAGTTTCCTCAGAGTGACTTGGTTAGATACAAGTCTCAGAAAGATAACATTCATGGGGCCACTAAGGTGAAGTAGGAGACTGGAGTGAAGCCAGTTAGGAGGCTGCTGCGGGAGACCTGGACATGGTGTAACAGGGATGATGATGATGGAAGCCAACATCAGCGCACTTCCTGCGTGCCAAGCATGGTGCAAAGGGCACACAGTATTAACCCACTGAAGTCTCGCCACAAGCCTTGGAGACTGGTGTTATCTTCACAGAGTGGTTAAGGCATTTCCCCAAAGTCACACAGCTCAAGGTAGCAAGTGGCCGCACTGCAGTTCACACCCAGGTAGCCTGACCTCAGAATCTATACTTCTAAGCACTCACCACCTGGTCCTGAGTTAGGACAACAGCAGTGGCAAAGGAAAGGAGGAGGGGAAGGATTCTGAGAGATATTTGAGAGAAAGAGATAAGTAAAAATTTGGTGCCCATGACATGGTGAGAAGCCAGAAGATGATTCCAAAGTTTCTGACTTGATGTGGTAATGTTAAACCTGGGTACGCAGAACCTAGGGAGAGAGGCTCGGGAATGAGTTTGGCTTGGGACACACCAAGAGTGAAGTAGGTGCTGTACAATCAGTCAGTCGGTGTGCAGAATCTTACGTCTAAAACTCAGCAAAGAGGTCATTTTTTCCCACATGCATTCGCTCAGTCACTCATTCAAACATTTCCTGAGCTTCCCCTATGGTCAGGCCTGGTGCCGGTGCTGGGGAGATGAAGGGATGGGGGTAGAATAAGATAGAGTTTCTCCATGAAAGACCTCGAGTCTAACAGGGGACAGAGAGACATGCCAGTAGACAACTGCTCCAGAGTGTGAGAAGGAAGTCAGGACTAGAGACCTGGGAGTTGTTCACACTGGCGTGCGACTTAAGGCCAGAAGAAGGTGGGGAGGTAAAATCCTCCTGGGAAAAGGACATGGTGAGTTGCCCACATTTCAGAGGTGGGGAGAGGGAAAGGACTCACAGACAGGATGAGAAGGTGGAGAAGCAGAGAGAAGGTGATGTCAAGGAAGGCAAAGGGGAGGACTCTTTCTTTTCTTAAGACACGCTCAGAAGCATCCAGTATGATGGTGTGTGGTTTCTATCAAAAACACACATATTCATATCTACTAGAGAAACACATGGAAGCATTTATGGGTGATGTCTGGGGCCGTCTTTAAAATAGTCTGAGAGGACAGGGTGTTGGGAGAGGCTGATAAACAAGCTTGGCAAAATGTTGGAACTGTTGATGCTGGGTGATGGGTACACAAGGATTCTCTCTACTTTTGTGTATGTTCGTAAATGTGTGCGTGCGGAGGTGGTTTTTTCAAAGAATCATGCATTGCAGAGAGGTTGAGAAGAGAGGGCAGGGGCCAACACCTGCATCCTCAGCACCTAATACAGCACCTGGCACTTACGAGGTGCCAAGCACATGTTGATTACGCGGTGCTGCGCACACACCCTCAGGGGTGGTAATTAGCCAGTCTCCAGAGATCTTTGAGAGGGCAGGCCCAGGGGAGCTGTCGAGGCTGAGTTTTCGGGAAGTGAGGAGATGGAATCAGTGAGCAGAAGCTTACACATGTTTAAAAAGCACTAAGGCCAATATCCAAGCACATTTTTCCCCCAGGATAGAACCCAGCTGGTGGACCGTCCAGCACCACTGCTTTCCTACAAGACAGAGACAGACTGGATTGCTCAGTGGTAAAAGCTGAGCTTCTCCCCCACCCCACCCCCATTCCCAGCTTCAGATTCCCAAGAAGTTCCCCGTGTTCCCCTCCTCTCATTACCCAGCAAAGGCTGCTGGGCAAATGGGTCCTTTTCAAAGGCATATCAGAGTACACCTTACTATCGTCACACGAACAAGCCATCTCTTTCTTGCTTTTCTCCTCTCCAGCAGAACAAAGTTGCATTTTAATGCAGAAACAGTCTCAGGTTTTGTCTTCCGAACAGAGAGAAGGTCCCAAGGGCCTGGACTTGGAACACACAGTGGCTGGTTCCCCAGCATCGCTCACACCTATGGTGAAGGAGGTGTGGAGGGGTGTGGCGGACACAGCCCAAGGCCAGGCGCAACAGCAGAGACAGGGCAGCCATGTCATTCTAGGCCCCAAGGCCTGGAGAGCATCAAGGAGCTATCAAATTCCGCTCAACCACAACATTTAGCCTCTATCTTTCTCGAGATTTTCCAGAGCACTGACTTCTCTGCCAATGCCCCATAAATAACAATGGCCACCAAAGATAGCCCAGACTGCTTCTTTTCCTGGTACCGCACATCTCCAGGCTCAGCTCGGGACACAGAGACCAATGGGCTGCCCCTGAGCACAACATGACAGTGAGCTGGGTTTCAGGAAGGTGGCCAGCCAACTAAACCACAGGGCTGTGTTTCTATGTTTGTAGCTATCCCAAGAAACAAAACACTTTATTGTCTCTTACTATACTAAGCTAATTTGACCTATAGGTAGCAATTTCTGTATAAAAGGGAAAAGTTAAAAAAGGAAAAATTTAAAAAGGTCTCCCTGCATTTAGCCATATGTCTCATTTTGAGGGCAGGGGACTTCTTTTATGCTGTGACCCAGATGCCTAGACCAGTGCCTGGCACACAACGCATGAACACCTAACTTTGTAAGTACGTGCACAAAATGGGATGAATTCTGTCCTAATGTTTCCCCCACTCTCCAGGTGAGTGATGTCTTCCCTCCTCCCTTCCCCACCTGAAAAGCATCCTGTTTGTGTCTCGGAACTGGTGGGCACTGATGCAGAACTCTGCCAGGACAGCTGTCTGGCCCACTGGGTCTGGAAGTGTCCTGAGGGAGGACGTCTTATGACCTTCCAGAGTGCACAGCTTAGCGGATGGCCAGCTTTTAGATGGGACTCAACTGGCCTGCAGAGGTGACCTGGGTCTGGAGAGTGACAATGCCTACTTTCTCAGAGGGACTGAGGGTGGTCAGTCTTTATCCCTAACACCATGCTGTTCCACGGAAGGTACTCAAACCAGTGGGTGAACAGATGAGTGGCATGTCCATTCTACCTGCCTGATTGGCTATTTATCTATTCATTCCATAAATATATATTTATCAGAGTACCTTTATTTGTCAGACATTGTCCCACATGCTAAGGACCCAGCAATGGTCAAAAGAGATTCCGTCTCTACTTTCATGGCCCTCACAGTCTCATGGCAGGGTGGAGAGAGCAAAGGATGGTTAGAGTTAAAAGGAAAAGTGGAGGTGACAGATGTGTGCCTTAGACAGGGACCTCACCTAGGCTGGAGGGGTCAGGCACGACTTGCAGACAAACAGTGGAGTATAAACACAGATCTACAGAATTAGGAAGAGCTGGGTAGGCATTTGGCAAGGGTTCCACAGGTAGGGAAGAGCATAGAGCAGAGAGGCAGCTGGGGAGCCTGGAGTACGCTGATTCACTGGGCAGGGGAGAGAGATGAAGCTGGAGAGGAAAGAACAGATCCCACAGGGCCCAGTGGGCTTCCAGATTAGATTCCAAGGCAAAGGATATTGATGAAGAGTTCGAGCAGGATATTACCTGGCTCCCAGGTGGAGAATGAATCAGAGGGGGCCAGAGGCTGTTGCTCAAGCTTCAGCATCAGTGCTGAGGCCACACTGGTTATGCTCCTGCAAAGGGACAGTGAGGCTGCTTCAGGAAAGCCGGTGGGACCTCAAGGCTTCCTGAGATGAAAAGCTACAACTCGGGCCTTTCCGGGCTCGTCTGTAGTAAAGAACGAAGGGCTGCCTGTTTACCTTCCACATCCGGCCCCAGAGACCCTGCCCTGGTGGAAGGCTTCCCAGAGGGAAGGACACATGTGGAGTTCTGCAGGACACATAATAATACCTCATCTGGCCTCCTGAGAGGCACGGCGGGGCGCACTCTGGCCTACTTGCAGGACACTGCTGTACAAAGCACTCGGCTTTTCCTGGCTTCGTTCTCTCACCCAGGGTCTGCCCCTAAACCACAGGGGCTCCACCCCTACCCTGGGTCTGAGATAACTGGGGATGAGTAAGAGATTGTTGCCTCTTTCTAGGAACCTTACTTCCAGGCCCCCTTAAATGCTTGATGCTTCCATATCTAGCAGCTGAACTTGTTGGATCTCAGGGTCAATCTTCAATGAGCAGCTGGTTTCAAATTAAACATCATAAGGCAGCTCTATTGTTTTAGTTCTTTGGTTGCAGTTTCCTAGTTGAAGAAAGGCTCCCTGGTCCCCTCACTCCCCCAACCCATCACCCCTGTTGGGACTCCAGATTCCACAGGATGAGACCTCAGAAAGACTTCATCCCAACCCAGCAGGCAGAGTAATAATTAAAAGAGCCACCAGGTACTGATCTCTTCAACATGCCAGGCATGCCCCACGCCAGCACCTTACTGAATCCTGACAACCCTGAGATCAATATGTTACTGATCCCCTTTTGTAGATGAGGAAACCGAGGCTTCCTTGTCCAAGGTCCCCCGGGCAGGAAGTACAGGGCCAGGGCCAGGGCCAGCATGTGGGTCTCTCTGGCTTCACAGCCTGCGTTTATAAGAAGCCGAGTCTAGAGCCTCCAATGCAGGAGAGAGCTGGGGAGCACAGGTGGGTCCAGCTCTGGACTCTTCTCGGCCTGGCTGTGCACCACAGGAGCCCCTGCTTCCAGGACCCGTTCTCTCTCTGTTACGTGGCCTCTTGATTGAGCGATGAAGAGTTGGGCCCATCCAGCTGACCTTTCATCACAAAACCCTCGGGTAGCGGCTGAAACCTCTGCCCAGCACCTCATCAGCCAAAGTGCACATGATAGCAAAATGGACTTGAGCCTTGATGGCTGGAGGCCTCTACTGTCAGACAGAAGGAACGTGGCTCGAGATGTTCACAAAGATCCTCCCTCTTGAGAATTCTAGGCTTATTAAAAAGCAACAAAGTTAAGAAAGTGACACCCAAGTCAGGGTGGCCGTACTCTCATCATATGCTTTTCAGACCAGGATTAATTCTTTGGCTGGTTTTAGACCTTCAATTTCAAAAATATCTAGTTTGTGCTTGTCTACAAAGGAATGCAGCTGGGCACCTCCCACCAGCGCACAGAAAACAACTCCTACTGCCATCACCTGTTCTTTGAGGCCAGCCCATATATAGGCAGACTGCACCCAGAGGGTTTGGCCAGAGCGCTAAGTCGACTCCCCAGCTCCAAACCACCATTTAGACAGGCTCCACAGACACACTGGTCAGTCAAATGCCTATCTCCAATCTAAGAAGCCACGGTAAAGGTGAAAGGCACAACTCCAGCTGCTGAAGCAGGGCTATCACCACCTCTATCCTCTTGCCATACCCCATCCTGCAGGACCTAAGTGATAGGTGCTTTGATGTCATTGCATGCCTGAAGTCCAAGGATCACCACGAGCCCTTGAATCTTACTACCAGGGGTATAATGTCAGAGAGGAGAGAACCAATCACTCAGCCCTGACATGGGAAAAAACCTAAAAGGAGAAGGTTTGACTCTTGGCTCTGTCACTTATTGGCTGAATGACCTTGGTTGGGCAAGTCACATAACCTCTCAGAACCTCAGTCTCTTCATCTGTAAAGTGGGGATAAAAATACAAGGCTGCTGTGATGATACGCTTAAGGAATATATTTTAAAGTGCTATACGCTTTACCAGCAATAAAAAAGGACATACTTCCATTGTGTTCCACTTGACTGGGAGCCCCATGAGGGCAGGGATGGTTCTGTGTTTCACAGCTATATACCCAGAGCCTAAAACAGTGACTGGCATGAAGTAAATATCTGTGGACTCAATGCTTTCTCGTTCATCCAGGAGAAAATCCAAGGTCCTCACCGGAGGCACATTCTGGCCGCCGTCACCTTTCTGACCTCACCTCACACACCACCCTCCCCAGCAGCCCTGGTCTCATTCCATTTCTCTCCTCCCCATGCTTCTCAGGTCCACCTGCCGGGGCACTCTTCTCCCACGGTGGCCTCTGCTTACCTTCCTGGCCTCACTTCTGTGTTGCCACCCCAGAAAGGGCTCCCCAGTGGCTGCTGCTCAATCTGCAGCAAATTCCCCACTGTGCCCTCTAAAGAGCTCTGCTCTTTTCCTTCATAAAAATGATCACAATTTGGAGCACTACATGTTTGGGGGTTTCCTGTTGTTGATGCTGGTGTTTAGTGCCTATCTTCCCCAGTGGGCTATAAGCTCTGAGAGAGAACAGAAAGGACTATTTCATTCACATCTCTGTACCCAGTACCTTATTTATGGCATGTACTGGATAAACGCTCAGTGAATGCTGAATGGATGGATGACACCATCTTCTTCATCAATCACGCTGGGATCAATTATTGAAAACCAGTGAGAGGGTGTCTCTCCCTTATCAGTCTGTTGCTCTACCTGTCCCTTCCCCTCCATAATTCATTTCCTTCTCCCTCCATACATTCCAAATTCAACTAAAAAGGACATAGGCGGAGGGTATAGCTCAAGTAGTAGAGCGCATGCTTAGCATGCATGAGGTCCTGGGTTCAATCCCCAGCACCTCCTCTAAGAATAAATAAGTAAACCTAATCACTCCCCCCATCAAAAAAATGGGGGGGGGGGACACAAATCAAAAAACACACCCTCACGTAACAAACTCCCTTATGTGCCCCATACTGCTGGCAAAGAAGCCCACTTATGAGCACTCCTACTGCTCTGGTCTCTACCTAGCTGTAAACTGCCAATCTGTGGCACGCTGGAAACTTTCTCATCCCAAACCCTGTGGCACAGTGAGAGTCCTGCTGGAATAATTTGATAGGCCAGCCAGGGCAATAAAGAATCCTCCACCCAGCTGTCTTCCTGGGTGGAAAGCCCTTTCCCTTGCAGAGAGAGTTTCCATCCACAGAGAGGCAGTGAGCAATGCAAAGCATTACAACCATTTTTCCTCCAGCTATTTCTAGGCACACAAATAACATCTAAGGATTCAAGGCCAGCTTGAGAAAACAATTGAGCCAGGAAATACTCAAACCAGTGAGGAGGCAACAGAGCCCAAAAAAGTTGAGAGCAATGCCTTTATGGGGAGTTTCCTGGCTTTTCCCTGACAGACAGCTCCAAATGAAAAGTTTGATAAGGATCTTTTTCTGTGGGGCCATTAATCCAGTAAACAGGGGACTTAATTAGAGCATAGAAAAAAAAATTGCATGGATTTTTCAGGGGTAAGTGTCAAATTTTTATTTTTCAAAAGTCAACAGATTTATTGCACACCAAGTATATCCCACTTTTCTGAAATCCATCAACTCTCTCATCAGTAATTAGTGCTGTGTCCTGCTTTTTCCTTCTACACAGATCTTAGAATTGATCTCTTTCACAAAACCTGGACTGCCAATATCTATCAGAATTCAAATTTAGTTGATCAATCCCAAGTAAGTATTTCTATACAACTGCCCCTTGGGTGCAAAATTTGAACTGGTAGTTCATTTTGAAGGTTGGCATTGTTCACCAGGTTATTGTGTGTGCAGAACAGCTGCCTTTGTATGAAAGTTGTTTGGGGCCTTCTAAAACAAAAACAAATGAAAAAAAAACTTTCCACTATTTTTGTTCACAGAAACATGGAGCCAGATCCTAAATACGTATACATGGTGAGAGGAATTTTGAGGAGCCAACTATTTTATCTACGCTAATGGGAAGAATGGAAGAGTCCGGGGATGGAAAACCACAGATAGGGCCCTTTTATTGCCATTCGTTTCAACCACTTTTATCAGAGCTGTCACCAAGGAGCAAAAATGGGTTTTCTCCTTCCCAGTAAGAGGATTAAGCAGCAGCAATCCAGTCAAGAGGAAAGAAGGAACCAAAAGAGAGGCAGACATAGGATCAAGACCATGCAAATATCTAAGGTCAGAGGTCATAAATGGGTAGCTCTGGGGGGGCAAATAGGCCCCATTTTGTATGGCCAGCAGGTTTGCGGTGGGTTTTTTTTTTAAAGCTGAATTAATTGCCCCATAAAACATGGGATTTCCAAATTTTTGGAAAATAAAGTCCCAGGCCCTCATTCTCTCCTGGCCACGATTAGCTGAAGCTGAGTAGTAGCTGCCCATGTCTCTACCCAGGGATTTCACTGGTTTTTGTTGCCTGCCCTATGATAACCCAGGACCGCAGCCTCTCAGCTCCAGAAGAAAGCCAGGAGCACTCATATCCATTCCCCTCATAGTGGCCCAAATGACAGGGCCACCCACCTGAGTGACAAGCTACATGCCAGGACAGAGCCAGCCCTGTCCTCTCTACTCCTGAAAGGGGACTGAGGGCAAAACTGCCCTAGCTCAGCTTCCAGCCTCCTTTGACCACCCTCCTCAATCATGCCATCTCCTACACTCCCACAGCCAGCCTGAAATCTCAGGTGGGGGTCAAGGGTGTTATGTGGTACTCAACTCCACTGAGTGGAAACACTAAATTTCCTGGGGAATCTAGGAGACATGCTTTCCAGACACCCTACCCAAATGATGGGGCAGGGAGGTGGGGCAAATGGAGGTGGGGCAAATGGAGGAGAAGGGTATAGTCAGGAAATGTTAGGAACATCAGATATGCCGGCTCTGTGGAGCCCTGCAGGAAGGACCCCCTTCGGTGGCCAACATTTTCCAATTGATGCTGAGAGTGAAGAGCTATTCCCACTAAAGATCAGAAAAGTACTGGAGTTTCCATATATTGAAGGTCAAACCTTGAGAATTCTGGCTGGGCCACAATTACCTCCCCCTCCTTCCCTCCACTCTTGCCTCAAGATACCTAATAAGCCAATGAGCCAAGAGGCGATTTCCAAAGTGTCCCCAACGAACAAAATCCCAGGGCTGCACCCATGGGGTGTCAGCACTGGTGCTGTTACCAGCCCTTCAAAAATTGGTGCTAACCTCACCAACTTCCTGAGGCGACACCAGGCTCAGCTTCCTGGCAGTTACCACAAAACTGTGGCTCTAAGTGCACAGGGCAGCTCCGGAACCAAGCAGCAGCTCCAGCAATCCAAGGGCAGCCATCTCCCCAGGCAATGGTTGTAGCTTCTGCCACCACCCCCACCAGCTCCTCCCCAGCTGCCTCATATACACATCCCCTCTAAGTTAAAAACAGCAGGTCTGCAGCTTCCAGACTAGGCCCCTGTCCGTTCACTCCAGCCTAGAATGGACCGCCTAAGCTTTTCCCACATAGAAATTCTTAAGACATCATTGATGTGGGACACCTGCAAACTCTAGTTTCCTTGGCCAAGAGATGCATCTCTTTTGCCTACATCTATCATCTCTTTCCAGCAACATGTCCCAAGCCAGGATAGCTGGATCCAAGAAAAGCTGGATCCCAAGGTGACTCCTCAGTCCTGGGGAACCTATGAAACCACCACACCAAAAACCAAACACTCAGGACTCACCTGGAGGTCGATTTATGAGAGGTGGCCTGAACATCTGAACTCCCAGACACATAAGGCATGCTGGGAAGATCCTTTCTGAACCCAGGAAGGCAATGACAACGGGCCTATTTAGGTTAGACTGCAAACTCATTTAACCTACTGTCCACCCTTTCAGAATGTAGCTGCTATGAGGACAGCAGCTAGGTTAGTTTTCTTTCTTGCTCTGTCTCTAAAGCTAACACTGTCAATGTCTGGGGAAATGTCAGTTGAGTTTAAAAAAAAAAAAAAAAGAATACTAACAGATCACAGGATGTGAACCACAGGAAACTTACATGGCCCTCTCTTATTCAATCCTCATACTTCCTCCTAAAGTTGTTAGGATGTTTTTTAAGGAGGAGAGAGTACAGGAGGGGCACTAAACTGTATCCTGATCCTGCATTAGCATTTCAAAGGTTTCAGCAAGAAACCGAACTGTGCAAAGCATGAAACGGGACACTGTATTACAACTCCTTCTGAGTAGATCACCCGTGGGTTATTTAGAATTCTAAGGAACAGGCACCTCAAAAGACATAACCCTCCTTAGCCAGGCCTGGATCTCCTTATGACTGCCTTCTGCCATATAAATAGTAAGCCAGCTTGCATATTTTGCATTAATGTCTTCATGCAGGGCTGGCTTGAGTTTATTTTTGTTGCTTTCATTTTAAGACTGTGTTTATGCCTCTCTGTTAGACTTTCAGCCAGAAGAAAAATGACAAGACACAAAGCTTGTCCTTATTTTCAGAGGTGCTCCAGATGCTTCCTGGAGGCCATGGGAAGATTAGCAGCACATAGGTACCAACCCTCTGGCAATGGGTGGTTTTCCAAAATGGTTTTTGTGGAAGAAGCAGATACATTAAACCAGTCCTGTGTCTCCATTTCCACACTTCTTAACAATGGAGACTCTGGTCCTCAGAAAAGCAGCAGCAAGCACTTACCCAGTGCTTAACTCAGCACCCTGCCTTGTGGGCCACAAATCCCAGACTGTAACAGCCAGTTACCCAAGAAAGCACTAAACGAGGAATGGCTCAGAAAAGGCTGTCTCTGAAAAAGCAGCAGCATTTTGAGGAGCAAAAATAGTAAGAGAATTTTTTTTTAACTTGGAGAAACAAGGAAAGTTGAACCTAGCTAAGAATATTTCAAAGACCCCCAATTGTGATTTGTCTCCTGCCCAGATTTTCAATTGACTTGCCTCTTCCAGAGACAGCCACACACACACACACACACACACACACATATCTAATCCCACCAACCCTCCTCCCCCAAGGCCAGGCTTGGTGGTGACAGCTATGAACAATGACATCACCCCAGGTTTGCCTCTTTGGCAGGGTCACCAATATTGTTTGGAGTGAATTTCCTGTAAAGGCTCTTAAGGCAGGAAACTAGTCCTGTGCCTTGAGTCCCCCGCCTGTTCTAAGCCATCCTGTCAAGTTGAAACAAAGGCTTTTTGTGTTTTTCCTTTAAAAAAAAAAAACAGAAAAAAACCCTTCCCTGCACTTTTAATGAGCACCTTAATTACAGCTAAAGAATTAGATATATTTACGGATGACCTCATGCCTGCTGATAATTAGCAATTTGAAAGACCTGGCACATCCTTAGACCTGGTTCCTTCCCCTTCATCCCCTCCCCGAAGCGTTCAGGTTAATTACTAAGCTTGACCTTCCAAAACAAAGTAGGTCTGGCCCAGTCAGCCCTCCTCCTCCAGGGCTCCCCAACAGAGAGAGGGGCCTGTCCCTTCTCCTCCTCCAAGGAGAGAGTGGAGAATGGAAACTGTGTCGTCAGAGAGGGTTGATTTGCCTGGGATAATGATGTAGGAGGGGTGACAGGTTTCGGAGGAAGGGGCACTCTAAGTGTCGACAAGTTTTAATTAACGCCAGGGCTAATTTAACCCTGGCACAGTGGAGGGGAAGAACACTGCTCATCTCAGAGGCAGAAAGGGTTGGGATCTGCAGAGTCCCGGCTGCAGTGGTGGGCAGAGGGAGGTGTCTCCGAGGGGACTCCTGGCGTGTTTCATGTCCTTCCGGCATGCGAACCCCAAGTGGGGGTGCAGCTGATTCGGGCTGTTACTCTCCAAGCACTTTTGTGTGTTGAGAGGGATGTTAACTGGCTGATGTGGAAAGCGCAAACCAGGTGGCCCTCCTGCAGGGTTCCGCCTGCTGCCAACAATGGGCAGCTCCTGAAAATGGCTGCCCCCACCCCCCATCCCCTCCAGTCAGTTGTCGCTCCCGTTGTAACATTTTCCAAATTTGTGGCGGGCCTGCGCCCTGTTAGGGGAGAGGCTGGGAGGCGGACATTCTCCTCATTCTTTTGCCTTATTAGGTTGTGGATTTGATTGCTTTTCGGGGGGATAGGGGCTAAGCTGAGGAATGGCATCAGGAAGTGACCTCAGGAAGGGGGGTGCGGGGCAGGAGGAAGGCGGAAAAGAGGATGGAGCCGCAGGCGTGAGAAGCACCAGGGAAGGAGGCATGGCTTCCCTCGGACCCCTAGAAGGTCCCATATTCTGGGCCAGCAGCTGGGCACAGGCTCCTGCACACCTCCAGGCCCTGTCTGCCTGCATTTCTGGGCAGTTATTTTGGGGGTTATCAGTGGGAAGCTGCTCTTTCTACATCATTACCAGTCGAAAGGAGGCCGCCTGACTCGAGGCTGTGGGTTGTTTCTAACTTGAGTTGATAAGGTTTTTTTCTTTCTTTCGTTTTCCTTTGGAGGAAAGGGGACAGGGAAGGAAGGGGACAAGGAAACCTGGGGAAGAGCACCTTGGCTGACCTCAACTTAGTAACAAGCTGAGCTACTCACGAAAAAGCCTTGCTGGCACTGCCTGTGCCTCATCCAGACACAAAACTGTTCAGGGCTTGCAACTCGGAAGCAAGAAGCCCCGTCCCGGGTAATGAGGCCCAGATGGACCCAGAGGCTGGGGAGAGGGCTTCGTCATGTCACTTGCAGCTCAAGTTTGGGCTGCCACTTGGCAGTGGATGCTGCTTTGAAGTGGCTGGCTGGGTTTAGGGTTCAGAGCTCCCTAGGGGAGGACTTTTGGAAAGGGGTATACATTTTGGTTTTCCACTGAGCTGCACGTTTCAGTGGACCCTTTCAACTCCTTTGAAGAGGAGACGCAAGCTGCAGACCCCACTTGGATGTAGGACCATGAGCTGCTGAAGAATTTTCAGAAGCTACATTTATCGAACACTAACAATGTGCCAGGGGCTTCATACACACTATTTCATCTTAGAATCATCCTGTGAGGTAGGACAATGGCCCTTTTCAAAGGAGGACACTGAGGTTTAACTCCTGTCACTTGCCCACAGTCACACAGCCAGTAGGTGAAGGAGATGGGTGTGGAACACAGTTCTGTCTCCCTGTAAAGGCTGTGCTCTGACCCTCCTCCCACCCAACACCTCTCACTACCTCCTGGTTCTGTCGCCAGAACCAAGCTTGCAGACCAGGAGCACCCTCCCACTGGAGCTTCAGTGCTCTCAACACCCCCTCCTGGCTTGCAGCTGCTTGAGCCAGGAGACAGCCTGGATCCCAGTGACATCTGAGCCGCCTCCTATCGTCTGGTGGGTAGGCTGGGTGCTATCGGCTAACCCACCAGTGGCTGAGCAAGCATCTCCTCCCAGAGCCTGGGTTCATGCAACCAACTTTCTGACCCTGAATGTTCTGCAAAACTTCTCCCCCAGAAACCTCTCCCAAAGTGTGGGTAGAGCAATGCATTCCCCAACTACAACTAATGAGCCCCAGGTTCTCTTCTTGAAGAATGTCCACCTCCCTAATATCTCTGCCTTTCAAAAGGGGGGAAAGAGGAGTGTCTTAAGGACTTCCAGGCAGGCCTGCCTGGAAGCCGTAACAAGCTGGGAAAGAAAACAGAAACTGACTCTGCTAACATCCTGCAGCACTCTCTTCCTAACAGTACAAGCAGTGCTTCAGTGCCCAAGCTATAGAGACCAGCTCGCCATCCTTACTAACACCACCAAATCCTTCCATGGCAATCCTACTGATCCCAGGCGGTATAAGAGATGAAGGCCAGGTTCTACTGGATGATTTCAGCCACTACTTGCATGAGCTGTGCTATGTCATGGCTCTCAAGCATCATCTGAGGCGAGAAAAAGACCAACCTGAAACCACATAAAGAAAGAGGCATGGGCCGGCTACCCCAACCTTATCTCACAGTGGGGCCAGAGTGCAACTCAAGTAGTGTCAATTTTGGGAAAGCAAATCACGGGTACTGCAGTATCTGAGTCACACACTTGGCCATGAGCATCTGAATGAGGTGGGTTTTTTTAAACACACTGGAGTATTTCCTGGGATGGGAACTCTTAAGTTCCACAAGCCAACTCTAAGACATTTATTTAAAGAAAAGAATAGCACCTGGAAGCTGAGCTTGGCAAGCAAGAATAAACTCTGAAGGCAGAACACTTCGAGGCAACCCTCATTCCAGGGACAGCACGTTAACTGTGGCATAGCAAACCAGCCGGCCTGCCAGGCGTTGACCCCATTCATTTCTGTGATCTCAACACAGAACAGCCATTCCCAGCTTTGAGTGTCATCTGGACTAGAAGGTGGTGGCAAGTATCAGAGACCCAGAGGGGCCGCGGCACCAGGCTTGAAGAGACCCTCGGACATAAGAAAGGGGGTCTCTCTCCCCTCTTTTCCTGTGCTCATTCTGGAGGGACCATGAGCAAGCTGAAAGCAAATGCCTCAGAAGGATTAGTCAGAGCAGACGCCCACCTGGGGAGGGGTCTGGCCTGCCCCCCACAGCCACAAAAGCCACAGGCCTGTGAATGGGTACGGACTGCAGACCTGGAGTCCTGCTATTCAGAGGTTCTAAGGCATGACTAAGATATACCGAACATGGTGCCTCAAATGTGAAACTCCCCAAAGACAAAGCTCACTGGGGAAAGGAACTGGTAGGACTGTTCATGAGAAGCAGCTAAGGAACGCTGTTCAAACTGCACATACGGGATCCCCTAATACTTGCCCCCAGAAACCTGCCCGCAGCCACACTCACCTCCTTTATGAAAGTTTCCATGACTGACCCCACCTGCCCTTATTCACCCCTTTCCTCTCCTGGGACACGGCTAGAGTGCTGTGGGCTTGTCCGTGTGCCGCTTAGTGTCCTCCTGAGGTCTCATGTGGCTTTGCTCTCGCCCCACCTACACCACGAGCTCCCTGAGAGCACGGGCCAGGTCTCCGGTTTCTCTCATCCCCTCAAAGGCTCGGTGTGGAGCTCCACTCTGCAGAGGGGCCCAGCACGAGGGCTGTCGTCTGGCCCTGGCGGTCATGTTTCCACCTGAGTGCTGGACTCCAGGGCCCATGAAGCCCCAACTCATGTTACACTAGATGCTGGTTGGCTGTAAAAAGCAGACCCACTTTGGTCAGCGGCCCCTAATTCTGCTACCCAAGTGATGACTGCTGAAGTCTCTCAAGAGACCTTCCAAGTTTTTACAGCATGATGGAAAGAGACAGCTCCCTGCCCCAAGAAAGCCTCTTCTATCTGCAGGAACAGCTTGGAGCAGGTACAGCTCAGCATAAATGCGTAATAAGCCACCCACCATGGAAACTTACAGCTGTTTCCCAAACGTGGGGTAGGACTCAATATGATCACATTTTCCACTCACCATAGCCTTTCTTCCCGCTTTTGAATTGGTTTTATAAAGGGGAAGTTTTATTTTTATATTTAAAGGGATAAGGATAAAAACACACACACTTATCTTTCCTCCTATACAGCTCCTTAAAAGATTTAACAAGTTCACATGGGTATGCTGCCAGGAAAATGGAAACCTCACCATCTTCTTTCCAGTTGAAGCAGCTGGGCTGGCCGTGCCATCACAGGACACTTTCATACTCATTTGCTCCTTTATATTCTGTCAAAAGGGATGATTTTTGCTGCCGAATTGCACTAGAGCAGGGAAGAGAGAACCCCAGCCCATATTCACAATGGACACTTTATGATCCGTGAACTTAGCTTCTTGTCGGCTGCCATGTGTACAGAGTCAGGAGTGTCCACTGATAGCCCCAAGCTCTGTCACTGTTCCTCCCTCCCTGAGTAAAAGCCATACAACTAGTTTGACAAGGTGTGCATTCCCATGGGGAGACATGGGTCAAATGAAATCTACCATGTTCCTGGACTGGCTTCCAGTGGGGGACAGAAAGCTGAAAGCTTCAGGATGAATCATCCTGTACGTCTGTCTCTCTGAACTAGAACCACCCTAGCTACAGCCCCATCTGACCAAAGGAAACAAGGGGGAAACACTGAGTAAATGGAAGAGAGATTTACAGAGAAAAGAGAGGCCCTAGAAGAGCCAGTTTAAAAATCAGACTTCCTGACTCCCCACTTCAAAGAGGGAGACACAACATTTTACCAAAGATGCTTTGTAAATCAAGCGGCCTTTTGATGGGATAGAAGGGAGATGGAATTTGTTCATGGGGTACAAGTTAAGCTAAGAGAGACACTCTATGAGTACACAGTGCCATAAAATTCCGGATTCAAAAGTCACCAATGCTTTAATCAAATGCAGGTGTCTATTGCAGCAGGGATCACAGAGATAATTGAAGCCTTTGTTTGGTTTAATGTTCCACAGTCCTGGGATTCCCACTTTAGAAGTTAGTTCTGGTTTGGCCTGTCCAGGGGGCCTGAGAGGAAAGGGTGGCGGGGCTGGGGTTCTGGAAGCATGAGGTTCCTGGCCTACTAGAGTCTAAGAGGGACTGAATTTGCAGACTGTGGGCCTCATCACCACTTCCAACAAAAAATCTCTAAGAGATCTGGCTGTGCCCATCTTTTCTATGTGCCAGGCTCTGACCACTCTGGCCTTCCTGCTCCTCAGGGCCTCCATGCTTTTGTTCCCTCTCCTTGGAAAAGCCTCCCCCCAGTGTTCTCTTCTGCTTCTTTTTTCTCATCCCCTCAGGTAGAGCTAAAATGTCATGTCTTCAGAGATCTTCCTCTCAATCTAAAGTGTCTTCACTGCCCTCCTCCCCTCACTGACCCCTCCCCGGCCATTCCCAATCACTAGACTGTAGTGTAGTCTAGATATAAGAGTGCAGGCATGAAAGTCGGACCTTCTAGGTCTGGCACTGTCACCTGGGCAAGTGGCTTAAACTTCGATAGATCCATTTCTGCACCTGTCCTGTAAAGGTAACAACACCTAACTCACAAGATTACATGAGTCAGTCTGTGCAAAGCTCTTAGAATAGTGTCCAGCACAGAGTCATATGGTAGCTATTATTACTATTTAGTTTGTAGCACAAAATCCCATCTGAAATGACCTTGTTTTCTTTACATGCTTGCTCTCTGTCTCCCCCATCAGCCTGTGAGTGGATCAAGAACATATAGAGATGAGATGGAAGAGGGTTTGTATTTAGTCATTTGACTGCCTTAGTGCACACTTGCCAATCCCAGAGTGGTGAGCCAGCTCCCCAAAGACCCTCAACTGCCCACACTCTGACATAACTGAACCCACAAAGTCTGACCAGCTACTCAGAAGTCTCATGTCTAAACTATGCTTGGAATGTTCAATAGGAACATGCACTTATTTTTAGGCAAGAAAGTTGTCTCCTAAGCTAACCCTGTGGCCCTGGAGCAGGCCGTATTTGGCAAGGTCTGCTTTGTGGTTGTTTATTAAAGAGGCCTAGAACTTTCTCAAGTCTAAGGTAGCTGTGGAGAGAACTCAATGCACTATGAGTCTCCTATTTTTATGGCCAGAGCTTGTTCCCTCTGAATCTTCGGGGTGTTTCTGTGCTGTGGGCAGAAGCCAAGTGCCACTCCCTGACCTCATGCAGCTTTGGGCCATGATCCATCGACCAATCATCCCTAAAATGGTTCACTGTTCTCATAGGACTGAATTCTCCTCTGTGACTTGGCCCTGAGTCTGTGAGTCAGTGAGTTAATGAAAACTACAAAAGGAGAGGGAAAATTCGCTTCACAAAATGGTTAAGAAGGTTCCCCAGCCCCAACTGGTCCAGGTATTTCCTCTCTCTACCAGTGTTGGCTGATTACAGGCCTGACATCTCTGAGAAAGATATCTTGATACAAACCTTTCTGTTTTACAGAACGTCAAATCCTACCAGACTTGGCAGCATAGCTCCAATAATCCAAAAACAAAACAAAAAACAAAAAACACTCCAAAACTGCCTGACAATCCTGGTGATGTTTACCATCTGGATACCTTCCAGGACTGGTTAGCAGACAGCCTCTAAGAAGGGTTGATTCATCAGACCGTCCTTGAACTAGCATGGCAAGCCGGCTGCTTCCAGACATTTTGAATTTTGAAACTGAGTTTATTTCATAGGCCAGAACTGGAAGATCTTATCAGCCTATAAAATTAAAATAAAAAAATAGTGACTCTTCCAAAGACAATCCATGCCAGCAACAGTCAAAGAAGCATTTAATATTTTCATCAGACACAGAGTTTACTGCAAAGATATTCATTTCCTTAAAGAAAAGAGTGGGGAGGAATAGGGAGAAAATAGTTTATTTACTGTCAGAGTTGGAATAGGAAGGATGTGGATTTAAAAAAAAATGTTATCACGGAATGAACTGTGCTTGGGACTTGCTGGAAACTTTAGAGTTCTTTTTAATGTGTCCGTGTTTGTGAAAGCAGGCAAAAGATGCAGGCACTTTCTGCCCTGCTATTAAGAAGTCACATAGCTGAGATTCCAACTCTAAATGCCTAGAGAAAAAGCACATGTCCCAGCCACAAAGCCAGCAGCAGCTTTCATGGTCTACTCCTTTTTCTTCTTCCTCTCTCATGCGCAAATACACACCCTTCATCTATAAAATGGACTGGCCCAACTCCCACACCAGGAAACAGAGGCCCCTCTTTCCCCCTATGGCCACCATACATGTGAGACCGGCTGGCTGCATCATATTTCTGCCCAGTAGCCCAACATCTCACCATTGTTGCTGCCTCCTGGACAGAGGCGCACCCCAGAATAGTAAGCAACTCAGTTTCCACAGCAATATCAACTAAATAGCTTTTACTCACACCCCAATTTAGACTAATCACAGAGCACTAATGTGTTGACCGTTACACATGCGCATACCAAGGCCAGCACTGAGCCCTTGGCGCTTGGTAAAGGAAGGCCTGTCTTTTCAATAGCGCAAGCTGAAGACCCACAAACCCTCCTGGCATGATACCCCCTTGAGCAACCTCCCAGCGTGGCTGGTGGTTGAATCACTTTCAAGCTTCCTCCTGTGATGTTTCTCCTAACTTCAAACTGGCCTTCTCTGCCATTGAAATGAAGTATGTATTAAAAAAAGAAAGAAAGGAGAAAAGAAGAGATGCATTTATCTGATTTCCTGCCGTGCCCCCATTCTGGATGGCTGCTAATTAAGACATTCTTGGAGCTGGAATCAGAGTCATTACTGGTCAGGAGGTATGATACGGAAACTCTTTATCTTGGGCTCTTTGGAGGTTAAAAAACCAAATGTGTTCCCTTTGCACATGGAGAATGAGGAGGAAGGCAGACTGCCTGCCTGCCTTCCGTGCTGCCTCCATCCACCTAGACTGTGGCTTCCGCCCACTTTCAACAGCCCTCAGGGAGGGGAAAAAGATGAAAAGAAACCCACTAGAAAGCCAATGACAGACATCACTCAGCCCCACACCTTTGGGGGGAAAACTTTAAAAAGCATAAAACAAACCACAATGTTTTCTTTATTCCTGCCCAAAGCTGAAGACACAAATGCTATTGTATTGCTGATGTTCTAGCATCCCGTTCAATCCTTTCAACACCACCGATATTTCCAGAGATGACTTCATTGTATTCCAAGCGGTAGTAACTGCCACTTCCAAATACTTCTGCCCCATGTCTACAGTTCTACTCGGAGACAAAGAACCTGTTCTCTCAGATATTTACAGGAAAACATTTAAATAAGCCTTTCTTAACTAGGCAGGAGGGCACTGTTTTCCTTTCAGAATCTAGGGTGCAGATACCCTAGCCTGGGTAGCAGTGAGATTTATTCACAGGACCAGCCAAACTTTAAGTGTATGTGTGTAAGAAAGCTGGAGCCTTAAAAAGAAAAAGCAAAGTGAGGAGCAAGGGATAAATCCATTTGCAACATGGCCCTGGTTTCTTTAAAAAAAAAAAAAAAAAAAAAAAAAAAAAAAAGGAACCCTAACATTTGAAGGTGAAGTTAAATATCCAGTGCCACCCAGTCATGAGTGACCTGTTCAAGGGTAGTATGGTGGGTCGCTGGACATGCAGGACGGGCTGTGTGTTCCTGGGTAAGTCACTCTGCCCTGCCACTTGTGGACTGTTCCCAGGGTCAGGTGAGATAAAGTGTGACATGCACACATGGGAGCTTTTTAGGGTTATCCACACTCTATTAAACCTTGAATGACAGCGAGAAGGTTATTCCCCTTGATTCTCTTGTAAACCTTCTGATCACTTCAAGGAGAAAGTCTCTGCTTAGTACTCTGAATCTTAAGCACCTCACCAACACTTAACTAGTCTCTTTTTAACAAAGGGATCAGCCCTCAGTCCCAGAGCCCTCAGCAGAAACAGTATCTAGTTAGAACTTAACACTGTTTTGTTTACAGTCTATTTACTTTTGCAGTTTATGGCCAGGGAAGCTGGGCTTTTCCATTTGCAATACTGATAAGTTTCCCCTTTAAAACTTAACAAAGGCAAATTGAGTTAAAAGAATATTATTAAGTATATAAAAGCAAAAGTAGGTAAGGAAAAATCACAAATGACTGAAGTTTAGGAAGCATGGAGACAAGCACGGGCTGGGGTGGGGGGTGGCTGCTCTGGCTGGGGAACCACTGTCCCATCTGGAAACACAGGATGGTCCCTCACTCTTTGGGGAGATGGGGCTCATCCCATCCCAGGAAGGCAGAAGCCAGCACAGAAACAGGTGGCAAATAGCAAATCCCAAGAAAGCTCAATCAACTGCCTTTTAGATACCACCTCAACAAATTACATCTAAGAAAAAGGCCACTGGCCTCTTCTGGAGTAACCGCTACTCGGACTAAAGAGAAGGCAACCAAGTTACACCAGCCTATGTTTAAAGACTTTCCATGGACATTCCAAGTTAATACATCTGTTGTTTATGAGGGAAAGGGGGAGTAGGGGAGGACAGGAAAGAACAACACAACCAAAAAAGGCACAACACCAGAACAAATGTCTCAGGGATTTTTATAATCCCAGGGAGACTGCTACTTGGATAAAACTTCCCAAGCACTGATGTAAGGACCTTATTGCCAGTGGAACGTATGTAGAGATTTCACTTTTTGCAAGAGGCAGGCTCCTTCTCCTCCCAGCCAGTCAGTTAATTTTTCCTCCCAATAAGATCACTCTTTAAACAGAGACTGGAATTTTAAATGATTCTGTTTCTCTTGACTCACTGAACCTTACACTGCCTGATACCTGGGTTACTGACTAACATGTAATTCATAAACCTTCCTGAAGAAGAGCAACAGTGTTACTTGTGCCACTTGCAGACACTTTATAACAAATGCTGGCGTCTAGACGGCCAACACTGTAAAACTAAGTTTCCTTATAACTGTGCCCGATGCTTTGATGTTTCAAAGTTTAGCCTCATCGGAAAGGAGACTGATCTTGAGCTCTCAACTACCCGTGACATAAAGACTTCTTTCAAACCTCCCTGGATGACAGGATTTGTATCTGCTCAAGTAGAAGCTTCCGTCCACCTTTTAGTAGGTCAGTGTTTCAGTTACCACTGCCATTGAATTACCAACTTGCTATCACTTGCCTCCTATTTCCATGAAAAAGGGGAGAAGGGAGACTTAAACAAGGTAACGTGAGTGCTTTTGTTACTCTGTAAAAATACATAAATAAAGGCAACGGAAGAGAACTGACTGTGACTGATGAGACCTTAGACATCACTAAGTGAAGGAAATAAGGATAAAGCTGGGGGGACCATTGATCTAGAAATGTACTAAATGCCTGGGAAGAGATACACATGTTGATAATTCAGCCATTCGAAAACTTGAATGAGCAAGTGATACTAGAGCAAACAGCTGTTTGTTAATCATTTTTGCCTTTTCCATCCTCTTCATCCCTTCCCCCACAAAAAAAAATATGAGCAAGGGAATCCTTTTTTTTTTCCTTTTCTCTTCTTTTTAAAGAACAATCCTAAAATCTGGTCAAAGGCTTGTACACACACTATAAATCAATATGGCAAAAACCTAAAGTGTTCATCTCAACAGTCTCAGAAATTCCTTGAGCTTTCCCAAATCTGTCCCTTTTTGGCTTCATTCTCTTTGCTGTCATCTGCTAGATAGCACTGCCAGATAACTTGTACTACTCACACAGTTAACTTTGAAAAAGGGCGCTGTCTAGCCAACGTCGGCTGTGACTGGAGTATGTGTTTAAAAGGCAGAACTCCCTAACCGAGAGGCTTGAGACTGGAATCCAGACTTGTCCCTGTTTCCCCTGACATCTGATTAACAGGACATTTTGAGAGTGCAAGCCTACATTTTAACTGACCTCCCTGGCTTCATCTCAGGAGTTTAACAGCATCAGCAGCACCTGGATATTAAAATCCCACCCTAATTTCCTAGGTTGTTTTCCTCCAATACTGTCACCAAACTTTTCCCACAAGGCAGCCCACTGGGGGCCAGGCAACCGGCTGCCATTAAATGAAACCATTTAGCACCAGTTCCAACTGGAGAGTGAGTCAGCTCCCTGCTGCCACAGCGGCCTCCTTGTTGGTCTCAGGGAGAGTGTTTCAAAAGGCAGAGGGCAATCCTGGGCCCACACCCCAGAGCACATAGGATTAGATGAAGCAGCAGGCGCCACTCCATGGCACCGACCAGATTTCAGCCCTCAGCTGAATGAATGTAAGCGGCTACAAGGGGCACTGTACTCCCAGGCCATTCTCCCACACCTCACCTCTTCTGCAGTCATCAGAAAAGCCGTGTTCTCACATGTTCTTAAAACAGGGGCATGGGGACAGGGGTGCCAGCAGCCGAGTAGCTTCCCCTACCCCTCTCCCAAGAGGGCAAATAGTACACCAGCCCCCCTCACATATTTAGTCTTTAGTTCTAGATGACAATTGAGTTTGGGTTTTTTTGTTTTTTGTTTCTGGTAAGTAACATTCAGTTTTAAAAACTGCTAAGGATCTGCTAGTCTTTGCCAGAACCTAAGAGGCAAGCAATTAGAGCAATGGAACAAAATAACAGATGGCTACTTTGAGGCCTCTATCATCAGCCTTTAAAAAAGAAAAGAAAAAAAAAAAAAACCCTACTTGGAGAAAAACAAAACACCATCAGAACTTTCAAATAATTAACTAAAAACTAACAGAGCCCAAGCCAAAGGTTGGGGTCTAAACAGGCCGTGCAAGCAGTGACGTTTCAATGAACACGCAAGCTAAGCAAAGGAGGCAAAAGAGCAAAATTCCTCTTGCTGTAATGAGAAGTTTCGAAGCAGCTGTCAAGTGACATCACCTGTTCAGGAGAGCAGAGGGTGGCAAGGCTACCCAGGCCCCTTTCAGAAACTGGGAGAGGGAACTATGGCCCAGAGCTATAATTGCTCAAGAATCTGCTCAAAGACCTCACCAGACCTTCCCCCACCTGCCCCAGGAGAATACTTGGAGGCTTCCCATATCAGAACTGTTGCATAACCTACTTATCAGGTAATGCCTACATTACAAGGGTCCCTAGAAGGTGACCTGAGAAGGGCTTCAGGTAGAAGTGAAAACCACTGGGATTCACACATACCCTCTGACTTGGGCCAAACGCTTAATTCTTACAATTCAATGCCACACGCTTTAAGGGCCTACAGCTGTCCTGAGCAGATTTTTAGATGAGAGTATACACAGGACACTCACAGGATGGCCACTCTCCCTGTGACCAGTGTCTCAGCCCTGAAGAGGCAAGAAGGGCAATCTGTTGTTCACTAAAGCGACACTACAGCACAGAAAAACCCCAGCCAGCCTGTCTGGGGGGATGGGGGTGGGGGGGTTCCTCTTAGAAGGAAGAGAACAGCACAAACTTGTGTATATATTCCTTTCCATTTACTCCTCCCATTTCATAAAGGATCCCTACGCCTCAATAAGAAGGTGCACAGCAGTGAAGTGCTATTCCCCCCAAAGCACGGCTATGTGTACCCTGCATTCCCGCAGCAGTACACAGCAGGACATGCTAGCGCAGCCGGTACTGGAGGGGCTGTGAGCCACCCTTTTCCTCCAACTTGCCGGGTCCTTGAGGAAGGGAGGAGGGAGGATAACACACAGCAGCGAGGCCTAGGGGTTCCTGTGAGTTCGGGTTCCCGCCCAGGCCTGAGCGGTGGGTGCCCCGGCCTCACCCACTGTGCAAGGGAGACTCTAACCACGAAGGAGCACACACCCTAACTCCCAGGAGGGAAAGGAACTGAGCGAGCAAAGGGAGTCACTCTGGGAGGGGTAGGAGACAGGAAGGGAGGGAAAAGGAAGGGGCCCCACTCCCACCACCAGAGTTAAAAGGCTCCGAGGCTCATTCTTCCCAAACACCTGGAGCTGGAGAAGACAGATCCCAGACATTCGTAAAAACAACCCCTCGGCCCCCTGTTCCCCTCGGAGCTTTCCAAGTCTCTTGGCAACTCTTTTCCCACCGGCACTGCCTCTGGCAATAAATTATTGTTGAGACTGCAAACTTGGTCTCTCCCCTCAAAAAGAATTTTTATGTCAGATTATCTCAACCTGCCCACCCTGAGGTAGGTGGGGCAACAGATAAGGGCACCATCACCAACCCACCACCGCCCCCGCCCCCCAACTACTGATGAGGAAATTCTAGCAGAGGTTGGTAATTTACCCAAGGTTATGCCAGGCCCCACCCCAGGCTGCCTGGAACAGCTGCTGCTTTCACCCTTTCCCCTCTGGACTGGGCTGCCTGCACGGAGCCCCCAGCACCGACTCATACCCTCAAGAGGCTTCCAGCCGCACCCACCACTCAAACCCCTTGCTGGATCAGCCCCCAGGTTCCCGAAATACTTGGAGGCTTCCCACCAAAGCTATCCTCCTGAAGTCCCAACACCATACACATCCATCTTTGCAGAATCACAGAAGGGAGCCCTTCGACCCCTCCTCTTTTCACAGATGACAGAACTGCACTGAGACCAAGGGTCTGGCCCAAGGCCACAGAGCTGGTGACTAACAAATCTAGGGAGAAAATCCAGATTTCCAGGACATATTAAAAGCCTCTAACTGCAACCACCTCCCATCCTCTTCACACACGACACTTTTAAACAGCCCCCTCCCAACACACACACACCCACTCAACACCCTCCTTTCTTTAGCTCTTCCTGCACACACTCAAACCCTCTCTCCTACCAGCTTGGAGCTCCCTGCTCTCAGCCCCTTAGATTATATACACGTACACACATACATCGACTTCTCTGGGCCTCCCACTCCTTTTGATCTCCCTTTCCCCACTGTGGGTCCCCCCTAAATTGCTTCCACATCCCAACGTGCCACCTGAGAACAGACCTTGCTTTAGAAAAAGCTCTACACCCCCACCACCAAAAGACACAATTCTTCTGGACACTCTCGCCGCTTCCTCCCAAAACATATTCCCCCTTCACGACACATACACACTCTCCACTCCTGGGACTGCATCTCCAGAGGCCCCCACCCCCACCCCCACATTCCTTTCTCAGTCTATCCATCACACACTCCCTTTCTAATGAGACTTTCATTTGCCCACACTAACCTCCCTCCCATTAGCCGCCATTCCACTCATTCTCACCCACCGTTTTCACCTTTTCCAGGCCACCTTTGCCTCAGGCTCCTCCAACCCACTGCTGAGCTTTTTCGACGTTCCATCCATTCTTCAGAACCCCTCCTCAAAACCGTCCAAATACTCTCTGCATCCCCCTTCAGCTCTGGCCTCATCAATTCCCTTTATTCCACCTCTCTCCCAATCTCCTCCTCTTCCCTTTAGAACAGGGCCCCCCAAATAAATCTCACCCCCTTCAAAACTTCTTATTCACAGGTTCCCTACCTTCTCCCTTCAGACCCCGAGTCCCAGTCCTCCTTAGCAGCCCTCCCCATCCTCACACCCCGAGCCCCAGGTCTTCTCACGCCCACTTCCTTCCTTAGCCCCTCTCCTCCTTTCGTCTTCCCAGTCTCTCTAAACCTCCCACTACTCTTCAGACTCCACAATACCTTCCTCAGCACCCCTACTCCATCTCCAGACTTCCAGAATCTTCATCCCCTTTAGAAATACCCAACTTGGGGCTGCCACAATTCCTATCCCCCTCAGAGGATTCTGCAACCGAAATAACCCCCTCCATGCTCGAGCTTACTCTTCAGACTCCCCCGTTCCTAATTCTATCCGGACCCACAAATTTCAGAATCTCGCGTTTCTCTCTCAGCACTCCCAACCCATCCTGACCCTTCCATCCCGCCTCAGACCCAATTCCATTTTAGAGTCTCCAATCATCTCGCCGGTTTCCCCCCAATTCCACGCCCAGACCTTCCAATTCCTTCATCGGGCTCCCAGATTCCTTGTTTTAGATTTCCATAGTCCCGACTCGGCCGCCAATTATTTTTTCAGACTCCCAATTCCTTGTTCAAGTTCTGCAACTCCTTTTCAGGATTCCAAACCCCTTCTCAGACCTGCCGATTCCTTCTCAGGACGCCCAATTCTCAACACAGACCCACCAATTCCGTCTCAGGACTTCCAAGCCACTTCCCGGGCCCCAGCCTCCCGTGGAAGCCCCTCTCCAGCCCATCCGGCCCATGGGCCACGCACCTTGCGCTGCTGCTTCTCCCAGGCCGGGTCCAGCAGCAGGTCCCGGTCCCAGTCGTCCTCCTGGGCCATGTAGTCGCCCATGCTACCCCCGCCGCCGGCGCCATTGCTCCCGCTGTTGGGGCCGTACTGGTACGACTGGTTCGCCGCGTGGTAGTCCACCATTCCGCCGCCTCTCCAGAGCCCGTCCGCTCCCGCCTCAGCTCCCGCCTCAGCTCCCGCCCCTCTGCCTGAGCTGCTGCTGCTACTGCCGCTGCTGCTGCTGCTGCTGCTACCGCCGCCGCCGCCGCCGCTTCAGCTGCTCCAGCCCGCCCTCCGCCCGCGCCTGCGCACTGCCCGCCGCGCCTGCGCACCGCGCCGCCGCCGCCGCCCTCCCGCGCGCGCGCGCCTCCTAACGCGAAAGGCACTGAGACCCCGCCTCGGGGAGCTCGGAGCCTGCGCAGAGTCCGCTTCCCCCGCCGCCCTTCAGCTCGTGGACGAGCCGCGCCCCCTCTCCCCGATGAGCGCGCGCGGCCGCCTCCTGCAGGCGGGGCCAGAGCAGGAATGAGTCGTAAGGCGGGTCTCATCAACCTGCTCAGAAATGGAATGGATTGCCATTCAGCAACAGAAATTCAACAAATGATTTATTAAGCGCCTACTGTGTGCCGGACCACGCAGTGGCACTAAACAAGATACAAAAAAATCCCTGCCCTCATGGAACTACCTTCTAGTGAAGAAAGACCAAATTTTAAGTATGTAGTATATTCTAAAGGGATAGCGTTATGGAGATAAATCAAGCCTGAGCTGGAATGTAAATAAAGTAATCAGGTAGGCTTTGCGGAGAAGGAGGACATTTGAACAAAGACCTGAAGGATTTATGAAATGGACATGGGAGTTCTGTAGTTTGGAATAGATATTGGCTGACTAAGAAGGTAGAGGATTTTTTGGACTTGTCTGTATCTTCATTCATTCCATCCATCCAACAAACATTTCTTGAGCACCTACCATGTACCAGGCACTGGTGATACGGTGCTGAGCATGACAAGTGTGATTAGTTCTCGAGTGGCTAACTTGGGGGAGGCAACAATAAATAAGCAATTAAATACAGATTAAAACAATCAATAAGCCAATAAATACAGATAAATAGGCGTCTCAGATGTAAATATCCAAAGCTGAGCTCCTAATCTTCCTCCAAAACCTAGTCGCCCCACAGTCACCCCCATCTCTATTAATGGTGCCTTCACCCTTCCAGCTGTTCAGGCAATGAAACTGGCAGTCATCTTTGTCTTCAAACTGTCTCCACACCCCACGTTCAGTTCTTCAGGAAATTGTCAGTTCCATCTTCAAAGTATATACAGAATCCACCGACTTCTCCCTTCTGCCATGGCCCCACCCTGGTCCTGTCCACCCTTGCTTGGACCACCGCAGTGGCCTCCTCACCATCTCTCTGCTCCCCCCACCCCCCTGCCGCCAGCCCCCCTCCACCCCCCTGCAACTCTCTTTCTCTCTAGAAACCAGAGGGAGCCTGTGAACACCTGAGTCAGATCAAGTCCCTCCCTCTTCCTGCTCAGAACGCTCCCTTAGCACCACACTTATTGTACAGGTCAAAGCCAGGAAAGGAGGAAATGTTGTAGGAGTCTTCCCTGCCCAGGCCCAGCCCAGCCCAGCCCAGCCCAGCCCAGCCCAGCCCAGATTTTGAAACAACCGAGACTCCTGGGGCTTCAGCTAAATCCACAAGGTCTTCCATATCCTGGTCCCTATTCCTCTCCCAGCCCACCTCCCACTCAGCCCCTTGCTCTCTGAGCTCCTGCCACACTGCTGACCTAGCTGTTCCTCCAACACACCAGGTATGATCACGCCTCAGGGCCCTTGTACTTGATGACCCCCTGTTACTATTGCCCAGAGCACTTTCCTCAGATACTGGGTCCCCAGAGTCATAGCCTCCTCTCCTGCAGGTCACTGGAAAGATCACCTCCTCAGTGAGACCTCTCCTGACCACCTTATTTAAAATAGCATCCCCCACCTTCCTAGCTTTATTGTCTCCAGAGTACTGATCACCATTTAATATACCACATGACTGGTTTGTTTATTGTGTTTATCCGTCTCCTTCCCAAGAATGTCGACCCCCAACAGTGGGGAATCTTTGTTTTGGTCACTGCTGAATCCCTAGGCTCTGAAGCACCGTCTGGCACAAGATAAAAGCTTCATAGACCCTAGACGAATGAATGGACTTAAAACTATGGTGAGGAATTTGCAGGTTTTTAAAAAAATTGAGATATAATTGACAGATAATGAATTTTATTCTAAATGCCATGGGATGTTAAGGGAAGATGGTAAGCGGGGCTGGGGTCTGATTCAGCTGTTCACAGGGTCCTTCTAGCTGCAAGAGGGAAACAGACCTGTAGAAGGTGGGGTGAGTTCAGCGAGCCCACTGAGGACGCTGCTGCGATGGTCCTGATGAAGGTAGACAGAGGACAGAGGGTGAAGGAGGGGCGTGCCGTGGAGGAGCAGTGGGAGGATTTGGGAAAGTGGAGCCTACAAGACTTAGTGTCAGGAATTTGATGGGCGTGGGATGCGGGGGTGAGAAAGAGCAAAGAATCAAGACTTAAGATGGGGGGGTGAGTTAACAGCTCAGTGGTAGAGAGTATGCTTAACATGCACAAGGTCCTTGGTTCGATCTCCAGTACCTCCATTAAACAAACAAACAAACAAATAGACTCAAGACGGCTGCTAGGAAGGAGATGAGGCCTGAGCAGCAGCCCACTTTCCCAGGGGATGCCAAGACCTGGCCAAAGACCCAGGAGTGTTGCTGTTTCCAAAGCTGGGCTAGGCTGGAGCAGGGCAACCTCTTCCTGCCTGACCTGGAGAACAAGCCCAGGACTCTTGTGCTGGACCTGCTGGGCAGGGAAAGGCCACTTGAACAATGGGCCATCTGCCCCTCCCTGCCTCCTCCAGGTCAACACTGAGAAACCTCCCAGACCAAGGGCTCAAAGATGAAGGGGATGTCCCCAGCCAATGAGGTTTAAATTAAAGGCTCCCTTTAATTGCCAGCTTTGAGGCCACTTCCTGGCAGCCTGCCATGGACACTGCAGTCATAAGTTACTGTCTCTGGAGGGTCAAGGGGCAGCAGGCAGGGGCTCAGAAGGGGCAGAGATCCACGAGTGAAGGGGAATTATGGCCAGTGTACCCTGCCTTAGGTTCACCATGTCTGCACTGCCACTTTCTGAAACCTTCACAGAGACTTCAGTCAGAAGTTATTACATGCTGTATCCTATTATTAACGCTACTTAGACGGAACAAAGGAGAGAGGGCTGTGTCCTCTCGGGGTGGGAACATGAACAGATACTAGGATGTCTAGAGGTGACTACAGAAGCAGCTGAAATGGCAGTCTGGGGCCCAAGCCATCATGACAGGCAAGTTTATAATCCAAACTCTTCAGTGCATTACTGTAGTCTGCAGTGGGTATCTCCCTATCTGTAAAACTAAGGCACGGAGAGGCTGACTACTGCGCCCAAAGGCTGCCGGGCTGGGGTTTTTGAACTCACTCTTTCTGCAAAGCCAGGCCTCTTTGCTGCTCAAAGGATGACCCTCCTGGAGCAAAGCAGGACAGATGTGGCTCCCGAAGGAGAAAAAGTTCATTTCCTCTTCCCCTACAGAGTGGCTGTGGCCTGTTGTACAGGTTGTCCTACACGAGGGCATCTGCCAAGTGGGTAAGCAGCAGCTTTCCAGTCTCCCCTCCGTCTGCCCCCCTTAGAGCTGGCTCCCAAGTCCTGAGCGGCAGAAGCACCCTCTGTCCCCAGGGTTTCAGCATGCCCTAGTTCCTGGCTCCTGCTCAGGTCTGGATCCCAGGGCAAAGGGTATCCTGTGCTGCCCTGGCTTCCTGCATCAGCTCCCTCAGAAGAATGATGGGTGTGAGTGCCGGCCAAGAGGGAGGTCCAGGAAGGCTGGCAGCTCAGGCATTGCCCTCTCCGCAGGCAAAGTCCACGCACTCTTGAGAATGAGGCACTCCCTCAGTGGCGCCGCTGTCTGCACAAAGGGACTGGCGTCTGTTGCGGCATTTGATTTCCTCCATTTTCCCCAAAAGGCCATCATTGTTGCCCCCGCTCCCTCTTCCCGCAGACCACAGGCTCAGAGCCCTAGGTCACTACCAGAATGGCTGGGATACCTTGTAAAATACAAATAACCAACCAAGCTAAGGATCAGGTGACCCGTGCTAGGCCTCCTGGCCAGTGGAGGCTGGGACTGCGGGAATCAGGGACAACGGCCTGACTGAAAATCCCAACTTTCTGATAAAGTCTTTCTGAACAAGAGAGTGCTGGGGACTAATTTGCAATGCTGGGGACAAACTCTTCTGATTCTGAAATTAACAATCACTCCAGTTTTCTAAGCACCAAGAACAGGCTAGGTCCTGATCTGAGACCTTCACTGGCAAGAGCTCACAGAAGCCTCACGATTCTGACAATGGTGCATCAGTCTCCCCATTTCACAGATGAGGAAACTGAGGAACAGAAGTCAAGGACACACAGCCGATTGAGCAAGCAGCCAGAATCCTCTCCCACTCGCCCCTCTAGCCACTGCCCCGGGGCCACTAGCAGCTGCATCTGTGAAGCCCAAGGGCAAACAAAGGTGGTGCCCCTCCCTCACCAGGAACCCAGTGACCGCACCTGTTTACCTACATTTTCAGGAGGACAGAAGAGCCCCGGCTAGCCCCAGGAGCAGGGCTGGGCTCCTACACCCCACGCACACCCTCCTCCGTGCTGACTCACCCACAGCCCATTCACAGCCTCCGTGCAGACTGAGAGCTGCGTGCCCCCCACTTGTGATCTGACAGGTCAGGAAGGTGGTGGTGGAGATCAGTTGCTGAGGCGGGGCAGAGGGGGTCAAAGGAGACAGAAGCCCTACTTCTGGCAGGGTAGGAAGAGGCCTGCCAGAACTGAGACGGCCCCAGCACAGGGTGATCCGAGGCCTACTCCTAGGCCCCGACTGGTGGGCGAGGAGCAGAGGCAGGAAGCCACCGAGGAGCCAACAGGGCTAAGAAGTCAACTAATCTTTATTAAACGCCTGCAAAGTTACTGGGAGGAGGCCATGATGCTGGACACACCTGTTGAGAAGAGAAGGGAGGATCGAGGTCAATGTGGGAAGAATGGGAAATGAACCTCCAGCCACCAACCACAGTGCCCACAATTCTTTGGGGACCGGTGATCATAAACCCCTGCCGGCCTCAGTCACCAACACAAAGGCAGTAGTTAAAAGCCTGGACTCTGGAACAAGGAAGCCTAGGTTCAAATTGGAGCTCTGCCCAGTACCAGGTGGGTGACCTCCAGCCAATTACTAAGCATCAGTTTCCCCATCTGTAAGCACCATCCACCCTATAGGATTGTGGCATTAAATGATGTGCTTAGAACAAGGCCTGGTACTACCTAAGTGCTGTCTGCTGTCTTCATCATCACATCATTTACTGTCATGTAAATTATGTTACTATCATAACAACACTTACTATGTACTATCTGCAACAGACCCTGAGTGCTGAGCTTGCATCTCCTCACTGCAGAACATTTGCTCCGCCAAGTTCCCCAACGCAGTGGGCATGTCTCATATTGAGTGAGGGTCCACAGCCCCCAGGTGTGGAGAGACTGCCCACTCAATCTGGTTCCTCATTAAGTACCCACTTAGCTGGCCTGTACTAAGAGGCCACCATACTAATCGGTATCTTTAAAATACCAGAATCCCACTCAAGAGGGCAGGAAGGAGACCTAGGGCCTAAGGAAGTGCTGGTCCCTGAGCCCCGGTTCTCTCTCCAAGACATCGTGCCGTTGAAGGTGAGAGCGCGCTGCTAACTGAACAGCTAGGTTGCTCCCGCTGAGCCACCAGTGGGGTCTGTGAGGAGTAAGTGTGTGTATGATGGTGACAACGCTCCGTGAGCTGTGCGACTGGCTCTGTGCTAAGAGGCACATAAGGACTGTCTGACTTCACACTCACACCTCCAGGAGGTGGGTGTTGCCAGGTTATTCAGTAACTTACAATAATGGCACCTACCTTATAGGGTTGACCCGAGGACCAATGACTTAAAAAAATGTAAAGAACTACACAGTGTTTGTCATAATCACTGGTGCTGTTATTTATCCCCACATTTTAGATAGGAAAACTGAGGCACAGAGATGTAAAATCACTCACCCAAAGTTACATGGCTATGAAGTAGAGAACCAAGATCTGAGAATCGTTATCTCAGAATTGAGGAGAACTTCACAGGTCATTTAGTAGCACTACCCATTAGATGACTAAACCCCTCTGGCCCAACCAAAGCCTATACTTCTGGTTGGTGTTCTGCTGTGTTTTAGCAGACGCCAGGGCTGAGGCCCCAGAAGCCCGAACAGAACAGAGCCCCTGGTATCAGGGAGGGTGCGGGGACACACTGCAAGGCTCCTCCCAGGCCCTTGAAGTCTTACTGTGTGCTTCAGGGCAGGACATAGTGCCTGGGACTCCAGGGAAGGACACCCAGCATCCTCTATCACTCCTCCCTGGGCAGGTGACCCCATGACAGAAGAGGTCGGGGAGCCGGGCAATTGCAAATTCCCCAGCCCTAAACCAGGACGTATCCACCCAGGTCCTTTGGGGCCCCAGTCCTGGCCTGTCCAAGGGAACCCCCTCAGCCCCACAGTCTGAGGCCTTGGGCCATCACTCACTATCAAAGTCGATCTTCTCCACGATGTTCTTGGGCTTAATGCTCTCTTCCTGGCTACAAATGAAGATCTGGCCTGACTCGTCAGCGCTCCAGCCGTACTTGCTCATCCACACCTTCAGCTGGCTGTCTGCAGGGGACACAGCAATGAGGGGGTTTTGGGCACTCTGATCCCACGGTACCAGGGGGCCTGGGAGCCAATGGCCAGCGCGCCCTCCTTGCCCCAGTTCTCTAGAAGCCACCAGTATCTTCTGGCCTGGTCTCCTGCTGCCAGCCTGGCGCTTCTATAGCTCATTCTCCAAACGGCCGCCAGAGGGAGCCCTTTAGCTTCCTCATCCTTCCCATTACAGAGCTTTTCTCAGCCTCCTTTCATTTTCTATTCACCCCTCCTCTCTTCCAGTGTGCAGCTTGGCTCCTAGTAACAACTTATCTGCTTTCCCCACCACAACCCACATGAAATGGCTCCAAAATTATGATGTCATCACCACCACCAACAGTAAATATGCCTATGGCATCAGATTTGAGAATTTCTTCGCAGTTCTTTTTTGCTCTTAGAAAATATGCCAGCAAGGATGTCTGGCCAGAGAGATGTTCTATTAGTTGAAATAATTCTTTTCTGCGTGACACTTATCAATTTGATAGATTCATCTGCTTTTCTTTACACTCCATTCTAAGGGTTGTCTCATCCCCTTCTGATTTAATTTCACTTTTAAATACATAAAACATCTACTGGATGTAAAGCACTTAGTATAGTGCCTGAGACAAATTGTCCAATAAAACTTAGCTTCCACTGAAAATAAACAAATAACACCCCACAAAAAAACCCACCTTAAAAGGCAAAATTATCCAAGGGGGGAGAGTATAGCTCAAATGGTAGAGCGCAAGCTTAGCATGCATGAGGTCCTGGGTTCGTTCAATTGCCAGTACCTCCTCCAAAAATAAATAAGTAAACCTAATTACCCCCCTCATAAAACAGACAAGCAAAAAAGGCAGAACTATCCAAGCAGGCACTCAGATCTCACCCTCAACTCACCACTCTCCTCTCTGCCCTCACCCTCATTCCCCAAGGAGTAACCACTTTCCTTAGTTTTTAAATTTTCCTTCCTGGTTCTTTTTGCAAAATGAGCAAATACACTCGTTTTTTCTTTTTGGAGGGATCTTTTAAGCTGCCCACCTCACTCCACTGAGGTAACTGTTCAATGCTGCCACCTCCTCGCCACCATGTGCCCCCAGCCCTCCCTCTCCAGGGGCTGTCATACAAGAATTCCCGCTGGACACGTACATCTTCATTCATTATCTGTGGTGCTACTGCCACGAGAACGAATCTGAGCCATTCTGTGTTGTTCAAGGCTGCGTCCCCAGGGCCACGAACAGTGTCTGGCACAGAGCAGGCATTCATGCAGAATAAAAGAATAAGTGCCACAGGATCTCCACCAAGGAAAGGAACGTTTTATAATGATCTGATGAGGCAGGGGTGGGCCATCTGAGGAGCTGGCTGAGACCCACTGCCCAATCATCTCTGACCTGCCAGACTGGCACTAGGGACCCAGAGATGGCCTTACCTGTCAGATCCCCAAGCATCTCGGCCAGCAGCCAGCGATCGATGTGCTGGTAAGTGATGCCCACCACGTGGCAGATAACTGTGGAAATAAGGGACAGAGATGGTGAAGGGCCACCCCCAGGACCCCACTGCCACTACCCCACCCTGGGGAGCCGGGGCTCAGGGAGGGACTTACATTTCCGGACAGAGTCTTCAAAGCCAGTTATACCCTCCAAGAGGTCCATGTTTTCATCCAGGGCTTGCTGTGAGAGGAACAATGTTAACAGCGGTAATGTCAAGAACATGTGTAACGCTAACAATGACAGAAGGGAACACTTGAGTTCGCATCCCACATACCACGGTTCTTCTGCGTACCGCCTTATGATGTAACAGTGACTCTCTTAATGCCCATTTTAGGGATGAGGAAACCAAGGCTCAGAACAGCTAAGTGTTTTGCCCCAAATCCCAGAGCTGGAGTTTGAACCTGGCAGGCAGAAAACACAGTCCCGAGAGAGGAGCCAGATGCAGATTAGCTACCTGCATTCAACCACCTCCTCTTGGCTCCCGTCTCACTCAAGAGAAAAGGCCAGCTGTGCTCCTGTGGCTCATGAGTCCTCAAAGGATCTGCCCATCACCTCCTCCCACTCAGCCCCTCATTCCAGCCGCAGGGGCTCCTCGCTGCCTCTCCGATATGCCAGGCACCACCCACCGCCAGGCCTTCATGCTGGCTGTTTCTGGGGCTGGAACTCTCCTCCCCCATAGCTAGCGCCCTCACCCTCCTTAAGGCTTCTGCTTAAATGTCACCTTCCCAGTAAGGGCTCCCCCCAACATTAGTGAGGTACACAAGGAACCTGCAAGGACAATGGGAGGAAAGCCAGGAGAGCAGCTGTCCTGGAAGCCAGGGGATGGAAGGGTTGAGGGAGCAGAAGCGGCTGGCTGGACAGGGAAGACGGGGCAAGAACTTCCTACCAGACTATTAACGGGACGTCACTGTGGATCTGGACAAGAGCGGTTCCATGCGTGGGCTGGGGGTTCAGGGTCAGGGGGCTGGCCAAAAAAGCCTCAGTGGACTAGATGGAGTGGGTTCAAGTGAGCCGGGGGGAGGACAGGGAGGCTGAGCACAGGTAAACTGTCCAAGAGCAGGCTCCCCAGCGGTTCTGACTCACCTGAGACCGAGGGTTTCCTAGGATGTGAGAATTGCAGTTTTATTTCATTTTTATGTTTTTTTTTTGAGGGGGTGTAAGTAATTAGATTTACTTATTTATTTTAATGGCGGTACTGGGGATTGAATCCAGGACCTTGTGCATGCTAAGCCAGTGCTCTACCACTGAGCTGTACCCTCCCCTCTGAGACTTGCAGCTTTAAAACTAAGAAAGCCCCAGGCAAACTGGGACAGTGGGTCCCCCAGCCAGGAATACGGCTGGAAAGGGGAGGCAGAGCTGGCGGGGAGTGTGGAGATCAAGGGAGAGTTCTTTCAGGCTAGGACTAACTGCAGGGTGGGCGTGCTCTGTGGTGACAGGAACAACCCAGGAAGGCCAAGTTTGCTGATACAGGAGAATGGGGAGAACCGTTGGTGTGATGCCACTGAGTGGGTGAGAGGGAAGGGCATCGGTGCTCTGGAGGATGGGTGCCTGCGACAGGAGAAGGGACAACTCACCCACTGAAACAGAAAAGTATTTGGTCAGCTGTCGGCAGACGGCAGGCCAGGGGCAGAAGCTTTGGCTGCTTCTATTTTGCCATGAAATGAGAAGCCAGATCAAAAGTTGAAGGGGAGGAAGGGGAACAGCTTAGTGGTAGTGTGTGTGCCGAGCATGCACAAGGTCCTGGCTTCAAACCCCAGCACCTCTGTTAAAAGTAAATACATAAATCAGTTGAGGTAGGGAGAAAGTGGTGGGGGCGGTGGTGAGAAGAGCCGTCAGCAGGGAGGGAGGCAACACCCTAGGCCAGGAGGGGCTCAGGACCGGACCTGGGTCGTTGTCACCTGCGTCTGATGGGGTCTTCTCCAGCCTCGTGCATCCTGTCAGACACAGGTGCAGAGAGGAGGAGCCCATGGATTGGGCTGAAGGAGGATGTAGGACAGAGGATGGGGGCTGCCGGTCAGGCCCAAGAATGCGGGGCTGGGACCCAACGGGGCCGAGCTGGGAAGCTAGGAGGAAGTGGTCAGAGGGGGGAAATGCCTGACATTCATGGGCAGAGGAGGAAGCAATTACTGGTGAAGACAAGTATAGGCCAGTGGCTCCCAGCCTTTACCGCGCATCAGAAGCCCCAGGGATAATTGTTTAAAATCCCAAAGCCTGGAGCACACCCAGGCCCATCACATTAGACTCTGGCAGGATGCAATTACCAGTATTTGTTTTTTTAACTCCTAAAGGGTCCAATGTGCTGAGAACTGGTCTAGGGTGTGACTGGGGGTGAGGGGCTGAGGGCACAGGGAGAACAAGAGATCCAGAAACTGAGGTCAGGAGGGTGGAAGGATCACAGATCTGCCTCTTTGGGCATCTAAGAACAAAGACAGGAATAGTAAAGAGTGGCAACAAGCTAAAGTCTTCACAAAACGAGGAGCAGTCATCTGGGGGTGGGGAGGCCGATACCAACAAAGAAGGGCAGGAAGTGATAACAGGTGAGCTTCAGGGCTGGGAACTTGGGGACAGGAGGGGGGAGATAAGTCTGGGAGTGGCAGTGAGAAGCTAGGAGGCCACCTGGCCTTCCTTGCACTTGGGAAGCCACTGCAGAAGTGGAAGGCCAGGCTCAGTTAGTGCAAGAGACAGGGAAAGAGAATTTAGAGGATGGAGAGCTTTTGCTGGAAGGACGGGTATGTGTGTGTGCGTATGTGTGTGTGTGCGTGTGCGTGCCTGCGCACAGGGGACGACCTGGGAGTCCTGGCCCCGGGTGAGGATGACTGTCCCATGAGATCACACAAGCAAAGCCCTGAGCACAGTCCCCGCCACCACGCAGGCTGCCAGTGTATGTGCATGGTCATGACTTTCAGCAGTCTGCCCCGCATGACCCAGTTACCGCTCTGCCCCAGGAACCCAAGGGACGTTACCCAGAAGGCCTGGAAGTGGCAGGTCTCCAGCAGGTCTCCGAGGTACAAAATCTGCCGGATTGGCCGTTCTTCTTGCTGGGAGGAGGCGTTAAGGGAAAAAGGCCTAGGAGCCTGAGGAGGCTGCTGCTGCATCCTAGACCATCCGCGCCCACCTTGTTCACTGCAGCACGGTTTGGAATCGCAAAAGGTAAGAGACAACCTAGTGATCCAGTGATGGGGACGATTAATTCAACAGCGGGCCATCCACACGCTGAGATGGAGTCAACCCTTACAGAATTGACCTGGAGAAAGGGATGAGACCCACCACCATGTGAAAGCAGCAAGACGCAGAATGACTTGCGCAACAGCCCCCACTTGGGTGGGGAGAAATCTGTGTATCTAAACACACACGTCTGCACCTGTGCAGCTACAGGGCCTCTGTGGGAAGCACCCAAGAATGCAAACAACTGCTGTCTGCGGGAGGGGAGCAGGTGCTGTGGGATGAGGAGGAGGAAGCCTTGGCTTTTCCACTGCACACTTTGCTGTACTTTTAACAGTGGACCACATGCCTATTTTTAAGCCACCAGAACACACCCCAGGAGAAGAGGGACAATCTCTCTGGAGGCAGGCACTCCCATGGACAAGCCTGGCAGAGGAGGCTCAATGAGGAAGCCATTTCTCAGCCCAGCCGCCAGTGAACAGGCCAGTTCACTGACTTTCCCCCAGCATTTCTTCACTGAAGGCCAGCACCGGGCCAGATAGATGCTGCGCCAGGCCCTGAGGACACATATACTGAAGGTCAGTGGACAAGCTGGCTCCTCCCAGCTCCTGCTCCAGCCCCCAGCCCCTCCTGTCTCCTGCCGTTACCCAGCTGGGAACCCTCGTGGGACTCTTTCTAGAGCATGAGCCCACCCATATCCCTCTGCAGCTTGAAAGCTCCCACGGCTCCCCAGTGCCTTTTGAAACTGACCGAATTCCACTTTGACCTCTGGGGCGTGGCTGTATGGAACTTCCTCTACTGCTTCTAAAACATAGCACCAAGCAATTCTTTTCCTCCTTCTTTCCCTGCATACTGTTCCCTCTGCCTGGATCACCCTTCCCTACCACATCACCCAACTCCTCATCTCTCAGACCTTCCCTCCTCCAGGACGCCTTCCACACATCCAGGCAGGGTCAGGTGCCTCCTCTGCCTCCTGTAACCCCCAGCCCTGACTATTCCAGGCTGTCACTGACAGGGGACGGGTCTCCCCAACTGAACGGTGAGCTCGGTGAGGACAGGGCTGGGCCTGCCTCAGCCTCCACAGCGCCCCAGCCCCAGCCAGCACTGGGCCAAGCCCAGAGCAGGCACTTGGTGTCCGAGGCTGAACTCCAACCACTTTCTCATGAGTTCACCTGCCCTCCCCCACACCCGGCCTGGGAGCGGGAAGGATACGTGTGCCTGGTCGATCATACACTTGCACAGCGTGAAGTCGGTGTGGGGTAGGTTGGTGAGGGCCTTCAGCAGGATCTGGGCAGTGACCGTGGTCTGAAAGAAGGCTGGGTTGAACTGGTACCTGAGAAGGGGAAGGAGGGACACAGTAGCAGAGGCGTGCCCAGGTCCCTGGGCCTCACCAGGGCAGGCTGCCCACTGCTTCAGCCCAGAGTCTGGGAGCCAGACATGCCTGGGCTCCAATCCTATCCACGCCAATCTCTGCCTGTGTGACCTTAACCTCCCTGACCCTATTACTCTCCTGCTGTGTAGATGGGGACACTTAATCTTCACAGCCACTCAGTAAGGCAGACAATGTCCAGTGATTCACAAACAAATGAGCACCTAAATAGCAGTCCGGAACTACGGTCAAGGCTCTGGAGACAGACTGCCTGGGGTTAAACTTCACTGCTGAGTGACCTTGGACTACTTATCTTAAACACTCTGTGCATCAGTTTCCCCTCTTGCACGAGGGGACAGTAACAACCAGACCTACCTCACAAGGGCCATACAGCACCTAAGAGAATTCATACACCAAAGCTTACAGCACAGAAGCTACCACGTGGGGAGCACTCTCTCAGCAGTGTTATCACCAGTAACAACCTCACAAACACAAGCACCGGTATCTCCATTTTACAGGTCAAAACCGAGCCCATGCAACCTGTAAAAATCAATAAAGCACTGAAGCGGAAGACATCAAACGTCTGCCAGCAGGAGAACAGTCCCACGTGGAACACTATACAGCCATGACAACAAACAAATCGCATCCACACAGAAAGGGGATGGATCTCACAAACCCAGGGCTGAGTGGAAGATGCCAGGAGAGCTCCCAGTTCAGAGCAGGCAAACCTGAGCTAAGCTAACCAGGACGCACACGTGTGCGGTAAACCCACATAAAGCTGGGCCATGAGAGCATAAAGGTGGTGAGCAGGGTGGGGGTGGTCGGCACAAAGCATATGGGACAAAGGACGAGGCGCGCCAGCAACACAAAGCTTTGCAATTTGGATGGTGATCACGCGGGTGTTCATTTACAATTACTTGTTGAACTCTGTATTTATCTACTAGCCTTTATGTTTTATAACCAATTTTTAAAACGCCATCCCTCCTCCTGCCCCAACTTCCTTGGCTTCCTAATCCTGCACATCAAAGGAAGCCACATCTTATCCAAAATATACAAAGAGTTCATACAGCTCACTATCAAAAACCAAAATAAACCAAACCAAACAAACAAAAACAAACCACCCTGTTAAAAAAAGGGCAGAAGACCTGAACAGACATTTTCCCAAAGATGTACAGATGGCCAACAGACACATGAAAAGATGTTCGACGCTGCTAATCATCAGGGAAATTCAAATCAAAACCACCATAAGATATTACTTCACAGCTGTCAGAATGGCTATCGTCAAAAAGGCAACAAACAACAAAATGTTGGTGAAGGTGTGGAGAAGAGAGAACACTTGTTGGTGGAAATGTAAACTGGTGCAGCCACTTTGGAAAACAGGATGGAAGCTCCCCACAAAATTAAAAACAGAACTACCACGTGACCCAGCAATTCCACTCACGACTATATATCCAAAGAAAACAAAAATACTAATTCCAAAAGATACATGCACATTTTCACGGCAGCACTATTTACAACAGCCAAAATATGGAAACAACCTAAGTGTCCATCAACAAATGAATGGATAAAGAAAATGTGACACCTAAACACACACAAAATGGAATATCACTCAGCAGTAAAAGAATGAAATTTTGCCATTTGCAACAACATGAATGGACCTCGAGGCTATTATGCTTAGTGAAATGAATCAAAAGAAGACAAATGTTTTGACTTACATGTGGAATCTAACAAATAATAAATAAAACAAATGAATGTAACAAAACAGAAAGAGACTCAGATACAGAGAACAAACTAGTGGTTACCAGAGGGGAGTGGGGTTGAGGAGAGGCAAAGACAGGGGAAGGGGATTAAGAGGTATGAAATACTAGGTATAAAATAAGTAAGATACAAGGATAATGTACACCACATGAATATAACTGATATTTTATAACTTTAAATAAAATATAGTCTATAAAAATACTTAACCACTATGTTTCACATCTGAGGCTAATGTAATATTGTAAATCAACCATACTTCAATTAGAAAAAAAAAAAAAAAAGATAGCCACACCCTGCAGGCTACCCCCAACTCCCACCCACCCAGTGTTGTGAGTGGCACCATGCTGGCTACTGGTATGGGGGTGGGAATGGAGGTAGAAACTCACAGCTTTAGGACAGCCAGGTTGGCTTCCAGATCGTAGGCATTCTCCTTGGCCTGTGTCTCCACATAGCGCTCCAGGGTGGCCAGATTCTCAGGATTGTACCTAGAGGAGAATAAAGATGGATGAACAGAGAGGAGATAGGAGTTGAGCTCAGTTACTCTATGGGGCCAGGGAGGAGGGTCACTGTAGCCTGCGCCTCTCTCTCTTCCTTTCTTCCCTTTCTTTAGCTCTGTCACTGGCCACTTAGGCTCTACCCAAATACTGAATCAGCTCTATAATTTCTAATAAAACTTATCCACACCCCAGACCTAAGCCAAAACTCTAAACTGCATCAGAGCCTTGGGTCTTTTCTAGCTTGCCTCCTCAACCTTTCAGACAGCCAGTCATTGCAGACTGTATACCTAGCCTCCTAGACATCTTTGCTACCCACCCTTACCTTCCCTCCCCAGATCTCATTCTGGTCTAGCCCCGTCCTCTCCTGCCTAGCTCCCTTCATCACACCCTGACCACTACTGGTTCTAACTAGCTACTTGATTTGTTTGGATTCTGAACTGGGAACTCCATGAAAGCATGGCCTACGGCTGTCTAGGTCAACTCTGGTCTGCAGCATTGCCCAGCACTGACAGACTAGATTTTAGTAAACATGTGTTAAATGAATAATGAGAGGTGAAGGAAGGGAGAGATAAAGAGGCACTAAGAGACACGAAGAGACTGAGGAGCAGACAGAGAGACATTAAGGCAATTAAAGGGGAGACTGGCGGTAGGAAACGCTATCTTCTACCTTAAGGTCTTTGCAGTGCTATTTCCTTAAACATCTCCAGGATGATAGGTGAGAACCCCAGGGTAAGCCCAGGACTGACCACCCCTTACTCCAGAAAATCCTCTCCTCCACCCCGCTTGGCCAGAAGCGCTCCCTATGACCAAACTCAGACCTGTCGATACCCTTGAGCAACTTGCCCACGTTTGCTCTCATCTGCTCAAACATCGCCATGATTCCGTCGCCTCCCACACCCGGGGTGAAGCCGCAGACCCGGCCGGCGCGGACTCTTCGAGGACCGGAAAAGGAAAAAAATTGGTGGAAACGGAAACTACGTCATTGTTTTCGCTCCAGCCCGGCGGAGGGTGATGAAGGGCGGAGGTTCTTGCGGCGGTTGCCACGCTTTCCGGCTGTCACATGACTTCTTCCCAGCAGGCGCAGTTAGCGCTTGCGTGTATGCTCCACCCGAGCAGAATCAACGGCGTGAGAAAAAGCCTGGTCTAACCAAGTGCGCAGGCGCCTTCTCGAAGCATGGTGGCGAGGAGGCGGGGCTGAGGTTTTCCCGGGCCTCGCGTACCCCATTCTAGTGCCTGCGATGTGCTCACGAGCTGCCAGGGAAGGAGACGGATCCCTGACGGCGTGCACGCACGTCGCGTTGCTCGCGACCGTGAACTCAAAAGCTGTGCTGGAACGCACGTATTAGTCTCCTTTTGGGCCATGGCCAAGTCCCGAGGAAGGTGCTTTTTGAGGTCCCCTTTGCCTCACGCCATGATCCCTAAAGCAAGATCCGAGCTCCACAATTTCAAGTCCTGAACCCGGTCCCCACGCTGCACCCTGATGCCAGGGTTAGGGGCCTGCAAAGCTGTTGTGCTCTGCCTGTCAGGGACAGGGGTGAGGGGCTCCTGGACCCCGCCAGATCACGCCCAGTCCCCATAGGCTCCTGTCTTGGGGGTGAGAGCGAGTACCGCATGTGTGTACAGGTTCTGCACACTGCAGGAATGAAAGCACATGCATGTGTCATATATGTGGAGGTATATGCTCTGGGTACATCCACATGTACCGCACACGGGTATCCAGACATGTGCACGTTGACTGGTCTTCACACTGCACAGGGGGTTACCACTAAGTGCCTTATGAGCCCCACCCCCCACTACCCCGGAACAGTAATGTACAGTGCATGGTCATCCCCGTGCAGACCTGCCATCTACCGGTTGTGGCCAAAGTCTCAAGCACTCAGCAGAGGTTCAGCTACAGTTTTTAGCTGCCGCCCAGAACGAGGGAGGGAGTGTTAGGGCACCCCCCCCCAACCCAGGTCATAATTAAGATAGTTTGCATCTGGTTTACATTCAGCCCACGGCCCTGGAGGTGGAGGGGGGTCCCCTGGGTCCCAAGGCAAGCTGCCTCTCACAGGCTTTCAGGGCCCAGGGGACAGGGGGTGGAGCCGGCCGCACAGCCCTGCTGGGGCAGGAAGCGAGAGTGGGGAGGGGGAAGGCCACAGCCGGTGGAGGCAAGACGGGTGCAGGGCGTGTGGGGAGGGAGGGAGGTGCCAGCACTCCGAGCCCTGAGGCCCTGCTGGCCCCTGGGCACAGGCCCAGCTCCGGCCCCCAGGAATGGACCTTGCGGACCCTGACATCTTTAATAGGGACCCCCGGGACCACTATGACCTGCTGCAACGGCTGGGCGGCGGCACCTATGGGGAAGTCTTCAAGGTGAGGAATCCCCTCCTTCTCCATCACCCTCAGACCAGAGATCTTTGGGGTGAGGCCCAAGAAGGGAAGGGGATGCAAGAGGGTCCCAGTCCTTGGCTTTGGTTCAAGGATGCTGAGGAGAGCTCAGGCGAATGGAGCCTGCCTGACTGCCAACTTCCCCTTTATAAGGCTCGAGACAAGGTGACGGGGGACCTGGTGGCACTGAAGATGGTGAAGATGGAGCCTGGTGAGGAGAGAACCCAGGAGTGCCTTCCCCACACCCCCACCTCCTGGGACACTGGGATCTCTCCCATACCCCTTCCCTGCAGCGGCCTTTTCTCTCCTGCCCCTCCTTGCAGATGATGATGTTTCTACACTTCAGAAGGAAATCCTCATCTTGAAAACTTGTCGGCATGCCAACATCGTGGCCTACCATGGGAGTTATCTCTGGTGATGAGCTTTAGACCTGCCCTGGGACCCAGCCCAGCCCCTACCCCCGAACTCCCATTCCTGACGAGGGTACCCCCTACCCTGACCTCAATCATGGATCCTCATTTTTAACTGGGGCACCCCTAACTTGATCTCCAAGTCAAAGTCCCACTTCTCTGACCAAAGGATCCCCAAATCTAATCTCCAATCCAGGACTCCCATTTCTTACAAGGGGTCCCCAAAATGGATCCCTTTGTAGTAACCAAACCTGAAGCCAAGTCTCCTAAAACCAATCTTTCATAATCCTGCTCATCGGGTCCCCCGGTTTCACTTTCTGTTCCTTTAATATGAACCCCTAAATTCCCTGACCCTCAAACTAATATCCCAGATACCTCAATAATGACTTCTATTCCCCATACCTGGCACCCTGGCCTCTGTCACCTCCGAACTTTCACAGCCTGTGAAGTCTCTGCCCTGTCTTCTAGATTAGTGTGGAACAGCAGAGATGCTCTGGGTTAGGAGCCCAAAGACCTGGGTTTGATTCCAGTTGACCTTGAACATATTATTTCCTCTCTGAGCCTCAACTTCCCCATCTGTAAAATGGAAATGGGACTGTCTCACTCTGGTGGGCGAGAGAGAGATGGCAGCTCTTACACTGAAGTTCTTGTTGAACTAGAACAAGGCAGTGGACTAGCAGCTGTCCTAGAAATAATTTATTACTGCTATTGTGATTGCTCTTGAACTGTTGTAGGCTGCAGAAGCTCTGGATCTGCATGGAATTCTGTGGGGCTGGTTCTCTCCAGGATATCTACCAAGGTGAGAGGGGCCCCTGCTCCTCCAATCCACCTCTTCTGTCCCTCTGCCTTTGTGTCTCCTGGGACTGTCTTTCTGGTCCATATTTCACTCAATGAGCCCCCTCCTCTGGGCCTGACCTGGCCTGGATGATGCTGGGGATGTGACAGAGCAGGCCCTGAGCCCTGTCCTCCAGGACCTGAGAGTCCAGCCCTAGTCTTTCTGCAGGCAGTGACCCCTCCTCCTTCCCCCACCCCATCTTCCTCTGTGTCTGCTTTTTCTCGCCAAGGTCTACTCACAAATTTGAGTATTTCTGCATTTCTGGCTCATTGTCATTTAATGCCCACATGTTCATTTAAGGAGTGAATGCATTTCTGATTCTCTCAGCCTGCTTTTCGCTCTCTTGGAGCATTTGAGGGTGGGGGCGGGGTGGGTCTCTGATCACTTCTGGATTTCTGATGTGCACCTCTGTCTCTGACCATCTCCCTGTCTCCACAAAGGTCAGGAAAGGAAGGACTTCATTAGGAAGTCCTAGGCGGGGAAACTGAGGCCCACAGAGAGGAAGTGACTCACACCACCAGCTGTCAGACCTGCTCCATGCCCTCTCTGTCTGTGTCTATATTGTCCTCTCTGTATCTCTCTTTCTCAATGTGTCTGTTTTCCCACTTCTTAGTCTCTGCCCATCTCTTTCTTTCTCTGCCTCAATTTGGATCTGTTTCTGATTTTCTGTCCCTGTCTCTGTCTCTCTCGGCCTTTCCTCATTTTAACAAAGTCACATCACCTCCTGCTCAGAGCCCTCCCAAGCCTTCCATTTCCCTCCAACAATAAGCCCAAATTTCACATCACAGCCCACGAGTCTGACGCTCACAACCACTCCAGGCTGACCCACCTTATCTCCACTCCACCCACTTTGCCACTTTCCAGGCCCACCAGGCACTTTCCTACCACCGGGCCTTTGCACTTGCTCATCTTGTTCACGTTGAGTGGGACTGCTCCCATCCTCAACCCCGTCACCTTCTCAGAGTTGCCTTCGCTGATCACCCAGTATAAAATGTCATACCCCTTCCCACACATATTTCCTGTTGTCTTTTCTTGCTTTTATTTTTTTCTATTTATTTGCATCTCACATACTGTGTCTTTCACCTATTTCTCTTCTCTACTGTCCGTTCCCCCATTGGAATATTCTCTCCATGAGGGTGGGGATCTCTGTCTCTATGTCCACAGCTGTCCCCATTGCCTACCATGGTGCCTGGCACACAGTAAATGTGTAGTCTGTTGAATGAATCTATCTCCCTCTGGCCTCTGGTTCCCTGCATCGCTGCCTCTCTCTTTCGCTGACCATTCCTTGTCCCCTCCTGTTACCCCTCCCCATGTGGTACCTGGTGTGGGTGGCAGCCAGGGGCTCCTGGGGCCGGGTTTCCTGGTCCCCATCTGACACCATGCCGGGGTGACCTTTGCAGTCACAGGCCCCCTGTCAGAGCTCCAGATCAGCTATGTCTGCCGGGAAGTGCTCCAGGTGAGGCGATGCTTGGTGGGTTTGGGTGGGGGGAGGCAATGCTTGGTGGGTTTGGGTGGGGGCAGGGCCCTGCTCACACCCCCAGAACACTCACAGCCCCCCTCTCCACCCTTCTCCCCAGGGACTGGCCTATCTACACTCACAGAAGAAGATACACCGGGACATCAAGGTGATCTAGGGGCAGAAAAGTAGCCTTGGTGGGTGGGGGCCTCTGGGAGATGGTAGTGGTATTTGGAGGGCTCAGGAGGTGTGTGACCAGGGAGCAGAGGCAGAGTTGGGCTGGCAGTAGGGAGGGGTGTCTCTGACAGCCTCTGATCCCCCCTCTCTTCCCCAGGGAGCCAACATCCTCATCAACGATGCTGGGGAGGTCAGACTGGGTGAGTGTGGCTGGTGGGGGTGGGGAGGGGGACTGGCTGGGAGCCAGAGGGGACAGGGACCCTAGGTCACTATGTCTCTCCCTCTGCCTCCAGCTGACTTTGGTATATCAGCCCAGATCGGGGCCACACTGGCTCGACGCCTCTCTTTCATTGGGACACCCTACTGGTGAGGGGTGCCTGGCTGGCAGCCAGGGGTGATGCGGGGTTGGTGGTGGTGGGCAGCGGCTTTCCCCACCATGGATCTCTGGGAATCTCCATCCTGGCTTTTTGCCCTGCCTCTGCCTTTCTCTGTTGAGCGTTCTGTGTACTCTGTGGCTCTCCCTTGAGTTTTCCATTTCCCTAGGTCTTTCTGTGCATGTCTCCCCTCCACATGTTTTTCTCAGTGTTTGTGTTGATTTTGATCCTGATCTCTGTCTCTGCATATCTGTCCATGGCTGTCTTTTCTGTCTGTTTCAGTCTGTGGCTCTCCCTGTCTCTTTGCCTCTCTCTGTCTTATGTTTTCTAGTCTATCTCTGTCTCTCTGTCTTTACCTCTCTCCGTCTTTATTTCTGTCTCTCTGCCTCTTTATGTTTCTGCATCCAACTCTCTCTGTGTCCCATTCTCCGGCTCGCTCTCTGTCTCTCTCCTGTCCCCCTACCCCCTACCAAGGAGTCTCCCTTCCCCTTCCTCGTGTCACCCCTGGCTCTCTGAGGGTCTCTGTCCCTAGGATGGCTCCGGAAGTGGCGGCCGTGGCCCTGAAGGGGGGATACAACGAGCTGTGTGACATCTGGTCCCTGGGCATCACAGCCATTGAATTAGCCGAGCTACAGCCACCACTCTTTGACGTGCACCCTCTCAGGTAGGCAGATGTGGCAGGTCCCCCTGGTCCCAGAGATCCCACTCGACTCTGACCCTAAACACCACCCCCCGCCTGCTTCCCCACATCAAGACCCCCCTACAGGGGATCCCTCTCCCTTCGAGCCCAACCTGAGACCCTCAACCCAGAAAGCATTTTCTCCAGTCCACACCAGGAGCCCCCAATGCAGGGAGTCCTGTCTTGAGGCTCCCCCGAGACCTCCAGAACTCTGTAACATGATGAGCAGCATCCCCTGGAAGTGGCGCCCTGTGCATCGTAAAACCTACCCCTCATTCTCCTCCTGTCCCTCACTGCTCTCTGCTGACCTCAGTGCCATCGGGGGTCCCTCACATCGTGAGATCTGACCTCCACTGAGAAGTCTGAATCCCATGTTCTGTCCTTACTTTCTAGAGTTCTCTTCCTCATGACCAAGAGTGGCTATCAGCCTCCTCGGCTAAAGGAAAAAGGCAAATGGTAGGAGAGAGTCATGGGAAGGCGGGGGAGAGAGGGCAGAGTCAGGGGTGATGGTCTGATGGGAGGGTCTCTGGTCCCCTCATCCCAGAACTTGCCTTTTGGGGGGGGGTTATTTATTTATTTATTTACTTTTAGAGGAGGGGGTTGAACCTAGGGCCTCCTACATGCTAAGCATGCGCTCTACCACTTGAACTGTACCCTCCCCCAGTACTTGCCTTTTTCTTCCCAAGGTCGGCTGCCTTCCACAACTTCGTCAAAGTCACCCTCACCAAGAGCGCCAAGAAACGACCTGGCGCCACCAAGATGCTCAGTGTAAACCTCCCCTCCCTGAGAAGCCTTCCCAAATTCACCCCCTGTGAGAACCCCCCAGGGCCTCCCTCGAACATTGATAATTTTATTCCACAGAATGCCTATGGCCTTTTCAAAGTCCCTACTCCCTCTGAAATCCCCAGGGCTCCCCCTTCCAAGACCCTCCAAATTGTACCCCAGACCTTTCCCCCAAGATATGCTGAGTTCTTAAACCTCACAAATTCCCAACGGCTTCAGGAGCCATTCCTGGGGGTTTTCTGGAATTCCAGGGGACACCCGAGACACCTCTGGAATTCTCCAACTTCTCTAAATTTGTCTGATCCCTTCAGACACCTCAGAATCCCCCAGGTGGCAGCTGCTCAGATTTCCCCGCCTTCTTCCTCTATTGGCACCTTCACCACCTGATTCCCTTAGATGGGTTCTCAAACCCCTGTGCCAGCCCTCTCCCTGCAGCCCAGCCCTCTCTCTGCTGACCGCCTCCTCCTCCCACCCCCAGCATCAACTGGTGTCCCAGCCTGGGCTAAACAGAGGCCTGATCCTAGATCTTCTTGACAAACTGAGGAACCCAGGGAAGGGGGCCCCTGTTGGCGAGATTGAAGATGAGGAGCCTGAGGTGAGTGGGCCTTGGATGACAAAAGCACTGGACTGTCCCCACCTTTGCTCAGGCTGCTCCCCTGCCTGGGGTGTCCCCTTGTTGCCTCTCTTAGAAAAGCCAGGGAGCATGGGGGGCTTGGCACAGAGATGGGGGCACAGAGGTTACGGGAGAGCCGAGGGCTCCAGACTGGGCTGCTGGAGGCCGGTGGGCCTGATGCGGCTGCTGCTCTGCCCAGCTACCCCCCGCCATCCCTCGGCGGATCCGATCCACCCATCGATCCAGCTCTCTGGGGATCCCAGATGCGGACTGCTGTCGTGAGTAGAGAATCCTTAAGCTTGGGAGACCCCTGTCACCCCCTCATCAGATTGCCAGAGACCCCAGAGACCCTCCTCGCTTCTAAACAGACCCTCAGAGGCCCCCCGTTACCATCTGATCCCACAAGAGGCCCCAGAGAACCTCATCTACAAAATGATTCTAGAGACCCCTACCTCTCTGCTCTGCACACGGACCCCATAAGATTTCCTATAACCACCAGGACTCTCAGAGACCTCAGAAACCTTTGTCTGATCCCAGACACCCAAGTGGAATCTAAAAACAAACACTCTATAACCATTTTGAGCCCCCATCTCCCTGATCACAAATCTTGACCCCAAAATGAGACCCCTGTAAACCAAGATCCCTCCCCTGAAGGGACAGCTCCAGTCCTAAGATCCTGGCTGCAGACCACTCCCCCACCCCAGTTCTATTCTTTCTATTCCCAAATGCATGTCCCCAGCTCACTGTGTGTCACCTGCATCCCACCCCACCCCACCCCCCAGGGCGGCACATGGAGTTCAGGAAGCTCAGAGGCATGGAGTCCAGACCCACAGCTGAAACGGTGAGATGCCTCCCCACTGCACCACCGCCCTCCCCTCCCCCTGGGCCACTGCTGACTCTTTCCTATCCCACAGGCTCGCTTACAGCCCCCTGGAGACTTCAAGAGCAGCAGTCCTAGGTCAGGGACCCTCAGCGTGGGAGTGGGGCTGGGATCTGTGTAGGGACCGCCCGAGGCTCATACCTGTCCCTCCTCAGGAGGAACCTGTCAGAGTCCGATGATGACTACGATGACGTGGACATGTGAGAGAGCGCCTCAGACCCCACCCAGCCCCACCGTCCATGACCCCAACCTCAGCCCCTGCTTTCCTTCCACCACTCAGCCCTGACCCCTGGCTGGACCCTCAGTACCCACACCTTCCTTTACCCTAACCCTGATCCTCCCAGACCAGCCCCCACTCTCCTCCCCACCAACCCTTGACCCCTAACCTCACCCCAACTCAACCCTGGACCCCCTGCCACATCCTAGTCCCCAGCTCTTCCTAGATGTTGCTCCAACCCCCAGACCTCAACTGCAGCCGTAACCCTCAACCCCTGGCCCTCATCTTTCTTCATCTTCTCACCCAAACTCAGACTGAACCTCAGCCCCTGGGAATTCTGCCCCCTCCAGACCCTAAGTCCCAGAACTCAACCTCAACCCCAGGAGTCAACCCAGGCCCCCATCTCCCTCAGCCCCAGGCCTGGGGGAGATCCATTCCACACATCTCATCTGTAATAGGCTCCCATGCGGCGTGCCCGGCACCAAGTGAGAACCCGACCCCCAGGAGCTCATAGGACCTGTGTTACTAGGTGGCTGTGATGATGCAGAGACCTAATGCACTGTCAACACTGATATCCAAGAGTTGCTGTTACTATGATCATCATGGTTATTAGTCCTTTCACCTTCAGCTCCAGCCCAGACAGAGTCACATCCTGGCCCTCCTGAGCTCAGATCTCCAGCCCTAACCCACCCCAGTCCTTGCTCCCCACACCCTCCTTCCCCACTTAACCCATCTGTGTGTTTCAGCCCCACCCTCGCAGAAGACATACCTCCTCCTCTACCCCCCAAGGTAAGGTCCTGGGCCAGAGCTGGTGGGCTGGGGGCCAGGAGGCCAGGGTCCACAGATGCTGGGATACCGAGCTCTCCAGGGCTGGAGTCTAGGACACTAGGTCTCTTGAAGTCTGGGACTACCAGGATGATGATCACACTGGGATCTGGAAGTGGCATCCCTGAACCTAGGGGTGGGACTCAAAATATTTAGCCTGATGAACACTCATCAGTACCTGGTCCTCGGAAACTCCTGCTGTACCCAGCATTCACCTTTTAGTTGCCGGAGTATGTTGATGTTGCTGGGGGGGTGGTTAGAGGGGAAGGCTGGAGTGGTGGTCGGATATTGTGGGGAGGGTCAGACCCATAATCCAGCATCAGTTCTGGCAGAGGCAGACTGCAGGGTGCCCTCTCTCTGAGATCATCTCATGTATTTCCCCACCGTCCCTCTCTGTTTCCAAAGCCCAAGTTTCGTTCTCCATCTGACGAGGGTCCTGGGGGGACTGGGGATGAGGGGCAGCTGAGCCCAGGGGTACTGGTCCGCTGTGCCAGTGGGCCTCCCCCCCGCACCCCCCAACTTGGGCCTCCCCCAGCCACCCGAAGCCCCCACCTAACCGCTCACTCAGGTAACAGGGCAGGCTGGGGTAGGAGGTGGGCAGAGGTGGGGGTTGGGCAGGGCGGGGGGGGTGCTTTGGGGGCTGATTTTCCCCACCCCATCTCAGAACCTTCACTCTGGAACCCAGCCCTCCGGGAGCCTGACCAGCCCCCACTGTTGCCCCCCAAGAAGGAAAAGATGAAGAGAAAGGTGAGGCCAGCTGTGCTGAGGGCTCACACCTCTGATTGGGGCTGGGGATGCCTGGTTGGGGTTGTGGGGCTGAAGACTAATAACGACAACAGGTGACATTTGTTAAGCAGCTCCTCTGTGCCAGACACTGACCTCATGTCTTTACATGGCGTATACCTTCACAGATGGAGATAGATAGCACAGAGATAGATATTGTCCCCCATTTCAAAATGGGGAAACTGAGGCACAGCGGGGTAAGTAGCTTTCGAAGGTCATAAACCTTTGAGGAGGCAGAGGCAGGATTTGAACCTTGGCACTCCAGAGTCTTAACCACGGAACCTTCCTGTCCCCTCCTCTCTTCTGCTGGATGGGCTGCTGCCCTGCCCCTATGGCCCACCCAGGGATGTGCCCTTCTCGTAAAGTTGTTCAATGGCTGCCCTCTCCGGATCCACAGCACGGCGGCCTGGACACACCCCTCCACCAAAGGTGAGCATTCAGGAGAGTCTCAGAGAATGTGGTGGGGATGGGGAGGGTCCTTAATGGAGGTGCAGATGCAGGGACAAGGGGAGGGTCTTAATGGGGGAGGAGTGGCGGACCCGTGGTGGGGGCAGAGCCAGGGGTGACAGTTGGGGTTTAAGGATCAAAGATGGGTAGAGTGAAGATGAGTTTGAGAGTGAAAACCAGAAAAATTAGAGTTTGGAGGCCAGGAGTGTCAGATAAGGCACAAAGGCCAGAGTTTGGGGTACAAGCCTAGGAACAGATGGACCCCATTTACCTCAGTTGGAGGTTAGTGGTAGAGAGGCTAAGATCAGCATTTTGGGGTCAGGAGTTTTAGGGATTAGAATGTAGCTGAAAGTGAAAGAATTTGGGGATCAAAGATGTGGAGACAAGGTCAGTGAAGGGTAAATGTTAAGGAAACAGTATTAGAATTTATTTTCTTTCACACTGGGCAGAAAAAGCTATACGTTGGGGCATCTGAATTTGAGGATCAGTGTTGAGATAGGAGTAGCATTTAGGGACCAGACTGGTGAGAAGGAGGGATAGAATTTAGAGGGCTATTAGAGGAGGCATGTTTAGTGTTGGGGTCAGAATTGAGGGGACAGATGGTCAGGATTTGTGGGTCAGAGATGGAAGAACCACCAGAACGGGGGAGGTCAGAGGCTGGGGAGAATGAGACCGGCTCCAGGGAACAGGTCAGGGTTTGAGTTCAGATTTGGGAAAACAGGGACTGGAAATGTCAGTGTTGGAGGAAAGTAGAGAATTGAGGGTCAGGGCTGGGAACAGAGTACCCGTGTTTGGGGTCAGATAAGGGGGTCTGGGAGGTCCTCGATGATGAGGCAGGTCCCAGCATCTTCATATCTGTTCCCCAAGACCAGCACTTACTCCTGGGAGCCGAGGAAGGCATTTTCATTCTGAACCGAAATGATCAGGAGGCCACGCTGGAGATGGTGAGGGCCAGGCAGCACCGTGGGTGAGCCAAGGGTGGGAGGCTGGAATTGGGAGGTGCTGGGGTCTTACAGGAGCTGTCTCCTCCATCCTCTGCAGCTCTCTTCTAGCCGGACTACCTGGGTGTACTCCATCAACAATGTCCTCATGTCTCTCTCAGGTCTGGCTGTGGGTTGGTTGGGATGGGTTGGGGTGGGGGGTCAGAACTTAAGGAGTCAAGGGTCAGGGGGTGGGAGCTAGCTGGGCACAGCTGAAAAAAACAGAGGGTCCCCCTCCACAGAGCCCACAATTCAAATCCCAGCCACGTTTTCAATGTAGGACTTGGGGCAAGAGACTTTGGCTTCCCAAGCCTCTGTTTCCCCATCTGTAAAATGGGGCTCACAATACTGCCACCTCTCAAGTCAGTTTTGAGGTCATTCCTACAATGAGTTAGTCTTTACATTTCTTTGATGGTCATATGACAGTCCTTATCCCACACTTTACTAAAATAGAGTGAGTGAGCTGTAGGTTAAAATTTTGTGTCATTGTTTTACAAACACTTTGTGTAAAAGAATTTCTCATTTATGAGGAAACACCAAGCCAGATAGGATTTGTGAGCTCATTAATATCACATCTGGGATGAGAAACTTTTACAGAATCTCTAGATATGTTTCTTCTTAAACTTTTGTAATATGTGTAACTTCACCTGACTGGTTAAGTGTCCATAATTTCTCATGTGACTACAGGCACCACTAGGGTTAGGAACGTACTTATTTTACTCACCATTGTTCACCAGAGCCAAGCACACTGCCTGGCCTCCAGTGGGCATTTAAAATATGTTAAGTGAGAAGCGAGTAAATACAGGTGCTTAAGATTTAAAGGCTTGGGCATTTCAAAGGGATGGGGCCCACGGAAGGGATGGGGAAAGCTGGGAGTGTGCAGTGCCCTATAACTTCCTGCTTCCCCTACCTACACACACCCTGCAGGAAAGACCCCCCACCTGTATTCTCATAGCATCCTGGGCCTGCTAGAACGGAAAGAGGCCAGAGCAGGAAGCCCCATTGCTCACATCAGTCCCCACCGGCTACTAGCAAGGTACGAGACCCCAGTGGAACCACAGACCCCTCTAATATCTGATTCCTGCCCCCACTCGCCCCACTCACGCCTACCTTCTTCTGCAGGAAGAACATGGTCTCCACTAAGATCCAGGACACCAAAGGCTGCCGGGCGTGCTGTGTGGGTGAGAGAGAATCTCGTGGATATGCAGAGGGGAGCGGCGCCAGGGGCATGACTTGGACTCTAGCCACTGAAAAGGGTTGCAGAATTAAGGCAGGGTGTCCAGAGCCCGGGGAAAGATGTGTGGCCTTTGGGGGCGCGGGGCAGGGGAGAGAGGATTGACCCTAACCCATCCTTACCCACCTCCACAGCGGAGGGCGCTAGCTCCGGGGGCCCGTTCCTGTGTGGGGCATTGGAGACATCCGTGGTCCTTCTTCAGTGGTACCAGCCCATGAACAAGTTCCTGCTGGTCCGGGTAGGGGGCCTGTAAACACTGGGGACTTTGTCAGGTTCTGTGGCGGGGGCCTTCCACTCTTCTGTTGAGAGCTCTTTGAAGTCGGGCTTCCACCCGAGGTCTCTTCCCAATCTCCCCAAGAGCCCGCTCACCTGGAGGCTCCTCCTTCTGAGGCCATCCGGTTCTTTAAGCCCCGCCCTTCGCCCCGGGCCTAATTATTCTTCAGGCCCTATGCCCCGCCAGGTCTCTTAGGAGACCCTATTCAGGTTCTTTGAGCCTCTAAGACTTTGGTGCCTTGGAGGCCACGCCCCCTGGGGGCCCGGCCTTTCTGTCACCAAGGCGGCACGCCCCCTAGTGGAAGCCACGCCCACTCAGACCACACCCGTCAACTTCTAAGCCCTCTGAGGCCTCACCCCCTGAAGTTTCTAGATGGCACCTCCCAAGACTGAGGGCTCAGGAAATACTTCGGAAGCCCCAGGCCGACTGTCTTCCAAGACCCCGCCCCTCCCAGGCCCCGCCCCAAACCTCCTCTGAGTCCGCCCCTCCCCGTGCGGCCCGCAGCAGGTGCTCTTCCCGCTACCCACGCCTCTGCCGGTGTTCTCACTGCTGACCGGGCCAGGCTCCGAGCTGCCCGCCGTGTGCATCGGCGTGAGCCCCGGGCAGCCTGCGAAGTCGGTGTTCTTCCACACTGTGCGCTTCGGCGCGCTCTCCTGCTGGCTGGGCGAGATGAGCACAGGTGAGTGGGACAGGTCCTGGGAGGGGTGCGGCTTATCAGGTTAGCGGCGTTGGATCTGGGTAGCTGGGCGGTGCTTAGCCTGAAGCGTAACTGGGAAGCGGGCTGAACTAAGAGGGGACTGGAGAACGTTGGGTATATATAATTGGTGAGATTGATGACGGGGAGGGGGAGAAGGAGGGTGTGAGGAACTCTATGATGGGTGGGGTTTAGCCTGCTTGCTTGGGGATATAGAGGATGCCTAGCAGAGGATAGGGGAATGAGGTGGAATTGGTCCTTGAACTTCCGCCTCTCAAGCAGAGCACAAGGGACCAGTACAAGTGACTCAGGTCGAGGAAGACAAGGTGATGGTGTTGATGGACGGTAAGGACCCTTCTGGCTCTCTCTCACTATTCCTAGATCTCGGATTTCCGACCCCCACACCATGTAACTCTCAGAAACGCTAACTCCTCCAGTCCTTGCCCGTCACGCTTTGCTTTTCACACTGAACTTATTGTCTGGTCCCTCAGTAACCTTCTAAGCCTCACTTACTGCTCTTAAAGCTCCCTCTCTATCTCCTTCTAGGGTCTCTGAAGCTGGTGACCCCAGAGGGGGCCCCAGTCCGGGGGCTTCGAACTCCAGAGATCCCCATGACTGAAGCAGTGGAGGCCGTAGGTATGTGCAAGGATGGTAGGGCCCGGGGTCCTTGTTGGAGGGTTAAGTGAAATCCAAGGGTAACAGGCACTGATTTCCTCCCAGCTATGGTTGGGGGTCGGCTCCAAGCCTTCTGGAAGCATGGAGTGCAGGTGTGGGCTCTAGGCTCAGACAAGGTAAGCTCCTGCATCCCAGCACCCACAACCCAGTCCCTCCTTCAAACATCTCATTCATCAGACGGATGGGGAGAACTGAGTCAGGGTGTGAAGTCCTGGAGAAGCTTCCTCCAGTCTCAGTTCAGACAGGTCTCCCTTCTCTACCCTAGTGTCTCTTAGGTCCAGAGCTCATCCAGGGCCACTGTGTGACCTTGGGTAAGGGACTTTGCTTCTCTCTGAGCCTCAGTCTCCCAACTATAAAATGGGATCACTATAGAGATATGTGGGTTAAGAGAATGGACCAGACTGCCTGGGTTGGAATCCAGCTCAATGACCTTAGGCATATGACCTAATCTTCCTGTGCCTACTTTCCTCCTCTGGAAAATGGAATGAAAAATGGTTCTTGGCTCACAGAACACTATGTGTCAGACTTTGCCCTTACGCTTTTGTATTTTACTTAATCCTTTTGGTCGCCTATCAGGTAAGTATTATGATGTCAAAGGTTGGTAATCTGAGGTGCAGAGAGATTAAGTCACTTGCTTGAGGTCACACAGCGGATGAGTGGTGTTAGCAAGACTGATTATTTCTGGACCTGAGGATTTCAGAGACTACCTCCCTGCTCTCTTTGAGGGAGAGGGGAGGAGTCTTCTAGACACTGACACATGCACCTTTTCCTCCAGCTGCTGCAGGAGCTGAGAGACCCCACCCTCACCTTCCGTCTGCTTGGCTCCCCCAGGTATGAGCTTGGGGTAGGGGACAGAGGACTGGGAAGGGGGAGGCTTCTGATGTAGAGAGGGCATCCTGACATGTCCCCAGCCACCTGTATCTTTGGCCTGAACGTTCTCTCACTTGGTCTCCCTGCTAACATCTCTGCCCCCTATAGTCCATTCCCCAACACAGCAGCTGAGGGGGAATTTTCATTTTGTATTTTTATTTTAGCTTTTTATTTTGACATGACTTTTAGACTCTCAGAGAAGTTACAAAAATAAAACTAAAAATTCTGTATCCCCTTCAGATTCCTCATATTTTATTTTTTAACCACATTTGCTTTTTTCTTCTCTTTCATATATGTTTAGTTTTTTTTCTATTTGCATGTGAATTGTAGACATGATGACATGATGCCCATTTATCCCTAAATACTTCAATATATGTTACCTATACCAACGCAAGGACATACTCTTACAAACCACAATACAGCTGTCAAAATCAAGAAACTAACACTGAGCTCTCACTGCCTTCTAATTCACACACCCATTCAAGTCCCACCAGTTGTCCCAGTGATGCTCTTTATAACCAAAAATCATACTTTTTTTTTTCTGGTCCAGGACATGACCTAGGACAATGGGTTGCATTTGGGAGTCATGTTTATTTATTCTTGAACCCGAAACAATTCTTCAGACTTTTCTTTGCATTTCATGACCTTGATACTTTTGAAGCATACAGGAAATTTGTTTTACCAAATGTCCCTCAATTTTGTTTGAGGTTTCCAGGTTAGGCGTTTTGGGCAAGAACACCACAAAAATGATGGTGTGTCCTCCTCAGTCCATCAGATCAGGAAGCAGATGTCAGTTTGTCCCAAGGCAACATTACCTTGGTTATTTGGACAAGGTGGAGTCAGCCAAGTTCCCCATTATAAATTTACTCTTTTTTCCTTTGTATTAATAAGTATCTTTTCTGATGATTTGTTGAGATCTTTGTAAATTTGCTATTCCTCATCAGACTTCCACCCACTAGTTTTACCATTGATGATTTTTGCCTGAGTCTACTATTAGGATGGTTACTAAATGGTGATTTTCTACTTTTATCACTCCTTCTACATGTATTAGTTAGCATTCTACTGCAAGGAAGAGCTGTCCCTTCTCCACCATGTATGTTTGCATACATGTGCTGGTGTGTTATTTCAGCATAGTCTCAATAGTTTCCATTTTATTCTATGGGTTATAATCTATTAGTATCATTATTTAGAGGCACAAATACTCCCAGATTTAGCCATCGAGAGCCCCTTCAAGGACCTCTTTGATCTTTTGACATGCCACAGGGGGTCTTTTAAAATCCAGATCTGACTGTGTCACCCTCCACCTGTTCAAAACCCAATCCTGGCCACAGCCCACACAACCATGACTTCTGCTGTCAAGCCCCCTCCCACCTCAAGGCCTTTGCACAGGCTGTTCTCTCTGCTCAGAACACTCTTCCCTGCCCTTTCACCAAGTTCCCTCCTGAACCTCTTTCAGGCTCCACCATCCATTCTTTGGGGGGCACCTTGGCCGACCCGTTGGGCTAGGTTTCCTGGCTGTGTGCCTCACGCTGCTTTGCACTCACGTCACTCACTGATTCATGTTGGGCTGCTGCTCCAGACTGAGCTCCCCGAGAGCAGGAGCCGTGCCTGCTCACGCACTGCTGAAGCCCAGCATTGTGCTGGCACACACTCTGTAGACTCCTTTGTGAATGAATGAATGAATGAACAAATGAATGAGTAAACTGATTTTTCTCTTCCTTCCCCAGGCCTGTGGTAGTGGAGACACGCCCAGCAGATGATCCTACTGCCCCCAGCAACCTCTATATCCAGGAATGAGTCCCTGGGGTTGGGGGTGGGTGTTAGGAATCAGTCTCTGCACCCCCTCCCCTCCCCAGTGGACACAATATAGTGGTCATGACATGCCTGTGTCTCCCAATAAACGTGATTTTAGCCTCTGCTGTCATCTTGGTTTTCTGGGGGGAGGAGAGGAGGGCAGAATTCCTGGATGCCTACTGACCCCCCCAAATTTCAACGATCCAGTACAACGTCAGGGATGTAGCACAGACTTTATTTCTACAGCACATGGTCACCTCTCCCCCAGCGGCCTTGGGAGGAGGGATCTGGGGACTAAGGGGCTTGCTGTAAGAATAAGGCACTTGAAGTGGGAGTGAAGGGCCAGCTGTGGGTGTCTCAGCTAAGCTGGTCCTCATACTGCTTGCGGAAACAATCACCAGCAGGGAAGAAATCCCAACATCTCTCTTGGTACATCTTCCAGACATAAGACTCCTAGGGGTTGGGGATGGGGAAGAGTTGGTTGGTCACATCTTCAAATGCTTGATATGATCTGAGCTTTTTACTGCCACCTGCTGATTGACCTTATATTAAAATTCTCCATGTCCTTGCCCATTTTTCTCCCATTAACACCCCCTTACCTGACCCGTGTGTTCTGTCTCATCCTTGTTTATCAGATACATCAGGAAAAACCTGGGGTTGGAAGGGCAGTGGGAGACAGGTCAGAACCAGCCTTACTTACCTTCTCCTGATTGGCTGGCTGAGAACCCACCCACATGGATACCACACCCCTTTTCCTAACTGACCAAAGCCCGGTATCCCCTCCCCGGATGTTGGCGGCCACGCCCCCACCCTCCTGATTGGCCAGCGGGCCCACGCTCACATGTAATTGGCCAGGTTGTGCTCCTCTAGCGTGTGGGTCTCGAAACCATGCGGTGTCGTATCAAAGTAATCGCTGCCGATGCCGCAGATGAAGCACTTGGTCTGCGGGTGGCAGGAAACATCAGAGTCGAGGCCCATTTGAAGCCCCCCCCCAGGGTCCTGTAATCCCTCTGGATCGCCCCCTGATATGACCTACCTCCATATCTTCCCTCACTTGCTCTTGTTGGTCTCGGAGCTCACCAAAAGCGTCAATGATCAGACCTGGGGTGGCAGGGTGCAAGTCAGTGCCTAATCTCTGACCAAATTCAGACTGCTCCTTCTTCTGGCTACCCCCTTCTGAGCCTTGCCTCCCATTCCCTAATCTCTCATCTCCCTAATCTCACCCTGCTACTTAAAAATAATACCTAGCATTTATTGAGCACTTACCATGAGACCCTTACTACCTATGAATTGACTTAATTCTCACAACAACCCTATAAGACTAGTATAATTAATATCCCCATTTTACAGATGGAGAAACTGAGGTTCAGAGAGGTAACTTGCCCAAAGTCTCACAGTAGGGAGAAACAGAGCCAGGTCAACCAGATCCCGGGCCTGCACTCTTGGAGGAGTTAGTCTGCCTCTGGGCATCCCCACTCCCACAACCCCGACCAGCACTGACCCTGGATGATGGCCAGCAGGATGACGATGACAAAGAAGAAGAAGGTGATGTCGAAGACCACCCGGTACAGCTCATATTCATCACCTGCTGGGTCCTCAATCTCGTCCCCAATGCCCCCACCAGCTCGGACACCCACGTACATGTGAAACAGGTAACACTGTGGGGGCAAGGTGAGAAGCACATTAGTCATGCATTCAATCATTCAATATTCACAAAGTACCTACAGGACCCTGGGCTAGTGGGGCAGGAGACTCACAGTAATGGCTGAGACAGCCCTGGGCTCCGCCCTCACATGGCATCAGACAGTGACAGCCCAGAAATGATCAGGGTTGTGATAGGGACAGCTCAGGCAGAGGGCTGAGGGCTGGGACGGGGAAAGCACAGTGTAATCAGGGGCGAGATGGGGGGAGTACAGGAAGCGCTGAAGCTTTGAAAGCCTCACCCAGCCTGGGTGATCAGGCAAGGCTTCCTAGAAGCAGGGACATGTGTGAGCTGGAACTTGAAGAAAATGTTAGGTGGAAGAGAGTGTTCCAGGCAGAGAAAACCACACATGCAACGTCACCACTGGGGAGGAAAGAAGACATCTTGTTCCTGTGAGGAACTGAAAGAGGGTCAGTGAAGCTGGAAAGTAGAGCTCCTGTGAGCAAGAACAGCAAGAGGAATGAGGTCCAGCCAATGGTCAAGGAGGGCTTCCTGTAGGAGGCAGCACTTAAGTTGAAAGGTGAGGCATCAAGTGAAGGGGTATTTGTACTCAGGGTCTGAGGTGGAGGTGGGGCAGAGAGACTGTCAGATGCAAAGGGCTTGAGTTGGGAGGAAATACATGATCTTAGGGGAACTGAAGGGCACCAGGCAGCCAGAGAGCAAAAAGCAAGAAGGACTGTGGTTAGACTCAGGCCAGGCTAGCTTTTCCCTGGCTATTGGTAAGCCATGCTGAAGGCACTGGGGAACCAAGAGGAAGTTCTGAGAAGAGAGAGGAACATGGTCTGCCTGGCATGTGGGAAAGATTTTACACTGTTCTTTTTGTGTCCCTGGGAAGTGGGAGAACCTAGTTGTCTTAGGTAAGGGCTAAGACCAGTGACTGGAGGGAACAAGGCTGAGTGGCAAGGCCAGGTCTGGGTGGTGGGGCTCAAATGTCAGGCTGAGGAGCTGGATAGGTCCCAAGAGCACGGTGCCTGATTACAGGCCATCTTCTGAGATAAAGCCCTGGGATAATTCATTTAAATGTGGCCCATGCCTCTAGTAGGAGAAACTCAACTTGGTTATGATCATCCCTATTAGACTAGAAGAGAAAAAAATGAAACCTGCATGGCATTCTTTGGGTGAAACTTTTAATTACAGATAATGATGACAATAGCTCACATCTATGGAATTCTTAATCCCTACCAGGCAGTATTCTACAACTATTAAGTCTTAGATGATCAGGGAGCATCACTACATCCTAAAAGCCACCCTAGGATGTAGGCACTGTTATTATACACCCATTTCACAGGTGAGGACACCAGAGCATGGGGAAGCTGAGTAGCCAACCCCAAAACATGTAGCTTGTAAGTCAGGCACTGTGTCTGAGCACCTTTCCGATAATAATAGCTTTAAAAGCTCAAATAACATGACAACAGTGGCTAACGTTTATTGAGCACTGTTCAAAGTACCTCACAAGTATCAGCTCACTGAACCCTCACGATAAGCCTACAAGGTAGGCACTATTCCTAAGCCCCTTGACAGATGGGAAAACTGAGGGTCAGGGGTGGTTGGAAGTTGCCCAAGAGCGTTGGGGGGAAGGGCTCACCGTCATCATGTCGTCACACTTCATGTCAGGCTCGTCCTCATCCTCACTCTTGTTGTAGAACTTGCGGAAGAAGTTGAAGGCCACCACGGTGTACAGGTAGACCACCACCGCCAGGAGGCCCACGGTCATCACCAGCTGGGGGCAGGCAGGGGGTGGGTCAGCTCCATGCTCAGCCGGCCCCTCCACCACGCCCAGCCTTCTGGGTCCTGACCCTGCTTCTACCCAGGTGGCTCTCCCTGCTGGGGCCTCACAACCCACACCCACCCTGGCTCAGCCTGCCCGCCTGGCCCCTCCTCACCCTAGCTGCCCAGCCCTCACCCCTCCACCCTTGCTCAGACTGCCATGCTTGGCCCTGCCCGGCTCATATCCCTCAGGCAGGTCCTCTCCACACCTGTTTCCCATTGTGGGTGACGGAGGAGAGGATGGTGCGCAGTGTCTTGACCCCCATGGCAATGTCCAGGAGGTGAGCAGCGAAAAAGAAGTTGTTGTAGTGCCCCAGGAGGGACATCACCATGTACCAGCCCAGGTACAGGAAAGACTGTGGGCACACAGAGTCAGGGTCAGAGAGCATTCCTGAGGGTCAAGGAAAACTCAGGGAGACCCCGGAACATTCAAGAGGGTTGGGTATGCTCTGGGGGGTCAGGGTGCCATCTCTGGCTTGGGATTATTTGAAGGATCAGGAACACTCTAGAACAATGGAGCACTCTGGGTGAGAATCCATCCTGGGTGGAGTTGAGGAACCCTCTGCAGGACATAGTCTGGAAATTCAAGAGCATTCTAGGGGACAAGGAGCCTTGGGGGGAGCGGTCAGAGGGTACCCTAGGATTAGAGGTGCACAGAGGCTCAGGAGTCAGTCCCTGGTCAGGGCTCCCTGGTGCTGGAGCCCCCAACCCTCCTAGGGTCCTTCTCCTGCAGGTCCCTCCCCCACCTACAAGTCTCTCCTCACATTGTCGGTGAAGATGACTCCGAACTTCCAGATCTGGTACTTGATGTCAATGGACATGAGCCTGTCAGGTGGAGGTAAGAGGGATGGCCAGATGCTGGAGGGTCAGACCCTGGCCACCTCCCCTGCCTGCCCCTGTCCTGGGCAGGATCACCCCTGGCTCACCAGGTAAGCAGCCCCGGCGGTGGTTCAGGCTTGCGTTCATTGTGCGCTGTGATCTCCAGCGTGGCCAGATCCATGCCCAGCAGCTCGGCGATCCGCTCCCGCCCATAGATGTCCCCGTGCTTGTCCAGGACCTGCACAGGAGAGCAGAGGGCAAGCAGATACCACTGGAGTGGGACGAGTCATGGCCTGGGTTGGCGAGGCATCTGGGAACACTCTGAATTTTGTGTGAAAAATTGGGAATGCATTTTTCTGGGAAGAAGGGCCAGACCTTTCTTCAGATCCTCAGGGGGAGGGTCCAAACGTGATAAAGGTCCAGTTAATTCATTAGCCAAATTATTTGGGATAATTTATTATTATTAGGCAAGTGGGCAAAGAATCCTATACAACTGGGCCGCCTGTCATCTATGGACTTATCTCCTCCCCCTCACCCCCTTACTCACTCTGCTCCAGCCACACTGGCCCCCCTCACGGCTCCTCAAATATGCCAGGCACGTTCCTCCCCCAGGACCTTTGCACTGGCTGTTCCCCCTGCCTAGGGTGGTCTTCCCCCAGATTTCCACCTGGCTCACTCCCTTACCACCCTGCACAAGAAAGATCAACCTCTCTGGGCCAGCACCCACGCACTCTCCAACCCTCTTACTGGATTATTTTTTCCTTCTGCAGCACTTATCACCACCTGAACACTATAAACGTGTTCCTCATCTGTCTGTCCAACTCGAGTATCAAAATGTGTTTACTGCTTGAAATGTATCTACTGCTTGGACTCCACGTCCCCCAAAATTGTTCCTGGCACGTAGTAGGTGCTCAATAAACATCTGTTGCGTGAATGAATGTATCAGCCAACATGTATTTTTTTTTTTTTTTTAAGTGCAGGCACTGGGGATTGGACCCAGGACCTCATGCATGGTGGGCACGTGCTCTACCACTGAGTATACCGCAGCCCTAATGTTTTCCTATGGGCCAGATACTGCACACTTAGTAGGTCATATAAACTTTACAACAACCCTGTGGGGTCGGCCCTCTTATTACCTCACTTTGAATGTGAGGGAAACTGAGACACCGAAAGGCTCACACAGCTAGGAGTAGAAAAACAAGACAGTCCAGCTCCCGAGTCTATGTGCTTAAAACAGAATGCTTTACTTCCTCCCCTAAAATTAATATTTATTGAGTACTTACTCTGTGCCAGGCACTATGTTATGCTTGCTATGCACATCGTCGCTTTCCAGAGAGGGGTGTGTGGTTATCATGCCTATTTCCAGATGGGCAAACTGAGGTGCTCCCTCAGCAAATCCCCTCGCCCAAGGTCGCACACAAAGCGAGTGCTTGATGGGGCTTAGATGGCCAGGTGGCAGGAAGGGACCCAGCCCAGGAGGCCCATCTACTGCCCCATTCACATTCTCTCACCTTCCGCTTGATGAACTTGTCCCAGTAGTTGCTGGGAAAAGACCTGCCGAGAGAAAGAGGCCACAAGATGTCAGGGCAGGAGGGAAGAGGAGCCACCAGCCAGGCCAGGGGGCTTTGGAATTCCAGTTCTTTTCTCCCAGGGGACTCCACACAGTGCGGTCGCATCTCACTTGGGGTCAGGCCCTAAAGACCCCGTGCCAGGTGAAGTTTGTCCAAGGTCAACCCCTTCCCCCCTACTGCCATCTTTTGGGGAGCTTAGGGGAGGTAGGTGGCTTGCATTTGGAGCCGGGATGTGCAAAAACAAAACACAAAAAAACAAAAAACATAGACCTGAATTCAGGTGGGGAGGCAGGGCCAGCGGTCTGGCCTTGCTCTGGCTCTGGAGAACGGTGTGCTTTCTCACTGTTTCATTTAATTTTGTTTGATGAATCAGGCTCTTTAGTTACCAGTTTTATAAATGACGAGTTGATGCTCTAACATCCTGCCAAGGTGGCCAATGGGTTTTATTTGCAGGGGGTGGGATGGGGAGTGGAACAGAGATTTACTACGAATCCATGGATTTAGATCTATTTGCTGTTTCAATTCGTGGCCCTTCCTGTCCTTCCTGATGCTCAAATTGTCCCTGATTTGCCCAGTGGGGGCCCCTTCTAGCTGGTGGCTGGGTCCTTTCAGCCTGTCACCATTTTTCATTGAGCACATCCTTGCTTTCTGACAAGGTAATCCAGTTTCATCTTGCATTTCCCTGCCCCAGCCCTGAAATCTGCCACTTCTCCAAGCTGCTTGGTTCCTCGTTGAGGAAAATGGTATTTAGAAGTCAAGGTCTTAGGTGGGTAGGTATAGCTTAGTGGTAGAGCACATGCTTAGCGTGCACAAGGTCCTGGGTTCAATCCCCAGTACCTCCATTAAAAAAAAAGATAAATAAATAACCTAATCCCCCCCTCAAAAAACCCACTAAGTAAATAAATAACAACAACAACCAAAAAGAAGTCAAGGTCTTGGGCAGACACTATTTTAAACAGTTTGTCAAGTACATGTACTTGAATGTGTGTAACTTAAATGTGCCTTTGATGGTGACGAGGAGAGCACAGGATGTCCTTGGTATGACTTCTCTCTCCTCACACTCCTTCACTAGGCAGGACCGCATAATAAAATACCTTCCAACCCTCATCTAGGACTTTCTGAGCCCTAGAAATCACACTAACTCATTTCATAGCCACAGGGTCCTTGTGAGGTTGGTGCTATTATTTATCCCCACTTTACAGATGAGGAAACGGAGGCACAGAGAAGCTAAGTGACTTGACCAGGAACTCCCAGGTAGCGTGGGGCCAACCCAGGTTTCCAACCTGCTGGGGCTTTTTATTCTGCACATGCCTCCCTCTCACGACACAGCCCTGCCATAGGAACACTAAGTTGGGACCTGACCTGGATGAAATGAAAGGGGCTGGGAGCGTACTTTGGGGGTCCAGAGTCCCACCACACTGCCCTCACAACCCTCATTCCCTCTCTGGGCTCAGTTTAAAAACCAAATGATTTCCTATATTTCCCATTCATGGCACCTGGTGAGAAGCACATGTGGGGACAGAGTTTAAAATGTAGGTTCCTGGGTGCCACCTCAGATCCTCTGAACTGGAATCCCCAGGGCTGGGGCCCAGGAATCTGTATGTGTCACCGGCACTCCCACCGGTATTTTAATGCCCGGGAAATTTGTCGTATTACGAAGAGGGAGGCGAAGGCTTGGGGAGAATGAGTCAGGACTGCAGTGACTGGAAGGAACCCTGGTCACACCCGGACTGGAGTGGAAACCCACTTCCCCCACCCACCACGACGCGGGGGCTGGGCCCTTACGGCGTGTTGAGCACCAGCCGGTCCCACTGCCCCTTCACATCATCGTCCTCAGGCTGCTCCGTGATGTAGAGGCCGTCAAACTCCAGCTTCCGGGCCAGCTCCTTCTCCCGCTTAAAGATCACTAGGGGCACCTACATTGTTCATGGAGTCAAAGGGGTGGGTGTCAGGCACCTCAGGAGACCACAGCCTCGGCAGGAGCCAGGCGATCTGGCTGGAGCCTGCATGAGACCCCCCATTCCTAGAGTGATCAGGTCAGTAAGGGGGCAAGGTGGTCAGAGGGTCAGGGCTGAGAGGGGGAAAAAAAACAGGAAGAGCCCAGAAGTGGTGCCTGCTGCAGCCTGGGGCCTCCCAAGGGAAGAAGGAGGAATAAAACGGGCAGGTGAAAGGAGGTGGGAGTAGGGCGGGGCATTCCAGGCCGAGGGAGCAGCAGGCATCAAAGGACCCCTGTTTGTCCAGTTGTAAAGTATCAAGATTTGCTGAACAGTCAGATCTCATGGAACCCAAACTGAAGTTCTCATCACACACCTCATGGGGCATCACAAACTTTAGGCACAAGTGACGTCAGAATCCACACCCCGCTGTGAGCGCCCATGTTATGTCTGAGGCCCACAGACGGTCACAGATATTAACTCACTAGCTGAACAACATGCAGAAAATAGCACTCCCAGTGACAAATTTTGCTTCTTGATCCAAAAATTACCATTGCCACAGGACCTGACTCCTCGGCTGAGACCCACATCAGTTCCCAGTTTGAATATCATCCTTGCTGAAGACCCCAACCCTGTATTCAGTCCCCTGACTCTTACCCCAACCTGAGCAAGGCCCTCTCTGTCCCAGCCACTGTGTGAGATCCCCCAGCCCGAGCCCCAGACACACACGAGCCCCAGCCCCCCAGGCTGTGGTCCTGGCCCACCTTGAGGCAGTTGTAGCCAATGATGCAGAGAAAGGCCACCAGTGTGTGCAGCAGGCTCAGACATCGCAAGGCAGGTTCCATGTAGCCTGTGCTCTCCTCCAGGAAGTAGTACACCATGTTCTCATCCTCGTCGCCCTCTGCTTCCTCTCCAGCCCCCGAGCCCCAGCCAGAGCCGCCACCAGACCCTGCACCTGACAGGTCCCCAGCTGCTGAGCCCTCCATGTCATCCTCCCCAGGTGGAGAGTCTGAGACCTGAAGGGAAGCAGAGATCAGTTGAGGAGATGGGGGGACCAGGTGTCCTGGTACCTGGTCTGCCATACCTGGAACCCACTGACAAAATCAACAGCCTCCATTCCCGAGGTTTGTCTCAGCCCTTGTCAGATACAGTCTTGGTAGGACTGTCAATCAAGATCCAGGGGTGGGCCCAAGACCCTGGCTGGCAAATCAGACTCTGTCCTGGGAATCTTACTATTGAACTGAGTGACAGGAGAACTGAAAACAGGGTTGATTTGCCTTGATAGTGGAGCCCTAAGAAGACTAATTTTAACACTAATATTAACATTAATACTAAAATTAGTAGTATTAGTTAATATTTATACAGCACCTTTATATGCCAGGTAGTGTTCTCAGTGCTTTACACATGTTAATTCTCTTAATTCCTACGGCTCTAAGATGTCAGCACTGTTATTATCCCATACTACAGATGAGGAAATTAAGGCACAGAAAGATTAAGTACTTTGCCTAATGTCATACAGCTAGGGAGTGGTGGAGCCAGAATCTCGTCCTACAGAAGCCATGCTCTGTGATCACTCGGCTAGACTGCCTCTCCATCCTGCTATCTAGATCCCTGGCAAGACCACAAGGATCCGTTTGTCCTTTGGAAGGCCTGCTTCTTAGCCCTCTCCTTCTGTTCCAGAAGCTGCCCATCTCCTCCTTCCCACAAATTCCTCTTTAGCTTATGTGAAAGCAAAGAAATGTGACTGAATCAGTGTGTGTTGCTTGGAGGTGAAGGCAGGCCTGCACCCAGGGGCACAGGGCTGGCAAGTGGCCGAGTTGAGCGTGGAACTCAGAACTGGCTCCCTGCTCTCCCTCCTGCAGGCACTCAGGCATTTGTTCTAGATGGACCCAGATACCCACACTCACCCCCACAGGGGTCCCAAGATGTAGATGTCCAGCCTGAACCTTCCTGGGGCCCCTGAGCCCAACATCTTGTCCTTGGTGAACTACAAGGGCCCTGGGAACCTGTGAAGGGCTGAGCCTCCCGCCCCACAGCCCAGATAAGCGCTTGATTCTCCTGGCCCCTCCTGACCAGCACCTTATAAAACAGCAAGATGAAGTTGATGGCAAACGCCAAGAAGAGAGCAAGGAATCGCAGAGTGTAAAAGTTCCGGGAGAGGTAGTTCTGAGATGAGGAAAGAGAAAGACAGAGCTCACAGTCCACCCTCTTGCCTGGAGAGTTCATCCCATCACTCACCCAACCCAAGCACTGGGGTCCTCAGTATCTGGCCCCACACCCTCCCATTTATTGAGTGCTTACTGCGTACCAAGCCCCGGGCTAAGAGCTTTATATGAACGAACCTGTTTAATTCTCACACAATCCTATGAAGTGGGGACTGCTGATATGACTACTTTACAGATGAGGAAACAGAGGCTCAGGGAGGTGAGCTATCTTGTTCAAGGTCACATAGCCAAGAAGTGGCAGCCCGGCAGTCCAGCTCCAGAGTCCACATTCCCAACCAGTCTGCCATGCTGCTTCCTGGGTGAGGTGACCTGGTCTGCTTTACCCCAGGCAAAGGACATCTATGTCCACCTCTCCCTTCCTCTTTTTTTCTCCACTGTTCTCTCCATCCCCGACTCTTCCCACAAATCCTCACTGACCCGCCTCTGTCCAACATGTTTCCCTCAGCCCCTCATGTCAGGCTGGCGTGAGGAGGAGACAGGACAGGTGGAGCCCTGGACCCTGCCCTCGCAAGTGCCCTCCCTCCCTTCTTCCTGGCCTGGATGAGAAGATGAGTTCTGCCCCCAGAGGAGGAGGTGGGGCTGGTGTAGCAGCGCCTACCCAAAGGTTGAGAGCCACAAATTAGGTCACGGAACACAGAGCCATGACCTCCTGGGTTTAGCTCTGGATAGAGGATGCGGGTGGGAAGCCAAGGCTGGTGACTCCAGATGAGCAAAGGCATAGAGGTTGGAATAAGGATTGTGAGCAGGGAGAGGCCAAGGAGCCAAGTGGGGACCACCTGAAAATGCTGCTCTGTGCCCAGGTCCCGCTCTGCCTGGGGACATCTCTGCCCTCTGCCCAGTGTGGCTGCCCCTCAGAGAGGAGCCTGGCACAGATGGGCTCAAGAACAGGGTGCGAGTAGAGGTACTGTGAATGCGGGGAGAGGAGGCTTCAGCGTGCCCTTGCTGGGTCCTCACCAAGAACTTCACCCTCTGTACTTCCAGTTCTCCCCAGAACTCCAGGCCCCCACCTCCAGCCTCCTCCTTCTTCGGAGGGGGTGGAGGAGCTGTCTTCTTGGGGGGCTCTGGTGGGGGCTCGGGGACTTCTTGCTTCTCCCCATTCTCAGCACTGCAGGCCAGGACAGAGAAAGAGTGAGGAGGTGCCTGGGAAATGCATGCATGCACGCATTCATTCATTCATTCAAGGCCATGTACTGGTGCCCACCCCATGCCTGGTCCAGGCCTAGATAGTGCTGGGGACATAGTAGTGAGACAACTTCTAGCCCTGTCCTCATGGGGCTCTGATCCAGTGGGGGTACAGACAGTACCCTAGGCAGTAGCATCCCAGAGTGGTCTGGGCTGGGATGCGGCAAGCTCGGGGACTTACGGGAGCCCAGAGGAGACACCTCTTCAACTTAGGGGGTGGGTGTAAGGTAGGCTTCCTGAAGAAGGAGACATGTGAGCCAAGATGGGGAGGAGGAGGGAGGCTGAGATGAAGCATGGGGGATGGTGTTGCGGGCGGAAGGAATGGCTGGTAGAAGGGCCTGGGGGTAAGAGAGGAGCATTCATTTGCCTGGGCTGGGTGATGCTGAGGTCACAGAGTGACCAGGACAGCCTCAGGCGCTGACCTCAGGAGGCTCCCAGACCAGGAGGGAGGCAGTGATAGGGGCTGGGCCCCTCGGACCCCAAAGTCACTCACTCAGCTTTCTCAGGCTCTGGCTCTGGCTCTGGCTCTGGCTCTGGCTGGGGAGGCAGCTCCTCTTCCTCTCCATCCACCTGGGGGCAGGGCAAGCATCAGGGCCGAGCCACACCCCAAGTGCTTCTCAGTGCTGCCCTGCCTATTCATATCTGTGTCCCTTTCTAAGTTTTACTTTCTCTCCCACTAGAAGCGGCATTATGATTCTCATTTTACAGAGGGGAAACTGCAGCTCAGAGAGGTGGAGTGCCTCGGCCAAAGCACAGTGCAGAATCAGGCTGACTCCAAGTGGAGCTCTTCTCCCCCCAGGGCTTCCCATTACGTTGACAACCACACCCACCTAGCACTCATTGCACTGAGGGCCTGAGGATGCTTTAGGGGCTTTTGTAACGTGGGCTCATTAATTTACCACAACGGTCAATCTCTGAAGGTCTTCCCCAGTGTCCCCGACACTCTCTTGGGTCTTCCTAGTTCTTGGTCCCGCTTCCCCTCTAATTTGGTCTCTGGATCTCCTGCTCTATCTGGCGCCAGATGATCTTTTTCTCTGCCTCTCCCAAAAACACTGTCTTTTCACTTCGAGCCTTCCTCCAGGTCTCCATCTCTGCGTGTCTCTCAGGCTCTCTGTGCGCCGACCCCCCTACCCCACCTCGGTCTATTAGAGTCTCTCTTCCCCCTCTCTCCCTCCCTCCAACCCACAATCTCTCCAAAACCCTGAAGCCCCCGCCTTCCCTCTCACCCCCAGCTTCCTCTTGATGATGGGGGAGCCCTCGGGAGTGGGTGGCTCCACCGGCGTCGTATCACCCATGTCCCCAAGGCCGCCCGCCCCTTCGGGCCGGAAAGGGCCCCCTTCGGCCACGGCTACCGCCCGGTCGGCGCCTCCAGGGCCGGCCTCCTCCGCCGCCGCCTCCTCGTCGCCCACGCCCTCCGCAGCATCGCCCGCGCCCTCGCCCGCATCTTCGCCGTCCGCGTCGCCACCGGGCCCGGTCGGCTGCTCGCCGTGCACCTCGTCGCCCGTGGGGTCGGGCATGCCCGCCAGGAGCTCCGTCACCGTCACCTTCTTGGCGCCCTCCACCAGGCCGCCGCCGAAGAGCGAGCCCCAGAGCAGGCGCAGCGCGCCCGTCGCCGCCCCCGCGCCCGCCGCCCCCGCGCGCGCCAGCACCGCCCAGAGCAGCGCGGCCACCGCCGTCGCCGCCTCGCGCGCCGTGAGCCGCCGCAGCCGCCGCACGCGCCGCCGCAGGCTGCGGTAGCTGAGGCCGCGCAGGGTCCGGCCCGCCGCCGCCGTCAGCTGCGCCGTCAAGCCCGCCGCCGCTGTGGCCGCCGCGCCCTCGGGCCCTGCCGCGCCCTCCTCCGCGCCCTCGGCGCCCAGCTCCGCCGCGCCGACGACCGCGCCCTCGTCATCGTTCTCCTCCGGCTCGCCCTCGGTCTCCGAGATCTGCGCGGCGATCTGCATCTCGAAGATGGTGTCCTCGCAGAAGCTCACGAAGAGCTCCATTTTCTCCGATTCGCCGCCCTCGTTCACCACGTCGAAGATGAACTGACGCTTCGACTCCTTCACCTGCAACGCGGGACAGAGGGGACGTGATGGGGGCGCCGTCCGCAGGGACTTGGGACAACAGCCTTGGCAGCTGCAAGCGTTCGCCGCTGCAGCCTCTGTTCTAAGCATTGTCATTGTTTTTATTATCAATAGCAAACCTATACAGCGCTCGCTGTAGGTGCACTAGTAAGAACTTCGATGAGGCCGGGCCCTGTATCAGGCATTTTCCATATGGTATCTCATTTAATCCTCACAAGCCATCCTAGAAGTCGAGGCTATTATCCCCATTTTACAGATGAGTAAATGGAGGCCCAGAAAGCCATGTGCCCAGGGTGACGCACCTGAGAGGTGGCAGGTGTAGGATTCAAATTACCAACAAGGTGGTTCCAGAATCTATGCTTTTGGCTTCTTTGAAAGACGGAGCACAGTGGGTTTTGGCAACTGTTCTGCAACCAGACTGCCTGGGTTCTAATCCTGATTCTACCACTGAGTTACACATAACTCTCTAGGCCTGTTTCCCCTTCTGTAAATCGGAGAATAATAGTAGGGCCTATGGGTAATAGGGTTAGTGTGAGGATTAAGTGAATTGATGGATGCACAGTGCCTGGCCCCTACCAGATGCTGTATAGTGTTTGCTATTGTATTGCTGCATGAGCGCTGGGGGCCATGCAGGCAGATGTGGACTCTGGAGCATCAGGAGAGAGTGGGAATATGAGTCATGAACAGGAGGAAATGAATGTTTAGAGAGGAAGAATGCTATGAGAAAGAGTGCACACATAGGGTGCATGTAAGGGGTGGGGGGGGGGAGGGCAGAGCTCCCACCGCATCACAGGTACAAGGGTGTGTAGGGCCAGTAGGGAACCAGGGCTTCCTGCAGATGCAAGGATGTGCAGACATCCTGGGTGCAAGGATGGTGCAACGGCTTGTAAGCCAGATCGGAGAGGAGGGTGAGTATGCAGTGGTGCCCCAAGGGACACAGGTGAGTGTGCAAAACCTTGGGGTTCCAGTGGAATATGTGAAAAAGCTGATGTGCAAGAGCCTTGTGAGAGAGCACCAGGGATTAAGGGAGGGATAGCGGTCAAGGAGGGTGTGGTGGCATGGGAGGATGTGGGAAGAATGCAACCATGCAGGGTGCAGTGTGCACGGCAGGCATGCGCATATACAGCAGGCATGCAAGGGCCTGGGCAAAACCGAGGGCTGAGCCGTGTGAGTGTGGGAAGGGTCTTCAATTCATACGTCAGCGCATGTGCAGCGGGATGAACGTGCAGGGGGACTTGGGAGTCAGTATAAGAGGGCCTGGAACATGAGGATGGGGCTTAGGGTGGGGTGCAAGCCCAGATGTGCATGAGCCAGGTGGCACTGAGGAAATGCGAGGGGCCCAGGTGTTGAGGAGATGATGGGGGTGCAAGCCACATGGACTTCGAGTGTAAGCGGGGAAGGGTGTGCAAGAGCAGGTGGGAGGAGCAGGCAGGTGCTTGATGCATGTGAGGAACAAAGAGGAATTGTGAGTGCCCAGGGTAGGGAAGTGCATTGTGAGAGTGAGCTGGAGGGCCACCAGGACCACAGGGGCAGGGCTGGGGGCCGAGTGTGCAGGTGGAGCTCATGGGAGTGCAAGAGAATGTGGGAACTACATACATGCTAAGTGTATGAGGTGGGCTGGGGTGTGCCAGGGCCACATGACTGTACTCCTGGAGCAAGTGAGTACGTAAGGGGCATTCAAACACTTGTGGACTGGTCATATTAGGGGCACATCAGGTCAAGGAGTAGATCTGGCCACCAAGGACATGCAGGGGCTCTTGTAGGTGAGTCTGAGAGGGTGGCTCCAGTGTGCAGGGATGAGCATGAGGGTGCCAGGGCTATAGGAAGGCACATGCAGGTGAATGAGTGAGGGGTGGACAACCATATGATGTGCCAGGGCTGCAGGAAGACACACTGGCATCCTCAGAGTGAGTACAGGAGATGTGCACCACGTGTGCACCCAGAGTCAGTGGAATGGGCATTGTGTGCTAGGAACTCAGAGGGCATTTGGGGGCACATGTGGTGATTGGTAAGGGGTGGGCCAGCATACAGGGCACCTCAAAGATTACAAAAGAGTGGGTGTGGGCAGGCCAGCGCCAAGAGATGGCACACCAGGGACTGGGAAGGTGAGCAAGGTGTGTACAGCCACGTGGGTTCAAGTACCTGAGCATGTGGATGTGGCTGCATCAGGAATATAAGAGCTCCCAGGGTGAGCGTGCAAGTGGCAGGCACGGTGTGGGGGCGGCCACCGTGAGGGCACAAGGATGCTGCTACGTGTATAAGGGTATATATCCATGTGTGCGCCGAGTCTGTAAGAGGTGGGCGTGGGAGAACCAGGGATGTGCAAGGACACAGCAGCGCTCATATGATGTGTGCCAAAGGGTGGGCATGGGCTTGCATGAGCAGAGCAGGGGCCCACGAGGGTCTGCAGAGCAGAGGTGCAAAGTGTACAGAGCCTCTTGTGGGGTCCAAGCGTATGAGGAGCATGCCCCGAAGCCCTGGGAAGCCAGCATGCACTTGCGCAGGTCCGCTGACCTGGGGCATCTCCCACTGGGCGCGGTTGGTCTCCGAGATCTCGAAGTAGATGCGCTCGATGCGGCGCGAAGCGCCCATGATCTCGATGCGGCCCAGGTAGGGCCGGAAGTAGTCCAGGATGCTCTCTGCCAGCTCAAGGAAGTTGCGCAGGCGCGGGTCGTGCGGCACGTGCTCCGATAGGTTGGTTAGCAGAACCGCCACATTGAAGCCGATGTCGCGGGCTGGCTCCTGGAAGCGGTTGGCGAACTCCTCGCAGTCAATCATCTCGTTCTCATCGGCTTCGGAGCACGAAAGCAGGAACTGGATTTCCGGACCGGTGAACTGCTTCTGGCTGTCCATGGCCTGGAGGGTGGGCAGAGGTGAGCAGGGGAGGTCAGAGGGGTGGCCTAGGGAGCCCCAGTGCTCTTCCTGAAACAACTGTGGACTTTTTATAAAGACAGAAAGGTCAGAATCATAACCAGCATCCAAGGCTGACACCCAGCAGGTTGGTGTGGGTAAGGATGTTCCAGCCATTAAAATACTGAATGCTGCATTTCCACAAAGCTGAGCCATCATCTGCTGTAAGATACATTCCATTTTCAGAGATGGTAAGATGTGAATTGATGAAACTCAGCATTTGTGTAGCAATTGGTAAAGGGATGCTGCTGCAAGCTCCCCGTGTGCCAGTCCTGGTGGCCCCTGCAGGCCTGCTCTCCTCCCCTGCATGATGGCACCTGTGGCCTGTACCAGGGGCTCTCTTGACCCTCTGGCTGCAGGTGGGGCCCATCCAGTTGGGTCAGGGAGCAGGAGGACAATGGAGTTGTGCATTTCTCTCCCTGGCTCCCCCCGTGCTGGCTGTGTCCCTCACTCAAAGGTCAGTTGAGCCACCTTGTCCACACGGCTCCTTCTGTCTCCAAGTTAGATAATTACTCTTTCATCCAGGCCAGCCCCCTCAAGGCTTGGGCCCTGAATGATCAGTGCCACCAACTCTGCCCCTTCCCCGAAGCCATTTGTTTCCCACTCCAGCAACTAAATAGACACCTGACAAGAGTGGAGGCCTCTGAATTTCAACTGGGAATTAAGAGTCATATGTCCATCACCTCAGAATTAATAAATGCTCATGATGACATATTTTTTAACTACGATATATTTAAGAACTAAAACATGACAGGTATGATTGGAGCCCTCGGTGTTCCCTTCTCTTGCTCCATCCCCTCAACCCTCCCCCAAGGTAACCACCTGGAGTTGGTGTATCCTTCCAAAGAAGTATGTATCACATGATGGTATTATGCTTAGTGAAATAAGTCCAACAGACAAATACTGTATATTATCACTTATATGTGGAATCTTAAAAAATAAACGAATGAACATAACAAAACAGAGACAGACTCACAGATATATAGAAAACCAACTAGTGGTTACCTGTAGGGAGAGGGAAGAGGGGAGGGGAAAGGTAGGGATGGGGATTAAGAGGTATATATATATATATATATAAATAAATATATATATAAATATATACATAAATAAAATAAATAAGCTACAAGGACATATTGTACAGCACAGAGAATATAGTCAACATTTTATAATAACTTTAAACAGAATATAATCTATAAAAATAGTGAATCACTATTTTCTCTACCTGAAACTAATACTGTAAATCCACTATGTTTCAATAAAAAAATGTCAGTATTTCTACTACCTACATGCTGCCATTTTCCCACAAAAATATATAATGTCCTATGCATTTTGATTTAAAGAATTGTTATTATAACCACGTAATTTGAAACTTGCTTTTATCATTCATGTTTTCAAGATCTATCCACGTTGATATATAGAGCAAATGATGCATTTTCACTGCTGTGTAGTATTCCTGTTTTATAAGTACAACCCTCCTGATGACGGACATTTAGGTTGCTTCTGGTTTTTTACTTTACAGACAACACTTTCATTGAACATTTTATGTTTTTTTCCTTAAATGGAGGTACTGGGGATTGAACCTAGGACCTCATGCTTGCCAAGCATGTGCTCTACCACTGAGGTATTACCCTACCCCCCAACCTCATTGAACATTCTCGTGCTGATCTCCGATAAACTTTTTGCAAGAGGTCCTCTGGGGCGGTCTTTCAAATGTTTTGACCGCACCTACAGTAAGGATGGATTTTACAATGTGATCCAAAAAAAAGGGTTTCATGACACAATTCTGACTTTCGCTATGCAACACACTCTGCAATGTTCTATTCTATTTTATTTTTAAAGATGCTGGTCATGACTTATCTAAATTAATTTCATGACCAACAGATGGGTTGCAGTGTGCAATCTGAGAAACGCTGCTCTAGGGTATGAACAGAAGCGAAATTTTCTGTCTGTAAAAAGTGCTTTGTAGCCAAGAACTTTGCAAAATGCTTTCTAAATGAGTAACATGCTTTGCAAATCATGAAGGGCTCTAGAAACCACAGAGTGTGGAGACATAATCACACAGGAACTCTCCACCTTCTACTGCCACTCCATCAACCTGATTCCTTCCCTTATGATGCAGTGTGACACTGCCCCTCTTAAAATCTGATGCCCTCCAACTCTGCTCCACACGGGGCCGCAGACTCCATCTCCTCCATTCAGTCCCAGACTGTGCCCTTGTGATTTGCTGCTCTCCCTTTGTCAGTGTCCACTTGCCTACCTCCTTTTGAAATACCTTCTCTGACTTTTGTCAGCTTTCTTTGCTGGAGTCTCCTTCTCCTCCAGACCTGGAATTTGCATGCTTTTCTTGAGATACGTATTCTCCCTGGAGATCTCATTGACGCCCAAGGCTCTGCTTGCCATCCCATGCCAATGACTATGAAGTCTACATCCCAGCCCTGGCTGCTCCCCAGAGTCCATGCACTTATAGCCGAAGCCCACTTGACATCTCTTTGTGGAAATGGCCAAAACTGAAGTCTTGATTTCAAAACCTCTCCTCCCACAGTCTTACCCATCTCAGGAATAGCATCGCCACCCACCCAGGTGCTTAAGTTAAAATCTTTGAGTCATCCTTGATTTCTCTCTTTTATCTCACTACCCACACCTAATCCATCAGCAAATCTGTCAGCTCTGCTTTCAACAGATCTAGGACACACACACTTCTGCCCCCTCCATGGTCTCCACTCTGGTTTGGTCCCCCAATGGGCCATCACACAACCTCCTCCCTGCTCCTCTTCTGTCCCCACAGACTCTTCCCACACGCAGCTGGGGGGACCCTGTAAACATCTGAGTCAGGTCACATCCCTCCCCACTCAGAATCCTCACTTAGCTCCATATTATTCAGGTTAAAAGTCAGAGTATCCCCCTGCAGCCAACCAGGTCCTGCACACCTGCCCGCTTCACCTCTCAGGCTTTATTTTTCCCTCTCTCCACCTCAAAGGCCCTCTCCATCCACACTGGCCTCCTTTGCATCCCCCCTGTTCCCATCTTTCAGCCTTTATACCTGCTGTCTCCTCTGCCGGGAATGCCACAACCTCCCCCACCTTCACAGGGGACTTTATAGCTCTTAGGTTCAATGTCCTCTTCTAGAAAGACCTTCCCTCTGACTACCCAGTTTACAGGGCTTACTCCACGCATGCTCTCTCACACATCACTCATTTCCTTCAGGCCACAGATTATAACCTGAAATTATTGCGTTTATTTACTTATTTCCATCTGCCTCTCCCCATTGGGCAATCAGCTCTGAGGGTGAGGTGTCTGTTCTGTTCACTGCTACACATGGCAGGTGGGCAATGTATATGTGTCAAATGAATAAAGCATCTTGAAAACTAAGAAGAATTTTTGACTGTTACAATTTTGAAAATAAAGAAGTCCTTTAAAAAGAATCCTGAACTTGTCTTTTAAATCATAAAGAACCTGAAAATCATGCAGAAATGAGAATACCGCCATTTTGCAATCTCTAGTGAATTAGTATATCTGGGCATCAAACATCACTGGTTACCGACACCACAAATGGAGAGACGAGGGGACAGGATGTGTCTCTTGATGAATGCATGAAGCACCACAAAGGAAGGTGCTGGCAAAAAGTAAAAATAAAAACAAAAAGTCCAAACTTGAATTTGATTGAGTTTCTTGACCTAAGTCCCAGTTTACAGGAAATGCAGGGGACAAAGGAACACATTAAATGACACCACAAGGTTGCATCAGCCAGACCCAAACTGTGGGAAACTCTACACCTAGGACAGCACTATTGAAGGATAGCCAAGAGCCACATGTGGCTACGGAGCACTTGAATCGTGGCTGGTGCAGAGTGAGATGTACTGTAAGTACAAAATACATATGAATTTTAAAGAATTTAAAAATTTTAAATAGCTAATAATTTTATATTGATTATAGGCTGAAATATTTTAGTAGTGGAGGTAAAATAGAACATATTGTTAAAAATAATTTCCTATGTTTCTTTTTACTCTTTTTAAAGTGTGGGTACTAGAAAAATTTTAACCATATGTGTTGCTCACATTGCATTTTAAAAAAAAAAAATCTTCATTTTGGTTTCTTTTTTTTCTTTTTCAAATGGAAGTACTGGGAATTGAACCAAGTACCTAGTGCGTGCTCAGCATGCACTCTACCAACTGAGCTATACCTCAACTCCCTTTTTAAATTCTTATTTATTTTTTATTGACATGTAGTCAATTTGCAGTGTTAGTTTCAGGTGTACAGCAAAGTGATTCAGTTACACATACACATACATATGTGTGTGGTGTGTGTATAAATATATATATATATATATGTATATATATTCAGATTCTTTTCCATTATAGCTCATTACAAGAAACTGAATATAGTTCCCTGTGCTATACAGAAGGTCCTTATTGTTTATCTGTTTTATATACGGTAATGTGTATCTGCTAATCTCAAGCATGTAATCCATCCCAGATCACATTGTATTTCCTGCTCTACAGGATCAACAACCTGGGTCTTCAGCAGATAAGCTGCCAGGAAAAGGAAAAGTGATGGAGAGGCAGCAGTAGATAAAAGGAGCTTTAATGAAATACCAACCAATTGCACTGGGCGGTCTTGTTTTGACCCTGGTTCAAAGAAATTGCAAAAAATGATAAGTGATATTTATGAGATCTGGCAATGTGAACACTGACTAGATATTTGATGATGTAATGGATTGTAGATCTTTTTCATTTTGTCTTTATTGCTTTGTTTTCAGTTAGGAGTGACAATGACATTGTAGCTTGTTGAATAAAAGGAAAGCCTTTTAAAACAATATATTGTACAGTTCCATTTATATGAAGAGTCCAAAATAGGCAAATTTATAGTGACAGAAAGTAGATTAGTGGTTGCCAGGGGCCTGGGTGAGGGAAATGGGAAGTGACTGCTAAAGGGTATGGAGTTTCTTTTTTGGGGTGATTAAAGTGTTCTAAAATTAGATTGTAGTGATGGTTGCACAATTCTGTGAATATACCAAAAAAAACCCCATTAAATTGTACTTCTTAAATTGGTGCATTTTATAGTATGTGAATTACATCTCAATGAAGATTTTTCAAAGGAAGTCTTTAATTTAGAGATACATACAAGACACTTGCCAATAAAAATAAAAGGTAAAGAAAACCACAAAACAGTACTGACCAAGAATAAATTAGTAGCCTGAAATGTGTTTTCACCCACCAGAAAGGGTTTTCTAAACTGTTGGAGATGTTTTGGAATCTGCAAAGTACTTCTTATTGGAGATGAGCTTCGCAAGCTGTCAAGAACTCTATTGACCATAAAGAATTTGGGAAGCCCTAAAACAATTCTATATATTTTTCAATGTAGATTTACATATGAATGAAAATACAGAAATAAACATCCAGAGAGATGTACACCAAATAGATAACTGTGGCAGCCTTTGGAGAAGTGGGATGAGAAGAGGATTGGGGTTGGGGGGTCAAAGGTGACCTCAACTATAGCTGTACGTTCTGAATTTCTTTACAAGAGGAATGTACTCCTGTATTACCTATTTTGTTAAAAATAAGATATTTGAGATGATTTTCTACGTAAAAATCAAGCATTGTGTATGCCACCCTCCAAAAAAAAAAAAAAAACATCATCAACAAAGTCAAAATACAGATGAACTAGGAACAAAAGATGCAACTCATATCACTAACAAAGTTATAATCGGCCAAATATATAAAGAGTTCCTACAAATTAAGAAGAAAAGCACCAACATCCCAATAGAAAAGTAAGCCAAGGACATGGTCGGTTTACTGAACAAGTAATACAAAAGAAATAACATGAGAAGATGCCTAACAGGAGAAATGTGAATTAAAACTGCACTGCAATACCCTTTTTCACCTATCAGATTGGCAAAAATCCAAATATTTAACAATGCGGTCTGGTGGTGAGGCTGTGGGGAAACAGGTAGTCTCACATGTTGGTAATGGGAAGGAAAAAATGGAAGGCAGAATCTGTCCAAACGACAAATGCATTTACCTTTTCACCCAACAATCTCACTGTTGGAAGTTTATCTTTAGATATAACAGCACGTACAAAATGTACATACAAGGGCAATTGTTCTAGGCAGCATTGTTAGTGGCCTATATGGAGACTTCCTCAGCAGACTTACTCCCATCTGCTGGAAACCTGCAGTACAAATTTACAATATTTGTACAGTGCACAGCTTGTACAACTATCCATGGCAGCCCTCATTACAGCATACGTTGCAATAGGTAAAGACTGGGAACAAAGCAAGTGTTCATCAGCGGGGAATAATCAAACAAACTGTAACACATACACAAAGTGGAATACTGGACACCTGTCAAAAAATAATCAGGACACTCCCTGTATCTCCAGAATACACTGTTAAGTGATACAGGCTAATGTATAGACTTCATTATGTATTATGTAAGAAAAGAGGAAAATAACAGTATGTGGAGAAGATGACAGAAGGATACAGAAGAATGCTTACTCACAGCAGTGGGAGTGCAGGAAGGGTAGGCTGAGAAAGGGGTGGGAGTGAGACTTCTCACTTCATACCTTGTTATATGTTACTTTTTAAATAACGGGAATGTATTATTTATTCAAAAAATAAAACCGATGCACCTTTAAAGTTACAGCTTGTTTGTAACTTTGTGAAACAGAGATATTCAGCTATAGAATGTTGTGTGCATGACATCAGATCTTGTGATTTGTGAAGTCCTGAATAATCAGGAGGGATCTTCGCCCATTTTTTCAAGATTCATCTTATAACTGAAAGTTTGTACGCTTTATCAACCTCTCCCTATTTCCCCCACCTCCCAGTTCATAGAAACTGCTCACTCACTTTTCTACTTTCTGTTTCTATGAGTTTGACTTTTTTTTTTTTTTAAGATTCCACATAAATGATACCATCAGGTATTTGTCTTTCTCTGGCTGGCTTATTTCACTTAGCATAGTGCCCTCCAGGTTCATCCACGTTGTGGCAAATGACAGGATTTCCTTTTTTTTTTTTTTTTTTTTTTTTAAAAAGAAGGCTGAATAATATTTCATTGTACACACACACACACAAACACTTCACATCTTCATTTTCCATTCATCCATTGACAGACACTTAGATTTTTTTCATACCATGGCTATTGTGAATAATGCTGCAATGGATGTGAGAGTGAAGATATCTCCTTGAGAGAATAGTTCCATTTTCTTTGGATACATACCCAGGAGTGGAATTGCTAGATCATTTGGTAGGTCTATTTTTAATTTCTTGAGGAACCCCCATACTGTTTTCCATTGTGGTGGCACCAGTTTACATTTGCACCAACAATGCACAAAGGTTCCCTTTTCTCTACATTCACACCACACTTATCTCTTACCTGTCTGATAATAGCTGTCCTAGCAGGTGTGAGGTAATGCCTCACTGTGGTTTTGATTTGCATTTCCCTGATGATTAGTGATGTTGGGGACCTTTTCTTGTATCTTTTGGCCACTAGTATGTCTTTGGAAAAATGTGTATTCAAGTCGTTTGCCCATTTTTAAATTGGGCTATTGGCCTTATTACTTTTGAGCTGTATGAATTCTTTGTACATTTTGGATATTAACTCTTTACCAAATATGTGGTTGGCAAATATTTTCTCCTATTCCATAAGTTGCTTCTTTATTTTGCTGATGGTTTCCTCTGCTGGGTAGAATCATTTTAAAACAATAGATGATGCGACTTTAGCTCCTGCAGCCCCCACTGAGTCTCTCACCCTAAACCTGTCAGTCTTGAAAGTAGGGTTGGAACTCCCCAGACAGGGCCTGGCACCTAGGAGGTGCTTGTTGAGTATTTATTGGACTAGATTAATGGTTGAATCTGGAGGCAGTCTACTCTGGAGCCAGACTGCCCGAGCCTAATCCCAGCTCTGTCAATTATCAGCTGTGTGACCTTCAGCACATCACTTTACCTCCCTATGCTTCAGTTTCCACTTCTGTAAAGGGAGAATTAAAAAACAGTCCTTCCTACGCAAGGGATGCTGTAAAGATTAAATTAACATTCATTTACATTCCGGAGCGGGCACACAGTGAGAACATGATACATATTAGCTCTTTTCCCTGAAGGTGGAGGCTCAGGGATAGTGATGTATAAGAGGCTGTGAGGGATTGGCAGGGAAGGTGAGGGTCCCAGCAGCGTGTGGCCCAGACTCCCAGGGAAGCAGGCATGGCTGGAGGGACGAAATGGCTGACTGTGGCAAATGCTGCCAAGATGACAAGTCAGAGGAGAGATTCTGGGGTGAAGAGATCACTGACGGTCTTTGTGGAGGTAGTTTCAGGAGAGTAACAGGGAGAGAAACCAACAAGCCCCGAATCAGGGAAGGAGTGGGAGGTGAGAAAGGAGTGAGCGAGGGTAGACAGCTCTTGGGAGGCGTGGCTGAGAAGGGAAGAGAGAGGCAGGGAGTCTCTCGGAGGACGGCTGGGACGCATGAGGGCACTTTATATTTAACTCAGGAGACCCTGGGCTTATTTAAATGCTGATGGACAGCAGCAATTGCAACCCTCACAATAAAATAAGAAGCCATGAGTCTACAGATGAATGAATGAATGAACGAACAAATAAATAAGTGGAGAAGGGAACAACTCTTCCTTACAGTAAAATGGTACCTAATAAAGGTAAAGGGCACAGGGAAATTAGAAAGCCATCATTTGTCAACTGCCATAGTAGTCATCGTTTCAGACAAGAACCATCAATGGATGCTCACCCAAGAGGCTGAGCAGGATATTTACACAGTCTCAAAGTACATCCTCACAGGATACAGGGGGAAATGACAGTGTCATTACAGTGGAGACCCTGGTAAATAACACCTTCACTCCGTGAGCCAAGCTAACACCAACACGAATGGGAAGAACCAACATCACGTGTCTCCTGATACAACACACTGAGAAGGACACATTACTTCTCTGACATTCCTGCCAAAGGTGTACAACCTGAATCTAATCAGGAGGGAAACAGACAAACCAACACGGAGGGCCATCCTGTGAAACAACTGGCCTCTATTCTTCAAAAATGTCAAGGACATGAAAGACAAAGACAGACCAAGGAAGGGTTCCGGAATGAAGGAGGCAAAATAGACAGGATGCTTAAATTCAATCCCTGATCCTGGACTGGATTCTCAACAGGGGAAAAAATTTCTTCAAGAGTCAGAGTTGAATAAAATCTGTAGATAGCAGCACTGTGTCAATGTTAATTTCCTGATTTGCATAATTGTGCTGTGGTTATGTAAGGGAATGAATTTGTTCTCAGGAGATGCACACTGAGGTATTTAGAGGTAAAAGGGAATCATGATAGAGCAAATGTGATAAAAAGTTAATATTTGGGCAATCTGGGTGAAAAGGTTATTCAGAAATTTTACGTACTCTTCTTGTAATTTCTCTATAAGCCTGACGTTATTTCAAAAGAAAAAGTTAGTAACATGGTGATGAGAAAGATCTGGCAGTGATAATAATAGGTAACGTCTCTTGCATGCTCCTGGCACTGTCCACTCACTGTCCTGTGAGATAGTTAATGTTATTAATCCTAGCTCCATTTCACAGAGGAGGAGCCTGAGGCTCAGAGCAGACTTACCTGGGTGGAAGAAATAGCAGAGTCAGGTGAGAGGGCTCCTGAATAGAGCTGGTCCCTGCATCTCCCTTCTAACAGCCTCATATCTAAAACTGCAATGTTCATTAGTGACCGCTTCTCCCATTAATTAGTCTATAAGCCCCATGAAGGCAGGGCTGTGTTTGTCTCAGTCATTGCTGTGTCCATGGTACCAGCATAGGACCCAGCACAGAGGAGAAACCCAATAGATACTTATTAATGAAATAACTGATCTCTATTTATAATAATAACATTATTATGACTATTAATAATGATCATGGAAATAATGGCTCTCATTTGTGTTAATCCATTTCATCTTCAAAACAACTTCAAGGACTATTTTATCCCTGTTTTACAGAAAAGGAAACTGAGGCACCCAGATAAGTCTCTTGCCCAAAGCAGGCAGCCAGGAAGGGCTTGACTGGCACTTGGCATCCCACACATACGCCTTCCGGTACCCACCTTCTGGAAGTCCTTCTTGGAGATGAGGCCTCGGGGATCAGTGACATAGTCCTGGAAGGCCTCCGAGCCCACGATGTCCTTGAGTTTCAGGAACATGTCGAAGAACTTGAGAATCATCTCCACATTGGACGAGGATTCCACGAGCATGTCCACCATCTGCCGGGCAATCATGCCGTTCACCACGTTCCCTGTGGGCAGCCCCAGGTCAGAGTGGCCCAGCAGAGCCTCCTTTCTGGATCCCTATCGGGCTTGCCTCCCTCTCCAGCTCAGGATCCCTGGTACCCACTGTGCTGGTGGAAGCTTCCCCGGCCAGCTCCTATACCTCCCCTCAAAGGGCAATGGTCACTCCCAGAGCTGCTTCAGCATCATGTTTGAACCTGGCTGGTCTTGTCTTTTCCTCCCTCCCCTGGTAGCTGGGGGTGTCATCAATAAAGATAACAATGGCATAAGCTGACAGCAGGTCCCAGATGCCATGCCAAGCAATGCACTGGCATGATCTCATCCTTGTAAGGGAGGTGTGTTACTATTCATTCTTATAGATGAGGAAACTGAGACTCAGAGAAAGTTACACACTCATGGTTACATAGCCAGGAAAGGTGTGGGGGGAACCAGAGCTGCATGATCTCAGGGCTCACATATCTAAGCCCTCCCCTCATCCACAGAGGCCAGGCAGGTCCATCGATGAGAGAGGTAGATCAAAGGTAAGACAGCAGGGAGAGGTGGAGACTGTGGTAAGCTGGGGCCCCACACTAAAGCAAACTGGCGCCAGCTTCTTTTTGTACATTTCAATTTTAATACAATTTCAAGTTTACATGAAAGTTACAAGAATAGTGCAAAGGAAACTTTGTGTATTCCAGATTCACCAAGTGTTTACATTTTGCCACACTTGCTTTATAATTCCTCTCCCTCTTCCTATTTTTCCCCCCGAACCATTTAAGTGTAAGCTGCAGACATGAGGCCTTTTTACCCCTAAACATTTCCACTGATGTGTTCTAAAAGACAAGGACATTCTCTTATACAATCATAAGGAAGTCATCAAAATCAGATTTAACGTTTATATAAGTCAGTTACTTAATCCATCCAGCTGATTTTTACCATGTGAGAATGTGAACAGTCTTTCCATTTTTCAAGAAAAGCTGGAAATCTGAAGCTTAAAGGGACTTTTGATTTTTAAATCTGATTTTTCAAAAACTCTTATTTATTTTTTTATTTTTGGGAGAAGTAATTAGGTTTTTAAAAAAAAAAATTATTTTAATGGAGGTACTGGGGATTGAAACCATGCATGCTAGGCATACACTCTACCCCTGAGCTATACCCTCCCCACTTAAATCTGATTTTTAAAAGTCAATGACTAGTTACCAAAAATTGAAACACTGTAGGAGGCTTATTCATGTCAACATTGTTTGCAATAGCAATTTTTTTTGCAATAGCAAATTTTTAAAAAAATACTTTGAATATCCATTGATAGGGGTGTGGTTAAATGAATCATTGTATCCCCACACAATGGGTACTACACAGCCTCATAAAAGAATGAGGATGCTGTTATGAATCTCTATAGAAAAAAGTTTTTGTCTACTAGTTAAATTGTTTTATTAATTGGTATTAAATTATGGTTATTTTAAGTTACTAAGTTTTGGAGGTATCTGTTAGGCAGCAAGAGCTAACTGACACATTTAGGAAACAACTAAATACCTATTCAGTGCATACATTTAAAAAAATGTCCAGGCCACGTACCTTATTAAGATTTCTCTGGGGAGTCAGTAAATTATGTACAGTCAGGGTCTGGCACATAGTAATTGCCAATAAATGTCTGCTGAGCTTGTTAACAGCAACATCATCAATGCATTGACCCTGACATGATGTCAGATGGGGTTGAAGGTTAGGGTCTTCTGGGTCTCAGAGGGCCATTCTCTGGCTTGTCTGCTCCTTTGTACCCTCCCGTTACCCCCACCCACTGGGCATTTACCTTCTAGAAGTGACAGCAACATCACCACCATGTCCTTCTGTAGATCCAGCAGCTCCTTCAACAGCTCGATCTGGCTCGAGTCCTAGAGACCCCACATCTCAGCTATGTAAGGGCTGGTCTCAGCAGAAATACCTCCCCCCTTCTCCAACTGCCTCCACCCCTCCTCACCCACCCAGCAGGGCCTAAGACCCTATTCTTCTCCCCTCTTACCTCCGAGGGGACCCGAGTCCAGACATGTTCCTCGGAAGCAGAGGAAGGGGCAGAGAGACAAGACTGTGGGGGTGGGATTGGCCCTTCTGGGGAAAGGGCCTTAACAGGTGACGTGTAGGGGCAAGGGCTGGTGGACAAGGAGGCCTGGGAGGAGTATGTGGCTCAGAGAGTAGATGCTTGGGATCAAGAGACACAAAGACAGACAGAGGCAAATACTGGGGACAGAAACACAGATCTGGGAAGGATGAGAGCTCAGCACTGGCCTATGGTGGGTACTTGACACAGGTTTGTTGAATGAATGTATGATGGAAAAACTGGGACTCTGGGTTTAGGAAGAAGGCGGCAGGACACAGCTATGTGCTTTCTGTTAAGTCATTTGGGGAAAATGTGGGAAAATACTGCCTCTCCTGTCACAGTGTCTCATGCAGGGCCCACAGAAGTCTCCAACATGTCAAAGTTCTGCCTCATGGTCCCTATTTGTATTAGGTTCAGCTATATAAAATTGCCAATATACAGCCATTTTTTTACCCACAAAATGGTAATTTCATATGGTTCTACCTAACAAAGTGGAGGAGGAAGAAGGGTACCAGATAAATGGAATATAAAGCTCATTCTACCCTTATGCTAGTTCTAGAGTTGCTGATTCTAATCCTGACACATTTCTACAATCCCAAAGCTCTGCATTCTAAGATTCCAACATTCCAGGATCTCAAGATCCTAAAATGGGTGAGTGCTGGTGGTGTGTGCCTGCCCATGATGAAGCCCTTGCTTCCCTCTACAATCCCACCCTCAGAGCTTATGGAACTAACCCCACGTTCCTGCTTCTAGGGGTGGGTATAGGGCCAGGTCTGGCCAATCAGAGCTTTCTTTCCTCTGGCCAGCATGATTGGTTCAGGAAAGGGCATGTGACCCAGTAGTCCAATAAGAGAGTATCACAGATCCTTTCCTGGAACTAAAGAAGAGTTCTTTACTCTCCGGAGCTGTTAGTGGGGTGCATAGAAACCCGGGCACCATTTTTCCAGCCCATGGGTAAAGCCTGCTTGAGAATGAAACCAGAGAGGGCAGGGACATTTCTACTAACATCACACTAGGCCCTGAACCTGATCTGTGATGTGAACTGATAAATCCTTTTAAGTCACTGCTTTGCATTGAATTTCTAGCTTTTGCAACTTAACCTAGACTATGGCAGATGAATCAACTCTGCAGGGTTTGGAACTCTACGCTCAGATACCAACAATCTCTAGAATTTTAAGATTACATCAACAGCCCGACTTCAACTCACTGACACTGAGGAATTGCATTCTTAAGTACAACTCCGTTTAAAAAAAAAAAAAGTCAGATGACGCTAGTCAAGGTTTCCAGCAGACCCTGTGGCGCCTTTGAATAAATAAATAAAAAAAAAAAAAAAAAAAAAGGCTCCCTTTCGACTCTTCCTGTTGGGAAATTATAATATACAGAATACTGCCACCTGCTGGAAAACTGTTGTAATAAACACACCGATATATGTATGAGGTGTAGGATGTGGATGGTGCCCTTCCAGATGCTGAGCTCCGCAGCAGCGCATACGGCAGCTTTGAATATGTTTACCAGACAGAAGCAGAGCAAAATGGATACGGTGTTCATGAGGCATTGACAAGGCTGCAAAGGGGCGAGGGGAAGCGGACGGGGCGAAGGGAAGCAAGAAGATGCTAGAGATGGGAGATGGGGCTCGACAGGGACCTTACATCATGGGTACCCGAGATAGGCGTCATCTGCCGCAGGCCGAATAAAGAAGCAAAACACTCCTTCAGCACTGGACCCTGATCTAGAAGCCTGACCCCATCCTATCCCCAGAGCTGTCCGAATCGTAGTGACCTCATCAGAGAGGAAAGAACACCAACCAATCATAGAGGAGCTGCGGACCAGAGGGGGCGGGGCCTAAACGCCAGACCAATGGCAGTGTGGATGGGAAACCAGCCGATTGGCGGTGGCAGAGGAGGAGGCGGGGTCACGCGGAGAACCAGTCAACTAGGAAGATGGATTTGGCCACGAGGAGAGACCAGTCTGGAACTTGCCCCGAATACTGGGGTGAGAAACTGACGGTTGAGGCAAGACTTGGAAACGGGCCCGCTGAGGGGTGCCGGGAAGCACTTAAATGAACCGAGGGGCCCGAACCTGAGCGAGCTTCATCATCATGTGGGCAAACACGTGCAGGAATCCCACCACGGCGTCCCAGAGGCGGCTGTGCGCTAGACTCTGCTGGTTCCCAGTGCAGGGGCCCTGGGTGGGCAGAGGCTTTGGGTGAGCGCGAGGCAGGGCACCGGATGCCGGACTACCCCACTTCCCCTCACCCCAGTGGGTGGGCCCTACCTGGATGTACTCGGTGAGGCTGTTGAACACCTGTTTAGCCACAGACATGGCCTTGGAAAAGTTTCTCTTGCCCTGCTCTTCAATGACATCCTTGCCGGAATAGTACCAGTAGAAGTCGCTGATGGACTCCTAGGGGACACACAGAGTGTGAGGGGCTGCTGGGGCCAACTATGGCCCAACAGACCCTTACCCAGGCCACAGCTGGACGGCCTCACATCCTCACCTGCAGCCGTAGGAGGTAGTCCACCGTACAGATGATGATGTTAATGGTGGTTGTGTTCCCTGTCTGTGTCCGCAGGTAGTTTTGGAAATCTAGGGAGATGAAAAGACATTTATTCATTGAGTACCTACCATGTGGTAGGGGAGGTGAACAGTGGGTCTTTTATTCATTTATGCAATAAATGTTTATTGAGTGCCTACTGTATGCCAGAAGGCATATAATCATTAATTTATTTAGTAACTCTTTATCAGTACCTACTACATGTTAGAGGAAGATGGGAGATCATTTATCCATTTGTGTAATAATATTTACTGAGGGTGCACTATGTGCCACATGTGGTGGAGGGTCAGTCATTTATTCATTTTTTTCCTCAAAATATTTACTGAGCACCCACAATGTAGCAAGGGGAAAATGGAGATTCAGTCTTTCATTTATTTTGCAAATTTTTTTTTTTACTGAATGCCTGGGGGAAATGGGAGATTGGTGATTCATTAATTCATTTATCAAAAAATTATTTATTGAGCACCTACCAAAAACCAGAGGAGATAAGCTTCTGTCATTTGTTTGTTCATTTATTCAATACATACTTATTGAGCATATACTATGTACTAATGGGAGATGAAGATCGGTCACTCATTCTTTGATGCTACAAATTTATTGAGCATTTTCCAGGCACTGTTCTAGGCCCTGGGGATACAGCAGTAAAAGAAAACAAAGTCTTTGCCCTTGTGAAGTTTATATTATTTTGTAGTAATTTTTCAGTCTTTTCTAACTGCAACCTGCAGTCTCAGCCCACTAAATGTGTAGTTCTTAACCTCTTAGCCTTGGCTGGGGACCACCTGGAGACTTTTAAAAATCCCAGTGCTCAGGCCCCACCATGGGCCAATTAAATTAGAATATATGGGGTGAAAACTGGGCTATGATATCTTGTAAAGCTCCCCATGCATACCAGTGTGCAATTAGAAATGAGAACGTCTATAATAAACTTTTTCACAACCTCTGATGAGTTGGTTCCCACTATTTGAAAAACATTGTTCTATGGCAGTCAGCTGATAACAAAGCTGAGTGATGACTACTGGGGGCTTATTAGATCATTCTCTCTACTTCAGTGTGTGGTTGAGAAGTTCTGAAATCATCATCATCACTGTTCATGGATGACAGGGGAATACTGGACAGAATGATTGTGATGGGGGAAGCTCAGGGGGTTGAAGGAGCCCAAAGGACATGCCTGACCCAGACTGAGTGGTCAGGGAGGGCTTCTTGGAGGAGGAGACCTCTAAGCTGAGACCTGAAAGATGAGGAGGAGTTGGCTGCACAAATTCCTAGCTGTGTGACCTCAGGCAAGTTATTAAACCTCTCTGTGTGAGACAGACTGTGCCCAGTTCCCCCACATGTAACATGGTGGTCACAGTATATCCTACTTTATGGAGCTGTTGTGAGGTTTTAATGCTTTAGCATACATAATGAATTTAGAACAGAACCTGGTACATAAGTGCTCAATAAATGATAGCTGTTCTTAAAGGGACTTAGAGTGCTGAGGTTAAGGGCTGCTCTTTGGAGCAGAATAGCAGCATTATCACTTCCTGGAAACTTGTTAGAAATGCAAATTCCTCGGCTCCACTCCAGAATTGCTAAATCAGAAAATGTGGGGTGGGATCCAGAAGTTTAGTTTAAGAAGGCCTCCAGGTGATTCTTACGCATGCTTGAGTTTGAGAACCACCTCTGTAGACCCATTTGCCAAACGATCAATTTATCAAATTATCAAGGCAATGAAAATGAGCTTCAGTTAAGTCCTTTGGGTGTTATAGCAACGTCATGCTGCCCAGGATGGCTTCAACAGCCCCTGAGTTTTTTCTCCCCAAAGTTTTACTTCCATCTGATTTCCCAATAGCCACGTCACAATCACTATATCAGACTGAATATCAATCCATTTTGCCTGGTTTCACGTTACAGATGAATATACTCAAATAGTCAAGACTTTATAGCAAACCCTGTTTTCTAATCCCTTTGTGTGTGTGTGTGTGTGTTCATTTAAATCAGACTGTATGGGGGTGTAATAGCTCAGTGGTAGAGTGCATGCTTAGCATGCATGATGCCCTGGGTTCAATCCCCAGTACCTCCATTAAAAAATAAAATAAAATAAGATTTATTTTAAAAAGAATATAAATCAGACTATATGCCTAAATGGTTAAAGATACAGTTCCTCTTCCTGTAAAGAACTCTGTCATCTAAGAACACTGTCACAGATGTGTGCAAGTAAACAAGAAGCAAAGCTTTTGTCTGCTCTGAATGGCACTGAGTACTCAAGACATGCAAGGCCTCTGAGATTTGAAAGATACTTTTTCAAATATTTATTTGATTGGGCTGGTTAATGAATCCACACATTTGGGCAGAGGACTGGATCACCGGTTTGGTGGGAGAGAGACATTCCACCATAAGAACATTCTCATTTCCAAAAACTCACAGGCTCCAGGAATAAAATTCATCTTAAACCCCTGATTTCACCTTCATTAAGGAAAGAAAACCCTAGTGGCAAGGCACAAAGGTATTTAATAAAGCTTGAAGAAACACTAGCTGTAGACATAAGAGCTTTTGAGAACGCAAAACAATGGATCATGCTTTATTCTTTGTTGAAAAGAAAAGAGTGATGATTCAAGATGTTTACCAGTTAACTTAAAGAACACTAGCCAAGTGGGGTGCAGGGTCTATGGAAGTTAGATTTATAATTACTCTCATTCTTATCATGGTTAATTTCTGGGCAGTCTGGCTTCACATCACCTGCTAAGTGTTATAACCACAACCTCGAGACTATACGTTTGTTATAGGAAACTGCGGCGGATGAAACGTTTGTTGTTCAGAATTTTAACCCTTCCTTTAATGCTGTCAGCTATGCATGCCACACCACGTTGTATTTTCTCACCAATAATGTGTTTAACTTGCTGTGTCATCCTTGATCCTGAACCAGCACAAAAGTTGTGAAAACTCAAACTTGTTTAAGTTAGGAAAGTCTCTAAGCCTTTCTCCTGGCAAAGTATTTTAGAAGCAAAATGAGTAAGTGGTTCTAATAGATTCATTGAAAAATGCCAGGCAATTTGCCCCTCTACAGACCCAAAGTTTGGAAATCCACCACATTTACTGAACTTTGGCACCTGCTTCAAAATGCCTGTGGAAAAATGGCGAATTGTTCTTTTGGGAGAATTGATTTTTGGCCAAACTGGTTTTTGGCAGATTACTTTTGGGGAAATGGACTGGCTAGAGGAGGAGAAAGTGAAGCAAAGTGGCCAGATTCCAGAAATTTAACAGAGATTTATGAAGGTGGGCAGACAGGGCTTGATGAAGGCTGAAAGTAAAGAATGAAGGATAATGGGGTTGAGGACAAAGCCTGGAGGGGTGGCCAGGCCATCGTTGATAAGGGGGTGGGGGAGGTAGGGGACTGGAGATTAACCAAGGCAACCCTTCCAGACTGACCGCAAACCTTGGACTCTTCTCCACCTCACCCACCCCTCCTCCTCACCATTATTGTGCCCCTCGCAGAGCAATTGCAGGAATCGGAATAGGTCTTGGGTGAATTCATCATCTGCCATGACCTTCTCTCCTGGGTGGAAGAGCAGGGCAGGGCCCAGAAGGGGTCAGAAGCACCAGGACACAACACAGCACGCACACGGCCCATGCACTCTGCACACATGTGCACAAAGCGTGGGTGCACAGGGAAGAGCAGCCACCACTTTAAAGACATTATGAGGGCCACGGGCATCCGTGACACCAGGGGTCCCGACCTCGGAGCCCGTGACATCAGCAGATGGACACTGAGGAGCCCTGCGTCATGAAGCTGGGGCCTCAAGTGTCTTTCTACAATATCAGTGTCCCTTTGATGTCACCACTTGTGCGACATCTGGGAGTGTCTGCCGATCTAGCCGAGGTTCGGGCTGCTGCTCTCCCTCAGCCCCTCTCCAGGACCGCAGGGGGGCGGTTAATGGATTAGGGGGGTTGGAGTCACTTTCACGCAAAGGCTCTGAGCAGGAGGGAATTGGGCAGGGGATGGAATCCAAAGCCAGCCAATTGGCTCAGATGCCTTGAAAGCAGCCAATCCAGGAGAAGCAGAGGGGGAGGCATGTAAACATGGGCCAATCAGAACCGGCATCTGAAAGAAGCCAATCACAGTGGGCTGTAGGGGAGGGAAGCGAGAGGGGAGGCTACATAGTGAATGCTCGGGCCAACCAGAGCAGGCACGCACACCAATCAGAGTGGATGCTGGGGGCAACCAATCTGGTTGGTGGATGGGAACCGCAGACTCGATCAACCTAGTGTCGCGGGTGCAGAGAGCAGGGTAGGTAGGAGTGGGGTTCACCCCACCCCAGGACTGCGAATCTGGGTCTAGAAGCCCAAGAACATCCAGCTGGAAAGGGATCTTTGCTATCTCCTCTAGCTTCTATTTTACACATGGGGAAACTGAGGCTTACGGATGGTAAGAGACTTGTCCCATGTATTAGTGGCTAACCTGGGACTCGAATCTTGGTCTCTGGACCCCTGATCTCAAGACTTTCTGTGGGCATGGAACCTCCCTCCCCTGGATGTCCCAGATCCTCAGCCCCCAGGTGGAGGGGGCGGTTGGGGGTTAGAAGGGAGGGGCGGCGGTAGCAATGCAAGGGGAATGGGCTAGGGGAATTACCGTTCTGGCGGTTGATGACTGGGGCAGCCAACAGGATGGGAGGAGGAAGCAGAAAAAAAGAGAGAAAAAGAGATAGAAAGGGACAGAGAGACAGACAGAAAAACACATAGAGTGACATGGTCAGGGATGAAGATAGACACAGAGAAACAACCCACAGAGAGAAAGAGCAATAAGGAGCAAGGAAGCAGGGAAGTGAATAGGAAGAGGATAAACGCAGAGGGGAAGAAAGAAGAGGGAAGACAGAGAGATGGACAGGGAGAGGTGGGAGGCAGGAGGCAAGGATCAGGGCAGAAAGGTTAGACACGTCACAACACGGCAAAGAGGAGACTCGATTAACCTGGATTAGGGACATTAATAAGAGAACAGCAACCAGGGGTGGAGACTTGGGGCATGTGGGGAATGGGGTCCAAGTGGTAATGAGTGAGAGAACACAGGACAGAAGGACACTCAGGGGTGGGGATCATGGAGGGAGACAATAGAGGAGTGGGGGGACAGGACTGGGACCACTGCAGGCGGGGAACCTGGGGATGATCTTGGGGAGGGAAGGTGTACTGGAGGAAGGGAGTTCTGGGCAATGCCGGGGAAGGGGATGGATCCTGAAGGAAGAGGATATCCCAGGGAGAGGGAAGCCCAAAAGAGGGCCTCACCGGTTCCATCCTCGTTCACCATGCCCAGCCCCTCTGCCTTGTTCTGTCTCTCGAAGGCATTGAGATCCAGGACACTGAGGGAAAGAAAGGAAAGACGGGGAAGATGTGCTGAGGCCTCTGCCCTCCTCTCATCCAGAGCCTGGCAGCTCCAGCTCCCCGGCCACAGTGAGGGGTGGAGAGCCGTTGGGAACCAGGAATGGGCTGAAATCGAGAGGAAGCAGAAACTAAGAGCTGGGAGAGGCTATGCAGTAGCAGCTATGAGGTAAGGTGGGGCGAAGATGAAATATATAAAAGCTGAAATCAGGAGGAAACAAACCATAAGTGAGCAAAAGCTTCAGAGAAGCAGAGAAAGTCAGTCAGCCACAAGAGGAGAATAAAGACAGACGGTAGTGGAGTCAGAGGAATAGGGGTCATCAAAGGGGCCCCAATTCCCTGCTGCCTGAGTGCCCCTTGAAGTCTCAACAGCCTCCTGGTTCCAGCTGTCTGGATTCTTAATACAACTCATTCTTAAAGTCTGTGGCATTCTGCATCCCTTATTGCTCCGCGTGAATCCTTAATATAAGCTCCCTGTTATTTGAGCGGGACTGAGTGGGTCTCTGCTCCTGGAACCAAGAGAGCAGAACTAGAACCGGAGGTGATACCAGGAGTCGAGCTGAGCCACACCAAGCAGCTAAACCAAAGATGTGCACTAGGGCCCACCTGCATGTTTGCATCAGCGCCTGGATACTCTGGAAGAAGCCGACTTCCTTCTTGTCCTTCAGATAATCCAGCATTTTCTGCAGAGGAGGTGGGAGGGATGGGAGAACTGGGAGTCACACAGGAACCTCCCACCCCTCTTAGCCCGCCTCCCAAGTTTCTTCGCCTGTTACCTGCTGCACATCGGCATTGCCTCCATTCAGGATGGAGATGCCCAGCTTCAAGGTGGAGGACACCATGGCGCCTGTCTCTCCTGCAGGGGATGAGGAGAGGGGCAAAAGATGGCCTTCTCAGTTTGGGAGTAGTGTTCTCCACCCACCGGAAAACAGCCATCCCTGGGGGGTGTGAGAGAAGGGGCAGAGGAATGTGCAGGGGTGTGTGTGTAGGGGTGATCATGATGGAAGGAACCAGTGAGAAACTGCAAGGCAAGTGTGCAGGGGACCATGCACGGCTGGGGTGTGAGTGCAAACTACATGCAGGAGGCATGGGAGAGTGTGCCCCCTGGGTCCACAGGGGATGGGCTGGCTGGGGACAGTGGGGGCTGTACTCAGGGGGAGCCGAATGCACATGGAGGGCACCTTTGCAGGCACTGATCATCTGAAGCACCATCTCCGCTGCCCCCCGGTTGTGCAGCCGTGCCTGCTGGTACAGGAGCCTCTGCTTCTCCATCTCTTTCTCCTGCGACAGAGCCCGGCCCACAGAGCCAAGTGAGTCCAGGCTCAGCAGCCCAGACTTTCCCCTTACAGCCTCACTGTCACCCCTGCCCTTCCCGCTCCAGCCACATCCCTGGGCTCAGTCCTTCAGCTGTGAACTCCTTCCATCCCCTGGGACTTATGTCTGCAATTGTCTCTTGCACCCAGCACGGGGCTGGGCTTGGAGCAGACTTAACTTGGGCCCACACACCTCCAAGGGGTCAGTGGCTAAAATCCCAGGAGTGTGTGAGCACAGATGGGGACAAAAGTTATATTTTCATGTTTCCCATCCTCTAACTAAAATGGAGCACTTCCTTCCATTAGGGATGAGGCCGTAAATCAGAGCAACGTTAGCAGAACTCGTGGTTGGGTCAACAATAAGAATCACAGACATTCCCACGTCACATTATTTTGGAGAAGAAGGGGAGGTAATTAGGTTTATTTAACGGTGGTACAGGGGATTGAACCCAGGACCTCATGCATGCTAGGCATGCACCCTATCTCTGAGCTATATCCTCCCCTCTTAATTAACTGAGATTCTAAATGGGATGTGAGGCTGTTGAAACTGAGCTATACCCTCCCCCCTATATCACATTAGTTTTGCAGATGTCTCAAAATATCACTTACGTGCACACTACTTATCATTTACAGTAGCTACTGGACCCCCTGTTAGTTCTTGTTGTTTGGTAGGTGAATAAAGAAGTACAAATATCACTGGATCACAAATTTTTTAAACAATACTTTGCTAACTATTTCAATATGCCCGTTTCCTCTGCTATGGATTCATTTTATACATTTAAATGTATGATTCTGAGACAGACTTCACCAGATGCCAAAGGGGACCGTAACACAAAAAAGGTTAAGGAACTCCGGGAAATGCTTGCTGATCGCCTTAATGAGTGAAAGGATGGGGTAATTGTATTTACTGGCTCCTTCTTACTGCCTGGCCTTCGCATATGCTGTGCCCCTACCTGGAACACCTTTCTTTATTTTTTTTCAACTGGCACATTTTATCCTTCTGCTCAGATATCCCTTCTTCCAAGAAGCTCTCCATGAAACCCTTCCCCTGAGGCTGGATCCCCTGGGTCCCCATGACCCCCTGAGCTTCCCTGGCTTCCCCAGCCTGACCCCTCTGCCTGTGCCTCCTCCCCTCACCGACCATCTTGCCTGAACTTCCCTTATCACCACTGTGTATACTCTGCAATGTTACTGTCTGTTTGATGTAGCTGTCTCCCCAGTGCACTAACTTGGCCACTGCTCTGTGCCCAATATCACCCAGCACAGGGCCAAACACAAACTGAATGAATGGGGGATAATGAAGTCAGGGTCCCCCATTCCTTTCCTCCGGGACCGGGACCGCTTGATTCCACCTACCTCAAAGGATGCCTCAACCTCATCTTCAGCTTCGCCGTTCTCCCCTCCCTCCTCCAGGTGGCAGCTCTGGGGATGGGTAATTAATTAGGTATGATTGTGAACAGAGGAGATACCTCAGTCCACCCCCAGCCCTTTCAGTGGACAGGCATTGCAGCTGGGAGGAAGGGAACCTGCCCTGAACTTACCTTTGCCATGATATCAGCATATGCCATATACAAGTAATCTTCATCCAGTTTGCTGAGAAAGGAAGTGGGGAGATGGTCAGGACCCAGTCAACAGGAACCCCATCTTATAACAACTTCCAGTTTTTCCTTTGGAGAGCACCCCCATCCCCACGCTCAGGCTGTGTGGTTCAGATGGAGTAGATTCTCCCCTGCCAGACTGGGTATGTAATCAAGGCTGAGCCAATCAGCACTTTCTATCCTCTTGGCTATAATAATAGGTTAGAGACAGTCATGTGATCCACATTGGTCCAATGGAATTCATTCTGGGAGTTTTGCTGAAGCTATTGATAGAGATGCTCCCTTTCCACCCTGGTTGCTGTGATGATGTGATGGAAGCCTGGAGCTTCAGGAACCATCTTGCTACCTGTTGGCTCACCTGACAACTATAATCAACTACTTCTTGGGCCTCCTCTATAACAATCATACTAATAAGGGTAGAAGTAGTGACCAACACCTGTTGAGTGTTTACTCTAGGTCAGTCTCTGTTCTAAGTGCTTTGTATGAATTAACAAACTGATTCTCACAGTATGCCAATTAGGTAGATACACAGTTGATCCTTCTTAACTTCCAAAAAATACAAACAGCTCACACAACTCAATAACAAAAACACAAACAACCCAATCAAAAAATGGGCAGAAGACCTAAATAGACATTTCTCCAAAGAAGACATACAGATGGCCAATAGGCACACGAAGAGATGCTCAACATTACCAATTATTAGAGAAATGTAAATTAAAACTACAATAAGGTGTCACTTCACACTGGTCAGAGTGGCCATTTTTAAAAAGTCTATAAATAACAAATGCTGGAGAGGGTGTGGAGAAAAGGAACCCTCCTACTCTGTTGGTGGGAATGTAAATTGGTGCAACCACTATGGAAAACAGCATGGAGGTTCCTTAAAAAACTAAAAATAGAATTGCCATATATCCAGAAATTCCACTCCTGGGCATATACCCAGAGAAAACTCTAATTTGAAAAGATACATGCACCCCAATGTCATAGTAGCATTATTTATGATAGCCAAGACATGGAAGCAACCTAAATGTCCATCAACAGATGAATGGATAAAGAAGACATGACATATACATATATACATATATATACACACATATACATATACACACACACACACATGTATATATACACATGTATGTATATATAATGGAATGGTACTTAGCCACAAAAAAAGAATGAAATAATGCCATTTGCAGCAATGTAGATGTCTTAGAGATTATCATACAAAATGAAATAAGTCAGAAAGAGAAAGACAAATATCATATTATATCATTTATATATGGAATCTAAAATATGATACAAATGAACTTATTTACAAAACAGAAACAGACTCACAGACAAAAAACAATCTTATGGTTACCAAAGGGGAAAGGGGTAGAGGAGGGATAAATTAGGAATTTGGGATTAGGAGACACTACTATATATAAAATAGATAAACAACAAGGTCCTACTGTATAGCACAGGAAACTACATCCAATATCTTGTAATAAGCCATAATGGAAAACAATATGAAAAAGTGTATATATAACTGAATCACTTTGCTGTACATTAGAAACTAACACAATATTGTAAATCAACTATACTTCAGTAAAATTTTTTAAAAATATATTTGACTTCAACAATATAGGTTTGAATGGCATGGGTCCACTTATATGTGAGTTTTTCCAGTAAATACTGCTACAGTACTACACAGTCCATGGTT